>NC_064640.1:290924548-293424548 GCF_023864345.2 Schistocerca serialis cubense
ATATACACTGTACTAGTGCCGACATTGTGCATGCCCTGTTGCCTGTGTCTATGTGCCAGTGGTTCTGTCAGTGTGATCATGTGATGTATCTGACCCCAGGAATGTGTCAATAAAGTTTCCCCTTCCTGGGACAATGAATTCACGGTGTTCTTATTTCAATTTCCAGGAGTGTATATGTAGCATTTGACGAAGATGACTGCAGGTGTTGCTCCAGTTTTTTATCGCCAGCAGACACACTAAATCTTAGCAGTTCTCTAGAATTTCCTTCGTTCACAGCAACAATGGAGCTCTCGGAATTTGCCAGTTTATGAAATATCTGTCCATCATCTCTGTGTCCACGGAATGGTAGATTTTGCCACCCAAGGAAAATAACCGTTTCGACTATAGGACGAAGTCGCTCCCTGTTTCCTCCCACCTCTTTGCTGCGCTGTTGGTGTACACTGTTGATTATCTCCAAGTGAGGTTTATTGAACGTATTGAGGAATGCATTCCCCTGTTCTACTGTTCTTCTGTGATAAATGTGACTGGCATGTGCTTCCAAATCGCCATTCTGCCCTGCAATATCCTTGACGTTTGTTAGCGGTTTGGTCACAAGCTTTGGAACGGCACAGTTTTTTTACCTCCGTCAACGCATCCAGTAGCAAAAAACGGATAGTATTTACAAAATTAACCTCTTGTTGGATGTGAAAAGACAAGCCAAGGGTGTCTGCTGAGGTATTTATTCCCAAAATATCGCTTCACCTCTTTACCTTTGATAATGTGTAAGGAAAATGGAAACTCATAGTCATCTTTCGGTTGCTACGGATTCGATAAGAGTTGATATTTTGTGTAGTCATCAGCATGTTTATCTAAGAAATTTCCAATGTCATAGGGGACACTAGACCCAGTATACGAATTAGACTCAGAAGAAGTAAGCGACCCCGGCACATTACTAAAACGGTCACACGCAGTAGACTCGACGGAATGGGGAAGAAGCTGATGCAACAGGAGTCACAACTTCAGTACTTTCCTCCACATCAAGCCGAGGTCCAGAAGCTGGAGTACAAGCTGAAACTGCCCGCTTATGGACAGGCTGAAAAAATGAGTCGATGCTTCGGGTTCGTTTCACTGACGACGGTGGTCGCTGATTTGCCTGTGGGATGAAGGAAAGTCGTGTTAAAAGGGGTAAGTAGTTCCATATTCAAGAAGAAGGAAGGAAAGACACGCGGGGGGGGGGGGGGGGGGGGCATAAGCAGAATGGAACTCGCAGCAATAGAAGTGGACGATTTCTTAATTCATATCATTAAATTTTAATTTTGTAATGACCAATTAAATAAAACAAAAATCTGAGTTACCAATTCTAGTACAATGTGCTACTAACTGATTTCAGGGATATAAGGGCGAAATGTAGGCTACCCTTTTGTTTCTCATTGAAGCTATTACAGTAACGACAATTTTCTAGACCATGATAAATAAAGTAAACCACTAGCAATAACATAAAATACATTTATGTTTAAGCTAATTGAAAATGTAAATGCAACACAATGAGTTACCAATGACATGTGTGGCATATGTTAAAGATGAGGCGTGAAGTTTATTTTCTTTTACTTAAAATTTGTTGTGTTTTTATTGAAATCTAAAGATAAAAGTCTGTTGATGTGACTGATACATCATTATGCTAGTAGCAGAATTGCCTTTTCTTAAAATTTGTTGCGTTTATGTGACCGATAAGCCATTTCCGAAGACATGATGATTCTGGGAGAACTGTAAGACCGTTTGTTTATTTGTTTCTTTGTCTGTTCTTATCGCGCTACAGGCCGTGTTGCCACGTTTTTTTGGCTTGAATGTTTGAAGAAAGACTCGTGGGGCACCCACCCTTTGTTGTAAGATTTTGACTTCTAACTTACATACGGTAAAAGTTTTGTGAATGCTGAGTAAAACAGGAGTTTTCAAACTAGAACCTCGACATGCTGACATTGAGCTATCAATATGCAGAAAGCCGAACATGTTCTCTGAAAAGCAAACTAAGTAAAGCTTGATGTTTTACGTCTTGTCAAAAGCTGTGGTTACTGGAGAAAGAACTTTCGATCTGAGGTTTTAGATTATTGTGAAACATTGTTACATATTATAAGTGATCGTTATCTGCAGTGCTAAAAATGTCACACAGAAGTAATCTTTTTCTGTGAATATAGCATTTGTTGACATTATGATCTGCTACGCAAACGAAGTCGCGGCTATCATATAGTAGAGAACAAAGTACGAATGCTTCTTCATAACAAAATCTGTTGGGCCAACAGGTTGGAAAACGGGACTATCCCTTTCAATACGGGACGTCTGGGCACTTTACCTAAACTTTGGATTATGCTTTTTGATATAACCATATTCAGCACATTTAGGGCTTTTAGGAGCTGGAAAATGTTCAGAATTTTTGCTATTGTAAATTTTCAAAATAAGGAGAGGGTATTAATTTTTTTTTAATTTATGTTTGAGTTCGATGTTTTTTATCGACAGACTAAATTGGAGATGAAAAAAGAAAATAAATAAAACGATTGTTTTTGCATAGCAATCACCCCGGTACCTGAGGCCAGCTACTGTATGGCAAACAGTACAAACGACCGAGCTGAATGTCGTAGTTGTCACCTTTATCTATAGTGCAATATCAAACCCATAAGATATGTACGACATCCTTTCCAGCAGCAAAAAATATACTAGTTCATATAATCAATACAGTAATGATACAATCATTTGCACAGGAGAGGTCAAGTGATGAGAAAGCGTACTGTACGTCTTTTAGAGCAACTAGATAACCTCCTATTCCTGTACTCCCACACCTTCAAGACGTTTCTATAAAAGTAATGCCCCATTGAAAACTACGGGTAACGATAACGAATTTGCACAGCACTTAAAATCAATTGGGTCACAAATACAAGCAAACAGTAATCTAATGAAATGGGATAACTCGCTCGCTCTCCAAACTGCATTACAAAAAAATTAATAAAGTTTTTGAAAACTCACCATGGTATTTCCTACGATTTCCACAAATAACAGAAACGGCGAAGGTTAGCAACTGCAGACGTCTTCCAACTGCGTGTTCGTAGACTAGCAGGTAGCAACATAACGGGGAGTCCTGTAAGCTGCCTCAGCCATAAGCCGACACGACACAGATCAGACTTGAGACCCCCGACCGGTGGCCACCCAAAGCGTTCGTACGCTGTCAGTTTAACAGTCAAACCGCATCTCCACACAACCTTCTTGACTTCAGCGGTTCGCAGTAGTTTCTAATATATGATATTTTTTCCTGTCAAATCACGCTTCTAGGCCTACTACAGTGGTGACTTACATTATCACTATCGTGTTTCACTGAATTTGAGAAGCAAAAAATGCGAAGTCTACTTTTTTTTTACGTTGTTGTTTTACGTCCTGTTGACAATGTGGTCATTTGAGACAGCTTAGTGCTAACTTATTGTAGCTTAATCTACAGATATCACTAACACCGATACCCAAGGGGGGGACAAGAACCCAGTCTTCGCGTACGCGCGGCTCATGACAATGCCTAAAGCTGTTCCGCTACAGCGACCGAGCACCATTGGGTTTTTCAGAGTCCTGTGAAATACTTGTGAACTGGTGGCGAAATATATATTATCAATAAAATCATGTGGGAGGAAAGCAGGTGGGGAACGATGGCATTATAGGATTCAGAAACAGGACGTAAACAATAAAAATTCATGAACTAGCAACAGGAGCTCATTTTTTCTTTAAATACAGTTATGACAGTTTAACAAGCTCGAGAGCAGATTCTTCCTTCTACTCCGGCAGTTTCCTTGGCTATTTGCAAACACCAGCTTGTTTCTTCAAGATTTGACTTCCGAAATAAGCAAACAGTTTAGAGCAAAGCCACAAATCTAAGTTCTAACACTGTTATGAAATTCATGTTTTTTTCAGATTGCAGTAGAAGCATGCGCTTAGTACCTCAGAATAAATTACATTAATGAGGAAAATGCATCTTCCTCAGTCTTTGGCACAGTTGTCCTCTGCACTTTGAAGAAAGAGAAATGAATCTGAGTTTTCTAGATTTCAGTATCTGTTTGAATCTGCTGACCGTAACATTTATATTCTTACTGTATGAGAGAATGGATTGTGAATGAATCCACAGACGTTATTTTCGTGTACATTATTACATTTGGCTAATTAATGTTTGTTCACATTCCACATCAATAGTGAGAAGAAAGCAAAAATGGGGGAGAAGCGTTCATCCAGATCGAAAACGTGCGGTTGCAGAATAAAAGGGACTGTCGCAAGGTTCCCACTATTTGCAACTAATGAGAATATTTTCAAGTATTCCTTCGGTGTTCATCGCTTAATTATCAACATCATCTCTTTGAAAATTGCCACTAGAAACAAAATCTTACATACGCACTGCAGGGAAAGTGCTAAAAAAGGGACACAGATCACTCATGCCTCAGCGAATATTATCATTTTATTCGTAAGTATAGTTGTTTCTTCTGTAGTTTATTCGCTAAATGGAAGAAGCTTCCAGGTCTCTTTTTGAATTGTTACATCAAACTGCGTGCCATTGTTTACATCTTCGACTTCAAGTAAAACATACTAGATAGGCCGACGTAATCAGCCCCTAAAGCAGTTGGAAAAAAAAGATCGGTCACACACAATTGCCCCCATTGCCCCCCCCCCCCCTTGGATCCGCCCCTGCACTGAAGACATGTTTTAAATTACGCTCATCTTGCTTAAAGAGAACAATAACGTTAGCATTGTCTCTGATTAACTGTTTAGGAATTTTGCTGTATGTCTGGCACAAATAGAAACTGTCTATACCGTAATGGCGACCCATCGAAAGGTAAGCTTTCAAGTGATCTTGTTTGTCACAGGTAATGTTGTCGAAAATAAAAATTGAAAATGGTCGGGCTTGATCTGGTGGTAATACATCTTCCTTACTGGAAAATGAAAAGTAGCGAATATCATGTAGGTTTTTAAAAATTTGGTCCAAAAATTTATATTTGTATTGTTGTAGAGATTTGGTAAATATGTAGACGTTTTTAAATTTGAGACCATTTTCGTGACTTAGGAGATTAACAATCACATTTGTTTTTCCACAATTGGAAGGACCTGCACTAATACATCTAATCGTATCAGGAAATAGATCACCCTACCTACGATCTTGCCTTTGTAGTTCATTTCTGTGTTCAGCAATAGGTTTGATAGGAAGTTGAAGTGCATGTTTCCTGAATTGCATCTTTAACTACACTAAGGACACTTCATATCTTACAATTACTATTATAATAGACTACTCTAAGTGACAAGGTTAGCACTCGAGCAATTATTGTAGTTATCTCAAACGTAAAATTTTTTGTCAGATGCGGGATTCGAACCCTCGCTCCCTCTCGCGGGAAGCAGAGCTTAAATCTAGCTCCTTAGATCGCTTTTTTTTTTAATCTCATTTTGTTTGCTTTCGTTCGTTGCATCTGCTCGGGACGGACGTCGAAAGACACCCGTTTAAGTTCGTTTTTGATCGATTAACTCAGTTTTTTTATTGCAGAGGGCAGCTAACCCTTTGACCGAACACGCTGAGCTACCGTGCCGGTGAATGTGTGCCGTACAGAACTCGAACTCCGGACCTTCGCCCTTTGCGTGCAAGTGCTCTACAAACTTTTTTAAAAATTATTTGTTTATCTAATTTTGTTCTGTAATGTTCGTTGTATATGTTCGGGGTGGACGTCTCATAACACCCCTTCAGGTTCTTCGTTGATCCGTTCACTCAGTTTTTTTATTACAGAGGGTAGCTAAACCTCTGACCGAACACGCTGAGCTACCGTGGAAGCAAAAAATTGCTAATTCGAATATCGACAGACGCAATTTCTCGACAAATCTAAGAAATCTTGAAACTTTCTGGCAGATTAAAACTGTGTGTCGGACCGAGACTCGAACTCGGGACCTTTGCCTTTCGCGGGCAAGTGCTCTACCATCTGAGCTACCGAAGCACATTGTTCGTTGCATTTGTTCGGGGCGGACGTCCCCTGAAACAAGTTGAAGTTCATCGTTGATCCGTTCACTCAGTTTTTTTTTTAATTATTATTACAGAGGGCAGCTAACCTTCTGATCGAACACGCTGAGCAACCGTGCCGGCATTCGAACCCTCTCTCCCTCTCGCGGGAAGCAGAGCTTAAATCTAGCGCCTTAGACCGCTCGACCAATCTGACAGATGTGTTATAATTACTATTATAATAGAAAATTCTGGGTGGCAAAGACCAGTCGTTAGTTAACACTCTAGCTATGAAGAAGCATCACAACGACAACAACAACAAAAAGAGGAGGAGGAGGACAAAAAAGCGTGGTGGTTCCCTTCTTAACTGGATCGTTAATAATCTACCTGTCGAACTTCATATACCTGGATGCTCCTACAGTGGTCCTGGCACAATGTTAGAGGAAAGACTCAAAACAGGTGATGCCGGCATCAATCCACTAGATGAGGCGTGTAAAGAACACGACATAGCTTATGCAACTCATCCACACAGTTTACCTGATAGACATCGAGTAGACAGAATTCTGGCTAGAAAAGCGTGGAGCAGAGTAAAACAAAGGAACGCTAATTTGAAGGAAAAGTTAGCTGCCCTAGCAGTGACTGGAGCAATGAAAGCTAAAGTCAAAATGGGAATGGGTTTGAAGAAAAGTTCAGGACGAAAGAAAGGTGGTAATATACTGAACAAAGTAATTTAAAAAGTTCGAAGTGGTCTTAAGTACTTGAAGCCTGCTGCTAATCTGATGACCGTTATGAAAGCGGTTCGTAAAATTGCTTTACAGGTTGCTCCGAAGAAAGCTATGGGGAAATTACTAGACAGAGAACGTGTAATACCTGTTCCAAAAACAGGTGGAATAATACCTCTAATTCCAATATTTGCTGCTCTATCAGCGCTTGGAGGACTAGCCGGTGGCGCTGCCGGAATTGCTAAAGCTGTATATGACGCAAAAAGTGCTCGGAAAGGTTAGCTGAGATGCAAAGGCATAATCAAGTACTCGAGGCGATTGCCTTGCGTGAAGGGAAAGGTCTATATTCAGGGCCATATAATAAAAATTGTTTAGGACTGTATCTAACAAGTGTAGATGAAACGAAAAAAAAGTTTCGCTAAGCAACATTACTACATGACAGCTTACCAACATTGATTTATATCACTATGCTGAAAAGCTAAGGATAGCTCACTTTACAGGTGTCTTTATGAGAGATACTTTACCTTCTAGACCTAACTGATACGAGTGTGCTATTGTTAATCTTCAGACTGATGATGAACCTGGTTCGCATTGGGTAGCTTACAAAAAAAAGCTAATATTGTCTACTATTTCGATAGCTTTGGTAATTTACCACTTCCTCCAGAAATAGTAAGATATTTGAAAAATTATGTAATACAATATAATTATAATACTTTTCAATCATTTAACAGTCAGAGATGTGGTCATTTGTGTTTTAAGTTTATTATTTCTAAAATAAAATAACCCATCTTGCAATTGATAGTTTCAGTCTCACTATGGACAATGAGCACGGCGTAATGTTAAGCTTGACAGGCAAAGAATCTTATCTAACTACCGTCTTCAATCCTGCATCAAATTTATCAAAACATGTTTACGAAATTGCTCTACTAAATCTCTTTACGTACAATTCCATTCCAAACATTACATCGGCAAATAATAACTTCTACTTATATACAACTAGATAAGTGATCTAGAAATTTTGGATAAAGTTAGCTTGAAGCATGGAACATATGAACTCGATGATATTTTTACAGCGTTGTCAAGAGAAATTGCTGCATACTATTTGAAAAACGAGAATGACAATTCAACGAAAAATAAAAGGATTCTAGTATTGGTAAAATTTTTTAGGTTTTCCAGAAACTGCGATTGCTACAGATACCTTGAAGACTGCATAACATCCAGTAAATATTCAGAATATTAACGTCTTATGCGTTGACTGTAACATGTCAGGTGGATCATTTCACAATGACGAACCTACACACAATTTGCATCAGTTTTGGCCCACAGTTGCACCGGGATATAAGATTGTGGAGACACCAAACTCGCCCATTTACATGCCAGTAGCTGCAAGATACGTATCGGAATTAAGTGTAGCAATACGAGATCAAGACGGAAATCTTGTCGATTTTGGCGGTGAAAACATATCTGTTCGACTACACTCACGAAAAATACGGTAAAAAATGGGTATTGTGTAAAAACAGATGCATTGACACTGTAAAGTATAACAAAAAACCCAAACCAAAGAAAAGGAAAGTGAAAAATGTTTTAAAAGACAAATACTATCATCACTAGGATACAGAGTGCTCTGCTACCTCTCATTCGAGTGTTTTTTTTTTACTTTCGCAGTGAACTACAACAACAACAACAACAACAACAACGACAACAACAGACAGGGCAAGATATTTAAGAAGGATGTTGAATGTAAGACAAAAAATACTCATCGACGACTCTGTTACTCGCCTTCAGTATCATAAGTATAAACCTTTTGGTCAACCAGTTTTTGCTCCAAACGATTCCATATCAGTTGTTGTACAAAATGAAAACACTTACCTGTTACCTTCTAAGAGCCACTTCTATATTGAAGGACGGCTTCTTAATGCAGAGGGACAAGGAAAGGCTAGCGATATTGGGTTAACTAAAAACTGTGCACTTTACCTGTTTTCAGACAATCAGTACCGTCTCAATAACCAAATTATCGATCATATGCGTAATTTAGGAATTGCCACATTAAGGAAAGGGTATGTTTCGTTTACACCTCGTGAAGCTAATGCTTTGCAAAATGCTGGCTGGGCCACAAGAGATGATTTGAAAAAACTAGTCGATGATGATGGACGTTTCAATTTTTGCATCCCGCCGAAAATGATATTGAGCTTTACAGAGGATTATAAAAATATTATTTTAAATGCTCTTCATGAACTAGTGCTGATTCGTAACAGACAAGATGTTAACTGTATTATCACAGATAAAGCAGATACTAAGTCAAAAATAGTGTTGGAGAAAATGTACTGGTAGATGCCGCACGTTCAAGTGTCCGAAAGGCAACAAATATCACTATGGAATATTTTTAAAAAATGATGACAGTCTAAGTCTGGCTTTTCGTCACTGGGACCTGATTGAGTGTATTACATCAGAAATTAGCTTATGGACATGGAAAATTAAAGTTAATACAGCTCTTGAAACAGTCAGGTATGTAATAATGGCTTTTCAGCCAAACAGAAATTCGATTACTACTGATTCAAGAGTATTTGACAAACTAAACGTATCAGATTTGAAGGTGTATTTAAATTCATCTAAATTCCTAGAGGAGAACTTTGCAGTTGGTTTTGAAACGAAAGCTACTGCACAAGCTTTTGAAATGTACACTGATTTCCAATCACCATATTATGGAGCGAGTGATATAAGAAGGGAAAACCCACCCATCGAGTTTGAGAACGGTCCCATATTTTTCATTGACTGTTCACATCAAGATAAAACACTGATATCTTCCATAGTTGACATGAAGATTGAAATAGAAACAAAAAAACCATTCTCAAAAATACAATAGCTTACTGCCTGGAAATTCATGATTCGATAATAGAAATGACTCCATCAACCAATCAAGTCACAAAGCGTACTCAGATATAAAAACAGTGTTGAGTAAGACCTCCACTTCATTTTCTAACATTCTATCGCTTCAGTAATTGAGGGAGACGGAAACAAAAGCAAAAGAAAATGAATAAAGCTATGATAGTTGATGCCAAATCAGACAAACATCCAGTGAGAGTGTTAGTTGCTAATTTAAGTGTTGGAAATGAATCTGTGCTACAAGCTGTGAATACCGAAGTCTCTTTCAGTGCATTACACTCTTTATTTCACTCATTGCTAAAGGAGAACAATGACTGTAAAACATTGGTGTTTTCAAAAAATTTACTCTGCCCAAATGTCCTAAGTATTCTCGAACAAATTCTACCTGAAGATATTGAAATGCTGCAATTGGAAGACTACAGATTCGACTGTACTGCTGATGCTACTTCTGCTGCTGATGCTGCTGCTGCTGCTGCTGAAGTTTATGATAATATTTACTTTTCTTCGACTGGATTAAATCGAAAAATGTTTCTGAACTCCTTTGTGGAATTTATAAGAAACTTATAGAAGAAGAGTATAAAAATTTGAATGCTATTGACTATTACTTGTTTCCTAAACAATTGTTACCTTCTTTATTTGATATTTCACATAACTTCCATAGAGTACCACAAATGTTTCAGAATGATGTTTTTATTTCTAAGTATCAATATTGTTATTAGCATTATGATATGAATGCACACTAGGACTATGTAAAGTACTTAGAGGTGGGTATTTGACATCTTTTGTGCCAATTTTTCTTTCACTCTCGTCCTGCGCGTATCCTTTCTCTCTTCAGACCATGTTGTTTAATTTTTCTTCATTGGATTTACCTTTTGGTGAACTTCTCATTTGTGAATTTTTGACCTGAAGGTTTCGCAGTTTTGGACGTCTTCTCCAGAAATTCCGCCAGTCTGAGATTAATTTTGATCTCGCCAACCCATTTCATCGTGCCCGCTTTGGCGTAGCACCTGTTGTCAAGAAAATCGACGATTTGTTTTGCAAGTCTTTCTAGATTAATTTTTTTTTTCATGTGTCCATAGAATCTTAACCTACGTTTTCGTGTTGCACTATGGATATTTGTGTACTGTTTGATTTCCTGATTGCTACTGTGTCGATATTCTTCGTCTTCAAATTTTTGGTTTAGAATTTTTCGTGCAATTTTGTGATTCTTTTTATCATTGTTTTCGGTGTCTGTTTTCTTGTTCAAAATTAGTGCTCCTGATCCATAGAGGCATTGTGGTTTAATTACTGTACTGTAACGTCTTAGTTTCCCTTGCTTGGAGATATATTTCGCGTAGCAGATATTTTGGAAAAGTCTGTCATTTATGTACTGTTGTTATTATTACTATTATTATTCCCTCTTAATTCTTCTTTCAGGAGCTCAAACATGAAATGCAATCAGCAAGTAGTGGCAATGAACCAGAAAGGTGTTGTTCAGTTTTCTGTATTTTTTTCCTTTTTCATTTTGTGCATGAGTAGTTTTCATTTTGTAAGTAGCATACAGTATACACACTTCTGCATGGAATATTAAATATCGGTGACCAGTGCCTGTAATGACCACACACTTTTCTTCTCAGTTACACTTAGCCACATACCCCCGATCCATCAACAGCATGTTTTCCTGAATTAAAGAGGAGGATTAGGGTTGGCGGTTGTGAACACTTTGAAATTACTCACATGAACCTCTGCAAAAACTATGAATCTCCAGAAGATTTTGAGGAGAAGCAGTTGGCCTCTGCAAGTTTTAAACTTGTCACCTTCTGGAGGTATGTGGTTGATACTTTTGGAGGATACCGGCCCTGTGATGAGGAGAAAAGAGGAGAAAATTCATCAATTCTTGTGCCATCTGAATTCCATTCATGAGAACCTCAAATTTACCATGGGGCTAGAAATGGACAGGTGCCTCTCTTTCTAGAATGTCTCAGTTCACTATAAAACTGACATAGTGTCTTCTGCAAACTGACTAGTACAGATTTTTACTTGCGAATCGACACATGTCATCCTCCTGTGCAGACCAATTGTGTTCCCAATCGATGCGGCACATATGACTGCTAATAGGGATACTCTAAAGGAAGAACTGAAACAACTCAAAAATTTTTTTTAGCGTACTGGCTATCCATCATGGAAGATCCACAAGGATTTGTTATTAAAATCACAGGTGAGTGTTCGACCTCAAATGGCTCAAGAGGAAACTGTTCGGTCCATATCCTTGCAACTAGTCATACGGAATCTTTCTTCTGAAATTGGTTGTATTCTGTCTGAACATAGTCAAGGCTATTTTACTGCCAGCACCAAAGACAGCCATGCTCTTTGACTCTATGAAGGGTGTCTTGGTTCTATGGAAGGCAGGCGTGTATAAGATTCTCTGTCAGTGTGGTTTGTCGTATATCCAACATACGTTACGCATAGTTCAAGAACGTTGCACTGAAAATTAACTCTCTGCCTGCTTGCGACTGTACCTAACTGTTACTTCTGCTGAGTTGCTGTCTCATAAAATTAAAAAAAAATTAAAAAAATAGTTTGATATAGTCATAGGGTCGAGTCTGACACGTCTGCTTTCATGCGCTGCAGCTAACTCGTTGCAGATAATAACCTGTAGCTGAGATCCTGCAGTCAAATAGGCTAGAGCTGTGAGTTAGTAAAATACAAAGAAACACAAAATAAAAGTTAAATGAATAATTTAATAACAAGGATAGAATTCGAACACCTGTAATTGATGTTGACGACAGAGAATTACGTTGAATAACGTTTATTCAAGAAATGACATCTCACATAAATAGGAAATGGTCCTACGACAGACGTAAAAGACCCTTGTCAAATGCATAAGAGTTGCGTTGCGAGCGTTACGAGCATGGTAGCAAAATCCCCAAACTAAATAGTTATCGAAGATACGCAGAAACGAAGTCCATTTCAAAATCACTATACACAAAATATTCAATAACTGAAAACAGCTCAGAGTTCGGCTTAATGATTTACAAATTATCACAAGCGATACAAAGAATGGAAACTCAGTCTGTTCTCAGTTCCGCAAATCAAGCGGCAGAAAGTAAGAGTCCTACTCTGGAGCACATTCAAACCTCTCGAAGTATTAGTTCCTTCAGAAGTCAAAGTATGGTAGCGGCCGTTCACCACCCACACCCAATATGTGACATTATTGTTCATATTTTTTAAAAATTTTTTTGTAAATATGTTATTGAAACTGTTAAAGCAGAAGAAGAGACATCTTGTTTGAAGCGAAATCGATACTGAAACTCTTTGATAAGATTAAAATGAATGTATATATTAAGAAAAAGGGTGTAATATTTACTTTTAAATATTGTAAAGATATCTATTTCTTATAATTATTAAATGTAAAAAGGTGCTATAATGTAATTATGTATGTAATAGTTACTAGCACTCACTTAGGGCTGTATGAGATATTTGTAGTACAAAAGATGGAGTAGTTCCGTCAGGAACGGAAAGCTGTGTAAGCGTAGGAAAAGGTGGGAACGGAAACGTTTGGCGCGCTTTGGCGGGCGCGAACAAAGTCAGTCGGTGGCCAGTGATCTTAGAGGCAGCACGTACAGCCCCAGCATAGTGTGGAGTGCGCCATATTGTTGCATCTTGCCTCGGTTGGAAACTGCAGTTCATCACGGTCTCGTATGGGGAGAAAAACGGGCTATTGATTATAAGATGGATCATCGCTATGAAGAGGAAATAAGTCCGACATGGATAACTGCTCTTGGCCGTTCTGATATTATTGCAGTTGTTGCCACCAAAACCACCGTCGCTGATCACAGCTTACAGGGTACGACAGCTTAGCTATGTATTATAGTGTGTGCCAGGAAGTTGAAATATGCTTTAAGAATAATAACCATCATCCAAATTAACAATTGTGACCACCTGGTAATTTATCCCTCTCATGAACCAACCAGGATCCTAACCTGGTACATGAAAATTCCGAGTGACCTGTATTCAGCCAAGACTGTGAAATCTTTAATATATGTGATTAATCAGTGATCAATCAGTGAAATAATTGATGGAAAGAATAACTGAGAATTTCATAACTAACATTGTTATTATTTTCTGCGTTAAATTGATTACGTAAGGTTATGCCAGATTCAGAGACCATATTAGATAAATTGTTTGCTGCTTTCACATTACGTATTAATGAAAGGAAATACTAAGTTGATGATTAATGGTGATAAATAGTAACGTTAAACAGTTTATAGTGAATCAATGAAATGTTGAGTACCAAATATGTCGATGTAGAAACCCCCCTGTCCAAATTTTCTTTTGCTTTCATGAAATCAGTCTGTTTGCTTAAGCAATTTGGTACTGTAGTTTTGTTTAGAGCGGCTATACTTTTCTTGTATTGCTGAACCATCTTTTATCTAAATCTAAAGTGAAGTATGTTAGGCAAGTAGGGAGTTTTTTCTGCTGTCCTACTCATCTTCATTACGTGTGCCTAATTAGACAGGCGAATAATAGTGTACCATCAACCACGTATATTGTTATCGATGCAGAATAGTAGTCTAACTGCTGTTATTTGCCATACCTCTGAACTAATGACTTATTTGAAGAAACGAGTTAAAGTCTGATGCTTAATCCTTAGGTTAACACAAACGGTTATTACACTTGTTTTTGTAGTTTTGCTGTCCTGATAGGTAATTGTATTTCTGTTTTTTGCATTGCTTATTATTAACAGTATAGTATAAGAATATTACAATTGGCTTTGCATGACAGTATGTTTTGTAAACCAATTCAGGGAATACAAAATACACGCAGGTATTATATATGGTTCTACATATCAGGACAGTAAATAACACACACAACATAAGGGAGGAATATTACAAATACCACCACAGTCGAATACCACTCTTTACTTCAGACAGGTCTGCCTCCTTCCATAACTTTCATTAAAGCGCCCTGAATCACTCTCTTGAGCTCTTCACTTCAAAAGTCCCAGTCTCCACTTGACTCCCGTTGTGTTCTGCTACGGTCTTCTTTTCACATTGGCTGATGGCCGTCCCACCAAAAATATATCGTTCTTACGTGCTACAAACATGATTTGACCCCTCTTGACAACTTTCCTAAGTTGAACTACCATATTACAACAATATTTAAATAAAATAAATTTCATAAACATTTGGTCATACTCTGACCACGCACAATGAACATAAATAAAGGTTTCGTCATTAATAAGTGAGCCAGCATTCTTGTGCAAGTGCTCTCACTATAAATGACACCGGACTGTCGTTAAATATTTTTTGAACAATTATTTACGCCCTCTTGACAGAAGTGTCTTTTGATTCTTTTTCCAATTTTGGAGTCCGATAACATATCCGATTGACCCTTTTAAATTAGCTCAGTTTTTTGTAGCACTTACAGTCAATATTTAAATAAAGTTACTGGCAAAATAGCAAACTGTTCATTAAACAAGAACATACGTTCGCCAAAACATGTAGTATAGATGCTGCGTTCATTTGCTTTGTAAATGGGTAGAATACGATGTTTTGACAAACATTTGCATAATGAAAAAGGTATAAAAGATGTAGTAAATCAGTAAATGAAACAGATACAGGTATGTAGCTTTCGGGTATGATAGTTATATGCAATGCTGTCATCTGAGATACCGTTTCTTGAAATCGCATAAAGCATTTAAAAGTTGTTAAATCAGAGGTTCGTTGTGAAAATGTTTATTCACTGTGAAATATTAACTTGTGTAGTTTTAAAGATATTGAAATATTGTTGTGTCATTAGACGCGCCTCATTTATCTAAGATCGCCGATGTATTCAAATTTGCTTTTCTACTTTATGTGAATTATTATAACACTCAAGGAGCTGTAAGAAACTATCTTTCAGCTCGTCTGACACTCTACCATGTCTTGGTTCAAATAGTTCAAATGGCTCTGAGCACTATGGGACTCAACTGCTGAGGTCATGAGTCCCCTAGAACTTAGAACTAGTTAAACCTAACTAACCTAAGGACATCACAAACATCCATGCCCGAGGCAGGATTCGAACCTGCGACCGTAGCGGTCTTGCGGTTCCAGACTGCAGCGCCTTTAACCGCACGGCCACTTCGACCGGCCTACCATGTCTTGGAGCACTGTCTCCTACACAGAGGCATGCGAGCGACAGCCGTCAAAATGCCCCGGACTGAGGTCTTCCCTATTTCCGGTGACGCTGCTACTCTTTGTAACTGGACTCGTCCCAACAAGTCACTTGCCGGATGCCGGAAATGCCGCTGTGCGCCCTGGTGTCTGGGGCCGCTAGAGTTCAGCCGTACAACAAAGTCGTCTTACCTGGTACCAATACTATGTGATCAAAAGTATCCGGACACCTGGCTGAAAATGACTTACAAGTTCGTGGCGCCCTCTATAGGTAATGCTTGAATTCAATATGGTGTTGGCCCACCCTTAACCTTGATGAAGCTTCCACTATCGCAGGCATACGTCTAATCACGTGCTCGAAGGTTTCTTGGTGAATGGCAGCCCATTCTTCACGGAGTGCTGCACTAAGGAGAGGTATCGATGTCGGTCGGTGAGGCCTGGCACGAAGTCGGCGTTCCAAAGCATCCCAAAAGTGTAGGATTCATGTCAGGACTCGGTTCAGGCCAATCCATACAGGGATGTTATTGTCGTGTAACCATTCTGCCACAGGCCGTGCATTATTAACAGGAGCTCGATCGTGCTGAAAGATGCAATCGCCATCCCCGAATTGCTCTTCAACAGTGGGAAGCAAGAACGTGTTTAAAACATCAGTGTAGGCCTGTGCTGTGATAATGCCACTTTAAACAACAAGGTGTGCAAGCCCCCTCCATGAAAAACACGACCACACAATAACACCACCGCCTCCGAAGTTTACTGCTGGCACTGCACACGCTGGCATATGACGCTCGCCGGGCATTCGCCACACCCATACCCTGCCATTGGATCGCCACATTGTGTACCGTGATTCGTCACTCCACACAACGTTTTTCCAAGTTTACAATCCTTACACCAAGCGAGGCGTCGTTTGGCATTTACCGGCGTGATGTGTGGCTTATGAGCAACTGCTCGACCATGAAATCCCAGTTTTCTCACCTCCCGCCTAACTGCCATAGTACTTGCAGTGGATCCCGATGTAGTTTGGGATTCCTGTGTGATGGTCTGGATAGATGTCTGCCTATTACACATCACGACCCTCTTCAACTGTCGGCGGTCTCTGTCAGTCAACAGACGAGGTTTGGTCCGTATGTTTTTGTGCTATACGTGTCCCTTCACGTTTCCACTTCACCACCACATCGGAAACAGTGGACCTAGGTATGTTTATGAGTGTGGAAATCTAGCGTACAGTCGTATGACACAAATGACACCCAATCACCTGACCACGATCAAAGTCCGTGAGTTCCGCGGAGCGCCCCAGTCTGCTCTTTCACGATGTCTGATGACTACTGAGGTCACTGATAAGGAGTACCTGACAGTAGGTGGCAGCACAATGCACCTAATATGAAAAGCGTATGTTTTCGCGGGCGTCCTGATACTTTTGACCACACAGTGTACGTGTAACACTACACGCTACAGCCTGATTAATGTGCTGTGGTGCCGGCTGGAGTGGCCGAGCGGTTCTAGGCGCTTCAGTCTGGAACCGCGCGACCAATACGGTCGCAGGTTCGAATCCTGTCTCGGGCATGGATGTGTGTGATGTCTTTAGGTTAGTTAGGTTTAAGTAGTTCTAAGTTCTAGAGGACTGATGACCTCAGATGTTAAGTCCCATAGTGCTCAGAGCCATTTGAACCATTTTGTGCTGTGGTCGAGTACTGTATACGGGCAAGCCAGGCAATAGTGGGAGTCGGCTGTCAGCGAAGCTACTGAAATTGTTTTGATGAATTGTTTAATTAATCGTGGTTCAAATGGTTCTGAGCACAATGCGACTTAACTGCTGAGGTCATCAGTCGCCTAGAACTTAGAACTAATTAAACCTAACTAACCTAAGGACATCACACACATCCAAGCCCGAGGCAGGATTCGAACCTGCGACCGTAGCGGTCGCTCGGCTCCAGACTGTAGCGCCTAGAACCGCACGGCCACTCCGGACGGCAATTGATCGTGATGCTGATTTTAATTTTCACAAAGTGTGGAATATGGCACTGGCAATAGTTAATTCTCTTAGAAGATGGTATTGCATTTTTGTCGACCAAAATGTTGAAACAACATCCTGCAGTGTGGGGTCATGGTAGCATGTATCTCTGCTGCCTATGTGGTATTTCTTCCCCAGTGATTTCCCATGTACATGTACACACTTAGCTTGCCTTATCAGGTGACTCCACACATCACTGATTTGTAAGTTAACCTTGGTCGTTGCTGTGTTTTGGCAACAATTAATATCCACAACTCATCTTGCCTGATGGAACAGCTATGCAATATATTAATGTATTACGTCCTGATATGCACAGTTGACGATACTTGCACGGCACTCAGTTCCCATTCATGAGGACGAGCGCAGTAATCTCATTAGGATGAATGTAATCTCCACAACACAATATGAGACCAGTGTTCAACCACTCCTGGAATATAATCATTTAGATCATACTTTTTTGCATTGATATTCACACAAGAACATCAAATCCACATGTGCTCACATCTCCCGAAAACATCCCAGGTGCGTATGATTGTTAATGTCTATAACGTGGGACACATATTCAAAAGTCGATAGTATTTGACAGCTCCACATAATACCTTTAGCACGATAGTGAGCATTGTTCATGAAGCCCAAGCACTGCCAGTTAAGGCCAAATGCCTGGAAGTGGATAACGAGAAAAACACGCCAGTGAAATTACTCGCTTTTCTTCCATTTGTTAGCTATATTTCTTTCATGATAGCAAGAATCCTCTAAATTTCAGGCTAAAGCCATTTTCTGCCCAACATCTAAGATAGCAGATTCCCAGCGATCAGCTAAGGGCGACTTGTAATTATAGGAGGCTGAAATTTACAAAATACCTCACCAATGTGAAACAGGTTACATAAGCTAGACCACACATGCCGTGGAAGAATTCTGCACCAAACATCAACGCTGCACTCGCCTTTTACAACCTACCAAGTATGCTATTGTTGAGCATCGTATGTCCACAGGGCAATCAATGGGGTATGATAAAACAATAATTTTGACCACAGCAACATCCGTTTCGAACTTAATTACTAAAGAATATGTGGGAATATACATGGCAGAGAAACTGATGAAACGCGATAGAGAGTCAAGTATCCTCATCCTGAGGAGTGAGCAAAGAATAATTTTATTAAGAAAACTAAACTCACTTATAATTTCTTAGGATGAGAATTCATACAACTACAGGAAGCAGAAATACCTCTCCTGCGACAGTGCCTGTGATGTTTCTACACGACGACCACTGGAGTCGCGATAGGCGTTGGCATCAAGACCGGACACATTAGCAGGCCGGCACAACCAGTTTATGGCAGCTGACGTACTGCTGCTGCAGACCAGGATGAACTGGGCTGGATCTGCCAGCGTGGAGTGCTTAGACGACACTGCTGGTACTGCCAACTGGTAGCGCTGGAACTGAACTGCTGGAGCGGCTGAACGGAAAGGCTGGTACTGCCGACTTGAGGCATAAGGCATAACTAACTTCCCACACTCCAGCGGTGGCCTAAATAGGCTGCAGCAGACAGGTATCTGTGTAGCGCTGTGTGGTTACGTGACATAGTGTGTCAAAATACTGGTCTGCCAACAGTGATCCCTGCTGCAACAGGCACGCTGCCTGTCAGGGAGGTCTCCGCCCAGAGACGCTTTGGAGACAACGTGTCACTTCATGGTAAACAGCCCAGGCCATACAAAAAAAATCTTGGTATTGATGAAGGCTGTTTACCTACCTCCTGGCAGAACAGCTGCCCACACAGCCTGCCTGGTGTACGGAGGAATTCATCATTCCTCCCCCCTTAAAAATTGATGCATTGTACTCACAGGGGTATGCTGCCCACCGCTAGTGCTGACTACCCAGGAAAGTGGAGTGATAAACAATACAGTCAGAAAAAGGGAAACATGTGACCGGGAACTGACAAAAAAATACAGTAACAGAACCTTGCATTCCATGCACTTAGAACTGAATAAAAAACATCTGACATGGAACTGACAAAAAAATACAGTAACAGAACCTTGAATTCCATGCACTTAGAACTGAAATAAAAAGTTATGCATACGGAAGAGCAATGGATATAAACTCTGAATAAGAATGGAAGCGACAACTAATAAGACTGCTGAACAAGCGGGTGTAAGATCTGTGACTTTTGATACACAAGAATAGTACAGAAACTTCGTAAAATCTCAGCACCAGGAACATGAAAATACCGAAGTTAACCACTAAATAACACAAAAAAGGATCCCAACAAAACAAGCACGCCATTTCCGTGGAAGGGAACGGCGACTGGCCTCCATTGCAAACAGTGACAGGGAACGGTTGGACGTCTACATCTACATCTACATCCATACTCCGCAAGCCACCTGACGGTGTGTGGCCGAGGGTACCTTGAGTACCTCTATCGGTTCTCCCTTCTGTTCCAGTCTTGTATTGTATTGGAAAGAAAGATTGTCGGTATGCCTCTGTGTGGGCTCCAATCTCTCTGATTTTATCTTCATGGTCTCTTCGCGAGATATAAGTAGGAGGGAGCAATATACTGCTTGACTCCTCGGTGAAGCTATGTTCTCTAAACTTCAACAATAGCCCGTACTGAGCTACTGAGCGTCTCTCTTGCAGGGTCTTTCACTGGAGTTTATCTGTCATCTCCTAACGATTTAGCGATTACTAAATGATCCTGTAACGAAGCGCGCTGCTCTCCGTCGGTGGAACTTGTGGTGGAACGTCCGAGAAGGTGCAACGCAAGGCCCAGCAGAATACGCGACAGGATCAGCTGCGCCAGTGCAAACGGTGGAACTGGTGGGTGGGCCGGCAACAACAACGGGAGTGTCAGCACGTACGGCCGCGACGACGCCACTGAGAACAACTAGGACGGTGGCGGCGGCTGAACTCGCCGCGAAGGGCCAGCGTCGAACACACTAACAAGTTATCTGACATCGGAGTCAACAGGAATGGCGACTTCAAGAGGGCTGGCTGGCACTGGGCCAGTGGCGAGAAGACTGAAAAACAGATTCTCGATGTCAAAAACAGGCCATGCGACAACCTGAGGGCTAGTCGGAACAGGGCGTGCGATCGTACGAGAGTCGGCCGGGATAGGGTCAATGGCAGACGGACGAACAACAGGATCGACTTCGTCACAGACAGACACGGTGACGACGGGAGGACCGACCACGACTGCGCCAGCGACGTCCGCACTGACGACAGAGCTGACGATGACACTAGGGCCCCTGTGACAGGGAGAACGCTGATATGAGTGACGATGGGAAGAGGGCTGGCACCGACAGGACTAAAGCCGACGACGAGAAACTTGGTGTCTGACGGCGTCACAGGCAAGGGCTGGGCCGAGCATGGCAGTACTGCCGCCGTAGAACTCTGACAACAAGACACGGAGCACCACATGGCATGATAACAACATTGTAAATAATCGTACTGAAGGGGGTTCAGCTTACCACACACACACACACACACACACACACACACACACACACACACACATACCACAGCTACCCTATCTGGACTCTGTTCAAGAACAAGCTCACTCAGACACTGTGAAAAACACTGTCTGACATTAATTAAGGACATGGCACGCGCATTGCTCGGCCAGAGGCTACTGACACAATGAAAATGTACGTTTAACTGTTCCACCAACAAACCATAGTCTATGTCCTCCACAAGAATGCCTGGGAAAAACTAACAACACAGACTCAAAATTTCTGCACCCACACTGGCAAGAAAATGAGCACTGTGTTGCATACCGTTGATGCCATAAGTAGTAGGGAGATGGCGGTATCGGTGCAATTTTTATATCAAATTGATATGTAAATTAATTAAATTGATCAGTTAATTCCCCCCAATCACATCCACTGCCATCCCGACAACACCCACCCCAACCCCCAGAAGATGTCATGTGTTTTTCTCAGCCTGCACGTAGGCCTCAGCCCCCTCCCCCTCCCACTCTTTCCCTCCCCCTCCCCTCCCCCATGTGCCCTATTGACTGGAATTTCGAATTTTGGTGGGAATTTCTTTGTCCCACAGCTGTGCTGATGTCTGCCCCCCACCCAGGAATTGGCGGGCAATTAAAAATGGTGATACCCTTTCTGGGACTCGAACCCTGGTCCTTCTCCCTAACACAATTATACCACCAGAGCCACTTGGAACTGATGGGAAATTAAAAATGGCAGTACCTTTTCTGGGACTCAAACCCTGGTTCTACTGGATGGAAAGCCCAAGTGCACCCCCCAACACATGGAAACTGTCCATATGCAGGAGAGGAAGGTTAGGTTAATGTACTTTATTTATTTTGATTGGGAAAATGAAGTAAAGATAGATCCTAATTATGTAATTAATCATAAAGATCAGGCCTAATTACACAACTATATGCATAGAGCTACACGAGGACGGCCTAATATCGCAATATAACTCAAAAACTGACGATACCATACAACTGGTGTTGTACTGCTGGGGAAAAAATTTCACAATACCACTCGAAACTAGTGACAGACACACTCAAAATCTACCCTTCACCTACAAGCTGGTGGGAGAAAGCAGATGTGTAAGGTACTATCTTTATTCTTTTTCACTGTAAATATGGTCAAGTGAAGAGATGCTGGTGTTGGACCAAGGAGTTTAAAAAGTCTATTACCTGTAAGCATATAGTATCTATCGTTGTTTGATGTAAGGGCTCGCTACAGACCCCCTGCTCAGAAACCACCATGAAGCCCAGGTAACCGAAGCCAATACATGCTACCACAACTGATGGAAAAAATGCATCACAGTTCTAATTACACTTCGAAACTGTTGTGAAAAAACCAGCACTCATAATGAATGGGTCATTGGAGCCATGTGCAACACATTTGTAGACATAGACATAGAGAAAAATAAAACAAATGCATTGCATCTGTAGGATATATTGTCTTGAATGACTTGGCGCATTCGAGTATATTGCTATACTGTCCGACTAGTATGTCGTTCTGTACTGTACACAACAATAATACCCATGAAGGGTTGTCGTCCACTATCCGATGGACACCTAGCACAAAAAACAGCAGAATGGGAATGATTATGCTCCATCATCATTGATCTTTAAGAGTATAAAAGTAGGTGTGAAGGGCAAAGCAGGATGTCATGGTTTATTGTCATTACTAGCGAATCTCGACAATATTGTTGCGATGTATTGGTAATATGGCATGCATCAAAGATTTTAAGCTCTTTATCAAGAAGTTTAAATGTGCTTATATCCCCTACAGAATCGCTTTGCGAGGAGTTTTTCTCCATTTGTGGAGCTGTAGCACTGTCTAAAATAACGTACAAGTGGTTGAAATCGAGACTTCGCAATTGGTAACATGTATGCATAGTCTCTATATCTTTGTGTGTAGTGCTGTCAGCGGCAGACGGATGTCGTTCGAATGCATAACTTGCTAACTGTTTGCCTACAAATTACGCCTCTGGGGGTGCACACTCTGTAGGTATGGGCAAGGGAAACTCTCATGGTCCAGGATGCTACGTGTAGTCGACAACTGTCAACTACCGAATAACTTATTACTACGATAACAAAAAATCTGAAACCTACAGTTTGAAAATGTCCTGACGTGGTTTTGGGGCCTATCAGAGTTGGGTGATGTAAACAAAAGTAGCGAAATTCATGTGGTAAGCGATAAGAGCACATACTTATGGGGATCAGAGCTGCATCAGACATCATTTCTCTACACATGTCAACTCCCTGTTGCAGATCCCTACACAGTGGACTGGAAGACAGATGAATGTGTGGAACTGTGTCAAACTGAATTTCCATCAAGTGCGTGGCTACATTAGTCTGCAGACAAGCTCTATGATGTGCTGTAGCAGCACACTGATTTGTTTCCAGACTACGAGTTTCGAATCTGCGCCACTCGCTGAGTCTCATCAAGGTATGAGGCGAGTGTTACTATACTTTTCGTGACCTTTCTGTGCCAAATGCGTGCATGCCGATCACTGGGAAGGGGGAAATTTTTAGAGCTTTTTAAAAGGCATGTGTATCAGACAGGCAAATATCCTCATATAAAATCAAACAATGCATGGACATGCTTGCAATATGACCATATACCTACGGTAAAATATTTAAAATTATGAAAAAAGATATAAAATCCATAAACATCGATGAAGACCTGGTACAATTACGACAAATCGATGGGAAATACGTAAAATTGAGAGAAATATGACTAAATATGTAAAACTGCGAAAAAAACTTGAAAAATTACCTAAATTGACTGAGAATACATACAATTAGAGAAAAATTACCACGAAATGCTGGTAATTGAGGAGCGCTGGAGGATACCCGATCACTCAAGACCGAGAAAGGCTTAAAAATTATGCTCTGGCTGCATTCACTTTTAACCCTCCCCCTCCGCCTGTAAACTACGTGGGTTTTCGTAATAAACACTCCAACAAAGGCGATATATGCATTACACAGAGGCGTCTTATTAAACCAGGCAAGGCATATGTATCCTGATCCATAACTGCATTCTCACACATGCAGTCGAATATATATATATATACACTCCTGGAAATGGAAAAAAGAACACATTGACACCGGTGTGTCAGACCCACCATACTTGCTCCGGACACTGCGAGAGGGCTGTACAAGCAATGATCACACGCACGGCACAGCGGACACACCAGGAACCGCTGTGTTGGCCGTCGAATGGCGCTAGCTGCGCAGCATTTGTGCACCGCCACCGTCAGTGTCAGCCAGTTTGCCGTGGCATACGGAGCTCCATCGCAGTCTTTAACACTGGTAGCATGCCGCGACAGCGTGGACGTGAACCGTATGTGCAGTTGACGGACTTTGAGCGAGGGCGTATAGTGGGCATGCGGGAGGCCGGGTGGACGTACCGCCGAATTGCTCAACACGTGGGGCGTGAGGTCTCCACAGTACATCGATGTTGTCGCCAGTGGTCGGCGGAAGGTGCACGTGCCCGTCGACCTGGGACCGGACCGCAGCGACGCACGGATGCACGCCAAGACCGTAGGATCCTACGCAGTGCCGTAGGGGACCGCACCGCCACTTCCCAGCAAATTAGGGACACTGTTGCTCCTGGGGTATCGGCGAGGACCATTCGCAACCGTCTCCATGAAGCTGGGCTACGGTCCCGCACACCATTAGGCCGTCTTCCGCTCACGCCCCAACATCGTGCAGCCCGCCTCCAGTGGTGTCGCGACAGGCGTGAATGGAGGGACGAATGGAGACGTGTCGTCTTGAGCGATGAAAGTCGCTTCTGCCTTGGTGCCAATAATGGTCGTATGCGTGTTTGGCGCCGTGCAGGTGAGCGCCACCATCAGGACTGCATACGACCGAGGCACACAGGGCCAACACCCAGCATCATGGTGTGGGGAGCGATCTCCTACACTGGCCGTACACCACTGGTGATCGTCGAGGGGACACTGAATAGTGCACGGTACATCCAAACCGTCATCGAACCCATCGTTCTACCATTCCTAGACCGGCAAGGGAACTTGCTGTTCCAACAGGACAATGCACGTCCGCATGTATCCCGTGCCACCCAACGTGCTCTAGAAGGTGTAAGTCAACTACCCTGGCCAGCAAGATCTCCGGATCTGTCCCCCATTGAGCATGTTTGGGACTGGATGAAGCGTCGTCTCACGCGGTCTGCACGTCCAGCACGAACGCTGGTCCAACTGAGGCGCCAGGTGGAAATGGCATGGCAAGCCGTTCCACAGGACTACATCCAGCATCTCTACGATCGTCTCCATGGGAGAATAGCAGCCTGCATTGCTGCGAAAGGTGGATATACACTGTACTAGTGCCGACATTGTGCATGCTCTGTTGCCTGTGTCTATGTGCCTGTGGTTCTGTCAGTGTGATCATGTGATGTATCTGACCCCAGGAATGTGTCAATAAAGTTTCCCCTTCCTGGGACAATGAATTCACGGTGTTCTTATTTCAATTTCCAGGAGTGTATTTCCGAATTACGGCCGGTTCTCACAAACAGTTTTATTCTTTAAGTATTAAAGAGAAAAATCATTGCCTTTATCAGACTTAAACTATTTCCAAGAGTGATCTGTAGGAGATTGGATCGATATCACATACATCACCTTTAATAGCGTGAGGGGGGTGCTCTCGAGAGATGTGCTGTTAGGGTGAAATTACTATATTATCTTACACATGATCAAAGCTATCGAACATGAGACTAGGACTTCTTAGTGCAAGAGGAATACTACTAGAGCTGTGTTGATGCTACTGTAATCAGCAGTAACACTACTACATCTCCCTTGTTTACTGACCGTGGTGCTTACTCCCTCTTAAGAAATGGTTCAAATGGCTCTGAGCACTAAGGGACTTAACTTCTAAGGTCATCAGTCCACTAGAACTTAGAACTACTTAAACCTAACTAACCTAGGGACATCACACACATCCATGCCCGAGGCAGGATTCGAACCTGCGACCGTAGCGGCCGCGCGGTTCCAGACTGTAGCGCCTTCAACCGCTTGGCCACCACGGCTGGCACTCCCTCTTAAGAAGTTGCGGCTTCTTTATGTGCATTTTCCTGCAGCAGTGTGTGTCTGGTACCTCAATGTATCAGCTATCGAAAATATTCAGGTCGGTTTTTCTTCTCTCTGTTTTCCAGTGAGACATAACCGCATCCGTCAAAATTGATACTACTACTATCACTAATGATATGGACGGCTGACATGGGAAATGTGATTGAGGGTACATACGTTTCCGATTTAAAAAGACGTATAAAATCCATTAATTTCCTAAGAGACAGAACAACAGTCTCCAGACTTCGTTCTAGTTGGTTTATAAGCAACTCGAGCTGTGGATACAAGCTGACGAAGTCCTTCTAGGATACCGTAATAGTGTAGAAGGAAGTAGTTTAATCATTTCAAAATTTGTCACTGTAGTGAATCGGGTAACATACTTGAGGGGTAGTTGTATGTCTGAAGATGGACAAATATATCCTCCATTACAGTATTAAGAGCGTTTCATTCTGCATGGCTAATACTTCGGCAACCATATGGCTTTAACAGTACAGCATTTTTAGGTGCAGAACCATGTAATCATCAGAGTGTGTGTTTATGCTCTATCATCATTTCTCTCATGCCAGTACCTTCCTGGTACTGACTCTAGACAGTGGAATAAAGCCTCAGAATTGATTGCACGGTTGATTTACGTGAAATGCTTCAAACTCCATACGGCTGAATCTCCATCATGTATAAACCAAATGTTATAGCAACGCAACGTTTTCATGTCAACCATACACCGATAAGAGGTGCGACCCTCCTCAACATGCAGGAATCTGCGGGAATCTTATGCTTTTGGAAGCGTGCCGTGGGTAAGATCAGTGTTGCAGGAAGGATTTGTCAAGTACAATGTGGGAGGGATCTGTCAATCTCCGACTTTGTCCTACGAATGCGACAATATTCTGTGGCGCCCATCCACACGGGGAAAGATGATCAATCATAATAGTGAATTCTGCACTATGATCAATGCGCTGGAAATATGTAGATAACCCCTTTACATCGGTATAGGACATTGTCTGGTATACTTTGGTGTATATGGTCGACTGGATCTATGCACAATCATCTAACTGCATTCGCAATCTAGTATATGGTACTTGCAAAGTAGTGGACGGGTGATTTAGCGATGATGTAGAAATTGGGAAGCGTTCTACCGTGTCACTGACTGCCATTGAAATTACGGAACAACAGGTAAAATTGCTAAAACTGATCTCGTTATCAACAACAATGCGTATTACACTACATCGTTCCATAGCAGTGGTGTCTTTCCCAGCCCGACTGTCCACTGGGTACGCTGTTGATTATTGGATAATGATTGACTGACACCTCTCAGTTGAGATGGAGGGAGCCTTAGTGGAACACTGGAAATCTGCTACTTGTCACTGTGGAGCATGGGATTAAATGTAGACGTCACCACCTTCATACAGTTGTTTGGAAGTGTTCCTCAATGCTGCAGTCTCGTCCTATTTTCATATGCTGCGATGCCCTTCACATGTTTTTATCTTTTTTTTTCAGCAATAAGGTAACAGAACCTCTTTTTATTCGTACTACCTCATGCATGGTGTGAACAGTACCTACCTGAAACGGTCAACACCGGAACAGTAATCATTTATGTGACTGCAAAATGAAGGAACAACGCTTTTCGTAGTGGAACACCGAGACATCCGTTATCCTGTCAATGGGGAAGATGAGATTAGCTGTACCTTCGCATAGCTGTTGAAAGTGAACTACAATACCGCAAACTCTACCGGTTTCGATATGTTGCGATGTCTTCCACATTTTTGTCAGTGAGATACATCGCCTCTGTGTTTTATTTCTACCAGTCTGTGTTGTGGTAGCTGTACAGTTTACGCCATGCAATGTTCAGCTTTCTGTGAGAGCCAAAGGATCTAAATGTGTTAATGTTGGTTTAGCAGCAGCTGACACAGACAACCAAGTCATGGTAGAAAAAACGAAGTGTTTGGTGGTGAACACTGATTGGATGTGTTACAAAAAAAAACAACAACAATGTATTGAACTGTTTATGAAGAAACAATACAGGAACCCTCTCGTGTGAATGAATATCTGTTGGATATGGTCCTCCTACAGTACAGGTGACGAAACTTTACACCGGTCTGTGGAAGTGACTTCGATCATGAGCCACGTGCTCCAGTGAACCAATACCTGTATATTTAATAGGATCGCCACATATGCTCACTGCCAGAAAGTAGACTGTATTTGTTTCAGATATATCAGAAGACAGGGATATGGTAATATTTTGTCGAGTTCTGTAATGGTTGATGTTAGCTCAATTTTTATAGTTCATAGGTTTTCTCTGTTGAATGGTACTACATACCGAGGTGGAAGAGATTGTTTGGGTGATAGACATGAATGCATCCTGAGAGATGAAGATCTCCTTTGGACTGCACTACCTGTACACAGTTTGCAATGCAGTAGCAAAATCCTCATTCTTCCTCCATACCCTGTATGATGTGGAGTCTTCCTAATTTTCCCAACAAGAAACACCACGTAACTGATGTACTATCCTTTCTACTACCTTGTGTTGCAGGGGAAAGCTTCGTTTGGCGTTGGCCTTACACATTATACACGGTTGGCGAAGCTACGACAACATGATCCCATTTCCACCAAGTGGTCAAAACGCGCTCCTGTCGCGTTAACTCAGCTCGTCCTGTTTCTCCACGAGATGCAGAGGGTCTTAGATATTGCACTCTCCAACTTCCGTTCAGGTCCGACTTAAACTGGGATGATCACCTGGATGATGCTGCAAGGAGGGTGGGGCGGAGGCTGAGGAGCATGTACAAGATGCACAGGGACTGTCTAAAACACAGCGCTCAAGTTTTTGCTGTATGGGATGCTTAGCAGATAGGTTCGAAAAAGGTGACTCGTTTCGAGATATTAGAGCGGCACAAATATGATTCACCAGTGGCTGTAATCATTTAAAGACAGCATCCAATGCAAGTATGTGGTAGAATGGATAGACTTGATTGCAAATCGCAGACAGCATTTCTACCAAAAAGCGTAACATTATCAGCAAGTTGTGTGTGCCTGTAGACTCAAGAACGCTTTTCATGTAGGGTGATGGTAACATAGTTGCTACGATTGTGTTTTTAATAGTGCGGTTCTTATGCGACATGTATGGGGTGGGCTGTAGAATCCCTCTGCAGTCAGCTTCATGTGTCAGTTCTCAATAGTATTCCTCGAAAAGATCATCATTTTCCCTCCACGGATTCCCATTTGACCTACCTGGTGAGTGAATCCGACTACTGAAAAAAAAAAAAAAATTACTCACCATGTAAACTGACTCTTATGATCAATTTAATTTCTTAACCTACCAAATTGATATCAATGACGTACCACCTGGTGGGAGGAGGAAATGGCTAGGGCACCACGGAATGATTCTTCACAGGCGTTTCTTGTCTTTTTCATTGCAGCGATATCTTTTAATGAAATTTCAATCTCCCACTTACACAAGGCGAGACATGCACTCACGATTTGTTTCGTAAATACTAGTATGGTAAAACGAGATCTGCCACAGTGTACAAAACATCTACATCCTCTTGAATTGTAGCTTGTTGTTGCCGAACATAAAATGAATGTGTTTTTTTCCGACATTTGAGCCAATGACGTGAAAGATTGTATTCTCTAATGTTATTTCACATGTCTGAAATGTTTGTACGAGTAATACACATGTGCATGACAGTTTTTTACAGACACTGAACGTGAGAGACGCTCTCAGGTTGTGTAATTTGTCCATTAAGCTGAAAGAAATTGTTTAATATAGATTTTTATTTTTCATTGGAGTTTAAATTATCGCTTTTTCTTTACTCCGATAACGCTTTCAAGATAACGAGGACAATCTGCGGTGATCTGTAATTTTTGCAGCAAAGTGGTCGAAGTTTCTTTTTCCTGATTTTATGCAGAGTGGAAATGTCTCTGCTGACCATTTGTGATTGGTGGCAATGCACTTTGTTGGACGTCACAAAATAATGAGATGCGAATTGCATCCTGCAGTTGAACGTAAAAACTATTCCGATTTTTCTGATGAAACTGAAATAAAATGAACTGCACCCATTTTCGTGGAAAGAGGACGTTTATCATCGTCGCGATTGTGTTCTCCTTGTTTAATAGATGCTTGATTGTAAGAGACGTGTTGATGTTAAATAAAATTGTTCTCCATCGCAGAACAGTGGGCGCGGGAGGGGGGGGGGGCGAGTCTAATGTGGGTGGTCGGACATAGCCACGCTCCAACTAGAGGTGTGGCGGTGTTGCTGAACTTCCCTTTTCTGTTGGCAAATGGCCGTGGCCTCAAGGCAGGCTGCATACCGTGAGTGACCACGGAGGGTAACAAAAGGCCTGGTGAGACCAGTGACCGCAGGGGGGTGGCAGTGGGCTGCAGAAAAAGCGCTCAGCAGAGCAGCTAGCCATTTGAAAAAGTGATCTGGAGCATTCTCCGAAATTTCGTTGTTGTTCCAGAGGGGTCCAGTCTTTCCGGTAAATACGTTTAACTGATTGTAGGAAAGAACTGCGTTGACAATAAATACAATTGTTCTCCATTCCAGAATGGCGGGCTGCTGGGGGCGAGGGTAGAGGGGCATGTATATTTTGGGTGGTCGCCGAACACAGCCGTGGAGTGTGGGGGCTGTGTCGCTATATTTTAAATGAACACGTTGCACTGGGGTGGCCATCCTTTTATCACAGATTGTTTAGTTGACTATAGATGCTATTGTGTTGGCAGTTAGCGACCACGCAAAGCACAGCAGAGCAGCTGACTGTTTGAGAAAGCCTGTGTCCTCCCCACAGGTGGGTGTATGGAGGGAGGGAGGAGAGGCATGATGGGAGGTAAGAGGGCGTCAATTTTCAGCAATTTGTCACCTCCTATAGATGACAACGCATGTTCAACTGACGCTCCTCTGCAGTCTTTTAGGACAACAATTTTCCCTGCATGTTCAACTGCCACTCCTTCGCAGGCTTTTAGGACAACGATTTTCCCCAGTACATGTGTTGCATTATGACCCGTTCATTAAGAGTGCTGGTTTTTTCACAACAGTTTCAAAGTGTAATTAGAACTGTGATGCACTGTTTCCATCAGTTGTGGTAGTGTGTATTGGATTCGGTTACCTGGGCTTCACGGTCGTTTTTGAGCAATGCGTCTGTAGCGAACTCTGACGTCAAACAATGATAGATACTGTATGCTTACAGGTAATACACTCTTTAAACTCCTCTCTTTCCAACACCAGCACCTCGTCACTTGACCATATTTCCAGCCAAAAAGAATAAAGATAGTACCTTACACATCTGCCCTTTTCCCGTCAGCTTGCACGTTTGTAGGTGAAGGGTAGAGTTTGAGTGTGTCTGTTACTAGTTCCGAGTGGTATTGCAAAATCTTTCCCAGCAGGATGACACCAGTTAATTGGTATCGTCAGTTTTTGAGTTGTATTGCGATTTTAGGCCGTCCTCGTGTAGCACTATGCATATAGTTGTGTAATTAGGCCTGATCTTTATGATTAATTACATAATTAGGACCTATCATTACTTCATTTTCCCAATCAAAATAAATAAGCCACACTAACCTAACCTTCCTCTCCTACATCTGGACAGTTTCCATGTGTTTGGGGGGGGGGGGGGGGGAGGGGGGGCGATGCACTTGGGCTTTCCATCCAGTACTGCAACGAGGGTTTGAGTCCCAGAAAGGGCAGTGCCATTTTTAATTTCCCATCAGTTCCAAGTGCCTCTGGAGGTATAATTGTGTTAGGGGGCGCAGTTGGGCTCTCCTTCCAGAAGGACCAGGATTCGAGTCCCAAATGGGTATGGCCATTTTTAATTTTCTGCCAATTCCTGGGTGGCAAGGGGGAGGGAGCATCATCACAGCTCTGGGACAAAGAAATCCTCACTACTAAGATTCCAAATTCCAGCCAAAATTCGAAATTCTGGCCAATAGGGTATATGGGGGAGGGAAGGGGGAGGGAGAGAGTGGGAGGGGGAGGGGGCTGCGGCCCACGTGCGGGCTGAGAAAAACACATGACAACATCTGGGGTGGTAGTGGCCATGGTCGGGGTTGGGGTTGAGCATGATCAGGGGTGGGGGTGGACATGGTCAGGGGGGAATTAATTGATCAATTTAATTAATTTGAATATGAATTTGATATCAAAATTGCACCGATGCCGCCATTTGCCTACTACTGACATAGCCCATAAAATACAACTCCAACAGTTTTTCGGTAGGGATCCTAGTCCTCCTTCTGACCGCATTAAAAAGCAGCACAGCTGTGGGAGCAGCGAGCCAAGATGTGAGTGTAGTAGCAAAAACCTGGGTGAACTGAGTTACGCCTTGTAACAGTTTCCATATCTGCTGCTTATATAAGCAAACGTCTTCAGACAATAAAACCTCTTATGATAAGACAGATATTATGATACACTTGAGTCCCAGAAAGGTCACTGCCATTTTTAATTTCCCATCAGTTCCAAGTGCCTCTGATGGTATAATTGTGTTAGGTGGCGCAGCTGGGCTCTTCAAGCAAATTGTGCATGAGAACACTGCCAGTGAATGAGATAGTCGAATCTTGCAACACTAAAAAAAAACTTAGACCAGCAGTGTGAATGAGAAGTCACTGAGGGACACACTTTAACGAACCTCCTGAACCAAGGAGAAAAAAGTAACTGCTAAGAAACCTGCCACACAGACGAAAAACGGTACCCAGGAGTCACAATCGTGAATGCAAAGAATACTGCCCTCTGATGGGGGAACAGAATTAGCAGGAAAACACTGTCCCAGCAAAACTAACTAGCCCATGATGAGGAATGTGAAAACAGAATCTGCTCCGGCAAACAAACCAATACATAGACAAACTAAAACCAGACAGAAAGAACACTGAAGCATAAAACCTTTGAGAGACGACAGCATCATGACGCACTTTTACCTTATCCCATTGAAGTGTGGCAAACGAGAGGAGGAAAGACAACAACGAAAATAACAACAACAATGTACTTCCACACACATGGACACAGCATGGCAGATGAGAGAAGAAAGGACATCATAACATTCTGCTAACGCATGTGAGAAACAGCCTCATCACCACTGAAGTATCCTTGTCCTGAAGAGAGATCATAGACATTTTTAAAAGAAACTTTATTAACAAAACGGAACTCAATTATAATATCCTTCGATGACTATCCATACAAATATATACAGCAGAATTATTTTTGCTGTGACGTTGTTGTGATGTTCCTATATGACGAACCCTAGAGTCTTGACAGGCGGCGTGAAGTCCTGGGATGTTACTGGACCAGTGCTGCTGGAGTGTGAAGGCTGATGTGGGCCAGGTCTGCTGGCTTGGAGTGTTGAAACGAAACTGCTGGAAATGCCAACTGGTAGCGCTGGAACTGAATCGGTGATATTACCAGATGGAACTGCTGCCAATGTTGACTTGAGGTGTAGGACATTACTGACTTTACACTATCCTGCAGAGGCCTAAATAGCAGACAGATATCAAATTGGCGTTGTGAGGACATGTGACCTTGCGTAGTAAAACAGTGCTCTAACGAAAACGCTCTTTGCTGCTACAGACACACTGCCTGTCTGCGAGGTTGGCGACCTGGGATGCTGTGAGGTGATGTGTATCTCTGTGGTAAACAGCCCAGGCTATAGAAGGAAATACGTCGGTGTTGATGGAAACCATTTACCCGCGTCCTCCTTGCAGGGCTGTTGCCCACACGGCCTGCGGAGAAATTGACTACTGGTCAGACATAACAGAGAGAGAGACAGTGAGACAGTGAGTGAGTGAGAGAGAGAGAGAGAGAGAGAGAGAGACTCGGTTAACCTACTAACACAGTAACCTCAATGATGACAAGCACTTAAATACGAATACAAAAGTTACTGTTTGGATGTACACTGATGAGCCAAAACATTATCACCATCTTGTTAATACCATGTGGTTCCACGTTTGGAACCTAGTACAACAACGATTCTGAGTAGCATGGAGTCAACAACTTCTTGGTAGATTTCTGGATGTATGTGTCACCAGATTTCTATGAAACGGTCACAGAATCCCCATAAATTACGATTTATTGGTTTATGGGCACAGAGCTGGCGACTGATAGGTCTCCATATGTGTTCCATCAGGTGAATTTCGTGGCCAAGATCTCAATGTGAGCGCACTGCAGTGCTCCTTAAAGCAATGTAGCACAATTTTGGCCTATTGATGTGGACAGTTATCTTTCTGAATGAGGCCATGACTTTTATTTGGGAATGATACAAGCAAGAAGGGATGCATCTGGTCTGTGATAATGTTCACATAGTCCACAGCTGTCCCAGTAAATTCAGTTACTACTACAGAGAGGTCGAGCAGATGAGGCCTCTGCACAATGTCAGGAATCGTCTGAAAGCGCTCGTGGCGCTAAGTAAACATGATTATTCAGTGAATCGTTTATTGTGACAACTTTACAAAGGATGGTGGACTGTTGGCCGTAGTTGCCTCCTGCCCAGGTCACGGACAGACTCTCGATGTCTGACGCTGCGCCAGTCCTTGCGCCTGCATCCTTGCGAGATGTTGCTGTTCTGTCGATACGGATGCTTAGCCCAGCCTGGTACAGCATGGATATCTGCTACCGGCTGAGGGAGTGTACTCGATTCCACTCCGTGCCTTTTCTTCCCTGGACCACCCCATCCGCGGTGTGCTGTAGGCAGCATGTGTTGAACCCAATACTGCCGGCCTGGTAGGACCCGAACCCGGATGAGCCTAGGCAGTGGTCCGTCTGGAACCCTGGTCGTTGTCGTCGTCTTCCGTCCCACACTCAGAGAGTACAGCATCTGGTACTACAGTGCTGCAGGCAGTTCATTAGCTCTCCCATCAGTAGTGGTTGGTGTGACACAGCATAAAGTTCGTCAGTGGAATTCAGCACTGCAGCACTCCATGGCTGGTTGGTACTGCGCTGGTTGATCTGAGGCAAGACTTACTAAAACAACATAGTCATGAACAGAATGTCGTCTACACGGACTCCATTTTTCCCACTGACCTGAACCGGTCTCCCCTACTTGGAGCTGGGACTCCAGTATTTAAAGAGCTCTTCGTAGCTCCGTGATGTACGGTTTACTAGCGATGACCGCATGTGGCATCGTTATTCTGCTACCCTTGCTTTAGTTCTCTCTCAAGAGCTAGTTAAATTAGTCTATGAATGTTTTCCCGAGCCGTGTCTATTGCTACTTGCGGCATCCCACAGCGGGAACGAGCATGCTTGTTATTTTACTTAGTCGCTGTCCTTTTCTGTTTTCCCGCTGCATGTGCTCTCTCACTCAGCTACTGCAGAGTTGCAGACTGCGCTGCCCGTCTGTCTTGCATCGCCGTGCTTCCTGGTCCGCTGCTAATCGTGGCGTAACCAGCCTATCTTATGTCAAGGTGCCTGAACTCCATTAAAAATTTTATAACTTGGAACCCATATTACTCTGTGCCGTAACAAGCAAAAATCATCTACTACTTTAAGCGTCTCGTTTCCTAATCTAATACGCTCAACATCACTTGATTTAATTCGACTACATTCTATTATCTTTGTTTTGCTTTTGTTGATATTCATCCTATATCCTCCTGCCAAGGCACTGTCATTTGGTTCACCTGCTCTTCCAAGCCCTTTGCTGTCTCTGACAGAACTTCAGTGTCATCAGCAAACCTCAAAGTTTTTATTTCTTCTCCCTGGGCTTTAATTCTTACTCCAAGTTTTTCTTTGGTTTCCTTTACTGCTTGCCCAATGTACAGACTGAATAACATCAGGAAAAGGTTAAACACCTGTCTCACTCCCTTCTCAATAACTGCTTCTCTTTCATGCCCCATGACTCTTATAACTGCTGTCTGGTTTGTGTTCAAGTTGTAAATAGTTTTTCGCTTCCTATCCTTTACCCCACTACCTTCGGAATTTCGAACAGAATATGCCTGTCAACATTGTCAAAATCTTTCTCTGAAGTCTACAAATGCTATAAACGGAGGTTTGCAGTTCTTCAACCCTTGTTCTAAGAGAAGTCGTAGGGTCAGTATTCCCTTGTATGTTCCTACGTATCTCTGAAATCCAAACTGATCTTCCCTGAGGTCAGCTTCTACCATTTTTTACATTCTTATATAAAGAATTCGTGTTAGCATTTTGCAACCATGACATATTAAACTGATAGTTGGTAATATTAACACCTGTCAGAACCTACTTTCTTGGAATTGGAATTATTACATTCTTCTTGAAGTCTGAGCGTACTTCGCCTGTCTCATACATCTTGCTCACTCAATGGTAGAGTTTTGTCAAGCGTGGCTCTGCCGAGGCTATCAGTAGTTATGAAAGATTGTCGTCTGCTCCCAGGGCCTTGTTTTGACTTGGGTCTTTCAGTGCTCTGTCAGATTCTTCTTGCAGTGTCTTATCTCCCAGCTCATCTTCATTTACATCCTCTTCTATTTCTGTAATACTGCCTTAAAGTTCAACTCCCTTGTATAGGGTTGGTTTTCCAACTGAGCTCTTGATATTCCTGTATCTCTTTTCTATTTCCCACAATTTTCCTCTTACATAACTGTGGCTCTCAGGAGTTGTAGGCTGTGTCAATTTGATAATATCAAATTGCAGTTGGTCATGTCACTGAGGTCTAGGTGGTGGCTATTTGTTAATAAAAATTGGTGGCTATTTGTTAGTAAAAACTTAATATCACATCATTCAAGGCACCAGCAGAGATCAAACCAGAGCAGATATGTAAATAGTCTCATTGATACCCAATTTTTGGTATTGTCACTCATTTTTGTATTTTTGCACATTTCACGTATTATCTCGAGTTACATAAGATCAACTCACTGTTCCTGACGTCGTGGCGAGTCATTATGCTCTCAGGCAATCACAATGTAGTATGGGCCCGGTTTATTTGTCATTGCTAAGCCACCACTTCACTACTAGTGTGTGTGACATCATTGCGTATGTGTTAGAAACGAAAACATTGCTATAAATAATGATGTCATAATAAATTCTAGAAGCATGACCAGTCTCCAACCATAGATACTGTACGTATAAGAAATACACTCTGCAAGAACTAAACCCCTGCTTTGTCACCACTACATTACTGGATTGTGTGATATCATAGCAAAATTCTGATGCTTCCAACCAAAGATAATGTGTGCATGGCACAGCGTTACAAACACGCATTTAGAGAGCATGACATTGTTGTGCCTAAATTTCATTTTTGCGTGTCATTACATGTTTTGCAAAATCTTAGTCTACCCACACATCTAGGTGAGTTGTGTGCGTCGATCACGGCGGTGAGAGTAGCCTCATGGAAACACCCGGCAGAAATACTACAGCTCGGTACATAAACACTCGCAAAGCCATCCCTACAGTAACGGGGTCTAATAAAATGAACTGGCTCTCATATTGGTGGCAATAATGACTTTATAGAAAAATTGTTGCTCAGTGCTACAAAAAGAAACGCACGTAGAGAGGCGAGCAGAATCTCAGACAAACCTCAAAATAACCTGCAAGTTAGCCCATCCTTCGAACTCCAATGCGTGGAGTACAGCTGCGAATACTGAGCAAGCAATGGCCGAGAAATGTGCATAGTTATAGATGTAATGATCGACGGGCACAGAAGGCACTCAGTCATTCAGGGAAGGGACATGCTGCCTCAGAAAGCCAGTCGTAGCTCACTGACCCTTTTGCAGATAAATGCTGCTAACGCTTTAAGTGCCAAGCATTCCCTTCCTCTCCCCTTTCTCTTTGGACCAATGAGAAATAAAATCCCCTTCCTCCCCAAACCGTCATGCTTTTAAAACTTGTGCTTATGCATTGGTTTCCTCATTTTATACCCAAGTGCACTCCCACATGGAATGATGACATGTGATTACAATTACGATATATAACAAAATACACCCTGCAATATTATTAGAATGTGCAACATTGCTATAAGTCTCACACATTAACTACAGGAAAACCCGAGTGTGGCCACTGCTATTAACGTAATTTCGATTGATTCATAGAATCCCAAAGACATACACTAAACAGCTAGTACACTACCAAATTTTAAAAAATTATGTGAAAAACTTATGTGTACAGTAATAATAGATGACTTTGCATATACCTATTTGGTTTTAAAGCTAACACATTACTACTGACCTGCCACAAGACGATATTGATACAAATAAACCCTCCAATATTATTGGTGTGTGATGATGCTATAAGACTCGTAAATAGAAGCAGAAATAATTTGAGGTACATATTTCCTCGCCAAATATATAAGAGTCGAAGCAATGACCACAATGCAGCAAAATAAACTATTTTACATACCTGATAACAGTAAAAATACCGCCATGGGCTGCATGTCTCTGTCAGCACTGCCACAGCAGTGGACCATAGGGAGCCTACAGCGCCAGAATAAGCACCACCTGCAGCCGGCTCTGGGAATAGTGACCATACCTCAGCCAGTCACCAACTCCCCACTACTCCCGGGGAAGAGATATTTCATTGGTTCCATGTAACCTTGGAGAATTATCCTACCCAAATTGACAAATGGGGGAATCCCTGAGCAGTGTGTCATTTTGTTAACAATCAAAAAATACTTCCCCCTCCCCCACTACAGTAATGACCAGAGCCCTCTCAGTGAGCAGATATTCTGAGGCCACTCTGGCACCAAAATAAGTCACCTGCGACTTCTTTGATGGCATAATTGTTGAGTCAATAGATTTCCCCACACTTCCCACCTTCCCAGTCTGACAAAGGTCAATAGTAGTAGGGAAAGTGGATCCTGGGGCAATTTGTTAGTGCAGATTACATACATTCAGGGGAATCCCCCACCCCCTCATGACATCAGGGGTTTTCCCCAGTCGGGACGTTGATCTCTTGTGTTAAAAGTGTATATATAGACATTGTAGACTATTTCCATGTGAATATTGTGCTTGCTGACGATTTACACCTATGTACCAATGCAGTGCCGAAAGAAACTAAAGGACAACTAATAAGTTGGAGAGAAATTCAAGCTGAATTCCACGCATACAAGAAACTGTTATTTGGTTAATTCTGTACAGGAGTGAAGGTGAAGAAAGAGCCTGTTGGTTTTTCAGATACATTGCATCCAATGTATGATATATATACAATTGCAAATCCTGTGTGTTATTTCTTACTTCATGATCCTCTCATTATAACATACCCACAGTTGTGATACAGTGGCCACACATATTATTATTATTGTTATTATTATTATTATTATTATTATTATTACAAGCGTTCATTCTTCTGTAAAGGGCACTACCACATCTTGACCTGATGTAATTGGTATTATCATAGAGTGGGTGAATCTTCAGGACTTAGTAGTAAGTAACTGGTACTGTGATGGTGTGGAAGAAGGCCAGAAGAAGAAGAAGAAGAAGAAGAAGAAGAAGGATGGGATACATCTTCCTGATAACGTAAGAGCTATAATTGTGCAACTACAGCAAGACAGATGTTCTCATGTCACTATTAATACACCTAGACGGAGTCAGTTTTATATGTGTATTTTCAAAAACTCTCATTCAACCCAAGTACCTCCTACTGCAAAAGACACTGCATGGCATAGATGATGTAACATACATGACATTCAGTCAAACTAGTGAAATCTCCTCGCCAGAGAAAGTAAAGCCAGACCTAGTGTTCATATTTGACGATCCTGTTGTGGAAAACCATCAAATTCTATGCTATTTCTGTTTTGGTCGTCACAGGGGTATTCACGTATTTTGTTTGAGTCAGATACATTCCAGAATCCCGAAACAGTTGGTGGGGAATAATACAGATCTCATTATTGCTTTCAAACAAGAAAATTTAAATACAAAACACATTTACCAGGCACATGTAGGAACTGACATGTCATTTAATGATTTTTAAAGATATCCACAGACAGGTGGACTCACACACAGTATGGGTTTCCTTTAATGATAAATCACGAAAACTGAATGGCAGTAGGTATAGCTGGAACTTAAAGGAGTTTCTATATACACAAATATGAAAAAAGTGATGAGTATGTTAGTATACATGACACCATGGACAAGTTTGCATGTTCATCAGACACTCAGCCAGAGAGGACAGGTGTGCATAGACAAAGAATGCTGCTGTGCTTGTGTCAGTCCTAGTCGAGGGAAATGGAAATTCAACAAAGCCGCAGTTGGGCGATGAAATCTGGGGCCGCTGGTAGAGTGTGGTAACAGACGACAGCCAGCAGGCCAGGCAAGGTAAACATGGCACTCGCGGGTGCGGAGCTGCGATGCCGGTATTGCATGCACAATTTGTTTTGAGTGGAGCAGCAACGAGGCAGGAAACTGCAGCACTGCTTGACGTTATTGCGATGTATGAGGCGGGGCACTAGGCCAGAGCCGGGAGGGCGATTTGTAAGTGGTTAACAGGTGGGAATATATCCCTGCCATAGTTTCTTTCTCTCTCTGACGCTACATCAGAAGCGAGGGGAAAACCAGTATAAATAGATGGGCAATTTTAGCTTGGGACAGAGTGTGCCAGGTCAGTCGAGCGTCGCGACGGACCCGTGCTGGTCTACACTTATAGGAGCTAGTCTGGCAGCAATGTAATAAGTATTCGGCATAAACGTGTTCTTTGTTTCTATGTCACTGTTCGGGCTGTATTCCGCCTCTGGGGACACAACACCGGGGCGGGACAAAATTGGTTCAAATGGCTCTGAGCACTATGGGACTTAACATCTGAGGTCATCAGTCCCCTAGAACTTAGAACTTCTTAAACCTAACTAACCTAAGGACATCACGCACATCCATGCCCTAGGCAGGATTCGAACCTGCGACCGTAGCGGTCGCGAGGTTCCAGACTGTAGCGCCTAGAACCGCTCGGCCACTCCGGCCGGCTGGGGCGGGACAGAATGGCAGCCTGGAACTTGGAGATCGCACCATCTGCCTAAAAAAGGGTAATGACAGGGGTCTGCAGCGGGTCCAGGAGAGGCTCGGTTCCACTCCAGTCTACAGGTCATGTTCGCTTCCCACCTGGTATACCAGGGTCCGGGCGAGGCGTATGCTGTGGGAGGTGAAGCAGCACTGCGGCAGTGGCAAAGATGGCGGTGCGTGTTGCCATCTGGCAAGCACCACTAGTGGCAAATTGCGGCACAGCATCCAGGAGGGCGCGGATTCGAGTCTGGTCCTGGGCCATGGGTGACCAGTACATCCACCTTCGTCCCATGGTCGGAGTGAGCAGGTCAAACGGGGCAGAAGGCGGCGAGGACCAGGGACTGTAGCAGTCTCCGGAATTGTGGGCAGCAGCGTGGTGCAAGACGCACTACATCGGTGGGCGGCGACTGGGGAGAGCGCGGCCGACTTCCAGCTGAGCGGTCTTGGTGACAGCAGCAGCGTCGGCATACTAGGAGTTGCAGAGCCGGCTGGATCATGGGACAGCGCTGCAGGCGGCGCGCCGACACTATGCTGCATCCATCAAATACTGTAAATTAGCTGAATAAAGAAGTGCTACCGAATACCGCTGTATCACTCTGCACTGCCCCTTGACGCCCTTGAACTTGCTCAGCCTCCTGACATAATACGGCGCAGTGGGACCCGGTTACAGATCGGCAATCTGGAGTCCCGGGTTCAACCCGCAATACTGGTGTCAGAAGTGGTGCCGGCTACAACGCTGGTACTGAATTTCCACTCCCACATCTTACGTCGAGCAAGTAGTGTTGAGGTGTGCCTATGTAGAGGGGTAGTTGAGGTGTTTGGTTGCATTCGTCATGGGTGGTATAAGGAGGAAAGCAGGACTGTGCACCTGCACACGAGCACGATGTGAATGGGTGAGTGACATTTGATTTATGGTTTATGTGTCATTCGTTTGTTAATTAGGATGGACTTTGCAAAGGTGTCTTTTGTAAGGCCGGAGGGGCCTGTAGATTTATCTGGATTCAGGAGAAATGGGGGACATTATAACATGGCGCCTCAGTGAAGCAATTTTTGTAGCCTGTCAGGCCACGGATTACAATGTAGAAAGTGAGTACCAAAGAATTGTTTTATTTGTGAGAGATTTGGTCATTTGGCGTGCAATTGTTCAGAATGTAGATTGGCGATGATTCGCCACAGAAACTAAGTTGAAGGAGTAGCAGATTGAAATTAATGGGAAGAATGGTGGAAACACGGCAAGCAGCGGAGGCTGCGGCAGTGACTACAGCGGAAGCTGTAGCCGCACTAACAGAGAAAATTCGGGTATTGTCAGAGGCGAGGATAAGTGACAAAAATATGAAGAATTAGCAGGGAGATTTGAGGCATTGCGAGTAGGGGAAGGGAGGTCGGGTGAAAGTAAATTACAGGTCGTGAATTGTCATAGACCGTTTGAACCGGCAACCGTAGCATTGATTAACGCCTTTTCGGGTAAAGCAACGGAGGATGTGTCGGTATTCCTTAATGACATTATCACAATAGCTGAGGCCAACGAGTGGTCAGATGTTGTAATGTTGAGAGTGGCGAAGTAACGCTTGATAGGGGATGCCAAGTCGCGCATATTGTACCATGAAATGTTGGACAATGTGGGACGTTCTCAGAGCTCGAGGCTGGGTTACGATAGAGGTACGAAAAACTGAATAGTACCAGGGTTTTTCGTGAAAAATTAAGTGCGTCAGTAATGTGGAGAATTGATACTGTGGAGGTTTTCTCAGACAGGATTCGAAAACTGAAAGCACAAACTTTCGAACTGTCGCACAATGGAGAGACTAACAGAGTGCTGTTACAAGAGGCCCAGAACCGGGCGTTAGGTGTGTTTTTGTGGGGAGTACCGCTGGAGATGTCACGTCGGGTGAGAGTGGAGAATCCCAGTGGTCTTGCGGCGGCTCTAAGTATTTCCACTTACTTAGAGGAGGTAAATTATGCGACGAAGCAAAGGGTGGAGCATAGAGTCCTGGCAGCGGAAATTAAGTGTTTTGGTTGTGGCCAGCTATGGCACATTACTAGGCAATCACAGCGTCAGTTGCGGGGTTACTCATGTGGGAAAATGGGTCACCGAGCAGTGAACTGCAGGAGTAAAAGTAGGGAGGAACCTCGGCGGCAGCAGCTTGTTAAACGAGGATGGGATTGCTTCAACCGTCGGAGAGCAGTCCCAGTAAAATTAGGTAATGCGCTTGTAGGTGCACGGACGGAATGCTGCTTATTAGTCTTGGTGAACGGAAGGGAACAGAGGTTTCTAGTTGACACGGGGGCACACGTGTCTGTTATTAGTCTAGACCTGGTTAGCAGGACAAGGCTTGGGCCACCACGTTACAGGATACGTGGGGTGGGAGATAATAAAGTGGAGTCATTGCATACGACGGTACTTCAATTCGTGATCGCAGGAACTAAGTTTAGTGAGCATGTAGAGGTGTTACCATGTGTAGGTGAGGAGTATTCGGTGATTCTCGAACTGGACTTCCTTGACAAACATCGTGTGAAGATAGATCTTTGGCAACAAACAGTGGAACTCGGTCTAGCAATGTTTCACATGGGGGAAACGGTTGCAAATGGACGAGTGTCGCAAGGCGCACGTAACATGAAGGTGACGCCAGCTAAACTGCGAACGGATTCATTAAAGGTCGATCACAGTATAACATGCCGGCAGGTACAGGGCAGGTAGTTTGGGTTTCGATAAATACGGACTTACCAAAGGAGATGTTGTACATGGTGGAGCCACTCTCGAGTAATGAGGAGTTGGATAATGCGCACTCCTTTGTGTGGAGGAGTTTAGCTAACGCAAGTTATGTAGAAGGAGATTATATAGTTCGTGTAAGTACAGATAACTTCGGCAGAGCGGATTTTAGCTTGTCGAAAGGGTTGTTATTGGCCACGTTGGGGGTTTTTGATGAAGATGACCTCGATAGGGAGGATTTAGAGGCGAACCATAAGCAAAACGTCGATGCAGCGCAATTAAGAGGAATGTCACAGCATTTGCAGGGAGACGACAGGGTCGCGTTGGAGGAATTGTTATTGACATTTAGCAATTTATTCGGAAAGGAGGGTAGGTTACCGGCAACACCGATTACGAAGCATCACATACCAACGGAGGATAATTCACCAGTGTTTAGGAAACCATATAGGATATCACGTCATATGTAACCGCTACTAGAGGAGTTTATAGAACAACAACTACAGGATGGTATCATAGAGCATAGCGATAGTCCGTATTCAAGTAATGTAGTTCTCGTACCTAAGAAGTCGGTGAATGATAGAAGGAAATATAGGTTTTGTTGTGAGTATAGGTTTCTGAATGCGAAAACCATTTCGGACGCATATACGATTCCGAATATCACGGACACATTGGACAATCTGGGACAATGTAAGTATTTTATGACAGTGGGTGCCATCAGTTGGAAGTAGCGACAGAAGATAGGGCAAAGATAGCTTTCACTGTTCCTGAGGGGCACTATCAGTATATACAGGGTGAAAATTATTTAAACCGACAAACTTTGGGAGGTTGTAGGGGACATCAAAACAAATATTTTTCCCTAATGTCATTTTTTCCTGTGAGGTGTATTTAAACCGGTAGAGGAAGATTTCTCTGGCGGCAAATTAATTAAACCAACAAACACTTTTCAATTTTTTATGACCAAGAGACAACACATTAACACATCCCAATTTCAATTACAGTAGAGTTTCAAAAATGCCGCCATTGACACGTAACAAAGGTTACACTGTCGGATCATGTTCTGTCTGACATGGGCAAAAACCCCAGGAGTAACCTGAATTGTTCATGCTGCTGCTACTATCCGGGCTACCAGATCCACTTCTGATGTAACAGGAGTTGCGTAAACAAGGTTGCGCTTCTCTCTCCACACAAGAAAGTCCAGAGGGGACATATCTGGTGATCGAGCAGGCCATGGTACAGGAGCACCTCTGCCAATCCACGTTTGTGGGAACCGTCGGTCCAGGAATCGACGCACACGACGACTGAAATGCGCCGGCGCCCCGTCATGTTGGAACCACATGCGTTGTCTTGTAGGGAGCGGGACGTCTTCTAGCAATTCTGGCACTGCTCTGGCGAGAAAATTGTAATAGTGCTTGTCATTTAATGGCCTAGGTAGTAGATACGGTCCAATTAAACAGTGCCCAACAACACCGACCCACACATTAACCAAGAACTGTACTTGATGAGCGCTAGTAACTGTGGCATGTGGGTTATCCTCACTCCAAACATGCAAATTGTGCATGTTGAAGACTCCATCACGACCAAACGTTGCTTCATCGGTAAACAACACAGAGGGTGGAAATGTAGGATGCATTTCACATTGTTCCAGGTACCACTGCGAAAACTGTGCTGTGGTGGATAATCAACTGGTTCCAGATTGTGGACACGCTGTAAGTGAAATGGACGTAACTGTTCTTACATTCGTCTGATATGTCCCCACATTACGTCCAATTGCGCGAGTGCTGATTGAAGGATCCTGCTCCACATGCTGCAAGACAGCTTCCTCAAATTGCAGCGTTCTTACCGTGCGAAGGCGTCCCTGTCCAGGTAATCTGCTAAGTGACCCGGTTTCACGCAGACGTTGGTACACAGCAGCAAAGGTCGTATGATGCGGGATACGGCGATTAGGATATTGTTGTTGATAAACCCGCTGTGCAGCTCGTCCGTTGTGGTGCGCTACGTAATACGCACCAACCATATCAGTGTACTCACTCCAGGTGTATCGCTCCATTAGTAAACAGAGACAATTCACTACTACACTGGCGGACAGCAATAGCCTACAACTGAAGAGCGTAATATGCCCTCTAACAACTGAAGATCGTAATATGGCCTCTAACAACTGAAGAGCGTAATACAGCCTCCACCGGTTTAAATAATTCTCATAGGAAAAAGTGACATTTGGGAAAAATATTTGTTTTGATGTCCACTACAACCCCCTAGAGTTTGTCGGTTTAAATACTTTTCACCCTGTACATATGCTGTTCGGGTTGAAGAATGCACCAGTAACTTTTCAGCGATTATTAGATGGGATTTTAAGGGGATTGAAACCAAAGACATGTATGGTTTACCTAAATGACATTATAGTATTTTCGATGGATATACCAGATATGTATCGCGTTTAAGAGAAGTCTTCAGAAGATTGCGGTCGGCGCAGTTGACATTAAGTTTAGAAAAATGTAATTTTGCGCAGATGCAGGTCAAATACTTAGGTAATGTAATCAGTGATCAAGGGTTTCAAACCGATCCTCGATTAACAGAGGCAGTTCAAAATTTTCCGACACCACGTACAACGAAGCATTTACAATCGTATATTGGGTTATGTTCATATTATCGTAAATTTATAAAATATTTTGCTAAAATAGCCGAGCCGTTAACAAAGCTTTTAAAGAAAGGGATTAAATTTCAATGTACGGAGGAATGTCAGGAAGCTTTCGATGAATTAAAGCCGGCCGGTGTGGCCGTGCAGTTCTAGGCGCTTCAGTCTGGAACCGCGTGACCGCTACGGTCGCAGGTTCGAATCCTGCCTCGGGCATGGATGTGTGTGATGTCCTTAGGTTAGTTAGGTTTAAGTAGTTCTAAGTTCTAGGGGACTGATGACCACAGATGTTAAGTCCCATAGTGCTCAGAGCCATATGAATTAAAGATGAATTATAGATGAGATTAGTTTCTGGTCCGATGTTGGTGTTTCCAAATTTTGAAGAAGACTTCATTTTATCACGTGACGCTTCAAATGGTGCAGTAGGATGTGTTTTCGGGCAAATGGTGAATGGACAGGAGTATCTGGTGGCGTATGCTTCTGGACAGTTAAATAGGGCAGAGCGGAATTATTCCACAACGGAAAAGGAGATGTTGGCTGTAATACACTCCTGGAAATGGAAAAAAGAACACATTGACACCGGTGTGTCAGACCTACCACACTTGCTCCGGACACTGCGAGAGGGCTGTACAAGCAATGATCACACGCACGGCACAGCGGACACACCAGGAACCGCGGTGTTGGCCGTCGAATGGCGCTAGCTGCGCAGCATTTGTCCACCGCCGCCGTCAGTGTCAGCCAGTTTGCGGTGGCATACGGAGCTCCATCGCAGTCTTTAACACTGGTAGCATGCCGCGACAGCGTGGACGTGAACCGTATGTGCAGTTGACGGACTTTGAGCGAGGGCGTATAGTGGGCATGCGGGAGGCCGGGTGGACGTACCGCCGAATTGCTCAATACGTGGGGCGTGAAGTCTCCACAGTACATCGATGTTGTCGCCAGTGGTCGGCGGAAGGTGCACGTGCCCGTCGACCTGGGACCGGACCGCAGCGACGCACGGATGCACCCCAAGACCGTAGGATCCTACGCAGTGCCGTAGGGGACCGCACCGCCACTTCCCAGCAAATTAGGGACACTGTTGCTCCTGGGGTATCGGCGAGGACCATTCGCAACCGTCTCAATGAAGCTGGGCTACGGTCCCGCACACCGTTAGGCCGTCTTCCGCTCACGCCCCAACAGCGTGCAGCCCGCCTCCAGTGGTGTCGCGACAGGCGTGAATGGAGGGACGAATGGAGACGTGTCGTCTTAAGCGATGAGAGTTGCTTCTGCCTTGGTGCCAATGATGGTCGTATGCGTGTTTGGCGCCGTGCAGGTGAGCGCCACAATCAGGACTGCATACGACCGAGGCACACAGGGCCAACACCCGGCATCATGGTGTGGGGAGCGATCTCCTACACTGGCCGTACACCACTGGTGATCGTCGAGGGGACACTGAATAGTGCACGGTACATCCAAACCGTCATCGAACCCATCGTTCTACCATTCCTAGACCGGCAAGGGAACTTGCTGTTCCAACAGGACAATGCACGTCCGCATGTATCCCGTGCCACCCAACGTGCTCTAGAAGGTGTAAGTCAACTACCCTGGCCAGCAAGATCTCCGGATCTGTCCCCCATTGAGCATGTTTGGGACTGGATGAAGCGTCGTCTCACGCGGTCTGCACGTCCAGCACGAACGCTGGTCCAACTGAGGCGCCAGGTGGAAATGGCATGGCAAGCCGTTCCACAGGACTACATCCAGCATCTCTACGATCGTCTCCATGGGAGAATAGCAGCCTGCATTGCTGCGAAAGGTGGATATACACTGTACTAGTGCCGATATTGTGCATGCTCTGGTGCCTGTGTCTATGTGCCTGTGGTTCTGCCAGTGTGATCATGTGATGTATCTGACCCCAGGAATGTGTCAATAAAGTTTCCCCTTCCTGGAACAATGAATTCACGGTGTTCTTATTTCAATTTCCAGGAGTGTATATGGAGTAACGGAATTTCGTTGTTACCTTTATGGTAGGAAGTTCAAGGTCGTGACGGATCATGCAGCGTTGAGATGGTTACTGGGACTCAAGGATCCTTCTAGTCAGTTAACACGGTGGGCCCTAAAATTAAGTGAATTTGTCTTGAAGTAATCCAGAAGCCAGGGAAGAAACACAGGAATGCAGATGCATTAAGTCGCAAGTTAGCCGCATTAGAAGTAATGGGTAAGAGTGTCACGGAATGGCAAAGGGTACAAGCAGAGGATGAGCAGTGCCAGAGTATTAGAACTCAACCACATTTCATTGTGGAAGAAAATTTGTTGTGTAGAGTTACCAGGTGCGGATCACGGGTAGCAGTACCAAAGAGTTTGAGAGAGGAAGTCTTAAAGCAGGCCTATGATCATGTGCTCTCGGGGCATGATGGTTGTTGAGCAACGGGAAGACGAGTAGCAGAACGATTTTGGTGGCATTGTGTGCCGTGTGCACAGTGAGCGGATGTGACTCGCGCAAGAATTCCATTGCAACAGTTACCAGAGGCTTCGAACCATTCGAGTTTATCAGTCTAGATATCTGCGGGCCATACAACAAAACATCGGCAGGGAATCGTTACGTTTTAACTATAATCGATCACTTTTCGCGGTTTCTAGCTAATGGTTGCAATACCAGACCAACAGGCAAGTACGGTAGCCTAAGTTTTAGTCATAACTGGTTATTGAAGTTTGGGGTGCCTGATGCCATACTTATGGATCAAGGAACGAACTTCATGTCCGAATTAATATCACAGTTGTGTCATTTACTGAGAATTAAAAATTTTTGGACCAGTTCGTTTCATCTGCAGGCGAATGGGAGAACAGAGCGAGTACATAGGACAATTTCGAAAATGCTAAGTTATTATGTGAATGGAAACCATGATAACTGGGACATTTATCTTCCATAAGTAGTATCGAGTTATAACATTAAAATACATTCGGGGGTCGGAATGTCACCGTTCGAGGTGGTCTATGGAAGAAAGATGCCAACGCAATTTGACGTTCTATGTCAGAAATCGGGAGCTAAAGGGGACGCAGTGAGGGAATTTGCACGAACAATACGGGAAGTCTGGAAGATGATACATAAGGCCAATACTAAAGCGTTAGAGAGGTAGGAAGAACCGAATAAGCGGTTGGGACCTTTACCACAGTACAGGGTAGGTCAATGGGTATTAATCATGAATCCATATACACCTAAGAGAAAGACGAAAAAAATCCTTGATGAAGTACCACGGACCATACTAGGTCGTTGAGATGACTTCGCCTGTCAATGTTAAAGTGCAGCTTCCAACAAAAACATCCATTATCCACGCGAGTAGAGTAAAACCTTTTAAGGGAATGGTCGACGGATTACCTCAATTACAAGGAAGTGACACGATTGCAGAGGCTAGGCAAAGCAAACAGAAGAAGGAGGTCTCGGGGGAAGCACAACAGCGGACGCATAACGCTCCGTATGCCTTACGGTCACAGAGGGAGTAAATTATTGTATGTGTAACATTGTATGGCATGTTTACATTTTGTATCAAGGGATAATTTGCGTTTTGTTTTTTGTATGTGTGTGTGGTTTTTTTCTCTCTTTTTCTCACGTTCTGGTGGATCCGGGAATAGTTGCGTTTTTCATGTTTGTTGTTTTAATTTTTTTCCATAGTATGGGGGAGACTATTTTTTCAGAGAATTCGATAGGGGCAGAGTGAACTATCGGGAATTTTTGAGGATATCGTACGATGTTGTAGTAATTTGTAGTGGAAAGGGGTGGTACAGGCATGTTCGTTCCTTTCCTTCACAGGTACGAGTGATGATTTGCCCTCATCGACCAGTTTTTTCGGATAGTAGTACATGCGAAGTTGGATTGTTCCTGGGGATTATGAATGGCTCAGATTGTGAGAAAGAGGTGATATCGACACATTCCTTCTTCCAGAAGGTTGGGAGGCATTGTTCATATTCGGTATTTACTCTGATATAGGGTGATGGTCACTTGTTATACCAATCAGAGAGTGGATAAAATAAGAAGGTTGCAACTGCGGGAGACTGGAATAATTATAAATGGTACGGTTTGTTAGATTGTGGGGGAGGATTGCCGTCTTCCATCAACACATACGTGTGAAACAGCTTTAACTTTGTCACAGGGAATGTTGTTTTATCCGGAAGGGATTCTGGAGATATTACCAGTGCAGAATCTGACATATTTGAACTCCACGTTAAACCCAGAGTTTTTGGAAGCGTTGCATTACTTCATTAATTCACAGGAAGGATCTATCACGGTTAATAAAGTATTGGAACACGTTCGAACGTTGCAACAGCAACAGAGAAACAGGATAACGACAGTGAGCATTTCAGCTACAGGGTGTGCCTTTTTTCTATTTTTCTTGAGTATGACTTTGTGGAGAACGTGGAAAAGTACACCAGTGGAGGAGGTGCCAACACATCAGTTGCCTATGGCATGGGTAACCAGTCTGAAAAGTGTATAGGTGTAGAGTAAATGTGCAGTGGTACACTTGGAATGGTTGTAATTACTGGAGAATATAGACAATCTTGTTACAAATATTGGTTATATAAATTATAATGAAGATTTTATGCTCTTTAGCTGGATGATTTTAAATGTGCTTACACCCAATGCAGAACGTTTTGCGAAGAGTATCTCGCTATTTGCAGAGCTGTAGCACTGTCGAAAATAACGTACAACTGGTTGGAATTGAGACATCACAATGGGTAACATGCTTGTGGAGTCTCTACGTGTATGTGTGTAGAGCTGTCAGTGGTGGATGGTTACAGTTTGGTCACATTACTTGCTAACTGATCGTCTATAAATGATGCTGCAGGTGAGATCCACTTTGTAGGCAGAGAAGGGAAACTCTTACGGCTCAAGATGTTACCTACAGTCGACACACTGTCAACTGGTGAATAACTTATTACTGGAGCAATAAAAATAAACACCAGAAACCTATAGTCTGTAGAAGGCCTGACAGGGTTGTGGGTACATATCAGAGTTGGAAGAACAGAATAACGAAGCACATCTAGTAAGCAATAAGAGCATATACTTATGTAAGAAAATCTAAGCAACAATAGAAGCCAACTCTGTACACATGCCAAATCCCTGTTGCAAAACCCAAATATGATGGAGTGGTAGTCAAATGTAGAACTGTTTCCACACTTTAAGTTTCCATCAAGTGCAGCACTACATGAGTCTGCAGACAGGCTCTCTGATGGGTTCGAGCAGTACGCAGAATTGTTTCCAGACTTTGATTTTCAAATACATTCATCATCTGCACCATTCGTTGAGTCTGTTATTATGCTTTTCATGATCGTCCTATCCAAAATGCATGCATATAGATCTTCAGGAAGAGGGGGAAACTTAGGACTAACTAGTAGGTTGGTGTATAAGACGCGCAAATATTGTAATAGAAAATCAATCAACACATGAATATGTTAGCAATATGACCATATGCAAATGATAAACTGTCGAGAAAATATGAAAAAGATATAAAACTGGAAAAATCCAAGGAACACCTGGTATGATCACGTAAAACTGAAGTGAAATACGTAAAAATTGAGGGAAATACCTTGAAATATGTAAAATAGTGAAAACCTCATAAAATTTTAATTTGCCTGAGTATACTTCAAATTAGAAAAAATATCATGAAATTAGTATTGAGTGAAATCGACAAAATTGCTTGTTCTGGAGGAGGAGAGTAAAATGATACTGAAAATAAATACTTTACTAATGGAAAGAGGAGGAATTCTAGAGACATGTTGTCAAGGCGAAATGGCAATATTTTCCTGCTCATAAGCAATACAGCCTCATATCGGACCATGAGTCTGTGTGCAAGAGGAAGGTTAGCAGAGGTGGTGGTAAATTGCAGTATGACTGTGACACTCCCTCTCGCTACTGATCATGATGATTATTTCCTCGTAAGATATCACTGTTTCTCCCTATGCATTTTCGGCTGTCGACGATCATTTTACAGGGCTGTTATGAACATATCATAATTGCCAAAACGTAACCGGGCTTGAACTTCATAAACAACAGGCGTCATACACCTCCTGAAACCCATGTAGTGTTTGTGTTACAAAAAATCGATGTTTTCTTTGGTGTGTAAGGTAGTTGTTTTTATCACCTTACAGTTTGTCTCCACACTTTATCGTAGAGATACGTGCATGGAGAATGTATGTCATGTGCTGGAAATATATTTCTTACATTGAAATATTGACGACGTTCCATCCCACATGATTAATAGATCAGAAACTGGACAGCTCTTGCATTATAGCATGTTTAAGGGGAGAACCACATAGCCCTTGTGTGTGCGTGTGTGTATACATTTGCTTGACAGTTGTCCTGTTTACAGAGTTAGTCCAGCATGGTGTGCAACTTCACACATCAAACACTGGCGCTATACATTTGTCTGTTTCCTCATAAGATGTATTTTCCACTGCTGGCGATCATTGCATAGAAATTATGTGAGCATAGCATAACTTCTGAACTGTAGTCGGATGTGAGCATTGGATGTTTTACATCTCTGGAAAGTATATTGTGCATGTATCACAAAGAATGTATGGTTTCCTTCGCTGGAGAAGCAAGTAGTTTTATCATCTTAAACTTTGTCACCATAGTGAGTGGCATAGAAAACTTGCAGGGTGGATGTACGTCAGATGTTGGACAACCATGTCCTGCATTAGAGTTTTCAGAGCATTGCACATCACATGGCTTAAATATTACAGCATGTTTAAGTGCAGAACTGTGTATCATTATGAGTTTGTGTGTGCATTATGTTCTTTGATCATTTCTCTCTTGCTAATACCTTTTAGGTTCTGACCCCAGACACCAGAACATTACTTCAGAACTGATAGCACAGTTGATTTACATAAAATATTTCAAACTCCATCCATCAGTACCTCCACCATGCATAAACCACATATTTCTTCTTAACCATCTATTACATCACCACAAATCTCTGATGTCTACTCAACACCAATAAGGGGTACTAACCTCCTTGACATGCACTCATCTGGAGAGATCTTGTGCACTTGGATGAGTGCTGTAAGATTGGTGTGGAACAGTCTTCGCTGAACAGCAGTTACGGATTCAGCTCACTCTGTTCCTTCATGAGATGTGGAATTTAGTGTGTATAGGATCCTCCTACTTCTGGTCAGCTGCAAATTAAATAAACGATAATGTTACAGGGAGGGTTGGTGAAATACAATGTGGGGTGATCTTTCAAAATCCAACTTTATTCTATGAATGGGAGAATACTCTGTTACTCACATCCACACAGGAAAGATGACCAATCATAATCGTAAATTCCGCATTTTGATCGAAGTGCTAGAAATATGTAGATAACCTAACTGCATCAGTATAGGAAGCTGTCTGGTATAGTTTGGTGTATACATTCGAGAATTAACAATGAATGGATGTATTACACAGTCATTCGCAATCTACTATATGGTACTCGCAAAGATATGGAGGGGAGATTTAGCTACGATACAAAGACTGCATGCAGCCATGTGACTGGCTGGCGTTGAAATTGCGGAAAAGCTGGTAAAATTGCTAAAATTGATTGCAACTATGGTGCTTATTACAGTACATCGACAGTGTCTTTTCCATCCTATCCATCCACTGGTACACTGTTGATCACCACATATTGATTCTCTGATACCACTTGTTTGAGATGGAGAGAGTCTTGGTGTTAGTAACACCTTCCAGGGATGGCCAGCATCAGAACAGTAATCAGGTACATGACTGCAGTACAAGGAATCAATGCTCTTGGTCTCTTTTAAACAGAATGCTGAGACATCTGCTATCCCCATCGCTGAAGGAAACGAGATTAAATGTAGGGGCCATCACCTTCGGACAGCTCTTTGGAAACGCTCAACAATGCCGCAAAATCTTCCAGTTGCCATATGTTGCGACGCCTTCCACATTTTTCTCAGTAAGAAACACAGCCCCTCTCTTTTATTTAAACCATCCTGTGTGCTGTGAAAGCAGCATAGTTTACACCATGCGATGTCTACCTTTCTGTGAGAGTCATGGATTGAAGCATGTTATTGTCGGTTTAGTACCTGACACAGACCTTAAAGTCGTGGTGGAAAAACAAAAATGTATGGCGGTGTACAAAGCTGTAGTCATACACTGCTTGGATGTGTTACAGCAGAAAAACAATATGTCAAACTGCTTATGAAATAACAAAACCGAAACCATCTCCTTGTGATTTATTGTCGATACTGTATTTCTCCAGTGCAGGCGACCAAACTTGACATGCATTCAAGAAGGCGACTTTGATATCTGGTCTCCTGCACTAGTGGACTGATAACACGTTTTTTTTAATGGGATCACCACATATGGTCGATGTAAACATGTAGACGGTATTTGTTTCCCCAATATATCAGAAGAAAGCAAAATACGGTAAAATCTTATTGAGTTGTCTTGACTTCTCTACCACGTATCGTTAGTGAAGTTTTTATACTTCGTAGTTTTACTCTGTTGGATATTAAAAAAGTAACGAGGGGAGAGAGAGACTCTGTGCTGTCGACAAAGACTCGGTCACCATTGCACTGGTGTATTTCTTGCGTGGTTATCATAGGAACATGGTAAAGGATATTAGGACATGAACGGATGGAGTGATATTTAGAGACTGTCATTCGATTTTGATGAATTGTAGGTGCTATACTTCTGAACTTCTGTGGGCAATCCATGTATTCATTGCATGGTTGTGAATTTTCTCTTGTACGTTAGTGTGCTATTTTTCTCGTCATGATAACTCTCTACCTGTCAGCCTTCTACCTAATGGAACAGTGCTGTCAGAACGTAATGGGATTTTGAGAGAATTAGCATGGGTCTGCAACTCGGCGGGGGACATCTGTTACTCATCAAAATCAGGTAGATTCAAATTCTGTATATCGAAGACTGTAAGATTCATGAGAATACGGCAGGTAAGCAGTACTGTGACGAAAGGGGAGTTCAGAGGCGAGCACTATACCGTTTTCTTCTAAGTATTATGGGCAAGCATATTACAGCCTCTCACATATGTCTCGCGAGGTGACTGGAGTGAGAAAATTAGGAGCTAATATGACGGTTTCTACAGAGAGACGATCAGCAGCAGAAGTTCTGTCTTTTGTTTTCTCGATAAATAAGGGACAACATTCTTCCATAACTTTTGTATACCTATTAATGGATGGACCGACATCTTAATAGCTAGACTAAATTTACATTTACATCTATATGCTTACATTTCAAGCCATCGTACAGTGTGAGGTGGAGTGTACCTTGTACCACTATTAGTCACTTCCTTTCCTATTCCACTCGTAAATAGATCGAATGAAAAAGTCTACCTACATGTCCCCTATGAGCATTAACTACTCGTATCTTCATGGTTCTTAATGCGAAATGTACATTGGCAGCTGTAGAATCCTTCTGTGGTCAGCTTCAAATGTCAATTCTCAATAATTTTCCTCGAAAAGAACATCGTCTTCCCTCCAGTGATCCCCATTTGAGTTCTCAAAGCATCTACCCACTAATTTCGCAGGAGCCAATAGGAATGCTTCAATAGGGCTGTATTCTGAGGGAGAACTAAGTCTGCAGACTCGTACACCTTTGGGAGGTGGCAGTGAGAAGACAGATATGTTGTTATTGCTCACTGTGTCAGTCTTCCCAAGATATTTCGAAAACACATTTCAGAACGTTTCAGTTTGCACCAGGAATTAGGGGAAGCATATTGTTCAATAACCTGCTATTTACCCCAATGACATTTGAACATACATTCCTTTTGCGAAGGATAGGACAACTTTTGCAAGTCTTGAATCATCAACAGCTGTCCAGCGGTGGGTTGTCGGCGCATTGTCATGCTAGCTGACCTGGAATACTGGGCACTGGGTATGTGGCGCCAGAGCCGAAGTTCAGAAATACTGGCACCGTGATATCAGATTACCATCTGAGACAAAGAATGTGAGATAAGTGTCTGTTGACCTCACTGGCAGGTTTTCCTCAGACTGTTATTCACTGAGAGGTTATGGTCATTGGATACTACTTCACCTAAATCTAAGTTTGGATCTCACCACTTGAATCTTTATTTAACAATACACTGGGGAGGGAAAGGGTCCTCTGGACATATCGCTGCCCCTGGGAGCAGTCTGCATGCACTAGCCGCCTCAGGAGAGCTACGTCTGCCAGCGAACATGCCATGCCATGTTGAAAGAGGCCTCTGCAGCATTGGCAAAGCACTGTGATATGACCCCACAGTCCAGCTGGTGATGCACCACAGGCTACAGGCATCAGGCATCAGAAGTGAAGTGCTCACATAAAGAGGAGAATAGAAGCTATTCTTCCCAACACTAGTATGCTGTTATAACAGCATTGCAGTCACATCCCGCAAAACCTAAGTTAAAATGATGGGAAACTAGAAAAATGCAGGAAGCACACTCGTACTTTATCCCAAATAGCAGGGAGCCAAAAGTCACATAAATTGAAAATAACCTATAGCTGACACATAAATTCTTCTCGGAAACTGTAAAACTGTCCTGGTGGTGGATACTTGTGCAGTGGCTCAGAGGCCAACAGTTAGATTCAGATACTATGATTATAGATTCATCACAAAAAAATTTGTGTGTAATGGCTGGTGGCCCTTTCACCGGCAGTAACATAACCATCCACCACAGAGCTGTCAAACATGTGAACAATACATATCAGGCATTTTGCAACAATATTTGAGAATGCAACATTCTTATAAAGAGAGACTCAAAAAGGACTTTACAGCTTGAGATAACTTACGGAATTGGTAGACGTGTCACTTTGTTGTGAAAAAGCTTAAGTTTGGTTGGCTCGTTAGCTGATTTGGGGGAGGGACCAAACAGTGATGTCATTGGTCCCATCAGATTAGGGGAGAATGTGGCAGGAAGTCCACTGTGTCCTTTCAAAGAATGCATCCCAGTATTTGGCTGAAGTGATTTAGGAAAAACACGGAGAACTTAAATCAGGATGTTCGGACATGGGTTTGAACTGTCATCCTCCCAAATGTGAGTCCAGTGTGCTAACCACTGTGCATCAGTACCGCATTCTGCTAGCAGGAGCACCAGTATAGTGTGCAATTAAAATGGTTACTTTCACTGGTGTGGTGCATGCACATTCCCGAACAGTGATGAGTCAACATTTCATATCAGTGGCTTGGTGAACACCCACAACTGCAGACTATGGGGCAGTGAAAATTCACAAGCAATCATGGTACACTTACATGACAGCCTCAGAGTTAATGTGTTTCATGCCCTTAGCAAACTGAAAGTGTATGGCCCTTTCTTCTTCATGGAGAAAACTGTCACTGGTATTGTGTATCTGGATATGCTTGAAAACTTTTTAATTCCATAGATTTATGAAGATGACCAAGATGGAGGGGTAGTAACCAGCAAAATGGTGCACCACCTTATTTCCTCACAGAAGTTTCAGGTTTCCTCCATAATAGCTTTACAGGTTGATGGATTGGCTGCGAAGGACCAATCACATGGCCACCTTGCTCCCCAGACTTGACACCACTGGATTTCTTTTTCTGGGTTTTCATTAAAGACCATTTGTATGTCCCCCCCCCCCCCCCCCCCATGAAAATATTTAGCTGACATGAAAAATTGAATCTACACTACCGTTGTACAAGTTACATCTGATTTGCTGCAGTTGGTGTGGGAAGAAATTGATTACTGATGGAATGTTTGTCATATCACAAATGGTAGTCATACCGAACCAAAATGAGACTTGACACTTTTATGTGAAACATGAGGATGTTTGCTACAAAATGACAGATCTACTGATTCTATATCATTCCAATGTTGTAAAGTTCTTTTTGACTCACACTGTATATTTCGAACTTTGTTCAAAAGTTGACTTACATTTCAATTGACAATTTCCATTGTCTTCATTGAGCAAGTGCTCACAAAAGTGGGTCTTAATTGCCCTTCCTGTCTGTCATTGCTAAAAGAAGATAGCGAAAATTAAAATGTCATTTTTTGATGAACATCTCAAAATTGAGAAACACACTCTTCCTCCACCATTTTTATTTAATATTGAAATTTTGCATATAATCAATATGGGCTACAAAATGAACCTCTTAAAAGAGTTCAAAACAGATAAACATTCCTATTTAAATTCCAAAGATTTGTTAACTGACCAGCTTGCATTGAAAAATGTACACTATTTTAATTGTATAGCATCTCTTAGAAAATGATGAACATTATTCAATTTCATTCAGATATTAATGTTAGCAATAGCTTACATGGAACTATGTGCCATTTTTTTCATGTGTGTGATATATAAATTCCTTTTTATATACCTTTTTAGGTTAGAGGGTCTCAGGAAGCTACAGAAAGGGTGGCAGACTAAAAGGGCACAAGGTAAGCACAGGAATGCAGACCTAGTAAGAATCGGTATTGTAGTTGTAAATTGTTGTAGCTGTGTTGGGAAAGAACCAGAGATCCAACTGCTAATAGAAAGCACTGAAGGCTTAAAGTATCACACAAAATTTTACAGAATGCTTTCTCAAAAAATTATTTCGAACAGTTAGTTCAGGAGCCCATTCAAAATGTAAATTGTTGCAAAAACATACTTGACCTCTTAGCAACAAATAATCCTGAGCAAGTATGGAGCATGATGATGAACACAGAGATTAGTGACCATAAGACAATTGTAACAAGACTGAGTACCGTAACATCCAAACGGACCAAAAATAAACACAAAATACATTTATTTAAAGTAGCAGATAAAAATTCATTTGACGCCTTTCTCAGAGACAGTTTCCACTCCTTCCAATCTGACCATGTAAGTGCTGCAGTTTAAATACGAGAAAGGCTGGCAGAGAAGTATTTGTTCAGCACACTGCTCTTCCAGCCATTTTTCGTTTTCGTGACCAGTGCCACAACTCCTCAATTAAGTAGCTCCTCAATTGGCCTCACTAAGCCTGAGTGCACTCTGCTTGCCAACGACACTTAGCAGACCCAGACAGCGACCCATCCAAGTGCTAGCCAAGCATGACATCCTTAACTTTGATGATCAGACAGGAACCGGCATTACCACTGTTTAAAAGTCCTTGGCAATTGAGAGATACACACCACATAAATCAATAAGAGACAGTACTGATCCCCCATGGTACAGAAAACTGGTCAGAACACTGTTTCAGAAGCAATGAGAAAAGCATGCCAAATTTAAAAATCTGCAAAATTTCCAAAATTGCTTTGAATGAACTACAATGTGAGATGCTTTTAATAGTTTCCACAATGAGACTCTCTCTTGAAATCTTGCAGAAAATCCAAAGAGATTCTGGTCATATGTAAAGTACGCCAGCAGCAAGAGGGTTTCAATACTTCCACTGAGCAATAACTATGGAGATGTCACTGATGACAATGTCACTAAAGCAGAGTTACTAAACACAATTTTACAAAACTCTTTCACCAAAGGAGATGAAGTAAATATTCCACAATTTGAATCTAAGACAACTGCCAAGAAGAGTAATACAGAAGTAGCTTAAATCACTTAATAAGGGAAAGGCCTCTGGACTAGAATGTATACCAGTCACGTTCCTTTCAGAATATGCTGACACAATAGCTCCATACTTAGCAGTTATATACAACCCCTTGCTCTTCAGAAGCTCTGTACGTAAAAACTGGAAAGTTGCACAAGTCACATAAATACCCAGGAAAAGAAATAGGAGTAATCCACTGAATTACAGACCCATATCACTAACACAGAATTTCAGTAGGATTTTGGAACATTATGAATTACCTCAAGGGAAATGAAAGGTCACTGAGTAAAACAGCAGTAATATCTGGCGTTCCCCAAGGAAGTCTCATAGGTCCTCTGCTGAACCTGATATGCATGAACAGCTTAGGAGACAATCGGAACAGTCCACTTTGATTGTTTGCCGATGATGCAGTCATTTACCATCTTGTTAAGTCATCAGGTGATCAAAACCAATTGCAAAATGTTTTAGACATGATATCTGTATGGCGTGAAAAGTGGCAATTCACTCTAAATAATGAAAAGTATGAAGTCATCCACATGAGTACTAAAAGAAATTTGTTAAATTTTGGTTACACAACAAATCACACAAATCTAAAATCTGTGAATTCAGTTAAATACTTCGACATTACAATTATGAACAACTTAAACTGGAATGATTGCAGTAATAATGTTGTGGGTAAAGCAAACCAAAGACGGTGATCTTTTGGCAGAACACTTAGAGAGTGCAGCAAGCTTACTAAAGAGACATCTTGCACCATGCTTGTTCACCCTCTTCTGGAATACTTCTGTGAGGTGAGGGATCCGCATTAGATGGGACTGATGAAGGACATCTAAAATGTTCAAAGAAGGTTAGCCCATTTTGTGTTGTCGCAAAATAGGGAAGAGAGTGCCTCAGATGTGATACACGAATTCTGGTGGCAGTCATAAAACAAATTCATTTTTCGTTGTGATAGGATCTTTTCAAGAAATTTGAATCACCAACTTTCTCCTTGGATTACAAAAATATTCTGCTGACACCCACGTACATATAGAGAAATGATCACCAAGATAAAATAAGATAAATCAGAGTATGCAGAAAAAGATTTAAATTCTCATTTTTCACACATTCCATTTGAGAGTGGAACGGTAGGGAAATAGCTTGCAGATGGTTCAATGAACCCTCTGTCAGGCACTTAAAGGCGAATTGCAGAGTAATCATGTAGATGTAGATATAACTTTTATAAGTTTTTATATACATTCCTGGTTGATGGTACATGTTCATTAAGTACATAAATGCGATTCAGTCACTGTGAATTATCATTCTGTGGTTACAATTATCACATGTGCATCTACATAGATATGCCACAAGCCATCATACAGAGCATGGTGGAGGGTACCGTGTGCCACTAGTAGTCATTTCCTTTCCTGTTCAACTTGCAAATGCAGCAAGGGAAAAACAACTGTCTATCATCACTAAACCAATATTAAGTGGCAGTTGTAATACAGTTCCTATACTTTACTTACATGTATGGCCAAATTCTAAAGATTAATAGTATCCCAAATTTTGTAGGGTTCTGAAGATGACAGATTAATCTGTTGAAATTGGTAAAGCAAAATAAACTTCCCAAGCATGCACTTGACAACTGAATTTTATTCTGAAGCATAAACTGGTAACCAAACACATTATGACCACTGCCTACCGTAAGGATGGATGTCACCTGGTGGCAATGCGGCAATGTGACATGGTAAGGAAAGTATATAAGTGGATCAGAGACACATGGGGAATCATTGTAGCAATGACACGGGTCACAAATGGGAAAATCTACTGACACAAATGATTTTGAGGAAGGTGATATTATTGTTACCCAGAGCCTGCGAACGAGTATCTCAAAAATGGTGTAGTTGTTCAAATGTTCATATGATACTGTAGTCAGCATCTATGGAAAGTGACAGAATGACAGTGAAACTACCATTGGGTGATAATTGGTTGGATATCCACAACTCTTCACAGAACGTGGGAAACTTGCTTGCTCTGTAAAGCAGCATAGATGGAAATTTGTGGCATCTCTATTTAAAGAGCACAATGCTGGTGCGTGCATAAGTGTTTTCCAGCACACCATTCATCATACATTGTTGAACATGGGGCTCTGCAGCAGAAAATCCCTATGTGTTCACATGTTGGCCAAACGACATCATCAATTACAATTGCAGTGACCACAGGATCATTGAAATTGGATAATGGATCAATGGAAAAATGCCATGGCATTGAATGAATCACATCTTTGCTACACCAGGTCCATGACCATCTCCACAAACACCATAATCCGTGTGAACGGTGGTTCAAAATGTGCATTGCACCAAGGATGCAGGCTGGTGGGAGTAGTACTAAGCTCTGGGAGACATTTTGCTGTGCTTGAAAGGGACCTGTGGTACAAATAAAAGACATGCTGACAGATGTGAACCACCTGCAACTATAAACTCATGCTTGATGTCTTCCTCGCCAGCGATGTCATCTTCCAGCAGGATATCTGTCCATGTCTCATGCTACAGTGGTCTGAGGAGCATGATAGTGTACTCACAGTGATGTCTTGGCCATGAAATTCACTTGATGTGAATCCAATGGAACCCATTTGGGTTGTTATTAGGTGCCATCACCACCTGCAAAAATCAGGAAATTACATGACTTGTGTCTGTCCCTGGTAGCTGAGTGGTCAGTGCAATAGAATGTCAATCCTAAGGGCCCAGGTTCGATTCCCGGCTGGATCAGAGATTTTCTCCACTCAGGGACTGGGTGTTGTCCTAATCATGATCATTTTATCCCCATTGACGCGCAAGTCACCACAGTGGCGTCAAATCGAAAGACTAGTACCCGGCGAATGGTGTACCCGACGGGAGGCCCTAGTCACACGACATTATTATTGTTACATGACTTGTGCATGGACACCAGGTGTGACATACTTCCACAAACCAACCAACAAACTGTTGAATCTATGATATGCAGAATCTGTGACGCACTGCATTCCAAAGATGGACCAACAAGTTATTCAGCAGGTGGTCATACATTTATGGCTTGTCAGCGTGTACTGCAGTTGCCGAGAAGAAACAGCTATGAAAAGGTCTCTTATTACATGTGGAAGAAGAAAAAAAATGCTGGTAAAAATAATAAAAATATAATGTATTGAGTATTCATGTAATTGTAGGTATGACATAGTGCAGTTATTGAAAAGTGTATTGCCTACTCCCATATCAATCCCGTATTAGTACTTCATTATGTAGCCCTCCTTACTTGCTAGTTACATCTCAAATGCAATTAATATTTTAAGATGTGGCCCTGTTTTGTAAATTATGCAATAACTTAGGCCATAATAACAAACCATCCACCACCATACAAAGATCATTATCAAGTTGGTAAAATACTAGTTCTTATGACAAATTCTAGGTCTGGGCACACTGGAAGTTGTAACAGAACATCCACAGTTAGCCTATAAAATACATGATAATTGCAAGAACTAGTTAACTAGTTCCATGTACTGGGCCCTGATAGGCTACTCACTCTCTGCCAATGGTGTCACTTGGATACAGGGTCAGCACATCTCTGGTGTCGTAAACTTCCTACACATTAGAGCCACTACTACTCATTCAAGCTGCTAGTCAGTTAGCACCATAAGGCTGACTGCACCTCATTCCAGTATTCTCACCAAAGAAAAATCCCTCGCAGTAGCAGGAACTGACACTGGATCTTACACATAGCAGTCATACATACAGGCTACTTAGATACAGAACTAAACTCATCCGTTCGGGCCTTGGAAGGCCCAATAGTACCAACCGGCAGCCGTGTCATCCTCAGCCCACAGGTGATCTGACAGGAACCAGTGTTACCAATGCAGCAAGACTGTTGGTCTACTTAGCTACAGAGGCAAACAATAATTGTAAGACCTAAGGACTAATTCTCATCACTAAGCTTTCTGTTGTTTGTTGTGTAATATTGTTATGTGGATCAAAAATTGTGACTAATACGTTATGGGCAATAGTGAAGTAAAATTCTATCCCACAGAGAAGTATGTGGAACTTCTTTACCGTACATAAGGCTCTTTTTCAATAGTTAAGCAGTAAAAATAGTGTTTAAATGTGCATGCATAAGGCTCTTTTTCAATAGTTAACCAGTAAAAATAGTGTTTAAATGTGCATGCAATAGGGTGTTCACTACCATTTTCAGTTTCATATTATAGTACTGTGCCTATCCTGTATAGGGATGCATCTGTTGCAACACCGGCTGTCTGTCCGGTGTGAGTGTCATGAGAGCCAGTGTGGGGCAGAATTTTGTTTAAAGGGACCTAAATACTGATTCATAGTCTGCCAAACAACAAAAGGCAAAGACAACATCACGGATGCATATTGGGCCAGTTTAAGGCGCAAGTGACACAAGCCGCCAATGAGGCGCCAATCTGACAGGTGTATCAGAGGTGTCACACCTGCAAGTTTCCTATACTGCACATATTACGAGGGTTATTCCAAAAGTAAGGTCCGATTCGCCGTAACTATTGAAATTTGGCGCCAATGACAAAACACGCATGCGCGCCGACTCCCGGCAAGCCTTGCGCGTCAAACGCCGCCATTCGCTTTGTTACTGTTGCTGAGTGTAGTTCACAGTGTCACTTTACAATGTTTAAGACAATTGATCAGCCCGCCGATTGTGAAGTAAGGGCAGTGATACGGTTTTTGTCTGCAAGAAACAATTCAGCGGCGGAAATCCATCGGCAGATTACTGAAGTGTACGGTCCTAACATAATGAGCGACAGTAAAGTGCGCAAGTGGGTGCGAGCTTTTAATGAAGGACGGGATAATGTGCACGATGAACCACGGTGTGGCCGACCATCAGTGATTTCAGACGATTTGGTCAATGCGGTTGACAAAAAAATTCGTGAAGATCGCCGATTCACTATTACAGACGTAGACATGCATTTTCCGAATGTGAGTAGAACAACTTTGTACAGAATTGTGTCTGAACATTTGAAGTTTCACAAATTGTGTGCCCGTTGGGTTCCCAGGCTGCTTCCTGAGCCCCAACGAATGAAAAGAATGGCTTTTGCCTTGATTTTTTGGAGCGATATCATAAGGAAGGTGACAGTCTTTTAGACAATGTTGTCACAGGGGATGAGACATGGGTTTCTCACATCACTCCAGAGTCTAAACGTCAGTCAATGCAATGGCGTCACACGTCATAGCCAGTCAAGGTCAAGGCAAAGCAGACAATCTCAACATGTAAGGTTATGGCGACTGTGTTCTGGGATAGACGTGGAGTATTGTTAGTCGACTTTATGGAGAGAGGAACAACGATTAATAAAGCCGCCTACTGCGCTACCCTGACTAAACTTCGACGTGCAATCCAGAATAAGCGACGTGGTCTTTTGTCGTCTGGAATCTTGTTGTTGCATGACAATGCCAGACCCCACACTGCAAATGAAACGCAAGCTCTGATCAAGAAATTTGGATGGGAACAGATGGACCATCCTCCTTACAGTCCGGACCTGGCGCCAAGTGATTTCCACCTGTTCCGTTACTTAAAGGAGTTTCTCGGCGGCAAGCGCTTCGACACAGATGATGAAGTGAAAGAAGCAGTTAAGGACTGGTTATCGTCACAGGCGGCCGATTTCTATAACATGGGCATTCAAAAGCTTGTTGAACGATGTGACAAATGTTTAAATACGTATGGAAGTTATGTAGAAAAATAGATAAAGATGTAAGGAATGTAAATAAAACAATTGTTTTGAAAAAACATTTTAGTTTTGATTTTTTTTTATAACCGGACCTTACTTTTGGAATAACCCTCGTACAATTAGTAGCAGCTGCTTGGGGCACTAAGCTGTGTGGGGAACCCAGCTGCAAGATTTGTTTGCAATGTGAATCAAAATTATTACAAAAACTGACAAAAGTAAAAATTTATGATGGAAAACGGAGAGGTGGGGTGCACCAAATGATAATTCAGTTATATAAGAAATTGTTCTCAAACCAGCCATGGGTCCTTACTTTATGCAGCATTGGGAATGTGTTTAGTAGCCCATCTAGCACAACAAGACCTGCAGCTCTGTTAAGTTTTGTGGGACTGGTAAAACTTTCATTGCTTACATGTGAACTTTATAGATTAAATATCTCTCATACTAAGCACATGTCCATGATATTCTATCTGTTCTTGAAACAAACTGCATTTCTTTAAGTTACATTCTAAGCTTATCACATCTTGGTTAGCAAATAATTTCATGATATTATCCAAATGATCTTATGGTCATAATCATCTTGGGGTTGAAGCTCTTTTTTCCGTATTTGCTTTAACAACACGTAAGTTTTTGGATGGGGTCCACCTTTAGCAAAACATATTTTAATTTTTTTATCCCAAACATGTTTCATTGCAGTTGCAGCATCATCAGTGGGCTTTATTTTATGGCTGTTATAGATAAAGAATGTGATTTACTGTTTGTATACATGTAAATATTAGTTTTTAAAATTGTAATTACAGATTTTTGGAGAAACACATAAAATTATGAAGTCACACCTTTTTACCACATGGTTCTCCTGATGTATTTTGTTTCTACTGTGAAAGAGAACAGTCACTGTTTTTAATATCGTAATTACAGATTTTTTGAAGAAACACACAAAATTATGAATTCATACCTTTTTACCACGTGATGCGGTTTCCTGATGTATTACATTTATACAGTGATTGCTTTCTTTCTCAGTAAAATGTATGAATTCATAATTTATGAATTTATGAATTCATAATTTTGTGTGTTTCTTCAAAAATCTGTAATTATGATTTTAAAAAGTAATATTTACATGTATACAAATGGTAAAGAACATTCTTTATCTTTAACAGCCATAAAACAAAAGCCCACTGTTGATATTGCAACTGCAGTGAAACATGTTTGGTATGAAAAACAAAATTGTGTTTCGCTAAAGGCAGATCCCATCCAACAACATATGTATGATCTTATGGTCAGTTCCTCTCATAATAACATCATTGAGATAGTTCATGTACTGGTATATATTAGGAATAAAATGACAGTACAGACTGCACTTTTATTTTAATTTTAAATACCACAATTGATTTTGGCTCCCTAGGCCACTGTACGTATCCTGAGAGAACAAAGAACAACTGATGACATACATGCTGTGTTAGTTGTTCCGGAAACATTGGGAATACTTCTGGAGTACTTGACATTCCAAGAGATAAGCTATATATAAACAGGTTTAAAAAGGAATATATATTACAGCAGTTCTCCATAATGCCTCATATAAGGGAAGTTATAAGAAAGCATTTATTAGGTCAATTTTAGAAAAAAATATTTGCCACCTAGTAATTTACCTAAAAGTTTATCCATGCATGGAATGGAGCATGTGTGTCTTATTGCCTAGGCATTAATTATATTTTGGAAATCTGCACAAACTCTTCAGGATCCATTTGGTTTCTCTATGATGTTACACTGGTAAGTAACGAGAGTGATAAAGCAAGTAATTAATGAAACTTCCTGGCAGATTAAAACTGTGTGCCCGCGAAAGGCAAAGGTCCCAAGTTCGAGTCTCAGTCCGGCACTCAGTTTTGATCTGCCAGGAAGTTTCAAATCAGCGCACACTCCACTGTAGAGTGAATATATCAGTTAAGTAATTAATGTGCAAAATGATCTGTTAGCATTTATTATCTTAATATTACAAATTCCAAAAACTAATATCTGACAATTTCATGCTGCAACAAATACTGATGAATAAATTATACTGCCTGCCTCAGCAGTTTTTATTAATACAATTAGCGATTATGTTATCTCAGGATAATAACAATAATTGCCTTCACTCCTAGATAATACTGTTGCTTCTCATACATAAAGGTACATATCTTCATCCATCCATCTCTTTTGGCAATTAGTATACACAAGTTGATAATTTTGCTTATCTGAAAAAGAAGCCATCATTAGCATTGGGGTAAGATAGCAATAATTACAGTACTTATGTCAGTACATAACATCCTGTGAAGAATTCACAAATTAAATTTCTAATAAAAACATAATATTATAATTTGCTGGTACATTTAAGATACTAAACAAACATTACAATTACATTAATTATGTATTAGTAAAAGCAAAACTCAGTGCTCAGTGGTAAGAACTTACAACAGGCATGCTAGTCAGCAAGTTCAAAATGATAATTTAAGAAAAAAAACTTTCGTGCGTCCAGCACAATTTAAATTTAAAAAACCTGAGACAACAATATCTAATACACAATCATAGCAACAAAACAACATCCCACAGCTCCTGGACGTGAAATTACAAACTACTCTATGATAACCTTAAACCAAAATGTCATCATCTGTGACGAACTGTAATTAATCTGGTACGGTGCCCATTTGCAAGCTTTGTTCTGGCCAAATACATGTACAAGGAAATACAGTCAGTTGGGAACCATATCCAGGACCACCATGACAAGTCAAAACAAATACTAATATCCGAATGCGTGGTCAGAGTTCCTTAACCCTTTCTGACCTGACAGTACTTAAAAGTCCCATGACTTTCTTGAGTTATATAACAGCAAGGAGTTGAATTCATGCTCTGGTGTCCTGTCTGGACAATTGTGTACCTCTTCTGTAGCACAAGAAATTCTGGCTGTGATAGTTCAATATCTCTGTACAAAGAAGACAGAAAACAATGACGGTTTGTTGTATGCACTGTGTTGTTAATTTCATTGTAAGACATTAAAGGAAATTATTGTGAGGGGTTTGATGTTTATAATCTGGGTTTATATTGTGTTAGCTAATGTAAATTGATCCTTAAGGGATGCAGAAGTCTTACTTGTGTTTCGTACATAAATTAAAATAAATATATGCATATATATGTATTACAATGCACTACTCACTGCTTTTATACTGTGATAAAATTCTCCTGAAATATTAAATCCTTCAGTACACTTTATCAAACCAAGTTATACATCGTGTAACATCACTGCCTAGAGCCCAGCCCCAAAGTAGTGTAACCTTCTTACAAAGTAGTCTTGGCACATTCAAAAGTTCAAGCACATGACAAGAGAGGACAGGCAGATTCGTAGTGTTGCAATCAGCAAGTACATAGGTAATAAGCAAAAGAAAATATACCAATTCAATTCACTAAGTTGTTGAGTGTACTGCCTCTCCCCTCCCATATTTCCTCCTCTTAATTACTTTATTATAAAACAATTGCACCAAACTTTCATTGACAACATCTTGATCTAAGACATCCATTGTGTACTGCACTATACACGAGTTAGAGGACAGCTAATGATAAAAGTCACAGTGCAAGTGCCAATACAACCAATACAGCAGATTAACAGTGACATGCTGTCACTCTTCCATTGCAGTACAATGGCACTCTTGATGTTTTCACATTCTAGCCACTTTACAAATTGTGTTCCTTCTCAATAAGGTAACTTTCTCACTCAGATGCCAACACAACACCACCTAACATGCTGCTTCTTCGAACCTCCTCAGCTTCAGCACAGAGGACACCACCAGGCTCACAACTAAGTCTTTATGGGGCTCAATCAAAGCCTGCCAATTGTGAGTCAAACATAAAGTCTGTTATAATTGCTGCTGGTGATAAATGTCACATAATAGCACAGTGACTACTATGGATGTGACTGAGTCAGTAACAGAAATGTATTTGATAACTCCAGTAGCCTGTAATCTGTCAAATTCTTACTTTAGTGATTCTGTGAGAGTGAATGGAACTGGGTGAGTCCTACATATTTTTTGTGTAGTTGCTGGAAGGAAAGAAAGGTAGATTAGTGTTTGAAAACCATTGACAACTAAGTCATTAGAGATGGAGCATAATCTTGGATTTGGTAAGCATGGAGAAAGAAATTGTCCAAGCTCTTCAAAAAGAACTATTCTGGCATTTCCCATAACTGATTAAGGGAAATCATGGAAAACCTAAATTTTAATTGCCAGAAGGGGATTTGAACTATCGTCTGGCTGAAAACAAGTCCAGTGTTCTATCACTGTGCCACCTTGCTTGCTGACGGTCTAATAGGCGTGTGAAATTTATTCGTGCATCCCAGCCTGGGCTCAAAAAGAAGTGGAAAATCTTGACACAGACCCTTTATTTGAGCAAAATATTTACTGATTCTTATATTGAGAAAGAAAATACTTTTAGGCCTCTAACACAAAGATGTTTTTCATATCCAGTAAATTGAATACTATAAGCCTATCATTTGTGCACCTCTTTCAATAGAATCTTGAAGAACACTTACATTAAAATATTTTGCCTGATGAAAGACACCCATCTGGGGCTCCTGACTACTGGAAAGTATACACAAAAATGACTGAAACACAGCTATAAAACACTTTGGTAATCTGCCCATGGAAATAATATGTATATCGGTAAGCAAAAATATTTCCAAATGGAGATTAAAGTTGTTTCTCCTTTATAACACTTCTGCACCACAGAAGAATTCTTGAATAGAAATAAATAGTCAATGATAATGATATAAATGGCTAGAATATGTTTTTAAATGTTTCTCTAGTCTTTTGTTCAACTGAAAGTTTCCTCATCATAATATTTATCATCAATATATGTATGGAACACAGAGTTAACTAACAATATTTTACAGTAAGTAGCAATCTACCTTTTCCTTACACTGTTGATATTCCAACCTGGAGTTTCTATTGTTTGATTTTTAACAATATTTTGGCTTTTCCTTCTTGCATTGTACAGGACACTGCCTGACTGCTGGCTTACCTCATGTTTGTTCAGACTCATCTGCAGAGGAAAGAGATGGCCAGTTCTGAAAGATGATATGTTCATGTGATGTAGCTCTTTCCTGGCCTATGCCGCCTCAAAAGTCTGAGATATGTGCAGCACATCCTCCAAGAAGAACCAGCTATTGTAATGTTTCTTGCCAAATTTTCTTGTCAAGGGCACAGCCTAAGACAGTATCACAGATCAGGGAGTCTGTATAAGTTGTTTCACACATCCCACAATCAAATTTATATTTATGGCTAATGCCGCAAAAATTGGCAGCTTACAAGTGATATGATTATCCTTCTCATTTGTAAAGTTGGTGGGCATTTGGTCAGGGAACTTTGATATTCATATGGTTACGAAAACGGTTGCTGAATAAATCACACGTTTCCTGAAATGACAAATCTACTGGTTCTGCTATGGGAATTAATTTGTGCGAGATGCAGCAAATCTCAAAATTAGACATTAATAATAAGAAAGACTTTTCAAGCAGTGGGTCTGATCACTGGAGCATCTGAAAATTCTAGTGAAGCCACCAGACATATGAGTCCCTATCTAACTTGATGATATAAATGGCTAGAATATGTTTTTAAATGTTGCTCTAGTCTTTTGTCAACTGAAATTTTCCTCATCATAATATTTATCATCAATATGGCATGTGGTCAGCCACCCAGAAGTGGCTTGTGAGGTGCTCACTTAACAGTGTGGCCTACTGTTGCTGTAAAAGTACACCAAGTAAGACCTGCTGCTGTTCAGTTAGCTTCTGAGAATGTCTCTCCTTGCTGATCTAACATCTTTACTAACACTGTATTCATAAGGGGGTACATATTGAGTTCAAATAGCCTCATCTCTAATGTACTATCCATGGTGCAGTTTATTCTACAATCACAGTTATGTAGCAGTAGACCAGGATTACCATCAAAGCATTCACAATACAAGTAATGTCCATTATAAGAATTGCAGTTGAGGCATGCCTAATGTAGGCTGGTGTAGAAAGTGAGTTTGATCTCTGTTTTGTCAGGCATGCTCTGCTCAGGCACGCTGTACTCTGTGGCATGTCCCATGTCAAATACAGTCACTGATCATACAGTCTACATGGCAGCACCTTCAATGCTACTGTCTCCACCCTTTCAGGATCACTGATATTACTATACACTGATGTTACAGAGCCAGCAATGCATTACCCTAAGTTTTGTAAACAAAATAAAAACAAGTAAATAAATTACAAAGTGCTACTTGCTTCCTGACAGAGGCACTTCTTTTTCTTGTGTATTTATGCTACATCGGTTCAGGGTCAGTGTGGTTATGAACAGATTTGGCACAGTTAATTTAAACGGTGGCTGCATGCCCTTCATGTTGCCATCCTGGTACCCTAGAGATGGGACATGTGTACCGCAACTGTCTGCATGTAGTATTATTCGTGTGAAAGTGAGAAAACGTTTTCAAACGTTTGGAAATTGTGTAATTGAGGTGATACTCGGGTACCATGCTGGTACTGACCTAGTCAGATGTGGGAAACCACCTAAAATCCACATCCACACTGGTCGGCACAACCACCCTCATCATTAATCCACCAGGCAGATTCAATATGGAACCGGCACACATCTCCATCCCAGAAGTGGAGCTTTAACATGCACAGATATCCGGGCAGGTTCCAAGCAGACGCATTTAAAAATACTAAAAATCTAAACTAAACTCCTCCCAAACAGGTCATGAAGGCCCAACGGTACTGACCAGCCGCCATGTCATCCTCAGCTCATAGGTGTCACTGGATGCGGATACGGAGGGGCATGTGGTCAGCACACCACTCTCCCAGCCGTATGTCAGTTCCTGAGACCAGAGCTGCTACTTCTCAATCAAATAGCTCCTCAGTTCGCCTCACAAGGGCTAAGTGCACCCCGCTTTGCCAACAGCGCTCGGCAGACCAGACGATCACCTATCCCAGTCCGACAGCGCTTAACTTCGGTGATCTGACAGGAACCGGTGTTACCACTGCAGCAAGGCCGTTGGCAAAAAATACTAAACTAAGCACAAATTGCAAAGTTTAAACTCTGGCTACTATTAATGTTGCTGCTGACTAGTCCTAATGTTGAGGTGGTACATGCTTTTCTTCCACCAATCTGAGAATCAGCTCACCATCAATTAATGGGGTACCTGCAAGTGTGTGACATGGGGAGGGTGTATGCTGAAAACTAATACATTAGTAATTTTTTCAACCTTATTTTGTATTTTATTTTGTGGTAGTCCTGAAACTTATTGAACCTGGTGAGTATGCAATGTAGTGTCCTGTTGAGTGGCGTTGTGATTGGTTGGCATCCTTGAAGTAATACTGTTCATTGAACATCAATACAGTACAATTCAAGGACAAAGTCAACACTTGAATAAAATGGAAATGTCCTTTCGTGGTGATGCAAGAATACAATGGAAATGATCTTCTGTGATGATGCATAACTGTGGTTCACTGGGATGATGTCTCTGATTGTTGGAAGTGGTGATGATCTGAGGAACTGATGTCTTCTGGAGCAGTGGTCACATGGCACTGACTGGGAGCCTGGTGGAGGTGCAAGGCAGCTCTGTTGACTGGCTTGCAGAAGCAGCAGGCAGAAAGGTCATTAGCATAGTGTGTCCGGTGATCCACCTGGAGGCCAGAGCTGAACTGCCCATCGAGGGGCTCGGGAATGACATAGGTACTTGGACGTAGGGACGTAGGCACAGTGTCATGTGAACATGTGACTACGCAGACGTAAGTAGGTCTCCCATGACAGCAGCACTGTTTATAGTGATCTCCACATGGTGTAGTGGAGCAGCCTGCACCCCCAAACGCTGTCGCAGCCACATGAGGCTTGGCTGTAAATATTTCAGTGAATGTGTTGATAAATGGCTGGCTGAGGAAATGCAGTAGCCTTGCCTGTCCTGCAAAGCATATCTGTGAATGTGACGGTCAAATATGCAGCTGCTCAACCCTGCGTATACAACACCCATTCCCCCTCGAAGGAGGTGGTGCAACCATCTCAGCAAAATGCGGCAGCCAGGGAAGAAGGCCCCAGGCAGCCCCCATCGTGAAATGAAACAAAATAACAAGATAATCAGGCAGTGAAGAATGAAAATAGTCCCAACAAATAAAGCACAAAGAGTCAACTGGAGGCAGCAACAGGAAAGGCATGGGCAGAGGACAAGGCAGCAGCATGGAAACACAATCCAGGCCTGGAAGAACACAATGGCCTTGCAGTGCCCACAAGGACAGCTGTCTGGATGCAGGGACAGTTGTGGAAGAGGCAGCTGTGGTGGTGGCCAGGACAATATCAAGTGGGCTTGCTGTGACAGAGGTGGCTGTGTCACCATGGAGAGGGCCTGCTGTGAGAGGTCTGACAGAGAGAGAGAGAGACAGCCACAAGAGGGATGGCCACAAGAGGGATAGTGATGGGACAAGTGACTTGTTTTAACAACCAATTTAGCCAATCGTTGGTTTTTTTTTTGTTCAGTCGATTTTTTTCAGTTGAATGGAACACCTGAATGTGACTAATCTCTACAGCTATGTCATCTATATGAATGTTTTCCACTCAGTTTGAGACAACTGACTGACACAAACAAGTATCTGACAGTTACGTCTGTCACATGAACAATGTTGTTTTCATTCAGTCTCTGTGTGGGTTTGAGTGACTTCACTTACATATTTTTTCAGCCTTTACATGAATAATAACTAAAGTTGCCAACATTTTTAGAGACAGATAACATATTTGGTATGAAGGAGAGGTGAATGAAAACTATATTTCTAAAAATATTAATTAGTTTGTTGGGGGAAAACTTCATTATACGTTTTTCACATTAAAGAACTCTCAGCAGAACATTACTGGATACTGCTTGAGCTATGAACACCAACTATGCCTGGACAGTAAATATCCTCTCCCTTCCCACTCACTCCCTCTGGAAATTTGCATACCTGCCATGCATAACAGAGTGCAACCTGTCTTCTGGTTGTCCAGGAGAGCAGCCCAATATAGGAAGTACCACTAGTGGCAACATACACCCACTGCTGTAATAACGGATGGCTGCAGCCAGCGGAGGATACGTGCCACCTCTCTGCAGCTTCTGCTGCCCTGGGTGTAGCACAGAAGACTTTTCACCTTTTGGCTAGTTGCCATGTGGCTGTGCTTGCCCCACACACAAGTAGAGGCACACTTCTAGGTGCCTCAGTCTCAACTTGGGTGCATGAGTGGTCCCCTTCACACTTAGATTGTTTGCCCATGTGGGTGCTCTACTCTGGCAGAAGGAAGGGGTGTGCACACCAAACGATATTATGGAAACTAGTAGGTGAAAAATTTTTATTCCTCTGTTATTTACTGTAATATATCAGCTTCAAGATGAACTGCCTACCGTTTCTTTAAGGGTCACAGTTATTGTGACACTTAGAGATTATGTATGTCTCCACACAAAATTCAAATAGTTTGCATTGAAAAAACGGTGGTCACTATGAGTTCACAGTTTGGGAGGAAGTCTACATCTGCCTCCAATCTCGAGAAAATAGATTTTATGTACCACTTTCACTTCCGCCCACACTCACAATGATATGGCTATAGTGAATTATTCATAACATCCATCATATTTGTAAATGGTTCTAGGTATCAAAATGGGTTTTTAGTAAATGGTAGCATCCAAAGAGAAGAGCATTTTGTAATGTTGTTAATACCCAAAACTTTCATGTATATTGTCTCAGAAGTAACCACAGATTTTTTCAATGGGATATTTTATTTTCTCTCATTTCGAATACCTACATCATTTTACATAAAATTCATCAAATATATGCTAATTGAAAGTCTTTTCGGGTTTGCTGCCGGATCCTAAAATCAACTTGGCTCGATATTTCGGCGATCCAACTGTTCGCCATCTTCAGGAAATGCTGCTTCTGCTGATGAGTCCCGCTGAGAACTGACGCAAGATTGCAATTCGACGTCCTATATAGGCCACCGTTCAGTACACGGCGCATGCGCCGCCCATCACAGTTTCTGACTTCCAAAACAGGGAGGTGGCGCCGCCCTTAGTGAAACACTGCTGGCATGCTAATTAACATATATCGAATCATTATTTTTATCAAAAATGTGTACCTCCTTGTTTCTAATTATGTATCGCATCCAAAATTCCAGTTTTAATTACAAATCATTAATTATCAATGCTATATAAAATATTGCTAACAAAGATCATTTAAATTTAAAAAGTCATATGTGTATTAACAATCTTTAATAAAATATTTTTAATTAAGAAATTGCTTTCCAGTGAACTCTGGAATTTTGCATGCAATATGAAGACATGCATTTTTCATAAAAGGAATAATTAGATATGTGTTAATTAGCATATATTTGATAAATTTTATGTTTAAATGATGCAGGTATTTGAACTGGGCAAAAAAATTTGAAAAAAGACCATAGTAATATTTGAACCCTAATGCATTTATTACCTCTACACTATTTATCAATACTACGATGTGCGTCATGCTGCTTGTTGTGCAAATTGACTTCATTGTCTCTTTATATTGGGTAGAACCGACAAACCACAAACAAGGAAAGGAATGATATCTTTCAACTATGTTACAGTCCAACAAACCAATAAACAGAATGAACCCCGGCATGCGCATGACTGTCGCATGTGCTTTCTCCGCTCCTGCGCTCACACACAGTGATCCTTGTGCACATATCAGAGGCATGCGTAACTTTGCAGCACTGCATGTGCCCCTTGCTGCTACAAGCAATGGCCACATGTGCCTAGTTTGCACTAAAGTTGCACAGGTGTAAAGGCACCTTAACATGTCACTCATAGCAGTCTCGAGGGGTGCTAACATGGTGGTGTCACTGGTGTCAGACTGTCTACATTGGTAACTACTGATAGGCTTAACTGTGAAACTGAAGTGCCAATATATGAATGTTAATAGTGCTTCTTCACGCTTGTGAAATACTGTAGCTGCTACTTTTCGATGGCTGTAAAATGTAGACAGGTTTCTCGTGCACGAGTATGATTTGTACAATGTGGTCAGTACCATAATTTTCTACACACTATGTTTACCGTTCACACAAATAAATGGCTGAATAGCTGCTTAAGGTCTAGAGTCAAGTGGTTTTCAATTACTGGACATCGTTGTAGCCCCATTAATACACCAGCTTAGGTAGTTACATATTAATTGTGTCTGGAATCACTTAATCCACAGCAGTATGTTAATCAATTTTAAATGATGTAAATACGAGTTAGTCTATTCAATACATAAATAAATGAATATAATGTGGATGTGGTAATTATTGGGAGATGAAGAGGCTTGCACAGTATGGCATCAAACCCATCTTCAGACTGAGACCACAACAACAACAACATGTATAATGCTTATTTTAAGTCTGGAGTATCCCCAGAGATGTCTTTACATACCCATGGGGAAGGTATTACCCTCGAGGGTATGTGTACCCTGGTTGTGTACTACCACTTTAGTTCAACTGATGAAAGTACTACAGATTGGTTTCACTCAGAAAAATGAATGGAGAGCTCAGTCAACTAAAACAAAGGAAACAGTGATTTCATCTGAGAGAAGAAATATATGTATATGGTTCAACTGACAGAAAAACTACAGACTGGCTTCACTTGAAAAGAAAGGATGAATAGTATAATTCAGTCAATATACAAAACTATGGTGGACTGGGTAACCATTTTTGTTTGAATGTCCACACAGAATGGTTTCACTCAAAACAAATGAGAGAATAATAATCCAATTGATACATAAAACTGCCAGCGACTGACTTGCTCATTTTCATTTGGTTTCTCCTACAAGCTGGTTTCACTCAAAAGAACGAATGAATAGTGCAACCAACTGAGTCAACTGTTTTCATTAAGTTGCTCCCATAGACTGGTTTCAGTCAAAGGAATGGGTGAATAACTCAACTGACACGTAAAACTACAACCAAATGAGTCAATTGTTTTCCAACAACTGATTGAATTGACTGTTTTCATTCAGTTGTTCCCATCACTAGAGCGAGACAGCCGCATGAGCTACAGCTGCGAGAGGGTTTGCTGAGGTGGTGCCAGTGATGGCAGTGTTGGCGGCAGCAGCACCATGGAGAAGGCAGGCCACAAGAGGGACAGCCATGGCAATGCCGATGATGGCAGTGGGGTGTCATCACGGAGAGGCCCAGCCATGAAAGTGATGGCCGTTGAGGCACTGATGGAGGTAGTGGCTATGTCGGTGGTGGCAGTGTCAGCTGTGGCATCATCGTGGAGGCAGCTGGCCGTAAGAGGGATGGCTGTGATGGTGGTGGCTGTGGCAGGGGTGATGGAGGAGGAGGTGGTGGTGGTGGTGGTGTGGTGGTGTGGTGGTGGAGTGGTGGTGGCGGAGGATGAGGCATCTCCACAGGGTGATATGGAAATCCACAATGTGCTTGACCAACATATGCAAGTAGCCCCTACTGCGAGGTTGACAGTTGTTCTCAGCCTTGTAGGAAAATAGAGCCTGTAGTGGTCGCAGTGAAGAGCAATTGCACTGAGAATCCACAAAAACTATGAGTGTCACATGTATTACTAAACCAGTATCCATGACACCAACTAAAATATATGCCGGGCAAAAGAAGAGCACCAAGAAAGAAACTAATATACTCATTACCAACTGAAGTGTCCTGCCGAGTGGTGTAACAAGTTAGTGTCTGGCTCACTTGTGCTAACACTGTTTGTTTATTGAACATTAACTCAAGTACAGTTCAAGAACAAAATTCACACATGAATGAAACTGAAATGCCCTTCTATGGCAGTACAAAAATATAATGGAAATGGCCTGTGCTGATTCATAACCAGTGCCCACTGGGACAAAGTCCCTGATCATCAGTAGTGGCGATAAGCTGAGGAAGTGTCATCGTCTGGCTTGGCAGTCATTTGGCAGCAACTGGAAGCCCGGTGAAGACACAAGGTAGCCTGTTGGCTGGGTTGCAGCAGCGACATCAATTGAAGTCCACAGTGAAATCTCAAGGAGCAGCTGAAGGCCAGACTTGAACTGACCAATGATGGACATGGCAGCAACCTAAGTACTTTTGCAGCCCAATGTGTGGACAAGTTACTGTGCAGAGGGGTGAGTAGGTCCGCCACAACTGCAGTTCTGTTTACCACAATCTGCATACCACATAGTGGCACAGACTGCTCCTAGATGCTGTTGTGGCTGCAGAAGGCTTTGCGATAATCAGCTCATTGAAGGAGTTGATAAACAGCTGTCTGAAGTAATGAAGGGGCCACACCTGGCCTGTGAAGCATATATGCGAACATGGCAGGCAAATATGCAGGGCCTTATCCCTGTATATAATATATGCATGATCCTTCTCTACCATAGGCTTCTGCCTACAATCCCTTGGTAAATTCATGATATTCCAATGGAAAAACCATGTACAAGACCTCTCCCATTCCTCTACTCAAAACCTCCTATTGCAGCCCTGTCATAGGCATATTGTACTCCATCAAAGACAGAGCCACGGTGTGAAAGCAGATCCATCAAAATTAAAATATAGCTCCAATTAAGCCACAGCATTATATGCGAGTATAGTCACAAACAGCTTACTTGGATGAATGATCAATGTCAAACTGTGGCCAAGGGCCAACTGGACTACCCCCTTCCAAAGCATGCCACCCTACATAATCTGAATGACTTAACAGATCTTTAAAATCTTATGCCATCTCAACACTTCCTGAACAATCTGAATCGTGCATATGGGAAATCTTTGTAACATATCCAACAGTCCTGAAACCTTCCTCAATGAGCGAGGTGGTGCTGTTCACACATGTATATGTTCTCACACTGTATACTGCTGGGCTAACATGTGTGATACCTAACTGAATAGCAATGGCTCTCGGCTGATGTTGTAGAGTCAGGTAAGACAGTCTTACTTTTATTACTCTTCTTATCAGTAGTTTTGTGTTCTTTACAAATTAATGTTTGTGGGCTCTACCCTACAAATAAGCAGCCCACAACTTGTAAATGCAGGTAGAACAGTGTGAATAGCTTGAATGAATAATGTAAGCCGGCCGGAGTGGTCATGCGGTTCTAGGCACTACAGTCTGGAGCTGAGCGACCGCTACGGTCGCAGGTTCAAATCCTGCCTCGTGTATGGATGTGTGTGATGTCCTTAGGCTAATTAGGTTTAATTAGTTCTAAGTTCTAGGCGACTGATGACCTCAGAAGTCAAGTTGCATAGTTCTCAGAGCCATTTGAATAATGTAATTTATTCATTAATTATACATTTTTAAACAATGCTGGCCAAATAAATATTATAATTACACTAGTTGCATGCCCTCAAGTAGTAGTTTGTTTAGACAATGATTACACAAACTGATTCTAAAATAACCAGTGAACACAGGTTTTGTAACAGTATATAAAGTTTCTGATGTAGTCTCAGACCAGAGCTTAATATATGTTATTATGAGAAACTAAAGTTCCATTTTTGTTCTATGGTTGTGAATGTAAGTAAATACAAATCACTCTTTCAGAAAATCAAACCCAACACAACATTAGATGTTGTTGCCTATATGAAGTACATCTCTCATGAAAACTTAGAAGTATATGTCCACCTGTCACACTCACGAAAATTTTTAAGTTCATCTGCACAATGATCTGCTCAAAAACAGAGTTCTACTGCCTCACTCACACTGAAAATTTACCATGTCTTGAGGCAAAATGTCTGCTGCTCCAAGCACAAGAAAACATTTAACCCATGTGGAAAAGGACACGCCACCTTAAATAGGCTTGCTTCCTTCTCGTTACTAACTTGCACTGACTTACTTCAAGCCCTTTATAAAACTGCCATTAATTCAAATTTATGCTCTCATTACATTAAGGCTACTACAGCAGTTTCTTTGTCTTACGATTTCAGTCATTTTCAGACCTTACACTTGGTTCTACATCTACTGGTTCTCTTTCAGTCACAAAATATGGTAGATTTGTGATTCTATCAAAATTACGCCATACAAATAGAACATATCTAAATATTATTCTATTGATTAATAAGGCATGCTATTTTGAAGTAAACTATTGTGCACTTTTCAGTGATGCTATCAAACAATCTGTGGGTTTTTGGGTCCTTATCATTATAAATAACAACCCATTGATCCACTTGTTAAAACAATGAGCACATTTTTATTGTCACACTTCAGATATACGTCACTACACATCGAAAGTATCACATAGACCACTTGTTGATCCACTTGTTAAAACAATGAGCACATTTTTACTGTCACACTTCAGATATACGTCACTACACATCGAAAGTATCACATAGACCATAGACAGAACATAATGGCCACCTTGGTCCAAAGAGTTTTTGTGTGCCAGAGATGTTATGGCATGTCAGTGTTGCCACAGAGTCCCCCCCCCCCTCCTGCAGTGCAGAGCGCGAGGCTCTGGCTGTTGTGGAGGGAGGGTGTGGGTGTCGCGCCGTCTTCGTCCGGAGGGGGAACTAGGCGGGGCAGGGCCAGGGTTGGAGCCCTTTTGGATGGAAAAATGTAATCACGGTGCCACACTGGTGGGAGTATGTGGCAATTGGTTTGTGAGGAGACAGAGAGGGTGGGGGAATAGACAGAGACACAGGGTACAACACGTACAGTGTCCCTGTGGCGTCAATGAAAGATTGAATGAGGGAAGGATCTAAGGAATTGGGGATCGGTAAGGAGTGGAGAATGGAAAGTTGGAAGGTGTCATCGTCGGCGGAGCAGGGGGGGGGGGGGGGGGAGCATGGATGACTAAGAGAGAATCATTTGTGGTAGTTATACAGATGTCAGACGGTGAAAAGTGTGAGACGTCGATGGAGACGGTAGTGGGTTGTTGAATGTCAGGTGAGAAGTGTGTGACGGGTGTAGCAGGAGAGGGTGGGGTGAAGAACGTGGACTCCGGACTCTGCCCAGTGAGGGTTCCCGGAGTTGGGGAAGGGGGCGTGGCCAGTGTGTCGTCCCTTGAGGAGGCGGCGGTGTGGAGGTCTTCGTCCGTTGTGGTCGGTGGCGTCGGGTCGCTGGAGTTATTGTCATCTGCAGTGACCCACGGCAGCTTGAGTCGAGACACTGACACTGCCGAGGGTTTGCCTTTGATAAAGATGTCGAATGTATTCGACAAGCGCCCTGTAAGGGCCTGTGTATGGGGGTTGCAGGGGGGGGGGGGGGGGCGTGCACTGTATTGTCCCTAAGCATCACAGCTTCACTCGTGTCTAATCGCTGGTGCACGAATGTTTTAGGCAGAGTGTGTGCTTTCGGAGCGGGAGCTCTCTGCGCTTGTATCATCTGTCGTATGTTCTCGATTAGCACGGTGTATTTGATGGTATCTCGGAGCGGTGAAGGCTCGACAAACGCGGCTGGTTGGGTCAACGGCTCACCATAGAGCAGTTCGGCCACTGAGCACTGCAGGTCATCTTTATATACAGAACGGAGGCCTAGCAGTACCCACGGGAAGGCGTGTAACCACCGTTCCTCGTGGCACATTAGCGCTGTCTTTAATGTGTGGTGCCATCGTTCCACTAAGCCATTTGATTGGGGGTGGTAGGCTGTCATGCGAATGCAGCCGACGCCGAAGAGCTTGCACATTTTTGTGAAGAGAACAGCCTCGAATTGACGGCTTCGGTCTGTAGTAATGGTTTCGGGGCAGCCGAAACGTGCGACCCATGTGGAGACGACAGCGTTGGCGACTGTTTCGGCCGAAATATCGGCTAGAGGGGTTGCCTCAACCCATCTAGTTGTTCTGTCGATAAAAGTAAGCAAGTATCGGTAACCAGCCACCTGAGGAAGGGGACCGACAATGTCGATGTGGATGTGGCGGAGTCTGCCAGAAGGAGAGCGGAACACAGCGGGCACAGGTCGTCCCCGTTTTGAAGAAGGGACGTCGAACAGATGTGCAGAACTATAGACCTATATCTCTAACGTCGATCAGATGTAGAATTTTGGAACACGTATTATGTTCGAGTATAATGACTTTTCTGGAGACTGGAAATCTACTCTGTAGGAATCAGCAATGGTTTCGAAAAAGACGGTCGTGTAAAACCCAGCTCGCGCTATTCGTCCACGAGACTCAGAGGGCCATAGACACGGGTTCACAGGTAGATGCCGTGTTTCTTGACTTCCGCAAGGCGTTCGATACAGTTCCCCACAGTCGTTTAATGAACAAAGTAAGAGCATATGGACTGTCAGACCAATTGTGTGATTGGATTGAAGAGTTCCTAGATAACAGAACACAGCATGTAATTCTCAATGGAGAGAAGTCTTCCGAAGTAAGAGTGATTTCGGGTGTGCTGCAGAGGAGTGTCATAGGACCGTTGCTATTCACAATATACATAAATGACCTTGTGGATGACACCGGAAGTTGACTGAGGCTTTTTGCGGATGATGCTGTGGTGTATCGAGAGGTTGTAACAATGGAAAATCGTACTGAAATGCAGGAGGATCTGCAGCGAATTGACACATGGTGCAGGGAATGGCAATTGAATCTCAATGTAGACAAGTGTAATGTGCTGCGAATACATAGAAAGATAGATCCCTTATCATTTAGCTACAAAATAGCAGGTCAGCAACTGGAAGCAGTTAATTCCATAAATTATCTGGGAGTACGCATTAGGAGTGATTTAAAATGGAATGATCATATAAAGTTGATCGTCGGTAAAGCAGATGCCAGACTGAGATTCATTGGAAGAATCCTAAGGAAATGCAATCCGAAAACAAAGGAAGTAGGTTACAGTACGCTTGTTCGCCCACTGCTTGAATACTGCTCAGCAGTGTGGGATCCGTACCAGATAGGGTTGATAGAAGAGACAGAGAAGATCCAACGGAGAGCAGCGCGCTTTGTTACAGGATCATTTAGTAATCGCGAAAGCGTTACGGAGATGATAGATAAACTCCAGTGGAAGACTCTGCAGGAGAGACGCTCAGTAGCTCGGTACGGGATTTTGTTAAAGTTTCGAGAACATACCTTCACCGAAGAGTCAAGCAGTATATTGCTCCCTCCTACGTATATCTCGCGAAGAGACCATGAGGATAAAATCAAACAGATTAGAGCACACACAGGAGCATACCGACAATCCTTCTTTCCACGAACAATACGAGAATGGAATAGAAGGGAGAACCGATAGAGGTACTCAGGGTACCCTCCGCCACACACCGTCAGGTGGCTTGCGGAGTATGGATGTAGATGTAGATGTAGATGTAGAAGACGCCTGAGGGGGGCATGCAGTTGCGTCCGACTTTGGACCGCTGGCACGAAATACAAGTGCGACACCAGAAGCGACAGTCTTTGCGAACCGAAGGCCATACGAAACGCTCGGCGATGATGCACATAGTTGCGCGAATGCTCGGGTGGGTGAGACTGTGCAGTGCGTCAAACACCGAGCGACTGAAAGAGGAGGGGACGAGGGGGCGTGGCACGCCAGTGGAAGTGTCACACCATAGCTACGAGCATTTGCCGGGAATCGTCTTGCGCGCCAGGCGCAGAGAGTGATTATTGTCAGATAAAAGTCTCGCCAAGGAGTCATCATTTGTTTGCGTTCAAGCAAGAGCGTCGAAGTCGATTGAGGAAGATATGCCCGAGATCCAGGAGAAATAATCAGCGGCTATGTTGTCGGATCCTCGAACGTATTGTACATTAGTTGTGTACTGGGAAAAGAGGTCGAAATAATGGAACCTGCTAGGAGGTGGGTCGGCTGGAGGGTTTGTGAGCGCTTGGGCGAGAGATTTGTGATCTGTAAAGGTCGTGAGGGGGCGTCCCTCGACATCTTCATGGAAATATCTAATGGCTTCATAGACAGCTAAGAGTTCTCTTTTCACTGAGAGGGAGAAAGTTTTTTTTGAAAAGAACTTAAGAGGTTGCACCACCTCACCTCTCTGTTCTTGAAGTACTGCGCCGATAGATATTTCGCTAGCGTCTGTGGTGAGCGAAAGAGTTGCATCCGGGTGTGGATGGGCAAGCGTGATTGCTTCCACAAGTGTGGTTTTGAGTTTTTTGAAAGACGCACGCGTGACCTCTGTCCCACGGCACGTGCCTGTCGCCTGACGTTTGTGGCCCGCGCAGTGCGTCTGTGAGGGGGACCTGTAGTTTGGTGGCTCTTGGAATGTGGCGGCGGAAAAAATTTATCATTCCTAAGGATCGGTGGAGTTCATGGTATGTTTCTGGTATCGGCAGCTGTTTGTTAATGTATATTTTCTCTTGTGTGGGCCGGATACCATCGGCTGAAACTATGTGTCCCAGAAAAGCAACAGAATACTGTCTCAGTTTGCATTTGTCTTTGTTGACGATCACACCGTGGGATTGTAATGTGTCAAACAGAGCCTATATGTGAAGCTCGTGTTCCTCCCGAGAGGAAGAAAAGATCAAAATGCCATCCAGGTACGCGTAGCAGAAAGGTAGGGGTCGTAACACTGTATCTAAGAACCTCTGCCAGGTTTGGGCGGCGTTTTTCAATCCGTAAGGCATATAAACATATTCGAAGAGGTCGAAGGGTGTGGTGATGGCCGTTTTAGGGATATCTTGTTCGTACATTGGTACTTGGTGATACGCTTTTTCACAGTCTACCACACTGCAAATTTTAACACCTGCCAACTGAGAAGCAAAGTCCTGAATGTTTGGTACTGGATAATTGTCCATGATTGTGCGGTCATTGAGATGTCTATAGTCGCCACAGAGTCTGTAGGAACCATCCTTCTTCGGTGTGAGATGAATCGGTGACAACCAGTCACTGGAGGATGTGCGTACAATGCCTGCTTTCAGTAGGTCCGAGATTATTGCTTTCGCCGCTTTGAGTTTGTGTGGATTCAGGCGTCGTGGTGGATGTCTGACCGGAGGGCCCTCAGTTGTATTGAGTTTGTGACATGCGCCGCTCGTGATTGATAACATGCTACATGCGTAGGGTGTGTTGTTAGCGTTCGAACACTCGTACAATGAGTCAATGATTTGAGTGAACGCCAGTTTGTGCGAAGAGTGAATACCTCGAAGTGAGGTGAGTTCGGATTTCGTGCTCCGTAATGTCTGTTCGGTACGCTCGATAAGGGAGGTGAGCTTGGCCTGCGTTTGCTTGAGTAGCACATCGCAACTTTTACTAGTTAATTTGACCGCAAGAAGAGCACATTCAGTTTGCAATAGTGAAATGTCAGTTTTTGTTGACCAAATGGGTGATACAGACACAGTGGCCGTAAGGGCGATAGTCTTTTGCGAAGGTTGGTGGACTAATGTACTTCGCGGAATGTCTAGCGAAAATTTGTGGTATCACAGAAAGTCAATGCCTAAGTCCGGACAAGTCACCTGTGCCACATGAAAAGTCCACGAAAGCTTCAAGTCTTTTGACAGTTTGAACGTTAAAGGCACCGTACCTAACACTTTGATATTAGAGTCATTAGCCACGCGTAACAGTCTGAGCGAGGAAGTTAACACGGTAGGTGCGAGAGCTGGGGGTATTACACTTGTATCAGCACCACTATCAACGAGGAATTTAGTTCCTGAGACGAGGTCAAGAGCGAATAGACAACCGTTGGCGCTTACTGTGTTGGATGCTGTTGCTGCTGTAAGGCATCTTTTTTCCTGTGCGCCAGACGCTGCACCTATGGTGCCTCGCGAGCTGCGTTTCCTGCCACGCAAGGGCTGCGACATTTCCTGGCCGCGTCACCGAAGTTGCCGTGGAACCAACACAGCAGCCAGGCTGCGTTAGGCGGGTGTGATGTAGAGCTCCTGGTGTCGGCTCTGTCCATTGTGAAACGCTGCAGTGCGGTGTCGATTGTCATGGCGGATGTTGTGGAGGCTGTATCTGGTTCCCTGCGACGGCAGGCAGATGTCACGGCTGTTGTAGCGTGAGCACTGAAGAAGTGAGCTCGCCCGAATCCTGGAGGGGGAAGGGGGGGTGGCATGCTGTTGAGATCGCTACCCCCAATCTCCATGCTGTGCGCTCGCCTGTTAATAATTCTGAAAGCTCAATCAGCGACCGAAGGCTTCTCGTCCAAGGTGCTGTTGGTGAGTGGCAGGAGCTGTAGTTGTAATGCTTCCGGAATTTTGATGAGCCACATCGACTATAATGCTGTATCGGATAGCAAATCCACAAGTGCAAGGGCGCGAAGTCGTTGCCATAGTCCCGATAGCGTGAGGTCGTGCAGGTGTTCCTCGTGAATGATATGATGAATAATCTCGTCCGGAGCTCGAGAAAGTCTTTCACAAATGAGTCTTTTCGCGTTCGTATATTCCGGTAAAGGTAGCGGGCTGATCACAATGTCGCTAATCAAATCCAAATGGTCACGCAAATGTCCCACCAAACACACGAAACGTGATTCTTCTGAGTCAATGCCTGTGGCGGCGGAAATAGAGTCGAGTAACACGAACCATGTGTTGGGCTGCGTTTTTGCAAAAGTCGGCAGTTTAGGTAACTTAGTTGGTTTGGAATCCGTGACCACTGGGTGTGTAAGAGCCACAGGTGTGGGAGTAGTCAATATGGCGTCTGCCGGGGGGGGGGGGGGGGTAGGCCTGGGGGCCCGTAAACTGATACACCCCTCGGATGAGTTGTTATTGCTATCTGATGTCTAGCAAAAGTGGGCGACATACTAGGAGAGGTCACATTCATTATACACTGTTCAGTTTGATCAGAAAATTGAGGCTGTGCATAGCCAGGCGCGGAACCAATTTGCAGCGCGGATGATGTAGCAACCGTGTAGTGGGACTGCTCTGAAAGTTGGTGCAAAGTTCTGAGGGAGGTTGCATACCCCTGAGCATGCGACGTTGGCGGTGGAATGTCCGGAACTCTTTTCACACTTTGTCCTGTATGTTCGGAAGAACGATCTTGAGGCAAGATGGCGGGCGGTATGTATGCGTTGTCTGTGAGTGTTGTGGTACTGCAATCCACTAGCAGGTCGGAGGGCCTCGAAATGTTCGATGTATAGAGTCCATGCGTAGTGTAGGTGGGTGGCATGGTCGGATTCTGACCGTAGAAATCGTACGGCAGTACACCTTGTTGCGTAGGCCACATGATGATACAGGCGGTTCACCCGTACGCACATGATTGTTATTGTTATTAAACTCACGTAGAACACGGGAAGAGCGTCACAAACTGTCATCGGGATAACCAATGTGGGTATTTGGGTCCTTATCGTTATAAATAACAACCCGTTGATCCACTTGTTAAAACAATGAGCACATTTTTACTGTTACACTTTGGATATATGTCATTACACATCGAAAGTATCACATAGACAGTTCATAATGGCCGCCTTGGCCCAAAGAGTTTTTGTGCACCAGAGATGTTATGGCACGTCAGTGTTGCCACAAATCCGTATTTCACACCAATTGTGAGTTAAAGCTGATCTTACTGAGCACTCAGTCTTATATTGGGATATAATGAGCAGCTCCTTCAGAAGCTGTACCCACCAATGACCACAGTAACAGTATGTGAGAGTTTTTACACAACACTTGTGTATAATCTGCCTCTTTCTCTCAACAGAGCCCACATTGGGCACAAACACATTGAAATTCCAATCCAGGTAACCACATGTGGTGCACTCAACCCCACCTCTAGCCTTATTGTGCTGTCCATTCAACACTGACTATGTTTATGGCACCACATGTTATTTTTCATTCTCAATTATTAAAAAAGTAATAAGAATTTTATCAGCCTGTATATCTGTGACCTTGAGCTCAAATACTTGACACATGGTGGCCATGATGGATCCAAAGTAAAATGAGAATGAATAAATATTAGTATACTTCGCATCATGCTTGCATAGGTCTGTTGATAGAGCACTTGGTGGAAGTTTCCAGGTTGGAGTCCCAGTTTGCAACAAAGTTTTAATCTACCAGGAAGTTTCATATCAACATACTGCTGCAGGGTGGAAATTTCAATCCTCCAGGTTGTGGCTAAGCTATGTCTCTGCAGTATTCTCTTTTCCAGAAGAGAAGTCTTGCAAATTATACAGGAGAGTTTCTGTGTAGTTTGGGAGGCAGGAGGTGAGATACTGACCGAAATAAAACTGTGAGGATGGGCTGTAAGCTGTGCTTGGATAGCTCAGTTAGTACAGAACTTGCCCACAAAATGTGAGAGTCCCAGGTTCAAATCTTAGTGCGGCACACAGTTTCAATGTGCCGCGAAGTTTCATATCAGTGCACACTCCACCGTAGAGTGAAAATATCATTCTGAAAATAATCCAGACTTCCATGTAAAACTGATGTTCGTATATGGAATTGAGATGCATGAGAAAATAATTCAGCCAGTCTTTTCCACGTGGCTGTATGACGAAGGTGTCATCGACATTGCGACAAAATTAAATTATTAATCACTGTTGCACTATGTCAATTTATTGTGATATGCTTAGAATCAGAGATGTTGTACCAGTAATATCAATATCTCAATGTCTCAGAACAAATATTAGCTATGATAACGTTTCGTACAGGAATATCCTTTCCAATGACAACTGCTCATTTATGAATACAGCGTGTAGGCTACAGCAGTACAACACGGTTATTAAAAAAAAGTCTGATCTCTTACAGTACTAACAGTATCCAGTGATACAAAAATACAACTTATAATCCGGCAGTGAAAGTCACATAAAAAGCCCTAATCAAAATGAGTGCAATTTCTTTTTCTCATCTTATGCAAGAAACGCTGTTAAAACTGAAGTGCTATTACATAGGCCCAGTAAAGAGCACCTGCATGTCATTCCCCTGGGAATCATTTACATAGTAATAATAACGCAGACAAATAACTTTTAAGGAAACACCTCTGGTCCATTATGTATGGACAATAAATTAGTTTATGACAACATTCCACGCTCTAACGAACATTCAGTACCGTATGCGTTCAAATACAGTAGTGGCTCTTAATATAGTATATATGCTGCTGCCAGCCCGCCCCAATGGGGAATTGAAATACAATAAAGAAAAAAAAATTAATATAGTATACCGGCACAATAGTTGAAGGGTAAAAAACTCTGTAATAATCTTTAAGCACTCCCCTTCGTTTGTAGAGGTTTATTATCAACTAATATGCACATAATTAATTATGACTTCAGAGGGAGTCCCAACTGCAATTTTTTTTTTTTTGGGAGATTTCCATTCCCATTACTTGCGAAATATGCAAATAAAAATTGAAAACGTGCTCAACATGTGCAGTGTACCTGTTTTCTCATTTTATCTCGACACACATTTATTAAAAAAAGATGATAAATACACTCCAATAGGGTTTGCTTTGTGGACATCATTTACATCACAAGAATATTATGCATATGCTGCCATCTCGTATAGCGGTTGAGAAACACAACGTAACGGGGTCTCCGTCCACTTCTGTGCAGTTTATTACACAAATGATGTACCATAATCCATATCTATTGAGTTTAAAACTCAAAATGAATTAACTGAAACAAGATATTATAGGTTTAAGGATAGATAAGGACAATAAATTTCATTTCAGTGATTCTGCGCTCGCTAGCTATCGGTACTGCTGCAGCCGATAAACTGCGAAACTGCCACATTCAATTTGCATCTAGAGGGTTGGATCCCATCCTTCGAAAGCGTCAGATTGCAAAGCTTGGGCTACTCTCAGGGTGGAATCTCCATCTTTGAATATTCTGTCTGTCTGTCTGCCTGCCCGCCCACCCGCCGCTTGCTGCTGTAGCTGTCCGTCCGTCCGCCTGCTGTCTGTTCGTCGTCGCCGTCGTCGCCGCCGCCGCCGCCGCCTGCTGTCTGTTTGTCGCCACCGCCGCCTGCTGTCTGTTCATCGCCACCGCCACCGCCTGCTGTCTGTTCGTCGCCACCGCCACCGCCACCGCCACCGCCTGCTGTCTGTCTGCCGCCACCTGCTGCCCGTCTGTCGCCGTTCGTCTGCTATGAGTAATCCCACCTCCCCTGTCACCTACACCTCCCCCTCCCCCTCTCCCACAATCACTTCCTGGAGTGCCGCCCCTGGCCTCCCTCCTTACATCTCCCCTCCCCTTCCCCCACTTACCCATCCCCCTATCTCCTCCCCTGCTGTATACCCACACCTCTACACCCTTCCTCCAGCCTCCACACCCTCAACAGCTCCCAGTACTACCCCCGCCCTCACGTACGCCTCTGCCGCCGCCCCTGAGGTGGTTGGCTTCCCCTCTCTCACCCACCCCGTCACTTCATCATCTGCATCTCCTGCACGCATCACGTCGCGCCGAGCCACCATCGCCACCACTGAACCAGCTGCTTCTCCCGGCGCCTCCACTACGCCACAGGGATCTGCCACCCACAACCTCCCTCTCCTCCCCATCCCTCTCCCCTCCTCCCAGCCTCCAGTCTCCAAAAAACCCCAAAAGCGCGTCATTACCGACTCTGCTCCCGCCACTTCCCACAAAAAGTCACCACCACCTCCCCCTCCTCCTGCCATCTCCATGGACACCACCCCTCCTCCTGCCACCCATACCTCGGCCCCCACCCTCCACACCTTTGTCCTGTCAACTCCCGATCCTAAGTTCCTCGATCCTCGTACCCTCACTGTGGAGATACGAAAGTACTTACCTGGTGCTCCCATTTCCCAACTCATTCCCTGCAGGGACTCAATCCTTATCGAGTCCCCGTCCCCATCTTTTCACACAGATCTCCTGCGAAAACTCCCACAAGTTATGTTTGGTCCCCACGCCTCTCTGACACCCTTCCTTTCCATTTCCACTCCTCATCAGCCCCAGCCTCCTCGTCGCCCCTACCTACACTGCTGTGATCACCGAGCTCAGCCCGGTGATCACGGAGGATGAAGTGTTGGAAGAACTGAACTCTCGCTCGGTCTTGGAAATCCGCTCTGCCTGCTGTATCCACAATGCCTCTGGTCCCACCCACATCATGTGTGTATTCTCTGAGTCCGCCCCATCCATTGACCATCTCTTCACCCAGGGTGCCCCGATATACCACCGTCACCACCCTGTTGAATCCTCCAAATCCCCTCCCCAATCCTACCGTTGCCAGCGGTGCCTGATGTACAATGACCACCTGACTCCCAACTGCAAAAACCCCCCCACCTGTCCCCATTGCAAGGCCTCCCACTTTCTTAAGAACTGCCCCAACCTCGCTGCTCCTCCTTCCTGTAATACCTGCAATGGCCCCCACCCCACCTACTCCCACAAGTGTAAAGCTAAACCCCCTCCAGCCACCCCTGAGCTTACAGTCCCAGTTTGTCCCATCGATCCCCCTGTCCATCCCAACAATTCCCTCCGTCCACCCCCACGGCCGAGGACATCATCCGGTTCCTTACCGTTGTACTCCAAAACATTCACCCTTTTCAGCGCCCCCACACCTTCCAACAAATCTCCCTTGCCACTCGCTCCGTTTTCCACCCGAACACCTTGGCCACTTACTCCCACAACCAAGCCCACTTCACCCGCCTCGACACCCTAGTTTAAGTCTCTTCCCTTCCCTCTCTTCCCCCCCTCCTTCCCACCATGGCACGGCACGAGTGTCGCATCCTCTTCCAGAACATTCGTTCCTTCCGCTCCAACAAATACCTCCTCATGCACACCCTCTCCCATCACCAGATCGACACCTTCCTCTTGAACAAAACCTTTCTTCAGCCCCACCATTCATCCGCACCTCTCCCCATATCCTCCACCACACTGATGATCCTGGTCCTCGTGCGCAGGGTGGAGTTGCGATTGGCCACCTTAAGCATATTCCTGTCTGGCCACAACCTCTCCTCAATGACCCCACTGAACACCTTATCCTTAGCGTTTTCTTCCCCTCTCTCACCATTACCTGTGTCTCCATCTATGTCCTCTCCACTGCTCCTCTTCCTTATGACTTCATCCCGCACATTGACCGCACCTTCTCCGCCTATGTCATTGTCTCCGACCTCAACATCCTTAGCCGCACTCCTGCTGCCCTTTGGCGGTGGCATCAGATCCTCTCCACGATCCAAGGTGACCTTGTTCCCCTTCCCCAGCACACCCGACCTGAAAGTGACACCACCCCCAATGTTGTCATTGCCTCCGCCAACCTCCTTGGGCGTATCGCTGTCACCGTCCTTGACCCCGCAGGTAGTGATCACCTCCCTGTCCTTCTCACCATAACGTCTGCTCACGGCCCCCCTCCAGCTCCGCACCCTGCACCCCCTCCCAAGGTCGTCCATGACTATCACCGTGCCAAATGGGATGCCTACCAGGACTCCATCTCCACCCAGGTCGAAAGCCACCCTCTTACCTATCGCCATCCTGACATCATCCACGCCTCGTCCTTCCTTCAGAAGGTAATTACTGACGCCGTGGAGCCCCATGTTCCTACTAAAACCATCCATCCACACCGTCCCACTCTCCCACCGTGGGCTGTCCTCCTCCTGAATCCCGCTGCCTCTATCGCTTCTTCCTGCGCACTCGTGACAGGGATACACTCCAACGCCACCGGCAAATACAGCAACATGTATGGAACCTTATTACAGCAACGAAACACCGAGACTGGCGCCAGACCTGCGCACGACTCAACACCACCCTCCCTATCAACTCCTCCAAGTACTGGTCCACCTTCCATCGCCTTACTGGTTCCTTTTCTGTTCCCCACTACCCCCTTCTCCATAACGATCACCCCCTTCCTGACAACCTCAGTAAAGCCAACCACTTCGCTTGCCACCTTTCCGAGGTCTTCTCCATCCCCGATGATCCCCACATTGATTATTCTCTTTTCCCTACCGTCATGGAACGTGCCGATACCTCGGTCGCTCCACTTGCTCCTAGTCTCCAGTACTTGGGGCAGTTGCCCGCCTCCGACATAAACACTCCCATCACAGCACAAGACATCAAACTTATCCTCTTGTCCAAACGCATCACGGCCCCTGGTCACGACTGTGTCACCTACCGTCACCTTCGAGAAAGCCCCTATTCCTTCCTGACTGTCCTCGCCCATCTCTATAATGTCATCCTCTCTACTGGCTTCTACCCCGACCTGTGGAAGACCTCCCACGTCCTCTTATTCCTCAAACCCAACAAACCCCCTTCTGCCGCCTCTTCCTATCGTCCCATCTGCCTCACCTCCATCTTCAGTAAGGTATTTGAATCTATCCTCTCCCACCATATCCATCAGCACCTTGCTCAACACCACCTCCTCCCCCTTACCCAGTGTGGCTTCCGACCCTCCTTCTCTGCTGAAGACCAACTCCTCAACCTCGTTCACCATCTGTCCCTCCAGCTCAACTCCCATCGCTCTGCCATTTTTGTTTCCCTTGACCTCCAAAATGCCTATGACCGTGTATGGCATCCCGGTCTCCTCTTTATACTCCAAACCTATGCCCTGCCTATCAAATTTGTCCATCTGGTTGCTTCCTTCCTCTCGCACCGTCCTTCCTATGTCACCCTCCACAGCACCAACTCCCGTATCTTTTATCCCACGGCTGGCGTCCCCCAGGGTTCTGACCTCTCCCCTCTCCTTTATCTCTTGTATATAGCTGATATGCCCAAGCCACCCCCACCAGTCCACCTTCTCCAGTACGCTGATGACACCGCCTTCCTGGCTCTCTATCCTACCCTTCAACAGTCCCAACGTACCCTCCAAACCCACCTTAACCAGTTCACCACTTGGTGTAACCAGTGGTTCCTCCGTCTCAACCCCTCCAAAACCCAGGCAATCATCATAGGCCACACCACTCGCTCCTTTCGCCTCCATGATTTCTACCTCACCCTTTATGGTCGTCCCATCCAGCTCACCCCCACCCTGAAATACCTTGGCCTCACCCTCGACCGACACCTCACCTGGACCCGTCATCTCCAGCAGAAAGCCCATTCCCGCCTCCGCCTTCTGAAACTCCTGTCTGGCCAGATGTGGGGATTGCATCCTTCTACCATCCTCCACACCTACAAATCCCTCATCCATCCTATCCTCTCTTATCCCAGCGTTGCCTGGATCTCCGCCCCCACCCGCTTTTACAAGGCCCTCCAAATCCTTGAACGCCATGCGCTCTGCCTTGCCTTCCGTATCCGCCTTCCTTCCCCCACACGGCTCCTGTATGAACTGATCCCCTTCCCCCACCTCCTCCTGTTCCTCCAACATCTCTGCATCCTTTACATTGTCCGCAGGCTTGATCCCCCCCCACCCTCTGGTTTCCTCCTTCCTCTCCACCCACCCCCCCCGCCTGTTGCCGCGCCTCTATCGCTGTATCCCTCCCTCTCTTCACCTCCACACCCTCCATCTCCTTCATAAGGGAATTTCCTAACGCCTCCCCCTCCCGGATAACGAACTTCGCCATGACATCTAGCCTTCCTTCCAACTATAACCTGGTCTTGTTCCCCCCCCCCGTCCCCAGGGCCCCCTTTTTCCTCTCCCCTCCTTCTCCCAGAGTAGACTCCTTCCCCCCCCCCCACTGAGACCCTGCAACCCATACTTGTCTCTTTCCTTCCCACATCCCTCCCTACCTGGCCCTCTTCAGCACGCCTCCCTGCTCATCTCCACCCTCTCTACCCCTCCCTCCCTTCTTCCGGTCTCCCTCATCTCCTTCCGCCTGGTAGATCCTCCGTTTTCATCATCGTCAGTGTGCCACAACAGTGTTGTTGTTTAGTGCTGTTTCTCCTGTGCATCAAGAGGTGCGATTTTAATTGTGTACTGCCTTGAGGTTCGCCGTCAGTGTTTGTTATGTGCTACGCCATCCGTTGATATCTTTTATGCTCCAGTCATACTGTGCCTTGTGTTCTTTTGTCGCAGTGTGTGGCTTTTTATGTGTGCTACTTTTAAACAGTTTTTTATCTCCATTTTATAGTCACCCCGTTTTCTGTCTATTGCCTTCCATGATGTTCCTCCTTTTTTATATCTATGTTCAGCATATTCTCTCCTTTGTTATTTTTAAATGTCTTCTATTGTTTGTTCTATGTCTTTCAGCTGAAGAGCAGCGCATATGCTGTTGCCAGCCCGCCCCGATGGGGAATTAAAAAAAGTTCAATTTGTGAGAGATTAACACTGCCTTTACCCCTGTAGATGTTGTGGTTTCATTTGCGGCTATTAGTTATTAACGTCTTATTTGTGTAGCGCTATTGTGAAATCTTTAACTCCGCCTACAGTACTTGCAGAGCGACTTTGGTAGTTCTACAGTTGCTGTTGACGGTCGAGAGCCCGGAGAAAGGAGGGGGGTTGGCGTTCTAAGAATGCCGTAAAAGAATTGCCAGTAAATGGATGTAGGCCTCATGTAAATCTTTATATCCTAGCTTATTAGTTATGTAAATTACATTCGATTATTTTCTTACCCTCAAATTCATAGCACGATGAAACGTTTACAATTAGTAACTACATGCTTCAGGAAATACATTGTACAGATTATCTCTATCATCCGTGTGACCACGAATAAAATGGAGGAATGAATCAGAGCTTCCCAAAACTCTTCACGCAAAATGCATACGCTTCTGGACTAAACTCTTTAATTTTCAGTAACGCTTTTCATGGTTAACGTTACTTTTTAAAAAAGTCAAATACAACGGTTTACGAGTGCACCTTCCTGCACTTACCTTGTATTTTAGGAACATGAACTGGCAGCTATAACGAAGGTTCTGTTGCATAAAAAGGGGTATAGTTCCTGAACTGTGCTGGCGTTAAGTGTAATTGTGTGATTGTAAAGGGACTTAACTTGTCAGGACGAAAAGTTAGCGTCTTTAGTTTTCAAATTGGTGGAAGACGTAGACAAGTTCGGTGCACAGAGAAAATTTTATCCCAATAAAATAGTCGGTAGAAAGTATTAACTAAAATTCTTTCTGGAGCTTTAAATTTCTAGTACCTAGTGGAAAAAGTATAAACATCATGTTTTTGTGTGATCTTGAGAATCGTAATATAAATTGCCAGAATGCCAATTACTAGTTCCTGTTTAAAATACGATTTCTAACCTCTGTGCTATGTTTACAGATGTCTCGGCAACATTTTCACTAGCATGGTACAGGCAGAATTCAATGTGCCACCAATAGCAAAAAAGGAGAAATTGTACTGATCACTTAACTCCATCTAAAGAAAAATTTATTTTATACTTCATGAGAGTTCATTGTTGATTTACGAGGGTTAATTATGAGATATAGGTACCACCTCCCTCAACGGCTTCCATTAGTGGGATAATTCACAGATGTACACTGGAAGTAACACTGCTGTTAACAAATCTTCCTAAAGATGGCCTGTATTTCTTTGGCCTCAAACTCAAATACTTGACACATGGTGGCCATGAAGGATTCAAACTAAAATGGGAATAAATAAGTATTAGTATACTTAGCATCATGCTTGCATAGCTCAGCTGACAAATCACTTGCCGAAGGTCCCACGTTGGAGTCCCAGTTTGGAATAAAGTCTTAATCAACCAAGAAGTTTCATATCAACATACTGCTGCAGGGTGGAAATTTCAGTTCTCCAGGTTGTGGCTAAGCTATGTCTCTGCAGTATCCTCTTTTCCAGGGGCGTAATCCCTCAAGTTATGCAGGAGAATTTCTGTGAAGTTTGGAAGGCAGGAGATGAGATACTGGTAGAAGTAAAGCTGTGAGGATCGCTTGTCAGCTGTGCTTGGATAGCTCAGTCAGTAGAGAACTTGGCCAGGTTCAAATCTCAGTCCAGCACACAGTTTCAATCTGCCAGGAACTTTCATATCAGTGCACACTTCACTGAAGAGCACACAATTCTGGATACAGTCTTGAAGGCTGTGGCTAAGTTCAACAATATCCTTTCTTCCAGTAGTACTAATTCTGCAAGTTGTGCAGGAGAACTTCTGTGAATTTTAGAATGTAGGGTATGAGGGTTACTGGCAGACTACTGACTTCTGTATTATTTTTATAACAGATATCTACTCCCCCACATATCTGCAGTAAGTCTGCAGAGCTCAACCTGAGTAAAGATTTAGGGGGAGAATGTTTTTATTGAGTTTATATAGTGCCAGTGTTCAGAAAGGAACAATATAGAAACATTTCGAAATCCACTCCCTTTCAACACATTTAATTCATCTGTTTTGTTATATAGTGACTGGACATTATGGTGGTATACTATTAGTACAGTTTTATGATTATCTTGATCATTATAGGGTATGTGTACAGTACCAACCATCTTCAGTATAAATGTTAGATTTTGGGATTTTCTTTTTCTTTTGTTGAACTGTTGCCCCTGATAATCCAATGGAGAAGCATTTTTTTCAAAAGTTGATAAATGCTCAGTTTTTCAAAATTTAAATTTTTATAGTTACAAATCAAGCTTGGCGCCACACATGACCTGTTGAAACCATTTTGTCAAAAGCCTATATTTGCTGTTGTTATATGGTGTCAAAAACTGTGAGTGCTTGGAAAATTCAATATTTGCTCTCAGCCAGTTAAGGCAAAAATCAATAAATGCAAACTGCGCTTTGCTGCTCAGAGATCTAAATGGAGAATAACAATGTTAGGACATTGTTGTCAATGATAATGTGAGAGAGTTCTCTGCAAAATAAAAAAGAGAGAGAGGGACAGTTGTGAAACTTTATTGGTCCTAGAACACAAGAGACTAGTCATGACAAAATACGAGAGGGTAGGAAAGAAGCTATTTGTGGGCTAGCCAGATTGTCTGTGAGTGGCGACAGTCTGAAAATCAGTGCCTGGTGAGGCTTTGGCCTTGCGATCACCATAAATTAAGACCATAAAGACAAAAAAAATAGAATGATAAGAACTTAAATAAACTGAACCTCTAGCAGTAATTATTAAAGAACAAATTCAAAAACTAAGCAAAATCAAACTAAAAGAAAAATAATCAATACCAAAATAATATCTAATTATATTCAAATCTGCATATGAATAAACACAAATCATAAAAACAAAACTAGACAGAAATATTAAAGAATGGACCAACCATCAACAATTTTTAACCAAACAAAGAGGGATCAAAAAAATTGTTATAAATAAATACTTTAACATAAAGATAAACCAAAAGAATTAAAAAAATCATTTCCATGAGAACGAATTATTGAAACTAAATTAGAAAGACCTAAATCACCTTCACAAACAGAAAAAACAAAAAAAGGAAAAAAATAATCATAATCAAACTCAATAAGAAAAACAATAACTAATATAAATAAAGAAAGAACAATATATTCTAATCTCAAAAGAACCATTAATAAATGCTTATGTTTAGAAGAAAAAACATAAACACCAGCAAAATAAACCAATAAAGAAGTAAAGACAGAGAATATAAACATTAGTTTTAATAGTTTAAAAAAACGCCGGTCTTGTAAACCGGAAATAAGTCCAGCCCCCACTTTTAAGACTTCAGAGGTGGAAAAGCTTCCATCATCGGTCCCCAAAACCGATATTTTTAATAAACTAACCCCTGAAATGATCAAAATAATAATTATATCACTATCAAACGTAATAAATATTAATTTTAATAAATTAAGACACCCAATATCAATAATGCTTTTCATTATCCTACAAACTTTTCTAGTTGGACTAATAACAGGAACAATAATGGAAAGATATTGATTATCATATATTTTATTTTTAATGTTTCTTGGTGGTATATTAGTTCTATTTATTTATATTACGAGAATTGTATCAAACGAAATATTTCAACCCAAATCAATTACGATAATTATTACCTTAACAATATGAGTATTTATTATATCAACATTAATTATTTTAGATATAACAATATTTATAGACTTTTTCAAGAATACTGAAACTATAAATATTGATAATTCAATCAATTATCAAGAAATAACAACATCTTTAGAAAAACTATATAATAGACCAACATTCATTATCACAATAATAATAATAATTTATTTATTTTTAGCACTATTAGCAGTTGTTAAAATCACTAATATTAACCAGGGGCCTATTCGTAAAATAAGATAGTTTACTAATGAATAAACCCTTACGATTAAGACATCCTTTAATTAAAATCATTAATAACTCTTTAGTTGATTTACCCGCACCAACAAATATTTCATTTTCATGAAATTTTGGGTCCCTACTAGGGTTATGTTTGGTAATTCAAATTGTAACTGGACTATTTTAGCTATACATTATACATCAAATATTGAAATAGCATTTAGTAGTGTAGTTCACATCTGCCAAGACGTAAATAATGGTTGAGTTATTCGAACCTTACATGCAAATGGAGCTTCTATATTTTTTATTTGTATTTATTTACATGTAGGACGAGGAATTTACTACGGATCTTACATATACATACACACCTGAATAATTGGTACAGTAATTCTATTCTTAGTTATAGCAACTGCATTTATAGGATACGTTTTACCTTGAGGTCAAATATCATTTTGAGGTGCGACAGTAATTACTAATTTATTATCAGCAATTCCATATTTAGGAACAGATTTAGTTCAATGAGTGTGGGGAGGGTTTGCTGTTGATAATGCAACATTAAATCGATTCTTTACATTCCATTTTGAACTACCATTTATTATTGCTGCAATGGCAGCAATTCATTTATCCTTTCTTCACCAAACAGGGTCTAATAACCCCTTAGGCCTAAATGGAGATATTGAAAAAATTCCATTTCACCCACACTTTACTTACAAGGATTCTATTACATTTGTATTAATAACAGCATTATTAATTAAACTGTGCTTGATTAATCCTTACTTCCTAGGGGATCCAGATAATTTTGTACCTGCTAACCCATTAGTAACCCCTGTTCATATTCAACCAGAATGATATTTCTTATTTGCATATGCAATTCTACAATCAATCCCTAATAAGCTAGGAGGTGTTATTGCATTATTCTTATCAATTAGAATCTTAATAATTTTACCATTTTCTAATAAAACACCATTCCGAGGTATTCAATTCTATCCTTTTAATCAGATTTTACTCTGAATTATAGTAGTTGTTGTATGCTTATTAACATGAATTGGTAAACGACCTGTTGAAGAACCTTATATTATAACCGGACAAATCTTAACAATTATCTACTTTACAAACTTCTTAATTAATGTTCATGTTGCAAACACATGAGATAAACTAATTAAGGAATAATAAGTTAATTAGTTTAGGAAAAGCATATGTTTTGAAAACGTAAAACTAGAAGTTTAACTCTTCTATTAACTTTTCTTAAAAAATTTCACTAAATAAATGAAATAAATAAAATCTTTAAACCAACAAAGCAAATAAAAAATTCAAAGATAAAGGCAAAAAGCTAAGTACAATAACTTATCATAACGAAAACGTGGTAACGTGCCCCGTACTCAAATAAAACCAAAGGACATAACAGCAAGCATAATAAAAAATATAAAAGAACAAAAATCACTGCATAAAAAAATTAAAGCTAATAATATTCTTATAAAAACAATTCGAGTATACTCAGCTAAAAAAATTAAAGTAAACCCGCCTGCACCATATTCAATATTAAAACCTGAAACTAACTCAGACTCACCTTCGGCAAAGTCAAAAGGAGTACGGTTAGTTTCAGCTAAACAAGAAGCAAAACAAGCTAAAGCTAAAGGAAAAGAAATAATAATAAATCAAAAATAAAGCTGATAATTTATAAAATCAAACATGTTAAAACTACCAATTAAAATAATCAAAGATAATAAAATTAAAGCCAAACTAACTTCGAATGAAATTGTTTGAGCAACAGACCGAAGAGAACCTAATAAAGAATAATTTGAATTAGAAGACCAACCAGCAATTATAACGGTATAAACACCTAATCTAGTACAACATAAAAAAAACAAAAATCCATAAGAAAAGGAACATATATAAGTTAAGTAAGGGAAAATCACTCAAACAGCCAAAGAAATTATTAAATTAAAAACAGGAGAAAAATAATAAAGTAACTATTTAGATATAATAGGAATTGGCTGCTCCTTACAAATTAACTTAACAGCATCACTAAAGGGTGGAGGAATTCCTACAAAACCGACTTTATTTGGACCCTTTCGAAATTGGATATAACCTAAAACCTTATGCTCCAATAAAGTTAAAAAAGCAACACTAATTAAAACACAAATAATTAATTAAAGAAAATTCAAAATAAACATAAATAAATCAGAAAGTATCAATAATATTTGTAGAAAAAACGTACATAAATGAATTCTAAATTCAACACATTAATCTGTCAAAATAGTAATCTAATTAATTTTAATCAATAAAATAAAAAATATTTCAACCATATGGTCCTTTCGTACTAATATGAATTAATAATCTTAGGATAGAAACCGACCTGGCTCACGCCGGTCTGAACTCAGATCATGTAAGAATTTAAAGGTCGAACAGACCTAATTACTGGGCTACTGCACCCAAAATTTTTCTAAATCCAACATCGAGGTTGCAATCTGCTTTGTCGATATGAGCTCTCAAAAACAATTACGCTGTTATTCCTAAGGTAACTTAATCTTATGATCATAAATTACAGATCAAAACAACAAACATTAATAAATGATATAATAATGAAGAGTTTATTTATTCTTCATGTCACCCCAACAAAACATCATCATTAAATATAGAAAGACAAACGAAAAACTATATAAAAGTAAAATGTTAAGCTCTTTAGGGTCTTCTCGTCCTAAAGAAAAATTTAAGCCTTTGACTCAAAAGATAAATTCAAAAATTCATTAAGAGAGTTGATTTCTCGTCAAGCCATTCATTCCAGCCGCTAATTAAGAGACAAATGTTTATGCTACCTTTGCATGGTCAAAATACCGCAGCTTTTTAAAAATCCGCTCAGTGAGCAGGCCAGACCTCAAAGTATTTTCAAGAGGACATGTTTTTGATAAACAGGCGGAAATCAATTTTGCCTAGTTCCTTATAATAAATTCACAAGGTAAAAATTATATACAAATAAATATACTAATTCTATCATTATTACAAAAATTTTAAAATTAAATCAATAATCTTAATAAAAAACCTAAAATACTCATAAAATCAAAATAAAAAATAATGAACTAAAACGTAATCTTACAGATAGCTGGTTTAAAGCTTACTATTATATTTCATAAAACAAATTATAGGTTATTAACTTGAAAGCTTATCCCTTAAAGAATAAATAAGTTAATATTTATACTTAAAAAATTAAATAAAAACAATTAACTTAAAAAAATTAAATTTTTTCTTAAGAAACTAGATATCTTGGGAAACGATTAACATCTCATTTCTATAAATAATTTAATAATAATTATGATACATTAACTATAAATTATTTATAAATCAACCCAAATCGAGACAAGTAAAGTAAATAGTAAAATTTTGGTAAATAAAATCTACTTTTTAAAATTTAAAATAATATTTCATAAAACAATTACATTACCAATAAACTATAATCTAAAAAATCAATTCTAAAAAATATACTAAGACAAAATTCGACGAAATTATTTTTTATTAAATAATTAAACAAACAAAAAATAAATATAATTAAATAAATAATCAAGATATCCTGATTTGCACAGAAAAATTTTCAGTGTAAATGAAACACTTTACTAATAAGTTATATCTTGAAACTCTTCCTAGATACACTTTCCAGTACGTCTACTATGTTACGACTTATCTCATCTAAATTGAAGCTACCTTAAAATAATAAAATAGAATAATCAATAATGAGAGCGATGGGCGATGTGCCAATATCAGTTAAATTAAATAAATTAAATTACTATCAAATCCACCTTCATTAACAGTATTTCACCATCAAATCCGTTATAAACAAAAATTTATTGTAACCCACCTCCTCTTAACTATAAGCTGCACCTTGACCTGAAATATTTTATAATTATAAATCTTGAGAATTATAACTCTAAAAAGATTCTCTGATAACGGAGATATACAAACAAATAAATTAAGTAGGGTAAATCGTGTATTATCAATCACGGGGTAGGTTCCTCTGAATGGAATGAGATGCTGCCAAATTCTTTGGGTTTAAAGACCTTAACTAATAGTACCCTGGTAAATATAATTAACATTTAAAATAACAGGGTATCTAATCCTAGTTTATTATTTAAATTTCACAGATTCATAAAAAGAGTTATAAATAAATTTTAACATTTCACCTTACAAATCTATATTTTAACCCTAAAAATATAAACAACTGTTTTAACCAATGATATTCACTTATATCAATCGTATAACCGTGGCTGCTGGCACGAATTATGCCGATACTAAATCAATTGCAAAATCCAAAATCACTTGATAATTAAATCCAATTACTGCAAAAAGAACATTTAGTTTAACAAAACTTACATATAATACAAAGAAAAAGTGAATAAACCAGCAAGAACAAAACTTTTGGAAACAAAAATAACAAATTTGAAAATTTATAAAATTAAGAAAAAATAAAAGATTCTAATATTTAAAGAAAAAAAGAAAAAAATGACAAAAAAAGGAAATGCACCCCCATAAGACCACAACAACTTCTCTATTATATATAAATAAAGATTAATATGGTACATGTATACCAATAAATGTATTATATTCTTTCTTATTTAATCTTTCTTTACACTAACAATAAAGAAAGATTAAATAATATACTAAATATATTTTATACAATTATGTAATTTAATGTAATACGTTATTAATATAAAATTAACTTTATATTAAATTAACTTAAATATTAATTAGTTAAATAATTTAATTATAGAAAATTATGTAATTATATTATTATAATTAATATAGTCATATATATTAATATAATTTTTTATATTTAATATCATTAATTTTATTTATTATATCCAATTATAATAATATTTAATATTAAATTACATATTATTACATAATTTATAATATAACAGCATATTTTGAGCTAAAAACGTAAGTAGCTATAATCCTAGGTAAATAAATGTATTAAAATAATCATTTAATAATAATAAAATAACATTATAGGTATTTAAATTTAATTAAAAGTAATATATTAATATAAATTATTAATTATATAGATATATATTCAAATTATCCGAATCGAGATAAATTAATTAGAAATAACCAAAATAATACATAAACAAATTTTTAAAAAAATTTTTAATTTATATACTAAATATAAATGAAGTGCCTGATTAAAGGGTTACCTTGATAGGGTAAATCAAGTAAATAAAAATTACCTTCATTAAAAATTACAGAAGACAGAATTAAACTACCTCCTTTAGTATCAAAAACTAACGTGCATCCTACATCTTAATGTAAAAAGGTAATCTAAACAAGCTAATGGGTTCATACCCCATTTATGGAGGTATCAATCCTCTCCTTTTTAATGACCAACAACTCTACAAAACTTCTCTTCCTATCAACATTAATGATAGGAACGAACCTGTCCATTTCATCAAACTCCTGATTCGGAGTTTGAATAGGACTTGAGATCAACTTACTTTCATTTATTCCGCTCCTAACAAGAAATAAAAATATAATAATAAATGAGTCGTCAATTAAATATTGTATTGTCCAAGCAATAGCATCGACAACACTATTATTTTCAATTTTTCTGATTCAAATAAAGTATCCAATAGGGTGAGAAACAGAATTTATTCCCTCAATAATAATTAGATCTAGATTATTATTAAAGATTGGGGCTGCACCCTTTCATTTCTGATTTCCAGAAGTAATAGGAGTTTTGAGATGAAATAACTGTTGAACACTAATAACATGACAAAAAATTGCCCCAATAATGGTATAATCTTATTGTATTCAACTAAGAACTTTCATTTGAACAATTATAATTCTAAGAATTATTATTGGGGCAATAGGTGGCTTAAATCAAATATCTCTACGCCAACTTCTAGCATATTCCTCAATTAGAGATTTAGGGTGAATAATTAGATCCCTAACAGTAAGAGAAAACATCTGAGAACTTTATTTTATTATTTACTCAGTATTAAGATTAATTACGGTCTTATTATTTAAGCAAATAAATCTATTTTTTATAAACCAAATTTATTCAGCCAGAAATATAAAAACTGAAATTAAATTCATAATATTTTTATCTCTCCTATCCCTAGGTGCTTTACAACCATTCCTTGGATTTCTACCAAAATGAATTGTAATACAATCATTAATAGAAAATAACATAACAACTATTATAACCATTATGGTTGTATTAACTACAATTACACTTTATTATTGTATACGTGTTAGATTCTCAGTCCTAATTATGTCATACAGAGAAAATTCATGATCTATAAAAATAAAGTCTCAAAAATCAAGAATTATTCTTCCTATAACAGTAATAATTTAAACAATAGGATTAATCTCAACATCAACCTTAATCTCATTATACTAAGGACTTTGGTTAATTAAACTAATAACCTTCAAAGTTATAATTAAAAGAATAATCTTTTAGGCCTTAGTAAAATTTTACACCTCTAGAATTGCAGTCTAGAATCATAATTGAATATAAGACCTAAAACATGGTAAGAGAGAAACATCTCATAAGTAGATTTACAGTCTACCACCTAAAATTCAGCCATCTTACTGCAAAAATGATTATTCTCAACAAACCATAAGGATATCGGTACTTTATACTTCTTATTTGGAGTGTGAGCAGGAATAGTAGGAACATCAATAAGAATACTTATTCGTGCTGAACTTGGTCAACCAGGATCTCTAATTGGAGATGACCAAATTTATAATGTTATTATTACAGCCCACGCATTTGTAATAATTTTTTTTACAGTAATACCTATTATAATTGGTGTATTTGGTAATTGACTCGTACTATTAATAATTGGTGCACCAGATATAGCATTTCCACGAATAAATAATATAAGTTTTTGATTACTACCACCTTCATTAACCCTTCTTCTTACATCTTCTGTGGTACATAATGGTGCTGGTACAGGATGAACAGTTTACCCCCCTGTTGCAGGAGCTATCGCACACAGGGGTGCATCTGTAGACCTAGCTATTTGTTCACTCCACTTAGCAGGTGTATCATCTATTCTTGGTGCAGTAAACTTCATTACAACAGCAATTAATATACGATCAGAAAGTATAACTCTAGATCAAACACTTTTATTTCTATGATCTGTAGCTATTACAGCCCTTCTCCTCCTTCTTTCACTTCCAGTATGAGCGGGAGCTATTACTATACTATTAACAGACCGAAATTAAAATAGATCATTCTTTGACCCTGCACGAGGAGGTGACCCAATCCTATATCAACACCTATTTTGATTCTTTGGACTCCCAGAAGTTTACATTTTAATTCTACCAGGATTTGGGATTATCTCTCACATTGTATGTCAAGAAAGAGGAAAAATTGAATCATTTGGAACATTGGGTATAATTTATGCTATATTATCAATTGGGCTAATAGGATTTATTGTATGAGCACATCACATATTCACAGTAGGAATAGATGTTGACACACGAGCATACTTTACATCAGCAACAATAATTATTGCTGTACCTACAGGAATTAAGGTATTCAGATGATTAGCTACACTATATGGAACTAAATTCAAATTCAATCCACCATTATTATGAGCTTTAGGATTTATTTTTCTATTCACAATTGGTGGACTAACAGGATTAGTATTAGCAAATTCATCACTTGATATTGTATTACATGATACATACTATGTAGTAGCCCACTTCCATTATGTATTATCTATAGGAGCAGTATTTGCAATTATAGGAGGTGTTATTCAATGATACCCACTATTTACAGGATTAACTATAAATAATACATGATTAAAAATCCAATTTACAATTATATTTATTGGAGTAAACTTAACATTCTTCCCTCAGCAATTCTTAGGGCTAGCAGGAATACCACGACGATATTCAGACTATCCAGATGCATATACATCATGAAATGTAGTGTCAAGAATTGGATCCACAATTTCTATTGTAGGAATCATTATATTCATTGTAATTATATGAGAAAGAATGGTTACAAACCGAGGAATCATATTTAGAGCTAACATAAGAAGATGAACAGAATGACTACAAAATAACCTGCCTGCAGAACATAGTTACTCAGAACTATTACTAATTTCTAGATTCTAATTTGGCAGATTAGTGCAGTAGATTTAAGCTCTACAAATAAAGGTTTGACCTTTTATTAGAAAAATTCATTAATGGCAACATGATCAAATTAATCCCTTCAAGATGGAGCTTCACCATTAATGGAGCAACTATCATTCTTCCATGATCATACTATGGTCATATTAATATTAATCACAGTACTTGTAGGTTATGCCCTAAGTTATATACTATTTATTGCCTATATAAACCGAAACATACTTCATGGACATTTAATTGAAACAATCTGAACAGCATTACCAGCAATTACGCTAATTTTTATTGCACTTCCATCATTACGACTACTATATTTACTTGATGATTCAGTAGATGCAATAATCAAATTAAAACCATTGGACGACAATGGTACTGAAGATACGAATATTCAGACTTTATTGACGTAGAATTTGACACTTATATAACACCAGAACAAGACCTAGAAAACGACGGATTTCGACTTCTAGATGTAGATAACCGAACAATTCTACCAATAAATACGGAAGTACAAGTATTAACAAGAGCATCAGACGTTTTAAACTCATGAGCAGTACCTGCGTTAGGGGTTAAAATTGACGCAACACCAAGTCGACTAAACCAAGGAACATTTACAATAAACCGACCTGGACTGTTCTTTGGACAATGCTCAGAAATCTGTGGAGCAAACCACAGATTCATACCAATTGTAATTGAAAGAACTTCAGTAAACTTATTTATCAAGTGATTATCTAAGATAATCTAAGGAGTTAGGTAAAATGTATAACATTAGAGTGTCAATCTAAAATAATTAAATAATTAGTACACCTTGAAATACATCAGATGACTGAAAGTAAGTAATGGTCTCTTAAACAAAAAAATAGTAAATTAACGACTACTTCTGATGGGGAAATTTAATACAAATCCCTCAAATATCCCCTCTCATGTGATTCTCCCTATTAATTATATTTTCGGCTACATTAATTTTATTTAATCAAATAAACTTTTTCTCATTTAAACCAAATCTTATTAAAAGAGCAGAAAAAAGAACAATTGATGTAAAAAACTTGAATTGAAAATGATAACAAACTTATTTTCAACATTTGATTCATCAACTAATATCTTCAATTTATCATTAAATTGAACTAGAACATTCTTAGGATTATTATTAATCCCATCAATGTTTTGACTTACACCATCACGGATTAATATTATTTGAAATAAACTAAACTTAACCTTACACAATGAATTTAATACATTACTAGGACCAAAATCATTTGATGGAACAACATTCATCTTTATCTCAATTTTTATTATAATACATTTTAATAATTTTATAGGATTGTTTCCTTACATTTTTACTAGAACAAGACATTTAGCATTAACATTTGCAATCACTCTACCTATATGATTAAGATTTATGTTATTTGGATGAATTAATCATACCAATCACATATTTACACACCATGTTCCTCAAGGAACACCGCCTGCATTATTATCATTTATAGTATTAATTGAAACAATTAGAAATGTCATTCGACCAGGTACGCTAGCAGTACGACTAGCAGCAAATATAATTGCAGGACACTTACTATTAACATTACTAGGAAATACAAGACCATCTATAGCAATAAACGTAATTTCACTATTAATTATTGGGCAAATACTTCTATTAATCTTAGAATCAGCAGTAGCTATAATTCAAGCTTATGTTTTCTCAATTTTTAAGAACTTTATATTCTAGAGAAGTATACTAAACCTATGTTAACAACTCAGACAAACCACCCATTCCACTTAGTAGATTATAGACCTTGACCATTAACAGGAGCAATTGGAGCAACAGTTCTAGTATCAGGATTAGCAAAATGATTTTGAAACGTCCCCTTTCAGCAATTCTACAAGACTGTGCTTAAACTAACACACAATATTTTGTTAGCGCAATGCAATCTGACTTTCAAAATTCTCTACAAAAGAATAGCCCTGACTAACATTAAACTATACCTTTCACAAATCACTTACCTCACAAAAATCTTCGCTGCTCAAGCTACTGCAATACAACGAGCGCCACTACTGCCAGCTAAATAAAAGATTCAAACTATGGAAGGCACTAACTACTGATAGGGATAGTTAGCAAATGAAAGATATTAATAGAGAACAAACAATGTATTTACCTTGATATCATCATATATAAATATAGCAGTTCATGACAAATTTCAAAACTCCGCCATCTCTCTCCCCACATCCACCACTGCTGGCGGCTCACCTCCAATTGCGCAACGCTACGCGCTGTTCACAGCCAGCTGCCTAACACTACAATGGCGAGTATTACAACAATGCAAAGCAGCCACAGACTGCACACAGCACAGCCAGTGATTTTCATACAGAGGTGGCATTACCAATAAAAAAACCTAAACAGCTTACTTACATAATAGAGAACAAACAATGTATTTACCTTGATATCATCATATATAAATATAGCAGTTCATGACAAATTTCAAAACTCCGCCACCTCTCTCCCCACATCCACCACTGCTGGCGGATCACCTCCAACTGCGCAACGCTACGCGCTGTTCACAGCCAGCTGCCTAACACTACAATGGCGAGTATTACAACAATGCAAAGCAGCCACAGACTGCACACAGCACAGCCAGTGATTTTCATACAGAGGTGGCGTTACCAATAAAAAAACCTAAACAGCTTACTTACATAGCCCCCATGCTCCCCACAAAAAGTTTTACAAATTGGATTGGGCAGTGGCCAATACAGATTTGAAAAAAAATTTTCGTAATTACAATAACAAAGAAATCAAATGCACACACTTATTGATACAATGTTGGTCAAAAGCTAAAATTTTCTCACAGTCCATAAAGACAGTCCTAATCGTACATAACAGTAGAATAGCAGTGTTTTTCTCAAAGTCTGAGCAGTAAAAGAAAATGCACACGGAAGTAGTGGGTTTCCATGCAGTCTTGAAGAAGTAGCGTTGTCCTTCCAACGGAAAGACACTGCTGACTCTTGACATGCTGACAGATAATGGGCCACAACAGAGCAAACCCACAGCAGAGTCAGTCGTAGTTTGGAAGAATATTGGTAGGTAGGTCATCACAGAGCAGACCCACTGTAGTCCTGGTAGAGAGTATGGTATTGATGGGCCACCAGAGGTGCAGACCCACTGCAGTCCTTGTAGAAAGTGTGGACAGGCCCACTGTAGTCCTGGTAGAGATGACCAGCAGCCATCTGTTGTGATTGTGCAGGTGCACAATCACCAGTGAAGAGTCTTGCAGTTAATATAGCAAGTCCATAACCACCACTTGTGCACTCACAAACTTTTTGGAAATGTCCTTAGAACCAGCAATGCTGTTATCCAGTCCCTTGCTGAATTAGTAACACACGTGCAAACACTAACAGTCCCAACCTCTCACATATTGTCCATATACTATGACCAACAGAAACGTGTGCAGTGAAATGTAACTAACAAGTTAATAATATCATGAACTGGTGACAATTACAATTTTATAACATAAGAATACAATAACAAAGGTACAAAATACATCATTAAAAACATAACAATACAGATAACATTTGTAGTACAGGCTTTACAAAAGAATCGAACTAACATATACATCAGTGGAATTATGACATGAGTACATACATAAATAAAAGATCACAATAACTTTTGAAACATCAACTTCACACATGAGCATTAACACAAAACAGAATAAATAATGTCTAAACATCTTTACAAAGTAAATAACACATTATTAATGCCAATTGTATTTGAGGATAACAGTATTCCTCATCATAGTGAATGTAACTTAGTATTAGAAGAGAAAAAAGTTCTATGAAACAGTACACACAGACAGGAAGAAAACAAATACACAAGGGTACACAAACATATAGTGGGATAACACAAAAGGGAAAGGACAGGGTTTGTTTTCAGTGTAACATGTGGTACTGCAGTCCAACCCACAACTTCTTATATCTTTCCTCTTATTTCATCCTTTGTTTCCACCAAAAAAAATTCTATCTAAGCATGCTTTCTGTATTTATATGTTCACACATTTCTTACCTCAACATCTATTTCCAAGAAAATCCTACTTAAAACTGTTTTCTGTACTTTTTTTCGTATAACTTCTCATTGCATTTCTTCCAATTCATCGCAACTCATTCTCTTAGAGGCTACCCCCTCTTAAGCTAACTTAAATCTACTGAGCTCAGATGCTGAACTAAGGGACGAGGCAATGCAGCAGCACAAAATAAGTAACACAAACAGCAATGACAAAAAAAATGGAAAATTGCAAAGCAAGCTACAGTAAATCTAAATTACCAAGCAATTCAACATTACAACTAATATGAGGCAATGCGCAGCAAACAAAAAAATAAATCTGCCTTAGCAGAGTAACACAAATTAAAGTTCAGTAGCACTATGCCTGGCAAACAGTAGCTTATATCTAAACATGACATAGCTCAAGCAGAAAAAATAGTACACTAAAGGTAACAGTGCAGATAAGGGAAATGTATAATCACATCTTAATGTCTAAGTAATTAAAGTGGTGCACCACAACAACTTATTGTAAAAAAATATTACCATGTACTTGAAAAGAAAATTATGTGTCCAGTTACTGTTACTAGTCCCTTCTTATTGTTCTTTCCTTTCCAAGTGCTCCTTTTTTTAAAGAATGTGGATTACAAAATTATCATTTAATAGATCTGTTGACAGAAAGTGTTCACATTAGCAAATGCATCTAAGTTTATTTTATAAAACTAATGCTGTAACACAGCTGGAAAACAGGTATCAAATGAAATAAGCAATTACGCAAACCAAAGCATACAAATATCATTCAATAGTCATGTGACATTTCATAAGTCAGTAGCTCTCAACTCTCATAGAAAGACACTTGTCATTATCAGGTTTGCTGATGTAAGAATATTTCCCATCAGTTTATAAGCATTTCAGTAAGTAGCAGAAAGTAGGCGCTCCACAATATAATCATATGTTTCCAAGTAATGAGCGTGTCTTATTTGCGATGCTTTCCACAAAGGAATGTCAATAGCGAGGTTAATGGTCTCTCTTTTTTTTTCTCCACTTGCGCCTCTGAAAGGCACTAATGGCTTTTTTCCAGGTGTCTGTCGCGCAGCTGGGTGCCCACGACGCATTACGTGCAGGTGGTCACTTAACTTTCTTACGGAAATATTTACAACAGCAGTTTCCGCTACAGTGACAGTCTCACATAAAAATATTTCACAGGTCAAGAATTAGCGTTGCAAATCTGTAGAAAGAAAATCCTATAAATATAAGTGTCCAAATAAAATATTCGTCAGCATTGTGATACAGTCACGCATTTACGCACATTTCATAACTCTTAAAGTACGATTCTTGGTTTCCAACATACTTCTTATTCCTCATATACGGTAGCATCATCTTATTGATCATAAACATATCTCAACAGCATAGTACACATCGTCGTTGTAATAATAACATCATAACACCTCAGTCAAATCTCAAAATCGTCGTAGCTTCCTCCAATAATTAAAAAAATTCTCTGCTCATGTCAAAAGTGTGATCTGCCTCAAACGTACTTTAAAATCATGCTCCCTTACCAAATACATCATTCACAGCTCTCATAGAATCACAATGATTCCGAAAAAATATGAACAGTTTACAAAGTACAGACAAAATACAGTTTCATAAGTGTGAAGTTACCCAACTGTGTAATTGTGTAAACATGTGTCACTGATGTAGTAAAATAAATGTTTGTCTCTCAGTTAAATGATCAGATAGCTGTGTAATTTGTGTGTTAGAGAAATATGGTACCGATGTGTAAAGTTTGTAAGTAGGCTGTTTAGGTTTTTTTATTGGTAACGCCACCTCTGTATGAAAATCACTGGCTGTGATGTGTGCAGTCTGTGGCTAGTTTGCATTGTTGTCTGCCATTGTAGAGGGGCAGCTGGATGTTAACAGCACGTAGCGTTGCGCAGTTGGAGGTGAGCCGCCAGCAGTGGTGGATGTGGGGTGAGAGATGGCGGAGTTTTGAAATTTGTCATGAACTGCTATATTTATATATGATGATATCAAGGTAAATACATTGTTTGTTCTCTATTAATATCTTTCATTTGCTAACTATCCCTATCAGTAGTTAGTGCCTCCCATAGTTTGAATCTTTTATTTAGCTGGCAGTAGTGGCGCTCGCTGTATTGCAATAGCTTGAGCAGCGAAGATTTTTGTGAGGTAAGTGATTTGTGAAAGGTATAGTTTAATGTTAGTCAGGGCCATTCTTTTGTAGGGAATTTTGAAAGTCAGATTGCGTTGCGCTAACAAAATATTATGTCTCAGGTTAAGGACAGTCGTGTATAATTCATCACCACATCTTTAAAGGACATTGCTCATGAACAAGATAAAGATCCGATTTGGAAAGACATCAAGAGCAAATGGCATGAAAAGACACACACACAGATTCGGCATTATTATCTGGTTAGAAACAACATACTGTTCAAACGCTGCACTGTTGATTACAAGCTATGGGTACTTTGCATTCCTGACGATTTTGTTAATAAGCTCATTTGGTACATTCATTTCAGCTACGCACATTTTGGTCCACGAAAATGTTATCATATTCTTCGAACGACTTGTTATTTTAACAATATGGAAAAAAGAATTCGAAGAGTCTTGTCTATTTGTAAACTTTATCAAAAGGCGAAACCATCTACTGTCTCACATCGTGCTCCGTTATTTCCTATTATTCCTGCTAAATTAAAAGAATTTGCTGCTGTTGATCTCTTGGGACCGCTTGTCAGAACATCCAATGGATTTTCGTACGTTCTAGTCGCTGTTGAACTTACTTCAAAATTTGTTTCTTTCACTCCGTTACGTAAAGCCACTGGACGATCTGTATCCAACGCCTTTGTTAAAAATTTCTTACGTGAAGTTGGCCACGTAGCTAAAGTCATTTCAGATAACGGACCGCAATTTAGATCTGCTGTTTGGTCACGCACGCTTCGGAATCATAAAATCAAACCTGTTTTTATTTCATTGTACTCACCACATTGCAACCCGTCTGAACGGATTATGAAAGAAATCAATAAGCTTTGCAGACTTTATTGTCACAGAAAGCATCAGCATTGGGACAGACATCTACAATTATTTCAAAATATGCTGAATGAAATGCCTCATGATTCCACTGCTTTACCACCTACTCTTGTACTGAAGAATGAAGAACCACCGAACAGAATCAGAGAGCTTGTACCTTTCCCGAATACACGTAAACTTCGACACGAAGACATAATTGATTTGGCTCTTAAAAATATAAAATCTGCAGCAGACAAAAGGAGAGAACTACACGGTAAAGCAAATGCAAAGAAATTATATATTCGTCAGAAAGTTCTCATTAAAGCTCATTCATTGTCACATAAGAAGAAACACTTGAGTCACAAATTCTTTCTAGTTTACAATGGACCTTACAGAATCCGACGTATACCACATGATAATTGCGTTGAAGTTGAAACTCTGCGTACTAGGAAGAGTAATGGTTTACACCACATTTCACATGTAAAACCGTTTATTGAAAGATAATCTGCTTTTTAACTTTGTCTTTGCCATATAACTTTTCACTTTACATGACCAGTATGCTTTGTCGGACTTAGAATCTGTTAACATGCAACAATGTTTGAAGTTAAATATCCAATCAAGAACCAAGAGAACTTATTTAAACAGTAATTACAAATGCATTGTTATAGTGAACAGTAGTCACAGTGTTATTGTGTGTGTACATTCTTGCTTGTTAGTTGCACGATTATGGAACGACTATAAGGCTTACATACTTAGAACATTTACCAGTATTGCTAATGAGATTTTAATGCAACATTTTGGTTTACTTGAGGGGATATTCTGGATTTGAAGTACTTTCAGTGAGATACCAGATGGCACAGTGGTTAGTTTATGTGACAGCTACACGATTTTATCACGACGCTACTAATGAGTGACAGTTTACAATGTTGCTTTTGCAGTGTTTCTGTTTTGTATCTGCACAGTTTTTTGTTTTGTTCTGGAAAGTGAAACAGGTTTTGGTGGTGACTTTTGTGGTGTGGCTATGGTGAGACTGCCTTTTCCGTAGTGCAACGGTGCGTTGCAGCGCAGTGCTTTCCTCATCACGGCAATAAGCGTAATAACTAAGATATCTATACGCAAAGCATTTCACTTTTGTTTATCATGAGGTGGGTACATTGGCTTCTGCAGAGCTTGGCTTTTGGAGGACGACGGCTACAACACTTCCACAGAGATTGTCTTACAACAAGAAGCACAGTTTAGCGCTACAGTACATGTATTTGATTGATTAATTTTATACTTAAAACATTTATTTTTAAAGATTTTTGAATTACAAAGAAAGTTTTCCGTGATACATTTCATTCCATTGCTGTAATCTGTAACACCTGAGGGAATAATTACAATAATCCTCAGGGGGGTACACACTTACTTTGTGTACCATGTGTTTGGCAAGCACAAGGAGCCCTAGCTAATATGGTATTTGCTTATACAACTTTACACCTCGGTACCGTATTTCTCTAACACACAAATTACACAGCTATCTGATCATTTAACTGAGAGATAAACATTTTTTTACTACATCAGTGACACATGTTTACGCAATACACAGTTGGGTAACTTCACACTTATGAAACTGTATTTTGTCTGTACTTTGTAAACTGTTCATATTTTTTCGGAATGATTGTGATACTATGAGAGCTTTGAATGATGTATTTGGTAAGGGAGCATGATTTTAAAGTACGTTTGAGGCAGATGACACTTTTGACATGAGCAGAGAATTTTTTTAATTATTGGAGGAAGCTACGACGATTTTGAGATTTGACTGAGGTGTTATGATGTTATTATTACGACGACGATGTGTACTATGCTGTTGAGATATGTTTATGATCAATAAGATGATGCTACCGTATATGAGGAATAAGAAGCATGTTGGAAACCAAGAAGCGTACTTTAAGAGTTATGAAATGTGCGTAAATGCGTGACTGTATCACAATGCTGACGACTATTTTATTTGGACACTTATATTCATAGGATTTTGTTTCTACACATTTGCAACGTAAATTCTCGACCTGTGAAATTTTTATATGAGACTGTCACTGTAGCGGAAACTGCTGTCGTAAATATTTCCGTAAGAAAGTTAAGTGACCACCTGCACGTGCGTCGTCGGCACACAGCTGTGTCAGACACCTGGAGAACAAGCCATTAGGGTGTGCCTTTCCAGAGGCACAGGTGGAAGAGAAGGATAAAGGGAGGCCATTAAACTCGCTGTTGACATTCCTTTGTAGAGGGCATCGCTAATGCGACACGCTCGTTACTTGAAAACATATGATTTTTGTAATGCGTTGTGGGCACACAGCTGTGTCAAACACCTGGAGAACAAGCCATTAGGGTGTGCCTTTCATCGCTAATTCGACACCCTCGTTACTTGAAAACATATGATTACTCGCACTTTGTGCTAATTACTGAAATGCTTATGAATTGATGGGAAATATTCGTACATCTGCACACCTGATTATGACAAGTGTCTTTCTCCGAGAGTCGAGTGCTACTGACTTACGAAATGCCACATGACTATTGAATGATATTTTTATGCTTTGCTTTTCATAGTTGCTTATTTCATTTGATGTCTGGTTTCCAGCTGTGTTGCAGCATTGCTTTTATAAAATGAAATGCATTTGCTAATGTGAACACTTTCTGTCAACAGATCTATTAAATAATTATTTTATGATCCACATTCTTCGAAAGAGGAGCTCTTGGAAAGGAAAGAACAATAAGAAGGGACTAGTAACAGTAACTGCACACACAATTTTCTTTTCAAGTACATGGTAATATTTTTTTTACAATAAGTTGTTGTGGTGCACCACTTTAATTACATAGACATTAAGATGTGAATATACATTTCCCTTATCTGCATTGTTGTTTTTACTGTAATATTTTTTCTGCTTGAGCTATGTCATGTTTAGATATATGTTTTTTTTATTTTGCTGCTGCTGTTTGCCAGGCATAGTGCTACTGAATTTTAATTTGTGTTACTCTGCTAAGCCAGATTTAATGCTGCTTGCTTTGCAAATTTGAATTTTTTTTATTGCTTTTTATATTAATTGTTTTATGTGCTGCTGCATTGCCTCGTCCCTTAGTTTAGCATCTGAGCTCAGTAGATTTAAGTTAGCTTAAGAGGGGGTAGCCTATAAGAGAATGAGTTGCGATGAATTTGAAGAAATGCACTGAGAGGCTATACGAGAAAAGTACAGAAAGCAGGTTTAGATAGGACTTTTGGAAATAATGAAGAACGAAGGGAGATCTCCGAGAAGTAACGAAAGTTTTGTTTGCAAAATACTGCAGTAAAACAAACCCTGTCCTTTCCTATTGGTGTTATCCCACTATGTGTTTGTGTACCCTTGTGTAGTTGTTTTCTTCCTGTCTCTGTGTTGTTCCATAGAACTTTTTTCTCTTCTAATACTAAGTTACATTCACTATGATGAGGAATACTGTTATCCTCAAATACAATTGGCATTAATAATGTGTTATTTACTTTGTAAAGATGTTTAGACTTTGTTTATTGTTTTGTTTTAATGCTCATGTGTAAAGTTGATGTTCCAAAAGTTATTCTGATCTTTTATGTATGTACTCATGTCATAATTCCTGTAACTCTGATGGATATGTTATTTCGATTCTTTTGTAAAGCCTGTACTACAAATGTTATCTGTATTGTTATGTTTTTTAATGATGTATTTTGTACCTTTGTAATTGTATTCTCATGTTATAATATTGTAATTGACACCAGTTCATCAAATTAAGTAACTTGTAAGCATTCATTTCACTGCACACGTTTCTGTTGGTCGTAGTATATGGACAATATGTGAGAAGTAGGGACTGATAGTGTTTGCACATGTGTTAATGATTCAGCAAGGGACTGGATAACAGCATTGCTGGTTCTAAGGACAATTAGAAAAAAAACTTTCTGAGTGCACTAGTGGTGGTTTATGGACTTGCTATATTCTCTGCAAGACTCTTCGATGGTGATTGTGCACCTGCACAGTCGCAACAGTTGGCTGCTGGCCGTCTCTACAAGGACTACAGTGGGTCTACATCTTTGATGGCCCACCAATACCATTATTTCTACAAGGACTGCAGTGGGTCTGCACCTCTGGTGGCCCACCAATACCGTAATCTCTACCAGGACTACAGTGGGTCTGCTCTGTGATGACCTACCCACCAATATTCTTCAAAACTTCGACTGACTCCGCTGTGGGTTTGCTCTGTTGTGGCCCATTACCTGTATGCATGTCAAGAGTCAGCACTGTCTTTCCGTTGGAAGGACAACACTACTTCTTCAAGACTGCATGGAAATCCACTACGTCTGTGTGCATTGCCTTTTACTGCTCAGACTTTGAGAAAAACACGACAATTTTAGTGTGATCAATGATCAGGACTATTTTTATGGACTGTGAGAAAATTTTAGCTTTTGACCAACATTGATCAATAAGTGTGTGCATCTGATTTCTTTGTTATTGTAATTATGAAAAATTTTTTCAAATCTGTATTGGGCACTGCCCAAACCAGTTTGTAAAATTTTTTGTGGGGAGCATGGGGGCTATGTAAGTAGGCTGTTTAGGTTTTTTTATTGGTAACGCCACCTCTGTATGAAAATCACTGGCTGTGCTGTGTGCAGTCTGTGGCTAGTTTGCATTGTTGTCTGCCATTGTAGAGGGGCAGCTGGATGTTAACAGCGCGTAGCATTGCGCAGTTGGAGGTGAGCCGCCAGCAGTGGTGGATGTGGGGAGAGAGATGGCGGAGTTTTGAAATTTGTCATGAACTGCTATATTTATATATGATGATATCAAGGTAAATACATTGTTTGTTCTCTATTAATATCTTTCATTTGCTAACTATCCCTATCAGTAGTTAGTGCCTTCCATAGTTTGAATCTTTTATTTAGCTGGCAGTAGTGGCGCTCGCTGTATTGCAATAGCTTGAGCAGCGAAGATTTTTGTGAGGTAAGTGATTTGTGAAAGGTATAGTTTAATGTTAGTCAGGGCCATTCTTTTGTAGGGAATTTTGAAAGTCAGATTGCGTTGCGCTAACAAAATATTGTGTGTCAGGTTAAGCACAGTCTTGTATAAATTGTTCAAAGGGGACGTTTCAAGTTGTATAAGCAAATACCATATTAGCTAGGGTTCCTTGTGGTTGCCACACACATGGTTCACAAAGTAAGCGTGTACCCCTCTGAAGATTAATGTAATTATACCCTCAGGTGTTACAGATTACAGCAATGAAATGAAATGTATCGCTGAAAACCTTTGTATCATTGTACTTCAAATATCTTTAAAAATAAATGTTTTAAGTACAAAATTAATCACTCAAATGCGTGTCCTGTAGCGCTAAATGTGCGTCTTGCTGTAAGATAATTCTGTGGAAGTGTCGTAATTATCGTCCACCGAAAGCTAAGTTCTGCAAAAGCCAATGTACTTACCTCATGATAAACAAAAGTGAAATGCTTTGCGTATAGATATCGTAGTTATTACGTACAGTACCGTGATCAGGAAAGTACTACACTGTAACGTATTGTTGTGCTATTAAAAAAAAGGCTGTCTTATTGTAGCTATACCACAAAGTCACTATTAAACATGTTTTACTTTCCAGAAGAATTCAGAAAAACTGTGCAGATATAAAGCAGATACAGCACAAAAGCAACAATGTAAATTGTGTCACACATTAATAGCGTCGTGATATGATTGTGTAGCTGTCAAAGAAACCAAGTGCTAAGTCATCTTTAATCCCACAGAAAGTACTTCAAATAAAGAATGTTTTTTCAAGTAAACCAAAATGTTGCACTAAAATCTCATTAGCAGTACCAGTACATGTTCTATGTATGTAAGCCTGATAGTCGTTACGTAATCGTGCAACTAACAAGCAAGAATGTACAAATAACAACACTGTGTCGTCTGTTCACTATAACAATGCATTCGTAATTTCTGTTAAAATAAGTTCTTTTGGTTCTTGACTTTTAACTTCAAACATTGTTGCATATTAACAGATTCTAAGTCTGACAAAGCATACTAGTAATGTAAAGTGAAAAGTTTTATGGCAATGACAAAGTTAAAAAGCAGATTATCTTTCAATAAACGGTTTTACATGTGAAATCTGGTGTAAACCTTTACTCTTCATAGTACTCAGAGTTTGAACTTGAATGCAATTGTCATGCGGTATACGTCGGTAAAGAATACTGGAATTTTTCTCAAGGTTAGCGTCTATGTTATTTTTCTCTGAGCCAGCCGGCGCACGTGGGTGCCTGCGGCGCGAATCATTGTCTGTCTCTTTGTTGGCGCGCGTTGTTATTGGGATTAGGAGGCCTAACTTCTACAAATTCACCGTGACGAGAGGGCCCTGCTCTGTTTGAATCCCGCCAGTTCTGATGCAATTCAGGTCTGTCGTTACGAATATATCGTCTGTCGTCATGTCGGTAGATTCCGTAGTTTCTTCCTTGTCCGTCACGTGGTGGAGAGTTTCTCCCTGAATCGTAACTGTGCGCCGAACTGTTGCGTCTGAAGTTATTCTGTCTCCCGTGATAATAATAGTTGTGGTTGCCATATTGTCTGTTTCTATGACTGTCTCTGTCATATTCATTACTACGGAAATGTGACCTTTCTTTGTAATTATTACTACTCTGCCAACGGTTGTCACACGGGTGGTGTCTGTTTTGGTCACGATATGTGTTGTGAGAATAGGCTTGTCATGTCCAGTTATTGCTTCTGTCGCCACGGAATTGTGACGGATGTGACCTGTAGTGATTGTTTTCCTGTTTTTGCATCCCGTGACTGTCTGTGTCAATTTCCAGTTCTTGTAACAGTCCCTGAAAAGCTTCAATGTCGTCTTTGCAACGTCCTGCTAAAATAATATGTCGTAAATGTTCAGGCAGTTTGATTAAGCAAATGCGGATGAGTTCTGAGGGGCTGTATGGGTTTGAAAGATACTGATTCTTATGCAACATGTCTTCAAAATATTTCATAAGACTGGAAAATTCAGATTGTTCGAAACGTTTCATCATTATGATGCTATGTTTTACTCGGTCTTGTGTGGCTTGAGACCAATATGCTGAGAGGAAGGCATGGTAAAACTCTCCTTCACTGTGGCAATCGTGAATTACCGATCGCATTCTTACAGCTGGTTTATTCTCTAAGTAGCCACACATAAATTCTAATCTGTGTTCTAACGACCAGTTGGGAGGAAAACAATGCGAGAATTGATGGAGCCATGCTTGTGGATGAATGTCATTGCCAGAATTCTTAAATGTTTTGAATTTACATGTAGTAATGAACAGCTTATAGTCAAAATCATCATGTCGCCGAGTCGCATATCGGTCATTGTTAGGTCGTGTCGGCCATTCCATCTCAAAATTCGGTGCACATTGCCAATTTCTTTCGTAACTTCCGAAATGCCCTGTGTTATTATTTTGTGGCTGTTCCGTATTTCTGTGTCCCTCTTCCCGTATTGGGGCGCGAGTATCCTCTGAAATACGTAATTCTTGTATTACCTGTGTCAGCTGATCTTGTACTTCCCGGATTTCTCTTTTGTACTGTGTATTGATTTGATTTTGATTCTGTTTGAATTTTCTAATTTGTTCATACTCTTCTGTGTCAGTGAAGGCTACAGGTCTTGTGTCATTCAGATTGTCATCTACCTTTGTAGATAAGTTAGTGACCTGATCCGAAAGTTCGGCTACTTTCTCCGATAGTGAACACATTTCCTCAGTGTGTTTTTCTAAACCAAGTTTCAGAGTGTCCATTTGTGTTGCAATCGAATCTACTGTGTCCTTTAACTTTTCCTGAGTTTTTGCAAGTTGCGTAACCGAATCGGTAGATGCAACTGAGTCAATTTTAGCCCACAAGGTCTCATGATTTTCATGAACAATGGTTTGCAGTTCTTTTATGGCTGCTTCGTGATTCTGTAATGCATTTTCATGCCGCGAAAAAATAGGTTGAAAATGCTCACAAATTTGTGATTTTACGTCATTACAGACTTTTTGACATTTCGATTCAATGTTATGTAACTCAGTAGTTAAATCTTCACGTGTTTGTTCAAGTGTTTGTTCCAATGAGTCTAACTTTTTAAGATTTTGTTCCACTGTGTCTAACTTTTGAAGCTTTTGCTGTGTTTGTCTCTGATTTTGTTCCATTGTGTCTAACTGTTGCTGTGTTTGTCTCTGATGTTGTTCCATTGTGTCTAACTTTTTAAGATTTTGTTCCACTGTGTCTAACTTTTTAAGATTTTGTCCCATTTGTCTCTGATTTTGTTCCATTTGTTGCATTAATTGCAATAATAATGTATTAGTGTCTGGAATCTGTTTCTCTACCCTTTTCGGCAGTGCATTTGCACCGGCAACATTCACATTTTGACAAGCAGAAAATGTGTCTTGACTTATTTGAGAAAACGGTGATGACCCAAAACCTGAATCTACAGTATTTGCGAAATTGTGTCCTGTCATTTCGGATTCCTGAGGCGAGCTGTTGCCGACCGATCGATCGATCGATAATGCTTCCCTGTTCACTACCTGTTTCACTGTCTACACCATTGTTTGCAGCCCGCTCCATTTCCCTATGCACAATTACCAAATTGCTACTTTGAACATCAGTCAATTCATTACTCGGTGGCGCTAACACACTGCTTTCATTTTCACTGTCATTTCTCAGTTTACTTTGGAGCCTAGTATCACGTTTTTCACACGCCATTATTGTCACAGTATTTCACACGACAACACAGAAAAACACAATTTGAAGATCAAAAATAAGAGAACACATTAACATAGCACTGAAAATAATCTCTAGTTAATTGCAGCTGCGAAATACTTGGTGCAAATCTACATGCATGCCACAACTGTTTTACTGTACAACAATGAAAGACTGCAACTACAAAGGAGATTTCTCTACAATTACGCGCTAGCAATAAACAATAGCTACACTAATTACACAAACTACAAGAAAAAATCAGAAGATTCCAGTGAGGTATCCTCGGCTAAGGGTCGACATATGAAACGTCCCCTTTAAACAATTCTACATGACTGCTTAAACTGACACACAATATTTTGTTAGCGCAACACAATCTGACTTTCAAAATTCCCTACAAAAGAATGGCCCTGACTAACATTAAACTATACCTTTCACAAATCACTTACCTCACAAAAATCTTCGCTGCTCAAGCTACTGCGACACAGCGAGCGCCACTACTGCCAGCTAAATAAAAGATTCAAACTATGGAAGGCACTAACTACTGATAGGGATAGTTAGCAAATGAAAGATATTAATAGAGAACAAACAATGTATTTACCTTGATATCATCATATATAAATATAGCAGTTCATGACAAATTTCAAAACTCCGCCATCTCTCTCCCCACATCCACCACTGCTGGCGGCTCACCTCCAACTGCGCAACGCTACGCGCTGTTCACAGCCAGCTGCCTAACACTACAATGGCGAGTATTACAACAATGCAAAGCAGCCACAGACTGAACACAGCACAGCCAGTGATTTTCATACAGAGGTGGCGTTACCAATAAAAAAACCTAAACAGTTTACTTACAGTATCAGGATTAGCAAAATGATTTCACCTATTTAACATTAACTTATTTATAATCGGATTCGGAATTACCCTACTAACTATAATCCAATGATGACGAGATGTAGTAAGAGAAAGGACATACCAAGGGCTACATACAGGATTAGTATCAATTGGATTACGACGAGGAATAATTTTATTTATTGCATCAGAAATACTATTCTTTGTTTCATTTTTCTGAGCATTTTTTAGAAGAAGACTAGCACCTACTATTGAACTAGGGATACTATGACCCCCAATAGGAATTCAACCTTTTAATCCTATACAAATTCCATTACTTAATACAGCTATTCTTTTGGCATCAGGAGTAACAGTAACATGAGCACATCATAGTTTAATAGAATCTAATCGTACTCAAGCATTACAAGGACTATTCTTTACAGTATTACTAGGACTATGCTTCACTATACTTCAAGCATACGAATATTGAGAAGCACCCTTCACCATTGCAGATGCAGTTTATGGATCAGAATTCTTTGTTGCAAAAGGATTCCATGGTCTACATGTAATTATCGGAACAATTTTCTTATCAACATGTCTACTTCGACATTCAATAAAAAAAATCACACCAAGACACCACTTTGGATTTGAAGCAGCAGCATGATACTGACACTTTGTAGACGTAGTATGATTATTCTTATACATCTCTATTTATTGATGAGGTATATAATTGTTTTTCTAGTATAAATAGTACATTTGACTTGCATTCAGAAAGCTTGATATAAATCAAGAAAAACAATCCTGATTTTATCTACAAGAATTTGTATTAGATTTATTATCCCAATAATTGTTATAATCCTTGCAACAACATTATCAAAAAAATTTATTAATGACCGAGAAAAAAGATCACCATTTGAGTGTGGATTTGACCCAAAAAGATCAGCACAAATACCATTCTCACTTCGATTCTTCTTAATTGCAGTAATTTTCTTAATTTTTGATGTAGAAATCGCACTAATCCTTCCAATTGTAATTATTTTTAAAACTTCAGACATTATAATCTGAACAGTATCAACAATATTTTTTATTATAGTATTACTAGGTGGACTATACCATGAATGAAATCAAGGAGCCTTACAATGAGCAGAATAAAGGGCTGTAGTTAACTATAACATTTGGGTTGCATTAAAAAAGTATTGATATAATCAATCAACCTTAAATAGAATAAGAAGCGAAATATTGCAGTCAGTTTCGACCTGGAAGGTTGGTAAATAAAATACCCTTATTCTTATTAATTGAAGCCAAAAAAGAGGTGTATTAATGTTAATAATACAATTGAACTATAAAGTTCCAATTAAGGAAATGTAAAGCCAATATGAAAGCTGCTAACTTTTTATATTAGTGGTTGAACTCCGTTAACCTTTTTTAAAATTTATATAGTTTAAATAAAACATTACATTTTCACTGTAAAAATAATATATGTATATTTATAAATAACTAAAAGTAAAAATACTTCCTTAACATCTTCAGTGTCACACTCTAATTATAAGCTATTTAAGTAAACGAAAAATAATACCACCAAAATAAATATTCAAAAAATAAAAGTTAAAAGATAAATCTTAAAATTAGAAATTAGAAATTAGAAATTATAACCAATTAAATAAAAAAATAGTCTATATAAACCTTGACCACCAAATAATTCACCTCAACCTCAATCAAATGATTTAGATGAATAATAACCTAATTTTAAAGGAATATATCTAATAAACTTAGTTGAAAGAAAGGGTATAAACCATATTGAACCAGCAAATCTGACAAAAGAAAGTATACTTAAAGAAAGTAAATTTTGAGAAAAATCAAAATTAGAAATGAGATAATCCAAATAAGCACCTAAAACAACTACAGTAATAGTTAAAAACTTTAAATAATATGGCAAGGCAATCACATGAGGAACAGGGAAAATTAATCAAGACCAAAGGCTACCACCAAAAACAGCTACAAACAATAAACCAATTATACCAAACGAAATATAATAACCCTTATCATCAAAAGAAAATCTAGAATAAAAACTATTATCACCGGATATTGAATAATAAAAAAGACGAAAAGAATAAGAAGCATAAACTTAGTTGAAAGGAAGGGTATAAACCATATAGAACCAGCAAATCTGACAAAACTAAGTATACTTAAAGAAAATTAATTTTGAGAAAAATCAAAATTAGAAATGAGATAACCCAAATAAGCACCTAAAACAACTACAGTAATAGTTAAAAACTTAAAATAATAAGGCAAGGCAATCACATGAGGAACAGGGAAAATTAATTAAGACAAAAGGCTACCACCAAAAACAGCAACAAACAATAAACCAATTTTACCAAACGAAATATAATAACCCTTATCATCAAAAGAAAATCTAGAATAAAAATTATTATCACCAGATATTGAATAATAAAAAAGACGAAATGAATAAGAAGCAGTTAAACCAGTAGAAAAGAAATAAAGAAAAAAAATCAAACAATTAATTCATCTTAAACAAACCATCTCAAGAATTAAATCCTTTCAATAAAACCCTGCTAAAAAAGGTATACCACACAAAGACAAACTAGAAACATTAAAACAAACTGAAGTTAAAGGAATAAAATTCACAATTGAACCTATAAAACGAATATCCCGAGAGTCCTTTAAATTATGAATTATTGAACCTGCACATATAAACAATAACGCCTTAAATAAAGCATGAGCTAATAAATGAAAAAATGCAAGTTTTGGATAACCCATAGCCAAAATTCTTATTATTAAACCAAGTTGTCTTAAAATAGAAAGAGCAATAATTTTCTTCAAATCAGATTCAAAATTAGCCACCAAACCAGCCTTAAAAGTAAGAATCAACCACAATTATAAGTATCTAATATTGGTCTGAAACGAATTAATAAATAAACTCCAGCAGTAACAAGAGTAGAAGAATGAACCAAAGCAGAAACAGGAGTAGGAGCAGCCATAGCAGCAGGAAGTCAAGAAGAAAAGGGAATTTGAGCTCTTTTAGTTATAGCTGCTAAAACAATTAATATAGTAATAAGCTTTATTTCAAAAGAATTAGAAATAAAATCATAATAATAAATATAATTTCAACCACCAAAATTCAATATTCAAGTAATAGAAATTAAAATAGCAACATCACCAATACGATTAGAAAGTGCAGTTAACATACCTGCACTATAAGATTTCACATTTTGGTTGTAAATAACTAAACAATAAGAAACTAAACCCAAACCATCTCATCCTAATAAAATTCTAATCAAATTAGGACTAATAATTAAAAAACCTATAGAAAGAATAAATGTTAAAACAATAACAATAAAACGATTTATATTCTTTTCTCCCGATATATAAACCTCTCTATAATAAATAACCAAAGAAGAAATATATATAACAAAAGACAAAAAATAAGAGACATTCAATCCAAAATTAAAGTCATAACAACCATAGAACCATTTAAATTAAAAAGTTCTCATTCAACAAAAACTCTATAATCAATTATTAAATAATAAATACCCAAAATAAAAACTATAGTTCTAGAAAAAAATAAAGAAAAAAAAACTCAAAGAACAAATAGAAAATAAATTCGCGGCCTAAGATGAAAAATTCATATCATTGATTCCACAAAACAGTTTTAATTAAAATACTTAAGCAACCTAAACAAAAAAATACTCGCCCTTTAAACAAAGAATGTTTAAAGGGAATCAAAGTAAAAGTAAAAGATGATATTCACGAAAATAACCAAGAGAACAAGTATAAACACCAGGATAATAATTACCATGCTGAGAATAAGAATACATATGTAAAGTATAAACAGCTCTAAAAAAATTAAAGCAAAAAATCTTAAAGAACATCAAGACATAATTCTATTTAATAATCTAAGTTCACCTACCAAATTTAAAGAAGGAGGAGCAGCTATATTAGATGATCTCAAAAGGAATCATCATAAAGCCATTCTTGGTATCAAATTAATTATACCCTTGTTAATTAATAGTCTTCGTCTACTAAAGGTTCATAAATAATATTAGGCAAATAAAATAAAGCAGAAGAACATAAACCATGACCAACCATTAAAGAAAGAGAACCTATACAACCTCATCAATTCATGGTCATCAATCCTCCAATAAACATTCTTATATGAGCAACAGAAGAATATGCAATTAAAGACTTTAAATCAACATGACGAAAACAAATAAATCTAACAATATCCCCACCAGATAAACCCAAAGACAATCAAAAATAATTAAACTTTAAACCCAAATAAGAAATAACCTTCATAACACGAAAAATACCATAACCACCTAACTTTAATAAAACACCAGCAAGAATCACTCTACCTGAAATAGGGGCCTCAACATGAGCCTTAGGAAGCCATAAATGAACCAAAATATTGGCATCTTAACTAATAAAGCAAGAATTATAAACACATAAAATATAAAATAATAAGAACCAAAATCAACCAATAAAGAAAAATATAAAGTATTAGAAAAATCTAGCAACCAGAGTATAAAAAATTAAATAAACACCAGCCTGTAAGCGTTCAGGTTGATAACTTCAACCCAAAATCAAAAGTAAAGTAGGAACTAATCTAGCCTCAAAAAAAATTTAAAAAGGAAGAAGACTCAATCTAGCAAACGAACAATAAAGCGTAATCATTAAAATTATGACCCTAAAGACAGAAAAATTAGAATGATAAAAACTTAAATAAACTGAACCTCTAGCAGTAATTATTAAAGAACAAATTCAAAAACTAAGCAAAATTAAACTAAAAGAAAAATAATCAATACCGAAATAGTATCTAATTATATTCAAATCTGCGTATGAATAAACACAAATCATAAAAACAAAACTAGACAGAAATATTACAGAATGAACCAACCATCAACAATTATTAACCAAACAAAGAGGGATCAAAAAAATTGTTATAAATAAATACTTTAACATAAAGATAAACCAAAAGAATTAAAAAAATCATTTCCATGAGAACGAATTATTGAAACTAAATTAGAAAGACCTAAATCACCTTCACAAACAGAAAAAACAAAAAAAAGGAAAAAAATAATCATAATCAAACTCAATAAGAAAAACAATAACTAATATAAATAAAGAAAGAAAAATATATATTCTAATCTCAAAAGAACCATTAATAAATGCTTACGTTTAGAAGAGAAAACATAAACACCAGCAAAATAAACCAATAAAGAAGTAAAGACAGAGAATATAAACATTAGTTTTAATAGTTTAAAAAAAAAGCTGGCCTTGTAAACCGGAAATAAGTCCAGCCCCCACTTTTAAAACTTCAGGGGTGAAAAGCTCCATCATTGGTCCCAAAAACCGATATATTTAATAAACTAACACCTAAATGATCAAAATAATAATTATATCACTATCAAACGTAATAAATATTAATTTTATTAAATTAAGACACCCAATATCAATAATGCTTTTCATTATCCTACAAACTTTTCTAGTTGGACTAATAAGAGGAACAATAATGGAAAGATATTGATTATCATATATTTTATTTTTAACGTTTCTTGGTGGTATATTAGTTCTATTTATTTATATTACGAGAATTGCATGAAACGAAATATATCAACGCAAATCAATTATGGTAATTATTACCTTAACAATATGAGTATTTATTATATCAACATTAATTATTTTAGATATAACAATATTTATAGACTTTTTCAAGAATACTGAAACTATAAATGTTGATAATTCAATCAATTATCAAGAAATAATAATATCTTTAGAAAAACTATATAATAGACCAACATTCATTATCACAATAATAATAATAATTTATTTATTTTTAGCACTATAAGCAGTTGTTAAAATCACTGATATTAACCAGGGGCCTATTCGTAAAATAAGATAATTTACTAATGAATAAACCCTTACGATTAAGACATCCTTTAATTAAAATCATTAATAACTCTTTAGTTGATTTACCCACACCAACAAATATTTCATTTTGATGTAATTTTGGGTCCCTACTAGGGTTATGTTTGGTAATTCAAATTGTAGCAGCAATTCATTTATTCTTTCTTCACCAAACAGGGTCTAATAACCCCTTAGGCCTAAATGGAAATATTGAAATAATTCCATTTCACCCATACTTTACTTACAAGGATTCTATTACATTTGTATTATGAAACGTAAACGTCCCCTTTGAACAATTGTACAGGACTGTGCTTAACCTGACACACAATATTTTTAGCGCAACGCAATCTGACTTTCAAAAATCCCTACAAAAAAAATGGCCCTGACTAACATTAAACTATACCTTTCAGAAATCACTTACCTCACAAAAATCTTCATTACTCGAACTACTGCAATACAGTGAGCGCCACTACTGCCAGCTAAATAAAAGATTCAAACTACGGAAGGCACTAACTACTGATAGGGATAGTTAGCAAATGAAAGATATTAATAGAGAACAAGCAAAATATTCACTTTAATAGTCATAATATATATAGCAGTTCATGACAAATTACAAAACTCCGCCATCTCTTTCCCCACATCCATCACTGCTGGCGGCTCACCTCCAACTGCGCAATGCTATGCGCTGTTCACATCCAGCTGCCACTGCCCAACACTACAATGCCAGACAACAATGCTAACTAGCCACAGACTTCACACAACACAGCCAGTGATTTTTATACAGAGGTGGCGTTACCAATAAAAAAACCTAAACAGCCTACTTACATAGCCCCCATGCTCCCCACAAAAAATTTTACAAATTGTTTTGGGTAGTGGCCAATAATTATTTGATAAAATTTTTCATAATTACAATAACAAAGATATCAAATGCACACACTTATTGATACAATGTTGGTCAAAAGCTCAAATTTTCTCACAGTCCATAAAGACAGTCCTGATCATTCATCATAATAGTAATTACAGTTTTTTTCACAAAGCCTCATTAGTAAAAGAAATTGCACACAGAAGTAGTGGATTTCCATGCAGTCTTGAAGAAGTAGTGTTGTCCTTCCAATGGAAAGACAGTGCTGACTCTTGACATGCAGACAGGTAATGGGCCACAACAGAGCAAACCCACAGCGGAGTCAGTTGAAATTTTGAAGAATACTGGTAGGCAGGTCATCACAGAGTAGACCCACTGTAGTCCTGGTAGAGATTACGGTATTGGTGGGCCACCAGAGGTGCAGATCCACTACAGTCCTTGTAGAAATAATGGTGTTGGTGAGTCATCAAAGGTGTAGACCCACTGTAGTCCTTGTAGAGATAATGGTATTGGTGGGCCATCGAAGGTGCAGACCCACTGTAGTCCATGTAGAGATTACGGTATTGGTGGGCCACCAGAGGTGCAGATCCACTGCAGTCCTTGTAGAAATAATGGTGTTTGTGAGTCATCAAAGGTGTAGACCCACTGTAGTCCTTGTAGAGATAATGGCATTGGTGGGCCATCGAAGGTGCAGACCCACTGTAGTCAATGTAGAGATTATGGTATTGGTGGGCCACCAGAGGTGCAGATCCACTGCAGTCCTTGCAGTAATAATGGTGTTGGTGAGTCTTCAAAGGTGTAGACCCACTGTAGTCCTTGTAGAGATGACCAGCAGCCATCTGTTGTGACTGTGCAGGTGCACAATCACCATTGAAGAGTCTTGCAGAGAAGATAGCAAGTCCATAAACCACCACTTGTGCACGCACAAAGTTTTTGGAATTGTCCTTAGAAGTCTTGCAGACAATATAGCAAGTCCATAAACCACCACTTGTACACTCACAAAGTTTTTGGGATTGTCCTTAGAACCAGTAATGCTGTTATCCAGTCCCTTGCTGAATTATTAACACACGTGCAAACACTATCAGTCCCTACTTCTCACATATTGTCCATATACTATGACCAACAGAAATGTGTGCAGTGAAATGTAACTTACAAGTTAATAATATGATGAATGGTGACAATTACAATTTTATATCACAAGAATACAATTACAAAGATACAGAAAACATCATTAAAAACATAATAATACAGATAACGTTTGTAGTAATACAGGCTTTACAAAAGAATAGAAATAAATATATACATCAATGTTACAGGAATTATGAGATAAGTAGATACATAAAAGATCAGAATAAATTTTGAAACATCAACTTCACACATGAGGATTAAAACAAAACAGAACAAATAATGTCTAAGCATATTTACAAGGTAAATAACATATTATTAATGCCAATTACATTTGAGGATAACAGTATTCCTCATCATAGTGAATGTAGCTTAGTACTAGAAAAATTCTACAATATAAGTCTTATCAGATAAACACATAAAGACAGGAAAAACACAAATACACAAGGGTACACAAACATATAGAGGGATGACACAAAAGGAAAGGGCAGGGTTTGTTTTACTGCAGTATTTTGCATGGAGATCTCCCTTTGTTCATCATTATTCCCAAAAGTACTATCTAAGCCTGCTGTCTGTATTCTGTTCACATCCTCTTTCAAAATAGTTTTTCTCCACTGTACAATACTCATTTTGGCCCAAATCTTTTTTATATAACTTCTCAATGCATTTTTTTCCTATTGTCCATAGTCAGTTTCTTAATATAGTCTACCCCCTCTTAAGCTAACTTAAATCTACTGAGCTCAGATGCTAAACTAAGGGACGAGGCAATGCAGCAGCATAAAACAATTAACACAAACAGCAATGATCAAAAATACAAATGGCGAAGCAAGCAGCATAAATTACAACTAATATAAGGCAATGAGCAGCAAACAAGAAAAATAAATCAGTAGTAAACTGGCTTAGCAGAGTAACACAAATTAAAATTCAGTAGCACTATGCCTGGCAAACAGCAGAAGCAAAGGTAATAAATTATATCTAAACATGACAAAGCTCAAGCAGAAAAAAATATTACACTAAAGACAACAATTCAGACAAGGGAAATGCATATTCACATCTTAATGTCTATGTAATGAAAGTGGTGCACCACAACAATTTCTACAAAAGAAATTACCAAGTACTTGAAAAGAAAATGATATATGCAGTTACTGTTATTAGTCCCTTCTTATTGTTCTTTCCATTCCAAGAGCTCCTTTTCGAGGAATGTGGGTCGTAAAATAATTATTTAATAGATCTGTTGACAGAAAGAGTTCACATTAGCAAATGCATTTAATTTTATTTTATGAAACCAATGCTGCAAGACAGCTGGAAACCAGATATCAAATGAAATAAGCAACTATGTACAAAGTAAAGCATAAGATCATCATTCAGTAGTCATGAGGCATTTCATAAGTTAGTAGAAAAATCTCTCAACTAGAGAGACCGTAGTCATAATCAGGTGTATACACATAAAAATATTTCTCGTCATTTCATTAGGCATTTCAGTAAATATCATAAATTAAGAGCTCCACAGTGTAATCATATGTTTTCAATTTCGACCATATCGTTTTTTGCGATGCTTTCTACACAGGAACGTCAATAGCGAGGATAATGGCCTCCCTTTTTCTTCTCCACCTGTACCTCAGAAAGGCACATGCTAATGGCTTTTTTTTTTTCAGGCGACTGTCGCCCAGCTGGGTGCCCACGACGCATTACGTGCAGGTGGTCACTTAACTTTCTTACCGAAATGTTTATGACACCAGTTTCCGTTACAGTGGCAGTCTCATATAAAAAAAAAATCACAGGTTGAGAAACTGCGTTACATATGTGTAGAAACAAAATCTTATGAATATAACAATGTCCAAAAAATTTTCGCCGGCATTGTGATACATTCACGCATTTACACACATTTCATAATTCTAAAGTACGATTCTTGGTTTCCAACATCCTTTTCCACAAGTCAGAGTCCCTAATCACTTTTCATTACTCCTTACCTTATTACACATATAAATATTCGTCGACACGTCAATCTTGCGATGACACTTCAATATTTCATCGTAATAAATACATAGCATAATCAAATTCCTCATATAGCATCAGCTTATTGATCATAAACATGCCGCAACAGCATAATACACATAGTCATCGTAATAATAACATCATAACACCTCAGTCAACTCTCAAAAACGTTGTAGCATTCTGCAATAATTTAAAAACCTAAAAAAATTCTCTGCTCATTACAATAGTGTCATCTACCTCAAACGTACTTTAAAAATCATGATCTCATACCAAATACATCATTCAAAGCTCTCGTAGTATCACAATGGTTCCGAAAAATATGAGCATTTCTCAAAGTACAGACAAAATACAATTTCGTAAGTGTGAAGTTATCCAACTGTGTAATTACGTAAACATCTGTCACTGATGTAGTAAAAAAAATGTTTATCTCTCAGTTAAATGATCAGATAGCTGTGTAATTCTGTGTTAGGGAAATATGGTACCGATGTGTAAAGTTGTATAAGCAAATACCATATTAGCTAGGGCTCCTTGTGCTTGCCAAACACATGATACACAAAGTAAGCATGTACCCCCCTGAGGATTAATGTAATTATACACTCAGGTGTTACAGATTACAGCAATGAAATGAAATGTATCACTGAAAACCGTTGTATCATTGTACTTCAAATATCTTTAAAAATAAATGTTTTAAGTTCAAAATTAATCACTCAAATGCGTGTCCTGTAGCGCTAAATGTGCGTCTTGCTGTAAGATAATTCTGTGGAAGTGTCGTACTTATAGTCCTCCGAAAGCTAAGTTCTGCAGAAGTCAATGTACTTACCTCATGATAAACAAAAGTGAAATGCTTTATGTATAGATATCTTAGTTATTACGCTTATTGCCATGATGAAGAAAGTACTGTGCTGTAACGTATTGTTGTGCTATGGAAAAGGCAGTCTCATTGTAGCTATACCACAAAAGTTACTACTAAAACATGTTTTACTTTCCAGAATAAAACAGAAAACTGTGCAGATATAAAACAGAAACACTGCAAAAGCAACATTGTAAATTGTCACTCATTAGTAGCGTCGTGATAAAATCGTGTAGCTGTCACATAAACTAACCACTATGTCATCTGGTATCTCACTGAAAGTACTTTAAGTCCAGAATATATTTTCAAGTAAACCAAAATGTTGCATTAAAATCTCATTAGCAATACTGGTAAATGTTGTAAGTATGTGAGCCTTACAGTCGTTACGTAATCGTGGAACTAACAAGCAAGAATGTACACACACAATAACACTGTGACGTCTGTTCACTATAACAATGCATTCTTAATTTCTGTTTAAAAATGTTCCCTAGGTTCAAGACTGGATATTTAACTTCATACATTGTTGCATGTTAACAGTTTCTTAAATCTGGCAAAGCATACTAGAAATGTGAAGTGAAAAGTTTTATGGCAAAGATTAAGTTAAACAGCAGATTATCATTCAATAAACGGTTTTACATGTGAAATGTGGTGTAAACCTTTACTCTTCCTAGTACACAGACTTTCAACTTCAAAGCAATTATGGTATTGTATACATCGGTAAAGAATGCTAAAATTTTTCTCAAGGCTAGCGTCTTATGTTATTTTTCTCGGAGCCAGCGGCGCATGCAGCTGCCTGCTGTGTGAGTCATTGTCTGTCTCTTTGTTGGCGCGCGTTGTTATTGGGATTAGGAGACCAAACTTCTACAAATTCGCCTTGCCGAGAGGGCCCAGCTCTGTTAGAATCCCGCCAGTTTTGATGAAATTCACGTCTGTCGTTATGATTATATCGTCTGTCGTCATGTCGGTAGATTTCACAGTTTCTTTCTTGTCGGTCACGTGAGGAGAATTTCTCCCTGAATCGTAAATGCACGCTGAACTGTTGCATCTGAAGTTATTCTGTCTCCCGTGATAATAATTATTTTGGTTCCCAAATTGTCTGTTTCTCTGATTGTCTCTGTGATAGTCATTACCGCGGAGAGGTGATCTTTCCCTGTAATTAATACTACTCTGCCAACGGTTATCATACGGGTGGTGTCTGTTTCGGTCACGATTTAAACTGAAAGAATAGCCTTGTCGTATATTATTTCTGTCATCGCGGAATTGTGACAGATGTGACCTGTAATTGTTGTGCTCCTGTTTCCGCGTTCCCCGATTGTCAGTGTCAGTTTCCAGTTCTTGCAACAGTCCCTGAAAAGCCTCAATGTCTTCTTTGCAACGTCCTGCTAAAACAATATGTCATAAATGTTCAGGTAATTTGATTAAGCAAATGGTGATGAGTTCTGAGGGGCTGTATGGGTTTGACAGGTAACGATTCTTGTGCAACATGTCTTCAAAATATTTCACAAGACTGGGGAATTCAGATTGTTCGAAATGTTTCATCATTACGATGTCTTGCGTAGCTTGAGACCAATATGCTGAGAGGAAGGCATGATAGAATTCTCCTTCACTGTGGCAATCGTGAATGACCGATCGCATTCTTACAGCTGGTTCATTCCCTAAGTAGCCACACATAAATTCTAATCTGTGTTCTAACGACCAGTTGGGAGGAAAACAATGAGAGAATTGATGGAGCCATGCTTGTGGATGAATGTCGTTGGCAGAATTCTTAAACGTTTTGAATTTACGTGTAGTAATGAACAGCTTATAGTCAAAATCATCATGTCGGCGAGTCGCATATCGGTCATTGTTACGTCGTTTTGGCTGTTCCATTTCAAATTTCGGTGCACCTTAACAATTTCTTTCATAATTTCCGAAATGCACTGTGTTATTATTTTGTGGTTGTTCCGTATTTCTATGTCCCTCTTCCTGTATTGGGGCGCGAGTGTCCTCTGAAATACGTAATTCTTGTACTACCTGTGTCAGCTGATCTTGTACTTCGCGGATTTCTCTTTGGTGTTGCGTATTAATTTGATCCTGATTTTGTTTGAATTTCCTACTTTGTTCGTACTGTTCTGTGTCATTAAAGACTACCGGTTTTGTGTCATTCAGATTATCATCTACCTTCGTAGATAAATTATTTAGCTGATTCGAAAGTTCAACTACTGAGTTTTTGCAAGTTGCGTAACCGAATTGGTAGACGTAACTGAGTCCATTTTAGCTTGCAAGGTCTCATGATTTTCATGAACAATAATTTGCAGTTCTTTTATGGCTGCTTCGTGATTCTGTAATGCATTTTCATGCCGCGAAAAAATAGGTTGAAAATGCTCACAAATTTGAGTTTTCACGTCATTACAGGCTTTTTGACATTTCGATCCAATGTTATGTAACTCAGTAGTTAAAACTTCACGTGTTTGTTTAAGAGTTTGTTCCAATGAGTCTAACTTTTGAAGCTGTGGCTGTATTTGTCTCTGATTTTGTCCCATTGTGTCTAACTGTTGCTGTGTTTGTCTCTGATTTTGTTCCATTGTGTATAACTGTTGAAGATTTTGTTCCATTGTGTGTAACTTCTGAAGCTTTTGTCCCATTTGTTGCATTAATTGTAATAACAATGCACTGGTGTCTGAAATATGTTCCTCAGTGCTTTTCGCCAGTAAATTTGCACCAGCAACATTCACATTTTGACAAGCGGAAAATGTGTCTTGACTCATTTGAGAAAACGGTGAGAACCCAAAACCTGAGTCTACAGTATTTGCAATATTGTGTTCTGTCATTCCCGATTCGTGAGGCGAGCTGTTGCCGACCGATCGATCGATAATGCTTCCCTGTTCACTACCTGTTTCACTGTCTACACCATAATTTGACGCCCACTCCACTTCCCTATGCACAGTTACCAAATTACTACTTTGAATGTCTGTTACTTCATTACACAGTGGTGCTGATAAGCTACGCTCGTCGTCACTATTATTTCTCAGTTTACTTTGGAGCCTAGTGTTACGTTCTTCACACGCCATTATTGTCACAATATTTCACACGATAACACAGAAAAGCACAATTTGAAGAACAAAATAAGATAACACATTAACATAGAAATGGAAATAAAATCTACTTAAATACTTGGTGCAAATCTACATGCATGTCACAACTGTTTTACTGTACAACAATGAAAGACTGTAACTACAAAGGAGATTCTCTCTACAATTACGCGCTAAAAATAAACAAAATCTACGCTAATTACACGAACTACAAGGAAAAAATCAGAAGATTCCAGTGACGTATCCTCGGCGAAGGGTCGACATATGAAACGTCCCCTTTGAACAATTGTACAGGACTGTGCTTAACCTGACACACAATATCTTTAGCGCAACGCAATCTGACTTTCAAAAATCCCTACAAAAAAATTGCCCTGATTAACATTAAACTATACCTTTCAGAAATCACTTACCTCACAAAAATCTTCATTACTCGAACTACTGCAATACAGGGAGCGCCACTACTGCGAGCTAAATAAAAGATTCAAACTACGGAAGGCACTAACTACTGATAGGGATAGTTAGCAAATGAAAGCTATTAATAGAGAACAAACAATATATTTACCTTTATAGCCATAATATATATAGCAGTTCATGACAAATTACAAAACTCTGCCATCTCTCTCCCCACATCCATCACTGCTGGCGGCTCACCTCCAACTGCGCAACGCTACGCGCTGTTCACATCCAGCTGCCGCTGCCCAACACTACAATGCCAGACAACAAAGCTAACTAGCCACAGACTTCACACAACACAGCCAATGATTTTTATACAGAGGTGGCGATACCAATAAAAAAACCTAAACAGCCTACTTACAGTATAAATAACATCATTATTAATTATACTGTGCTTGATTAATCCTTACCTCCTAGGGGATCCAGATAATTTTGTACCTGCTAACCCATTAGTAACCCCTGTTCATATTCAACCAGAATGATATTTCTTATTTGCATATGCAATTCTGCGATCCATCCCTAATAAGCTAGGAGGTGTTATTGCATTATTCTTATCAATTATAATCTTAATAATTTTACCATTTTATAATAAAACACCATTCTGAGGTATTCAATTCTATCCTTTTAATCAGATTTTATTCTGAATTATAGTAGTTGTTGTATGCTTAGTAACATGAATTGGTAAACGACCTGTTGAAGAACCTTATATTATAACAGGACAAATCTTAACAATTATCTACTTTACATACTTCTTAATTAATGTTCATGTTGCAAACACATGAGATAAACTAATTAAGGAATAATAAGTTAATTAGCTTAGGAAAAGCATATGTTTTGAAAACATAAAACTAGAAGTTTAACTCTTCCATTAACTTTTCTTAAAAAATTTCACTAAATAAATGAAATAAATAAAATCTTTAAACCAACAAAGAAAATAAAAAAATTCAAAGATAAAGACAAAAAACTTTTTCAAGCTAAGTACATTAACTTATCATAACGAAAACGTGGTAATGTACCTTGAACTCAAATAAAACCAAAGGACATAACAGCAAGCTTAATAAAAAATATAAAAGAATAAAAATCACTGCCTAAAGAAATTAAAGCTAATAATATTCTTATAAAAACAATTCTAGTATACTCAGCTAAAAAAATTAAAGTAAACCCACCTGCACCATATTCAATATTAAAACCTGAAACTAACTCAGACTCACCTTCGGCCAAGTCAAAAGGAGTACGGTTGGTATCAGCTAAACAAGAAGCAAAACAAGCTAAAGCTAGAGGAAAAGAAATAATAATAAATCAACAATAAAGCTGATAATTTATAAAATCAAACATGTTAAAACTACCAATTAAAATAATCAAAGATAATAAAATTAAAGCCAAACTAACTTTGTATGAAATTGTTTGAGCAAGAGACCGAAGAGAACCTAATAAAGAATAATTTCAATTAAAAGACCAACCAGCAATTATAACGGTATAAACACCTAATCCAGTACAACATAAAAAAACAAAAATCCGTAAGAAAAAGAACATATATAAGTTAAGTAAGGGAAAATCACTCAAACAGCCAGGGAAATTATTAAATTAAAAACAGGAGAAAAATAATAAAGTAAATAATTACAAATAATAGGAATTGGCTGCTCCTTCCAAATTAACTTAACCGCTTCACTAAAGGGTTGAGGAATTCCTACAAATCCTACTTTATTTGAACCCTTTCGAAATTGGATATAACCTAAAACCTTATGCTCTAATAAAGTTAAAAAAGCAACACTAATTAAAACACAAATAACTAATACAAGAAAATTCAAAATAAATAAAATAAATCATAAAGTATCAATACTATTTGTAGAAAAAACCTAGATAAATGAATTCTAAATTCAACACATTAATCTGTCAAAATAGTAAACTAATCAATATTAATCAATAAAATAAAAAATATTTCAACCATATGGTCCTTTCGTACTAATATGTATTAATAATCTTAGGATAGAAACCGACCTGGCTCACGCCGGTCTAAACTCAGATCATGTAAGAATTTAAAGGTCGAACAGACCTAATTACTGGGCTACTGCACCCAAAATTTTTCTTAATCCAACATCGAGGACACAATCTGCTTTGTCGATATGAGCTCTCAAAAACAATTACACTGTTATCCCTAAGGTAACTTAATCTTATGATCATAAATTACGGATCAAAACAACAAACATAAACAAATGATATAATAATGAAGAGTTTATTAATTCTTCATGTCACCCCAACAAAACATCATCATTAAATATAGAAAGACAAACAAAAAACTATATAAAAGTAAAATGTTAAGCTCTATAGGGTCTTCTCGTCCTAAAGAAAATTTTAAGCCTTTTGACTCAAAAGTTAAATTCAAAAATATATTAAGAGACAGTTGATTTCTCGTCAAGCCATTCATTCCAGCCACTAATTAAGAGACTAATGATTATGCTACCTTTGCACAGTCAAAATACTGCAGCTCTTCAAAAGTCCGCTCTGTGAGCAGGCCAGACCTCAAAGTATTTTCAAGAGGACATGTTTTTGATAAACAGGCGGAAATCAATTTTACCTAGTTCCTTATAATAAATTCACAAGGTAAAAATTATATACAAATAAAAATACTAATTCTATCATTATTAAAAAAATTTTAAAATTAAATCAATAATCATAATAAAAAACCTAAAATACTTATAAAATCAAAATAAAAAATAATGAACTGAAATGTAATCTTAAAGATAGCGGGTTTAAAGCTTACTGTTATATTTCATAAAACAAATTATAGGTTATTAACTTCAAAGCTTATCCCTTAAAGAATAAATAAGTTAATAATTATACTTAAAAAATTAAATGAAAACAATTAATTTCAAAAAATTAAATTTTTTCTTAAGAAACTAGATATCTTGGGAAACTATTTACATCTCACTTCTATAAATAATTTATTAATAATTATGATACATTAACTATACATTGTTTATACATCAACCCAAATCGAGACAAGTAAAGTAAATACTAAAATTTTGATAAACCCTGATACAAAAGGATAATAAACAAAATCTACTTTTTAAAATTTAAAATAATATTTCATAAAACAATTACATTACCAATAAACTATAATCTAAAAAATCATTTCTACAAAATATACTAAGACAAAATTCGACATAATTATTTTTATTAAATAATTAAACAAACATAAAATAAATAAAATAGAATAAATAATCAAGATATCCTGATTTGCACAGAAAAATTTTCAGTGTAAATGAAACACTTTACTAATAAGTTATATCTTGAAACTCTTCCTAGATACACTTTGCAGTACATCTACTATGTTACGACTTATCTCATCTAAATTGAAGCTACCTTAAAATAATAAAATAGAATAATCAATAATGAGAGCGACAGGCGATGTGTACACACCTCAGAGCCAACATCAGTTAAATTAAATAAATTAAATTACTATCAAATCCATCTTCATTAACAGTATTTCACCATCAAATCCGTGATAAACAAAAATCAATTGTAACCCACCTCCTCTTATCTATAAGCTGCACCTTGACCTGAAATATTTTATAATTATAAATCTTGAGAATTATAACTCTAAAAAGATTCTCTGATAACGGAGATATACAAACAAATAAATTAAGTAGGGTAAATCGTGTATTATCAATCACGGGGTAGGTTCCTCTGAATGGAATGAGATACCGCCAAATTCTTTGGGTTTAAGGACCTTAACTAATAGTACCCTGGTAAATGTAATTAACATTTAAAATAATAGGTATCTAATCCTAGTTTATTGTTTAAATTTCACAGATTCATAAAAAGAGTTATAAATAAATTTTAACATTTCACCTTACAAATCTATATTTTAACCCTAAAATATAAACAACTGTTTTAACCAATAATATTCAAGTGTATCAATTGTATAACCGCAGCTGCTGGTACGAATTATGCCGATACTAAATCAATTGCTAAATCAAAAAAAACGTTTGGAAACAGAAATAAGATATTTGAAAATTTATAAAATTCGGAAAAAATAAAAGATTCAAATAATTAAAGAAAAAAACACAAAAAATGACAAAAAAAAGAAACCCACCCCCCTATGACCCCAACAACTTCTCTATTATATATAAATAAAGATTAATATGGAACATGTATACCAATAAATGTATTAATTTCTTTCTTATTTAATCTTTCTTTTCACTAATAAAAAAGAGAGATTAAATAATATAATAAATTTATTTTATACAATTATGTAATTTATTGTAATATGTTATTAATATAAAATTAACTTTGTATTAATTAACTTAAATATTAGTTCGTTAAATAAGGTAATTATAGAAAATTATATAACTATATTATTATAATTAACATAATCATTTATATTAATATAATATTTTATATTTAATATCATTAATTATATTTATTATATCCAATTATAATAACATTTAATATTAAATTACATATTATTATATAATTTAATATATAATAGTTTATTTTAAGCTAAAACATAGGTAGCTATAATCCTAGGTAAATAAATGTATTAAAATAATCATTTAAAAATAATAAAATAACATTATAGGTATTTAAATTTAATTAATTGTAATATATTAATATAAATTATTTATTATATATATATATAATATGATAGGGTAAATCAAGTAAATAAAAATTACCTTCATTGAAAATTACATAAGACAGAATTAAACTACCTCCTGTAGTATAAAAAACTAACGTGCATCATACACCTTAATGTAAAAAGGTAAGCTAAACAAGCTAATGGGTTCATACCCCATTTATAGAGGTATCATTCCTCTCCTTTTTAATGACCCACAACTCTACAAAACTTCTCTTCCTGTCAACATTAATGATAGGAACGATCCTGTCCATTTCATCAAACTCCTGATTCGGAGTTTGAATAGGACTTGAGATCAACTTACTTTCATTTATTCCGCTCCTAACAAGAAGTAAGTATATAATAATAAATGAGTCGTCAATTAAATATTTTATTGTCCAAGCAATAGCATCGACAATAGTATTATTTTCAATTTTGCTGATTCAAATAAAGTATCCAATAGGGTGAGAAACAGAATTTATTCCCTCAATAATAATTAGATCTAGATTATTATTGAAGATTGGGGCTGCACCCTTCCATTTCTGATTTCCAGAAGTAATAGGAGCTTCGAGATGAAATAACTGTTTAACACTAATAACATGACAAAAAATTGCCCCAATAATGGTATTATCTTATTGTATTCAACTAAGAACTTTCATTTGAACAATTATCATTCTAAGTATTATTATTGGGGCAATAGGTGGCTTAAATCAAACATCTCTTCCCCAACTTCTAGCATATTCTCAATTAGACATTTAGGGTGAATAATTAGATCCCTAACAGTAAGAGAAAACATCTGAGAACTTTATTTTATTATTTACTCACTATTAAGATTAATTATGGTCTTACTATTTAAGCAAATAAATCTATTTTTTATAAACCAAATTTATTCAGCCAGAAATATAAAAACTGAAATTAAATTCATAATATTTTTATCTCTCCTATCCCTAGGTGGTTTACCACCATTCCTTGGATTTCTACCAAAATGAATTGTAATACAATCATTAATAGAAAATAACATAACAACTATTATAACCATTATGGTTGTATTAATTACAATTACACTTTATTACTATATACGTATTAGATTCTCAGGCCTAATTATGGCATATACATAAAATTCATGATCTATAAAAATAAAGTCTCAAAAATCAAGAATTATTCTTCCTATAACAGTAATAATTTCAACAATAGGATTAATCTCAACATCAACCTTAATCTCATTGTACTAAGGACTTAAGTTAATTAAACTAATAACCTTCAAAGTAATAGTTAAAAGAATAATCTTCTAGGCCTTAGTAAAATTTTACCCCTCTAGAATTGCAATCTAGAATCATATTTGAATATAAGACCTAAAACATGGTAAGAGGGAAACATCTCATAAGTAGATTTGCAGTCTACCACCTAAAATTCAGCCATCTTACCGCAAAAATGATTATTCTCAACAAACCATAAGGATATTGGTACTTTATACTTCTTATTTGGAGCGTGAGCAGGAATAGTAGGAACATCAATAAGAATACTTATTCGTGCTGAACTTGGTCGATCAGGATCTCTAATTGGAGATGACCAAATTTATAATGTTATTATTACAGCCCACGCATTTGTAATAATTTTTTTATAGTAATACCTATTATAATTGGTGGATTTGGTAATTGACTCGTACCATTAATAATTGGTGCACCAGATATAGCATTTCCACGAAAAAATAATAAAAGTTTTTGATTACTACCGCCTTCATTAACCCTTCTTCTTACATCTTCTATGGTAGATAACGGTGCTGGTACAGTATGAACAGTTTACCCCCCTCTTGCAGGAGCTATCGCACACGGGGGTGCATCTGTAGACCTAGCAATTTATTCACTCCACTTAGCAGGTGTATCATCTATTCTTGGTGCAGTAAACTTCATTACAACAGCAATTAATATACGATCAGAAACTATAACTCTAGATCAAACACCTTTATTTGTATGATCTGTAGCTATTACAGCCCTTCTCCTCCTTCTTTCACCTCCAGTATTAGCGGGAGCTATTACTATACTATTAACAGACCGAAATTTAAATACATCATTCTTTGACCCTGAAGGTGGAGGTGACCCAATTCTATATCAACACCTATTTTGATTCTTTGGACACCCAGAATTTACATTTTAATTCTACCAGGATTTGGGATTATCTCTCACATTGTATGTCAAGAAAGAGGAAAAATTGAATCATTTGGAACATTGGGTATAATTTATGCTATATTATCAAATGGGCTAATAGGATTTATTGTATGAGCACATCACATATTCACAGTAGGAGTAGATGTTGACACACGAGCATACTTTACATCAGCAACAATAATTATTGCTGTACCTACAGGAATTAATGTATTCATATGATTAGCTACACTATATGGAACTAAATTCAAATTCAATCCACCATTATTTTGAGCTTTAGGAATTATTTTTCTATTCACAATTGGTGGACTAACAGGATTAGTATTAGCAAATTCATCACTTGATATTGTATTACATGATACATACTATGTAGTAGCCCACTTCCATTGTGTATTATCTATAGGAGCAGTATTTGCAATTATAGTGTAAGTAGGCTGTTTAGGTTTTTTTATTGGTAACGCCACCTCTGTATGAAAATCACTGGCTGTGTTGTGTGCAGTCTGTGGCTGCTTTGCATTGTTGTAATACTCGCAATTGTAGTGTTGGGCAGCTGGGCTGTTAACAGCGCGTAGCGTTGCGCAGTTGGAGGTGAGATGCCAGCAGTGGTGGATGTGGGGAGAGAGATGGCAGAGTTTTGTAATTTGTCATGAACTGCTATATTTATTATGACTATTAAGGTAAATACATTGTTTGTTCTCTATTAATATCTTTCATTTGCTAACTATCCCTATCAGTAGTTAGTGCCTTCCATAGTTTGAATCTTTTATTTAGCTGGCAGTAGTGGTGCTCGCTGTATTGCAGTAGTTCGAGTAACCAAGATTTTTGTGAGGTAAGTGATTTGTGAAAGGCATAGTTTAATGTTAGTCAGGGCCATTCTTTTGTAGGGAATTTTGAAAGTCAGATTGTGTTGCGCTAAAAATATTGTATGTCAGTTTAAGCACAGTCTTGTATAATTGTTCAAATGGGACGTTTCAATAGGAAGTGTTATTCAATAATACCCACTATTTACAGGATTAACTATAAATAATACATGATTAAAAATCCAATTTCCAATTATATTTATTGGAGTAAACTTAACATTCTTCCCTCAACACTTCTTAGGGCTAGCAGGAATACCACGACGATATTCAGACTATCCAGATGCATATACATCATGAAATGTAGTGTCAAGAATTGGATCTACAATTTCTATTGTAGGAATCGTTATATTCATTGTAATTATATGAGACAGAATGGTTACAAACCGAGCAATCATATTTAGAGCTAACAAAAGAAGATGAACAGAATGACTACAAAATAACCCGCCTGCAGAACATAGTTACTCAGAACTACCACTAATTTCTAGAATCTAATTTGGCAGATTAGTGCAGTAGATTTAAGCTCTACAAATAAAGGTTTGACCTTTTATTAGAAAAACTCATTAGTGGCAACATGATCAAATTTATCCCTTCAAGATGGAGCTTGACCATTAATGGAGCAACTATCATTCTTCCATGATCATACTATTGACGTGTTATTATTAATCACAGTAATTGTAGGTTATGCCCTAACTTATATACTATTTATTGCCTATACAAACCGAAACATACTTCACGGACATTTAATTGAAACAATCTGAACAGCATTACCAGGATTTACGCTCATTTTTATTGCACTTCCATCATTACAACTACTATATTTACTTGATGATTCAGTAGATGCAATATTCACAATTAAAACCATTGGACGACAATGATACTCAAGATACGAATATTCAGACTTTATAGACGTAGAATTTGACACTTATATAACACCAGAACAAGACCTAGAAAACGACGGATTTCGACTTCTAGATGTAGAAAACCGAACAATTCTACCAATAAATACGGAAGTACGAGTATTTACAAGAGCATCAGACGTTCTACACTCATGAGCAGTACCTGCGTTAGGGGTTAAAATTGACGCAACGCCAGGTCGACTAAACCAAGGAACATTTACAATAAACCGACCTGGACTGTTCTTTGGACAATGCTCAGAAATCTGTGGAGCAAACCACAGATTCATACCAATTGTAATTGAAAGAACTTCAGTTAACTTATTTATCAAGTGATTATATAAGATAATCTAAGGAGTTAGTTAAAATGTATAACATTAGAGTGTCAATCTAAAATAACTAAATAATTAGTACACCTTGAAATACATCAGATGACTGAAAGTAAGTAATGGTCTCTTAAACCAAAAAATTGTAAATTAACGACTACTTCTGATGGGGAAATTTAATCCAAATCCCTCAAATATCCCCTCTCATATGATTCTCCCTATTCATTATATTTTCGGCTACATTAATTTTATTTAATCAAATTAACTTTTTCTCATTTAAACCAAATCTGATTAAAAGAGCAAAAAAAAGAACAATTGATATAAAAAACTTGAATTGAAAATGATAACAAACTTATTTTCAACATTTGATCCATCAACTAATATCTTCAATTTATCAATAAATTGAACTAGAACATTCTTAGGATTATTATTAATCCCATCAATGTTTTGACTTACACCATCACGGATTAATATAATTTGAAATAAACCAAACTTAACCTTACACAATGAATTTAAAACATTACTAGGACCAAAATCATTTAATGGAACAACATTCATCTTTATCTCAATTTTTATTATAATACAATTTAATAATTTTATAGGATTATTCCCTTACATCTTTACTAGAACAAAACATTTAGCATTAACATTTGCAATCGCTCTACCTATATGATTAAGATTTATGTTATTTGGATGAATTAATCATACCAATCACATATATACATACCTTGTTCCTCAAGGAACAGTGCCTGCATTAATATCATTTATAGTATAAATTGAAACAATTAGAAATGTCATTCGAACAGGTACACTAGCAGTACAACTAGCAGCAAATATAATTGCAGGACACTTGCTATTAACATTACTAGGAAATACAGGACCATCTATAGCAATAAACTTAATTTCACTATTAATTATTTGGCAAATACTTCTATTAATCTTAGAATCAGCAGTAGCAATAATTCAAGCTTATGTTTTCTTAATTTTAAGAACTTTATATTCTAGAGACGTATACTAAACATATGTTAACAACTCACTCAAACCACCCATTCCACTTAGTAGATTATAGACCTTGACCATTAACAGGAGCAATTGGAGCAATAGTTCTAGTATCAGGATTAGCAAAATGATTTCACCTATTTAACATTAACTTATTTATAATCGGATTCGGAATTACCCTACTAACTATAATCCAATGATGACGAGATGCAGTACGAGAAGGGACATACCAAGGGCTACATACAGGATTTGTATCGATTGGATTACGATGAGGAATAATTTTATTTATTGCATCAGAAGTACTATTCTTTGTTTCATTTTTCTGAGCATTTTTTTAGAAGAACACTAGCACCTACTATTGAACTAGTGATACTAGACCCCCAATAGGAATTCAACCTTTTAATCCAATACAAATTCCACTACTTAAAACAGCTATTCTTTTGGCATCAGGAGTAACAGTAACATGAGCACATCATAGTTTAATAGAATCTAATCATACTCAAGCATTACAAGGACTATTCTTTACAGTATTACTAGGACTATACTTCACTATACTTCAAGCATACCAATATTGAGAAGCACACTTCACCATTGCAGATGCAGTTTATGGATCAACATTCTTTGTTGCAACAGGATTCCATGGTCTGCACGTAATTATCGGAACAATTTTCTTATCAACATGTCTACTTCGACATTCAATAAACCAATTCTCACCAAGACACCACTTTGGATTTGAAGCAGCAGCATGATACTGACACTTTGTAGATGTAGTATGATTATTCTTATACATCTCTATTTATTGATGAGGTAGATAATTGTTTTTCTAGTATAAATAGTACACTTGACTTCCAATCAGAAAGTTTGATATAAATCAAGAAAAACAATCCTGATTTTATCTACAAGAATTGTTATTAGATTTATTGTCCCAATAATTGTTATAATCCTTGCAACAACATTATCAAAAAAATTAATTAAAGACTGAGAAAAAAGATCACCATTTGACTGTGGATTTGACCCAAAAAGATCAGCATGAATACCATTCTCACTTCGATTCTTCTTAATTGCAGTAATTTCCATAATTTTTGATGTCTAAATCGCACTAATCCTTCCAATTGTAATTAGTTTTAAAACTTCAGACATTATAATCTGAAAAGTATCAACAATATTTTTTATTATAGAATTACTAGGCGAACTATACCATGAATGAAATCAAGGAGCCTTACAATGAGCAGAATAAAGGGTTGTAGTTAAATATAACATTTGGGTTGCATTCAAAAAGTATCGATATAATCAATCAACCTTAAATAGAATAAGAAGCGAAATATTGCAGTCAGTTTCGACCTGGAAGGTTGGTAAATAAAATACCCTTATTCTTATTATTTGAAGCCAAAAAAGAGGCATATTACTGTTAATAATATTATTGAACTATAAAGTTCCAATTAAAGAAATGTAAAGCCAATATGAAAGCTGCTAACTTTTTATATTAGCTGTTAAACTCCGATAACATTTCTAAAATTTATATAGTTTAAATAAAACATTACATTATCACTGTAAAAATAATACCACCAAAATAAATATTCAAAAAATAAAAGTTAAAAGATAACTCTTTAAATTAGAAACATATCAACCCTCTATATAACCAATTAAATAAATAAATGGTCTATATAAACCTTGACCACCAAATAATTCACCTCAACCATAATCAAAAATGAATAATAACCTAATTTTAGAGGAATGTATCTAATAAACTTAGTTGAACGAAAGGGTATAAACCATATAGAACCAGCAAATCTGACAAAAGAAAGTATACTTAAAGAAAATAAATTTTTAGAAAAATCAAAATTAGAAATGAGATAACCCAAATATGCACCTAAAACAACTACAGTAATAGTTAAAAACTTTAAATAATAAGGCAAGGCAATTACATGGGAAACAGGGAAAATTAATCAAGACAAAAGGCTACCACCAAAAACAGCAACAAACAATAAACCAATTATACCAAAGAAATATAATAACCCTTATCATCAAAAGAAAATCTAGAATAAAAATTATTATCACCAGATATTGAATAATAATAAGATGAAAAGAATAAGAAGCAGTTAAACCAGTAGAGAAGAAATAAAGAAAAAATCAAACAATTAAATCATCTTAAAATAAACCATCTCAAGAATTATATCCTTTGAATAAAACCCTGCTAAAAATGGTAAACCACACAAAGACAAACTAGAAACATTAAAACAAACTCAAGTTAAAGGTAAAAATTAACAATTGAACCTATAAAACGAATATACTGAGAATCCTTTAAATTATGAATTATTGAACCCGCACACATAACACCTTAAATAAAGCATGAGCTAATAAATAAAAAAAATGCAAGTTTTGGATAACCCATAGCCAAAATTCTCATTATTAAACCAAGCTGTCTTAAAGTAGAAAGAGCAATAATTTTCTTCAAATCAAATTCAAAATTAGCCCCCAAACCTGCCATAAATATAGTTATACAACCAATTAAAAGCAAGAATCAACCACAATTATAAGTATCTAATATTGGTCTGAAACGAATTAACAAATAAACCCCAGCAGTAACAAGAGTAGAAGAATGAACCAAAGCAGAAACAGGAGTAGGAGCAGCCATAGCAGCAGGAAGTCAAGAAGAAAAGGGAATTTGAGCTCTTTTAGTTATAGCTGCTAAAACAGTTGATATAGTAATAAGCTTTATTTCAAAAGAATTAGAAATAAAATCATAATAATAAATATAATTTCAACCACCAAAATTCAATATTCAAGCAATAGAAATTAAAATAGCAACGTCACCAATACGATTAGAAAGTGCAGTTAACATACCTGCACTATAAGATTTCAAATTTTGGTAGTAAATAACTAAACAATAAGAAACTAAACCCAAACCACCTCATCCTAATAAAATTCTAATCAAATTAGGACTAATAATAAAAAAACCTATAGAAGGAATAAATATTTAAACAATAACAATAAAACGATTTATATTCTTTTCTCCCAATATATAATCCTCTCTATAATAAATAACCAAAGAAGAAATATATACAACAAAAGACATAAAAATAAGAGATATTCAATCCAAAATTAAAGTCATAACAACCATAGAACCATTTAAATTAAAAAGTTCTCATTCAACAAAAACTCTATAATCAATTATTAAATAATAAATACCCAAAATAAAAATTATAGTTCTAGAAAAAAATAAGAAAAAAAACTCAAAGAACAAATAGAAAGTAAATTCACGGCCTAAGATGGAAAATTTATATCATTGATTCCACAAAACAACATTTTTAATTAAAATACTTAAGCAACCTAAACAAAAAAATACTCGCCCTTTAAACAAAGAATGTTTAAAGGGAATCAATGTAAACATAAAAGATGATATTCACGAAAATAGCCAAGAGAACAAGTATAAACACCAGAATAATAATTACCATGCTGAGAATAAGAATACATATATAAAGTATAAACAGCTCTAAAAAAAAAGACAAAGAAAATAAAGCAAAAAATCTAAAAGAAGATCAAGACATAATTCTATTTAATAATCTACGTTCACCTACCAAATTTAAAGAAGGAGGAGCAGCTATATTAGATGATCTCAAAAGGAATCATCATAAAGCCATTCTTGGTATCAAATTAATTATACCCTTGTTAATTAATAGTCTACGTCTACCTAAACGTTCATAAATAATATTAGACAAACAAAATAAACCAGAAGAACATAAACCATGACCAACCATTAAGAAAGAAAACCTATACATCCTCATCAATTCATGGTCATCAATCCTCCAATAACCATTCTTATATGAGCAACAGAAGAATATGCAATTAAAGACTTTAAATCAACCTGACAAAAACAAATAAATCTAACAATAACCCCACCAGGTAAACCCAAAGACAATCAAAAATAATTAAACTTTAAACCCAAATAAGAAATAACCTTCATAACACGAAAAATACCATAACCACCTAACTTTAATAAAACACCAGCAAGAATCATTCTACCTGAAATAGGGGCCTCAACATGAGCCTTAGGAAGCCATAAATAAACCAAAAATATTGGCATCTTAACTAAAAAAGCAAGAATTATAAACACATAAAATATAAAATAATAAGAACCAAAATCAACCAATAAAGGAAAATATAAAGTATTAGAAAAATCATAAACCCTAAATAATACTAATAATAAAGGTAATCTAGCAACCAGAGTATAAAAAATTAAATAAACACCAGCCTGTAAGCGTTCAGGTTGATAACCTCAACCCAAGATCAAGAGTAAAGTAGGAACTAATATAGCCTCAAAAAAATTTAAAAAGAAAGAAGACTCAATCTAGCAAACGAACGATAAAGCATAATCATTAAAATTAAGACCATAAAGACAAAAAAATTAGAATGATAAGAACTTAAATAAACTGAATCTCTAGCAGTAATTATTAAAGAACAAATTCAAAAACTAAGCAAAATCAAACTAAAAGAAAAATAATCAATACCAAAATAATATTTAATTATATTCAAATCTGCGTATGAATAAACACAAATGATAAAAACAAAACTAGACAGAAATATTAAAGAATGAAACAACCATCAACAATTATTAACCAAACAGAGAGCGATCAAAAAATAGTTATAAATAAATACTTTAACATAAAGATAAACCAAAAGAATTAAAAAAACCATTTCCATGAGAATGAATTATTGAAACTAAAATAGAAAGACCTAAAGCACCTTCACAAACAGAAAAAACCGAAAAATAACAGGAAAAAAATAATCTTAATCAAACTCAATAAGAAAAACAGTAACTAATATAAATAAAGAAAGAACAATATATTCTAATCTCAAAAGAACCATTAATAAATGCTTACGTTTAGAAGAAAAAACATAAACACCAGCAAAATAAACCAATAAAGAAGTAAAGACAGAGAATATAAAGATTAGTTTTAATAGTTTAAAAAAAACGCCGGTCTTGTAAACCGGAAATAAGTCCAGCCCCCACTTTTAAAACTTCAGAGGTTGAAAAGCTTCCATCATCGGTCCCCAAAACCGATATTTTTAATAAACTAACCCCTGAAATGATCAAAATAATAATTACATCACTATCAAACGTAATAAATACTAATTTTATGAAATTAAGACACCCAATATCAATAATGCTTTTCATTATCCTACAAACTTTTCTAGTTGGACTAATAAGAGGAACAATAATGGAAAGATATTGATTATCATATATTTTATTTTTAACGTTTCTTGGTGGTATATTAGTTCTATTTATTTATATTACGAGAATTGCATGAAACGAAATATATCAACGCAAATCAATTATGGTAATTATTACCTTAACAATATGAGTATTTATTATATCAACATTAATTATTTTAGATATAACAATATTTATAGACTTTTTCAAGAATACTGAAACTATAAATGTTGATAATTCAATCAATTATCAAGAAATAATAATATCTTTAGAAAAACTATATAATAGACCAACATTCATTATCACAATAATAATAATAATTTATTTATTTTTAGCACTATAAGCAGTTGTTAAAATCACTGATATTAACCAGGGGCCTATTCGTAAAATAAGATAATTTACTAATGAATAAACCCTTACGATTAAGACATCCTTTAATTAAAATCATTAATAACTCTTTAGTTGATTTACCCACACCAACAAATATTACATTTTGATGTAATTTTGGGTCCCTACTAGGGTTATGTTTGGTAATTCAAATTGGAACTGGACTATTTTTAGCTATACATTATACATCAAATATTGAAATAGCATTTAGTAGTGTAGTTCACATCTGCCAAGACGTAAATGATGGTTGAACCATTCGAACCTTACATGCAAATGGAGCTTCTATATTCTTTATTTGTATTTATTTACATGTAGGGCGACGAATTTACTACGGATCTTACATATACATACACACCTGAATAATTGGTACAGTAATTCTATTCTTAGTTATAGCAACTGCATTTATAGGATACGTTTTACCTTGAGGTCAAATATCATTTTGAGGTGCGACAGTAATAACTAATTTATTATCATCAATTCCATATTTAGGAACAGATTTAGTTCAATGAGTGTGGGGAGGGTTTGCTGTTGATAATGCAACATTAAATCGATTCTTTACATTCCATTTTGTACTACCATTTATTATTGCTGCAATGGCAGCAATTCATTTATTCTTTCTTCACCAAACAGGGTCTAATAACCCCTTAGGCCTAAATGGAGATATTGAAAAAATTCCATTTCACCCACACTTTACTTTCAGGATTCTATTACATTTGTATCAATAACATCATTATTAATTATACTGTGCTTGATTAATCCTTACCTCCTAGGGGATCCAGATAATTTTGTACCTGCTAACCAATTAGTAACCCCCATTCATATTCAACCAGAATGATATTTCTTATTTGCATATGCAATTCTACGATCAATCCCTAATAAGCTAGGAGGTGTTATTGCATTATTCTTATCAATTAGAATCTTAATAATTTTACCATTTTATAATAAAACAGCATTCTGAGGTATTCAATTCTATCCTTTTAATTAGATTTTATTCTGAATTATAGAAGTTGTTGTAAGCTTATTAACATGAATTGGTAAACGACCTGTTGAAGAACCTTATATTATAACAGGACAAATCTTAACAATTATCTACTTTACATACTTCTTAATTAATGTCATGTTGCAAACACATGAGATAAACTAATTAAGGAATAATAAGTTAATTAGCTTAGGAAAAGCATATGTTTTGAAAAAATTAAACTGGAAGTTTAACTCTTCTATTAACTTTTCTTAAAAAATTTCACTAAATAAATGTGAAACGCGACCTTTGAACAATTTATACATGACTGTGCTTAAACTGACATACAATATTTTTAGCGCAACGCAATCTGACTTTCAAGAATCCCTACAAAAATATTTTTAACGCAATGCAATCTGACCCTCAAAAATCCCTACAAAAGAATGGCCCTGACTAACATTAACCTATACGTTTCACAATTCACTTACCTCAAAAAAATCTTGGTTACTCGAACTACTGCAATACAGAGGGCACCACTACTGCCAGCTAAATAAAAGATTCAAACTATGGAAGGCACTAACTACTGATAGGGATAGTTAGCAAATGAAAGATATTAATAGAGAACAAACAATGTATTTACCTCAATATCATCAAAAGTCATAATATATATAGGAGTTCATAACATCCATTCTTACAAATATCAAAACTCCGCCATTTCTCTCTCCACATTCACCATTGCTGGCAGCTCACCTCCAACTGCGCAACGCTACGTGCTGTTCACATCCAGCTGCCGCTGCCCAACACTACAATGGCAGACAACAATGCAAACTAGCCACAGACTGCACACAGCACAGCCAGTGATTTTCATACAGAGGTGGCGTTACCAATAAAAAAACCTAAACAGCCTACTTACATAGTCCCCATGCTCCCCACAAAAAATTTAACAAATTGTTTTGGGCAGTGGCCAATAATGATTTGAAAAAAATTTTCATAACTACAATAACAAAGAAATCAAAGGCACACACTTATTGATACAATGTTGGTCAAAAGCTACAATTTTCTCACAGTCCATAAAGACAGTCCTGATCATTCATCACAGTAACACTGCAGTGTTTTTCTCAAAGTCTGAGCAGTAAAAGAAAATGCACGCGGAAGTAGTGGATTTCCATGCAGTCTTGAAGAAGTAGTGTTGTTCTTTCAACGGAAAGACAGTGCTGACTCTCGACGTGCAGACAGGTAATGGGCCACAACAGAGGAAACCCACAGCAGTCATTCGACGTGTTGAAGAATATTGGTAGGTAGGTCATCACAGAGTAGACCCACTGTAGTCCTGGTAGAGATTATGGTATTGGTGGGTCACCAGAGGTGCAGACCCACTGCAGTCCTTGTAGAAATAATGGTATTTGTGGGCCATGAAAGATGCAGACTCACTGTAGTCCTTGTAGAAATAATGGTATTGGTGGGCCATCAAAGATGCAGACCCACTGTAGTCCTTGTAGAGATAATGGTATTGGTGGGTCATCAAAGATGCAGACCCACTGTAGTCCTTGTAGAGATGGCCAGCAGCCATCTGTTGTGACTATGCAGGTGCACAGTCACCATTGAAGATAATATAGCAAGTCCATAAACCACCATTTGTGCACTCACAAAGTTTTTGGAATTGTCCTTAGAACCAGCAATGCTGTTATCCAGTCCCTTGCTGAATTATTAACACATGTGCAAACACTAACAGTCCCTACTTCTCACATATTGTCCATATACTATGACCAACAGAAACGTGTGCAGTGAAATGTAACTTACAAGTTAATAATATGATGAACTGGTGTCAATTACAATTTTATAACATAAGAATACAATAACAAAGGTACAAAATACATCATTAAAAACATAATAATACAGATAACATTTGTAGTACAAGCTTTACAAAAGAATAGAAATAACGTATACATCAGTGTTACAAAAATAATGACATAAGTACATACATAAAGATCAGAATAACTTTTGAAACATCACCTTCACATATTAGCAGCAAAACAGAATAAATACTGTCTCAACATCTTTACAAAGTAAATAACATAGTATTAGAAAAATTCTACAACATAAGTCTCATCAGCTAAACACATAAAGACAGGAAAAACACAAATACACAAGGGTACACAAACATATAGAGGGATGACACAAAAGGAAAGGACAGGGTTTGTTTTACTGCAGTATTTTGCATGGAGATCTCCCTTTGTTCATCAATATTCCCAAAAGTACTATCTAAGCCTGCTTTCTGTATTCTGTTCACATCCTCTTTAAAAATAGTTTTTTTTCCACTGTACACTACCTTTTTTTTGGCCAAACCATTTTCTTATATCTTCTCAATGCATTTCTTCCAATTCATCATAATTAGTTTCTTATATAGTCTACCCCATCTTAAGCTAACTTAAATCTACTGATCACAGATGCTAAACTAAGGGACGAGGCAATGCAGCAGTATAAAACAATTAACACAAACATCAATGACAAAAAATTCAAATTGGCAAAGCAATTGCAATATTACATCTAATATAAGGCAATGCGCAGCAAACAAGAAAAATAAATTCGTAGTAAAACTGGCTTAACAGAGTAATGTAAAGGGAAAGTTAGTAGCACTATGCCTGGCAAACAGCAGCAGCAATTCTATAACGTATACCTAAGCATGACAAAGCTCAAGCAGAAAAAATAGTACACTAAAGATAACAATGCAGATACGGGAAATGTATAATCACATCTTAATTCTTGGTTCTTGATTGGATATTTAACTTCAAACATTGTTACATATTAACAGATTCTAAGTCTGACAAAGCATACTAGTAATGTAAAGTGAAAAGTTATATGGCAAAGCCAAAGTTAAAAAGCAGATTATCTTTCAATAAACGGATTTACATGTGAAGTGTGGTGAAATCCTTTACTCTTCATAGTACTCAGAGTTTGAACTTGAATGCAATTGTCATATGGTATACGTCGGTAAAGAATACTGGAATTTTTTTCTCAAGGTTAGTGTCTATGTTATTTTTCTCTGAGCCAGCCGGCGCACGCAGCTGCTTGCGGTGCGAGTCATTGTCTGTCTCTTTGTTGGCGCCCATTGTTATTGGGATTAGGAGACCGAACTTCTACAAATTCGCCTTGCCGAGAGGGCCCAGCTCTGTTAGAATCCCGCCAGTTCTGTTGAAATTCACGTCTGTCGTTATGATTATATCGTCAGTCGTCATGTCGGTAGATTCCACAGTTTCTTTCTTGTCGGTCACATGGTGGAGAATTTCTCCCTGAATCGTAACTGCGCGCTGAACTGTTGCGTCTGAAGTAATTCTGTCTCCCGTGATAATAATAGTTCTGGTTGCCATATTGTCTGTTTCTATGATTGTCTCTGTCATATTCATTACTACGGAAATGCGAACTTTCTCTGTAACTATTACTCTGGTAGTGGTTGTCATACAGGTGGTGTCTGTTTTGGTCACGATATGTGTTGTGAGAATAACCTTGTTGTGTCCAGTTATTATTTCTTTCATCGTGGAATTGCGACGAATACGACCTGTAATTGTTGTGTTCCTGTTTCCGCTTTCCGCGATTGTCAGCGTCAATTTCTAATTCTTGTAAGAGTCCCTGAAAAGCTTCAATGTCGTCTTTGCAACGTCCTGCCAAAATAATATGTCGTAAATGTTCAGGCAATTTGATTAAGCAAATGCGGATGAGTTCTGAGGGGCTGTATGGGTTTGACAGGTATTGATTCTTGTGCAACATGTCTTCAAAATATTTGGCAAAACTGGAAAATTCAGATTGTTCAAAGTGTTTCACCATCATGATGCTATGTTTTACTCGGTCTTGCGTAGCTTGAGACCAATATGCTGAGAGGAAGGCATGGTAAAATTCTCCTTCAAATGGTTCAAATGGCTCTGAGCACTATGGGACTCAACTGCTGAGGTCATTAGTCCCCTAGAACTTAGAACTAGGTAAACCTAACTAACCTAAGGACATCACAAACATCCATGCCCGAGGCAGGATTCGAACCTGCGACCGTAGCGGTCTTGCGGTTCCAGACTGCAGCGCCTTTAACTGCACGGCCACTTCGGCCGGCTTAAAATTCTCCTTCAGTGTGACAATCGTGAATGACCGATCACATTCCTACAGCTGGTTCATTCTCTAAGTAGCCACACATAAATTCTAATCTGTGCTCTAATGACCAGTTGGGAGGATAACAATGAGAGAATTGATGGAGCCATGCTTGTGGATCAATGTCGTTGCCAGAATTCTTAAATGTTTTGAATTTACGTGTAGTAATGAACAGCTTATAGTCAAAATCATTATGTCGGCGAGTCGCATGTCGGACATTGTTACGTCGTTTCGGCGGTTCCATCTCAAAATTCGGTGTACCTTGCCAATTTCTTTCATAATTTCCGAAGTGCCCTCAGTTATTATTTTGTGGCTGTTCCATATTTCTATGTCCCACTTTCCGTATTGGAGCGTGAGTGGCCTCTGAAATACGTAATTCTTGTATTACCTGTGTCAGCTGATCTTGTACTTCCCGGATTTCTCTTTGGTGTTGCGTATTAATTTGATTCTGATTTTGTTTGAATTTCCTAATTTGTTCATACTCTTCTGTGTCAGTGAAGGCTACAGGTCTTGTGTCATTCAGATCATCATCTACCTTTGTAGATAAGTTAGTGACCTGTTCCGAAAGTTCGGCTACTTTCTCCAATAGTAAACACATTTCCTCAGTGTGTTTTTCTGAACCAAGTTTCAGAGTGTCCATTGTGTTGAAATCGAATCTACTGTGTCCTTCAAGATTTCCTGAGTTTTTGCAAGTTGCGTAACCGAATCGGTAGATGCAACTCAGGTCAATTTTAGCCCACAAGGTCTCATGATCTTCATGAACAATGTTTTGCAGTTCTTTTATGGCTGCTTCGTGATTCTGTAATGCATTTTCATGCCGCGACAAAATAGGTTGAAAATGCTCACAAATTTGTGTTTTTACGTCATTACAGACTTTTTGACATTTCGATTCAATGTTATGTAACTCAGTAGTTAAATCTTCACGTGTTTGTTCAAGTGTGGTGTCTAAATTCTGAAGATTTTGTTCCACTGTGTCTAACTTTTTAAGATTTTGTTCAACTGTGTCTAACTTTTTGAGATTTTGTTCCATTGTGTCTAACTTTTTGAGATTTTGTTCCACTGTGTCTAACTGTTGCTGTGTTTGTCTCTGGTGTTGTTGCATTGTGTCTAACTTTTGAAGATTTAGTTCCATTGTGTCTTATTTTTCTAGCCTTTGTCCCATTTGTTGCATTAATTGTAATAACAATGCACTGGTGTCTGAAACATGTTCCTGAGTGCTTTTCGGCAGTGAATTTGCACCGGCAATATTCACATTTTGACAAGCGGAATATGTGTCTTGACTCATTTGAGGAAACGGTGAGAACCCAAAACCTGAGTCTACAGTATTTGCAATATTGTGTTCTGTCATTCCTGAGTCCTGAGGCGAGCTGTTGCCGACCGATCGATCGATAATGCTTCCCTGTTCACTACCTGCTTCACTGTCTACACCATTATTTGACGTCCGCTCCATTTCCCTATGCACAGTGACCAAATAACTACTTTGAATGTCTGTTAATTCATTACACAGCAGTACTGGTAAGCTACGCTCGTCGTCACAATTATTTCTCTGTTTACTTTGAAGCCTAGTGTTACGTTTTTCACACGCCGTTATTGTCACAATATTTCACACGATAACACAGAATGTAAGAGAACACATTAACATAGCACTGAAAATAATATGTCGTTAATTGCAAGCGCAGCTGCGAAATACTTGGTGCAAATCTACATGCATGCCACAACTGTTTTACTGTACAACAAAGAAAGACTGCAACTACAAAAGAGATTCTCTCTACAATTACGCGCTAGCAATAAACAATAGCTACACTAATTACACAAACTACAAGAAAAAAATCAGAAGATTCCAGTGAGGTATCCTCAGCTAAGGGTCGACATATGAAACGTCCCCTTTGAACAATTTCTACATGACTGTGCTTAAAATGACATACAATATTTTTAACGCAACGCAATCTGACTTTCAAAAATCCCTACAAAAATATTTTTAGTGCAACGCAATCTGACTTTCAAAAATCCCTACAAAAGAATGGCCCTGACTAACATTAACCTATACGTTTCACAAATTACTTACCTCACAAAAATCTTGGTTACTCAAACTACTGCAATACAGCAAGCACCACTACTGCCAGCTAAATAAAAGATTCAAACTACGGAAGGCACTAACTCCTGATAGGGATAGTTAGAAAATGAAAGATATTAATAGAGAACAAACAATGTATTTACCTTAATATCATCAAAAGTCATAATATATATAGGAGTTCATAACATCCATTCTTACAAATATCAAAACTTCGCCAGTTCTCTCTCCACATCCACCATTGCTGGCGGCTCACCTCAAACTGCGCAACGCTACGTGCTGTTCACATCCAGCTGCCGCTGCCCAACACTACAATGGCAGACAACAATGCAAACTAGCCACAGACTGCACACAGCACAGCCAGTGATTTTCATACAGAGGTGGCGTTACCAATAAAAAAACCTAAACAGCCTAGTTACAAATGAAATAAATAAAATATTTAAACCAATAAAGAAAATAAAAAATTCAAAGATAAAGGTAAAAAACTTTTTCAAGCTAAGTACATTAACTTATCATAACGAAAACGTGGTAATGTACCCCGAACTCAAATAAAACCAAAGGACATAACAGCAAGCTTAATAAAAGATATAAAAGAATAAAAATCACCGCCTAAAAAAATTAAAGCTAATAATATTCTTATAAAAACAATTCTAGTATACTCAGCTAAAAAAATTTAAGTAAACCAGCCTGCACCATATTCAATATTAAAACCTGAAACTAACTCAGACTCACCTTTGCCAAGTCAAAAGGAGTACGGTTGGAATCAGCTAAACAAGAAGCAAAACAAGCTAAAGCTAAATTAAAAGAAATAAAAATAAATCAACAATAAAGCTGATAATTTATAAAATCAAACATGTTAAAACTACCAATTAAAATAATCAAAGATAATAAAATTAAAGCCAAACTAACTTCGACTGAAATTGTTTGAGCAAGAGACCGAAGAGAACCTAATAAAGAATAATTTCAATTAGAAGACCAACCAGCAATTATAACGGTATAAACACCTAATCCAGTACAACATAAAAAAACAAAAATCCATAAGAAAAAGAACATATATAAGTTAAGTAAGGGAAAATCACTCAAACAGCCAGGGAAATTATTAAATTAAAAACAGGAGAAAAATAATAAAGTAAATAATTACATATAATAGGAATTGGCTGCTCCTTACAAATTAACTTAACAGCTTCACTAAAGGGTTGAGGAATTCCTACAAATCCTACTTTATTTGAACCCTTTCGAATTTGGATATAACCTAAAACCTCATGCTCTAATAAAGTTAAAAAAGCAACACTAATTAAAACACAAATAACTAATAAAAGAAAATTCAAAATAAACACATATAAATCATAAAGTATCAATACTATTTGTAGAATAAACCTAGATAAATGAATTCTAAATTCAACACATTAATCTGTCAAAATAGTAATCTAATCAATATTAATCAATAAAATAAAAAATATTTCAACCATATGGTCCTTTCGTACTAATATGAATTAATAATCTTAGGATAGAAACCGACCTGGCTCACGCCGGTCTAAACTCAGATCATGTAAGAATTTAAAGGTCAAACAGACCTAATTACTGGGCTACTGCACCCAAAATTTTTCTTAATCCAACATCGAGGACACAATCTGCTTTGTCGATATGAGCTCTCAAAAACAATTACACTGTTATCCCTAAGGTAACTTAATCTTATGATCATAAATTACAGATCAAAACAACAAACATAAACAAATGATATAATAATGAAGAGTTTATTAATTCTTCATGTCACCCCAACAAAACATCTTCATTAAATGTAGAAAGACAAACAAAAAACTATATAAAAGTAAAATGTTAAGCTCTATAGGGTCTTCTCGTCCTAAAGAAAAATTTAAGCCTTTTGACTCAAAAGTTAAATTCAAAAATTAATTAAGAGACAGTTGATTTCTCGTCAAGCCATTCATTCCAGCCACTAATTAAGAGACTAATGATTATCCTACCTTTGCACAGTCTAAATACCGCGGTTCTTCAAAAGTCCGCTCAGTAAGCAGGCCAGGCCTCAAAGTATTTTCAAGAGGACATGTTTTTGATAAACAGGCGGAAATCAATTTTGCCTAGTTCCTTATAATAAATTCACAAGGTAAAAATTATATACAAATACATATACTAATTCTATCATTATTACAAAAATTTTAAAATTAAATCAATAATCATAATAAAAAACCTAAAATACTTATAAAATCAAAATAAAAAATAATGAACTGAAATGTAATCTTAAAGATAGCTGGTTTAAAGCTTACTGTTATATTTCATAAAACAAATTATAGGTTATTAACTTCAAAGCTTATCCCTTAAAGAATAAATAAGTTAATAATTATACTTAAAAAATTAAATGAAAACAATTAACTTCAAAAAATTAAATTTTTTCTTAAGAAACTAAATATCTTGGGAAACGATTAACATCTCACTTCTATAAATAATTTATTAATAATTATGATACATTAACTATACATTGTTTATAAATCAACCCAAATCGAGACAAGTAAAGTAAATACTAAAATTTTGATAAACCCTAATACAAAAGGATAATAAATAAAATCTACTTTTTAAAATTTAAAATAATATTTCATAAAACAATTACATTACCAATAAACTATAATCTAAAAAATCATTTCTACAAAATATACTAAGACAAAATTCGACATTATTATTTTTATTAAATAATTAAACAAACATAAAATAAATATAATAGAATAAATAATCAAGATATCCTGATTTGCACAGAAAAATTTTCAGTGTAAATGAAACACTTTACTAATAAGTTATATCTTGAAACTCTTCCTAGATACACTTTGCAGTACATCTACTATGTTACGACTTATCTCATCTAAATTGAAGCTACCTTAAAATAATAAAATATAATAATCAATAATGAGAGCGACGGGCGATGTGTACACACCTCAGAGCCAATATCAGTTAAATTAAATAAATTAAATTACTATCAAATCCATCTTCATTAACAGTATTTCACCATCAAATCCGTTATAAACAAAAATTTATTGTAACCCACCTCCTCTTAACTATAAGCTGCACCTTGACCTGAAATATTTTATAATTATAAAACTTGAGAATTATAACTCTAAAAAGATTCTCTGATAACGGAGATATACAAACAAATAAATTAAGTAGGGTAAATCGTGTATTATCAATCACGGGGTAGGTTCCTCTGAATGGAATGAGATGCTGCCAAATTCTTTGGGTTTAAGGACCTTAACTAATAGTACCCTGGTAAATGTAATTAACATTTAAAATAATAGGGTATCTAATCCTAGTTTATTATTTAAATTTCACAGATTCATAAAAAGAGTTATAAATAAATTTTAACATTTCACCTTACAAATCTATATTTTAACCCTAAAATATAAACAACTGTTTTAACCAATAATATTCACTTGTATCAATCGTATAACCGCAGCTGCTGGCACGAATTATGCCGATACTAAATCAATTGCTAAATCAAAAAAAAACTTTTGGAAACAAAAATAAGATATTTGAAATTTATAAAACTGAGAAAAAATAAAAGACTCAAATATTTAAAGAAAAAAACACAAAAAATGACAAAAAAAAAGAAACGCACCCCGTATGACCACAGCAACTTCTCTATTATATATCAATAAAGATTAATATGGATCATGTATACCAATAAATGTATTATATTCTTTCTTATTTAATCTTCCTCTTCACTAATAAAAAAGAGAGATTAAATAATATAATAAATTTATTTTATACAGTTATGTAATTTATCGTAATATGTTATTAATATAAAATTAACTTAATATTAATTTACTTAAATATTAGTTCGTTAAATAATGTAATTATAGAAAATTATATAACTATATTATTATAATTAATATAATCATTTATAGTAATATAATATTTTATATTTAATATCATTAATTATATTTATTATATCCAATTATAATAATATTTAATATTAAATTACATATTATTATATAATTTAATATATAATAATCTATTTTACGCTAAAAACATAAGTAGCTATAATCCTAGGTAAATAAATGTATTAAAATAATCATTTAATAATAATAAAATAACATTATAGGTATTTAAATTTAATTAATTGTAATATATTAATATAAATGATTTATATATATATATATATATATATATATAATATGATAGGGTAAATCAAGTAAATAAAAATTTAATATTTTATTGTCCAAGCAATAGCATCGACAATAGTATTATTTTCAATTTTGCTGATTCAAATAAAGTATCCAATAGGGTGAGAAACAGAATTTATTCCCTCAATATTTATATTTAATATATAAATTACATTTTTTTTAAATTTGTTTATGTATTATTTTGGTTATTTCTAATTAATTTATCTCGATTAGGATAATTTGAATATATATATATATATATATATATATATATATATATATATATAAAATTTAGAAATAACCAAAATAATACATAAACAAATTAAAAAAAATTTAATTTAAATATTAAATATAAATGAAGTGCCTGATTAAAGGGTTACCTTGATAGGGTAAATCAAGTAAATTAAAATTACCTTCATTAAAAATTACATAAGACAGAATTAAACTACCTCCTGTAGTATAAAAAACTAACGTGCATCATACACCTTAATGTAAAAAGGTAAGCTAAACAAGCTGATGGGTTCAACGCCATTTATAGAGGTATCAATCCTCTCCTTTTTAATGACCCACAACTCTACAAAACTTCTCTTCCAATCAACATTAATGATAGGAACGATCCTGTCCATTTCATCAAACTCCTGATTCGGAGTTTGAATAGGACTTGAGATCAACTTACTTTCATTTATTCCGCTCCTAACAAGAAGTAAATATATAATAATAAATGAGTCGTCAATTAAATATTTTATTGTCCAAGCAATAGCATCGACAATAGTATTATTTTCAATTTTGCTGATTCAAATAAAGTATCCAATAGGGTGAGAAACAGAATTTATTCCCTCAATAATAATTAGATCTAGATTATTATTGAAGATTGGGGCTGCACCCTTCCATTTCTGATTTCCAGAAGTAATAGGAGCTTCGAGATGAAATAACTGTTGAACACTAATAACATGACAAAAAATTGCCCCAATAATGGTATTATCTTATTGTATTCAACTAAGAACTTTCATTTGAACAATTATCATTCTAAGTATTATTATTGGGGCAATAGGTGGCTTAAATCAAACATCTCTTCCCCAACTTCTAGCATATTCTCAATTAGACATTTAGGGTGAATAATTAGATCCCTAACAGTAAGAGAAAACATCTGAGAACTTTATTTTATTATTTACTCACTATTAAGATTAATTATGGTCTTACTATTTAAGCAAATAAATCCATTTTTTATAAACCAAATTTATTCAGCCAGAAATATAAAAACTGAAATTAAATTCATAATATTTTTATCTCTCCTATCCCATTGCTTGGATTTCTACCAAAATGAATTGTAATACAATCATTAATAGAAAATAACATAACAACTATTATAACCATTATGGTTGTATTAACTACAATTACACTTTATAATTATATACATATTAGATTCTCAGCCCTAATTATGGCATATACATAAAATTCATGATCTATAAAAATAAAGTCTCAAAAATCAAGAATTATTCTTCCTATAACAGTAATAATTTCAGCAATAGGATTAATCTCAACATCAACCTTAATCTCATTATACTAAGGAATTAAGTTAATGAAACTAATAACCTTCAAAGTAATAATTAAAAGAATAATCTTCTAGGCCTTAGTAAAATTTTACCCCTCTAGAATTGCAGTCTAGAATCATAATTGAATATAAGACCTAAAACATGGTAAGAGGGAAACATCTCATAAGTAGATTTGCAGTCTACCACCTAAAATTCAGCCATCTTACCGCAAAAATGATTCTTCTCAACAAACCATAAGGATATTGGTACTTTATACTTCTTATTTGGAGCGTGAGCAGGAATAGTAGGAACATCAATAAGAATACTTATTCGTGCTGAACTTGGTCAACCAGGATCTCTAATTGGAGATGACCAAATTTAAAATGTTATTATTACAGTCCACGCATTTGTAATAATTTTTTTATAGTAATACCTATTATAATTGGTGGATTTGGTAATTGACTCGTACCATTAATAATTGGTGGACCAGATATAGCATTTCCACGAAAAAATAATATAAGTTTTTGATTACTACCGCCTTCATTAACCCTTCTTCTTACGTCTTCTATGGTAGATAATGGTGCTGGTACAGTATGAACAGTTTACCCCCCTCTTGCAGGAGCTATCGCACATGGGTGTGCATCTGTAGACCTAGCAATTTTTTGACTCCACTTAGCAGGTGTATCATCTATTCTTGGTTCAGTAAACTTCATTACAACAGCAATTAATATACGATCAGAAACTATAACTCTAGATCAAACTCCTTTATTTGTATGATCTATAGCTATTACAGCCATTCTCCTCCTTCTTTCACCTCCAGTATTAGCGGGAGCTATTACTATACTATTAACAGACCGAAATTTAAATACATCATTCTTTGACCCTGCAGGTGGAGGTGACCCAATTCTATATCAACACCTATTTTGATTCTTTGGACACCCAGAAGTTTACATTTTAATTCTACCAGGATTTGGGATTATCTCTCACATTGTATGTCAAGAAAGAGGAAAAATTGAATCATTTGGAACATTGGGTATAATCTATGCTATATTATCAAATGGGCTAATAGGATTTATGGTATGAGCACATCACATATTCACAGTAGGAGTAGATGTTGACACACGAGCATACTTTACATCAGCAACAATAATTATTGCTGTACCTACAGGAATTAATATATTCAGATGATTAGCTACACTATATGGAACCAAATTCAAATTCAATCCACCATTATTATGAACTTTAGGATTTACTTTTCTATTCACAATTGGTGGACTAACAGGATTAGTATTAGCAAATTCATCACTTGATATTGTATTACATGATACATACTATGTAGTAGCCCACTTCCATTATGTATTATCTATAGGAGCAGTATTTGCAATTATAGTGTAAGTAGGCTGTTTAGGTTTTTTTATTGGTAACGCCACCTCTGTATGAAAATCACTGGCTGTGTTGTGTGCAGTCTGTGGCTGCTTTGCATTGTTGTAATACTCGCAATTGTAGTGTTGGGCAGCTGGGCTGCTAACACCGCATAGCGTTGCACAGTTGGAGGTGAGCTGCCAGCAGTGGTGGATGTGGGGAGAGAGATGGCGGAGTTTTGTAATTTGTCATGAACTGCTATATATATTATGACTATTAAGGTAAATACATTGTTTGTTCTCTATTAATATCTTTCATTTGCTAACTATCCCTATCAGTAGTTAGTGCCTTCCGTAGTTTGAATCTTTTATTTAGCTGGCAGTAGTGGTGCTCGCTGTATTGCAGTAGTTCGAGTAACCAAGATTTTTGTGAGGTAAGTGATTTGTGAAACGTACAGGTTAATGTTAGTCAGGGCCATTCTTTTTAATAGCGATTTTTGAAAGTCAGATTGCGTTGCGCTAAAAATATTGTATGTCAGTTTATGCACAGCCTTGTATAATTGTTCAAACAGGACGTTTCAATAGGAGGTGTTATTCAATGATACCCACTATTTACAGGATTAACTATAAATAATACATGATTAAAAATCCAATTTACAATTATATTTATTGGAGTAAACTTAACATTCTTCCCTCAACACTTCTTAGGGCTAGCAGGAATACCACGACGATATTCAGACTATCCAGATGCATATACATCATGAAATGTAGTGTCAAGAATTGGATCTACAATTTCTATTGTAGGAATCGTTATATTCATTGTAATTATATGAGACAGAATGGTTACAAACCGAGCAATCATATTTAGAGCTAACATAAGAAGATGAACAGAATGACTACAAAATAACCCGCCTGCAGAACATAGTTACTCAGAACTACCACCAATTTCTAGATTCTAATTTGGCGGATTAGTGCAGTAGATTTAAGCTCTACAAATAAAGGTTTGACCTTTTATTAGAAAAATTTATTAGTGGCAACATGATCAAATTTATCCCTTCAAGATGGAGCTTGACCATTAATGGAGCAACTATCATTCTTCCATGATCATACTATGGACGTGTTATTATTAATCACAGTAATTGTAGGTTATGCCCTAACTTATATACTATTTATTGCCTATACAAACCGAAACATACTTCACGGACATTTAATTGAAACAATCTGAACAGCATTACCAGGATTTACTCTCATTTTTATTGCACTTCCATCATTACGAATACTATATTTACTTGATGATTCAGTAGATGCAATATTCACAATTAAAACCATTGGACGACAATGATACTCAAGATACGAATATTCAGACTTTATAGACGTAGAATTTGACACTTATATAACACCAGAACAGGACATAGAAAACGACGGATTTCGACTTCTAGATGTAGAAAACCGAACAATTCTACCAATAAATATGGAAGTACGAGTATTAACAAGAGCATCAGATGTTCTACACTCATGAGCAGTACCTGCGTTAGGGGTTAAAATTGACGCAACGCCAGGTCGACTAAACCAAGGAACATTTACAATAAACCGACCTGGACTGTTCTTTGGACAATGCTCAGAAATCTGTGGAGCAAACCACAGATTCATACCAATTGTAATTGAAAGAACTTCAGTAAACTTATTTATCAAGTGATTATATAAGATAATCTAAGAAGTTAGTTAAAATGTATAACATTAGGGTGTCAATCTAAAATAACTAAATAATTAGTACACCTTGAAGTACATCAGATGACTGAAGGTAAGTAATGGTCCCTTAAACCAAAAAATAGTAAATTAACGACTACTTCTGATGGGGAATTTTAATCCAAATCCCTCAAATATCCCCTCTCATATGATTCTCCCTATTCATTATATTTTTGGCTACATTAATTTTATTTAATCAAATTAACTTTTTCTCATTTAAACCAAATCTTATTAAAAGAGCAAGAAAAAGAACAATTGATATAAAAAACTTGAATTGAAAATGATAACAAACTTATTTTCAACATTTGATCCATCAACTAATATCTTCAATTTATCAATAAAATGAACTAGAACATTCTAAGGATTATTATTAATCCCATCAATGTTTTGACTTACACCATCACGGATTAATATTATTTGAAATAAACCAAACTTAACCTTACACAATGAATTTAAAACATTACTAGGACCAAAATCATTTAATGGAACAACATTCATCTTTCTCTCAATTTTTATTATAATACTATTTAATAGTTTTATAGGATTATTCCCTTACATCTTTACTAGAACAAGACATTTAGCATTAACATTTGCAATCGCTCTACCTATATGATTAAGATTTATGTTATTTGGATGAATTAATCATACCAATCACATATATACATACCTTGTTCCTCAAGGAACAGTGCCTGCATTAATATCATTTATAGTATTAATAGAAACAATTAGATATGTCATTCGACCAGGTACACTAGCAGTACAACTAGCAGCAAATATAATTGCAGGACACTTGCTATTAACATTACTAGGAAATACAGGACCATCTATAGCAATAAACTTAATTTCACTATTAATTATTGGGCAAATACTTCTATTAATCTTAGAATCAGCAGTAGCAATAATTCAAGCTTATGTTTACTTAATTTTAAGAACTTTATATTCTAGAGAAGTACACTAAACCCATGTTAACTACTCACTCAAACCGCCCATTCCACTTAGTAGATTATAGACCTTGACCATTAACAGGAGCAATTGGAGCAATAGTTCTAGTATCAGGATTAGCAAAATGATTTCCCCTATTTAACATTAACTTATTTATAATCGGATTCGGAATTACCCTACTAACTATAATCCAATGATGACGAGATGTAGTACGAGAAGGGACATACCAAGGGCTACATACAGGATTTGTATCGATTGGATTACGATGAGGAATAATTTTATTTATTGCATCAGAAGTACTATTCTTTGTTTCATTTTTCTGAGCATTTTCTTAGAAGAAGACTAGCACCTACTATTGAACTAGGGATACTAGACCCCCAATAGGAATTCAACCTTTTAATCCTATACAAATTCCATTACTTAAAACAGCTATTCTTTTGGCATCAGGGGTAATAGTAACTTGAGCACATCATAGTTTAATAGAATCTAATCATACTCAAGCATTACAAGGACTATTCTTTACAGTATTACTAGGACTATACTTCACTATACGTCAAGCATACGAATATTGAGAAGCACACTTCACCATTGCAGATGCAGTTTATGGATCAACATTCTTTGTTGCAACAGGATTCCATAGTCTACACGTAATTATTGGAACAATTTTCTTATCAACATGTCTATTTCGACATTCAATAAACCAATTCTCACCAAGACACCACTTTGGATTTGAAGCAGCAGCATGATACTGACACTTTGTAGATGTAGTATGATTATTATTCTACATCTCTATTTATTGATGAGGTAGATAATTGTTTTTCTAGTATAAATAGTACATTTGACTTCCATCAGAAAGCTTGATATTAATCAAGAAAAACAATATTGATTTTATCTACAAGAATTTTTATTAGATTTATTATCCCAATAATTGTTATAATCCTTGCAACAACATTATCAAAAAATTAATTAATGACCGAGAAAAAAGATCACCATTTGAGTGTGGATTTGACCCAAAAAGATCAGCATGAATACCATTCTCACTTCGATTCTTCTTAATTGCAGTAATTTTCGTAGTTTTTCATGTATAAATCGCACTAATCCTTCCAATTGTAATTATTTTTAAAACTTCAGACATTATAATCTGAAAAGTATTAACAATATTTTTTATTATAGTATTACTAGCCCGACTATACCATGAATGAAACCAAGGAGCCTTACAATGAGCAGAATAAAGGGTTGTAGTCAACTGTAACATTTGGGTTGCATTCAAAAAGTATTGATGTAATCAATCAACCTTAAATAGAATAAGAAGCGAAATATTGCAGTCACTTTCGACCTGGAAGGCTGCTAAATAAAATACCATTATTCTTATTAATTGAAGCCAAAAAAGAGGCGTATTACTGTTAATAATATAATTGATCTATAAAGTTCCAATGAAGGAAATGTAAAGCCAATAGGAAAGCTGCTATATTTTTTAATTAGCGGTTAAACTCCGTTAACATTTCTAAAATTTATATAGTTTAAATAAAACATTACATTATCACTGTAAAAATAATATAAGTATATTTATAAATATGAAAAAGTAAAAATACTTCCTTAACATCTTCAGTGTCACACTCTAATTATAAGCTATTTAAGTAAACGAAAAATAATACCACCAAAATAAATATTCAAAAAATAAACGTTAAAAGATAAATCTTAAAATTAGAATCATATCAACCCTGTATATAACCAATTAAATAAATAAATAGTCTATATAAACCTTGACCACCAAATAATTCACCTCAACCATAATCAAATGATTTAGATGAATAATAACCTAATTTTAAAGGAATATATCTAATAAACTTAGTTGAAAGAAAGGATATAAACCATATAGAACCAGCAAATCTGACAAAAGAAAGTATACTTAAAGAAAATAAATTTTGAGAAAAATCAAAATTAGAAATGAGATAACCCAAATAAGCACCTAAAACAACTACAGTAATAGTTAAAAACTTTAAATAATAAGGCAAAACAGGAGGAACAGGGAAAATTAATCAAGACAAAAGGCTACCACCAAAAACACCAACAAACAATAAACCAATTATACCAAACGAAATATAATAACCCTTATCATCAAAAGAAAATCTAGAATAAAAATTATTATCACCAGATATTGAATAATAAAAAAGACGAAAAGAATAAGAAGCAGTTAAACCAGTAGAAAAGAAATAAAGAAAAAAAATCAAACAATTAATTCATCTTAAACAAACCATCTCAAGAATTAAATCCTTTCAATAAAACCCTGTTAAAAAAGGTATACCACACAAAGACAAACTGGAAACATTAAAACAAACTGAAGTTAAAGGTATAAAATTAACAATTGAACCTATAAAACGAATATCCGGAGAATTCTTTAAATTATGAATTATTGAACCTGCACACATAACGCCTTAAATAAAGCATGGGCTAAAAAATGAAGAAATGCAAGTTTTGGATAACCCATAGCCAAAATTCTTATTATTAAACCAAGTTGTCTTAAAGTAGAAAGAGCAATAATTTTCTTCAAATCAAATTCAGAAAATAGCCCCAAAACCAGCCATAAATATAGTTATACAACCAATTAAAAGTAAGAATCAACCACAATTATAAGTATCTAATATTGGTCTGAAACGAATTAATAAATAAACCCCAGCAGTAACAATAGTAGAAGAATGAACCAAAGCAGAAACAGGAGTAGGAGCAGCCATAGCAGCAGGAAGTCAAGAAGAAAAGGGAATTTGAACTCTTGTAGTTATAGCTGCTAAAACAATTAATATAGTAATAAGCTTTATTTCAAAAGAGTTAGAAATAAAATCATAATCATAAATATAATTTCAACCACCAAAATTCAATATTCAAGCAATAGAAATTAAAATAGCAACATCACCAATACGATTAGAAAGTGCAGTTTACATACCTTCACTATAAGATTTCACATTTTGGTAGTAAATAACTAATCAATAAGAAACTAAACCCAAACAATCTCATCCTAATAAAATTCTGATCAAATTAGGAATATTAATTAAAAAACCTATAGAAAGAATAAATATTAAAACAATAACAATAAAACCATGCTGAGAATTAGAATACATATGTAAAGTATAAACAGCTCTAAAAAAATTAAAGCAAAAAATCTTAAAGATCAAGACATAATTCTATTTAATAATCTAAGTTCACCTACCAAATTTAAAGGAGGAGGAGCAGCTATATTAGATGATCTCAAAAGGAATCATCATAAAGCCATTCTTGGTATCAAATTAATTATACCCTTGTTAAATAATAGTCTTCGTCTACTAAAGGTTCATAAATAATATTAGGCAAATAAAATAAAGCAGAAGAACATAAACCATGTCCAACCATTAAAGAAAGAGGACCTATACAACCTCATCAATTCATGGTCATCAATCCTCCAATAACCATTCTTATATGAGCAACAGAAGAATATGCAATTAAAGACTTTAAATCAACCTGTCGAAAACAAATAAATCTAACAATAACCCCACCAGATAAACCCAAAGACAATCAAAGATAATTAAACTTTAAACCCAAATAAGAAATAACCTTCATAACACGAAAAATACCATAACCACCTAACTTTAATAAAACACCAGCAAGAATCATTCTACCTGAAATAGGGGCCTCAACATGAGCCTTAGGAAGCCATAAATAAACCAAAAATATTGGCATCTTAACTAAAAAAGCAAGAATTATAAACACATAAAATATAAAATAATAAGAACCAAAATCAACCAATAAAGGAAAATATAAAGTATTAGAAAAAACATAAACCCTAAATAATACTAATAGTAAAGGTAATCTAGCAGCCAGAGTATAAAAAATTAAATAAACACCAGCCTGTAAGCGTTCAGGTTGATAACCTCGACCCAAAATCAAGAGTAAAGTAGGAACTAATCTAGCCTAAAAAAATATAAAAAGAAAGAAGTCAATCTAGCAAACGAACAATAAAGCATCATCATTAAAATTAAGACCATAAAGACAAAAAAATTAGAATGATAAGAACTTAAATAAACTGAACCTCTAGCAGTAATTATTAAAGAACAAATTCAAAAACTAAGCAAAATCAAACTAAAAGAAAACTAATCAATACCAAAATAATATCCAATTATATTCAAATCTGCGAATGAATAAACACAAATCATAAAAACAAAACTAGACAGAAATATTAAAGAATGAACCAACCATCAACAATTATTAACCAAACAAAGAGGGACCAAAAAAATAATTATAAATAAATACTTTAACATACAAATAAACCAAAAGAATTAAAAAAATCATTTCCATGAGAGCGAATTATTGAAACTAAAATAGAAAGACGTGAAGCACCTTCACAAACAGAAAAAACCAAAAAAATAACAGGAAAGAAATAATCATAATCAACTCAATAAGAAAAACAATAACTAATTTAAATAAAGAAAGAACAATATATTCTAATCTCAAAAGAACCATTAATAAATGCTTACGTTTAGAAGAAAAAACATAAACACCAGCAAAATAAACCAATAAAGAAGTAAAGACAGAGAATATAAACATTAGTTTTATAGTTTAAAAAAAACGCCGCTCTTGTAAACCGGAAATTAGTCCAGCCCCTCTTTTAAAACTTCAGAGGTGGAAAAGCTTCCATCATCGGTCCCCAAAACCGATATTTTTAATAAACTAACCCCTGAAATGATCAAAATAATAATTATATCACTATCAAACGTAATAAATATTAATTTTATTAAATTAAGACACCCAATACCGATAATGCTTTTCATTATCCTACAAACTTTTCTAGTTGGACTAATAACAGGAACAATAAAGGAAAGATATTGATTATCATATATTTTATTTTTAACGTTTCTTGGTGGTATATTAGTTCTATTTATTTGTATTACGAGAATTGCATCAAACGAAATATTTCAACCTAAATCAATTACTATAATTATTGCCTTAACAATATGAGTATTTATTATATCAACATTAATTATTTTAGATATAACAATATATTTAGACTTTTTCAAGAATACTGAAACTATAAATATTGATAATTCAATCAATTATCAAGAAAAAACAATATCTTTAGAAAAATTATATAATAGACCAACATTCATTATCACAATAATAATAATAATTTATTTATTTTTAGCACTATTAGCAGTTGTTAAAATCACTAATATTAACCAGGGGCCTATTCGTAAAATAAGATAATATACTAATGAATAAACCCTTACAATTATGACATCCTTTAATTAAAATCATTAATAACTTTTTAGTTGATTTACCTGCACCAACAAATATTTCATTTTGATGAAATTTTAGGTCCTTACTAGGGTTATGTTTGGTAATTCAAAATTTAACTGGACTATTTTAGCTATACATTATACATCAAATATTGAAATAGCATTTAGTAGTGTAGTTCACATCTGCCAAGACGTAAATGATGGTTGAATCATTCGAACCTTACATGCAAATGGAGCTTCTATATTTTTTATTTGTATATATTTACATGTAGGATGAGGAATTTCCTACGGATTTTACATATACATACAAGCCTGAATTATTGGTACAGTAATTCCATTCTTAGTTATAGCAACTGCATTTATAGGATACTTTTTACCTTGAGGTCAAATATCATTTTGAGGTGCGACAGTAATTACTAATTTATTATCAGCAATTCCATATTTAGGAACAGATTTAGTTCAATGAGTGTGGGGAGGGTTTGCTGGTGATAACGCAACATTAAATTGATTCTTTACGTTCCATTTTCTACTACCATTTATTATTGCTGCAATGGCGGCAATTCATTTATTCTTTCCTCACCAAACAGGGTCTAATAACCCCTTAGGCCTAAATGAAGATATTGAAAAAATTCCATTTCACCCATACTTTACTTTCAAGGATTCTATTACATTTGTATTAATAACATCATTATTAATTATACTGTGCTTGATTAATTGTTACCTCCTAGGGGATCCAGATAATTTTGTACCTGCTAACCCATATGTAACCCCCGTTCATATTCAACCAGAATGATATTTCTTACTTGCATATGCAAATCTACGATCAATCCCTAATAAGCTAGGAGGTGTTATTGTATTATTCTTATCAATTAGAATCTTAATAATTTTACCATTTTATAATAAAACACCATTCCGAGGTATTCAATTCGATCCTTTTAATCAGATTTTATTCTGAAATATAGTAGTTGTTGTATGCTTAGTAACATGAATCGGTAAACGACCTGTTGAAGAACCTTATATTATAACAGGACAAGTCTTAACAATTATCTACTTTACATACTTCTTAATTAATGTTCATGTTGCAAACACATGAGATAAACTAATTAAGGAATAATAAGTTAATTAGCTTAGGAAAAGCATATGTTTTGAAAACATAAAACTAGAAGTTTAACTCTTCTATTAACTTTTCTTAAAAAATTTCACTAAATAAATGAAATAAATAAAATCTTTAAACCAACAAAGAAAATAAAAAAATTCAAAGATAAAGGCAAAAAACTTTTTCAAGCTAAGTACATTAACTTATAACGAAAACGTGGTAATGTACCCCGAACTCAAATAAAACCAAAGGACATAACAGCAAGCTTAATAAAAAATATAAAAGAATAAAAATCACCACCTAAAAAAATTAAAGCTAATAATATTCTTATAAAAACAATTCCAGTAAACTCAACTAAAAAAATTAAAGTAAACCCACCAGCAACATATCCAATATTATAACCTGAAACTAACTCAGACTCACCTTCGGCCAAGTCTAAAGGAGTACGGTTGGGATCAGCTAAACAAGAAGCAAAACAAGCTAAAGCTAAAGGAAAAGAAATAATAATAAATCAACAATAAAGCTGATAATTTATAAAATCAAACATGTTAAAACTACCAATTAAAATAATCAAAATTAATAAAATTAAAGCCAAACTAACTTCATATGAAATTGTTTGAACAACAGACCGAAGAGAACCTAATAAAGAATAATTTGAATTAGAAGACCAACCAGCAATTATAACGGTACAAACACCTAATCCAGTACAACATAAAAAAAACAAAAATCCAGAAGAAAAAGAACATATATAAGTTAAGTAAGGGAAAATCACTCAAACAGCCAAGGAAATTATTAAATTAAAAACAGGAGAAAAATAATAAAGTAAATAATTATATATAATAGGAATTTGCTGCTCCTTACAAATTGACTTAACAGTTGAGGAATTCCTACAAATCCTACTTTATTTGGACCCTTTCGAAATTGGATATAACCTAAAACCTTATGCTCTAATAAAGTTAAAAATGCAACACTAATTAAAACACAAATAACTAATAAAAGAAAATTCAAAATAAACATAAATAAATCATAAAGTATCAATAGTATATGTAGAAAAAACCTACATAAATGAATTCTAAATTCAACACATTAATCTGTCAAAATAGTAATCTAATTAATATTAATCAATAAAATAAAAAATATTTCTACCATATGGTCCTTTCGTACTAATATGAATTAATAATCATAGGATAGAAACTGATCTGGCTCACGCTGGTCTGAACTCAGACCATGTAAGAATTTAAAGGTCGAACAGAAATAATTCCAAAATTTTTCTTAATCCAACATCGAGGTCACAATCTGCTTTGTCGATTTGAGCTCTCAAAAATAATTACGCTGTTATCCCTAAGGTAACTTAATCTTATGATCATAAATTACGGATCAAAACAACAAACATAAATAAATGATATAATAATGAAGAGTTTATTTATGCTTCATGTCACCCCAACAAAACATCATCATTAAATATAGAAAGACAAACAAAAAACTATATAAAAGTAAAATGTTAAGCTCTATAGGGTCTTCTCGTCCTAAAGAAAATTTTAAGCCTTTTGACTCAAAAGTTAAATTCAAAAATTTATTAAGAGACAGTTGATTTCTCGTCAAGCCATTCATTCCAGCCACTAATTAAGAGACTAATGATTATGCTACCTTTGCACGGTCAAAATACCGCTGCTCTTTAAAAATCCGCTCAGTGAGCATGCCAGACCTTAAATTATTTTCAAGAGGACATGTCTTTGATAAACAGGTGGAAATGAATTTTGCCTAGTTCCTTATAATAAATTCACAAGGTAAAAATTATATACAAATAAATATACTAATTCTATCATTATTTAAAAAATTTTAAAATTATACCAATAATCTTAATAAAAACATAAAATACTTATAAAATCAAAATAAAAAATAATGAACTAAACGTAATCTTTAAGATAGCTGGTTTAAAGCTTACTATTATATTTCATAAAACAAACTACATGTTATTAACTTCAAAGCTTATCCCTTAAAGAATAAATAAGTTAATATTTATACTTAAAAAATTAAATGAAAACAATTAACTTCAAAAAATTAACTTTTTTCTTAAGAAACTAGATATTTTTGGTAACGATTAACATCTCATTTATATAAATAATTCAATAATAATTATGATACATTTACTATAAATTATTATAAATCAACCCAAATCGAGACAAGTAAAGTAAATACTAAAATTTTGATAAACCCTGATACCAAAGGTACAGTAAATAAAAGCTACTTTTTAAAATTTAAAATAATATTTCATAAAACAATTACATTACCAATAAACTATAATCTAAAAAATCAATTCTACAAAATATACTAAGACAAAATTCGTCAAAGTTATTTTTATTAAATAATTAAATAAACGAAAAAGAAATATAATAAAATAAATAATCAAGATATCCTGATTTGCACAGAAAAATTTTCTGCAGTAATCAATAATGAGAGCGAAGGGCAATGTGTACACACCTCAGACCCAATATCAGTTAAATTAAATAAATTAAATTACTATCAAATCCACCTTCATTAACAGTATTTCACCATCAAATCCGTTATAAACAAAAATCTATTGTAACCCAATTCCTCTTAACTAAAAGCTGCATCTTGACCTGAAACATTTTATAATTGTAAATCTTGAGAATTATAACTCTAAAAAGATTCTCTGATAACGGAGATATACAAACAAATAAATTAAGTAGAGTAAATTGTGTATTATCAATCATGGGATAGGTTCCTCTGAATGGAATGAGATACTGCCAAATTCTTTGAGTTTAAAGACCTTAACTAATAGTACCCTGGTAAATATAATTAACATTTAAAATAATAGGGTATCTAATCCTAGTTTATTATTTTAATTTCACAGATTCATAAAAAGAGTTATAAATAAATTTTTACATTTCACCTTACAAATCTATATTTTAACCCTAAAAATATAATCAACTGTTTTAACCAATAATATTCACTTGTATCAATCGTATAACCGCGGCTGCTGGCACGAATTATGTCGATACTAAATCAATTGCTAAATCCAAAATCACTTGATAATCAAATCAAATGACTGCAAAAAGAACGTGTAGTTTAACGAAACTTACATATAATACAAAGAAAAAGTGAATAAACAAGCAAGAATAAAGCTTTTGAAAACAAAAAAAGAAATTCGAATAATTATAAAATTAAGAAAAAATAAAAGATTCAAATATTTAAAGAAAAAAAAGGAAAAAAAACAAAAAATTCCAAAAAAAAGGAACACACCCCCGTAAGACCATAACAACTTCTCCATTATATATAAATAAAGATTAATATGGAATATGTATACCAATAAATGTATTATATTCTTTCTTATTTAATCTTTCTTTTCACTAATAATAAAGAAAGATTAAATAATATAATAAATATATTTTATATAGTTATGTAATTTAACGTAATAAGTTATTAATATAATATTAACTTAAATATTAATTAGTTATATAATTTAATTATAGAAAATTATGTAATTGTATTACTATAATTAATATAATCATTTGTATTAATATAATATTTTATATTTAATATCATTAATAATGTTTATTATATCCAATTATAATAATATTTATATTAAATCAATATTATTATGTAATTTATAATTTAATAACCAATTTTAAGCTAAAAACAATTAGTTGCAAAAATCGTAGGTAAATAAATGTATTAAAATAAACATTAGAGTGTCAATCTAAAATAACTAAATAATTAGTACACATTGAAATACATCAGATGACTGAAAGTAAGTAATGGTCTCTTAAACCAAAAATAGTAAATAACGACTACTTCTGATGGGGAAATTTAATCCCAATCCCTCAAATATCCCCTCTCATATGGTTCTCCCTATTCATTATATTTTCGCCCACATTAATTTCATTTAATCAAATAAACTTTTATCTCATTTAAACCAAATATTATTAAAAGACCAGAAAAAAGAATAATTGATATAAAAAACTTGAATTGAAAATGAGAACAAACTTATTTTCAACATTCGATCCATCAACTAATATCTTCAATTAATCATTAAATTGAAATAGAACATTCTTAGGATTATTATTAATCCCATCAATGTTTTGACTTACTCCATCACGGATTAATATTATCTGAAATAAACTAAACTTAATCTTACACAATGAATTTAAAACATTACTAGGACCAAAATCATTTAATGGAACAACATTCATCTTTATCTCAATTTTTATTATAATACTATTTAATAATTTTATAGGATTATTCCCTTACATCTTTACTAGAACAAGACATTTGGCAGTAACATTTGCAATCGCTCTACCTATATGATTAAGATATATGTTATTTGGATGAATTAATCATACCAATCACATGTTTACACACCTTGCTCCTCAAGGAACACCGCCTGCATTAATATCATTTATACTATTAATTGAAACAATTAGAAATGTCATTCGACCAGGTACGCTAGCAGTACGACTAGCAGCAAATATAATTCCAGGATACTTGGTATTAACATTACTAGGAAATACCGGACCATCTATAGCAATAAACTTAATTTCATTATTAATTATAGGGCAAATACTTCTATTAATCTTAGAATCAGCAGTAGCAATAATTGAAGCTTATGTTTTCTCAATTTTAAGAACTTTTTATTCTAGAGAAGTATACTAAACCTATGTTAACAACTCACTCAAACCACCCATTCCACTTAGTAGATTATAGACCTTCACCATTAACAGGAGCAATTGAAGCAATAGTTCTAGTATCAGGATTAGCAAAATGATTTCACCTATTTAACATTAACTTATTTATAATCGGATTCGGAATTGCTCCTACTAACTATAATCCAATGATGACGAGATGTAGTACTAGAAGGGACATACCAAGGGCTACATACAGGTTTTGTATCATTTGGATTATGATGAGGAATAATTTTATTTATTGCATCAGAAGTACTATTCTTTGTTTCATTTTTCTGAGCATTTTTTAGAAGAAGACTAGCACCTACTATTGAACTAGGGATACTATGACCCCCAATAGGAATTCAACCTTTTAATCCTATACAAATTCCATTACTTAATACAGCAATTCTTTTGGCATCAGGGGTAACAATAACATGAGCACATCATAGTTTAATAGAATCTAATCATACTCAAGCGTTACAAGGACTATTCTTTACAGTATTACTACGACTATACATCACTATACTTCAAGCATACGAATATTGAGAAGCACCCTTCACCATTGCAGATGCAGTTTATAAATCAACATTCTTTGTTGCAACAGGATTCCATGGTCTACAAACAATTATGAGAACAATTTTTTTATCAACATGTCTACTTCGACATTCAATAAACCAATTCTCACCAAGACGCCACTTTGGATTTGAAGCAGCAGCTTGATACTTACACTTTGTAGATGTGGTATCATTATTCTTATACATCTCTATTTATTGATGAGGTAGATAATTGTTTTTCTAGTATAAATAGTACATTTGACTTCCAATCAGAAAGCTTGATATAAATCAAGAAAAACAAACCTGATTTTATCTACAAGAATTTGTATTAGATTTATTATCCCAATAATTGTTATAATTCTTGCAACAACATTATCAAACAAATTAATTAATTACCGAGAAAAAAGATCACCATTTGAGTGTGGATTTGACCCGAAAAGATCAGCACGAATAGCATTCTCACTTCGATTCTTCTTAATTGCAGTAATTTTCTTGATATTTGATGTAGAAATCGGACTAATCCTTCCAATTGTAATTATTTTTAAAACTTCAGACATTATAATCTGAAAAGTATTAACAATATTTTTTATTATAGATTTACTAGGCGGACTATACCATGAATGAAATCAAGGAGCCTTACAATGAGCAGAATAAAGGGTTGTAGTTAACTATAACATTTGGGTTGCATTCAAAAAGTATTGATATAATCAATCAACCTTAAATAGAATAAGAAGCGAAAGATTGCAGTCAGTTTCGACCTGGAAGGTTGGTAAATAAAATACCCTTATTCTTAATAATTGAATCCAAAAAAGTGGTGTATTACTGTTAATAATATAATGGAACTATAAAGTTCCAATTAAGGAAATATAAAACCAATATGATAGCTGCTAACTTTTTATATTAGCAGTTGAACTCTGTTAACATTTCTAAAATTTATATGGTTTAAATAAAACATTACATTTTCGCTGTAAAAATAATGTATGTATATTTATAAATACCTAAAAGTAAAAATACTTCCTTAACATCTTCAGAGTCACACTCTAATTATAAGCTATTTAAGTAAACGAAAAATAATACCACCAAAATAAATATTCAAAAAATAAAAGTTAAAATATAAATCTTTAAATTAGAATCATATCAACCCTGTATATAACCAATTAAATAAATAGTCTATATAAACCTTGACCACCAAATAATTCACCTCAACCATAATCAAATGATTTAAATGAATAATAACCTAATTTTAAAGGAATATATCTAATAAACTTAGTTGAAAGAAAGGGTATAAACCATATAGAACCAGCAAATCTAACAAAAGAAAGTATACTTAAAGAAAATAAATTTTGAGAAAAATCAAAATTAGAAATGAGATAACCCAAATAAGCACCTAAAACAACTACAGTAATAGTTAAAAACTTCAAATAATAAAGCAAGGCAATCACATGAGGAACAGGGAAAATTAATCAAGACAAAAGGCTACCACCAAAAACAGCAACAAACAATAAACCAATTATACCAAACTAAATATAATAACCCTTATCAACAAAAGAAAATCTAGAATAAAAATTGTTATCACCAGATATTGAATATTAAAAAAGACGAAAAGAATAAGAAGCAGTTAAACCAGTAGAAAAGAAATAAAGAAAAAAAATCAAACAATTAATTCATCTTAAACAAATCATCTCAAGAATTAAATCCTTTGAATAAAACCCTGCTAAAAAAGGTATACCACACAAAGACAAACTAGAAACATTAAAACAAACTGAAGTTAAAGGTATAAAATTAACAATTGAACCTATAAAACGAATATCCTGAGAATCCTTTAAATTATGAATTATTGAAGCTGCACACATAAACAATAACACCTTAAATAAAGCATGAGCTAATAAATGAAAAAATGCAAGTTTTGGATAACCCATAGCCAAAATTCTTATTATTAAACCAAGTTGTCTTAAAGTAGAAAGAGCAATAATTTTCTTCAAATCAAATTCAGAAAATAGCCCCCAAACCAGCATTAAATATAGTTAAACAACCAATTAAAAGTAAGAATCAACCACAATTATAAGTATCTAATATTGGTCTGAAACGAATTAATAAATAAACCCCAGCAGTAACAATAGTAGAAGAATGAACCAAAGCAGAAACAGGAGTAGGAGCAGCCATAGCAGCAGGAAGTCAAGAAGAAAAGGGAATTTGAACTCTTGTAGTTATAGCTGCTAAAACAATTAATATAGTAATAAGCTTTATTTCAAAAGAGTTAGAAATAAAATCATAATCATAAATATAATTTCAACCACCAAAATTCAATATCCAAGCAATAGAAATTAAAATAGCAACATCACCAATACGATTAGAAAGTGCAGTTTACATACCTGCACTATAAGATTTCACATTTTGGTAGTAAATAACTAATCAATAAGAAACTAAACCCAAACAATCTCATCCTAATAAAATTCTGATCAAATTAGGAATATTAATTAAAAAACCTATAGAAAGAATAAATATTAAAACAATAACAATAAAACGATTTATATTCTTTTCTCCCAATAAAAAATCCTCTCTATAATAAATAACCAAAGAAGAAATATATATAACAAAAGACATAAAAATAAGAGACATTAAATCCAAAATTAAAATCATAACATCAATAGAACCATTTAAATTAAAAAGTACTCATTCAAAAAAAATTCTATAATCAATTATTAAAGAATAAATTCCCAAAATAAAAATTATACTTCTCGAAAAAGATAAAGAAAAAACTCAAAGAACAAATAGAAAATAAATTCGTGGCCTAAGAGGAAAATTTCATATCATTGATTCCACAAAACAACATTTTTAATTAAAATACTTAAGCAACCTAAACAAAAAAATACTCGCCCTTTAAACAAAGAATGTTTAAAGGGAATCAATGTAAAAGTAAAAGATGATATTCACGAAAATAACCAAGAGAACAAGTATAAACACCAGAATAATAAATACCATGCTGAGAATAAGAATACATATATAAAGTATAAACTGCTCTAAAAAAAGACAAAAACATTTAAGCAAAAAATCTAAAAGAAGATCAAGACATAATTCTATTTAATAATCTACGTTCACCTACGAAATTTAAAGAAGGAGGAGCAGCTATATTAGATGATCTCAAAAGGAATCATCATAAAGCCATTCTTGGTATCAAATTAATTATACCCTTGTTAATTAATAGTCTTCGTCTACCTAAACGTTCATAAATAATATTAGACAAACAAAATAAACCAGAAGAAAATAAACCATGACCAACCATTAAAGAAAGAGAACCTATACAACCTCATCAATTCATGGTCATCAATCCTCCAATAACCATTCTTATATGAGCAACAGAAGAATATGCAATTAAAGACTTTAAATCAACCTGACGAAAACAAATAAATCTAAAAATAACTCCGCCAGATAACCCAAAGACAATCAAAAATAATTAAACTTTAAACCCAAATAAGAAATAACCTTCATAAAACGAAAAATACCATAACCACCTAACTTTAATAAAACACCAGCAGGAAACATTCTACCTGAAATAGGGGCCTCAACATGAGCCTTAGGAAGCCATAAATGAACCAAAAATATTGGCATCTTAACTAAAAAAGCAAGAATTACAAAGACATAAAATATAAAATAATAAGAACCAAAATCAACCAATAAAGGAAAATATAAAGTATTAGAAAAATCATAAGCCCTAAATAATACTAATAATTAAGGTAATCTAGCAACCAGAGTATAAAAAATTAAATAAACACCAGCCTGTAAGCGTTCAGGTTGATAACCTCAAAAAAAAATCAAATGTAAAGTAGGAACTAATCTAGCCTCAAAAAAATATAAAAAGAAAGAAGACTCAATCAAGCAAACGAACGATAAAGTATAATCATTAAAATTAAGACCATAAAGACAAAAAAATTAGAATGGCAAGAACTTAAATATACTGAACCTCTAGCAGTAATTATTAAAGAACAAATTCAAAACCTAAGCAAAATCATACTAAAAGAAAAATACTCAATACCAAAATAATATCTAATTATATTCAAATCTGCATATGAATAAACACAAATCATAAAAACAAAACTGGACAGAAATATTGAAGAAAGAACCAACCATCAACAATTATTAACCAAACAAAGAGGGACCAAAAAAATAGTTATAAATAAATACTTTAACATAAAGATAAACCAAAAGAATTAAAAAAATCATTTCGATGAGAACGAATTATTGAAACTAAAATAGAAAGACCTAAAGCACCTTCACAAACAGAAAAAACCAAAAAAATAACAGAAAAAAATTATCATAATCAAACTCAATAAGAAAAACAATAACTAATATAAATGAAGAAAGAACAATATATTCTAATCTCAAAAGAACCATTAATAAATGCTTGCGTTTAGAACAATAAACATAAACACCAGCAAAATAAACCAGTAAAGAAGTAAAGACAGACAATATAAACATTAGTTTTAATAGTTTAATAAAAAACGCCGGACTTGTAAACCGGAAATAAGTCCAGCCCCCACTTTTAAAACTTCAGAGGTGGAAAAGCATCCATCATTGGTCCCCAAAACGGAAATTTTTAATAAACTAAGCCCTGAAATGATCAAAATAATAATTATATCACTATCAAATGTAATAAATATTAATTTTATTAAATTAAGACACCCAATATCAATAATGCTTTTCATTATCCTACAAACTTTTCTAGTTGCACTAATAACAGGAACAATAATGGAAAGATATTGATTATCATATATTTTATTTTTAACGTTTCTTGGTGGTATATTAGTTCCATTTATTTATATTACGAGAATTGCATCAAACGAAATATTTCAACCTAAATCAATTACGATAATTGTTACCTTAACAATATGAGTATTTAATATATCAACATTAATTATTTTAGTTATAACAATATTTATAGACTTTTCAAGAATACTGAAACTATAAATATTGATAATTCAATAAATTATCAAGAAATAACAATATCTTTAGAAAAACTATATAATAGACCAAGATTCATTATCACAATAATAATAATAATTTATTTATTTCTAGCAATATTAGCAGTTGTTAAAATCACTAATTTTATCCAGGGTCCTATTCATAAAAAAAGATAATTTACTAATGAATAAACCCTTACAATTAAGACATCCTTTAATTAAAATCATTAATAACTCTTTAGTTGATTTAACTGCACCAACAAATATTTCATTTTGATGAAATTTTGGGTCCCTACTAGGGTTATGTTTGGTAATTCAAATTGGAACTGGACTATTTTTAGCTATACATTATACATCAAATATTGAAATAGCATTTAGTAGTGTAGTTCACATCTGCCGAGACGTAAATAATGGTTGAATTATTCGAACCTTACATGCAAATGGAGCTTCTATTTTTTTTATTTGTATTTATTTACATGTAGGGTGAGGAATTTACTACAGATCTTACATATACATACACACCTGAATAATTGGTACAGTAATTCTATTCTTAGTTATTGCAACTGCATTTATAGGATACGTTTTACCTTGAGGTCAAATATCATTTTGAGGTGCGACAGTAATTACTAATTTATTATCGGCAATTCAATATTTAGGAACAGATATAGTTCAACGAGTGTGGGGAGGGTATCCTGTTGATAACGCAACATTAAATCGATTCTTTTCATTCCATTTTGTACTTCCATTTATTATTGCTGGAATGGCAGCAATTCATTTATTCTTTCTTCACCAAACAGGGTCTAATAACCCCTTAGGCCTAAATGGAGATATTGAAAGAATTCCATTTCACCCATACTTTACTTTCAAGGAGTCTATTACATTTGTATTAATAACATCATTATTAATTATACTGTGCTTGATTAATCCTTAGCTCCTAGGGGATCCAAATAATTTTGTACCTGCTAACCCATTAGTAACCCCCGTTCATATTCAACCAGAATGATATTTCTTATTTGCATATGCAAATCTAGTAGTTGTATGCTTAGTAACATGAATTGGTAAACGACCTGTTGAAGAACCTTATATTATAACAGGACAAATCTTAACAATTATCTACATTACATACTTCTTAATTAATGTTCATGTTGCAAACACATGAGATAAACTAATTAAGGAATAATAAGTTAATTAGCTTAGGAAAAGCATATGTTTTGAAAACATAAAACTAGAAGTTTAACTCTTCTATTAACTTTTCTTAAAAAATTTCACTAAATAAATGAAATAAATAAAATCTTTAAACCAACAAAGAAAATAAAAAAATTCAAAGATAAAGGCAAAAAACTTTTTCAAGCTAAGTACTTCAACTTATCATAACGAAAACGTGGTAATGTACCCCCAACTCAAATAAAACCAAAGGACATAACAGCAAGTTTAATAAAAATATAAAATAATAATATCACCACCTAAAAAAATTAAAGCTAATAATATTCTTTTAAAAACAACTCTAGTATACTCAGCTAAAAAAATTAAAGTAAACTCACCTGCACCATATTCAATATTAAAACCTGAAACTAACTCAAACTCACCTTCGGCAAAGTCAAAAGGAGTACGGTTAGTTTCAGCTAAACAAGAAGCAAAACAAGCTAAAGCTAAAGGAAAAGAAATAATAATTAATCGACAATAAAGCTGATAATTTATAAAATCAAACATGTTAAAACTACCAATTAAAATAATCAAAGATAATCAAATTAAAGCCAAACTAACTTTGTATGAAATTGCATGAGCAACAGACCGAAGAGAACCTAATAAAGAATAATTTGAATTAGAAGACCAACCAGCAATTATAACAGTATAAACACCCAATCTAGTACAACATAAAAAAAACAAAAATCCATAAGAAAAAGAACATATATGCGTTACGTAAGGGTAATCACTCAAACAGCCAAGGAAATCATTAAATTAGAAACAGGAGATAAATAATAAAGTAAATAATTAGATATAATAGGAATTGGCTGCTCCTTACAAATTAACCTAACAGCATCACTAAAGGGTTGAGGAATTCCTACAAACCCTACTTTATTTGGACCCTTTCGAATTTGGATATAACCTAAAACCTTACGCTCTAATAAAGTTAAAAAAGCAACACTAATTAAAACACAAAAAAATAATAAAAGAAAATTCAAAATAAATAAAATAAATCATAAAGTATAAATACTATTTGTAGAAAAAACCTACATAAATGAATTCTAAATTCAACACATTAATATGTCAAAATTGTAATCTAATTAACATTAATCAATAAAATAGAAAATATTTCAACCATATGGTCCTTTCGTACTAATATCAATCAATCAAAACACCAAACATAAATAAATGATATAATAAAGAAGAGTTTATTTATTCTTCATGTCACCCCAACAAAACATCATCATTAAAAATAGAAAGACAAACAAAAAACTATATAAAAGTAAAATGTTAAGCTCTATAGGGGCTTCTCGTCCTAAAGAAAAATATAAGCCTTTTGACTCAAAAGGTAAATTCATAAATTTATTAAGAGACAGTTGATTTCTCATCAGGCCATTCATTCCAGCCATTAATTAAGGGACTAATGATTATGCTACTTTTGCACGGTCAAGATACCACGGCTCTTTAAAAATCCGCTCAGTGAACAGGCCAGACCTCAAAGTATTTTCAAGAGGACATGTTTTTGATAAACAGGCGGAAATCAATTTTGCCTAGTTCCTTATAATAAATTCACAAGGTAAAAATTATATACAAATAAATATACTAATTCCATCATTATTACAAAAATTTTAAAATTAAATCAATAATCTTAATAAAAAACCTAAACTACTTATAAAATCAAAATAAAAAATAATGAACTAAAATGTAATCTTAAAGATAGCGGGTTTAAAGCTTACTGTTATATTTCATAAAACAAATTATAGGTTATTAACTTCAAAGCTTATCCCTTAAAGAATAAATAAGTTAACATTTATACTTAAAAAATTAAATAAAAACAATTAACTTCAAAAAATTAAATTTTTTCTTAAGAAACTAGATATCTTGGGAAACGATTAACATCTCATTTCTATAAATAATTTAGTACTAATTATGATACATTAACTATAAATTATTTATAAATCAACCCAAATCAAGACAAGTAAAGTAAATACTAAAATTTTGATAAACCCTGATACAAAAGGTACAATAAATAAAATCTACTTTTTAAAATTTAAAATAATATTTCATAAAACAATTATGTTTCGAATAAACTATAATCTAAAAAATCTATTCTACAAAATTGACTAAGACAAAATTCGAAAAAATTATTTTTATTAAATAACTAAACAAACAAAAAATAAATATAATAAAATAAATAATCAAGATATCCTGATTTGCACAGAAAAATTTTCAGTGTAAATGTAACACTTTACTAATAAGTTATATCTTGAAACTCTTCCTAGATACACTTTGCAGTACATCTACTGTGTTACGACTTATCTCATCTAAATTGAAGCTACCTTAAAATAATAAAATGGAATAATCAATAATGAGAGCGACGGGCGATGTGTACACACCTCAGACCCAATGTCAGTTCAATTAAATAAATTAAATTACTATCAAATCCACCTTCATTAACAGTATTTCCCCATCATATACGTTATAAACAAAAATCTATTGTAACCCACCTCCTCTTAACTATAAACTGCACCTTGACCTGAAATATTTTATAATTATAAATCTTGAGAATTATAACTCTAAAAAGATTCTCTGAAAACGGAGATATAGAAACAAATAAATTAAGTAGGGTAAATCGTGTATTATCAATCACGGGGTAGGTTCCTCTGAATGGAATGAGACACCGCCAAATTCTTTGAGTTTAAAGACCTTAACTAATAGTACCCTGGCAAATATAATTAACATTTAAAATAATAGGGTATCTAATCCTAGTTTATTATTTAATTTTCACAGATTCATAACAAGAATAATAAATAAATTTTAACTTTTCACCTTCCAAATCTATATCTTAACCCTAAAAATATAAACAACTGTTTTAACCAATAATATTCACTTGTATCAATCGTATAACCGCAGCTGCTGGAACGAATTATGCCGATACTAAATCAATTGCTAAATCCAAAATCACTTGATAATTAAATCAAATTACTGCAAAAAGAACATTTAGTTTAACGAAACTTACATATAATACAAAGAAAAAGTGAATAAACAAGCAAGAATAAAACTTTTCGATACAAAATTAAGAAATTTGAAAATTTATAAAATTAAGAAAAAATAAAAGATTCAATTATTTAAAGAAAAAAAAGAAAAAAACACAAAAAATGACCAAAAAAAAAGAAATGCACCCACGTATGAACACAACAACTTCTCTATTATATATATATAAAGATTAATATGGAATATGTATACTAATAAATGTATTATAATCTTTCTTATTTAATCTTTCTTTTCACTAATAAAGAAAGATTAAATAATATAATAAATATATTTAATACAATTATGTAATTTAATGTAATATGTAATTAGTATAAAAATAACTTTATATTAAATTAACTTAAATATTAGTTAGTTAAATAATTTAATTATAGAAAATTATATTATTATAATTATTATAATTAATATAATCATTTGTATTAATATAATATTGTACATTTAATATCATTAATTATTTTTGCTATATCTAATTATAATAATATTTAATATTAAATTACATATTATTATATTATTTATAATATAATAACCTATTTTAAGCTAAAAACATTAGTAGCTAAAATCCTAGATAAATAAATGTATAAAAATAATCATTTAATGATAATAAAATAACATTGTAGGTATATAAATTTAATTAAATGTAATATTTATTATATTATATATTCAAATTATCCGAATCGAGATAAATTAATTTGAAATAACCAAAATAATACATAAACAAATTTAAAAAAAATTTTTTTAATTTATATATTAAATATAAATGAAGTGCCTGATTAAAGGGTTACCTTGATAGGGTAAAACAAGTACATAAAAATTACCTTCATTAAAAATTACATAAGACAGAATTAACCTACCTCCTTTAATATAAAAAACTAACGTGCATCATACACCTTAATGTAAACAGGTAAGCTAAACAAGCTAATGGGTTCATACCCCATTTATAGAGGTATCAATCCTCTCCTTTTTAATGACCAACAACTCTACAAAACTTCTCTTCCTATCAACATTAACGATACGAACGATCCTGTCCATTTCATCAAACTCCTGATTCGGAGTTTGAATAGGACTTGAGATCAACTTACTTTCATTTATTCCGCTCCTAACAAGAAGTAAATATATAATAATAAATGAGTCGTCAATTAAATATTTTATTGTCCAAGCTATAGCATCGACAATACTATTATTTACAATTTTGCTGATTCAAATAAGGTATCCAATATGGTGAGAAAGAGAATTTATTCCCACAATAATAATTAGATCTAGATTATTATTAAAGATTGGGGCTGCACCCTTTCATTTCTGATTTCCAGAAGTAATAGGAGCTTCGAGATGAAATAACTGTTTAACACTAATAACATGACAAAAAATTGCCCCAATAATGGTTTTATCTTATTGTATTCAACTAAGAACTTTCATTTGAACAATTATCATTCTAAGAATAATTATTGGAGCAATAGGTGGCTTAAATCAAACATCTCTACGCCAACTTCTAGCATATTCCTCAATTAGACATTTAGGGTGAATAATTAGATCCCTAACAGTAAGAGAAAACATCTGAGAACAATATATTATTATTTACTCACCATTAAGATTAATTATGGTCTTATTATTTAAGCAAATAAGTCTATTTTTTATAAACCAAATTTATTCAGCCAGAAATATAAAAACTGAAATTAAATTCATAATATTTTTATCTCTCATATCCCTAGGTGGTTTACCACCATTCCTTGGATTTCTACCAATATGAATTGTAATACAATCATTAATAGAAAATAACATAACAACTATTATAACCATTATGGTTGTATTAACTACAATTACACTTTATAATAATATACATATTAGATTCTCAGCCCTAATTATGTCATACAGAGAAAATTCATGATCTATAAATAATAAAGTCTCAAAAATCAAGAATTATTCTTCCTATAACAGTAATAATTTCAACAATATGATTAATGTCAACATCAACCTTAATCTCATTATACTAAGGACTTAAGTTAATTAAACTAATAACCTTCAAAGTTATAATTAGAAGAATAGTCTTTTAGGCCTTAGTAAAATTTTACACCTATTGAATTGCAGTCTAGAATCATAATTGAATATAAGACCTAAAACATGGTAAGAGAGAAACATCTCATAAGTAGATTTACAGTCTACCACCTAAAATTCAGCCATCTTACCGCAAAAATGATTCTTCTCAACAAACCATAAGGATATTGGTACTTTATACTTCTTATTTCGAGTGTGAGCAGGAATAGTAGGAAAATCAATAAGAATACTTATCGTGCTGAACTTGGTCAACCAGGATCTCTAATTGGAGATGACCAAATTTATAATGTTATTATTACAGCCCATGTATTTGTAATAATTTTTTTATAGTAATACCTATTATAATTGGTTGATTTGGTAATTGACTCGTACCATTAATCATTGGTGCACCAGATATAGCATTTCCACGAAAAAATAATATAAGTTTTTGATTACTACCGCCTTCATTAACCCTTCTTCTTACATCTTCTATGGTAGATAACGGTGCTGGTACAGGATGAACAGTTTACCCCCCTCTTGCAGGAGCTATCGCACATGGGGGTGCATCTGTAGACCTAGCTATTTTTTCACTCCACTTAGAAGGTGCATCATCTATTCTTGGTGCAGTAAACTTCATTACAACAACAATTAATATACGAGCAGAAAGTATAACTCTAGATCAAACACCTTTATTTGTATGATCTGTAGCTATTACAGCCCTTCTCCTCCTTCTTTCACTTCCAGTATTAGTGGGAGCTATTACTATACTATTAACAGACCGAAATTTAAATACATCATTATTTGACCCTGCAGGAGAAGGTGACCCAATTCTATATCAACACCTATTTCGATTCTTTGGACACCCAGAAGTTTACATTTTAATTCTACCAGGATTTGGGATTATCTCTCACATTGTATGTCAAGAAAGAGGAAAAATTGAATCATTTGGAACATTGGGTATAATTTATGCTATATTATCAATTGGGCTAATAGGTTTTATTGTATGAGCACATCACATATTCACAGTAGGAATAGATGTTGACACACGAGCATACTTTACATCAGCAACAATAATTATCGCTGTACCTACAGGAATTAAGGTATTCAGATGATTAGCTACACTATATGGAACTAAATTCAAATTCAATCCACCATTATTACGAGGTTTCGGATTTATTTTTCTATTCACAATTGGTGGACTAACAGGATTAGTATTAGTAAATTCATCACTTGATATTGTATTACATGATACATACTATGTAGTAGCCCACTTCCATTATGTATTATCAATAGGAGCAGTATTTGCAATTATAGTGTAAGTAGGCTGTTTAGGTTTTTTTATTGGTAACGCCACCTCTGTATGAAAATCACTGGCTGTGCTGTGTGCAGTCTGTGGCTGCTTTGCATTGTTGTAATACTCGCCATTGTAGTGTTGGGCAGCTGGGCTGTTAACACCGCGTAGCGTTGCGCAATTTGGCGCTGAGTCGGCAGCGTGGTGGATGTGGGGTGAGAGATGGCGGAGTTTAGTAATTTGCCATGAACTGCTATATATATTATGACTATTAAGATAAATACATTGTATGTTCTCTATTAATATCTTTCATTTGCTAACTATCCCTATCAGTAGTTAGTGCCTTCCGTAGTTTGAATCTTTTATTTAGCTGGCAGTAGTGGTGCTCGCTGTATTGCAATAGTTCGAATAACCAAGATTTTTGTGAGGTAAGTGATTTGTGAAACGTATAGGTTAAAGTTAGTCAGAGCCATTCTTTTATAGGGATTTTTGAAAGTCAGATTGCGTTGCGCTAAAAATATTGTATGTCAGTTTAAGCACAGTCTTGTATAATTGTTCAAAGGGGACGTTTCATATGTTGACCCTTAGCCGAGGATACCTCACGGGAATCTTCTGATTTTTTCTTGTAGTTTGTGTATTTAGTGTAGATTTTGTTTATTGCTGGTGTGTAATTGTAGAGAGAATCTCCTTTGTAGTTGCAGTCTTTCATTGTTGTACAGTAAAACAGGTGTGGCATGCATGTAGATTTGCACAAAGTATTTCGCAGCTGCACTTGCAATTAAGTAGACATTATATCGATTGCTATGTTATTTTATTTTGCTCTTCAAATTTTGCTTTTCTGTGACAATTATGGCGAGTGAAAAACGTAATACTAGGCTCCAAAGTAAACTGAGAAACGACAGTGAAGACGAAAGCAGTGTGTTAGCGCCACCGATTAATGAATGAACTGATGTTCAAAGTAGTAATTTGGTAATTGTGCATAGGGAAATGGAGAGGGCTGCAAACAATGGTGTAGACAGTGAAACAGGTAGTGAACAGGGAAGCATTATCGACGATCGCTCGGCAACAGCTCACCTCAGGAATCCGAAATGACAGGACACAATTTCGCAAATACTGTAGATTCAGGTTTTGGGTCATCACCGTTTTCTCAAATAAGTCAAGACACATTTTCTGCTTGTCAAAATGTGAATGTTGCCGGTGCAAATGCACTGCCGAAAAGGGTAGAGAAACAGATTCCAGACACTAATACATTATTATTGCAATTAATGCAACAAATGGAACAAAATCAGAGACAAATGCGACAAAATCTTAAAAAGTTAGACACAGTGGAACAAAATCTTAAAAAGTTAGACACAGTGGAACAAAATCTTCAAAAGTTAGACACAATGGAACAACACCAGAGACAAACACAGCAACAGTTAGACACAATGGAACAAAATCTTCAAAAGTTAGACACCACACTTGATCAAACACGTGAAGATTTAACTACTGAGTTACATAACATCGAATCGAAATGTCAAAAAGTCTGTAATGACGTACAAACACAAATTTGTGAGCATCTCCAACCAATTTTTTCACGGCATGAAAATGCATTACAGAATTACGAAGCAGCCATAAAAGAACTGCAAACCACTGTTCATGAAAATCATGAGACCTTGTGGGCTAAAATTGACCTGAGTTGCATCTACCGATTCGGTTACGCAACTTGCAAAAACTCAGGAAAACTTGAAGGACACAGTAGATTCGATTTCAACACAAATGGACACTCTAAAACTTGGTTCAGAAAAACACACTGAGGAAATGTGTTCACTATCGGAGAAAGTAGCCGAACTTTCGGATCAGGTCACTAAATTATCTACAAAGGTAGATGATGATCTGATTGACACAAGACCTGTAGCCTTCACTGACACAGAAGAGTATGAACAAATTAGAAAATTCAAACAGAATCAAAATCAAATCAATACACAGTACAAAAGAGAAATCCGGGAAGTACAAGATCAGCTGACACAGGTAATACAAGAATTACGTATTTCAGAGGACACTCGCGCCCCAATACAGGAAGAGGGACATAGAAATACGGAACAGCAACAAAATAATAACACAGGTCATTTCGGAAGTTATGAAAGAAATTGGCAATGTGCACCGAATTTTGAGATGGAACGGCCGACACGACCTAACAATGACCGATATGCGACTCGCCGACATGATGATTTTGACTATAAGCTATTCATTACTACACGTAAATTCAAAACATTTAAGAATTCTGGCAACGACATTCATCCACAAGCATGGCTCCATCAATGCTCTTATTGCTTTCCTCCCAACTGGTCGTTAGAACACAGATTAGAATTTATGTGTGGCTATTTGGAGAATGAACCAGCTGTAAGAATGCGATCGGTCATTCACGATTGCCACAGTAAAGGAGAATTTTACCATGCCTTCCTCTCAGCATATTGGTCTCAAGCTACACTAGACCGAGTAAAACATAGCATCATGATGATGAAACACTTTGAACAATCTGAATTTTCCAGTCTTGTCAAATATTTTGAAGACATGTTGCATAAGAATCAGTATCTTTCAAACCCATACAGCCCCTCAGAACTCATCCGCATTTGCTTAATCAAATTGCCTGAACATTTACGACATATTATTTTAGCAGGACGTTGCAAAGACGACACTGAGGCTTTTTAGGGACTGTTACAAGAATTAGAAATTGACACAGACAGTCACGGGATGCGAAAACAGGAAAACAATCACTACAGGTCACATCCGTCACAATTCCGTGACGACAGAAACAATAACTGGACACGACAAGTCTATTCTTACAACGCAAATCGTGACCAAAACAGACCCCACCCATATGACAACCACTGGCAGAGTAGTAATAGTTACAGAGAAAGATCGCATCTCCGTAGTAATGACTATCACAGAGACAATCAGAGAAACAGACAATATGGGAACCAAAACAATTATTATCAAGGAAGGCAGAATAACTTCAGACGCAACAGTTCGGCGCACAGTTACGATTCAGGGAGAAATTCTCCACCACGTGACGGACAAGGAAGAAACTACGGAATCTACCGACATGATGACAGACGATATATTCGTAACGACAGACCTGAATTGCATCAGAACTGGTGGGATTCAATCAGGGCAGGGCCTTCTTGTCAGAGTGAATTTGTGTTAGTTCGGCCTCCTAATCCCAATAACGATGCGCGCCAACAAAGAAACAGACAATGACCTGCACCGCAGGCAGCCACATGCGCCGGCTGGCTCAGAGAAAAATAACATAGACGCTAACCTTGAGAAAAATTCCAGTGTTCTTTACCGATGTATACCGCATGACAATTGCATTCAAGTCCAAACTCTGATTACTATGAAGAGTAAAGGATTTCACCACACTTCACATATAAAAACGATTATTGAAAGATAATCTGTTTTTTAACTTAGTCTTTGCTATAAAACGTTTCACATCACGTTACTAGTATGCTTTAGAAACTGTTACCATGCAACAATGTTTGAAGTTAAATATCCAGAGACCTATATCAAGAGACCTTATTTCAACAGAAATTATGAATGCATTGTTATAGTGAACAGACGACACAATGTGGTTATTTGTACATTCTTACTTGTTAGTTGCACGATTACGTAACGACTATAAGGCTCACATACTTAGAACATTTACCAGTACTGCTAATGAGATTTTAATGCAACATTTTGGTTTACTTGAAATTTGGTGTATCATGAGGTAAGTACATTGGCTTCTGCAGAACTTAGCTTTCGGAGCACGATAACTATGACACTTCCACAGAGATTATCTTACAGGAAGACGCACATTTAGCGCTACAGGACACGTATTTGAGTGATTAATTTTGTACTTAAATCATTTATTTTTAAAGATATTTGAAGTACAATGATACAAAGGATTCCCGTGATCCACTTCATTCCATTGCTGTAATCTGTAACACCTGAGAGTATAATTACATTAATCCTCAGGGGGGTACACGCCTACTTTGTTTACCATGTATTTGGCAAGCACAAGGAGCCCTAGCTAATATGGTATTTGCTTATACAACTTTACACCTTGGTACCATATTCCTCTAACACAGAATTACACAGCTATCTGATCATTTAACAGAGAAAGAAATTTTTTTTACTACATCAGTCACACATGTTTACGCAATTACGCAGTTGGGTAACTTCACACTTATGAAACTGTATTTTTCTGTACTTTGTAAACTGTTCATATTTTTTCGGAACCATTGTGATACTATGAGAGCTCTGAATGACGTATTTGGTATAGGATCATGATATTTAAAGTATGTTTGAAGTAGATGACACTCTTGAAATGAGCAGAGAATTTTTTTAAGGTTTTGACATTATTGCAAAAAGCTACGACGTTTTTGAGATTTGACTGAGGTGTTATGATGTTATTATTATGACAACGATGTGTATTATGCTGTTGAGGTATGTTTATGATCAATAAGATGATGCTACCGTATATGAGGAATTTGATTATGCTATGTATTTATTAAGATGAAATATTGTAGAAGTGTCGACGAATATACATGTGTGTAATAAGGTAAGGAGTAATCAATAGTGGTTAGGGACTCTGGTTTGTGAAAAAGGTTGTTGGAAACCAAGAATCGTACTTTAAGAGTTATGAAATGTGTGTATATGCGTGAATGTATCACAATGCTGGCGAAAATTTTTTGGACACTGTTATATTTATAGGATTTTGTTTCCATAGATTTGTAACCCAAATTCTTGACCTGTGAAATATTTGTATATGAGACTGTCACTGTAGCGGAAACTGGTGTCGTAAATATTTCGGTAAGAAAGTTAAGTGACCACCTGCACGTAATGCGTCGTGGGCACCCAGCTGGGCGACAGTCGCCTGAAAAAAGAAAAAGCCACTAGCGTGTGCCTTTCAGAGGTAGAGGTGAAAAAAAAGGGAGGCCATTATCCTCGCTATTGACATTCCTTTGTAGAAAGCATCGCAAATACGACACGCTCATAACTTGGAAACATTCTTACATCTGCACACCTGATTAGGACAAGTGTCTATCTACGAGAATTGAGAGAATTTCTACTAACTTATGAAATGCCTCATGACTACTGAATGATTATTTTATGCTTTACTTTGTACATAGTTGCTTATTTCATTTGATATCTGGTTTCCAGCTGTCTTGCAGCATTGGTTTCATAAAATAAAATTAAATGCATTTGCTAATGTGAACACTTTCTGTCAACAGATCTATTAAATAATTATTTTATGACCCACATTCTTCGAAAAAGGAGCTCTTGGAATGGAAAGAACAATAAGAAGGGACTAATAACAGTAACTGCACATATCATTTTCTTTTCAAGTACTTGGTAACTTTTTTGGTAGAGTAACTTCTTGTGGTGCACCACTTTAATTACTTAGACATTAAGATGTGATTATACATTGCATTTTTATCTTTAGTGTACTATTTTTTCTGCTTGAGCTATGTCATGTTTAGATATATGTATTTTTTATTTGCTGCTGCTGTTTGCCAGGCATAATGTTACTGAATTTGACTTTGTATTATGCTGTTAAGCCAGTTTACTACGCATTTATTTTTCTTGTTTGCTGCACAGTGCTTTATATTAGTGGTAAAGTTGCAATTGCTTTGTCAGTTTGAATTTTTTGTCATTGATGTTTGTGTTAATTGTTTTGTGCTGCTGCATTGCCTCGTCCCTTGGTTTAGCATCTGAGCTCAGTAGATTTAAGTTAGCTTAAGAGGTGGTAGACTACATAAGAAACTGACTATGGACAATAGAAAAAAATGCATTAAAATGTTATATGAAAAAGATTTGGGCCAAAATGAGTATTGTACACTGAGAAATAATTATTTTGAAAGAAATATGAATAGAATACAGAAAGCAGGTATAGATAGCACTTTTTGAAATAATGAAGAACGAAGGCAGATCTCCAAGAAGTAAAGAAAGTTTTGTTTGCAAGATACTGCAGTAAAACAAACCCAGTCCTTTCCCTTTCTGTTATTCCGCTGTGTTTGTGTACTCTTGTATATTTATGTTCTTCCTGTCTTTATATGTTTACCTCATAAGACTTATGTTGTAGAATTTTTCTCATACTCAGCTACATGAACTATGATGAGGAATACTGTTATCCTCAAATATAATTTTCATTAATAATACACTCCTGGAAATGGAAAAAAGAACACATTGACACCGGTGTGTCAGACCCACCATACTTGCTCCGGACACTGCGAGAGGGCTGCACAAGCAATTATCACACGCACGGCACAGCAGACACACCAGGAACCGCGGTGTGGGCCGTCGAATGGCGCTAGCTGCGCAGCATTTGTGCACCGCCGCCGTCAGTGTCAGCCAGTTTGCCGTGGCATACGGAGCTCCATTGCAGTCTTTAACACTGGTAGCATGCCGCGACAGCGTGGACGTGAACCGTATATGCAGTTGACGGACTTTGAGCGAGGGCGTATAGTGGGCATGCGGGAGGCCGGGTGGACGTACCGCCGAATTACTCAACACGTGGGGCATGAGGTCTCCACAGTACATCGATGTTGTCGCCAGTGGTCGGCGGAATTCTGAGCATTTTTTAGAAGAAGACTAGCACCTACTATTGAACTAGGGATACTATGACCCCCAATAGGAATTCAACCTTTTAATCCTATACAAATTCCATTACTTAATACAGCTATTCTTTTGGCATCAGGAGTAACAGTAACATGAGCACATCATAGTTTAATAGAATCTAATCGTACTCAAGCATTACAAGGACTATTCTTTACAGTATTACTAGGACTATGCTTCACTATACTTCAAGCATGCGAATATTGAGAAGCAGCCTTCACCATTGCAGATGCAGTTTATGGATCAGAATTCTTTGTTGCAACAGGATTCCATGGTCTACATGTAATTATCGGAACAATTTTCTTATCAACATGTCTACTTCGACATTCAATAAACCAATTCTCACCAAGACACCACTTTGGATCTGAAGCAGCAGCATGATACTGACACTTTGTAGACGTAGTATGATTATTCTTATACATCTCTATTTATTGATGAGGTATATAATTGTTTTTCTAGTATAAATAGTACATTTGACTTGCATTCAGAAAGCTTGATATAAATCAAGAAAAACAATCCTGATTTTATCTACAAGAATTTGTATTAGATTTATTATCCCAATAATTGTTATAATCCTTGCAACAACATTATCAAAAAAATTTATTAATGACCGAGAAAAAAGATCACCATTTGAGTGTGGATTTGACCCAAAAAGATCAGCACGAATACCATTCTCACTTCGATTCTTCTTAATTGCAGTAATTTTCTTAAGTTTTGATGTAGAAATCGCACTAATCCTTCCAATTGTAATTATTTTTAAAACTTCAGACATTATAATCTGAAAAGTATCAACAATATTTTTTATTATAGTATTACTAGGCGGACTATACCATGAATGAAACCAAGGAGCCTTACAATGAGCAGAATAAAGGGCTGTAGTTAACTATAACATTTGGGTTGCATTCAAAAAGTATTGATATAATCAATCAACCTTAAATAGAATAAGAAGCGAAATATTACAGTCAGTTTCGTCCTGGAAGGTTGGTAAATAAAATACCCTTATTCTTATTAATTGAATCCAAAAAGTGGTGAATTACTGTTAATAATACAATTGAACTATAAAGTTCCAATTAAGGAAATGTAAAGCCAATATGAAAGCTGCTAACTTTTTATGTTAGCGGTTAAACTCCGTTAACATTTCTAAAATTTATATAGTTTAAATAAAACATTACATTTTCACTGTAAAAATAATATATGTATATTTATAAATAACCAAAAGTAAAAATACTTCCTTAACATCTTCAGTGTCACACTCTAATTATAACCTATTTAAGTAAACGAAAAATAATACCACCAAAATAAATATTCAAAAAATTAAAGTTAAAAGATAAATCTTAAAATTAGAAATTAGAAATTAGAAATTATAACCAATTAAATAAATAAATAGTCTATATAAACCTTGACCACCAAATAATTCACCTCAACCTCAATCAAATGATTTAGATGAATAATAACCTAATTTTAAAGGAATATATCTAATAAACTTTGTTGAAAGAAAGGGTATAAACCATATTGAACCAGCAAATCTGACAAAAGAAAGTATGCTTAAAGAAAGTAAATTTTGAGAAAAATCAAAATTAGAAATAATATAATCCAAATAAGCACCTAAAACAACTACAGTAATAGTTAAAAACTTTAAATAATATGGCAAGGCAATCACATGAGGAACAGGGAAAATTAATCAAGACAAAAGGCTACCACCAAAAACAGCTACAAACAATAAACCAATTATACCAAACGAAATATAATAACCCTTATCATCAAAAGAAAATCTAGAATAAAAATTATTATCGCCGGATATTGAATAATAAAAAAGACGAAAAGAATAAGAAGCATAAACTTAGTTGAAAGGAAGGGTATAAACCATATAGAACCAGCAAATCTGACAAAAGAAAGTATACTTAAAGAAAATTAATTTTGAGAAAAATCAAAATTAGAAATGAGATAACCCAAATAAGCACCTAAAACAACTACAGTAATAGTTAAAAACTTAAAATAATAAGGCAAGGCAATCACATGAGGAACAGGGAAAATTAATTAAGACAAAAGGCTACCACCAAAAACAGCAACAAACAATAAACCAATTATACCAAACGAAATATAATAACCCTTATCATCAAAAGAAAATCTAGAATAAAAATTATTATCACCAGATATTGAATAATAAAAAAGACGAAATGAATAAGAAGCAGTTAAACCAGTAGAAAAGAAATAAAGAAAAAAAATCAAACAATTAATTCATCTTAAACAAACCATCTCAAGAATTAAATCCTTTGAATAAAACCCTGCTAAAAAAGGTATACCACACAAAGACAAACTAGAAACATTAAAACAAACTGAAGTTAAAGGAATAAAATTAACAATTGAACCTATAAAACGAATATCCCGAGAATCCTTTAAATTATGAATTATTGAACCTGCACATATAAACAATAACGCCTTAAATAAAGCATGAGGTAATAAATGAAAAAATGCAAGTTTTGATAACCCATAGCCAAAATTCTTATTATTAAACCAAGTTGTCTTAAAATAGAAAGAGCAATAATTTTCTTCAAATCAAATTCAGAAAATAGCCCCCAAACCAGCCATAAATATAGTTATACAACCAATTAAAAGTAAGAATCAACCACAATTATAAGTATCTAATATTGGTCTGAAACGAATTAATAAATAAACCCCAGCAGTAACAATAGTAGAAGAATGAACCAAAGCAGAAACAGGATTAGGAGCAGCCATAGCAGCAGGAAGTCAAGAAGAAAAGGGAATTTGAGCTCTTTTAGTTATAGCTGCTAAAACATTTAATATAGTAATAAGCTTTATTTCAAAAGAATTAGAAATAAAATCATAATAATAAATATTATTTCAAGCACCAAAATTCAATATTCAAGCAATAGAAATTAAAATAGCACCATCACCAATACGATTAGAAAGTGCAGTTAACATACCTGCACTATAAGATTTCACATTTTGGTAGTAAATAACTAAACAATAAGAAACTAAACCCAAACCATCTCATCCTAATAAAATTCTAATCAAATTAGGACTAATAATTAAAAAAGCTATAGAAAGAATAAATATTAAAACAATAACAAAAAAACGATTTATATGCTTTTCTCCCGATTTATAATCCTCTCTATAATAAATAACCAAAGAAGAAATATATATAACAAAAGACATAAAAATAAGAGACGTTCAATCCAAAATTAAAGTCATAACAAGCATAGAACCGTTTAAATTAAAAAGTTCTCATTCAACAAAAACTCTATGATCAATTATTAAATAATAAATACCCAAAATAAAAATTATAGTTCTAGAAAAAATAAAGAAACAAAACTCAAAGAACAAATAGAAAATAAATTCGTGGCCTAAGATGAAAAATTCATATCATTGATTCCACAAAACAACAGTTTTAATTAAAATACTTAAGCAACCTAAACAAAAAAATACTCGCCCTTTAAACAAAGAATGTTTAAAGGGAATCAATGTAAATGTAAAAGATGATATTCACGAAAATAACCAAGAGAACATGTATAAACACCAGAATAATAATTACCATGCTGAGAATAAGAATACATATATAAAGTATAAACAGCTCTAAAATAAGACAAAAAAATTAAAGCAAAAAGAAGATCAAGACATAATTCTATTTAATAATCTAAGTTCACCTACCAAATTTAAAGAAGGAGGAGCTGCTATATTAGATGATCTCAAAAGGAATCATCATAAAGCCATTCTTGGTATAAAATTAATTATACCCTTGTAATTAATAGTCTTTGTCTACCTAAACGTTCATAAATAATATTAGACAAATAAAATAAAGCAGAAGAACATAAACCATGACCAACCATTAAAGAAAGAGAACCTATACAACCTCATCAATTCATGGTCATCAATCCTCCAATAAACATTCTTATATGAGCAACAGAAGAATATGCAATTAAAGACTTTAAATCAACATGACGAAAACAAATAAATCTAACAATATCCCCACCAGATAAACCCAAAGACAATCAAAAATAATTAAACTTTAAACCCAAATAAGAAATAACCTTCATAACACGAAAAATACCATAACCACCTAACTTTAATAAAACACCAGCAAGAATCATTCTACCTGAAATAGGGGCCTCAACATGAGCCTTAGGAAGCCATAAATGAACCAAAATATTGGCATCTTAACTAATAAAGCAAGAATTATAAACACATAAAATATAAAATAATAAGAACCAAAATCAACCAATAAAGAAAAATATAAAGTATTAGAAAAAGCTAGCAACCAGAGTATAAAAAATTAAATAAACACCAGCCTGTAAGCGTTCAGGTTGATAACTTCAAAATCAAAAGTAAAGTAGGAACTAATCTAGCCTCAAAGAAAATTTAAAAAGGAAGAAGACTCAATCTAGCAAACGAACAATAAAGCATAATCATTAAAATTAAGACCCTAAAGACAGAAAAATTAGAATGATAAGAACTTAAATAAACTGAACCTCTAGCAGTAATTATTAAAGAACAAATTCAAAAACTAAGCAAAATCAAACTAAATATATCAATATAATCAATACCAAAATAATATCTAATTATATTCAAATCTGCGTATGAATAAACACAAATCATAAAAACAAAACTAGACAGAAATATTAAAGAATGAACCAACCATCAACAATTATTAACCAAACAAAGAGGGATCAAAAAATAGTTATAAATAAATACTTTAACATAAAGATAAACCTAAAAAATTAAAAAAATCATTTCAATGAGAACGAATTATTGAAACTAAAATAGAAAGACCTAAAGCACCTTCACAAACAGAAAAAACCAGAAAAATAACAGGAAAAAAATAATCATAATCAAACTCAATAAGAAAAACAATAACTAATATAAATAAAGAAAGAAAAATATATATTCTAATCTCAAAAGAACCATTAATAAATGCTTACGTTTAGAAGAGAAAACATAAACACCAGCAAAATAAACCAATAAAGAAGTAAAGACAGAGAATATAAACATTAGTTTTAATAGTTTAAAAAAAAAGCCGGCCTTGTAAACGGGAAATAAGTCCAGCCCCCACTTTTAAAACTTCAGGGGTGAAAAGCTTCCATCATTGGTCCCCAAAACCGATATATTTAATAAACTAACACCTAAATGATCAAAATAATAATTATATCACTATCAAACGCAATAAATATTAATTTTATTAAATTAAGACACCCAATATCAATAATGCTTTTCATTATCCTACAAACTTTTCTAGTTGGACTAATAAGAGGAACAATAATGGAAAGATATTGATTATCATATATTTTATTTTTAACGTTTCTTGGTGGTATATTAGTTCTATTTATTTATATTACGAGAATTGCATGAAACGAAATATATCAACCCAAATCAATTACGGTATTTATTACCTTAACAATATGAGTATTTATTATATCAACATTAATTATTTTAGATATAACAATATTTATAGACTTTTTCAAGAAAACTGAAACTATAAATATTGATAATTCAATCAATTATCAAGAAATAATAATATCTTTAGAAAAACTATATAATAGACCAACATTCATTATCACAATAATAATAATAATTTATTTATTTTTAGCACTATAAGCAGTTGTTAAAATCACTGATATTAACCAGGGGCCTATTCGTAAAATAAGATAATTTACTAATGAATAAACCCTTACGATTAAGACATCCTTTAATTAAAATCATTAATAACTCTTTAGTTGATTTACCCACACCAACAAATATTTCATTTTGATGTAATTTTGGGTCCCTACTAGGGTTATGTTTGGTAATTCAAATTGTAACTGGACTAGTTTAGCTATACATTATACATCAAATATTGAAATAGAATTTAGTAGTGTAGTTCACATCTGCCAAGACGTAAATAATGGGTGAATTATTCGAACCTTACATGCAAATGGAGCTTCCATATTTTTTATTTGTATTTATTTACATGTAGGACGAGGAATTTATTACGGATCTTACATATACATACACACCTGAATAATTGGTACAGTAATTATATTCTTAATTATAGCAACTGCATTTATAGGATACGTTTTACCTTGAGGTCAAATATCATTTTGAGGTGCGACAGTAATTACTAATTTATTATCAGCAATTCCGTATTTAGGAACAGATTTAGTTCAATGAGTGTGGGGAGGGTTTGCTGTTGATAACGCAACATTAAATCGATTCTTTACATTCCATTTTGTACTACCATTTATTATTGCTGCAATGGCAGCAATTCATTTATTCTTTCTTCACCAAACAGGGTCTAATAACCCCTTAGGCCTAAATGGAAATATTGAAATAATTCCATTTCACCCATACTTTACTTACAAGGATTCTATTACATTTGTATTATGAAACGTCCCCTTTGAACAATTGTACAGGACTGTGCTTAACCTGACACACAATATTTTTAGCGCAACGCAATCTGACTTTCAAAAATCCCTACAAAAAAAATGGCCCTGACTAACATTAAACTATACCTTTCAGAAATCACTTACCTCACAAAAATCTTCATTACTCGAACTACTGCAATACAGTGAGCGCCACTACTGCCAGTTAAATAAAAGATTCAAACTATGGAAGGCACTAACTACTGATAGGGATAGTTAGCAAATGAAAGATATTAATAGAGAACAAGCAATATATTTACTTTAATAGTCATAATATATATAGCAGTTCATGACAAATTACAAAACTCCGCCATCTCTCTCCCCACATCCATCACTGCTGGCGGCTCACCTCCAACTGCGCAACGCTATGCGCTGTTCACATCCAGCTGCTGCTGCCCAACACCACAATGCCAGACAACAATGTTAACTAGCCACAGACTTCACACAACACAGCCAGTGATTTTTATACAGAGGTGGCGTTACCAATAAAAAAACCTAAACAGCCTACTTACATAGCCCCCACGCTCCCCACAAAAAATTTTACAAATTGTTTTGGGTAGTGGCCAATAATTATTTGATAAAATTTTTCATAATTACAATAACAAAGATATCAAATGCACACACTTATTGATACAATGTTGGTCAAAAGCTCAAATTTTCTCACAGTCCATAAAGACAGTCCTGATCATTCATCATAATAGTAATTACAGTTTTTTTCACAAAGTCCCATTAGTAAAAGAAATTGCACACAGAAGTAGTGGATTTCCATGCAGTCTTGAAGAAGTAGTGTTGTCCTTCCAATGGAAAGACAGTGCTGACTCTTGACATGCAGACAGGTAATGGGCCACAACAGAGCAAACCCACAGCGGAGTCAGTTGAAATTTTGAAGAATACTGGTAGGCAGGTCATCACAGAGTAGACCCACTGTAGTCCTGGTAGAGATTACGGTATTGGTGGGCCACCAGAGGTGCAGATCCACTGCAGTCCTTGTAGAAATAATGGTGTTGGTGAGTCATCAAAGGTGTAGACCCACTGTAGTCCTTGTAGAGATAATGGTATTGGTGGTCCATCGAAGGTGCAGACCCACTGTAGTCCATGTAGAGATTACGGTATTGGTGGGCCACCAGAGGTGCAGATCCACTGCAGTCCTTGTAGAAATAATGGTGTTTGTGAGTCATCAAAGGTGTAGACCCACTGTAGTCCTTGTAGAGATAATGGCATTGGTGGGCCATCGAAGGTGCAGACCCACTGTAGTCAATGTAGAGATTATGGTATTGGTGGGCCACCAGAGGTGCAGATCCACTGCAGTCCTTACAGTAATAATGGTGTTGGTGAGTCTTCAAAGGTGTAGACCCACTGTAGTCCTTGTAGAGATGACCAGCAGCCATCTGTTGTGACTGTGCAGGTGCACAATCACCATTGAAGAGTCTTGAAGAGAAGATAGCAAGTCCATAAACCACCACTTGTGCACGCACAAAGTTTTTGGAATTGTCCTTAGAAGTCTTGCAGACAATATAGCAAGTCCATAAACCACCACTTGTACACTCACAAAGTTTTTGGGATTGTCCTTAGAACCAGTAATGCTGTTATCCAGTCCCTTGCTGAATTATTAACACACGTGCAAACACTATCAGTCCCTACTTCTCACATATTGTCCATTTACTATGACCAACAGAAATGTGTGCAGTGAAATGTAACTTACAAGTTAATAATATGATGAATGGTGACAATTACAATTTTATATCACAAGAATACAATTACAAAGATACAGAAAACATCATTAAAAACATAATAATACAGATAACGTTTGTAGTAATACAGGCTTTACAAAAGAATAGAAATAAATATATACATCAATGTTACAGGAATTATGAGATAAGTAGATACATAAAAGATCAGAATAAATTTTGAAACATCAACTTCACACATGAGGATTAAAACAAAACAGAACAAATAATGTCTAAGCATATTTACAAGGTAAATAACATATTATTAATGCCAATTACATTTGAGGATAACAGTATTCCTCATCATAGTGAATGTAGCTTAGTACTAGAAAAATTCTACAACATAAGTCTTATCAGATAAACACATAAAGACAGGAAAAACACAAAAACACAAGGGTACACAAACATATAGAGGGATGACACAAAAGGAAAGGACAGGGTTTGTTTTACTGCAGTATTTTGCATGGAGATCTCCCTTTGTTCATCATTATTCCCAAAAGTACTATCTAAGCCTGCTGTCTGTATTCTGTTCACATCCTCTTTCAAAATAGTTTTTCTCCACTGTACAATACTCATTTTGGACCAAATCTTTTTTATATAACTTCTCAATGCCTTTTTTTCCTATTGTCCATAGTCAGTTTCTTAATATAGTCTACCCCCTCTTAAGCTAACTTAAATCTACTGAGCTCAGATGCTAAACTAAGGGACGAGGCAATGCAGCAGCATAAAACAATTAACACAAACAGCAATGATCAAAAATACAAATGGCGAAGCAAGCAGCATAAATTACAACTAATATAAGGCAATGAGCAGCAAACAAGAAAAGTAAATCAGTAGTAAACTGGCTTAGCAGAGTAACACAAATTAAAATTCAGTAGCACTATGCCTGGCAAACAGCAGAAGCAAAGGTAATAAATTATATCTAAACATGACAAAGCTCAAGCAGAAAAAAATATTACACTAAAGACGACAATGCAGACTAGGGAAATGTATATTCACATCTTAATGTCTATGCAATGAAAGTGGTGCACCACAACAATTTCTACAAAAGAAATTACCAAGTACTTGAAAAGAAAATGATATATGCAGTTACTGTTATTAGTCCCTTCTTATTGTTCTTTCCATTCCAAGAGCTCCTTTTCGAGGAATGTGGGTCGTAAAATAATTATTTAATAGATCTGTTGACAGAAAGTGTTCACATTAGCAAATGCATTTAATTTTATTTTATGAAACCAATGCTGCAAGACAGCTGGAAACCAGATATCAAATGAAATAAGCAACTATGTACAAAGTAAAGCATAAGATCATCATTCAGTAGTCATGAGGCATTTCATAAGTTAGTAGAAAAATCTCTCAACTAGAGAGACCGTAGTCATAATCAGGTGTATACACATAAAAATATATCTCGTCATTTCATTAGGCATTTCAGTAAATATCATAAATTAAGAGCTCCACAGTGTAATCATATGTTTTCAAGTTCGACCATATCGTTTTTTGCGATGCTTTCTACAAAGGAACGTCAATAGCGAGGATAATGGCCTCCCTTTTTCTTCTCCACCTGTACCTCAGAAAGGCACATGCTAATGGCTTTTTTTTTTCAGGCGACTGTCGCCCAGCTGGGTGCCCACGACGTATTACGTGCAGGTGGTCACTTAACTTTCTTACCGAAATATTTATGACACCAGTTTCCGTTACAGTGGACAGTCTCATATAAAAAAAAATCACAGGTTGAGAAACTGCGTTACAAATGTGTAGAAACAAAATCTTATGAATATAACAATGTCCAAAAAATTTTCGCCGGCATTGTGATACATTCACGCATTTACACACATTTCATAATTCTAAAGTACGATTCTTGGTTTCCAACATCCTTTTCCACAAGTCAGAGTCCCTAATCACTTTTCATTACTCCTTACCTTATTACACATATAAATATTCGTCGACACGTCAATCTTGCGATGACACTTCAATATTTCATCGTAATAAATACATAGCATAATCAAATTCCTCATATAGCATCAGCTTATTGATCATAAACATGCCGCAACAGCATAATACACATAGTCATCGTAATAATAACATCATAACACCTCAGTCAACTCTCAAAAACGTTGTAGCATTCTGCAATAATTTAAAAACCTAAAAAAATTCTCTGCTCATTGCAATAGCGTCATCTACCTCAAACGTACTTTAAAAATCATGATCTCATACCAAATACATCATTCAAAGCTCTCGTAGTATCACAATGGTTCCGAAAAATATGAGCATTTCTCAAAGTACAGACAAAATACAATTTCGTATGTGTGAAGTTATCCAACTGTGTAATTACGTAAACATCTGTCATTGATGTAGTAAAAAAAATGTTTATCTCTCAGTTAAATGATCAGATAGCTGTGTAATTCTGTGTTAGAGAAATATGGTACCGATGTGTAAAGTTGTATAAGCAAATACCATATTAGCTAGGGCTCCTTGTGCTTGCCAAACACATGATACACAAAGTAAGTGTGTACCCCCCTGAAGATTAATGTTATTATACCCTCAGGTGTTACAGATTACAGCAATGAAATGAAATGTATCACTGAAAACCGTTGTATCATTGTACTTCAAATATCTTTAAAAATAAATGTTTTAAGTACAAAATTAATCACTCAAATGCGTGTCCTGTAGCGCTAAATGTGCGTCTTGCTGTAAGATAATTCTGTGGAACTGTCGTACTTATAGTCCTTCGAAAGCTAAGTTCTGCAGAAGTCAATGTACTTACCTCATGATAAACAAAAGTGAAATGCTTTATGTGTAGATATCTTAGTTATTACGCTTATTGCCATGATGAAGAAAGTACTGTGCTGTAACGTATTGTTGTGCTATGGAAAAGGCAGTCTCATTGTAGCTATACCACAAAAGTTACTACTAAAACAGGATTTACTTTCCAGAATAAAACAGAAAACTTTGCAGATATAAAACAGAAACACTGCAAAAGCAAAATTGTAAATTGTCACTCATTAGTAGCATCGTGATAAAATCGTGTAGCTGTCACATAAACTAACCACTGTGTCATCTGGTATCTCACTGAAAGTACTTTAAGTCCAGAATATATTTTCAAGTAAACCAAAATGTTGCATTAAAATCTCATTAGCAATACTGGTAAATGTTGTAAGTATGTGAGCCTTACAGTCGTTACGTAATCGTGGAACTAACAAGCAAGAATGTACACACACAATAACACTGTGACGTCTGTTCACTATAACAATGCATTCTTAATTTCTGTTTAAAAATGTTCCCTAGGTTCAAGACTGGATATTTAACTTCATACATTGTTGCATGTTAACAGTTTCTTAAATCTGGCAAAGCATACTAGAAATGTGAAGTGAAAAGTTTTATGGCAAAGACTAAGTTAAACAGCAGATTATCATTCAATAAACGGTTTTACATGTGAAATGTGGTGTAAACCTTTACTCTTCCTAGTACACAGACTTTCAACTTCAAAGCAATTATGGTATTGTATACATCGGTAAAGAATGCTAAAATTTTTCTCAAGGCTAGCGTCTTATGTTATTTTTCTTGGAGCCAGCGGGCGCAGGCAGCTGCCTGCTGTGCAAGTCATTGTCTGTCTCTTTGTTGGCGCGCGTTGTTATTGGGATTAGGAGACCAAACTTCTACAAATTCGCCTTGCCGAGAGGGCCCAGCTCTGTTAGAATCCCGCCAGTTCTGATGAAATTCACGTCTGTCGTTATGATTATATCGTCTGTCGTCATGTCGGTAGATTCCACAGTTTCTTTCTTGTCGGTCACGTGGAGGAGAATTTCTCCCGGAATCGTAACTGCACGCTGAACTGTTGCATCTGAAGTTGTTCTGTCTCCCGTAATAATAATTATTTTGATTCCCAAATTGTCTGTTTCTCTGATTGTCTCTGTGATAGTCATTACCGCGGAGAGGTGATCTTTCCCTGTAATTATTACTACTCTGCCAACGGTTGTCATACGGGTGGTGTCTGTTTCGGTCACGATTTAAGTTGAAAGAATAGCCTTGTCGTATATTATTTCTGTCATCGCGGAATTGTGACAGATGTGACCTGTAATTGTTGTGCTCCTGTTTCCGCGTTCCCCGATTGTCAGTGTCAATTTCCAGTTCTTGTAAAAGTCCCTGAAAAGCTTCAAAGTCTTCTTTGCAACGTCCTGCTAAAACAATATGTCGTAAATGTTCAGGTAATTTGATTAAGCTAATGCTGATGAGTTCTGAGGGGCTGTATGGGTTTGACAGGTAACGATTCTTGTGCAACATGTCTTCAAAATATTTCACAAGACTGGAGAATTCAGATTGTTCGAAATGTTTCATCATTATGATGTCTTGGGTAGCTTGAGACCAATATGCTGAGAGGAAGGCATGATAGAATTCTCCTTCACTGTGGCAATCGTGAATGACCGATCGCATTCTTACAGCTGGTTCATTCCCTAAGTAGCCACACATAAATTCTAATCTGTGTTCTAACGACCAGTTGGGAGGAAAACAATGAGAGAATTGATGGAGCCATGCTTGTGGATGAATGTTGTTGGCAGAATTCTTAAACGTTTTGAATTTATGTGTAGTAATGAACAGCTTATAGTCAAAATCATCATGGCGGCGAGTCGCATATAGGTCATTGTTAAGTCGTTTTGGCGGTTCCATTTCAAATTTCGGTGCACCTTGCCAATTTCTTTCATAATTTCCGAAATGCGCTGTGTTATTATTTTGTGGTTGTTCCGTATTTCTATGTCCCTCTTCCTGTATTGGGGCGCGAGTGTCCTCTGAAATACGTAATTCTTGTACTACCTGTGTCAGCTGATCTTGTACTTCGCGGATTTCTCTTTGGTGTTGCGTATTAGTTTGATTCTGATTTTGTTTCAATTTCCTAATTTGTTCGCACTGTTCTGTGTCATTAAAGACTACCGGTTTTGTGTCATTAAGATTATCATCTACCTTTGTAGATAAATTATTTAGCTGATCTGAAAGTTCAACTACTTTCTCTGATAAAGTACTAATTTCCTCCATGTGTCTTTCTACTGTGTCCTTTAAGTTTTCATGAGTGTTTGCAAGTTGCGTAGCCGAATTGGTAGACGCAACTGAGTCCATTTTAGCTTGCAAGGTCTCATGATTTTCATGAACAATAATTTGCAGTTCTTTTATGGCTGCTTCGTGATTCTGTAATGCATTTTCATGCCGCGAAAAAATAGGTTGAAAATGCTCACAAATTTGAGTTTTCACGTCATTACAGGCTTTTTGACATTTCGATCCAATGTTATGTAACTCAGTAGTTAAAACTTCACGTGTTTGTTTAAGAGTTTGTTCCAATGAGTCTAACTTTTGAAGCTGTTGCTGTGTTTGTCTCTGATTTTGTTCCATTGTGTCTAACTGTTGCTGTGTTTGTCTCTGATTTTGTTCCATTGTGTCTAACTTTTGAAGATTTTGTTCCATTGTGTCTAACTTTTGAAGCTTTTGTCCCATTTGTTGCATTAATTGTAATAACAATGCACTGGTGTCTGAAACATGTTCCTGAGTGCTTTTTGGCAGTGAATTTGCACCGGCAACATTCACATTTTGACAAGCGGAAAATGTGTCTTGACTCATTTTTAGAAAACGGTGAGAACCCAAAACCTGAGTCTACAGAAATTGCAATATTGTGTTCTGTCATTCCCGATTCGTGAGGCGAGCTGTTGCCGACCGATCGATCGATAACACTTCCCTTTTCACTACCTGTTTCACTGTCTACACCATTATATGACGCCCGCTCCACTTCCCTATGCACAGTTACCAAATTACTACTTTGAATGTCTGTTACTTCATTACACAGTGGTGCTGATAAGCTACGCTCGTCATCACTATTATTTCTCAGTTTACTTGGGAGCCTAGTGTTACGTTCTTCACACGCCATTATTGTCACAATATTTCACACGATAATTTCACATGATTAACCTTAAACTATACCTTTCAGAAATCACTCACCTCACAAAAATCTTCATTACTCGAACTACTGCAATACAGGGAGCGCCACTACTGCCAGCTAAATGAAGGATTCAAACTACGGAAGGGACTAACTACTGATATGGATAGTTAGCAAATGAAAGATATTAATAGAGAACAAACAATATATTTACCTTCATAGTCATAATATATATAGCAGTTCATGACAAATTACAAAACTCTGCCATCTCTCTCCCCACATCCATCACTGCTGGTGGCTCACCTCCAACTGCGCAACGCTATGCGCTGTTCACATCCAGCTGCCGCTGCCCAACACTACAATGCCAGACAACAATGCTAACTAGCCACAGACTTCACACAACACAGCCAATGATTTTTATACAGAGGTGGCGATACCAATAAAAAAACCTAAACAGCCTACTTACAGTATAAATAACATCATTATTAATTATACTGTGCTTGATTAATCCTTACCTCCTAGGGGATCCAGATAATTTTGTACCTGCTAACCCATTAGTAACCCCCGTTCATATTCAACCAGAATGATATTTCTTATTTGCATATGCAATTCTACGATCAATCCCTAATAAGCCAGGAGGTGTTATTGCATTATTCTTATCAATTAGAATCTTAATAATTTTACCACTTTATAATAAAACACCATTCTGAGGTATTCAATTCTATCCTTTTAATCAGATTTTATTCTGAATTATAGTAGTTGTTGTATGCTTTGTAACATGAATTGGTAAACGACCTGTTGAAGAACCTTATATTATAACAGGACAAATCTTAACAATTATCTACTTTACATACTTCTTAGTTAATGTTCATGTTGCAAACACATGAGATAAACTAATTAAGGAATAATAGGTTAATTAGCTTAGGAAAAGCATATGTTTTGAAAATATAAAACTAGTAGTTTTACTCTTCTATTAACTTTTCTTAAAAAATTTCACTAAATAAATGAAATAAATAAAATCTTTAAACCAACAAAGAAAATAAAAAAATTCAAAGATAAAGGCAAAAAAACTTTTTCAAGCTAAGTACATTAACTTATCATAACGAAAACGTGGTAATGTACCCCAAACTCAAATAAAACCAAAGGACATAACAGCAAGCTTAATAAAAATTATAAAAGAATAAAAATCACTGCCTAAAAAAATTAAAGCTAATAATATTCTTATAAAAACAATTCTAGTATACTCAGCTAAAAAAATTAAAGTAAACCCACCTGCACCATATTCAATATTAAAACCTGAAACTAACTCAGACTCACCTTCGGCAAAGTCAAAACGAGTACAGTTAGTTTCAGCTAAACAAGAAGAAAAACAAGCTAAAGCTAAATTAAAAGAAATAAAAATAAATCAACAATAAAGCTGATAATTTATAAAATCAAACATGTTAAAACTACCAATTAAAATAACCCAAGATAATAAAATTAAAGCCAAACTAACTTTGTATGAAATTGTTTGAGCAACACACCGAAGAGAACCTAATAAAGAATAATTTGAATTAGAAGACCAACCAGCAATTATAACGGTATAAACACCTAATCTAGTACAACATAAAAAAAAACAAAAATCCAGAAGAAAAAGAACATATATAAGTTAAGTAAGGGAAAATCACTCAAACAGCCAAGGAAATTATTAAATTAAAAACAGGAGAAAAATAATAAAGTAAATAATTACATATAATAGGAATTGGCTGCTACTTACAAATTTTCTTAACAGCTTCACTAAAGGGTTGAGGAACTCCTACAAATACTACTTTATTTGGACCCATTCGATTTTCGATATAACCTAAAACCTTACACTCTAATAAAGTTAAAAAAGCAACACTAATTAAAACACAAATAACTAATAAAAGAAAATTCAAAATAAATAAAATAAATCATAAAGTATCAATACTATTTGTAGAAAAATCCTACCTAAATGAATTCTATATTCAACACATTAATCTGTCAAAATAGTAATCTAATTAACATTAATCAATAAAATAAAAAATATTTCAACCATATGGTCCTTTCGTACTAATATGAATTAATAATCTTAGGATAGAAACCGACCTGGCTCACGCCGGTCTGAACTCAGATCATGTAAGAATTTAAAGGTCGAACAGACCTAATTACTGGGCTACTGCACCCGAAATTTTTCTTAATCCAACATCGACGACACAATCTGCTTTGTCGATATGAGCTCTCAAAAACGATTACGCTGTTATCCCTAAGGTAACTTAATCTTATGATCATAAATTACAGATCAAAACAACAAACATAAATAAATGATATAATAATGAAGAGTTTATTTATTCTTCATGTCACCCCAACAAAACATCATCATTAAATATAGAAAGACAAAAAAAACTATATAAAAGTAAAATGTTAAGCTCTATAGGGCCTTCTCGTCCTAAAGAAAAATTTAAGCCTTTTGACTCAAAAGTTAAATTCAAAAATTTATTAAGAGACAGTTGATTTCTCGTCAAGCCATTCATTCCAGCCACTAATTAAGAGTCTAATGATTATGCTACCTCTGCACAGTCAAAATACCACGCCCCTTTAAAAATCCGTTCAATGAGCACGCCAGACCTCAAAGTATTTTCATGAGGAAATGTTTTTGATAAACAGGTGGAAATCAATTTTGCCTAGTTCCTTATAATAAATTCACAAGGTAAAAATTATATACAAATAAATATACTAATCCTATCATTATTACAAAAATTTTAAAATTAAATCAATAATCTTAATAAAAAACCTAAAATACTTATACAATCAAAATAAAAAATAATGAACCTTAAACCTTAAAGATAGCTGGTTTAAAGCTTACTGTTATATTTCATAAAACAAATTATAGGTTATTAACTTGAAAGATTATCCCTTAAAGTATAAGTAAGTTAATATTTCTACCTAAAAAATTAAATAAAAACAATTAACTTCAAAAAATTAAATTTTTTCTTAAGAAACTATATATCTTGGATACAATTAACATCTCACTTCTATAAATAATTTAATAATAATTATGATACATTAACTATACATTATTTATAAATCAACCCAAATCGAGACAAGTAAAGTAAATACTAAAATTTTGATAAACCCTGATACAAAATGATAATAAATAAAATCTACTTTTTAAAATTTAAAATAATATTTCATGAAACAATTACATTTCCAATAAACTATAATCTAAAAAATCAATTCTACAAAATATACTAAGACAAAGTTCGACATAATTATTTTTATTAAATAATTAAACAAACAAAAAATAAATATAATAGAATAAATAATCAAGATATCCTGATTTGCACAGAATAATTTTCAGTGTAAATGAAACACTTTACTAATAAGTTATATCTTGAAACTCTTCCTAGATACACTTTGCAGTACATCTATTATGTTACGACTTATCTCATCTAAATTGAAGCTACCTTAAAATAATAAAATAGAATAATCAATAATGAGATCGACGGGCGATGTGTACACACCTCAGAGCCAATATCAGTTAAATTAAATAAATTAAATTACTATCAAATCCACCTTCATTAACAGTATTTCACCATCAAATCTGTGATAAACAAAAATCTATTGTAACCCACCTCCTCTTAACTATAAGCTGCACCTTGACCTGAAATATTTTATAATTATAAATCTTGAGAATTATAACTCTAAAAAGATTCTCTGATAACGGAGATATACAAACAAATAAATTAAGTAGGGTAAATCGTGTATTATCAATCACGGGGTAGGTTCCTCTGAATGGAATGAGATACCGCCAAATTCTTTGGGTTTAAGGACCTAAACTAATAGTACCCTGGTAAATGTAATTAACATTTAAAATTATAGGGCATCTAATCCTAGTTTATTATTTAAATTTCACAGATTAATAAAAAGAGTTATTAATAAATTTTAATATTTCACCTTACAAATCTATATTTTAACCCTAAAAATATAAACAACTGTTGCAACCAATAATATTCACTTGTATCAATTGTATAACCGCAGCTGCTGACACGAATTATGCCGATACTAAATCAATTGCTAAACCAAATATCAGTCGATAATTAAATCAAATTACTGCAAAAAGAACATTTAGTTTAACGAAACTTACATATAATACAAAGAAAAAGTGAATAAACAAGCAAGAATAAAACTTTTGGAAACAAAAATAAGATTTTTGAAAATTTATAAAATTAAGAATAAATTAAAGATTCAAATAATTAAAGGAAAAAAAGAAAAAAAAGACAAAAAATGACAAAAAAAAGAAACGCACCCCTGTATGACCACAACAACTTCTCTATTATAAATAAATAAAGATTAATATGGAACATGTATACCAATTAATGTATTATATTCTTTCCTATTTAATCTTTCTTTTCACTAATAATAAAGAAAGATTAAATAATATAATAAATATATTTTATACAATTATGTAATTTATTGTAATATGTTATTAATATAAAATTAACTTTATATTAATTAACTTAAATATTGGATAGTTAACTAATTTAAATATAGAAAGTTATATAATTATATTATTATAATTAATATAATCATTTATATTAATGTAACATTTTATATTTAATATCATTAATTATATTTATTATATCCAATTATAACAATATTGAATATTAAATTACATACTATTATATAATTTATAATATAAGAACCAATTTAAAGCTAAAAACATAAGTAGCTATAATCCCAGGTAAATAAATGTATTAAAATAATCATTTAATAATAATAAAATAACATTATAGGTATTTAAATTTAATTAAATGTAATATATTAATATAAATTATTTATTTTATATATATACATATATATACCAAATTTATAATGTTATTATTACAATCCACGCATATATATATATATATATATATATATATATATATATATATATATTCAATTTATCCGAATCGAGATAAATTAATTAGAAATATCCAAAATAATACATAAATAAATATTTAAAAAAATTTTAATTTATATATAAAATATAAATAAAGTGCCTGATTAAAGGGTTACCTTGATAGGGTAAATCAAGTAAATAAAAATACCTTCACTAAAAATTACATAAGACAGAATTAAACTACCTACTTTAGTATAGAAAACTAACGTGCATCATACACCTTAATGTAAAAAGGTAAGCTAAACAAGCTAATGGGTTCATACCCCATTTATAGAGGTATAAATCCTATCCTTTTTAATGACCCACAACTCTACAAAACTTCTCTTCCTATCAACATTAATGATAGGAACGATCCTGTCCATTTCATCAAACTCCTGATTCGGAGTTTGAATAGGACTTGAGATCAACTTACTTTCATTTATTCCACTCCTAACAAGAAATAAATATATAATAATAAATGAGGTGTCAATTAAATATTTTATTGTCCAAGCATTAGCTTCAACAATACTATTATATTAATAGTTTAGGACGGGTGGTAGGGACAGAGCATCGAGTGACATTATACTGAGTGCACTATCCGAAAATTACCTCGAGCAATTAAACAGAGAACCGACTCGTGGAGATAACATCTTGGACCTACTGATAACAAACAGACCCGAACATTTCGACTCTGTATGTACAGAACAGGGAATCAGTGATCATAAGGCCGTTGCAGCATCCCTTAATATGGAAGTTAATAGGAATATAAAAAAAGGGAGGAAGGTTTATCTGTTTAGCAAGAGTAATAGAAGGCAGATTTCAGACTACCTAACAGATCAAAACGAAAATTTCTGTTCCGACACTGACAATGTTGAGTGTTTATGGAAAAAGTTCAAGGCAATCGTAAAATGCGTTTTAGACAGGTACGTGCCGAGTAAAACTGTGAGGGACGGGAAAAATCCACCGTGGTACAACAACAAAGTTAGGAAACTACTGCGAAAGCAAAGAGAGCTCCACTCCAAGTTTAAACGCAGCCAAAACCTCTCAGACAAACAGAAGCTAAACAATGTCAAAGTCAGCGTAAGGAGGGCTATGCGTGAAGCGTTCATTGAATTCGAAAGTAAAATTCTATGTACCGACTTGACAGAAAATCCTAGGAAGTTCTGGTCTTACGTTAAATCAGTAAGTGGCTCGAAACAGCATATCCAGACACTACGGGATGATGATGGCATTGAAACAGAGGATGACACGCGTAAAGCTGAAATACTAAACACCTTTTTCCAAAGCTGTTTCACAGAGGAAGACCGCACTGCAGTTCCTTCTCTAAATCCTCGCACAAACGAAAAAATGGCTGACATCGAAATAAGTGTCCAAGGAATAGAAAAGCAACTGGAATCACTCAATAGAGGAAAGTCCACTGGACCTGACGGGATACCAATTCGATTCTACACTGAGTACGCGAAAGAACTTGCCCCCCTTCTAACAGCCGTGTACCGCAAGTCTCTAGAGGAACGGAGGGTTCCAAATGATTGGAAAAGAGCACAGATAGTCCCAGTCTTCAAGAAGGGTCGTCGAGCAGATGCGCAAAACTATAGACCTATATCTCTTACGTCGATCTCTTGTAGAATTTTAGAACATGTTTTTTGCTCGCGTATCATGTCATTTCTGGAAACCCAGAATCTACTATGTAGGAATCAACATGGATTCCGGAAACAGCGATCGTGTGAGACCCAACTCGCCTTATTTGTTCATGAGACCCAGAAAATATTAGATACAGGCTCCCAGGTAGATGCTATTTTTCTTGACTTCCGGAAGGCGTTCGATACAGTTCCGCACTGTCGCCTGATAAACAAAGTAAGAGCCTACGGAATATCAGACCAGCTGTGTGGCTGGATTGAAGAGTTTTTAGCAAACAGAACACAGCATGTTGTTATCAATGGAGAGACGTCTACAGACGTTAAAGTAACCTCTGGCGTGCCACAGGGGAGTGTTGTGGGACCATTGCTTTTCACAATATATATAAATGACCTAGTAGATAGTGTCGGAAGTTCCATGCGGCTTTTCGCGGATGATGCTGTAGTATACAGAGAAGTTGCTGCTTTAGAAAATTGTAGCGAAATACAGGAAGATCTGCAGCGGATAGGCACTTGGTGCAGGGAGTGGCAACTGACCCTTAACATAGACAAATGTAATGTATTGCGAATACATAGAAAGAAGGATCCTTTATTGTATGATTATATGATAGCGGGACAAACACTGGTAGCAGTTACTTCTGTAAAATATCTGGGAGTGTGCGTACGGAACGATTTGAAGTGGAATGATCATATAAAATTAATTGTTGGTAAGGCGGGTACCAGGTTGAGATTCATTGGGAGAGTGCTTAGAAAATGTAGTCCATCAACAAAGGAGGTGGCTTACAAAACACTCGTTCGACCTATACTTGAGTATTGCTCATCAGTGTGGGATCCGTACCAGGTCGGGTTGACGGAGGAGATAGAGAAGATCCAAAGAAGAGCGGCGCGTTTTGTCACCGGGTTATTTGGTAACCGAGATAGCGTTACGGAGATGTTTAATAAACTCAAGTGGCAGACTCTGCAAGAGAGGCGCTCTGCATCGCGGTGTAGCTTGCTCGCCAGGTTTCGAGAGGGTGCGTTTCTGGATGAGGTATCGAATATATTGCTTCCCCCTACTTATACCTCCCAAGGAGATCACGAATGTAAAATTAGAGAGATTAGAGCGCGCACGGAGGCTTTCAGACAGTCGTTCTTCCCGCGAACCATACGCGACTGGAACAGGAAAGGGAGGTAATGACAGTGGCACGTAAAGTGCCCTCCGCCACACACCGTTGGGTGGCTTGCGGAGTATCAATGTAGATGTAGATGTAGATTATTTTCAATTTTGCTGATTCAAATAATGTATCCAATAGGGTGAGAAACAGAATTTATTCCCTCAATAATAATTAGATCTAGATTAATATTGAAGATTGGGGCTGCACCCTTCCGTTTCTGATTTCCAGAAGTAATAGGAGCTTCGAGATGAAATAACTGTATGACACTAATAACATGACAAAAAATTGCCCCAATAATGGTATTATCTTATTGTATTCAACTAAGAACATTCATTTGAGCAATTATCATTCTAAGAATCATTATTGGGGCAATAGGTGGCTTAAATTAAACATCTCTACCCCAACTTGTAGCATATTCCTCAATTAGACATTTAGGGTGAATAATTAGATCCCTAACAGTAAGAGAAAACATCTGAGAACTATATTTTATTATTTACTCACTATTAAGATTAATTATGGTCTTACTATTTAGGCAAATAAATCTATTTTTTATAAACCAAATTTATTCAGCCAGAAATATAAAAACTGAAATTAAATTCATAATATTTTTATCTCTCCTATCCCTAGGTGGTTTACCACCATTCCTTGGATTTCTACCAAAATGAATTGTAATACAATCATTAATAGAAAATAACATAACAACTATTATAACCAGTATGGTTGTATTAACTACAATTACACTTTATAATTATATACATATTAGATTCTCAGCCCTAATTATGTCATACAGAGAAAATTCATGATCTATAAAAATAAAGTCACAAAAATCAAGAATTATTCTTCCTATAACAGTAATAATTTCAGCAATAGGATTAATCTCAACATCAACCTTAATCTCATTATACTAAGGACTTAAGTTAATTAAACTAATAACCTTCAAAGTAATAATTAAAAGAATAATCTTCTAGGCCTTAGTAAAATTTTACCCCTCTAGAATTGCAATCTAGAATCATAATTGAATATAAGACCTAAAACATGGTAAGAGGGAAACATCTCATAAGTAGATTTGCAGTCTACCACCTAAAATTCAGCCATCTTACCGCAAAAATGATTCTTCTCAACAAACCATAAGGATATTGGTACTTTATACTTCTTATTTGGAGCGTGAGCAGGAATAGTAGGAACATCAATAAGAATACTTATTCGTGCTGAACTTGGTCAACCAGGATCTCTAATTGGAGATGACCAAATTTATAATGTTATTATTACTGTCCACGCATTTGTAATAATTTTTTTATAGTAATACCTATTATAATTGGTGGATTTGGTAATTGACTCGTACCATTAATAATTGGTGCACCAGATATAGCATTTCCACGAAAAAATAATATAAGTTTTTGATTACTACCGCCTTCATTAACCCTTCTTCTTACATCTTCTATGGTACATAATGGTGCTGGTACAGTATGAACAGTTTACCCCCCTCTTGCAGGAGCTATCGCACACGGGGGTGCATCTGTAGACCTAGCAATTTTTTCACTCCACTTAGCAGGTGTATCATCTATTCTTGGTGCAGTAAACTTCATTACAACAGCAATTAATATACAATCAGAAACTATAACTCTAGATCAAACACCTTTATTTGTATGATCTGTAGCTATTACAGCCCTTCTCCTCCTTCTTTCACCTCCAGTATTAGCGGGAGCTATTACTATACTATTAACAGACCGAAATTTAAATACATCATTCTTTGACCCTGCAGGTGGAGGTGACCCAATTCTATATCAACACCTATTTTGATTCTTTGGACACCCAGAAGTTTACATTTTAATTCAACCAGGATTTGGGATTATCTCTCACATTGTATGTCAAGAAAGAGGAAAAATTGAATCATTTGGAACATTGGGTATAATTTATGCTATATTATCAAATGGGCTAATAGGATTTATGGTATGAGCACATCACATATTCACAGTAGGAGTAGATGTTGACACACGAGCATACTTTACATCAGCAACAATAATTATTGCTGTACCTACAGGAATTAATGTATTCAGATGATTAGCTACACTATATGGAACTAAATTCAAATTCAATCCACCATTATTATGAACTTTAGGATTTATTTTTCTATTCACAATTGGTGGACTAACAGGATTAGTATTAGCAAATTCATCACTTGATATTGTATTACATGATACATACTATGTAGTAGCCCACTTCCATTATGTATTATCTATAGGAGCAGTATTTGCAATTATAGTGTAAGTAGGCTGTTTAGGTTTTTTTATTGGTAACGCCACCTCTGTATGAAAATCACTGGCTGTGTTGTGTGCAGTCTGTGGCTGCTTTGCATTGTTGTAATACTCGCAATTGTAGTGTTGGGCAGCTGGGCTGTTAACACCACGTAGCATTGCACAGTTGGAGGTGAGCTGCCAGCAGTGGTGGATGTGGGGAGAGAGATGGCGGAGTTTTGTAATTTGTCATGAACTGCTATATATATTATGACTATTAAGGTAAATACATTGTTTGTTCTCTATTAATATCTTTCATTTGCTAACTATCCCTATCAGTAGTTAGTGCCTTCCGTAGTTTGAATCTTTTATTTAGCTGGCAGTAGTAGTGCTCGCTGTATTGCAGTAGTTCGAGTAACCAAGATTTTTGTGAGGTAAGTGATTTGTGAAACGTATAGGTTAATGTTAGTCAGGGCCATTCTTTTTAATAGGGATTTTTGAAAGTCAGATTGCGTTGCGCTAAAAATATTGTATGTCAGTTTAAGCAGTCTTGTATAATTGTTCAATCGGGACGTTTCAGTAGGAAGTGTTATTCAATGATACCCACTATTTACAGGATTAACTATAAATAATACATGATTAAAAATCCAATTTCCAATTATATTTATTGGAGTAAACTTAACATTCTTCCCTCAACACTTCTTAGGGCTGGCAGGAATACCACGACGATATTCAGACTATCCAGATGCATATACATCATGAAATGTAGTGTCAAGAATTGGATCTACAATTTCTATTGTAGGAATCGTTATATTCATTGTAATTATATGAGACAGAATGGTTACAAACCGAGCAATCATATTTAGAGCTAACATAAGAAGATGAACAGAATGACTACAAAATAACCCACCTGCAGAACATAGTTACTCAGAACTACCACTAATTTCTAGATTCTAATTTGGCAGATTAGTGCAGTAGATTTAAGCTCTACAAATAAAGGTTTGACCTTTTATTAGAAAAATTCATTAGTGGCAACATGATCAAATTTATCCCTTCAAGATGAAGCTTCACCATTAATGGAGCAACTATCATTCTTCCATGATCATACTATGGACATGTTATTATTAATCACAGTAATTGTAGGTTATGCCCTAACTTATATACTATTTATTGCCTATACAAACCGAAATAAACTTCACGGACATTTAATTGAAACAATCTGAACAGCATTACCAGGATTTACGCTCATTTTTATTGCACTTCCATCATTACAACTACTATATTTACTTGATGATGCAGTAGATGCAATATTCACAATTAAAACCATTGGACGACAATGATACTCAAGACACGAATATTCAGACTTTATAGACGTAGAATTTGACACTTATATAACACCAGAACAAGACCTAGAAAACGATGGATTTCGACTTCTAGATGTAGAAAACCGAACAATTCTACCAATAAATACGGAAGTTCGAGTATTAACAAGAGCATCAGACGTTCTACACTCATGAGCAGTACCTGCGTTAGGGGTTAAAATTGACGCAACGCCAGGTCGACTAAACCAAGGAACATTTACAATAAACCGACCTGGACTGTTCTTTGGACAATGCTCAGAAATCTGTGGAGCAAACCACAGATTCATACCAATTGTAATTGAAAGAACTTCAGTTAACTTATTTATCAAGTGATTATATAAGATAATCTAAGGAGTTAGTTAAAATGTATAACATTAGAGTGTCAATCTAAAATAACTAAATAATTAGTACACCTTGAAATACATCAGATGACTGAAAGTAAGTAATGGTCTCTTAAACCAAAAAATAGTAAATTAACGACTACTTCTGATGGGGAAATTTAATCCAAAACCCTCAAACTTTTTCTCATTTAAACCAAATCTTATTAAAAGAGCAAAAAAAAGAACAATTGATAAAAAAACTTGAATTGAAAATGATAACAAACTTATTTTCAACATTTGATCCATCAACTAATATCTTCAATTTATCAATAAATTAAACTAGAACATTCTAAGGATTATTATTAATCCCATCAATGATTTGACTACACCATCACGGATTAATATTATTTGAAATAAACCAAAACTTAACCTTACACAATGAATTTAAAACATTACTAGGACCAAAATCATTTAATGGAACAACATTCATCTTTCTCTCAATTTTTATTATAATACTATTTAATAGTTTTATAGGATTATTCCCTTACATCTATACTAGAACAAGACATTTAGCATTAACATTTGCAATCGCTCTACCTATATGATTAAGATTTATGTTATTTGGATGAATTAATCATACCAATCACATATATACATACCTTGTTCCTCAAGGAACAGTGCCTGCATTAATATCATTTATAGTATTAATTGAAACAATTAGAAATGTCATTCGACCAGTTACACTAGCAGTACAACTAGCAGCAAATATAATTGCAGGACACTCGCTATTAACATTACTAGGAAATACAGGACCATTTATAGCAATAAACTTAATTTCACTATTAATTATTGGGCAAATACTTCTATTAATCTTAGAATCAGCAGTAGCAATAATTCAAGCTTATGTTTTCTTAATTTTAAGAACTTTATATTCTAGAGAAGTACACTAAACCTATGTTAACAACTCACTCAAACCACCCATTCCACTTAGTAGATTATAGACCTTGACCATTAACAGGAGCAATTGGAGCAATAGTTCTAGTATCAGGATTAGCAAAATGATTTCCCCTATTTAACATTAACTTATTTATAATCGGATTCGGAATTACCCTACTAACTATAATCCAATGATGACGAGATGTAGTACGAGAAGGGACATACCAAGGGCTACATACAGGATTTGTATCGATTGGATTACGATGAGGAATAATTTTATTTATTGCATCAGAAGTACTATTCTTTGCTTCATTTTTCTGAGCATTTTTTTAGAAGAAGACTAGCACCTACTATTCAACTAGGGATACTAGACCCCCAATAGGAATTCAACCTTTTAATCCTATACAAATTCCATTACTTAAAACAGCTATTGTTTTGGCATCAGGAGTAACAGTAACATGAGCACATCATAGTTTAATAGAATCTAATCATACTCAAGCATTACAAGGACTATTCTTTACAGTATTACTAGGCCTATACTTCACTATACTTCAAGCATACGAATATTGAGAAGCACCCTTCACCATTGCAGATGCAGTTTATGGATCACCATTCTTTGTTGCAACAGGATTCCATGGTCTACATGTAATTATCGGAACAATTTTCTTATCAACATGTCTACTTCAACATTCAATAAACCAATTCTCACCAAGACACCACTTTGGATTTGAAGCAGCAGCATGATACTGACACTTTGTAGATGTAGTATGATTATTCTTATACATCTCTATTTATTGATGAGGTAGATAATTGTTTTTCTAGTATAAATAGTGCATTTGACTTCCAATCAGAAAGCTTGATATTAATCAAGAAAAACAATATTGATTTTATCTACAAGAATTTTTATTAGATTTAGTATCCCAATAATTGTTATAATCCTTGCAACAACATTATCAAAAAATTAATTAATGACCGAGAAAAAAGATCACCATTTGAGTGTGGATTTGACCCAAAAAGATCAGCATGAATACCATTCTCACTTCGATTCTTCTTAATTGCAGTAATTTTCGTAATTTTTGATGTATAAATCGCACTAATCCTTCCAATTGTAATTATTTTTAAAACTTCAGACATTATAATCTGAAAAGTATCAACAATATTTTATATTATAGTATTACTAGCCCGACTATACCATGAATGAAACCAAGGAGCCTTACAATGAGCAGAATAAAGGGTTGTAGTCAACTGTAACATTTGGGTTGCATTCAAAAAGTATTGATGTAATCAATCAACCTTAAATAGAATAAGAAGCGAAATATTGCAGTCACTCTCGACCTGGAAGGCTGGTAAATAAAATACCATTATTCTTATTAATTGAAGCCAAAAAAGAGGCGTATTACTGTTAATAATATATTTGATCTATAAAGTTCCAATTAAGGAAATGTAAAGCCAATATGAAAGCTGCTAACTTTTTCTATTAGCGGTTAAACTCAGTTAAAATTTCTAAAATTTATATAGTTTAAATAAAACATTACATTGTCACTGTAAAAATAATATATGTATATTTATAAATATGTAAAAGTAAAAATACTTCCTTAACATCTTCAGTGTCACACTCTAATTATAAGCTATTTAAGTAAACGAAAAATAATACCACCAAAATAAATATCCAAAAACTAAACATTAAAAGATATATCTTAAAATTAGAATCATATCAACCCTGTACATAACCAATTAAATAAATAAATAGTCTATATAATCCTTGACCACCAAATAATTCACCTCAACCATAATCAAATGATTTAGATGAATAATAACCTAATTTTAAAGGAATATATCTAATAAACTTAGTTGAAAGAAAGGATATAAAACATATAGAACCAGCAAATCTGACAAAAGAAAGTATACTTAAAGAAAATAAATTTTGAGAAAAATCAAAATTAGAAATGAGATAACCCAAATAAGCACCTGAAGCAACTACAGTAATAGTTAAAACTTTAAATAATAAGGCAAGGCAATCACAGGAGGAACAGGGAAAATTAATCAAGACAAAAGGCTACCACCAAAAACAGCAACAAACAATAAACCAATTATACCAAACGAAATATAATAACCCTTATCATCAAAAGAAAATCTAGAATAAAAATTATTATCACCAGATATTGAATAATAAAAAAGACGAAAAGAATAAGAGGCAGTTAAACCAGTAGAAAAGAAATAAAGAAAAAAATCAAACAATTAATTCATCTTAAACAAACCATCTCAAGAATTAAATCCTTTCAATAAAACCCTGTTAAAAAAGGTATACCACACAAAGACAAACTAGAAACATTAAAACAAACTGAAGTTAAAGGTATAAAATTAACAATTGAACCTATAAAACGAATATCTTGAGAATGCTTTAAATTATGAATTTTTGAACCTGCACACATAAACAATAACACCTTAAATAAAGCATGAGCTAATAAATGAAAAAATGTAAGTTTTGGATAACCCATAGCCAAAATTCTTATTATTAAACCAAGTTGTCTTAAAGTAGAAAGAGCAATATTTTTCTTCAAATCAAATTCAGAAAATAGCCCCCAAACCAGCCATAAATATAGTTATACAACCAATTAAAAGTAAGAATCAACCACAATTATAAGTATTTAATAATGGTCGGAAACGAATTAATAAATAAACCCCAGCAGTAACAATAGTAGAAGAATGAACCAAAGCAGAAACAGGAGTAGGAGCAGCCATAGCAGCAGGAAGTCAAGAAGAAAAGGGAATTTGAACTCTTTTAGTTATAGCTGCTAAAACAATTAATATAAAAATAAGCTTTATTTCAAAAGAGTTAGAAATAAAATCATAATCATAAATATAATTTCAACCACCAAAATTCAATATTCAAGCAATAGTAATTAAAATAGCAACATCACCAATACGATTAGAAAGTGCAGTTAACATACCTGCACTATAAGATTTCACATTTTGGTAGTAAATAACTAATCAATAAGAAACTAAACCCAAACAATCTCATCCTAATAAAATTCTGATCAAATTAGGAATATTAATTAAAAAACCTATAGAAAGAATAAATATTAAAACAATAACAATAAAACCATTTATATTCTTTTCTCCCAATATATAAACCTCTTTATAATAAATAACCAAAGAAGAAATATATATAACAAAAGACATAAAAATAAGAGACATTCAATCCAAAATTAAAGTCATAACAACCATAGAACCATTTAAATTAAAAAGTTCTCATTCAACAAAAACTCTATAATCAATTATTAAATAATAAATACCCAAAATAAAAATTATAGTTCTAGAAAAAAATAAGGAAAATAAAGTCAAAGAACAATTAGAAAGTAAATTCACGGCCTAAGATGGAAAATTTATATCATTGATTCCACAAAACAACATTTTTAATTATAATACTTAAAGGGAATCAATGTAAATGTAAAAGATGATATTCACGAAAATAACCAAGAGAACAAGTATAAACACCAGGATAATAATTACCATGCTGAGAATAAGAATACATATGTAAAGTATAAACAGCTCTAAAAAAATTAAAGCAAAAAATTTTAAGAAGATCAAGACATAATTCTATTTAATAATCTAAGTTCACCTACCAAATTTAAAGAAGGAGGAGCAGCTATATTAGATGATCTCAGAAGGAATCATCATAAAGCCATTCTTGGTATCAAATTAATTATACCCTTGTTAATTAATAGTCTTCGTCTACTAAACGTTCATAAATGATATTAGGCAAATAAAATAAAGCAGAAGAACATAAACCATGACCAACCATTAAAAAAAGAGAACCTATACAACCTCATCAAATCATGGTCATCAATCCTCCAATAACCATTCTTATATGAGCAACAGAAGAATATGCAGTTAAAGACTTTAAATCAACCTGTCGAAAACAAATAAATCTAACAATAAACCCACCAGATAAACCCAAAGACAATCAAAAATAATTAAACTTTAAACCCAAATAAGAAATAACCTTCATAAGACGAAAAATACCATAACCACCTAACTTTAATAAAACACCAGCAAGAATCATTCTACCTGAAATAGGGGCCTCAACATGAGCCTTAGGAAGCCATAAATAAACCAAAAATATTGGCATCTTAACTAAAAAAGTAAGAATTATAAACACATAAAATATAAATTAATAAGAACCAAAATCAACCAATAAAGGAAAATATAAAGTATTAGAAAAATCATAAACCCTAAATAATACTAATAATAAAGGTAATCTAGCAGCCAGAGTATAAAAAATTAAATAAACACCAGCCTGTAAGCGTTCAGGTTGATAACCTCAACCCAAAATCAAGAGTAAATTAGGAACTAATCTAGCCTAAAAAAAAATATAAAAAGAAAGAAGAGTCAATCTAGCAAACGAACAATAAAGCATCATCATTAAAATTAAGACCATAAAGACAAAAAAATTAGAATGATAAGAACTTAAATAAACTGAACCTCTAGCAGTAATTATTAAAGAACAAATTCAAAAACTAAGCAAGATCAAACTAAAAGAAAAATAATCAATACCAAAATAATATCCAATTATATTCAAATCTGCGTATGAATAAACACAAATCATAAAAACAAAACTAGACAGAAATATTAAAGAATGAACCAACCATCAACAATAATTAACCAAACAAAGAGGGACCAAAAAAATAGTTATAAATAAATACTTTAACATAAAGATATACCAAAAGAATTAAAAAAATCATTTCCGTGAGAACGAATTATTGAAACTAAAATAGAAAGACGTGAAGCACCTTCACAAACAGAAAAAACCAAAAAAATAAAAGGAAAAAAATAATCATAATCAACTCAATAAGAAAAACAACAACTAATTTAAATAAAGAAAGAACAATATATTCTAATCTCAAAAGAACCATTAATAAATGCTTACGTTTAGAAGAAAAAACATAAACACCAGCAAAATAAACCAATAAAGAAGTAAAGACAGAGAATATAAACATTTGTTTTATAGTTTAAAAAAAAACCCCGCTCTTGTAAACCGGAAATTAGTCCAGCCCCACTTTTAAAACTTCAGAGGTGGAAAAGCTTCCGTCATCGGTCACCAAAACCGATATTTTTAATAAACTAACCCCTGAAATGATCAAAATAATAATTATATCACTATCAAACGTAATAAATATTAATTTTATTAAATTAAGACACCCAATACCGATAATGCTTTTCATTATCCTACAAACTTTTCTAGTTGGACTAATAACAGGAACAATAAAGGAAAGATATTGATTATCATATATTTTATTTTTAACTTTTCTTGGTGGTATATTAGTTCTATTTATTTGTATTACGAGAATTGCATCAAATGAAATATTTCAACCTAAATCAATTACTATAATTATTACCTTAACAATATGAGTATTTATTATATCAACATTAATTATTTTAGATATAACAATATATTTAGACTTTTTCAAGAATACTGAAACTATAAATACTGATAATTCAATCAATTATCAAGAAAAAACAATATCTTTAGAAAAATTATATAATAGACCAACATTCATTATCACAATAATAATAATAATTTATTTATTTTTAGCGCTATTAGCAGTTGTTAAAATCACTAATATTAACCAGGGTCCTATTCATAAAATAAGATAATATACTAATGAATAAACCCTTACAATTACGACATCCTTTAATTAAAATCATTAATAACTTTTTACTTGATTTACCTGCACCAACAAATATTTCATTTTGATGAAATTTTGGGTCCTTACTAGCGTTATGTTTGGTAATTCAAAATGTAACTGGACTATTTTAGCTATACATTATACATCAAATATCGAAATAGCATTTAGTAGTTTAGTTCACATCTGCCAAGACGTAAATGATGGTTGAATCATTCGAACCTTACATGCAAATGGAGCTTCTATATTTTTTATTTGTATATATTTACATGTAGGATGAGGAATTTACTACGGATCTTACATATACATACAAGCCTGAATTATTGGTACAGTAATTTCATTCTTAGTTATAGCAACGGCATTTATAGGATACGTTTTACCTTGAGGTCAAATATCATTTTGAGGTGCGACAGTAATTACTAATTTATTATCAGCAATTCCATATTTAGGAACAGATTTAGTTCAATGAGTGTGGGGAGGGTTTGCTGGTGATAACGCAACATTAAATCGATTCTTTACATTCCATTTTGTACCACCATTTATTATTGCTGCAATGGCGGCAATTCATTTATTCTTTCCTCACCAAACAGGGTCTAATAACCCCTTAGGCCTACATGGAGATATTGAAAAAATTCCATTTCACCCATACTTTACTTTCAAGGATTCTATTACATTTGTATTAATAACATCATTATTAATTATACTGTGCTTGATTAATTCTTACCTCCTAGGGGATCCAGATAATTTTGTACCTGCTAACCCATTAGTAACCCCCGTTCATATTCAACCAGAATGATATTTCTTATTTGCATATGCAAATCTACGATCAATCCCTAATAAGCTAGGAGGTGTTATTGCATTATTCTTATCAATTAGAATCTTAATAATTTTAGCATTTTATAATAAAACACCATTCCGAGGTATTCAATTCTATCCTTTTAATCAGATTTTATTCTGACATATAGTAGTTGTTGTATGCTTAGTAACATGAATCGGTAAACGACCTGTTGAAGAACCTTATATTATAACAGGACAAGTCTTAACAATTATCTACTTTACATACTTCTTAATTAATGTTCATGTTGTAAACACATGAGATAAACTAATTAAGGAATAATAAGTTAATTAGCTTAGGAAAAGCATATGTTTTGAAAACATAAAACTAGAAGTTTAACTCTTCTATTAACTTATCTTAAAAAATTTCACTAAATAAATGAAATAAATAAAATCTTTAAACCAACAAAGAAAATGAAATAATCTAAAGATAAAGGCAAAAAACTTTTTCAAGCTAAGTACATTAACTTATCATAACGAAAATGTGGTAATGTACCCCAAACTCTAATAAAACAAAAGGACATAACAGCAAGCTTAATAAAAAATATAAAAGAGTAAAAATCACCGCCTAAAAATATTAGAGCTAATAATATTCTTATAAAAACAATTCTAGTATACTCAGTTAAAAAAATGAAAGTAAACCCACCTGCACCATATTCAATATTAAAACCTGAAACTAACTCAGACTCACCTTTGGCAAAGTCAAAAGGAGTATGGTTAGTTTCAGCTAAACAAGAAGCAAAACAAGCTAAAGCTAAAGGAAAAGAAATAATAATAAATCCACAATAAAACTGATAATTTATAAAATCAAACATGTTAACACTTCCATTTAAAATAATCAAAGATAATAAAATTAAAGCCAAACTAACTTCGTACGAAATTGTTGGAGCAACAGACCGAAGCGAACCTAATAAGAATAATTTGAATTAGAAGACCAACCAGCAATTATAACGGTATAAACACCTAATCTAGTACAACCTAAAGAAAACAAAAATCCATAAGAAAAAGAACATATATAAGTTAAGTAAGGGAAAATCACTCAAACAGCCAATGAAATTATTAAATTAAAAACAGGAGACAAATAATAAAGTAAATAATTAGATATAATAGGAATTGGCTGCTCCTTACAAATTAACTTAACAGCATCACTAAAGAGTTGAGGAATTCCTACAAATCCTACTTTATTTGGACCCTTTCGAATTTAGATATAACCTAAAACCTTACGCTCTAATAAAGTTAAAAAAGCAACACTAATTAAAACACAAGTAACTAATAAAAGAAAATTCAAAATAAACATAAATAAATCCTAAAGTATCAATACTATTTGTAGAAAAAACCTACATAAATGAATTCTAAATTCAACACATTGATCTGTCAAAATAGTAATCTAATTAATATTAATCAATAAAATGAAAAATATTTCAACCATATGGTCGTTTCGTACTAATATGAATTAATAATCTTCGGATAGAAACCGACCTGGCTCACGCCGGTCTGAACTCAGATCATAAAAGAATTTAAAGGTCGAGCAGACCTAATTACTGGGCTACTGCACCCAAAATTTTTCTTAATCCAACATCGAGGTCGCAATCTGCTTTGTCGATATGAGCTCTCAAAAACAATTACGCTGTTACCCCTAAGGTAACTTAATCTTATGATCATAAATTATGGATCAAAACAACAAACATAAATAAATGATATAATAATGAAGAGTTTATTTATTCTTCATGTCACCCCAACAAATCATCATCATTAAATATAGGAAGACAAACAAAAAACTATATAAAAGTAAAATGTTAAGCTCTATATGGTCTTCCCATCCTAAAGAAAAATTTAAGCCTTTTGACTCAAAAGTTAAATTCAAATATTAATTAAGAGACAGTTGATTTCTCATCAAGCCATTCATTCCAGCCACTAATTAAGAGACTAATGATTATGCTACCTTTGCACGGTCAAAATACCACGGCTCTTTAAAAATCCGCTCAGTGAGCAGGCCAGACCTCAAAGTAATTTCAAGAGGACATGTTTTTGATAAACAGGTGGAAATCAACTTGGCCTAGTTCCTTATAATAATTTCACAAGGTAAAAATTATATACAAATAAATATACTAATTCTACCATTATTACAAAAATTTTAAAATTAAATCAATAATCTTAATAAAAATCCTCAAATACTTATAAAATCAAAATAAAAATTAATGAAATAAACTGTAATCTTAAATATAGCTGATTTAAAGCTTACAATTATATTTCATAAAACAAATTATAGGTTATTAACTTGAAAGCTTATCCCTTAAGGAATAAGTAAGTTAATATTTAAACTTAACAAATTAAATAAAAACAATTAACTAAAAAAAATTAAATTTTTTCTTAAGAAACTAGATATCTTGGGAAACTATTAACATCTCATTTCTATAAATAATTTAATAATAATTATGATACATTAACTATACATTATTTATAAATCAACCCAAATCGATACAAGTAAAGTAAATACTAAAATTTTGATAAACCCTGATACAAAATGTACAATAAATAAAATATACTTTTTAAAATTTAAAATAATATTTCATAAAACAATTACATTAGCAATAAACTATAATCTAAAAAATCAATTCTACAAAATATACTAAGACAAAATTCGACAAAATTATTTTTATTAAGTAATTAAACAAACAAAAAATAAATATAATAAAACAAATAATCAAGATAACCTGATTTGCACAGAAAAATATTCTGTGTAAATGAAACACTTTACTAATATGTTATATTTTGAAACTCTTCCTAGATACACTTTCCAGTACATCTACTATGTTACGACTTATCTCATCTAAATTGAAGCTACCTTAAAATAATAAAATAGAATAATCAATAATGACAGCGACGGGTGATGTGTACACACCTCAGAGCCCTATTCATTTAATATTTTATATTTAATATCATTAATTATATTTATTATATCCAATTATAATAATATTTAATATTAAATTACATATTATTATATAATTTATAATATAATAACCTATTTTAAACTAAAAACATAAGTAGCTATAATCCTAGGTAAATAAACGTATTAAAATAATCATTTAATATTAATAAAATAACGTTATAGGTAATTAAATTTAATTAAATGTAATATATTAATATAAATTATTAATTTTATATATATATATTCAAATTATCCGAATTGAGATTAATTAATTAGAAATAACCAAAATAATACATAAAAAAATTAAAAAAAATTTTTAATTTAATTTAATCAAGTTAATAATAATTACCTTCATTAAAAATTACATAAGACAGAATTAAACTACCTCCTTTATTATCAAAAACTAACGTGCATCATACACCTTAATGTAGAAACGTAAGCTAAACAAGCTAATGGGTTCATACCCCACTTATAGAGGTATCAATCCTCTCCTTTTTAATGACCAACAACTCTACAAAACTTCTCTTCCTATCAACATTAATGATAGGAACGATCCTGTCCATTTCATCAAACTCCTGATTCGGAGTTTGAATAGGGCTTGAGATCAACTTACTTTCATTTATTCCGCTCCTAACAAGAAATAAGAATATAATAATAAATGAGTCGTCAATTAAATATTTTATTGTCCAAGCAATAGCGTTGACAATACTATTATTTTCAATTTTGCTGATTCAAATAAAGTATCCAATAGGGTGAGAAACAGAATTTATTCCCTCAATAATAATTAGATCTAGATTATTATTAAAGATTGGGGCTGCACCCTTTCATTTCTGATTTCCAGAAGTAATAGGAGCTTCGAGATGAAATAACTGTTTAACACTAATAACATGACAAAAAATTGCCCCAATAATGGTTTTATCTTACTGTATTCAACTAAGAACTTTCATTTGAACAATTATCATTCTAAGAATTATAATTGGGGCAATAGGTGGCTTAAATCAAACATCTCCACGCCAACTTCTAGCATATTCCTCAAATAGACATTTAGGGTGAATAATTAGGTCCCTAACAGTAAGAGAAAACATCTGAGAACTATATTTTATTATTTACTGACTATTGAGATTAATTATGGTCTTATTATTTAAGCAAATAAATCTATTTCTTATAAACCAAATTTATTCAGCCAGAAATATAAAAACTGAAATTAAATTCATAATATTTTTATCACTCCTATCCCTAGATGGCTTACCACCAATCCTTGGATTTCTACCAAAATGAATTGTAATACAATCGTTAATAGAAAATAACATAACAACTATTATAACCATTACGGTTGTATTAACTACAATTACACTTTATTATTATATACGTATTAGATTCTCAGCCCTAATTATGTCATACACAGAAAATTCATGATCTATAAAAATAAAGTCTCAAAAATCAAGAATTATTCTTCCTATAACAGTAATAATTTCAACAATAGGATTAATCTCAACATCAACCTTAATCTAATTATACTAAGGACTTAAGTCAATTAAACTAATAACCTTCAAAGTTATAATTAAAAGAATAATCTTTTCGGCCTTAGTAAAATTTTACACCTATAGAATTGCAGTCTAGAATCATAATTGAATATAAGACCTAAAACATGGTAAGAGAGAAACATCTCATAAGTAGATTTACAGTCTACCACCTAAAATTCAGCCATCTTACAGCACAAATGATTATTCTCAACAAACCATAAGGATATTGGTACTTTATACTTCTTATTTGGAGCGTGAGCAGGAATAGTAGGAACATCAATAAGAATACTTATTCGTGCTGAACTTGGTCAACCAGGATATCTAATTGGAGATGACCAAATTTATAATGTTATTATTACAGCCCATGCATTTGTAATAATTTTTTTATAGTAATACCTATTATAATTGGTGGATTTGGAAATTGACTCGTACCATTAATAATTGGTGCACCTGATATAGCATTTCCACGAATAAATAATATAGGTTTTTGATTACTACCACCTTCATTAAGCCTTCTTCTTACATCTTCTATGGTAGATAATGGTGCTGGTACAGGATGAACAGTTTACCCCCCCCCCCCTTGCAGGAGCTATCACACACAGGGGTGCATTTGTAGACCTAGCTATTTTTTCACTCCACTTAGCAGGTGTATCATCTATTCTTGATGCAGTAAACTTCATTACAACAGCAATTAGTATACAATCGGAAAGTATAACTCTAGATCAAACACCTTTATTTGTATGATCTGTAGCTATTACAGCCCTTCTCCTCCTTCTTTCAATTCCAGTATTAGCAGGAGCTGTAACTATAATATTAACAGACCGAAATTTAAATACACCATTCTTTGACCCTGCAGGAGGAGGTGATCCAATTCTATGTCAACACCTATTTTGATTCTTTGGACACCCAGAAGTTTACATTTTAATTCTACCAGGATTTGGGATTCTCTTTCACATTGTATGTCAAGAAAGAGGAAAAATTGAATCATTTGGAACATTGAGTATAATTTATGCTATATTATCAATTGGGCTAATAGGATTTATTGAATGAGCACATCACATATTCACAGTAGGAATAGATGTTGACACACGAGCATACTTTACATCAGCAACAATAACTATTGCTGTACCTACAGGAATTAAGGTATTCGGATGACTAGCTACACTATATGGAACAAAATTCAAATTCAATCCACCATTATTATGAGCTTTAGGATTTATTTTTCTATTCACAATTGGTGGACTAACAGGATTAGTATTAGCAAATTCATCACTTGATATTGTATTACATGATACATACTATGTAGTAGCCCACTTCCATTATGTATTGTCTATAGGAGCAGTATTTGCAATTATAGGAGGTGTTATTCAATTATACCCACTATTTACATTATTAACTTTAAATAATACATGATTAAAAATCCAATTTACAATTATATTTATTGGAGTAAACTTAACATTCTTCCCTCAACAGTTCTAAGGGCTAGCAGGAACACCATGACGATATTCAGACTATCCAGATGCATATACATCATGAAATGTAGTGTCAAGAATTGGATCTACAATTTCTATTGTATGAATCATTATATTCATTGTAATTATATCAGAATGAATGGTTACAAACCGGGCAATCATATTTAGAGCTAACATAAGAAGATCAACAGAATGACTACAAAATAACCCGCCTGCAGAACATAGTTACTCAGAACTACCACTAATTTCTAGATTCTAATTTGGCAGATTAGTGCAGTAGATTTAAGCTCTACAAATAAAGATTTGACCTTTCATTACAAAAATTCATTAATGGCAACATGATCAAATTTATCCCTTCAAGATGGAGCTTCACCATTAATGGAGCAACTACCATTCTTCCATGATCATACTATGGTCGTATTATTATTAATCACAGTAATTGTAGATTATGCCCTAAGTTATATACTACTTATTGCCTATATGAACCAAAACATAATTCACGGACATTTAATTGAAACAATCTAAACAGCATTACCAGCAGTTACGCTAATTTTTATTGCACTTCCATCATTACGACTACTATATTTACTTGATGATTCAGTAGATGCAATAATCACAATTAAAACCATTGGATGACAATGATACTCAAGATACGAATATTCTGACTTTATAGACGTAGAATTTGACACTTATATAACACCAGAACAAGACCTAGAAAATGACGGATTTCGACTTCTAGATGTAGATAACCGAACAATTCTACCAATAGATACGGAAGTACGAGTATTAACAAGAGCATCAGACGTTCTACACTCATGAGCAGTACCTGCATTAGGGGTTAAAATTGATGCAACGCCAGGTCGACTAAACCAAGGAACATTTACAATAAACCGACCTAGACTGTTCTTTGGACAATGCTCAAAAATCTGTGGAGCAAACCACAGATTCATACCAATTGTAATTGAAAGAACTTCAGTAAACTTATTTATCAAGTGATTATCTAAGATAATCTAAGGAGTTAGTTAAAATGAATAACATTAGAGTGTCAATCTAAAATAACTGAATAATTAGTACACCTTGAAATACATCAGATGACTGAAAGTAAGTGATGGTCCCTTAAACCAAAAAATAGTAAATTAACAACTACTTCTAATGGGGAAATTTAATCCAAATCCCTCAAATATCCCCTCTCATATGATTCTCCCTATTCATTATATTTTCGGCTACTTAATTTTATTTAATCAAATAAACTTTTTCTCATTTAAACCAAATCTTATTAAAAGAGCAGAAAAAAGAACAATTGATATAAAGAACTTGAATTGAAAATGATAACAAACTTATTTTCAACATTTGATCCATCAACTAATATCATAAATTTATCATTAAATTCAACTAGAACATTCTTAGGATTATTATTAATCCCATCAATGTTTTGACTTACACCATCACGGATTAATATTATTTGAAATAAACTAAACTTAACCTTACACAATGAATTTAAAGAATTTAAAACATTACTAGGACCAAAATCATTTAATGGAACAACATTCATCTTTCTCTCAATTTTTATTATAATACTATTTAATAATTTTATAGGATTATTCCCTTACATCTGTACTAGAACAAGACATTTAGCATTAACATTTGCAATCGCTCTACCTATATGATTAAGATTTATGTTATTTGGATGAATTAATCATACGAATCGCATATTTACACACCTTGTTCCTCAAGGAACACCGCCTGCATTAATATCAATTGTAGTATTAATTGAAACAATTGGAAATGTCATTTGACCAGGTACACTAGCAGTATGACTAGCAGCAAATATAATTGCAGGACACTTACTATTAACATTACTAGGAAATACAGGACCATCTATAGCAATAAACTCAATTTCACTATTAATTATTGGGCAAATACTTCTATTAATCTTAAAATCAGCAGTAGCAATAATTCAAGGTTATGTTTTCTCAATTTTAAGAACTTTATATTCTAGAGAAGTATACTAAAATTATGTTAACAACTCACTCAAACCACCCATTCCACTGAGTAGATTATAGACCTTGACCATTAACAGGAGCAATTGGAGCAATAGTTCTAGTATCAGGATTTGCAAAATGATTTCACCTATTTAACATTAACTTATTTATAATCGGATTCGGAATTACCCTACTAACTATAATCCAATGATGACAAGATGTAGTACGAGATGGGACATTCCAAGGGCTACATACGGGATTTGTATCAATTGGATTACGATGAGGAGTAATTTTATTTATTGCATCGGAAGTACTATTCTTTGTTTCATTTTTCTGAGCATTTTTTAGAAGAAGACTTGCACCTACTATTGAACTAGGGATACTATGACCCCCAATAGGAATTCAACCTTTTAATCCTATACAAATTCCATTACTTAACACAGCTACTCTTTTGGCATCAGGTTTAACAGTAACATGAGCACATCATAGTTTAATAGAATCTAATCATACTCAAACATTACAAGGACTACTTTTTACAGTATTACTAGGAGTACAGTTCACTATACTTCAAACATACGAATATTGAGAAGCACCCTTCACCATTGCAGATGCAGTTTATGGATCAACATTCTTTGTTGCAACACGATTCCATGGTCTACATGTAATTATCAGAACAATTTTCTTATCAACATGTCTACTTCGACATTCAATAAACCAATTCTCACCAAGACACCACTTTGGATCTGAAGCAGCAGCATGATACTGACACTTTGTAGATGTAGTATGATTATTCTTATACATCTCTATTTATCCATGAGGTAGATAATTGTTTTTCTAGTATAAATAGTACATTTGACTTCCAATCAGAAAGCTTGATATAAATCAAGAAAAACAATCCTGATTTTATCTACAAGAGTTTTAGATTTAGTATCCCAATAATTGTTATAATCCTTGCGACAACATTATCAAACAAATTAATTAATGACCGAGAAAAAAGATCACCATTTGAGTGTGGATTTGACCCAAAAAGATTAGCACCAATACCATTCTCACTTCGATTCTTCTTAATTGCAGTAATTTTCTTAATTTTTGACGTATAAATCGCACTAATCCTTCCAATTGTAATTATTTTTAAAACTTCAGACATTATAATCTGAAAAGTAACAACAATATTTTTTATTATAGTATTACTAGGCCGACTATACCATGAATGAAACCAAGGAGCCTTACAATGTGCAGAATAAAGGGTTGTAGTTAACTATAACATTTGGGTTGCATTCAAAAAGTATTGATATAATCAATCAACCTTAAATAGAATAAGAAGCGAAATATTGCAGTCACTTTCGACCTGGAAAGCTGGTAAATAAAATACCATTATTCTTATTAATTGAAGCCAAAAAAGAGGCGTATTACTGTTAATAATATAATTGAACTATAAAGTTCCAATTAAGGAAATGTAAAGCCAATATGAAAGCTGCTAACTTTTTATATTAGCGGTTACACTCCGTTAACATTTCTAAAATTTATATAGTTTAAATAAAACATTACATTTTCACTCTAAAAAATAATATATGTATATTTATAAACCCGTAAAAGTAAAAATACTTCCTTAACATCTTCAGAGCCACACTCTAATTATAAGCTATTTAAGTAAACGAAAAACAATACCACCAAAATAAATATTCAAAAAATAAAAGTTAAAAGATAAATCTTTAAATTAGAATCATATCAACCCTGTATATAACCAATTAAATAAATAAATAGTCTATATAAACCTTGACCACCAAATAATTCACCTCAACTTTAATCAAATGATTTAAATGAATAATAACCAAATTTTAAAGGAATATATCTAATAAACTTAGTTGAAAGAAAGGGTATAAACCATATAGAACCAGCAAATCTGACAAAAGAATGTATACTTAAAGAAAATAAATTTTGAGAAAAATCAAAATTAGAAATGAGATAACCCAAATAAGCACCTAAAACAACTACAGTAATAGTTAAAAACTTTAAATAATAAGGCAAGGCAATCACATGAGGAACAGGGAAAATTAATCAAGACAAAAGGCTACCACCAAAAACAGCAACAAACAATAAACCAATTATACCAAACGAAATATATTAACCCTTATCATCAAAAGAAAATCTAGAATAAAAATTATTATCACCAGATATTGAATAATAAAAAAGACGAAAAGAATAAGAAGCAGTTAAACCAGTAGAAAAGAAATAAAGAAAAAAAAGTCAAACAATTAATTCATCTTAAACAAACCATCTCAAGAATTAAATCCTTTGAATAAAACCCTGCTAAAAAAGGTGTACCACACAAAGACAAACTAGAAACATTAAACCAAACTGAAGTTAAAGGTATAAAAGTAACAATTGAACCTATAAAAAGAATATCCGGAGAATCCTTTAAATTATGAATTATTGAACCTGCACACATAAACAATAACGCCTTAAATATAGCATGAGCTAATAAATGAAAAAATGCAAGGTTTGGATAACCCATAGCCAAAATTCTTATTATTAATCCAAGTTGTCTTAAAGTAGATAGAGCAATAATTTTCTTCAAATCAAATTCAAAATTAGCCACCAAACCAGCCATAAATATAGTTATACAACCAATTAAAAGTAAGAATCAACCACAATTATAAGTATCTAATACTGGTCTGAAACGAATTAATAAATAAACCCCAGCAGTAACAAGAGTAGAAGAATGAACCAAAGCAGAAACAGGAGTAGGAGCAGCCATAGCAGCAGGAAGTCAATATTAATGAATAAAAACAACAAACATAAATAAATGATATAATAATGAAACGTTTATTTATTCTTCATGTCACCCCAACAAAACATCATCATTAAATATAGAAAGACAAACAAAAAACTATATAAAAGTAAAATGTTAAGTTCTATAGGGGCTTCTCCTCCTAAAGAAAAATTTAAGCCTTTTGACTCAAAAGTTAAATTCAAAAATTTATTAAGAGACAGTTGATTTCTTATCAAGCCATTCATTCCAGCCACTAATTAAGGGACTAATGATTATGCTACTTTTGCATGGTCAAGATACCACGGCTCTTTAAAAATCCGCTCAGTGAACAGGCCAGACCTCAAAGTATTTTCAAGAGGACATGTTTTTGATAAACAGGCGGAAATCAATTTTGCCTAGTTCCTTATAATAAATTCACAAGTTAAAAATTATGTACAAATAAATATACTAATTCCATCATTATTACAAAAATTTTAAAATTAAATCAATAATCTTAATAAAAAACCTAAAATACTTATAAAATCGAAAACAAAATAATGAACTAAAATGTAATCTTAAAGATATCTGGTATAAAGCTTACTGTTATATTTCATAAAACAAATTATAGGTTATTAACTTCAAAGCTTATCCCTTATAGAATAAATAAGTTATTATTAATACTTAAAAAATTAAATAAAAACAATTAACTTCAAAAAAGTAAATTTTTTCTTAAGAAACTAGATATCTTAGGAAACGATTAACATCTCATTTCTATAAATAATTTAATACTAATTATGATACATTAACTATACATTATTTATAAATCAACCCAAATCAAGACAAGTAAAGTAAATACTAAAATTTTGATAAAGCCTGATACAAAAGGTACAATAAATAAAATCTACTTTTTAAAATTTAAAATTATATTTCATAAAACAATTACATTACCAATAAACTATAATCTAAAAAATCTATTCTACAAAATATACTAAGACAAAATTCGAAAAAATTATTTTTATTAAATAACTAAACAAACAAAAAATAAATATAATAAAATAAATAATCAAGATATCCTGATTTGCACAGAAAAATTTTCAGTGTAAATGAAACACTTTACTAATAAGTTATATATTGAAACTCTTTCTAGATACACTTTGCAGTACATCTACTATGTTACGACTTATCTCATCTAAATTGAAGCTACCTTAAAATAATAAAATGAAATAATCAATAATGAGAGCGACGGGCGATGTGTACACACCTCAGACCCAATGTCAGTTCAATTAAATAAATTAAATTACTGTCAAATCCACCTTCATTAACAGTATTTCCCCATCAAATCCCTTATAAACAAAAATCTATTGTAACCCACCTCCTCTTAACTATAAACTGCACCTTGACCTGAAATATTTTATAATTATAAATCTTGAGAATTATAACTCTAAAAAGATTCTCTGAAAACGGAGATATACAAACAAATAAATTAAGTAGAGTAAATCCTGTATTATCAATCACGGGGTATGTTCCACTGAATGGAATGAGATACCGCCAAATTCTTTGGGTTTAAAGACCTTAAGTAATAGTACCCTGGTAAATATAATTAACATTTAAAATAATAGGGTATCTAATCCTAGTTTATTATTTAATTTTCACAGATTCATAAAAAGAATTATAAATAAATGTTAACTATTCACCTTACAAATCTATATCTTAACCCTAAAAATATAAACCACTGTTTTAACCAGTAAAATTCACTTGTATCAATCGTATAACCGCAGCTGCTGGAACGAATTATGCCGATACTGAATAATTTGCTAAATCCAAAATCACTTGATTATTAAATCAAATTACTGCAAAAAGAACATTTAGTTTAACGAAACTTACATATAATACAAAGAAAAAGTGAATAAACAAGCAAGAATAAAACTTTACGAAACAAAATTAAGAAATTTGAAAGTTTATAAAATTAAGAAAAAATAAAAGATTCAAATATTTAAATACAAAAAACACAAAAAATGACAAAAAAAAGAAATGCACCCACGTATGACCACAACAACTTCTCTATTATATATATATAAAGATTAATATGGAACATGTATACCAATAAATGTATTATATTCTTTCTTATTTAATCTTTCTTTTCACTAATAATAAAGAAAGATTAAATAATATAATAAAAATATTTTATACAATTATGTAATTTATTCTAATATGTTATTAATATAAAATTAACTTTATAATAAATTAACTTAAATATTAGTTAGTTAAATAATTTAATTATAGAAAATTATATAAGTACAATTATTATAATTAATATTATCATTTATATTAATATAATATTGTATATTTAATATCATTAATTATTTTTATTATATCCAATTATAATAATATTTAATAATATATTACATATTATATAATTTATAATATAATAACCTATTTTAAGCTAAAACATTAGTAGCTATAATCCTAGATAAATAAATGTATAAAAATAATCATTTAATAATAATTAAATAACATTGTAGGTATATAAATTTAATTAAATGTAATATTTTTATATATATATATATATATATATATATATATATATATATTCAAATTATCCGAATCGAGATAAATTAATTAGAAATAACCAAAATAATACATAAACAAATTCAAAAAAGAATTTTTTAATTTATATATTAAATATAAATGAAGTGCCTGATTAAAGGGTTACCTTGATAGGGTAAAACAAGTACATCAAAATTACCTTCATTAAAAATTACATAAGACAGAATTAAACTTCCTCCTTTAATATAAAAAACTAACATGCATCATACATCTTAATGTAAAAAGGTAAGCTAACCAAGCTAATGGGTTCATACCCCATTTATAGAGGTATCAATCCTCTCCTTTTTAATGACCAACAACTCTACAAAACTTCTCTTCCTATCAACATTAATGATACGAACGATCCTGTCCATTTCATCAAACTCCTGATTCGGAGTTTGAATAGGACTTGAGATCAACTTACTATCATTTATTCCGCTCCTAACAAGAAATAAAAATATAATAGTAAATGAGTCGTCAATTAAATATTTTATTGTCCAAGCAATAGCATCGACAATACTATTATTTTCAATTTTGCTGATTCAAATAACGTATCCAATAGGGTGAGAAAGAGAATTTATTCCCACAATAATAATTAGATCTAGATTATTATTAAAGATTGGGGCTGCACCCTTACATTTCTGATTTCCAGAAGTAATAGGAGCTTCGAGATGAAATAACTGTTTAACACTAATAACATGACAAAAAATTGCCCCAATAATGGTATTATCTTATTGTATTCAACTAAGAACTTTCATTTGAACAATTATCATTCTAAGAATTATTATTGGGGCAATAGGTGGCTTAAATAAAACATCTCTACGCCAACTTCTAGCATATTCCTTAATTAGACATTTAGGGTGAATAATTAGATCCCTAACAGTAAGAGAAAACATCTGAGAATTATATTTTATTATTTACTCACTATTAAGATTAATTATGGTCTTATTATTTAAGCAAATAAATCTATTTTTTATAAACCAAATTTATTCGGCCAGAAATATCAAAACTGAAATTAAATTCATAATATTTTTATCTCTCCTATCCCTAGGTGGTTTACCACCATTCCTTGGATTTCTACCAAAATGAATTGTAATACAATCATTAATAGAAAATAACATAACAACTATTATAACCATTATGGTTGTATTAACTACAATTACACTTTATAATTGTATACATATTAGATTCTCAGCCCTAATTATGTCATACAGAGAAAATTCATGATCTGTAAAAATAAAGTCTCAAAAATCAAGAATTATTCTTCCTATAACAGTAATAATTTCAACAATAGGATTAATCTCAACATCAACCTTAATCTCATTACACTAAGGACTTAGGTTAATTAAACTAATAACCTCCAAAGTTATAATTAAAAGAATAATCTTTTAGGCCTTAGTAAAATTTTACACCTATAGAATTGCAGTCTAGAATCATAATTGAATATAAGACCTAAAACATGGTAAGAGAGAAACATCTCATAAGTAGATTTACAGTCTACCACCTAAAATTCAGCCATCTTACCGCAAAAATGATTATTCTCAACAAACCATAAGGATATTGGTACTTTATACTTCTTATTTGGAGCGTGAGCAGGAATAGTAGAATCATCAATAAGAATACTTATTCGTGCTGAACTTGGTCAAACAGGATTTCTAATTGGAGATGACCAAATTTATAATGTTATTACTACAGCCCATGTATTTGTAATAATTTTTTTTATAGTAATACCTATTATAATTGGTGGATTTGGAAATTGACTCGTACCATTAATAATTGGTGCACCAGATATAGCATTTCCACGAATAAATAATATAAGTTTTGGATTATTACCACCTTCATTAACCCTTCTTCTTACATCTTCTATGGTAGATAATGGTGCTGGTACAGGATGAACAGTTTACCCCTCTCTTGCAGGTGCTAATGCACACGGGGGTGCATCTGTAGACTTAGCTATTTTTTCACTCCACTTAGCAGGTGTATCATCTATTCTTGATGCAGTAAACTTCATTACAACAGCAATTAATATATGAGCAGAAAGTATAACTCTAGATCAAACATCTTTATTTGTATGATCTGTAGCTATTACAGCCCTTCTCCTCCTTCTTTCACTTCCAGTATTAGCGGGAGCTATTACTATACTGTTAACAGACCGAAATTTATATACATCATTATTTGACCCTGCAGGAGAAGGTGACCCAATTCTATATCAACACCTATTTTAATTCTTTGGACACCCAGAAGTTTACATTTTAATTCTACCAGGATTTGGGATTATCTCTCACATTGTATGTCAAGAAAGAGGATAAATTGAATCATTTGGAACATTGGGTGTAATTTATGCTATATTATCAATTGGGCTAATAGAATTTATTGTATGAGCACATCACATATTCACAGTAGGAATAGATTTTGACACACGAGCATACTTTACATCAGCAACAATAATTATTGCTGTACCTACAGGAATTAAGATATTCAGATGATTAGCTACACTATATGGAACTAAATTCAAATTCAATCCACCATTATTATGAGCTTTAGGATTTATTTTTCTATTCACAATTGGTGGACTAACAGGATTAGTACTAGAAAATTCATCACTTGATGTTGTATTACATGATACATACTATGTAGTAGCCCACTTCCATTATGTATTATCAATAGGAGCAGTATTTGCAATTATAGTGTAAGTAGGCTGTTTCGGTTTTTTTATTGGTAACGCCACCTCTGTATGAAAATCACTGGCTGCGCTGTGTGCAGTCTGTGGCTGCTTTGTATTGTTGTAATACTCGCCATTGTAGTGTTGGGCAGCTGAGCTGTTAACAGGGCGTAGCATTGCGCAGTTGGAGGTGAGCCGCCAGCAGTGGTGGATGTGGGGAGAGAGATGGCGGAGTTTTGTAATTTGTCATGAACTGCTATATATATTATGACTATTAAGGTAAATACATTGTTTGTTCTCTATTAATATCTTTCATTTGCTAACTATCCCTATCAGTAGTTAGTGCCTTCCGTAGTTTGAATCTTTTATTTAGCTGGCAGTAGTGGTGCTTGCTGTATTGCAGTAGTTCGAGTAACCAAGATTTTTGTGAGGTAAGTGATTTGTGAAACGTATAGGTTAATGTTAGTCAGGGCCATTCTTTTTAATAGGGATTTTTGAAAGTCCGATTGCGTTGCGCTAAAAATATTGTATGTCAGTTTAAGCACAGTCTTGTATAATTGTTCAAAGGGGACGTTTCATATGTTGACCCTTAGCCGAGGATACCTCACAGGAATCTTCTGAATTTTTCTTGTAGTTTGTGTAAGTAGTGTAGATTTTGTTTATTGCTGGCGCGTAATTGTAGAGAGAATCTCCTTTGTAGTTGCAGTCTTTCATTGTTGTACAGTAAAACAGGTGTGGCATGCATGTAGATTTGCACAAAGTATTTTGCAGCTGCGCTTGCAGTTAAGTAGACCTTATATCGATTGCTATGTTACTTTATTTTGACCTTCAAATTGTGCTTTTCTGTGTTATCGTGTGAAATATTGTGACAATTATGGCGTGTGAAAAACGTAATACTAGGCTCCAAAGTAAACTGAGAAATGACAGTGAAGGAGAAAGCAGTGTGTTAGCGCCACTGAGTATTGAATGAACTGATGTTCAAAGTAGTAATTTGGTAATTGTGCATAGGGAAATGGAGAGGGCTGCAAACAATTGTGTACAGTGAAACAGGTAGTGAACAGGGAAACATTATCGATCGATCGGTCAGCAACAGCTCGCCTCAGGAATCCGAAATGATAGGACACAATTTCGCAAATACTGTAGATTCAGGTTTTGGGTCATCATCGTTTTCTCAAAAAAGTCAAAACACATTTTCTGCTTGTCAAAATGTGAATGTTGCCGGTGCAAATGCACTGCCGTAAAGTGTAGAGAAACAGATTCCAGACACTAATACATTATTATTGCAATTAATGCAACAAATGGAACAAAATCAGAGACAAATAGGATAAAATCTTATTAAGTTAGACACAGTGGAACAAAATCTTAAAAAGTTAGACACAGTGGAACAAAATCTTAAAAAGTTAGACACAATGGAACAAAATCTTCAAAAGTTAGACACAATGGAACAACACCAGAGACAAACACAGCAACAGTTAGACACAATGGAACAAAATCTTCAAAAGTTAGACACCACGCTTGAACAAACACGTGAAGATTTAACTACTGAGTTACATAACATCGAATCGAAATGTCAAAAAGTCTGTAATGACGTAAAATCACAAATTTGTGAGCATTTCCAACCTATTTTTTTGCGGCATGAAAATGCATTACAGAATCACGAAGCAGCCATAAAAGAACTGCAAACCATTGTTCATGAAAATCATGAGACCTTGTGGGCTAAAATTGACTCAGTTGCATCTACCGATTCGGTTACGCAACTTGCAAAAACTCAGGAAAACTTGAAGGACACAGTAGATTCGATTTCAACACAAATGGACACTCTGAAACTTGGTTCAGAAAAACACACTGAGGAAATGTGTTTACTATCGGAGAAAGTAGCCGAACTTTCGGATCAGGTCACTAACTTATCTACAAAGGTAGATGATGATCTGAATGACACAAGACCTGTAGCCTTCACTGACACAGAAGAGTATGAACAAATTAGAAAATTCAAACAGAATCAAAATCAAATCAATTCACAGTGCAAAAGAGAAATCCAGGAAGTACAAGATCAGCTGACACAGGTAATACAAGAATTACGTATTTCAGAGGACACTCGTGCCCCAATACGGGAAGAGGGACACAGGAATATGGAACAGCCACAAAATAATGACACAAGGCATTTTGGAAGTTATGAAAGAAATTGGCAATGTGCACCGAATTTTGAGATGGAACGGCCGACACGACCTAACAATGACCGATATGCGACTCGCCGACATGATGATTTTGACTATAAGCTATTCATTACTACACGTAAATTAAAAACATTTAAGAATTCTGGCAACGACATTCATCCACAAGCATGGCTCCATCGATTCTCTCATTGTTTTCCTCCCAACTGGTCGTTAGAACACAGATTAGAATTTATGTGTGGCTACTTGGAGAATGAACCAGCTGTAAGAATGCAATCGGTCATTCACGATTGCCACAGTGAAGGAGAATTTTACCATGCCTTCCTCTCAGCATATTGGTCTCAAGCTACACAAGACCTAGTAAAACATAGCATCGTGATGATGAAACACTTTGGACAATCTGAATTTTCCAGTCTTGTCAAATATTTTGAAGACATGTTGCATAAGAATCAGTATCTTTCAAACCCATACAGCCCCTCAGAACTCATCCGCATTTGCTTAATCAAATTGCCTGAACATTTACGACATATTATTTTAGCAGGACGTTGCAAAGACGACATTGAAGCTTTTCAGGGACTGTTACAAGAATTAGAAATTGACACAGACAGTCGCGGGATGCGAAAACAGGAAAACAATCACTACAGGTCACATCCGTCACAATTCCGTGACGACAGAAACAATAACTGGACACAAGTCTATTCTTACAACGCAAATCGTGACCAAAATAGACACCACCCATATGACAACCACTGGCAGAGTAACAATAGTTACAGAGAAAGATCGCATTTCCGTAGTAATGACTATCACAGAGACAATCAGAGAAACAGACAATATGGGAACCAAAACTATTATTATCAAGGAAGGCATAATAACTTCAGACGCAAAAGTTCGGCTCACAGTTACGATTCAGGGAGAAATTCTCCACCACGAGACGGACAAGGAAGAAACTACGGAATCTACCGACATGATGACAGACGATATATTCGTAACGACAGACCTGAATTGCATCAGAACTGGTGGGATTCAAACAGGGCAGGGCCTTCTCGTCAGAGTGAATTTGTGGAAGTTCGTCTCCTAATCCCAATAACGACGCGCGCCAACAAAGAAACAGACAATGACCCGCACCGCAGGCAGCCACATGCGCCGGCTGGCTCAGAGAAAAATAACATAGACGCTAACCTTGAGAAAAATTCCAGTGTTCTTTACCGACGTATACCGCATGACAATTGCATTCAAGTTCAAACTCTGATTACTATGAAGAGTAAAGGATTTCACCACACTTCACATATAAAACCGCTTATTGAAAGATAATCTGCTTTTTAACTTAGTCTTTGCCATAAAACATTTCACTTCACGTTACTAGTATGCTTTAGAAACTGTTGCCATGCAACAATGTTTGAAGTTAAATATCCAGTCAAGAACCAAGAGAACTTATTTCAACAGAAATTATGAATGCATTGTTATAGTGAACAGATGACACAATGTTGCTATTTGTACATTCTTGCTTGTTAGTTGCACGATTACATAACGACTATAAGGCTCACATACTTTGAACATTTACCAGTACTGCTAATGAGATTTTAATGCAACATTTTGGTTTACTTGAAATTTGGTGTATCATGAGGTAAGTACATTGGCTTCTGCAGAACTTAGCTTTCGGAGGACGATAACTACGACACTTCCACAGAGATTATCTTACAGGAAGACGCACATTTAGCGCTACAGGACACGTATTTGAGTGATTAATTTTGTACTTAAATCACTTATTTTTAAAGATATTTGAAGTACAATGATACAAAGGATTTCCGTGATCCATTTCATTCCATTGCTGTAATCTGTAACACCTGAGAGTATAATTACATTAATCCTCAGGGGGGTACACGCCTACTTTGTGTACCATGTGTTTGGCAAGCACAAGGAGCCCTAGCTAATATGGTATTTGCTTATACAACTTTACACATCGGTACCATATTTCTCTAACACAGAATTACACAGCTATCTGATCATTTAACAGAGAAAGAAATTTTTTTTACTACATCAGTCACACATGTTTACGCAATTACACAGTTGGGTAACTTCACACTTATGAAACTGTATTTTGTCTGTGCTTTGTAAACTGTTCATATTTTTTTGGAACCATTGTGATACTACGAGAGCTTTGAATGATGTATTTGGTATGGGATCATGATATTTAAAGTACGTTTGAGGTAGATGACACTCTTGAAATGAGGAGAGAATATTTTTTAGGTTTTGACATTATTGCAAAAAGCTACGACGTTTTTGAGATTTGACTGAGGTGTTATGATGTTATTATTATGACAACGATGTGTATTATGCTGTTGAGGTATGTTTATGATCAATAAGATGATGCTACCGTATATGAGGAATTTGATTATGCTACGTATTTATTAAGATGAAATATTGTAGAAGTGTCGACGACTAAATATATGTGTAATAAGGTAAGGAGTAATGAACAGTGGTTAGGGACTATGGTTTGTGAAAAAGGTTGTTGGAAACCAAGAATCGTACTTTAAGAGTTATGAAATGTGTGTATATGTGAGAATGTATCACAATGCTGGCGAAAATTTTTTGGACGCTGTTATATTTATAGGATTTTGTTTCTATAGATTTGTAACCCAAATTCTTGACCTATGAAATATTTTTATATGAGACTGTCACTGTAGCGGAAACTGGTGTCGTAAATATTTCGGTAAGAAAGTTAAGTGACCACCTGCACGTAATGCGTCGTGGGCACCCAGCTGGGCGACAGTCGCCTGAAAAAAAAAAAAGCCACTAGCGTGTGCCTTTCAGAGGTAGAGGTGAAAAAAAAGATAGGCCATTATCCTCGCTATTGACATTCCTTTGTAGAAAGCATCGCAAATACGACACGCTCATAACTTGGAAACATTCTTACATCTGCACACCTGATTAGGACAAGTGTCTATCTATGAGAATTGAGAGAATTTCTACTAACTTATGAAATGCTGCATGACTACTGAATGAATATTTTATGATTTACTTTGTACATAGTTGCTTATTTCATTTGATATCTGGTTTCCAGCTGTCTTGCAGCATTGGTTTCAAGAAATAAAATTAATTGCATTTGGTAATGTGAACACTTTCTGTCAACATATCTATTAAATAATTATTTTATGACCCACATTCTTCGAGAAAGGAGCTCTTGGAATGGAAAGAACAATAAGAAGAGACTAATAACAGTAACTGCATATATCATTTTCTTTTCAAGTACTTGGTAACTTTTTTGGTTGAATAACTTCTTGTGGTGCACCACTTTAATTACTTAGACATTAAGATGTGATTATACATTTCCCTTGTCTGCATTGTTATCTTTAGTGTACTATTTTTTCTGCTTGAGCTATGTCATGTTAAGATATATGTTTTTTTTATTTGCTGCTGCTGTTTGCCAGGCATAATGTTACTGAATTTGACTTTGTATTACGCTGTTAAGCCAGTTTACTACGCATTTATTTTTCTTGTTTGCTGCACAGTGCCTTATATTAGTGGTAATATTGCAATTGCTTTGTCAGTTTGAATTTTTTGTCATTGATGTTTGTGTTCATTGTTTTGTGCTGCTGCATTGCCTCGTCCCTTAGTTTAGCATCTGAGCTCAGTAGATTTAAGTTAGCTTAAGAGGTGGTAGACTACATAAGAAACTGACTATGGACAATAGGAAAAATAATTATTTCGAAAGAAATATGAATAGAATACAGAAAGCAGGTATAGATAGCACTTTTTGAGATAATGAAGAACGAAGGCAGATCTCCAAGAAGTAAAGAAAGTTTTGTTTGCAAGATACTGCAGTAAAACAAACCCTGTCCTTTCCCTTTCGTTTATTCCACTGTGTTTGTGTACTTTTGTATATTTATTTTCTTCCTCTCTTTATATGTTTACCTCATAAGACTTATGTTGTAGAGTTTTCTCATACTCAGCTACATGAACTATGATGAGGAATACTGTTATCCTCAAATATAATTTGCATTAATAATATGTTATTTACTTTGTAAACATGTTTAGACGTTATTTAATCTGTTCTGTTTTAATGCTTGTGTAAAGTTGATGTTTCAAAAGTTATTCTGATCTCTTATGTATTTACTTATGTCATAATTCCTGTAACTCTGATGGATATGTTATTTCGATTCTTTTGTAAAGCCTGCACTACAAATGTTATCTGTATTTTTATGTTCTTTAATGATGTATTTTGTACCTTTGTAATTTTATTTTCAAGTTGTAAATTTATAATTGTATAGACACCAGTTCTTTAAATTAAGATACATTTCACTGCACACGTTTCTGTTGGTAATAGTATATGCACAATATGTGAGAAGTAGGGACTGTTAGTGTTTGCACGTGTGTTAATAATTCTGCAAGGGACTGGATAACAGCATTGCTGGTTCTAAGGACAATTCCAAACACTTTGTGAGTGTACAAGTGGTGGTTATGGACTTGATATATTCTCCGCAAGAATCTTCGATAGTGATTGTGCACCTGCACAGTCGCAACGGATGGCTGCTGGCCGTCTCTACAAGGACTACAGTGGGTCTGCGTCTTTGCTGACTCACCAGTACCATTATTTCTACAAGGACATCAGTGAGTCTACACCTTTGATGATTCATCAGTACCACTATTTCTACAAGGACTGCAGTGGGTCTGCGCCTCTGATGGCCCATCAATACTGTAATCTCTACCAGGACTACAGTGGGTCTGCTCTGTGATGACCTACCAATATTCTTTAAAACGTCGACTGACTCTGCTGTGGGTTTGAACTGCTGTGGCCCATTACCTGTCAGCATGTCAAGAGTCAGCACTGTCTTTCCATTGGAAGGACAACACTACTTCTTCAAGACTGCATGGAAATCCACTACTTCGGTGTGCATTTCCTTTTACTGCTCAGACTTTGAGAAAAACACTGCTATTTTACTGTGATAAACAATCAGGACTGTCTCTATGGACTGTGAGAAAGTTTAGCTTTTGACCAACATTGTATCAATAAGTGTGTGCATTTGATATCTTTGTTATCGTAATTATGAAAAATTTTATCAAATAATTACTGGCCACTCCCCAAAACAATTTGTAAATTTTTTTGTGGGGAGCATGGGGGCTATGTAAGTAGGCTGTTAAGGTTTTTTTATTGGTAACGCCAACTCAGTATGAAAATCAGTGGCTGTGCTGTGTGCAGTGTGTGGCTGCTTTGCATTGTTGTAATACTCGCTATTGTAGTGTTGGGCAGCTGGGCTGTTAACAGTGCGTAGCGTTGTGCAGTTGGAGGTGAGCCGCCAGCAGTGGTGGATGTGGGGAGAGAGATGGTGGAGTTTTGTAACTTGTCATGAACTGCTATATACACTCCTGGAAATGGAAAAAAGAACACATTGACACCGGTGTGTCAGACCCACCATACTTGCTCCGGACACTGTGAGAGGGCTGTACAAGCAATGATCACACGCACGGCACAGCGGACACACCAGGAACCGCGGTGTTGGCCGTCGAATGGCGCTAGCTGCGCAGCATTTGTGCACCGCCGCCGTCAGTGTCAGCCAGTTTGCCGTGGCATACGGAGCTCCATCGCAGTCTTTAACACTGGTAGCATGCCGCGACAGCGTGGACGTGAACCGTATGTGCAGTTGACGGACTTTGAGCGAGGGCGTATAGTGGGCATGCGGGAGGCCGGGTGGACGTACCGTCGAATTGCTCAACACGTGGGGCGTGAGGTCTCCACAGTACATCGATGTTGTCGCCAGTGGTCGGCGGAAGGTGCACGTGCCCGTCGACCTGGGACCGGACCGCAGCGACGCACGGATGCACGCCAAGACCGTAGGATCCTACGCAGTGCCGTAGGGGACCGCACCGCCACTTGCCAGCAAATTAGGGACACTGTTGCTCCTGGGGTATCGGCGAGGACCATTCGCAACCGTCTCCATGAAGCTGGGCTACGGTCCCGCACACCGTTAGGCCGTCTTCCGCTCACGCCCCAACATCGTGCAGCCCGCCTCCAGTGGTGTCGCGACAGGCGTGAATGGAGGGACGAATGGAGACGTGTCGTCTTCAGCGATGAGAGCCGCTTCTGCCTTGGTGCCAATGATGGTCGTATGCGTGTTTGGCGCCATGCAGGTGAGCGCCACAATCAGAACTGCATACGACCGAGGCACACAGGGCCAACACCCGGCATCATGGTGTGGGGAGCGATCTCCTACACTGGCCGTACACCACTGGTGATCTTGGAGGGGACAATGAATAGTGCACGGTACATCCAAACCTTCTTCGAACCCATCGTTCTACCATTCCTAGACCGGCAAGGGAACTTGCTGTTCCAACAGGACAATGCACGTCCGCATGTATCCCGTGCCACCCAACGTGCTCTAGAAGGTGTAAGTCAACTACCCTGGCCAGCAAGCTCTCCGGATCTGTCCCCCATTGAGCATGTTTGGGACTGGATGAAGCGTCGTCTCACGCGGTCTGCACGTCCAGCACGAACGCTGGTCCAACTGAGGCGCCAGGTGGAAACGGCATGGCAAGCCGTTCCACAGGACTACATCCAGCATCTCTACGATCGTCTCCATGGGAGAGTAGCAGCCTGCATTGCTGCGAAAGGTGGATGTACACTGTACTAGTGCCGACATTGTGCATGCTCTGTTGCCTGTGTCTATGTGCCTGTGGTTCTGTTAGTGTGATCATGTGATGTATCTGACCCCAGGAATGTGTCAATAAAGTTTCCCCTTCCTGGGACAATGAATTCACGGTGTTCTTATTTCAATTTCCAGGAGTGTATATATTATGACTATTATGGTAAATACATTGTTTGTTCTCTATCAATATCTTTCATTTGCTAACTATCCCTATCAGTACTTAGTGCCTTCCGTGCCTTCTTATATTTAGCTGGCAGTAGTGGTGCTTGCTGTATTGCAGTAGTTGGAGTAACCAACCTTTTTGGTGAGGTAAGTGATTTGTGAAAAGTATAGGTTAATGTTAGTCAGGGCCATTCTTTTATAGGGATTTTTGAAAGTCAGATTGCGTTGCGCTAAAAATATTGTATGTCAGTTTAAGCACAGTCTTGTATAATTGTTCAAAGGGGACGTTTCAGTAGGAGATGTTATTCAATGATACCCACTATTTGCAGGATTAACTATAAATAATACATGATTAAAAATCCAATTTCCAATTATATTTATTGGAGTAAACTTAACATACTTCCCTCAACACTTCTTAGGGCTAGCAGGAATACCACGACGATATTCAGACTATCCAGATGCATATACATCATGGAATGTAGTGTCAAGAATTGGATCTACAATTTCTATTGTAGGAATCATTATATTCATTGTAATTATATGAGAAAGAATGGTTACAAACCGAGCAATCATATTTAGAGCTAACATAAGAAGATCAACAGAATGACTACAAAATAACCCTCCTGCAGAACATAGTTACTCAGAACTACGACTAATTTCTAGATTCTAATATGGCAGATTAGTGCAGTAGATTTAAGCTCTACAAATAAAGGTTTGACCTTTTATTAGAAAAATTCATTAATGGCAACATGATCAAATTTATCCCTTCAAGATGGAGCTTCACCATTAATGGAGCAACTACCATTCTTCCATGATCATACTATGGTCGTATTATTATTAATCACAGTAATTGTAGATTATGCCCTAAGTTGTATACTACTTATTGCCTATATGACCCAAAACATAATTCACGGACATTTAATTGAAACAATCTGAACAGCATTACCAGCAATTACGCTAATTTTTATTGCACTTCCATCATTACGACTACTATATTTACTTGATGATTCAGTAGATGCAATAATCACAATTAAAACCATTGGATGACAATGATACTCAAGATACGAATATTCAGACTTTATAGACGTAGAATTTGACACTTATATAACACCAGAACAAGACCTAGAAAACGACGGATTTCGACTTCTAGATGTAGATAACCGAACAATTCTACCAATAAATACGGAAGTACGAGTATTAACAAGAGCATCAGACGTTCTACACTCATGAGCAGTACCTGCATTAGGAGTTAAAATTGACGCAACGCCAGGTCGACTAAACCAAGGAACATTTACAATAAACCGACCTGGACTGTTCTTTGGACAATGCTCAGAAATCTGTGGAGCAAACCACAGATTCATACCAATTGTAATTGAAACAACTTCAGTTAACTTATTTATCAAGTAATTATCTAAGATAATCTAAGGAGTTAGTTAAAATGTATAACATTAGAGTGTCAATCTAAAATAACTAAATAATTAGTACACCTTGAAATACATCAGATGACTGAAAGTAAGTAATGGTCTCTTAAACCAAAAAATAGTAAATTAACGACTACTTCTGATGGGGAAATTTAATCCAAATCCCTCAAATATCCCCTCTCATATGATTCTCCCTATTCATTATATTTTCGGCTACATTAATTTTATTTAATCAAATAAACTTTTTCTCATTTAAACCAAATCTTATTAAAAGAGCAGAAAAAAGAACAATTGATATAAAAAACTTGAATTTAAAATGATAACAAACTTATTTTCAACATTTGATCCATCAAGTAATATCTTCAATTTATCATTATATTGAACTAGAACATTCTTAGGATTATTAATCCCATCAATGTTTTGACTTACATCTTCACGGATTAATATTATTTGAAATAAACTAAACTTAACCTTACACAATGAATTTAAAACATTCCTAGGACCAGAATCATTTAATGGAACAACATTCATCTTTCTCTCAATTTTTATTATAGTACACTCCTGGAAATGGAAAAAAGAACACATTGACACCGGTGTGTCAGACCCACCATACTTGCTCCGGACACTGCGAGAGGGCTGTACAAGCAATGATCACACGCACGGCACAGCGGACACACCAGGAACCGCAGCGTTGGCCGTCGAATGGCGCTAGCTGCGCAGCATTTGTGCACCGCCGCAGTCAGTGTCAGCCAGTTTGCTGTGGCATACGGAGCTCCATCGCAGTCTTTAACACTGGTAGCATGCCACGACAGTGTGGACGTGAACCGTATGTGCAGTTGACGGACTTTGAGCGAGGGCGTATAGTGGACATGTGGGAGGCCGGGTGGACGTACCGCCGAATTGCTCAACACGTGGGGCGTGAGGTCTCCACAGTACATCGATGTTGTCGCCAGTGGTCGGCGGAATGTGTACATGCCCGTCGACCTGGGACCGGACCGCAGCGACGCACGGATGCACGCCAAGACCGTAGGATCCTACGCAGTGCCGTAGGGGACCGCACCGCCACTTCCCAGCAAATTAGGGACACTGTTGCACCTGGGGTATCGGCGAGGACCATTCGCAACCGTCTCCATGAAGCTGGGCTACGGTCCCGCACACCGTTAGGCCGTCTTCCGCTCACGCCCCAACATCGTGCAGCCCGCCTCCAGTGGTGTCGCGACAGGCGTGAATGGAGGGACGAATGGAGACGTGTCGTCTTCAGCGATGAGAGTCGCTTCTGCCTTGGTGCCAATGATGGTCATATGCGTGTTTGGCGCCATGCAGGTGAGCGCCACAATCAGGACTGCATACGACCGAGGCACACAGGGCCAACACCCGGCATCATGGTGTGGGGAGCGATCTCCTACACTGGCCGTACACCACTGGTGATCGTCGAGGGGACACTGAATAGTGCACAGCACATCCAAACCGTCATCGAACCCATCGTTCTACCATTCCTAGACCGGCAAGGGAACTTGCTGGTCCAACAGGACAATGCACGTCCGCATGTATCCCGTGCCACCCAACGTGCTCTAGAAGGTGTAAGTCAACTACCCTGGCCAGCAAGATCTCCGGATCTGTCCCCCATTGAGCATGTTTGGGACTGGATGAAGCGTCGTCTCACGCGGTCTGCACGTCCAGCACGAACGCTGGTCCAACTGAGGCGCCAGGTGGAAATAGCATGGCAAGCCGTTCCACAGGACTACATCCAGCATCTCTACGATCGTCTCCATGGGAGAATAGCAGCCTGCATTGCTGCGAAAGGTGGATATACACTGTACTAGTGCCGACATTGTGCATGCTCTGTTGCCTGTGTCTATGTGCCTGTGGTTCTGTCAGTGTGATCATGTGATGTGTCTGACCCCAGGAATGTGTCAATAAAGTTTCCCCTTCCTGGGACCATGAATTCACGGTGTCCTTATTTCAATTTCCAGGAGTGTACAATTTAATAATTTTATAGGATTATTCCCTTACATCTTTACTAGAATAAGACATTTAGCATTAACATTTGCAATCGCTCGACCTATATGATTAAGATTTATGTTATTTGGATGAATTAATCATACCAATCACATATTTACATACCTTGTTTCTCAAGGAACACTGCCTGCATTAATATCATTTATAGTATTAATTGAAACAATTAGAAATGTCATTCGACCAGGTATGCTAGCAGTAAGACTAGAAGCAAATACAATTCCAGGACACTTGCTATTAACATTACTAGGAAATACAGGACCATCTATAGCAATAAACTTAATTTCACTATTAATTATTAGGCAAATACTTCTATTAATCTTAGAATCAGCAGTAGCAATAATTCAAGCTTATGTTTTCTTAATTTTAAGAACTTTATATTCTAGAGAAGTATACTAAACCTATGTTAACAACTCACTCAAACCACCCATTCCACTTAGTAGATTATAGACCTTGACCATTAACAGGAGCAATTGGAGCAATAGTTCTAGTATCAGGATTAGCAAAATGATTTCACCTATTTAACATTAACCTAATTATAATCGGATTCGGAATTACCCTACTAACTATAATCCAATGATGACGAGATGTAGTATGAGAAGGGACATACCAAGGGCTACATACGGGATTTGTACCAATTGGATTACGATGAGAAATAATTTTATTTACTGCATCAGAAGTACTATTCTTTGTTTCATATTTCTGTGCATTTTTTAGAAGAAGACTAGCACCTACTATTGAACTAGGGATACTATGACCCCCAATAGGAATTCAACCTTTTAATCCTATACTAATTCCATTACTTAATACAGCTATTCCTTTGGCATCAGGAGTAACAGTAACATGAGCACATCATAGTTTAATAGAATCTAATCATACTTAAGCATTACAAGGACTATTCTTTACAGTATTACTAGGACTATACTTCACTATACTTCAAGCATACGAATATTGAGAAGCACCCTTCACCATTGCAGATGCAGTTTATGGATCAACATTCTTTGTTGCAACACGATTCCATGGTCTACATGTAATTATCAGAACAATTTTCTTATCAACATGTCTACTTCGACATTCAATAAACCAATTCTCACCAAGACACCACTTTGGATTTGAAGCAGCTGCATGATACTGACACTGTGTATATGTAGTATGATTATTCTTATACATCTCTATTTATTGATGAGGTAGATAATTGTTTTTCTAGTATAAATAGTACATTTGACTTCCAATCAGAAAACTTGATATAAATCAAGAAAAACAATCCTGATTTTATCTACAAGAGTATTTATTAGATTTAGTATCCCAATAATTGTTATAATCCTTGCAACAACATTATCAAAAAAATTAATTAATTACCGAGAAAAAAGATCACCATTTGAGTGTGGATTTGACCCAAAAAGATCAGCACGAATACCATTCTCACTTCGATTCTTCTTAATTGCAGTAATTTTCTTAATTTTTGATGTAGAAATCGCACTAATCCTTACAATTGTAATTATTTTTAAAACTTCAGACATTATAATCTGAACAGTATCAACAATATTTTTTATTATAGTATTACTAGGCGGACTATACCATAAATGATATCAAAGACCCTTGCAATGAGCAGAATAAAGGATTGTAGTTAACTATAATATTTGGGTTGCATTCAAAAAGTATTGATATAATCAATCAACCTTAAATAGAATAAGAAGCGAAATATTGCAGTCAGTTTCGACCTGGAAGGTTGGTAAATAAAATACCCTTATTCTTATTAATTGAAGCCAAAAAAGAGGTGTATTACTGTTAATAATATAATTGAACTATAAAGTTCCAATTAAGGAAATGTAAAGCCAATATGAAAGCTGCTAACTTCTTATATTAGCGGTTAAACTCTGTTAACATTTCTAAAATTTATATAGTTTAAATAAAACATTACATTTTCACTGTAAAAATAATATATGTATATTTATAAATACCTAAAAGTAAAAATACTTCCTTAACATCTTCAATGTCACGCTCTAATTATAAGCCATTTAAGTAAAGGAAAAATAATACCACCAAAATAAATATTCAAAAAATAAAAGTTAAAAGATAAATCTTAAAATTAGAATCATACCAACCCTGTATATAACCAATTAAATAAATAAATAGTCTATATAAACCTTGACCACCAAATAATTCACCTCACCCATAATCAAATGATTTAGATGAATAATAACCTAATTTTAAAGGAATATATCTAATAACCTTAGTTGAAAGAAAGGGTATAAACCATATAGAACCAGCATATCTAACAAAAGAAAGTATACTTAAAGAAAATAAATTTTGAAAAAAATCAAAATTAGAAATGAGATAACCCAAATAAGCACCTAAAACAACTACAGTAATAGCTAAAAACTTTAAATAATAAGGCAAGGCAATCACATGAGGAACAGGGAAAATTAATCAAGACAAAAGGCTACCACCAAAAACAGCAACAAACAATAAACCAATTATACGAAACGAAATATAATAACCCTTATCATCAAAAGAAAATCTAGAATAAAAATTATTATCACCACATATTGAATAATAAAAAAGACGAAAAGAATAAGAAGCAGTTAAACCAGTAGAAAAGAAATTAAGAAAAAAAGGCAAACAATTAATTCATCTTAAACAAACCATCTCAAGAATTAAATTCTTTGAATAAAACCCTGCTAAAAAAGGTATACCACACAAAGACATACTAGAAACATTAAAACAAACTAAAGTTAAAGGTATAAAATTAACAATTGAACCTATAAAACGAATATCCTGAGAATCCTTTAAATTATGAATTATTGAACCTGCACAAGGCATGAGCTAATAAATGAAAAAATGCAAGTTTTGGATAACCCATAGCCAAAATTCTTATTATTAAAGCAAGTTGTCTTAAAGTAGAAAGACCAATAATTTTCTTCAAATCAAATTCAAAATTAGTCACCAAACCAGCCATAAATATAGTTTTACAACCAATTAAAACTAAGAATCAACCACAATTATAAGTATCTAATATTGGTCTGTAACGAATTAATAAAAAAAACCCAGCAGTAACAAGAGTAGAAGATTGAACTAAAGCAGAAACAGAAGTAGGAGCAGCCATAGCAGCAGGAAGTCAAGAAGAAAAGGGAATTTGAGCTCTTTTAGTTATAGCTGCTAAAACAATTAATATAGTAATAAGCTTTATTTCAAAAGAATTAGAAATAAAATCATAATAATAAATATAATTTCAACCACCAAAATTCAATATTCAAGTAATAGCAATTAAAATAGTAACATCACCAATGCGATTAGAAAGTGCAGTTAACATACCTGCACTATAAGATTTCACATTTTGGTAGTAAATAACTAAACAATAAGAAACTAAACCCAAACCATCTCATCCTAATAAAATTCTAATCAAATTAGGACTAATAATTAAAAAACCTATAGAAAGAATAAATGTTAAAACAATAACAATAAAACGATTTATATTCTTTTCTCCCGATATATAAACCTCTCTATAATAAATAACCAAAGAAGAAATATATATAACAAAAGACATAAAAATAAGAGACATTCAATCCAAAATTAAAGTCATAACAACCATAGAACCATTTAAATTAAAAAGTTCTCATTCAACAAAAACTCTATAATCAATTATTAAATAATAAATACCCAAAATAAAAACTATAGTTCTAGAAAAAAATAAGAAAAAAACTGAAAGAACAAATAGAAAATAAATTCATGGCCTAAGATGAAAAACTCATATCATTGATTCCACAAAACAACATTTTTAATTAAAATACTTAAGCAACCTAAACAAAAAATACTCGCCCTTTAAACAAAGAGAATGTTTAAAGGGAATCAATGTAAAAGTAAAAGATGATATTCACGAAAATAACCAAGAGAACAAGTATAAACACCAGAATAATAATTACCATGCTGATAATAAGAATCATATATAAAGCTTAAACAGCTCTAAAAAAAGCCAAAAAAATTAAAGCAAAAAATCCAAAAGAAGATCATGACATAATTCTATTTAATAATCTAAGTTCACCTACCAAATTTAAAGAAGGAGGAGCAGCTATATTAGATGATATCAAAAGGAATCATCATAAAGCCATTCTTGGTATCAAATTAATTATACCCTTGTTAATTAATAGTCTTCGTCAACCTAAACGTTCATAAATAATATTAGACAACAAAATAAACCATAAGAACATAAACCATGACCAACCATTAAAGAAAGAGAACCTATACAACCTCATCAATTCATGGTCATCAATCCTCCAATAACCATTCTTATATGAGCAACAGAAGAATATGCAATTAAAGACTTTAAATCAACTTGACGAAAACAAATAAATCTAACAATAACCCCCAAGATAAACCCAAAGACAATCAAAAATAATTAAACTTTAAACCCAAATAAGAAATAACCTTCATAAGACGAAAAATACCATAACCACCTAACTTTAATAAAACACCAGCAAGAATCATTCTACCTGAAATAGGGGCCTCAACATGAGCCTTAGGAAGCCATAAATGAACCAAAAATATTAGCATCTTAACTAAAAAAGCAAGAATTATAAACACATAAAATATAAAGTAATAAGAACCAAAATCAACCAATAAAGGAAAATATAAAGTATTAGAAAAATCATAAACCCTAAATAACACTAATAATAAAGGTAATCTAGCAACCAGAGTATACAAAATTAAATAAACACCAGCCTGTAAGCGTTCAGGTTCATAACCTCAACAAAAAATCAAAAGTAAAGTAGGAACTAATCTAGCCTCAAAAAAAATATAAAAAGAAGGAAGACTCAATCTAGCAAACGAACAATAATGCATAATCATTAAAGTTAAGACTATAAAGACAAAAAAATTAGAATGATAAGAACTTTAATAAACTGAACCTCTAGCAGTAATTATTAAAGAACAAATTCAAAAACTAAGCAAAATAAAACTAAAGGAAAAATAATCAATACCAAAATAATATCTAATTTATATTAAAATGTGCGTATGAATAAACACAAATCATAAAAACAAAACTAGACAGAAATATTAAAGAATGAACCAACCATCAACAATTATTAACCAAACAAAGTGGGATCAAAAAATAGTTATAAATAAATACTTTAACATAAAGATAAACCAAAAGAATTAAAAAAATCATTTCCACGAGAACGAATTATTGAAACTAAAATAGAAAGACCTAAAGCACCTTCACAAACAGAAAAAACCAAAAACATTCAGGAAAAAAAATAATCATAATCAAACTCAATAAGAAAAACAATAACTAATATAAATAAAGAAAGAGCAATATATTTTAATCTCAAAAGAACCATTAATAAATGCTTACGTTTAGAAGAAAAAACATAAACACCAGCAAAATAAACCAATAAAGAAGTAAAGACAAAGAATATAAACATTAGTTTTAATAGATTAAAAAAAACGCCGGTCAAGTCTTCACCAAACAGGATCTAATAACCCCTTAGGCCTAAATGGAGATATTGAAAAAATTCCATTTCACCCATACTTTACTTTCAAGGATTCTATAACATTTGTATTATGAAATGTCCCCTTTGAACAGTTGTACAAGACTGTGCTTAACCTGACACACAATATTTTTAGCGCAACTCAAACTGACTTTCAAAAATCCCTACAAAAAAAATGGCCCTGACTAACATTAAGCTATACCTTTCAGAAATCACTTACCTCACAAAAATCTTCATTACTCGAACTACTGCAATACAGGGAGCGCCACTACTGCCAGCTAAATAAAAGATTCAAACTATGGAGGGCACTAACTACTGATACAGATAGCTAGCAAATGAAAGATATTAATAGAGAACAAACAATATATTTACCTTAATAGTCATAATATATATAGCAGTTCATGACAAATTACAAAACTCCGCCATCTCTCTCCCCACATCCATCACTGCTGGCAGCTCACCTCCAACTGCGCAACGCTACGCGGTGTTCACATCCAGCTGCCGCTGCCCAACACTACAATGTCAGACAACAATGGTAACTAGCCACAGACTTCACACAACACAGCCAGTGATTTTTATACAGAGGTGGCGATACCAATAAAAAAACCTAAACAGCCAACTTACATAGCCCCCATGCTCCCCACAAAAAATTTTACAAATTGTTTTGGACAGTGGCCAATAATAATTTGATAAAATTTTTCATAATTACAATAACAAAGATATCAAATGCACACACTTATTGATACAATGTTGGTCAAAAGCTAAAATTATGTCACAGTCCATAAAGACAGTCCTGATCATTCATCATAATAGTAATTACAGTTTTTTTTCCACAAAGTCTCATTCATAAAAGAAATTGCACACAGAAGTAGTGGATTTCCATGCAGTCTTGAAGAAGTAGTGTTGTCCTCCCAATGGAAAGACCATGCTGACTCTTGACATGCATACAGGTAATGGGCCACAACAGAGCAAACCCACAGCGGAGTCAGTCGAAATTTTGAAGAATACTGGTAGGCAGGTCATCACAGAGTAGACCCACTTTAGTTCTGGTAGAGATTACGGTATTGGTGGGCCACCAGAGGTGCAGATCCACTGCAGCCCTAGTAGAAATAACGGTGTTGGTGGGTCATCAAAGGTGTTGACCCACTGTAGTCCTTGTAGAGATAATGGTATTGGTGGGCCATCGAAGGTGCAGACCCACTGTAGTCCATGTACAGATTACGGTATAGGTGGGCCACCAGAGGTGCAGATCCACTGCAGTCCTTGTAGAAATAATGGTGTTGGTGAGTCATCAAAGGTGTAGACCCACTGTAGTCCTTGTAGAGATAATGGTATTGGTGGGCCATCGAAGGTGCAGAGCCACTGTAGTCCATTTCGAGATTACAGTATTGGTGGGCCACCAGAGGTGCAGATCCACTGCAGTCCTTTAGAAATAATGGTGTTGGTGAGTCATCAAAGGTGTAGACCCACTGTAGTCCTTGTAGAGATGGCCAGCAGCCATCTGTTGTGACTGTGCAGGTGCACAATCACAATTGAAGAGTCTTGAAGAGAAGATAGCAAGTGCAAAAACCACCACTTGTGCACGCACAAAGTTTTTGGAATTGTCCTTAGAAGTCTTGCAGACAATATAGCAAGTCCATAAACCACCACTTGTACACTCACGAAGTTTTCGGAATTGTCCTTAGAACCAGCAATGCTGTTATCCAGTCCCTTGCTGAATTATTAACACATGTGCAAACACTATCAGTCCCTTCTTCTCACATATTGTCCATATACTATGACCAACAGAAATGTGTGCAGTGAAATGTATCTTACAAGTTAATAATATGATGAATGGGGACAATTACAATTTTATAACACAAGAATACAATTACAAAGATACAGAAAACATCATTAAAAACATAATAATACAGATAACATTTGTAGTAATACAGGCTTTATAAAAGAATAGAAACAAACATATACATCAATGTTACAGGAATTATGAGATAAGTAGATACATAAAAGATCAGAATAAATTTTGAAACATCAACTTCACACATGAGCATTAAAACAAAAGGTAAATAACATATTATTAATGCCAATTATATTTGAGGATAACAGTATTCCTCATCATAGTGAATGTAGCTTAGTACTAGAAAAATTCTACAACATAAGTCTTATCAGATAAACACATAAAGACAGGAAAAACACAAATACACAAGGGTACACAGACATATAGAGGGATGACACAAAAGGAAAGGACAGGGTTTGTTTTACTGCAGTATTTTGCATGGAGATCTCCCTTTGTTCATCATTATTCCCAAAAGTACTATCTAAGCCTGCTGTCTGTATTCTGTTCACATCCTCTTTCAAAATAGTTTTTCTCCACTGTACAATACTCATTTTGGCCCAAATCTTTTTTATATAATTTCTCAATGCATTTTTTTCCTATTGTCCATAGTCAGTTTCTTATATAGTCTACCCCCTCTTAAGCTAACTTAAATCTACTGAGCTCAGATGCTAAACTAAGGGACGAGGCAATGCAGCAGCATAAAACAATTAACACAAACAGCAATGATCAAAAATACAAATGGCGAAGCAATCAGCATAAATTACAACTAATATAAGGCAATGAGCAGCAAACAAGAAAAATAAATCAGTAGTAAACTGGCTTAGCAGAGTAACACAAATTAAAATTCAGTAGCACTATGCCTGGCAAACAGCAGAAGCAAAGGTAATAAATTATATCTAAACATGGCAAAGCTCAAGCAGAAAAAAATATTACACTAAAGACAACAATGCAGACAAGGGAAATGTATATTCACAACTTAATGTCTATGTAATGAAAGTGGTGCACCACAACTATTTCTACAAAAGAAATTACCAAGTACTTGAAAAGAAAATGATATATGCAGTTACTGTTATTAGTCCCTTCTTATTGTTCTTTCCATTCCAAGAGCTCCTTTTTCGAGGAATGTGGGTCATAAAACAATTATTTAATAGATCTGTTGACAGAAAGTGTTCACATTAGCAAATGCATTTAATTTTATTTTATGAAACCAATGCTGCAAGACAGCTGGAAACCAGATATCAAATGAAATAAGCAACTATGTACAAAGTAAAGCATAAGATCATCATTCAGTAGTCATGAGGCATTTCATAAGTTAGTAGAAAAATCTCTCAACTAGAGAGACAGTAGTCATAATCAGGTGTATAGACATAAAAATATTTCTCGTCATTTCATAGGCATTTCGGTAAATATCATAAATTAAGAGCTCCACAGTGTAATCATATGTTTTCAAGTTCGACCATGTCGTTTTTTTGCGATGCTTTCTACAAAGGAACGTAAATAGCGAGGATAATGGCCTCCTTTTTTTTTCTCCACCTGTACCTCAGAAAGGCACACGCTAATGGCTTTTTTTTTTCAGGTGACTGTCGCCCAGCTGGGTGCCCACGACGCATTACGTGCAGGTGGTCACTTAACTTTCTTACCGAAATATTTACGACACCAGTTTCTGTTACAGTGGCAGTCTCATATAAAAAAAAATCACAGGTTGAGAAATTGCATTACAAATGTGTAGAAACAAAATCTTATGAATATAACAATGTCCAAAAAATTTTCGCCGGCATTGTGATACATTCACGCATTTACACACATTTCATAATTCTAAAGTACGATTCTTGGTTTCCAAAATCCTTTTCCACAAGTCAGAGTCCCTAATCACTTTTCATTACTCCTTACCTTATTACACATATACATATTCGTCGACACGTCAATCTTGCGACGACACTTCAATATTTCATCGTAATAAATACATAGCATAATCAAATTCCTCATATAGCATCAGCTTATTGATCATAAACATGCCGCAACAGCATAATACACATAGTCATCGTAATAATAACATCATAACACCTCAGTCAACTCTCAAAAACGTTGTAGCATTCTGCAATAATTTAAAAACCTAAAAAAATTCTCTGCTCATTGCAATAGTGTCATCTACCTCAAACGTACTTTACAATCATGATCTCATACCAAATACATCAATCAAAGCTCTCGTAGTATCACAATGGTTCCGAAAAATATGAGCATTTCTCAAAGTACAGACAAAATATAATTTCGTAAGTGTGAAGTTATCCAACTGTGTAATTACGTAAACATCTGTCACTGATGTAGTAAAATAAATGTTTATCTCTCAGTTAAATGATCAGATAGCTGTGTAATTCTGTGTTAGAGAAATTTGGTACCGATGTGTAAAGTTGTATAAGCAAATACCATATTAGCTAGGGAACCTTGTGCTTGCCAAACACATGATACACAACGTAAGCGTGTACCTCCCTGAGGATTAATGTAATTATACCCTCAGGTGTTACAGATTACAGCAATGAAATGAAATGTATTACTGAAAACCGTTGTATCATTGTACTTCAAATATCTTTAAAAATAAATGTTTTAAGTACAAAATTAATCACTCAAATGCGTGTCCTGTAGCGCTAAATGTGCGTCTTGCTGTAAGATAATTCTGTGGAAGTGTCGTACTTATAGGCCTCCGAAAGCTAAGTTCTGCAGAAGTCAATGTACTTACCTCATGATAAACAAAAGGTAAATGCTTTATGCATATCTTAGTTATTACGCTTATTGCCATGATGAAGAAAGTACTGTGCTGTAACGTATTGTTGTGCTACGGAAAAGGCAGTCTCATTGTAGCTATACCACAAAAGTTACTACTAAAACATGTTTTACTTTCCAGAATAAAACAGAAAACTGTGCAGATATAAAACAGAAACACTGCAAAAGCAACATTGTAAATTGTCACTCATTAGTAGCGTCGTGATAAAATCGTGTAGCTGTCACATAAACTAACCACTGTGTCATCTGGTATCTCACTGAAAGTACTTTAAATCCAGAATATATATTCAAGTAAACCAAAATGTTGCATTAAAATCTCATTAGCAGTACTGGTAAATGTTCTAAGTATGTGAGGCTTACAGTCATTACGTAATCGTGCAAACAACAAGCAAGAATGTACACACACAATAACACTGTGACGTCTGTTCACTATAACAATGCATTCGTAGTTTCTGTTTAAAAATGTTCCCTAGGTTCTAGACTGGATATTTAACTTCAAACATTGTTGCATGTTAACAGTTTCTTAAGTCTGACAAAGCATAGTAGAGATGTGAAGTGAAAAGTTTTATGGCAAAGACTAAGTTAAACAGCAAATTATCATTCAATAAACGGTTTTACATGTGAAATGTGGTGTAAACCTTTACTCTTCCTAGTACGCAGACTTTCAACTTCAAAGCAATTATGTTATTGTATACATCGGTAAAGAATGCTACAAATTTTTCTCAAGGCTAGCGTCTTATGTTATTTTTCTCGGTGCTAGCGGGCGCACGGGGCTGCCTGCTGTGCGAGTCATTGTCTGTCTCTTTGTTGGCGCGCGTTGCTGTTGGGATTAGGAGACCGAACTTCTACAAATTCGCCTTGCCGAGAGGGCCCAGCTCTGTTAGAATCCCGCCAGTTCTGATGAAATTCACGTCTGTCGTTATGATTATATCGTCTGTCGTCATGTCGGTAGATTCCACAGTTTCTTTCTTCTCGGTCACGTGGTGGAGAATTTCTACCCTGAATTGTAGCTGCGCGCTGAACTGTTGAATCTGAAGTTATTCTGTCTCCCGTGATAATAATTATTTTGGTTCCCAAATTGTCTGTTTCTCTGATTGTCTCTGTGATAGTCATTACTGTAGAGAGGTGATCTTTCCCTGTAATTATTACTACTCTGCCAACGGTTGTCATATGGGTGGTGTCTGCTTCTGTCACGATTTACGTTGAAAGAATAGCCTTGTCGTATATTATTTCTGTCATCGCGGAATTGTGACAGATGTGACCTGTAATTGTTGTGCTCCTGTTTCCGCGTTCCCCGATTGTCAGTGTCAATTTCCAGTTCTTGTAACAGTCCCTGAAAAGCCTCAATGTCTTCTTTGCAACGTCCTGCTAAAATAATATGTCGTAAATGTTCAGGTAATTTGATTAAGCAAATGTGGATGAGTTCTGAAGGGCTGTATGGGTTTGACAGGGACTGATTCTTGTGCAACATGTCTTCAAAATATTTCACAAGACTGGAGAATTCAGATTGTTCGAAATGTTTCATCATTATGATGCTATGTTTTACTCGGTCTTGTGTAGCTTGAGACCAATACGCTGAGAGGAAGGCATGATAGAATTCTCCTTCACTGTGGCAATCGTGAATGACCAATCGCATTCTAACAGCTGGTTCATTCTCTAAGTAGCCACACATGAATTCTAATCTGTGTTCTAACGACCAGTTGGGAGGAAAACAATGAGATAATTGATGGAGCCATGCTTGTGGATGAATGTCGTTGGCAGAATTCTTAAACGTTTTGAATTTACATGTAGTAATGAACAGCTTATAGTCATAATCATCATGTCGGCGAGTCGCATATCGGTCATTGTTACGTCGTTTCGGCGGTTCCATTTCAAATTTCGGTGCACCTTGCCAATTTCTTTCATAATTTCCGAAATGCGCTGTGTTATTATTTTGTGGTTTTTCCGTATTTCTGTGTCCCTCTTCCCGTATTGGGGCGCGAGTGTCCTCTGAAATACGTAATTCTTGTACTACCTGTGTCACCTAGTCTTGTACTTCGCGGATTTCTCTTTGGTGTTGCGTATTAATTTGATTCTCATTGTGTTTGAATTTCCTAATTTGTTCGCACTCTTCTGTGTCATTAAAGACTACGGTTTTGTGTCATTCAGATTATCATCTACCTTTGTAGATAAATTATTTAGCTGATCCGAAAGTTCAACTACTTTCTCTGATAAAGTACTAATTTCCTCCATGTGTCTTTCTACTGTGTCCTTTAAGTTTTCCTGAGTTTTTGCAAGTTGTGTAACCGAATTGGTAGACGCAACTGAGTCCATTTTAGCTTGTAAGGTCTCATGATTTTCATGAACAATAATTTGCAGTTCTTTTATGGCTGCTTCGTGATTCTGTAGTGCATTTTCATGCCGCGAAAAAATAGGTTGAAAATGCTTACAAATTTGAGTTTTTACGTCATTACAGACTTTTTGACATTTCGATCCAATGTTATGTAACTCAGTAGTTAAATCTTCACGTGTTTGTTTAAGAGTTTGTTCCAATGAGTCTAACTTTTGAAGCTGTTGCTGTGTTTGTCTCTGATTTTGTTCCATTGTGTCTAATTTTTGCTGTGTTTGTCTCTGATTTTGATCCATTGTGTCTAACTTTTGAAGATTTTGTTCCATTGTGTCTAACTTTTGAAGCATTTGTCCCATTTGTTGCATTAATTGTAATAACAATGCACTGGTGTCTGAAACATGTTCCTCAGTGCTTTTTGGCAGTGAATTTGCACCGGCAACATTCACATTTTGACAAGCGGAAAATGTGTCTTGACTCATTTGAGAAAACGGTGAGAACCCAAAACCTGAGTCTACAGTATTTGCAATATTGTGTTCTGTCATTCCCGATTCCTGAGGTGAGCTGTTGCCGACCGATCGATCGATAACGCTTCCCTGTTCACTACCTGTTTCACTGTCTACACCATTATTTGACGCCCGCTCCATTTCCATATGCACAGTTACCAAATTACTACTTTGAATGTCTGTTACTTCACTATACAGTGGTGCTGAAAAGCTACGCTCATCGTCACTATTATTTCTCAGTTTACTTTGGAGCCTAGTGTTACGTTCTTCACACGCCATTATTGTCACAATATTTCACACGATAACACAGAAAAGCACAATTTGAAGAACAAAATAAGATAACACATTAACATAGAAATAGAAATAATGTCTACTTAAATACTTGGTGCAAATCTACATGCGTGTCACAAATGTTTTACTGTACAACAATGAAAGACTGCAACTACAAAGGAGATTCTCTCTACAATTACGCACTAGCAATAAACAAAATCAACGCTAATTACACAAACTACAAGGAAATAATCAGAAGATTCCAGTGAGGTATCCTCAGCTAAGGGTCGACATATGAAACGTCCCCTTTGAACAATTGTACAGGACTGTGCTTAACCTGACACACAATATTTTTAGCGCAACGCAATCTGACTTTCAAAAATCCCTACAAAAAAAATGGCCCTGACTAACATTAAACTATACCTCTCAGAAATCACTTACCTCACAAAAATCTTCATTACTCGAACTACTGCAATACAGGGAGCGCCACTACTGCCAGCTAAATAAATGATTCAAACTACGGAAGGCATCAACTACTGATAGGGATCGTTAGCAAATGAAAGATATTAATAGAGAACAAACAATATATTTACCTTCATAGTCATAATATATATAGCAGTTCATGACAAATTACAAAAATCCGCCATCTCTCTCCCCACATCCATCACTGCTGGCGGCTCACCTCCAACTGCGCAACGTTACGCGGTGTTCACATCCATCTGCCGCTGCCCAACACTACAATGCCAGACAACAATGCTAACTAGCCACAGACTTCACACAACACAGTCAGTGATTTTTATACAGAGGTGGCATTACCAATAAAAAAACCTAAACAGCCTACTTACAGTATAAATAACATCATTATTAATTATACTGTGCTTGATTAATCCTTACCTTCTAGGGGATGCAGATAATTTTGTACCTGCTAACCTATTAGTAACCCCCGTTCATATTCAACCAGAATGATATTTCTTATTTGCATATGCAATTCTACGATCAATCCCTAATAAGCTAGGAGGTGTTATTGCATTACTCTTATCAATTAGAATCTTAATAATTCTACCATTTTATAATAAAACACCATTCTGAGGTATTCAATTCTACCCTTTTAATCAGATTTTATTCTGAATTATAGTGGTTGTTGTATGCTTAGTAACATGAATTGGTAAACGACCTGTTGAAGAACCATATATTATAAGAGGACAAATCTTAACAATTATCTACTTTACATACTTCTTAATTAATGTTCATGTTGCAAACACATGAGATAAACTAATTAAGGAATAATAAGTTAATTAGCTTAGGAAAAGCATATGTTTTGAAAACATAAAACTAGAAGTTTAACTCTTCTATTAACTTTTCTTAAAAAATTTCACTAAATAAATGAAATAAATAAAATCTTTAAACCAACAAAGAAAATAAAAAAATTCAAAGATAAAGGCAAAAAACTTTTTCAAGCTAAGTACATTAACTTATCATAACGAAAACGTGGTAATGTACCCCGAACTCAAATAAAACTAAAGGACATAACAGCAAGCTTAATAAAAAATATAAAAGAATAAAAGTCACCGCCTAAAAAAATTAAAGCTAATAATATTCTTATAAAAACAATTCTAGTAAACTCAACTAAAAAAATTAAAGTAAACCCACCAGCACCATATCCAATATTATAACCTGAAACTAACTCAGACTCACCTTCGGCCAAGTCAAAAGGAGTACGGTTGGTATCAGCTAAACAAGAAGCAAAACAAGCTAAAGCTAAAGGAAAAGAAATAATAATAAATCAACAATAAAGCTGATAATTTATAAAATCAAACATGTTAAAACTACCAATTAAAATAATCAAAATTAATAAAATTAAAGCCAAACTAACTTCATATGAAATTGTTTGAACAACAGACCGAAGAGAACCTAATAAAGAATAATTTGAATTAGAAGACCAACCAGCAATTATAACGGTATAAACACCTAATCCAGTACAACATAAAAAAAACAAAAATCCATAAGAAAAAGAACATATATAAGTTAAGTAAGGGAAAATCACTCAAACAGCCAAGGAAATTATTAAATTAAAAACAGGAGAAAAATAATAAAGTAAATAATTAGATATAATAGGAATTGGCTGCTCCTTACAAATTAACTAAATAGCATCACTAAAGGGTTGAGGATTTCCTACAAATCCTACTTTATTTGGACCCTTTCGAATTTGGATTTAACCTAAAACTTTACGCTCTAATAAAGCAACACTAATTAAAACACAAATAACTAATAAAGGAAAATTCAAAATAAACACATATAAATCATAAAGTATCAGTACTATTTGTAGAAAAAACCTACATAAATGAATTCTAAATTCAACACATTAATCCGTCAAAATAGTAATCTAATTAATATTAATCAATAAAATAATAAATATTTCAACCATATGGTCCTTTCATACTAATATGAGTTAATAATCTTAGGATAGAAACCGACCTGGCTCACACCGGTCTGAACTCAGATCATGTAAGAATTTAAAGGTTGAACAGACCTAATTACTGGGCTACTGCACCCAAAATTTTTCTTAATCCAACATCGAGGTCGCAATCTGCTTTGTCGATATGAGCTCTCAAAAACAATTACGCTGTTATCCCTAAGGTAACTCAATCTTATGATCATAAATTATGGATCAAAACAACAAACATAAATAAATGATATATTAATGAAGAGTTTATTTATTCTTCATGTCACCCCAACAAAACATCATCATTAAATATAGAAAGACAAACAAAAAACTATATAAAAGTAAAATGTTAAGCTCTATAGGGTCTTCTCGTAGTAAAGAAAAATTTAAGCCTTTTGATTCAAAAGTTAAATTCAAAAATTTATTAAGAGACAGTTGATTTCTCGTCAAGCCATTCATTCCAGCCACTAATTAAGAGACTAATGATTATACTACCTTTGCACTGTCATAATACTGTGGCTCTTCAAAAGTCGGCTCAGTGAGCAGGCCAGACCTCAAAGTATTTTCAAGAGGACATGTTTTTTATAAACAGGTGGAAATCAATTTTTCCTAGTTCCTTGTAATAAATTCACAAGGTAAAAATTATATACAAATAAATATACTAATTCTATCATTATTACAAAAATTTTAAAATTAAATCAATAATCTTAATAAAAAACCTAAAATACTTATAAAATCAAAATAAAAAATAATGAACTAAAACGTAATCTTAAAGACAGCTGGTTTAAAGCTTACAATTATATTTCATAAAACAAATTATAGGTTATTAACTTCAAAGCTTATCCCTTAAAGAATAAATAAGTTAATATTTATACTTAAAAAATTAAATAAAAACAATTAACTTCAAAAAATTAAATTTTTTCTTAAGAAACTAGATATCTTGGGAAACGATTAACATCTCATTTCTATAAATAATTTAATAATAATTATGATACATTAACAATAAATTATTTATAAATCAACCCAAATCGAGACAAGTAAAGTAAATACTGAAATTTTGATAAACCCTGATACAAAAGGTACAATAAATAAAATCTACTTTTTAAAATTTAAAATAATATTTCATAAAACAATTACATTACCAATAAACTATAATCTAAAAAGTCAATTCTACAAAATATACTAAGACAAAATACGACAAAATTATTTTTATTAAATATTTAAACAAACAAAAAATAAATATAATAGAATAAATAATCAAGATATCCTGATTTGCACAGAAAAATTTTCAGTGTAAATGAAACACTTTACTTATAAGTTATATCTTGAAACTCTTCCTAGATACACTTTCCAGTACATCTACTATGTTACGACTTATCTCATCTAAATTGAAGCTACCTTAAAATAAGAAAATAGAATAATCAATAATGAGAGCGACGGGCGATGTGTACACACCTCAGAGCCAATATCAGTTAAATTAGATAAATTAAATTACTATCAAATCCACCTTCATTAACAGTATTTCACCTTCAAATACGTTATAAACAAAAATCTATTGTAACCCACCTCCTCTTGACTATAAGCTGCACCTTGACCCGAAATATTTTATAATTGTAAATCTTGAGAATTATAACTCTAAAAAGATTCTCTGATAACGGAGATATACAAACAAATAAATTAAGTAGAGTAAATTGTGTATTATCAATCATGGGATAGGTTCCTCTGAATGGAATGAGATACTGCCAAATTCTTTGAGTTTAAAGACCTTAACTAATAGTACCCTGGTAAATATAATTAACATTTAAAATAATAGGGTATCTAATCCTAGTTTATTATTTTAATTTCACAGATTCATAAAAAGAGTTATAAATAAATTTTTACATTTCACCTTACAAATCTATATTTTAACCCTAAAAATATAATCAACTGTTTTAACCAATAATATTCACTTGTATCAATCGTGTAACCGCAGCTGCTGGCACGAATTATGCTGATACTAAATCAATTGCTAAATCCAAAATCACTTGATAATTAAATCAAGCTACTGCAAAAAGGACACTTAGTTTAACGAAACTTACATATAATACAAAGAATAAGTGAATAAACAAGCAAGAATAAAACTTTTCGAAACAAAAATAAGAAATTTGAAAATTTATAAAATTAAGAAAAAATAAAAGATTCAAATATTTAAAGTAAAAAAAGAAAAAAAAACAAAAAATGACAAAAAAAAAGAAACGCACCCCCGTATGACCACAACAACTTCTCTATTATATATAAATAAAGATTAATATGGAACATGTATACCAATAAATGTATTATATTCTTTTCTTATTTAATCTTTCTTTTCCCTAATAATAAAGAAAGATTAAATAATATAAAAAAATATTTTATACAATTATGTAATTTATTCTAATATGTTATTAATATAAAATTAACTTTATAATAAATTAACTTAAATATTAGTTAAATAATTTAATTATTGAAAATTACGTAATTATATTAATATAATTAATATAATCATTTATATTAATATAATATTTTATATTTAATACCAGTAATTATATTTATTATATCTAATTATAATAATATATATATATAAAAATTACATATTATTATATAATTTATAATATAATAACCTATTTTAAGCTAAAAACATAAGTAGCTATTATCCTATGTAAATAAATGTATTAAAAAAATCATTTAATAATAATAAAATAACATTATATATATTTAAATTTAATTAAGTGTAATATATTAATATAAATTACTTATTATATTTATATATATTCAAATTATCCAAATCGAGATAAATTAATTAGAAATAACCATAATAATACATAAACAAATTCAAAAAAATTATAAATTTATATATTAAATATAAATGAAGTGCCTGATTAAAGGGTTACCTTGATAGGGTAAATCAAGTAAATAAAAATTACCTTCATTAAAAATTACATAAGACAGAATTAAACTACCTCCTTTAGTATCAAAATCTAACGTGCATCATACACCTTAATGTAAAAAGGTAAGCTACACAAGCTAATGGGTTCATACTGCTTTATAGAGGTATCAATCCTCTCCTTTTTAATGACCAACAACTGAACAAAACTTCTCTTCCTATCAACATTAATGATAGGAACGATCCTGTCCATTTCATCAAAATCCTGATTCGGAGTTTGAATAGGACTTGAGATCAACTTACTTTCATTTATTCCACTCCTAACAAGAAATAAAGATATAATAGTAAATGAGTCGTCAATTAAATATTTTTTGTCTAAGCAATAACATCGACAATACTATTCTTTTCATTTTGCTGATTCAAATAAAGTATCCAATAGGGTGAGAAACAAATAATAATAAGATCTAGATTATTATTAAAGATTGGTGCTGCACCCTTTCATTTCTGATTTCCAGAAGTAATAGGAGCTTCGAGATGAAATAACTGTTTAACACTCATAACATGACAAAAAATTGCCCCAATAATGGTATTATATTATTGTATTCAACTAAGAACTTTCATTTGAACAATTATCATTCTAAGAATTATTATTGGGCCAATAGGTGGTTTAAATCAAACATCTCTACGCCAACTTCAAGCATATTCCTCAATTAGACATTTAGGGTGAATAATCAGATTCCTAACAATAAGAGAAAACATCTGAGAACTATATTTTATTATTTACTCACTATTAAGATTAATTATGGTCTTATTATTTAAGCGAATAAATCTATTTTTATAAACCAAATTTATTCAAGCAGAAATATAAAATCTGAAATTAAATTCGTTATATTTTTATCTCTCTTATCCCTATGTGGTTTACCACCATTCCTTGGATTTCTACCAAAATGAATTGTAATACAATCATTAATAGAAAATAACATAACGACTATTATAACCATTATGGTTGTATTAACTACAATTACACTTTATTATTATATATGTATTAGATTCTCAGCCCTAATTATGCCATACACAGAAAATTCATGATCTATAAAAATAAAGTCTCAAAAATCAAGAATTATTCTTCCTATAACAGTAATAATTTCAACAATAGGATTAATCTCAACATCAACCTTAATCTCATTATACTAAGGACTTAAGTTAATTAAAGTAATAACCTTCAAAGTTATAATACAAAGAATAATCTTTTAGGCCTTAGTAAAATTTTACACCTCTAGAATTGCAGTCTAGAATCATAATTGAATATAAGACCTAAAACATGGTAAGAGAGAAACATCTCATAAGTAGATTTACAGTCTACCACCTAAAATTCAGCCATCTTACCGCAGAAATGATTATTCTCAACAAACCATAAGGATATTGGTACTTTATATTTCTTATTTGGAGCGTGAGCAGGAATAGTAGGAACATCAATAAGAATACTTATTCGTGCTGAACTTGGTCAACCAGGATCTCTAATTGGAGATGACCAAATTTATAATGTTATTATTACAGCCCACGCATTTGTAATAATTTTTTTGTAGTAATATCTATTATAATTGGTGGATTTGGTAATTGACTCGTACCATTAATAATTGGTGCACCAGATATAGAATTTAATCGAATAAATAATAAAAGTTTTTGATTACTACCGCCTTCATTAACCCTTCTTCTTACATCTTCTATGGTAGATAACGGTGCTGGTACAGGATGAACAGTTTACCCCCCTCTTGCAGGAGCTATCGCACATGGGGGTGCATATGTAGACCTAGCTATTTTTTCACTCCACTTAGCAGGTGTATCATCTATTCTTGGTGCAGTAAACTTTATTACAACAGCAATTAATATACGATCAGAAAGTATAACTCTAGATCAAACACCTTTATTTGTATGATCTGTAGCTATTACAGTCCTTCTCCTCCTTCTTTCACTTCCAGTATTAGCAGGAGCTATTACTATACTATTAAAAGACCTATTTTGATTCTTTGGACACCCAGAAGTTTACATTTTAATTCTACCAGGATTTGGGATTATCTCTCACATTGTATGTCAAGAAACAGGAAAAATTGAATCATTTGGAACATTGGGTATAATTTATGCTATATTATCAATTGGGCTAATAGGATTTATTGTATGAGCACATCACATATTCACAGTAGGAATAGATGTTAACACACGAGCATACTTTACATCAGCAACAACAATTATTGCTGTACCTACAGGAATTAAGGTATTCAGATGATTAGCTACACTATATGGAACTAAATTCAAATTCAAGCCACCATTATTATGAGCTTTAGGATTTATTTTTCTATTCACAATTGGTGGACTAACAGGATTAGTATTAGCAAATTCATCACTTGATATTGAATTACATGATCCATACTATGTAGTAGCCCACTTCCATTATCTATTATCTATAGGAACAGTATTTGCAATTATAGTGTAAGTAGGCTGTTTAGGTTTTTTTATTGGTAACGCCACCTCTGTATGAAAATCACTGGCTGTGCTGTGTGCAGACTGTGGCTGCTTTGCGTTGTTGTAATACTCGCCATTGTAGTGTTGGGCAGCTGGGCTGTTAACAGTGCGTAGCGTTGCGCAGTTGGAGGTGAGCCGCCAGCAGTGGTGGATGTGGGGAGAGAGATGGCGGAGTTTTGTAATTTGTCATGAACTGCTATACATATTATGACTATTCAGATAAATACATTGTTTGTTCTCTATTAATATCTTTCATTTGCTAACTATCCCTATCAGTAGTTAGTGCCTTCCGTAGTTTGAATCTTTTATTTAGCTGGCAGTAGTGGTGCTCGCTGTATTGCAGTAGTTCGAGTAACCAAGATTTTTGTGAGGTAAGTGATTTGTGAAACGTATAGGTTAATGTTAGTCAGAGCCATTCATTTACAGGGATTTTCGAAAGTCAGATTGCGTTGCGCTAAAAATATTGTACGTCAGTTTAAGCACAGTCTTGTATAATTGTTCAAAGGGGACGTTTCATATGTTGACCTTTAGCCGAGGATACCTCACGGGAATCTTCTGAATTTTTCTTGTAGTTTGTGTAATTGGTGTAGATTTTGTTTATTGCTGGCGCGTAATTGTAGAGAGAATCTCCTTTGTAGTTGCAGTCTTTCATTGTTGTACAGTAAAACAGATGTGGCATGCATGTAGATTTGCACAAAGTATTCCGCACCTGTGCTTGCAATTAAGTAGACATTATATCGATTGCTATGTTATTTTATTTTGCTCTTCAAATTTTGCTTTTCTGTGTTATCGTGTGAAATATTGTGGCAATTATGGCGTGTGAAAAACGTAATACTAGGCTCCAAAGTAAACTGAGAAATGACAGTGAAGACGAAAGCAGTGTGTTAGCGCCACCGAGTAATGAATTAACTGATGTTCAAAGTAGTAATTTGGTAATTGCGCATAGGGAAATGGATAGGGCTGCAAACAATGGTGTGGACAGTGAAACAGGTAGTGAACAGGGAAGCATTATGGATCGATCGGTCGGCAACAGCTCGCCTCAGGAATCTGAAATGACAGGACACAATTTCGCAAATACTGTAGATTCAGGTTTTGGGTCATCACCGTTCATGATGAAACACTTTGAAAAATCTGAATTTTCCAGTCTTGTCAAATATTGTGATGACATGTTGCATAAGAATCAGTATCTTTCAAACCCATACAGCCCCTCAGAACTCATACGCGTTTGCTTAATCAAATTACCTGAACATTTACGACATATTAATTTAGCAGGACGTTGCAAAGATGACATTGAATCTTTTCAGGGACTGTTACAAGAATTAGAAATTGACACAGACAGTCGCGAGATGCGAAAACAGGAAAAAGTCAAGACACATTTTCTGCTTGTCAAAATGTCAATGTTGCCGGTGCAAATGCACTGCCGAAAAGTGTAGAGAAACAGATTCCAAACACAAATACATTATTATTGCAATTAATGCAACAAATGGAACAAAATCAGAGACAAATGGGACAAAATCTTAAAAAGTTAGACACAGTGGAACAAAATCTTAAAAAGTTAGACACAGTGGAACAAAATCTTAAAAAGTTAGACACAATGGAATAAAATCTTCAAAAGTTAGACACTATGGAACAACACCAGAGACAAACACAGCAACAGTTAGACACAATGGAACAAAATCTTCAAAAGTTAGACACCACGCTTGAACAATCACATGAAGATTTAACTACTGAGTTACATAACATCGAATCGAAATGTCAAAAAGTCTGTAATGACGTAAAATCACAAATTTGTGAGCATTTCCAACCTATTTTTTCGCGGCATGAAAATGCATTACAGATTCACGAAGCAGCCATAAAAGAACTGCAAACCATTGTTCATGAAAATCATGAGACCTTGTGGGCTAAAATTGACTCAGTTGCATCTACCGATTCGGTTACGCAACTTGCAAAAACTCAGGAAAACTTGAAGGACACAGTAGATTCGATTTCAACACAAATGGACACTCTGAAACTTGGTTCAGAAAAACACACTGAGGAAATGTGTTTACTATCGGAGAAAGTAGCCGAACTTTCGGATCAGGTCACTAACTTATCTACAAAGGTAGATGATGATCTGAATGACACAAGACCTGTAGCCTTCACTGACACAGAAGAGTATGAACAAATTAGAAAATTCAAACAGAATCAAAATCAAATCAGTTCACAGTGCAAAAGAGAAATCCGGGAAGTACAAGATCAGCTGACACAGGTAATACAAGAATTATGTATTTCAGAGGACACTCGCGCCCCAATACGGGAAGAGGGACACAGGAATACGGAACAGCCACAAAATAATAACACAGGGCATTTTGGAAGTTATGGAAGAAATTGGCAATGTGCACCGAATTTTGAGATGGAACGGCCGACACGACCTAACAATGACCGATATGCGACTCGCCGACATGATGATTTTGACTATAAGCTATTCATTACTACACGTAAATTCAAAACATTTAAGAATTCTGGCAACGACATTCATCCACAAGCATGGATCCATCAATTCTCTCATTGTTTTCCTCCCAACTGGTCGTTGGAACACAGATTAGAATTTATGTGTGGCTACTTGGAGAATGAACCAGCTGTAAGAATGCGATCGGTCATTCACGATTGCCACAGTGAAGGAGAATTTTACCATGCCTTCCTCCCAGCATATTGGTCTCAAGCTACACTAGACCGAGTAAAACATAGCATCATGATGATGAAACACGTTGAACAATCTGAATTTTCCAGTCTTGTCAAATATTTTGAAGACATGTTGCATAAGAATCAGTATCTTTCAAACCCATACAGCCCCTCAGAACTCATCCGCATTTGCTTAATCAAATTGCCTGAACATTTACGACATATTATTTTAGCAGGACGTTGCAAAGACGACATTGAAGCTTTTCAGGGACTGTTACAAGAATTAGAAATTGACACAGACAGTCGCGGGATGCGAAAACAGGAAAACAATCACTACAGGTCACATCCGTCACAATTCTGTGACGACAGAAACAATAACTGGACACAAGTCTATTCTTACAACGCAAATCGTGACCAAAATAGACACCACCCATATGACAACCACTGGCAGAGTAACAATAGTTACGGAGAAAGATCGCATTTCCGTGGTAATGACTATCACAGAGACAATCAGAGAAACAGACAATATGGGAACCAAAACAATTATTATCAAGGAAGGCAGAATAACTTCAGACGCAAAAGTTCGGCGCACGGTTACGATTCAGGGAGAAATTCTCCACCACGAGACGGACAAGGAAGAAACTACGGAATCTGCCGACATGATGACAGACGATATATTCGTAACGACAGACCTGAATTGTATCAGAACTGGTGGGATTCAAACAGGCAGGGCCTTCTCGTCAGAGTGAATTTGTGGAAGTTCGGCCTCCGAATCCCAATAACGACGCGCGCCAACAAAGAAACAGACAATGACCCGCACCGCAGGCAGCCACATGCGCCGGCTGGCTCAGAGAAAAATAACATAGACGCTAACCTTGAGAAAAATTCCAGTGTTCTTTACCGACATATACCGCATGACAATTGCATTCAAGTTCAAACTCTGATTACTATGAAGAGTAAAGGATTTCACCACACTTCACATATAAAACCGCTTATTGAAAGATAATCTGCTTTTTAACTTAGTCTTTGCCATAAAACATTTCACTTCACGTTACTAGTATGCTTTAGAAACTGTTGCCATGCAACAATGTTTGAAGTTAAATATCCAGTCAAGAACCAAGAGAACTTATTTCAACAGAAATTATGAATGCATTGTTATAGTGAACAGATGACACAATGTTGCTATTTGTACATTCTTGCTTGTTAGTTGCACGATTACCTAACGACTATAAGGCTCACATACTTTGAACATTTACCAGTACTGCTAATGAGATTTTAATGCAACATTTTGGTTTACTTGAAATTTGGTGTATCATGAGGTAAGTACATTGGCTTCTGCAGAACTTAGCTTTCGGAGGACGATAACTACGACACTTCCACAGAGATTATCTTACAGGAAGACGCACATTTAGCGCTACAGGACACGTATTTGAGTGATTAATTTTGTACTTAAATCATTTATTTTTAAAGATATTTGAAGTACAATGATACAAAGGATTTCCGTGATCCATTTCATTCCATTGCTGTAATCTGTAACACCTGAGAGTATAATTACATTAATCCTCAGGGGGGTACACACCTACTTTGTGTACCATGTGTTTGGCAAGCACAAGGAGCCCTAGCTAATATGGTATTTGCTTATACAACTTTACACATCGGTACCATATTTCTCTAACACAGAATTACACAGCTATCTGATCATTTAACAGAGAAAGAAATATTTTTTACTACATCAGTCACACATGTTTACGCAATTACACAGTTGGGTAACTTCACACTTATGAAACTGTATTTTGTCTGAACTTTGTAAACTGTTCATATTTTTTTGGAACCATTGTGATACTATGAGAGCTTTGAATGATGTATTTGGTATGGGATCATGATATTTAAAGTACGTTTGAGGTAGATGACACTCTTGAAATGAGGAGAGAATATTTTTTAGGTTTTGACATTATTGCAAAAAGCTATGACGTTTTTGAGATTTGACTGAGGTGTTATGATGTTATTATTATGACAACGATGTGTATTATGCTGTTGAGGTATGTTTATGATCAATAAGATGATGCTACCGTATATGAGGAATTTGATTATGCTACGTATTTATTAAGATGAAATATTGTAGAAGTGTCGACGAATATATATATGTGTAATAAGGTAAGGAGTAATGAACAGTGGTTAGGTACTCTGGTTTGTGAAAAAGGTTGTTGGAAACCAAGAATCGCACTTTAAGAGTTATGAAATGTGTGTATATGTGTGAATGTATCACAATGCTGGCGAAAATTTTTTGGATGCTGTTATATTTATAGGATTTTGTTTCTATAGATTTGTAACCCAAATTCTTGACCTATGAAATATTTTTATATGAGACTGTCACTGTAGTGGAAACTGGTGTCGTAAATATTTCGGTAAGAAAGTTAAGTGACCACCTGCACGTAATGCGTCGTGGGCACCCAGCTGGGCGACAGTCGCCTGAAAAAAAAAAAGCCACTAGCGTGTGCCTTTCAGAGGTAGAGGTGAAAAAAAGGGAGGCCATTATCCTCGCTATTGACATTCCTTTGTAGAAAGCATCGCAAATACGACACGCTCATAACTTGGAAACATTCTTACATCTGCACACCTGATTAGGACAAGTGTCTATCTATGAGAATTGAGAGAATTTCTACTAACTTATGAAATGCCGCATGACTACTGAATGATTATTTTATGATTTACTTTGTACATAGTTGCTTATTTCATTTGATATCTGGTTTCCAGCTGTCTTGCAGCATTGGTTTCATGAAATAAAATTAATTGCATTTGCTAATGTGAACACTTTCTGTCAACAGATCTATTAAATAATTATTTTATGACCCACATTCTTCGAAAAAGGAGCTCTTGGAATGGAAAGAACAATAAGAAGAGACTAATAACAGTAACTGCATATATCATTTTCTTTTCAAGTACTTGGTAACTTTTTTGGTAGAATAACTTCTTGTGGTGCACCACTTTAATTACTTCGACATTAAGATGTGATTATACATTTCCCTTGTCTGCATTGTTATCTTTAGTGTACTATTTTTTCTGCTTAGCTATGTCATGTTAAGATATATGTTTTTTTTATTTGCTGCTGCTGTTTGCCAGGCATAATGTTACTGAATTTGACTTTGTATTACGCTGTTAAGCCAGTTTACTACACATTTATTTTTCTTGTTTGCTGCACAGTGCCTTATATTAGTGGTAATATTGCAATTGCTTTGTCAGTTTGAATTTTTTGTCATTGTTGTTTGTGTTCATTGTTTTGTGCTGCTGCATTGCCTCGTCCCTTAGTTTAGCATCTGAGCTCAGTAGATTTAAATTAGCTTAAGAGGTGGTAGACTACATAAGAAACTGACTATGGACGATAGGAAAAAATGCATTGAAAAGTTATATGAAAAAGGTTTGGGCCAAAATGAGTATTGTACACTGAGAAATAATTATTTCGAAAGAAATACGAATAGAATACAGAAAGCAGGTATAGATAGCACTTTTTGAGATAATGAAGAACGAAGGCAGATCTCCAAGAAGTAAAGAAAGTTTTGTTTGCAAGATACTGCAGTAAAACAAACCCTGTCCTTTCCCTTTCGTTTATTCCGCTGTGTTTTTGTACTTTTGTATATTTATTTTCTTCCTGTCTTTATATGTTTACCTCATAAGACTTATGTTGTAGAGTTTTTCTCATACTCAGCTACATGAACTATGATGAGGATTACTGTTATCCTCAAATATAATTTGCATTAATAATATGTTATTTACTTTGTAAAGATGTTTAGACATTATTTAATCTGTTCTGTTTTAATGCTTGTGTAAAGTTGATATTTCAAAGTTATTCTGATCTCTTATGTATTTACTTATGTCATAATTCCTGTAGCTCTGATGGATATGTTATTTCGATTCTTTTGTAAAGCCTGTACTACAAATGTTATCTGTATTGTTATGTTCTTTAATGATGTATTTTGTACCTTTGTAATTTTATTTTCATGTTGTAAATTTATAATTGTATAGACACCAGTTCTTTAAATTAAGATACATTTCACTGCACACATTTCTGTTGGTCATAGTATATGCACAATATGTGAGAAGTAGGGACTGTTAGTGTTTGCACGTGTGTTAATAATTCTGCAAGGGACTGGATAACAGCATTGCTGGTTCTAAGGACAATTCCAAACACTTTGTGAGTGTACAAGTGGTTGTTATGGACTTGCTATATTCTCCGCAAGAATCTTCGATAGTGATTGTGCACCTGCACAGTCGCAACGGATGGCTGCTGGCCGTCTCTACAAGGACTACAGTGGGTCTGCGTCTTTGCTGACTCACCAGTACCATTATTTCTACAAGGACATCAGTGAGTCTACACCTTTGATGATTCATCAGTACCACTATTTCTACAAGACTGCAGTGGGTCTGCGCCTCTGATGGCCCATCAATACCGTAATCTCTACCAGGACTACAGTGGGTCTGCTCTGTGATGACCTACCAATATTCTTTAAAACGTCGACTGACTCTGCTGTGGGTTTGCTCTGCTGTGGCCCATTACCTGTCAGCATGTCAAGAGTCAGCACTGTCTTTCCATTGGAAGGACAACACTACTTCTTCAAGACTGCATGGAAATCCACTACTTCCGTGTGCATTTCCTTTTACTGCTCAGACTTTGAGAAAAACACTGCTATTTTACTGTGATAAACAAACAGGACTGTCTCTATGGACTGTGAGAAAGTTTAGCTTTTGACCAACATTGTATCAATAAGTGTGTGCATTTGATATCTTTGTTATTGTAATTATGAAAAATTTTATCAAATCATTATTGGCCACTCCCCAAAACAATTTGTAAATTTTTTTGTGGGGAGCATGGGGGCTATGTAAGTAGGCTGTTAAGGTTTTTTTATTGGTAACGCCACCTCAGTATGAAAATCAGTGGCTGTGCTGTGAGCAATCTGTGGCTGCTTTGCATTGTTGTAATAATCGCTATTGTAGTGTTGGGCAGCTGGGCTGTTAACAGCGCGTAGCGTTGCGCAGTTGGAGGTGAGCCGCCAGCAGTGGTGGATGTGGGGAAAGAGATGGTGGAGTTTTGTAACTTGTCATGAACTGCTATATATATTATGACTATTAAGGTAAATACATTGTTTGTTCTCTATTAATATCTTTCATTTGCTAACTATCCCTATCAGTAGTTAGTGCCTTCCGTAGTTCGAGTAACCAAGATTTTTGTGAGGTAAGTGATTTGTGAAAAGTATAGGTTAATGTTAGTCAGGGCCATTCTTTTATAGGGATTTTTGAAAGTCAGATTGCGTTGTGCTAAAAATATTGTATGTCAGTTTAAGCACAGTCTTGTATAATTGTTCAAAGGGGACGTTTCAATAGGAGATGTTATTCAATGATACCCACTATTTACAGGATTAACTATAAATAACACATGATTAAAAATCCAATTTCCAATTATATTTATTGGAGTAAACTTAACATTCTTCCCTCAACACTTCTTAGGGCTAGCAGGAATACCACGACGATATTCAGATTATCCAGATGCATATACATCATGGAATGTAGTGTCAAGAATTGGATCTACAATTTCTATTGTAGGAATCATTATATTCATTGTAATTATATGAGAAAGAATGGTTACAAACCGAGCAATCATATTTAGAGCTAACATAAGAAGATCAACAGAATGACTACAAAATAACCCACCTGCAGAACATAGTTACTCAGAACTACGACTAATTCTAGATTCTAATATGGCAGATTAGTGCAGTAGATTTAAGCTCTACAAATAAAGGTTTGACCTTTTATTAGAAAAATTCATTAATGGCAACATGATTAAATTTATCCCTTCAAGATGGAGCTTCACCATTAATGGAGCAACTACCATTCTTCCATGATCATACTATGGTCATATTATTATTAATCACAGTAATTGTAGATTATGCCCTAAGTTATACACTACTTATTGCCTATATGAACCAAAACATAATTCACGGACATTTAATTGAAATAATCTGAACAGCATTACCAGTAATTACGCTAATTGTTATTGCACTTCCATCATTACGACTCCTATATTTACTTGATGATTCAGTAGATGCAATAATCACAATTAAAACCATTGGACAACAATGATACTGAAGATACGAATATTCAGACTTTATAGACGTAGAATTTGACACTTACATAACACCAGAACAAGACCTAGAAAACGACGGATTTCGACTTCTAGATGTAGATAACCGAACAACTCTACCAATAAATACGGAAGTACGAGTATTAACAAGAGCATCAGACGCTCTACACTCATGAGCAGTACCTGCATTAGGAGTTAAAGTTGACGCAACGCCAGGTCGACTAAACCAAGGAACATTTACAATAAACCGACCTGGACTGTTCTTTGGACAATGCTCAGAAATCTGTGGAGCAAACCACAGATTCATACCAATTGTAATTGAAAGAACTTCAGTAAACTTATTTATCAAGTGATTATATAAGATAATCTAAGGAGTTAGTTAAAATGTATAACATTAGAGTGTCAATCTAAAATAACTAAATAATTAGTACACCTTGAAATACATCAGATGATTGAAAGTAAGTAATGGTCTCCTAAACCAAAAAATAGTAAATTAACGACTACTTCTGATGGGGAAATTTAATCCAAATCCCTCAAATATCCCCTCTCATATGATTCTCCCTATTCATTATATTTTCGGCTACATTAATTTTATTTAATCAAATAAACTTTTTCTCATTTAAACCAAATCTTATTAAAAGAGCAGAAAAAAGAACAATTGATATAAAAAACTTGAATTTAAAATGATAACAAACTTATTTTCAACATTTGATCCATCAAGTAATATCTTCAATTTATCATTAAATTGAACTAGAACATTCTTAGGATTATTAATCCCATCAATGTTTTGACTTACATCTTCACGGATTAATATTATTTGAAATAAACTAAACTTAACCTTACACAATGAATTTAAAACATTCCTAGGACCAAAATCATTTAATGGAACAACATTCATCTTTATCTCAATTTTATTATAATACTATTTAATAATTTTATAGGATTATTCCCTTACATCTTTACTAGAACAAGACATTTAGCATTAACATTTGCAATCGCTCTACTTATATGATTAAGATTTATGTTATTTGGATGAATGAATCATACCAATCACATATTTACACACCTTGTTCCTCAAGGAACACCACCGGCATTAATATCATTTATAGTATTAATTGAAACAATTAGAAATGTCATTCGACGAGGTACGCTAGCAGTACCTCAAGGTAAAATGTATCCTATAAATGCAGTTGCTATAACTAAGAATAGAATTACTGTACCAATTATTCAGGTGTGTATGTATATGTAAGATCCGTAGTAAATTCCTCGCCCTACATGTAAATAAATACAAACAAAAAATAAAGGAGCTCCATTTGCATGTAAGGTTCGAATAATTCAACCATTATTTACGTCTCAGCAGATGTGAACGACACTACTAAATGCTATTTCAATATTTGATGTACAATGTATAGCTTAAAATAGTACAGTTACAATTTGAATTACCAAACATAACCCTAGTAGGGACCAAAAATTTCATCAAAATGAAATATTTGTTGGTGCGGGTAAATCAACTAAAGAGATATTAATGATTTTAAATAAAGGATGTCTTAATCGTAAGGGTTTATTCATTAGCAAATTATCTTATTTTACGAATAGGCCCCTGTTAATATTAGTGATTTTAACAACTGCTAATAGTGCTAAAAATAAATAAATTATTATTATTATTGTGATAATGAATGTTGGTCTATTATATAGTCTTTCTAAAGATATTGTTATTTCTTGATAATTGATTGAATTAATAATATTTATAGATTCAGTATTCTTGAAAAAGTCTATAAATATTGTTATATCTACAATAATTAATGTTGATATAATAAATACCCATATTGTTAAGGTAATAATTATCGTAATTGATTTAGGTTGAAATATTTCGTTTGATGCAATTCTCGTAATATAAATAAATAGAACTAATATACCACCAAAAAACGTTAAAAATAAAATATATGATAATCAATATCTTTCCATTATTGTTCCTGTTATTAGTCCAACTAGAAAAGTTTGTAGGATAATGAAAAGCATTATTGATATTGGGTGTCTTAATTTAATTAAATTTATATTTATGACGTTTGATAGTGATATAATTATTATTTTGATCATTTCAGGGGTTAGTTTATTAAAAATATCGGTTTTGGGGACCGATGATGGAAGCTTTTCCACCTCTGAAGTTTTAAAAGTGGGGACTGGACTTATTTCCGGTTTACAAGACCAGCGTTTTTTTAAACTATTTAAACTAATGTTTATATTCTCTGTCTTTACTTCTTTATTGGTTTATTTTGCTGGTGTTTATGTTTATTCTTCTAAACGTAAGCATTTATTAATGGTTCTTTTGAGATTAGAATATATTGTTATTTCTTCATTTATATTAGTTATAGTTTTTCTTATTGAGTTTGATTATGATTATTTTTTTCCTGTTATTTTTTTTGTTTTTTCTGTTTGTGAAGGTGCTTTAGGTCTTTCTATTTTAGTTTCAATAATTCGTTCTCATGGAAAGGTTTTTTTAATTCTTTTGGTTTATCTTTATGTTAAAGTATTTATTTATAACTATTTTTTGATCCCTCATTGTTTGGTTAATAATTGTGGATGGATGGTTCATTCTTTAATATTTCTGTCTAGTTTTGTTTTTATGATTTGTGTTTATTCATACCCACATTTTAATATAATTAGATATTATTTAGGTATTGATTATTTTTCTTTTAGTTTTATTTTGCTTAGTTTTTGAATTTGTTCTTTAATAATTACTGCTAGAGGTTCAGTTTATTAAAGTTCTTATCATTCTCATTTTTTGTCTTTATAGTCTTTACTTTAATGATTATGCTTTATTGTTCGTTTGCTAGATTGAGTCTTCCTTCTTTTTATATTTTTTTTGAGGCTAGATTAGTTCCTACTTTACTTTTGATTTTTTGTTGAGGTTATGAACCTGAACGCTTACAGGCTGGTGTTTATTTAATTTTGTATTCTCTGGTTGCTAGATTACCTTTATTATTAGTGTTATTTAGGGTTTATGATTTTTCTAATACTTTATATTTTCCTTTATTGGTTGATTTTGGTTCTTATTACTTTATATTTTATGTGTTTATAATTCTTGCTTTTTTAGTTAAGATGCCAATATTTTTGGTTCATATATGGCTTCCTAAGGCTCATGTTGAGGCCCCTATTTCAGGTAGAATGATTCTTGCTGGTGTTTTATTAAAGTTAGGTGGTTATGGTATTTTTCGTGTTATGAAGGTTATTTCTTATTTGGGTTTAAAGTTTAATTATTTTTGATTGTCTTTGGGTTTATCTGGTGGGGTTATTGTTAGATTTATTTGTTTTCGTCAGGTTGATTTAAAGTCTTTAATTGCATATTCTTCTGTTGCTCATATAAGAATGGTTATTGGAGGATTGATGACCATGAATTGATGAGGTTGTATAGGTTCTCTTTCTTTAATGGTTGGTCATGGTTTACGTTCTTCTCGTTTATTTTGTTTGTCTAATATTATGTATGAACGTTTAGGTAGATGAAGACTATTAATTAACTAGGGTATAATTAATTTGATACCAAGAATGGCTTTATGATGATTCCTTTTGAGATGATTTAATATAGCTGCTCCTCCTTCTTTAAATTTGGTAGGTGAACTTAGATTATTAAATTGAATTATGTCTTGATCTTCTTTTAGATTTTGTGCTTCAATTTCTTTGCCTTTTTTTAGAGGTGTTTATACCTTATATATGTATTCTTATTCTCAGCATGGTAATTATTATTCTGGTGTTTATACTTGTTCTCTTGGTTATTTTCGTGAATATCATCTTTTACTTTTACATTGATTCCCTTTAAACATTCTTTGTTTAAAGGGCGAGTATTTTTTTGTTTAGGTTGCTTAAGTATTTTAATTAAAAATGTTGTTTTGTGGAATCAATGATATGAATTTTTCATCTTAGGCCGCGAATTTATTTTCTATTTGTTCTTTGAGTCTTTTTCTTTATTTTTTCTAGAACTATAATTTTTATTTTGGGTATTTATTATTTAATAATTGATTATAGAGTTTTTGTTGAATGAGATCTTTTTAATTTAAATGGTTCTATGGTTGTTATGACTTTAATTTTGGATTGAATGTTTCTTATTATTATGTCTTTTGTTATATTTATTCTTCTTTGGTTATTTATTATAGAGGGGATTATATATCAGGAGAAAAGAATATAAATCGTTTTATTGATATTGTTTTCATATTTATTCTTTCTATAGGTTTTTTAATTATTAGTCCTAATTAGATTAGAATTTTATTAGGATGAGATGGTTTGGGTTTAGTTTCTTATTGTTTAGTTATTTACTACCAAAACGTGAAATCTTTTAGTGCAGGTATGTTAACTGCACTTTCTAATCGTATTGGTGATGTTGCTATTTTAATTTCTATTGCTTGAATATTGAATTTTGGAGGTTGAAATTATATTTATTATTATGATTTTATTTCTAATTCTTTTGAAATAAAGCTTATTACTATATTAATTGTTTTAGCAGCTATAACTAAAAGAGCTCAAATTCACTTTTCTTCTTGACTTCCTGCTGCTATGGCTGCTCCTACTTCTGTTTCTGCTTTAGTTCAATCTTCTACTCTTGTTACTGCTGGTTTTTTTTATTAATTCGTTACAGACCAATATTAGATACTTATAATTGTGGTTGATTCTTAGTTTTAATTGGTTGTAAAACTATATTTATGGCTGGTTTGGTGACTAATTTTGAATTTGATTTGAAGAAAATTATTGGTCTTTCTACTTTAAGACAACTTGCTTTAATAATAAGAATTTTGGCTATGGGTTATCCAAAACTTGCATTTTTTCATTTATTAGCTCATGCCTTGTGCAGGTTCAATAATTCATAATTTAAAGGATTCTCAGGATATTCGTTTTATAGGTTCAATTGTTAATTTTATACCTTTAACTTTAGTTTGTTTTAATGTTTCTAGTATGTCTTTGTGTGGTATACCTTTTTTAGCAGGGTTTTATTCAAAGAATTTAATTCTTGAGATGGTTTGTTTAAGATGAATTAATTGTTTGCCTTTTTTTCTTAATTTCTTTTGTACTGGTTTAACTGCTTCTTATTCTTTTCGTCTTTTTTATTATTCAATATGTGGTGATAATAATTTTTATTCTAGATTTTCTTTTGATGATAAGGGTTATTATATTTCGTTTCGTATAATTGGTTTATTGTTTGTTGCTGTTTTTGGTGATAGCCTTTTGTCTTGATTAATTTTCCCTGTTCCTCATGTGATTGCCTTGCCTTATTATTTAATGTTTTTAGCTATTACTGTAGTTGTTTTAGGTGCTTTTTTGGGTTATCTCATTTCTAATTTTGATTTTTCTCAAAATTTATTTTCTTTAAGTATACTTTCTTTTGTCAGATTTGCTGGTTCTATATGGTTTATATCCTTTCTTTCAACTAAGTTTATTAGATATGTTCCTTTAAAATTAGGTTATTATTCATCTAATTCATTTGATTATGGTTGCGGTGAATTATTTGGTGGTCAAGGTTTATATAGACTATTTATTTATTTAATTGGTTATATACAGGGTTGATATGATTCTAATTTTTAGATTTATCTTTTAACGTTTATTTTTTGAATATTTATTTTGGTGGTATTATTTTTCGTTTACTTAAATAGCTTATAATTAGAGTGTGACACTGAAGATGTTAAGGAAGTATTTTTACTTTTACATATTTATAAATATACATATATTATTTTTACAGTGATAATGTAATGTTTTATTTAAACTATATAAATTTTAGAAATGTTAACAGAGTTTAACCGCTAATATAAAAAGTTAGCAGCTTTCATATTGGCTTTACATTTCCTTAATTGGAACTTTATAGTTCAATTATATTATTAACAGTAATACGCCTCTTTTTTGGCTTCAATTAATAAGAATAAGCGTATTTTATTTACCAACCTTCCTTGTCGCAACTGACTGCAATATTTCGCTTCTTATTCTATTTAAAGTTGATTGATTATATCAATACATTTTGAATGCAACCCAAATGTTATAGTTAACTACAACCATTTATTCTGCTAATTGTAAGGCTCCTTGATTTCATTCATGGTATAGTCGGCCTAGTAATACTATAATAAAAGATATTGTTGATACATTTTCAGATTATAATGTCTCAATTTTTAAAAATAATTACAATTGTAAGGATTAGTGCGATTTCTACATCAAAAATTAAGAAAATTACTGCAATTAAGAAGAATCGAAGTGAGAATGGTATTCGTGCTGATCTTTTTGTGTCAAATCCACACTCAAATGGTGATCTTTTTTCTCGGTCACTAATTAATTTTTTTGATAATGTTGTTGCAAGGATTATAACAATTATTGGGGTAATAAATCTAATACAAATTCTTGTAGATAAAATCAGGATTGTTTTTCTTGATTTATATCAAGTTTTCTGATTGGAAGTCAAATGTACTATTTATACTAGAAAAACAATTATCTACCTCATCAATAAATAGAGATGTATAAGAATAATCATACTACATCTACAAAGTGTCAGTATCATGCTGCTGCTTCAAATCCAAAGTGGTGTCTTGGTGAGAATTGGTTTATTGAATGTTGAAGTAGACATGTTGATAAGAAAATTGTTCTGATAATTACATGTAGACCATGGAATCCTGTTGCAACAAAGAATGGTGATCCATAAACTGCATCTGCAATGGTGAAGGGTGCTTCTCAATATTCGTATGCTTGAAGTATAGTGAAGTATAGGCCTAGTAATACTGTAAAGAATAGTCCTTGTAATGCTTGAGTATGATTAGATTTTATTAAACTATGATGTGCTCATGTTACTGGTACTCCTGATGAAAAAAAAATTGCTGTATTGAGTAATGGAATTTGTATAGGATTAAAAGGTTGAATTCCTATTGGGGGTCATAGTATCCCTAGTTCAATAGTAGGTGCTAGTCTTCTTCTAAAAAATGCACAGAAATATGAAACAAAGAATAGTACTTCTGATGCAGTAAGTAAAATTATTTCTCATCGTAATCCAATTGGTACAAATCCCGTATGTAGCTCTTGGTATGTCCCTTCTCATACTACATCTCGTCATCATTTGATTATAGTTAGTAGGGTAATCCCGAATCCGATTATAATTAGGTTAATGTTAAATAGGTGAAATCATTTTGCTAATCCTGATACTAGAACTATTGCTCCAATTGCTCCTGTTAATGGTCAAGGTCTATAATCTACTAAGTGGAATGGGTGGTTTGAGTGAGTTGTTAACATAGGTTTAGTATACTTCTCTAGAATATAAAGTTCTTAAAATAGAGAAAATATAAGCTTGAATTATTGCTACTGCTGATTCTAAGATTAATAGAAGTATTTGCCCAATAATTAATAGTGAAATTATGTTTATTGCTATAGATGGTCCTGTATTTCCTAGTAATGTTAATAGTAAGTGTCTAGTAATTATATTTGCTGGTAGTCGTGAAACGTTCCCTTTTGAAGAATTATATACGAGACTGTGCTTAACCTGACACACAATATTTTTAGCGCAACGCAATCTGACTTTCAAAAAATCCCTACGAAAGAATGGCCCTGACTAACACTAACCTATACCTGTCACAAATCACTTACCTCACAAAAATCTTCGTTACTGGAACTACTGCAATACAGCGAGTGCCACTCCTGCCAGCTAAATAAAAGGTTCAACCTAAGGAAGGCTCTAACTAATGATAGGCATAGTTAGCAAATGAAAGATTTTAATAGAGAACAAACAATGTATTTACCTTAATAGTGTTGAAAAATCATAATATAAATAGGAGTTCATGACATCCAGTCTTAAAAATTTCCAAACTCCGCCATTTCTCTCCCCCACATCCTCCACTGCTGGCGGCTCACCTCCAACTGCGCAACGCTACGCGCTGTTCACATCCAGCTGCCCAACACTACAATGGCAGACAACAATGCAAACTAGCCACAGACTGCACACAGCACAGCCAGTGAGTTTTTCATACAGAGCGCTACATGGCGTTACCAATAAGAAAACCTAAACAGCCTACTTACATAGCCCCCATGCTCCCCGCAAAAAATTTTACACATTGTTTTGGGCAGTGGCCAATAATGATTTGATAAAATTTTTCATTGTTACAATAACAAAGATATCAAAAGCTCACACTTATTAATACAATGTTGGTCAAAAGCTAAAATTTTCTCACAGTCCATAACGACAGTCCTGATCATTCATCACAGTAAAACTGCCGTTTCCTTTCTCAAAGTCTGAGCAGTAAAATTAAATACACACAAAAGTAGTGGATTTCCATGCTGTCTTGAAGAAGTAGTGTTGTCCTTCCAACGGAAAGACAGTGCTGACTCTTGACATGCAGACAGGTAATGGGCCACAACAGAGCAAACCCACACCAGAGTCAGTCGAAGTTTTGAAGAATATTGCACCTGTAGTCCTTGTAGAAATAATGGTATTGGTGGGTCATCAAAGATGCAGACCCACTGTAGTCCTTGTAGAGATGGCCAGCAGCCATGTGTTGTGACTGTGCAGGTGCACAATCACCATTGAAGAGTGTTGCGGAGAATATAGCAAGTCCATAACCACCACTTGTGCACTCACAAAGTTTTTGGAATTGTCCTTAGAACCAGCAATGCTGTTATCCAGTCCCTTCCTGAATTATTAACACACGTGCAAACACTAACAGTCCCTACTTCTCACATATTGTCCATATACTATGACCAACAGAAGTGTGTGCAGTTAAATGTAACTTACAAGTTAATAATATGATGAACTGGTATCAATTACAATTTTATAACATAAGAATACAATAACAACGGTACAAAATACATCATTAAAAACATAATAGTACAGATAACTTTGTAGTAATAGGGGCTTTACAAAAGAATAGAAATAAACATATACATCAGTGTTACAGGAATTATGACATAAGTAAATACATAAAAGATCACAATAGTTATTGAAACATCAACTTGACACATCAGCATTAAAACAAAACAGAATAAATAATGTCTAAACATCTTTACAAAGTAAATAACATATTATTAGAAAAATTCTACAACATAACTCTTATTAGCTAAACACATAAAGACAGGAAAACAGAAATATACAAGAGTACACAAACACATAGGGGGATAACACAATGGAAAGGACAGGGTTCGTTTTCGGTGTAAAGTTTGGTACTGGCAGTCCAACCCAAAACTTCATTCCATAGATCTTTCGTCTTATTTCAAAATATGTTTTCACCAAAACATCCTATCCAAGCATGCTTTCTGTATTTATATGTTCACATATTTCTTACCTTATTATTTATTTTCCATTATCTTACATAATTTATTTCCAAGAAAATCCTACCTAAACTTGTTGTCTCTAAACCCTACTTTTTTTTGTTCATATCCTCTTTCAAAATACTTTTTTTTGGCCAATCCATATTCTTATAGCTTCTCAATGCATTTCTTCCAATTCATCACAACTCATTCTCTTATATAGTCTACCCCCTCTTAAGCTAACTTAAATCTACTGAGCTCAGATGCTAAACTAAGGGACGAGGCAATGCAGCAGCACAAAACAATTAACACAAACATCAATGATAAAAAATTCAAATTGGCAAAGCAATTGCAATATTACAACTAATATATGGCACTGTGCAGCAAACAAGAAAAATAAATTTGTAGAAAAACTGGCTTAAAAGAGTAATACAAAGTGAAATTTAGTAACACTATGACTGGCAAGCAGCAGCAGCAAATGCAAAAACTTATATCTAAACATGACATAGCTCAAGCAGAAAAAATATTACACTAAAAATGGCCATGTCTAATACCTATGTCACATCTTAACACAAGAGTGATGCATCACGAGAATTTACACTAGCAGATAAGTTACCAAATCGTAAAGAAATTATTTATGCAATTCCTGTGAAGGGAAATGTCTATTTATGTGCCCTCGTTTTCTTGGAAGTAGATCATAAATTTCTTATTGACCGAATCTGTAGGCATAAAATAACTATTTTAGTACATACATTAAATTTTATTTTAACCAATGCTGCAGTGCAGCTAGAAACTAGGTATTAAAGAAAATGAGCAAATACATCTACATCTACATCTACATCCATACTCCGCAAGCCACCTGATGGTGTGTGGCGGAGGGTACCTTGAGTACCTCTATCGGTTCTCCCATCTATTCCATTCTCGTATTGTTCGTGGAAAGAAGGATTGTCGGTATGCCTCTGTGTGGGCTCTAATCTCTCTGATTTTATCCTCATGGTCTCTTCGCGAGATATACGTAGGAGGGAGCAATATACTGCTTGACTCTTCGGTGAAGGTATGTTCTCGAAACTTTGACAAAAGCCCGTACCGAGCTACTGAGCGTCTCTCCTGCAGAGTCTTCCACTGGAGTTTATCTATCATCTCCGTAACGCTTTCGCGATTACTAAATGATCCTGTAACAAAGTGTGCTGCTCTCCGTTGGATCTTCTCTATATCTTCTATCAACCCTACCTGGTACGGATCCCACACTGCCGAGCAGTATTCAAGCAGTGGGCGAACAAACGTACTGTAACCTACTTCCTTTGTTTTCGGATTGCATTTCCTTAGGATTCTTCTAATGAATCTCACTCTGGCATCTGCTTTACCGACGATCAACATTATATGATCATTCCATTTTAAATCACTCCTAATGCGTACTCCCAGATAATTTATGGAATTAACTGCTTCCAGTTGCTGACCTGCTATTTTGTAGCTAAATGATAAAGGATCTATCTTTCTGTGTATTCGCAGCACATTACACTTGTCTACATTGAGATTCAATTGCCATTCCCTGCACCATGCGTCAATTCACTGCAGATCCTCCTGCATTTCAGTACAATTTTCCATTGTTACAACCTCTCGATACACCACATAATCATCCACAAAAAGCCTCAGTGAACTTTCGATGTCATCCACAAGGTCATTGTGAATAGCAACGGTCCTATGACACTCCCCTGCGGCACACCTGAAATCACTCTTACTTCGGAAGACTTCTCTCCATTGAGAATGACATGCTGCGTCCTGTTATCTAGGAACTCTTCAATCCAATCACACAATTGGTCTGATAGTCCATATGCTCTTACTTTGTTCGTTAAACGACTGTGGGGATCTGTATCGAACGCCTTGCGGAAGTCAAGAAACACGGCATCTACCTGTGAACCCGTATCTATGGCCCTCTGAGTCTCGTGGACGAATAGCGCTAGCTGGGTTTCACATGACCGTCTTTTTCGAAACCCATGCTGATTCCTACAGAGTAGATTTCTAGTCTCCAGAAAAGTCATTATACTCGAACACAATATGTGTTCCAAAATTCTACAACTGATTGACGTTAGAGATATAGGTCTATAGTTCTGCACATCTGCTCGACGTCCATTCTTGAAAACGGGGATGACCTGTGCCCTTTTCCAATCCTTTGGAACGCTACGCTCTTCTAGAGACCTACGGTACACTGCTGCAAGCAGGGGGGCAAGTTCCTTCGCATACTCTGTGTAAAATTGAACTGGTATCCCATCAGGTTCAGCGGCCTTTCCTCTTTTGAGCGATTTTAATTGTTTCTCTATCCCTCTGTCGTCTATTTCGATATCTACCATTTTGTCATCTGTGCGACAATCTAGAGAAGGAACTACAGTGCAATCTTCCTCTGTGAAACAACTTTGGAAAAAGACATTTAGTATTTCGGCCTTTAGTCTGTCATCCTCTGTTTCAGTACCATTTTGGTCACAGAGTGTCTGGACATTTTGCTTTGATCCACCTATCGCTTTGACATAAGACCAAAATTTCTTAGGATTTTCTGCCATGTCAGTACATAGAACTTTACTTTCGAATTCATTGAACGCCTCTCGCATAGCCCTCCAATATGTACAAAGGACAGCATGAAACATCATTCATTAGCCATATGGCATTTCATAAGGCAGTAAAAATTCTCTCAATTCTCGAGAAAGACACTTGTCATAATCAGGTGTACAGATGTAAGTATCTTTCCAAGTAATGAGCGTGTCGTATTTGCGGTGCTTTCTACAAAGGAATGTCAATAGTGAGGATAATGGCCTCCCTTTTTTTTTCTACCTGTGCCTCTGAAAAGGCACGCACTAATGGCTTTTTCACCAGGCGTCTGACACAGCTGGGTGCCCACGATGCATTACGTGCAGGTGGTCACTTAACTTTCTTACGGAAATATTTACAACAGCAGTTTCTGCTACAGTGGCAGTCTCATATAAAAAATTTCAGAGGTCGAGAATTTGCGTTGCAAATGTGTAGATACAAAATCTTATGAATATAACAGTGTCCAAAAAATTTTCGCCGGCATTGTGATACATTCACGCGTTTACACACATTTCATAACTCTTGAAGTACGATTCTTGGTTTCCAACATCCTTTTTTGCAAGTCAGAGTCCCTAACCACTACTCCTTATTCCTTACCTTATTACACATATACATATTCATTAACATGTCTTCAATATTTCATTATAATAAATACATAGCATAATCAGATTCCTCATATACCATCATCTATCATAAACATATCTCAAAAGCATAATACTCATTGTCGTCGTAATAATAACATAATAAAGCCTCAGCCAAATCTCATAAACATCGTAGCTTTCTGCAATAATTTCAAACCCCAAAAAAATATTCTCTGCTCATTTCAATAGTGTCATCTACCTCAAACATACTTTAAAGATCATGATCCCATACCAAATATATCATTCAAAACTCTCATGGTATCACAAAGCTTCCAAAAAAAATATGATCAGTTCACACAGTACAGACAAAATACAATTTCATAAGTGTGAAGTTATCCAGCAGTGTACTTGTGTAAACATCTGTCACTGACGTAGTAAAAAAAATGTTTGTCTCTCTCAGATAAATGATCAGCTAGCTGTGTAAGTTATGTGTTAGAGAAATATGATACCGATGTGTAAAGTTGTATAAGCAAATACCATATTAGCTAGGGCTCCTTGTGCTTGCCAGACACATGGTACACAAAGTAGGCGTGTACCCCCCTGAGGATTAATGTAATTATACCCTCAGGTGTTACAGATTACAGCAATGGAATGAAATGTATCATGGAAAACTTTCTTTGTAATTCAAAAATCTTGAAAAATAAATGGCTTAAGTACAAAATTAATCTCTCAAATGCGTGTCCTGTAGCGCTAAATGTGCGTCTTGCTGTAAGATAATTCTGTGGAAGTGTCGTAGTTATCGTCCTCTGTAAGAAAAGTTCTGCTGAAATCAATATACTTACCTCATCATAAACGAAAGTGAAATGCTTTGCGTATGGGTACTGTAGTTATTACGTACCTTACCGTGATCAAGAAAGTACGATAATGTAACGTATTGTTGTGCTACGAGAAAGGCTGTCTCATTGTAGCTATACCACAAAAGTTACTACTAAAACATGTTTTACTTTCCAGAATAGTACAGAAAAACTGTGCAGAAATAAAACAGAAACACTGCAAAAGCAACATTGTATATTGTCACTCATTAGTAGTGTCGTGATAAAATTGTGTAGCTGTCACATAAACTAACCACTGTGTCATCTGGTATCTCACAGAAAGTACTTTAAATCCAGAATGTATTTTCAAGTAAACCAAAATGTTGCATTAAATCTCATTAGCAGTACCAGTATATGTTCTAACTATGTAAGCCTTATAGTCGTTATGTAATAGTGCAACTAACAAGCAAGAATGTACCCACACAATAATGCTGTGTCGTCTGTTCACTATAACAATGCATTCGTAATTTCTGTTTACAGAAGTTCTCTTGGTTCTTGACTGGATATTTCACTTCAAACATTGTTGCATGTTAACAGATTCTAAGTCTGACAAAGCATACTAGTAATGTAAAGTGAAAAATTTTATAGCAAAGACTAAGTTAAAAAACAGATTATCTTTAAATAAACGGTTTTACATGTGAAATGTGGTGGAAACCTTTACTCTTCCTAGTACGCAGAGTTTCAACTTCAACGCAATTATCATGTGGTATACGTCGGATTCTGTAAGGTCCATTGTAAACTAGAAAGAATTTGTGACTCAAGTGTTTCTTCTTATGTGACAATGAATGAGCTTGAATGAGAACTTTCTGACCAATATATAATTTCTTTGCATTTGCTTTACCGTGTGGTTTACTCCTTTTGTCTGCTGCAGATTTTATATTTTTAAGAGCCAAGTCAATTATGTCTTTGTGTCGAAGTTTACGTGTATTCGGGAAAGATACAAGCTCTCTGATTCTGTTCGGTGGTTCTTCATTCTTCAGTACAAGAGTAGGTGGTAAAGCAGTGGAGTCATGAGGCATTTCATTCAGCACATTCTGAAATAAGTGTAAATATCTGTCCCAATGCTGATGCTTTCTGTAACAATAAAGTCTGCAAAGCTTATTGATTTCTTTCATAATCCATTCGGAGGGATTACAATGTGGTGGGTACAATGAAATAAAAACAGGTTTGATTTTATGATTCCGAAACATGCGTGACCAAACAGCAGATCTGAATTGCGGTCCGTTATCTGAAATGACTCTACCAACGTGTCCAACTTCACGTAAGAAATTTTTAACAAAGGCGTTGGATACAGACCGTCCAGTGGCTTTACGTAACAGTGTGAAAGAAACAAATTTTGAGGTAAGTTCAACAGTGACTAGAACGTACGAAAATCCATTAGATGTTCTGACAAGCGGTCCCAAGAGATCAACAGCAGCAAATTCTTTTAATTTAGAAGGAATGATAGGAAACAGTGGAGCACGATGGGAGGTAGTAGATGGTTTCGCCTTTTGACAAAGTTTACAAATAGACAAGACTCTTCGAATTCTCTTTTCCATATTGTTAAAATAACAAGTCGTCCGAAGAATATGATAACATTTTCGTGGACCAAAATGTGCGTAGCTGAAATGAATGTACCAAATGAGCTTATTAACAAAAGCGTCTGGAATGCAAAGTACCCATAGCTTGTCATCAACAGTGCAGCGTTTGAAGAGTATGTTGTTTCTAACCAGGTAATAATGGCGAATCTGAGTGTGGGTCTTTTCATGTCATTTACTTTTGATGTCTTTCCAAATCGGATCTTTATCTTGTTCATGAGCAATGTCCCTTAAAGATGTGGTGATGAAGTTTTCAAAGGCGACTTTCTGAATGTAAAGAATACTGAAATTTTTTTCGAGGTTGCCTTCTGTGTTACTTTTCTCAAGCCCAGCCGGTGCGCGTGACAATGCGTCCGCAACAATGTTCTCCTTCCGGGAATGTAGACTATTGTGAAATGGAATTCTTGCAGAAACAATGCCCAACGTCTTAACCTGTCATGATTTAATTTTGAAGACATAAGAAATTGTAATGCACGATGATCACTGTATACTTTTACGTGCTTACCAGAAAGAAAGAAACGGAATTTGTTAAATGCCCAAACGATAGCTAAAGCTTCTAATTCAGTAACGTGTAACGGAACTGAAATGATGGTGGGCTGACAGTAATTTGGAGTCCGCGCGTCGGAAACGGGCGCGCTGGTGTGAGACTGCCAGGGAGTGCACCCTGATGCCATCTATTGGCGAAACTGGGAATTAGCGCTGTCTCAGACAATGCAATAAGATATCGGAGTCAAATGTATTCTTTTTCTTGGTATTTATAAGCTATTACTGTATGATTTAATGTTATAAAGCGCTAGTAGTAAATTATTATGACTGGTATGAACTCCAGGGTAATAAATATAAATATTCTTAAATACTAAATGATTTCGGTGAAAAGGTGGTAGGGGAACGCCCCCACTCTTGGTGATACGAGCGTAGCTAGAGGTAGCTGGAGACACAGGGACTGAACAATGGAATGGCCTGGGGAGTGTTGACGTGAGCGGACGTGCGTAACTGTGCTCACGCAAAAGTGATTGTGCAACAGCGAAGAGGCGAATATCGTCGCCGTTTGTGGAGTGGAACGCGACGAATGGTTGTCGAAGCCGTCTCTATGCCACTGGGGCTGAATGTAAGAGTTCCTGCGCCCAGATTTTATGGCGGACGCGCAGTAGCTTATACGAGTGCTACAGCTCATAGTTCCAGCCGCCATTAAGGGCACGAGGCGTGAAGAGGAAGAGCTGCGTTAGCCACCTGCATATCACCACCAGCACCGACACGTCTACCCAAGGCAAGACTGCTTGAAATTGTTAAGTCGAACTTTGTATACATGTAAAAGGAGAATACCAGTTTTCTTTTGTGCAAGTGCAGAAGACAGAATATAGTAATGAGCAAAATTACGACGCATGTTGTTCCTTGTAAAGTGTAGTAACCTGAAACATAGTGTAGTGAAATCAGACTGAGGCCACCATCGCCTCTTTCATTTACAATTCTTTTGGTTGTAGAATACTTTAGCGTTTAAGAATGTAGAAAAGAGCAATGGTCACACCAGAATGAGTCGCCTATTTATAGTTACTTAAATTTTTCTGAATAACCTTTCAAGTAAAGTCACTTAACTAATTCTATAGCAATTGTCCAAGAGTAATATCCCAAAATCATTAAATAAGTTGAAGGGTAGAAGTTTGTTAACCTAAGTTGCTTAAATTGTCTTGGTGGTAATTACCAAGCCAACTCACAGAAATTGAGAGAGTATTTGCTTTGTAGAATCACCTAGAATGATCAGAAATAGTAATATTCAGAATTAAGTTTAAAATTCAACTCAAGCCGTTTCACTTTGAAACGAGCCAAAAAATTGATTTATTCTTTTGCTCCTTCAGAGCTGGCGACCGTAGTTATAAGTATTTTCAGGAGGATTCGACGGTAAGTCTGCTGCTCTCGTCGTGCTGATAGGATTATCCACTGCTGCTAGCAGTGGTGATTGGATACATAAGCTCACTACCAAGTTAAGTGGGTCAGGTAGGCAGTGTTACCGTGTGAACTGTAGGGCACTGTAGGCCGTGGATCGAACCCGTTCAATCATCACAGCTCTTTGAGAAATAGTCCGGTTAGGAGTGTACTAATCCAATAGGTAAATACTGGCGAGTAACGGTCAAAAATGTATACGCAAGTGAATTTAGCAAGGCCCATGTAGCACCTAGTTAATGTGGTGTAATGGTGAGGGTAGGAGTGGAGTAAAAGTGAGCTGAGCTTGTGGCAGCTGTGCTGTCTTCAAAGATTAATAACGTGAATTCACTACTACCTCTTACCATTAGGGCTGAGCTATTTACGGTTAAAATACGTAGCAGTAAGCGCAAAGGCGTGACAGCTACAAGTCCGTATTGGCTTTATACATACGGAAGTAGGAAGCGGGTCATTCCGTCAGTGGGGGGGGGTTAAAACAACTGAGTCAGTTGAGAACATACCCCATTTACTGATGGAAAGATTCGGCGGTTCGGTCGCATGTGGCGACCGTGACAGGACTTACCAAGTTTGTAGAATAATGGCTGCAATAAAAGTGTTTTATATAAACTTGTAGTTTCAAGAAAATTTTAAATTCAAAATTCTGTTGTAGACAAATATACCACAATTGGTAAGTTCAAGACGACAACCTGCAAAGCAGCAAAAGAAAGTCCAATAGTAGGAGTTAAACAAGTAATACTTGGTGTAATCAACATTTCAATTAGGCACGAAATACAGCAGCATAAGATGGAGTCGAATAGTAACAAGCAAGACGAAAACATTACAAGGTCAGACCCAGAATTAGGGACCATAGATACTGTTGTAGGGTTGGAAAATCCTATAGATGAATCCACACCCACAAAACAGGAGGAACGGGAAGTGAAACCAAAGCTAGTGAAAAGTGAACCCAATGTATCTGTGGATGCAAGTCACAAGGGAGAGGATATGGAATTAACAAGTTTGTTAAATAGGATGATGGCGCAAATTCGAGAAGGGAATGCTAGTTTGAAAGCAGAAATGGCTAGTCATATATCACAATTGGATGAAAACCTATCTGGTAAAATAAAAGCCAATTTAGATATTTTGAATACGCAAAGCCAGCGTATCACAGAGGTAAACAAATCAGTAAATAGCATTAGGGCTGAAATAACAAATGTTCAGAGAAAAGTCACAGAAATAGAGAAAAGATTTGATACCGAAATTCAGAGAATAGAGAAATCAGTGGAACCTTTGGTTAGTGAAAAATTAGAACCGATAATTGAAAGTAAATTACAGGTGATAGTACCAGTTGTAAAGGAAGAGATTGTTAAAGAAACGGCAGCTGATATTGAAACACTGCGCAATACCATGTTGAGTTTTGATGCATGTGTGCAGGAGCAAGAAAATACACTGCGTAATGAGATAAAATTGTTAAGTCAGCAAGTTCAGAATCAGACGTTTCTTAACTGTAGTGGTATCCCATTGGTAATGCAAAAATCGGAAATACTGAGTAGGGAGGAAAAATACGATCCTCAAAAGAAACAAGGTGGATGGCATCCAATGGATTTTATAAAAAATTGTGAACGTGTCTTACCAACAGACATGTCGGATAAAGAAAAAATTAATTTAGTAATAGACGCTTTAGCAGGTCATGCTAAACATTGGGGATTGAATTTGGATATCGACAATTTGAAGTTTACAGACTTCAAAGAAAAGTTCCTTGATGAATTCTGGGGCACACAACAGAGAGATAGGTTGTGGAGAGAATTCGTTGTCGCCAGAATGCCAGAACATGGGCGTGGGCTCATGAAAGAATACTGTGAAGGATGGTTCAAGCGTTTGGAGTGTCTTAAAGATCGTAGATCAGAATCGGAGATAGTGTGGGAGTTGTGGAAAAAGCTACCTGACGATTCAAAGCGTTATGTAGGAGGCACTCATCGAACATTCGATGAATTTTTAGAAAAAATCGAGAATGAAGATAGGTGGCGTGAAACTAGAGAGTTTCGAGGTTTCAGAAATCAGAATGGAATAGTAAAAGGTGGTAGGAATGAACCGCAAATTAACATGATGAGAGGAAGAGGTCGAGGAGGTAACTCTCAGCGAGGGAGAGGACACTATCAGGGAAACGGGATGCATTATCAAAATCAGGAAAACTAAATACCGCGCAGGTCAAGGGCCTAACGCGCGCGGAAAGAAAGAAATGGCCCAAATATAGGGATGATCGGAGTAGTCAGTACTATAGTAGGATAGTGCGTCGTTCGCCTGAAGAGCAGTTACATAAACGAAACTTTGCGAAGTATAATGCAGGGATACAAACAGAGGAGAGAGAGCAGGGAGGAATTATTAAGGGAAATGAAGTAGGAAAAGAATATCGGTCGGATGTGAAGGCTCACGTGAATGAAATAAGTACAATTCGAGGTCAGAGTGACGAATTGATGATGGAAGAGTCAGAGAAGGCGTTGGTTGTCGGTAGGGATGGCAACTGTGCAGAGAGGCAGGGGCAAGGTAGGAGTGATGTGATTTAAGGTAAAAGGTTCGTACGAATAGTCGACGAGTCGCATCGAGAAGTAATTAAAGAGGAAAGGGTGGATAAGAAAAAGGGGCATAGTGCAGAGACACATGCCAATTCAGAAATTACCTCGTATGCAGAATATGTACATCAGCTCAAAAGCCAGCCAGCACAATTAGAGAGATCTTCCACTCAAGTGATTAGTTTGGACCCGAATATGACAGTGTTAGAGAGCCATACCGATTATGATGTGTACCTAGTGACAGCAAGAGTACATGACTGTGATGAAGATTCTTTTAAAGAAATTAGAGAAAGTGTATCTAACCAAGAGAAAGAGTGTTGTGATCCCTGTAGTACTGAAGCAAATGAGTTGAGTGAGACTGGAATTCCGTTAGTAGGGGAAAATAATGAAAGTAAGAGTGGCGAATGCACTATCCAACAAAGGGAAAGTAGAGAAATGGATTATAATTTGCGAGAATTATTTGAATCCGAAGAAGGTCATATTTCTAAGGAGGAGGAATTATCGTCAGAATCATCAGAAAGCATCCAGGGAGAAAAAGAAGTAGAGGAAGTTTCCGATTCTGCAACTGAGAGTTCAGGCATGACAGATTCGAATGAGAACGAGATGGCATTAAAGAGCCTAGACGAAGGACTATTGGAAAAAGTGGTGAAAGAATTTAGGATGAAAAGGAGAAAGAAACCTCCAGATGGAATGGTCAGTATAAAAACCGGAAAAATAATATGGCAAGACTTGGCGGTGGAAAAGGATTTATTATGGGAAGATAAAGAAAGTATGAAAGAGGACAATAGGATGCAAACAATCCTACCCATTAATATATGTGGATACGATTTATATGTATTGTTGGATACTGGTGCTCAAATAAGTGCTATTTCGCACGCATTTTTTGAGATGATCAAAGAGCAACGAGGAGTAGTCATGATGCCAGTAACAGGTGTTAAAGTGATAGGGGCGACAGGGAAATGTAGTAAACCTGTTAAACATCAAGTGATGATGGAATTTAAGATAAAAAACAAGCTATTCTCGAATGCATTTTTAGTAGTTCCAGAGCTCAGTGCCGAGATCATTTTAGGCATTGACTGGTTAATAAAACAGAAAGTAATTATAGATTGTGACAAAGGGATAATAGTTTGTAAAGTTGATAGTGCGATCTTAGAAATACCATTTGAATCATCTAGAGTAATGGAAGAGAACCAGCTGAGATGGGTAGAATTTAGAGATGATCATGATTCAGGAATAGGTCAAAAATTCGATTGGTGTCTGGTGAGGCAGATAGTTGAAGATGGAAATAAGGAGACACTCCTTCGAAATGTAGTGGATAAAACGGAAGGACTATCTGATGCACAAAGGGAGGATCTATGGCAAATTCTGAAAGAAAATCAGGAGGTATTTTCAGACAAACCGGGACGAGTGATAAATTATGAGTACTGCATGGAGGTAGAGGAGCATGAACCTTTCTTTAAACCACCATATAATGTACCCTTGTCTAAGAAAGAAGCAGTTCAAAAAGAAATAGATAAAATGGTTTCATGTGGGGTCATTGAACGGAGTTCTAGCCCATATAATAATCCACTGGTGATAGTAGGTAAGAAGGATGGAAGTGTACGAATAGTGATAGATGCTCATACTCTGAATAAAGTAGTGAAGAGGGAGTTGGATCGTCCAGAGAACATAGATAATTTATTGCAGAAGTTTAATGGTGTAAAGTACATGACTAGTTTAGACCTAACTGCAGGATACTGGCAAATCCCATTAAGTGAGGAGTCTAGGAAGTACACGGCATTTTTATTCAATGGCAAATGCTACCATTTCACAGTGGTACCATTTGGCCTAAATACTTCCGTTTCAGTGTTCATTCGGGCTTTAGACAAGATTTTAGGGAGTGAACTTAGTTCGCTAATCACGGTTTATGTAGATGATCTGTTAATTGCTACAAGGACATGGGAAGAGCACATAGAGTTATGTGACAGGGTGTTCAAAGCTTTAATTAAAGGAGGAATGACCCTGAACCTGAAGAAATGCGAGTTTGTGAAGAAAGAAATAAAGTTTTTAGGTCACATAGTAACACCAGAGGGAATTGAAAAGGATCCCGATAAAGTCAAAGCAATAAGAAATTGTCCGGCTCCCAAGAATAAAAAACAACTAAAGTCATTTATAGGACTTTGTTCCTTTTATCGTAAGTATGTGGATGATCAGGTGTTCAATAGCCCACATCTGAACAACCTACTTAAGAAGAACAGTGTGTATATGTGGACTGAGGAATGTGAAACAGCATTCAACCGGCTAAAAGACAATTTGGCTAAAAACATAAAGTTATGGCACCCTGACCTGTGTGAACCATTCCACATGGCAACAGATAGTTCAGATTATGGATTGGGAGTATCCATATTTCAAGAGGTAATGATAGATGGGGAAAAAACTCATAGACAAATAGCATTTGCGAGTAGAACAATGTCTAAGTACGAAAGAAACTATACGGTTTCAGAGAAGGAGGCTTTAGCTATAGTATGGGGTTTTAGGAAATTTCAACTTTTCTTATGGGGGCATAAGACTGTGGTCCATACAGACCACAAAGCTTTAATATTTTTGAAGGACTGCAGATTGTTACATAACAGGTTGACCAGATGGGCGCTGTTTTTACAACAATTTGATATAGAGATCAAGTATGTTAAAGGGAAAGAACATGCGGTACCGGATGCTTTGTCGAGATTACCAGAAGGATGTGAGACACTAGAAAGTGTAAAGAATAGGGAAGATGTTTTTGAGGTGAATTACTTCAAAAAAGCGGAAGGAAGAGAAAAAATTAGGGAAATATGTCGGAATATGCGAAGATATCAAAGTGATGACGATGCACTCAAGTCGGTAAAGGTCAAGTTTGACAATCCGGACGCAACTAACATAAGGGCTTCATATAAAATACATAAGGGTGTACTGTATCTTCAAAGATTAAATAATCCAGGGAAGTGGAGAGTATGTTGGCCGGAACAACACACTGAAGTGCTGATAGATTATGTTCACTTAGCATATGGCCATTGTGGTGCACGGAAGTGTACCGATAAGTTAGATGAATGCATTACCTTTAACAACATGGCACGAAGGGTAGCACAGAGGATAAGATCTTGTGATCTATGCCAAAAGGCGAAAGTAACAAATGCAACTAATCAAGGGCCCATGCAAGCAATAAAACCTGATGAAGTATTAGAAATAGTAGCAGTAGATATCTTTGGACCATTACCGAAAACCATGGGGGGTTTTGTGTACATATTTGTAGCAGTTGAACTTTTCTCAAAGTATATAAAGCTATATCCCTTGAGAAAAGCTACTGCCAGAGCTGTGTATGATAAAATGGTGTGTGATTATTTTGTGAAAGTAGGGAAGCCAAAGAGAATACTATCAGATAATGGTGTTCAGTTTTGCTCAAAAATGTGGAAGGATGGGATAACTGAGAAACAGGTAGAAGTGGTACATATCTCAGCTTATCACCCATCAAGCAATCCGGCAGAAAGATATATGCGTGAGATAGGCCGGTTATTTAGGACGTACTGCCATAGTAACCACAAGAAGTGGGGCATGTATGTGAGTGAATTCGAAGAAATCATGAATTCATTAACAAACGAGAGCACTGGATTTACTCCAGAAGAAATCCTGAAAAAGACGAGAAGTAAAAGTCTAGTAGAAGACCTACTAGAATTTCCAGATAGAGTTGAATTAGATTATGATAGTAAAAAGTAAAAGACAAGATGAGAAAACAAGCAGATGCGAGGATTCGTCGTCATGACGAAAAAGTAAGGAATCCTACATTCAAAATAGGTGATCTCGTTCTTGTAAAAACACATGAAAAGTCAAGTGAAATTAATAATGAGATCAGCAAATTTAAATATATATATAATGGACCATTTAAAGTAGTGTCCATACCCAATGTGAATGCTTATTATTTAGAGTACCCATTAACAGGCAAACGCCTGGGAGTAAGAAACATAGTGGATCTCAAAAGGTATGAGCCACGAATTCTACCAGATTGAAAATAAATATATAAATAAATATTAAAGTAAACCAATATGTAAATAGTTTTGTTTCTTTTGTTCTATGTGAAAGGTAAATGTTCACTAAAATATGTTGCAGTATTCTAATGAAACTTCTAGTTTAAGTAGAGACTAAACAGATTGGGAAAGACTGAGCTTCTAAGAAAGCCTTAATAGATGTGTAAATAAGTGTTGTGGAAGAGGTAGAAAAGTGAGGAGGTAAAGTGAAAAGGACGGGCTATAAAGTAATAGGCGCTTAACGTGTGTTTTACTTGCCTGAGATAAAAGAAGTGTATTTAAAATTTTTGTAAAAAAGATGTTTAAAGTGTACTGTGTTTAGATGTAAGAAAATTGTAAAGAATATATGTAAATCATTTATGTAATGTTTAGCAGGAAAGATAGAAAGAATTGGTGTTTAATTTTAAATAAGTAATATAAGTACCGAGGTGTATCAGTAAGAAAGGGAAAACCCTTGGTAAAAAGCTTAACGAAAATTTCAGATTCATTATAGGAGAGACTTCTTATTGAATTATCACTGTTAGATACTTCAATAAGAAGTGGGGCACGTGTAACGGAACTGAAATGATGGTGGGCTGACAGTAATTTGGAGCCCGCGCGTCGGAAACGGGCGCGCTGGTGTGAGACTGCCAGGGAGTGCACCCTGATGCCATCTATTGGCGAAACTGGGAATTAGCGCTGTCTCAGACAATGCAATAAGATATCGGAGTCAAATGTATTCTTTTTCTTGGTATTTATAAGCTATTACTGTATGATTTAATGTTATAAAGCGCTAGTAGTAAATTATTATGACTGGTATGAACTCCAGGGTAATAAATATAAATATTCTTAAATACTAAATGATTTCGGTGAAAAGGTGGTAGGGGAACGCCCCCACTCTTGGTGATACGAGCGTAGCTAGAGGTAGCTGGAGACACAGGGACTGAACAATGGAATGGCCTGGGGAGTGTTGACGTGAGCGGACGTGCGTAACTGTGCTCACGCAAAAGTGATTGTGCAACAGCGAAGAGGCGAATATCGTCGCCGTTTGTGGAGTGGAAAGCGACGAATGGTTGTCGAAGCCGTCTCTATGCCACTGGGGCTGAGTGTAAGAGTTCCTGCGCCCAGATTTTATGGCGGACGCGCAGTAGCTTATACGAGTGCTACAGCTCGTAGTTCCAGCCGCCATTAAGGGCACGAGGCGTGAAGAGGAAGAGCTGCGTTAGCCACCTGCATATCACCACCAGCACTGACACGTCTACCCAAGGCAAGACTGCTTGAAATTGTTAAGTCGAACTTTGTATACATGTAAAAGGAGAATACCAGTTTTCTTTTGTGCAAGTGCAGAAGACAGAATATAGTAATGAGCAAAATTACGACGCATGTTGTTCCTTGTAAAGTGTAGTAACCTGAAACATAGTGTAGTGAAATCAGACTGAGGCCACCATCGCCTCTTTCATTTACAATTCTTTTGGTTGTAGAATACTTTAGCGTTTAAGAATGTAGAAAAGAGCAATGGTCACACCAGAATGAGTCGCCTATTTATAGTTACTTAAATTTTTCTGAATAACCTTTCAAGTAAAGTCACTTAACTAATTCTATAGCAATTGTCCAAGAGTAATATCCCAAAATCATTAAATAAGTTGAAGGGTAGAAGTTTGTTAACCTAAGTTGCTTAAATTGTCTTGGTGGTAATTACCAAGCCAACTCACAGAAATTGAGAGAGTATTTGCTTTGTAGAATCACCTAGAATGATCAGAAATAGTAATATTCAGAATTAAGTTTAAAATTCAACTCAAGCCGTTTCACTTTGAAACGAGCCAAAAAATTGATTTATTCTTTTGCTCCTTCAGAGCTGGCGACCGTAGTTATAAGTATTTTCAGGAGGATTCGACGGTAAGTCTGCTGCTCTCGTCGTGCTGATAGGATTATCCACTGCTGCTAGCAGTGGTGATTGGATACATAAGCTCACTACCAAGTTAAGTGGGTCAGGTAGGCAGTGTTACCGTGTGAACTGTAGGGCACTGTAGGCCGTGGATCGAACCCGTTCAATCATCACAGCTCTTTGAGAAATAGTCCGGTTAGGAGTGTACTAATCCAATAGGTAAATACTGGCGAGTAACGGTCAAAAATGTATACGCAAGTGAATTTAGCAAGGCCCATGTAGCACCTAGTTAATGTGGTGTAATGCCGAGGGTAGGAGTGGAGTAAAAGTGAGCTGAGCTTGTGGCAGCTGTGCTGTCTTCAAAGATTAATAACGTGAATTCACTACTACCTCTTACCATTAGGGCTGAGCTATTTACGGTTAAAATACGTAGCAGTAAGCGCAAAGGCGTGACAGCTACAAGTCCATATTGGCTTTATACATACGGAAGTAGGAAGCGGGTCATTCCGTCAGTGGGGGGGGTTAAAACAACTGAGTCAGTTGAGAACATACCCCATTTACTGATGGAAAGATTCGGCGGTTCGGTCGCAAACGGAATAATTTTTTTCAGATTTTGTTAGCACTCGGCTAGCAAAAGCAATGGTTTTCTGAACGGTAGTGTCATTTTCTATGGCTTCTTGAAATAAATGGGCACCAAGACCAACTTTAGAAGAATCCGTGCTAAGGCAGAAATCTTGTGACAGATCTGGATAAGCCAGTATTGGCGTGTTAAGTAGCGATTCTTTCAAAGAATTGAATTCCAACTGTGCTTGTTCGTCCCAGTTCCAAATAGTATTTTTTCCAGTGAGAGAACAAAGTTTTGGTGTAACAAGGATTTGCATATTCAGAGAACGACGGTAAAAATTTACAAGACCTAGAAAACTGCGGACTTGTTTTTTTGTGGATGGAACTGGAATGGCTCTGATTGCTTGTAACTTTTCAGGATCCGGCTGAATACCTTCAGAAGAAATAATATGTCCCAAAAACCTCACCTTTGACCTACCAAATTCAGACTTTTCCAAGTTAACAGTAATTCCAGATTCTGCAAAAATACATAACAAACTGTTGAGGATGCGATTATGTTGTTCCCATGAGGCTTCTGCTATCAGAACATCATCCACATATAAGGTGATGTGACGTTTTAAGAACTCAGGTAATATGGAATTTAGCCCGCGAATGAATGCTGCCGAAGAAATGTTCAAACCAAAAGGAAGTTTACGAAACTGATAACAAACGCCGAAACAAAGGAAAGCTGTGTATTTTCTACATTCTGGATGAAGCTCGATCTGATAAAAACTTGATCAGAGATCAATGGAAGACAACACTTTTACACCATTAAAATTTTGAAGAAGTTCTTCCAACGTTTGCGGCCTGTCTGTTTCATTAATAATGATAGTATTGATTTGTCTCGAATCTAAGACAAGCCTGATCGATCCATTTTTCTTCTCAATAACATGTAATGGATTGTTGTATGAGCTTACTGCAGGCTCAATAATGCCCTCGTCAAGCATAGATTGTATTTCTGTTCTAACACGGTCCCTATAATGCGCCGGAATTACGTATGGTCTAACACAAAATTTAGTATGCTCACGAACACGAAATTGGTATTGAAATCCCTCGATTGTTCCTGTTTTGTGAGTAAAAACTGTGGAATGTGCTTGTAAAATCTCAAAAAGGTCCTGCCTATCAGTGTCATTACAATTCTCAAATGTTTGATTTTTATTCTGAATTAACTCATTAGTTTCAAATATGCCGTCGATATCATCCCTGTCAGTATTTGCAGAGTGATTGTTAGTGTCTCACTGTTGTTGTGTTTGCCTCTGGTGTTGTTCCATTGTGTCTAACTTCTGAAGATTTTCTTCCATCGTGTCTAACTTTTGAAGATTTTGTTCCATTGTGTCTAACTTTTGAAGATTTTGTTCCATTGTGTCTAACTGTTGCTGTTTGTCTCTGATTTTGTTTCAATTTCTGCAGTAATAATGTATTAGTGTCTGGAATCTGTTCCTCTATGCATTTCGGCAGTGCATTTGCACCGGCAGCATTCACATTTTGACAAGTGGAAAATGTGTTTTGACTTATTTGAGAAAACGGTGAGGCCCCAAAACCTGAATCTACAGTATTTGCAAGACTGTGTCCTGTCATTTCGGATTCCTGAGGCGAGCTGTTGCCGACCGATCGATCGATAATGCTTCCCTGTTCACTAATTGTTTCACTGTCTAGGCCATTATTCGCCGCCCGCTCCATTTCCCTATGCACAATTACCAAATTACTACTTTGAATGTCTGTTAATTCATTACACAGTGGTGCTGATAAGCTGCGCTCGTCGTCACTATTATTTCTCAGTTTACTTTGGAGCATAGTGTTACGTTTTTCACACGCCATTATTGTCACAATATTTCACACGATAACACAGAAAAGTACAATTTGAAAAGCAAAAATAAGAAAACACATTAACATAGCACTGAAAATAATATCTAGTTAATTGTAAGCGCAGCTGCGAAATACTTGGTGCAAATCTACATGCATGCCACAACTGCTTTACTGTACAACAATGAAAGACTGCAACTACAAAGGAGATTCTCTCTACAATTACGCGCTAGCAATAAACGAAAGCTACACTAATTACACATACTACAAGAAATAAATCAGAAGATTCCAGTGAGGTATCCTCGGCTAAGGGTCGACATATGAAACGTCCCCTTTTGAAGATTTATATACGAGACTGTGCTTAACCTGACACACAATATTTTTAGCGCAACGCAATCTGACTTTCAAAAAATCCCTATGAAAGAATGGCCCTGACTAACATTAACCTATACCTTTCACAAATCACTTACCTCACAAAAATCTTCGTTACTGGAACTACTGCAATACAGCGAGCACCACTACTGCCAGCTAAATAAAAGGTTCAAACTACAGAAGGCACTAACTACTGACAGGCATAGTTAGCAAATGAAAGATTTTAATAGAGAACAAACAATGTATTTACCTTAATCTTGTTGAAAAATCATAATATACATAGGAGTTCATGACATCCAGTCTTAAAAATTTCCAAACTCCGCCATTTCTCTCCCCCACATCCACCACTGCTGGCGGCTCACGTCCAACTGCGCAACGCTACGCGCTGTTCACATCCAGCTGCCCAACACTACAATGATAGACAACAATGCAAACTAGCCACAGACTGCACACAGCACAGCCAGTGATTTTTTCATACAGAGCGCTACGTGGCGTTACCAATAAGAAAACCTAAACAGCCTACTTACAGTCGTACTGCTAGCGTACCTGGTCGAATGACATTTCTAATTGTTTCAATTAATACTATAAATGATATTAATGCTGTAGACATGTTGATAAGAAAATTGTTCTGCTAATTACATGCAGACCATGGAATCCTGTTGCAACGAAGAATGTTGATCCATAAACTGCATCTGCAATGGTGAAGGGTGCTTCTCAATATTCGTATGCTTGAAGTATAGTGAAGTATAGTCCTAGTAATACTGTAAAGAATAGTCCTTGTAATGCTTGAGTATGATTAGATTCTATTAAACTATGATGTGCTCATGTTACTGTTACTCCTGATGCCAAAAGAATAGCTGTTTTAAGTAATGGAATTTGTATAGGATTAAAAGGTTGAATTCCTATTGGGGATAATAGTATCCCTAGTTCAATAGTAGGTGCAAGTCTTCTTCTAAAAAATGCTCAGAAAAATGAAACAAAGAATAGTACTTCTGATGCAATAAATAAAATTATTCCTCATCGTAATCCAATTCATACAAATCCCGTATGTAGCCCTTGGTATGTCCCTTCTCATACTACATCTCGTCATCATTGGATTATAGTTAGTAGGGTAATTCTGAATCCGATTATAAATAAGTTAATGTTAAATAGGTGAAATCATTTTGCTAATCCTGATACTAGAACTATTGCTCCAATTGCTCCTGTTAATGGTCAAGGTCTATAATCTACTAAGTGGAATGGGTGGTTTGAGTGAGTTGTTAACATAGGTTTAGTATACTTCTCTAGAATATAAAGTTCTTAAAATCGGGAAAACATAAACTTGAATTGTTGCTACTGCTGATTCTAAGTTTAATAGAAGTATTTGCCCAATAATTAATAGTGAAATTAAGTTTATTGCTATAGATGGTCCTGTACTTCCTAGTAATGTTAATAGCAAGTATCCTGGAAATATATTTGCTGCTAGTCGTACTGCTAGTGTACATGGTCGAATGACATTTCTAATAGTTTCAAATAATACTAAAAATGATATTAATGCAGGCGGTGTTCCTTGAGGAACAAGGTGTGTAAATATTTGATTGGTATGATTAATTCATCCAAATAACATAAATCTTAATCATATAGATAGAGTGATTGCAAATGTTAATGCTAAATGTTTTGTTCTAGTAAAGATGTAAGGGAATAATCTCATAAAATTATTAAATAGTATTATAATAAAAATTGAGATAAAGATGAATGTTGTTCCATTAAATGATTTTGTCCTAGTAATGTTTTAAATTCATTGTGTAAGGTTAAGTTTAGTTTATTTCAAATAATATTAATCCGTGATGGTGTAAGTCAAAACATTGATGGGATTAATAATAATCCTAAGAATGTTCTCGTTCAGTTTAGTGGCAAATTGAAGATATTAGTTGATGGATCAAATGTTGAAAATAAGTTTGTTATCATTTTAAATTCAAATATTTTATATCAATTGTTCTTTTTTCTTCTCTTTTAATAAGATTTGGTTCAAATGAGGAAAAGCTTATTTGATTAAATAAAATTAATGTAGCCGAAATTATAATGAATAGGGAGAATCATATGAGAGGGGATATTTGAGGGATTTGGATTAAATTTCCCCATCAGAAGTAGTCGTTAATTTACTATTTTTTGGTTTAAGAGACCATTACTTACTTTCAGTCATCTGATGTATTTCAAGGTGCACTAATTATTTAGTTATTTTAGATTGACACTGTAATGTTATGCATTTTAACTAACTCCTTAGATTATCTTAGATAATCACTTGATAAATAAGTTTACTGAAGTTCTTTCAATTACAATTGGTATGAATCTGTGGTTTGCTCCACAGATTTCTGAGCATTGTCCAAAGAACAGTCCAGGTCGGTTTATTGTAAATGTTCCTTGGTTTAGTCGACCTGGCGTTGCGTCAATTTTAACCCCTAACGCAGGTACTGCTCATGAGTGTAGAACGTCTGATGCTCCTGTTAATACTTGTACCTCCGTATTTATTGGTAGAATTGTTCGGTTATCTACATCTAGAAGTCGAAATCCGTCGCTTTCTAGGTCTTGTTCTGGTGTTATATAAGTGTCAAATTCTACATCTATAAAGTCTGAATATTCGTATCTTCAGTATCATTGTCGTCCAATGGTTTTAATTGTGACTATTGCATCTACTGAATCATCAAGTAAATATAGTAGTCGTAATGATGGAAGTGCAATAAAAATTAGCATAATTGCTGGTAATGCTGTTCAGATTGTTTCAATTAAATGTCTGTGAAGTATGTTTCGGTTTGTATAGGCCCTAAATAGTATATAACTTAGGGCATAACCTACAATTGCTGTGATTAATAATAATACGACCATAGTATGATCATGGAAGAATGATAGTTGCTCCATTAATGGTGAAGCTCCATCTTGAAGGGATAAATTTGATCATGTTGCCATTAATGAATTTTTCTAATAAAAGGTCGAACCTTTATTTGTAGAGCTTAAATCTACTGCACTAATCTGGCATATTAGAATCTTGAAATTTGTCGTAGTTCTGAGTAACTATGTTCTGTAGGCGGGTTATTTTGTAGTCATTCTGTTGATCTTCTTATGTTAGCTCTAAGTATGATTGCTCGGTTTGTAACCATTCTTTCTCATATAATTACAATGAATATAATGATTCCTACAATAGAAACTGTAGATCCAATTCTTGACACTACATTTCATGATGTATATGCATCTGGATAGTCTGAATATCGTCGTGGTATTCCTGCTAGCTTTAAGAAGTGTTGAGGGAAGAATGTTAAGTTTACTCCAATTAATATAATTGTAAATTGGATTTTTAATCATGTATTATTTAATCATGTATTTATTTATCCTGTTAATAGTGGGTATCATTGAATAACACCTCCTATATTTGCAAATACTGCTCCTATAGATTATACATAATAGAAGTGGGCTACTACATAGTATGTATCATGTAATACAATATCAAGTGATGAATTTGCTAATAATAGTCCTGTTATTCCACCAATTGTGAATAGAAAAATAAATCCTAAAGCTCATAATAATGGTGGATTGAATTTGAATTTAGTTCCATATAGTATAGCTAATCATCTAAATACCTAAATTCCTCCAGGTACAGCAATAATTATTCTTGCTGATGTAAAGTATGCTCGTGTGTCAACATCTATTCCTACTGTGAATATGTGATGTGCTCATACAATAAATCCTAATAGCCCAATTGATAATATAGCATAAATTATACCCAATGTTCCCAATGATACAATTTTTCCTCTTTCTTGACATACAATGTGAGAGATAATCCCAAATCCTGGTAGAATTAAAATGTAAACTTCAGGGTGTCCAAAGAATCAAAATAGGTGTTGATATAGAATTGGGTCAACTCCTCCTGCAGGGTCAAAGAATGATGTATTTAAATTTCGGTCTGTTAATAGTATAGTAATAGCTCCCGCTAATACTGGAAGTGAAAGAAGGAGGAGAAGGGCAGCAATAGCTACAGATCATACAAATAAAGGTGTTTGATCTAGAGTTCTACTTTCTGATCGTATATTAGTTGCCGTTGTAATGAAGTTTACTGCACCAAGAATAGATGATACACCTGCTAAGTGGAGTGAAAAAATAGCTAGGTCTAACAATTCAACCCCATGTCGAATAGCTCCTGCAAGAGGGGGGGGTAAACTATGCATCCTGTACCAGCACCGTTATCTACCAAAGAAGATGTAAGAAGAAGTGTTAATGAAGGCGGTAGTAATCAAAAACTTATATTATTTATTCGTGGAAATGCTATATCTGGTGCACCAATTATTAATGGTACGAGTCAATTACCAAATTCACCAATTATAATAGGTATTACTATAAAAAAATTATTACAAACGCGTGGGCTGTAATAATAACATTATAAATTTGGTCATCTCCAATTAGAGATCCTGGTTGACCAAGTTCAGCATGAATAAGTATTCTTATTGATGTTCCTACTATTCCTGCTCATGCTCCAAATAAGAAATATAAAGTACCAATATCCTTATGGTTTATTGAGAAGTAAGAATCAACCACAATTATAAGTATCTAATATTGGTCTGAAGCGAATTAATAAAGAAACCCCAGCAGTAACAAGAGTAGAAGAATGAACCAAAGCAGAAACAGGAGTAGGAGCAGCCATAGCAGCAGGAAGTCAAGAAGAAAAGGGAATTTGAGCTCTTTTAGTTATAGCCGCTAAAACAATTAATACAGTAGTAAGCTTTATTTCAAAAGAATTAGAAATAAAATCATAATAATAAATATAATTACAACCACCAAAATTCAATATTCAAGCAATAGAAATTAAAATGGCAACATCACCAATATGATTAGAAAGTGCAGTTAACGTTCCTGCACTATAAGATTTCACATTTTGGTAGTAAGTAACTAAACAATAAGAAACTAAACCCAAACCATCTCATCCTCATAACCAAAGAAGAAATATATATAACAAAAGACATAAAAATAAGAGACATTCAATCCAAAATTAAAGTCATAACAACCATAGAACCATTTAAATTAAAAAGTTCTCATTCAACAAAAACTCAATAATCAAATATTAAATAATAAATACGCAAAATAAAAATTATAGTTGTAGAAAAAAATAAAGAAAAAAACTCATAGAACAAATAGAAAATAAATTAATGGCCTAAGATGAAAAATTCGTATCATTGATTCCACAAAACAACATTTTAAATTAAAATACTTAAGCAACCTAAACAAAAAAATACTCGCCTTTTAAACAAAGAATGTTTAACAGGAATCAATGTAAAAGTAAAAGATGATATTCACGAAAATAACCAAGAGAACAAGTATAAACACCAGAATATTAATTACCATGCTGAGAATAAGAATACATATATAAAGTATAAACAGCCCTAAAAAAAGACAAAAAAATTAAAGCAAAAAATCTAAAAGAAGATCACGACATAATTCAATTTAACAATCTAAGTTCACCTACCAAATTTAAAGAAGGAGGAGCAGCTATATTAGATGATCTCAAAAGGAATCATCATAAAGCCATTCTTGGTATCAAATTGATTATACCCTTGTTAATTAATAGTCTTCGTCTACCTAATGATTGACTGGATGATTGATTGGATGATTGACTGATCTGGCCTTGTAACAATAACCAAAACGGCCTTGCTGTGCTGGTACTGCGAACAGCTGAAAGCAAGGGGAAACTACAGCCGTAATTTTTCCCGAGGGCATGCAGCTTTACTGTATGATTACATGATGATGGCGTCCTCTTGGGTAAAATATTCCGGAGGTAAAATAGTCCCCCATTCGGATCTCCGGGCGGGGACTACTCAAGAGGATGTCGTTATCAGGAGAAAGAAAACTGGTGTTCTACGGATCGGAGCGTGGAATGTCAGATCCCTTAATCGGGCAGGTAGGTTAGAAAATTTAAAAAGGGAAATGGATAGGTTGAAGTTAGATATAGTGGGAATTAGTGAAGTTCGGTGGCAGGAGGAACAAGACTTCTGGTCAGGTGACTACAGGGTTATAAACACAAAATCAAATAGGGGGAATGCAGGAGTAGGTTTAATAATGAATAGGAAAATAGGAATGCGGGTAAGCTACTACAAACAGCATAGTGAACGCATTATTGTGGCCAAGATAGATACGAAGCCCACACCTACTACAGTAGTACAAGTTTATATGCCAACTAGCTCTGCAGATGACGAAGAAATTGAAGAAATGTATGATGAAATAAAAGAAATTATTCAGATTGTGAAGGGAGACGAAAATTTAATAGTCATGGGTGACTGGAATTCGAGTGTAGGAAAAGGGAGAGAAGGAAACATAGTAGGTGAATATGGATTGGGGGACAGAAATGAAAGAGGAAGACGCCTGGTAGAATTTTGCACAGAGCACAACATAATCATAACTAACACTTGGTTTAAGAATCATGAAAGAAGGTTGTATACATGGAAGAACCCTGGAGATACTAAAAGGTATCAGATAGATTATATAATGGTAAGACAGAGATTTAGGAACCAGGTTTTAAATTGTAAGACATTTCCAGGGGCAGATGTGGACTCTGACCACAATCTATTGGTTATGACCTGTAGATTAAAACTGAAGAAACTGCAAAAAGGTGGGAATTTAAGGAGATGGGACCTGGATAAACTAAAAGAACCAGAGGTTGTACAGAGATTCAGGGAGAGCATAAGGGAGCAATTGACAGGAATGGGGGAAATAAATACAGTAGAAGAAGAATGGGTAGCTTTGAGGGATGAAGTAGTGAAGGCAGCAGAGGATCAAGTAGGTAAAAAGACGAGGGCTAGTAGAAATCCTTGGGTAACAGAAGAAATATTGAATTTAATTGATGAAAGGAGAAAATATAAAAATGCAGTAAGTGAAACAGGCAAAAAGGAATACAAACGTCTCAAAAATGAGATCGACAGGAAGTGCAAAATGGGTAAGCAGGGATGGCTAGAGGACAAATGTAAGGATGTAGAGGCCTATCTCATTAGGGGTAAGATAGATACCGCCTACAGGAAAATTAAAGAGACCTTCGGAGATAAGAGAACGACTTGTATGAATATCAAGAGCTCAGATGGAAACCCAGTGCTAAGCAAAGAAGGGAAAGCAGAAAGGTGGAAGGAGTATATAGAGGGTCTATACAAGGGCGATGTACTTGAGGACAATATTATGGAAATGGAAGAGGATGTAGATGAAGATGAAATGGGAGATACGATACTGCGTGAAGAGTTTGACAGAGCACTGAAAGACCTGAGTCGAAACAAGGCCCCCGGAGTAGACAATATTCCATTGGAACTACTGACGGCCGTGGGAGAGCCAGTCCTGACAAAACTCTACCATCTGGTGAGCAAGATGTATGAAACAGGCGAAATACCCTCAGACTTCAAGAAGAATATAATAATTCCAATCCCAAAGAAAGCAGGTGTTGACTGATGTGAAAATTACCGAACTATCAGCTTAATAAGTCACAGCTGCAAAATACTAACACGAATTCTTTACAGACGAATGGAAAAACTAGTAGAAGCCAACCTCGGGGAAGATCAGTTTGGATTCCGTAGAAACACTGGAACACGTGAGGCAATACTGACCTTACGACTTATCTTAGAAGAAAGATTAAGGAAAGGCAAACCTACGTTTCTAGCATTTGTAGACTTAGAGAAAGCTTTTGACAATGTTGACTGGAATACTCTCTTTCAAATTCTAAAGGTGGCAGGGGTAAAAAACAGGGAGCGAAAGGCTATTTACAATTTGTACAGAAACCAGATGGCAGTTATAAGAGTCGAGGGACATGAAAGGGAAGCAGTGGTTGGGAAGGGAGTAAGACAGGGTTGTAGCCTCTCCCCGATGTTGTTCAATCTGTATATTGAGCAAGCAGTAAAGGAAACAAAAGAAAAATTCGGAGTAGGTATTAAAATTCATGGAGAAGAAATAAAAACTTTGAGGTTCGCCGATGACATTGTAATTCTGTCAGAGACAGCAAAGGACTTGGAAGAGCAGTTGAATGGAATGGACAGTGTCTTGAAAGGAGGATATAAGATGAACATCAACAAAAGCAAAACAAGGATAATGGAATGTAGTCTAATTAAGTCGGGTGATGCTGAGGGAATTAGATTAGGAAATGAGGCACTTAAAGTAGTAAAGGAGTTTTGCTATTTGGGGAGCAAAATAACTGATGATGGTCGAAGTAGAGAGGATATAAAATGTAGACTGGCAATGGCAAGGAAAGCGTTTCTGAAGAAGAGAAATTTGTTAACATCCAGTATTGATTTAAGTGTCAGGAAGTCATTTCTGAAAGTATTCGTATGGAGTGTAGCCATGTATGGAAGTGAAACATGGACGATAAATAGTTTAGACAAGAAGAGAATAGAAGCTTTCGAAATGTGGTGCTACAGAAGAATGCTGAAGATTAGATGGGTAGATCATGTAACTAATGAGGAAGTATTGAATAGGATTGGGGAGAAGAGAAGTTTGTGGCACAACTTGACCAGAAGAAGGGATCGGTTGGTAGGGCATGTTCTGAGGCATCAAGGGATCACCAATTTAGTATTGGAGGGCAGCGTGGAGGGTAAAAATCGTAGAGGGAGACCACGAGATGAATACACTAAGCAGATTCAGAAGGATGTAGGTTGCAGTAGGTACTGGGAGATGAAAAAGCTTGCACAGGATAGAGTAGCATGGAGAGCTGCATCAAACCAGTCTCACGACTGAAGACCACAACAACAACTACCTAAACGTTCATAAATAATATTAGACAAACAAAATAAACCAGAAGAACATAAACCATGACCAACCATTAAAGAAAGAGAACCTTTACAACCTTATCAATTCATGGTCATCAATCCTCCAATAACCATTCTTATATGAGCAACAGAAGAATATGCAATTAAAGACTTTAAATCAACCTGACGAAAACAAATAAATCTAACAATAACCCCACCAGATAAACCCAAAGACAATCAAATATAATTAAACTTTAAACCCAAATAAGAAATAACCTTCATAACACCAAAAATACCGTAACCACCTAACTTTAATAAAACACCAGCAAGAATCATTCTACCTGAAATACAGGCCCTCAATATGAGCCTTAGGAAGCCATAAATGAACCAAAAATATTGGCATCTTAACTAAAAAAGCAAGAATTATACACACATAAAATAATAAAAACCAAAATCAACCAATAAAGGAAAATATAAATTATTAGAAAAATCATAAACCCTAATTAATACTAATAATAAAGGTAATCTAGCAACCAGAGTATAAAAAATTAAATAAACACCAGCCTGTAAGCGTTCAGGTTGATAACCTCAACACAAAATCAAAAGTAAAGTAGGAACTTATCTAGCCTCAAAAAGAATATAAAAAGAAAGGAGACTCAATCTAGCAAACGAACAATAAAGCATATTCGTTAAAATTAAGACCATAAAGACAAAAAAATTAGAATGATAAGAACTTAAATAAACTGAACCTCTAGCAGTAATTATTAAAGAACAAATTCAAAAACTAAGCAAAATCAAACTAAAAGAAAAATAATCAATACCAAAATAATATCTTTTTATATTCAAATCTGCATATGAACAAACACAAATCATAAAAACAAAGCTTGACAGAAATATGAAAGAATGAACCAAACATCAACAATTATTAACCACACAAAGAGGAATAAAAAATTAGTAATAAATAAATACTTTAACATAAAGATAAACCAAAAGAATTAAAAAAATCATTTCCATTAGAACGAATTATGGAAACTAAAATAGAAAGACCTAAAGCACCTTCACAAACAGAAAAAAACAAAAAAATAACAGGAAAAAAGTAATCATAATCAAACTCAATAAGAAAAACAACTAATATAAATAAAAAAAGAACAATATATTCTAATCTCAAAAGAACCATTAATAAATGCTTACGTTTGGAAAAAAAACATAAACACCTGCAAAATATACCAATAAAGAAGACAGATAATAAAAACATTAGTTTTAATAGTTTAAAAAAAACGCCGGTCTTGTAAACCGGAAATAAGTCCAGCCCCCACTTTTAAAACTTCAGAGGTGGAAAAGCTTCCATCTTCAGTCCCCAAAACCGATATTTTTAATAAACTAATCCCTGAAATGATCGAAATAATAATTATATCACTATCAAACGTAATAAATATTAATGTTATTAAAGTAAGACCCCCAATATCAATAATGCTTTTCATTATCCTACAAACTTTTCTAGTTGGACTAATAACAGGAACAATAATGGAAAGATATTGTTTATCATATATTTTATTTTTAACGTTTCTTGGTGGTATATTAGTTCTAATTATTCATATTACGAGAATTGCATGAAACGAAATATTTCAACCTCAATCAATTATCATAATTATTACTTTAACAATATGACTGTTTATTATATCAACATTAATTATTTTATATTTAACAATATTTATAGACTTTTTCAAGAATACTGAAACTATAAATATTGATAATTCAATCAATTATCAAGAAATAACAATATCTTTAGAAAAACTATATAATAGTACTATCACAATAATGATAATAATTTATTTATTTTTAGCACTATTAACAGTTGTTAAAATCATTAATATTAACCAGGGGCCTATTCGTAAAATAAGTTAATATACTAATGAATAAACCCTTACAAGTAAGACATCCTTTAATTAAAATCATTAGTAACTCTTTAGTTGATTTACCCGCACCAACAAATATTTCATTTTGTAGAAATTTTGGGTCTCTACTAGGGTTATGTTTGGTAATTCAAATTGTAACTGGACTATTTTTAGCTATACATCATACATCAAATATTGAAATAGCATTTAGTAGTGTAGTTCACATCTGCCGAGACGTAAATATTGGTTGAATTATTCGAACCTTACATGCAAATGGAGCTTCTATATTTTTTATTTGTATTTATTTACATGTAGGACGAGGAATTTACTACGGATCTTACATATACATACACACCTGAATAATTGGTACAGTAATTCTATTCTTAGTTATAGCAACTGCATTTATAGGATACGTTTTACCTTGAGGTCAAATATCATTTTGAGGTGCGACAGTAATTACTAATTTATTATCAGCAATTCCATATTTAGGAACAGATTTAGTTCAATGAGTGTGGGGAGGGTTTGCTGTTGATAACGCAACATTAAATCGATTCTTTAAATTCCATTTTGTACTACCATTTATTATTGCTGCAATGGCAGCAATTCGTTTATTCTTTCTTCACCAAACACGGTCTAATAACCCCTTAGGCCTAAATGGAGATATTGAAAAAATTCCATTTCACCCATACTTTACTTTCAAGGATTCTATTACATTTGTATTAATAACATCATTATTAATTATACTGTGCTTGATTAATCCTTACCCCCTAGGATCCAGATAATTTTGTACCTGCTAACCCATTAGTAACCCTGTTCATATTCAACCAGAATGATATTTCTTATTTGCATATGCAGTTCTACGATCAATCCCTAATAAGCTAGGAGGTGTTATTGCATTATTCTTATCAATTAGAATCTTAATAATTTTACCATTTTACAATAAAACACCATTCCAAGGTATTCAATTCTATCCTTTTAATCAGATATTATTCTGAATTATAGTAGTTGTTGTATGCTTATTAACATGAATTGGTAAACGACCTGTTGAACAACCAGACTAAGAGCAGCCGACCAATTGCAAAGGATAAAGTAATCTTTACCTAGGTTTCAATAGATATAAATCTATCTTCTTCAGAAGACGGCAGTATTATAACAACATGAAGTGATATGTCCTTATCGTTTAGGCAAACATCTGCATAGTTACATTAATCATATAAAATATAGCCCTGAAAACAGGGTTTGTCAGACAAATAAAATAGGTACATAGAAGTTGCAGAGGACAAATCTTAGCAATTATATACTTTACATACTTCCTAATTAATGTTCATGTTGCAAACACATGAGATAAACTAATTAAGGAATAATAAGTTAATTAGCTTAGGAAAAGCATATGTTTTGAAAACATAAAACTAGAAGTTTAACTCTCCTATTAACTTTTCTTAAAAAGTTTCACAAAATAAATGAAATAAATAAATCTTTAAACCAACAAAGAGAATAAAAAAATTCAAAGATAAAGGCAAAAAACTTTTTCAAGCTAAGTACATTAACTTATCATAACGAAAGCGTGGCAATGTACCCCAAACTCAAATAAAACCAAAAGGACATAACAGCAAGCTTAATAAAAAATATAAAAGAATAAAAATCACCGCCTAAAAAATTGAAGCTAATAATATTCTTATAAAAACAATTCGAGTATACTCAGCTAAAAAAATTAAAGTAGACCCGTCTGCACCATATACAATATTAAAACCTGAAACTAACTCAGACTCACCTTCGGCAAAGTCAAAAGGAGTACGGTTAGTTTCAGCTAAACAAGAAGTAAAACAAGCTAAAGCTAAAGGAAAAGAAATAATAATAAATCAACAATAAAGCTGATAATTTATAAAATCAAACATGTTAAAACTACCAATTAAAATAATCAAAGATAATAAAATTAAAGCCAAACTAGCTTTGCATGAAATTGTTTGAGCAACACACCGAAGAGAACCTAATAAAGAATAATTTGAATTAGAAGACCAACCAGCAATTATAACGGTATAAACACCTAATCTAGTACAACATAAAAAAAACAAAAATCTATAAGAAAAAGAACATATATAAGTTAAGTAACGGAAAATCACTCAAACAGCCAAGGAAATTATTATATTAAAAACAGGAGAAAAATAATAAAGTAAATAATTAAATATAATAGGAATTGGCTGCTCATTACAAATAAACTTAACAGCATCACTAAAGGGATGAGGAATTCCTACAAATCCTACTTAACTTGGTCCCTTTCGAATTTGGATATAACCCGAAACCTTACGCTCTAATAAAGTTAAAAAAGCAACACTAATAAAAAGACAAATAACTAATAAAAGAAAATTCAAAATAAACATAAATAAATCATAAAGTATCAATACTATTTGTAGAAAAAATCTACATAAATGAATTCTAAATTCAACACATTAATCTGTCAAAATAGTATTCTAATTAATATTAATCAATAAAATAAAAAATATTTCAACCATATGGTCGTTTCGTACTAATATGAATTAATAATCTTAGGATAGAAACCGACCTGGCTCACGCCGGTCTGAACTCAGATCATGTAAGAATTTAAAGGTCGAACAGACCTAATTACTGGGCTACTGCACCCAAAATTTTTCTTAATCTAACATCGAGGTCGCAATCTGCTTTGTCGATATGAGCTCTCAAAAACAATTACGCTGTTATCCCTAAGGTAACTTAATCTTATGATCATAAATTACGGATCAAAGCAACAAACATAAATAAATGATATAATAATGAAGAGTTTATTTATTCTTCATGTCACCCCAACAAAACATCATCATTAAATATAGAAAGACAAACAAAAAACTATATAAAAGTAAAACGTTAAGCTCTATAGGGTCTTCTCGTTATAAAGAAAAATTTAAGCCTTTTGACTCAAAATTTAAATTCAAAAATTTATTAAGAGAGTTGATTTCTCGTCAAGCAATTCATTCCAGCCACTAATTAAGAGACTAATGAATATGCTACCTTTGCACGGTCAAAATACCGCGACTCTTTAAAAATCCGCTCAGTGAGCAGGCCAGACCTCAAAGTATTTTCAAGAGGACATGTTTTTGATAAACAGGCGGAAATCAATTTTGCCTAGTTCCTTATAATAAATTCACAAGGTAAAAATTATATACAAATAAATATAATAATTCTATCATTATTACAAAAATTTTAAAATTAAATCAATAATCTTAATAAAAAACCTAAAATACTTATAAAATCAAAATAAAAAATAATTAACTGAAATGTAATCTTAAAGATAGCTGGTTTAAAGTTTACTGTTATATTTCATAAAACAAATTATAGGTTTTTAACTTAAAAGCTAATCCCTTAAAGAATAAATAAGTTAATATTTATACTTAGAAAATTAAATAAAAACATATAACTTAAAAAAATTAAATTTTTTCTTAAGAAACTAGGTATCTTGGGAAACGATTAACATCTCATTTCTATAAATAATTTAATAATAATTATGGTACATTAACTATAAGTTATTTATAAATCAACCCAAATCGAGACAAGTAAAGTAAATACTAAAATTTTGATAAACCCTGATGCAAAAGGTACAGCAAATAAAATCTACTTTTTAAAATTTAAAATAAAAGTTCATAAAACAATTACATTACCAATAAACTATAATGTAATAAATCAATTCTAAAAAATTTACTAAGACAAGATTCGACAAAAGTATTTTTATTAAATAATTAAACAAACAAGAAATAAATATAATAAATTAAATTATCATGATATTCTGATTTGCACAGAAAAATTTTCAGTGTAAATGAAACACTTTACTAATAAGTTATATCTTGAAACTCTTCCTAGATACACTTTCCAGTACATCTACTATGTTACGACTTATCTCATCTAAATTGAAGCTACCTTAAAATAATAAAATAGAATAGTCAATAATGAGAGCAACGGGCGATGTGTACACACCTCAGAGCCCTATTCATGTAATATTTTGTATTTAATATCATTAATTATATTTATTATATCCAATTATAATAATATTTAATATTAAATTACATATTATTATATCAAAATAACCTATTTTAAGCTAAAAACATAGGTAGCTATAATCCTAGGTAAATAAATGTATTAAAATAATCATTTAATAATAATAAAATAACATTATAGGAATTTAAATTTAATTAAATGTAATATATTAATATAAATTATATTATATATTTATATATATATTCAAATTATCCGAATCGAGATAAATTAAATAGAAATAACCAAAATAATGCATAAATAACTTCAAAAAAAAATTTCTGCTGATATATGAAATATAAATGAAGTGCCTGATTAAAGGCTTACCTTGATAGGGTAAATCAAGTAAATAAAAATTACCTTCATTAAAAATTACATAAGACAGAATTAAACTACCTCCTTTAGTATCGAAAACTAACGTGCATGATACACCTTAATGTAAAAAAGTAAGCTAAACAAGCTAATGGGTTCATACCCCATTTATAGAGGTATCAATCCTCTCCTTTTTAATGACTAACAACTCTACAAAACTTCTCTTCCTATCAACATTAATGATAGGAACGATCCTGTCCATTTGATCAAACTCCTGATTCGGAGTTTGAATAGGACTTGAGATCAACTTACTTTCAATTATTCCGCTCCTAACAAGAAATAAATATATAATAATAAATGAGTAATCAATTAAATATTTTATTGTCCAAGCAATAGCATCGACAATACAATTATTTTCAATTTTGCTGATTCAAATTAAGTATCCAATAGGGTGAGAAACAGAATTTATTCCCTCAATAATAATTAGATCTAGAACCGTCCAGCTCACGAGACGCAATCAGAATGCTCTGACGGAGACACGAACGGCGCACCCGCTTCCCCCTCCACCTCGCCCGCCGGCTCCTCTGGACCCAGCCTCCCGCGGCCAGGTGGTGGGGGGCACACCGCAGGTTTAAAGGGACCGGCATCCGCAAAGTCTCGGCACTTCGCCAGAAGATGATGAGTATGTCACTCGTCGAAACGTCGCTGTTTGAAGACACCGCCACCCGGCTGGAAGCCCGAGAACTCTTCGCCAGCTGTATACGCCGGGAAAGCATACATTCACATTTAGGACACCTCTACGGGGAGGAGATGCTCTGTAGCTTCAAGCTGCTGCAGAAAGAACGCAACAGGAAAGCCAAATTGCTCAGCTCACTGGCTTTCCTCCAACGTTGCCGAGACAAGAACATCTTGCCACGATTTGCGGAATTAAGACATCCTGTGAAAACGAAGAAAACCGAACGTATTTTACGGCGAGCAGGGATGGCCATTGTCAGGGAACGCATTCACTACACACGGCAAGAACTGGACAAGAATGCACGCATCCTGATCGCATGTCACCTGAAAATGGCAGAAGCATTACCGGCACACACTTGGGAGTGGATTGACTGCAGCTCTCACGCCGACAGTGAGGTGCAGAAACGACATGTTGCCGCAAAACAGATCAACAAATTCGGCAGACTCTCTGGAGCTCAGTCGACCCAGAAGGTGACAAATAGCACCAGAGCTATTGTAAATTTGACAGATAAGGTGCTAGATGCAGCCACAACTTGTGTCCTCACGAAAGGGTTGAACTTTGCACCTGTACCAAGGACCATACCGAAACGGGACATCATCAGCAGCGTAGAGGAAGCAATCCGGGGCCTACCCAAGGAGGAAGCTGAGCAGATCCGAAGGGAGACCTGCAGGATCATCGACAAGTCACGACTCCCTAAAGCTAACATTACTGCGCAGGAGCGAGAGGCTATCCGCGCACTGAGGGATGATGCTGACATCATGGTCCTCCCAGCAGACAAGGGAAATGCGACGGTGCTGATTCGCACAGTCGACTACCAACAGAAAATCTGCTCTCTGCTGCAAGACCCAGCCTACAGGAAGCTCAACAAGGACCCTACATCGACGATGACCAGGAAAACCGTGGCGCTACTGAAGGACTCAGATCTACCAGAGGCAGTGCAGAAACGGCTGTATCCCAGAGCGCCAACGACACCGCGCCTGTATGGGTTGCCCAAGATTCACAAAGATGGGGTGCCTCTACGGCCGATTCTGGACACTATCAACTCGCACAGTTATGGACTGGCCAAATACCTGGCGACACTATTGAAACCACTGGTGGGACACTGCAGTCATCACGTGAAAAACTCCGCGGATTTCGTTAGAATACTGAAGGACATCCGAATACAGAGTGATGACCTACTCGTGAGCTTCGACGTCACCTCCTTGTTCACAAAAGTACCGCTACAAGACGCCTTGGCGCTCCTTAATCGGCACTTCGAGCCTGAAACAGTGAAGCTCTTTGAATATGCACTTACGACCACCTACTTCAAGTGCAATGGAGAGCATTATGAACAAGTGGATGGAGTGGCCATGGGATCTCCCCTTGCTCCAGGGATCGCGAATCTTTATATGGAACACTTTGAGGAGGTGGCACTACAAACTGCTCACCGTAAACCCAGGCACTTCTTCCGCTATGTGGACGACACTTTCGTGATTTGGCAGCATGGCAGGCAGGCACTGGAGGAGTTTATGGACCACCTAAACGGCATACATGAGAATATAACCTTCACGATGGAAGTAGAAGAGAATGGCTGTATTCCATTCCTGGACATACTGATCAGGAAGAAAGCGGATGGCACGCTGGGCCATTCAGTATATAGAAAAAAGACACACACAGACCTGTACCTCCATGCAACCAGCTGCCACCATCCGGCGCAACGCCAGTCAGTACTGACCACCTTGGTGCATAGGGCTCACGTCATTTGTGACAAAGAAAGCCTCTCAGACGAATTACACCACCTAAGAGAGGTATTTCGGAAAAACGGGTACAGTGAAACACAGATTGGCAGGGCCTTCAAGAGGAGACAGGCTGACTAAGTTCAGGAAGAGGAAGAGGAAGTTAACAAGAGACTCGCCTTTCTTCCATATTTGGGGCCCACATCAGCCAAAATCGGGAGGCTATTAAGAAAATCTAACATAAATACCGTCTTCCGACCACCGCCGAAGACGAAAGAGCTGCTGGGCACAGCTAAAGACCCACTCAAACTAAACACACCTGGTATATACAACATTGCCTGCGAATGTGGTGTGCAGTACATTGGTCAAACGCAGCGCTGCATCTCTAAAAGGTGCGAGGAACACATCAGGCATGTTCGACTTCGACAGATAGAGAAATCTGCTATAGCTGAACATAGCATCAAAGAAAACCACACCTTTGACTTCGAAAACACCAGGGTGCTATGCCGAGCCGGGAGCTATTGGGATAGCGTCATTAAAGAATCAATAGAAATACGGGTCCACGAGAACCTTGTGAACAGGGACGAAGGCTATCAACTGAGCGCGGCCTGGAATCCAGCATTAGCCGCAATACGCCAGGAACGCAACAAGAACCGTCCAGCTCACGAGACGCAATCAGAATGCTCTGACGGAGACACGAACGGCGCACCCGCTTCCCCCTCCACCTCGCCCGCTGGCTCCTCTGGACCCAGCCTCCCGCGGCCAGGTGGTGGGGGGCACACCGCAGGTATAAAGAGACCGGCATCCGCAAAGTCTCGGCACTTCGCCAGAAGATGATGAGTATGTCACTTGTCGAAACGTCGCTGTTTGAAGACACCGCCATCCGGCTGGAAGCCCGAGAACTCTTCGCCACCTAGATCTAGATTATTTAATAAAGATTGGGGCTGCACCCTTTCATTTCTGATTTCCAGAAGTAATAGGAGCTTCGAGATGAAATAACTGTTTAACACTAATAACATGACAAAAAATTGCCCCAATAATGGTATTATCTTACTGCATTCAACTAAGAACTTTCATTTGAACAACTATCATTCTAAGAATTATTATTGGGGCAATAGGTGGCTTAAATCAAACATCTCTACGCCAACTTCTAGCATATTCCTCAATTAGACATTTAGGGTGCATAATTACGTCCCTAACAGTAAGAGAAAACATCTGAGAACTATATTTTATTATTTGCTCACTATTAAGATTAATTATGGTCTTATTATTTAAGCAAATAAATCTATTTTTATAAACCAAATTTATTTAGCCAGAAATATAAAAACTGAAATTAAATTCATAATATTTTTATCTCTCCTATCCCTAGGTGGTTTACCACCATTCCTTGGATTTCTACCAAAATGAATTGTAATACAATCATTAATAGAAAATAACATAACAACTATTATAACCATTATGGTTGTATTAACTACAATTACACTTTACTATTATATATGTATTATATTCTCAGCCCTAATTATGTCATACACAGAAAATTCATGATCTATAAAAATAAAGTCTCAAAAATCAAGAATTATTCTTCCTATAACAGTAATAATTTCAACAACAGGATTAATCTCAACATCAACCTTAATCTTATTATACTAAGGACTTAAGTTAATTAAACTAATAACCTTCAAAGCTATAATTAAAAGAATAATCTTTTAGGCCTTAGTAAAATTTTACACCTCTAGAATTGCAGTCTAGAATCATAATTGAATATAAGACCAAAAACATGGTAAGAGAGAAACATCTCATAAGTAGATTTACAGTCTACCACCTAAAATTCAGCCATCTTACCGCAAAAATGATTATTCTCAACAAACCATAAGGATATTGGTACTTTATACTTCTTATTTTGAGTGTGAGCAGGAATAGTAGGAACATCAATAAGATTACTTATTCGAGCTGAACTTGGTCAACCAGGATCTCTAATTGGAGATGACCAAATTTATAATGTTATTATTACAGCCCACACATTTGTAATAATTTTTTTGTAGTAATACCTATTATAATTGGTGGATTTGGTAATTGACTCATACCATTAATATTTGGTGCACCAGATATAGCATTTCCACGAATAAATAATATAAGATTTTGATTACTACCGCCTTCATTAACCCTTCTCCTTACATCTTCTATGGTAGATAATGGTGCTGGTACAGGATGAACAGTTTCCCCCCTCTTGCAGGAGCTATCGCACACAGGGGTGCATCTGTAGACCTAGCTATTTTTTCACTCCACTTAGCAGGTGTATCATCTATTCTAAGTGCAGTAAACTTCATTACAACAGCAATTAATATACGATCAGAAAGTATAACTCTAGATCAAACACCTTTATTTGTATGATCTGTAGCTATTACAGCCCCTCTCCTCCTTCTTCCACTTCCAGTATTAGAGGGAGTTATTACTATACTATTAACAGACCGAAATTTAAATACATCATTATTTGACCCTGCAGGGGGAGGTGACCCAATTCTATATCAACACCTATTTTGATTCTTTGGACACTCAGAAGTTTACATTATAATTCTACCAGGATTTGGGATTATCTCTCACATTGTATGTCAAGAAAGAGGAAAAATTGAATCATTTGGAACATTGGGTGTAATTTATGCTATATTATCAATTGGGCTAATAGGATTTATTGTATGAGCGCATCACATATTCACAGTAGGAATAGATGTTGACACACGAGCATACTTTACATCAGCAACAATAATTATTGCTGTACCTACAGGAATTAAGGTATTCAGATGATTAGCTACACTATATGGAACTAAATTCAAATTCAATCCACCATTATTATGAGCTTTAGGATTTATTTTTCTATTCACAATTGGTGGACTAACAGGATTAGTAATAGGAAATTCATCACTTGATATTGTATTAGATGATACATACTATGTAGTAGCCCACTTCCATTATGTATTATCTATAGGAGCAGTATTTGCAATTATAGGAGGTGTTATTCAATGATACCCACTATTCACAGGATTTACTATAAATAATACATGATTAAAAATCCAATTTACAATTACATTTATTGCAGTAATCTTAACATTCTTCCCTCAACTCTTCTTAGGGCTAGCAGGAATACCATGACGATATACAGACTATCCAGATGCATATACATCATGAAATGTAGTGTCAAGAATTGGATCTACAATTTCTATTGTAGGAATCACTATATTCATTGTAATTATATGAGAAAGAATGGTTACAAACCGAGCAATCATATTTAGAGCTAACTTAAGAAGATGAACCGAATTACTACAAAATAACCCACCTGCAGAACATAGTTACTCAGAACCACCCCTAATTTCTAGATTCTAATTTGGCAGATTAGTGCAGTAGATTTAAGCTCTACAAATAAAGGTTTGACCTTTTATTAGAAAAATTCATTAATGGCAACATGATCAAATTTATCCCTTCAAGATGGAGCGTCACCATTAATGGAGCAGCTATCATTCTTCCATGATCATACTATGGACGTATTATTATTAATCACAGCAATTGTAGGTTATGCCCTAAGTTATATACTATTTAGGGCCTATACAAACCGAAACATACTTCACGGACATTTAATTGAAACAATCTGAACAGCATTACCAGCAATTACGCAAATTTTTATTGCACTTCCATCATTACGACTACTATATTTACTTGATGATTCAGTAGATGCAATAATCACAATTAAAACCATTGGACGGCAATGATACCGAAGATACGAATATTCAGACTTTATAGACGTAGAATTTGACACTTATATAACACCAGAACAAGACCTAGAAAACGACGGATTTCGACTTCTAGATGTAGATAACCGAACAATTCTACCAATAAATACGGAAGTACAAGTATTAACAAGAGCATCAGACGTTCTACACTCATGAGCAGTACCTGCATTAGGGGTTAAAATTGACGCAACGCCAGATCGACTAAACCAAGGAACATTTACAATAAACCGACCTGGACTGTTCTTTGGACAATGCTCAGAAATATGTGGAGCAAACCACAGATTCATACCAATTGTAATTGAAAGAACTTCAGTAAACTTATTTATCAAGTGATTATCTAAGATAATCTAAGGAGTTAGTTAAAATGTATAACATTAGAGTGTCAATCTAAAATAACTAAATAATTAGTACACCTTGAAATACATCAGATGACTGAAAGTAAGTAATGGTCTCTTAAACCAAAAAATAGTAAATTAATGACTACTTCTGATGGGGAAATTTAATCCAAATCCCTCAAATATCCCCTCTCATATGATTCTCCCTATTCATTATATTTTCGGCAACATTAATTTTATTTAATCAAATAAACTTTTTCTCATTTAAACCAAATCTTATTAAATGAACAGAAAAAAGAACAATTGATATAAAAAACTTGAATTGAAAATTATAACAAACTTATTTTCAACATTTGATCCATCAACTAATTTAGCATTAACATTTGCAATCGCTCTACCTATATGATTAAGATTTATGTTATTTGGGTGAATTAATCATAGCAATCACATATTTACACACCTTGTTCCTCAAGGAACACTGCCTGCATTAATATCATTTATAGTTTTAATTGACACAATTAGAAATGTCATTCGACCAGGTATGCTAGCAGTACGACTAGCAGCAAATATAATTGCAGGACACTTACTATTAACATTACTAGGAAATACAGGACCATCTATAGCAATAAACTTAATTTCACTATTAATTATTGGGCAAATACTTCTATTAATCTTAGAATCAGCAGTAGCAATAATTCAAGGTTATGTTTTCTCTATTTTAAGAACTTTATATTCTAGAGAAATATACTAAACCTATGTTAACAACTCTCTCAAACCACCCATTCCACTTAGTAGATTATAGACCTTGACCATTAACGGGAGCAATTGGAGCAATAGTTCTAGTATCAGGATTAGCAAAATGATTTCACCTATTTAACATTAACTTATTTATAATCGGATTCGGAATTACCCTAGTAACTATAATCCAATAATGACGAGATTCAGTACGAGAAGGGACATACCAAGGGCTACATACGGGATTTGTATCAATTGGATTACGATGAGGAATAATTTTATTTATTGCATCAGAAGTACTATTCTTTGTTTAATTTTTCTGAGCATTTTTTAGAAGAAGACTTGCACCTACTATAGAACTAGGGATACTATGACCCCCAATAGGAATTCAACCTTTTATTCCTATACAAATACCACTACTTAATACAGCTATTCTTTTGGCATCAGGAGTAACAGTAACATGAGCACATCATAGTTTAATAGAATCTAATCATAGTCAAGCATTACAAGGACTATTCTTTACAGTATTACTAGGACTATACTTCACTACACTTCAAGCATACGAATATTGAGAAGCACCCTTCACCATTGCAGATGCAGTTTATGGATCAACATTCTTTGTTGCAACAGGATTCCATGGTCTACATGTAATTAGCAGAACAATTTTCTTATCAACATGTCTACTTCGACATTCAATAAACCAATTCTCACCAAGACACCACCTTGGATTTGAAGCAGCAGCATGATACTGACACTTTGTAGACGTAGTATGATTATTCTTATACATCTCCATTTATTGATGAGGTAGATAATTGTTTTTCTAGTATAAATAGTACATTTGACTTCCAATCAGAAAGCTTGATATAAATCAAGAAAAAAAATCCTGATTTTAACTACAAGAATTTTTATTAGATTTATTATCCCAATAATTGTTATAATCCTTGCAACAACATTATCAAACAAATTAATTAATGACCGAGAAAGAATATCACCATTTGAGTGTGGATTTGACCCAAAATGATCAGCACGAATACCATTCTCTCTTCGATTCTTCTTAATTGCAGTAATTTTCTTAATTTTTGATGTAGAAATCGCACTAATCCTTCCAATTGTAATTATTTTTAAAACTTCAGACATTATAATCTGAAAAGTATCAACAATATTTTTTATTATAGAATTACTAGGCGGGCTATACCATGAATGAAATCAAGGAGCCTTACAATGAGCAGAATAAAGGGTTGTAGTTAACTACAACATTTGGGTTGCATTCAGAAAGTATTGATATAATCAATCAACCTTAAATAGAATAAGAAGCGAAATATTGCAGTCAGTTTCGACCTGGAAGGTTGATAATAAAATACCCTTATTCTTATTAATTGAAGCCAAAAAAGAGGCGTATTACTGTTAATAATGTAATTGAACTATAAAGTTCCAATTAAGGAAAAGTAAAGCCAATATGAAAGCTGTTTACTTTTTATATTAGCGGTTAAACTCCGTTAACATTTCTAAACTTTATATAGTTTAAATAAAACATTACATTTTCACTGTAAAAATAATATATGTATATTTATAAGTACCTAAAAGCAAAAATACTTCCTTAACATCTTCAGTGTCACACTCTAATTATAAGCTATTTAAGTAAACGAAAAATAATACCACCAAAATAAATATTCAAAAAATAAAAGTTAAAAGAAAAAACCTAAAATTAGAATCATATCAACCATGTATATAAGCAATTAAATAAATAAATAGTCTATATAAACCTTGACCACCAAATAATTCACCTCAACCATAATCAAATGATTTAGATGAATAATAACCTAATTGTAAAGGAATATATCTAATAAACTTAGTTGAAAGAATGGGTATAAACCATATAGAACCAGCAAATCTGGCAAAAGAAAGTACCCTTAAAGAAAATTAATTTTGAAGAAAATCAAAATTAGTAATGAGATAACCCAAATAAGCACCTAAAACAACTACAGTAATGGTTAAAAACTTTAAATAATAAGGCAAAGCAAATACATGAGGACCAGGGAAAATTAATTAAGACAAAAGGCTACCACCAAAAACAGCAACAAACAATAAACCAATTATACCAAACGAAATATAATAACCCTTATCATCAAAAGAAAATCTAGAATAAAAATTATTATCACCAGATATTGAATAATAAAAAAGACGAATAGAATAAGAAGCAGTTAAACAAGTAGAAAAGAAATTAAGAAAAAAAAATTAAACAATTAATTCATCTTAAACAAACCATCTCAAGAATTAAATTCTTTGAATAAAACCCTGCTAAAAAGGTATACCACACAAAGACAAACTAGAAACATTAAAACAAACTGAAGTTAAAGGTATAAAATTAACAATTGAACTTATAAAACGAATATCCTGAGAATCCTTTAAATTATGAATTATTGAACCTGCACACATAAACAATAACGCCTTAAATAAAGCATGAGCTAATAAATGAAAAAATGCAAGTTTTGGATAACCCACAGCCAAAATTCTTATTATTAAACCAAGTTGTCTTAAAGTAGAAAGAGCAATAATTTTCTTCAAATCAAATTCAAAATTAGCCCCCAAACCAGCCATAAATATAGTTATACAACCAATTAAAAGTAAGAATCAACCACAATTATAAGTATCTAATATTGGTCTGAAACGAATTAATAAATAAACCCCAGCAGTAACAAGAGTAGAAGAATGAACCAAAGCGGAAACAGGAGTAGGAGCAGCCATAGCAGCAGGAAGTCAAGAAGAAAAGGGAATTTGAGCTCATTTAGTTATAGCTGCTCAAACAATTAATATAGTAATAAGCTTTGTTTCAAAAGAATTAGAAATAAAATCATAATAATAAATATAATTTCAACCACCTAAATTCAATATTCAAGCAATAGAAATTAAAATAGCAACATCACCAATACGATTAGAAAGTGCAGTTAACATACCTGCACTATAAGATTTCACATTTTGGTAGTCAATAACTAAACAATAAGAAACTAAAGCCAAACCATCTAATCCTAATAAAATTCTAATCAAATTTGGACTACTAATTAAAAAACCTATAGAAAGAATAAATATTAAAACAATAACAAAAATACGATTTATATTCTTTTCTCCCTATATACACTCCTGGAAATGGAAAAAAAAAAACATATTGACACCAGTGTGTCAGACCCACCATACTTGCTCCAGACACTGCGAGAGGGCTGTACAAGCAATGATCACACGCACGGCACAGCGGACACACCAGGAACCGCGGTGTTGGCCGTCGAATGGCGCTAGCTGCGCAGCATTTGTGCACCGCCGCCGTCAGTGTCAGCCAGTTTGCCATGGCATACGGAGCTCCATCGCAGTCTTTAACACTGGTAGCATGCCGCGACAGCATGGACGTGAACCGTATGTGCAGTTGACGGACTTTGAGCGAGGGCGTATAGTGGGCATGCGGGCGGCCGGGTGGACGTACCGCCGAATTGCTCAACACGTGGGGCGTGAGGTCTCCACAGTACATCGATGTTGTCGCCAGTGGTCGGCGGAAGGTGCACGTGCCCGTCGTGCTGGGACCGGACCACAGCGACGCACGGATGCACGCCAAGACCGTAGGATCCTACGCAGTGCCGTAGGGGACCACACTGCCACTTCCCAGCAAATTAGGGATACTGTTGCTCCTGGGGTATCGGCGAGGACCATTCGCAACCGTCTCCATGAAGCTGGGCTACAGTCCCGCACACCGTTAGGCCGTCTTCCGCTCACGCCCCAACATCGTGCAGCCCGCCTCCAGTGGTGTCGCGACAGGCGTGAATGGAGGGACGAATGGAGACGTGTCGTCTTCAGCGATGAGAGTCGCTTCTGCCTTGGTGCCAATGATGGTCGTATGCGTGTTTGGCGCCGTGCAGGTGAGCGCCACAATCAGGACTGCATACGACCGAGGCACACAGGGCCAACACTCGGCATCATGGTGTGGGGAGCGATCTCCTACACTGGCTGTACACCACTGGTGATCGTCGAGGGGACACTGAATAGTGCACGGTACATCCAAACCGTCATCGAACCCATCATTCTACCATTCCTAGACCGGCAAGGGAACTTGCTGTTCCAACAGGACAATGCACGTCCGCATGTATCCCGTGCCACCCAACGTGCTCTAGAAGGTGTAAGTCAACTACCCTGGCCAGCAAGATCTCCGGATCTGTCCCCCATTGAGCATGTTTGGGACTGGATGAAGCGTCGTCTCACGAGGTCTGCACGTCCAGCACGAACGCTAGTCCAACTGAGGCGCCAGGTGGAAATGGCATGGCAAGCCGTTCCACAGGACTACATCCAGCATCTCTACAATCTTCTCCATGGGAGAATAGCAGTCTGCATTGCTGCGAAAGGTGGATATACACTGTACTAGTGCCGACATTGTGCATGCTCTGTTGCCTGTGTCTATGTGCCTGTGGTTCTGTCAGTGTGATCATGTGATGTATCTGACCCCAGGAATGTGTCAATAAAGTTTCCCCTTCCTGGGACATTGAATTCACGGTGTTCTTATTTCAATTTCCAGGAGTGTATAATCCTCTCTATAATGTGCAGGGAGGAGACCCCCAAGAGGGATCATTGCCGACAAAATTTTATTTAAATAAATTTTCAATGCATAATGTTCGGCCGTAGCCGGCTTGGGCATACTGTGGTGGAAGGTGCTGGCCGGAAGACCATGGTCGGCACATTCCTGCCACGTGCTCCTCGGTCAGACTCAAGTCCCACGGGTTGGTTGCACTGACGGGAGCACGCTACTAGCAAGGCGCGTTCGCGGAATCAATCCTCCAATCAAAGACTAATCGTGTGATCACGTGGGGACGTGGCCGGGAGCGGCGAGGGCGGCTTGGAAACAGCTCCGCACTCTCTTAGCTTCTGACCTCGGCCCCGAGTAGTCGCTCCTCTAGCCTCTGCCTCTCTGATGAGCAGACGGCAACCCCTCTTGGGGCTGCTCAGCCCTACGTAGGCACCACTCTACCATCATTACAAGAATAAACTGGGTCCATTCCACTCAATTAATTTTCAATTTAAAACGCCCTCCGCTCCTGACTTCTATCCTGACGAACAAATGGTGTCAGAAGTGGGATGCGACCCACCTTACGGTTGTAAAATCAACTCATCAGTTGAGTATGAGTACTATGAAGGGGCCGAGTTTGAGCAATTGAGGGAAACTAGACCAAACGTGGCGAGGCTGCAGTGCGCCATGCGCGTGCCAGCCGGTCGCCTGCGTTGCAGAATGTGCGTGGCCGCGCACTAGCGCGCCACAAGCGTGACGCAGTTCGCCGCCGGACGCGAGCCGAGGAGGGTCCGCGATGCAGTCACGCACGCCGCCGCCGCCGCCGCCGCCGCTGTCCGTAGCTGCCACGGGTCACCGCCTGCGCCAGGGTCCGGGGTGCGGCCCTCGCGCCGCCCCGCCGTCGCAGCTGCCCATGCTTTCGCCCGCCGCCTGCTGCGCCCACGCGTAATCAACGCGCCTGCCGCCGCTCGTCGTCACCGCCGCCGTCCGTCGTCTGCACGCCACCAAATAATGTAAGTCGCTAGCGACGCTACGGTGGTGTAGATGCCCACACTATTGTAACATGCCGATCACCAGGCAGCAAACGGAGGCAGGAGCAGCCGGAGCGGATGAGAATCCCCTCTTGGCGCTGCAGTCCCAGTTAAATCAATTAATTCTGACTAACGCGGAGCTTAAGCAACAGATAGATGATCTTAAAATGGCTTCTCCGCAATCTAATGTTGCTAAGCCAGTGCTAGTGGAAGAACAGCCGAAGCAGGTGATTCCACCACTCACTAGTGCAGAATCACCTGTGGCAGTAGCCACCTCTACTTTGGTGCAGAGCTTCCCAGCAGTAGCGTTTATTCCGGCGTTCGCTGGAAAGCCGCACGAGGATATTCAAACGCTTGTCCAGAATATCCAGGACATCGGAAAGCTTTGCGGTTGGCCAGATGAATTTCTCTTAAACGTGATGAAAATGAAACTCACCGGCGAAGCGCGGAACTACGTGCAGTCGGTCGAGAGCTTGAATAATGCCCCTACCTTCCAGTCCCTTGCAACAGGGTTGATTGAAAGGTATACAGACAAACGTGGTACTAGTTACTATCGCGACTTGCTTTCCACCCTCAAGCAAAAAGCGGGTGAAGATTTAGAAGCATTCGCGGACAGGATTCGAAGCGTCGCATGCCACACGTACGCACTAAGTGCCAGTGCTGCTCGTAACGAAGTTCTGTTGGAAGAATCAGAATGTCGTGCGATAGACGTGTTTATTCGTGGCATAAACCCTCAAATAGGGGGCGAAAACAAGGTAGCTTCCCCCCGCACCTTACACGAAGCCGTGCGATTAGCACTCTTGAGAGAGGAGGCGAGCCGATTTGTGGCCGTCTCCGCGCGGCAAAGTGAGCCCCGACGTGTCTTTGCGAACGATACTAAGTGTGGGCGCTGTAATAGACAAGGACATGTGGCAGAGCAATGTCGCGTGCCGTATTGTCATCAGTGCAGGAACATGGGCCACCAAAGCGTGCATTGTCCAAATAGTAGGCCACAACCGCCTGCAAATTCCAGGCGAAATGCAAACCAACCACAGAATTCGGGAAACGGCCGCGGGGCAGGAAGTGCCACCCCTCCCGGCCCCCGTTAAAAATAGTGACCCCCCCTAGTTGATAAGGGAATCACGCAGGTGGCAAGCGTGGTTGTCGATGGTGTTAGAGGCCGCAAACCAATACGCGTGCTAATTGACACAGGCGCACAGATCAGCTTGGCATTTTTATCGAAGAGAGATAAAAGAACATTGCAACCGCCGCGGTACCATATCAGTGGTATTGGTCCCGGCATAGTGAAACCTGATGGCAGCTGTTGCGTTGAGTTCACGTTGGACTCCACAGAATATGCTTTTACGATGGAGGTTGTACGAAACAGGCGCACGGATTACGACATCATCCTAGGAAGTGACTTTCTGCTTCATTTCCAGGGGGTTATTGACTATAGGTTGAATACCGTCCAATTCGGCGACAACGTGCACCGTTTTGGACGTGACTGCACGTTGCGGGCAAGCGGAGCTGGGAAAAAAGGATCCGTTTCCCAAGTTTCGGAGTCTCCCGTAACGATGCTAAAAGCCGATAATCCCGTGGAGATACCAGAAGGCACAGGAAAGATCCTTTGGGTGCCTGTCGGGGTACGTAAATCCGAAGAGGTTCATTTCTTGGTAGATCCACTCTGCCAGAATGAAACTCTTGACCAGATGCAGGTCCACGTAAAATGTAGCCTGTGCAAAGCGCAGCAAGTACAGAAAGAAAATTGCGTACCCGTGTGTTTAGACAATTTTAGTCACAAGCAAGCTTTCATACCGCGTGGTACAGTATTAGCCAGCTTACAGGTTATCCCAGAAGATGAGTTGTCAAAGAGAACCCCTTCTCTGAAAAAGAAAAAGACTGCTGCCGCCTCTCAACACCTTTTGACAATCACGTCACATCTGACAGATAAGTTTAAAGCTAAGCTTAGTCACCTCCCATTGCATGAACAAAAGCTAATAAAAGAAGTATTGAATGAGTATTCATGGTTGTTTGAAGACAGGAAATATTTACCAGCAACAGATCTAATCCAACATGAGATTCCAACCGGAAATGCTAGGCCAATAGCGCAAAAAGGGTACCGAATTCCCTACCATCTTCAGTCAGTGGTAGAGGAAACTATACAACAGCAACTAGAAGCAGGAATAATACAACCCTCTTCTAGTGCGTGGTCTAGCCCAATTGTAGTCGTTCCAAAGAAATCTATAGACGGAGAAAAATCCTATCGCCTCTGTGTAGACATGCGAGCAGTAAACAAAGTTACTACTCCAGATCATTATCCATTACCGCGGATCGATGAAACACTCGATCGTCTGGGCAATTGCCGGTACTTCACAACATTAGACATGCGCAGTGGGTATCATCAAATTCCAATTGCTCCTGAAGATCGAGCTAAGACAGCTTTTGTAGTTCCTGGCGGCTTATATGAATTCTTAAGGATGCCTTTCGGGCTTCGCAACGCACCAGCAACCTTTCAGCGATTTGCAGATCTGCTATTACGTGGGTTGAAACCTACTATGTGCCTTGTGTATCTTGATGATATAATTATATTTTCAAAATCCATTGCTGAACATGCTGAACATCTACGCAGTGTACTGTTGCGCTTGCAAAATGCTAATTTAAGCTTAAAATTAGAAAAATGTTCTTTTGCTCAATCACAAGTGCAGTATTTAGGTCATGTCATCAGTTCCAGCGGAGTCAAACCAGATCCACGATTAACTGAAGCAGTAGACACTTTTTCTATTCCAACAAATTTAAAGGAATTACAATCCTTCCTTGGCCTTGCAAATTATTACCGCCGTTTTGTTAAAGATTATGCTACTATTACCAAACCACTTACTAAATTGTTGAAAAAGGATACTCCTTTTGTTTGGACGGATGAATGTTCGACCGCCTTTCAAACAGTGAAAACTATTTTAACTAGTTCACCTCTACTTGTCTACCCAGACTTCGCTGAACCTTTTATTTTATCTTGTGATGCATCTGATTTTGCTGTAGGATGTGTCCTAAGCCAAGTGCAAGATGGTGAGGAAAAACCCGTTGGGTATGCCTCTCGTCAACTGAATAAAGCAGAAACTAATTACAGTACTACAGAAAAGGAATTGCTTGCCCTTCTTTTTGGAATTAATTATTTTAGATGTTACCTCTATGGTCGCAAGTTTACAGTTCTTACCGATCACTCTGCTCTGCAGTGGTTATTGAATCTTAAAGACCCTAGCAGCAAACTTATGCGCTGGGCCATGAAACTGTCAGAATTTGATTTTGAAGTTCGGCACAAGCCTGGTCGGTTGCATCAAAATGCTGATGCGTTAAGCAGAAAAGTGCGTGTCATTGAATCAGATGAGGTATCAATTGAAGAGTTAAAAGAAGCACAGCAGGTGGACGTTCAATGTCAAAGATACGCCACCTTCCCAGAATTTGAAGTAATAGACGACCTTTTGTATCGAAGAACTCCACATGGGAATCGTTTGGTAATACCGGAATGCTTGCAGCAACGTATAATACGGCAATGCCATGATACCATCCAAGCATGTCACAGCGGAAAACGCGCTACGAACGCTCGAATTGCGACACGTTATTGGTGGCAATACCGACAACGTGATGTGGACAGGTATGTAAGATCTTGCCTGCTGTGTGCACAACGAGCACAAAATAGGCATCCGCGAGTGCCGCTGCAAACACTTCCTCAGGCATCTTCACCCTTCGAAATTCTTGCTTTAGATTTCCAAGGTCGTTTTCCACAGTCGCAACAAGGTAACAAATACATTTTGTCTGTTATTGATCACTTTTCACGTTATCTAATTTTGGTTCCCCTCCCCGACATGACAGCTGAAACTGTGGCGAGAGAGTTTGTAAATCGTGTGATACTGCCTTTTGGAAGTCCTGATGCCATTTTAACGGATCAAGGAACCAATTTCATGTCTGCTTTATTTGTACAAGTTTGTAAATTATTAAGAATCAAAAAATGGCGTACAACTCCCTTCCATCCTAAAGCCAACGGTCGCGTTGAACGCGTACACCGTACAATTTGTAAAATGTTATCCTATTATGTTGCAAAAACGCACGCTGATTGGGACAGATATGTACCGTATATTTCTTCGGCATACAACACCCGAATACATGAATCCACAGGGTATACCCCTTACGAAGCTGTGTTTGGACGGCCGATGAATTCGCCGTTCGAAATAGACAAACTACCTCAAGGTGTAGAAATAAAGGAAGTAAAAGGTTTAGCCCGCCGGCTAAAAGCGATCTGGTATAAGGTAAAGAGGAATAATATCAAAGCTACTAATAAACTGTTGCACAGGCAGAACAAAAATGCTGTTTTACCGACTTATCAGACAGGTGATTTAGTGTTACTACGAAACCCGGCAATCAAAAAGGGACGAACTAAAAAGTTCTCTCCCCGCTTTGAAGGCCCGTATCGGATTGTACGGTTGACCTCACCAGTCAATGCAGAACTGCAATTAACCGATCGTATGGTGATAGTGCACTTTGACCGCCTGCAACCTTACCACGGTAGGGCTGTGTCACCACAACAGGTCGCAGCCCCCGATCCGCCTGTGTCACCTCCACCTCAAGTAGAACAAAAACGAAATAAAAAACGGAGGAGATTACCTCCACAGGGTTGTAGATACCCTCTGCGGAATCGACACCCTTATGGGTTGAGGTCGCGTGATTAATCACGCCTAGTTAGAGTTTTATGATATGTTCTATTGCAGCTTAGTTTAAGTCATTTTCTCCAGGGACTTGGAAGCAAGACGTGCCTGGCCACCACGGAGTTCCCAGCCATTCTCAATTGTCAGTTTCCAGTCCTGTCATGTATTTTTGCTCATTTTTATATGTATGATTATGTGTTATGTTTTGCAAGCAATGCCACGCATTAGACGTCACGCAACTGACTTGCTTCAAATGCAATCATTACACTTGGTGTTGGCAGAACCGCGGCTGCTAACTCCGAATAATATTCTTCAATGTCCTCTATTGCCATCTATTTGGCAAAAGCAGTACATGTGGAGTATTTTTACTCCGAGCTTTTCTTAATACTTGTTACGTTGACGTCTAGTGTATTGTACTATATGTCCTAGTTCTGTATTTGCTGCAGTTATTCGTAAGTAATCGGAACAGATAAAGCCAGGACTTGAAATGCATACGCCTCGTACGCTTTGTTTACGGGACCAGCTGTTGGCGGGGCAAAACATCAGCTGTCGCCTCCCCTCCTCTTCAGCGCTGTCCCTTCTCCTCGCCAAGAACTGGCCAGCGGCCATCATTCCTTCTCAGCCAGTAACAGCGCTCCGCGCGATGACGTATCTTATCACCACGTGCGCTGCCGCCTCCAGCGTCTCAACACGCAGCGCGTCCGAGTAGTTACAAAAACAAACCGCAAATTACTGCCCTATCCTCCGTGTATGACAGACTACAATGCACTTACCATCAGTTTATATAACTAACAGTCTTTTAAAAAAAAAAAAAAAACCTCTTATGCTAGATAATTAGCAATTTCTAAATCATCGTTATTTCTGGTACACGCTAAGCGCGTGATATTTGTCGCTGCAGTAGCGGCCGGTCTCTCGCGGCTACACGCCTTCTCACATAACCGCTGACGTGCCGTTGCCTACTCCGCACCTACGCCTGCGCTGCGCGCTCGCTAACAGCTCCAGCCTGGTTTCTTTCATGCAGCCGGAAGCCACGGCAAACAAAATTCATTCAAACATCCCAATAAGTCTTAACATAAATATTAAATAGATGTGATTCATTGTTTAAATTCTTTTCCTCGTTTTGTTTCACATTAGCTGGATAAATCACACGAAGTTCTTAACGATTTACATTATTCTGCATACCTTAGTCTGCCAATCCTATAAGTGAAATTTCACTACTGCTTTGATTCATTGTGTGAGTTACAAACTACAGCCCTAACCCTCTTACACATCGAACTGCCTTGGACAAGGCCAGATATGGGCAAACCAATACAATGCCACGGGTTTTTCACGCTACTGACGAGGCACAAACGACCAATCGTCCGGGCTGCCATATATGGGTGGACGATTGTTCCTTGGTTGCTACGCAGTTATTTTTGCCCTCCCCATTTATTTTACTCTACCGCCGTGGTCATTGTTCTATCCTGTTTTCCTTCTTCTGTCGATGAGGAGGCCCCTACAACATGTTAGGTACCCTCTTCCGACAGTACCGGTCTTTTAGTCTTACCACCATTTACACCGAGATATTGCTCTCCCTTGTTGCAGTCTTGCCCAAAATATCGGCCGATGATCCATTGTGAGATACGTAATTTGCCTCTAATTAGCCGGTGATGTAAGCGCTACGGGAACTGTGCCTAGTTGTCCTTTCAGTTCAATTTGTTATCGTCAGTTTTAAAACTAACACACACGCAGCCTAGCAGCCAGCCCCAGGTGGCCAGTGTTACATGTTAACGTTGAGCGTTCCGACTACTTACAGTATTGTTATTATACATCATTGTGTTTTTATTTTCCTGTCAATATATGTCATTGTGTTTAATTATGTCATTATCCTAGCGCTATTGATTTATAGTTCATGGTTTTCATTTTATGTAGTGTTATGTACTGCGCGCACAAAAAGTGATGCTATTTATGCATGTATGCTATTCTAGCTTCAGAGCTATTTTTATTGCTTGAACAGTCGACATTTCCCTAGTACAGCAGGTCGCTAATAACGCCGCTGATACTTTTATTACATGTATATATCGCAGGAAACCCATGTGCCTACACTAATTCTTATTAAGTCAGACGGACGCCCTTAGGCCCGCTTAACCACGGTATCGCAGATAGCTCCAATGCACTGCCTACCCCTTAATTATTAGACAGGTTGCCTTAGCACTGTCCGCAGGTTGCCCCATTGCCCTGCAAATTATATAATCATCAATCCAAGTCTGCAGATTGCACTAATGGACTGCTGAACTTAATAGTCGAGTCACTCGCAGATAGCTCATACGCACTGCGAACTCGTACTTACACGTCACCGAATCCTAGGCTCCTCGGTTGACCACAAAACAATTCATACATCAATTACCGTGAGACAATTTGCGCTCACACTTCGCCTTTGGCACTCAACCACAAATGAACTGAGCCCAAGACGCTCTTTTATTACATTTTATACAACGCCACCTTCTTCTAGATGGCAATTCCATTGCAAAATCATCGGATTCTGCCAAAGATTCAGATACCGTTCCCCAGATGGCAGCCTTTTCCGTTGCTGAACGGATTAGTTGCTTTTCACCATTTGACAGTGCAAACTGCACTTTTAAGAACGATGTTGTTATATACACACACTGTCGGATTTTACTGACGTAGTCCCTTATGCACTTCGGCAACCGATTAAAAAAAAAAAAAAAAACAACTTCCCCTGGCGGATTTCGTATCCGATTCGGAAGTTTATGTTCGGGAAATATTTCCTTTATTTTATTTCTTGTCAATTGTTATTACTTCAATGTCATGTTTTATTGTTATCAATTTATAGTTATGATTAATGTTAGTACACTTTATGGTTATACGCTATTTTTGTGTCATATTCGGTATTCCCTTTTAAGTTTCATTGTTTCTCGACTGGAAGTATCTCTGATAGCACCTATTGGCCTTCAATTCGTATCCACCATCAGCTACCATTAGTCACACATTTACACAACACTTCATACGCCCAATAACAACTTACAACACACTCACACTGTTCATATCCACACTACCTTGGTGTAACTCGTTGATGTTACCAGACCTCTATTGTCATATACTAAGTACATGAACAAGGCTTTTATGGTTCATGCCCTCCGCTCTTCGGAAGGGGAAAGGGAAGTACGTACGTATGTACGTTATGTTCAGTAGCAGTTTCTTTTAATCAACAACGTAGTCAATTTACCTGTTGAACACTTAAGTTGTTGTGTTAAAATGGAATCAAACGTCTTTGTGACATCAGCTATTTGTGTATTATTGCTTTGCAATAAACTGTTACTTTTAAGTTGCACTTACAATGTCTTAGTCTCGGACGCAGAGCCACTAGCGCTCTCTGACGCTGTTATCTGAGCTCAGCACTCTGCCGGCTCAGCGCTGATAAAGCTGCGCTGCGCCGCCTCCACTGCTTCACACCCAGCCTCTGTATTCACGAGCAACAGACTCGCTCTCGCTAACATTCATTTCCGACTTCTATTGACCACTTCTGTAAGTAAAGATCCTTTGATTATTGAGTTAACTTGAGTTGTCCTACCCTCATTCGGGTTTTCTACAGCTGAAAAACCACTCAATATTATTTCTGAAATTTATGAAGTACTTCACCTGTCTCGCCGTGTCGAACCTTAGTGGGGTGGGTGCCCCTGCGTAGTGGCCAATGCGTGGGAGGTGCCTAGGCTGTGCAGGTTTACACCGCGATCACAGGATTCCTTCTCATTTTATTCATTCAAAAAAAAAAAAAAAGAAAAAAACTTTCTTCGTACAAAATCTCAAATTAATTGATGACACTTGGCCTTCGTCCCATAGCAGGTAGAAAAATTTTTCCAGCGAGTCACGCTTAGTCTGCGCTGCGTAGTACTGCCTCCGCATTCAGCGTCTTTTTTTGCTGATGCGTGATTGATCAGCGGATACTCGGTGTCGAATTACACCATTGTCTTGCCGCCTTGCTACCCCCACGGCTGCCAAACTGTTGGTTGCCTGCCGTGATTCTACTTCGTGGCCTTCTTCATCAGTGAGCGTGACTGAACGGGTCCATCGTCGCTACTTGCCAGGTAATTATTGCTACAACGTTGTACCCCCTCCGTCATCTCTGAATTACTCATCAAGTAAGCCAGGAAATTTTTACTTCTAGGGGCACTAATACTTTCTCTCGCAGTCGACCGTCATCAACATTGGAAGCTGAAAGCAACCTCCCCTTTTACTATGCTGCGTTGGAGGTCCGACTTACCCGTAATTCTGACGGTATTCGGATGCGAATGAGGTTGCCAATCACGTGCGCAAATTGCGAATACGAGTGCTATCAAATATACACTTTTCCAGTCTCTTGGGCTACCCTTCATCACCATGTTGTTTGGCAGACTCAAGAATTTTTAATAGTTAGTCGGGATCGACAAACTCACGCCACTCTCACTCGCGCTGAACTATCCAGTTGCTTCCATATAACACATTACTTATGCTCCACGCTAATTTTACACACTAACACTACTGAGTGCGAGATGTCACTGTTTTTAGCTGAAACTACTACCCCTCCATGTCCTCGTGTTCTAGTCTCACTTCGTCAACCAATAATTCAGCCTGTTGGCAACAGTTTTCTGTTCGCTGTTCCACAGACTGTCACCGCCACCCTGGTGTGCCACCGTTCAATGTCAGAGACTGAATCGTACCGGATAACACTGAATAATAGTGGCCTAGTGTATAATAGTTCAAGATGTGACGTATACGCTGCTTCTATGAGAATATCAGCTCAATTGCACTCCACCTTTCATGTCACCATTCCCACATTTACCTTATACCTTCCTGAACTCTCTTTTAAAATCCATCACCATGAGAAGCTGAAGAATTTACCGAATACCAATGATTCAGATCTACTCCAATCGATCAATCATCTCCTTACCCAGGAACACAACCAAGTTGCTCTTGACCGAGTGGCCTCACATATTGCTGATTGGCACCAAACCAAGCGATTAACCACCGTTGTATTACCCAGCGCTGGTTCGGTAATCATCACTGTAATAATTCTGATTATAGTATCCTGGATACTCTGTAAAAGAGGGTTTTGCAAATGTTTCACTTCCTTCCGAGAAGTAGTACCACCCCCACAACCTGAAGGTGAATATCACACCTGAAACTACCTGCCAACCTTGGTGCATGCGATCAGGCATGACCCCCCCCTTAGAATTAAGTTGTAGTCTAGGTGTCAGGTCAATGAACTAATTTTGTAATGGATTTGTATTTCTATGTAAAGTCTATGGAATCACAATTTAACTGTCGAGTTTTAACCCTCATGTAAGTTATTTTGTTTTCTCTTTAAATTTTTGTCATTTTGTAATGTTCTCATTCACCCACTTGGGCAATTACCATTGTAATCCTAGATTTAAGAACTCAAAGTAATATTACGGGGAAAAACCCCCTTGTGACTATTAGGCCTGGGAGCATTCTCTCACCCCCACGAGGGTGGAGTGTTTCAGTGTGCTGTGCTCCGGTGCCCCTCATCATCGCCTGGGTACCCACCACCACTGATACCGCCGACACACATTCACAGCATGGCGCCGCCCCACTGCCGTCGCACCAACTTCACAAGTTTGTTATTCAAGAGCCTTCCTTCAGGCCCTTCAGGCCACTTTGTAACATTTGCACATATTAATATCACTATGTTATGGGACCCTTCATAATGATCATATATTTTTTAAATGGAATAATCGATTAGAATAAGCTCATTCATTTTCATCCAGAGAGCCTTCTTCGGAAGGGGAAAGGATGTGCAGGGAGGAGACCCCCAAGAGGGATCATTGCCGACAAAATTTTATTTAAATAAATTTTCAATGCATAATGTTCGGCCGTAGCCGGCTTGGGCATACTGTGGTGGAAGGTGCTGGCCGGAAGACCATGGTCGGCACATTCCTGCCACGTGCTCCTCGGTCAGACTCAAGTCCCACGGGTTGGTTGCACTGACGGGAGCACGCTACTAGCAAGGCGCGTTCGCGGAATCAATCCTCCAATCAAAGACTAATCGTGTGATCACGTGGGGACGTGGCCGGGAGCGGCGAGGGCGGCTTGGAAACAGCTCCGCACTCTCTTAGCTTCTGACCTCGGCCCCGAGTAGTCGCTCCTCTAGCCTCTGCCTCTCTGATGAGCAGACGGCAACCCCTCTTGGGGCTGCTCAGCCCTACGTAGGCACCACTGTACCATCATTACAAGAATAAACTGGGTCCATTCCACTCAATTAATTTTCAATTTACAACGCCCTCCGCTCCTGACTTCTATCCTGACGAACAATAATAAATAACCAAAGAAGAAATATATATAACAAAAGACATAAAAGTAAGAGACATTCAATCCAAAATTAAAGTCATAACAATTATAGAACCATTTAAATTAAAAAGTTCCCATTCAACAAAAACTCAATAATCAATTATTAATTAATAAATACCCAAAATAAAAATTATAGATCTAGAGAAAAATAAAGAAAAAACTCAAAGAACAAATAGAAAATAAATTATTGGCCTAAGATGAAAAATTTAAATCATTGATTCCACAAAACAACATTTTTAATTAAAATACTTAAGCTACCTAAACAAAAAAATACTCACCCTTTAAACAAAGAATGTTTTAAGGGAATCAATGTAAAAGTAAATGATGATATTCACGAAAATAACCAAGAGAACAAATATAAACACCAGAATAATAATTACCATGCTGAGAATAAGAATACATATATAAAGTATAAACAGTTCTAAAAAAAGACAAAAAAATTAAAGCAAAAAATCTAAAAGAAAATCAAGACATAATTCAATTTAATAATCTAAGTTCACCTACCAAATTTAAAGAAGGAGGAGCAGCTATATTAGATGATCTCAAAAGGAATCATCATAAAGCCATTCTTGGTATCAAATTAATTATACCCTTGGTCATTAATAGTCTTTGTCTACCTAAACGTTCATAAATAATATTAGACAAACAAAATAAACCAGAAGAACATAAACCATTACCAACCATTAAAGAAAGAGAACCTATACAACCTCATCAATTCATGGTCATCAATCCTCCAATAACCATTCTTATATGAGCAACAGAAGAATATGCAATTAAAGATTTTAAATCAACCTGACAAAAACAAATAAATCTAACAATAACCCCACCAGATAAACCCAAAGACAATCAAAAATAATTAAACTTTAAACCCAAATAAGAAATAACCTTCATAAGACGAAAAATACCATAACCACCTAACTTTAATAAAACACCAGCAAGAATCATTTTACCTGAAATAGGGGCCTCAACATGAGCCTTAGGAAGCCATAAATGAAATAAAAATATTGGCATCTTAACTAAAAAAGCAAGAATTATAAACACATAAAATATAAAATAATAACAAGCAAAATCAACCAATAAAGAAAAATATAAAGTATTAGAAAAATCATAAACCCTAAATAAACTAATAATAAAGGTAATCTAGCAACCAGAGTATAAAAAAATAAATAAACATCAGCCTGTAAGCGTTCAGGTTGATAACCTCAACCCAAAATCAAAAGTAAAGTAGGAACTAATCTAGCCTCAAAGAAATATAAAGAGAAAGAAGAGTCAATCTAGCAAACAAACAATAAAGCATAACATTAAAATTAAGACGATAAAGACAAAAAATTAGAATGATAAGAACTTAAATAAACTGAACCTCTAGCAGTAATTATTAAAGAACAAATTCAAAAACTAAACAAAATCAAACTAAAAGAAAAATAATCAATACCAAAATAATATCTAATTATATTCAAATCTGCATATGAATAAACACAAATCATAAAAACAAAACTAGACAGAAATATTAAAGAATGAACCAACCATCAACAATTATTAACCAAACAAAGAGGGTTCAAAAAAATAGTTATTAATAAATACTTTAACATAAAGATAAACCAAAAGATTTTAAAAAAATCATTTCCATGAGAACGAATTATTGAAACTAAAATAGAAAGACCTAAAGCACCTTCACAAACAGAAAAAACCAAAAAAATTACAGGAAAAAAATAATCATAATCAAACTCAATAAGAATAACAATAACTAATATAAATGAAGAAATAACTATATATTCTAATCTCAAAAGAACCATTAATAAATGCTTACGTTTAGAAGAATAAACATAAACACCAGCAAAATAAATCAATAAAGAAGTAAAGACAGAGAATATAAACATTAGTTTTAATAGTTTAAAAAAAACGCCGGTCTTGTAAACTGGAAAAAAGTCCAGCCCTCACTTTGAAAACTTCAGAGGTGGAAAAGCTTCCATCATCGGTCCCCAAAACCGATATTTTTAATAATCTAACCCCTGAAATGATCAAAATAATAATTATATCACTATCAAACGTAATAAATATTAATTTTATTAAATTAAGACACCCAATATACATAATGCTTTTCATTATCCTACAAACTTTTCTACTTGGACTAATAACAGGAACAATAATGGAAAGATATTGATTATCATATATTTTATTTTTAATGTTTCTTGGTGGTATATTAGTTCTATTTAGTTATATTACGAGAATTGCAACAAACGAAATATTTCAACCTAAAACAATTATGATAATTATTACCTTAACAATATGAGTATTAATTATATCAACATTAATTATTTTAGATATAACAATATTTTTAGACTTTTTCAAGAGTACTGAAACTATAAATATTGCTAATTCAATCAATTGTAAAGAAATAACAATATCTGCCGAGACGTAAATAATGGTTGAATTATTCGAACCTACATGCAAATGGAGCTTCTATATTTTTTATTTGTATTTATTTCCATGTAGGACGAGAAATTTACTACAGATCTTACATATACACACACACCTGAATAATTAGTACAGTAATTCTATTCTTAGTTATAGCAACTGCATTTATAGGATACGCTTTGCGTTGAGGTCAAATATCATTTTGAGGTGCGACAGTAATTACTAATTTATTATCAGCAATTCCATAATCAGGAACAGATTTAGTTCAATGAGTGTGGGGAGGGTTTGCTGTTGATAACGCAACATTAAATCGATTCTTTACATTCCATTTTGTATTACCATTTATTATTGCTGCAATGGCAGCAATTCATTTATTCTTTCTTCACCAAACAGGGTCTAATAATAACCCCTTAGGCCTAAATGGAGATATTGAAAAAATTCCATTTCACCCATACTTTACTTTCAAGGATTCTATTACATTTGTATTAATAACATCATTATTAATTATACTGTGCTTGATTAATTCTTACCTCCTAGGGGATCCTGATAATTTTGTACCTGCTAACCCATTAGTAACCCCCACTCATATTCAAGCAGAATGATATTTCTTATTTGCATATGCAATTCTATGATCAATCCCTAATAAGCTAGGAGGTGTTATTGCATTATTCTTATCAATTAGAATCTTAATAATTTTACCATTTTATAATAAAACATCATTGTGAGGTATTCAATTCTATCCTTTTAATCAGATTCTATTCTGAATTATAGTAGTTGTTGTATGTTTATTAACATGAGTTGGTAAACGACCTGTTGAACAACCTTATATTATAACAGGACAAATCTTAACAATTATCTACTTTCCATACTTCTTAATTAATGTTCATGTTGCAAACACATGAGATAAACTAATTAAGGAATAATAAGTTAATTAGCTTAGGAAAAGCATATGTTTTGAAAACATAAAACTAGAAGTTTAACTCTTGTATTAACTTTTCTTAAAAATTTTCACTAAATAAATGAAATAAATAAAATCTTGAAACCAACAAAGAAAATAAAAAAATTCAAATATAAAGGCAAAAAACTTTTTCAGGCTAAGTACATTAACTTATCATAACGAAGACGTGGTAATGTACCCCGAACTCAAATAAAACCAAAGGCCATAACAGCAAGCTTAATAAAAAATATAAAAGAATAAAAATCACCGCCTAAAAAAATTAAAGCTAATAATATTCTTACAAAAACACTTCTAGTATACTCAGCTAAAAAATTTTAAAGTAAACCCCCCTGCACCATATTCAATATTAAAACCTGAAACTAACTCAGACTCACCTTCGGCAAAGTCAAAAGGAGTACTGTTAGTTTCAGCTAAACAAGAAGCAAAACAAGCTAAAGCTAAAGGAAAAGAAATAATAATAAATCAACAATAAAGCTGATAATTTATAAAATCAAACACGTTAAAACTACCAATTAAAATAATCAAAGATAATAAAATTAAAGCCAAACTAACTTCGTATGAAATTGTTTGAGCAACAGACCGAAGCGAACCTAATAAAGAGTAATTTGAATTAGAAGACCAACCAGCAATTATAACGGTATAAACACCTAATCTAGTACAACTTAAAAATAAAAAATCCATAAGAAAAAGAACATATATAAGTTAAGTAAGGGAAAATCACTCAAACAGCCAAGGAAATTATTAAATTAAAAACAGGAGAAAAATAATAAAGTAAATAATTAGATATAGTAGGAATTGGCTGCTCCCGACAAATTAACTTAACAGCATCACTAAAGGGTTGAGGAATTCCTACAAATCCTACTTTATTTGGACCCTTTCGAATTTGGATTTAACCTAAAACCTTATGCTCTAATAAAGTTAAAAAAGTAACACTAATTAAAACACAAATAAATAATAGAAGAAAATTCAAAATAAACATAAATAAATCGTAAAGTATCAATACTATTTGTAGAAAAAACCTGTTGTTGTTGTTGTTGTGGTCTTCAGTCCTGAGACTGGTTTGATGCAGCTCTCCATGCTACTCTATCCTGTGCAAACTTTTTCATCTCCCAGTACCTACTGCAACCTACATCCTTCTGAATCTGCTTAGTGTATTCATCTCTTGGGCTCCCTCTACGATTTTTACCCTCCACGCTGCCCTCCAATACTAAATTGGTGATCCCTTGATGCTTCAGAACATGTCCTACCAACCGATCCCTTCTTCTGGTCAAGTTGTGCCACAAACTTCTCTTCTCCCCAATCCTATTCAATACTTCCTCATTAGTTACGTGATCTACCCATCTAATCTTCAGCATTCTTCTGTAGCACCACATTTCGAAAGCTTCTATTCTCTTCTTGTCCAAACTATTTATCGTCCATGTTTCACTTCCATACATGGCTACACTCCATACGAATACTTTCAGAAATGACTTCCTGACACTTAAATCAATACTGGATGTTAACAAATTTCTCTTCTTCAGAAACGCTTTCCTTGCCATTGCCAGCCTACATTTTATATCCTCTCTACTTCGACCATCATCAGTTATTTTGCTCCCCAAATAGCAAAACTCCTTTACTACTTTAAGTGCCTCATTTCCTAATCTAATTCCCTCAGCATCACCCGACTTAATTAGACTACATTCCATTATCCTTGTTTTGCTTTTGTTGATGTTCATCTTATATCCTCCTTTCAAGACACTGTCCATTCCATTCAACTGCTCTTCCAAGTCCTTTGCTGTCTCTGACAGAATTACAATGTCATCGGCGAACCTCAAGGTTTTTATTTCTTCTCCATGAATTTTAATACCTACTCCGAATTTTTCTTTTGTTTCCTTTACTGCTTGCTCAATATACAGATTGAACAACATCGGGGAGAGGCTACAACCCTGTCTTACTCCCTTCCCAACCACTGCTTCCCTTTCATGTCCCTCGACTCTTATAACTGCCATCTGGTTTCTGTACAAATTGTAAATAGCCTTTCGCTCCCTGTATTTTACCCCTGCCACCTTTAGAATTTGAAAGAGAGTATTCCAGTCAACATTGTCAAAAGCTTTCTGTAAGTCTACAAATGCTAGAAACGTAGGTTTGCCTTTCCTTAATCTTGCTTCTAAGATAAGTCGTAAGGTCAGTATTGTCTCATGTGTTTCTACGGAATCCAAACTGATCTTCCCCGAGGTTGGCTTCTACTAGTTTTTCCATTCGTCTGTAAAGAATTCGTGTTAGTATTTTGCAGCTGTGACTTATTAAACTGATAGTTCGGTAATTTTCACATCTGTCAACACCTGCTTTCTTTGGGATTGGAATTATTATATTCTTCTTGAAGTCTGAGGGTATTTCGCCTGTTTCATACATCTTGCTCACCAGATGGTAGAGTTTTGTCAGGACTGGCTCTCCCATGGCCGTCAGTAGTTCCAATGGAATATTGTCTACTCCGGGGGCCTTGTTTCGACTCAGGTCTTTCAGTGCTCTGTCAAACTCTTCACGCAGTATCGTATCTCCCATTTCATCTTCATCTACATCCTGTTCCATTTCCATAATATTGTCCTCAAGTACATCGCCATTGTATAGACCCTCTATATACTCCTTCCACCTTTCTGCTTTCCCTTCTTTGCTTAGCACTGGGTTTCCATCTGAGCTCTTGATATTCATACAAGTCGTTCTCTTATCTCCAAAGGTCTCTTTAATTTTCCTGTAGGCGGTATCTATCTTACCCCTAGTGAGATAGGCCTCTACATCCTTACATTTGTCCTCTAGCCATCCCTGCTTAGCCATTTTGCACTTCCTGTCGATCTCATTTTTGAGACGTTTGTATTCCTTTTTGCCTGTTTCACTTACTGCATTTTTATATTTTCTCCTTTCATCAATTAAATTCAATATTTCTTCTGTTACCCAAGGATTTCTACTAGCCCTCGTCTTTTTACCTACTTGATCCTCTGCTGCCTTCACTACTTCATCCCTCAAAGCTACCCATTCTTCTTCTACTGTATTTATTTCCCCCATTCCTGTCAATTGCTCCCTTATGCCCTCCCTGAATCTCTGTACAACCTCTGGTTCTTTTAGTTTATCCAGGTCCCATCTCCTTAAATTCCCACCTTTTTGCAGTTTCTTCAGTTTTAATCTACAGGTCATAACCAATAGATTGTGGTCAGAGTCCACATCTGCCCCTGGAAATGTCTTACAATTTAAAACCTGGTTCCTAAATCTCTGTCTTACCATTATATAATCTATCTGATACCTTTTAGTATCTCCAGGGTTCTTCCATGTATACAACCTTCTTTCATGATTCTTAAACCAAGTGTTAGTTATGATTATGTTGTGCTCTGTGCAAAATTCTACCAGGCGTCTTCCTCTTTCATTTCTGTCCCCCAATCCATATTCACCTACTATGTTTCCTTCTCTCCCTTTTCCTACACTCGAATTCCAGTCACCCATGACTATTAAATTTTCGCCTCCCTTCACAATCTGAATAATTTCTTTTATTTCATCATACATTTCTTCAATTTCTTCATCATCTGCAGAGCTAGTTGGCATATAAACTTATACTACTGTAGTAGGTGTGGGCTTCGTATCTATCTTGGCCACAATAATGCGTTCACTATGCTGTTTGTAGTAGCTTACCCGCATTCCTATTTTCCTATTCATTATTAAACCTACTCCTGAATTCCTCCTATTTGATTTTGTGTTTATAACCCTGTAGTCACCTGACCAGAAGTCTTGTTCCTCCTGCCACCGAACTTCACTAATTCCCACTATATCTAACTTCAACCTATCCATTTCCCTTTTTAAATTTTCTAACCTACCTGCCCGATTAAGGGATCTGACATTCCACGCTCCGATCCGTAGAACGCCAGTTTTCTTTCTCCTGATAACGTCATCCTCTTGAGTAGTCCCCGCCCGGAGATCCGAATGGGGGACTATTTTACCTCCGGAATATTTTACCCAAGGGGACGCCATCATACAGTAAAGCTGCATGCCCTCGGGAAAAATTACGGCTGTAGTTTCCCCTTGCTTTCAGCCGTTCGCAGTACCAGCACAGCAAGGCCGTTTTGGTTATTGTTACAAGGCCAGATCAGTCCATCATCCAGACTGTTGCCCTTGCAACTACTGAAAAGGCTGCTGCCCCTCTTCAGGAACCACACGTTTGTCTGGCCTCACAACAGATACCCCTCCGTTGTGGTTGCACCTATGGTACGGCTATCTGTATCGCTGAGGCACGCAAGCCTCCCCACCAACTGCAAGGTCCATGGTTCATGGGGGGGAGAAGAAACCTACATAAATGAATTCTAAATTCAACACATTGTATGTCACAATAGTAATCTAATTAAAATTAATCAATAAAATAAAAAATATTTTAACCATATGGTCGTTTCATACTAATATGAATTAATAATCTTCAGATAGAAACCGACCTGGCTCACGCCGGTCTGAACTCAGATCATGTAAGAATTTAAAGGTCGAACAGACCTAATTACTGGGCTACTCCACCCAAAAGTTTTCTTAATCCAATATCGAGGTCGCAATCTGCTTTGTCGATATTAGCTCTCAAAAACAACTATGCTGTTACCCCTAAGGTAACTTAATCTTATGATCATAAATTACGGATCAAAACAACAAACATAAATAAATGATATAATAATGAAGAGTTTATTTATTCTTCATGTCACCTCAACAAAACATCATCATTAAATATAGAAAGACAAACAAAAAACTATATAAAAGTAAAATGTTAAGCTCTATAGGGTCTTCTCGTCCTAAAGAAAAATTTAAGCCTTTTGACTCAAAAGTTAAATTCAAAAATTTATTAAGAGACAGTTGATTTCCGGTCAAGCCATTCATTCCAGTTACTAATTAAGAGACTAATGATTATGCTACCTTTGCACAGTCAAAATACCACGGCTCTATAAAAATCCGCTCAGTGAGCAGGCCAGACCTCAAAGTATTTTCAAGAGGACATGTTTTTGATAAACAGGCGGAAATCAATTTTGCGTAGTTAGTTATAATAAATTCACAAGGTAAAAATTATATACAAATAAATATACTAATTCTATCATTATTACAAAAATTTTAAAATTAAATCAATAATCTTAATAAAAAACCTAAAATACTTATAAAATAAAAATAAAAAATTATGAACTAAAACATAATCTTAAAGATAGCTAGTTTAAAGCTTACTATTATATTTCATAACACAAATTATAGTTTATTAACTTCAAAGCTCATCCCTTAAAGAATAAATAAGTTAATATTTATACTTAAAAAATTAAATAAAAACATTTAACTACAAAAAATTAAATTTTTTCTTAAGAAACTAGATATCTTGGGAAACGATTAACATCTCATTTCTATAAATAATTTAATAATAATTATGATACATAAACTATAAATTATTTATAAACCAACCCAAATCGAGACAAGTAAAGTAAATACTAAAATTTTGATAAACCCTGATACAAAAGGTACAATAAATAAAATCTACTTTTTAAAATTTAAAATAATATTTCATAAAACAATTACATTACCAATAAACTATAATCTAAAAATCAATTCTACAAAATATAATAAGACCATATTCGACAAAATTATTTTTATTAAATAAATAAAGAAACAAAAATTAAATATAATAAAATAAATAATCAAGATATCCTGATTTGCAATTTGCACAGAAAAATTTTCAGTGTAAACAAAATGCTTTACTAATAAGTTATATCTTGAAACTCTTCCTTGATACACTTTCCAGTACATCTACTATGTTACGACTTATCTCATCTAAATTGAAGCTACCTTAAAATAATAAAATAGAATAATCAATAATGAGAGCGACGGGCGATGTGTACACACCTCAGAGCCAATATCAGTTAAATTAAATAAATTAAATTACTATCAAATCCACCTTCATTAACAGTATTTCCCCATCAAATCCGTTATAAACAAAAATCTATTGTAACCCACCTCCTCTTAACTAAAAGCTGCACCTTGACCTGAAATATTTTATAATTATAAATCTTGAGAATTATAACTCTAAAAAGATTCTCTGAGAACGGAGACATACAAACAAATAAATTAAGTAGAGTAAATCGTGTATTATCAATCATGGGGTAAGTTCCTCTGAATGGAATGATATACTGCCAAATTCTTTGGGTTTAAAGACCTTAACTAATTGTACCCTGGTAAATATAATTAACATTTAAAATAATAGGGTATCTAATACTAGTTTATTATTTAAATTTCACCGATTCATAAAAGAGTTATAAATAAATTTTAACATTTCACCTTACAAATCTATATTTTAACCCTAAAAATTTAAACAACTGTTTTAACCAATAATATTCACTTGTATCAATCGTATAACCGTGGCTGCGGGCACGAATTATGCCGATACTAAATCAATTGCTAAATCCAAAATCACTTGATAATTAAATCAAATTACTGCAAAAAGAACATTTCGTTTAACGAAACTTACATATAATACAAAGAAAAAGTGAATAAACAAGCAAGAATAAAACTTTTGGAAACAAAAATAAGATATTTGAAAATTTATAAAATTAAGAAAAAATATAAGATTCTAATATTTAAAGAAAAAAAAGAAAGAAATGACAAAAAACGCACCCCCATATGACCACAACAACCTCTCTATTATATATAAATAAAGATTAATTTGGAAGATGTATTCCAATGAATGTATTATATTCTTTCTTATTTAATCTTTCTTTTCACTAAAAATAAAGAAAGATTAAATAATATAATAAATATATTTTATGCAATTATGTAATTTAATGTAATATGTTATTACTATAAAATTAATTTTATATTAAATTAACTTAAATATTAATTAGTTAAATAATTTAATTATAGAAAAATATGTAATTATATTAATATAATTACTTTAATCCTTCATATTAATATAATATTTAATATTTAATATAATTAATTATATTTATTATATCCAATTATAATAATATTTAATATTACGTTTCATATTATTATATCAAAATAACCTATTTTAAGTTAAAAACATAGGTTGTTATAATCCTAGGTAAATAAATGTATTAAAATAATAATTTAATAATAATAAAATAACATTATAGGTATTTAAATTTAATAAAATGTAATATATTAATATAAATTATTTATTATATATATATATATATATCATCATCCGAATAGAGATAAATTAATTAGAAATAACCAAAGTAATACATAAACAAATTAAAAAAAATTTTAATTTATATATGAAATATAAATGAAGTGCCTGATTAAAGGGTTACCTTGATAGGGTAAATCAAGTAAATAAAAATTACCTTCATTAAAAATTACATAAGACAGAATTAAACTACCTCCTTTAGTATCAAAAACTAACGTGCATCATTCACCTTAATGTAAAAAGGTAAGCTAAACAAGCTAATGGGTTCATACCCCATTTATAGAGGTATCAATCCTCTCCTTTTTATTGACCCACAACTCTACAAAACTTCTCTTCCTACAACATTAATGATAGGAACGATCCTGTCCATTTCATCAAACTCCTGATTCGGAGTTTGAATAGGACTTGAGATCAACTTACTTTCATTTATTCCGCTCCTAACAAGAAATAAAAATATAATAATAAATGAGTCGTCAATTAAATATTTTATTGTCCAAGCAATAGCATTGACAATACTACTATTTTCAATTTTCCTGATTCAAATAAAGTATCCAATAGGGTGAGAAACAGAATTTATTCCCTCAATAATAATTAGATCTAGATTATTATTAAAGTTTGGGGCTGCACCCTTTCATTTCTGATTTCCAGAAGTAATAGGAGCTTCGAGATGAAATAACTGTTTAACACTAATAACATGACAAAAAATTGCCCCAATAATGGTATAATCTTATTGTATTCAACTAAGAACTTTCATTTGAAAAATTATCATTCTAAGAATTCTTATTGGGGCAATAGGTGGCTTAAATCAAACATCTCCTCGGCAACTTCTAGTATATTCCTCAAGTAGACATTTAGGGTGAATAATTAGATCCCTGACAGTAAGAGAAAACATCTGAGAACTAGATTTTATTATTTACTCACTATTAAGATTAATTAAGGTCTTATTATTTAAGCAAATAAATCTATTTATATAAACCAAATTTATTCAGCCAGAAATATCAAAACTGAAATTAAATTCATAATATTTTTATCTCTCCTATCCCTAGGTGGTTTACCACCATTCCTTGGATTTCTGCCAAAATGAATTGTAATACAATCATTAATAGAAAGTAACATAACAACTATTATAACCATTATGGTTGTATTAACTACAATTACGCTTTATAATTATATACATATTAGTTTATCAGCCCTAATTATGTCATACAGAGAAAATTCATGATCTATAAAAATAAAGTTTAAAAAATCAAGAATTATTCTTCCTATAACAGTAATAATTTCAACAATAGGATTAATCTCAACATCAACCTTAATCTCATTATACTAAGGACTTAAGTTAATTAAAGTAATAACCTTCAAAGTTATAATTAAAAGAATAATCTTTTAGGCCTTAGTAAAATTTTACACCTATAGAATTGCAGTCTAGAATCATAATTGAATATAAGACCTAAAACATGGTAAGAGAGAAACATCTCATAAGTAGATTTACAGTCTACCACCTAAAATTCAGCCATCTGACCGCAAAAATGATTATTCTCAACAAACCATAAGGATATTGGTACTTTATATTTCTTATTTCGAGCGTGAGCAGGAATAGTAGGAACATCAATAAGAATACTTATCGTGCTGAACTTGGTCAACCGGGATCTCTAATTGGAGATGACCAAATTTATAATATTATTACAGCCCACGCATTTGTAATAATTTTTTTTATGGCAATACCTATTATAATTGGTGGATTTGGTAACTGATTCGTACCATTAATAACTGGTGCACCAGATATAGCATTTCCATGAATAAATAATATAAGTTTTTGATTACTACCGCCTTCATTAACCCTTCTTCTTACATCTTCGATGGTAGATAACAGTGCTGGTACAGGATGAACAGTTTACCCCCCTCTTGCAGGAGCTATCGCACACGGGGGTGCATCTGTAGACCTAGCAATTTTTTCACTCCACTTAGCAGGTGTATCATCTATTCTTGGTGCAGTAAACTTCATTACAACAGCAATTAATATACGATCAGAAAGTATAACTGTAGATCAAACACCTTTATTTGTATGATCTATAGCTATTACAGCCCTTCTCCTTCTTCTTTCACTTCCAGTATTAGCGGGAGCTATTACTATAATATTAACAGACCTAAATTTAAATACATCATTCTTTGACCCTGCAGGAGAAGGTGACCCAATTCTATATCAACACCTATTTTGATGACATCTTGGGTTGTCGGGTGTTCTGCCGGACATCAGCGTCGTACTTGCACGATATTTCGGTCACGTAGCTCGAGACCTTTATCAGGTGCGACCTGAGACTGCTGCTCGAGGGGACCTGGTCCAGTATTTATGCCTATGGCCTTCCCCCTCCACCAACGGCTGCAGCGCTTCCTCTGTGCTCCGCGCCCATTCCCTGTGACCTGCTGGAGCGTTGCTGCTCCGTTTTCCGTCCACTGCGGTTCTAGGTGTTCCCACTGCGGTCCGCGCCCACCAAACCCGCTCCTGGGGTTTCATCAACTGTCTGGGGTACCAGGCGCTCCCCCTGCGGTCCGCGCCCGCTCACCACGACCTGTTGGAGCGTTGCCGCTCCGTTTTTCGTCTTCTGCGGCTCTGGATGTTCCCTCTGCAGTCTGCGCCCACCAGTCCCACTTCTGGGTGATCCATCTTCGGTCTGGTGCTCCTGGCAGTCCGTCAGGGGCTCGTTTACCATCTCCATGTCTCTGGTTCTTCTGTTTCTGTAGTGTTGCAGCTGGCCCCGTTGCTCCTTTAACAATTCCAGAGCCGGATCCCAGGCTCTGCTTAGCTGGTACCCTGTGTCACGATTCACAAGATCGTCAGCCATTTTAATCTCAATCGATTCTCTTATAACACTGTCTCAAAATCTGGGTGTTTGTGCTAGAATCTTGGTATCCTCATACTTCATGGCATGATCTAGTTCTAGACAGTGTTCAGCAATGGCTGACTTAGTCACCTGTCTTAATCTAGTGTGCCTCTGATGTTCTTTGCACCTGATCTCCACAGTTCTTGTCGTCTGGCCAATGTAGGACATGCCACATTGACAAGGTATATTGTAAATCCCTGGTTTTCGTAACCCCAGGTCGTCTTTGACACTCCCCAGCAGTCCCCCGATCTTGTTGGATGGACAGAAAACACACTTGATATTGTGTTTACGCAGGATCCTACTGATTCTGGCAGAAATAGAGCCAGCATAGGGCAGATATGCCACCTTCCTTGCTTCATCTTGGTCTTCTTCAGGAACCTGTGGTATAGTGGCTGGTCGCAGTGCCCTCTCAATTTGTCTGTCCATGTATCGATTCTTGGGGAAAACTGTTTTGAGACGTTCTATCTCTATGGGTAGATTCTCTTGGTCTGATAGGGCACGTGCTCTGTGGACCAAAGTCTTCAGAACCCCATTCTTCTGTGCAGGGTGGTGACAACTGCTGGCCTGCAGATATAAATCAGTGTGTGTAGGTTTTCGGTACACACTGTGGCCAATTGATCCATCTGCTTTCCTCTGGACTAGTACATCCAGAAATGACAGCTGGCCATTCTTCTCCAGTTCCATGGTGAACTTGATATTAGGGTGGCATGAGTTAAGATGTTCAAGAAACTCATTGAGCCTGTCCATCCCATGTGGCCAGATCACGAAGGTGTCATCCACATACCTAAAGAAGCATGTCGGTTTAAATGTGGCTGTCTCCAATGCCCTCTCCTCAAAACTCTCCATAAACATGTTGGCAACCACAGGGGACAGTGGGCTGCCCATAGCTACACCTTCAGTTTGCTCGTAATATTCGTTTCTGTACAGGAAATACGTGGATGTCAGTGTATGACTGAACAGGTCCAACAGAGCACCATCAAATTTCTCTGCAATCAGTTCTAGTGAGTCCTTCAGTGGGACCCTGGTGAACAGCGATACCACATCAAAACTAACCATGATGTCCGAATCTGTGATGTGCAGTTGCTTGAGGCGTTGCAGGAAATCTTCTGAGTTATGGATGTGGTGAATACATTTCCCCACATATGGAGCCAGGAGACCTTTCAAGTACTTGGCTGTTGTGTACGTAGGTGCCCCAATATTACTGACAATAGGACGTAGGGGCACACCCTCCTTGTGTATTTTAGGCAGACCATACAGTCTAGGTGGCACTGGAGCTTTTTCCCGTAGTTGTCTGATGATCTTATCGGACATCCCTGTTTCCTTCAAGAGAGCAATAGTCTTCTTGGCCACCTTGTCCATTGGGTCACACTCCAGAATTCTGTATGCAGGGTCCTCCAGAAGTTGGCGTACTTGTCGGTTATGCCCTAAGTTATATACTATTTATTGCCTATACAAACCGAAACATACTTCACAGACATTTAATTGAAACAATCTGAACAGCATTACCACCAATTACGCTAATTTTTATTGCACTTCCATCATTACGACTACTATATTTACTTGATGATTAAGTAAATGCAATAATCACAATTAAAACCATTGGACGACAATGATATTGAAGATACGAATATTCAGACTTTATAGACGTAGAATTTGACACTTATATAACACCAGAACAAGACCTAGAAAACGACGGATTTCGACTTCTAGATGTAGATAACCGAACAACTCTACCAATAAATACGGAAGAACGAGTATTAACAAGAGCATCAGACATTCTACACTCATGAGCAGTACCTGCGTTAGGGGTTAAAATTGACGCAACGCTAGGTCGACTAAACCAAGGAACATTTACAATAAACTGACCTGGACTGTTCTTTGGACAATGCTCAGAAATCTGTGAAGCAAACCACAGATTCATACCAATTGTAATTGAAAGAACTTCATTAAACTTATTTATCAAGTGATTATCTAAGATAATCTAAGGAGTTAGTTAAAATGTATAACATTAGAGTGTCAATATAAAATAACTAAATAATTAGTACACCTTGAAATACATCAGATGACTGAAAGTAAGTAATGGTCTCTTAAACCAAAAAATAGTAAATTATCGACTACTTCTGATGGGGAAATTTAATCCAAATCCCTCAAATATCCCCTCTCATATGATTCTCCCTATTCATTATATTTTTGGCCACATTAACTTTATTTAATCAAATAAACTTTTTCTCATTTAAACCAAATCTTATTAAAAGACCAGAAAATAGAATAATTGATATAAAAAACTTGAATTGAAAATGATAACAAACTTACTTTCAACATTCGATCCATCAACTAATATCTTCAATTTATCATTACATTGAACTAGAACATTCTTAGGATAATTATTAATAACATCAATGTTTTGACTTACACCATCACGGATTAATAATATTTGAAATAAACTAAACTTAACCTTACACAATGAATTTAAAACATCACTAGGACCAAAATCAATTAATGGAACAACATTCATCTTTATCTCAATTTTTATTATGAAACTATTTAATAATTTTATAGGATTATTCCCTTACATCTTTACTGGAACAAGACATTTGGCATTAACATTTGCAATCGCTCTACCTATATGATTAAGATTTATGTTATTTGGATGAATTAATCATACCAATCACATATTTACACACCTTGTTCCTCAAGGAACACCGCCTGCATTAATATCATTTATAGTATTAATTGAAACAATTAGAAATGTCATTTGACCAGGTACGCTAGCAGTACGACTAGCAGCAAATGTAATTGCAGAACACTTACTATTAACATTACGAGGAAATACAGGACCATCTATAGCAATAAACTTAATTTCACTATTAATTATTGGGCAAATACTTCTATTAATCTTAGAATCAGCAGTAGCAATAATTCAAGCTAATGTTTTCTCAATTTTAAGAACTTTATATTCTAGAGAAGTATACTAAACCTATGTTAACAACTCACTCAAACCACCCATTCCACTTAGTAGATAATAGACCTTGACCATTAACATCAGCAATTGGAGCAATAGTTCTAGTATCAGGATTAGCAAAATGATTTTACCTATTTAACATTAACTTATTTATAATCGGATTCGGAACTACCCTACTAACTATAATCCAATGATGACGAGATGTAGTATGAGAAGGGACATACGAAGGGCTACATACGGGATTTGTATAAATTGGATTACGATGAGGAATAATTTTATTTATTGCATCAGAAGTACTATTCTTTGTTTCATTTTCTGAGCATTTTTTAGAAGAAGACTAGCACCTACTATTGAACTAGGGATACTATTACCCCCAATAGGAATTCAACCTTTTAATCCTATACAAATTCCATTACTTAATACAAATATTCTTTTGGCATCAGGAGTAACAATAACATGAGCACATCATAGTTTAATAGAATCTAATCATACTCAAGCATTACAAGGACTATTCTTTACAGTATTATTAGGACTATACTTCACTATACATCAAGCATACGAATATTGAGAAGCACCCTTCTCCATTGTAGATGAAGTTTATGGATCAACATTCTTTGTTGCAACAGGATTCCATGGTCTACATGTAATTATAAGAACAATTTTCTTATCAACATGTCTACTTCGACATTCAATAAACCAATTCTCACCAAGACGCCACTTTGGATTTGAAGCAGCAGCTTGATGCTGACACTTTGTAGGTGTGGTATCATTATTCTTATACATCTCTATTTATTGATGAGGTAGATAATTGTTTTTCTAGTATAAATACTACATTTGACTTCCAATCAGAAAGCTTGATATAAATCAAGAAAAACAATCCTGATTTTATCTACAAGAATTTTTATTAGATTATCCCAATAATTGTTATAATCCTTGCAACAACATTATCAAACAAATTAATTAATGACCGAGAAAAAAGATCACCATTTGAGTGTGGATTTGACCCAAAAAGATCAGCACCAATAGCATTCTCACTTCGATTCTTCTTAATTGCAGTAATTTTCTTAATTTTTGATGTAGAAATCGGACTAATCCTTCCAATTTTAATTATTTTTAAGACTTCAGACATTATAATCTGAAAAGTATCAACAATATTTTTTATTATAGTATTACTAGGCGGACTATACCATGAATGAAATCAAGGAGCCTTACAATGAGCAGAATAATGGGTTGTAGTTAACTATAACATTTGGGTTGCATTCAAATAGTATTGATATAATCAATCAACCTTAAATAGAATAAGAAGCGAAATATTGCAGTCAGTTTCGACCTGGGAGGTTGGTAAATAAAATACCCTTATTCTTATTAACTGAAGCCAAAAAAGAGGCGTATTACTGTTAATAATATAATTGAACTATAAAGTTCCAATTAAGGAAATGTAAAGCCAATATGAAAGCTGCTTACTTTTTATATTAGCGGTTAAACTCCATTAACATTTCTCAACTTTATATAGTTTAAATAAAATATTACATTTTCACTGTAAAAATAATATATGTATATTTATAAATACCTAAAAGCAAAAATACTTCCTTAACATCTTCAGTGCCACACTCTAATTATAAGCTATTTAAGTGAACGAAAAATAATACCACCAAAATAAATATTCAAAAAATAAAAGTTAAAAGATAAATCTTAAAATTAGAATCATATCAACCATGTATATAACCAAGTAAATAAATAAATAGTCTATATAAACCTTGACCACCAAATAATTCACCTCAACCATAATCAAATGATTTAGATGAATAATATTTTAATTGTAAAGGAATATATCTAATAAACTTAGTTGAAAGAAAGGGTATAAACCATATAGAACCAGCAAATCTGACAAAAGAAGGTATACTTAAAGAAAATAAATTTTGAGAAAAATCAAAATTAGAAATGAGATAACCCAAATAAGCACCTAAAACAACTACAGTAATAGTTAAAAACTTTAAATAATAAGGCAAGGCATTCACATGAGGAACAGGGAAAATTAATCAAGACAAAAGGCTACCACCAAAAACAGCAACAAACAATAAACCAATTATACCAAACGAAATATAATAACCCTTATCATCAAAAGAAAATCTAGAATAAAAATTATTATCACCAGATATTGAATTATAAAAAAGACGAAAAGAATAAGAAGCAGTTAAACCAGTAGAAAAGAAATAAAGAAAAAAAATCAAACAATTAATTCATCTTAAGCAAATCATCTCAAGAATTAAATCCTTTGAATAAAACCCTGCTAAAAAACGTATACCACACAAAGACAAACTAGAAACATTAAAACAAACTGAAGTTAAAGGTATAAAATTAACAATTGAACCTATAAAACGAATATCCTGAGAATCCTTTAAATTATGAATTATTGAACCTGCACACATAAACAATAACGCCTTAAATAAAGCCTGAGCTAATAAATGAAAAAATGCAAGTTTTGGATAACCCATAGCCAAAATTCTTATTATTAAACCAAGTTGTCTTAAAGTAGAAAGAGAAATAATTTTCTTCTAATCAAATTCAAAATTAGCCACCAAACCAGCCATAAGTATAGTTATACAACCAATTAAAATTAAGAATCAACCACAATTATAAGTATCTAATACTGGTCTGAAACGAATTAATAAATAAACCCCAGTAGTAACAAGAGTAGAAGAATGAACCAAAGCAGAAACAGGAGTAGGAGCAGCCATAGCAGCAGGAAGTTAAGAAGAAAAGGGAATTTGAACTCTTGTAGTTATAGCTGCTGAAACAATTAATATAGTAATAAGCTTTATTTCGAAAGAATTAGAAATAAAATCATAATAATAAATATAATTTCAACCACCAAAATTCAATATTCAAGCAATAGAAATTAAAATAGCAACATCACCAATACGATTAGAAAGTGCAGTTAACATACCTGCACTATTAGATTTCACATTTTGGTAGTAAATAACTAAACAATTAGAAACTAAACCCAAACCATCTTATCCTAGTAAAATTCTAATCAAATTAGGAGTAATAATTAAAAAACCTATAGAAATAATAAATATTAAAACAATAACAATAAAACGATTTATATTCTTTTCTCCCAATATATAATCCTCTCTATAATAAATAACCAAAAATGAAATATACATAACAAAAGACATAAAAATAAGAGACATTCAATCCAAAATTAAAGTCATAACAACCATAGAACCATTTAAATTAAAAAGTTCTCATTCAACAAAAACTCTATAATCAATTATTAAATAATAATTACCCAAAATAAAAATTATAGTTCTAGAAAAAAACAAAGAAAAAACTAAAGAACAAATAGAAAATAAATTCATGGCCTAAGATGAAAAATTCATATCATTGATTCCACAAAACAACATTTTTATTTAAAATACTTAAGCAACCTAAACAAAAAAATACTCACCCCTTAAACAAAGAATGTTTAAAGGGAATCAATGTAAAAGTAAAAGATGATATTCACGAAAATAACCAAGAGAACAAGTATAAACACCAGAATAATAATTACCATGCTGTGAATAAGAATACATATATATAAAGTATAAACAGCTCTAAAAAAAGACAAAAAGATTAAAGCAAAAAATCTAAAAGAAGATCAAGACATAATTCAATTTAATAATCTAAGTTCACCTACCAAATTTAAAGAAGGAGGAGCAGCTATATTAGATGATCTCAAAAGGAATCATCATAAAGCCATTCTTTGTATCAAATTAATTATACCCTTGGTAATTAATAGTCTTTGTCTACCTAAACGTTCATAAATAATATTAGACAAACAAAATAAACCAGAAGAACATAAACCATGACCAACCATTAAAGAAAGAGAACCTATACAACCTCATCAATTCATGGTCATCAATCCTCCAATAACCATTCTTATATGAGCAACAGAAGAATATGCAATTAAAGACTTTAAATCAACCTGACGAAAACAAATAAATCTAACAATAACCCCACCAGATAAACCCAAAGACAATCAAAAATAATTAAACTTTAAACCCAAATAAGAAATAACCTTCATAAGACGAAAAATACCATAACCACCTAACTTTAATAAAACACCAGCAAGAATCATTCTACCTGAAATAGGGACCTCAACATGAGCCTTAGAAAGCCATAAATGAACAAAAAAAATTGGCATCTTAACTAAAAAAGCTAGAATTATAAACACATAAAATATAAAATAATAAGAACCAAAATCAACCAATAAAGGAAAATATAAGGATTAGAAAAATCATAAACCCTAAATAATACAAATAATAAAGGTAATCTAGCAACCAGACTATAAAAAATTAAATAAACACCAGCCTGTAAGCGTTCAGGCTGATAACCTCAACGCAAAATCAAAAGTAAAGTAGGAACTAATCTAGCCTCAAAAAAATTAAAAAAGAAAGAGCACTCAATCTAGCAAATGGACAATAAAGCATAATCATTAAAATTAAGACCCTTAAGACAAAAAAATTAGAATGATAAGAACTTAAATAAACTGAACCTCTAGCAGTAATTATTAAAGAACAAATTCAAAAGCTAAGCAAAATCAAACTAAAAGAAATATAATCAATACCAAAATAATATCTAATTATATTCAAATCTGTATATGAATAAACACAAATCATAAAAACAAAACTAGACAGAAATATTAAAGAATGAACCAACCATCAACAATTATTAACCAAACAAAGAGGTATCAAAAAAATAGTTATAAACAAATACTTTAAAATAAAGATAAACCAAAACAATTAAAAAATCATTTCCATGAGAACGAATTATTGAAACTCAAATAGAAAGACCTAAAGCACCTTCACAGACAGAAAAACCAAAAAAATTACAGGAAAAACTAATCATAATCAAACTCAATAAGAAAATCAATAACTAATATAAATAAAGAAAGAACAATAGATTCTAATCTCAAAAGAACCATTAATAAATGCTTACATTTAGAAGAAAAGACATAAACACCAGCAAAATAATCCAATAAAGGAGTAAACTCGAAATAAGTCCAGCCCGCACTTTGAAAACTTCAGAGGTGGAAAAGCTTCCATCATCGGCCCCCAAAACCGATATTTTTAATAAACTAACCCCTGAAATGATCAAAACAAAAATTATATCACTATCAAATGTATTAAATATTCGTTTTATTAAATCAAGACACCCAATATCAATAATGCTTTTCATTATCCTACAAACTTTTCTAGTTGGACTAATAACAGGAACAATAATGGAAAGATATTGATTATCATATATTTTATTTTTAACGTTTCTTGGTGGTCTATTAATTCGATTTATTCATATTGCGAGAATTGCAGCAAACGAAATATTTCAACCTAAATCAATTACGATAATTATTACCCTAACAATATGAGTATTTATTATATCAACATTAATTATTTTATATATAACAATATTTATAGACTTTTTCAAGAATACTGAAACTATAAATATTGATAATTCAATCAATTATCAAGAAATAACAATATCTTTAGAAAAACTATATAATAGACCAACATTCATTATCACAATAATAATAATAATTTATTTATTTCTAGCACTATTAGCAGTTGTTAAAATCACTAATATTAACCAGGGGCCTATTCGTAAAATAAGATAATTTACTAATGAATAAACCCTTACGATTAAGACATCCTTTAATTAAAATCATTAATAACTCTTTAGTTGATTTACCCGCACCTACAAATATTTCATTTTGATGAAATTTTGGGTCCTTACTAGGGTTATGTTTGCTAATTCAAATTGTAACTGGACTATTTTTAGCTATACATTATACATCAAATATTGAAATAGCATTTAGTAGTGTAGTTCACATCTGCCAAGACGTAAATAATGGTTGAATTATTTGAACCTTACATGCAAATGGAGCTTCTATATTTTTTATTTGTGTTTATTTACAAGTAGGATGAGGAATTTACTACGGATCTTACTTATACATACACACCTGAATAATTGGTACAGTAATACTATTCTTAGTTATAGCAACTGCATTTATAGGATACGTTTTACCTTGAGGTCAAATATCATTTTGAGGTGCGACAGTAATTACTAATTTATTATCAGCAATTCCATATTCAGGAACAGATTTAGTTCATTGAGTGTGGGGAGGGTTTGCTGTTGATAATGCAACATTAAATCGATTCTTTACATTCCATTTTGTACTACCATTTATTATTGCTGCAATGGCAGCAATTCATTTATTCTTTCTTCACCAAACAGGGTCTAATAACCCCTTAGGCCTAAATGGAGATATTGAAAGAATTCCATTTCACCCATACTTTACTTTCAAGGATTCTATTACATTTGTATTAATAACATCATTATTAATTATACTGTGCTTGGTTAATCCTTACCTCCTAGGGGATCCAGATAATTTTGTATCTGCTTACCCATTAGTAACCACTGTTCATATTCAACCAGAATGATATTTCTTATTTGCATATGCAATTCTACAATCAATCCCTAATAAGCTAGGAGGTGTTATTGCATTATTCTTATCAATTAGAATCTTAATAATTTTACCATTTTCTAATAAAACACCATTCCGAGGTATTCAATTCTACCGTTTTTATCAGATTTTATTCTGAATTATAGTAGTTGTTGTATGCTTATTATCATGAATTGGTAAACGACCTGTTGCAGAACCTTATATTATAACAGGACAAATCTTAACAATTATCTACTTTACATACTTCTTAATTAATGTTCACGTTGCAAACACATGAGATAAACTAATTAAGGAATAATAAGTTAACTAGCTTAGGAAAAGCATATGATTTGAAAACATAAAACTAGAAGTTTAACTCTTGTATTAACTTTTCTTAAAACATTTCACTAAATAAATGAAATAAATAAAATTTTAAACCAACAAAGAAAATAAAAAAATTCAAAGATAAAGGCAAACAACTTTTTCAAGATAAGTACATTAAATTATCATAACGAAAACGTGGTAATGTACCCCGAACTCAAATAAAACCAAAGGACATAACAGCAAGCTTAATAAAAAATATAAAGGAATAAAAATCACCACCTACAAAAATTAAAGCTAATAATAATCTTAAAAAAACAATGCTAGTATACCAGCTAAAAAAATTAAAGTAAACCCACCTGCACCATATTAAATATTAAAACCTGAAACTAACTCAGACTCACCTTTGGCAAAGTCAAAAGGAGTATGGTTAGTTTCAGCTAAACAAGAAGCCAAACAAGCTAAAGCTAAAGGAAAAGAAATAATAATAAATCAACAATAAAGCTGATAATTGATAAAATCGAACGTGTTAAAACTACCAATTAAAATAATCAAAGATAATAAAATTAAAGCCAAACTAACTTTGTATGAAATTGTTTGAGCAACAGACTGAAGAGAACCTAATAAAGAATAATTTGAATTAGAAGACCAACCAGCAACTATAACGGTATAAACACCTAATCTAGTACAACATAAAAAAACAAAAATTTATAAGAAAAAGAATATATATAAGTAAAGTAAGGGAAAATCACTCAAACAGCCAAGGAAATTATTAAATTAAAAACAGGAGAAAAATAATGAAGTAAATAATTAGATATAATAGGAATTGGCTGCTCCCTACAATTTAACTTAACAGCATCACTAAAGGGTTGAGGAATTCCTACAAATCCTACTTTATTTGGACCCTTTCGAATTTGGATATAACCTAAAACTTTATGCTCTAATAAAGTTAAAAAAGCAACACTAATTAAAACACAAATACATAATAATAAAAGAAAATTCAAAATAAACATTAATAAATCATAAAGAATCAATACTATTTGTAGAAAAAACCTATATAAATGAATTCTAAATTCAAAACATTAATCTGTCACAATAGTAATCTAATTAATATTAATCAATAAAATAAAAAATATTTCAACCATATGGTCGTTTCGTACTAATATGAATTAATAATCTTAGGATAGAAACCGACCTGGCTCACACCGGTCTGAACTCAGATCATGTAAGAATTTAAAGGTTGAACAGACCTAATTACTGGGCTACTGCATCCAAAATTTTTCTTAATCCAACATCGAGGACACAATCTGCTTTGTCGATATGAGCTCTCAAAAACAATTACACTGTTATCCCTAAGGTAACTTAATCTTATGATCATAAATTACGGATCAAAACAACAAACATAAATAAATGATAAAATAATGAAGAGTTTATTTATTCTTCATGTCACCCCAACAAAACATCATCATTAAATATAGAAAGACAAACAAAAAACTATATAAAGGTAAAATGTTAAGCTCTATAGGGTCTTCTCGTCCTAAAGAAAAATTTAAGCCTTTGACTCAAAAGTTAAATTCAAAAATTTATTAAGAGACAGTTGATTTCTCGTCAAGCCATTCATTCCAGCCACTAATTAAGAGACGAATGATTAAGCTACTTTTGCATGGTCAAAACACCACGGCTCTTTAAAAATCCGCTCAGTGAGCAGGCCAGACCTCAAAGTATTTTCAAGAGGACATGTTTTTGATAAACAGGCGGAAATCAATTTTGCGTAGTTAGTTATAATAAATTCACAAGGTAAAAATTATATACAAATAAATATACTAATTCTATCATAATTACAAAAATTTTTAAATTAAATCAATAATCTTAATAAAAAACCTAAAATACTTATAAAATCAAAATAAAAAATAATGAACTAAAATGTAATCTTAAAGATAGCTAGTTTAAAGCTTACTGTTACATTTCATAAAACAAATTATAGGTTATTAACTTCAAAGCTTATCCCTTAAAGAATAAATAAGTTAATATTAATACTTAAAAAATTAAATGAAAACAATTAACTTCAAAAAATTAAATTTTTTCTTAAGAAACTAGATATCTTGGTAAACAATTAACATCTCATTTCTATAAATAATTTAATAATGATTATGATACGTTAACTATAAATTATTTATAAATCAACCCAAATCGAGACAAGTAAAGTAAATACTAAAATTTTGATAAACCCTGATACAAAAGGTACAATAAATAAAATCTACTTATTAAAATTTAAAATAATATTTCATAAAACAATTACATTACCAATAAACTATAATCTAAAAATCAATTCTACAAAATATACTAAGATAAAATTCGACAAAATTATTTTTATTAAATAATTAAACAAACAAAAAATAAATATAATAAAATAGCTAATCAAGATACTCTGATTTGCACAGAAAAATTTTCAGTGTAAATGAAACACTTCACTAATAAGTTATATCTTGAAACACTTCCTAGATACACTTTCCAGTACATCTACAATGTTACGACTTATCTCATCTAAATTGAAGCTACATTAAAATAATAAAATAGAATAATCAATAATGAGTGCGACGGGCGATGTGTACACACCTCAGACCCAATATCAGTTAAATTAAATAAATTAAATTACTATCAAATCCACCTTCATTAACAGTATTTCCCCATCAAATCCGTTATAAACAAAAATCTATTGTAACCCACCTCCTCTTAACTATAAACTGCACCTTGACCTGAAATATTTTATAATTATAAATCTTGAGAATTATAACTCTAAAAAGATTCTCTGATAATGGATATGTACTAACAAATAAATTAAGTAGAGTAAATCGTGTATTATCAATCACTGGGTAGGTTCCTCTGAACGGAGTGAGATACTGCCAAATTCTTTGGGTTTAAAGACCTTAACTAATAGTACCCTGGTAAATATAATTAACATTTAAAATAATAGGGTATCTAATCCTAGTTTATTATTTAAATTTCACAGATTCATAAAAAAAGTTATAAATAAATTTTAACATTTCACCTTACAAATCTATATTTTAACCGTAAAAAATATAAACAACTGTTTTAACCAATAATATTCTCTTGTATCAATCATATAACCGCGGCTGCTGGCACGAATTATGCCGATACTAAATCAATTGCTAAATCCAAAATCACTTGATAATTAAATCAAATTACTGCAAAAAGAACATTTAGTTTAACGAAACTTACATATAATACAAAGAAAAAGTGAATAAACAAACAAGAATAAAACTTTTGGAAACAAAAATAAAAATTTGAAAATTTATAAAAATAAGAAAAAATAAAAGATTCAAATATTTAAAGAAAAAAAAGAAAAAGAACAAAAAATGACAAAAAAGAAGAAACGCACGGCCGTATGGCTACAACAACTTCTCTATTATATATAAATAAAGATTAATATGGAACATGTATACCAATAAATGTATGATATTCTTTCTTATTTAATCTTTCTTTTCACTAATAATAAAGTAAGATTAAATAATATAATAAATGTATTTTATACAATTATGTAATTTAATGTAATATTTTATTAATCTAAAATTAACTTTATAGTAAATTAAGTTAAATATTAACTAGTTAAATAATTTAATTATAGATAATTATGAAATTATATAATTATAATTAATATAATCATTTATATTAATATAATATTTTATATTTAATAACATTAATTATATAAATTATATCCAATTATATTAATATTTAATACTTAATCACATATTATTATATAATTTATAATATAATAACCTATTTTAAGCTAAAGACATAAGTATCTATAAACCTAGGTAAATAAATGTATTAAAAGGATCATTTAATAATAATAAAATAACATTGTAGGTATTTAAATTTAATTAAATGTAATATATTAATATAAATTATTTATTATATATATATATATATATATATATATATATATATATATATATATATATATATATATATATATATAAATTATCCGAATCGAGAAAAATTAATTAGAAATAACCGAAATAATACATAAACAAATTCAAAAAAAATTTTTTTTATTTATATATTAAATATAAATGAAGAGCCTGATTAAAGGGTTACCTTGATAGGGTAAATCAAGTAAATAAAAATTATCTTCATTAAAAATTACATAAGACAGAATTAAATTACCTCCTTTAATATCAAAAACTAACGTGCATCATACACTTTAATGTAAAAAGGTAAGCTAAACAAGCTAATGGGTTCATACCCCATTTATAGAGGTATCAATCCTCTCCTTTTTAATGACCAACAACTCTACAAAACTTCTCTTCCTATCAACATTAATGATAGGAACCATCCTGTCCATTTCATCAAACTCCTGATTTACAATTTGAATAGGACTTGAGATTAACTTACTTTCATTTATTCCGCTCCTAACAAGAAATAAAAATATAATAATAAATGAGTCGTCAATTAAATATTTTATTGTCCAAGCAATAGCATCGACAATACTGTTATTTTCAATTTTGCTGATTAAAATAACGTATCCAATAGGGTGAGAAAGAGAATTTATTCCCACAATAATAATTAGATCTAGATTATTATTAAAGATTGGGGCTGCACCCTTTCATTTCTGATTTCCAGAAGTAATAGGAGCTTCGAGATGAAATAACTGTTTAACACTAATAACATGACAAAAAATTGCCCCAATAATGGTATTATCTTATTGTATTCAACTAAGAACATTCATTTGAACAATTATCATTCTAAGAATTATTATTGGGGCAATAGGTGGATTAAATCAAACATCTCTACGCCAACTTCTAGCATATTCCTCAATTAGACATTTAGGGTGATTAATTAGATCCCTAACAGTAAGAGAAAACGTCTGAGAACTAGATTTTATTATTTACTCAGTATTAAGATTAGTTATGGTCTTATTATTTAAGCAAATAAGTCTATTTTTTATAAACCAAATTTATTCAGCCAGAAATATAAAAACTGAAATTAAATTCATAATATTTTTATCTCTCCTATCCCTAGGTGGTTTACCACCATTCCTTGGATTTCTACCAAAATGAATTGTAATACAATCATTAATAGAAAATAACATAACAACTATTATAACCATTATGGTTGTATTAACTACAATTACACTTTATAATTATATACATATTAGATTCCCAGCCCTAATTATGTCATACAGAGAAAATTCATGATCTATAAAAATAAAGTCTCAAAAATCAATAATTATTCTTCCTATAACAGTAATAATTTCAACAATAGGTTAATCTCAACATCAACCTTAATCTCATTATACTAAGGACTCAAGTTAATTAAACTAATAACCTTCAAAGTTATAATTAAAAGAATAATCTTTTAGGCCTTAGTAAAATTTTACACCTCTAGAATTGCAGTCTAGAATGATAATTGAATATAAGACCTAAAACATGATAAGAGAGAAACATCTCATAAGTAGATTTACAGTCTACCACCTAAAATTCAGCCATCTTACAGCAAAAATAATTATTCTCAACAAATCACAAGGATATTGGTACTTTATACTTCTTATTTGGAGCATGAGCAGGAATAGTAGGAACATCAATAAGAATACTTATTCGTGCTGAACTTGGTCAACCAGGAGCTCTAATTGGAGATACCAAATTTATAATGTTATTATTACAGCCCACGCATTTGTAATAATTTTTTTATAGTCGTACCTATTATAATTGGTGGATTTGGTAGTTGACTCGTACCATTAATAATTGGTGCACCAGATATAGCATTTCCACGAATAAGTAATATAAGTTTTTGACTACTACCGCCTTCATTAACCCTTATTCTTACATCTTCTGTGGTAGATAACGGTGCTGGTACAGGATGAACAGTTTACCCCCCTCTTGCAGGAGCTATCGCACACGGGGGTGCTTCTGTGAGCATTTCCAACCTATTTTTTCGCGGCATGAAAAGGCATTACAGAATCACGAAGCAGCCATAAAAGAACTGCAAACCATTGTTCATGAAAATCATGAGACCTTGTGGGCTAAAATTGACTCAGTTGCATCTACCGATTCGGTTACGCAACTTGCAAAAACTCAGGAAAACTTAAAGGACACAGTAGATTCGATTTCAACACAAATGGACACTCTGAAACTTGGTTCAGAAAAACACACTGAGGAAATGTGTTCACTATCGGAGAAAGTAGCCGAACTTTCGGATCAGGTCACTAACTTATCTACAAAGGTAGATGATGATCTGAATGACACAAGACCTGTAGCCTTCACTGACACAGAAGAGTATGAACAAATTAGAAAATTCAAACACATTCAAAATCAAATCAACACACAGTACAAAAGAGAAATCCGGGAAGTACAAGATCAGCTGACACAGGTAATACAAGAATTACGTATTTCAGAGGACACTCACGCCATAATACGGGAAGAGGGACATAGAAATACGGAACAGCCACAAAATAATAAGACAGGGCATTTCGGAAGTTATGAAAGAAATTGGCAATGTGCACCGAATTTTGAGATGGAACGGCCGACACGACCTAACAATGACCGATATGCGACTCGCCGACATGATGATTTTGACTATAAGCTATTCATTACTACACGTAAATTCAAAACATTTAAGAATTCTGACAACGACATTCATCCACAAGCATGGCTCCATCAATTCTCTCATTGTTTTCCTCCCAACTGGTCGTTAGAACACTGATTAGAATTTATGTGTGGCTATTTGGAGAATGAACCAGCTGTAAGAATGCGATCGGTCATTCACGATTTCCACAGTGAAGGAGAATTTTACCATGCCTTCGTCTCAGCATATTGGTCTCAAGCTACACTAGACCGAGTAAAACATAGCATCATGATGATGAAACACGTTGAACAATCTGAATTTTCCAGTCTTGTCAAATATTTTGAAGACATGTTGCATAAGAATCAGTATCTTTCAAACCCATACAGCCCCTCAGAACTCATCCGCATTTGCTTAATCAAATTGCCTGAACATTTACGACATATTATTTTAGCAGGACGCTGCAAAGACGACATTGAAGCTTTTCAGGGACTGTTACAAGAATTAGAAATTGTCACAGACAGTCACGGGATGCGAAAACAGGAAAACAATCACTACAGCTCACATCTGTCACAATTCCGTGACGACAGAAATAATACCTGGACACGACAAGCCTATTCTTACAACGCAAATCGTGACCAAAACAGACACCACCCATATGACAACCACTGGCAGAGTAATAATAGTTACAGAGAAAGATCGCATTTCCGTAGTAATGACTATCATAGGGACAATCAGAGAAACAGACAATATGGGAACCAAAACAATTATTATCAAGGAAGGCAGAATAACTTCAGACCCAACAGTTCGGCGCACAGTTACGATTCAGGGAGAAATTCTCCACCACGTGATGGACAAGGAAGAAACTACGGAATCTACCGACATGATGACAGACGATATATTCGTAACGACAGACCTGAATTGCATCTGAACTGGCGGGATTCAATCAGGGCAGGGCCTTCTCGTCAGAGTGAATTTGTGGAAGTTCGGGCTCCTAATCCCAATAACGACGTGCGCCAACAAAGAAACAGACAATGACCTGCACCGCAGACAGCCACATGCGCCGGCTGGCTCAGAGAAAAATAACATAGACGCTAACCTTGAGAAAAATTCCAGTGTTCTTTACCGACGTATACCGCATGACAATTGCATTCAAGTTCAAACTCTGATTACTATGAAGAGTAAAGGATTTCACCACACTTCACATATAAAACCGCTTATTGAAAGATAATCTGCTTTTTAACTTAGTCTTTGCCATAAAACGTTTCACTTCACGTTACTAGTATGCTTTAGAAACTGTTACCATGCAACAATGCTTGAAGTTAAATATCCAGTCAAGAACCAAGAGAATTTATTTCAACAGAAATTATGAATGCATTGTTATAGTGAACAGATGACACAATTATTTGTACATTCTTGCTTGTTAGTTGCACGATTACGTAACGACTATAAGGCTCACATACTTAGAACATTTACCGGTACTGCTAATGAGATTTTAATGCAACATTTTGGTTTACTTGAAATTTGGTGTATCATGAGGTAAGTACATTGGCTTCTGCAGAACTTAGCTTACGGAGGACGATAACTACGACACTTCCACAGAGATTATCTTACAGGAAGACGCACATTTAGCGCTACAGGACACATATTTGAGTGATTAATTTTGTACTTAAATAACTTATTTTTAAAGATATTTGAAGTACAATGATACAAAGGATTCACATGATCCATTTCATTCCATTGCTGTAATCTGTAACACCTGAGAGTATAATTACATTAATCCTCAGGGGGGTACACGCCTACTTTTTGTACCATGTGTTTGGCAAGCACAAGGAGCCCTAGCTAATATGGTATTTGCTTATACAACTTTACACATTGGTACCATATTCCTCTAACACAGAATTAAACAGCTAACTGATCATTTAACAGAGAAAGAAATTTTTTTTACTACATCAGTCACACATGTTTACGCAATTACACAGTTGGGTTACTTCACACTTATGAAACTGTATTTTGTCTGTACTTTGTAAACTGTTCATATTTTTTTGGAACCATTGTGATACTATGAGAGCTTTGAATGATGTATTTGGTATGGGATCATGATATTTAAAGTATGTTTGAGGTAGATGACACTCTTGAAATGAGCAGAGAATTTTTTTTAGGTTTTGACATTATTGCAAAAAGCTACGACGTTTTTGAGATTTGACTGAGGTGTTATGATGTTATTATTATGACAACGATGTGTATTATGCTGTTGAGGTATGTTTATGATCAATAAGATGATGCTACCGTGTATGAGGAATTTGATTATGCTACGTATTTATTAAGATGAAATATTGTAGAAGTGTCGACGAATATATATGTGTGTAATAAGGTAAGGAGTAATGAATAGTGGTTAGGGACTCTGGTTTGTGAAAAAGGTTGTTGGAAACCAAGAATCGTACTTTAAGAGTTATGAAATGTGTGTATATGCGTGAATGTATCACAATGCTGGCGAAAATTTTTTGGACGCTGTTATATTTATAGGATTTTGTTTCTATAGATTTGTAACCCAAATTCTTGACCTGTGAAATATTTTTATATGAAACTGTCACTGTAGCAGCAACTGGTGTCGTAAATATTTCGGTAAGAAAGTTAAGTGACCACCTGCACGTAATGCGTCGTGGGCACCCAGCTGGGCGACAGTCGCCTGAGAAAAAAAAGCCATTAGCGTGTGCCTTTCAGAGGTACAGGTGAAAAAAAAAAGGGAGGCCATTAGCCTCGCTATTGACATTCCTTTGTAGAAAGCATCGCAAATACGACACGCCCATAACTTGGAAACATTCTTACATCTGCACACCTGATTAGGACAAGTGTCTATCTACGAGAATTGAGAGAATTTCTACCAACTTATGAAATGCCTCATGACTACTGAATGATTATTTTGTGCTTTACTTTGTACACAGTTGCTTATTTCATTTGATATCTGGTTTCCAGCTGTCTTGCAGCATTGGTTTCATAAAATAAAATTAAATGCATTTGCTAATGTGAACACTTTCTGTCAACAGATCTACTAAATACTTATTTTATGACCCACATTCTTCGAAAAAGGAGCTCTTGGAATGGAAAGAACAATAAGAAGGGACTAATAACAGTAACTGCACATATCATTTTCTTTTCAAGTACTTGGTAACTTTTTTGGTAGAATAACTTCTTGTGGTGCACCACTTTAATTACTTAGACATTAAGATGTGATTATACATTGCATTGTTATCTTTAGTGTACTATTTTTTCTGCTTGAGCTATGTCCTGTTTAGATATATGTTTTTTTTATTTGCTGCTGCTGTTCGCCAGGCATAATGTTACTGAATTTGACTTTGTATTACACTGTTAAGCCAGTTTACTATGCATTTATTTTTCTTGTTTGCTGCACAGTGCTCTATATTAGTGGTAATATTGCAATTGCTCTGTCAGTTTGAATTTTTTGTCATTGATGTTTGTGTTAATTGTTTTGTGCTGCTGCATTGCCTTGTCCCTTGGTTTAGCATCTGAGCTCAGTAGATTTAAGTTAGCTTAAGAGGTGGTAGACTACATAAGAAACTGACTATGGACAATAGGAAAAAATACATTGAAAAGTTATATGAAAAAGATTTCGGCCAAAATGAGTATTGTACACTGAGAAATAATTATTTTGAAAGAAATATGAATAGAATACAGAAAGCAGGTATAGATAGCACTTTTTGAAATAATGAAGAACGTAGGGAGATCTCCAAGAAGTAAAGAAAATTTTGTTTGCAAGATACTGCAGTAAAACAAACCCTGTCCTTTCCCTTTCTGTTATTCCGCTGTGTTTGTGTACTCTTGTATATTTATGTTCTTCCTGTCTTTATATGTTTACCTCATAAGACTTATGTTGTATAAATTTTCTCATACTCAGCTACATGAACTATGATGAGGAATACTGTTATCCTCAAATATAATTTGCATTAATAATATATTATTTACTTTATAAAGATGTTTAGACATTATTTATTCTGTTCTGTTTTAATGCTTATGTGTAAAGTTGATGTTTCAAAAGTTATTCTGATCTTTTATGTATTTACTTATGTCATAATTCCTGTAACTCTGATGGATATGTTATTTCGATTCTCTTGTAAAGCCTGTACTACAAATGTTATCTGTATTGTTATGTTGTTTAATGATGTATTTTGTACCTTTGTAATTTTATTTTCATGTTGTAAATTTATAATTGTATAGACACCAGTTCTTCAAATTAAGTTACATTTCACTGCACACGTTTCTTTTGGTCATAGTATATGCACAATATGTAAGAAGTAGGGACTGTTAGTGTTTGTACGTATGTTAATAATTCTGCAACGGACTGGATACTAGCATTGCTGGTTCTAAGGACAATTCCAAACACTTTGTGAGTGTACAAGTGGTGGTTATGGACTTGCTATATTCTCCGCAAGAATCTTTGATGGTGATTGTGCACCTGCACAGTCGCAATGGATGGCTGCTGGCTATCTCTACAAGGACTACAATGGGTCTGCGTCTTTGCTGACTCACCAGTACCATTATTTCTACAAGGACTACAGTGAGTCTACACCTTTGATGATTCATCAGTACCATTATTTCTACAAGGACTGCAGTGGGTCTACGCCTCTGATGGGCCATCAATACCGTAATCTCTACCAGGACTACAGTGGGTCTGCTCTGTGATGACCTACCAATATTCTTCAAAACGTCGACTGACTCCGCTGTGGGTTTGCTCTGTTGTGGCCCATTACCTGTCAGCACGTCAAGAGTCAGCACTGTCTTTCCATTGGAAGGACAACACTACTTCTTCAAGACTGCATGGAAATCCACTACTTCCGTGTGCATTTTCTTTTACTGCTCAGACTTTGAGAAAAACACTGCTATTTTACTGTGATAAACAATCAGGACCGTCTCTATGGACTGTGAGAAAGTTTAGCTTTTGACCAACATTGTATCAATAAGTGTGTGCATTTGATATCTTTGTTATTGTAAATATGAAAAATTTTATCAAATCATTATTGGCCACTCCCCAAAACAATTTGTAAATTTTTTGTGTGGAGCATGGGGGCTATGTAAGTAGGCTGTCTAGGTTTCTTTATTGGTAACGCCACCTCTGTATGAAAATCACTGGCTGTGCTGTCTGCAGTCTGTGGCTGCTTTGCATTGTTGTAATACTTGCCATTGTAGTGTTGGGCAGCTGGGCTGTTAACAGCGCATAGCGTTGCGCAGTTGGAGGTGAGCCGCCAGCAGTGGTGGATGTGGGGAGAGAGATGGCAGAGTTTTGTAATTTGTCATGAACTGCTATATATATATTATGACTATTAAGGTAAATACATTGTTTGTTCTCTATTAATATCTTTCATTTGCTAACTATCCCTATCAGTAGTTAGTGCCTTCCGTAGTTTGAATCTCTTATTTAGCTGGCAGTAGTGGTGCTTGCTGTATTGCGGTAGTTCGAGTAACCAAGATATTTGTGAGATAAGTGATTTGTGAAACGTATAGGTTAATGTTAGTCAGGGCCATTCTTTTATAGGGATTTTTGAAAGTCAGATTGCGTTGCGCTAAAAATATTGTATGTCAGTTTAAGCACAGTCTTGTATAATTGTTCAAACGGGACGTTTCAATAGGAGGTGTTATTCAATGATAACCACTATTTACAGGATTAACTATAAATAATACATGATTAAAAATCCAATTTACAATTATATTTATTGGCGTAAACTTAACATTCTTCCCTCAACACTTCTTAGGGCTAGCAGGAATACCACGACGATATTCAGAATATCCAGATGCATATACATCGTGAAATGTAGTGTCAAGAATTGGAACTACGATTTCTATTGTAGGAATCATTATATTCATTATAATTATATGAGAAAGAATGGTTACAAACCGAGAAATCATATCTAGAGCTAACATAAGAAGATCTGCAGAACATAGTTACTCAGAACTACGACTAATTTCTAGATTCTAATATGGCAGATTAGTGCAGTAGATTTAAGCTCTACAAATAAAGGTTTGACCTTTTATTAGAAAAATTCACCAATGGCAACATGATCAAATTTATCCCTTCCAGATGGTGCTTCACCATTAATGGAGCAACTATCATTCTTCCATGATCATACTATGGTCGTATTATTATTAATCACAGTACTTGTAGGTTATGCCCTAAGTTATATACTATTTATTGCCTATACAAACCGAAACATAATTCACGGACATTTAATTGAAACAATCTGAACAGCATTACCAGTAATTACGCTAATTGTTATTGCACTTCCATCATTACGACTACTATATTTACTTGATGATTCAGTAGATGCAATAATCACAATTAAAACCATTGGACGACAATGATACTGAAGATACGAATATTCAGACATTATAGACGTAGAATTTGACACTTATATAACACCAGAACAAGACCTAGAAAGCGACAGATTTCGACTTCTAGATGTAGATAACCGAACAATTCTACCAATAAATACGGAAGTACAAGTATTAACAAGAGCATCAGACGTTCTACACTCATGAGCAGTACCTGCATTAGGGGTTAAAATTGACGCAACGCCAGATCGACTAAACCAAGGAACATTTACAATAAACCGACCTGGACTGTTCTTTGGACAATGCTCAGAAATTTGTGGAGCAAACCACAGCGTCATACCACTTGTAATTGAAAGAACTTCAATAAACTTATTTATCAACTGATTATCTAAGATAATCTAAGGAGTTAGTTAAAATGCATAACATTAGAGTGTCAATCTAAAATAACTAAATAATTAGTACACCTTGAAATACATCAGATGACTGAAAGTAAGTAATGGTCTCTTAAACCAAAAAATTGTAAATTAACGACTACTTCTGATGGGGAAATTTAATCCAAATCCCTCAAATATCCCCTCTCATATGATTCTCCCTATTCATTATATTTTCGGCTACATTAATTTTATTTAATCGAATTAACTTTTTCTCATTTAAACCAAATCCTATTAAAAGAGCAGAAAAAAGAACAATTGATATAAAAAACTTGAATTTAAAATGATAACAAACTTATTTTCAACATTTGATCCATCAACTAATATCTTCAATTTATCATTTAATTGAACTAGAACATTCTTAGGATTATTATTAATCCCATCTATGTTTTGACTTACACCATCATGGATTAATATTATTAGAAATAAACTAAACTTGACCTTACACAATGAATTTAAAACATTACTAGGACCAAAATCATTTAATGGAACAACATTCATCTTTATCTCGATTTTTATTATAATACTATTTAATGATTTTATAGGATTATTCCTTTACATCTTTACTAGAACAAGACATTTAGCATTAACATTTGCAATCGCTCTACCTATATGATTAAGATTTACGTTATTTGGATGAATTAATCATACCAATCACATATTTACACACCTTGTTCCTCAAGGAACACCGCCTGCATTAATATCATTTATAGTATTAATTGAAACAATAAGAAATGTCATTCGACCAGGTACGCTAGCAGTACGACTAGCAGCAAATGTAATTGCAGTACACTTACTATTAACATTACTAGGAAATACAGGACCATCTGTAGCAATAAACTTAATTTCACTATTAATTATTGGGCAAATACTTCTATTAATCTTAGAATCATCAGGAGCAATAATTCAAGGTTATGTTTTCTCTATTTTAAGAACTTTATATTATAGAGAAGTATACTAAACCTATGTTAACAACTCACTCAAACCACCCATTCCACTTAGTAGATTATAGACCTTGACCATTAACAGTAGCAATTGGAGCAACAGTTCTAGTATCAGGATTAGCAAAATGATTTCACCTATTTAGCATTAACTTATTTATAATCGGATTCGGAATTACCCTACTAACTATAATCCAATGATGACGAGATGTGGTACGAGAAGGGACATACCAAGGGCTACATAGGGAATTTGTATCAATTGGATTACGATGAGGAATAATTTTATTTATTGCATCAGAAGTACTATTCTTTGTTTCATTTTTCTGAGCATTTTTTAGAAGAAGACTAGCACCTACCATTGAACTAGGGATACTATGACCCCAATAGGAATTCAACCTTTTAATCCTATACAAATTCCATTACTTAATACAGCTATTCTTTTGGCATCAGGAGTAACAGTAACATGAGCAGATCATAGTTTAATAGAATCTAATCATACTCAAGCATTACAAGGACTATTCTTTACAGTATTACTAGGACTATGCTTCACTATACTTCAAGCATACGAATATTGAGAAGCACCCTTCACCATTGCAGATGCAGTTTATGGATCAACATTCTTTGTTGCAACAGGATTCCATGGTCTACATGTAATTATCAGAACAATTTTCTTATCAACATGTCTACTTCGACATTCAATAAACCAATTCTCACCAAGACACCACTTTGGATTTGAAGCAGCAGCATGATACTGACACTTTGTAGACGTAGTATGATTATTCTTATACATCTCTATTTATTGATGAGGTAGATAATTGTTTTTCTAGTATAAATAGTACATTTGACTTGCAATCAGAAAGCTTGATATAAATCAAGGAAAACAATCCTGATTTTATCTACAAGAATTTTTATTTGATTTATTATCCCAATAATTGTTATAATACTTGCAACAACACTATCAAAAAAATTTATTAATGACCGACAAGAAAGATCACCATTTGAGTGTGGATTTGACCCAAAAAGATCAGCATGAATACCATTCTCAATTAGATTCTTCTTAATTGCAGTAATTTTCTTAATTTGTGATGTAGAAATCGCACTAATCCTTCCAAATGTAATTATTTTTAAAACTTCAAACATTGTAATCTGAACAGTATCAACAATATTTTTTATTATAGTATTACTAGGCGGACTATACCATGAATGAAATCAAGGAGCCTTACAATGAGCAGAATAAAGGGCTGTAGTTAACTATAACATTTGGGTCGCATTCAAAAAGTATTGATATAATCAATCAACCTTAAATAGAATAAGAAGCGAAATATTGCAGTCAGTTTCGACCTGGAAGGTTGGTAAATAAAATACACTGATTCTTATTAATTGAAGCCAAAAAAGAGGCGTATTACATTTAATAATACAATTGAACTATAAAGTTCCAATTAAGGAAATGTAAAGCCAATGTGAAAGCTGCTAACTTTTTATATTAGCGGTTAAACTCCGTTAACATTTCTAAACTTTATATAGTTTAAATAAAACATTACATTTTCACTGTAAAAATAATATATGTATATTTATAAATAACTAAAAGTAAAAATACTTCCTTAACATCTTCAGTGTCACACTCTAATTATAAGCTATTTAAGTAAACGAAAAACAATACCACCAAAATAAATATTCAAAAAATAAAAGTTAAAAGATAAATCTTAAAATTAGAATCATACCAACCCTGAATATAACCAATTAAATAAGTAAATAGTCTATATAAACCTTGACCACCAAATAATTCACCTCAACCTCAATCAAATGATTTAGATGAATAATAACCTAATTTTAAAGGAATATATCTAATAAACTTAGTTGAAAGGAAGGGTATAAACCATATAGAACCAGCAAATCGGACAAAAGAAAGTATACTTAAAGAAAATAAATTTTGAGAAAAATCAAAATTAGAAATGAGATAACCCAAATAAGCACCTAAAACAACTACAGTAATAGTTGAAAACTTAAAATATTAAGGCATGGCAATCACATGAGGAACAGGGAAAATTAATTAAGACAAAAGGCTACCACCAAAAACAGCAACAAACAATAAACCAATTATACCAAACGAAATATAATAACCCTTATCATCAAAAGAAAATCTAGAATAAAAATTATTATCACCAGATATTGAATAATAAAAAAGACGAAATGAATAAGAAGCAGTTAAACCAGTAGAAAAGAAATAAAGAAAAAAATCAAACAATTAATTCATCTTAAACAAACCATCTCAAGAATTATATCCTTTGAATAAAATCTTGCTAGAAAAGGTATACCACACAAAGACAAACTAGAAACATTAAAACTAACTGAAGTTAAAGGTAAAAATTAACAATTGAACCTATAAAACGAATATCCTGAGAATCCTTTAAATTATGAATTATTGAACCTGCACACATAAACAACAACGCCTTAAATAAAGCATGAGCTAATAAATGAAAAAATGCAAGTTTTGGATAACCCATAGCCAAAATTCTTATTATTAAACCAAGTTGTCTTAAAGTAGAAAGAGCAATAATTTTCTTCAAATCAAATTCAAAATTAGCCCATAAACCAGCCATAAATATAGTTATACAACCAATTAAAAGTAAGAATCAACCACTATTATAAGTATCTAATATCGGTCTGAAACGAATTAATAAATAAACCCCAGCAGTAACAAGAGTAGAAGAATGAACCAAAGCAGAAACAGGAGTAGGAGCAGCCATAGCAGCAGGAAGTCAAGAAGAAAAGGGAATTTGAGCTCTTTTAGTTATAGCTGCTAAAACAATTAATATAGTAATAAGCTTTATTTCAATAGAATTAGAAATAAAATCATAATAATAAATATAATTTCAACCACCAAAATTCAATATTCAAACAATAGAAATTAAAATAGCAACATCACCAATACGATTAGAAAGTGCAGTTAACATACCTGCACTATAAGATTTCACATTTTGGTAGTAAATAACTAAACAATAAGAAACTAAACCCAAACCATCTCATCCTAATAAAATTCTAATCAAATTAGGACTAATAATTAAAAAACCTATAGAAAGAATAAATATTAGAACAATAACAAAAAACGATTTATATTCTTTTCTCCCAATATATAATCCTCTCTATAATAAATAACCAAAGAAGAAATATATATAACAAAAGACATAAAAATAAGAGACATTCAATCCAAAATTAAAGTCATAACAACCATAGAACCATTTAAATTAAAAACTTCTCATTCAACAAAAACTCTATGCTCAATTTTTAAATAATAAATACCCAAAATAAAAATTATAGTTCTAGAAAAAGATAAAGAAAAAAACTCAAAGAACAAATAGAAAATAAATTCGCGGCCTAAGATGAAAAATTCATATCATTGATTCCATAAAACAACATTTTTAATTAAAATACTTAAGCAACATAAACAAAAAAATACTCGCCCTTTAAACAAAGAATGTTTAAAGGGAATCAATGTAAACGTAAAAGATGATATTCACGAAGATAACCAAGAGGACAAGTATAAACACCAGAATAATAATTACCATGCTGAGAATAAGAATACATATATAAAGTATAAACAGATCTAAAAAAAGACAAAAAGATTAAAGCAAAAAATCCAAAAGAAGATCAAGACATAATTCTATTTAATAATCTAAGTTCACCTACCAAATTTAAAGAAGGAGGAGCAACTATATTAAATCATCTCAAAAGGAATCATCATAAAGCCATTCTTGGTATCAAATTAATTATACCCTTGTTAATTAATAGTCTTCGTCTACCTAAACGTTTATAAATAATATTAGACAAATAAAATAAAGCAGAAGAACGTAAACCATGACCAACCATTAAAGAAAGAGAACCTATACAACCTCATCAATTCATAGTCATCAATCAATCCAATAACCATTCTTATATGAGCAACAGAAGAATATGCAATTAAAGACTTTAAATCAACTTGACGAACACAAATAAATCTAACAATATTCCCACCAGATAAACCCAAAGACAATCAAAAATAATTAAACTTTAAACCCAAATAAGAAATAACCTTCATAACACGAAAAATACCATAACCACCTAACTTTAATAAAACACCAGCAAGAATCATTCTACCTGAAATAAGGGCCTCAACATGAGCCTTAGGAAGCCATAAATGAACCAAAAATATTGGCATCTTATCTAATAAAGCAAGAATTATAAACACATAAAATATAAAATAATAAGAACCAAAATCAACCAATAAAGAAAAATATAAAGTATTAGAAAAATCATAAACCCTAAATATACTAATAATAAAGGTAATCTAGCAACCAGAGTATAAAAAATTAAATAAACACCAGCCTGTAAGCGTTCAGGTTGATAACCTCAACCCAAAATCAAAAGTAAAGTAGGAAGTAATCTAGCCTCAAAAAAATATAAAAAGAAAGAAGACTCAATCTAGCAAACGAACAATAAAGCATAATCATTAAAATTAAGACCCTAAAGACAAAAAAATTAGAATGATAAGAACTTAAATAAACTGAACCTCTAGCAGTAATTATTAAAGAACAAATTCAAAAACTAAGCAAAATCAAACAAAAAGAAAAATAATCAATACCGAAATAATATCTAATTATATTCAAATCTGTATATGAATAAACACAAATCATAAAAACAAAACTAGACAGAAATATTAAAGAATGAACCAACCATCAACAATTATTAACCAAACAAAGAGGGATCAAAAAATAGTTAAAAATAAATACTTTAACACAAAGATAAACCTAAAAAATTAAAAAAATCATTTCCATGAGAACGAATTATTGAAACTAAAATAGAAAGACCTAAAGCACCTTCACAAACAGAAAAAACCAAAAAAAATAACAGGAAAAAAATAATCATAATCAAACTCAATAAGAAAAACAATAACTAATATAAATAAAGAAAGAACAATATATTCTAATCTCAAAAGAACCATTAATAAATGCTTACGTTTAGAAGAAAAAACATGAACGCCAGCAAAATAAACCAATAAAGAAGTAAAGACAGAGAATATAAACATTAGTTTTAATAGTTTAAAGAAAACGCCGGCCTTGTAAACCGGAAATAAGTCCAGCCCCCAGTTTTAAAACTTCAGAGGTGGAAAAGCTTCCATCATTGGTCCCCAAAACCGATAGATTTCATAAACTAACCCCTGAAATGATCAAAATAATAATTATATCACTATCAAACGTAATAAATATTAATTTTATTAAATTAAGACACCCAATATCAATAATGCTTTTCATTATCCTACAAACTTTTCTAGTTGGACTAATAACAGGAACAATAATGGAAAGATATTGATTATCATATATTTTATTTTTAACGTTTCTTGCTGGGATATTAGTTCTATTTATTTATATTACGAGAATTGCATCAAACGAAATATTTCAACCTAAATCAATTACGATAATTATTACCCTAACAATATGAGTATTTATTATATCAACATTAATTATTTTAGATATAACAATAATTATAGACTTTTTCAAGAATACTGAAACTATAAATATTGATAATTCAATCAATTATCAACAAATGATAGTACCTTTAGAAAAACTATATAATAGACCAACATTCATTATCACAATAATAATAATAATTTATTTATTTTTAGCACTATTAGCAGTTGTTAAAATCACTAATATTAACCAGGGGCCTATTCGTAAAATAAGATAATTTATTAATGAATAAACCCTTACAATTAAGACATCCTTTAATTAAAATCATTAATAACTCTTTAGTTGATTTACCCACACCAACAAATATTTCATTTTGATGAAATTTTGGGTCCCTACTAGGGTTATGTTTGGTAATTCAAATTGTAACTGGACTATTTTAGCTATACATTATACATCAAATATTGAAATAGCATTTAGTAGTGTAGTTCACATCTGCCGAGACGTAAATAATGGTTGAATTAATCGAACCTTTCATGCAAATGGAGCTTCTATATTTTTTATTTGTATTTATTTACATGTAGGACGAGGAATTTATTACGGATCTTACATATACATACACACCTGAATAATTGGTACAGTAATTTTATTCTTAGTTATAGCAACTGCATTTATAGGATACGTTTTACCTTGAGGTCAAATATCATTTTGAGGTGCGACAGTAATTACTAATTTATTATCAGCAATTCCATATTTAGGAACAGATTTAGTTCAATGAGTGTGGAGAGGGTTTGCTGTTGATAATGCAACATTAAATCGATTCTTTACATTCCATTTTGTACTACCATTTATTATTGCTGCAATGGCAGCAATTCATTTATTCTTTCTTCACCAAACAGGGTCTAATAACCCCTTAGGCCTAAATGGAGAAATTGAAAAAATTCCATTTCACCCATACTTTACTTTCAAAGATTCTATTACATTTGTATTATGAAACGTCCCCTTTGAACAATTGTACAGGACTGTGCTTTACCTGACACACAATATTTTTAGCGCAACGCAATCTAACTTTCAAGAATCCCTACAAAAAAAATGGCCCTGACTAACATTAAACTATACCTTTCAGAAATCACTTACCTCACAAAAATCTTCATTACTCGAACTACTGCAATACGGGGAGCGCCACTACTGCCAGCTGAATAAAAGATTCAAACTACGGAAGGCACTAACTACTGATAGGGATAGTTAGCAAATGAAAGATATTAATAGAGAACAAGCAATATATTTACCTTAACAGTCATGATATATACAGCATTTCATGACAAATTACAAAACTCCGCCATCTCTCTCCCCACATCCATCACTGCTGGCGGCTCACCTCCAACTGCGCAACGCTATGTGCTGTTCACATCCAGCTGCTGCTGCCCAACACTACAATGCCAGACAACAATGCTAACTACCCACAGACTTCACGCAACACAGCCAGTGATTTTTATACAGAGGTGGCGTTACCAATAAAAAAACCTAACAGCCTACTTACATAGCCCCCATGCTCCCCACAAAAAATTTTACAAATTGTTTTGGGTAGTGGCCAATAATGATTTAACAAAATTTTTCATAATTACAATAACAAAGATATCAAATGCACACACTTATTGATACAATGTTGGTCAATGTTTGTCACAGTCCATAAAGACAGTCCTGATCATTCATCATAATAGTAATTACAGTTTTTTTCACAAAGTCTCATTAGTAAAAGAAATTGCACACAGAAGTAGTGGATTTCCATGCAGTCTTGAAGAAGTAGTGCTGTCCTTCCAATGGAAAGACAGTGCTGACTCTTGACATGCAGACAGGTAATGGGCAACAACAGAGCAAACCCACAGCGGAGTCAGTTGAAATTTTGAAGAATACTGGTAGGCAGGTCATCACAGAGTAGACCCACTGTTGTCCTGGTAGAGATTACGGTATTGGTGGGCCACTAGAGGTGCAGATCCACTGCAGTCCTTGTAGAAATAATGGTGTTGGTGAGTCATCAAAGATGTGGACCCACTGTAGTCCTTGTAGAGATAATGGTATTGGTGGGCCATCGAAGGTGCAGACCCACTGTAGTCCATGTAGAGATTACGGTATTGGTGGGCCACCAGAGGTGCAGATCCACTGCAGTCCTTGTAGAAATAATGGTGTTGGTGAGTCATCAAAGGTGTAGACCCACTGTAGTCCTTGTAGAGATAATGGCATTGGTGGGCCATCGAAGGTGCAGACCCACTGTAGTCCATGTAGAGATTACGGTATTGGTGGGCCACCAGAGGTGCAGATCCACTGCAGTCCTTGTAGAAATAATGGTGTTGGTGAGTCTTCAAAGGTGTAGACCCACTGTAGTCCTTGTAGAGATGACCAGCAGCCATCTGTTGTGACTGTGCAAGTGCACAATCACCATTGAAGAGTCTTGTAGAGAAGATAGCAAGTCCATAAACCACCACTTGTGCACGCACAAAGTTTTTGGAATTGTCCTTAGAAGTCTTGCAGACAATATAGCAAGTCCATAAACCACCACTTGTACACTCACGAAGTTTTTGGGATTGTCCTTAGAACCAGCAATGCTGTTATCCAGTCCCTTGCTGAATTATTAACACACGTGCAAACACTATCAGTCCCTACTTCTCACATATTGTCCATATACTATGACCAACAGAAATGTGTGCAGTGAAATGTAACTTACAAGTTAATAATATGATGAATGGTGACAATTACAATTTTATAACACAAGAATACAATTACAAAGATACAGAAAACATCATTAAAAACATAATAATACAGATAACATTTGTAGTAATACAGGCTTTACAAAAGAATAGAAATAAACATATACATCAATGTTACAGGAATTATGATATAAGTAGATACATAAAAGATCAGAATAAATTTTGAAACATCAACTTCACACATGAGCATCAAAACAAAACAGAACAAATAATGTCTAAGCATATTTACAAGGTAAATAACATATTATTAATGCCAATTATATTTGAGGATAACAGTATTCCTCATCATAGTGAATGTAGCTTAGTACTAGAAAAATTCTACAACATAAGTCTTATCAGATAAACACATAAAGACAGGAAAAACACAAATACACAAGGGTACACAAACATATAGAGGGATGACACAAAAGGAAAGGACAGGGTTTGTTTTACTGCAGTATTTTGCATGGAGATCTCCCTTTGTTCATCATTATTCCCAAAAGTACTATCTAAGCCTGCTGTCTGTATTCTGTTCACATCCTCTTTCAAAATAGTTTTTCTCCACTGTACAATACTCATTTTGGCCCAAATCTTTTTTATATAACTTCTCAATGCATTTTTTTCCTATTGTCCATAGTCAGTTTCTTAATATAGTCTATCCCCTCTTAAGCTAACTTAAATCTACTGAGCTCAGATGCTAAACTAAGGGACGAAGCAATGCAGCAGCATAAAACAATTAACACAAACAGCAATGATCAAAAATACAAATGGCGAAGCAAGCAGCATAAATTACATCTAATATAAGGCAATGAGCAGCAAACAAGAAAAATAAATCAGTAGTAAACTGGCTTAGCAGAGTAACACAAATTAAAATTCGGTAGCACTATGCCTGGCAAACAGCAGAAGCAAAGGTAATAAATTATATCTAAACATGACAAAGCTCAAGCAGAAAAAAATATTACACTAAAGACAACAATGCAGACAAGGGAAATGTATATTCACATCTTAATGTCTATGTAATGAAAGTGGTGCACCACAACTATTTCTACAAAAGAAATTACCAAGTACTTGAAAAGAAAATGATATATGCAGTTACTGTTATTAGTCCCTTCTTATTGTTCTTTCCATTCCAAGAGCTCCTTTTCGAGGAATGTGGGTCATAAAATAATTATTTAATAGATCTGTTGACAGAAAGTGTTCACATTAGCAAATGCATTTAATTTTATTTTATGAAACCAATGCTGCAAGACAGCTGGAAACCAGATATCAAATGAAATAAGCAACTATGTACAAAGTAAAGCATAAGATCATCATTCAGTAGTCATGAGGCATTTCATAAGTTAGTAGAAAAATCTCTCAACTAGAGAGACAGTAGTCATAATCAGGTGTATAGACATAAAAATATTTCTCGTCATTTCATTAGGCATTTCAGTAAATATCATAAATTAAGAGCTCCACAGTGTAATCATATGTTTTCAAGTTCGACCATATCGTTTTTTGCGATTCTTTCTACAAAGGAACGTCAATAGCGAGGATAATGGCCTCCCTTTTTTTCTCCACCTGTACCTCAGAAAGGCACACGCTAATGGCTTTTTTTTTTAGGCGACTGTCGCCCAGCTGGGTGCCCACGACGCATTACGTGCAGGTGGTCACTTAACTTTCTTACCGAAATATTTATGACAGCAGTTTCCGTTACAGTGGCAGTCTCATATAAAAAAAATCACAGGTTGAGAAATTGCGTTACAAATGTGTAGAAACAAAATCTTATGAATATAACAATGTCCAAAAAATTTTCGCCGGCATTGTGATACATTCACGCATTTACACACATTTCATAATTCTAAAGTACGATTCTTGGTTTCCAACATCCTTTTCCACAAGTCAGAGTCCCTAATCACTTTTCATTACTCCTTACCTTATTACACATATACATATTCGTCGACACGTCAATCTTGCGATGACACTTCAATATTTCATCGTAATAAATACATAGCATAATCAAATTCCTCATATAGCATCAGCTTATTGATCATAAACATGCCGCAACAGCATAATACACATAGTCATCGTAATAATAACATCATAACACCTCAGTCAACTCTAAAAAACGTTGTAACATTCTGCAATGATTTAAAAACCTAAAAAATTCTCTGCTCATTGCAATAGTGTCATCTACCTCAAACGTACTTTAAAAATCATGATCTCATACCAAATACATCATTCAAAGCTCTCGTAGTATCACAATGGTTTCGAAAAATATGAGCATTTCTCAAAGTACAGACAAAATACAATTTCGTAAGTGTGAAGTTATCCAACTGTGTAATTACGTAAACATCTGTCACTGATGTAGTATAAAAAATGTTTATCTCTCAGTTAAATGATCAGATAGCTGTGTAATTCTGTGTTAGAGAAATATGGTACCGATGTGTAAAGTTGTATAAGCAAATACCATATTAGCTAGGGCTCCTTGTGCTTGCCAAACACATGATACACAAAGTAAGCGTGTACCCCCATGAGGATTAATGTAATTATACCCTCAGGTGTTACAGATTACAGCAATGAAATGAAATGTATCACTGAAAACCGTTGTATCATTGTACTTCAAATATCTTTAAAAATAAATGTTTTAAGTACAAAATTAATCACTCAAATGCGTGTCCTGTGGCGCTAAATGTGCGTCTTGCTGTAAGATAATTCTGTGGAAGTGTCGTACTTATAGTCCTCCGAAAGCTAAGTTCTGCAGAAGTCAATGTACTTACCTCATGATAAACAAAAGTGAAATGCTTTATGTATAGATATCTTAGTTATTACGCTTATTGCCATGATGAAGAAAGTACTGTGCTGTAACGTATTGTTGCGCTATGGAAAAGGCAGTCACATTGTAGCTATACCACAAAAGTTACTACTAAAACATGTTTTACTTTCCAGAATAAAACAGAAAACTGTGCAGATATAAAACAGAAACACTGCAAAAGCAACATTGTAAATTGTCACTCATTAGTAGCGTCGTGATAAAATCGTGTAGCTGTCACATAAACTAACCACTGTGTCATCTGGTATCTCACTGAAAGTACTTTAAATCCAGAATATATTTTCAAGTAAACCAAAATGTTGCATTAAAATCTCATTAGCAGTACTGGTAGATGTTCTAAGTATGTGAGCCTTACAGTCGTTACGTAATCGTGCAACTAACAAGCAAGAATGTACACACACAATAACACTGTGACGTCTGTTCACTATAACAATGCGTTCTTAATTTCTGTTTAAAAATGTTCCCTAGGTTCAAGACTGGATATTTAACTTCAAACATTGTTGCATGTTAACAGTTTCTTAAATCTGGCAAAGCATGCTAGAAATGTGAAGTGAAAAGTTTTATGACAAAGACTAAGTTAAACAGCAGATTATCATTCAATAAACGGTTTTACATGTGAAATGTGGTGTAAACCTTTACTCTTCCTAGTACACAGACTTTCAACTTCAAAGCAATTATGGTATTGTATACATCGGTAAAGAATGCTAAAATTTTTCTCAAGGCTAGCGTCTTATGTTATTTTTCTCGGAGCCAGCGGGCGCACGCAGCTGCCTGCTGTGCGAGTCATTGTCTGTCTCTTTGTTGGCGCGCGTTGTTATTGGGATTAGGAGACCAAACTTCTACAAATTCGCCTTGCCGAGAGGGCCCAGCTCTGTTAGAATCCCGCCAGTTCTGATGAAATTCACGTCTGTCGTTATGAATATATCGTCTGTCGTCATGTCGGTAGATTCCACAGTTTCTTTCTTGTCGGTCACGTGGAGGAGAATTTCTCCCTGAATCGTAAATGCACGCTGAACTGTTGCATCTGAAGTTATTCTGTCTCACGTGATAATAATTATTTTGGTTCCCAAATTGTCTGTTTCACTGATTGTCTCTGTGATAGTCATTACCGCAGAGAGGTGATCTTTCCCTGTAATTATTACTACTCTGCCAACGGTTGTCATACGGGTGGTGTCTGTTTCGGTCACGATTTAAGTTGATAGAATAGCCTTGTCGTATATTATTTCTGTCATCGCGGAATTGTGACAGATGTGACCTGTAATTGTTGTGCTCCTGTTTCCGCGTTCCCCGATTGTCAGTGTCAATTTCCAGTTCTTGCAACAGTCCCTGAAAAGCCTCAATGTCTTCTTTGCAACGTCCTGCTAAAACAATATGTCGTAAATGTTCAGGTGATTTGATTAAGCAAATGTGGATGAGTTCTGAGGGGCTGTCTGGGTTTGACAGGTAACGAGTCTTGTGCAACATGTCTTCAAAATATTTCACAAGACTGGAGAATTCAGATTGTTCGAAATGTTTCATCATTATGATGCCATGTTTTACTCGGTCTTGTGTAGCTTGAGACCAATATGCTGAGAGGAAGGCATGATAGAATTCTCCTTCACTGTGGCAATCGTGAATGACCGATCGCATTCTTACAGCTGGTTCATTCCCTAAGTAGCCACACATAAATTCTAATCTGTGTTCTAACGACCAGTTGGGAGGAAATCAATGAGAGAATTGATGGAGCCATGCTTATGGATGAAAGTCGTTGGCAGAATTCTTAAACGTTTTGAATTTATGTGTAGTAATGAACAGCTTATAGTCAAAATCATCATGTCGGCGAGTCGCATATCGGTCATTGTTACGTCGTTTTGGCGGTTCCATTTCAAATTTCGGTGCACCTTGCCAATTTCTTTCATAATTTCCGAAATGCGCTGTGTTATTATTTTGTGGTTGTTCCGTATTTCTATGTCCATCTTCCCGTATTGGGGCGCGAGTGTCCTCTGAAATACTTAATTCTTGTACTACCTGTATCAGCTGATCTTGTACTTCGCGGATTTCTCTTTGGTGTTGCGTATTAATTTGATTCTGATTTTGTTTGAATTTCCTAATTTGTTCGCACTGTTTTGTGTCATTAAAGACTACCGGTTTTGTGTCATTCAGATTATCATCCACCTTCGTAGATAAATTATTTAGCTGATTCGAAAGTTCAACTACTTTCTCTGATATAGTACTAATTTCCTCCATGTGTCTTTCTACTGTATCCTTTAAGTTCTCCTGAGTTTTTGCAAGTTGCGTAACCGAATTGGTAGACGCAACTGAGTCCATTTTAGCTTGCAAGGTCTCATAATTTTCATGAACAATAATTTGCAATTCTTTTATGGCTGCTTCGTGATTCTGTAATGCATTTTCATGCCGCGAAAAAATAGGTTGAAAATGCTCACAAATTTTAGTTTTTACGTCATTACAGACTTTTTGACATTTCGATCCAATGTTATGTAACTCAGTAGTTAAATCTTCACGTGTTTGTTTAAGAGTTTGTTCCAATGAGTCTAACTTTTGAAGCTGTTGCTGTGTTTGTCTCTGATTTTGTTCCATTGTGTCTAACTGTTGCTGTGTTTGTCTCTGATTTTATTCCACTGTGTCTAACTTTTGAAGATTTTTTCCATTGTGTCTAACTTTTCAAGCTTTTGTCCCATTTGTTGCATTAATTGTAATAACAATGCACTGGTGTCTGAAACATGTTCCTGAGTGCTTTTCGGCAGTGAATTTGCACCGGCAACATTCACATTTTGACAAGCGGAAAATGTGTCTTGACTCATTTGAGAAAACGGTGAGAACCCAAAACCTGAGTCTACAGTATATGCAATATTGTGTTCTGTCATTCCCGATTCCTGAGGCGAGCTGTTGCCGACCGATCGATCGATAACGCTTCCCTGTTAACTACCTGTTTCACTGTCTACACCATTATTTGACGCCCGCTCCACTTCCCTATGCACAGTTACCAAATTACTACTTTGAATGTCTTTTACTTCATTACACAGTGGTGATGATAAGCTACGCTCGTCATCACTATTATTTCTCAGTTTACTTTGGAGCCTAGTGTTACGTTCTTCACACGCCATTATTGTCACAATATTTCACACGATAACACAGAAAAGCACAATTTGAAGAACAAAATAAGATAACACATTAACATATAAATGGAAATAATATCTACTTAAATACTTGGTGCAAATATACATGCATGTCACAACTGTTTTACTGTACAACAATGAAAGACTGCAACTACAAAGGAGATTCTCTCTACAATTACACACTAGCAATAAACAAAATCTACGCTAATTACACAAACTACAAGGAAAAACTCAGAAGATTCCAGTGAGGTATCCTCGGCGAAGGGTCGACATATGAAACGTCCCCTTTGAACAATTGTACAGGACTGTGCTTAACCTGACACACAATATTTTTAGCGCAACGCAATCTGACTTTCAAAAATCCCTACAAAAAAAATGGCCCTGATTAACATTAAACTATACCTTTCAGAAATCACTTACCTCACAAAAATCTTCATTACTCAAACTACTGCAATACAGGGAGCGCCACTACTGCCAGCTAAATAAAAGATTCAAACTACGGAAGGCTCTAACTAATGATAGGGATAGTTAGCAAGTGAAAGCTATTAATAGAGAACAAACAATAGTCATAATATATATAGCAGTTCATGACAAATTACAAAACTCTGCCATCTCTCTCCCCACATCCATCACTGCTGGCGGCTCACCTCCAACTGCGCAACGCTACGCGCTGTTCACATCCAGCTGCCGCTGCCCAACACTACAATGCCAGACAACACTGCTAACTAGCCACTGACTTCACACAACACAGCCAATGATTTTTATACAGAGGTGGCGATACCAATAAAAAAACCTAAACAGCCTACTTACAGTATAAATAACATCATTATTAATTATACTGTGCTTGATTAATCCTTACCTCCTAGGGGATCCAGATAATTTTGTACCTGCTAACCCATTAGTAACCCCCATTCATATTCAACCAGAATGATATTTCTTATTTGCATATGCAATTCTACGATCAATCCCTAATAAGCTAGGAGGTGTTATTGCATTATTCTTATGAATTAGAATCTTAATAATTTTACCATTTTATATTAAAACACCATTCTGAGGTATTCAATTCTATCCTTTTAATCAGATTTTATTCTGAATTATAGTAGTTGTTGTATGCTTAGTAACATGAATTGGTAAACGACCTGTTGAAGAACCTTATATTATAACAGGACAAATCTTAACAATTATCTACTTTACATACTTCTTAATTAATGTTCATGTTGCAAACACATGAGATAAACTAATTAAGGAATAATAAGTTAATTAGCTTAGGAAAAGCATATGTTTTGAAAACATAAAACTAGAAGTTTAACTATTCTATTAACTTTTCTTATAAAATTTCACTAAATAAATGAAATAAATAAAATCTTTAAACCAACAAAGAAAATAAAAAAATTCAAAGATAAAGGCAAAAAACTTTTTCAAGCTAAGTACATTAACTTATCATAACGAAAACGTGGTAATGTACCCCGAACTCAAATAAAACCAAAGGACATAACAACAAGCTTAATAAAAAATATAAAAGAATAAAAATCACCGCCTAAAAAAATTAAAGCTAATAATATTCTTGTAAAAACAATTCTAGTATACTCAGCTAAAAAAATTAAAGTAAACCCGCCGGGACCATATTCAATATTAAAACTTGAAACTAACTCAGACTCACCTTCGGCAAAGTCAAAAGGAGTATGGTTAGTTTCAGCTAAACAAGAAGCAAAACTAGCTAAAGCTAAAGGAAAAGAAATAATAATAAATCAACAATAAAGCTGATAATTTATAAAATCAAACATGTTAAAACTACTAATTTAAATAATCAAAGAAAATAAAATTAAAGCCAAACTAACTTCGTATGAAATTGTTTGAGCAACAGACCGAAGAGAACCTAATAAAGAATAATTTGAATTAGAAGACCAACCAGCAATTATAACGGTATAAACACCTAATCCAGTACAACTTAAAAAAACAAAAATCCATAAGAAAAAGAACATATATAAGTTAAGTAAGGGAAAATCACTCAAACAGCCAAGGTAATTATTAAATTAAAAACAGGAGAAAAATAATAAAGTAAATAATTACATATAATAGGAATTGGCTGCTCCTTACAAATTAACTTAACAGCTTCCATAAAGGGTTGAGGAATTCCTACTAATCCTACTTTATTTTAACCCTTTCGAATTTGGATATAACCTAAAACCTTACGCTCTAATAAAGTTAAAAAAGCAACACTAATTAAATCACAAATAACTAATAAAGGAAAATTCAAAATAAACATAAATAAATCATAAAGTATCAATAATATTTGTAGAAAAAACCTACATAAATGAATTCTAAATTCAACACATTTATCTGTCAAAATAGTGATCTAATTAAAATTAATCAACAAAATAAAAAATATTTCAACCATATGGTCCCTTCGTACTAATATGAATTAATAATCTTAGGATAGAAACCGACCTGGCTCACACCAGTCTGAACTCAGATCATGTAAGAATTTAAAGGTCGAACAGACCTAATTACTGGGCTACTGCACCCAAAATTTTTCTTAATCCAACATCGAGGACACAATCTGCTTTGTCGATATGAGCTCTCAAAAACAATTACACTGTTATCCCTAAGGTAACTTAATCTTATGATCATAAATTACGGATCAAAACAACAAACATAAATAAATGATATAATAGTGAAGAGTTTATTTATTCTTCATGTCACCCCAACAAAACATCATCATTAAATATAGAAAGACAAACAAAAAACTATATAAAAGTAAAATGTTAAGCTCTATAGGGTCTTCTCGTCCTAAAGAAAAATTTAAGCATTTTGATTCAAAAGTTAAATTCAAAAATTTATTAAGAGACAGTTGATTTCTCGTCAAGCCATTCATTCCAGCCACTAATTAAGAGACTAATGATTATGCTACCTTTGCACAGTCATAATACCGCAGCTCTTCAAAAGTCCGCTCAGTGAGCAGGCCAGACCTCAAAGTATTTTCATGAGGACATGTTTTTGATAAACAGGCGGAAATCAATTTTGCCTAGTTCCTTATAATAAATTCACAAGGTAAAAATTATATACAAATAAATATACTAATTCTATCATTATTACAAAAATTTTAAAATTAAATCAATAATCTTAATAAAAAACCTAAAATACTTATAAAATCAAAATAAAAAATAATGAACTAAAATGTAATCTTAAAGACAGCTAGTTTAAAGCTTACTGTTATATTTCATAAAACAAATTATAGGTTATTAACTTCAAAGCTTATCCTTTAAAGAATAAATAAGTTAATATTTATACTTAAAAAATTAAATAAAAACAATTAACTTCAAAAATTAAATTTTTTCTTAAGAAACTAGATATCTTGGGAAACGATTTACATCTCACTTCTATAAATAATTTAATAATAATTATGATACATTAACTATACATTATTTATAAATCAACCCAAATCGAGACAAGTAAAGTAAATACTAAAATTTTGATAAACCCTGATACAAAAGGATAATAAATAAAATCTACTTTTTAAAATTTAAAATAATATTTCATAAAACAATTAGATTACCAATAAACTATAATCTAAAGAATCAATTCTACAAAATATACTTAGACAAAATTCGACATAATTATTTTTATTAAATAATTAAGCAAGCAAAAAATAAATATAATAGTATAAATAATCAAGATATCCTGATTTTCACAGAAAAATTTTCAGTGTAAATGAAACACTTTACTAATAAGTTATATCTTGAAACTCTTCCTAGATACACTTTCCAGTACATCTACTATGTTACGACTTATCTCATCTAAATTGAAGCTATCTTAAAATAATAAAATAGAATAATCAATAATGAGAGCGACGGGCGATGTGTACACACCTCAGAGCCAATATCAGTTAAATTAAATAAATTAAATTACTATCAAATCCACCTTCATTAACAGTATTTCACCATCAAATCCGTGATAAACAAAAATCTATTGTAACTCACCTCCTCTTAACTATAAGCTGCACCTTGACCTGAAATATTTTATAATTATAAATCTTGAGAATTATAACTCTAAAAAGATTCTCTGATAATGGATATGTACTAACAAATAAATTAAGTAGAGTAAATCGTGTATTATCAATCACTGGGTTAATATGGAACATGTATACCAATAAATGTATAATAGTCTTTCTTATTTAATCTCTCTTTTCACAAATAAAAAAGAAAGATTAAATAATGTAATAAATATATTTTATACAATTATGTAATTTATTGTAATATGTTATTAATATAAAATTAACTTTATATTAATTAACTTAAATATTAGTTGGTTAAATAAAGTAATTATAGAAAATTATATAATTATATTATTATAATTAATATAATCATTTATATTAATATAATATTTTATATTTAATATCATTAATTATATTTATTATATCCAATTATAATAATATTTAATATTAAATTACATATTATTATATAATTTATAATATAATAACCTATTTTAAGCTAAAAAAATAAGTAGCAATAATCCTAGGTAAATAAACGTATTAAAATAATCATTTAATAATAATAAAATAACATGATAGGTATTTAATTTTTAATTAAATGTAACACATTAATATAAATTTTTTAATATATATATATATATATATAAATTCAAATTATCTCAATCGAGATAAATTAATTACAAATAACCAAAAGAATACATAAACAAATTAAAAAATATTTTTTAATTTATATATTAAATATAAATGAAGTGCCCGATTAAAGAGTTACCTTGATAGGGTAAAGCAAGTAACTAAAAATTACCTTCATTAAAAATTACTTAACACAGAATTAAACTACCTCCTTTAGTATAAAAAACTAACTTGCATCATACACCTTAATGTAAAAAGGTAAGCTAAACAAGCTAATGGGTTCATACCCCATTTATAGAGGTATCAATCCTCTCCTTTTTAATGACCCAGAACTCTACAAAACTTCTCTTCCTATCAACATTAATGATAGGAACGATCCTGTCCATTTCATCAAACCCCTGATTCGGAGTTTGAATAGGACTTGAGATCAACTTACTTTCATTTATTCCACTCCTAACAAGAAATAAATATATAATAATAAATGAGTCGTCAATTAAATATTTTATTGTCCAAGCAATAGCATCGACAATACTATTATTTTCAATTTTGCTGATTCAAATAAAGTATCCAATAGGGTGAGAAACAGAATTTATTCCCTCAATAATAATTAGATTTATATTATTATTGAAGATTGGGGCTGCACCCTTCCATTTCTGATTTCCAGAAGTAATAGGAGCTTCGAGATGAAATAACTGTTTAACACTAATAACATGACAAAAAATTGCCCCAATAATGGTTTTATCTTATTGTATTCAACTAAGAACTTTCATTTGAACAATCTCTCCTCTCCCGAGGAGATCACGAATGTAAAATTAGAGAGATTAGAGCGCGCACGGAGGCTTTCAGACAGTCGTTCTTCCCGCGAACCATACGCGACTGGAACAGGAAAGGGAGGTAATGACAGTGGCACGTAAAGTGCCCTCCGCCACACACCGTTGGGTGGCTTGCGGAGTATCAATGTAGATGTAGCTGTAGATGTATCGTTCTAAGTATTATTATTGTGGCAATAGGTGGCTTAAATCAAACATCTCTTCCCCAACTTCTAGCATATTCCTCAATTAGACATTTAGGGTGAATAATTAGGTCCCTAACAGTAGGAGAAAACATCTGAGAACTATATCTTATTATTTACTCACTATTAAGATTAATTATGGTCTTACTATTTAAGCAAATAAATCTATTTATTATAAACAAAATTTATTCAGCCAGAAATATAAAAACTGAAATTAAATTCATAATATTTTTATCTCTCCTAACCATAGGTGGTTTACCACCATTCCTTGGATTTCTACCAAAATGAATTGTAATACAATCATTAATAGAAAATAATATAACATCTATTATAACAATCATGGTTGTATTAACTACAATTACACTTTATTTTTATATACATATTAGATTCTCAGCCCTAATTATGTCATATACATAAAATTCATGATCTATAAAAATAAAGTCTCGAAAATCAAGAATTATTCTTCCTATAACAGTAATAATTTCAACAATAGGATTAATCTCAACATCAACCTTAATCTCATTATACTAAGGACTTAAGTTAATTAAACTAATAACCTTCAAAGTAATAATTAAAAGAATAATCTTTTGGGCCTTAGTAAAATTTTACCCCTCTAGAATTGCAGTCTAGAATCATAAATGAATATAGGACCTAAAACATGGTAAGAGGGAAACATCTCATAAGTAGATTTGCAGTCTACCACCTAAAACTCAGCCATCTTTAGGCAAAAATGATTATTCTCAAGAAACCATAAGGATATTGGTACTTTATACTTCTTATTTGGTGCGTGAGCAGGAATGGTAGGAACATCAATAAGAATACTTATTCGTGCTGAACTCGGTCAACCAGGATCTGTAATTGGAGATGACCAAATTTATAATGTTATTATTACAGCCCACGCATTTGTAATAATCTTTTTATAGTAATACCTATTATAATTGGTTGATTTGGTAGTTGACTCGTACCATTAATAATTGGTGCACCAGATATAGCATTTCCACGAAAAAATAATATAAGTGTTTGATTACTACAGCCTTCATTAACCCTTCTTCTTACATCTTCTATGGTAGATAACGGTGCTGGTACAGGATGAACAGTTTACCCCCCTCTTGCAGGAGCTATCGCACACAGGGGTGCATCTGTAGACCTAGCTATTTTTTCACTCCACTTAGCAGGTGTATCATCTATTCTTGGTGCAGTAAACTTCATTACAACAGCAATTAATATACGATCAGAAAGTATAACTCTAGATCAAACACCTTTATTTGTATGATCTGTAGCTATTACAGCCCTTCTCCTCCTTCTTTCACCTCCAGTATTAGCGGGAGCTATTACTATACTATTAACAAACCGAAATTTAAATACATCATTATTTGACCCTGCAGGTGGAGGTGACCCAATTCTATATCAACACCTATTTTGATTCTTTGGACACCCAGAAGTTTACATTCTGATTCTACCAGGATTTGGGATTATCTCTCACATTGTATGTCAAGAAGAGGAAAAATTGAATCATTTGGAACATTGGGTATAATTTATGCTATATTATTAATTGGGCTAATAGGATTTATTGTATGAGCACATCACATATTCACAGTAGGAGTAGATGTTGACACACGAGAATACTTTACATCAGCAACAATAATTATTGCTGTACCTACAGGAATTAAGGTATTCAGATGATTAGCTACACTATATGGAACTAAATTCAAATTCAATCCACCATTATTATGAGCTTTAGGATTTATTTTTCTATTCACAATTGGTGGACTAACAGGATTAGTAATAGGAAATTCATCACTTGATATTGTATTACATGATACATACTATGTAGTAGCCCACTTCCATTATGTATTATCTATAGGAGCAGTATTTGCAATTATATTGTAAGTAGGCTGTTTAAGTTTTTTATTGGTAACGGCACCTCTGTATGAAAATCACTGGCTGTGTTGTGTGCAGTCTGTGGCTGCTTTGCATTGTTGTAATACTCGCAATTGTAGTGTTGGGCAGCTGGGCTGTTAACAGTGCGTAGCGTTGCGCAGTTGGAGGTGAGCCGCCAGCAGTGGTGGATGTGGGGAGAGAGATGGCAGAGTTTTGTAATTTGTCATGGACTCCTATATATATAATGACTATTAAGGTAAATACATTGTTTGTTCTCTTTAATATCTTTCATTTGCTAACTATCCCTATCTGTAGTTAGTGCCTTCCGTAGTTTGAATCTTTTATTTAGCTGGCTGTAGTGGTGCTAGCTGTATTGCAGTAGTTCGAGTAACCAAGATATTTGTGAGGTAAGTGATTTGTGACACATATAGGTTAATGTTAGTCAGGGCCATTCTTTTATAGGGATTTTTGAAAGTCAGATTGCGTTGCGCTAAAAATATTGTATGTCAGTTTAAGCACAGTCTTGTATAATTGTTCAAACGGGACGTTTCAATAGGAGGTGTTATACAATGATACCCACTATTTACAGGATTAACTATAAATAATACATGATTAAAAATCCAATTTCCAATTATATTTATTGGAGTAAACTTAACATTCTTCCCTCAACAGTTCTTAGGGCTAGCAGGAATACCACGTTTATATTCAGACTATCCAGAGGCATATACATCATGAAATGTAGTGTCAAGAATTGGATCTACAATTTCTATTGTAGGAATCATTATATTCATTGTAATTATATGATAAAGAATGGTTACAAACCGAGCAATCATATTTAGAGCTAACATAAGAAGATCAACAGAATGACTACAAAATAACCCACCTGCAGAACATAGTTACTCAGAACTATGGCTAATTTCTAGATTCTAATATGGCAGATTGGTGCAGTAGATTTAAGCTCTACAAATAAAGGTTTGACATTTTATTAGAAAAATTCATTAATGGCAACATGATCAAATTTATCCCTTCAAGATGGAGCTTCACCATTAATGGAGCAACTATCATTCTTCCATGATCATACTATGGACGTATTATTATTAATCACAGTAATTGTAGGTTATGCCCTAAGTTATATACTATTTATTGCCTATACAAACCGAAACATACTTCACGGACATTTAATTGAAACAATCTGAACAGCATTACCAGCAATTACGCTAATTTTTATTGCACTTCCATCATTACGACTACTATATTTTTCTTGATGAATCAGTAGATGCAATAGTCACAATTAAAACCATTGGACGACAATGATACTGAAGATACGAATATTCAGACTTTATAGACGTAGAATTTGACACTTATATAACACCAGAACAAGACCTAGAAAACGACGGATTTCGACTTCTAGATGTAGAAAACCGAACACTTCTACCAATAAATACGGAAGTACGAGTATTAACATGAGCATCAGACGTTCTACACTCATGAGCAGTGAAACGTCCCCTTTTTAACAATTATACATGACTGTGCTTAAACTGACACACAATGTTTTTAGCGCAACGCAATCTGACTTTCAAAATTCCCTACTAAAGAATGGCCCTGACTAACATTAAACTATACCTTTCACAAATCACTTACCTCACAAAAATCTTCGCTGCTCAAGCTACTGCAATACAGCGAGCGCCACTACTGCCAGCTAAATAAAAGATTCAAACTATGGAAGGTACTAACTACTGATAGGGATAGTTAGCAAATGAAAGATATTAATAGAGAACAAACAATGTATTTACCTTGATATCATCATATATAAATATAGCAGTTCATGACAAATTACAAATCTCCGCCATCTCTCTCCCCACATCCACCACTGTTGGCGGCTCACCTCCAACTGCGCAACGCTACGCGCTGTTCACAGCCAGCTGCCTAACACTACAATGCGAGTATTACAACAATGCAAAGCAGCCACAGACTGCACACAGCACAGCCAGTGATTTTCATATAGAGGTGGCATTACCAATAAAAAAACCTAAACAGCCTACTTACATAGAGAAAACATAAACAGCCTACTTACATAGCCCCCATGCTCCCCACAAAAAATTTAACAAATTTTTTTTTGGGCAGTGGCCAATACAGATTTGAAAAAATTTTTCATAATTACAATAACAAAGAAATCAAATGCACACACTTATTGATACAATGTTGGTCAAAAGCTAAAATTTTCGCACAGTCCATAAAGATAGTCCTGATCATTCATAATAATAGTAATTACAGTTTTTTTCACAAAGTCTCATTAGTAAAAGAGAGTGCACACAGAAGTAGTGGATTTCCATGCAGTCTTGAAGAAGTAGTGTTGTCCTTCCAACGGAAAGACAGTGCTGACTCTCGACATGCAGACAAGTATTGGGTCACAACAGAGCAAACCCACAGCGGAGTCAGTCGAAATTTTGAAGAGTATTGGTAGGTAGTTCATTGCAGAGTAGACCCACTGCAGTCCTGGTAGAGATTACGGTATTGGTGGGCCATCTGAGGTGCAGACCCACTGTAGTCCTTGTAGAAATAATGGTATTTGTGGGCCATCAAAGATGCAGACTCACTGTATTCCTTGTAGAAATAACGGTATTGGTGGGTCACCAAAGATGCAGACCCACTGTAGTCCTTGTAGAGATGGCCAGCAGCCATCTGTTGTGACTGTGCAGGTGCACAATCACCATTGAAGAGTCTTGCGGATAATATAGCAAGTGCATAACCCACCACTTGTCCACTCACAAAAAATTTGTTTGACATGTCCTTAGAACCAGCAATGCTGTTATCCAGTCCCTTGCTGAATTAGTAACACACGTGCAAACACTAAGAGTCCCAACTTCTCACATATTGTCCATATACTATGACCAACAGAAACGTGTGCAGTGAAATGTAACTAACAAGTTAATAATATCATGAACTGGTGACAATTACAACTTTATAACATAAGAATACAATAACAAAGGAACAAAATACATCATTAAAGAACATAACAATACAGATAACATTTGTAGTAAAACAGGCGTTACAAAAGAATAGAAATAGACATATATGTCAGTGTTACAGGAATTATGACATGAGTACATACATAAAAGATCAGAATAACTTTCCAAACATCAACTTCACACATGAGCATTAACACAAAACAGAATAAATAATGTCTAAACATCTTTACAAAGTAAATAACACATTATTAATGCCAATTGTATTTGAGGATAACAGTATTTCTCATCATAGTGAATGTAACTTAATATTAAAAGAAAAAAAAATTCTATGAAACTACACAGAGACAGGAAGAAAACAAATACACAAGGATACACAAACATATAGTGGGATAACACACAAGGGAAAGGACAGGGTTTGTTTTACTGCAGTATTTTGCATGGAGATCTCCCTTTGTTCATCATTATTCCCAAAAAGTCCTATCTAAGCCTGCTTTCTGTATTCTGTTCATATTTCTTTCAAAATAATTATTTCTGATTGTACAATACTCATTTGGGCCCAAATCGTTTTCATATAACTTTCAAAGCATTCTTTCCCTATTCTCCATAGTTAGGTTCTTATATAGTCTACCCCCTCTTAAGCTAACTTAAATCTACTGATCTCAGATATTAAACTAAGGGACGAGGCAATGCAGCAGCACAAAACAATTAACACAAACAGCAATGATAAAAAAATACAAATGCCAAAGCAAGCAGCATAAATTATCAGAGCAACTGCAATATTACAACTAATATAAGGCAATGTGCTGCAAACAATAAAAATCAGTAGTAAATCAGTAGTCAAATTGAGTAACACTATGCCTGGCAAACAGCAGCTTATATCTAAACATGACATAGCTCAAGCAGAAAAAATAGTACACTAAAGGTAACAATGCAGATAAGGGAAATGTATATTCACATCTTAATGTCTATATCATTAAAGTGGTGCACCACAACAACTTCTTGTAAAAGAAATATTACCATGTACTTGAAAAGAAAATTATGTGTCCAGTTACTGTTACTAGTCCCTTCTTATTGTTCTTTCCTTTCCAAGTGCTCCTTTTTTTTGAAGAATGTGGATCACAAAATTATTATTTAATAGATCTGTTGACAGAAAGTGTTCAAATTAGCAAATGCATTTAATTTTATTTTATGAAACCAATGCTGCAACACAGCTGGAAAACAGATGTCAAATGAAATAAGCAATTACGCAAACCAAAGCATAAAAACATCATTCAATAGCTATGTGGCATTTCGTAAGTCAGTAGCTCTCAACTCTCGTAGAAAGACACTTGTCATTATCGGGTTTGCAGGTGTAAGAATATTTCCCATCAGTTCATAAGCATTTCAGTAAATATCATAAATTAAGAGCACAGTGTAATCATATGTTTTCAAGTTCGACCGTGTCGTTTTTGCGATGCTTTCTACAAAGGAATGTCAGAAGCGAGGTTAATGGCCTCCTTTTTTTTTCTACCTGTGCCGCTGAAAGGCTAATGGCTTTTTTTTTTTTTTTCATGCGGCTGTCGCCCAGGTGGGTGCCCGTGACGCATTACGTGCAGGTGGTCACTTAACTTTCTTATGGAAATATTTACGACAGCAGTTTCCGCTACTGTGACAGTCTCATATAAAAATTTCACAGGTCGAGAATTTACGTTGCAAATGTGTAGAAACAAAATCCTATAAATATAACATTGTCCAAAAAAATTTTCGCCGCCATTGTGATACATTCACGCATTTACACGCACATTTCATAACTCTTAAAGTACGATTCTCGGTTTCCAACATCCTTTTTCACAAGTCAAGAGTCCTTAACTTCTTTCATTATTCATATACATATAAACACGTAATCACATTCCTCATATATGGTAGCATCATCTTAGTGACATAAACATACCTCAACAGCATAATACACATCGTCGTCGTAAAAATAACATCATAACACCTCAGTCAAATCTCAAAATCGTCGTAGCTTTCTGCAATAATTTCAAAACCTACAGAAAATTCTCTGCTCATGTCAATAGTGTCATCTACCTCAAACGTACTTTAAAATCATGCTCCCTTACCAAATACATCATTCAAAGCTCTCATAGTATCACAATGGGTCCAAAAAAATTAAACAGTTCACAAAGTACAGACAAAATACAATTTCGTAAGTGTGAAGTTATCCAACTCTGTAATTGCGTAAACATGTGTCACTGACGTAGTAAAAAGGTTTGTCTCTCTCAGTTAAATGATCAGATAGCTGTGCAATTTATGTGTTAGAGAAATATGGTACCGATGTGTAAAGTTGTATAAGCAAATACCATATTAGCTAGGGTTCCTTGTGGTTGCCACACACATGGTACACAAAGTAAGCATGTACCCCCCTGAGGATTAATGTAATTATACCCTCAGGTGTTACAGATTACAACAATGGAGTGAAATGTATCACTGAAAACCTTTGTATCATTGTACTTCAAATATCTTTAAAAATAAATGTTTTACGTACAAAATTAATCACTCAAATGCGTGTCCTGTGGCGCTAAATGTGCGTCTTGCTGTAAGATAATTCTGTGGAAGTGTCGTACTTATCGTCCTCCGAAAGCTAAGTTCTGCAGAAGTCAATGTACTTACCTCATGATAAACAAAAGTGAAATGCTTTATGTATAGATATCTTAGTTATTACGCTTATTGTTGTGATGATGAAAGTACTGTGCTGTAACGTATTGTTGTGCTATGGAAAAGGCTGTCTCCTTGTAGCTATACCACAAAAGTTACTACTAAAACATGTTTTACTTTGCAGAATAAAACAGAAAAACTGTGCAGAAATAAAACAGAAACACTACAAAAGCAACATTGTAAATTGTCACTGATTAGAAGCGTCGTGATAAAACCGTGTAGTTGTCACTTAAACTAACCACTGTGTCGTCTGGTATCTCACAGAAAGTACATTAAACCCAGAATGTATTTTCAAGTAAACCAAAATGTTGCATTAAAATCTCATTAGCAGTACCAGTATGTGTCCTAAGTATGTAAGCCTGATAGTCGTTACGTAATCGTGCAACTAATAAGCAAGAATGTACAAATACAACACTGTGTCGACTGTTCACTATAACAATGCATTCGTAATTTCTGTTTAAAAATTTCCCTAGGTTCTAGACTGGATATTTAACTTCAAACATTGTTGAATGTTAACAGTTTCTTAAGTCTGACACAGCATACTAGTAATGTAACGTGAAAAATTTTATAGCAAAGACTAAGTTAAAAAGCAGATTATCTTTCAATAAACAGTTTTACGTGTGAAATGTGGTGTAAACCTTTACTCTTCCTAGTGCACAGAGTTTCAACTTCAAAGCAATTATCATGTTGTGTACAACGGTAAAGAATGCTAAAATTTTTCTCAAGGCTAGCGTCTTATGTTATTTTTCTCGGAGTCAGCGGGCGCACGCGGCTGCCTGCTGTGCGAGTCATTGTCTGTCTCTTTGTTGGCGCGCGCCGTTATTGGGATTAGGAGACCTAACTTCTACAAATTCACTCTGACGAGAAGGCCCTGCCCTGTTTCAATCCCGCCAGTTGTGATGCAATTCAGCTCTGTCGTTACGAATACATCGCCTGTCGTCATGTCGGTAGATTCCGTAGTTTCTTCCTTGTCCGTCACGTGGTGGAGAATTTCTCCCTGAATCGTAACTGTGCGCCGAACTGTTGCGTCTGAAATTATTCTGCCTCCCTTGATAATAATTGTTCTGGTTCCCATATTGTCTGTTTCTCTGATTGTCTCTGTGATAGTCATTACTACGGAAATGCGATCTTTCTCTGTAACTATTATTACTCTGCCAACGGTTGTCGTACGGGTGGTGTCTGTTTTGGTTACGATTTGTGTTGTGAGAATAGCCTTGTCGTGTCAAGTTATTACTTCTTTCATCGCGGAATTGCGGCGGATGTGACCTGTAATTGTTGTGTTCCTGGTTTCGCGTTCCACGATTGTCAGTGTCAATTTCTAATTCTTGTAAAAGTCCCTGAAATGCTTCAATGTTATCTTTGCAACGTCCTGCCAAAATAATATGTCTCCAATATTCGGGCAGTTTGATTAAGCAAATGCGGATGAGTTCTGAGGGGCTGTATGGGATTGACAGGTATTGATTCTTGTGCAACATGTCTTCAAAATATTTCACAAGACTGGAAAATTCAGATTGTTCAAAGTGTTTCATCATTATGATGCTATGTTTTACTCGGTCTTGTGTGGCTTGAGACCAATATGCTGAGAGGAAGGCATGGTAAAATTCTCCTTCACTGTGGCAATCGTGAATGACCGATCGCATTCTTACAGCTGGTTCATTCTCTAAATAGCCACACATAAATTCTAACCTGTGCTCCAATGACCAGTTGGGAGGAAAACAATGAGAGAATTGATGGAGCCACGCTTGTGGATGAATGTCGTTGCCGGAATTCTTAAATGTTTTGAATTTACGTGTAGTAATGAATAGCTTATAGTCAAAATCATCATGTCGGCGAGTCGCATGTCGGTCATTGTTACGTCGTGTCGGCCGTTCCATCTCAAAATTCGGTGCACATTGCCAATTTCTTTCATAAGTTCCGAAATGCCCTGTGTTATTATTTTGCGGTTTTTCCGTGTTTCTAAGTCCCTCTTCCCGTGTTGGAGCGCCAGTGTCCTCTGAAATACGTAATTCTTGTATTACCTGTGTCAGCTGATCTTGTACTTCCCGGATTTCTCTTTGGTGTTGTGTATTAATTTGATTCTGATTTTGTTTGAATTTTCTAATTGGTTTATACTCTTCTGTGTCAGTGAAGGCTACAGGTCTTGTGTCATTCAGATCATCATCTACCTTTGTTGATAAGTTAGTGACCTGATCCGAAATTTCGGCTACTTTCTCCGATAGTGAACACATTTCCTCAGTGTGTTTTTCTGAACCAAGTTTCAGAGTGTCCATTTGTGTTGAAATCGAATCTACTGTGTCCTTTAAGTTTTCCTGAGTTATTGCAAGTTGCGTAACCGAATCGGTAGATGCAACTGAGTCAATTTTAGCCCACAAGGTCTCATGATTTTCATGAACAATGGCTTGCAGTTCTTTTATGGCTGCTTCGTGATTCTGTAATGCATTTTCATGCCGCGAAAAAATAGGTTGAAAATGCTCACAAATTTGTGTTTTTACGTCATTACAGACTTTTTGACATTTCGATTCAATGTTATGTAACTCAGTAGTTAAATCTTCACGTGTTTGTTCAAGTGTGGTGTCTAACTTTTGAAGATTTTGTTCCATTGTGTCTAACTTCTTAAGATTTTGTTCCACTGTGTCTAACTTTTTAAGATTTTGTTCCACTGTATCTAACTTTCGAAGATTTTGTTCCATTGTGTCTAACTTTTGAAGCTTTTGCTGTGTTTGTCCCATTTGCTGTATTAATTGTAATAACAATGCACTGGTGTCTGGAACATGTTCCTCAGTGCTTTTCGGCAGTGAATTTGCACCGGAAACATTCACATTTTGACGAGCAGAAAATGTGTCTTGACTTATTTGAGAAAACGGTGAGGATCCAAAACCTGAATCTACAGTATTTGCGAGATTGTTTCCTGTCATTTCTGATTCCTGAGGCGAGCTGTTGCCGACCGATCGATCGATAATGCTTCCCTGTTCTCTACATGTTTCAATGTCTACACCATTATTTGACACCCGCTCCAATTCCCTATGCACAGTTACCAAATTACTACTTTGAATATTTGTTAATTCATTACATGGTGGCGTTAACACACTGCTTTCGTCTTCACTGTCATTTCTCAGTTTACTTTGGAGCCTAGTATTACGTTTTTCACACGCCATTATTGTCACAGTATTTCACACGATAACACAGAAAAGCGCAATTTGAAGAGCAAAATAAAATAACATAGCAATGGAAATAATGTCTACGTAATTGCCAGCACAGCTGCGAAATACTTGGCGCAAATCTACATGCATGCCACAACTGTTTTACTGTACAACAATGAAAAACTACAACTACAAAGGAGATTTTCTCTACAATTCCGCGCTAGCAATAAACAATAGCTACACTAATTACACAAACTACAAGAAAAAAAAATCAGAAGATTCCAGTGAGGTATCCTCGGCTAAGGGTCGACATATGAAACGTCCCCTGACTAACATTAAACTATACCTTTCACAAATCACTTACCTCACAAAAATCTTCGCTGCTCAAGCTACTGCAATACAGCGAGCGCCACTACTGCCAGCTAAATAAAAGATTCAAACTATGGAAGGCACTAACTACTGATAGGGATAGTTAGCAAATGAAAGATATTAATAGAGAACAAACAATGTATTTACCTTGATATCATCATATATAAATATAGCAGTTCATGACAAATTACAAATCTCCGCCATCTCTCTCCCCACATCCACCACTGCTGGCGGCTCACCTCCAACTGCGCAACGCTACGCGCTGTTCACAGCCAGCTGCCTAACACTACAATGCGAGTATTACAACAATGTAAAGCAGCCACAGACTCCACACAGCATAGCCAGTGATTTTCATATAGAGGTGGCGTTACCAATAAAAAAACCTAAACAGCCTACTTACATAGAGAAAATATAAACAGCCTACTTACAGCAGTACCTGCGTTAGGGGTTAAAATTGACGCAACGCCAGGTCGGTTAAACCAAGGAACATTTACAATAAACCGACCTGGACTGTTCTTTGGAGAATGCTCAGAAATCTGTGGAGCAAACCACAGATTCATACCAATTGTAATTGAAAGAACTTCAGTAAACATATTTATCAAGTGATTATCTAAGATAATCTAAGGAGTTAGTTAAAATGTATAACATTAGAGTGTCAATGTAAAATAACTAAATAATTAGTACACCTTGAAATACATCACATGACTGAAAGTAAGTAATGGTCTCCTAAACCAAGAAATAGTAAATTAACAACTACTTCTGATGAGGAAATTTAATCCAAATCCCTCAAATATCCCCTCTCATATGATTCTCCCTATTCATTATATTTTCAGCTACATTAATTTCATTTAATCAAATAAACTTTTTCTCATTTAAACCAAATCTTATTAAAAGAGCAAAAAAAAGAATAATTGATATAAAAAACTTGAATTGAAAATGATAACAAACTTATTTTCAACATTTTATCCATCAACTAATATCTTCAATTTATCAATAAATTGAACTAGAACATTCTTAGGATTATTATTAATCCCATCAATGTTTTGACTTACACCATCACGGATTAATATTATTTGAAATAAACTAAACTTAACCTTACACAATGAATTTAAAACATTACTAGGACCAAAATCATTTAATGGAACAACATTCATCTTTATCTCAATTTTTATTATAATACAATTTAATAATTTTATAGGATTATTCCCTTACATCTTTACTAGAACAAGACATTTAGCATTAATATTTGCAATCGCTCTACCTATATGAATAAGATTTACGGTATTTGGATGAATTAATCATACCAATCACATATATACATACCTTGTTCCTCAAGGAACACTGCCTGCATTAATATCATTTATAGTATTAATTGAAACAATTAGAAATGTCATTCGACCAGGTACACTAGCAGTACGACTAGCAGCAAATATAATTCCGGGACACTTGCTATTAACATTACTAGGAAATACAGGACCATCTATAGCAATAAACTTAATTTCACTATTAATTATTGGGCAAATACTTCTATTAATCTTAGAATCAGCAGTAGCAATAATTCAAGCTTATGTTTTGTCAATTTTAAGAACTTTGTTTTCTAGAGAAGTATACTAAACCTATGTTAACAACTCCCTCAAACCACCCATTCCACTTAGTAGATTATAGACCTTGACCATTAACAGGAGCAATTGGAGCAACAGTTCTAGTATCAGGATTAGCAAAATGATTTCACCTATTTAACATTAACTTATTTATAATCGGATTCGGAATTACCCTACTAACTATAATCCAATGATGACGAGATGTAGTACGAGAAGGGACATACCAAGGGCTACATAGGGGATTTGTATCAATTGGATTACGATGAGGAACAATTTTATTTATTGCATCTTTGTTTCATTTTTCTGAACATTTTTTAGAAGAAGACTAGCACCTACTTTTGAACTAGGGATACTATGACCCCCAATAGGAGTTCAACCTTCTAATCCTATACAATTTCAGCTATTCTTTTGGCATCAGGAGTAACAGTAACATGAACACATCATAGTTAATAGAATCTAATCATACTCAAGCATTACAAGGACTATTCTTTACAGTATTACTAGGACTATACTTCACTATACTTCAAGCATACGAATATTGAGAAGCACCCTTCACCATTGCAGATGCAGTTTATGGATCAACATTCTTTGTTGCAACAGGATTCCATGGTCTTCATGTAATTATTGGAACAATTTTCTTATCAACATGTCTACTTTGACATTCAATAAACCAATTCTCACCAAGACACCACTTTGGATTTGAAGCAACAGCATGATACTGACACTTTGTAGACGTAGTATGATTATTCTTATACATCTCTATTTATTGATGAGGTAGATAATTGTTTTTCTAGTATAAATAGTACATTTGACTTCCAATCAGAAAGCTTGATATAATTCAAGAAAAACAATCCTGATTTTATCTACAAGAATTTTTATTAGATTTATTATCCCAATAATTGTTACAATCCTTGCAACAACATTATCAAAACAATTAATAAATGACTGAGAAAAAAGATCACCATTTGAGTGTGGATTTGACCGAAAAAGATCAGCACGAATACCATTCTCACTTCGATTCTTCTTAATTGCAGTAATTTTCTTAATTTTTGATGTAGAAATCGCACTAATCCTTCCAATTGTAATTATTTTTAAAACTTCAGACATTATAATCTGAAAAGTATCAACAACATTTTTTATTATAGTATTACTAGGCGGACTATAGTATTCAAAAAGTAATGATATAATCAATCAACCTTAAATAGAAGAAGAAGCGAAATATTGCAGTCAGTTTTGACCTGGAAGGTTGGTAAATAAAATACCCTTATTCTTATTAATTGAAGCCAAAAAAGAGGCGTATTACTGTTAATAATATAATTGAACTATAAAGTTCCAATTAAGGAAACGTAAAGCCAATATGAAAGCTGCAAACTTTTTATATTAGCGGTTAAACTCAGTTAACATTTCTAAAATTTATATAGTTTAAAAAAAACATTACATTTTCTCTGTAAAAATAATATATGTATATTTATAAATACCTAAAAGATAAAATACTTCCTTAATATCTTCAGTGTCACGCTCTAATTATAAGCTATTTAAGTAAACGAAAAATAACACCACCAAAATAAATATTCAAAAAATAAAAGTTAAAAGATAAGTCTTAAAATTAGAATCATACGAACCCTCTATATGACCAATTAAATAAATTAATAGTCAATATAAACCTTGACCACCAAATAATTCACCTCAACCATTATCAAATGATTTAGATGAATAATAACCTAATTTTAAAGGAATATATCTAATAAACTTAGTTGAAAGAAAGGGTATAAACCATATAGAACCAGCAAATCTGACAAAAGAAAGTATACTTAAAAAAAATAAATTTGGAGAAAAATAAAAATTAGAAATGAGATAACCCAAATAAGCACCTAAAACAACTACAGTAATAGTTAAAAACTTTAAATAATAAGGCAAGGCATTCACATGAGGAACAGGGAAAATTAATCAAGACAAAAGGCTACCACATAAAACAGCAACAAACAATAAACCAATTATACCAAACGAAACATAATAACCCTTATCATCAAAAGAAAATCTAGAATAAAAATTATTATCACCAGACATTGAATAATAAAGAAGACGAAAAGAATAAGAAGCAGTTAAACCAGTAGAAAAGAAATAAAGAAAAAAATTCAAGCAATTAATTCAACTTAAACAAACCATCTCAAGAATTAAATCCTTTGAATAAAACCCTGCTAGAAATGGTATACCACACAAAGACAAACTAGAAACATTAAAACAAACTGAAGTTAAAGGTATAAATTTAACAATTGCACCTATAAAACGAATATACTGAGAATCCTGTAAATTATGAATTATTGAACCTGCACACATAAACAATAACGCCTTAAATAAAGCATGAGCTAATAAATGAAAAAATGCAAGTTTTGGATAACCCATAGCCAAAATTCTTATTATTAAACCAAGTAGTCTTAAAGTAGAAAGAGCAATAATTTTCTTCAAATCAAATTCAAAATTAGCCCCCAAACCAGCCATCAATATAGTTATACAACCAATTAAAAGTAAGAATCAACCACAATTATAAGTATCTAATATCGGTCTGAAACGAATTAATAAATAAACCCCAGCAGTAACAAGATTAGAAGAATGAACCAAAGCAGAAACAGGAGTAGGAGCAGCCATAGCAGCAGGAAGTCAAGAAGAAAAGGGAATTTGAGCTCTTTTAGTTATAGCTGCTAAAACAGTTAATATAGTAATAAGCTTTATTTCAAAAGAATTAGAAATAAAATCATAATAAAAAATATAATTTCAACCACCAAAATTCAATATTCAAGCAATAGAAATTAAAATAGCAACATCACCAATACGATTAGAAAGTGCAGTTAACATACCTGCACTATACGATTTCACATTTTGGTAGTAAATAACTAAACAATAAGAAACTAAACCCAAACCATCTCATCCTAATAAAATTCTAATCAAATTAGGACTAATAATTAAAAAACCTATAGAAAGAATAAATATTAAAACAATAACAAAAAACGATTTATATTCTTTTCTCCCAATATATAATCCTCTCTATAATAAATAACCAAAGAAGAAATATATATAACAAAAGACATAAAAATAAGAGACATTCAATCCAAAATTAAAGTTATAACAACCATAGAACCATTTAAATTAAAAAGTTCTCATTCAACAAAAACTCTATAATCAGTTATTAAATAATAAATACCCCAAAAAAAATATAGTTCTAGAAAAAAATAAAGAAAAAAACTCAAAGAATAAATAGAAAATAAATTCACAGCCTAAGACAAAAAATTCTTATCATTGATTCCACAAAACAACATTTTTAATTAAAATACTTAAGCAACCTAAACAAAAAAATACTCACCCTTTAAACAAAGAATGTTTAAATGTAAAAGTAAAAGATGATATTCACGAAAATAACCAAGAGAACAAGTATAAACACCAGAATAATAATTACCATGCTGAGAATAAGAATACATACATTAAGTATAAACAGCCCTAAAAAAAGACAAAAAAATCAAAGCAAAAGATCTAAAAGAAAATCAAGACATAATTCAATTTAATAATCTAAGTTCACCTACCAAATTTAAAGAAGGAGGAGCAGCTATGTTAGATGATCTCAAAAGGAATCATCATAAAGCCATTTTGGTATCGAATTAATTATACCCTTGTTAATTAATAGTCTTCGTCTACCTAAACGTACATTAGTAATATTAGACAAACAAAATACAGCAGAAGAACATAAACCATGACCAACCATTAAAGAAAGAGAACCTATATGACCTCATCAATTCATGGTCATCAGTCTTCCAATAACCATTATTATATGAGCAACAGAAGAATATGCAATTAAAGACCTTAAATCAACCGGACGAAAACAAATAAATCTAACAATAACCCCACCAGATAAACCCAAAGACAATCAAAAATAATTAAACTTTAAACCCGAATAAGAAATAACCTTCATAACACGAAAAATACCATAACCACCTAACTTTAATAAAACACCAGCAAGAATCATTCTACCTGAAATAAGGGCCTCAACATGAGCCTTAGGAGGCCATAAATGACCCTAAAATATTGGCATCTTTACTAAAAAAGGAAAAATTATAAACACATAAAATATAAAATAATAAGAACCAAAATCAACCAATAAAGGAAAATATAAAGTATTAGAAAAATCCTAAATCCTAAATAATACTAATAATAAAGGTAATCTAGCAACCAGAGTACAAAAAATTTAATAAACACCAGCCTGTAAGCGTTCAGATTGATAACGTCTACCCAAAATCAAAAGTAAAGTAGGAAATAATCTAGCATCAAAAAAATATAAAAAGAAAGAAGACTCAATATAGCAAACGAACAATAAAGCATAACATTAAAATTATGACGATAAAGATAAAAAATTAGAATGATAAGAACTTAAATAAACTGAACCTCTAGCAGTAATTATTAAAGAACAAATTCAAAAACTAAACAAAATCAAACTAAAAGAAAAATAATCAATACCAAAATAATATCTAATTATAACCAAATCTGCGTATGAATATACACAAATCATAAAAACAAAACTAGACAGAAATATTAAAGAATGAACCAACCATCAACAATTATTAACCAAACAAAGTGGGATAAAAAAAATAGTTATAACAAATACTTTAACATAAAGATAAACAAAAAAAAATCATTTTCATGAGAACCAATTATTGAAACTAAAATAGAAAGACCTAAAGAACCTTCAGAAACAGAAAAAACCAGAAAAATAACAGGAAAAAAATAATCATAATCAAACTCAATAAGAAAAACAATAACTAATATAAATAAAGAAAGAACAATATATTCTAATCTCAAAAGAACCATTAATAAATGCTTACGTTTAGAAGAAAAAACATAAACACCAGCAAAATAAGCCAATAAAGAAGTAAAGACAGAGAATATAAACATTAGTTTTAATAGTTTAAAAAAAACGCCAGTCTTGTAAACCGGAAATAAGTCCAGCCCCCACTTTTAAAACTTCAGAGGTTGAAAAGCTTCCATCATTGGTTCCCAAAACCGATATTTTTAATAAACTAACCCCTGAAATGATCAAAATAATAAATATATCACTATCAAACGTAATAAATATAAATTTTATTAAATTAAGACACCCAATATCAATAATGCTTTTCATTATCCTACAAACTTTTCTAGTTGGACTAATAACAGGAACAATAATGGAAAGATATTGATTATCATATATTTTATTTTTAACGTTTCTTGGTGGTATATTAGTTCTATTTATTTATATTACTAAAATTGCATCAAACGAAATATTTCAACCTAAATCAACTATGACAATTATTACCTTAACAATATGAGTATTTATTATATCAACATTAATTATTTTAGATATAACAAGATTTATAGACGTTTTCAAGAATACTGAAACTATAAATATTGATAATTCGATCAATTATCAAGAAATAACAATATCTTAAAAAACACTATATAATAGACCAACATTCATTATCACAATAATAATAATAGTTTATTTATTTTTATCATTATTAGCAGTTGTTATAATCACTAATATTAACCAGGGGCCTATTCGTAAAATAAGATAATTTACTAATGAGTAAATCCTTATGATTAAGACATCCTTTAATTAAAATCATTAATAACTCTTTAGTTGATTTACCCACACCAACAAATTTTTCATTTTGATGAAATTTTGGGTCCCTACTAGGGTTATGTTTGGTAATTCAAATTGTAACTGGACTATTTTTAGCTATACATTATACATCAAATATTGAAATAGCATTTAGTAGTGTAGTTCGCATCTGCAGAGACGTAAATAATGGTTGAATTATTCGAACCTTACATGCAAATGGAGCTTCTATATTTTTTATTTGTATTTATTTACATGTAGGGCGAGGAATTTACTACAGATCTTACATATACATACACAACTGAATAATTGGTACAGTAATTCTATTCTTAGTTATAGCAACTGCATTAATAGGATACGTTTTACCTTGAGGTCAAATATCATTTTGAGGTGCGACAGTAATTACTAATTTATTATCAGCAATTCCATATTTAGGAACAGATTTAGTTCAATGAGTGTGGGGAGGGTTTGCTGTTGATAACGCAACATTAAATCGATTCTTTACATTCCATTTTGTACTACCATTTATTCTTTCTTCACCAAACAGTGTCTAATAACCCCTTAGGCCTAAATGGAGATATTGAAAAAATTCCATTTCACTCATACTTTACTTTCAGGGATTCTATTACATTTGCATCAATAACATCATTATTAATTATACTGTGCTTGATTAATCCATACCTCCTAGGGGATCCAGATAATTTTGTACCTGCTAACCAATTAGTAACCCCCATTCATATTCAACCAGAATGATATTTCTTATTTCCATATGCAATTCTACGATCAATCCTTAATAAGCTAGGAGGTGTTATTGCATTATTCTTATCAATTAGAATCTTAGTAATTTTACCATTTTATAATAAAACACCATTCTGGGGTATTCAATTCTATCCTTTTAATTAGATTTTATTCTGAATTATAGCAGTTGTTGTATGCTTAGTAACATGAATTGGTAAACGACCTGTTGAAGAACCTTATATTATAACAGGACAAAGCTTAACAATTATCTACTTTACATACTTAATTAATGTTCATGTTGCAAACACATGAGATAAACTAATTAAGGAATAATAAGTTAATTAGCTTAGGAAAAGCATATGTTTTGAAAACATAAAACTAGAAGTTTAACTCTTCTATTAACTTTTCTTAAAAAATTTCACTAAATAAATGTGAAACGTCCCCTTTGAACAATTTATACATGACTGTGCTTAAACTGACATACAATATTTTTAGCGCAACGCAATCTGACTTTCAGGAATCCTTACAAAAATATTTTTAACGCAATGCAATCTGACCTTCAAAAATCCCTACAAAAGAATGGCCCTGACTAACATTAACCTATACGTTTCACAATTCACTTACCTCACAAAAATCTTGGTTACTCGAACTACTGCAATACAGAGGGCACCACTACTGCCAGCTAAATGAAAGATTCAAACTATGGAAGGCACTAACTACTGATAGGCATAGTTAGCAAATGAAAGATATTAATAGAGAACAAACAATGTATTTACCTTAATATCATCAAAAGTCATAATATATATAGGAGTTCATAACATCCATTCTTACAAATATCAAAACTCCGCCATTTCTCTCTCCACATCCACCATTGCTGGCAGCTCACCTCCAACTGCGCAACGCTATGCGCTGTTCACATCCAGCTGTGGCTGCCCAACACTACAATGGCAGACAACAATGCAAACTAGCCACAGACTGCACACAGCACAGCCAGTGACTTTCATACAGAGGTGGCGTTACCCATAAAAAAACCTAAACAGCCTACTTACATAGCCCCTATGCTCCCCACAAAAATTTTAACAAATTGTTTTAGGCAGTGGCCAATAATGATTTGAAAAAATTTTCATAATTACAATAACAAAGAAATCAAAGGCACACACTTATTGATACAATGTTGGTCAAAAGCTAAAATTTTCTCACAGTCCATAAAGACAGTACTGATCATTCATCACAGTAACACTGCAGTGTTTTTCTCAAAGTCTGAGCAGTAAAAGAAAATGCACGCGGAAGTAGTGGATTTCCATGCAGTCTTGAAGAAGTAGTGTTGTTCTTTCAACAGGAAGACAGTGCTGACTCTCGACGTGCAGACAGGTAATGGGCCACAACAGAGGAAACCCACAGCAGTCATTCGACGTGTTGAAGAATATTGGTAGGTAGGTCATCACAGAGTAGACCCACTGTAGTCCTGGTAGAGATTATGGTATTGGTGGGTCACCAGAGGTGCAGACCCACTGCAGTCCTTGTAGAAATAATGGTATTTGTGGGCCATGAAAGATGCAGACTCACTGTAGTCCTTGTAGAAATAATGGTATTGGCGGGCCATCAAAGATGCAGACCCACTGTAGTCCTTGTAGAGATAATGGTATTGGTGGGTCATCAAAGATGCAGACCCACTGTAGTCCTTGTAGAGATGGCCAGCAGCCATCTGTTGTGACTATGCAGGTGCACAGTCACCATTGAAGATAATATAGCAAGTCCATAAACCACCACTTGTGCACTCACAAAGTTTTTGGAATTGTCCTTAGAACCAGCAATGCTGTTATCCAGTCCCTTGCTGAATTATTAACACATGTGCAAACACTAACAGTCCCTACTTCTCACATATTGTCCATATACTATGACCAACAGAAACGTGTGCAGTGAAATGTAACTTACAAGTTAATAATATGATGAACTGGTGTCAATTACAATTTTATAACATAAGAATACAATAACAAAGGTACAGAATACATCATTAAAAACATAATAATACAGATAACATTTGTAGTACAAGCTTTACAAAACAATAGAAATAACATATACATCAGTGTTACAAAAATAACGATATAAGTACATTCATAAAGATCAGAATAACTTTTGAAACATCACCTTCACATATTAGCAACAAAACAGAATAAATAATGTCTCAACATCTTTACAAAGTAAATAACATAGTATTAGAAAAATTCTACAACATAGCTCTCATCAGCTAAACACATAAAGACAGGAAAAACACAAATACACAAGGGTACACAAACATATAGAGGGATGACACAAAAGGAAAGGACAGGGTTTGTTTTACTGCAGTATTTTGCATGGAGATCTCCCTTTGTTCATCAATATTCCCAAAAGTACTATCTAAGCCTGCTTTCTGTATTCTGTTCACATCCTCTTTAAAAATAGTTTTTTTTCCACTGTACTCTACCTTTTTTTTGGCCAAACCATTTTCTTATATCTTCTCAATGCATTTCTTCCAATTCATCATAGTTAGTTTCTTATATAGTCTACCTCCTCTCAAGCTAACTTAAATCTACTGATCTCAGATGCTAAACTAAGGGACAAGGCAATGCACTAGCATAAAACAATTAACACAAACATCAATGACAAAAAATTCAAATTGGCAAAGCAATTGCAATATTGCAACTAATATAAGGCAATGCGCAGCAAACAAGAAAAATAAATTCGTAGTAAAACTGGCTTTACAGAGTAATGTAAAGTGAAAGTTAGTAGCACTATGCCTGGCAAACAGCAGCAGCAATGCTATAACGTATACCTAAGCATGACAAAGCTCAAACAGAAAAAATAGTGCACTAAAGGTAACAATGCAGATACGGGAAATTTATAATCACATCTTAATGTCTAAGTAATTAAAGTGGTGCATCACAAGAAGTTATTCTACCAAAAAAGTTACCAAGTACTTGAAAAGAAAATTATGAATGCAGTTCCTGTGAAGGTAAATGTCTTTGTGCTCCCTCATTTTTTTGAAAAAAATTATTATTTACTCCATCTGTAGACAGAAAATATTTATATTAGTACATCTATAAAATTCTATTTTAACCAATGCTGCAGTGCAGCTAGAAACTACATATTAAAAAATGAAAATATGTACAAAGGACGGCATGAAACATCATTCATTAGCCATATGGCATTTCATAAGGCAGTAAAAATTCTCTCAATTCTCGAGAAGGTGCTTGTCATAATCAGGTGTGCAGATGTAAGTATCTTTCCAAGTAGTGAGCGTGTCATATTTGCGGTGCTTTCTACAAAGGAATGTCAATAGTGAGGATAATGGCCTCCCTTTTTTTTTTTTTTTGCACCTAATGGCTTTCTCTCGTCAGACAACTACCTCTCAGCTGGGCGTCCAAAACGCATTACGTCAAGGTCGCTTACCTTTATTACTGAAATATTTATGACAGCAGTTTCCGCTACAGTGGCAGTCTCATATACAAAATTTCACAGGTCGAGAATTTGCGTTGCAAATGTGTAGAAACAAAATCTTATCAATATAACAGTGTCCAAAAAATTTTCGCCAGCATTGTGATACATTCACGCATTTACATACATTTCATAACTCTTAAAGTACGATTCCTGGTTTCCAACAACCTTTCCACAAATCAGAGTCCCTAACCACTACTCATTATTCCTTACCTTATTATACATATACATATCGTCGACACTTCTAGAATATTTCATCATAACAGATACATAGCATAATCAAATTCCTCATATAGCATCACCTTATTGATCATAAACATACCTCAACAGCATAATACACATCGTCGTCATAATAATGTCATAACAACCTCAGTCAAATCTTAAAAACGTCGTAGCTTTCTGCAATAATGTCAAAACCTAAAAAAATTCTCTGCCCATTTCAATAGTGTCATCTACCTCAAACGTACTTTAAAAATCGTGATCCCACACCAAATACGTCATTCAAAGCTCTCATAGTATCACAATGACTCCGAAAAAATATGAACAATTCACGAAGTATAGGCAAAAATACAATTTCGTAAGTGTGAAGCAATCCAACTCTGCAATTGCGTAAACATGTGTCACTGACGTAGTAAAAAAAATGTTTATCTCTCAGTTAAATGGTCAGATAGCTGTGTAATTTGTGTGTTAGAGAAATATGGTACCGATGTGTAAAGTTGTATAAGCAAATACCATATTAGCTAGGGCTCCTTGTGCTTGCCAAACACATGGTACACAAAGTAGGCGTGTGCCCCCCTGAGGATTAATATAATTATACCCCCAGGTGTTACAGATTATTGCAATGGAATGAAATGTGTCACGGAAAAACTTTGTATCATTGTACTTTAAATATTTTTAAAAATAAATGTTTTAAGTACAAAATTAATCACTCAAATACATGTACTGTAGCGCTAAACTGTGTGTCTTGTTGTAAGATAATCTCTGTGGAAGTGTCGTAGTTGTCGTCCTCCGAAAGCTAAGTTCTGCACGAGTCAATGTACTTACCTCATGATAAACAAAAGTGAAATGCTTTGCGTATAGATATCTTAGTTATTACGCTTATTGCCATGATGAAGAAAGTACTGTGCTGTAAGGTATTGTTGTGCTACGGAAAAGGCAGTCTCATTGTAGCTATACCACAAAAGTTACTACTAAAACATGTTTTACTTTCCAGAATAAAACAGAAAACAGTGCGGATATAAAACAGAAACACTGCAAAAGCAACATTGTAAATTGTCACTCATTAGTAGTGTCGTGATAAAATCGTGTAGCTGTCACATAAACTAACCACTGTGTCATCTGGTATCTCACTAAAGTACTTTAAATCCGGAATGTATTTTCAAGTGAACAAAATGTTGCATTAAAATCTCATTATCAGTACTGGTAAATGTTCTAAGTATGTGAGCCTTATAGTCGTTACGTAATCGTGCAACTAACAAGCAAGAATGTACAAATAACAACACTGTGTCGTCTGTTCACTATAAAACAGCATTCGTAATTTCTGTTTAAATAAGTTCTCTTGGTTCTTGATTGGATATTTAACTTCAAACATTGTTGCATATTAACAGATTCTAAGTCTGACAAAGCATACTAGTAATGTAAAGTGAAAAGTTATATGGCAAAGACAAAGTTAAAAAGCATATTATCTTTCAATAAACGGATTTACATGTGATGTGTGGTGAAATCCTTTACTCTTCATAGAACTCAGAGTTTGAACTTGAATGCAATTGTCATATGGTATATGTCGGTAAAGAATACTGGAATTTTTTTCTCAAGGTTAGCGTCTATGTTATTTTTCTCTGAGCCAGCCGGCGCACGCAGCTGCTTGCGGTGCGAGTCATTGTCTGTCTCTTTGTTGGCGCCCGTTGTTATTGGGATTAGGAGACCGAACTTCTACAAATTCGCCTTGCCGAGAGGGCCCAGCTCTGTTAGAATCCCGCCAGTTCTGTTGAAATTCACGTCTGTCGTCATGTCGGTCGATTCCACAGTTTCTTTCTTGTCGGTCACATGGTGGAGAATTTCTCCCTGAATCGTAACTGCGCACTGAACTGTTGCGTCTGAAGTAATTCTGTCTCCCGTGATAATAATAGTTCTGGTTGCCATATTGTCTGTTTCTATGATTGTCTCTGTCATATTCATTACTACGGAAATGCGAACTTTATCTGTAACTATTACTCTGGTAGTGGTTGTCGTACAGGTGGTGTCTGTTTTGGTCACGATATGTGTTGTGAGAATAGCCTTGTCGTGTCCAGTTATTATTTCTTTCATCGTGGAATTGCGACGAATATGACCTGTAATTGTTGTGTTCCTGTTTCCGCTTTCCGCGATTGTCAGCGTCAATTTCTAATTCTTGTAAGAGTCCCTGAAAAGCTTCAATGTCGTCTTTGCAACGTCCTGCCAAAATAATATGTCGTAAATGTTCAGGCAATTTGATTAAGCAAATGCGGATGAGTTCTGAGGGGCTGTATGGGTTTGACAGGTATTGATTCTTGTGCAACATGTCTTCAAAATATTTGGCAAAACTGGAAAATTCAGATTGTTCAAAGTGTTTCATCATCATGATGCTATGTTTTACTCGGTCTTGTGTAGCTTGAGACCAATATGCTGAGAGGAAGGCATGGTAAAATTCTTCTTCACTGTGACAATCGTGAATGAACGATCTCATTCTTACAGCTGGTTCATTCTCTAAGTAGCCACACATAAATTCTAATCTGTGCTCTAATGACCAGTTGGGAGGAAAACAATGAGAGAATTGATGGAGCCATGCTTGTGGATCAATGTCGTTGCCAGAATTCTTAAATGTTTTGAATTTACATGTAGTAATGAACAGCTTATAGTCAAAATCATCATGTCGGCGAGTCGCATGTCGGACATTGTTACGTCGATTCGGCGGTTCCATCTCAAAATTCGGTGTACCTTGCCAATTTCCTTCATAATTTCCGAAGTGCCCTCAGTTATTATATTGTGGCTGTTCCATATTTCTATGTCCCTCTTCCTGTATTGGAGCGCCAGTGGCCTCTGAAACACGTAATTCTTGTATTACCTGTGTCAGCTGATCTTGTACTTCCCGGATTTCTCTTTGGTGTTGCGTATTAATTTGATTCTGATTTTGTTTGAATTTCCTAATTTGTTCATACTCTTCTGTGTCAGTGAAGGCTACAGGTCTTGTGTCATTCAGATCATCATCTACCTTTGTAGATAAGTTAGTGACCTGATCCGAAAGTTCGGCTACTTTCTCCGATAGTAAACACATTTCCTCAGTGTGTTTTTCTGAACCAAGTTTCAGAGTGTCCATTTGTGTTGAAATCGAATCTACTGTGTCCTTCAAGATTTCCTGAGTTTTTGCAAGTTGCGTAACCGAATCGGTAGATGCAACTGAGGTCAATTTTAGCCCACAAGGTCTCATGATTTTCATGAACAATGGTTTGCAGTTCTTTTATGGCTGCTTCGTGATTCTGTAATGCATTTTCATGCCGCGAAAAAATAGGTTGAAAATGCTCAGAAATTTGTGTTTTTACGTCATTACAGACTTTTTGACATTTCGATTCAATGTTATGTAACTCAGTAGTTAAATCTTCACGTGTTTGTTCAAGTGTGGTGTCTAAATTCTGAAGATTTTGTTCCATTGTGTCTAACTTTTTAAGATTTTGTTCAACTGTGTCTAACTTTTTGAGATTTTGTTCCATTGTGTCTAACTTTTTGAGATTTTGTTCCACTGTGTCTAACTGTTGCTGTGTTTGTCTCTGGTGTTGTTCCATTGTGTCTAACTTTTGAAGATTTTGTTCCATTGTGTCTTATTTTTCTAGCCTTTGTCCCATTTGTTGCATTAATTGTAATAACAATGCACTGGTGTCTGAAACATGTTCCTGAGTGTTTTTCGGCAGTGAATTTGCACCGGCAATATTCACATTTTGACAAGCGGAAAATGTGTCTTGACTCATTTGAGAAAACGGTGAGAACCCAAAACCTGAGTCTACAGTATATGCAATATTGTGTTCTGTCATTCCCGAGTCCTGAGGCGAGCTGTTGCCGACCGATCGATCGATAATGCTTCCCAGTTCACTACCTGCTTCACTGTCTACACCATTATTTGAGGTCCGCTCCATTTCCCTATGCACAGTTACCAAATAACTACTTTGAATGTCTGTTAATTCATTACACAGCGGTACTGGTAAGCTACGCTCGTCGTCACTATTATTTCTCTGTTTACTTTGGAGCCTAGTGTTACGTTTTTCACACGCCGTTATTGTCACAATATTTCACACGATAACACAGAATGTAAGAGAACACATTAACATAGCACTGAAAATAATATCTCGTTAATTGCAAGCGCAGCTGCGAAATACTTGGTGCAAATCTACATGCATGCCACAACTGTTTTACTGTACAACAAAGAAAGACTGCAACTACAAAAGAGATTCTCTCTACAATTACGCGCTAGCAATAAACAATAGCTACACTAATTACACAAACTACAAGAAAAAAATCAGAAGATTCCAGTGAGGTATCCTCAGCTAAGGGTCGACATATGAAACGTCCCCTTTGAAAAATTTATACATGAGTGTGCTTAAACTGACATACAATATTTTTAGCGCAACGCAATCTGACTTTCAAATATCCCTACAAAAATATTTTTAGCGCAACGGAATCAGACTTTCAAAAATCCCTACAAAAGAATGGCCCTGACTAACATTAACCTATACGTTTCACAAATTACTTACCTCACAAAAATCTTGGTCACTCAAACTACTGCAATACAGCAAGCACTACTACTGCCAGCTACATAAAAGATTCAAACTACGGAAGGCACTAACTGCTGATAGGGATAGTTAGCAAATGAAAGATATTAATAGAGAACAAACAATGTATTTACCTTAATATCATCAAAAGTCATAATATATATAGGAGTTCATAACATCCATTCTTACAAATATCAGAACTCCGCCAGTTCTCTCTCCACATCCACCATTGCTGGCGGCTCACCTCCAACTGCACAACGCTACGTGCTGTTCACATCCAGCTGCCGCTGCCCAACACTACAATGGCAGACAACAATGCAAACTAGCCACAGACTGCACACAGCACAGCCAGTGATTTTCATACAGAGGTGGCGTTACCAATAAAAAAACCTAAACAGCCTACTTACAAATGAAATAAATAAAATCTTGAAACCAATAAAGAAAATAAAAAATTCAAAGATAAAGGCAAAAAACTTTTTCAAGCGAAGTCCATTAACTTATCATAACGAAAACGTGGTAATGTACCCCAAACTCAAATAAAACCAAAGGACATAACAGCAAGCTTAATAAAAAATATAAAAGAATAAAAATCACCGCCTAAAAAAATTAAAGCTAATAATATTCTTATAAAAACAATTCTAGTATACTCAGCTAAAAAAATTAAAGTAAACCCACCTGCACCATATTAAATATTAAAACCTGAAACTAACTCAGACTCACCTTCGGCAAAGTCAAAAGGAGTACGGTTAGTTTCAGCTAAACAAGAAGCAAAACAAGCTAAAGCTAAAGGAAAAGAAATAATAATAAATCAACAATAAAGCTGATAATTTATAAAATCAAACATGTCGAAACTACCAATTAAAATAATCAAAGATAATAAAATTAAAGCCAAACTAACTTCGTATGAAATTGTTTGAGCAACAGACCGAAGAGAACCTAACAAAGAATAATTTGAATTACAAGACCAACCAGCAATTATAATGGTATAAACACCTAATCTAGTACAACATAAAAAAACTAAAATCCATAAGAAAAAGAACATATATAAGTTAAGTAAGGGAAAATCACTCAAACAGCCAAGGAAATTATTAAATTAAAAACTGGAGAAAAATAATACACATTAATCTGTCAAAATAGTAATCTGATTAATATTAATCAATAAAATAAAAAGTATTTCAACCATATGGTCTTTTCGTACTAATATGAATTAATAATCTGGGCTACTGCACCCAAAATTTTTCTTAATCCAACATCGAGGTCGCTATCTGCTTTGTCGATATGAGCTCTCAAAAACAATTACGCTGTTATCCCTAAGGTAACTTAATCTTATGATCATAAATTACAGATCAAAACAACAAACATAATTAAATGATATAATAATGAAGAGTTTATTTATTCTTCATGTCACCCCAACAAAACATCATCATTAAATATAGAAAGACAAACAACAAACTGTATAAAAGTAAAATGTTAAGCTCTATAGGGTCTTATCGTCCTAAAGAAAAATTTAAGCCTTTTGACTCAAAAGTTAAATTCAAAAATTTATTAAGAGACAGTCAATTTCTCGTCAAGCCATCCATTCCAGCCACTAATTAAGAGACTAATGATTATGCTACCTTTGCACGGTCAAAATACCGCGGCTCTTCAAAAGTCCGCTCAGTTAGCAGGCCAGACCTCAAAGTATTTTCAAGAGGACATGTTTTTGATAAACAGGCGGAAATCAATTGTGCCTAGTTCCTTATAATAAATTGACAAGGTAAAAATTATATGCAAATAAATATACTAATTCTATCATTATTACAAAAATTTTAAAATTAAATAAATAATCTTAATAAAAAACCTAAAATACTTGTAAAATGAAAATAAAAAATAATGAACTAAAATGTAATCTTAAAGATAGCTGGTTTAAAGCTTAGTATTATATTTCATAAAACAAATTATAGGTTATTAACTTCAAAGCTTATCCCTTAATGAATAAATAAGTTAATATTTATACTTAAAAAATTAAATAAAAACAATTAACTTCAAAAAATTAAATTTTTTCTTAAGCAACTAGATATCTTTGGAAACGATTAACATCTCATTTCTATAAATAATTTAATAATTATTATGATACATTAACTATAAATTATTTATAAATCAAGAGACAAGTAAAGTAAATACTAAAATTTTGATAAACCCTGATACAAAATGTACAATAAATAAAATCTCCTTTTTAAAATTTAAAATTACATTACATTACCAATTACATTACCAATAAACTATAATCTAAGAAATCAATTCTACAAAATATACTAAGACAAAATTCGACAACATTATTTTTATTAAATAAGTAAACAAACAAAAAATAAATATAATAGAATAAATAATCAAATTATCCTGATTTGCACAGAAAAATTTTCAGTGTAAATGAAACACTTTACTAATAAGCTATATCTTGAAACTCTTCCTAGATACACTTTGCAGTACATCTACTATGTCACGACTTATCTCATCTAAATTGAAGCTACCTTAAAATAATAAAATAGAATAATCAATAATGAGAGCGACGGTTGATGTGTACTGTAATGACACATTCCTATGCAGAGACATACAATATCTTAAAACCTGCGCCAAAGATAAATTGAGAGGCATGTATATTATAATCTTTGTAAAGTTCACATTGGATTCTCTTTTGTTTGATACTCCAAGGAGCTAAGGGACACTTTCGATTGTTGCCTTGTGGAGGATGGACGTGATTTTCGGACTGTGCGGAAAGGCAGACATATGGTTGGTAATTATGGTTTGTGCGACGAGCACAGCAAGTCTTATTGTGTTGTGAATAAAAAATAGTGAAAAGTATCGAAGTGTTACGAAAATTATTTAAAGCAACGTTGCATTGTATTCCTTGGTTTCCACCGTCTTCGTGAAGTGAACCGATGCCGACTCATGATGGTACACACGGTCAACAAAGAGAAGAATATCGATGGCGACTAATGAATTAATATTGTGGCAGAAGGACTAATTCTACGTCTAAGGTGAGAACTCTGATTAAATCAATAATGACGTGGAATTTAAAAATATAAAATGTATTTTATTTATTTCGCCACACTGGCGACCGCTGACAGGGACAGTGCTGGTGGAACAAAGAGTAAGTACTTCATTGTCATGCTACAAATGTACTTGTACTAATTACTGCTTCTCTGTTACATGACGCACATGGAAAATGACGAATAAGGTGAAACAATATTAACTGTATAAACGGATGGCACAATAACCAGAAGGAACAAGGACAAGGATTTACAAACCTAACGTAATCGTGAGTGACGCAGCTCAGCCGTAATTAAGGTAGGAAAGCGCAAACGCATGCAGCGGCTGCACCTTGGCTTAGCTCCACTTAAAGCAGAACCTTTTCCTTTCCATATTAAAATCCTGGTAGTGTTTGTGGCAACACACAATTACACTTTGATAATTACTTTTTTATGTTCAACAATCGCAGAATTAGAAGACGTAGTGCGCCATCTTGTAAATTTCCGACGCGCAACAAATAACAATCGCGAGATATTTTTATTAATTCAACTGCGAGAGAATTTAAAGATTTACATTAACAGTAAAGTACAGATAAAAATAATATCTTCACAATGGAATCGAAGAACTTTAATTTGACAAATGTTCATGGACACGTCACCGATTCTGACAATAGTGACGTAAATGATGACACAATTAGTTTTTCAGCACAACATAATGTAGAAGTAAATACAATTCAATTGCACTCCACTGGGATTAACAATAACGAACCACTTGCAAATGAAACCTTGTGCACAGTCGATGAAGCATCGATTACCAGATCAGATGAAAATATTTCGCATGAAATCAGTGAACCTAGCCCGGTTTCGATTCAATCAGACTGTGGCAGAGAAACAATGGCAACAAATAATGGCATAAATACAAACACACAAGCTTCGTCAGTTACGCTTGAGGCATTATATAGTCTGATGTGAAACATGAGCGAGAAACTGGGGAATCTAGAAATGAGCCATAACATGACAAACACAAAATTGTCAAACATGGAAATTGAGTTCCAACAGCAGTTTTCAAGTGTAAACACGCAATTTGAAAACATACACAGACATTTCCATCAACGCTTAAATAAACTCACCAATGAAATTGATCAAAAGATCGAAGACAAACTCATCAAAACCGTCAATAGTGTATACAATGTATTGGCAAATGACTTAGAAAAGAAATTGTCAGATCTTACAAACAAACAGGAACAGGAACTGTCAGAAATAGTAGAAACACACAATCAAACACAAACCGTACAAAAAGAAATACATGAAAACGTACAGGCTATTCAATTAAATTTAACAAGAGTACAGTCCGCATTTGAAGAAATACCTGACCAAGTTAATAAAGTTAACGAAGAAGTCGGTTTTCTGAAACAGGAGACTCGATGTATCAACGCAGACATTATCAAAATAAATGAAACTTTAGAAAACGGTAATGTAAATGAATCAATAACCGACCGGGAAAAAAAACTTTTTAAAAAATTAGGTAATGAAATCAAAGTAGCCGAGGACAGAATACGCAAGGAAATTGCTGGCAGACTGAATGTTTCAAATGACTTGCCTACATTAAGCAACAGGCAGCGTGACACTTATTCGCCCGTGCCAGATTAAGATGTCAATAACGCAGAACATCATGCGCCCAGTCCGGCGTATGTGCACGCACCAGCACAGGCAAACAATGGCTATTCGCCAAACGCGGTGCTGCAACAGGCAGTAGGCGTGTCGCCTTGCATCTCGACGATTCTAGTCGATGAGAGCCTGTTGAAACATAGACAGTTTCCAGTTTTCTCCACAGAATCCAGAAAAACTCATCCAGTCGTATTCGTAAGAACATTTAAAAATGTCTTACCAAGAAACTGGACTGAGGCACAGAAGATTAGATATGTAGTAGGCTTCACACAAGGCGACGCACTTTTGTGGGCCACAGACATGGCTGAACAGTGCCTCACCTACGAACAATTTGAACAGGCTTTCTTGGAGAAATATTGGACTGCTGGGGTCCAAGAAAGACTGCGCCGTGAGGTATTCAACCCACAACCGTTCAACCTCAAAAACGGCGGGTTGAGAAAGTATTTCGAAAAGTACTTGAATAAGACGCGCTATTGGAACAATCCAATACCACACGTAGATGTTCTCAAAATTCTGAGAAACAAACTACCCGCGAACTTACGCGAAAAAATGGTAACCATACCGCAGAACGACCTTGAATATTTTCTTTCCGTGCTTGACTCAATTGATCTAATATACGAAGAAGAGCTGAGCAAAAGTAATCGGAATGAATATTCCGGAACCAATCAAAACAACGGTAACGGATATCATTTTAATGGCAGTGGACAAAACCCACACAGTTGGCATCCGTATGCGACAAGGCCAAATAATGGAACCTGGAATTACGGAGATCGGAGGAATTCGGCGCCACAGAGACGTGAAGACCGAAGGTATAGTACAGATTACGGTCCACGCCAGTATGGAAATGATAAAAATCACGTGAATGATTGGTCAGGCCCGCGTGATGAAAGGCGGCACACAAATGAAAATTACAATAGTTACAGTAATAGGAATGACAGACCAAGGAGGAATAGCGACGGCCGGTCGCAAGAAAATGTTGCACGCAGCGGTCCGGAAACTAATTGGCGACAGAATAACCACTCAGTACACTTTGTAGAGGTAACGGACAGTACTGAAGCAACGCCGTTGTCTCCCCCGGTAAACAACAATCGGTCGTAATGAGCCCCCACCGCCCAACCGATTTGACAACAGGGGGCACAAACAAGCACACATTACAGCTTAGACAATTATTTTTAAGATATGATCAGGATGCGACCGTAGAAGATGATCTATGTGAGGAAGAGATGAAAGCACCGGACAAGGTAAGTGACCTTGTGCAGGCTGTAATAACAGCAAAGATAGGAGCTATAATTACCAACGTAATTTTAGATACAGGTGCATCTACGAATATTATTTCTAACAGTTTATTTAAAGAAGTTTCGAAAGCATTAAAAGTACCAGTGTTGCCAACGGAAAATTGTAAAATCTTGACAGCTGTAGGTAACAAGTCAAAAAGTATTAAGTGGCAGACGCAAATACCTGTTACCATTAGCGATGTCACGATAAACTGTACATTCTTAATCGTTGAGAAATTAATCGTCAACTGTATTTTAGGTATGGAAGTTTTCCGGCAGTATAAAGTAAACATCGAAACTAGTAATCAACTGGGGGCATATGCCAGCTGAACAACGCATAGTTAACCACACCTAATGAAACATGTGTTACTGTGAGTCTTTAACACTATAAAATAAACCATACGGTACTTTTGTAGTCTAACTCAGTTATTTAAGAGAGAGGAACGAAGACAAATTAGCGCGAAGGTCAGAGTTTGTTCGCTTGAGACGAGCAAGAAACCACGCGTCGAAGTTGCAATCCAACGCTCAGCTCATGAGCATGCGACAGCTGCATGTCAAGACGAGGTCATTGGCCGCGCTGTAGGCAGCGAGCCGGGGACAAATCTTCCCCCCTTCCATGTCCGATCAGCTGAGCGTATACAAAGCGCAAAGGCGCATGCGCGGTCGATTCCAGGTGTCACGTGACTATTACACGATGGTGGCTATCACGAATAATGTTCACCAACAATGCAGAGTTTTCCCCACTCCTACAGTCCAGTCGTGGTACATAAGCGCGCTTGTGCGGAACGTTTAAAAGTTTTGAGACCACTCTTACTATGAGACACACTGATGAAAGCCATTCAAAAACAAGAAAGAAAATGGTACACAAGTCTTGTAAATGTAGTTTAGAAAATTTAAATATAATCTGGTACTACGTAATAAAAGTGAACATGCAAGTACATACTGGTCATCGACGGTATTGTAATATTATATTATACTGAGTAAAATCTTAGCTTGTACAGAAGGAGAAAGAAAATAGAAAAAAATAAGTAGATAAATAATGCAGATATATAACCGGAAGAAAGGCTATGTACACGAGAACAGCACACAATTACATATAGGGAAAAAGCAGCAAAGAGGAAATCAAAGAGATAACGCATACATTTACATTACACAGTAGCTAGCGATTTTCAGAATGAACAGCAAGGTAAACGCGGGAATTTTTGTGACTAAGGAAAAGAGTGACACAAGCTTTAAAATAGGATAATAATAACAGATCTATGCAGCGTGAGTAATGAACTGAATCGCTCTCAAAACAAATACCTAGGGTTTATGGAGAGAGAGACACACATTAACGTTAGGAAACACCTGAAGCACTCAGCAAACAACTTTGTAGAATATATAAGCTATACACGAGGGTACATGTACGAAAGCTAAAGTGTAAAGGAGGAAAATAGGAAATGTTGCGCATTAATGGACTGTAAGGCAGTTATGTATATAAGAAGAAATATTTAGTTGTAAGTATTATTAGTATAAGGGACGATGCTCAGCACACCCTGAATTATTTTGGAATATTGAAGGAATGGTGCAGGGTACCGAAAAAGGGTCCCACCAGCAAAGTGTATATTATAGTGGTAGATATTTTTTTGTGTATAAACGTATGTATGAATGTGTGAAAGGCGAAAGAAGCTCTGTACATGTACGGAACTTAAACAACGTGGAAGTGTATAAGGAAAATTAAACTCTAAGACAATCTCTTATAAACATGTATACCTAACATCAAGAAACAACTTAATTAAAACCGTAAGACTCTACGAGTTTATGAGAAAATACGAAAAACCTGATACAAAGTGCAACATTAGCGATGCTTCACTCATGTATGCAAAAGGAAGGTATGAGTTACTTTACCCACTTGAAACATGAAAGGAAAAATCATGTCCAAATTATATCTTTCACACATATAACGATTTACGGTCACAAAGAATGAAAATGATATCGCCGCTATATGAGAAACAGGTAAGTAGTGTGATCGACGACCTGTAAGCAAAGGAATCGTCTATAAAATGAATTATGAACAAAAACGTCATAAAGAATTTCATGCTGCACTGAAGCTATGAAAGTCTGATTGTTCGTGTACATAGATTTTCATGACAACCGATGCATTAAAATGTCTGTATTTTTTCTCCCATGATAACACAAGACGCCTACAAGCGCACTTTAATTGAAGATGATACACACACACAAGGGCGTGCCGCTATTGTGAAACACTGTACATATTAAAGGTAGCTACACCCTGAAATTCAAGATTGTATGTTTATATGTCCATGTTAAGGTAGGAAGTTTTATTACAGGTAATGATTTACAAGCACACCAGAACGTGCTTAAGCACAAAACACTGTACATATTAGGGTTATGCTGCATATAAATGATTATTTCGTGCATTTTCAGATTTTATACGCAAAAAACCGTAGCATACACGTAGTCGTTGCCACTACCCTAAGTAGAAGGTAGAAAATTCCCTTCCCAAGCTTCAGTGGAGCGGCTACAGGTGTATTCTCTGCATGCTGATGCATGTCGTTGCGTATGAAGAATATGTAACGGAGGTAAACCTTAACTTATGCTCGAGTTCAAGAAGGAAAACAAAGGACTTGTTCCTTCTAACAGATTAATGGAAAAAGGCGAGTGTGTGTGTCAGTAAAATCCAAGACGAAGAAGCCACTATGAGTGGTCAAAAATTTTTTCAATTTTAGGCGATAGTTTTTTCCTGTAGTTAATGTAAACAATGTATTGTATCTATTATATGTTATTCCATTGTATGTGATGTATTTTGTATTTCATGCCAAGTCTCGTGACTTACAAATTACGTGCATTGACCAGAAGTATTGAGGGGAATGAATCTCAGTACAATAGGTAAAAGGGGTTAATGCGAAGAAAAAAAAGTGTAGTGAAAAGGAAGTTTCGATCGCAATACTCGCGGTTAAAGTGGTGTGTGTAGAAATTAAAATTGTGTAAAGTAGTGCTACGTTGCAAGTGTCAGCGAGCCTAAACAAGTGACATCGAAAATTGAAGCTTGTATCGTCAAACGACCCATGGCGTCACAGTAGGAAAGGACAATGCCAAACAAGTTTGACATGGTACGCTTCTTACCAGGAGCTGCATCGACGGGATCGTCCTCCACCTCGCACAGAGTGTGGTGTGTTCTTCGGGGCACATATTCCAGTGTACCTCGTCGTATCCAGTCTAAGTACTGGAAGGAACTACAAAAAGTACACGCATACTGAGGTTCGGAAGTCTCGACGGTACCCGCACGTCGGTGTATATTCAGTGCACTGGCGCGCGCATTCAACCGACGTCGCCCGCTAACGGACGACCAAACAATCAGGCGCGCGTATCACCCTCCCATATTCAACACGGGCTAGCGAACAAAGCTCGTCGCCCCAGAATAACTACAGAAACCAATACAAGGACTTAATTTTCACCTCTGATGAGGAAGGAAACATTTGTGTGTAACGTTGTATTCAGTGTATATTTTATTGTACAAACTTTACTACATGATGTCATTTTCTCAGTATTAACCAGAACTTTGTATATTAGGATTAAGGTTTGTAAATATTAGCATAAGTATACCAAAAAACTGACACACACTCAGAAATACCAAAGAATTCACAGTGCCATGCAAATGAGACAATAAAAATGAAGTTCGTAAATAAAAGATCCCCAAACCTATCAATTGCAAGGTCGACTTCTGTATCCTGTCAATCAAATAAAATTTTCTAGTGACAGTATACAGTAGGGGGGGCAGTTGTAATGACACATTCCTATGCAGAGACATACAATATCTTAAAAGCTGCGCCAAAGATAAATTGAGAGGCATGTATATTATAATCTTTGTAAAGTTCACATTGGATTCTCTTTTGTTTGATACTCCAAAGAGCTAAGGAACACTTTCGAATGTTGCCTTGTGGAGGATGGACGTGATTTTTGGACTGTGTGGAAAGGCAGCCATATGGTTGGTAATTGTGGTTTTTGCAACGAGCACAGCAAGGCTTATTGTGTTGTGAATAAAAAATAGTGAAAAGTATCGAAGTGTTACGAAAATTATTTAAAGCAACGTAGCATTGTATTCCTTGGTTTCCACCATATTCGTGAAGTGAACCGATGCCGACTCATGATGGTACACACGGTCAACAAAGAGAAGAACATCGATGGCGACAAATGAATTAATATTGTGGCAGAAGGACTAATTCTACGTCTAAGGTGAGAACTCTGATTAAATCAACAATGACGTGGATTTTAAAAATATAAAATGTTTTTTATTTATTTCGCCACAGTACACACCTCAGACCCAATATCAGTTAAATTAAATAAATTAAATTACCATCAAATCCACCTTCATTAACAGTATTTCACCATCAAATCCGTTATAAACAAAAATCTATTGTAACCCACCTCCTCTTAACTATAAGCTGCACCTTGACCTGAAATATTTTATAATTATAAATCTTGAGAGTTATAACTCTAAAAAGATTCTCTGATAACGGAGATATACAAACAAATAAATTAAGTAGGGTAAATCGTGTATTATCAATCACAGGATAGGTTCCACTGAATGGAATGAGATACCGCCAAATACTATGGATTTAAAGACCTTAACTAATAGTACCCTGGAAAATATAATTAACATTTAAAATAATAGGGTATCTAATCCTAGTTTATTATTTAAATTTCACAGATTCATAAAAAGAGTTATAATATAAATTTTAACATTTCACCTTACAAATCTATATTTTAACCTTAAAAATATAAACAACAGTTTTAACCAATAATATTCACTTGTATTAATCGTATAAGCGCGGCTGCTGGCACGAATTATGCCGATACTAAATCAATTGCTAAATCCAAAATCACTTGATAATTATATCAAATTACTGCAAAAAGAATATTTAGTTTAACGAAACTTACATATAATACAAAGAAAAAGTGAATAAACAAGCAAGAATAAAACTTTTGGAAACAAAAATTAGAAATTAGAAAATTTATAAAATTAAGAAAAAATAAAAGATTCAAATATTTAAAGAAAAAGAAAGAAAAAAAAACAAAAAATGACAAAAAAAGAAAAGCACCCACGTATGACCACAACAACTTCTCTATTATATTTAAATAAAGATTAATATGGAACATGTATACCAATAAATGTGTTATATTCTTTCTTATTTAATCTTTCTTTTCACTATTTAAAAAAATAAAGATTAAATAATATAATAAATATATTTTATACAGTTATGTAATTTAGTGTAAAATGTTATTAATATAAAATTAACTTTATTTTAAATTAACTTAAATATTAATTAGTTAAATAATTTAATTATAGAAAAATATGTAATTATATTATTATAATTAATATAATCATTTATATTAATACAATATTATATATTTAATATCATTAATTATATTTATTATATCCAATTATAATAATATTTAATATTAAATTACATATTATTATATAATCTAAAATATAATAACCTATTTTAATGTTAAACATAAATAGCTATAGACCTAGGTAAGTCAATGTATTAAAATAAACATTAGAGTGTCAATCTAAAATAACTAAATAATTAGTACACCTTGAAATAATCAGATGACTGAAAGTAAGTAATGGTCTCTTAAACCAAAAAATAATAATTAACGAGTACTTCTGATGGGGAAATTTAATCCAAAACCCTCAAATGTCCCCTCTCATTTGATTCTCCCTATTCATTATATTTTCGGCTACATTAATTTTATTTAATCAAATAAACTTTTTCTCATTTAAACCAAATCTTATTAAAAGAGCAGAAAAAAGAACAATTGATATAAAAATCTTGAATTGAAAATGATAACAAACTTATTTTCAACATTTGATACATCAACTAATATCTTCAATTTATCATTAAATTGAACTAGAACATTCTTAGGATTATTATTAATCCCATCAATGTTTTGACTTACACCATCACTGATTAATATTATTTGAAATAAACTGAACTTAACCTTACACAATGAATTTAAAACATTACTAGGACCAAAATCATTTAATGGAACAACATTCATCTTTATCTCAATTTCTATTATAATACTATTTAATAATTTTATAGGATTATCCCCTTACATCTTATGAAACGTCCCCTTTTTGAACAGTTATACAAGACTGCCCTTCAACTGACACACAATATTTTGTTAGCGCAACGCAATCTGACTTTCAAAATTCCCTACAAAAGAATGGCCCTGACTAACATTAAACTATACCCACAGCAGAGTCATTCGACGTTTTGAAGAATATTGGTAGGTAGGTCATCACAAAGCAGACCCACTGTAGTCCTGGTAGAGATTACAGTATTGGTGGCCCACCAGAGGTGCAGACCCACTGCAGTCCTTGTAGAAATAATGGTATTGATGGATCATCAAAGATGTAGACCCACTGTAGTCCTTGTAGAGATTATGGTACTGGTGGGTCATCAAAGATGCAGACCCACTGTAGTCCTTGTAGAGATAGCCAGCAGCCATCTGTTGTGACTGTGCAGGTGCACAATCACCATTGAAGAGTCTTGCGGATAATATAGCAAGTCCATGAACCACCACTTGTGCACTCACAAAACTTTTTTTTTTAAATGTCCTTAGAACCAACAATGCTGTTATCCAGTCCCTTGCTGAATTATTAACACACGTGCAAACACTAACAGTCCCTACTTCTCACATATTGTCCATATACTATGACCAACAGAAACGTGTGCAGTGAAATGTAACTTACAAGTTAATAATAAGATGAACTGGTGTCAATTACAATTTTATAACATGAGAATACAATTACAAAGGTACAAAATACATCATTAAAACATAATAATACAGATAACATTTGTAGTAATACAGGCTTTACAAAAGAATCGAAATAACATATACATCAGTGTTACAGGAATTATAAGTACCTACATAAAGATCAGAATAGCTTTGGAAACAACAACTTCACACATGAGCATTAAAACAGAACAGAATTAATAATGTCTAACATCTTTACAAAGTAAATAACATATTATTAATGCAAATTATATTTGAGGATAACAGTATTCCTCATCATAGTTCATGTAGCTGAGTATGAGAAAAATTCTACAACATAAGTCTTATGAGGTAAACATATAAAGACAGGAAGAACATATAAACACAAGGGTACCCAAACACATAGTGGGATAACACAAAAGGAAAGACAGGGTTTGTTTCATTGCAGTATTTTGCAAACAAAACTTTCTTTGCTTCTTGGAGATCTCCCTTCATTCATCATTATTCCCAAAAGTCCTATCTAAGCCTGCCTTCTGTATTTTGTTCACATCCTCTGTCAAAAATAGTTTTTCTCTCTGCTTTCTGTATTCTGTTCACATCCTCTGTCAATAATAGTTTTTCTCCACTGTACAGTATCCTTTTTATTTTGCCAGACCATTTTCTGATAGCTTCTCAATGCATTTCTTATAAATTTATAATAGTTAGTTTCTTATATAGTCTACTCCTCTTAAGCTAACTTAAATCTACTGAGCTCAGATGCTAAACTAAGGGACGAGGCAATGCAGCAGCACATAACAAATTAACACAAACAGCAATGCAAAAAAAATGGAAAATTGCAAAGCAAGCTACAGTAAATATAAATTACCAAGCAATGCAACATTACAACTAATATGAGCCAATGTGCAGTAACAAGAAAAATAAGTCAGTAGTAAAACTAGCTTAACAGAGTAACACAATTTAAAATTTCCTGGCAAACAGCAGCAGCAAATATCAAAAATATAAATAATATAAAAAATATAAAACTTATATCTATACATGACATAGCTCAAGCAGAAAAGATATTACAGTAAAAACAACAATGCAGATAAGGGAAGTGTATATTCACATCTTAATGTCTATGTAAATTAAAGTGGTGCACCACAACAACTTATTGTAAAAAAAATATTACCATGTACTTGAAAAGAAAATTATGTGTCCAGTTACTGTTACTAGTCCCTTCTTATTGTTCTTTCCTTTCCAAGTGCTCCTTTTTTAAAGAATGTGGATTACAAAATTATTATTTAATAGATCTGTTGACAGAAAGTGTTCACATTAGCAAATGCATTTTATTTTATAAACGCAATGCTGCAACACAGCTGGAAACCAGATATCAAGTGAAATAAGCAACTACGAAAAGCAAAGCATAAAAATATCATTCAATAGTCAAGTGACATTTCATAAATTAGTAGAAATTCTCTCAACTCTCGTAGAAAGACGCTTGTCGTAATCAGGTGTGCAGATGTAAAAATATTTCTCGTCATTTCATTAGGCATTTCAGTAAATATCATAAATTACGAGCTCCACAGTATGCTTTCGACAAGGAAATGTCAATAGCGAGGATAATGGCCTCTCCTTTATTTTTTCGACCTGTGCTTCCGGAAAGGCACACCCTAATGGCTTGTTCTCCAGGTGTCTGACACAGCGGTGTGCCGACGACGCACGTGCAGGTGGTCACTTAACTTTCTTATGGAAATATTTACGACAGCAGTTTCCGCTACAGTGACAGTCTCATATAAAATATTTCACAGGTCAAGAATTAGCGTTGCAAATCAGTAGAAAGAAAATCCTATAAATATAAGTGTCCAAATAAAATATTCGTCAGCATTGTGATACAGTCACGAATTTACGCACATTTCATAACTCTTAAAGTACGATTCTTGGTTTCCAACATACTTCTTATTCCTCATATACGGTAGCATCATCTTATTGATCATAAACATATCTCAACAGCATAGTACACATCATCGTCGTAATAATAACATCATAACACCTCAGTCAAATCTCAAAAAGGTCGTAGCTTTCTGCAATAATTTCAAACCATAAAAAATATTCTCTGCTCATTTCAATAGTGCCATCTGCCTCAAACGTACTTTAAAAATCATGATCTCATAGTATCACGATGATTCCAAAAAAATATGAACAGTTTACAAAGTACAGACAAAATACAGTTTCATAAGTGTGAAGTTACCCAACTGTGTATTGCGTAAACATGTGTCACTGATGTAGTAAAAAAATGTTTATCTCTCAGTTAAATGATCAGATAGCTCCGTAATTTGTGTGTTAGAGAAATATGGTACCGATGTGTAAAGTTGTATAAGCAAATACCATATTAGCTAGGGTTCCTTGTGGTTGCCACACACATGGTACACAAAGTAAGCGTGTACCCCCCTGAGGATTAATGTAATTATACCCTCAGGTGTTACAGATTACAGCAATGGAATGAAATGTATCACGGAAAACTTTCTTTGTAATTCAAAAATCTTTAAAAATAAATGTTTTAAGTACAAAATTAATCACTCAAATACGTGTACTGTAGCGCTAAATGTGCGTCATGTTGCAACATAATCTGTGTGGAAGTGTCGTAGTTATTTTCCTCTGAAAGCTAAGTTCTGCAGAAGTCAATGTACTTACCTCATGATAAACAAAAGTGAAATGCTTTGCGTATAAATGTCTTAGTTATTACGCTTATTGCCGTGATGAGGAAAAAACTGTGCTGTAACGTATTGTTGTGCTACGGAAAAGGCAGTCTCATTGTAGCTATACCACAAAAGTTACTACTAAAACCTGTTTTACTTTCCAGAATAAAACAGAAAACTGTGCAGATATAAAACAGAAACACTGCAAAAGCAACATTGTAAATTGTCACTCATTAGTAGCGTCGTGATAAAATCGTGTAGCTGTCACATAAACTAACCACTGTGCCATCTGGTATTTCACTGAGAGTACTTTAAATCCAGAATATATTTTCAAGTAAACCAAAATGTTGCATTAAAATCTCATTAGCAGTACTGGTAAATGTTCTAAGTATGTGAGCCTTATAGTCGTTACGTAATCGTGCAACTAACAAGCAAGAATGTACAAATAACAACATTGTGTCGTCTGTTCAATATAACAATGCAATCGTAATTTCTGTTTAAATAAGTTCTCTTGGTTCTTGATTGGATATTTAGCTTCAAACATTGTTGCATATTAACAGATTCTAAGTCGGACAAAGCATACTAGAAATGTGAAGTGAAAAGTTTTATGGCAAAGACAAAGTTAAAAAGCAGATTATCTTTCAATAAACGGTTTTACATGTGAAATGTGGTGTAAACCTTTACTCTTCCTAGTACGCAGAGTTTCAACTTCAACGCAATTATCATGTGGTATACGTCGGATTCTGTAAGGTCCATTTTAAACTAGAAAGAATTTGTGACTCAAGTGTTTCTTCTTATGTGACAATGAATGAGCTTTAATGAGAACTTTCTGACCAATATACAATTTCTTTACATTTGCTTTACCGTGTAGTTTTCTCCTTTTGTCTGCTGCAGATTTTATATTTTTAAGAGCCAAATCAATTATGTCTTTGTGTCGAAATGTACGTGTATTTGAGAAAGGTACAAGCTCTCTGATTCTGTTCGGTGGTTCTTCATTCTTTAGTACAAGAGTAGGTGGTAAAGCAGTGGAATCATGAGGCATTTCATTCAGCACATTTTGAAATAAGTGTAAATATCTGTCCCAATGCTGATGCTTTCTGTGACAATAAAGTCTGCAAAGCTTATTTATCTCTTTCATAATCCGTTCAGACGGGTTACAATGTGGTGAGCCCAATGAAATAAAAACAGGTTTGATTTTATGATTCCGAAGCATGCGTGACCAAACAGCAGATCTGAATTGAGGTCCATTATCTGAAACGACTTTGCTAACGTGTCCAACTTCACGTAAGAAATTTTCAACAAAGGCGTTGGATACAGATCGTCCAGTGGCTTTACATAACGGAGTGGAAGAAACAAATTTTGAAGTAAGTTCAACAGCGACTAGAACGTACGAAAATCCATTCGATGTTCTGACAAGGGGTCCCAAGAGATTAACAGCAGCAAATTCTTTTAATGTAGAAGGAATAATAGGAAACAACGGAGCACGATGGGAGATAGTAGATGGTTTCGCCTTTTGACAAAGCTTACAAATAGACAAGACTCTTCGAATTCGCTTTTCCATATTGTTAAAATAACAAGTCGTTCGAAGAATATGATAACATTTTCGTGGGCCAAAATGTGCGTAGCTGAAATGAATGTACCAAATGAGCTTATTAACAAAATCGTCTGGAATGCAAAGTACCCATAGCTTGTCATCAACAGTGCAGCGTTTGAAGAGTATGTTGTTTCTAACCAGGTAATAATGCCGAATCTGTGTGTGTGTCTTTTCATGCCATTTGTCTTTCCAAATCGGATCTTAATCTTGTTCATGAGCAATGTCCTTTAAAGATGTGGTGATGAAGTTTTCAAAGGCGACTTTCTGAATGTAAAGAATACTGAAATTTTTCTCGAGGTTGCCTTCTGTGTTACTTTTCTCAAGCCCAGCCGGTGCGCGTGACAGTGCGTCCGCAACAATGTTCTCCTTGCCGGGAATGTAGACTATTGTGAAGCGGAATTCTTGCAGAAATAATGCCCAACGTTTTAACCTGTCATGATTTAATTTTGAAGACATAAGAAATTGTAATGCATGATGATCACTGTATACTTTTACGTGCTTACCAGAAAGAAAGAAACGGAATTTGTTAAATGCCCAAACAATAGCCAAAGCTTCTAATTCAGTAACGGAATAATTTTTTTCAGATTTTGTTAGCACTCGGCTAGCAAAAGCAATGGTTTTCTGAACGGTAGTGTCATTTTCTATGGCTTCTTGAAATAAATGGGCACCAAGACCGACTTTAGAAGAATCCGTGCTAAGGCAGAAATCTTGTGACAGATCTGGATGAGCTAGTATTGGCGCGTTAAGTAGCGATTCTTTCAAAGAATTGAATTCCAACTGTGCTTGTTCGTCCCAGTTCCAAATAGTATTTTTTCCAGTGAGAGAACAAAGTTTTGGTGTAACAAGAATTTGCATATTCAGAAAACGACGGTAAAAATTTACGAGACCTAGAAAACTGCGGACTTGTCTTTTTGTGGATGGAACTGGAATGGCTCTGATTGCTTCTAACTTTTCAGGATCCGGCTGAATGCCTTCAGAAGAAATAATATGTCCCAAAAACTTCACTTTTGTCCTACCGAATTCAGAGTTTTCCAAGTTAACTGTAATTCCAGATTCTGCAAAAATATGTAACACGCTGTTGAGGATGCGATTGTGTTGTTCCCATGAGGCTTCTGCTATCAGAATATCGTCTACATATAAGGTGATGTGACGTTTTAAGAATTCAGGTAATATGGAATTTAGCCCGCGAATGAATGCTGCTGAAGAAATGTTCAAACCAAAAGGAAGTTTCCGAAACTGATAACAAACGCCGAAACAAAGGAAAGCTGTGTATTTTCTACATTCTGGATGAAGTTCGATCTGATAAAAGCTGGATCTGAGATCATTGGAAGACAACACTTTTACACCATTAAAATTTTGAAGAAGTTCTTCCATCGTCTGCGGCCTGTCTGTTTCAGGAATAATGATAGTATTGATTTGTCTCGAATCTAAGACAAGCCTGATCGATCCATTTTTCTTCTCAACAACATGTAACGGATTGTTGTATGAGCTTACTGCAGGCTCAATAATGCCCTCGTCAAGCACAGATTGTATTTCTGTTCTAACACGGTCCCTATAATGTGCTGGAATTACGTATGGTCTAACACAAAATTTAGTATGCTCACGAACACGAAATTGGTATTGAAATCCCTTGATTGTTCGTGTTTTGTGAGTAAAAACTGTGGAATGTGTTTGTAAAATCTCGAAAAGGTCCTGCCTATTAGTGTCATCACAATTCTCAATTGTTTGAATTTTATTCTGAATTAACTTATTAGTGTCAAATGCGCCGTCGATATCATCCCTGTCAGTACTTGCAGAGTGATTGTTAGCGTCAAGTTCCGTCGAAAATTCCGAACTGTTGTCTAACAGGAGGTAAAGCCGATTAATTTCTTCGTCATGGTGTGAGAGCCAATCTTCAAATTTCAAAGCTACTGACTTACCTTCTTCTTCTAAAGTTATTTCAGCATCGTGAAAGTTTAAGATTGCTTTGTATTTATTCAAAAAGTCTACTCCCAGTATAATTTCCGTCGACAATAATGGAACAATAAGAAAGTTCATAGAGAAGCTGTGGCTTTGACAAAAGAATTCTAAGTTGGTTTGTTGGCGTACATCTACACTTTTTCCAAAGATTGCACCTTGTAATTTAATCTTACGTAACGGAAGTGTGGGGCAATCGTTCGATTTGTTGCATTTGCTAAAAGCTGTTTCACTAATTACTGAAATGGGACTGTCAGAGTCAAGTACTGCCGTAAATTTTACGTCATTTAGTGTAATGTGAATCACAGGATATGCAATGTTGTTATGTTTTACGTCGTGTTCCTGGAGTAAGATGTCCCTAATGTCTTCCATTTTTACGTAATTACTAGCTACGGCAGCTGCGTCGTCAGTTTCATAAGTACGTTTTGTGGCAGCCAGCGGTGTGAGTCATTGAATATGGTCTCTTTGTTGGCGTGCGTCGTTATTGGGGTTTGGAGACCTAACTTCTACAAATTCACCGTGACGAGAAGGCCCTGCTCTGTTTGAATCCCGCCAGTTCTGATGCAATTCAGGTCTGTCGTTACGATCACATCGTCTGTCGTCATGTCGGTAGTTCCTGTAGTTTCTTTCTTGTCGGTTAAGTGGTGGAGAATTTCTCCCTGAATCATAACTGCGCGCTGGACCGTTGCATCTAAAGTTATTCTGTCTCGCGTAATAATAATTATTTTGGTTCCCATATTGTCTGTTTCTCTGATTGTCTCTGTGATAGTCACTACCGCGGAGAGGTGATCTTTCCCTGTAATTATTACTACTCTGCCAACGGTTGTCGTACAGGTGGTGTCTATTTTGGTCACGATTTGCGTAGTAAGAATAGACCTGTCGTGTCCAGTTATTGTTTCTGTCGTCACGGAATTGTGACGGAAGTGACCTGTAGTGATTGTTTTCCTGTTTTCGCATCCCGCGGCTGTCTGTGTCAATTTCCAGTTCTTGTAACAGTCCCTGAAAAGCCTCAATGTCTTCTTTGCAACGTCCTGCTAAAATAATATGTCGTAAATGTTCAGGCAATTTGAGTAAGCAAATGCGGGTGAGTTCTGAGGGGCTGTATGGGTTTGAAAGATACTGATTCTTATGCAACATGTCTTCAAAATATTTGACAAGACTGGAAAATTCAGATTGTTCGAAATGTTTCATCATTATGATGCCATGTTTTACTCGGTCTTGTGTGGCTTGAGACCAATATGCTGAGAGGAAGGCATGGTAAAATTCTCCTTCACTGTGGCAATCGTGAATGACCGATCGCATTCTTACAGCTGGTTCATTCTCTAAGTAGCCACACATAAATTCTAATCTGTGTTCTAACGACCAGTTGGGAGGAAAACAATGAGAGAATTGATGGAGCCATGCTTGTGGATAAATGTCGTTGCCAGAATTCTTAAATGTTTTGAATTTATGTGTAGTAATGAACAGCTTATAGTCAAAATCATCATGTCGGCGAGTCGCATATCGGTCATTGTTAGGTCGTGTCGGCCGTTCCATCTCAAAATTCGGTGCACATTGCCAATTTCTTTCATAACTTCCGAAATGCCCTGTGTTATTATTTTGTGGCTGTTCCGTATTTCTGTGTCCCTCTTCCCGTATTGGGGCACGAGTACACTCTGAAATACGTAATTCTTGTACTACTTGTGCCAACTGATCTTGCACTTCCCGGATTTCTCTTTTGTACTGTGTATTGATTTGATTTTGATTCTGTTTGAATTTTCTAATTTGTTCATACGCTTCTGTGTCAGTGAAGGCTACAGGTCTTGTGTCATTCAGATCATCATCTACCTTTGTAGATAAGTTAGTGACCTGATCCGAAAGTTCGGCTACGTTCTCCGATAGTGTACTTATTTCCTCCATGTGTCTTTCTGAACGAATTTTCAGGGTATCTACTGTGTCCTTTAAGTTTTCCTGAGTTTTCGCAAGTTGCGTAACCGAATCGGTAGATGCAACTGAGTCAATTTTAGCTTGCAAGGTGTCGTGATTTTCATGAACAATGGTTTGCAGTTCTTTTATGGCTGCTTCGTGATTCTGTAATACATTTTCATGCCGCGAAAAAATAGGTTGGAAATGCTCACAAATTTGGGTTTTTATGTCATTAAAGACCTTTTGACATTTCGATTCGATGTTAAGTAACTCAGTGGTTAAATCTTCACGTGTTTGTTCAAGTGTAGTGTCTAACTTTTGAAGATTTTGTTCCATTGTGTCTAACTTTTTGAGATTTTGTTCCACTGTGTCTAACTTTTTGAGATTTTGTTCCACTGTGTCTAACTGTTGCTGTGTTTGTCTCTGGTGTTGTTCCATTGTGTCTAACTTTTCAAGCTTTTGTCCCATTTGTTGCATTAATTGTAATAACAATGCACTGGTGTCTGAAACATGTTCCTCAGTGCTTTTCGGCAGTGAAGTTGCACCGGCAACATTCACATTTTGACAAACAGAAAATGTTTCTTGACTCATTTGAGAAAACGGTGAGAACCCAAAACCTGAGTCTACAGTATTTGCAATATTGTGTTCTGCCATTTCCGATTCCTGAGGCGAGCTGTTGCCGATCGATCGATCGATAATGCTTCCCTGTTCACTAATTGTTTCACTGCCTACGCCATTGTTTGCCGCCCGCTCAATTTCCGTATGCGCAATTACCAAATTACTACTTTGAACATTAGTTAATTCATTACTCTGCGACGCTAACACAATGCTTTCGTCTTCACTGTCATTTCTCAGTTTACTTTGGAGCCTAGTATTACGTTTTTCACACGCCATAATTGTCACAATATTTCACACGATAACACAGAAAAGCACAATTTGAAGAGCAAAAATAGGGGAACACAATAACATAGCACTGAAAATAATATTTAGTTAATTGCAAGCGCAGCTGCGAAAAACTTGCTGCATATCTACATGCATGCCACAACTGTTTTACTGTACAACAATGAAAAACTACAACTACAAAGGAAATTCTCTCTATAATTACGCGCTAGCAATAAACAAAATCTACACTAATTACACAAACTACAAGAAAAAATCAGAAGATTCCAGTGAGGTATCCTCGGCTAAGGGTCGACATATGAAACGTCCCCTTTTTGAAAAGCTATAGAAGACTGTCCTTAAACTGACACACAATATTTTGTTAGCGCAAAGCAATCTGACTTTCAAAATTCCCTACAAAAGACTGGCCCTGACTAACATTAAACTATACCTTTCACAAATCACTTACCTCACAAAAATCTTCGCTGCTCAAGCTACTGCAATACAGCGAGCGCCACTACTGCCAGCTAAATAAAAGATTCAAACTATGGAAGGCACTAACTACTGATAGGGATAGTTAGCAAATGAAAGATATTAATAGAGAACAAACAATGTATTTACCTTAATAGTCATAATAAATGTAGCAGTTCATGACAATTTACAAAACTCCGCCATCTCTCTCCCCACATCCACCACTGCTGGCGGCTCACCTCCAACTGCGCAACGCTACGCGCAGTTCACATCCAGCTGCCGCTGCCCAACACTACAATGGCGATTATTACAACAATGCAAAGCAGCCACAGACTGCACACAGCACAGCCAGTGATTTTCATACAGAGGTGGTGTTACCAATAAAAAAGCCTACTTACAATCTTTACTAGAACAAGACATTTAGCATTAACATTTGCAATCACTCTACCTATATGATTAAGATTTATGTTATTTGGATGAATTAATCATACCAATCACATATTTACACACCTTGTTCCTCAAGGAACACCGCCTGCATTAATATCATTTATAATATTAACTGAAACAATTAGAAATGTCATTCGGCCATTTACGCTAGCAGTACGACTAGCAGCAAATATAATTGCAGGACACTTACTATTAACATTACTAGGAAATACAGGACCATCTATAGCAATAAACTTAATTTCACTATTAAATATTGGGCAAATACTTCTATTAATCTTAGAATCAGCAGTAGCAATAATTCAAGCTTATGTTTTCTCAATTTTAAGAACTTTATATTCTAGAGAAGTATACTAAACCTATGTTAACAATTCACTCAAACCACCCATTCCACTTAGTAGGTTATAGACCTTGACCATTAACAGGAGCAATTGGAGCAATAGTTCTAGTATTAGGATTAGCAAAATGATTTCACCTATTTAACATTAACTTATTTATAATCGGATTCAGAATTACCCTACTAACTATAATCCAATGATGACGAGATGTAGTACGAGAAGGGACATACCAAGGGCTATATACGGGATTTGTATCAATTGGATTACGATGAGGAATAATTTTATTTATTGCATCAGAAGTACTATTCTTTGTTTCATTTTTCTGAGCAATTTTTTAGAAGAAGACTAGCACCTACTATTGAACTAGGGATACTATGACCCCCAATAGGAATTCAACCTTTTAATCATATACAAATTCCATTACTTAACACAGCTATTCTTTTGTCATCAGGAGTAACAGTAACATGAGCACATCATAGTTTACTAGAATCTAATCATACTCAAGCATTACAAGGACTATTCTTTACAGTATTACTAGGACTATACTTCACTATACTTCAAGCATACGAATATTGAGAAGCACCCTTCACCATTGCAGATGCAGTTTATGGATCAACATTCTTTATTGCAACAGGATACCATGGTCTACATGTAATTATCGGAACAATTTTCTTATCAACATGTCTACATCGACATTCAATAAACCAATTCTCACCAAGACACCACTTTGGATTTGAAGCAGCAGCATGATACTGACACTTTGTAGACGTAGTATGATTATTCTTATACATCTCTATTTATTGATGAGGTAGATAATAGTTTTTCTAGTATAAATAGTACATTTGACTTCCAATCAGAAAGCTTGATATAAATCAAGAAAAACAATCCTGATTTTATCTACAAGAATTTTTATTAGATTTATTTTCTCAATAATTGTTTTAATCCTTGCAACAATACTATCAAAAAAATTAATTAATGACCGAGAAACAAGATCACCATTTGAGTGTGGATTTGACCCAAAAAGATCAGCACGAATACCATTCTCACTTCCATTCTTCTTAATTGCAGTAATTTTCTTAATTTTTGATGTAGAAATCGCACTAATCCTTCCAATTGTAATTATTTTTAAAACTTCAGACATTATAATCTGAAAAGTATCAACAATATTTTATTATAGTATTACTATGCAGACTATATCATGAATAAAATCAAGGATCCTTACAATGAGCAGAATAAAGGGTTGTAGTTAAATATAACATTTGGGTTGCATTCAAAAAGTATTGATATAATCAATCAACCTTAAATAGAATAAGCAGCGAAATATTGCAGTCAGTACGACCTGGAAGGTTGGTAAATAAAATACCCTTATTCTTATTAATTGAAGCCAAAAAAGAGGCGTATTACAGTTAATAATATAATTGAACTATAAAGTTCCAATTAAGGAAATGTGAAGCCAATATGAGAGTTGTTAACTTTTTATATTAGCAGTTAAACTCCGTTAACATTACTAAAATTTATATAGTTTAAATATAACATTACATTTTCACTGTAAAAATAATATATGTATATTTATAAATACCTAAATGTAAAAATACTTTCTTAACTAGTTCAGTGTCATTCTATAATTATAAGCTATTTAGGTAAACGAAAAATAATACCACCAAAATAAATATTCAAAAAATAAAAGTTAAAAGATAAATCTTAAAATTAGAATCATATCAACCCTGTATATAACCAATTAAATAAATAAATAGTCTATATACACCTTGACCACCAAATAATTAACCTCAACCATAATCAAATGATTTAGATGAATAATAAGCTAATTTTAAAGGAATATATCTAATAAACTTAGTTGAAAGGAAGGGTATAAACCATATAGAACCAGCAAATCTGACAAAAGAAAGTATACTTAAGGAAAATAAATTTTGAGAAAAATCAAAATTAGAAATGAGATAACCCAAATAAGCACCTAAAACAACTACAGTAATAGTTAAAAACTTTAAATAATAAGGCAAGACAATCACATGAGGAACAGGGAAAATTAATCAAGACAAAAGGCTACCACCAAAAACAGCAACAAACAATAAACCAATTATACCAAACGAAATATAATAACCCTTATCATCAAAAGAAAATCTAGAATAAAAATTATTATCACCAGATATTGAATAATAAAAAAGACGAAATGAATAAGAAGCAGTTAAACCAGTAGAAAAGAAATAAAGAAAAAAATCAAACCATTAATTCATCTTAAACAAACCATCTCAAGAATTAAATTCTTTGAATAAAACCCTGCTAAAAAAGGTATACCTCACAAAGACAAATTAGAAACATTAAAACAAACTGAAGTTAAAGGTATAAAATTAACAATTGAACCTATAAAACGAATATCCTGAGAATCCTTTAAATTATGAATTATTGAACCCGCACACATAAACAATAATGCCTTAAATAAAGCATGACTAATAAATGAAAAAATGCAAGTTTTGGATAACCCATAGCCAAAATTCTTATTATTAAACCAAGTTGTCTTAAAGTAGAAAGAGCAATAATTTTCTTCAAATCAAATTCAAAATTAGCCCCCAAAACAGCCATAAATATTGTTATACAACCAATTAAAAGTAAGAATCAACCACAATTATAAGTATCTAATATTGGTCTGAAACGAATTAATAAATAAACCCCAGCAGTAACAAGAGTAGAAGAATGAACCAAAGCAGAAATAGGAGTAGGAGCAGCCATAGCAAGAGGAAACAAGAAGAAAAGGGAATTTGAGCTCTTTTAGTTATAACTGCTAAAACAATTAATATAGTAATAAGCTTTATTTCAAAAGAATTAGAAATAAAATCATAATAATAAATATAATTTCGACCACCAAAATACAATATTCAAGCAATAGAAATAATATAGCAACATCACCAATAAGATTAGAAAGTGCAGTTAACATACCTGCACTATAAGATTTCACATTTTGGTAGTAAATAACAAAACAATAAGAAACTAAATCCAAACCATCTCCTCCTAATAAAATTCTAATCAAATTAGGACTAATAATTAAAAAACCTATAGAAAGAATAAATATTAAAACAATAACAATAAAACGATTTATATTCTTTTCTCCCAATATATAATCCTCTCTATAATAAATAACCAAAGAAGAAATATATATAACAAAACACATAAAAGTACGAGATATTCAATCCAAAATTAAAGTCATAACAACCATAGAACCATTTAAATTAAAAAGTTCTTATTCAACAAAAACTCTATAATCAATTATTAAATAATAAATACCCAAAATAAAAATTATAGTTCTAGAAAAAAATAAAGAAAAAACTCAAAGAACAAATAGAAAATAAATTCACGGCCTAAGATGAAATACTCATATCATTGAATCCACAAAAAAACATTTTTAATTAAAATACTTAAGCAACCTAAACAAAAAAATACTCGCCCTTTAAACAAAGAATGTTTAAAGGGAATCAATGTAAAAGTAAAAGATGATATATTAGATGATCTCAAAAGGAATCATCATAAAGCCATTCTTGGTATCAAATTAATTATACCCTTGTTAATTAATAGTCTTCGTCTACCTAAACGTTCATAAATAATATTAGACAAACAAAATAAACGAGAAGAACATAAACCATGACCAACCATTAAAGAAAGAGAACCTATACAACCTCATCAATTCATGGTCATCAATCCTCCAATAACCATTCTTATATGAGCAACAGAAGAATATGCAATGAAAGACTTTAAATCAACATGACGAAAACAAATAAATCTAACAATAACCCCACCAGATAAACCCAAAGACAATCAAAAATAATTAAACTTTAAACCCAAATAAGAAATAACCTTCATAACACGAAAAATACCATAACCACCTAACTTTAATAAAACACCAGCAAGAATCTTTCTACCTGAAATAGGGGCCACAACATGAGCCTTAGGAAGCCATAAATGAACCAAAAATATTGGCATCTTAACTTAAAAAGCAAGAATTATAAACACGAAAATATAAAATAATAAGAACCAAAATCAACCAATAAAGGAAAATATAAAGTATCAAAAAAATCATAAACCCTAAATAATACTAATAATAAAGGTAATCTAGCAACCAGAGTATAAAAAATTAAACAAACACCAGCCTGTAAGCGTTCAGGTTGATAACCTCAACCCAAAATCAAAAGTAAAGTAGGAACTAATCTAGCATAAAAAAAATATAAAAACAAAGAAGACTCAATCTAGCAATCGAAAAATAAAGCATAATGATTAAAATTAAGACCATAAAGACAAAAAAATTAGAATGATAAGAACTTAAATAAACTGAACCTCTAGCAAAATGGTTCAAATGGCTCTGAGCACTATGGGACTAAACATCTATGGTCATCAGTAACCTAGAACTTAGAACTACTTAAACCGAACTAACCTAAGGACAGCACACAACACCCAGCCATCACGAGGCAGAGAAAATCCCTGACCCCGCCGGGAATCGAACCCGGGAACCCGGGCGTGGGAAGCGAGAACGCTACCGCGAACCTCTAGCAGTAATTATTAAAGAACAAATTCAAAAACTAAGCAAAATCAAAGTAAAAGAAAAATAATCAATACCAAAATAATATCTAATTATATTCAAATCTGCGTATGAATAAACACAAAGCATAAAAACAAAACTAGACAGAAATATTAAAGAAGGAACCAACCATCAACAATTATTAACCAAACAAAGAGGGATCAAAAAATAGTTATAAATAAATACTTTAACATAAAGATGAACCAAAATAATTAAAAAAATCATTTTCATGAGAACGAATTATTGAAACTAAAATAGAAAGACCTAAATCTGCTTCACAAACGGAAAAAACCAAAAAAATAACAGGAACAAAATAATCATAATCAAACTCAATAAGAAAAACAATAACTAATATAAATAAAGAAAGAACAATATATTCTAATCTCAAAAGAACCATTAATAAATGCTTACATTTAGAAGAAAAAACATAAACACCAGCAAAATAAACCAATAAAGAGGTAAAGACAGAGAATATAAACATTAGTTTTAATAGTTTAAAAAAAACGCCGGTCTTGTAAACCGGAAATAAGTCCAGCCCCCACTTTTAAAACTTCAGAGATGGAAAAGCTTCCATCATCGGTCCTCAAAACCGATATTTTTAATAAACTAACCCCTGAAATGATCAAAATAGTAATTATATCACTATCAAATGTAATAAATATTAATTTTATTAAATTAAGACACACAATATCAATAATGCTTTTCATTATCCTACAAACTTTTCTAGTTGGACTAATAACAGGAACAATAATGGAAAGATATCGATTATCATATATTTAATTTTTAACGTTTCTTGGTGGTGTATTAGTTCTATTTATTTATATTACGAGAATTGCATCAAACGAAATATTTCAACCTAAATCAATTACGATAATTATTACCTTAACAGTATGAGTATTTATTATATCAACATTAATTATTTTTGATATAACAATATTTATAGACTTCTTCAAGAACACTGAAACTATAAATATTGATAATTCAACCAATTATCAAGAAACAACAATATCTTTAGAAAAACTATATAATAGACCAACATTCATTATCACAATAATAATAATAATTTATTTATTTTTATCACTATTAGCAGTTGTTAAAATCACTAATATTAACCAGGGGCCTATTCCTAAAATAAGATAATTTACGAATGAATAAACCCTTATGATTAAGACATCCTTTAATTAAAATCATTAATAACTCTTTAGTTGATTTACCCGCACCAACAAATATTTCATTTTGATGAAATTTTGGGTCCCTACTAGGGTTATGTTTGGTAATTCAAATTGTAACTTGACTATTTTTAGCTATACATTATACATCAAATATTGAAATAGCATTTAGTAGTGTAGTTCACATCTGCCAAGATGTAAATAATGGTTGAATTATTCGAACCTTAGATGCAAATGGAGCTTCTATAGTTTCTATTTGTATTTATTTACATGTAGGACGAGGAATTTACTACGGATCTTACATATACATACACACCTGAATAATTGGTACAGTAATTCTATTCTTAGTTATAACAACTGCATTTATAGGATACATTTTACCTTGAGGTCAAATATCATTTTGAGGTGCGACAGTAATTACTAATTTATTATCAGCAAGTCCATATTAGGAACAGATTTAGTTCAATGAGTGTGGGGAGGGTTTGCTGTTGATAACGCAACATTAAATCGATTCTTTACATTCCATTTTGTATCATTTATTATTGCTGCAATGGCAGCAATTCATTTATTCTTTCTTCACCAAACAGGGTCTAATAACCCCTTAGGCCTAAATGGAGATATTGAAAAAATTCCATTTCACCCATACTTTACTTTCAAGGATTCTATTACATTTGTATTAATAACATCATTATTAATTATTCTGTGCTTGATTAATTCTTACCTCCTAGGGGATCCAGATAATTTTGTACCTGCTAACCCATTAGTAACCCCCATTCATATTCAACCAGAATGATATTTCTTATTTGCATATGCAATTCTACGATCAATCCCTAATAAGCTAGGAGGTGTTATTGCATTATTCTTATCAACTAGAATAATAATAATTTTACCATTTTATAATAAAACACCATTCCGAGGTATTCAATTCTATCCTTTTAATCAGATTTTATTCTGAATTATAGTAGTTGTTGTATGCTTAGTAACATGAATTGGTAAACGACCTGTTGAAGAATCTTATATTATAACAGGACATATCTTAACAATTATCTACTTTACATACTTCTTAATTAATGTTCATGTTGCAAACACATGAGATAAACTAATTAAGGAATAATAAGTTAATTAGCTTAGGAAAAGCATATGTTTTGAAAACATAAAACTAGAAGTTTAACTCTTCTTCTAACATTCCTTAAAAAAATTCACTAAATAAATAAAATAAATAAAATCTTTAAACCAACAAAGAAATAAAAAAAATTCAAAGATAAAGGCAAAAAACTTTTTCAAGCTAAGTACATTAACTTATCATAACGAAAACTTGGTAATAAACCCCGAACTCAAATACAACCAAAGGACATAACAGCAAGCTTAATAAAAGATATAAAAGAACAAAAATTACCGCCTAAAAAAATTAAAGCTAATAATATTCTTATAAAAACAATTCTAGTTCACTCAGCTAAAAAAATTAAAGTAAACCCACCTGCCCCATATTCAATATTAAAACCTGAAACTTCAGCAAAGTCAAAAGGAGTATGGTTAGTTTCAGCTAAACAAGAAGCAAAACAAGCTAAAGCTAAAGGAAAAGAAATAATAATAAATCAACAATAAAGCTGATAATTTATAAAATCAAACATGTTAAAACTACCAATTCAAATAATCAAAGATAATAAAATTAAAGCCAAACTAACTTCGTATGAAATTGTTTGAGCAACAGACCGAAGAGAACCTAATAAAGAATAATTTGAATTAGAAGACCAACCAGCAATTATAATGGTATAAACACCTAATCCAGTACAACATAAAAAAAAAACAAAAATCCATAAGAAAATGAACATATATTAGTTAAGTAAGGGAAAATCACTCAAACAGCCAAGGAAATTATTAAATTAAAAACAGGAGAAAAATAATAAAGTAAATAATTAGATATAATAGGAATTGGCTGCTCCTTACAAATTAACTTAACAGCATCACTAAAGGGTTGAGGAATTCCTACAAATCCTACTTTATTTGGACCCTTTCGAATTTGGATATAACCTAAAACCTTACACCCTAATAATGTTAAAAAAGCAACACTAATAAAAACACAAATAACTAATAGAATAAAATTCAAAATAAACATAAATAAATCATAAAGAATCAATACTATTTGTAGAAAAAACCTACATAAATGAATTCTAAATTCAACACATTAATCTGTCAAAATAGTAATCTAATTAATATTAATCAATAAAATAAAAAATATTTCAACCATATCGTCCTTTCGTACTAATATGAATTAATATTCTTAGGATAGAAACCGACCTGGCTCACGCCGGCCTTAACTCAGATCATGTAAGAGTTTAAAGGTCGAACAGACCTAATTACTGGGCTACTGCACCCAAAATATTTCTTAATCCCACATCGAGGTCGCAATCTGCTTTGTTGATATGAGCTCCCAAAAACAATTACACTGTTATCCCTAAGGTAACTTAATCTTTGTTGTTGTTGTTGTTGTTGTTGTGGTCTTCAGTCCTGAGACTGGTTTGATGCAGCTCTCCATGCTACTCTATCCTGTGCAAGCTTTTTCATCTCCCAGTACCTACTGCAACTACATCCTTCTGGATCTGCTTAGTATATTCATCTCTTGGTCTCCCTCTACGATTTTTACCCTCCACGCTGCCCTCCAATACTAAATTGGTGATCCCTTGATGCCTGAGAACATGTCCTACCAACCGATCCCTTCTTCTGGTCAAGTTGTGCCACAAACTTCTCTTCTCCCCAATCCTATTCAATACTTCCTCATTAGTTACGTGATCTACCCATCTAATCTTCAGCATTCTTGTGTAGCACCACATTTCGAAAGCTTCTATTCTCTTCTTGTCCAAACTATTTATCGTCCATGTTTCACTTCCATACATGGCTACACTCCATACGAATACTTTCAGAAATGACTTCCTGACACTTAAATCAATACTGGATGTTAGCAAATTTCTCTTCTTCAGAAACGCTTTCCTTGCCATTGCCAGCCTACATTTTATATCCTCTTTACTTCGACCATCATCAGTTATTTTGCTCCCCAAATAGCAAAACTCCTTTACTACTTTAAGTGCCTCATTTCCTAATCTAATTCCCTCAGCATCACCCGACTTAATTAGACTACATTCCATTATCCTTGTTTTGCTTTTGTTGATGTTCATCTTATATCCTCCTTTCAAAACACTGTCCATTCCATTCAACTGCTCTTCCAAGTCCTTTGCTGTCTCTGACAGAATTACAATGTCATCGGCGAACCTCAAAGTTTTCATTTCTTCTCCATGAATTTTAATACCTACTCCGAATTTTTCTTTTGTTTCTTTTACTGCTTGCTCAATATACAGATTGAACAACATCGGGGAGAGGCTACAACCCTGTCTTACTCCCTTCCCAACCACTGCTTCCCTTTCATGTCCCTCGACTCTTATAACTGCCATCTGGTTTCTGTCCAAATTGTAAATAGCCTTTCTCTCCCTGTATTTTACCCCTGCCAACTTCAGAATTTGAAAGAGAGTGTTCCAGTCAACATTGTCAAAAGCTTTCTCTAAGTCTACAAATGCTAGAAACGTAGGTTTGCCTTTCCTTAATCTTTCTTCTAAGATAAGTCGTAAGGTCAGTATTGCCTCACGTGTTCCAGTGTTTCTACGGAATCCAAACTGATCTTCCCCGAGGTTGGCCTCTACCAGTTTTTCCATTCGTCTGTAAAGAATTCGTGTTAGTATTTTGCAGCTGTGACTTATTAAGCTGATAGTTCGGTAATTTTCACATCTGTCAACACCTGCTTTCTTTGGGATTGGAATTATTATATTCTTCTTGAAGTCTGAGGGTATTTCGCCTGTTTCATACATCTTGCTCACCAGATGGTAGAGTTTTGTCAGGACTGGCTCTCCCACGGCCGTCAGTAGTTCCAATGGAATAGTGTCTACTCCGGGGGCCTTGTTTCGACTAAGGTTTTTCAGTGCTCTGTCAAACTCTTCACGCAGTATCATATCTCCCATTTCATCTTCATCTACATCCTCTTCCATTTCCATAATATTGTCCTCAAGTACATCGCCCTTGTATAGACCCTCTATATACTCCTTCCACCTTTCTGCTTTCCCTTCTTTGCTTAGAACTGGGTTTCCATCTGAGCTCTTGATATTCATACAAGTCGTTCTTTTATCTCCAAAGGTCTCTTTAATTTTCCTGTAGGCGGTATCTATCTTACCCTAGTGAGATAGGCCTCTACATCCTTACATTTGTCCTCTAGCCATCCCTGCTTAGCCATTTTGCACTTCCTGTCGATCTCATTTTTGAGACGTTTGTATTCCTTTTTGCCTGTTTCACTTACTGCATTTTTATATTTGCTCCTTTCATCAATTAAATTCAATATTTCTTCTGTTACCCAAGGATTTCTACTAGCCCTCGTCTTTTTACCTACTTGATCCTCTGCTGCCTTCACTACTTCATCCCTCAAAGCTACCCATTCTTCTTCTACTGTATTTATTTCCCCCATTCCTGTCAATTGCTCCTTTATGCTCTCCCTGAATCTCTGTACAACCTCCGGTTCTTTTAGTTTATCCAGGTCCCATCTCCTTAAATTCCCACCTTTTTGCAGCTTTTTCAGTTTTAATCTACAGGTCATAACCAATAGATTGTGGTCAGAGTCCACATCTGCCCCTGAAAATGTCTTACAATTTAAAACCTGGTTCCTAAATCTCTGTCTTACCATTATATAATCTATCTGATACCTTTTAGTATCTCCAGGGTTCTTCCATGTATACAACTTTCTTTCATGATTCTTAAACCAAGTGTTAGTTATGATTATGTTGTGCTCTGTGCAAAATTCTACCAGGCGGCTTCCTCTTTCATTTCTGTCCCCCAATCCATATTCACCTACTATGTTTCCTTCTCTCCCTTTTCCTACACTCGAATTCCAGTCACCCATGACTATTAAATTTTCATCTCCCTTCACAATCTGAATAATTTCTTTTATTTCATCATACATTTCTTCAATTTCTTCGTCATCTGCAGAGCTAGTTGGCATATAAACTTGTACTACTGTAGTAGGTGTGGGCTTCGTATCTATCTTGGCCACAATAATGCGTTCACTATGCTGTTTGTAGTAGCTTACCCGCATTCCTATTTTCCTATTCATTATTAAACCTACTCCTGCATTACCCCTATTTGATTTTGTGTTTATAACCCTGTAGTCACCTGACCAGAAGTCTTGTTCCTCCTGCCACCGAACTTCACTAATTCCCACTATATCTAACTTCAACCTATCCATTTCCCTTTTTAAATTTTCTAACCTACCTGCCCGATTAAGGGATCTGACATTCCACGCTCCGATCCGTAGAACGCCGGTTTTCTTTCTCCTGATAACGACATCCTCTTGAGTAGTCCCCGCCCGGAGATCCGAATGGGGGACTATTTTACCTCCGGAATATTTTACCCAAGAGGACGCCATCATCATGTAATCATACAGTAAAGCTGCATGCCCTCGGGAAAAATTACGGCCGTAGTTTCCCCTTGCTTTCATCCGTTCACAGTACCAGCACAGCAAGGCCGTTTTGGTTATTGTTACAAGGCCAGATCAGTCAATCATCCAGACTGTTGCCCTTGCAACTACTGGAAAGGCTGCTGCCCCTCTTCAGGAACCACACGTTTGTCTGGCCTCTCAACAGATACCCCTCCGTTGTGGTTGCACCTACGGTACGGCTATCTGTATCGCTGAGGCACGCAAGCCTCCCCACCAATGGCAAGGTCCATGGTTCATGTGGGGGAACTTAATCTTATGATCATAAATTATGGATCAAAACAACAAACATAAATAAATGATATAATAATGAAGAGTTTATTTATTCTTCATGTCATCCCAACAAAACATCATAATTAAATATAGAAAGACAAACAAAAAACTATATAAAAGTAAAATGTTAAGCTCAATAGGGTCTTCTCGTCCTAAAGAAAAATTTAAGCCTTTTGACTCAAAAGTTAAATTCAAAAATTTATTAAGAGACAGTTGATTTCTCGTCAAGCCATTCATTCCAGCCACTAATTAAGAGACTAATGATTATGCTACCTTTGCACGGTCAAAATACCGCAGCTCTTTAAAAATCCGCTCAGTGAGCAGGCCAGACCTCAAAGTATTTTAAAGAGGACATCTTTTGATGAACAGGTGGAAATCAATTTTTCCTAGTTCCTTGTAATAAATTCACAAGGTAAAAATTATATACAAATAAATATACTAATTCTATCATTATTACAAAAATTTTACAATTAAATCAAATATCTTAATAACAAACATAAAATACTTATAAAATCAAAATAAAAAATAATGAACTAAAACGTAATCTTAAATATAGCTGCTTTAAAGCTGACTATTATATTTCATAAAACAAATTCTAGGTTATTAACTTCAAAGCTTATCCCTTATAGAATAAATAAGTTAGTATTTATACTTAAAAAATAAAATAAAAACAATTAACTTCTAAAAATTAAATTTTTTCTTAAGAAACTAGATATCTTGGGATACGATTAACATTTCATTTCTATAAATAATTTAATAATAATTATGATACATTAACTATAAATTATTTATAAATCAACCCAAATCGAGACAAGTAAATAGTAAAATTTTGATAAACTCTGATACAAAAGGTACAATAAATAAAACCTACTTTTTAAAATTTTAAATAATATTTCATAAAACAGTTACATTACCAATAAACTATAATCTAAAAAATCAATTCTACAAAATATACTAAGACAAAATTCGACAACATTATTTTTATTAAATAATTAAACAAACAAAAAGTAAATATAATAAAATAAATAATCAAGATATCCTGATTTGCACAGAAAAATTTTCAGGGTAATGAAACACTTTACTAATAAGTTATATCTTGAAACTCTTCCTAGATACACTTTCCAGTACATCTACTATGTTACGACTTATCTCATCTAAATTGAAGCTACCTTAAAATAATAAAATAGAATAATCAATAATGAGAGCGACGGGCGATGTGTACACACCTCAGAGCCAATATCAGTTAAATTAAATAAATTAAATTACTATCAAATCCACCTTCATTAACAGTATTTCACCATCAAATCCGTTATAAACAAAAATCTATTGTAATCCACCTCCTCTTAACTATAAGCTGCACCTTGACCTGAAATATTTTGTAATTATAAATCTTGACAATTATAACTCTAAAAAGATTCTCTGATAATGGAGATATACAAACAAATAAATTAAGTAGAGTAAATCGTGTATTATCAATCATGGGGTAGGTTCCTCTGTATGGAATGAGATACCATCAAATTCTTTGGGTTTAAAGACCTCAACTAATAGTACCCTGGTAAATATAATTAACATTTAAAATAATGGGGTGTCTAATCCTAGTTTATTATTTAAATTTCACTGATTCATAAAAAGAGTTATAAATAAATTTTAACATTTCACCTTACAAATCTATATTTTAACCCTAAAAATATAAACAACTGTTTTAACCAATAATATTCACTTGTATCAATCGTATAACCGCGGCTGCTGGCACGAATTATGCCGATACTAAATCAATTGCTAAATCCAAAATCACTTGCTAATTAAATCAAATTACTGCAAAAAGAACATTTAGTTTAACGAAACTTACATATAATACAAAGAAAAAGTGAATAAACAAGCAAGAATAAAACTTTTCGAATCAAAAATAAGAAATTTGAAAATTTATAAAATTAGGAAAAAAAAGATTCAAATATTTAAAGAAAAAAAAGAAAAAAACACAAAAATGACAAAAAAAAGGAACACACCCACGTATGACCACAACAACTTCTCTATTATATATAAACAAAGATTAATATGGAATATGTATACCAATAAATGTGTTATATTCTTTCTTATTTAATCTTTCTTTTCACTAATAATAAAGAAAGAATAAATATATTTATTATATTATTTAATCTTTCTTTTCACTAATAATAAAGAAAGATTTAATAATATAATAAATATATTTTATACAATTATGTAATTTAATGTAATATGTTACTAACAAAAAATTAACTTTATATTAAATTAACTTTAATATTAATTAGTTAAATAATTAATTATAGAAAATTATGTAATTATATTATTATAATTAATATAATCATTTATATTAATATAATATTTTATATTTAATATCATTAATTATTTTTATTATATCCAATTATAATTATATTTAATATTAAATTACGTAATATTATATAACTTATAATATAATAACCTATTTTAAGCTAAAAACATAAGTAGTTATAATCCTAGGTAAATAAATGAATTAAAATAATCATTTGATAATAATAAAATAGCATTATAGGTATTAAAAAATAATTAAATGTAATATATTAATATAAATTATTTATTATATATAATAAATAATTTATATTAATATATTACATTTAATTATTATTCCTATATATATATATTTATATATATATATATATATATACAAATTATCCGAATCGAGATAAATTAATTATAAATAACCAAAATAATACATAAAAATTTTTTTAAAAAATTTTAATTTATATATTAAATATAAATGAAGTGCCTGATTAAAGGGTTACCTTGTTAGGGTAAATCAAGTAAATAAAAATTACCTTCATTAAAAATTACATTAGACAGAATTAAAGTATCTCCCTTAGTATCAAAAACTAACGTGCATCATACACCTTAATGTAAAAAGGTAAGCTAAGGAAGCTAATGGGTTCATACCCCATTTATAGAGGTATCAATTCTCTCCTTTTTAATGACCAACAACTCTACAAAATTTGTCTTCCTATCAACATTAACGATAGGAACGATCCTGTCCATTTCATCAAACTCCTGATTCGGAGTTTGAATAGGACTTGAGATCAACTTACTTTCATTTATTCTGCTCCTAACAAGAAATAAAAATATAATAATAAATGAGTCGTCAATTAAATATTTTATTGTCCAAGCAATAGCATCGACAATACTATTATTTTCAATTTTGCTGATTCAAATAAAGTATCCAATAGGGTGAGAAACAGAATTTATTCCCTCAATAATAATTAGATCTAGATTATTATTAAAGATTGGGGCTGCACCCTTTCATTTCTGATTTCCAGAAGTAATAGGAGCTTCGAGATGAAATAACTGTTTAACACTAATAACATGACAAAAAATTGCCCCAATAATGGTATTATCTTATTGTATTCAACTAAGAACTTTCATTTGAACAATTATCATTCTAAGAATTATTATTGGGGCAATAGGTGGCTTAAATCAAACATCTCTACGCCATCTTCCAGCATATTCCTCAATTAGACATTTAGGGTGAATAATTATATCCCTAACAGTAAGAGAAAACATCTGAGAACTATATTTTATTATTTACTCACTATTAAGATTAATTATGGTCTTATTGTTTAAGCAAATAAATCTATTTTTTATAAACCAAATTTATTCAGCCAGAAATATAAAAACTGAAATTAAATTCATAATATTTTTATCTCTCCTATCCGTAGGTGGTTTACCACCATTCCTTGGATCTCTACCAAAACGAATTGTAATACAATCTTTAATAGAAAATAACATAACAACTATTATAACCATTATGGTTGTATTAACTACAATTACACTTTATTATTATATACGTATTAGATTCTCTGCCCTAATTATGTCATACACAGAAAATTCATGATCTATAAAAATAAAGACTCAAAAATCAAGAATTATTCTTCCTATAACAGTAATAATTTCAACAATAGGATTAATCTCAACATCAACCTTAATCTCATTATACTAAGGACTTAAGTCAATTAAACTAATAACCTTCAAAGTTATAATTAAACGAATAATCTTTTAGGCCTTAGTAAAATTTTACACCTCTAGAATTGCAGTCTAGAATCATAATTGAATATAAGACCTAAAACATGGTAGAGAGAGAAACATCTCATAAGTAGATTTACAGTCTACCACCTAAAATTCTGCCATCTTACTGCAAAAATGATTATTCTCACCAAACCATAAGGATATTGGTACTTTATATTTCTTATTTGGAGCGTGAGCAGGAAGAGTAGGAACATCAACAAGAATACTTATTCGTGCTGAACTTGGTCAACCAGGATCTCTAATTGGTGATACCAAATTTATAATGTTATTATTACAGCCCACGCATTTGTAATAATTTTTTTATAGTAATACCTATTATAATTGGTGGATTTTGTAGTTGACTTGTACCGTTAATAATTGGTGCACCACATATAGCATTTCCACGAATAAATAATTAAGTTTTTGCTTACTACTGCCTTCATTAACCCTTCTTCTTACATCTTCTATGGTAGATAACGGTGCTGATACAGGATGAACAGTTTACCCCCCTCTTGCAGGAGCTATCGCACATGGGGGTGCATCTGTTGACCTAGCTATTATTTCACTCCACTTAGCAGGTGTATCAACTATTCTTGGTGCAGTATACTTCATTACAACAGCAATTAATATACGTTCAGAAAGTATAACTCTAGATCAAACACCTTTAATTGTATGATCTGTAGCTATTACAGCCCTTCTCCTCCTTGTTTCACGTCCAGTATTAGCAGGAGCTATTACTATACTATTAACAGACCGAAATTTAAATACATCATTCTTTGACCCTGCAGGAGGGGGTGACCCAATTCTGTATCAACACCTATTTTGATTCTTTGGACAACCAGAAGTTTACATTTTAATTCTACCAGGATTTGGGATTATCTCTCACATTGTATGTCAAGAAAGAGGAAAAATTGAATCATTTGGAACATTGAGTATAATTTATGCTATATTATCTATTGGGCTAATAGGATTTATTGTATGAGCACATCACATATTCACAGTAGGAATAGATGTTGACACACGAGCATACTTTACATCAGCAACAATAATTATTGCTGTACCTACAGGATTTAAGGTATTCAGATGATTAGCTACACTATATGGAACTAAATTCAAATTCAATCCAGCATTATTATGAGCTTTAGGATTTATTTTTCTATTCACAATTGGTGGACTAACAGGATTAGTATTAGAAAATTCATCAATTGATATTGTATTACATGATACATACTATGTAGTAGCCCACTTCCATTATGTATTATCTATAGGAGCAGTATTTGCAATTATAGTGTAAGTAGGCTGTTTAGGTTTTTTTATTGGTAAAGCCACCTCAGTATGAAAATCACTGGCTGTGGTGTGTGCAGTCTGTGGCTGCTTTGCATTGTTATAATACTCGCCATTGTAGTGTTGGGCAGCTGGGCTGTTAACAGCGCGTAGCGTTGCGCAGTTGGAGGTGAGCCGCCAGCAGTGGTGGATGTGGGGAGAGAGATGGCAGAGTTTTTTAATTTGTCATGAACTGCTATATATATTATGACTATTAAGGTAAATACATTGTTTGTTCTCTATTAATATCTTTCATTTGCTAACTATCCCTATCAGTAGTTAGTGCCTTCCGTAGTTTGAATCTTTTATTTAGCTGGCAGTAGTGGTGCTCGCTATATTGCAGTAGTTCGAGTAACCAAGATTTTTGTGAGGTAAGTGATTTGTGAAACGTATAGGTTAATGTTAGTCAGTGCCATTCTTTTATAAGGATTTTTGAAAGTCCGATTGCGTTGCGCTAAAAATATTGTATGTCAGTTTAAGCACAGTCTTGTATAATTGTTCAAAGGGGACGTTTCATATGTTGACCCTTAGCCGAGGATACCTCACGGGAATCTTCTGAATTTTTCTTGTAGTTTGTGTAATTAGTGTAGATTTTGTTTATTGCTGGCGCATAATTGTAGAGAGAATCTCCTTTGTAGTTGCAGTCTTTCATTGTTGTACAGTAAAACAGGTGTGGCATGCATGTAGATTTGCACAAAGTATTTCGCAGCTGCGCTTGCAATTAAGTAGACATTATATCGATTGTTATATTACTTTATTTTGACCTTCAAATTGTGCTTTTCTGTGTTATCGTGTGAAGTATTGTGACAATTATGGCGTGTGAAAAACGTAATATTAGGCTCCAAAGTAAACTGAGAAATGACAGTGAAGACGAAAGCAGTGTGTTAGCGCCACCAAGTAATGAATTAACTGATGTTCAAAGTAGTAATTTGGTAATTGTGCATAGGGAAATGGAGAGGGCTGCAAACAATGGTGTAGACAGTGAAACAGGTAGTGAACAGGGAAGCATTATAGATCGATCGGTCGGCAACAGCTCGCCTCAGGAATCCGAAATGATAGGACACAATTTCGCAAATACTGTAGATTCTGGTTTTGGGTCATCATCGTTTTCTCAAATAAGTCAAGACACATTTTCTGTTTGTCAAAATGTGAATCTTGCCGGTGCAAACGCACTGCCGAAAAGTGTAGAGAAACAGATTCCAGACACTAATACATTATTATTGCAATTAATGCAACAAATGGAACAAAATCAGAGACAAATGGGACAAAATCTTATTAAGTTAGACACAGTGGAACAAAATCTTAAAAAGTTAGACACAATGGAACAAAATCTTCAAAAGTTAGACACAATGGAACAACACCAGAGATAAACACAGCAACAGTTAGACACAATGGAACAAAATCTTCAAAAGTTAGACACCACACTTGATCAAACACGTTAAGATTTAACTACTGAGTTACATAACATCGAATCGAAATGTCAAAAAGTCCGTAATGACGTAAAAACACAAATTTGTGAGCATTTCCAACCTATTTTTTCGCAGCATGAAAATGCATTACAAATTCACGAAGCAGCCATAAAGGAACTGAAAACCATTGTTCATGAAAATCATGAGACCTTGTGGGCTAAAATTGACTCAGTTGCATCTACCGATTCAGTTACGCAACTTGCAAAAACTCAGGAAAACTTAAAGGACACAGTAGATTCGATTTCAACACAAATGGACACTCTGAAACTTGGTTCAGAAAAACACACTGAGGAAATGTGTTCACTATCAGAGAAAGTAACCGAACTTTCGGATCAGGTCACTAACTTATCTACAAAGGTAGATGATGATCTGAATGACACAAGACCTGTAGCCTTCACTGACACAGAGAGTATGAACAAATTAGAAAATTCAAACAGAATCAAAATCAAATCAATTCACAGTGCAAAAGAGAAATCCGGGAAGTACAAGATCAACTGACACAGGTAATACAAGAATTACGTATTTCAGAAGACACTCACACCCCAATACGGGAAGAGGGACACAGGAATACGGAACAGCCACAAAATAATAACACAGGGCATTTTGGAAGTTATGAAAGAAATTGGCAATTTGCACCGAATTTTGAGATGGAACGGCCGACACGACCTAACAATGACCGATATGCGACTCGCCGACATGATGATTTTGACTATAAGCTATTCATTACTACACGTAAATTAAAAACATTTAAGAATTCTGGCAACGACATTCATCCACAAGCATGGCTCCATCAATTCTCTCATTGTTTTCCTCCCAACTGGTCGTTAGAACACAGATTAGAATTTATGGGTGGCTATTTGGAGAATGAACCAGCTGTAAGAATGCGTTCGGTCATTCACAATTGCCACAGTGAAGGAGAATTTTACCATGCCTTCCTCTCAGCATATTGGTCTCAAGCTACACAAGACCGAGTAAAACATAGCATCATGATGATGAAACACTTTGAACAATCTGAATTTTCCAGTCTTGTCAAATATTTTGAAGACATGTTGCATAAGAATCAGTATCTTTCAAACCCATACAGCCCCTCAGAACTCATCCGCATTTGCTTAATCAAATTGCCTGAACATTTACGACATATTATTTTAGCAGGACGTTGCAAAGACGACATTGAAGCTTTTCAGGGACTGTTACAAGAATTAGAAATTGACACAGACAGTCACGGGATGCGAAAACAGGAAAACAATCACTACAGGTCAAATCCGTCACAATTCCGTGACGACAGAAACAATAACTGGACACGACAAGTCTATTCTTACAACGCAAATCGTGACCAAAACAGACACCACCCATGTGACAACCACTGGCAGAGTAATAATAGTTACAGAGAAAGATCGCATTTCCGTAGTAATGACTATCACAGAGACAATCAGAGAAACAGACAATATGGGAACCAAAACAATTATTATCAAGGAAGGCAGAATAACTTCAGACGCAACAGTTCGGCGCACAGTTACGATTCAGAGAGAAATTCTCCACCACGTGATGGACAAGGAAGAAACTGCGGAATCTACCGACATGATGACAGACGATATATTCGTAACGACAGACCTGAATTGCATCTGAACTGGCGGGATTCAATCAGGGCAGGGCCTTCTCGTCAGAGTGAATTTGTGGAAGTTCGGCCTCCTAATCCCAATAACGACGCGCGCCAACAAAGAAACAGACAATGACCCGCACCGCAGGCAGCCACATGCGCCGGCTGGCTCAGAGAAAAATAACATAGACGCTAGCCTTGAGAAAAATTCCAGTGTTCTTTACCGACGTATACCGCATGACAATTGCATTCAAGTTCAAACTCTGATTACTATGAAGAGTAAAGGATTTCACCACACTTCACATATAAAACCGCTTATTGAAAGATAATCTGCTTTTTAACTTAGTCTTTGCCATAACACATTTCACTTCACGTTACTAGTATGCTTTAGAAACTGTTGCCATGCAACAATGTTTGAAGTTAAAAATCCAGTCAAGAACCCAGAGAACTTATTTCAACAGAAATTATGAATGCATTGTTATAGTGAACAGACGACACAATGTTGTTATTTGTACATTCTTGCTTGTTAGTTGCACGATTACATAACGACTATAAGGCTCACATACTTAGAACATTTACCAGTACTACTAATGAGATTTTAATGCAACATTTTGGTTTACTTGAAATTTGGTGTATCATGAGGTAAGTACATTGGCTTCTGCAGAACTTAGCTTTCGGAGGACGATAACTACGACACTTCCACAGAGATTATCTTACAGGAAGACGCACATTTAGCGCTACAGGACACGTATTTGAGTGATTAATTTTGTACTTAAATCATTTATTTTTAAAGATATTTGAAGTACAATGATACAAAGGATTTCCGTGATCCATTTCATTCCATTGCTGTAATCTGTAACACCTGAGAGTATAATTACATTAATCCTCAGGGGGGTACACGCCTACTTTGTGTACCATGTGTTTGGCAAGCACAAGGAGCCCTAGCTAATATGGTATTTGCTTATACAACTTTACACATCGGTACCATATTTCTCTAACACAGAATTACACAGCTATCTGATCATTTAACAGAGAAAGAAATTTTTTTTACTACATCAGTCACACATGTTTACGCAATTACACAGTTGGGTAACTACACACTTATGAAACTGTATTTTGTCTGTACTTTGTAAACTGTTCATATTTTTTCGGAACCATTGTGATACTATGAGAGCTTTGAATGATGTATTTGGTATGGGATCATGATATTTAAAGTACGTTTGAGGTCGATGACACTCTTGAAATGAGCAGAGAATTTTTTTTAGGTTTTGACATTATTGCAAAAAGCTACGACGTTTTTGAGATTTGACTGAGGTGTTATGATGTTATTATTATGACAACGATGTGTATTATGCTGCTGAAGTATGTTTATGATCAATAAGATGATGCTACCGTATTTGAGGAATTTGATTATGCTACGTATTTATTAAGATGAAATATTGTAGAAGTGTCGACGAATATATATATGTGTAATAAGGTAAGGAGTAATTAACAGTGGTTAGGGACTCTGGTTTGTGAAAAAGGTTGTTGGAAACCAAGAATCGTACTTTAAGAGTTATGAAATGTGTGTATATGCGTGAATGTATCACAATGCTGGCGAAAATTTTTTGGATGCTGTTATATTTATAGGATTTTGTTTCTATAGATTTGTAACCCAAATTCTTGACCTATGAAATATTTTTATATGAGACTGTCACTGTAGCGGAAACTGGTGTCGTAAATATTTCGGTAAGAAAGTTAAGTGACCACCTGCACATAATGCGTCGTGGGCACCCAGCTGGGCGACAGTCGCCTGAAAAAAAAAAAGCTATTAGCGCATGCCTTTCAGAGGTACAGGTGAAAAAGAAAGATAGGCCATTATCCTCGCTATTGACATTTCTTTGTAGAAAGCATCGCAAATACGACACGCTCATAACTTGGAAACATTCTTACATCTGCACACCTGATTAGGACAAGTGTCTATCTATGAGAATTGAGAGAATATCTACTAACTTATGAAATGCCTCATGACTACTGAAGGATTATTTTATGCTTTACTTTGTACATAGTTGCTTATTTCATTTGATATCTGGTTTCCAGCTGTCTTGCAGCATTGGTTTCATAAAATAAAATTAAATGCATTTGCTAATGTGAACACTTTGTGTCTACAGATCTATTAAATAATTATTTTATGACCCACATTCTTCGAAAAAGGAGCTCTTGGAATGGAAAGAACAATAAGAAGGGACTAATAACAGTAACTGCATATATCATTTTCTTTTCAAGTACTTGGTAACTTTTTTGGCAGAATAACTTCTTGTGGTGCACCACTTTAATTACTTAGACATTAAGATGTGATTATACATTTCCCTTGTCTGCATTGTTATCTTTAGTGTACTATTTTTTCTGCTTGAGCTATGTCATGTTTAGATATATGTTTTTTTTATTTGCTGCTGCTGTTTGCCAGGCATAATGTTACTGAATCTGACTTTGTATTACGCTGTTAAGCCAGTTTACTACGCATTTATTTTTCTTGTTTGCTGCACAGTGCCTTATATTAGTGGTAATATTGCAATTGCTTTGTCAGTTTGAATTTTTTGTCATTGATGTTTGTGTTCATTGTTTTGTGCTGCTGCATTGCCTCGTCCCTTAGTTTAGCATCTGAGCTCAGTAGATTTAAGTTAGCTTAAGAGGTGGTAGACTACATAAGAAACTTGTAAGTAGGCTGTTTATGTTTTCTCTTTGTAAGTAGGCTGTTTATGTTTTCTTATTGGCAACGTTACGTAGCGCTCAATATGAAAATCACTGGTTGTGCTGTGTGCAGTCTGTGGCTAGTTTGCATTGTTGTCTGCCATTGTAGTGTTGGGCAGCGGCAGCTGGATGTGAACAGCGCGTAGCGTTGCGCAGTTGGAGGTGAGCCGCCAGCAGTGGTGGATGTGGGGAGAGAGATGGCGGAGTTTTGAAATTTGTCATGAACTGCTATATTTATATATGATGATATCAAGGTAAATACATTGCTTGTTCTCTATTAATATCTTTCATTTGCTAACTATCCCTATCTGTAGTTAGTGCCTTCAGTAGTTTGAATCTTTTATTTAGCTGGCAGTAGTGGCGCTCGCTGTATTGCAGGAGCTTGAGTAGCGAAGATTTTTGTGAGGTAAGTGATTTGTGAAAGGTATAGTTTACTGTTAGTCAGGGCCCATTCTTTTGTAGGGATTATTGAAACTCAGATTGCGTTGCGCTAACAAAATATTGTGTGTCAGTTTAAGCACAGTCTTGTATAAATTGCTCAAAGGGGATGTTTCATATGTCGACCCTTAGCCGAGGATACCTCACTGGAATCTTCTGATTTTTTCTAGTAGTTTGTGTAATTAGTGTAGATTTTGTTTATTGCTAGCGTGTAATTGTAGAGAAAATCTCCTTTGTAGTTGTAGTCTTTCAGTGTTTTACAGTAAAACAGTTGTGGCATGCATGTAGATTTGCACCAAGTATTTCGCTGCTGCGCTTGCAATTAACTAGATATTATTTTCAGTGCTATGTTAATGTGTTCTCTTATTTTTGATCTTCAAATTGTGTTTTTCTGTGTTGTCGTGTGAAATATTGTGACAATAATGGCGTGTGAAAAACGTAACACTAGGCTACAAAGTAAACTGAGAAATAATAGTGACGACGAGTGTAGCTTATCAGCACCACTGTGTAATGAATTAACTGATGTTCAAAGTAGTAATTGGGTAATTGTGTATAGGGAAATGGAGCGGGCGGCAAACAATGGCGTGGACAGTGAAACAATTAGTGAAGAGGGAAGCATTATCGATCGATCGGTCGGCAACAGCTCGCCTCAGGAATCCAAAATGACAGGACACAATTTTGCAAATACTGTAGATTCAGGTTTTGCGTCCTCACCGTTTTCTCAAATGAGTCAAGACACATTTTCCACTTGTCAAAATGTGAATGTTGCCAGTGCAAATTCACTGCCGAAAAGCACTGAGGAACATGTTTCAGACACCAGTGCATTGTTATTACAATTAATGCAACAAATGGGACAAAAGCTTGAAAAGTTAGACACAATGGACCAAACTCAGAGACAAACACAGCAAAAGTTAGACACAGTGGAAGAAAATCTTCAAAAGTTAGACACAATGGAACAACACCAGAGACAAACACAGCAACAGTTAGACGCAATGGGACAAAATCTTCAAAAGTTAGACACCACACTTGAACAAACACGTGAAGATTTGACTCGTGAGTTACATAACATTGAATCGAAATGTCAAAAAGTCTGTAATGACGTAAAAACACAAATTTGTGAGCATTTTCAACCCATTTTTTCGCGGCATGAAAATGTATTACAGAATCACGAAGCAGCCATAAAAGAACTGCAAACCATTGTTCATGAAAATCACGACACCTTGCAAGCTAAAATTGACTCAGTTGCATCTACCGATTCGGTTATGCAACTTGCAAAAACTCAGGAAAACTTAAAGGACACAGTAGATACTCTGAAACTTGGTTCAGAAAAACATACAGAGGAAATAATTTCACTATCGGATATAGTAGCCGAACTTTCAGATCAGTTCACTAACTTATCTACAAAGGTAGATGATGATCTGAATAAGACAACACCTGTAGCCTTCACTGACACTGAAGAGTATGTAGAAATTAGAAAATTCAAACAAAATCAAAATCAAATCAATACACAGTACAAAAGAGAAATCCGGAAAGTGCAAGATCAGTTGGCACAAGTAGTACAAGAATTACGTATTTCAGAGGACACTCGCGCCCCAATACGGGAAGAGGGACATAGAAATACGGAACAGCCACAAAATGATAACACAGCGCATTTCTGAAATTATGAAAGAAATTGGCAATGTGCACCGAATTTTGAGATTGAACAGCCGACAGGACGTATCAATGACCAACATGCGACTCGCCGGCATGATGATTTTGACTATAAGCTGTTCATTACTACTAAATTCAAAACATTTAAGAATTCCGGCAACAACATTCATCCACAAGCGTGGCTCCATCAATTCTCTCATTGTTTTCCTCCCAACTGGTCATTGGAGCACAGGTTAGAATTTATGTGTGGCTATTTAGAGAATGAACCAGCTGTAAGAATGCGATCGGTCATTCACGATTGTCACAGTGAAGGAGAATTTTACCATGCCTTCCTCTCAGCATATTGGTCTCAAGCTACACAAGACCGAGTAAAACATGGCATCATAATGATGAAACATTTCGAACAATCTGAATTCTCCAGTCTTGTGAAATATTTTGAAGACATGTTGCACAAGAATCAGTACCTGTCAAACCCATACAGCCCCTCAGAACTCATCCGCATTTGCTTAATCAAATTACCTGAACATTTACGACATATTATTTTGGCAGGACGTTGCAAAGACGACATTGAAGCTTTTCAGGGACTGTTACAAGAACTGGAAAGTGACACTGACAATCGCGGAACGCAGGAGCACAACAATTACAGATCACATCAGTCGCAATTCCGTGATGAAAGAAATAATAACTGGACGCGACAAGGCTATTCTCACAACACAAATCGTGACCGAAACAGACACCACCCGTATTACAACCGTTGGCAGAGTAGTAATAATTACAGGGAAAGATCACCTCTCCGCGGTAGTGACTATCACAGAGACAATCAGAGAAACAGACAATTTGGGAACCAAAATAATTATTATCAAGGCAGACAGAATAACTTTAGACGCAATGGTCCAGCGCGCAGTTACGATTCAGGGGGAAATTCTCCACCACTTAACCGACAAGAAAGAAACTACAGGAACTACCGACATGACGACAGACGATGTGATCGTAACGACAGACCTGAATTGCATCAGAACTGGCGGGATTTAAACAGGGCAGGGCCCTCTCGTCACTGTGAAATTGTAGAAGTTAGGTCTCCAAATCCCAATAACGACGCGCGCCAACAAAGAGACAATAGCCAATGACTCACACCGCTGGCAGCCACAAAACATACTTATGAAACTGACGACGCAGCTGCCATAGCTAGTAATTACGTAAAAATGGAAGACATTAGGGACATCTTACTCCAGGAACACGACGTAAAACATAACAACATTGCATATCCTGTGATTCACATTACAGTAAATGACATAAAATTTACAGCAGTACTTGACTCTGGCAGTCCCATTTCAGTAATCAGTGAAACAGCCTTTAGCAAATGCAACAAATCGAACGATTGCTCCACACTTCCGTTACGTAAGATTAAATTAAAAGGTGCAATCTGGCATTCAGCCGGATCCTGAAAAGTTAGAAGCAATCAGAGCCATTCCAGTTCCATCCACAAAAAGACAAGTCCACAGTTTTCTTGGTCTCGGAAATTTTTACCATCGTTTTCTGAATATGCAAATTCTTGTTACACTAAAACTATGTTCTCTCACTGGAAAAAATACTATTTGGAACTGGGACGAACAAGCACAGTTGGAATTCAATTCTTTGAAAGAATCGCTACTTAACGCGCCAATACTAGCTCATCCAGATCTGTCACAAGATTTCTGCCTTAGCACGGATTCTTCTAATGTCGGTCTTGGTGCCCATTTATTTCAAGAAGCCACAGAAAACGACACTACTGTTCAGAAAACTATTGCTTTTGCTAGCAGAGTGCTAACCAAATCTGAAAAAAATTATTCCGTTACTGAATTAGAAGCTTTAGCTATCGTTTGGGCATTTAACAAATTCCGTTTCTTTCTTTCTGGTAAGCACGTAAAAGTATACAGTGATCATCGTGCATTACAATTTCTTATGTCTTCAAAATTAAATCATGACAGGTTAAAACGTTGGGCATTGTTTCTGCAAGAATTCCGCTTCACAATAGTCTACATTCCCGGTAAGGAGAACATTGTTGTGGACTCACTGTCACGCGCACCGGCTGGGTTTGAGAAAAGTACCACAGAAGGCAACCTCGAGAAAAATTTCAGTATTCTTTACATTCAGAAAGTCGCCTTTGAAAACTTCATCACCACATCCTTAAAGGACATTGCTCATGAACAAGATAAAGATCCGATTTGGAAAGACATCAACAGCAAATGGCATGAAAAGACACACACTCAGATTCGGCATTATTATCTGGTTAGAAACAACATACTGTTCAAACGCTGCACTGTTGATGACAAGCTATGGGTACTTTGCATTCCTGACGATTTTGTTAATAAGCTCATTTGGTACATTCATTTCAGCTATGCACATTTTGGCCCACGAAAATGTTATCATATTCTTCGAACGACTTGTTATTTTAACAATATGGAAAAGAGAATTCGAAGAGTCTTGTCTATTTGTAAACTTTGTCAAAAGGCGAAACCATCTACTATCTCCCATCGTGCTCCGCTGTTTCCTATCATTCCTTCTAAATTAAAAGAATTTGCTGCTGTTGATCTCTTGGGACCGCTTGTCAGAACATCTAATGGATTTTCGTACGTTCTAGTCACTGTTGAACTTACTTCAAAATTTGTTTCTTTCACACCGTTACGTAAAGCCACTGGACGGTCTGTATCCAACGCCTTTGTTAAAAATTTCTTACGTGAAGTTGGACACGTTAGTAAAGTCATTTCAGATAACGGACCGCAATTCAGATCTGCTGTTTGGTCACGCATGCTTCGCAACCATAAAATCAAACCCGTTTTTATTTCATTGTACTCACCACATTGTAACCTGTCTGAACGGATTATGAAAGAAATCAATAAGCTTTGCAGACTTTATTGTCACAGAAAGCATCAGCATTGGGACAGATATTTACACTTATTTCAAAATGTGCTGAATGAAATGCCTCATGATTCCACTGCTTTACCACCCACTCTTGTACTAAAGAATGAAGAGCCACCGAATCCCGAATACACATAAACTTCGACACAAAGACATAATTGAATTGGCGCTTAAAAATATAAAATCTGCAGCAGACAAAAGGAGAAAACTACACGGTAAAGCAAATGCAAAGAAATTGTATATTGCTCAGAAAGTTCTCTTTCTAGTTTACAATGGACCTTATAGAATCCGACGTATACCACATGATAATTGCGTTGAAGTTGAAACTCTGCGTACTAGGAAGAGTAAAGGTTTACACCACATTTCACATGTAAAACCGTTTATTGAAAGATAATCTACTTTTTAACTTTGTCTTTGCCATAAAACTTTTCACTTCACATTTCTAGTATGCTTTGTCAGACTTAAGAAACTGTTAACATGCAACAATGTTTGAAGTTAAATATCCAGTCTAGAACCTAGGGAACATTTTTAAACAGAAATTACGAATGCATTGTTATAGTGAACAGACGACACAGTGTTGTATTTGTACATTCTTGCTTGTTAGTTGCACGATTACATAATGACTATCAGGCTTACATACTTAGGACACATACTGGTACTGCTAATGAGATTTTAATGCAACATTTTGGTTTACTTGAAAATACATTCTGGGTTTAAAGTACTTTCTGTGAGATACCAGACGACACAGTGGTTAGTTTATGTGACAACTACACGGTTTTATCACGACGCTACTAAGGAGTGACAATTTACAATGTTGCTTTTGCGGTGTATCTGTTTTATATCTGCGCAGTTTTTCTGAATTCTTCTGGAAAGTAAAACAGGTTTTAGTAGTAACTTTTGTAGTATAGCTACAATGAGACAGGGTATTCCGTAGCACAACAATACGTTACAGTACAGTACTTTCTTCATCACAACAATAAGCGTAATAACTATGATATCTATACACAAAGCATTTCACTTTTGTTTATCATGAGGTAAGTACATTGACTTCTGCAGAACTTAGCTTTCGGAGGACGATAACTACGACACTTCCACAGAGATTATGTTGCAACAAGACGCACATTTAGGGCTACAGGACACGTATTTGAGTGATTGATTTTGTACTTAAAAGTATTTATTTTTAAAGATATTTGGAGTACAATGATACAAAGGTTTTCCGTGATACATTTCATTCCATTGCTGTAATCTGTAACACCTGAGGGTATAATTACATTAATCCTCAGGGGGGTACACGCTTACTTTGTGTACCATGTGTTTGGCAAGCACAAGGAGCCCTAGCTAATATGGTATTTGCTTATACAACTTTACACATCGGTACCATATTTCTCTAACACACAAATTACACAGCTATCTGATCATTTAACTAAGAGAGACAAACGTTTTTACTACGGCAGTGACAGATGTTTACGTAATTACACCGTTGGATAACTTCACACTTACGAAATTGTATTTTGTCTGTACTTTGTGAACTGTTCATATTTTTTTTGGAACCATTGTGATACTATGAGAGCTTTGAATGATGTATTTGGTATGGGATCATGATTTTTAAAGTACATTTGAGGTAGATGACACTTTTGACATGAGCAGAGAATTTTTTTAGGTTTTGAAATTATTGGAGGAAGCTACGACGATTTTGAGAGTTGACTGAGATGTTATGATATTATTACGACGATGATGTGTATTATACTGTTGAGGTATGTTTATGATTAATAAGATGATGATACCGTATATGAGGAGTTTGATTATGCTACGTATTTCTTATCATGAAATACTGAAGAAGTGTCGACGAATAAGGTAAGGAATAATGAGTAGTGATTAGGGACTCTAATTTGTGGAAAAGGTTGTTGGAAACCAAGAATCGTACTTTAAGAGTTATGAAGTGTGTAAATGCGTGAATGTATCACAATGCCGACGAAAACTTTTTGGACACTGTTATATTCATAAGATTTTGTATCTACACATTTGCAACGCAAATTCTTGACCTCTGAAATTTTTTATATGAGACTGCCACTGTAGCGGAAACTGCTGTCGTAAATATTTCTGTAAGAAAGTTAAGTGACCACCTGCACGTAATTCGTTCTGAGCGGCCAGGTGTAACAGCCGCCTTGAGAAAAAGCCATTAGGTGGTAGAAAAAAAAAGGGAGGCCATTATCCTCGCTATTGACGTTCCTTTGTAGAAAGCATTGGAAAAACGACACGGTCGAACTTGATAACATATGATTACACTGTGGAGCTCTTAATTTATGATTTACTGAAATACCTAATGAAATGACGAGAAATATTTTTATGTCTATACACCTGATTATGACTACTGTCTCTCTAGTTGAGAGATTTTTCTACTAACTTATGAAATGCCTAATGACTACTGAATGATGTCCTTATGCTTTACTTTGTACATAGTTGCTTATTTCATTTGATATCTAGTTTCTAGCTGCACTGCGGCATTGGTTAAAATAAAATTTTATAGATGTACTAATATAGGTATTTTCTGTCTACAAATCGAGTAAATAATAATTTTTTTCAAAAAAATGAGGGAGCACAAAATGACATTTACCTTCACAGGAACTGCATTCATAATTTTCTTTTCAAGTACTTGGTAACTTTTTGGTAGAATAACTTCTTGTGTTGCACCACTTTAATTACATAGACATTAAGATGTGATTATACATTACCTTTGTCTGCATTGTTATCTTTAGTGTACTATTTTTTCTGCTTGAGCTTTGTCATGCTTAGGTATACATTATAGCATTTACTGCTGCTGTTTGCCAGGCATAGTGCTACTGAATTTTAATTTGTGTTACTCTGCCAAGCCAGTTTTACTACACATTTATTTTTCTTGTTTGCTGCTCATTGCCTTATATTAGTTGTAATTTATGCTGCTTGCTTCGCCATTTGTATTTTTGATCATTGCTGTGTGTGTTAATTGTTTTGTGATGCTGCATTGCCTCGTCCCGTAGTTTAGCATCTGAGCTCAGTAGATTTAAGTTAGCTTAAGAGGGGGTAGCCTATAAGAGAATGAGTTGCGATGAATTTGAAGAAATGCACTGAGAGGCTATACGAGAAAAGTACAGAAAGCAGGTATAGATAGGACTTTTGGAAATAATGAAGAACGAAGGGAGATCTCTGAGAAGTAAAGAAAGTTTTGTTTGCAAAATACTGCAGTAAAACAAACCCTGTCCTTTCCTTGTATTATTCCGCTATATGTTTGTGTACCATTGGGTATTTATGTTTTTCCTGTATTTATATGTGTTTATCTGATAAGACTTATGTTGTAGAATTTTTCTAGTACTAAGCTACATTCACTATGATGAGGAATACTGTTATCCTCAAATATAATTTGCATTAATAATATGTTATTTACCTTGTAAATATGCTTAGACATTATTTATTCTGGTTTGTTGCTCACATGTGAACGTGATGTTTCAAAAGTTATTCTGATCTTTTATGTATTTACTTATGTCATAATTCCTGTAACACTGATATATATGTTTATTTCTATTCTGTTGTAAAGCCTGTACTACGAATGTTATCTGTATTGTTATGTTTTTAATGATGTATTTTGTACCTTTGTAATTGTATTCTCATGTTATAATATTGTAATTGACACCAGTTCATCAAATTAAGTAACTTGTAAGCATTCATTTCACTGCACACATTTCTGTTGGTCATAGTAATGCACAATATGTGAGAAGTAAGGACTGTTAGTGTTTGCACGTGTGTTGATAATTCAGCAAGGGACTGGATAACAGCATTGCTGGTTCTAAGGACAATTCCAAAATTTTTGTGAGTGCATAAGTGGTGGTTTATGGACTTGCAAAATTCTCCGCAAGACTCTTCGATGGTGATTGTGCACCTGCACAGTCGCAACAGATGGCTGCTGACCATCTCTACAAGGACTGCAGTGGGTCTACATCTTTGATGATCCATCAATACCATTTTTTCTACAAGGACTGCAGTGGGTCTGCACCTCTGGTGGCCCACCAATACCGTAATCTCTACCAGGACTACAATGGGTATGCTCTGTGATGACCTACCTACCAATATTCTTCAAAACTTTGAATGACTCTGCTGTGGGTTTGCTCTGTTGTGACCCATTACTTGTCTGCATGTCGAGAGTCAGCACTGTCTTTCCATTGGAAGGACAACACTACTTCTTCAAGACTGCATGGAAATCCACTACTTCCGTGTGCATTTTCTTCTACTGCTCAGACTTTGAGAAAAACACTACTATTTTACTGTGATGAACGATCAGGACTGGGCTATGTAAGTAGGCTGTTTAAGTTTTCTCTATGTAAGTAGGCTGTTTATGTTTTCTTATTGGCAACATTACGTAGCGCTCAATATGAAAATCACTGGCTGTGCTGTGTGCAGTCTGTGGCTAGTTTGCATTGTTGTCTGCCATTGTAGTGTTGGGCAGCGGCAGCTGGATGTGAACAGCGCGTAGCGTTGCGCAGTTGGAGGTGAGCCGCCAGCAGTGGTGGATGTGGGGAGAGAGATGGCGGAGTTTTGAAATTTGTCATGAACTGCTATATTTATATATGATGATATCAAGGTAAATACATTGCTTGTTCTCTATTAATATCTTTCATTTGCTAACTATCCCTATCTGTAGTTAGTGCCTTCAGTAGTTTGAATCTTTTATTTAGCTGGCAGTAGTGGCGCTCGCTGTATTGCAGTAGCTTGAGTAGCGAAGATTTTTGTGAGGTAAGTGATTTGTGAAAGGTATAGTTTACTGTTAGTTAGAGCCCATTCTTTTGTAGGGATTATTGAAAGTCAGATTGCGTTGCGCTAACAAAATATTGTGTGTCAGTTTAAGCACAGTCTTGTATAAATTGTTCAAAGGGGACGTTTCAAACTGACTAAGGACAATAGGAAAAAATGCATTGAAAAGTTATATGAAAAAGGTTTGGGCCAAAATGAGTATTGTACACTGAGAAATAATTATTTTGAAAGAAATATGAATAGAATACAGAAAGCAGGTATAGATAGCACTTTTTGAGATAATGAAGAACGAAGGGAGATCTCCAAGAAGTAAAGAAAGTTTTGTTTGCAAGATACTGCAGTAAAACAAACCCTGTCCTTTCCCTTTCTGTTATTCCGCTGTGTTTGTGTACTCTTGTATATTTATGTTCTTCCTGTCTTTATATGTTTACCTCATAAGACTTATGTTGTAGAATTTTTCTCATACTCAGCTACATGAACTATGATGAGGAATACTGTTATCCTCAAATATAATATGCATTAATAATATGTTATTTACTTTGTAAAGATGTTTAGACATTATTTATTCTGTTCTGTTTTAATGCTTATGTGTAAAGTTGTTGTTTCAAAAGTTATTCTGATCTTTTATGTATTTACTTATGTCATAATTCCTGTAACTCTGATGGATATGTTATTTCGATTCTCTTGTAAAGCCTGTACTACAAATGTTATCTGTATTGTTATGTTGTTTAATGATGTATTTTGTACCTTTGTAATTTTATTTTCATGTTGTAAATTTATAATTGTATAGACACCAGTTCTTCAAATTAAGTTACATTTCACTGCACACGTTTCTTTTGGTCATAGTATATGCACAATATGTGAGAAGTAGGGACTGTTAGTGTTTGTACGTATGTTAATAATTCTGCAACGGACTGGATACTAGCATTGCTGGTTCTAAGGACAATTCCAAACACTTTGTGAGTGTACAAGTGGTGGTTATGGACTTGCTATATTCTCCGCAAGAATCTTCGATGGTGATTGTTCACCTGCACAATCGCAACGGATGGCTGCTGACCGTCTCTACAAGGACTACAGCGGGTCTGCGTCTTTGCTGACTCACCAGTACCACTATTTCTACAAGGACTACAGTGAGTCTACACCTTTGATGATTCATCAGTACCATTATTTCTACAAGGACTGCAGTAGGTCTGCGCCTCTGATGGCCCATCAATACCATAATCTCTACCAGGACTACAGTGGGTCTGCTCTGTGATGACCTACCAATATTCTTCAAAATGTCGACTGACTCTGCTGTGGGTTTGCTCTGTTGTGGCCCATTACCTGTCAGCATGTCAAGAGTCAGCACTGTCTTTCCATTGGAAGGACAACACTACTTCTTCAAGACTGCATGGAAATCCACTACTTCCGTGTGCATTTTCTTTTACTGCTCAGACTTTGAGAAAAACACTGCTATTTTACTATGATAAACAATCAGGGCTGTCTCTATGGACTGTGAGAAAGTTTAGCTTTTGACCAACATTGTATCAATAAGGGTGTGCATTTGATATCTTTGTTATTGTAATTATGAAAAATTTTATCAAATCATTATTGGCCACTCCCCAAAACAATTTGTAATTTTTTTGTGTGGAGCATGGGGGCTATGTAAGTAGGCTGTTCAGGTTTTTTTATTGGTAGCGCCACCTCTGTATGAAAATCACTGGCTGTGCTGTGTGCAGTCTGTGGCTGCTTTGCATTGTTGTAATACTCGCCATTGTAGTGTTGGGCAGCTGGGCTGTTAACAGCGCGTAGCGTTGCGCAGTTGAAGGTGAGCCGCCAGCAGTGGTGGATGTGGGGAGAGAAATGGCGGAGTTTTCTAATTTGTCATGAACTGCTATATATTTTATGACTATTAAGGTAAATACATTGTTTGTTCTCTATTAATATCTTTCATTTGCTAACTATCCCTATCAGTAGTTAGTGCCTTCCGTGGTTTGAATCTTATATTTAGCTGGCAGTAGTGGTGCTCGCTGTATTGCAGTAGTTCGAGTAACCAAGATTTTTGGGAGGTAAGTGATTTGTGAAAAGTATAGGTTAATGTTAGTCAGGGCCATTCTTTTATAGGGATTTTTGAAAGTCAGATTGCATTGTGCTAAAAATATTGTATGTCAGTTTAAGCACAGTCTTGTATAATTGTTCAAAGGGGACGTTTCAATAGGAGGTGTTATTCAATGATACCCACTATTTACAGGATTAACTATAAGTCATACATGATTAAAAATCCAATTTACAATTATATTTATTGGAGTAAACTTAACATTCTTCCCTCAACACTTCTTAGGGCTAGCAGGAATACCACGACGATATTCAGACTATCCAGATGCATATACATCATGAAATGTAGTGTCAAGAATTGGATCTACAATTTCTATTGTAGGAATCATTATATTCATTGTAATTATATGAGAAAGAATGGTTACAAACCGAGCAATCATATTTAGAGCTAACATAAGAAGATCAACAGAATGACTACAAAATAACCCGCCTGCAGAACATAGTTACTCAGAACTATGACTAATTTCTAGATTCTAATATGGCAGATTAGTGCAGTAGATTTAAGCTCTACAAATAAAGGTTTGACCTTTTATTAGAAAAATTCATTAATGGCAACATGATCAAATTTATCCATTCAAGATGGAGCTTCACCATCAATAGAGCAACTACCATTCTTCCATGATCATACTATTATCGTATTATTATTAATCACAGTAATTGTAGGTTATGCCCTAAGTTATATACTATTTATTGCCTATACAAACCAAAACATACTTCACAGACATTTAATTGAAACAATCTGAACAGCATTAGCAGCAATTACACTAATTTTTATTGCACTTCCATCATTACGACTACTTTATTTACTTGATGATTCAGTAGACGCAATAATCACAATTAAAACCATTGGACGACAATGATACTGAAGATACGAATATTCAGACTTTATAGACGTAGAATCTGACACTTATATAACACCAGAACAAGACCTAGAAAGCGACGGATTTCGACTTCTAGATGTAGATAACCGAACAATTCTACCAATAAATACAGAAGTACAAGTATTAACAAGAGCATCAGACATTCTACACTCATGAGCAGTACCTGCGTTAGGGGTTAAAATTGACGCAACGCCAGGTCGACTAAACCAAGGAACATTTACAATAAACCGACCTGGACTGTTCTTTGGACAATGCTCAGAAATCTGTGGAGCAAACCACAGATTCATACCAATTGTAATTGAAAGAACTTCAGTAAACTTATTTATCAACTGATTATGTAAGATAATCTAAGGAGTTAGTTAAAATGCATAACATTATAGTGTCAATCTAAAATAACTAAATAATTAGTACACCTAGATATACATCAGATGACTGAAAGTTAGTAATGGTCTCTTAAACCAAGAAATAGTAAATTAACAACTACTTCTGATGGGGAAATGTAATCCAAATCCCTCAAATATTCCCTCTCATATGATTCTCCCTATTCATTATATTTTCAGCTACATTAATTTTATTTAATCAAATAAACTTTTTCTCATTTAAACCAAATCTTATTAAAAGAGCAGAAAAAAGAACAATTCATATAAAAAACTTGAATTTAAAATGATAACAAACTTATTTTCAACATTTGATCCATCAACTAATATCTTCAATTTATCATTAAATTGAACTAGAACTTTCTTAGGATTATTATTAATCCCATCAATGTTTTGACTTACACCATCATGGATTAATATTATTTGAAATAAACTAAACTTAACCTAACACAATGAATTTAAAACATTACTAGGACCAAAATCATTTAATGCAATAACATTCATCCTTATCTCAATTTTTATTATAATACTGTTTAATAATTTTATAGAATTATTCCCTTATATCTTTACTAGAACAAGACATTTAGCATTAACATTTGCAATCACTCTACCTATATGATTAAGATTTATGTTATTTGGTTGCATTAATCATACCAATCAAATATTTACACACCTTGTTCCTCAAGGAACACCGCCTTCATTAACATCATTTATAGTATTAATTGAAACAATTAGAAATGTCATTCGACCAGGTACACTAGCAGTACGACTAGCACCAAATATAATTCCAGGATACTTGCTATTAACATTACTAGGAAATACAGGACCATCTATAGCAATAAACTTAATTTCACTATTAATTATTGGGCAAATACTTCTATTAATCTTAGAATCAGCAGTAGCAATAATTCAAGTTTATGTTTTCCCAATTTTAAGAACTTTATATTCTAGAGAAGTATACTAAACCTATGTTAACAACTCACTCAAACCACCCATTCCACTTAGTAGATTATAGACCTTGACCATTAACAGGAGCAATTGGAGCAATAGTTCTAGTATCAGGATTAGCAAAATGATTTCACCTATTTAACATTAACTTATTTATAATCGGATTCAGAATTACCCTACTAACTATAATCCAATGATGACGAGATGTAGTATGAGAAGGGACATACCAAGGGCTACATACGGGATTTGTATCAATTGGATTACGATGAGGAATAATTTTATTTATTGCATCAGAGGTACTATTCTTTGTTTCATTTTTCTGAGCATTTTTTAGAAGAAGACTTGCACCTACCATTGAACTAGGGATATTATTACCCCCAATAGGAATTCAACCTTTTAATCCTATACAAATTCCATTACTTAATACAGCTATTTTTTGGCATCAGGAGTAACAGTAACATGAGCACATCATAGTTTAATAGAATCTAATCATACTCAAGCATTACAAGGACTATTCATTACAGTATTACTAGGACTATACTTCACTATACTTCAAGCATACGAATATTGAGAAGCACCCTTCACCATTGCAGATGCAGTTTATGGATCAACATTCTTTGTTGCAACAGGATTCCATGGTCTACATGTAATTATTGGAACAATTTTCTTATCAACATGTCTACTTCGACATTCAATAAACCAATTCTCACCAAGACACCACTTTGGATTTGAAGCAGCAGCATGATACTGACACTTTGTAGACGTAGTATGATTATTCTTATAGATCTCTATTTATTGATGAGGTAGATAATTGTTTTTCTAATATAAATAGTACATTTAACTTCCAATCAGAAAGCTTGATATAAATCAAGAAAAACAATCCTGATTTTATCTACAAGAATTTTTATTAGATTTATTTTCTCAATAATTGTTATAATCCTTGCAACAACATTATCAAAAAAATTAATTAATGACCGAGAAAAAAGATCACCATTTGAGTGTGGATTTGACCCAAAAAGATCAGCACGAATACCATTCTCACTTCGATTCTTCTTAATTGCAGTAATTTTCTTAATTTTTGATGTAGAAATCGCACTAATCCTTCCAATTGTAATTATTTTTAAAACTTCAGACATTGTAATCTGAACAGTATCAACAATATTTTTTATTATAGTATTACTAGGCGGACTATACCATGAATGAAATCAAAGAGCCTGACAATGAGCAGAATAAAGGGTTGTAGTTAACTATAACATTTGGGTTGCATTCAAAAAGTATTGATATAATCAATCAACCTTAAATAGAATAAGAAGCGAAATATTGCAGTCAGTTTCGACCTGGAAGGTTGGTAAATTAAATACCCTTATTCTTATTAATGGCAGCCAAAAAAGAGGCGTATTACTGTTAATAATATAATTGAACTATAAAGTTCCAATTAAGGAAATGTAAGGCCAATATGAAAGCTGCTAACTTTTTATATTAGCGGTTAAACTCCGTTAACATTTCTAAAATTTATATAGTTTAAATAAAACATTACATTTTCAGTGTAAAAATAATATATGTATATTTATAAAAACCTAAAAGTAAAAACACTTCCTTAACATCTTCAGTGTCACGCTCTAATTATAAGCCATTTAAGTAAACGAAAAATAATACCACCAAAATAAATATTCCAAAAATAAAAGTTAAAAGATAAATCTTAAAATTAGAATCATACCAACCCTGTATATAACCAATTAAATAAATAAATAGCCTATATAAACCTTGACCACCAAATAATTCACCTCAACCATAATCAAATGATTTAGATGAATAATAACCTAATTTTAAAGGAATATATCTAATAAACTTAGTTGAAAGGAAGGGTATAAACCATATAGAACAGGCAAATCTGACAAAAGAAAGTATACTTAAAGAAAATATATTCTGAGAAAAATCAAAATTAGAAATGAGATAACCCAAATAAGCACCTAAAACAATTAAGTAATAGTTAAAAACTTTAAATAATAAGGTAAGGCAATCACATGAGGAACAGGGAAAATTAATCAAGACAAAAGGCTACCACCAAAAACAGCAACAAACAATAAACCAATTATACCAAACGAAATATAATAACCCTTATCATCAAAAGAAAATCTAGAATAAAAATTATTATTACCAGATATTGAATAATAAAAAAGACGAAAAGAATAAGAAGCAGTTAAACCAGTAGAAAAGAAATAAAGAAAAAAAATCAAACAATTAATTCATCTTAAACAAACCATCTCAAGAATTAAATCCTTTGAGTAAAACCCTGCTAAAAAAGGTGTACCACACAAAGACAAACTAGAAACATTAAAACAAACTGAAGTTAAAGGTATAAAATTAACAATTGAACCTGTTGTTGTTGTGGTCTTCAGTCCTGAGACTGGTTTGATGCAGCTCTCCATGCTACTCTATCCTGTGCAAGCTTTTTCATCTCCCAGTAACTACTGCAACCTACATCCTTCTGAATCTGCTTAGTGTATTCATCTCTTGGTCTCCCTCTACGATTTTTACCCTCCACGCTGCCCTCCAATACTAAATTGGTGATCCCTTGATGCCTCAGAACATGTCCTACCAACCGATCCCTTCTTCTGGTCAAGTTGTGCCACAAACTTCTCTTCTCCCCAATCCTATTCAATACTTCCTCATTAGATATGTGATCTACCCATCTAATCTTTAGCATTCTTCTGTAGCACCACATTTCGAAAGCTTCTATTCTCTTCTTGTCCAAACTATTTATCGTCCATGTTTCACTTCCATACATGGCTACACTCCATACGAATACTTTCAGAAATGACTTCCCGACACTTAAATCAATACTGGATGTTAACAAATTTCTCTTCTTCAGAAACGCTTTCCTTGCCATTGCCAGCCTACATTTTATATCCTCTCTACTTCGACCATCATCAGTTATTTTGCTCCCCAAATAGCAAAACTCCTTTACTACTTTAAGTGCCTCATTTCCTAATCTAATTCCCTCAGCATCACCCGACTTAATTAGACTACATTCCACTATCCTTGTTTTGCTTTTGTTGATGTTCATCTTATATCCTCCTTTCAAGACACTGTCCATTCCATTCAACTGCTCTTCCAAGTCCTTTGCTGTCTCTGACAGAATTACAATATCATCAGCGAACCTCAAAGTTTTTATTTCTTCTCCATGAATTTTAATACCTACTCCGAATTTTTCTTTTGTTTCCTTTACTGCTTGCTCAATATACAGATTGAACAACATCGGGGAGAGGCTACAACCCTGTCTTACTCCCTTCCCAACCACTGCTTCCCTTTCATGCCCCTCGACTCTTATAACTGCCATCTGGTTTCTGTACAAATTGTAAATAGCCTTTCGCTCCCTGTATTTTACCCCTGCCACCTTTAGAATTTGAAAGAGAGTATTCCAGTCAACATTGTCAAAAGCTTTCTCTAAGTCTATAAATGCTAGAAACGTAGGTTTGCCTTTCCTTAATCTTCCTTCTAAGATAAGTCGTAAGGTCAGTATTGCCTCACGTGTTCCAGTGTTTCTACGGAATCCAAACTGATCTTCCCCGAGGTTGGCTTCTACTAGTTTTTCCATTCGTCTGTAAAGAATTCGTGTTAGTATTTTGCAGCTGTGACTTATTAAGCTGATAGTTCGGTAATTTTCACATCTGTCAACACCTGCTGTCTTTGGGATTGGAATTATTATATTCTTCTTGAAGTCTGAGGGTATTTCGCCTGTTTCATACATCTTGCTCACCAGATGGTAGAGTTTTGTCAGGACTGGCCCTCCCACGGCCGTCAGTAGTTCCAATGGAATTGAACCTATAAAACGAATATCCTCAGAATCCTTTAAATTATAAATTATTGAACCTGCACACATAAACTATACTTCCCTAAATAAAGCATGAGATAATAAATGAAAAAATGCAAGTTTTGCATAACCCATAGCCAAAATTCTTATTATTAAACCAAGTTGTCCTAAAGTAGAAAGAGCAATAATTTTCTTCAAATCAAATTCAAAATTAGCCACCAAACCAGTCATAAATATAGTTATACAACCAATTAAAAGTAAGAATCAACCACAATTATAAGTATCTAATATTGGATTGAAACGAATTAATGAATAAACCCCTGCAGTAACAAGAGTAGAAGAATGAACCAAAGCTGACACAGGAGTAGGAGCAGCCATAGCAGCAGGAAGTCAAGAAGAAAAGGGAATTTGAGCTCTTTTAGTTATAGCTGCTAAAACAATTAATATAGTAATAAGCTTTATTTCAAAAGAATTAGAAATAAAATCATAATAATAAATATAATTTCAACCACCAAAATTCAATATTCAAGCAATAGAAATTAAAATAGCAACATCACCAATGCGATTAGAAAGAGCAGTTAACATACCTGCACTATAAGATTTCACATTTTGGTAGTAAATAACTAAACAATAAGAAACTAAACCCAAACCATCTCATCCTAATAAAATTCTAATCAAATTAGGACTAATAATTAAAAAACCTATAGAAAGAATAAATATTAAAACAATAACAATAAAACGATTTATATTCTTTTTGTAAGTAGGCTGTTTAGGTTTTTTTATTGGTAATGCCACCTCTGTATGAAAATCACTGGCTGTGCTGTGTGCAGTCTGTGGCTGCTTTGCATTGTTATAATACTCGCCATTGTAGTGTTAGGCAGCTGGCTGTGAACAGCACGTAGCGTTGGGCAGTTGGATGTGAGCCGCCAGCAGTGGTGGATGTGGGGAGAGAGATGGCAGAGTTTTGAAATTTGTCATGAACTGCTATATTTATATATGATGATATCAAGGTAAATACATTGTTTGTTCTCTATTAATATCTTTCATTTGCTAACTATCCCTATCAGTAGTTAGTGCCTTCAGTAGTTTGAATCTTTTATTTGGCTGGCAGTAGTGGTGCTCGCTGTATTGCAGTAGCTTGAGTAGCGAAGATTTTTGTGAGGTAAGTGATTTGTGAAAGGTATAGTTTACTGTTAGTCAGGGCCCATTCTTTTGTAGGGATTATTGAAAGTCAGATGGCGTTGCGCTAACAAAATATTGTGTGTCAGTTTAAGCCCAGTCACGTATATAATTTTTCTAAAGGAGACGTTTCATTTTCTCCCGATATATAATCCTCTCTATAATAAATAACCGAAGAAGAAATATATATAACAAAAGACATAAAAATAAGAGACATTCAATCCAAAATTAAAGTCATAACAACCATAGAACCATTTAAATTAAAAAGTTCTCATTCAACAAAAAGTCTATAATCAATTATTAAATAATAAATACCAAAAATAAAAACTATAGTTCTAGAAAAAAATAAAGAAAAAAACTCAAAGAACAAATAGAAAATAAATTCATGGCCTAAGATGAAAAACTCATTTCATTGATTCCACAAAACAACATTTTTAATTAAAATAATTAAGCAACCTCAACAAAAAAAACTCGCTCTATAAACAAAGAATGTTTAAAGGGAATCAACGTAAAAGTAAAAGATGATATTCACGAAAATAACCAAGAGAACAAGTATAAACACCAGAATAATAATTACCATGCTGAGAATAAGAATACATATATAAAGCTTAAACAGCTCTAAGAAAAGACAAAAAAATTAAAGCAAAAAATCCAAAAGAAGATCATGACATAATTCTATTTAATAATCTAAGTTCACCTACCAAATTTAAAGAAGGAGGAGCAGCCATATTAGATGATCTCAAAAGGAATCATCATAAAGCCATTCTTGGTATCAAATTAATTATATCCTTGTTAATTAATAGTCTTCGTCTACCTAAACGTTCATAAATAATATTAGACAAACAAAATAAACCAGAAGAACATAAACCATGACCAACCATTAAAGAAAGAGAACCTATACAACCTCATCAATTCATGGTCATCAATCCTCCAATAACCATTCTTATATGAGCAACAGAAGAATATGCAATTAAACACTTTAAATCAACCTGACGAAAACAAATAAATCTAACAATAACCCCATCAGATAAACCCAAAGACAATCAAAAATAATTAAACTTTAAACCCAAACAAGAAATAACCTTCATAACACGAAAAATACCATAACAACCTAACTTTAATAAAACACCAGCAAGAATTATTCTACCTGAAATAGGGGCCTCAACATGAGCCTTAGGAAGCCATAAATGAACCAAAAATATTGGCATCTTAACTAAAAAAACAAGAATTATAAACATATAAAATATAAAATAATAAGAACCAAAATCAACCAATAAAGGAAAATATAAAGTGTTAGAAAAATAATACACCCTTAATAATACTAATAATAAAGGTAATCTAGCAACCAGAGTATAAAAAATTAAATAAACACCAGCCTGTAAGCGTTCAGGTTGATAACCTCAACCCAAAATCAAAAGTAAAGTAGGAACTAATCTAGCCCCAAAAAAAATATAAAAACAAAGAAGACTCAATCTAGTAAACGAACAATAAAGCATAATCATTAAAATTAAGATCATAAAGAGAAAAAAATTAGAATGATAAGAACTTAAATAAACTGAACCCCTAGCAGTAATTATTAAAGAACATATTCAAAAACTAAGCAAAATCAAAGTAAAAGAAAAATAATCGATACCAAAATAATATCTAATTATATTCAAATCTGCGTATGAATAAATACAAATCATAAAAACAATAATAGACAGAAATATTAAAGAATGAACCAACCATCAACAATTATTAACCAAACAAAGAGGGATAAAAAATAGTTATAAATAAATACTTTAATATAAAGATAAACCAAAACAATTAAAAAAATCATTTCCACGAGAATGAATTATTGAAACTAAAATAGAAAGACCTAAAGCACCTTCACAAACAGAAAAAAACAAAAAAATAACAGGAAAAAGATAATCATAATCAAACTCAATAAGAAAAACAATAACTAATATAAATAAAGAAAGAACAATTTATTCTAATCTCAAAAGAACCATTAATAAATGCTTACATTTAGAAGAAAAAACATGAACACCAGCAAAATAAACCAATAAAGAAGTAAAGACAGAGAATATAAACATTAGTTTTAATAGTTTAAAAAAAACGCCGGCCTTGTAAACCGGAAATAAGTCCAGCCCCCACTTTTAAAACTTCAGAGGTGGAAAAGCTTCCATCATCGGTCCCCAAAGCCGATATTTTTAATAAACTAAACCCTGAAATGATCAAAATAATAATTATATCACTATCTAACGTAATAAATATTAATTTTATTAAATTAAGACACCCAATATCAATAATGCTTTTCATTATCCTACAAACTTTTCTAGTTGGACTAATAACAGGAACAATAATGGAAAGATATTGATTGTCATATATTTTATTTTTCACATCTCTTGGTGGTATATTAGTTCTATTTATTTATATTACAAGAATTGCATCAAACGAAATATTTCAACATAAATCAGTTACGATAATTATTACCTTAACAATATGAGTATTTATTATATCAACATTAATTATTTTAGATTTAACATTATTTATAGACTTTTTCAAGAATACTGAAACTATAAATATTGATAATTCAATCAATTATCAAGAAATAACAATATCTTTAGAAAAACTATATAATAGACCAACATTCATTATCACAATAATAATAATAATTTACTTATATTTTGCACTATTAGCAGTTGTTAAAATCACTAATATTAACCAGTGGCCTATTCGTAAAATAATGAATAAAACCTTATGATTAAGACATCCTTTAATTAAAATCATTAAAAAATCTTTGGTTGATTTACCTGCACCAACAAATATTTCATTTTGATGAAATTTTGGGTCCCTACTAGGGTTATGTTTGGTAATTCAAATTGTAACTGGACTATTTTTAGCTATACATTATACATCAAATATTGAAATAGCATTTAGTAGTGTAGTTCGTATCTGCCGAGACGTAAATAATGCTTGAATTATTCGAACCTTACATGCAAATGGAGCTTCTATATTTTTTATTTGTATTTATTTACATATAGGGCGAGGAATTTACTACGAATCTTACATATACATACACATCTGAATAACTGGTACAGTAATTCTATTCTTAGTTATGGCAACTGCATTTATAGGATACGTTTTACCTCGAGGTCAAATATCATTTTGAGGTGCGACAGTAATTACTAATTTATTATCAGCAATTCCATATTTAGGAACAGATTTAGTTCAATGAGTGAGGGGAGGGTTTGCTGTTGATAACTCAACATTAAATCGATTCTGTACATTCCATTTTGTACTACCATTTATTATTGCTGCAATGGCAGCAATGCATTTATTCTTTCTTCACCAAACAGGGTCTAATAACCCCTTAGGCCTAAATGGAGATATTGAAAAAATTCCATTTCACCCATACTTTACTTTCAAGGATTCTATTACATTTGTATTAATAAAATCTTTATTAATTATACTGTGCTTGATTAATCCTTACCTCCTAGGGGATCCAGATAATTTTGTACCTGCTAACCCATTAGTAACCCCCATTCATTTTCAACCAGAATGATATTTCCTATTTGCATATGCAATTCTACGATCAATCCCTAATAAGCTAGGAGGTGTTATTGCATTATTCTTATCAATTAGAATCTTAATAATTTTACCATTTTATAATAAAACACCATTCCGAGGTATTCAATTCAGTCCTTTTAATCAGATTTTATTCTGAATTATAGTAGTTGTTGTATGCTTATTAACGTGAATTGTTAAACGACCTGTTGTGAACCTTATATAATAACATGACAAATCTTAACCATTATCTACTTTACATACTTCTTAATTAATGTTCATGTTGCAAACACATGAGATAAACTAATTAAGGAATAATAAGTTAATTAGCTTAGGAAAAGCATATGTTTTGAAAACATAAAACTAGAAGTTTAACTCTTCTATTAACTTTTCTTAAAAAATTGCACTAAATAAATGACATAAATAAAATCTTTAAACCAACAAAGAAATTAAAAAAATTCAGAGATAAAATCAAAAACTTTTTCAAGCTAAGTACATTAACTTACCATAACAAAAACGTGGTAATGTACCCCAAACTCAAATAAAACCAAAGGACATAACAGCAAGCTTAATAAAAGATATAAAAGAATAAAAATCACCGCCTAAAAAAATTAAAGCTAGTAATATTCTTATAAAAACAATTCTAGTTAACTCAGCTAAAAAAATAAAAGCAAACCCACCTGCATCATGTTCAATATTAAAACCTGAAACTAACTCAGACTCACCTTTGGCTAAGTCAAAAGGAGTACGGTTAGTTTCAGCTAAACAAGAAGCAAAACAAGCTAAAGCTAAAGGAAAAGAAATAATAATAAATCAACAATAAAGCTGATAATTTATAAAATCAGACATGTTGAAACTACCAATTAAAATAATCAAAGATAATAAAATTAAAGCCAAACTAACTTCGTATGAAATTGTTTGAGCAACAGACCGAAGAGAACCTAATAAAGAATAATTTGAATTAGAAGACCAACCAGCAATTATAACGGTATAAACACCTAATCTAGTACAACATAAAAAAAAAACAAAAATCCATAAGTCAAAGAACATATATAAGTTAAGTAAGGGAAAATCACTCAAACAGCCAAGGAAATTATTAAATTAAAAACAGGAGACAAATAATAAAGTAAATAATTAGATATAATAGGAATTAGCTGCTCCTTAAAAATTAACTTAACAGCATCACTAAAGGGTTGAGGAATTCCTACAAATCCTACTTTATTTGGAACCTTTCGAATTTGGATATAACCTAAAACCTTACACTCTAATAAAGTTAAAAAACAACACTAATTTAAACACAAATAACAAATAAAAGAAAATTCAAAATAAACATAAATAAATCATAAGGTATCAATACTATTTGTAGAAAAAACCTACATAAATGAATTCTAAATTCAACACATTAATCTGTCAAAATAGTAATCTAATTAATATTAATCAATAAAATAAAAAAATATTTCAACCATATGGTCCTTTCGGACTAATATGAAGTAATAATCTTAGGATAGAAGCTGACCGGGCTCACGCCGGTCTGAACTCAGATCATGTAAGAATTTAAAGGTCGAACAGACCTAATTACTGGGCTACTGCACCCAAAATTTTTCTTAATCCAACATCGAGGTCGCAATCTGCTATGTCGATATGAGCTCTCAAAAACAATTACGCTGTTATCCCTAAGGTAACTTAATCTTATGATCATAAATCACGGATCAAAACAACAAACATAAATAAATGATATAATAATGAAGAGTTTTATTTATTCTTCATGTCACCCCAACAAAACATCATCATTAAATATAGAAAGACAAACAAAAAACTATATAAAAGTAAAATGCTAAGCTCTATAGGGTCTTCTCGTCCTAAAGAAAAATTTAAGCCTTTTGACTCCAATGTTAAAATCAAAAATTTCTTAAGAAACAGTTGATTTCTCATCAAGCCATTCATTCCAGCCACTAATTAAGAGACTAATGATTATGCTACCTTTGCACTGTCAAAATACCACGGCTCTTTAAAAATCCGCTCAGTGAGCAGGCCAGACCGCAAAGTATTTTCAGGAGGACATGTTTTTGATAAACAGGTGGAAATCAATTTGCCTAGTTCCTTATAATAAATTCACAAGGTAAAAATTATATACAAGTAAATATACTAATTCTATCATTATTACAAAGATTTTAAAATTAAATCAATAATCTTAATAAAAAACCTAAAGTACTTATAAAATCAAAATAAAAAATAATGAACTAAAACGTAATCTTAAAGATAGCAGGTTTAAAGCTTAGTATTATATTTCATAAAACAAATTATAGGTTATTAACTTCAAAGCTTATCCATTAAAGAATAAATAAGTTAATATTTATTCTTAAAAACTTAATTAAAAACAATCAACTTCAAAATATTAAATTTTTTCTTAAGAAAGTAGATATCTTGGGAAACGATTAACATCTCATTTCTATAAATAATTTAATAATAATTATGATACATTAACTATAAATTATTTATAAATCAACCCAAATCGAGACAAGTAAAGTAAATACTAAAATTTTTTTATAAACCCTGATACAAAAGGTACAATAAATAAAATCTACTTTTTAAAATTTAAAATAATATTTCATAAAACAATTACATTAACAATAAACTATGATCTAAAAATCAAATCTACAAAATATACTAAGACAAAATTCGACAGAATTGTTTTTATTAAATAATTAAACAAACAAAAAATAAATATAATAAATCAAATAATCAAGATATCCTGATATGCACAGAAAAATTTACAGTGTAAATGGAACACTTTACTAATAAATTATATCTTGAAACTCTTCCTAGATACACTTCCCAGTACATCTACTATGTTACGACTTATCTCATCTAAATTGAAGCTACCTTATAATAATAAAATAGAATAATCAATAATGAGAACAACGGGCGATGTGTACACACTTCAGAGCCACTATCAGTTACATGAAATAAATCGAATTACTATCAAATCCACCTTCATTAACAGTATTTAACCATCAAATCCGTTATAAACAAAAATCTATTGTAACCCACCTCCTCTTAACTATAAGCTGCACCTTGACCTGAAATATTTTATAATTATAAATATTGAGATTTATAACTCTAAAAAGATTTCTGATAACAGAGACAAACAAACAAATAAATTAAGTAGCATAAATCGTGTATTATCAATCATGGGGTTGGTTCCTCTGAATGGAAAGAGATACCGCCAAATTCTTAGGGTTTAAAGACATTAACTAATAGTACCCTGGTAAATATAATTAGCATTTAAAATAATAGGCTTATCTAATCCTAGTTTATTATTTAAATTTCACAGATTCATAAAAAGAGTTATAAGTAAATTTTAACATTTCACCTTACAAATCTATATTTTAACCCTGAAAATATAAACAACTGTTTTAACCAATAATATTCACTCATATCAATCGTATAACCGCAGTTGCTGCCGCGAATTATGCCGATACTGAATCAATTGCTAAATCCATAATCACTTGGTAATTAAATCAAATTACAGCAAAAACAACATTTAGTTTAACGAAACTTACATATAATACAAAGAAAAAGTGAACAAACAAGCAAGAAAAAAACTATTGGATACAAAAATAAGAAATTTCAAAATTTTTAAAATTAAGAAAAAATAAAAGATTCAAATATTTAAAGAAAAAATGAAAAAAACACAAAAAATGACAAAAAAAAAGAAACGCAACCTTGTATGATCACAACAACTTCTCTATTATATATAAACAAAAATTAATATGGAACATGTATACCAATAAATGTATTATAATCTTTCTTATTTAATCTTTCTTTCCACTAATAATAAAGAAAGATTACATAATATAATAAATATATTTTGTACAATTATGTAATTTTATATAATATCTTATTAATATAAAAATAACTTTATATTAAATTAACTTAAATAGCTTATAAATAGAGCACGACACTGAAGATGTTAAGGAAGTATTTTTACTTTTAGGTATTTATAAATATACATATATTATTTTTACAGTGAAAATGTAATGTTTTATTTAAACTATATAAATTTTAGAAATGTTAACGGAGTTATGTTAATTACAAATGGAAGGATTAGTGCGATTTCAACATCAAAAATTAAGAAAATTTCTGCAATTCAGAAGAATCGAAGTGAGAATGGTATTCGTGCTGTTCTTTTTGGGTCAAATCCACACTCAAATGGTGATCTTTTTTCTCGGTCATTAATTAATTTTTTTGATAATGTTGTTGCAAGGATTATAACAATTATTGGGATAATAAATCTAATAAAAATTCTTGTAGATAAAATCAGGATTGTTTTTCTTGATTTATATCAAGCTTTCTGATTGGAAGTCAAATGTAGTATTTATACTAGAAAAACAATTATCTACCTCATCAATAAATAGAGATGTATAAGAATAATCATACTACTTCTACAAAGTGTCAGTATCAGGCTGCTGCTTCAAATCCAAAGTGGTGTCTTGGTGAGAATTGGTTTATTGAATGTCGAAATAGACATGTTGATAAGAAAATTGTTCCAATACTTACATGTAGACCATGGAATCCTGTTGCAACAAAGAATGTTGATCCATAAACTGCAACTGCAGTGAAGTATAGTCCTAGTAGTACTGTAAAGAATAGTCCTTGTAATGCTTGAGTATGATTAGATTCTATTAAACTATGATGTGCTCATGTTACTGTTACTCCTGATGCCAAAAGAATAGCTGTATTAAGTAATGGAATTTGTATAGGATTAAAAGGTTGAGTTCCTATTGGGGGTAATAGTATCCCTAGTTCAATAGTAGGTGCTAGTTTTCTTCTACAAAATGCTCAGAAAAATGAAACAAGGAATTGTACTTCTGATGCAATAAATAAAATTATTCCTCATCGTAATCCAATTGATACAAATCCCATATGTAGCCCTTGGTATGTCCCTTCTCAAACTACATCTCGTCATGATTGGATTATAGTTAGTTAATGTTAAATAGGTGAAATGATTTTGCTAATCCTGATACTAGAACTATTGCTCCAATTGCTCCTGTTAATGGTCAAGGTCTATTATCTACTAAGTGGAATGGGTGGTTTGAGTGAGTTGTTAACATAGGTTTAGTATACTTCTCTAGAATATAAAGTTCTTAAAATTGGGAAAACATAAGCTTGAATTATTGCTACTGCTGATTCTAAGATTAATAGAAGTATTTGCCCAATAATTAATAGTGAAATTAAGTTTATTGCTATAGATGGTCCTGTATTTTCTCGTAATGTTAATAGTAAGTGTCCTGCAATTAAATTTGCTGCTAGTTGTACTGCTAGCGTACCTGGTCGAATGACATTTCTAATTGTTTCAATTTATACTACAAATGATATTAATGCAGGCGGTGTTCCTTGGGGAACAAGGTGTGTAAATATGTGATTGGTATGATTAATTCATCCAAATAACATAAATCTTAATCATATAGATAGAGCGATTGCAAATGTTAATGCTAAATGTCTTGTTCTAGTAAAGATGTAAGGGAATAATCCTATAAAATTATTAAATAGTATTGTAATAAAAATTGAGATAAAGATGAAAGTTGTCCCATTAAATGATTTTGGTCCTAGTAATGTTTTAAATTCATTGTGTAAGCTTAAGTTTAGTTTATTTCAAATAATATTAATCCGTGATGGTGTAAGTCAAAACATTGATGGGATTAATAATAATCCTAAGAATGTTCTAGTTCAATTTAATGATAAATTGAAGATATTAGTTGATGGATCAAATGTTGAAAATAAGTTTGTTATCATTTTCAGTTCAAGTATTTTATATCAATAGTTCTTTTTTCTGCTCTTTTAATAAGATTTGGTTTAAATGAGAAAAAGTTTATTTGATTAAATAAAATTAATGTAGCCGACAATATAATGAATAGGGAGAAACATATGAGAGGGGATATTTGAGGGATTTGGATTAAATTTCCCCATCAGAAGAAGTCGTTAATTTACTATTATTTGGTTTAGGAGACCATTACTTACTTTCAATCATCTGATGTATTTCAAGGTGTACTAATTATTTAGTTATTTTAGATTGACACTGTAATGTTATGCATTTTAACTAACTCCTTAGATTATCTTAGATAATCACTTGATAAATGAGTTTACTGAAGTTCTTTCAATTACAATTGGTATGAATCTGTGGTTTGCTCCACAGATTTCTGAGCATTGTCCAAAGAACAGTCCAGGTCGGTTTATTGTAAATGTTCCTTGGTTTAGTCGACCTGATGTTGCGTCAATTTTACCCCTAACGCAGGTACTGTTCATGAGTGTAGAACGTCTGATGCTCTTGTTAATACTCGTACTTCCGTATTTATTGGTAGAATTGTTCGGTTATCTACATCTAGAAGTCGAAATCCGTCGCTCTCTAGGTCTTGTTCTGGTGTTATGTAAGTGTCAAATTCTACGTCTATAAAGTCTGAATATTCGTATCTTCAGTATCATTGTCGTCCAATGGTTTTAATTGTGATTATTGCATCTACTGAATCATCAAGTAAATATAGTAGTCGTAATGATGGAAGTGCAATAAAAATTAGTGTAATTGCTGCTAATGCTGTTCAGATTGTTTCAATTAAATGTCTGTGAAGTATGTTTTGGTTTGTATAGGCAATAAATAGTATATAACTTAGGGCATAACATACAATTACTGTGATTAATAATAATACGACCATAGTATGATCATGGAAGAATGATAGTTGCTCCATTAATGGTGAAGCTCCATCTTGAAGGGATAAATTTGATCATGTTGCCATTAATGAATTTTTCTAATAAAAGGTCAAACCTTTATTTGTAGGGCTTAAATCTACTGCACTAATCTGCCATATTAGAATCTAGAAATTAGCCATAGTTCTGAGTAACTATGTTCTGCAGGCGGGTTATTTTGTAGTCATTCTGTTGATCTTCTTATGTTAGCTCTAAATATGATTGCTCGGTTTGTAACCATTCTTTCTCATATAATTACAATGAATATAATGATTCCTACAATAGAAATTGTAGATCCAATTCTTGACACTACATTTCATGATGTATATGCATCTGGATAGTTTGAACATCGTCGTGGTATTCCTGCTAGCCCTAAGAAGTGTTGAGGGAAGAATGTTAACTTTACTACAATAAAATTAATTGAAAATTTGATTTTTAATCATGTATTATTTATAGTTAATCATGTAAATAGTGGGTATCATTGAATAACACCTCCTACAATTGCAAATACTGCTCCTATAGATAATACATAATGAAAGTGAGCTACTACATAGTATGTATCATGTAATACAATATCAATTGATGAATTTGCTAATACTAATCCTGTTAGTCCACCAATTGTGTATAGAAAAATAAATCCTAAAGCTCATAATAATGCTGGATTGAATTTGAATTTAGTTCCATTTAGTGTAGCTAATCATCTGAATACCTTAATTCCTGTAGGTACAGCAATAATTATTGTTGCTGATGTAAAGTATGCTCATGTGTCTACATCTATTCTTACTCTGAATATGTGATGTGCACATACAATAAATCCTATTAGCCCAATTGATAATATAGCATAAATTATACCCAATGTTCCAAATGATTCAATTTTTCCTCTTTCTTGACATACAATGTGAGAGATAATCCCAAATCCTGGTAGAATTAAAATGTAAACTTCTGGGTGTCCAGAGAATCAAAATAGGTGTTGATATAGAATTGGGTCACCTCCTCCTGCAGGGTCAAAGAATGATGTATTTAAATTTCGGTCTGTTAATAGTATAGTAATAGCTCCCGCTAATACTTTAAGTGAAAGAAGGAGGAGAAGGGCTGTAATAGCTACAGATCATACAAATAAAGGTGTTTGATCTAGAATTATACTTTCTGATCGTATATTAATTGCTGTTGTAATGAAGTTTACTGCACCAAGAATAGATGATACACGTGCTAAGTGGAGTCAAAAAAATAGCTAGGTCTACAGATGCACAACCATGTGCGATAGCTCCTGCAAGAGGGGGTAAACTGTTCATCTTGTACCAGCACCATTATCTACCATTGAAGATGTTAGAAGAAGGGTTAATGAAGGCGGTACTAATCAAAAACTTATATTATTTATTCGTCTAAATGCTATATCTGGTGCACCAATTATTAATGGTACAAGTCAATTACCAATTCCACCAATTATAATAGGTATTACTATAAAAAATTATTACAAATGCGTGGGCTGTAATAATAACATTATAAATTTGGTCATCTCCAATTAGAGATCCTGGTTGACCAAGTTCAGCATGAATAAGTATTCTTATTGATGTTCCTACTATTCCTGGCCACACTCCAAATAAGAAGTATAAAGTACCAATATCCTTATGGTTTGGTGAGAATAATCATTTTTGCAGTAAGATGGCAGAATTTTAGGTGGTAGACTGTAAATCTACTTATGAGATGTTTCTCTCTTACCATGTTTTAGGTCTTATATTCAATTAAGTTTCTAGACTGCAATTCTAGAGGTGTAAAATTTTACTAAGGCCTAAAAGATAATTCTTTTAATTATAACTTTGAAGGTTATTAGTTTAATTAACTTAAGTCCTTAGTATAATGAGATTAAGGTTGATGTTGAGTTTAATCCTATTGTTGAAATTATTACTGTTATAGGAAGAATTATTCTTGATTTTTGAGACTTTATTTTTATAGATCATGAATTTTCTGTGTATGACATAATTAGGGCTGAGAATCTAATATGTATATAATAATAAAGTGTAATTGTGGTTAATACAACCATAATGTTTATAATAGTTGTTATGTTATTTTCTATTACAATTCATTTTGGTAGAAATCCAAGGAATGGTGGTAAACCACCTAGGGATAGTCGAGATAGAAATATTATGAATTTAATTTCAGTTTTTATATTTCTGGCTGAATAAATTTGGTTTATAAAAAATATATTTATTTGCTTTAATAATAAGACCATAATTAATCTTAATAGTGAGTAAATAATAAAATATAGTTCTCAGATGTTTTCTCTTATTGTTAGGGATCTAATTATGCACCGTAAATGTCTAATTGAGGAATATGCTAGAAGATGGCGTAGAGATGTTTCATTTAAGCCACCTATTGCCCCAATAATAATTCTTAGAATGATAATTGTTCAAATGAAAGTTCTTAGTTGAATACTATAAGATAAAACCATTATTGGGGCAATTTTTGTCATGTTATTAGCGTTAAACAGTTATTTCATCTCGAAGCTCCTATTACGTCTGGAAATCAGAAATGAAAGGGTGCAGCCCAAATCTTTAATAATAATCTAGATCTAATTATTATTGACGGAATAAATTCTGTTTCTCACCCTATTGGAAACTTTATTTGAACCAGCAAAATTGAAAATAATAGTATTGTCGATGCTATTGCTTGGACAATAAAATAGTGAATTGATGACTCATTTATTGTTATATTTTTATTTCTTGTTAGGAGCAGAATAAATAAACTAAGTTGATCTCACGTCCAATTCAAACTCCGAATCAGGAGTTTGATAAAAGGACAGGATCGTTCCTATCATTAATGTTGATAGGAAGAGACGTTTTGTAGAGTTGTTGGTCATTAAAAAGGAGAGGATTGATACCTCTATAAATGGGGTATGAACCCAATAGCTTGTTTACATTTTTACATTAATGTGTATCATGCATGTTAGTTTTTGATACTGAAGGAGGTAGTTTAATTCTGTCTTATGTAATTTTTAATGAAGGTAATTTTTATTTACTTGATTTACCCTATCAAGGTGACCCTATAATCAGGCACTTCATTTATATTTAATATATAAATTAAATTTTTTTAAATTTGTTTATGTATTATTTTGGTTATTTCTTATTAATTTATCTCGATTCGGACAATTTGAATATATATATATATAGATACCCTATTATTTATATATATATATATATATATATATATATATATATATATATATATATAAAATTAAACTAATATTAACTAGTTATATAATTTAATAATAGAAATTTATGTAATTATATTATTATAATAAATATAATAATTAATAATAATATAATTTTTTATGTTTAATATCATTAATTATATTTATTATATCCAATTATAATATTATTTAATTTTAAATCAAATATTATTATATAATTTATAATTTAATAAACTATTTTATGCTAACAACATAAGTAGTTATAATCCTAGGTAAATAAATGTATTAAAATAATCATTTAATAATAATAAAATAACATTATAGGTATTTAAATTTAATTAAATGTAATATATTAATATATATTATTTATTATGTATATATATATATATTAATAATAAAATAACATTATAGGTATTTAAATTTAATTAAATGTAATATATTAATATATATTATTTATTATGTATATATATATATATATATATATATATATATATATATATATATATATATATATATATATATATATATATATATATACATAATAAATAATATATATTAATATATTACATTTAATTAAATTTAAATACCTATAATGTTATTTTATTATTATTAAATGATAATTTTAATACATTTTTTTACCTAGGATTATAACTACTTATGTTGTTAGCATAAAATAGTTTATTAAATTATAAATTATATAATAGTATGGGATTTAAAATTAAATAATATTATAAAGGGATATAATAAATATAATTAATGATATTAAACATAAAAAATCATATTAATATTAATTATTATATTAATTATAATAATATAATTACATAAATTTCTATTATTAAATTATATAACTAGTTAATATTAGTTTAATTTTATATAAAGTTAATTTTATATTAATAAGATATTACATTAAATTACATAATTGTACAAAATATATTTATTATATTACAAAATCTTTCTTTATTAGTGAAAAGAAAGATTAAATAAGAAATAATATAATACATTTATTGGTATACATGTTCCTTATTAATGTTTATTTATATATAATAGAGAAGTTGTGTGGTCATATGGGCGTGCGTTCCGTATTTTTTGTCATTTTTTGTGTTTTTTTCTTTTTTTTCATTAAGTATTTGAATCTTTTATTTTTTCCTAATTTTATAATTTTTCAAATTTCTTATTTTTGTTTCGAAAAGTATTATTCTTGCTTGTTTATTCACTTTTTCTTTGTTTTATATGTAAGTTTCGTTAAACTAAATGTTCTTTTTGCAGTAATTTGATTTAATTATCAAGTGATTTTGGATTTAGCAATTGATTTAGTATCGGCATAATTCGTGCCAGCAGCCGTGGTTATACGATTAATACAAGTGAATATTATTGGTTAAAGCAGTTCTTTATATTTTAGGGTTAAAATATAGATTTGTAAGGTGAAATGTTAAAATTTATTTTTAACTCTTTTTATGAATCTGTGAATTTTAAATAATAAACTAGGATTAGATACCCTATTATTTTAAATGTAAATTATATTTACCAGGGTACTATTAGTTAAGGTCTTTAAACTCAAATAATTTGGCAGTATCTCATTCCATTCAGAGGAATCTACCCCGTGATTAATAACTCACGATTTACCCTACTTAATTTATTTGTTTGTATATCTCCATTATCAGAGAATCTTTTTAGAGTTATAATTCTCAAGATTTATAATTATAAAATATTTCAGAACAAGGTGCAGCTTATAGTTAAGAGGAGGTGGGTTACAATAGATTTTTGTTTATAAAGGATTTGATGGTGAAATACTGTTAATGAAGATGGATTTGATAGTAATGTAATTTATTTAATTTAACTGACATTGCTCTGAGATGTGTACACATCGCCCATCGCTCTCATTATTGATTATTCTTTTTTATAATTTTAAGGTAGCTTCAATTTAGATGAGATAAGTCATAACATAGTAGATGTACTGGAAAGTGTATCTAGGAAGAGTTTCAAGATATAACTTATTAGTAAAGTGTTTCATTTACACTGAAAATTTTTCTGTGCAAATCAGGATATCTTGATTATTTATTTTATTATATTTATTTTTTGTTTGTTTAGTTATTTAATAAAAATAATTTTGTCGAATTTTGTCTTAGCACATTTTGTAGAATTGATTTTTTAGATTATAGTTTATTGGTAATGTAATTGTTTTATTAAATATTATTAAAAATTTTAAAAAGTAGGTTTTATTTATTGTACCTTTTGTATCAGAGTTTATCAAAATTTTACTATTTACTTTACTTGTCTCGATTTGGGTTGATTTATTATAATTTATAGAAAATGTATCATAATTATTATTAAATTATTTATAGAAATGAGATGTTAATCGTTTCCCAAGATATCTAGTTTCTTACGAAAAAATTAAATTTTTCGAATTTAATTGGTTTTATTTAATTTTTTAAGTATAAATATCAACTTATTTATTCTTCAAAGGGTAAGCTTTGAAGTTAATAACCTATAATTTGTTTTATGAAATATAATAGTATGTTTTAAACCAGCTATCTTTAAGATTACGTTTTAGTTCATTATTTTTTATTTTGATTTTATAAGTATTTTAGGTTTGTTATTAAGATTATTGATTTAATTTTAAAATTTTTGTAATAATGATAGAATTAGTATATTTATTTGTATATAATGTTTACCTTGTGTATTTATTATAAGGAACTAGGCAAAATTGATTTCCACCTGTTTATAAAAAACATGTCCTCTTGAAAATACTTTGAGGTCTGGCCTACTCACTGAGCGGATTTTTAAAGAGCCGCGGTACTTTGACAGTGCAAAGGTAGCATAATCATTAGTGTCTTAATTAGTGGCTGGAATTAATGGCTTGACGAGAAATCAACTGTCTCTTAATAAATTTTTGAATTTAAATTTTGAGTCAAAAGGCTTAAATTTTTCTTTAGGACGAGAAGACCCTATAGAGCTTAACATTTTACTTTTATATAGTTTTTTGTTTGTCTTTCTACATTTATTGATGTTTTGTTGGAGTGACATGAAGAATACATAAACTCTTCATTATTATATCATTTATTTATGTTTGTTGTTTTGATCCATAATTTATGATCATAAGATTAAGTTACCTTAGGGATAACAGCGTAATTGTTTTTGAGAGCTCATATCGACAAAGCAGATTGCGACCTCGATGTTGGATTAAGAAAAATTTTGGGTGCAGTAGCCCAGTAATTAGGTCTGTAAGACCTTTAAATTCTTACATGATCTGAGATCAGACCGGCGTGAGCCAGGTCAGTTTCTATCCTAAGATTATTAATTCATATTAGTACGAAAGGACCATATGGTTGAAATATTTTTTATTTTATTGATTAATATTAATTAGGTTACTATTTTGACAGATTAATGTGTTGAATTTAGAATTCATTTATGTAGGTTTTTTCTACACATAGTATTGATACTTTATGATTTATTTTATTTATTTTGAATTTTCTTTTATTAGTTTTTTGTGTTTTAATTAGTGTTGCTTTTTTAACTTTATTAGAGCGTAAGGTTTTAGCTTATGTCCAAATCCGAAAGGGTCCAAATAAAGTAGGATTTGTAGGAATTCCTCAACCCTTTAGTGATGCTGTTAAGTTAATTTGTAGGGAGCAGCCAATTCCTATTATGTCTAATTATTCACTTTATTATTTTTCTCCTGTTTTCAATTTAATAATTTCCTTGGCTGTTTGAGTGATTTTCCCTTACTTAACTTATATATGGTCTTTTTCTTATGGATTTTTGTTTTTTTTATGTAGTACTAGATTAGGTGTTTATACCATTATAATTGCTGGTTATCTTTCTAATTCAAATTATTCTTTATTAGGTTCTCTTCGGTCTGTTACTCAAACAATTTCATACGAAGTTAGTTTGGCTTTAATTTTATTATCTTTGATTATTTTAATTGGTAGTTTTAACATGTTTGATTTTATAAATTATCAGCTTTTTTGTTGATTTATTATTATTTCTTTTCCTTTAGCTTTAGCTTGTTTTGCTTCTTGTTTAGCTGAAACTAACCGTACTCCTTTTGACTTTGCCGAAAGTGAGTCTGAGTTAGTTTCAGGTTTTAATATTGAATATGGTGCAGGCGTGTTTACTTTAATTTTTTTAGCTGAGTGAACTAGAATTGTTTTTATAAGAATATTATTAGCTTTAATTTTTGTAGGCGGTAATTTTTATTCTTTTATATCTTTCATTAAGCTTTCTGTTATGTCCTTTGGTTGTATTTGAGTTCGGGGTACATTACCAAGTTTTCGTTATGATAAGTTAATGTACTTAGCTTGAAAAAGTTTTTTTGCCTTTATCTTTGAATTTTTTTTATTTTCTTTGTTGGTTTAAAGATTTTATTTATTTCATTTATTTAGTGCAATTTTTTAAGAAAAGTTAATAGAAGAGTTAAACTTCTAGTTTTATGTTTTCAAAACATATGCTTTTCCTAAGCTAATTAACTTATTATTCCATAATTAGTTTATCTCATGTGTTTGCAACATGAACATTAATGAAGAAGTATGTAAAGTAGATAATGGTTAAGATTTGTCCTGTTATAATATAAGGTTCTCAACATGTCATTTATCAATTCATGTTAATAAGCATACAACAACTACTATAATTCAGAATAAAATCTGATTAAAAGGATTGAATTGAATACCTCGGAATGGTGTTTTATTATAAAATGGTAAAATTATTAAGATTCTAATTGATAAGAATAATGCAATAACACCTCCTAGCTTATTAGGAATTGATCGTAGAATTGCATATGCAAATAAGAAATATCATTCTGGTTGAATATGAATGGGGGTTACTAATGGGTTAGCAGGTACAAAATTATCTGGATCCCCTAGGAGGTAAGGATTAATCAAGTACAGTTTCATTAATATTGATGTTATTAATACAAATGTAATAGAATCATTGAAAGTAAAGTATGGGTGAAACGGAATTTATTCAATATCTCCATTTAGGCCTAAGGGGTTATTAGACCCTGTTTGGTGAAGAAAGAATAAATGAATTGCTGCCATTGCAGCAATAATAAATGGTAGTACAAAATGGAATGTAAAGAATCGATTTAATGTTGCATTATCAACAGCAAACTGTCCCCACACTCATTGAACTAAATCCGTTCCTAAATATGGAATTGCTGATAATAAATTAGTAATTACTGTCGCACCTCAAAATGATATTTGACCTCAAGGATAAACGTATCCAATAAATGCAGTTGCTGTAACTAAGAATAGAATTGCTGTATCAATTATTCAGGTGTTTATGTATATGTACGATCCGTAGTAAAATCCTCATCCTACATGTAAATAAATACAAATAAAAAATATAGAAGATTCGGCAGATGTGATCTATACTACTAAATGCTATTTCACTATTTGATGTATAATATATAGCTAAAAATAGTCCAGTTACAATTTGAATTACCAAACATAACCCTAGTAGGGACCCAAAATTTCATCAAAATGAAATATTTGTTGGCGCGGGTAAATTAACTAAAGAGTAATTAATGATTTTAATTAAAGTATGTCTTAATTGTAATGGTTTATTCATTAGAAAATTATCTTATTTTACGAATATGCCCCTGGTTAATATTAGTGATTTTAACAACTGCTTATAGTGCTAAAAATAAATAAATTATTATTATTATTGTGATAATGAATGTTGGTCTATTATATAGTTTTTCTAAAGATATTATTATTTCTTGATAATTGATTGAATTATCAATATTTATAGTTTCAGCATTCTTGAAAAAGTCTATAATTATTGTTATATCTAAATTAATCAATTTTGATATAATAAATACTCATATTGTTAAGGTAATAATTATCGTAATTGATTTTGGTTGAAATATTTCGTTTGATGCAATTCTCGTAATATAAATAAATAGAACTAATATACCACCAAGAAACGTTACAAATAAAATATATGATAATCAATAACTTTCCATTATTGTTCCTCTTATTAGTCCAACTAGAAAAGTTTGTAGGATAATGAAAAGCATTATAGACATTGGGTGTCTTAATTTAATAAAATTAATATTTATTGAGTTAGATAGTGATATAATTATAATTTCGATCATTTCAGGGGTTAGTCTATTAAAAGTATTGGTTTTGGGGACCGATGATGGAAGCTTTTCCACCTCTGAAGTTTTAAAAGTGGGGGCTGGACCTATTACCGGTTTACAAGGCCAGCGTTTTTTTTTAAACTATTAAAACTAATGTTTATATTCTCTGTCTTTACTTCTTTATTGGTTTATTTTGCTGGTGTTTATGTTTTTTCTTCTAAATGTAAGCATTTATTAATGGTTCTTTTGAGATTAGTATATATTGTTCTTTCTTTATTTATATTAGTTATTGTTTTTCTTATTGAGTATGATTATGATTATTTTTTTCCTGTTATTTTTTTGGTTTTCTCTGTTTGTGAAGGTGCTTTAAGTCTTTCTATTTTAGTTTCAATAATTCGTTCTCATGGAAATGATTTTTTTAATTCTTTTGGTTTATCTTTATGTTAAAGTATTTATTTATAACTATTTTTTTGATCCCTCTTTGATTGGTTAATAATTGTTGATGGTTGGTTCATTCTTTAATATTTCTGTCAAGTTTTGTTTTTATGATTTGTGTTTATTCATACGCAGATTTGAATATAATTAGATATTATTTTGGTATTGATTATTTTTCTTTCAGTTTGATTTTGCTTAGTTTTTGAATTTGTTCTTTAATAATTACTGTTAGAGGTTCAGTTTATTTAGGTACCTATCATTCTAATTTGTTTGTCCTTATGGTCTTAATTTTAATGATTCTGCTTTATTGTTCGTTTGCTAGTTTGAGTCTTCTTTCTTTTTATATTTTTTTTGAGGCTAGATTAGTTCCTACTTTTTCTTTTTATTTTGGGTTGAGGTTATCAACCTGAACGCTTACAGGCTGGTGTTTATTTAATCTTTTATACTTTGGTTGCTAGACTACCTTTATTATTAGTATTATTTAGGGTTTATGATTTTTCTAAAACGTTATATTTTCCTTTATTGGTTGATTTTGGTTGGTATTTATTATATTTTAAGTGTTTGTAATTCTTGCTTTTTTAGTTAAGATCCAATATTTTTGGTTCATTTATGGCTTCTAAGGCTAATGTAAAGGCCCCTATTTCAGGTAGAATGATTGTTGCTGGTGTTTTATTAAAGTTAGATGGTTATGGTATTTTTCGTGTTATGAAGGTTATTTCTTATTTGGGTTTAAAGTTTAATTACTTTTGATTGTCTTTGGGTTTATCTGGTGGGGTTATTGTTAGATTTATTTGTTTTCGTCAGGTTTATTATAGTCTTTAATTGCATATTCTTCTGTTGCTCATATAAGAATGGTTATTGGAGGATTGATGACCATGAATTGATGAGGTTGTATAGGTTCTCTTTCTTTAATGGTTGGTCATGGTTTATGTTCTTCTGGTTTATTTTGTTTGTCTAATATTTTTTATGAACGTTTAGGTAGACGAAGACTATAAATTAACAAGGGTATAATTAATTTGATATCAAGAATGGCTTTATGATGATTCGTTTTGAGATCATCTAATATAGCTGCTCCTCCTTCATTAAATTTGGTAGTTGAACTTAGATTATTAAATAGAATTATGTCATGATCTTCTTTTGGATTTTTTGCTTTAATTTTTTTGTCTTTTCTTAGAGCTGTTTAAGCTTTATATACGTATTCTTATTCTCAGCATGGTTATTATTATTCTGGTGTTTATATTTGTTCTCTTGGTTATTTTCGTGAATATCATCTTTTACTTTTACATTGATTCCCTTTAAACATTCTTTGTTTAAAGGGCGAGTATTTTTTTGTTTAGGTTGCTTAAGTATTTTAACTAAAAATGTTGTTTTGTGGAATCAATGATATGAATTTTTCATCTTAGGCCGTGAATTTATTTTCTATTTGTTCTTTGAGATTTTTTCTTTATTTTTTTCTAGAACAATAATTTTTATTTTGGGTATTTATTATTTAATATTTGATTATTGAGTTTTTGTTGAATGAGAACTTTTTAATTTAAATGGTTCTACGGTTGTTATGACTTTAATTTTGGATTGAATGTCTCTTATTTTTATGTCTTTTGTTGTATATATTTCTTCTTTGGTTATGAGGATGAGATGGTTTGGGTTTAGTTTCTTATTGTTTAGTTACTTACTACCAAAATGTGAAATCTTAAAATGCAGGAATGTTAACTGCACTTTCTAATCGTATCGGTGATGTTGCCATTATAATTCCTATTGCTTGAATATTGTATTTTGGTGGTTGTAATTATATTTATTATTATGATTTTATTTCTAATTCTTTTGAAATAAAGCTTACTACTGTATTAATTGTTTTAGCGGCTATAACTAAAAGAGCTCAAATTCCCTTTTCTTCTTGACTTCCTGCTGCTATGGCTGCTCCTACTCCTGTTTCTGCTTTGGTTCATTCTTCTACTCTTGTTACTGCTGGGGTTTCTTTATTAATTCGCTTCAGACCAATATTAGATACTTATAATTGTGGTTGATTCTTACTTCTCAATAAACCATAAGGATATTGGTACTTTATATTTCTTATTTGGAGCATGAGCAGGAATAGTAGGAACATCAATAAGAATACATATTCGTGCTGAACTTGGTCAACCAGGATCTCTAATTGGAGATGACCAAATTTATAATGTTATTATTACAGCCCACGCGTTTGTAATAATTTTTTTTATAGTAATACCTATTAAAATTGGTGGATTTGGTAATTGACTCGTATCATTAATAATTGGTGCACCAGATATAGCATTTCCACGAATAAATAATATAAGTTTTTGATTACTACCGCCGTCATTAACACTTCTTCTTACATCTTCTTTGGTAGATAATGGTGCTGGTACAGGATGAACAGTTTACCCCCCTCTTGCAGGAGCTATCGCACACGGGGGTGCATCTGTAGACCTAGCTATTTTTTCACTCCACTTAGCAGGTGTATCATCTATTCTTGGTGCAGTAAACTTCATTACAACAGCAATTAATATACGATCAGAAAGTATAACTCTAGATCAAACACCTTTATTTGTATGATCTGTAGCTATTGCAGCCCTTCTCCTCCTTCTTTCACTTCCAGTATTAGCGGGAGCTATTACTATACTATTAACAGACCGAAATTTAAATACATCATTCTTTGACCCTGCAGGAGGAGGTGACCCAATTCTATATCAACTCCTATTTTGATTCTTTGGACACTCAGAAGTTTACATTTTAATTCTACCAGGATTTGGGATTATCTCTCACATTGTATGTCAAGAAAGAGGAAAAATTGTATTATTGGGAACATTGGGTATAATTTATGCTATATTATCAATTGGGCTAATAGGATTTATTGTATGAGCACATCACATATTCACAGTAGGAATAGATGTTGACACACGAGCATACTTTACATCAGCAACAATAATTATTGCTGTACCTGCAGGAATTAAGGTATTCAGATGATTAGCTATACTATATGGAACTAAATTCAAATTCAATCCACCATTATCATGAGCATTAGGATTTATTTTTCTATTCACAATTGGTGAACTAACAGGACTAGTATTAGCAAATTCATCAATTGATATTGTATTACATGATACATACTATGTAGTAGCCCACTTCCATTATGTATAATCTATAGGAGCAGTATTTGCAATTATAGGAGGTGTTATTCAATGATACCCACTATTTACAGGATTAACTATAAATTATACATGATTAAAAATCCAATTTACAATTATATTTATTGGAGTAAACTTAACATTCTTGCCTCAACACTTCTTAGGGCTAGCAGGAATACCACGATGATATTCAAACAATCCAGATGCATATACATCATGAAATGTAGTGTCACGAATTGGATCTACAATTTCTATTGTAGGAATCATTATATTCATTGTAATTATATGAGAAAGAATGGTTACAAACCGAGCAATCATATTTAGAGCTAACATAAGAAGATCAACAGAATGACTACAAAATAACCCGCCTGCAGAACATAGTTACTCAGAACTACGACTAATTTCTAGATTCTAATATGGCAGATTAGTGCAGTAGATTTAAGCTCTACAAATAAAGGTTCGACCTTTTATCAGAAAAATTCATTAATGGCAACATGATCAAATTTATCCCTTCAAGATGGAGCTTCACCATTAATGGAGCAACTATCATTCTTCCATGATCATACTATGGTCGTATTATTATTAATCACAGTAATTGTAGGTTATGCCCTAAGTTATATACTATTTATTGCCTATTCAAACCGAAACATACTTCACAGACATTTAATTGAAACAATCTGAACAGCATTACCAGCAATTATGCTAATTTTTATTGCACTTCCATCATTACGACTACTATATTTACTTGATGATTCAGTAGATGCAATAATCAAAATTAAAACCATTGGACGACAATGATACTGAAGATACGAATATTCAGACTTTATAGATGTAGAATTTGACACTTATATAACACCAGAACAAGACCTAGAAAGCGACGGATTTCGACTTCTAGATGTAGATAACCGAACAATTCTACCAATAATTACGGAAGTACAAGTATTAACAGGAGCATCAGACATTCTACACTCATGAGCAGTACCTGTGTTAGGGGTTAAAATCGACGCAATGCCAGGTCGACTAAACCAAGGAACATTTACAATAAACCGACCTGGACTGTTCTTTGGACAATGCTCAGAAATCTGTGGAGCAAACCACAGATTCATACCAATTGTAATTGAAAGAACTTCAATAAACTTATTTATCAAGTGATTATCTAAGATAATCTAAGGAGTTAGTTAAAATGCATAACATTACAGTGTCAATCTAAAATAACTAAATAATTAGTACACCTTGAAATACATCAGATGACTGAAAGTAAGTAATGGTCTCTTAAACCAAAAAATAATAAATTAACGACTACTTCTGATGGGGAAATTTAATCCAAATCCCTCAAATATCCCCTCTCATATGATTCTCCCTATTCATTATATTGTCGGCTACATTAATTTTATTTAATAAAATAAACTTTTTCTCATTTAAACCAAATCTTATTAAAAGAGCAGAAAAAATAACAATTGATATAAAAAACTTGAATTGAAAATGATAACAAACTTATTTTCAACATTTGATCCATCAACTAATATCTTCAATTTACCACTAAATTGAACGAGAACACTCTTAGGATTATTATTAATCCCATCAATGTTTTGACTTACACCATCACGGATTAATATTATTTGAAATAAACTAAACTTAACCTTGTTGTTGTTGTGGTCTTCAGTCCTGAGACTGGTTTGATGCAGCTCTCCATGCTACTCTATCCTGTGCAAGCTTTTTCATCTCCCAGTACCTACTGCAACCTACATGCTTCTGAATCTGCTTAGTGTATTCATCTCTTGGTCTCCCTTTACGATTTTTACCCTCCACGCTGCCCTCCAATACTAAATTGGTGATCCCTTGATGCCTCAGAACATGTCCCACCAACCGATCCCTTCTTCTGGTCAAGTTGTGCCACAAACTTCTCTTCTCCCCAATCCTATTCAATACTTCCTCATTAGTTATGTGATCTACCCATCTAATCTTCAGCATTCTTCTGTAGCACCACATTTCAAAAGCTTCTATTCTCTTCTTGTCCAAACTATTTATCGTCCATGTTTCACTTCCATACATGGCTACACTCCATACGAATACTTTCAGAAATGACTTCCTGACACTTAAATCAATACTGGATGTTAACAAATTTCTCTTCTTCAGAAACGCTTTCCTTGCCATTGCCAGCCTACATTTTATATCCTCTCTACTTCGACCATCATCAGTTATTTTGCTCCCCAAATAGCAAAACTCCTTTACTACTTTAAGTGCCTCATTTCCTAATCTAATTCCCTCAGCATCACCCGACTTAAATAGACTACATTCCATTACCCTTGTTTTGCTTTTGTTGATGTTCATCTTATATCCTCCTTTCAAGACACTGTCCATTCCATTCAACTGCTCTTCCAAGTCCTTTGCTGTCTCTGACAGAATTACAATGTCATCGGCGAACCTCAAAGTTTTTATTTCTTCTCCATGAATTTTAATACCTACTCCGAATTTTTCTTTTGTTTCCTTTACTGCTTGCTCAATATACACATTGAACAACATCGGGGAGAGGCTACAACCCTGTCTCACTCCCTTCCCAACCACTGCTTCCCTTTCATGTCCCTCGACTCTTATAACTGCCATCTGGTTTCTGTACAAATTGTAAATAGCCTTTCGCTCCCTGTATTTTACCCCTGCCACCTTTAGAATTTGAAAGAGAGTATTCCAGTCAACATTGTCAAAAGCTTTCTCTAAGTCTACAAATGCTAGAAACGTAGGTTTGCCTTTCCTTAATCTTTCTTCTAAGATAAGTCGTAAGGTCAGTATTGCTTCACGTGTTCCAGTGTTTCTACGGAATCCAAACTGATCTTCCCCGAGGTTGGCTTCTACTAGTTTTTCCATTCGTCTGTAAAGAATTCGTGTTAGTATTTTGCAGCTGTGACTTATTAAGCTGATAGTTCGGTAATTTTCACATCTGTCAACACCTGCTTTCTTTGGGATTGGAATTATTATATTCTTCTTGAAGTCTGAGGGTATTTCGCCTGTTTCATACATCTTGCTCACCAGATGGTAGAGTTTTGTCAGGACTGGCTCTCCCACGGCCGTCAGTAGTTCCAATGGAATATTGTCTACTCCGGGGGCCTTGTTTCGACTCAGGTCTTTCAGTGCTCTGTCAAACTCTTCACGCAGTATCATATCTCCCATTTCATCTTCATCTACATCCTCTTCCATTTCCATAATATTGTCCTCAAGTACATCGCCCTTGTATAGACCCTCTATATACTCCTTCCACCTTTCTGCTTTCCCTTCTTTGCTTAGAACTGGGTTTCCATCTGAACTCTTGATATTCATACAAGTCGTTCTCTTATCTCCAAAGGTCTCTTTAATTTTCCTGTAGGCGGTATCTATCTTACCCCTAGTGAGATAGGCCTCTACATCCTTACATTTGTCCTCTAGCCATCCCTGCTTAGCCATTTTGCACTTCCTGTCGATCTCATTTTTGAGACGTTTGTATTCCTTTTTGCCTGTTTCACTTACTGCATTTTTATATTTTCTCCTTTCATCAATTAAATTCAATATTTCTTCTGTTACCCAAGGATTTCTACTAGCCCTCGTCTTTTTACCTACTTGATCCTCTGCTGCCTTCACTACTTCATCCCTCAAAGCTACCCATTCTTCTTCTACTGTATTTATTTCCCCCATTCCTGTCAATTGCTCCCTTATGCTCTCCCTGAATCTCTGTACAACCTCTGGTTCTTTTAGTTTATCCAGGTCCCATCTCCTTAAATTCCCACCTTTTTGCAGTTTCTTCAGTTTTAATCTACAGGTCATAACCAATAGATTGTGGTCAGAGTCCACATCTGCCCCTGGAAATGTCTTACAATTTAAAACCTGGTTCCTAAATCTCTGTCTTACCATTATATAATCTATCTGATACCTTTTAGTATCTCCAGGGTTCTTCCATGTATACAACCTTCTTTCATGATTCTTAAACCAAGTGTTAGTTATGATTATGTTGTGCTCTGTGCAAAATTCTACCAGGCGGCTTCCTCTTTCATTTCTGTCCCCCAATCCATATTCACCTACTATGTTTCCTTCTCTCCCTTTTCCTACACTCGAATTCCAGTCACCCATGACTATTAAATTTTCGTCTCCCTTCACAATCTGAATAATTTCTTTTATTTCATCATACATTTCTTCAATTTCTTCGTCATCTGCAGAGCTAGTTGGCATATAAACTTGTACTACTGTAGTAGGTGTGGGCTTCGTATCTATCTTGGCCACAATAATGCGTTCACTATGCTGTTTGTAGTAGCTTACCCGCATTCCTATTTTCCTATTCATTATTAAACCCACTCCTGCATTACCCCTATTTGATTTTGTGTTTATAACCCTGTAGTCACCTGACCAGAAGTCTTGTTCCTCCTGCCACCGAACTTCACTAATTCCCACTATATCTAACTTCAACCTATCCATTTCCCTTTTTAAATTTTCTAACCTACCTGCCCGATTAAGGGATCTGACATTCCACGCTCCGATCCGTAGAACGCCAGTTTTCTTTCTCCTGATAACGACATCCTCTTGAGTAGTCCCCGCCCGGAGATCCGAATGGGGGACTATTTTACCTCCGGAATATTTTACCCAAGAGGACGCCATCATCATGTACTCATACAGTAAAGCTGCATGCCCTCGGGAAAAATTACGGCTGTAGTTTCCCCTTGCTTTCAGCCGTTCGCAGTACCAGCACAGCAAGGCCGTTTTGGTTATTGTTACAAGGCCAGATCAGTCAATCATCCAGACTGTTGCCCTTGCAACTACTGAAAAGGCTGCTGCCCCTCTTCAGGAACCACACGTTTGTCTGGCCTCTCAACAGATACCCCTCCGTTGTGGTTGCACCTACGGTACGGCTATCTGTATCGCTGAGGCACGCAAGCCTCCCCACCAACGGCAAGGTCCATGGTTCATGGGGGGGAACTTAACCTTACACAATGAATTTAAAACATTACTAGGCCAAAATCATTTAATGGAACAACATTCATCTTTATCTCAATTTTTATTTTAATACTATTTAATAATTTTAGAGGATTATTCCCTTACATCTTTACTAGAACAAAACATTTAGCATTAACATTTGCAATCACTCCATCTATATGATTAAGATTTATGTTATTTGGATGAATTAATCATACCAATCAAATATTAACACACCTTGTTCCTCACGGAACACTGCCTGCATTAATATCATTTTTAGTGTTAATTGAAACAATTAGAAATGTCATTCGATCAGGTATACTAGCAGTACGACTAGCAGCAAATATAATTCCAGGATACTTGCTATTAACATTACTAGGAAATACAGGATAATCTATAGCAATAAACTTAATTTCACTATTAATTATTGGGCAAATACTTCTATTAATCTTAGAATCAGCAGTAGCAATAATTCAAGTATATGTTTTCCCAATTTTAAGAACTTAGTATTACTAGGCGGACTGTACCATGAATGAAATCAAGGACCCTTACAATGAGCAGAATAAAGGGTTGTAGTTAACTATAACATTTGGGTTGTATTCAAAATGTATTGATATAATCAATCAACCTTAAATAGAATAAGAAGCGAAATATTGCAGTCAGTTTCGACCTGGAAGGTTGGTAAATAAAATACCCTTTTTCTTATTAATTGCAGCCAAAAAATAGGAATATTACTGTTAATAATATGATTCAACTATAAAGTTCCAATTAAGGAATTGTAAAGCCAATATGAAAGGTGCTAACATTTTATATTAGCGGTTAAATTCCGTTAGCATTTCTAAAATTTATATAGTTTAAATAAAACATTACATTTTCACTGTAAAAATAATATATGTATATTTATAAATACCTAAAAGTAAAAATACTTCCTTAACATCTTCAGTGTCACACTCTAATTATAAGCTATTTAAGTAAACGAAAAATAATATCACCAAAATAAATATTCAAAAAATAAAAGTTAAAAGATAAATCTTAAAATTAGAATCATATCAACCCTGTATATAACCAATTAAATAAATAAATAGTCTATGTAAACCTTGACCACCAAATAATTCACCTCAACCATAATCAAATGATTTAGATGAACAATAACCTAATTTTAATAAACTTAGTTGAAAGAAAGGGTATAAACCATATAGAACCAGCAAATCTGACAAAAGAAAGTATACTTAAAGAAAATAAATTTTGAGAAAAATCAAAATTAGAAATGAGATAACTCAAATAAGCACCTAAAACAACTAAGTAATAGTTAAAAACTTGAAATAATAAGGCAAGGCAATCACATGAGGAACAGGGAAAATTAATCAAGACAAAAGGCTACCACCAAAAACAGCAACAAACAATAAACGAATTATACCAAACGAAATATAATAACCCTTATCATCAAAAGAAAATCTAGAATAAAAATTATTATCACCAGATATTGAATAATAAAAAAGACGAAAAGAATAAGAAGCAGTTAAACCAGTAGAAAAGAAATAAAGAAAAAAAATCAAACAATTAATTCATCTTAAACAAACCATCTCAAGAATTAAATCCTTTGAATAAAACCCTGCTAAATAAGGTATACCACACAAAGACAAACTAGTAACATTAAAACAAACTGAAGTTAAAGGTATAAAATTAACAATTGAACTTAATACAAATATCTTGATAATCCTTTAAATTATGAATTATTGAACCTTCACACATAAACAAAAACGCCTGAAATAAAGCATGAGCTAATAAACGAAAAAATGCAAGTTTTGGATAACCCATAGCCAAAATTCTTATTATTAAACCAAGTTGTCTTAAAGTAGAAAGAGCAATAATTTTCTTCAAATCAAATTCAAAATTAGCCCGCAAACCAGCCATAAATATAGTTATACAACCAATTAAAAGTAAGAATCAACCACAATTATAAGTATCTAATATTGGTCTGAAACGAATTAATAAATAAACCCCAGCAGTAACAAGAGTAGATGAATGAACCAAAGCAGAAACAGGAGTAGGAGCAGCCATAGCAGCAGGAAGTCAAGAAGAAAAGGGAATTTGAGCTCTTTTAGTTATAGCTGCTAAAACAATTAATATAGTAATAAGCTTTATTTCAAAAGAATTAGAAATAAAATCATAATAATAAATATAATTTCAACCACCAAAATTCAATATTCAAGAAATAGAAATTAAAATAGCAACATCACCAATGCGATTAGAAAGTGCAGATAACATACCTGCACTATAAGATTTCACATTTTGGTAGTAAATAACTAAACAATAAGAAACTAAACCCAAACCATCTCATCCTAATAAAATTCTAATCAAATTAGGACTAATAATTAAAAAACCTATAGAAAGAATAAATATTAAAACAATAACAATAAAACGATTTATATTCTTTTCTCCCGATATATAATCCTCTCTATAATAAATAACCAAAGAAGAAATATATATAACAAAAGACATAAAAATAAGAGACATTCAATCCAAAATTAAAGTCATAACAACCATAGAATCATTTAAATTAAAAAGTTCTCATTCAACAAAAACTCTATAATCAATTATTAAATAATAAATACCAAAAATAAAAACTATAGTTCTAGAAAAAAATAAAGAAAAAAACTCAAAGAACAAATAGAAAATAAATTCACAGCCTAAGATGAAAAACTCATATCATTGATTCCACAAAACAACATTTTTAATTAAAATCCTTAAGCAACCTAAACAAAAAAATACTCGCCCTTTAAACAAAGAATGTTTAAAGGGAATCAATGTAAAAGTAAAAGATGATATTCACGAAAATAACCAAGAGAACAAGTATAAACACCAGAATTATAATTACCATGCTGAGAATAAGAATACATATATAAAGTATAAACAGCTCTAGAAAAAGACAAAAAAATTAAAGCAAAAAATCTAAAAGAAGATCAAGACATAATTCTATTTAATAATCTAAGTTCAACTACCAAATTTAATGAAGGAGGAGCAGCAATATTACATGATCTCAAAAGGAATCATCATAAAGCCATTCTTGGTATCAAATTAATTATACCCTTGTTAATTTATAGTCTTCGTCTACCTAAACGTTCATAAATAATATTAGACAAACAAAATAAACCAGAAGAACATAAACCATGACCAACCATTAAAGAAGGAGAACCTATACAACCTCATCAATTCATGGTCATCAATCCTCCAATAACCATTCTTATATGAGCAACAGAAGAATATGCAATTAAACACTTTAAATCTACCTGACGAAAACAAATAAATCTAACAATAACCCCACCAGATAAACCCAAAGACAATCAAAAATAATTAAACTTTAAACCCAAATAAGAAATAACCTTCATAACACGAAAAATACCATAACCACCTAACTTTAATAAAACACCAGCAACAATCATTCTACCTGAAATAGGGGCCTCAACATGAGCCTTAGGAAAACATAAATGAACCAATAATATTGGCATCTTAACTAAAAAAGTAAGAATTATATACACATAAAATATAAAATAATAAGAACCAAAATCAACCAATAAAGGAAAATATAAAGCACTAGAAAAATCATAAACCCTAAATAATACTAACAATAAAGGTAGTCTAGCAACCAAGGTATAAAAAATTAAATAAACACCAGCCCGTAAGCGTTCAGGTTGATAACCTCAACCCAAAATCAAAAGTAAAGTAGGAACTAATCTAGCCTCAAAAAAAATATAAAAAGAAGGAAGACTCAATCTAGCAAACGAACAATAAAGCATAATCATTAAAATTAAGACCATAAAGACAATACAATTAGAATGATAAGGACTTAAATAAACTGAACCTCTAGCAGTAATTATTAAAGAATAAATTCAAAAACTAAGCAAAATCAAACTAAAAGAAAAATAATCAATACCAAAATAATATCTAATTATATTCAAATGTGCGTATTAATAAACACAAATTATAAAAACAAAACTAGTGTAAGTAGGCTGTTTATGTTTTCTCTATGTAAGTAGGCTGTTTATGTTTTCTCTATGTAAGTAGGCTGTTTAGGTTTTTTATTGGTAACGCCACCTCTGTATGACAATCACTGGCTGTGCTGTGTGCAGTCTGTGGCTGCTTTGCATTGTTGTAATACTCGCCATTGTAGTGTTAGGCAGCTGGCTGTGAACAGCGCGTAGCGTTGCGCAGTTGGAGGTGAGCCGCCAGGAGTGGTGGATGTGGGGAGAGAGATGGCGGAGTTTTGCAATTTGTCATGAACTGATATATATATTATGACTTGTGATGATATTAAGGTAAATACATTGTTTGTTCTCTATTAATATCTTTCATTTGCTAACTATCCCTATCAGTAGTTAGTGCCTTTAGTAGTTTGAATCTTTTATTTAGCTGGCAGTAGTGGCGCTTGCTGTATTGCAGTAGTGGGAGAAACGAAGATTATTGTGAGGTAAGTGATTTAGTGATTTGTGAAAGGTATAGTTTAATGTTAGTCAGGGCCATTCTTTTGTACGGATCTTTGATAGTCAGATTGCGTTGCGCTAACAAAATATTGTGTGTCAGGTTAAGCACAGTCTCGTGTAGAATTGTTCAAAGGGGACGTTTCATATGTCGACCCTTAGCCTAGGATACCTCACTGGAATCTTCTGATTTTTTCTTGTAGTTTGTGTATTTAGTGTAGCTTTTGTTTATTGCTAGCGCGTAATTGTAGAGAGAATCTCCTTTGTAGTTGTAGTTTTCATTGTTGTAGAGTAAAACAGTTGTGGCATGCATGTAGATTTGCACCAAGTATTTCGCAGCTGCAATTAACTAGACATTATTTCCATTGCTACGTTATTTTATTTTGCTCTTCAAATTGTGTTTTTCTGTGTTGTCGTGTGAAATACTGTGACAATAATGGCGTGTGAAAAACGTAATACTAGGCTCCAAAGTAAACTGAGAAATGACAGTGAAGACGAAGGCAGTGTGTTAGCGCCGCAGAGTAATGAATTAACTGATGTTCAAAGTAGTAATTTGGTAATCGTGCATAGGGAAATGGAGCGGGCGGCAAACAATGGCACGGACAGTGAAACAATTAGTGAAGAGGGAAGCATTATCGATCGATCGGTCGGCAACAGCTCGCCTCAGGAATCCGAAATGACAGGACACAATTTCGCAAATACTGTAGATTCAGGTTTTGGGTTATCACCGTTTTCTCAAATAAGTCAAGACGCATTTTCTGGTTGTCAAAATGTGAATGTTGCCGGTGAAAATGCACTGCCGAAAAGTGTAGAGAAACAGATTCCAGACACTAATACATTATTATTGCAATTAATGCAACAAATGGAACAAAATCAGAGACAAACACAGCAAAAGCTTCAAAAGTTAGACACAATGGAACAAAATCAGAGACAAACACAGCAAAAGCTTCAAAAGTTAGACACAATGGAACAAAATCTTAAAAAGTTAGACTCATTGGAGCAAACTCTTGAACGAACACGTGAGGATTTAACTGCTGAGTTACATCACATTGAATCGAAATGTCAAAAAGTCTGTAACGACGTAAAAACACAAATTTGTGAGCATTTCCAACCTATTTTTTCGCGTCATGAAAATGCATTACAGAATCACGAAGCAGCCATAAAAGAACTGCAAACTATTGTTCATGAAAATCACAACACCTTGCAAGCTAAAATTGACGCAGTTGCATCTACCGATTCGGTTACGCAACTTGCAAAAAGTCAAGAAAACTTAAAAGACACAGTAGACACGATTGCAACACAAATGGACACTCTGAAACTTGGTTCAGAAAAACATAGAGAGGAAATGATTTCACTATCGGATAAAGTAGCCGAACTTTCAGATCAGTTCACTAACTTATCTACAAAGGTAGATGATGATCTGAATGACACAACACCTGTAGCCTTCACTGACACAGAAGAGTATGAACAAATTAGAAAATTCAAACAAAATCAAAATCAAATCAATACACAGTACAAAAGAGAAATCCGGGAAGTGCAAGATCAGTTGGCACAAGTAGTACAAGAATTACGTATTTCAGAGGACACTCGCGCCCCAATACGGGAAGAGGGACATACAAATACGGAACAGACACAAAATAACACAGGGCATTTCGGTAATTATGAAAGAAATTGGCAAGGTACACCGAATTTTGAGATGGAACCGCCGACACGACGTAACTATGACCGAGATGCTACTCGCCGACACGATGATTTTGACTATAAGTTGTTCATTACTACACGTAAATTCAAAACATTTAAGAATTCTGGCAACGACATTCATCCACAAGCATGGCTCCATCAATTCTCTCATTGTTTTCCTCCCAACTGGTCGTTAGAACACAGATTAGAATTTATGTGTGGCTACTTAGAGAATGAACCAGCTGTAAGAATGCGATCGGTAATTCACGATTGCCACAGTGAAGGAGAGTTTTACCATGCCTTCCTCTCAGCATATTGGTCTCAAGCCACACAAGACCGTGTAAAACATAGCATCATAATGATGAAACACTTCGAACAATCTGAATTTTCCAGTCTTGTGAAATATTTTGAAGACATGTTGCACAAGAATCAATACCTGTCAAACCCATACAGCCCCTCAGAACTCATCCGCATTTGCTTAATCAAACTGCCTAAACATTTACGACATATTATTTTAGCAGGACGTTGCAAAGACGACATTGAAGCATTTCAGGGACTCTTACAAGAATTAGAAATTGACACTGACAATCGGGGAACGCGGAAACAGGAGCACAACAATTACAGGTCACATCTGTCACAATTCCACGATGAAAGAAATAATAACTGGACACGACAAGGCTATTCTTACAACGCAAATCGTGACCAAAACAGACACCACCCATATGACAACCACTGGCAGAGTAATAATAGTTACAGAGAAAGATCGCATTTCCGTAGTAATGAATATGACAGAGATAACCACAGAAACACACAATATGGGAACAAAAACGATTATTATCAAGGGAGACAGAATAATTTCAGACGCAACAGTTCGGCGCAGAGTTACGATTCAGGGAGAAATTCTCCACCACATGACCGACAAACAAGAAACTATGTAAACGACCGACATAACGACAGACCTGAATTCCATCAGAACTGGCGAGCTTTAAACAGAGCTGGGCCCTCTCGGCAAGGCGAATTTGTGGAAGTTAGGTCTCCTAATCCCAATAACAACGCGCGCCTACAAAGAGACAGACAATGACTCGCACAGCAGGCAGCCGCGTGCGCCGGCTGGCTCCGAGAAAAATAACATTATATCTGGTACTGCTAATGAGATTTTAATGCAACATTTTGGTTTACTTGAAAATACATTCCGGATTTAAAGTACTTTCTGTGAGATACCAGGTGAGACAAAAGTTAGTTTATGTGACAGCTACACGATTTTATCACGACGCTACTAATGAGTGACAATTTACAATGTTGCTTTTGCGGTGTATCTGTTTTATATCTGCACAGTTTTCTGAATTCTTCTGGAAATCAAAACATGTTTTAGTAGTAACTTTTGGGGTATAGCAACAAGGAGACAGCCTTTTCCATAGCACAACAATACGTTACAGCACAGTACTTTCATCATCACAACAATAAGCGTAATAACTAAGATATCTCTACGCAAAGCATTTCACTTTTGTTTATCATGAGGTAAGTACATTGGCTTCTGCAGAACTTAGCTTTTGGAGGAAAATAACTACGACACTTTCACAGAGATTATCTTACAACAATATGCACATTTAGCGCTACAGGACACGCATTTCAGTGATTAATTTTGTACTTAAAACATTTATTTTTAAAGATTTTTGAATTACAAAGAAAGTTTTCAGTGATACATTTCATTTCATTGCTGTAATCTGTAACACCTGAGGGTATAATTACATTAATCCTCAGGGGGGTACACGCCTACTTTGTGTATCATGTGTGTGGCAACCACAAGGAACCCTAGCTAATATGGTATTTGCTTATACAACTTTACACATCGGTACCATATTATCTCTAACACACAAATTACACAGCTATCTGATCATGTAACTGAGAGATAAACTTTTTTATTACATCAGTGACATATGTTTACGCAATTACAGAGTTGGATTACTTCACACTTACGAAATTGTATTTTGTCTGTACTGTGTGATCTGTTCATATTTGTTCGGAATCATTGTGATACTATGAGAGCTTTGAATGATGTATTTGGTATGAGATCATGATTTTTAAAGTACGTTTGAGGCAGCTGACACTTTTGACATGAGCAGAGAATTATTTTAGGCTTAGAAATTATTGGAGGAAGCTACGACGATTTTGAGATTTGACTGAAGTGTTATGATGTTATTATTACGACGACGATGTGTATTATGCTGCTGAGGTATGTTTACGATTAATAGGCTGAGGCTATATGAGTTATTTGATTATGCTTCATATTTATAATGACGAAATATTGAAGAAGTGTCGACGAATATGTATATGTATAATGAGGTAAGGAATAATGAGTAGTGTTTAAGGACTCTGATTTATGAAAAGGTTGTTGGAAACCAAGAATCGTACTTTAAGAGTTATGAAATGTGTGTGTATATGCATGAATGTATTACAATGCAGACGAAAATTTTTTGGACACTGTTATATTCATAGGATTTTGTTTCTACAGATTTGCAACGCTAATTCTTGACCTGTGAAATATTTTTAAATGAGACTGCAACGGTAGCAGAAATTGCTGTCGTAAATATTTCCGTACGAAAGTTAAGTGACCACCTGCACGTAATGCGTCGCGGGCACCCAGCTGTGTCAGACGCCTGGAGAAAAAGCCATTATTGCGAGCCCTTTTCAGCGGCACAGGTAGAAAAAAAAAGGGGACGTGGGACGTGTCAAACACCTGGAGAACAAGCCATTAGGGTGTGCCTTTCATCGCTAATGCGACACCCTCGTTACTTGAAAACATATGATTACTCGCACTTTGTGCTAATTACTGAAATGCTTATGAATTGATGGGAAATATTCGTACATCTGCACACCTGATTACGACAAGCGTCTTTCTACGAGAGTTGAGAGCTACTAACTTATGAAATGTCACATAGCTATTGAATGATATTTTTATGCTTTGCTTTTCATAGTTGCTTATTTCATTTGACATCTGTTTTCCAGCTGTGTTGCAGCATTGCTTTTATAAAATAAAATGCATTTGCTAATGTGAACACTTTCTGTCAACAGATCTATTAAATAATTATTTTATGATCCACATTCTTTAAAAAAGGAGCACTTGGAAAGGAAAGAACAATAAGAAGGAACTAGTAACAGTAACACATAATTTTCTTTTCAAGTACATGGTAATATTTTTTTTTTACAATAAGTTGTTGTGGTGCACCACTTTAATTAAATAGACATTAAGATGTGAATATACATTTCCCTTATCTGCATTGTTGTTTAGTGTAATATTTTTTCTGCTTGCGCTATGTCATGTTTAGGTATAAGTTGCTGCTGTTTGCCAGGCATAGTGTTATTGAATTTGACTTTTGCTAATTTATACTGTAGCTTGCTTTGCAATTTTCCATTTTTTTAATTGCTGTTTATAATAATTGTTTTACGTGCTGCTGCATTGCCTCGTCCCTTAGTTTAGCATCTGAGCTCAGTAGATTTAAGTTAGCTTAAGAGGGGGTAGACTATATAAGAAACTGACTATGGAGAATAGGTAAAGAAATGCATTGAGAAAACAGGTTTAGGTAGGATTTTCTTGGAAATAAATGTTGAGGTAAGAAATGTATGAACGTATAAATACAGAAAGCATGCTTAGATAGAATTTTTTGGGTGGAAACAAAGGATGAAATAAGAGGAAAGATATATGAAGTTTTGGGATGGACTGCAGTACCACATGTTACACTGAAAACGAACCCTGTCCTTTCCTATTGGTGTTATCCCACTATATGTTTGTGTACCCTTGAGTATTTGTTTTCTTCCTGTCTCTGTGTAGTTTCATAGAATTTTTTTCTCTTTTAATATTAAGCTACATTCACTATGATGAGGAATACTGTTATCCTCGAATATAATTGGCATTAATAATATGTTATTTACCTTATAAATATGCTTACACATTATTTATTCTGTTTAATGCTCATGTGTGAAGTTGATGTTTCAAAAATTATTGTGATCTTTTATGTATGCACTCATGTCATAATTCCACTGATGTATATGTTAGTTCGATTCTTTTGTAAAGCCTGTACTACAGATGTTATCTGTATTATTATGTTTTTAATGATGTATTTTGTACCTTTGTTATTGTATTTTTATGTTATCAAATTGTAATTGTTACCAGTTCTTCCAATTAAGTTACATTTCACTGCACACGTTTCTGTTGGTCATAGTATATGGACAATATGTGAGAAGTAGGGACTGTTAGTGTTTGCACGTGTGTTAATAATTCTGCAAGGGACTGGATAACAGCATTGCTGGTTCTAAGGACAATTCCAAAAACGTTGTGAGTGCACAAGTGGTGGTTTATGGACTTGCTATATTCTCTGCAAGACTCTTTGATGGTGAATGTGCACCTGCACAATCGCAACAGATGGCTGCTGGCCATCTCTACAAGGACTACAGTGGGTCTGCATCTCTGGTGGCCCACCAATACCATTACCTCTACAAGGACTACAGTGGGTCTGCACCTCTGGTGGCCCACCAATACCATTACCTCTACAAGGACTACAGTGGGTCTGCACCTCTGGTGGCCCACCAATACCATTATCTCTACAAGGACTACAGTGGGTCTGCACCTCTGGTGGCCCACCAATACCATTATCTCTACAAGGACTGCAGTGGGTCTGCACCTCTGGTGGCCCACCAATACCACAATCTCTACCAGGACTCCAGTGGGTCTGCTCTGTGATGACCTACCTACCAATATTCTTCCAAACTTCGAATGACTCTGCTGTGGGTTTGCTCTGTTGTGGCCCATTACCTGTCTGCATGTCGAGAGTCAGCACTGTCTTTCCGTTGGAAGGTCAACACTACTTCTTCAAGACTGCATGGAAATCCACTACTTCTATGTGCATTTTCTTTTACTGCTTGGACTTTGAGAAAAGCTCTGCATTTTTACTGTGATGAACAATGTGGACTGTCTTTATGGACTGTGAGAAATTTTGATCTTTTGACCAACATAATATTAATAAGTGTGTGCATTTTATATCTTTGTTACTGTAATTGTGAAAAATTTTTGTCAAATCTGTATTGGCCAGTGCCCAACACCATTTGTAAAAATTTTTGTGGGGAGCATGGGGCCTATGTAAGTAGGCTGTTTATGTTTTCTCTATGTAAGTAGGCGGTTTATGTTTTCTCTATGTAAGTAGGCTGTTTAGGTTTTTTATTGGTAACGCCACCTCTGTATGACAATCACTGGCTGTACTGTGTGCAGTCTGTGGCTGCTTTGCATTGTTGTAATACTCGCCATTGTAGTGTTAGGCAGCTGGCTGTGAACAGCGCGTAGCGTTGCGCAGTTGGAGGTGAGCCGCCAGGAGTGGTGGATGTGGGGAGAGAGATGGCGGAGTTTTGCAATTTGTCATGAACTGATATATATATTATGACTTGTGATGATATTAAGGTAAATACATTGTTTGTTCTCTATTAATATCTTTCATTTGCTAACTATCCCTATCAGTAGTTAGTGCCTTTAGTAGTTTGAATCTTTTATTTAGCTGGCAGTAGTGGCGCTTGCTGTATTGCAGTAGTGGGAGAAACGAAGATTATTGTGAGGTAAGTGATTTAGTGATTTGTGAAAGGTATAGTTTAATGTTAGTCAGGGCCATTCTTTTGTACGGATCTTTGATAGTCAGATTGCGTTGCGCTAACAAAATATTGTGTGTCAGGTTAAGCACAGTCTTGTATAATTGTTCAAAGGGGACGTTTCACTAGACAGAAATATTAAAGAATGAACCAACCATCCACAATTATTAACAAAACAAAGAGGGATCAAAAAAAATAGTTATAAATAAATACTTTAACATAAAGATAAACCAAAAGAATTTAAAAAATCATTTCCATGAGAACGAATTATTGAAACTAAAATAGAAAGACCTAAAGCACCTTCACAAACAGAAAAAACCAAAAAAATATCAAGAAAAAAATAATCATAATCAAACTCAATAAGAAAAACAATAACTAATATAAATAAAGAAAGAACAATTTATTCTAATCTCAAAAGAACCATTAATAAATGTTTACGTTTAGAAGAATAAACATAAACACCAGCAAAATAAACCAATAAAGAAGTAAAGACAGAGAATATAAACATTAGTTTTAATAGTTAAAAAAAACGCCGGTCTTGTAAACCGGAAATAAGTCCAGCCCCCACTTTTAAAACTTCAGAGGTGGAAAAGCTTCCATCATCGATCCCCAAAACCGATATTTTTAATAAACTAACCCTTGAGATGATCAAAATAATAATTATATCACTATCAAACGTCATAATTATAAATTTTATTAAATTAAGACACCCAATGTCTATAATGCTTTTCATTATCCTACAAACTTGTCTTGCTGGACTAATAACAGGATCAATAATGGAAAGATATTGATTATCATATATTTTATTTTTAACGTTTCTTGGTGGTATATTAGTTCTATTTATTTATATTACGAGAATTGCATCAAACGAAATATTTCAACCTAAATCAATTTCGATAATTATTACCTTAACAATATGAAAATTTATTATATCAACATTAATTATTTTAGATATAACATTATTTATAGACTTTTTCAAGAATACTGAATCTATAAATATTATTAATTCAATCAATTATCAAGAAATAACAATATCTTTAGAAAAACTATATAATAGACCGACATTCATTATCACAATAATAATAATAATTTATTTATTTTTTGCACTATTAGCAGTTGTTAAAATCACTAATATTAACAGGGGCCTATTCGTAAAATAAGATAATTTACTAATGAATAAACCCTTATGATTAAGACATCCTTTAATTAAAATCATTAATAACTCTTTAGTTGATTTACCCGCACCAACAAATATTTCATTTTGATGAAATTTTGGGTCCCTACTAGGGTTATGTTTGGAAATTCAAATTGAAACTGGACTATTTTTAGCTATACATTGAACATCAAATATTGAAATACCATTTAGTAGTGTAGTTCACATCTGCCGAGACGTAAATAATGGTTGAATTATTCGAACCTTACATGCAAATGGAGCTCCTATATTTTTTATTTGTATTTATTTACATATAGGGCGAGGAATTTACTACGGATCTTACATATACATACACACCTGAATAATTGGTACAGTAATTCTATTCTTAGTTATAGCAACTGCATTTATAGGATACGTTTAACCTTGAGGTACTGCTAGCGTACCTGGTCGAATGACATTTCTAATTGTTTCAATTAATACTATAAATGATATTAATGCATGTGGTGTTCCTTGAGGAACAAGGTGTGTAAATATGTGATTGGTATGATTCATTCATCCAAATAACATAAATCTTAATCATATAAGTAGAGCGATTGCAAATGTTAATGCTAAATGTCTTGTTCTAGTAAAGATGTAACGGAATAATCCTATAAAATTATTAAATAGTATTATAATAAAATTGAGACAAAGATGAATGTTGTTCCATTAAATGATTTTGGTCCTAGTAATGTTTTAAATTCATTGTGTAAGGTTAAGTTTAGTTTATTTCAAATAATATTAATCCGTGATGGTGTAGGTCAAAACATTGATGGGATTAATAATCCTAAGAATGTTCTAGTTCAATTTAATGATAAATTGAAGATATTAGTTGATGGATCAAATGTTGAAAATAAGGTTGGTATCGTTTTAAATTCAAGTTTTTTATATCAATTGTTATTTTTTCTGCTCTTTTAATAAGATTTGGTTTAAATGAGAAAAAGTTTATTTGATTAAATAAAATTAATGTAGCCGAAAATATAATGAATAGGGAGAATCATATGAGAGGGGATATCTGAGGGATTTGGATTAAATTTCCCCATCAGAAGTAGTCCTTAATTTACTATTTTTTGGGTTAAGAGACCATTACTTACATTCAGTCATCTGATGTATTTCAAGATGTACTAATTATTTAGTAATTTTAGATTGACACTCTAATGTTATACATTTTAACTAACTCCTTAGATTATCTTAGATAATCACTTGATAAATAAGTTTACTGAAGTTCTTTCAATTACAATTGGTATGAATCTGTGGTTTGCTCCACAGATTTCTGAGCATTGTCCAAAGAACAGTCCAGGTCGGTTTATTGTAAATATTCCCTGGTTAAGTCGATCTGGCGTTGCGTCAATTTTAACCCCTAACGCAGGTACTGCTCATGAGTGTAGAACGTCTGATGCTCTTGTTAATACTTGTACTTCCGTATTTATTGGTAGAATTGTTCGGTTATCTACATCTAGAAGTCGAAATCCGTCGCTCTCTAGGTCTTGTTCTGGTGTTATATAAGTGTCAAATTCTACGTCTATAAAGTCTGAATATTCGTATCTTCAGTATCATTGTCGTCCAATGGTTTTAATTGAGATTATTGCATCTACTGAATCATCAAGTAAATTTAGTAGTCGTAATGATGGAAGTGCAATAACAATTAGCATAATTGCTGGTAATGCTGTTCAGATTGTTTCAATTAAATGTCTGTGAAGTATGTTTCGGTTTGAATAGGCAATAAATAGTATATAACTTAGGGCATAACCTACAATTACTGTGATTAATAATAATATGACCATAGTATGATCATGGAAGAATGATAGTTGCTCCATTAATGGTGAAGCTCCATCTTGAAGGGATAAATTTGATCATGTTGCCATTAATGAATTTTTCTAATAAAAGGTCAAACCTTTATTTGTAGAGCTTAAATCTACTGCACTAATCTGCTATATTAGAATCTAGAAATTAGTCGTAGTTCTGAGTAACTATGTTCTGCAGGCGGGTTATTTTGTAGTCATTCTGTTGATCTTCTTATGTTAGCTCTAAATATGATTGCGCGGTTTGTAACCATTCTTTCTCACATAATTACAATGAATATAATGATTCCTACAATAGAAATTGTAGATCCATTTCTTGACACTACATTTCATGATGTATATGCATCTGGATAGTCTGAATATCGTCGTGGTATTTCTGCTAGCCCTAAGATGTGTTGAGGGAAGAATTTTAAGTTTACTCCTATAAATATAATTGTAAATCGGCTTTTAATCATGTATTATTAATATTTAATCCTGTAAATAGTGGGTATCATTGAATAACACCTACTATAATTGCAAATACTGCTCCTATAGATTATACATAATGGAAGTGGGCTACTACATAGTATGTACCATGTAATACAATATCGAGTGATGAATTTGCTAATACTAATCCTGTTAGTCCACCAATTGTGAATAGAAAAATAAATCCTAAAGCTCATAATAATGGTGGATTGAATTTGAATTTAGTTCCATATAGTGTAGCTATTCATCTGAATACCTTAATTCCTGTCAGTACAGCAATAATTATTGTTGCCGATGTAAAGTATGCTCGTGTGTCAACATCTATTCCTACTGTGAATATGTGATGTGCTCATACAATAAATCCTATTAGCCCAATGATAATATAGCATAAATTATACCCAATGTTCCAAATGATTCAATTTTTCCTCTTTCTTGACATACAATGTGAGAGATAATTCCAAATCCTGGTAGAATTAAAATGTAAACATCTGGGTGTCTAAAGAATCAAAATAGGTGTTGATATAGAATTGGGTCACCTCCTCCTGCAGGGTCAAAGAATGATGTATTTAAATTTCGGTCTGTTAATATTATAGTAATAGCTCCAGCTAATACTGGAAGTGAAAGAAGTTGGAGAAGGGCTGTAATAGCTACAGATCATACAAATAAAGGTGTTTGATCGAGAGTTATACTTTCTGATCGTATATTAGTTGCTGCTGTAATGAAGTTTACTGCACCAAGAATAGATGATACACCTGCTAAGTGGAGTGAAAAAATAGCTGGGTCTACAGATGCACCCCTGTGTGCGATAGCTCCTGCAAGAGGGGGTAAACTGTTCATCCTGTACCAGCACCGTTATCTACCATAGAAGATGTAAGAAGAAGGGTTAATGAAGGCGGTAGTAATCAAAAACTTTTATTATTTATTCGTGGAAATGCTATATCTGGTGCACCAATTATTAATGGTATGAGTCAATTACCAAATCAACCAATTATAATAGGTATTACTATAACAAAATTATTACAAATGCGTGGGCTGTAATAATAACATTATAAATTTGGTCATCTCCAATTAGAGATCCTGGTTGACCAAGTTCAGCATGAATAAGTATTCTTATTGATGTTCCTACTATTCCTGCTCACACTCCAAACAAGAAGTATAAAGTACCAATATACTTATGGTTTGTTGAGCATAATCATTTTTGTGGTAAGATGACTGAATTTTAAGTGGTAGACTGTAAATCTACTTATGAGAGGTTTCTCTCTTACCATGTTTTAGGTCTTATATTCAATTATGATTCTAGACTGCAATTCTAGAGATGTAAAATTTTACTAAGGCCTAAAAGATTATACTTTTAATTATAACTTTGAAGGTTATTAGTTTAATTAACTTAAGTCCTTAGTATAATGAGATTAAGGTTGATGTTGAGATTAATCCTATTGTTGAAATTATTACTGTTACAGGAAGAATAATTCTTGATTTTTGAGACTTTATTTTTATAGATCATGAATTTTCTGTGTATGACATAATTAGGGCTGTGAATCTAATACATATATAACAATAAAGTGTAATTGTAGTTAATACAACCATAATGGTTATAATAGTTGTTATATTATTTTCTATTAATATTTGTATTACAATTCATTTTGGTAGAAATCCAAGGAACAGGGATAGGAGATAGGAGAGATAAAGAATAGGGATAGGAGAGATAGGGATAGGAAAGATAAAAGTATTATGAATTTAATTTCAGTTTTTATACTTCTGGCTGAATAAATTTGGTTTATAAAAAATAGATTTATTTGCTTAAATAATAAGACCATAATTAATCTTAAACGTGAGTAAATAATAAAATATAGTTCTCAGAAGTATTCTCTTACTGTTAGGGATCTAATTATTCTAATTGAGGAATATGCTAGAAGTTGGCGTAGAGATGTTTGATTTAAGCCATCTATTGCCCCAATAATAATTCTTAGAATGATAATTGTTCAAATGAAAGTTCTTAGGTGAATACAATAAGATAATACCATTATTGGGGCAATTAATATTAATATATTACATTTAATTAAATTTAAATACCTATAATGTTATTTTATTATTATTAAATGATTATTTTATTACATTTATTTACCTAGGATTATAGCTACTTATGTTTTTAGCTTAAAATAGGTTATTATATTAAGAAATTATATTATAATAAGTAATTTAATATTAAATATTATTATAATTGGATATAATAAATATAATTAATGATATTAAAAATAAAATATTATATTAATTTAATAATTATATTAATTATAATAATATAATTACATCATTTTCTATAATTAAAATATTTAACTAACTAATATTTAAGTTAATTTAATATAAAGTTAATTTTATATTAATAACATATTACATTAAATTTCATAATTGTATAAAATATATTTATTATATTATTTAATCTTTCTTTATTATTAGTGAAATGAAAGATTAAATAAGAAAGAATATAATACATTAATTGGTATACATGTTCCATATTAATCTTTATTTAGATATAATAGAGAAGTTGTTGTGGTTATACAGGGTGCGTTTCTTTTTTTTGTCATTTTTTGTGTTTTTTCTTTTTTTCCTTTAAATATTTGAATCTTTTATTTTTTCTTAATTTTATAAATTTTCAAATTTCTTATTTTTGTTTCCAAAAGTTTTATTCTTGCTTGTTTATTCACTTTTTCTTTGTATTATATGTAAGTTTCGTTATACTAAGTGTTCTTTTTGCAGTAATTTGACTTAATTATCAAGTGATTTTTGATTTAGCAATTGATTTAGTATCGGCATAATTCGTGCCAGCAGCCACGGTTATACGATTGATACAAGTGAATATTATTGGTTAAAACAGTTGTTTATATTTTTAGGGTTAAAATATAGATTTGTAAGGTGAAATGTTAAAATTTATTTATAACTCTTTTTATGAATCTGTGAAATTTAAATAATAAACTAGGATTAGATAACCTATTATTTTAAATGTTAATTACATTTACCAGGGTACTATTAGTTAACGTCTTTAAACCCAAAGCATTTGGCGGTATCTCATTCCATTCAGAGGAACCTACCCCGTGATTGAAAATACACGATTTACTCTACTTAATTTATTTGTTTGTATATCTCCGTTATCAGAGAATCTTTTTAGAGTTATAATTGTCAAGATTTATAATTATAAAATATTTCAGGTCAAGGTGCAGCTTATAGTTAAGAGGAGGTGGGTTACAATAGATTTTTGTTTATAACGGATTTGATGGTGAAATACTGTTAATGAAGGTGGATTTGATAGTAATTTAATTTATTTAATTTAACTGATATTGGGTCTGAGGTGTGTACACATCGCCCGTCGCACTCATTATTGATTATTCTATTTTATTATTTTAAGGTAGCTTCAATTTAGATGAGATAAGTCGTAACATAGTAGATGTACTGGAAAGTGTATCTAGGAAGAGTTTTAAGATATAACTTATTAGTAAAGTGTTTCATTTACACTGAAATTTTTTCTGTGCAAATCAGGATATCTTGATTATTTATTTTATTATATTTATCATTTGTTTGTTCAATTATTTAATAAAAATAATTTTGTCGAGTTTTGTCTTAGTATATTCTGTAGAATTGATTTTTTAGATTATAGTTTATTGGTAATGTAATTGTTTTATGAAATATTATTTTAAATTTTAAAAAGTAGATTTTATTTATTGTACCTCTTGTATCAGGGTTTATCAAAATTTTAGTATTTACTTTACTTGTCTCGATTTGGGTTGATTTATAAATAATTTTTAGTTAATGTATCATAATTATTATTAAATTATTTATAGAAATGAGATGTTAATCGTTTCCCAAGATATCTAGTTTCTTAAGAAAAAAATTAATTTTTTGAAGTTAATTGTTTTTATTTAATTTTTTAAGTATAAATATTAACTTATTTATTCTTTAAGGGATAAGCTTTGAAGTTAATAACCTATAATTTGTTTTATGAAATATAATAGTAAGCTTTAAACCAGCTATCTTTAAGATTACGTTTTAGATCATTATTTTTTATTTTGATTTTACAAGTATTTTAGGTTTTTTATTAAGATTATTGATTTAATTTTAAAATTTTTGTAATAATGATAGAATTAGTATATTTATTTGTAAATAATTTTTACCTTGTGAATTTATTATAAGGAACTAGGCAAAATTGATTTCCGCCTGTTTATCAAAAAAATGTCCTCTTGAAAATAATTTGAGGTCTGGCCTGCTCACTGAGTGGACTTTTGAAGAGCCACGGTATTTTGACTGTGCAAAGGTAGCATAATCATTAGTCTCTTAATTAGCGGCTGGAATGAATGGCTTGATGAGAAATCAACTGTTTCTTAATAAATTTTTGATTTTAACTTTTGAGTCAAAAGGCTTAAATTTTTCTTTAGGACGAGAAGAACCTATAGAGCTTAACATTTTACTTTTATATAGTTTTTTGTTTGTCTTTCTATATTTAATGATGATGTTTTGTTGGGGTGACATTTAGAATAAATAAACTCATCATTATTATATCATTTATTTATGTTTGTTGTTTTGATCCATAATTTATGATCATAAGATTAAGTTACCTTAGGGATAGCAGCGTAATTGTTTTTGAGAGCTTATATCGACAAAGCAGATTGCGACCTCGATGTTGGATTAAGAAAAATTTTGGGTGCAGTAGCCCAGATAATTAATTCATATTAGTACGAAAGGACCATATGGTTGAAAATTTTTTTATTTTATTGATTAATATTAATTAGATTACTATTTTGACAGATTAAAGTGTTGAACTTAGAATTCATTTATGTAGGTTTTTTTCTACAAATAGTATTGATACTTTATGATTTATTTATGTTTATTTTGAATTTTCTTATATTAGTTATTTTTGTTTTAATTAGTGTTGCTTTTTTAACTTTAGTGAAGCTGTTAAGTTAATTTGTAAGGAGCAGCCAATTCCTATTATATCTAATTATTTACTTTATTATTTTTCTCCTGTTTTTAATTTAATAATTTCCTTGGCAGTTTGAGTGATTTTCCCTTACTAAACTTATATATGTTCTTTTTCTTACAGATTTTTGTTTTTTCATGTTTTACTAGTTTAGGTGTTTATACCGTTATAATTGCTCGTTGGTCTTCTAATTCAAATTATTCTTTATTAGGTTCTCTTCGGTCTGTTGCTCAAACAATTTCATACGAAGTTAGTTTGGCTTTAATTTTATTATCTTTGATTATTTTAATTAGTAGTTTTAACATGTGTGATTTTGTAAATTATCAGCTTTATTGTTGATTTATTATTATTTCTTTTCCTTTAGCTTTAGCTTGTTTTGCTTCTTCTTTAGCTGAAACTAACTGTACTCCTTTTGTCTTGGCCGAAGGTGAGTCTGAGTTAGTTTCAGGCTTTAATATTGAATATGGTCCAGGCAGGTTTACTTTAATTTTTTTAGCTGAGTATACTAGAGTTGTTTTTAAAAGAATATTATTAGCTTTAATTTTTTAGGCAGTGATTTTTATTCTTTTATATTTTTCATTAAGCTTGTTGTTATGTCCTTTGGTTTTATTTGAGTTCGGGGTACATTACCACGTTTTCGTTATGATAAGTTAATGTACTTAGCTTGAAAAAGTTTTTTGCCTTTATCTTTGAATTTTTAAATTTTTTTCTTTGGTTTAAAGATTTTATTTATTTCATTTGTAAGTAGGCTGTTTAGGTTTTTTTATTGGTAACGCCACCTCTGTATGAAAATCACTGGCTGTGCTGTGTGTAGTCTGTGGCTAGTTTGCATTGTTGTCTGCCATTGTAGTGTTGGGCAGCGGCAGCTGGATGTGAACAGCATGTAGCGTTGCACAGTTGGAGGTGAGCCGCCAGCAATGGTGGATGTGGAGAGAGAAATGGCGGAGTTTTGATATTTGTAAGAATGGATGTTATGAAATCCTATATATATTATGACTTTTGATGATATTAAGGTAAATACATTGTTTGTTCTCTATTAATATCTTTCATTTGCTAACTATACCTATCAGCAGTTAGTGCCTTCCGTAGTTTGAATCTTTTATTTAGCTGGCAGTAGTGGTGCCCTCTGTATTGCAGTAGTACGAGTAACCAAGATTTTTGTGAGCTAGGTGATTTGTGAAACGTATAGGTTAATGTTAGTCAGGGCCATTCTTTTGTAGGGATTTTTGAAAGTCAGATTGCGTTGCGCTAAAAATATTTTTGTAGGGATTTTTCAAAGTCAGATTGCGTTAAGCTAAAAATATTGTATGTCAGTTTAAGCACAGTCATGTATAAATTGTTCAAAGGGGACGTTTCATATGTCGACCCTTAGCCGAGGATACCTCACTGGAATCTTCTGATTTTTTCTTGTAGTTTGTGTAATTAGTGTAGCTATTGTTTATTCCTAGCAAGTAATTGTAGAGAGAATCTCTTTTGTAGTTGCAGTCTTTCTTTGTTGTACAGTAAAACAGTTGTGGCATGCATGTAGATTTGCACCAAGTATTTCGCAGCTGCACTTGCAATTAACGAGATATTATTTTCAGTGCTATGTTAATGTGTTCTCTTACATTCTGTGTTATCGTGTGAAATATTGTGACAATAATGGCGTGTGAATAACGTAACAATAGGCTCCAAAGTAAACAGAGAAATAATAGTGACAACGAGCATAGCTTACCAGCACCGCTGTGTAATGAATTAACAGACATTCAAAGTAGTTATTTGGTAACTGTGCATAGGGAAATGGAGCGGACGTCAAATAATGGTGTAGACAGTGAAACAGGTAGTGAACAGGGAAGCATTATCGATAGATCGGTCGGCAACAGCTCGCCTCAGGTATCGGGAATGACAGAACACAATATTGCAAATACTGTAGACTCAGGTTTTGGGTTCTCACCGTTTTCTCAAATGACTCAAGACACATTTTCCGCTTGTCAAAATGTGAATGTTGCCGGTGCAAATTCACTGCCGAAAAGCACTCAGGAACATGTTTCAGACACCAGTGCATTGTTATTACAATTAATGCAACAAATGGGACAAAGGCTACAAAAATTAGACACAATGGAACAAAATCTTCAAAAGTTAGACACAACGGAACAACACCAGAGACAAACACAGCAACAGTTAGACACAGTGGAACAAAATCTCAAAAAGTTAGACACAGTGGAACAAAATCTCAAAACGTTAGACACAATGGAACAAAATCTTCAAAAGTTAGACACAATGGAACCACACCAGAGACAAACACAGCAATAGTTAGACACAGTGGAACAAAATCTCAAAAAGTTAGACACAATGTAACAAAATCTCAAAAAGTTAGACACAGTGGAACAAAATCTTAAAAAGTTAGACACAATGGAACAAAATCTTCAGAAGTTAGACACCACACTTGAACAAACACATGAAGATTTAACTACTGAGTTACATAACATTGAATCGAAAAGTCAAAAAGTCTGTAATGACGTAAAAACCCAAATTTGTGAGCATTTTCAACCTATTTTTTCGCGGCATGAAAATGCATTACAGAATCACGAAGCAGCCATAAAAGAACTGCAAACCATTGTTCATGAAAGTCATGAGACCTTGTGGGCTAAAATTGACTCAGTTGCATCTACCGATTCGGTTACGCAACGTGCAAAAACTCAGGAAATCTTGAAGGACACAGTAGATTCGATTTCAACACAAATGGACACTCTGAAACGTGGTTCAGAAAAACACACTGAGGAAATGTGTTCACTATCGGAGAAAGTAGCCGAACTTTCGGATCAGGTCACTAACTTATCTACAAAGGTAGATGATGATCTGAATGACACAAGACCTGTAGCCTTCACTGACACAGAAGAGTATGAACAAATTAGGAAATTCAAACAAAATCAGAATCAAATTAATACGCAACACCAAAGAGAAATCCGGGAAGTACAAGATCAGCTGACACAGGTAATACAAGAATTACGTATTTCAGAGGCCACTCGCGCTCCAATACGGGAAGAGGGACATAGAAATACGGAACGGTCACAAAATAATAACTGAGGGCACTTCGGAAATTATGAAAGAAATTGACAAGGTACACCGAATTTTGAGATGGAACCGCCGAAACGACGTAACAATGACCGACGTGCGACTCGCCGACATGATGATTTTGACTATAAGCTGTTCATTACTACATGTAAATTCAAAACATTTAAGAATTCTGGCAACGACATTCATCCACAAGCATGGCTCCATCAATTCTGTCATTGTTTTCCTCCCAACTGGTCATTAGAGCACAGATTAGAATTTATGTGTGGCTACTTAGGGAATGAACCAGCTGTAAGAATGCGATCGGTCATTCACGATTGTCACAGTGAAGGAGAATTTTACCATGCCTTCCTCTCAGCATATTGGTCTCAAGCTACGCAAGACCGAGTAAAACATAGCATCATGATGATGAAACACTTTGAACAATCTGAATTTTCCAGTTTTGCTAAATATTTTGAAGACATGTTGCACAAGAATCAATACCTGTCAAACCCATACAGCCCCTCAGAACTCATCCGCATTTGCTTAATCAAATTGCCTGAACATTTACGACATATTATTTTGACAGGACGTTGCAAAGACGACATTGAAGCTTTCCTGGGACTCTTACAAGAATTAGAAATTGACGCCAACAATCACGGAAAGCGGAAACAGGAACACAACAATTACAGGTCATATTCGTCGCAATTCCACGATGAAAGAAATAATAACTGGACACGACAAGGTTATTCTCACAACACATATTGTGACCAAAACAGACACCACCCGTATGACAACCACTACCAGAGTAATAGTTACAGAGAAAGTTCGCATTTCCGTAGTAATGAATATGACAGAGACAATCATAGAAACAGACAATATGGCAACCAGAACTATTATTATCACGGGAGACAGAATAACTTCAGACGCAACAGTTCAGCGCGCAGTTACGATTCAGGGAGAAATTCTCCACCATGTGACGACAAGAAAGAAACTGTGGAATCTACCGACATGACGACAGACGATATAATCATAACGACAGACGTGAATTTCAACAGAACTGGCGGGATTCTAACAGAGCTGGGCCCTTTCGGCAAGGCGAATTTGTAGAAGTTCGGTCTCCTAATCCCAATAACAACGCGTGCCATCAAAGAGACAGACTATGACTCGCACCGCAGGCAGCTGCGTGCGCCGGCTGGCTCAGAGAAAAATAACATAGACGCTAACCTTGAGAAAAAAATTCCAGTATTCTTTACCGACGTATACCATATGACAAATGCATTCAAGTTCAAACTCTGAGTACTATGAAGAGTAAAGGATTTCACCACACTTCACATGTAAATCCGTTTATTGAAAGATAATCTGCTTTTTAACTTTGTCTTTGCCATATAACTTTTCACTTTACATTACTAGTATGCTTTGTCAGACTTAGAATCTGTTAATATGCAACAATGTTTGAAGTTAAATATCCAATCAAGAACCAAGAGAACTTATTTAAACAGAAATTACGAATGCATCGTTATAGTGAGCAGACGACACAGTGTTGTTATTTGTACATTCTTGCTTGTTAGTTGCACGATTACGTAACGACTATATGGCTCACATACTTAGAACATTTACCAGTACTGATAATGAGATTTTAATGCAACATTTTGGTTTACTTGAAATACATTCCGGATTTAAAGTACTTTCAGTGAGATACCAGATGACACAGTGGATAGTTTATGTGACAGCTACACGATTGTATCACGACGCTACTAATGAGTGACAATTTACAATGTTGCTTTTGCAGTGTTTCTGTTTTATATCTGCACTGTTTTTTGTTTTATTCTGGAAAGTAAAACATGTTTTAGTAGTAACTTTTGTGGTATAGCTACAATGAGACTGCCTTTTCCGTAGCACAACAATACATTACAGCACAGTACTTTCTTCATCATGGCAATAAGCGTAATAACTAAGATATCTATACGCAAAGCATTTCACTTTTGTTTATCATGAGGTAAGTACATTGACTTCTGCAGAACTTAGCTTTCGGATAACGACAACTACGACACTTCCACAGAGATTATCTTACAACAAGACGCACAGTTTAGCGCTACAGTACATGTATTTGAGTGATTAATTTTGTACTTAAAACATTTATTTTTAAAAATATTTAAAGTACAATGATACAAAGTTTTTCCGTGATACATTTCATTCCATTGCAATAATCTGTAACACCTGGGGGTATAATTACATTAATCCTCAGGGGGGCACACGCCTACTTTGTGTACCATGTGTTTGGCAAGCACAAGGAGCCCTAGCTAATATGGTATTTGCTTATACAACTTTACACATCAGTACCATATTTCTCTAACACACAAATTACACAGCTATCTGACCATTTAACTGAGAGATAAACATTTTTTTTACTATGTCAGTGACACATGTTTACGCAACTACAGAGTTGGATTGCTTCACACTTACGAAATTGTATTTTTGCCTGTACTTCGTGAATTGTTCATATTTTTTCGGAATCATTGTGATACTATGAGAGCTTTGAATGACGTATTTGGTGTGGGATCACGATTTTTAAAGTACGTTTGAGGTAGATGACACTATTGAAATGGGCAGAGAATTTTTTTAGGTTTTGACATTATTGCAGAAAGCTACGACGTTTTTGAGATTTGACTGAGGTTGTTATGACATTATTATGACGACGATGTGTATTATGCTGTTGAGGTATGTTTATGATCAATAAGGTGATGCTATATGAGGAATTTGATTATGCTATGTATCTGTTATGATGAAATATTGTAGAAGTGTCGACGATATGTATATGTATAATAAGGTAAGGGATAATGAGTAGTGGTTAGGGACTCTGATTTGTGGAAAAGGTTGTTGGAAACCAAGAATCGCACTTTAAGAGTTATGAAATGTATGTGAGTGTGTGAATGTATCACAATGCCGGCGAAAATTTTTTGGACATTGTTATATTGATAAGATTTTGTTTCTACACATTTGCAACGCAAATTCTCGACCCGTGAAATTTTGTATATGAGACTGCCACTGTAGCGGAAACTGCTGTCGTAAATTTTTCAGTAAGAAAGGTAAGCGACCTTGACGTAATGCGTTTTGGACGCCCAGCAGAGAGGTAGTCGTCTGACGAGAGAAAGCCATTAGGTGCAAAAAAAAAAAAGAGGGGGGGCCATTATCCTTACTATTGACATTCCTTTGTAGAAAGCACCGCAAATACGACAAGCTCATTACTTGGAAAGATACTTACATCTGCACACCTGATTATGACAAGCGTCTTTCTCGAGAATTGAGAAAATTTTTACTGCCTTATGAAATGCCATATGGCTAATGAATGATGTTTCATGCCATCCTTTGTACATATTTTCATTTTATTTAATATCTAGTTTCTAGCTGCACTGCGGCATTGGTTAAAATAGAATTTTATAGATGTACTAATATAAATATTTTCTGTCTACAGAAGGAGTAAATAATAATTTTTTTCAAAAAAATGAGGGAGCACAAAGACATTTACCTTCACAGGAACTGCATTCATAATTTTCTTTTCAAGTACTTGGTAACTTTTTTGATAGAATAACTTCTTGTGATGCACCACTTTAATTACTTAGACATTAAGATGTGATTATACATTTCCCTTATCTGCATTGATATCTTTAGTGTACTATTTTTTCTGCTTGAGCTTTGTCATGCTTAGGTATACGTTATAGCATTGCTGCTGCTGTTTGCCAGGCATAGTGCTACTAACTTTCACTTTACATTACTCTGTTAAGCCAGTTTTACTACGAATTTATTTTTCTTGTTTGCTGCGCATTGCCTTACATTAGTTGCAATATTGCAATTGCTTTGCCAATTTGAATTTTTTGCCATTGATGTATGTGTTAATTGTTTTATGCTTCTGCATTGCCTCGTCCCTTAGTTTAGCATCTGAGCTCAGTAGATTTAAGTTAGCATAAGAGGGGGTAGACTATATAAGAAACTAACTATGATGAATTGGAAGAAATGCATTGAGAAGATATAAGAAAACGGTCTGGCCAAAAAAAAAGGTAGTGTACAGTGGAAAAAAACTATTTTGAAAGAGGATGTGAACAGAATACAGAAAGCAGGTTTAGATAGTACTTTTGGGAATAATGATGAACAAAGGGAGATCTCCATGCAAAATACTGCAGTAAAACAGACCCTGTCCTTTCCTTTTGTGTCATCCCTCTATATGTTTGTGTACCCTTGTGTATTTGTGTTTTTCCTGTCTTTATGTGTTTAGCTGATGAGAGCTATATTGTAGAATTTTTCTAATACTATGTTATTTGCTTTGTAAAGATGTTGAGACATTATTTATTCTGTTTTGTTGCTCATATATGAAGGTGATGTTTCTAAAGTTATTCTGATCTTTATGTATGTACTTATGTCATTATTTTTGTAACACTGATGTATATGTTATTTCTATCCGTTTGTGAAGCTTGTACTACAAATGTTATCTGTATTATTATGTTTTTAATGATGTATTTTGTACCTTTGTTATTGTATTCTTATGTTATAAAATTGTAATTGACACCAGTTCATCATATTATTAACTTGTAAGTTACATTTCACTGCACACATTTCTGTTGGTCATAGTATATGGACAATATGTGAGAAGTAGGGACTGTTAGTGTTTGCACGTGTGTTAATAATACAGCAAGGGACTGGATAACAGCATTGCTGGTTCTAAGGACAATTCCAAAAACTTTGTGAGTGCACAAGTGGTGGTTTATGGACTTGCTATATTATCTGCAAGACTCTTTAATGGTGACTGTGCACCTGCATAGTCACAACAGATGGCTGCTGGCCATCTCTACAAGGACTACAGTGGGTCTGCATCTTTGATGGCCCACCAATACCATTATTTCTACAAGGACTACAGCGAGTCTGCATCTTTGATGGCCCACAAATACCATTATTTCTACAAGGACTGCAGTGGGTCTGCACCTCTGGTGACCCACCAATACCATAATCTCTACCAGGACTACAGTGGGTCTACTCTGTGATGACCTACCTACCAATATTCTTCAAAACGTCGAATGACTCTGCTGTGGGTCTCCTCTGTTGTGGCCCATTACCTGTCTGCACGTCGAGAGTCAGCACTGTCTTTCCGTTGAAAGAACAACACTACTTCTTCAAGACTCCATGGAAATCCACTACTTCCGCATGCATTTTCTTTTACTGCTCAGACTTTGAGAAAAACACTGCAGTGTTACTGTGATGAATGATCAGGACTGTCTTTATGGACTGTGAGAAAATTTTAGCTTTTGACCAACATTGTATCAATAAGTGTGTGCCCTTGATTTCTTTGTTATTGTAATTCTGAAAAATTTTTTCAAATCATTATTGGCCACTGCCCAAAACAATTTGTTAAATTTTTTGTGGGGAGCAAGGGGGCTATGTAAGTAGGCTGTTTAGGTTTTTTATTGGTAACACCACCTATGTATGAAAATCACTGGCTGTGCTGTGTGCAGTCTGTGGCTAGTTTGCATTGTTGTCTGACATTGTAGTGTTGGGCAGTGGCAGCTGGATGTGAACAGCGCATAGCGTTGCGCAGTTGGAGGTGAGCCGCCAGCAATGGTGGATGTGAAGAGAGAAATGGCGGAGTTTTGATATTTGTAAGAATGGATGTTATGAACTCCTATATATATTAAGACTTTTGATGATATTAAGGTAAATACATTGTTTGTTCTCTATTAATATCTTTCATTTGCTAACTATCCCTACCAGTAGTTAGTGCCTTCCGTAGTTTGAATCCTTTATTTAGCTGGCAGTAGTGGTGCCCTCTGTATTGCAGTAGTTCGAGTAACCAAGATTTTTGTGAGGTAAGTGATTTGTGAAACGTATAGGTTAATGTTAGTCAGGGCCATTCTTTTGTAGGGATTTTTGAAAGTCAGATTGCGTTGTGCTAAAAATATTTTTGTAGGGATTTTTGAAAGTCAGATTGCATTGCGCTAAAAATATTGTATGTCAGTTTAAGCACAGTCATGTATAAATTGTTCAAAGGGGACGTTTCACATTTATTTAGTGAAATTTTTTAAGAAAAGTTAATAGAAGAGTTAAACTTCTAGTTTTATGTTTTCGAAACATATGCTTTTCCTAAGCTAATTAACTTATTATTCCATAATTAGTTTATCTCATGTGTTTGCAACATGAACATTAATTAAGAAGTATGTAAAGTAGATAATTGTTAAGATTTGTCCTGTTATAATATAAGGTTCTTCAACAGGTCGTTTACCAATTCATGTTAATAAGCATACAACAACTACTATAATTCAGAATAAAATCTGATTAAAAGGATAGAATTGAATACCTCAGAATGGGGTTTTATTATAAAATGGTAAAAATATTAAGATTCTAATTGATAAGAATAATGCAATAACACCTCCTAGCTTATTAGGGATTGATTGTAGAATTGCATATGCAAATAAGAAATATCATTCTGGTTGAATATGAACGGGGGTTACTAATGGGTTAGCAGGTACAAAATTATCTGGATCCCCTAGGAGGTAAGGATTAATCAAGCACAGTATAATTAATAATGATGTTATTGATACAAATGTAATAGAATCCTTGAAAGTATAGTATGGGTGAAATGGAAATTTTTAATATCTCCATTTAGGGCTAAGGGGTTGTTAGACCCTGTTTGGTGAAGAAAGATTAAATGAATTGCTGCCATTGCAGCAATAATAAATGGTAGTACAAAATGGAATGTAAAGAATCGATTTAATGTTGCGTTATCAACAGCAAACTCTCCCCACACTCATTGAACTAAATCTGTTCCTAAATATGGAATTGCTGATAATAAATTAGTAATTACTGTCTCACCTCAAAATGATATTTGACCTCAAGGTAAAACATATGCTATAAATGCAGTTGCTATAACTAAGAATAGAATTACTGTACCAATTATTCAGGTGTGTATGTATATGTAAGATCCGTAGTAAATTCCTCGTCCTACATGTAAATAAATACAAATAAAAAATATAGAAGCTCCATTTGCATGTAAGGTTCGAATAATTCAACCATTATTTACATCTTGGCAGATGTGAACTACACCACTAAATGCTATTTCAATATTTGACGTATAATGTATAGCTAAAAATAGTCCAGTTACAATTTGAATTACCAAACATAACCCTAGTAGGGACCCAAAATTTTATCAAAATGAAATATTTGTTGGTGCGGGTAAATCAACTAAAGAGTTATTAATGATTTTAATTAAAGGATGTCTTAATCCTTTACTTCTTTATTGGTTTATTTTGCTGGTGTTTATGTTTTTTCTTTTAAACGTAAGCATTTATTAATGGTTCTTTTGAGATTAGAATATATTGTTCTTTCTTTATTTTTCTTAGTTATTGTTTTTCTTATTGAGTTTGATTATGATTATTTTTTTCCTGTTATTTCTTTGTTTTTTTTGTTTGTGTAGGTGCTTTAGGTCTTTCTATTTTAGTTTCAATAATTCGTTCTCATGGAAATGATTTTTTTAATTCTTTTGGTTTATCTTTATGTTAAAGTATTTATTTATAACTATTTTTTGATCCCTCTTTGTTTGGTTAATAATTGTTGATGGTTGGTTCATTCTTTAATATTTCTGTCTAGTTTTGTTTTTATGATTTGAATATAATTAGATATTATTTTGATATTGATTATTTTTCTTTTAGTTTGATTTTGCTTAGTTTTTGAATTTGTTCTTTAATAATTACTGCTAGAGGTTCAGTTTATTTAAGTTCTTATCATTCTAATTTTTTTGTCTTTATATTTTTAATTTTAATGACTATGCTTTATTGTTCATTTGCTAGATTGAGTCTTCTTTCTCTTTATATTTTTTTTGAGGCTAGATTAGTTCCTACTTTACCTTTGATTTTGGGTTGAGCTTATCAACCTGAACGCTTACAGGCTGGTGTTTATTTAATTTTTTATACTCTGGTTGCTAGATTACCTTTATTATTAGTATTATTTAGGGTTTATGATTTTTCTAATACTTTATATTTTCCTTTATTGGTTGATTTTGGTTCTTATTATTTTATATTTCATGTGTTAATAAATCTTGCTTTTTTAGTTAAGATGCCAATATTTTTGGTTCATTTATGGCTTCCTAAGGCTCATGTTGAGGCCCCTATTTCAGGTAGAATGATTCTTGCTGGTGTTTTATTAAAGTTAGGTGGTTATGGTATTTTTCGTCTTATGAAGGTTATTTCTGATTTGGGTTTAAAGTTTAATTATTTTTGATTGTCTTTGGGTTTATCTGGTGGGGTTATTGTTAGATTTATTTGTTTTCGTCAGGTTGATTTAAAGTCTTTAATTGCATATTCTTTGGTTGCTCATATAAGAATGGTTATTGGAGGATTGATGACCATGAATTGATGAGGTTGTATAGGTTCACTTTCTTTAATGGTTGGTCATGGTTTATGTTCTTCTGGTTTATTTTGTTTGTCTAATATTATTTATGAACGTATAGGTAGACGAAGACTATTAATTAACAAAGGTATAATTAATTTGATACCAAGAATGGCTTTATGATAATTCCTTTTGAGATCATCTAATATAGCTGCTCCTCCTTCTTTAAATTTGGTAGGTGAACGTAGATTATTAAATAGAATTATGGCTTGATCTTCTTTTAGATTTTTAGCTTTAATTTTTTTGTCTTTTTTTAGAGCTGTTTATACTTTATATATGTAGTCTTATTCTCAGCATGGTAATTATTATTCTGGTGTTTATACTTGTTCTCTTGGTTATTTTCGTGAATATCATCTTTTACTTTAACATTGATTCCCTTTAAACATTCTTTGTTTAAAGGGCGAGTATTTTTTTGTTTAAGTTGCTTAAGTATTTTAATTAAAAATGTTGTTTTGTGGAATCAATGATATGAGTTTTTCATCTTAGGCTGTGAATTTATTTTTTATTTGTTCTTTGAGTTTTTTTTCTTTATTTTTTTCTAGAGCTATAATTTTATTTTGGGTATTTATTATTTAATAATTGATTATAGAGTTTTTGTTGAATGAGAACTTTTTAATTTAAATGGTTCTATGGTTGTTATGACTTTAATTTTGGATTGAATGTCTCTTATTTTTATGTCTTTTGTTATATATATTTCTTCTTTGGTTATTTATTATAGAGAGGATTATATATTAGGAGAAAAGAATATAAATCGTTTTATTGTTATTGTTTTAATATTTATTCTTTCTATAGGTTTTTTAATTATTGGTCCTAATTTGATTAGAATTTTATTAGGATGAGATGGTTTGGGTTTAGTTTCTTATTGTTTAGAAATTATATTTATTATTATGATTTTATTTCTAATTCTTTTGAAATAAAGCTTATTACTATATTAATTGTTTTAGCAGCTATAACTAAAAGAGCTCAGATTCCCTTTTCTTCTTGACTTCCTGCTGCTATGGCTGCTCCTACTACTGTTTCTGCTTTGGTTCATTCTTCTACTCTTGTTACTGCTGGGGTTTATTTATTAATTCGTTTCAGACCAATATCAGATACTTATAATTGTGGTTGATTCTTACTTTTAATTGGTTGTATAACTATATTTATGGCTGGTTTGGTGGCTAATTTTGAATTTGATTTGAAGAAAATTATTGCTCTTTCTACTTTAAGACAACTTGGTTTAATAATAAGAATTTTGGCTATGGGTTATCCAAAACTTGCATTTTTTTCATTTATTAGCTCATGCTTTATTTAAGGCGTTATTGTTTATGTGTGCAGGTTAAATAATTCATAATTTAAAGGATTCTCGGGATATTCATTTTATAGGTTCAATTGTTAATTTTATACCTTTAACATCAGTTTGTTTTAATGTTTCTAGTTTGTCTTTGTGTGGTATACCTTTTTTAGCAGGGTTTTATTCAAAGGATTTAATTCTTGAGATGGTTTGTTTAAGATGAATTAACTGTTTGATTTTTTTTCTTTATTTCTTTTCTACTGTTTTAACTGCTTCTTATTCTTTTCGTCTTTTTTATTATTCAGTATCTGGTGATAATAATTTTTATTCTAGATTTTCTTTTGATGATAAGGGTTATTATATTTCGTTTGGTATAATTGGTTTATTGTTTGTTGCTGTTTTTGGTGGTAGCCTTTTGTCTTGATTAATTTTCCCTGTTCCTCATGTGATTGCCTTGCCTTATTATTTTAAGTTTTTAACTATTACTGTAGTTGTTTTAGGTGCTTATTTGGGTTATCTCATTTCTAATTTTGATTTTTCTCAAAATTTATTTTCTTTAAGTATACTTTCTTTTGTCAGATTTGCTGGTTCTATATGGTTTATACCCTTTCTTTCAACTAAGTTTAGTAGATATATTCCTTTAAAATTAGGTTATTATTCATCTTAATCATTTGATTATGGTTGAGGTGCATTATTTGGTGGTCAAGGTTTATATAGACTATTTATTTATTTAATTGGTTATATACAGTGTTGATATGATTCTAATTTTAAGATTTATCTTTTAACTTTTATTTTTGAATATTTATTTTGGTGGTATTATTTTTCGTTTACTTAAATAGCTTATAATTAGAGCGTGACACTGAAGATGTTAAGGAAGTATTTTTACTTTTAGGTATTTATAAATATACATGTATTATTTTTACAGTGAAAATGTAATGTTTTATTTAAACTATATAAATCTTAGAAATGTTAACAGAGTTTAACAATTGATATAAAAAGTTAGCAGCTTTCCACTGTTTGAATTATTCAAATATGTGTATAAGCACAAAATAAAATAACAAAAAGAATCAACTGCTGTCAAGATTGTGTATCTACATATTTAAGTACTGGCAGATTCCCCAGTTACTAACTAAACATCAGTGGTTTGCAAAATATCAAGTCCCATTTTGCTAAACTGTACACAAAATAATCACCAGCTCACAAATAAATAAAGTTCAATATAGTGATTAACACATAAAAACTTGTGTGATCATGAGTAGATTCCAACTGCCTTCCAGAAATAATTCCAAAATTGCTGGTGGAATAATTCATAGTTCACTGCTGTTCATTAACTAACACTTGCAATATGTACAAGTCCCAAATGGGTCACAGGCTGTAAGTCCCATTCAGCTCAGGATTCTTCTAAGTATGAATGTAAGTTAAAGTATTTGAGAGACACTTTCCACTTGAAACCTATAGCTTTAAGAGTTCTAAACCGCACTAACAGCTCTGCAACATGCACGTTATGTCAATGACCACTCAATGCAGAATGACCAGTCAATGCATAATCACCATATGTGCTCCTTTATAAGCCCTCATTATGCCCACCAAATTTTATAATGATCACAAAAATACATAAAATAGACCTTAACTAAAATATCCATAATTCATAAATACAACAAATATGTTAAAAGAAATGTCTTTCTCTGACAGTTCCCCCCAGACCATTGACAACTCACCTTGAATTAATTAAAACATGAAATATGCACTTCTATGCTCAATATTAATGATAATTAGATTGTTGTAAAGATGGCCTGCTCAATAGAAACATTGTTTTGCACTTTATTTGATAGTGGTTCTAAATTTTATGTACATATTACCACTTTCTTTATTATGGACTGAATTAACATTTAATTATTTAAATAAGAAATAACTTTATTAACTATAAATACAATACATGGTTTCATAGAAAAAGGTACAAGGGATGTTGTGCTGCATTCGTTTTCTGTGTATGTGTGGAGAATACAGTGTTCTGGCACATTTTTGTGATTAAAAAACATCAAATGTGAAATAATCCAATAAATAAAATATATACAGACATGTGAGTTTCAATGTTGATAGCTAGTGTCCTCAGCAATGATCCATCACCTTGATCATAAAGATTGTGTGAAGCATTCAGGAATTATTAATGTTTAATGGTGTGCATGATAAAAAACATTTACAGTGTCAGTGTAACTTCTGTAGCTCTTATAATATAATTGATATTAAAGTCTCAATACATGCACCTCAGTGCCACAATTACATTGTTATATTGGTTTTGCATGTTAATTATTATGCAGTATCCATTGTTTGCCATTTTGCAACAGCTGCCACACTTAGTGTCTTCTTCTTTTCCCTTGCCCTCAAAATGGCTAACTAACTGCTCCTCCCCAGCATCTGGGAAGAATCACACACATACTTGTGACAGCTTGCTTCCACCCACCTCTCCCTGCCAGCTGAGGCTGCACTGTCCAGTGTGGCCTGACTCCCAACTTATGCTTTCAATAATTCTGCTGTGCCAACTGCTCACTAGCATACATGTTAACTCACAAAATACATTCCAAATCATATTGTTTATATAACTTTGCTACATTAATTATTAACTATTTATGTGTGTTCAAGAGAAGTGAACGTTGCACAATGAGAACAGTTTCAAAACACTGTTTCCAATGAGTCAGGAAATGGGCTTGTTGTAGCAAAGCAGGTATCCACATTGGCAGTGTGACTGTGTCCGGAGTACTGGCAGCACACCAGCCACTGTTGTTCTGTTCCAAACTATCGGCCGAGCTCCTTAGCCCCAAATTCATTCTAACGGTAAGCCGTGCTTGCCAGGTTCCACTTCTAATCAGTTAAAGCAAAATCAAATTTACCACCATCAAATACAGTTCGTGTAGTTCTATTGAGTTTGAATTAAGATGGAAGGTCTTTTTTAATCAGATTTGTATGGAACATGTGAAATATAGAAATGTTACATTTAGTAAATATAAATTTCCATTTCATAATCTCAACTATTTGGTTAAAAAATTTCATACTGTCACTAATAAGTCAACTGTCCTCAACATGGTATCAGAGTGAGGCATGTCGAGTAGTCTACCAAATAATGCTGGACGCAGGACTGGCACCACATTGTCTTTTCAAATGTATCCTGGTTACGTTCACAGCATCACAATAGAAGTACACTTGTGTGGAGGTTCCAAGGAGCATGAACATTGCCAGATCACATACATCATCATCATACAGGTCCAGCAACATGTGTGATGAAAGGGGAAGTGTTTATTACACAACACGATCACCTCTGGCTCTTATAGTCAGCAATTTGGACAGCAGATATTACATTTTCGAAGTGTTAATGTTAATGGCTGTTCTCTACCTATGAGATCACCATATCATTCTTCCTGTCATTTACACAATAATATTAGACTGCATGTTGCTTGTAGTGTGTGACTTATCTTGATACAGAGGCTGTTTGACAGCTGCACTGGTCAGCATGTTCACCAGATCTCTCACCAGTCGAATACATCGGGTTGTAGGTTGCTGAGAGACTGGCATGCCGCTACTCACCAGCTAATATAACTGATTAATTCTCGCACTGAGTTATAGCAGCATGAAATGATGTATGCTTGTCTATTATCCAAGCTGGTTTCGACTGTTGAATGCTGCCAGCTCTGTGTACTAAATTTTGTATCCTGTATACTTCCAAGCACCTACAAACTTAATCATGTATTCTTCCTGTCATACAGTATGCACACAGTAAGAAAGATGTAGTTATTTACTATTGTTTCCAGTGTTGCAGTTTTAATGTTTAGCAATGCACTTGTGCAAATTGACAGGCATTCAAGTGATGATGTCTGTTATTGCATGCTCTCAGGTGACAGGTGATGAAACATAAAGGGTGCTCAGTGGTGAGGTCATCAGCACTTGTACTCAACTGATGGGAGATGAATTTGGTTTTGTTTTGTGAAAAGTATACAGATGAAGCAACCCCCCTGGAAACACATTAAAAACTTTTACCTAAGGTACCACTGGGAAGACCGGACATCATACAGAATCCTAAAACATGGACCACATTTGATTTTTCATCACCTAAAATAGATGGCCGGTCAGTTAGTAAGTGGGTTGCAGCCCTCATGGATTGGCATGAAACACATTCTGTTAAAATGTGGTGCACAGATATCTGTACATGATAAAAACTGCATACTGGTAGATCTTCTTGCTGAAGAAGAAATCCAACCATAACAGGATAGAGTAGTTTCTTTTGGCACACTGGCTGGGAGGAGGAATGCCACGGCCATGTTGTTAGCTTCACTAGCCATAGCTTGTTGTCCCTCAATCCTAACCACTCCACCTTCCACAGATGCATGACCCTCCATATCAGCAGTGAGATAATTGCATGTATGGGGGCAGCACATCCAGAAATTGTATTTTCCAAGCAGGCATTCTTAGCTGCAGCATCTGCTGCTTCATTACCCTGAACGCCCATGTGCCCTGGTACCCAGCAAAATGATACCTCCTTGCCATGCCTGTGTAAGTGGAAAATGGTCTCATGGACCAGCTGAAGATACTTTTCTGCTTGGTACATGTGAAGGATAGCCTGAAGGGCACTTAGGGAGTAAGTGCAGATGAGGAATTTGGTAGCATGAAGACACTGCATCTGTTCCATTGCAGTCAAGATCACACATATTAGGTTGGTGCGTAAGCTATAAGCGGTTTTGTTTTGCATGCTGGTATTCCAGTTGCTATGGGTTTATTTATCAATTGTCATTTTTTATTTGTAGTTCACTGTTGCTCTTTGAATTTACATATCGTCATTTTGACATTTGGAGATAGTGAGTGGAGCTGTGGATGCTAGAAAATGGAGTGCCAAGTAGAGAAATGGGAGCAGTTCTAACACATTCTTCTGTTGAAGTTCAGTTGAGGGGTGACCGCAGCAGAGGCATCCAGAAACATTTGCACCATGTATGAGGATAATGCCATTGGACAGAGTGTGGCAAAAAAATGGTTTCCTCATTTTGAGAGGGATCAGTTTGACATTAGCGATTCTCCACATTAAGGAAGATCTTCAGTGTTTGTTGAAGAGCTTTTAAAAGCATTAATCCACAATGACCTACATCAGTCTACTTGAGAACTGTCAAATGTGATGAACTGTGATCATTCCACCATCATGTGACATTTGCATGCAATGGAGAAGGTTCAAAAATTGGGTATATGGGTACCACATGCTCTAACCAAAATCACAAAAATCAATGGGTGGTCGTATGTGTATCTCTGCTTGCTCATCGCCAATTGGCTCATGAACAACACTGACCATTTCTATCCTCTATCATTACTGGTGATGAGAAATGATGTCATTTTGCTAACATAAGGAAAAGAATGGTTAAGCCCAAACAAAATAGCAACTCCCCATACAAAGACCTGTATGCACCCACAAAAAATAATGTTTCCCCAAGATGTAACCATCACTGCTGAGATTTGTCATCAATAACTGAGAGGTTTAGTACATGAAATCCAAGTACAGTGACCTGTAAGACTGCATGAAGTGATGCTACTCCATGATAAAGCCCTCCCACATTCTGCTACTGACAAAGAACACTATACAGCAGTTGGGTTGGGAAGTCATTCCATGCCCACCTTATTCACCTGATGTTGTGCCCTCAGATTTTTGCCTTTTCTGCTGTCTATTGAACAACCTTCAAGGAACTTCCTTTACAGATGATAATGCACTCCAAACATGACCCAACAAGTTCTTTGCCTCAAAACCACACGATTTCTACCATCGCAGAATCAAAAAGTCACCTCAGCATTGACAGATTGTTGTACATATTGAAAGAGAACATTGATGAATAAAGTCTCTGCTGAGTGTATCTGTTGTGCTTTTTAACTTACAGAAAAATGCTACAAACTTATGCACCAACCCAATAATTCAGCATTGTACACTGTGAATGTACCAGGTAACTGAATCTTGAGAACATATTCTGGAAAGAACACAGCACATCCAATGGAATGATCCTGTTTAGACTCATCAGTGTAAATGACACTGATAAATCTAAAATAATTCTGGATCTCCTTATTAACCAGGCAGTGAATGACTCCAACCTCGATGAAGCACAGAAATATGATCCGCATTAAGAGCTATTAAGTCCTGCCACACGAAAATCCTGAATCACTTTGCTGCTCATGACCTATTTCTGAATATTTGCTCTATTGGAGGGTGAGGAATTGTATGGAATGCCGGGTTCGTGGGGTGGAGACTAATTGCATACATAACACATCATGAGGATCCACTGCTAGGTGATGAGCAGTTGTTTGCAAGCCTCAACACAGAGGTTAGTGATCAGAATTGTGCTATATGCTCTTTTCACCAGCTGAAACCCTCATGGCGAACAGCATCAGTACACTTAAGATAAGATGGCCTACTGAACACATAGATCCCGTGTATTTAATATTCTTAAGATATGATAACCACGTGAACTGCTCATGAAATGTCAGACCCAAAAACTTTTAAAATTTATGGCTTTTTCTCCAGGAATGTTAAATTAAATAGCATTTGTGAAATTTAATCTAATAGATGGTTTTAAATAATAAATTGTCCAAACTGTCACTCTGCAGTTGTTGTGCCCAAAGCCTGCTCCACACCATCTGATGGTACAGTTCTACATCGGCTGAGAAGAGGCATGCAGACCACAGTGTTGTGCCAGGCATCCACTGAAAGCTGCTTTGCCTTCCCAATCAGCCACAGCCAGTGTGAGGCAAGCCACAACTGACACATACAGTGCTGCTTCTGGTGACTCAACAGAAAGCGACATATGCAAGTGAGCAGTACAACTTAATATGGAGAGGCTGTGCACTGCAATGTGTTTGACATCAAATGGGCAAACATATGTAGTCAAGATGGTTACATGGAAAGGAATAGTGGGAACTGACATGAGCAAAAGAAGATACAGGTAAAAAAAGAGTAAATTAAAAGTGGAATTAAAGGGGAAAATATCACAATAGGCATTAGAGCAGACATTATTAATTGGAAGGTTGCAACAACCACAAAAATAAAATGACAATTATGGAGAAGATTTACACAAACCAAAGAAAACATATGCAAGTGCAGTGATAATGGTGCCACTTAATAGAAATGCAGGAAAAACAGCCCCAGCTGCTAAAATCACAGCAGCACAAACAATGCAACAAAACATATTGTTATAAAGTCAAGAATGAATGAAAAGACAAAGGGAGTGCAACAAAAATTAATGACCATAATAAACCACACCAAAGAGAAAATTTGTATGAAGCAAACCAATAATGTAGTTAACCTGGAACTGCTACACAAAGTGCCACAGCAGAGATAATGAATGACAAAAAGGTGTAAGAGACACATAAATATGAACAGCCTGAGAAAAAGAGACCTTAATGGTACTACATGACATTGCAGAGGATACACATGCAAAGACACTAAGACACAATTGTTACATATATACAAGCAGGACCTTGAGAATGAGCTGACCAAGGAAAGCTTCAAAACTGGCTTCACAGTATGATTCAGGACAGGTCTAATATCAAGAAATCAAATCAAATCATTTTATTCCATATTTAAACATTTTATGATGTAACTGATGTCATCGTACTGAAATACATTAAATACAGTCTATAGAAAAAATACAATTTACACAGAAGAGTCAAAGAAACTATCACACCTGTCTAATATTGTGTAGGGCCCTCATGAGGATGCAGAAGTGCCACAACATGATGTGGCATGGACTCAACTAATGTCTGAAGTAGTGCTGGAGGGAACTGATACCATAAATCCTACAATGTTGTACATAAATTCTTAAGAGTACAAGGAGATGGAGATCTCTTCTGAACATCACGTTGCAAGGCATCCCAGATATGATCAATAATGTTCGTGTCTGGGGATTTTGGTGGCCAGCAGAAGTGTTTAAACTCAGAAGAGTGTTCCTGAAGCCATTTAGTAGCAATTCTGGACATGTGAGGTGTTTCATTGTCCTGCTGGAATTGCCCAAGTCCATCAGAATGCACAATAGATATGAATGGGTGCAGGTGATCAGACAGGATTCTTATGTATGTGTTACCTGCCAGAGTCATATGTAGATGTTTCACAGGTCCCATATCATTCCAACTGCACATGCCCTACACCATTACAGGGCCTTCACCAGCTTGAGCAGTCCCCTGCTGACACACAGGGTCCATGGATTAATGAGGTTGTTTCCATACTCATACATGTCCATCTGCTCAATACAATTAGAAATGAGCCTCGTCTGATCAGGCAACATGTTTCCAGTTATCAATAGCCCAATGTCGGTGTTGTCAGGCTAGGCAAGTTTCGTGTCATGCAGTCATCAAGGGTACACGAGTGGGACTTCAGCTCTGAAAGCCCTTATCAGTGATGTTTCGTTGAATAGTTTACACACTGACACTTGTTGATGGTCCAGCATTGACATTTGCAGCAATATGCAGAAGGGTTGCACTTCTATCACATTGAACAATTCTCTTCAGTTGTCAATGGTCCTGTTCCTGCAGGATCATTTTCTGGCCACAGCAATGTCAGAGATTTGATGTTTTTCTGGATTCCTGATACATTGAATCAACAAAGAAACTGGTATAGGCATGCTTATTCAAATACAGACACATGTAAACAGGCAGAATATGGTTCTGTGGTCAGAAATGCCTATATAAGGCAAAAAGTGTCTGGTGCAGTTGTTAGATTGATTACTGCTGCTAAAATGACAGGTTATAAAGATTTAAGTGAGTTTAAACATGGTGTTGTAGTTGGCGCATGAGCGATGGGACACAGCAACCCTGAGATAGTGCTGAAGTGGAGATTTTCCTGTATGACCATTTCATGAGTGTACTGTGAATATCAAGAATCTGGTAAAACATAAAATCTGTTACAGTGTTCATCCAGGAATCCCCCTAGATATCTTGTTACTGCAATTCTTCTAATCTTTACATCATTTAATTTTATTTTAGTGATTCTTTCTAGGTTCCCTTTCAGCAGGAGGTACATAGTTTTGTGGGGTGCTAGTGACAGTCTGACACTTTTACAGTGTCCTTGAAGTTCATGGAGCACTGCATTACATTTTTGTTATATAATTTTTCTGCAAGTCACTGCTTACGATGGACAGTGTCTGTAGATGCTACTAGTCTGCTTATGTTACCACTACCATGCAACTTATGTAGCATGGGCTCTAGTGCTATGTCCCAAAACTCTGGATCATACACTGATTCCTGTGGACAGCCTTTCGTCATTGTCTCCATTAGTGCTTTTCATGGGCGTATTAACGGGGCATGTCTCACATGCAATAGTCTATTAGGCAGTTGTACAGCACCTCTGGAAACTCCAAATCTCTAAGGTGACCAAAGAAAGACGGCCACTGTAGGTTATTGAAAACACCAACAATATAGATAATCATTGCTAGAGCATATGTAGAATCTACATCTACATCTACATCCATACTCGGCAAGCCACCTGACGGTGTGTATCTGTTGCTAGTGAGATCACCTTATTAACAGTGTCTTCAGTTGACTTGCCTCTTCCTAAACCATACTTGTGAGGGCTCATTCAGTATAGCAGTTTATGATCTTGTAATCTCTTGCATAATAGTTTTTCATATATCTTGCCAAGAACATTCAAAAGACAAATTGGGCTGTAGGATTTGGCTATCTTCAGATCCTTATCTTGCCCTTTATTACTTATCACCACTTCAGCATTCTTCCATGCCATTTGCCTAATTACTTCCCGTGCAAAGGGGTAGTACACAAGCCTAATGTTTTTATAATCTTCCCATAACCAACATTTTTCATATTTCGCACTGATCCTTTATCTTATCTTCTTCTCTGTCATCAGAAGACAGTGTTTCCATTAGTGAGGCAGGTGACTGTTTCCAACTTTCTGTTACCATCCAGTCATTCCATTTCAGCATGGATATGACTGTTGGTGATCATATTTTCTCACAGACTATTTTGTATGATGTACCACTGGGTTTGGTTTCTAAGTTAGTCTGTGCGGATTGCTTCCATCATTCCACTTTTGTTTTCCATAATTCCTCCTTAAAACATTGTTTAACATCCCTCTATCTCTGCAGCCTTCAGATTCTTTCTTCTTGGGTCTTGCTGCTCTGGTACAACTTCTTTTTGTTTCACATCTTAATTTTGGCTGTGGTTCAGATACAAGGTTCTCTTCTAGAAGGACCTCTACTGTTAGGTATTGATGCCTCCATTGTTCTGTGTATGACCAGTGTAAGTCCTTGCACTGTAACGTGTACAACATCACCCAGAAATGGACTTCTTGGACCTTCTCAAATCTTGATGTTGAATTCTGCCTTATGCGAACATTTTCTGTGGTGTCTTGGATTTCCCTTCCAGTGGTGGTATAGTGTATGACATTATGATCACTCAATTTCATTCCACTCTCAACCTTCCAGCCGTTCACATGGCACACTGCTGCTGTATTTGCTTGAGTGACATCTATATCTGATATTCCTCCAACCCTCCCCTCATAAGCTGATGGATTGCAAATTGTAGGCAACACCTGTAAGTTGAGCTTTTATTTATTTATTTATTTACACATCAAGTTCCACGGGAAAAAATTGAGGAGCAAATCGCCAAGGTCATGAAACGTGTCAGTACATGAAAATACAACATAAAAGTAACAACAGATAAAAATAAAATGTTTATGGACCCAATAAAAGTCAAGCCATAAGTTTCAGTAAACACAGTCAACAATATAACACAAGAATCAGCTTAATTTTTCAAGGATCTCCTCAATAGAATAGAAGGAGTGACCCATGAGGAAACTCGTCAGTTTTGATTTGAAAGCGCATGGTTTACCGCTAAGATTTTTGAATTCTTGTGATAGCTTATTGAAAATGGATGCAGCGGTCTACTGTACACCTTTCTGCACAAGAGTTAAGGAAGTTCGACCCAAATGCAGGTTGCATTTCTGCTGAGTACTAACTGAGTGAAAGCTGCTTATTCTTGGGAATAAGCTGATATTGTTAACAAGAAATGACAGTAAAGAATATATATATTTAGAGGCTAATGTCAAAATACCAGACTAGTGAACAGGGGTCGACAAGAGGTTCGCCAACTTACACCACTTATTGCCCAAACCGCCCGTTTCTGAGGCAAAAATATCCTCTTAGAGTGGGAAGTTACCACATAATATAATACCATACAACATAAGTGAATGAAAATAAGCAAAGTAGACTAATTTTTGAGTCGAACAATCACTTACATCTGATGCTGTTCGAATAGTAAAAATGGCAGCATTAAGTCTTTGATGAAGATCCTGAATGTGGGCTTTCCACGACTTTGTAATATCTATCTGAACACCTAGAAATTTTAACTGTTCAGTCTCACTACTCATATGCCCTTTCTGTGAAATTAAAACGTTGAGTTTTGTTGAATTATATGTTAAAAACTGTAAAAACTGAGTGATTTAGCATTGGTTTATTTTCTACAAGTCATGAACTGCACTGTTTGAAACCGAGCCAGTGTTGCACACAATATCTTTTACTACCAAGCTAGTGTCATCAGCAAACAGAAATATTTTAGAATAACCCATAATACTAGAGGGCATATCATTTATAAATATAAGGAACAGGGGTGGACCCAACACTCATCCCTGGGGCATCCCCTCCCCCCCCCCCCTCCCCCATTTGACCATACCCCACTCAGACCCCACATCGTAGCCATTCTCAACATTGTGAATAATGACCTTTTGCTGTATATTGCTAAAGTAAGAGGTGAGCCAATTGAGAGCTACTCCCCATAGCCCTTCTTCTAGTTGCCTTCCATGGTCATCAGTCAGGTGGCTGTACACCATTACTGATTTCACACTTGCATCAGTGTAGTACACAAGAGGCTTAATTATCCCAGGTGGCTAACCAGATACTCATTGATCTCATCACTAAATTGAAACTACATGGAAACCAGGAAGGAACTCTCCTTTCTGGTTAATATTTCCTTGCATATTACATGTTCTGAACAATATTGTGATATTTTTGCCACTGTTATGACTTTGTTAAATACTGTTATTGCTGTCACAGGATGTTGCACTTGAGTGAATATCTGGGCAGTTATTGGCATACTGTGAACCTTTCCTACCTTAGTGTATGGTTCTTGGTGACACAATACATCTAACTTCAATTCTTCTTCTACTCTTCTAGCCACATGCAATATGCTGGCATGTCGCATGGCATTAAATTGTCCTATTTTTATTTCCATTAGGGATGGTGGGTATGTATTATACAAGCTGATCATTCTCACCTGTAATCCCATGCTATATGTGCTATATGACCATGCACCATCACAAAGTGCTTGCACAATGTATCTGAGGTAAATAATTCATTTCTTGTGGCAGAAACTTGTGTCAATAATTTCTACAGTTTTCTCACTTCTGTTGACAGACTGTTCACTTTGAGATGAATTCTATCTATGAAATCAGGTACAGGAAAAGTAATATACTCTCCTTTTGGGTACATATTCCTTACAAGATGCCTTAATGCTGTGTAAGCATCATCCACTCTTTAAGTCAAATGAACTGTATCACATTCTCTATGCTTTCATAAATCTGCCGTGGATCTATTCTGGTCTGTGTTCTCTTGCCTACTTCTCTGTAGTAGGTGTTTGTTTCCTGTATGAACTGGCTCTGAGACTCATACTGTTTTTGCTGCAGAGCTATATTCTGCATTGGCAAATCTTCTTTTACTTCTGTAGGCTGGGCAGTATTTTCCTCAGGTTGTGTGCTGTCATATTCTAAATAAAATGGTGCAGTTTGTGTCAACAAATCCTCCTCACTTACATCATATGTCACACCTATATCTGCCTGTGATTGTGCTTCTCTCTTATACCTTATAGTACTGAATTTTTGCCATAACTTTCTCTCCTGTGTCATATGCTCTTTTCTATGGTACTTACTGCTCACATTTTGCAAGAAGTTCCTCACTCTTTCAATGTTCCTCCTCCTCTTTGCCACTTGTTTGATTTTACTGCTGTCTTTTCTGATAAGGCCTTCTTCCTCAGTGTCCACAAATTACTACTTGTTTTTCTCAATGTTTTGCCAGATGACCAAGGTCGTGGCATTGAGCACACTGCCTCACTACTAGATAGTTTTTTGCTGAAAATAAACAAAATCCCAGATATACTTTTTGTTTTGCTTCATGAGAGTAGTTCCAACCTCAGAGCTCACTGCAGTAACTTGATGGACAACTTTTTGAAGCTGCTGCTACAATACTGTTCTCCCTACAACTTATTATTGTATCATTGTATTTTACCCCAGACAGTAACATTGAATTACTCATCAAGAGACTAAAAAAACTGATCATAATGTTAGAAAAAAATACACTAAGCATAACCTTTTTAATCTTGGAGGATATCAACATTGATACCAAAACGAAGGCTTCAAAATATTCCTATTCTCTTAATGCATTAAGAGCACAAGACATGTTCTGTACTAATGATAATCCAACAAGACAGTACTCCTATTACAATAATGTCACATAACCAATAGTGATAAATGCAGTTTTGAGGTAAAATTGTTTGATATTCACTTCTTATCTGACCATAAAGGCATCTTACTAAAACTTATGGTTAATAATACTCAAACTGTTTGTAGGCAGACCGAACAACTCAAGATAATTAACAACACAAATGTGATTACAAGACCAAGCTACAAATGATAAGATGGCAAGCAATAATCTACGACTGTGTTGATATTGATGATGTCTTTCACAAATTTATTACTGCACTTTCCAATACATTTAAACAATGTTCTCCTGAAGTAGCTAGAAGATGCAGTTCTTCATCAATAAAGTCTTTACAGACATCTGTATGTAAATGGTTCACACCTGAATTACAAAAACTTAGATCCTTAATCATGATTTACTAAGATAAATCAAAGAAATGTCATAAAGTGAAGAACATAAAAATAAAAAGTAAATACAGGGCAGAGATTAAACATGCCAAATGTCATGCAAATGATGGATATATTAGTATGCCCACAATAAGAGCAAAGCTGTCTGGAAGGTTATGAAGGCTGAAATAGGTAAAAGTAAGAACCATAGAAATCTTTCAAGTGATGTCAGTATTACACCTGATGAATTAATGACTTTTTTGTAAATGCCTCAAATGTAGCTAGGTCAAGCATAGATGTCTCTCAAAAATGTGAAATTAAACAAAGCTTTCATGGTAGAAATGCATTCCTGAAACACTTACAAAATTAACAAAAATTGATAAATGGCCAACAGTTAAGGCCCAAGAAATATATAGCAAAATTAAGCAATTCAAAAATGGAGATTATTATGACTTATCCAATTACATTATTTAAAAAAATAGCAGACATCTCGTCTGTGCACACTGACTAACTGGACATTTGAAGAGGGTTGCTTTCCATCCTGCCTAAAAATAACAGTCGTTTTGCACTTACACAAGAAGAGTGACAAGTCAAGCCCTTACAATTTCTAACCTATATCACTTGTACTGTCAAAAATAGTAGATTAATGTACACAGTTAGAAATTTCTATGCATTTAGCTTGTCATGAATTTTTTCCAGAATCCCAATATGGATTCAGGTTAGGTCTGTCTGCAGTTAAGACAATCAAAAATATTGTAATACTTATATTAAACTCTTCTGAACACAGATTATCTGCTCATGCTACACTTGTGAATCTTAGTAAGACTTTTGATTTGGTGAATCACAAAATCTTAATACAAAAGGTATGGCAAAATTGCATGAGAAGCAAAGTACTTTCTTTCATTGAATTTTACTTGAGTGGTAGAAATCAGACTTCAACAGCTTAAGATCAGGGCCACTAAATATTACAAGAGCTGTTCCAAAGGGATCTTTACTTGGACCTTTGTAGTTTATCATTTATGTAAATGATCTTGTAAAGCAGTTCTTTATGCAGGTGATACTACTTTTATAATTGCATGTAAGGGCTTAGATACATTAAAATCACAAAGTGAAGAACAATTAAGAGCAACTAATGACTGGTTTGGAATCAGCACTTTAATAATCATTCCTGGCAAAACAATAAATCTTCTCTTTAGTCTATGCAATATAGAGACAGATAATAAATTGGCAAAGCTCCCTGGTATTCACCTTGACTCAAGATGAACTCTGGAGATTCATACAAATTTTTTATGTTAAAAGCTAGCAAGAGTCACCTATTTGTTGGGCAGACTTAGAACTTGTGTTAAGTGATAATATTTTCCTTAATTCGTATGATGCCTTCTTCCATACACACTTAATATATGGAGTATTACTGTGGGGTAACTCACCAGGAGCAAAGAAAATCTTTTATTTGGCAAAAAAGGCCATAAGGTGTAGCTTAGGAATTTCTGATAGTAGGGCTTCATGCAGAGTGCATTTTAAAAAACCGAAAATACTGACTGCCCCATCATTATTTATATTCATTTGTTATTACACATAAAAGAAATCAACAAAAATGTACCCGAAGAAAGTCATTCATCTACATAACATACAACATAAAGAAAACATAGGCACATCAGCAGCCAGGCTTCAGAAGAGAATTAACAGCTACCAGTATGTTGGAGTTAAGTTTTTTAATTCATTGCCTTCCATTATTTTCTTTTAAAAATGTTACAAAGAAGTGACTAAAATATAAAGCCTTTTATACATTGGAAGAGTTTTATACAGGCTGTGAAGATGACCTCATTTATTGACTTTCTTATCTGTGAGAATGTTAAAGTCCTGTAGTTCTGATCCGCAAATATTTTAAGGAAATACTGCAGTTTATATTCTTCATATACACTTAAGTGCCAAAGAAATTGGTATAGGCATGCGTATTCAAATACAGAGATATGTAAACCGGCAGAATATGGTGCTGTGGTTGGCAATGCCCATGTAACACAAGTGTCTGTTACAGTTGTTAGGTCAGTTACTGCTGCTACAATGGCAGGATATCAAGATTTAAATAAGTTTGAATGTAGTGTTAAAGTTGACGCATGAGGAAAGGGACACAGATAATGATGAAATGGGGATTTTCCAATACGAGCATTTCACGAGTGTACTGTGAATACACTGAAGAACCAAAGAAACTAGTACACCTGCCTAATATTGTGTAGGGCTCCCACAAGCATGCAAACGGGCCGCAACACAACATGGCATGGGCTCAACTAATGTCTGAAGTCATGCTGGAGGGAATCCTGTTCTGTAACAGGCAATGGCTAAGTTTACTCCTCAAGACACTTTAGAGATGCATTCTTCATTGGGATAATTTTGAAAAAGGATGTTTATTCCCTGCTCAAAATAAGAAAGCACATCTGGCAAGTTTTCTGTGGTTATCTGTTGGCACACAATACACTATGGCTCTGTATCTTCAGTACATACTCGTTTAGTTTCTAACTGGGTCAGTTCAATTGGTTTCTGACTGGATCAGTCCTTGTTTGAAGCAGGTTCTCTGTCAGCATCTAGGAGGTCAATCAAATCACCTTCCTCCAAATCTTCAAAACCAAGATGACTTCCTAAGTTTAGTATATCTTGTAAAATTTCAGAGAGAGAATCAAAATCACATTCATTAGTTTTTATGCATTCTGGCCAGATTTTTTTCCAAACTTGGTTCAGTATGGTTGATTTTGTTTCTGTCCATGATTCACTTACTTTGTATATGGCATCCTGTATGCTGTATTGTTTCCTAAACTGTTTCATTGAAGAGCCATCATCAGTCTTGTTCATAAGTTCACAAAAAGTTCTGCATAAATAATAAGACTTAAAAGTTGTTATTGCATCATGATCTATTGGCTGGAGCATAGCTGTTACAGATCAGTGCTAAAAGATACATAAAGCAAGATGAAGCAGGCAATCTTGCATCAGTATTCTAAACTGGTTCAATCCACAAATGGGGAAAGTGAGGATGGCAGAATGTTATAGCTTAGTGATTCTTAGATTAGATTAAAACAGTTTCTGAAAATATTTTTTATTATATGTATAAATATGTGTATACAATTTCCGTCATTTTTAAATGACAGAATGTTTATTTTTTGGATTTATGTTTATTATTACATTGTATTTTATTTTCATTTTCAAGTAAGCATTTTTATATGACATAAAAATAATAAAATGCTTTATACTAAAGACTACATTATTTTTAAAAAAAAACCTGGAACAGATCCATTTAAATCTGTATGTGATTGTACCAAAATTATTGGTTTGGTATACAGCTCTTCACTTTATGGCCAACTTTTACAGAACTTTTCGAGGCTGTAGTGACATATGGGTGTAATGTGTTCTACTGGATGATGACTCTTCTATCCTGGTGTATGAAAGCACTACATTTGTAAGATTATATAGGTTCAGTATATCAGATATTTTTTAAAATTATTGATGTTATAAGAATTTCTGTAAATATTTAAGCCTCTCAGTATTATGAGCTCATTGGGTCCTGCTTGGCCAGAAGATTATAGGAAATGAATCACCTACGTATTTGGTAAGCGATACATATCCATCACTTTATGCTTTATTGTATTTGTAATAAAGTGTTTTTGATGTATCATAATGCCAACCAATTCTAGTGAACCTGTTCTGCAGTACTGTTAAAATACTGTGTATTATTTGGAGACAACGCTGCTTCAGCACCACTGCTGTAGATGTAATCAACTGCATTTACCAGAAATCCCCCTTATGGTTTCCCATACTTTCATAGAACAAGTGCAGTTGTTGACAGATTTCGGGAATGTGTGTCATGACTTTCTTGCTTTCCTTGATTATGCATTGAGTTTTAGCTGTTGCTACTCAGAAGGCTGTGAGGTTCTCTGCTGACCTGGACTGGTGAGGTACAGGCTGCCTTCTTCTAAGAGGACCTGAATGCTTCAGAATGAATAAGTCAGCTTCATGGTGGACCACACATGTAATGTGGTCCACCCATTCCTGTACATTGCCTCAGTGTTGAAACACAGCTAGATGGCTGAAGAATGTCTGCTGAACATCCATCTTGGTGGCTTCCTTTCAAGGGTTACCCCATTTGGTAGGTGAATCCAGAGTTGGAATTGGTTATCAGTAACTTCATACTGAGTAGAATCTGCCAGAGCTGGCAAACAGAAAGTGAGATCTATGGCTAAGTATGATTTAGTAGCAGCACTGAGAGGAGTGAGAGTGTCCATTTGGAGGTTGTACAGCTCCTGAGACATCATGAGGCTCTCTAAAACTCAACCCCTGTGGCAAGCAGGGTTTGGGCCCCATGATATGATATGGGCATTGAAGTCTCCCACTAAGAGAAATGATTGGAGGAGATGGTCTATAAGATCTGTGAGTGTCACAGAATCTATCACATCTTGTGTAAATATAGAGAGCATGCAATGGTTCTTAGACCCACATAAACTTCAACTGTAACTGGAACTGATTGCAGGTCAGTACAAGGAATAGAACAGAGGAGGGGTGTGATGTTATTGACAAACATAGCTACCCCTCCCTTGGCCCTTTTATCAGTTAGGTCATCCTTGCAGTATAGAGTACAGCCCCATAACACAGCAACATCAGTAAGTTTAAAATATGTTTCTCATAAACACAAGGACTGGGCATATTTCTCAAAATGTGGAACACATGATGATTTTGTATGTTATCCAGGCACAGGGACAGTGGATCTGGTTCTTCAGGATGTGTGAGGATGTGGTACAGGAAACCTGTATGCAGACTACGTATTGAGGATAGTGCTTGTTGGTGAAGGCCTTAGTGAAACCTTCAGCATACTGTACAATGGAGTTCTTGTCATTGCAGATGTGCCAAACAATTGATGTTTAGCTGGCTTGATATAGACGAAAGTCCAGACAGGGCCATCAGATAGGTGATGGTCAACATCCAGGAAGATTGCATGTTGGGTTGAGAAGAGAAGAGCATCATGTGGGAAGTTTCAAAATGAAAATATTCAATTTATCATAACTTTACACAAATAGAATGTTAAGGGATTTTCTTTCCAATTGTATAGTAGATGCTCACATCTTGGGTCACACTGAAACTTGCTTTGGGCTGCAGGTTGGACATGTCACTGATAGGGTGTCTTGCACCTGGGTCCAGATCTTGAAAATATCATCAATGGGTTTCAAACAGACAATGGGTTTGAGAAACTGGGACTAGGAAGGCTTCCTCTTGTTGCCCCAATGAAAAGGTTGGCCTCGGAGGGTGTCATCTATATCTATATCTATATCTACACTCTGCAAACCACTGTGAAGTGTATGGCAGAGGGTATGTTCTATTGTTCAGATTTTCTCAGACAATACTTCATTATAGATAACTGCTCATCTGCAAAATGTCTAAAGTTACTAATATTGGCTGCAAGGTCATTAACACACAACATGAACAGCAGGGGTCCCAACACACTTGCTGAAGTATCCCACTGTGGGACATACACGCATCAGGGAAAGGTGCCCAGATAGCCAAGTTTATTATTGCAGAGAAACACACAAAATGAAATGATCGATGCACTAATTATGTTCAAGGTTCTTAAGTCATATGCCGCACTTGGAGAAATATACTAGTGGCATTTTGGAATTCTTAAGTCAATGTCCAGGCTGGGACTTGCACTGGCAGGCAAGCTGCTGGGAAGTGTACTATAAAGGCTGCCTGTGAAAGAGTACCAGGAAGTTGTCTTGTGTCACTTGGCTCACAGATGCAAGCTAGTACTGGCTGTATCTGATAAATGTGACACCCTCAGTACTGCAGCAGTTATTATTTTATTCACAGCTGTAATTTTCAGCAACTGTAGTATTACTTTTTCAGTAGAAATTTCAGTAATTAGTTGCAAATAAATTTTATTGTGATATTATAAGCATAATAAAATGTATTTACAACTGATAACTGAAATTTATCCTGGAAAAGAAAGAAAAAAAGAAGAAAAAGAAAACTGCACTAGTTATTGCAGACCATGAGGAGCTGTGCCAGCTTGCAGGCACCTGACAGGGGTGGCAGTCCACAGCAGTCTGTTTGGGTGATGTGTGGCTGGATCATGAGGGACCGGGCATATGCCATATTCCTCTTCCCTGCAGTAGACAGTGGCTGCAGTGGAGACAACAGCCAAAGACATGGCACTTATCTTCCCCACAGAGGAAAAGCTATCCAGGAGAAGTGGTCCAATGAATAAGAGTGCCAACGAAGGCCAACAGAAGGCCCGGAGGAGGCAGGGGAGGAGGTCCAAAGCCTGGCACGCTGCTGAGAGGAGAAGATGCATGAGAGCATAGAAGAGAATCAAAATTGGGGAAGACCAGGACTCACAGCCAGTGTGGAATGGTGCAGATCGAGATGAAGGTTCCTGTCAGGAAAGAAAAATCCCAATACATGAGACAAGTGAGAAACACATGCAGAGGAGAAGATGTCTTGGGGAGGAAGTATGGTCCAGAGGGCAGAGGCAAAATGCCAGCAACAGACAGGAAGGATGGTGGAAAGAAGATCCATGTGGCCAGAGGAGACAAGGAGCAGACAGTAAGGCAACAGAAAACAGAGAGATGCCACCATTGGACTGAGAAGAAGCAGGCATGCATGAGGCTAGATCTGATGGCACAGGTAATGCCAGGGAAAGGCCAATGGTGCAAGCAGGCAATCATCATGTGGACCTACAGCGAGTGGGCCAGTGGCGTGTGGGATGGCAGCAAGTGGGCCAGTGGTGTGTTAGCCTGTGGTGTGCAGCCAGAGATGTGAAGGACGCTGGTAGTGATGCAACCCAGGGAGGCACTGGGGCTGCTGGCGAGAGTGCTGGTAGTGTTGGAACATGTCACAACAGGTGCCTGACATGGAGGCTGCAATGCATGCCTGTTGTGTCATTGCTGACTGGCTGTGAGGACTGCAGTAGGGCACCAGTGGCTGGAGGAAGACAAGTGTTTGAACCATCAGTGGCCAGCAAGATGTAAGGATACTGAAGGGGCCAACCAGGCAAGAACCACAGGAGAATACATAGCAGCAGCCAGCTCTGGACACAACAGAGCAAGGAAAACACCCTAAGAGAATGTCACACACCCCATTGTCAATAGTGGAAGGAGCCCAGAGCATGAGGCATCAACATCAGAACAACGGGCCATGACCATGGGCTTCTGGCCGCAGGCACAAGTGGCATCAGGCATGGTCAGTGGAGAAAGCCGTCAGATGAGATGTGGAGCAGGTCTGGGAGAACAAGAGACGTACAGAGCCATTGCCATGAAAGGACAACCATATCAGTGAAGGAGGCAACACCAGGCATGGAATTAAACTCTGCAATCAGGCCATGTAGACCACATGATTGCCATGGGCTGCCATGTAGCATCATGCATATGTGGTATGCAGCAGCATGGGGTCAGCACATGGCTCTCCGATTTGTTGCTGACTTTTCAAACCTTGGAGCCATCACTTCTCATTCATGTAGCTCCTCAATTGGCATCATAAGGCTAAGTGCACGCTGTTCCAGTCCTCTCATCAAGGAAAAATCCAGGAAGGTGAAACAGGGCCCTCCACATGAGAGTCAGGCTTGCTGACCACTTGGCTGTGCAGGTGGATGCTACAAGAACATGAAAGAATTTTTTTAAAAATATCCTGTATAATTATCTTTAGAAGGCCTTCTGCATTTAGTGCCAAAACTGCAACTATGCCATAATTTAGAGTGTCAGTATGCACCTCCATTTCATTGCTCAGTGCCATGGCTGAGGAAGCATCAGTGTCTTCTTAAGGAAAAATGAATGAAGATCTTTCTTGAATGCCATTATTTAGTATTACCTTGTATCAGTTCCTATGGTGGACATTGGTACTGAAATTCTTTATTGTGTGTCTTTATTAAGGATACAGGGTACCTTTCCAGCTCAATATTACGTAAAAATCAACACCTATTTCTTTCAGACACTGTTTATAATGTATGTTTTACAGATTTTTTGTTGATATCAGGTAATGCAGCACACTTTCTAAACAAATTAAAAGTATTTTGAATATTTTTGAACCTGCTTAGGGTTATTAAAAAAAATTGCAAAGAAACTGATGCAATTTTCTTTCCCAAAATGCTTCCTCAAATTGAGGTACGATTTAATCCAATGTTATACATTTGAAGGAGACCTAATTTTTACCAGGTACACATGACATGATGGCTGAGGTACTACTTATTTAATGCCACATATTATGTATATTACAAGGATAAAAAATATCACATCTTACATTTTAATTTTTATACCTTTTTTCATAATAAAATGTTATTTTTTTTTATATAATTTAGTTGATTTTGCAATAAAGTTTAGGTCTACTTCATAAGTATGGACTAATGCAAGTTACAGAAAAAAATTACAGCAATGCTTTATACACTTTAGGAAATATTTGTGACTGAATTCTGAAGAATACAACTTGCGGAAATTTGTAAATGAAGATATGAGTCCAATTAAACTGTGCCTCATAACATTCCTGAAGCATAGTCTTCATCCTGCAGCATTTTTTCATCTTCAAGCTTCCTCTTGGCATTCCTTTTAGCATTTCTTGCTTCTTTGCTAACTTGAAGAGTGAATCTTGTGGCTTCATGCACCTGTTGTCTGTCACACACAAGGAATTGATCTTCCATATTAGAGTCACATTTTGTGCCTAAATTTCTCAGGACTTCCAACTTTCCTATCACTCCATCATTGAAACATATCACTGCATCTAGTACACCAACTTTTAATGTATTTAGTCCTACAAAAACATTCTTGGGTAATCTTTCCCATATGAATCTTTCATTTGTATTCCGAGTGCCCCCATGAAGATATTTACTAAACAAAACAGGGTCAGTCAGGTATCTAAAAATTGGTTTTATTTCATTCATAACAGGCTCAGGAAGAGAATGCTTATGATGGTTATATTTGACCACTTTCTTTTGCTTTTTGGTAACCACACCAAGAATTTAGGGTAAAGTCCATGAACAGGGTGGTCATCTTATGAAAGTAGGTGCCCCATACAGCTTTTCTCTTTGCTGTAAAATCATTCATAGGTGCAGTTCATCTAATGGACAGTCCATAATAACTCTGAAGAAGATCTATTTCAGTTTCTGTCAATCTGCCTCTGCCAGACAGAGATTTTCCATCAGATAGCAACTTTCCTTTCATTTATCTTCGTAGCTTCCTCAATCTAGCACCCGTCCTCTTTTGCGCATGTCCACAACACTCCAGTTTTGTTACCATGGTATCACCATAAACATTGAACTCATTAATTTTATTGAAAGCTTTAGAGTCCTCATCACCTAGGTACTTCGTATATCTAATGTTATAAATGGGCATCGACCTCTGAAATATTTTTAGAGCTTCTTCACACTCCATACCTCCACTGTAACCATCATAATTCTTAGAACACTGATGTTCAATATGTCCTTCAGTGTTACCATTGCAGGTGTGGCAGTACTTAGATAACCACTCAACATCAACAACTTTTCCATTCTCCAGAGAAGTAGCACTTACAACACCATTCAAGGAATGATGAGCTCAGTGTTGCCATGTTCCATCAAGTGCAACAGTAATTTCCCTGGTTCTACTAATATTTTCAGTTTCTGCTACTGTACATTTCACAGATCCTTTAGACACAACCATCAAGGCACCTAAAAGTACTTTTATGTACTTGCTGAACCTACTGGGAGGAGGAGGAAGGTCGATCAAACCACAAAACGTTTGAGCAGCCTTTTTTCCTTTTCCCATTGCACGCATTGCATACACTAACTTTAAATTCACATAATATGAATTATGCACAACGATTGAGTCATTTTCGAGGTAGATTTATTTCAGGATCTACACAGAGCAACCAATTTTGACGCTAAACCCTTCCTGCTACTTTGATGTTCAGTTATTCCAGACAGCCTACACCATGATATTGTTTACATTTTGCCACTTCCTTTTTCAAAGAAGATAAGATGCCCACATCAACAACAACAAATCGTCTACAAACAGCATCATTGTTAACACAAAAATTTGAATCACCAGGAAGCATGCCATGTGGGAGTTTCTTCCCTGAAGAACTGATACATAGGTTACTTTCAACAGTGTGGCTTGCTTTGTTTGTGAACTGGTTACCATGGAATTCCCTTTTATTGAATGCTTGGAATGACATAGGGTTTTATTAGAACCAAAAAAATACACAAGTTCAAAAACTGTCCAACAGATGGCACTTCATCTGATCAGAATAGCAATAATTAGCATAACAAAGTAAGACAAAGCAAAGATGATGTTCTTTGCAGGAAATGCTCAATATGTCCATCATCATTCCTCAACAATAGCTGTACTTGAGGAATAATGTTGTGAACAGCACTGTAAAGCATGTCTGGAGTTATGGTGAGGCATTGGCGTCGGATGTTGTCTTTCAGCATCCCTAGAGATGTCGGTCGATCACGATACACTTGCAACTTCAGGTAACCCCAAAGCCAATAATCACACGGACTGAGGTCTGGAGACCTGGGAGGCCAGGCATGACGAAAGTGGCAGCTGAGCAAATGATCATCACCAAATGACGCACGCAAGAAATCTTTCATGCGTCTAGCAATATGGGGTGGAGCGCCATCCTGCATTGTACGTTCCAGCAGGTGTTTATCAGCCAGGCTGGGGATGATGCGATTCTGTAACATATCGGCGTACCTTTCACCTGTCACGGTAGCAGTTACAAAACCAGAATCACGCATTTCCTCGAAGAAAAAAGGCCCGATAACAGTAGATGTGGTAAATCCTACCCATACCGCGACTTTCTCGTCATGCAATGGAGGTTCCACGACAGTTCTAGGATTTTCGGTAGCCCAAATTCTGCAGTTGTGGGCATTGACAGACCCTCGGAGCAGAGTTTTCAAGATACATCAATTCAAACAAAATTCCTTAAGCCTTCAACAGCCATCACTGTCATCCTCATCAGAAGTAAAAATCACTGACTGCTGGGACTGTTTTTTTCCCTTTATTGTTATTTCATATCCCTCGTTCCATGGGGTGGGGGGTGGGGGGGGGAAGAGAGTAGGCAGTCAGCAGAACAATATTCCTCTCTTCAGTCAAGTGAAAATATATATATATATATATATATATATATATATATATATATATATATATATATATATATATATATAATGAGAAAACAAAATCTGTGGATGTTGTCCTATTTTAAGTTAAAAATCAAAGACAGACAGATAAAAAACAAAAATATATACATGCTAAAAGCACATCACAGAAAGATGAAATTCATCTGATAAAAAACACTGCAGCTCTGCACTTGCACTTAAAAAATGAGGGACCTGTACTGGATGAGAAGTATTGTCAGAGAAGAAAATATGTTCATGGTGTAGAGGGGTGTTGGTAAAGAGGTAGGGACTGTTATGGAAACTATTGAGAGGATAAGTAGGAGGTGAGGTGGATATGGGGATACAGACAATGAGAAAGAGAAAGGGTGAGGGGTAGTTTGGTGTGTAGGGAGAGTAGTAGTTACAAGAGAAAAGGGAGAGGGGTGGATGGAAATTGAAAAGGAGATAGGTGCCCTGATGTTGATTTGGATAGGTTGGGAGAGGGAGTTGGTTGAAATTGCTTTGAGATGAGATATGGAGTGTGTGACTAGCATAAGCCTGCTGATAGCTAACTAGTTAATTGAGAAGTGAATTTTTTCACCACATCTGTTTTATAAGCTAAAAGCATCATACATTATGGCACACCATGAATGTAGCAAATGTGGACTTCACGAATCTGCTAGATTGATCCTAGATTCTTAGTTGTGAGGTATGGGTTCAAGTTCCACGTTTGGCATGTAGTTTAGATACACATGAACAGTTCTCCTTTATCTCTATTAATACCAAGTGAAGAATCTCAGGATGCACCACAGTTCAGAATCCGTATTATAAACATCGTATCGTTTCGCTACCAAATGAGGCAGAGCCAGTTAAGATTGAGGCTTAGCAGAGGTGGAAGTCTCAGTAAACAGAAAACCTGTCGCCAGAGAACTTCCTTTCACTGGAAACTTCATTGTATTCAATGAGCTAATGGTCATTTAACGTCATGGGGCTCTTACTTTATATGAACTCGAGACACTGAAAAATATGGCCTAGGGCCTCCCATCAGGTAGACCATTCGCGGGTGCAAGTCTTTCAATTTGATACCACTTGCATGTCAATGGGGATGAGATGATGATGATTAGGACAACACAACACCCAGTCCATGAGCGAAGAAAATCTCTGACCCAGCCGGGAATCGAACCCGGACCCATAGGATTGACATTCTGTTGCGCTTACCACTCAGCTACCGGGGGCGGATGTTTTCATCACTCAGCACTCACCATTCATTAACAAAAATAAGTAAAAGGAAGGTACATTGTCATTTTAATTCAGGTCACTAAACCTGTATTTTTATGTTATTTGGTCTGGTTTTGAAAGAACATATAAAGAGCAGTAATAATTTTGTGTTATTTCCCTAGGAATTTTCAGATACAGGAGTTTTAAATTTCGTCTGCTGTAAAAATTATAACTATTACAACAAAGTCCTAAATATTTTTTATTAAATAGAAAAATTTTAAGAATGAAGACTGATCCTTATTGTATTTTGATACTTTTATTGAAAAAAACTGTAAAAATTATATTAACTTTATGGTAATTGAAGTGTATCTGTAGTCATCACAACTTACAGTAAGTATTACCATATATGTTCCCATAAAGGAAAAATTAATCAGTATTGTCATTTATAAACAAAATTTGACCCATTTTAGTCAACACAAATCCCTTTCTCCCCTTGGTTCACATTTGTCTTACTTTTGAAAATGTTTGTTCACAGGCCACTGATACCTTTAGAGCTAGTTGATACAGCACTGACCACAGCAATTTTCTTGTTTCCCACCAGTTTAAGGGATTGCTGCTTCTAGGGAAATATCTATCCACTAAATATTTGTTCAGTTCGACAACTGCCTCATTTTCTGCATCGTGACTTGCTTGAAGCCGACTAATAGTTTCACTTTACTCTTCCCAGACTGGTAAAATCTCACTTGTCACAGTGGTAACTAATTGAGAAATGAGTTCTGCTTTTTCTTGTTGAACAGCCAATGCTTTCATTTCTGCAGTATCCTTCACATAGCAGTCCTGAAATGTTTTGTCATCTGAAAATCCTCGCCTTTGAATCAGGTGTCCAGTAACGTTACCTGACTAATCAGTTCATTGCTGGAGATAAGCCCAAACCACTCTAATAATCCTTTAAGCAATTATCAGCCAATGACTATTTCTTGAGGATATTCTTCATTTTTGTCTTTAAATATTTTAGTTGCCACTACATGTCAATCGCGATAGAGGGAAGAGAAGACAGTTAAAACCAGGGACGCAGAGAAATGTCTACAACATGCCATAGACAAATGGAAGTCCAGAACTAAACATTAAATGGCCTTCACCATATTGCTATGACAGACAAATAGTAAAATGCAGTCGACAGCCTGTACATCATTTGCTAAAATGGCCGAAAACTCAAATGGCAAACCCAAGTGGGAACACAAATGGTTAAGGCATTATGTCAGGAAAAGGTGGACAGTTAAAAGTTAAGCACAATGTGCACAAAGTGGTGAGGGAGCACCACTTAACAAATGGCGATAGCTAAAAAGACAGTGCCCAATATGAAACCTAGTTAAAAATGACCTCCTCGCTGTAGCAGGGCCAAGAGGTGGTCATTCAAACCACTGAGAGAGGCTTAATAACATGGAGCTTATTCCCACGAAGGGAGGACCAGTGGTGATGCCAAAGTGACACCACCTCCTGACAGACGGCAATACAGAGATCATCGGAGGGAGTGTAAGGATTAGTGGGCTGAGGTACAAGGACTGCAGTCTTGGCAGCAGTGTCAGTAGCCTCATTTCCTGTCAGACCAACATGACCAGGAACCCACAGAAACAGCACAGTTGCTCCATCAAGAGTAAACAAGTGATAGGGCTCCTGGACTCGTTGCACAGAGAAATGGGCAGTGTACACCACACAGAGGCTTTGAAGAGCAATGAGAGATTCTGAGCAGATGACACAATTGAAAAGCCTGTGTCGGCGATGTACTCTGTGGCCTGATACACAGCAAAGAGCTCTGCTGTAAATACTGAGCAGCGTGCTGGAAGCAGATACCGAAAAATGTCAGTGCCAATGACGAAGGTGCACCCAACACCATGGTCAGTTCGAGAGCCATCAGTGTACTCAAAGGTACTACCACAAAGTTCCCTGCAAAGGTCGTGAAGCTGAAGGCGATAGACCGAGGATGGAGTAATGACCTTAGGAAGGGAATGAAGGCCAAGGTGAACACAGGCCACCAGATGAAGCCAAGGTGGTGAAGGGTTCACACCCACTGGGAAAGTTGCAGGTAGTGTGAAGTTAAGCTGCGGGAGCAAGAGCCAAAAGCAAACTCCAGGAGGAAACAGAGAAGAGGAACATGCCCCATACTGGCGATCAAAGGAGTCATTGGAGGAGGAGGATAGGATGGGTGGCCATGCATGGCAGACAAACGGCATGCATACCTGCTGAGGAGAACGTCATGGCAATAGGACAGCAGTAGTTCACCAGCTTCTGCATGCAGACTCTCATCCGGGCTAGTGCAAAAGGCGCCATTGGCCAACAGATCCCACGATGGTGGATAGTATTGAGATGGTGTAAGAGGGAGAGACATGCAGGTGCATAAACAAAAACAAAGCAGTCTAGTTTCGAACAGACAAGGGACTGATACAAACAGAAGAGGATGGTTCAATCTCCACCCCAGGAAGTATCATTGAGGACATGCAGCACAGTAAGGGACAACGTACAGTGAGTTATCAGGTAAGACACATAGGAGGACCACGAGAATGAGCGCCACGAATTTCGTAGTTTCAACAAACTGAAGAGCAACAGGCCCAAGATGTAAAGATGGTGGGAGAAACCAATTGCACCGCCAGAAATTCATACAAACCGTTTTGTCGGTGGAAACACAAAAGCCATTAGCGATGTTCCATGAGTAAAGACGACCGAGACATCGCTGAAGGCGCCGCTCAATGTGGCAGGTCCATGGAAAACTGCAATAGATGGCAACATTGTCAATAAAAAGGGAGCTGAAGATGCCTGGCTGGAGACGGGCCATTATAGGGGTAATGGCGATAGCAAAGAGGATGACGCTCAGGACAGAAACCTGAGGCACACCATTTTCCTGGACAAAGGTGCCCGACAAGGCAGAACCTATATGTACCTTGAAACCTCAGCCTTTTAAAAATTCCTCGAGGAAACGGGGCTGGCAGCCGCAGAAGCCCCATGTGTAGAGAATACGGAGTATAGTAGTCCTCCAGCAAGAGTCGTAAGCTTTCTCCAGATCAAAAAACACGGTCACAGTCTGGGATTTCTGCAGAAAACCATTCATGACATGGGTGGACCAAGAGACGAGATGGTCAACTGCAGAACGGCGCCCTTGAAATCCACACTGTGCAGTGGTTAGTAAATTGCAAGAATTGAGACACCATACCAGCTGGGCATGATGCATACGTTCCATCACCTTGCAAACATAGCTGGTGAGAGAGATGAGGCGGTAGCTAGAAGGAAGGTGTTTGTCCTTCCCAGGCTTAGGTATGGGTATGACAGTAGCTTCACGCCAGCATCTGGGAAACATGACATCTGCCCATATGGAGTTGTACTTATTAAGCAGAAAGTGATCGCCCGCAAGGGAAAGGTGCTGCAACATCTGAATGTGAACAGTGTCTGGCCCTGGGGTGAAGGATCAGGATGAACTGAGAGCATGGTCTTGCTCTCTCATAGTAAATCCGGCATTGTAGCACTCACGGCGAGCCTCCTCCACTCGTTTACAATGGAGGCAGGGTGATGATGGGAATAGCTCGAAATTTCCGCAAAATGGTGGTCCAAGGTGTTGGAAATAGCAATAGAGTCCATGATGACATCAGCCACTACTGTCAGGCTGGGAATTACAGAATAGATCTTGGTCCTATAGAGCCATCGCAGGTTGGTCCACATGACAGAGGAAGGAGTGGAACTGTTAAATGAACTAGTGAATGAAATCCAGTTAGCTCTCTTGCTATCCCAAAGAATACAATGACACAGTGCACACATCTGTTTGTAATGAATGCAAAAATTGATTCAAATGGCTCTGAGCACTATGGGACTTAACTACTGAGGTCATCAGTCCCCTAGAACTTAGAACTACTTAAACCTAACTAACCTAAGGACATCACACACATCCATGCCCGAGGCAGAATTCGAACCTGCGACCGTAGCGGTCACGCGGTTCCAGACTGTAGCGCCTAGAACCTCTCGGCCAACCGGGCCGGCTGTAATGAATGCAGTTTGCCATTGTAGGATGATGGTTAAAAACGTGGAGAGCAAGTCTCCACATGCGAATTGCATTGCAGCATGCCTCAGTCCACCAAGGAACCAGGACACAGCACGCAAAAGAGGAAGAGGAAGAGGAATGGAACGTTCTGTGGTGGTAAGGAGAACGGTTATAAGATATTCCACTTGGTCATCACAACTGAGAAAATCTTGTTCATCAAAGGTCTCCAGGGAGGAGTAAAGCCACCAGTTGACCTTAGTAAGCTGTCATTTGGTTGTGCAGGCAGGTGGGGTAGAAGTCAGCAAACAGATATCTCATGGGAAATGGTCACTCGAGTAGGTGTCAGAAAGAATGAACCATTAGAGACACTGGGCAAGCTGGGCAGTGCAGAAGGATAGGTCCAAATGGGAATAGGTGTGTGAGGAGTCGGAAAGGAATATGGGTGCTCCTGTGTTAAGGCAGAAGAGCTTAAGTTGAAGGCTTGTTGCACAGCTGAACGAGGGGATGGCGATGATACCATGACATTGGGCGATTTCACAACCTCAGAGCTGAGTTTGAGTTCGCATGTCTGCATGGCCATGTCCTTAGTGGAGCGATAGCAGTGCTGTAACTACCAGACAGTAGAATTCAGGGTTTGTGACTAGCCAACAACTTGCGATCGACCAGGTAAGAACTTTTTCCTTTACTCAGATCTCCTGGACAGCCCGCTCATCGAGAAACTCAGGACACTCTCGAGAGGAGGCAGCATGGTCGCCATTGCAGTTGATACAGTGGGAAAGGGCGGACAATCACCCTCATGCGCATCTCTACCACAGGCTACACATTTGGCCAGATGTCGACAAGACATTCGAGTGTGGTTGAAACGATGACACTGGTAGCAGCACATCGGGTTCAGAATTTACAGTTGAACTTTGATAACTTCATAGCCGGCTTTGATCTTGGATGGAAGCACCACTTTATCAAAGGTGAGAAAAAGAGTGTGTGTGGGCACTAAGGAGGTACCTATCTTTTTCATCACCTGATGGACAGCAATGACACCCTGATCAGAGAGGTATGATTAGATTCTGGCCTTGGTCAGACCACCGAGCAACCAAGTGTAAATAACATCATGGGAAGAATTCTGAGTTCTATGGGCTTCAACATAAACAGGATAACTGTGGATAAGCGAAGCGACAAGCAGTAGTTGTGCTTGAAAATCAGAAGTAATCTCAAAAAGCAAAGTGCCATTCCATAAACGAGAGTAGGATTTCGCAGGGTCGGCAATTGCATCAACACGTTTCTGAATAATAAACAGATTTACCATTACGAAGCACTGACCAACTTCCGTACATGAAACCACAAAGTACCGTGGTGCAGCTGGAAAGGTCTTTGAATCATTAGCCTCATTTATGTTTCGTAGACGTTGATTGTGAAGATGACTGGCTCATTGTGAGAAAATCCCCCTAGATTGTCAGTGTGCCTGACGGCGAGCTCCTTCCAACTGGGGGTTCCCTTCACAAGGGGGTGGACTCACCTTAGGTGATTGTTGACAGCTCAGGTCACACATCCCAGACATCTGACAGAGGGATCAAACGGCAATTTGGGAAGGTAGCAGTTCAGTCAATCACCCCTCCCTTGGCCTGGCCTGTACTAGGGAGTACGTACAAACCCGACCTGTCGACCTGGGGCTGGGAATTATGCGTTACCCACTCACCTGTTATGCGTCAGACACATGGGCCTGCCTTCAGGAGCGTACAGGGAGGAAGAAGAAAAAGAGGAGCCTCAGACGCTGAAGCGGAGGAAGGATAGGAGAAGGTGAACGAAGAAAGGAAAGGAAACGAAAAACAGTGGTGAGACTGTTCTTAAGTGAGCTAAGTACAATGCAGAACATTCCTAAAAACACTCCAGAGATGTTCTCCAAGGGAGGGGAAAAATAGCAAGAGGACAGATATGCAGCATGGAAAGGAAAATATGCTGCAAAGGCTGGGGACCCATGGTAGCCGAGCACGAAACCGCCAAAGAGTGGCAAGCCCCTGGGGGGTAAACGTTTAAGGTGATGTATTTTTCACCTAATATAATGAGGCAATAAATTATGGTATCTTTATTTAAAGGAAATCTATGCAACATTTCATAAGTGGAGTTCCATAGAATTGGGACATCTTGTTTCAGTTTCAGTTGGGCTTTTCTTAAATTTTCTTGCATTTCAGCAAGTTTGCTTAAAGCATCAGGTTTCTCTTTGAAAAGGTAATAACTATTTTGCTTTCTGTATGGACTTCTAAATTGCGTGTTGAGCAATGAAGTTTAAAGAATATACAAAGCGTGAGATACGTGGAAGTTTCAGAAGCAAGGCAGTTAATTACATATTTGACGCATATTCTGTTATTATCAGAGTGATTTTAAAACTGATATTGTGTTTGGGATGACAGACTACTCAGTTTCAAATGTTTTCTGCTGTGTGTCTGTTCAAAAATGGTTCAAATGACTCTGAGCACTATGGGACTTGACACCTGAAGTCATCAGTCCCCTAGAACTTAGAACTACTTAAACCTAACTAACCTAAGGACATCACACACATCCATGCCTGAGTCAGGATTCGAACCTGCGACGTAGTGGTCGCTCGGTTCCAGACTGAAGCGCCTAGAACCGCTCGGCCACAACGGCCGGCAGTGTGTCTGTATTCGAATTGTGAGAACTCTAATCTCATCTATGAAATGTGCAGTGAATGCATAGAAACTAATGTCGTTTACACTCATCCATGCATCAGACGAAAGGCAGACTTCTTTTGCCATGGTTAAATCATTTTTAATTTTATCAAATAACTGGAGATGCAAATTTCTACATCGATTGATGGCGATCTTGAGCTGCTTCCTGACCCACGTCGTTCCAGAGGTACCGTAGGATGCTTCAGGTTCGGCGATGAGTCAGAAGCCATGCCAATTATCTGCCATATAGTTCAGAATATCGACATCCATGTCTTTCTTCTAACGAACGAGGACATCTGGCTCCACCCAAGCATGTTCTCCAGTTCCCTATATACAGACACCATGGTCTTAAGACATCACAGAAGTAACAGATCAGCAGGTGGAGTAGTGGCTTACAAATGCTGTAACTTATTGCTGACCGTGCTACCCACATCAATTACTCATTAGTAATGAAGAGAAATAAGTCAAATATACACTACTGGCCATTAAAATTGCTACACCACGAAGATGACGTGCTGCAGATGCGAAATTTAACCAACAGGGAGAAGATGCTGTGGTATGCAAATGATTAGCTTTTCAGAGCATTCACACAAGGCTGGCGCCGCCTACAACATGCTGACATGAGGAAAGTTTCCAACCGATTTCACATACAGAAACAGCAGTTGACCGGTATTGCCTGGTGAAACGTTGTTGTGATGCCTCGTGTAAGGAGGAGAAATGAGTACCATCACGCTTCCGACATTGATAAAGGTCGGATTGTAGCCTATCGTGATTGTGGTTTATCGTATCGCAACATTGCTGCTCGTGTTGGTCGAGATCCAATGACTGTTAGCAGAATATGGAATCGGTGGATTCAGGAAGGTAATACGGAACGCCGTGCTGGATCCCAATGGCCTCGTATCACTAGCAGTCGAGATGATAGGCATCTTATCCGCACGGCTGTAACAGATCATGCAGACACGTCTCGATCCCTGAGTCAACAGATGGGGACATTTGCAAGACAACAACCATCTGCACAAACAGTTCGAAGACGTTTGCTGCAGCGGTTACCCTTGAAGCTGTATCACAGACAGGAGCGCCTGCGATGGTGTTCTCAACGATGAACCTGGGTGCACGAATGGCAAAACATCATTTTTTCGGATGAATCCAGGTTCTGTTTACAGCATCATGATGGTCACATCCGTGTTTGGCGACATCACGGTGAACACACATTGGAAGCGTGTATTCGTCATCGCCATACTGGCGTATCACCCGGCATGATGGTGTGGGGTGTCATCGGTTACACGTCTCGGTCACCTCTTGTTCACATCAACGGCACTTTGAACAGTGGACGTTACATTTCAGATGTGTTACGACCCGTGGCTCTACCCTTCATTCGATCCCTGCGAAACCCTACATTTCAGCAGCATAATGCACGACCGCATGTTGCACGTTCCGTACAGGCCTTTCTGGATACAGAAAATGTTCGACTGCTGCCCTGGCCAGCACATTCTCCAGATCTCTCTTCAACTGAAAACGTCTGGTCAATGATGGCCGAGCAACTGGCTCATCACAATACGCCAGTCACTACTCTTGATGAACTGTGGTATTGTGTTGAAGCTGCGTGGGCAGCTGTACCTGTACACGCCATCCAAACTCTGTTTGACTCAATGCCCAGGCGTATCAAGGCCGTTATTACGGACAGAGGTGGTTGTTCTGGGTACTGATTTCTCAGGATCTATGTACTCAGATTGCGTGAAAATGTAATCACATGTCAGTTCTAGTATAATATATTTGTCCAATGAATACCCGTTTATCATCTGCATTTCTTCTTGGTGTAGCAATTTTAATGGCCAGTAAAGTATGTTCGGAAATATCCAATCCCTTAAGAAAATTTGCCTAATGTGCGTCCTCTACAGACCTCCGAAAGTAGGTGGGATAGCCTGTTTCAGAACTGACCTTTCAAAATTCCATTCGACTTAGAAGCATACACATAATTCTAGGAACACCAACATAAATATTCTGCCCCTTCACTGTGAAATTCAAGTGTGTAGTTTCTTCTTCAAATGTAACAGTATTTCAGTTTGCACCTACCCATAATGCAGCCTGTAGTCTGGCCCCCATAGCCTCCATACAGTTGCCACGAAATCCACAAGCAAAGAAATTTGTACCTGCTTACTCTCTCAATTATGAAAGGAATAAACTGTGCCAACATACAGAGACTTTAAGTGTATCACTGTGCCTGAACTTGCAGTGCAGGCACAAGAGATAATTTGGGAGACGACTTCCATATCATTCCTAGATGTGAAAGACCAACTCCATCGATTTACAACCAAACTTACTATATTACATAATAAATATGTTCCCTCAAAGACCGCAAACCTGTAGGGAAAACCTGCACCTTGACTAATGGAAGAGTGAAAATGTTCATGAATCTCGGAGACACTACACATCAGGCATACACAAGACCAGCTACCCTTGACAATAAAACTGATTTTAAGCAGAAAGCAAACAGAGTCAATTAATCTGAGAGAAACGACGACTAAGACACGCTAATACATTAATCTAAAACATAAAGACCAGATGCTCTATGGAAAAGCTTCTGTGGTCTAGGGCAGAGTAGACAAAGTAGAAGCTGCAGCTGATCCCACTATCCCAACCAAGGAACTAAACCAGTACTTTACTTTAGCGATAACCTTCATCGAGCTGTAAACAAAACAGAGACTTACTGATTATTTCACGAAGGTAAATGATAGTAGTTTCGAAAAATTCTTTCTTGAGCTGACAAAGCTGTCGAAAAATCCTTCAACTCAGCATTTACTGTACAGGAGTGCGTCGCAGTCCAAATGATCAACCTTATTGTTGACCCACAATAACTATTGCTCGCTAGACTTTGAAGCTCTTGCCTGGACAACACAGCAGAAACACTCGTTCCCATCAGAATATGAGCACTAGAGATTCGATTGCTAAGACGAATAGCTGGGAGCATTGTGTATGACAGGAGAGGGAATGTAGATGTTAGAAAGGGACTGAGAGTGAAAAACAAAAATGAAGAGATTAAAGAATACAGACACAACTGGAAGGATTATGTCACAAGAATGGAAGAACGAAGGAGTACCAACTTTGGTGATAATTATTACCGAGTGCACGGAAGACCTAGGACAATTAACAATTTCGACCAAGACGGCTAACAGGCAAATGCCTAATAAATGCAGAAAGAAGGAGAGATATCATACTAAAAATATTATGATTTTAAGTGATTTTAATAAGTTTTCTAATTACATATAAAACTCTGTTCTGACGAAAGAGCACCCCTGAGGGCGGTTTAAATGAAAACATAAAAAATTAAACACAATATACAAGTTACTCTGGATGAATAGTCAATATTCAGAAATATGAGAGGAACGATCATTTGAAGCAAAAACTTTGTGTGGACATATGCACCAGTCTGAATCATTTCCGAGACAAAACATATTTAATGTACAGTGTTACTTATTTTCTTTAGTGTTCAGTACATTGTCATTGTCTACAACATACCATAGTAGTTTAGATGAAATTGAGACGAATAATTTGATGAAGGACACATGATCTATCAAAGTGGGACATTACTGCAAACTTGCTTACCTACACCTCAACGCTTGCATGTTGCCCAAGATTTCCTGTATTCTCTAGCTCTCTTCACGCAGCCTGTAAGTCCTTGAGAAAAAATGAATAGGACCTTTTTAAAGGAAATTTAATGTAGTTTAATTTTTAGACTGCAACATGTTATCGCTAGAGGCCACAGATTTCGTGTTATTCAGGAATAATGTACAAAAGTAACTTTAAATGTGTTCCATCTCAGAAACCGATTGGCATAGGGAATATGCCCATCTGTAGTTTTTTGCTTTAAATGATGGTTCCTGTCATTTCTCTGAATATTGACCATTTCTCCTGCGACAACCTTTATACATGGGCTACAATGAATGTTAAAATAATTATTTTTATACATACCTATCGACTCAAAGTAATTAAAACATTTGTAAAGGCTACCAACAACAGCAACTATAAATGCAACAGACATAGAAAAAGACATAATAGTACACCTAACAAGAACACTCATATAGCAAGGAGACAGAAGAGCAACAACATAAGAAGACGACAACTAGAACACATCAAATAAGGATCCAAAGAATAAAGAGATGAACTCAGAAGGAGAGGTGCTCGGTCAAGAAAGTGAGTTGCAAGCTGTATCATTGTGCCACAAGCACAGAGAACAGTGTGACATCTCAAGTCACCATGTGGTCTGCTCCCTGTGATCTTGTCTGCAAGAGGTAGATGCCTTGGCAGGGAGCAGTGAACCAGCTTTCAATCTGATGAGTAGGAGCGATGGGGAGTACTGGTGTAGTGAGCTAGAGAGCTAGCTTGCAGTCTGATTTCTGAGAGTGGTGGAGAGAGCAGTGAACTAGTGAGACAGCCTAGATTTGATCAGTGGGAGTGGTGGGGAGCCTGAGATACTGGAAGGGGAGTGATGCTTGGATCACTTTGTGATATGCTCCAACCGCACGGTGGCTGAAGACTGCGGCTTTTATGATCACTGGCAACACATTCCGAGTGTGGTGCTATGCCAAACGGTAAGAAGGAACAACTCACTCTGAAGTACGTAAACATTTATTGAACTTCTGAATTTGAGATATTCTTTTGAACTCAAGGGCAGAAATACGATGCTGGAAGTGTTTTATGCCTTAATTTATTGTACTGAAGATATCTTGCTTCATTTGGCCAAGTACTTATGTGGTGGATTGTGAAGTGAAGGGTACCACATTCGATTCCCAATTGGGTTGAAGATTTTTTCTCCACTTGGAGACTGGGTAAAGTGTTTTGTTTGCTTTCATATCATCACAATTTGTATTACTACTGAGATGTGTCAATGGGTACTGCCCACCAGACAATAAATCGGAAAAAAATGAAGCTTTCTTTAGTTTCCGTTTTTATGGAAGGGAAAAGCTTTATGTACCAGTAAGGTATGTAAATCTGCATGTGCACATGGTAGCTTGGGAAACGTTTTCTTAAGGATGTGGGGTGGGGCACCATTGCAGAAGCCTAGAGAAGAATTTTCATCATGCTCATTACAGCTACAAGAGACACATTTTGAAATTAGATGAGCTACAATTCATTTTTTCCAAATCATCCATCATCCACTCTTTAGAAAGATCTGGCTCTTTGAATCAATTCAGGGGCATACTGCCTATCTCTAATGCAGATCCGGCAAAATGCAATTTAAGTTTTTCGAATACTTTTGGGTATGAGAGTACACTTAACTTCAGTTGTGCTCCTGGGAAATTTGTTGAAATTCTTGTTGTTCATATTGTATTTTAAATGTTTGATAGTCAATATTAATAGTAATATTAGACAATTGCAAATGATACATTTATCTATAATGTACTTGGTGTCTAAGATATTAAAGTGTTATGTCTATGGACGGTAATATTTTTATGTTTTTAGTGTGAATTCTGTGAAGTGGTAATGTATATACAAGTTGTGCCAGTAACTACTATGGTTGTGCAAAATGTTTGTAGGGATGCCATCACTTGTTGCTTTCTCCATACTGATTTGGGGAATATATCATCTTATATGTACTACAATTTTTACTGCCATGTAAATGACATAAGCAGACAAACTTGTGTATATATTTTGTTTATTTTATTTCTTGTTTAATCTCACAACTTCTGTAACTTTTAGTACTGTATTTACCATTAGGGGGCTTGGTTATTCCCAAGGGAGCAAAATTAAGTAATCAATAAGTTATGAAAGAAAACTGTTATTTCTGAATAAAACAGCCTACACAGGAAAATGACTTACCTCAAAGAATTCACAGCGGCTATGGACTCATACATATGAAAGACTATTAACTTCCTCATAATAAAGAAGAAGTTGGGAACTCGTGCAAAAATGTTGAAGACACCTCCATCATGTTCTTCTGTATTTCATGTTAAAAAAACAAGTGGAAGAACTACATTGACACTCAGTAAACAATTAAGTATTGGACAGACAGTTACATCTATCACCAAGGTGAGTGTTTTTGCTCAGTAATCAGCTAAAGCTCTAGTGTGTAGGATCTCAGATTAAACTTTGTGAAACCTGCCTGGGCCATCAGGATAGTGCAAAGGATTCTATCTGTCAGCTCATCAATGTCAGCTACTTTTGTTGTGTAGACTTTTGATTTAACAAATCTCCATAAAAAAAAGTTCAAGAAGATAAGATCCAGGGACATTGCTGTCCATTGTCTATGGCCCCCTTGTCCTATCCACCAGCTGGGAAACACTTCATTCAGGGAGTCCCTGACCGTTATTCCATAGTGGAACAGGGCACCATCATGTTGGTAAACAACAGTGTCTAAGATACCCTCTTAATACATTTCTGGTTGCAGGAATTCCATTAGCATATCCGAGTAACAGGCAACATTAATGGCTTTTTCTCTGAAAAAGAATGGTCCACAGACCTTGGTCTGCACGATTGCTAACGGCACATTGGTCTTTGGACTGTCCCTGATATGCTCAATGAACTTAACACCACATGTGACATTGAATCATTAGTTCTGCACACTCCACCAAATCTATGCACATTGGCATGCTTTCTGCTAAGTCCTTATCATGGAGTTGGTATAACACTTGCAAATGATATGCATGCTTCTTCAAGATGAAGTTCAGCACTTTCAACACTGTTGATTTCAGAATTTGCAACTGATGTGAACGACACTGTACAGATTTAGTACTCCATTCAGTTTACTTCCATATGGCATCAATGCCAGTTGCACTTGTGGAAGGCTGACCTGGTCGAGAATCATCAGCAACAGTGCCTGTTCGTTGAAACTTATTCAACACTTTCCATACCATATGCTTTTATTTGTTGGTCAATTCTTCCTAAATTTCCACTGAAACTGTCATCGCAGCTCACAATACAGAATACCATGTGACAATGGCAATACATTCAGGAATCATTGATCAACCTATAGCAAAAAGACACTTGTATGTTACTGCAAACACAAAATAGTTACTTATTTTGTGGATACCCTACATTTCCTTTCTTATTTGTCAAATACACTCCTGGAAATTGAAGTAAGAACACCATGAATTCATTGTCCCAGGAAGGGGAAACTTTATTGACACATTCCTGGGGTCACATACATCACATGATCCTACTGACAGAACCACAGGCACATAGACACAGGCAACAGAGCATGCACAATGTCGGCACTAGTACAGTGTATATCCACCTTTCGCAGCAATGCAGACTGCTATTCTCCCATGGAGAAGATCGTAGAGATGCTGGATGTAGTCCTGTGGAACGGCTTGCCATGCCATTTCCACCTGGCGCCTCAGTTGGATCAGCGTTCGTGCTGGACGTGCAGACCCCGTGAGACGACGCTTCATCCAGTCCCAAACATGCTCAATGGGGGACAGATCTGGAGATCTTGCTGGCCAGGGTAGTTGACGTACACCTTCTAGAGCACGTTGGGTGGCACGGGATACATGCGGACGTTCATTGTCCTGTTGGAACAGCAAGTTCCCTTGCCGGTCTAGGAATGGTAGAACGATGGGTTCGATGACGGTTTGGATGTACTGTGCACTATTCAGTGCCCCCTCGACGATCACCAGTGGTGTACGGCCAGTGTAGGAGATCGCTCCTCACACCATGATGCCGGGTGTTGGCCCTGTGTGCCTCGGTTGTATGCAGTCCTGATTGTGGTGCTCACCTGCACGGCGCCAAACACGCATACGACCATCATTGCCACCAAGGCAGAAGCGACTCTCATCGCTGAAGACGACACGTCTCCATTCGTCCCTCCATTCACGCCTGTCGCGACACCACTGGAGGCGGGCTGCACGATGTTGGGGCGTGAGCAGAAGACGGCCTAACGGTGTGCGGGACCGTAGCCCAGCTTCATGGAGACGGTTGCGAATGGTCCTCGCCGATACCCCAGGAGCAACAGTGTCCCTAATTTGCTGGGAAGTGGCGGTGCGGTCCCCTACGGCACTGCGTAGGATCCTACGGTCTTGGCGTGCATCCGTGCGTCGCTGCAGTCCGGTCCCAGGTCGACGGGCACGTGCACCTTCCGCCGACCACTGGCGACAACATCGATGTACTGTGGAGACCTCACGCCCCACGTGTTGAGCAATTCGGCGGTACGTCCACCCGGCCTCCCGCATGCCCACTATACGCTCTCGCTCAAAGTCCGTCAACTGCACATACGGTTCACGTCCACACTGTCGTGGCATGCTACCAGTGTTAAAGACTGCGATGGAGCTCCGTATGCCACGGCAAACTGGGTGACACTGACGGCGGCGGTGCACAAATGCTGCGCAGCTAGTGCCATTCGACGGCCAACACCGCGGTTCCTGGTGTGTCCGCTGTGCCGTGCGTGTGATCATTGCTTGTACAGCCCTCTCGCAGTGTCCGGAGCAAGTATGGTGGGTCTGACACACCGGTGTCAATGTGTTCTTTTTTCCATTTCCAGGAGTGTATAATATTCTCTTTAATTCTGGCATCACCAAACAACCATATTCAAGTTCTACACCCTCAGTTACAAATGTCAGTAAAGTTTGATATCTCACCAACTTGCTGTGTTTACCAGTAGACTTTCTAATCCTAATTCCTATATCTGGCATTTCAGTATAATTATTACTGTATCTAATTTCATTACTTAAAAACTTCTGATATCCTAGAAATTTTGCTATCTGAATCAAGTAATGCTTCCTCTTCCCAATTTCCTATTTTCATATAAGCATTAGGGATCCTTATTTCACCACCTACCTTTGCACCACTGCCTTCATCTATTGAGTTTTTTCAGCTTTACTGAACTCCATATCTTTTGGTCCTGCTTCTAGTTAAGTCACTTACCTTTTCCATCCACTTGATGTTTACATCAGAGTCATCACTGTTACTTATATTAAAGTGGTCGCTACACAAGTTACATAAAAACACAATTAATTCTTCACACATCCACACCTTTCTTTTACAAGATTCACAAATGTAATTCCAATTTTGTTGCTAGAACTCAGTGTGGACTCTTGCAAAACATTGCTAATTTTTCCCAAAGTGTGTCATTAAATATCTCTTGCCCAATATTTATTGAAATTGATACATAAGACTTTCATTACTAACTTTAGGATTTAGGACTTAATAATGCTTAAACAAATCACATATAGATTAGTTCTGAACACTTTCAGTGACTAAGTCATGAGCATTGTTAGTATTTATACATATAAAAGAATAAAAGACTCGTACACTTCATTTGCAATTTCACCTAAATTCCTACTTACCCCTGTCAACTTCATGAATAACATGGGCTCATGTTCCTCCTCATCTAACAAATCATCTTTCAATCTACTTATTTATTTATTAATTTATTTGCCCAAGAATCATTTTAGTACATTGTACATGTGATATAGGACAGTGGTGAACCTAGTAAATTTACAATACAATAGTCATTTTGACTATATTGTTGACATAATCAAAAAGCATAATAATGTAGGTTAGTGTACTACATAGCTTCTACATGTGATAACAGTTATTAAGTGAGATGACATAATAAGCACAACATAAACTATATTATGAATTGACAATTAATAAAATTTGGTGTATGATGTTTACTTATTATGATGTTCCATAAATTCAGACAAAGAATAGAAGCAGTAGTCAAGCAACAGCTGTTTTAACTTTATGTTAAATGCATTTAATGTTGGTATTCATTTTAGGTATGAAGGCAAATTTTTAGGTATGAAGGCAACTGGTTATATAACATAGCTCAATTATGATACAATCCTCTTTTTCATAAGTTTGTATTGACCATGTTCATGTGTAGGTTCACCTTCTGCCTAGTTTCATATGTGTGTATATCATAGTCGTGTCTGAAGAGAGTTTCCTTTTTTAAGATGCTCCCTTTTGTGGAAATTAGTATTTTGTATATATACAAGCAAGGCAGCAGCAATATTTTGAGTTTCAAAATGGGGTCTACAGAAATCCTTGCATTTAGTTTTTTTAATCACCTTGATAATTTTTTTCTCTATTTTAAATGTTTTTGTAGAATTTGTGGGATTCCCCCCAAACATTATTCTGTACATAAGTAGTGACTGTATACTAAAATGGTACACTGTCACCACTGATGACCAGCTTGTATTCTGGGTGAGGATCCTAAACAGCATATGCTAGTGAATTCAGTCTCTTATTTAAATTGTTTAGGTGCACCTCCTACTTCAGATCTGTCTGAAAATAAATCCCTAAAAACTTTGTATGACTGGCCTTCGGCAATTTTTTTCCTTTGATAGTGAAAACAGGGTTTGCAGGATGGAGGTTTTGTGTGGTGCGGAAGTTAACTGCCACAGTTTTTTCTGAATTTACAATGAAGGTATGAATAACTGATATTGCAGCCTCCTGCAGATTTTCCTCATTCTGTCATCTGCAAAATTTATTTAAAATGTATTTTACTGACCAAGTCAGTTATATACAGCAGAAATAGGACAGGTCTCAGAACTGACCCTTGTGGGACTCCATACTTGATTTTTCTCATCATCATTGTAACAACTAGAAATTTTTTGTGTTTCACCATCTTTGTGTTTTATTCCTGTAATCTGCTTATGATTACTGAGGTACAACTGGAACCACCTTTCAGCCTGGCCTCTAATTCCATAATTACTTAGTTTATGCAAGTGAATGCCACGATCAGTAACATCAAAGGCTTTACTAAGATCCAGAAATATCCCAGATACATGTTGCTTATCATCCACTGTTTTCAATACTCCATTTAAGAAGGCCAAATTTACTGTCTGAGTTGACTTTACAGCTCTAAACCCATGTTGGGAGTCATTTATCAGCCTCCTTTTATTTAAGAAAACTTAAGCTTCTGAGGAACATTTTTTCTGTAATTCTGATGAAGCCTGACAATACTGAAACTGGCCTATAAATAGCAATATCACTTTTTTCCCCTTCTTATCAAAGGCATTACTTTTGCAGTTTTTAGATTATTTGGAAACACACCACTCTCAAAAGATGAATTTACTATGTTTGTTAGTGGTTCCACAATAAATGTTGCACTAACTTTGATAATAGCATCTGGTATCTTATCAACACCCACGGAATATTTATTAGGTGATTCTTGACAGTTTCTCATGTGTTGCTGGGTACATGAATAATGTGCTTGGATGAATTTATTGATTTGAGTTACTGGCTGGCTGTTTGTCACGGTGTGTATTTTTTAACTGCTGTACTATATTGGAGAAATACTTGTTGAAAGCACTAGCCACATGTTTGCGGTCAGTTAGTTTGTTTTTATTCATAAACAGCTTGATATTACTGTGATTAACAGGCCTGGTTCCCATTTCTTTCCTTATAATTTGCCAGGTTGTTTTAGTTTTATTCTTGGAATTATACAATATTTTGTCATTTTATAGTTTTTTGCTGTTGAAATTACTTGTGTTAGTATTCTTTTGTATCTTTTGAAATATGTAATAAAGTCAGGATTACAATTCGCTTGGAGTACTCATACATTCATCTTTTATTTTGACATGATATCCTTATCCCTTTTGTAATCCACTTGTTTGTTTTTTGAGCAGAGTTAAATGTAGTCATACATATCTTTCTTACTTTCATCCTTTAGGAGAGAACAAAAATATTCCACATTTTTTGTACTGAAATTACTTATAGTGTGTCATATTCTACTGGGAATTGAGTGTCCTGGAATATTCACTGCAAGAATTTGAGCACTGTGATCACTAAAACCAATGTTTACAACTTGTGTGTTATAGGTGTATTTGCACATTCTTATCAAGATCTGATCGATAATAGATGCAGAGGTTGGTGTGTCTTGAGTTGGTTCAGTTACCATTACACTAATGAACAATTGTAGTAGATTTATGTCATCTCTGAATTTGTTGGATTGCGAGAAATCAATATTAAAGTCACCACATATAATTATATGTTCTTTGGGAGAGTGAATTTCTTCCAAGAGTTCTTCCATCAGATTTTAAAACACTTTGTGTCTCCATCTGGTGACCTGTATATGCAAATAATAACTTATTTTGCATTGGTAGATGGGGAACAGAGAGTTCTATATCTGTGCAGGGGGAGGAGGGGGGGGGGGCAGTAGAGGGATGCCCCACCAAGCCCTCAGGCAATCATTGAGACCAAAAAACCACCTTCACAGGCAAAACGTAAAACCAGATCAGCCGCTTTGGAATTGTCTGTTAGCACCAGAGGGAGCGTGTCAAGAAGATTCAGATGCCACCTCAAAGCTGCCAAATTAGGACAGTCTATGAGTATGTGGGCCCACCACCAGGTCGGCTCCACATTGGCAGTGAGGGGGTTTCTCAGATCGGCGAATGCATCTATGGGTCAGTCAAGTGTGGCCAATGCAGAGTTGACAGACGATGGTGGATTACCTGCAAGAAGCATGTAGGGAAGACTGCCACACACTTGTGGTCTACCTAATTGTCCTCAATTTGTTTGGGCGATCAGAGCAGACCATTCTGAGTTCCAGACTTCCAGTAATCAATGGCATATAAACAACCGAAGGTCTGGTTCTGTGACCCCCATTTCCAAAATTGGCATCCTGGTGGCCAGCTTGGCCAACCAGTCAGCTTGTTCATTCCCAAAATCCCAACATGAGCAAGGGTCCTAACAAAAACAATTGGCCGTCCACCTTGATGCGGGTCAGAGACAAGATTCTGGACAGCCATAACCAGTGGGAAAGGAGAGTAGCACTGGTCTATAGCCTAAAGGCAGCTAAGGGAGTCACCACAGATTGGGATACTATTATCAGTGCAAGAACAAATACGGTTAAGGGCTAGTTTAATGACCATTAATTCAGCAGTGAAGACACTGCAGTCATTTGGCTGGGAGTGGAGTTCACTGCAGCATGCATGTGTATATGCAAAGCCTGTTCATCTGTCAACTGTTAAGCCTTCTGTGAATATCACTTCTGAACCCAGATACATCTCAAGGACAGCCATAACAGGTGGTAAAAATCGTGGGGTCTATGGAATCTATTGGATCAAAGGAGACTTCGATACAAATCCGAAGTTGGGGACAATGGGGGCAGATGTGATGTCTCCCTGACCAGAGGTGACAGTGGAGGAAGTTGCAGTTCTAAAGAGAGGCACTGGAGGCGTTCAGCAATTGTAAACCCAGTACTGAGTTGTCATATTGGAAGGTGGAGGTCTCTTCCTGGGAAAAGGACATGATAGTTGGGATGTGCAGAGAAGCTATGAACACATATAGCATAACTCAGCAACTGTTGTTGGTGACCGATGGAGGGACTCCAGCCTGGACTAGTAGGCTGTTCACAGGGCTAGTTCAGAAGGCAACAGCTGATGTCGGGGCCGAGGGCACCTGAATCAGCAAAGCAGACATTCCAACATTCACCTTCATGAGACACTGACACTGTACCTGATGAACAAACATGGTAAGTGAAACACACCATGGCATGGAAACAAGGTCTTAAGCTGTGCGGAAGGACAAAAAAACCCAAATATGAATCTGGACAGTAGTAAGTTCCCACCAAACAAATAGCTTTGTCTGACACATTCAAGTTAATTCTGAAAGCTTTTGATGGAAATGAAGATCACCTTGGGGAATTCATAGGCAATTGTGTCTCAGCATTTGAACTTACTACCAACCTTATTCATAGTGTACTACTAAAATTAGTAAAAAACTAGGATTGGGGAGCTGCACAGAGTAAGTTACTCTTATCTGATTTGACCACAACCTGGGCATATGTGAAGCAAATTCCACTGCAGAACTATGAGTCAAAATGTGCTTTGGATCACCATGTGTATTTACCATTCTCTAGTAGACAATAGGGCCAAAAATATGGCTAACTGGGCAAGTCGAGTGGACACGTTTCAGTACCGATTTCGAGAATCTGTACAAGGGGTAATGAGAGAGTCAGACATTCCAAGCTCTAATTGGGAAGCTAGCAAGAGCAGTATTCATACAAGAAATTGATGATGAGAAGATTAAAGTAGTCATGAGGGTAACAGGAGAGGATTTAACATTAGCATTAGCGGTGGATTTAGCAATAACAGAGGAAGCTTCAATCGCCCCTTGTACAGAAAAATTCGTTGAATCTGGTCATCTGGGAGACTACTGTTTTAGATGTAAGAAAGGAGGTCATTATTCAAGGAACTGTGCTATGGAATGACATGTCAGAAAAGTAGGCACCATGCAGCCAAATCATCCATCACCACCATGGAGGACAGATGAGACATCACGTGGAGATCGTGGGGTCATGGAAAGCTTATGGTCAACTGTGTGCCACCGATGCAAACTTCAAGTACATGCAGAGCCATGTGATAGGGTGAGACCCATAATACATTATGTCTGCAGGGAACCAGGACACATAGCCCGACAATGTAATGTCAAGAATAGGTCAGCTAGAACGAAGATTTGAAGCCAGGAAACAAAGGTATGGCACGAGTATGCAGTTAGCCTCAACCGTAAAATTGTACTCAATAGACTGCCAGGGAAAGAACAATTTCATAAACATAAGGTGCATATGAGGGACACAGAAATCACAAGTTTTATAGGAGATAGCACCACTTAGGTTAGCATCATAAAGGAGTGTGGAGTGGATAGTACAATGGCCATTGATGCCGATAAGAGAATAAAACTAAGAGGGATCACTAAAGAAGAAACAGAGACATGCAGAGCTGCAGTGTTAATGTTGAGAATAGATGAAGATTTGGGTGTGAAGCACAAGTTCAATGTAGTAGGGGATGAGTTAGATATCCTATATGAAGTACTTCATTTCTTCTTCTGCGAGAAGCAAAAAGTAACCATAGATTACACATTGAAGTCATTATGAGTCAAGGGCTAACCATTACGGTTACAGATGAAACATGAGCAGAACCATCTAATCATGCAGAATGAGAGAAAGCTGTGAAGAGAGGAAGATTGTTCCGTGGATTGGACATTAGGTAGCCGAGAGGAATGGGTAGTGATAACAGGGACGACAGCAGGAGTGCCGGTAGAGCCAGGGGTAAAACAGAGAAGGGGAGGGACCTCCAGAGAGAGAAACCAGAAGACATCAGAAGTTAAGGGAAACATGACACAAAGTTGAGCAATACATGGAAAATAAAGAGAGCTCAAGTGATGTTATGTGAATAGGCACATGAGAGGTATATGGTGATAAGTTCCTATGGGACCAAACTGCTGAGGTCATCAGTCCCTAGGCTTACACACTACTGAATCTAACTTAAACTAACTTATACTAAGGACAACCCACAGAACCATGCCTGAGGCAGGACTCGAACCTTCAACGGGTGGGAATGTGTGTGCCCACAAGAAGAAAAGATTTTAAGAATTAAGGTGCAGCCTATAGACCTGACTAAGGAATAATGGAAAAGTAGCTTTTGCAGATGGGTGTGTATTTGCCTGCAGCATTAGTGACCATGGAAAGAGGGACACGTGCCCCAAGTATTCTGAATAGTACAGAAGAGGTGGTTATACTGGAGTGACCTCAGGTGAAGATAAATGCAGTACCTGCCATAGAAGGTGATGAGCGCCACAAATATAGTATAATACCTGTGTACCAGGAGACAAAGTCATGGAGTAGCAGATAAATGAAATGAATCAAATAGGTTATTTAAATGAGGAAGAAAGGGGTTCGATTATTGAGCTATGTATTACATATCATGATGTATTTTACTTGCCTAGAGACAGATCAACATACACAAAGATGGTGAAGCTTGAGATTAGGTTGAAACCAGAGGCCAAATGTAAAGTGATAAATATCTGGCCATATAGACTGCCAGAAGGTCCCCCAAAATGTGATTGATGTAATTACAAGGGAAGATAGGATTATGCTGAACATTTCTCATTACTATTAATTCTGAAGAAGCTGGATGCTTCAGGGAAGAGAAAGTGAAGGTTGTTGCAGACTATCAAAGGTTGAACGACAACTGCATTAGCACTGTATTTCCACTACCCCTGATTGATGAGATCATTGACAGATTAAACAGATTAAGGAAAGCCACATACTACATCACAATGGACTGTGTAAAGAGTTATCATCAGATACTGTTTAAGGAAGATGACAGGGAGGAAACAGCCTTCTCCTTTCCAGAAGGACATTATGAGCACAAGAGATTACCAATGGGAATAATAGACAGCAGAGCCACTTTCCAGAGGTTAATGAACACAGTACTAACTGGAGTGCAGGAACACTAGATGTTCATATATTTACATGATGTGGTTGTGCTCAAACCTACATTGGAAGAGCATAATGCCAGACATGCAGAAGAATTTGCAAGGTTTCGACTGCACAGCTTAAAACTGCTGGTTGACGAGTGTGAATTCCTCCAGAAGGAGGTAACTTACTTGGAGCACACAATTATGACAGAAGAATTAAAACCAGATACTCAGAAGGAGAGCACAATAAAAGATTATCTGATACCCAGTTCTACGAAGCAGTTAAAAAGTTTCCTTGGGATCATGTCCTTCTACAGATGTTTCATCAAGGACTGCAGTCAGATAGCAAAACCATTACGTGAATTGTTGAAAAAGGGAGAAAATACAGCATAAGGCAGCTTTTGAGGAATTTAAAGAGAAAATAGTAAGCTCACTGATCTTACAGTATACTGATTTCACAAAGCAATTCATAATCACCACAGACACGAGGAAGGTATTTACATATGTCCCTCTGAGTCAAGGAGAACTAGGACAGGACTTACCAGTAGCCTTCACATCCAGAACACTGAACCACACTGGCAGAGGATATAGTATGACTGAGAAAGAACTTGTAGCCATACTGTGGGAAGTAAAGCACTATTTACCTTATGTGTACAGAAGAACATTTCTGCACTGATCACAAACCATTGAAATGGTTGGTGCATGTAAGTGATCCTTTGTCAAGGTTAACAAAATTCAGAATCAAACTGGCAGAAGATGACTTTGAGATTGTATACAAAAAGGCCTCACAAAATGCAGTAGCAGATAGATTGTCATGCGTACCAGAAGACCCTGCTGCAGTCATCCAGAGTGCAGAAGAGGCTGCTGAAGAGCAAGATGACCAGCAACCAGTGATCAGGGAAGAAGAGAAATGAGCTATTCTGAAGCAATTTCACAATTCACCTATAAGGGGGCCACAGGGATCAGTCACAAATATGAATGCATTAAATGGTACAGATCATGACGAGGTATGACGAAAGACATATGAGAGTACATTCGAATTTGTGACAGTTGTCAGAAGAATAAAGTTATGCAAAGTAAGGTGAAGATGCATTAGTGTGGACTAAATTGCCTACCCAGGTATTTGCTTGTTGTGATATCAACATGGTCAGACCGCTTCAAATAACAGAGAAGGGGAATAGATGTACACTAACATTCCAGGACATCCTTGCAAAATTTGTTGTAGCTGAACATATAGCACTACATGATGCTGACACAATAACACAAATCTTAGTGGACAGAATAATCGCCAATTACACAATACGATCATTACCATTTAGCAACCAGAGGACCAGTTTCCTAAGTGATGCTCTCAAAAGAATATGTAGATTGAGAAGATTCAGTCTTTTGCCTACCACTGACAGATGGTTGAAATGGTTCAAATGGCTCTGAGCACTATGGGACTTAACTGCTGTGGTCATCAGTCCCCTAGAACTTAGAACTACTTAAACCTAACTAACCTAAGGATATAACACACATCCATGCCAGAGGCAGGATTCGAACCTGCGACCGTAGCGGTCACGCGGTTCCAGACTGTAGCGCCTAGAACCACATGGCCACACCGGCTGGCACTGACAGATGAATGGCGCGCTCAAAAGAATGCATAAAATGTTAACAGAATACGTATGTCACTACATGTGTATGAAGCCAGAAAATTGGGGTGAATGGGTACATCTTGCCACCTTTAAATATAATATCACACCACATTCCCTGTCTGAGTTCACCACATTCGAGCTGCTTTTTGGTAGAGTATGAAATATTCCTGGGATCCTATAGCAGGATCCTGCCAAAATGCAATATAAGTACTATGATTATGGAATTAAAGGAAGGAATGCACCATGTGCATCAAATGGCAAGAAGTTTTAACAAGGATTGTAAGAAAAGGAACAAGGAATACTATAATCACATGCAAAATCCCAAGGAATTTAAGGCTAGAGACAAAATATTATTACATGACAAAAGCATGAGAAGAGGGAGGTCAAAGAAGTTAACAAGCCCATGGAGAGGGCCCTTCCATGTTATAAGAACATGTAGACCAAATAAGTACTCCAGTTATTGAACAAGAAATTCTTGACTGTACATGCAAATAGACTAAAAGAGTTGTTCTAACTCTAGACATGTGAGGCTATGAAGAAACTCAATAGCATGCTCTGAAATTGATGGCAGAGAATGGGTAAAAATTCTATATAAAAACAAATAAAGGAAGATCTTGTGTACCCAGGCTATAGGTAAGGGAGACATTGTAATTGGCCCTCAGAGACAGGCTAACCCCCGATCACTTTGCCTCTGTTAGCCTAACCCTAGTAGCAGTAGCAAATGGGAGGAGGTGGCAGTGAAGGAAGATGACAGCAAGAAACTTAAAGTTGGATTGTAAACATCAAGAGAGTAAAGATAATCCCTTTCACTTTACAGATGGCCCCAACATCAACGCTGCTTGGAGACCTTCTGATATGTGGGTGGACAACAGTGACCTCAGTCCAGTATAAGCTGGATGTTTAATAGATGCAGGAGTTCTGCACCTCTCCAGGAGTGTACTATGATGCAGAAGGGAAGGTGCAGATCACCACATCATGTGGATTAATGTCACCTACATAAATTTATGAAGGCTGGAGGAAAAAGCAGTGGGACGATATGCATGGCACAAGCCGCCATACAACATCAAGATAAATGGACCCAGATAGCAGGGCTGGGCACAACGGAAGGACAATCTACAGAGGATGTGGTAGAATAGCAGACAGGAAGACTACAAGAATCACAGGCACTGATTAAGCAGCTGGCATGTCATGAGCCAAAACCTAAGTGAGAACTCGTGAACTTTGTGGGAGCTATGAGCAAAATTTTATTTGGTACCTTAAATGAGCAAGTTACTGAGTACATTGAAATCAGAATAAAATATGTGGCAGAGGAACAGAAGCAACTATTGCACTTAAGCCAGGAGGAATTGACATTAGTAAAATCAGTAATAACCAACTTTAACAGCACAGAAGAAGATCGACAGGAGTACACTAATATCTTGTGAGCCAGTACAGAGATAATCAATAAACATGTCTCCAAACTGTGGGGCAAAAGAGACCAGAGGATGCAGCAGATTTCCTTAGAGGTAGTATTCAATGAGCAGATGATGCAGTTGATCGCAATATTTCAAGATTCAAGAGCAGAATACAAGCGACTGATGGCAGCAATCATGAATGCACAGAAGGGACTACTAAACCCACATATTTATCTTGTGTAGGTAATAGAATGCCTTCGAATAATCAGCGATGACATTGGCAACAAGAAGTTCCCCCAGATATCAAAGAGGAGAATGGGTATGGGTTCCTCTGAATAATATAAACTGATGTATTCTTAACCAATGCATACTTAGAATATGTACTGAAAGTTTCCTTACTGGAGAATCAGGTCTTTAATGTGTACAGGGTATTACCACTTCCCGTAAGAGGTGGGAAGGAATGGTATGTATATCTCGCTCCTGAAGCTGACTATCTGCTAATAGATGATGCCAAACAACAACTTACAGCCATAGACCAGGATCAGTTAGATTGCAAAGTAACAACACATGAACAGAAGACATGCAAACAGATGTTTGCAATATAAACGACAATGGAGTGCAACCCCTGTGTGATAGATCTGTTGAAGCAACCAAACGAGATCCCAAATAACTGCATCAAGACACTTGTATCAATAGCAAGGGCATTTGGAGCCCAGAAGGAGGGAATGAATGTATCTACATAGCCCCCAGAGATAAAAGATTAACTATAGTCATGTATCAATAGGTATAATCATGAAGGAAACAGGAAATCTGACATTCCTAAAAAAGTGTACAGGATGTAGTGATCAGACTATACTACATACACAGCAGATGATACAGACTGAACAAGTGCTCTGGAACATACTACCCAATATTAACATGACCATGAAAAAGTTCCTATCTTGGTCTAGAATACAAAAAGACAATGAGGAAGACCAAGAATAGCAATTCCCTGCACCTACAAACATATATCACTTGTAGAACCTAAAAGCAGCCAGGCAGCATCTGCATTTCACCAGGGAATAGTAGAAACTGAGAGAGCCAATTGGGAAACAAAAGTTTTCATCTATGCATCATCAACAACTGCCACCTTCATAGCCATAGGATTGCTTCATAGGTATATTAAACCCAGCATCCAATGCTGAAAGTGAAAAGGACAGGAGTTATGACCAGGTGCATGTGAAATACGTTCCAGCTCAGGGGAAAATCTAACAAGAAGTGCACCCCACACGTGAAGTTTCCCCTAACCACAGTGCTTCACCACAACATACACAGGATCACAGATGAAAAGGAGGTGATCATATACTGTATATGTTGAAACTTCAATGGTGTATATGAACTGTACTAGTAAAAAACTCTTGTATAAACATTTATATGTAAAAAAAAGAGAGAAAATTCTGTATGTATATTTGTTCATGTGTTTAAAGAAAAGATAAACTTACGTATTCATGCACATAACTCGTGTTTTAAAAAAAGTAAAATTTGTGTCTAAGATTTGAGGACAAATCTTCTCCCAAGGATAGAGGTGTAATAAGCAAATCATGACATGATTACAAAAATCATCTTGGTAAGAATTTTAACAAGTAAGGCCTGGAAAACTAGGTGGAGATGTACAGTGTTTGATGCTTTCACCAGATCATTATGAGGTCATAAGCATTAAGAAACTGCTGATTTCAAGCTGGCGGATTGTGAATTGCTAGTAAAAATGTGACAAGGTCATGTACCGTCTATAAGCAAACAGTATAAAGAATCCACCAGTTGAGGAGCAGTGCAGAGTTCACCAGTTCAGGAGTTCCTGCCAGCAGATGAACCTGAGGTGTCCATCAGCCGACAGCAGAAAATTATGTAGGTGAAATAATCTATTCAATTAAGCTTATACACTAAGAAGGATTTGCATTTTTATCTGTACATACCTCTGGACTGTGTGTAGTTAAATCTATCATGGCTTACTTATACCTATGACTGATTGTCACTTACAGTGTAACATGTAACAGAACATGAGGGTTTGATTTGAGCAATAAGAAACTGGGTCCTTTTCATGATTCAAGTCAAAGTGACAGGCCAGGCAGGCTACTTGTTCTAGTCATGTGAGTATAAAGTATGCCTCATCTACTTTCTACATTTGTTAAAATTATGATCCAGTGTCTGTGTTCTTCGACATGTTCATTAAACTCGGGAAGCAGCAACAAAATCAGACCAAGGTACCAACCCAGAAGCTTGTTTATTCATTTTTGCCTCCCTAGCCTGATACAAGTCTTTCTGTACTGTCTCCAACCACAGAGACCTAACAAACCTCAGCTAGACCCAGCCACCAACTTATTTCCTTGCACAAAGCTGCTCATGTTCTAAAAAGTCTGTAGACCTGAAAAATCCCACATTATTTCCTATTTGACTGAGGGATTCGTGTAAGTATGTTGGGAGCCACATTGGGTTATGACAGCTCTCTGTTTATATAAAAATTGTAAATTCTGTTGCCTCACTACAGAGGCGTGCATAATGTAGGTCCATATTTCCCCTGTTCATATGAAACTTGTAAAAAATTGTTATGTTGTTTGTTGCACAAGTCATCAGTTGGTAGCTCCATGCAAAAAATGTTGTTCTACATCTTCACTTTCAGAAAAGATCTCATAAGTGTGTAATCACCAGTCTCATTAATATTTCTTTCCCTTATGAACATTGTAAAAGTTTTCTTGATCACCTTTCTGTAACTCACAGTTTAGACTTTATGTTTCTGTTGGGTTCCATTTTTTAATTCTATCTTGCCAGAAAGTACCTAAAAACTCTTATTTTATTAATTTGGTATTCCTGTGTAATTACCCCCTGTTGTAGCAACCATTTTACATAATAATTTTATTACTTTTATTGGTGCATGTATTGAAATTATTAATTTTTACCTTCACATTCTGTCCCCAATGGAGCAACCTTCAGTTTAACTGCTCACTAATTTTTGCACCCTGAATGAAATGCTGAGCTGGATGTTGATTATGACTCCAGTTTCTATTAGTAAGAGAGTTATACCAAAAGTAATGTTCCCAATGAGCTACAGCCTCAAGGGAAGATGCTGGGCTAAATCCGACAACAGTGCCATGCATAGTGGTTCCCCCACTCTCAAGCCCACCCGTCTGCAATTCACTACATCACTCAGTGTTGGTTTGGCAGCTATCAGAGATGGAAGTGTTGATCACTGCTCCTGCCAAGTGTGAGGTTCGAGCAGTAATACAGTTTCTCCATGCAAGGAAGTTACCGCCCGTGGAGATTAATTGGCAACTGACTGAGGTTTATGGTGAAGAGTGCATGTCAAATCAGCACGTCTACAGATAATGCAGGGCTTTTGCTGTGGGTCACACAGAAGTTCACGATGAAGAATGGAGTGCAAGACCACTGGTTTTGGATGTGATTGTCTCAAAGATCAACAGTGAGCTACTCAAAGATTGGAGGGTCACCATCTGTGAACTTGTTGAATGCATTACTGAAGCTTCTCACAGCACAATTGAAAGAACTTAAACAGGAACGTTGGGTTAACGCAAGGTGTGTGCTTGCTGGGTTCCCCAGATGCTGACTGAGGGACAGAAGGAGCAAGGACTGTGCTCACAAGTTTCTTCAACAATGTGAGGTGGGAGGCAACAAGGAGAAGTTGTAGGACACCCCCGAAACAAAACAACAATTTCATCAGTGACATCCAGTTCACCGCCACCAAAGAAATTGAAACAAACACAGTCGGCAAGAAGGGTTACGGTGACTGTGCTTTGGGATTGGAAGGGGGTACTCCTCATCGATTTCATGCAACCTGGAATGACAATAAACTCAGACAGATATTGTGAAACATTGACCAAACTCCAGCAAGCATTCCAGAATCACCAGAGAGGGTGACTGAAGGAGGGAGTAGTGCTGCTTCACGACAACACTCGACCTCACATCGCTCATCAAACACAGGAGCTTTTGAAGAAATTTGGGTGGACTGTTATGCCCCATCTCCAGTACAGCCCAGACTTAGCCCCCAGTGATTATCACCTCTTCCTCAAACTAAAGGAACACTTAGGTGGCAAACACTTCAAGAGCAACAATGAAGGCCAAGCAGATCACACACTTCCTCAACGGGTTGGCAGGAGACTTCTTCAACTTAGGAATACAAAAGCTGGAGCACCATCTTCAAAAGTGTGTCGAAAAAACTGGAGACTATGTTGAAATATAGACAAAAGTGTAAGCTTTTCAATGATGTATAAATTAATAACAATAAACAATGCTTCCTATTTGTAAAAAATATGAGAACCTTACTTTTGGTACAATCCTCCTACATTCATATTCCCTATTGTATTGTATCTCTTTGTTATCAAATTCTCTTGGTGGACTCCTCTCTGGATTTCTGTGATCATTATTGTCATTTCTCCCATAATAATTATTATTTCTCCAATTTCCATTGTAATTCCTTGTCTGAAATGATTTTAATCAAAATCCTGTCTGTCATTAATTTCAGAATCTCTGTTCAGCTTATCTACATATTTAATGAACTGTTTAGTTGATTCTTCATGGTCGTACACCAACCCCCAATGGACATCCTGAGTTACTATTTGTGTATAAATTTGTGTCAATTCATCAAACAGCAGCCCAAATGAACAAGTCTGTTTAACTGATTTTTACATTATTCTTTAATATCCCCCTGTGTCCTCTGTAACTTGGCCTACTGGGAAATTCACTTTTAACTCTAGCCTGTCCTGACTCTGAGCAAAGCTTACGAAGGCAACTCTTTTCAAACTTCTGATAGGATAAATCTTCTGTGGAAGTGTTATTTGTCCAACTTCACCATCCAAACATCTTTTGACAAATTTAATTTTAACACCTTGCTGTACGATTTATTTTTTTCTGAAAAATTATGACTTGTTAAGTCCAATGTTCTGATTTCAGGAAAAATACTTTACAAAACCATAAATGTTATTTGGGTGGAGGGTTATTTTTGAATTAATGGTTCATGCTGTATATGGGGCAGCAGTAATGGCTAACATCTTGTGATACCAGTTTTAGGAGGGATGATGCAAAGCTTGGAAAATATAAAATAATATATATATACATACAATAGTGAAACTGAGTTTATACGAAACAATTACAATTTCTCATTACTATACATATTTATCAGAAATAACACTAATTCAGTTTCCATTTACTTGATTTGTTATGAGACTTGATGAAGCAGTTTCTCCCTGTGTTCAAGCACAATGTTGCACTGCACTTCTGACACACTATATAGGATTTTCTTTGCAGTCTGAATACTTGCAACGACAACAGTTTTCCAGCCAGATGGGTATGCAATCTATCATATGCTGTTGTACCTGTCACTGGGGGAGACCTGCTGTGGGATTACTCTTCTTACTGACCAGCTCTTTTTGAAATTCATTTTTCTTGCATAAAGGTTTCGTGTTTTAAAAATGGCACCTGCAACTACTACGTTGAAATCAACAAGGAGCATGTAATCTGTATTTCCTGTTCTTCTGAGCAGCTAGCTTTTCATGAAAGCTAGATAAACTAGATGAAAAATATCTTAAGATACCAGTTTTTTTATCTGCTCTGAATTCTATAACATTCAAGCATAGAATCTAATAAATTGGCACCCACATGTTGTCCTTTTAGATTACCACAGAGCATGGGAAAGGTATGATTTTTTAGTCTTTTTTCCTTCCTGAAAAGCCTCTTCTTTATACTTCTGGTTTGGATCCAACATATGTTGACAAAGTGTTGACTAATATGTTGTCAAACAAAGAGAATATTGACAACAGCATGCCTTTTCCTCCATACTGCTTCGACCATTCTTTTTCATTGCTGCCTTCTTGGGTAAAATTCAACAATGTACTCTAATGGCCCACAGTGTCCCTTGTGATTGTATAATTTCATTGTGCAAATACACTTCAGAGAGTACATTTGAAACCAATAATCAAACAATAGCTTGTGATCCACATGCCATGCGACTTTTTGTGTAAGATAAACAAGAGTACTCTGAGGCCCTGTAAAAATATCATAATCATAGCTGAAGACAAAAGCTTTTAACTCCTATTTATGTGGTTTACTGGGGTTGCATTATTTGAGTGAGGATTTACATTTTGTTGAAATAATCTGTTAATCTACAGCTAATAATTCATATTTTGGTGCTTTTAGCAGCCTTTCACACAGCTGGTCCAGCAGTGGGTGAATTTTGAAAGTATGTAATGATTGGGTTCACCAGTGAGGACTAGATTACTGCTATCATGAAAGTGGATTAAACATTTTATTTCTTCCCACTGGTTACATTTAATTACGTCACTCACAGTGCGAGGACCAAGATGTTTACACCAATACTGTCTTGTTGCTGGTAGTTCAGTAACTGACATAAACAGGGCCACATCAATAAATTGTTCAGTTTCTCCAGCACTAACATTTACACATTTAACAGGTCAGCACTGTATAGAATAAAAATTAGATGGTTCAGCTATGTTTATTTATTTATTTACGTCCTGAATCTTTGAGGTACATATACTATACACTAGACGTTGGACAAAATGACATTACATTAATATACTGTTACATTGATTGTATACATTACATTTATAAATTGTTATATAGTCATATTGTTAAATTGGTATATTGTTACATTACATTTTTATATTGTTACAACAGAAATTAACTTATTTTTCAAGATTCTGTGTTACAACAGAAATTAACTTATTTTTCAAGATACTGTGTTACTGAATAAAAACAGTTTTCCAAGAGATATGAAGTTACAGATTTTTTAAAACTATGGATTTTGTTTATGACCTTTAAGTTACTTGGCAGCTTATTAAACAAATGTGAACCTGAGTGATATACACCTTTCTTGCACAATGTTGTACAACAGTTATGTCTGTGTATGTCACTATTTGCCCTTGTATGGTGTTCAAGTACAGATTTATTCTGAATAAATCCATTTCCATTTTTTAGCATGCTTTTTTTTAGGTACATGACAACTTCTAGTATATAGATACATGGTAGGGGCAGAATCCCCAGTTCTTTAAAGAATGGTTTGCATGATTTTCGGCTGTTAGAATTTTTCATTATCCTCACAATCTTTTTTTGTTTCCGGAATATTGTTATGCTACGAGGAGAATTTCCCCAGAATATGATGCTATATCTCAATAGGGAGTGTATGCAAGTGTAATACACCGCTCTAACTGTTTCAGGACTTGTGTTGTTCCATATAATCCTCACTGCATAAGTCATTTTCGATACTTTAGAATTTAATGATGTGATGTGGGAATTCCATTTAAGACTGTCTTGTAAGTGGATGCCAAGAAATTTTATTTCAGTGACACAGTTAATTCTTTGGTTTTCCATGGACATGTTTGGTTTTAATGGGTTTTTATTTTGTTGTGTATGGAAGCGTAAGACAACTGTTTTTTGAGGGTTTATCAGTAATTTATTCCTCACAAACCACACTGTGACATTTTCATTTGTGACTTTAGCATTTAAACTTAGAGCTGTTTCGTTTTCACCTTCAATTAATATGCTTGCGTCATCTGCAAATAGCACTGACTTGGAGTGTTGAACGTGTAGGGGGAAGTCGTTTACGAAAATTAAGAAGAGAAAGGGACCTAAAATTGATCCTTGTGGTACACCGTGGGTTAATGTCGAAGGTTTTGATTGATAAGCTTGGAGTTGGTTTTTTCCCATGTGTTTTACCTCTGTTATCTGAGAGCAATTTTCTAGGTAGGATTTCAGCCACTCGTGTAGCAGGCCTCTTACACTATACCACTCTAACTTTCTTAGGAGAATTTCATGGTCTATTAAATCAAATGCTTTTGTTAAATCCAGGAAAATCCTCGAAACTTTTTTGTGATTATCCACTGAATTTAAATACGGTTTATGAGGCTAAAAGTGGCTGTTTCAGTACTGAAATGAGGCCTGAAGCCATGCTGACATCCTTAGATCATATTTTTTTGTTAAAGAAATCAGTTAATTGTGGCAGAACTAGTTTTTCAACGATTTTTGAAAAACCTGAGAGGAGTGACACAGGCCTACAGTTGACCATCTGCTGCCCATCGCCCTTTTGTAAATGGTTACAACTTTTGCAGTTTTTAACTGTTGTGGGAAAATACCACTTGATAGTGAAGAATTGTATATATCTTGCAGCATCTGTTCAGCTGATACTTTTATAATATGGCACATCAACAACTCTGGCCGAATATTTATTTTTTAATGACTTTATGGTGTTTAACAGTTCTTCCCTACTTACTGGTCGAAGGAACATGGATGTATTTGTTACACTATTTCCAGAAATTTCCTGTAATATTTTGTTTGATGTTTTTCCCATTTGTTCCTTCACTAGCTCACCAGCAATATTGGTGGAGTAAGTATTGAAGTGGTTTGCAATTAATTTTGGATCAGTGATCTCGTTGCCCGCCTGTGACAATACAATATTTTTCTACATCTACATCTACATCTACATCGATACTCCGCAAGCCACCCAACGGTGTGTGGTGGAGGGCACTTTACGTGCCACTGTCATTACCTCCCTTTCCTGTTCCAGTCGCGTATGGTTCGCGGGAAGAACGACTGTCTGAAAGCCTCCGTGCACGCTCTAATCTCTCTAATTTTACATTCGTGATCTCCTCGGGAGGTATAAGTAGGGGGAAGCAATATATTCGATACCTCATCCAGAAACGCACCCTCTCGAAACCTGGCGAGCAAGCTACACCGCGATGCAGAACGCCTCTCTTGCAGAGTCTGCCACTTGAGTTTATTAAACATCTCCGTAACGCTATCACGGTTACCAAATAACCCGGTGACGAAACGCGCCGCTCTTCTTTGGATCTTCTCTATCTCCTCCATCAACCCGACCTGGTACGGATCCCACACTGATGAGCAATACTCAAGTATAGGTCGAACGAGTGTTTTGTAAGCCACCTCCTTTGTTGATGGACTACATTTTCTAAGCACTCTCCCAATGAATCTCAACCTGGTACCCGCCTTACCAACAATTAATTTTATATGATCATTCCACTTCAAATCGTTCCGCACGCATACTCCCAGATATTTTACAGACGTAACTGCTACCAGTGTTTGTTCCGCTATCATATAATCATACAATAAAGGATCCTTCTTTCTATGTATTCGCAATACATTACATTTGTCTATGTTAAGGGTCAGTTGCCACTCCCTGCACCAAGTGCCTATCCGCTGCAGATCTTCCTGCATTTCGCTACAATTTTCTAATGCTGCAACTTCTCTGTATACTACAGCATCATCCGCGAAAAGCCGCAAGGAACTTCCGACACTATCTACTAAGTCATTTATATATATTGTGAAAAGCAATGGTCCCATAACACTCCCCTGTGGCACGCCAGAGGTTACTTTAACGTCTGTAGACGTCTCTCCATTGATAACAACATGCTGTGTTCTGTTTGCTAAAAACTCTTCAATCCAGCCACACAGCTGGTCTGATATTCCGTAGGCTCTTACTTCGTTTATCAGGCGACAGTGCGGAACTGTATCGAACGCCTTCCGAAAGTCAAGAAAAATAGCATCTACCTGGGAGCCTGTATCTATTTTTGTGTGTTTCTACCTTTCCAGTAAGTCTCTGTACCGTGTTTCACATTGTCTTAGCTTTGTTTGATGATCCCACAATAAGTTTGTCATTTTCCCTTAATTTTGCTTCCCTTATTACACGACTCAGAGTTAGCTTGTATTTTTTGAAATAGTGAGCAAATTCAGGACCGCTATCTGTTTTTGATAGTACATAAAGTTCTCTTCTTCTTGTACATGATACTTTGATCCCTCATGTAATCCAAGTTTTGGGTTTTCTGGGGCCTTGACAAATTATTTTCTACTGCACTAATGTCCATAGTAAGGAAATACTGGCCATATTCTACTCAAGTTCATGTTTCAATATTTCCCACAGAAAAACAGTATTTTTGGATAATTTGGTCTCATCAGCTACTTTAATCAAATGTCCTGGATTCCAATGTATTGTAAGCTTCTCTGTCTTGGCTGAAGGTTTTGAGTTTTGTCACACTGCTGTAATCTTATATGAAAGAGGACTGTGGTTGTTAAGTTCATAATCATTAGTAAGCCTACTCTTGCTGTCACCTTCTGTTTCTGGCTCCATTTTTGGTATCACAGTTATTTTATGTCTTGTATTGTAACTCTTAAGCCTATCATCATCATCACTATCTGACTCCAATCAAAAAACAATTTACATTTTGCAAATTTATTTCCATAGCTAATGTTTCGGCCTGTGACATATAAAGTTCTGCACAAACAGTTCTGTACTCTACAACTCTTGTTATGGCTGCATATAGTGCCATATCTGGCACATTATATATATATATATATATATATATATATATATATATATATATATATATATATAAAATGGAAGGAAACATTCCACGTGGGAAAAATTATATATAAAAACAAAGATGAGGTGACTTACCGAACAAAAGCGCTGGCAGGTCGATAGACACACAAACAAACACAAACATACACACAAAATTCAAGCTTTCGCAACAAACTGTTGCCTCATCAGGAAAGAGGGAAGGAGAGGGGAAGACGAAAGGAAGTGGGTTTTAAAGGAGAGGGTAAGGAGTCATTCCAATCCCGGGAGCGGAAAGACTTACCTTAGGGGGAAAAAAGGACAGGTATACACTCGCACACACGCACATATCCATCCACACATACCATGTATATATATATATATATATATATATATATATATATATATATATATATATATATAAACTAACCTATTTATAATTGTTCACAGATGCAATTTCCCCCTAGAAATAATATAAACACTGAAATGAAATGTTTACTGTAACAAATACAACTGTCTGTATGAACAAACATGGGTACAAACAGCACACAGCACAAAGCAAAGATTAATACTGTGTAATTTCTTTCTCTCCCAACAGCTCATCTTGACCATGTATCACATCTGTCGCAAAATGCAGTTTCGAATGCTCAAAATATGAGTTTCACAAATAGAAAAGTGGTATGTGCCTAATCTGTCCCAGTAAGCAGTAAGAGGTTATGATTATAAGTCAAGTTTGAAATGAAATTGTCTTTACAGTGTAGTAAGAAATCAATTGGATCCAAACTACCATCTCCGGGTAAACTTTCCATTGGCATACTAGAAAAACCATTACAACCTGTATTAAACACCTGTATTAGTCACACCTTCATATAAACTACATAATTGTTTTAGAACATAAAGAAAATTATTCTCTAAACAAGACACACTAGGCTGGTTAGTTGATTTGGGAGAGGAGAACAGCGAGGTAGTTGGTTTCATGATCTAAGATGGCAGAAATCAAAGGAGGAACAACACAAACAGCACATTCCAGTAAAGGGGGAGGTATAAAGCACAAAAAAGAGGGAAAAGGGATGTCAGGGCAGCAGGGGCAGGAAAGAACAGGAGGATGTTGGGTGGAAACAGGGATAGCATGGGTGTTCCACAAATGTTATGCATGGTGGGGCACCAGCACCACCACCAACCTGTCCCGACCCTCACATCATACCATTATCATGACGCAATAGGGGCAACCCAAGGGAAGAAGACACAAGAAAATGGGAAACAAAACAGCACAACGCACCAAACAAAATGTGGGGAAAAGGCGGGTAGAACCTGGTCTGTGTGGAGGCAATGACAAGGCCTCCATAACCAATGCCTGTGCTAACTGAGGGACTGAAATTCCAAAGGAAAATTCAACGACTTATAGGTAAGGGTACAAACCATTTTTGTGAATAAAACTGAGGTCAGAAATGCAAGGGTCGTCCACTAAAACCCAAGACAGGCAGGTGGGAGGGCATATTTAGTGCAAAGGGCCAAAAGGCAGGGGCAGTCCAGCAAAATATTGATTACCATGAGGGGAGCCCCAAAGTACAAAGTTGGGGGGGGGGGGGGGGGGAGGGGAGGGGGAGTGGTGGCTCATTGCAGAGTAAAAAACAGTGGGTCAACCTGGTATGGCCAATATGAAGATGGCAGAGGATGGTAGATTCCCACCAGGGGAGGCAGAGGGAAGACCACCACATAGTGGGAGTCTCCTTGAGGGCACAAAGTTTATTAGACAGAGGGATAGCCTCCCAAGAGTCAGCCCACAATTGAGCAAAATGGGATTTGATGTAAAGCCGCAAATTTGCCCCCAGAGGGGTCATGGAGAATTGGGATAGGTGGCCAGCGCCCTGAGCCAGATGATCAGCAAGTTCGTTACCTCGGATACCCACATAGCTAGGAATCCAAAGAAAATCAACAAAACAAGCAGCATCATCAAGATCAGCAAGAAAGTCATGGATGACAGAGACCAAGGGGTGGTGGTGAAAACCCCTAGTGATAGCTTGAAGGACACTTATTGAATCCATACATAATAAAACTCGGGTGAGTGACGACTGTTTAATGAAGCAGAGAGCCTGATAGATGGCCATCAATACCGCAGTAAACACCCCACATGTGGCAGGCAAGAGATGGTATTCTGTGCCAACAGATGTTAAAACATATCCTACATGATCGTCAGATTTAGAGCCATCGGTGTAAAAAACAATGGCATTCTGAAACTCACATAAGAGTGTTCAGTACAAACAATGGAACACAATTTGAATGATGGAGGCTTCCTGACTGTGGAAGAGATCCATCCAAATCCATGGTCAAGGAACTAACCAAGGGCAAGGGGGGGGGGGGCAGGGGGGGGGGCAGGAGAGAACATGCGGAAGAGGACAAGGAGGGGAGATGGAAGCCACAGTGGAGAGAAGGGAGATGGAGCCCAACCAGCAAATCCACTAGACGACTCACAGCAGGTGGGTGATGGCCCAAAGCTGCAGAAAGAATAGAATAGGATGGGTGAGCATGGGAAGAGCAGATAGTGATGGCACAGGAAACCAGGAGCTGGGACTGCTGAATCAAAAGGGGAGGGATCACAGCATCAACCGAAAGACTATTGATAGGGCTAAACAGATACCATGATGGTGAACTGGGTCTCAGAGGAGTGCTGTGGAAGAGGCAGCTGATCCATAAAGTTAACAACCATAGTCCTGAAAAGACAGAACTAATGCCCAGGAAAGGCAGAAAAGGGTTGAATGATCAGCACCCCAAGAGGGCAAAGAAGCGAAGAACACTAAGTTTACCAAAACAGCCAACCTTCAGATGATGAATATGGGGCAACCAAGTAGGCTTGTTGACAGAAAGGAGACCCAAAAAACTGAACTGTGGGACCACAGTTAGACATTGGGTTTCAAGGTAGAGCTACAGATCAGCATGGACCATAATACAGCAACAGAAATGCACCACCCTCGAATTAAGAGGAGAGAATTGAAAACTGTGAGTGAGTCCATGCAGAAGTGTGTCAGATGGCACCATGGAACTGTCATTCCACAGAGGTCACCAAGTGGGAGCTAGCCCGAATACAGATACAGAATAGGGGTGACCAATGGTCCAGCAGAGGCCACAAGTCCATTAATAATGATTACTAAGGAGCCCTGTGGAATGTCCTCCTCCTGGGCCCCCAAAGAGCTGAGAACAATACCAACCTGTAATCTGAATGACCAGTGGGACAGTAACTGGTAAATAAAAATTGGGAGGGGGCCCAAAAGACCGCACTCATGGAGTGTAAGGAGGATGTGATCATGTACGAAAGGTACTACGGAAACAAAGAAAGCTTCATCATAGGTTTAAGAGTAGTCGAATCATAGCTGATAAGGAAAAGCTGAACGAAGCGAAAAAGAGCGTAAAGAGAGCAATGAGAGAAGCATTCAACGAATTCGAACATAAAACATTGGCAAACAATCTAAACAAGAACCCTAAAAAGTTTTGGTCATGTGTAAAATCGGTAAGCGGATCTAAATCCCCTATTCAGTCACTCGTTGACCACGATGGCACCGAAACAGAGGACGACTGAAGAAAGGCAGAAATACTGAATTCAGTGTTCCGAAACTGTTTCACTGCGGAAAATCGTAACACGGTCCCTGACTTCAGCCGTCGCACGGACGCCAAAATGGAAAATATTGAAATAAACGATATCGGAATTGAAAAACAACTGCTATCACTTAGTAGCGGAAAAGCATCCGGACCAGACGAGATACCCTTAAGATTCTACAGTGATTACGCTAAAGAACTTGCCCCCTTTCTATCAGCAATTTATCGTAGATCGCTGGAAGAACGTAAAGTACCTAGCGACTGGAAGAAAGCGCAGGTCGTTCCCATTTTCAAGAAGGGTCATAAATCAGATGCGAATAATTATAGGCCTATTTCACTTACGTCAATCTGTTGTAGAATAATGGAACATGTTTTGTGTTCTCGTATTATGACGTTCTTAGATAATACAAATCTCCTTCATCATAACCAACATGGATTCCGCAAACAGAGATCATGTGAAACTCAGCTTGCCCTATTTGCCCAAGAAATTCACAGTGCCGTAGACACTGGCGAGCAGATTGATGCCGTATTCCTGGACTTCAGGAAGGCGTTTGATACGGTTTCGCACTTACGTTTAGTGAAAAAACTACGAGCTTACGGAATATCGGACCAGGTTTGTGATTGGATTCAGGATTTCCTAGAAGAAAGAACACAACATGTCATTCTTAATGGTTCAAAATCTGCAGATGTAGAGGTAATTTCGGGAGTACCGCAGGGAAGCGTGATAGGACCTTTATTGTTTACAATATACATAAATGACTTAGTTGACAACATCGGTAGCTCCGTGAGGCTATTTGCAGATGACACGGTTGTCTACAAGAAAGTAGCAACATCAGAAGACTCGTACGTACTCCAGGAGGACCTGCAGAGGATTAATGCATGGTGCGACAGCTGGCAGCTTTCCCTAAACGTAGATAAATGTAATATAATGCACATACATAGGGGCAGAAATCCATTCCAGTACGATTATGCCATAGGTGGTAAATCATTGGAAGCGGTAACGACCGTAAAATACTTAGGAGTTACTATCCGGAGCGATCTGAAGTGGAATGATCACATAAAACAAATAGTGGGAAAAGCAGGCGCCAGGTTGAGATTCATAGGAAGAATTCTAAGAAAATGTGACTCATCGACGAAAGAAGTAGCTTACAAAATGCTTGTTCGTCCGATTCTTGAGTATTGCTCATCAGTATGGGACCCTTACCAGGTTGGATTAATAGAAGAGATAGACATGATCCAGCGAAAAGCAGCGCGATTCGTCATGGGGACATTTAGTCAGCGCGAGAGCGTTACGGAGATGCTGAACAAGCTCCAGTGGCAGACACTTCAAGAAAGGCGTTACGCAATACGGAGAGGTTTATTATCGAAATTACGAGAGAGCACATTCCAGGAAGAGATGGGCAACATATTACTACCGCCCACATATATCTCGCGTAATGATCACAACGAAAAGATCCGAGAAATTAGAGCAAATACGGAGACTTACAAGCAGTCGTTCTTCCCACGCACAATTCGTGAATGGAACAGGGAAGGGGGGATCAGATAGTGGTACAATAAGTACCCTCCGCCACACACTGTAAGGTGGCTCACGGAGTATAGATGTAGATGTAGATGTAGATGTAGATGTAGATGTAGATGTGATGGTGCCATGCTGTGTTAGGCCTTACGAAGATTGAAGCAAACTGCAACAAGATGGCAGCATTGAGAAAAGGTCTGCTGAACTGCTGTTTCCAATCAAAGCATATGATCGATTGCAGACTGTTCCTCCCAAAAGCTGCACTGCTAAGTAGATGAAAGGTCCTGAGATTTAAGGGCACAACTGAGACGATGAGCCACCATCCATTCTAGTAACTTGCAGGGGACAACTGTCTGGCTGACTGGCCGGTAACTGTCAAGGGACAACAGATTCTTGCCAGGTTTAGGACAGGACTCACAATACTGTCTCTCCACTGAGAGGCGAAAATGCCTTGGAGCCAAATATGGTTAAAAACCTGCAGGAGATATTGGCGTTGTGGAGAAATGAGGTGTTTAAGAAACTGGTTATGGATGGAACTAGGGCCAGGAGGTGAATCATGGGAATAAGAGGGGGCCAAAAGAAGCTCCGATTCAGTAAATGGTTCACTGGACGATTCTGCCTCAGAAGGGGTAAAATATAAGTGAGAAGCTTCAGCCCACTATTTCAAGAGGAGGACTGCAGGTGAATATGAGGCTGACACAGATGTCATCACAAAATGGATCACGAGGTGTTCTCTGAGAATTAATGGATCCTTACAAAGACCATCTGGAAGGGCAAGGCCCAGAATGGAAGACTGCGGCTGGTAACCTTGGAGAGTGCGGAGTGTAGGCCACATCTGTGATGAAGGGAAACAAGAACTTACAGAGGTGACAAAGCATTTCTAACACACCCCTTTGCTCTGATTGATAAAGTAATGGGCTTTGCCACAAAGAAGTTTAAAGGTAATAAGACCAGTGGAGGACTAGTGACACTTAGGATGTAGCAAGGCATGACAGCAATCACAGATAGCGGTGGCAATGACCTTGCTCCACCATAGAACTGGCCGACCGTGAATGGGGCCTGTCAAGTGGGGAACAGCAATGCTAGCAGTGTGGATTACCTTATCGGACAGAGCACGGATGACTTCATCAATACAACCTGACAAAGAAGGTGGAAATACAACTTGGGAGGTATATAGAGGTCAATCAGCATGATGAAAAGCCCAGTGGGGTAACTGAGCCATTGTGAGGGGGAAAGGGAATGAGAGAATCAATGGTAAGTGGTCATTATCACAGAGGTCATCATGTGGTGACCAGTGTAAGGAAGGAAGAAGGGGATGGGAAGAGAGTGAAAGATCAGTGACAGAGAAAATGCTATATGCAGCTCTAAAATGAGTAGAGGAACCATCATTAAGAAGGCACAGGTCGTGGTCTGCAAGAAATTGGTCAATGAGAAGCCCCCTACTAGATGAAAAAGCACTGCCTCACAAAGGGTGACGGGAATTAAAATCTGCAAGGCAGAGAAAGGGAGAGGAAAGGGGGGGGGGGGGGGGGAGTTGCTGAAGGAGGGCAGTAGGGCAGCAGATATAGGTAGTCTGTCAAAAGGGAGACAGAGACTACGAACCTTGACTGCAGAGTGGACCTAACCAGCAACTGCTTCCAATGGTATGCAATGGGATCCATGTACTAACAATATCCTTCCAGACCAATGTGTAGGTGCCACTGGAAATCCTCAAAGGGCCAATCTGATTCCCACAGAAAGCACATAACCTATGAAGGGTCAGTGAGTGAGCATCAGCAAAATGAAATTCCTGGAGAATGACAAGCTGCTGCTGAATAGAAGGTAATAGGGGATTGCATCTCTGGGAGCTGACAGTAGTATCCATTACAGTTCCATTGAATAAGCATGGAATGGGTATCAAAATTGGAGGTGAATGGGCTGTAGTGAATCACGATGCCAGGTCACCATCTGTCATCAATGAGGATAAGGCGACATCCATAAGTAAGAGGTCAGTCTGAGGTTGCAAGAGAGGAGATAGCAGCCCTGGGTGCACCAGGGGCCTTGTCCTTGGACTTACATTATTTCTTCTTCTTCTTCTTCTTCTTCTTCTCCTCCTCCTCCTCCTCCTCCTCCTCCTCTTTCACAGGTTGAGGAGGGCAGAGCACAAAGGGAGAGGCGGCTTCTGCAAGATGTGGAACTGAAAGAGGGAGAATGACCTTGGGGTGCACATACTGTGTGTCCCAGGGCCAAGTTGTGATAGCAGGCCTCTGGCCTGAGACACGCTGGGACCCAGGAGCGAGCCCCATCACCGCTTGGAGTGAAGATGAGGGGCACTTTTTCGACCAGGGAGGGGGAACAGTACCCATAGGGGAGGGTGTGGAAACTGCAGGGAAGAGGATGAGGAGGGGGGATGGGACTGGGGTAAGGGAGAGGGAGAACAGACATAACAGAGGCAAAAGTAGAATTCATTGACACAGGATAAAGTCCGTCAAATTTCTGACGAGCCTCAGTGTAAGACAAATGATCCAGGGACTTATACTCTTGTACCACCTTTTCTTTCTTGTAAGTTGGGCACTCTGGTGAGCATGGAGAGTGATAGTCATGACAATTAACACATATGGGTGGTGGAACACAGGGGCTCCCCTCATGGAATGGGTGTCCACAATCACCACATGGAGGGTTTGTGGTACATCGAGAAGACATGTCTGAAACACAGTCACCAAAAGCACTTAATGAGTGATGGGATGTATGGCTTCAAGTCACACGAATAACACACAACCTTTACCTTCTCTGGGATGGTATCTCCCTCAAAAGTCAGAATAAAGGTGCCAATATTGGTACAATTGTTCTTACAACCTTTCTACACACACTGAACAAAATGAACGCCCCATCCTTCCAGATTGGCCTCATCCGTTTGAAGGATGTGATCCCTATGAAAAGTGACTCCCTGGACCATATTCAATGGACACCAGGATGTCAGCAAGATGACAACAAGCATGAAGAGCTGCAGATTGGGTAGCTTTGATCAACTGGGAACCCGATCATATCTTACTGAGAGACTCCTCTTCACCAAACTTGTCTTCAATATTTTCTACAAAAGATAACACCTTTGTGGCAGTGAATGTGTCCTTGTCTGTCCTATTACAGACCAGGTAGCGGGGAAAGTGTTTCACCCCAAGCTGGTGAGCCTGGTCTCTTCTCAGGGTGTAGCCAGGAAAGGTAAGGTCACAGGGTCATATGAAGCAGCATTCAATGATCCAATACCAACTGAAGAGGCAGCAATAGGAGAGTAGTCAGAGTTTTGGAGTTTGATGCATTTCTTACGCAAAGCCTCTGCCCTTATACCACCCACTCTCGTCAAAGGCTCTCCTGATGGGCACCACCTGGCCACAGCAATGGCAATCTGACATGGCAGCCGGCAACAGCTCATGTATAAGTGTGATCCCTGTGTTGTCAGGAGGCTCAGTCAGATGGGTACATAACAGCCCTCCCATGGGGACTGGCACCACATGCTGATGACCATGCAGAGTGGAAGGGGGCTGTGGTGGGGAAGGAAGGGGGGGGGGCACATGAATCCATGTCGAAGGTGCTACGGAGGGAGCCCCACCCAAAGTGATTCACACTACAAAGAGAAAATTTAGAAGTGGACATCAAACCCAAAGGAAGACCAAAAATGCCAAAAAGGAAGGATGAAAGAGAAAACGTAATGAATATAGGAAACCAGATGGATAGCCAGATCAACCAAAGTAAGAACATTGACAGACGGGAAGATGAGGGCAATGGGGAAGGAGCGAGGATGAGGAGGAGGAGGGGCACAGGTGAGGAAATGCAGCCCAGGAAGGAAGAATGGGCTGCAATAGCTCAGGATCCTGTGGACATCATGCACGAACCCACAAAAGAATTGTTAGCCCCCTGGGGGACAAGAGACACTATTTTTACATACACTATCCTTTTCTGAAATGGTCTTTTGAACATTACAAAATTTTGTTTGAATAAGTATTATTAACAGATACAACTCCACTACTAAAATTACAATCTATTTCTGAAATCTCACCTCACAAATTTACTTACAGATAAGTTACTTCCTGATTAATAATCTAAACACTGGAATCTGTGTTTGTAACTCAGTCTTTTAATTCTGTAATTTTAGAATTCTCAGTGTAAATTTGTACACTCAATTCATTTCTGCTGGCAAGGATTTGACTACTTAGTTCACCTCAGAAGACCAGAATTTGCTTTCCTAGGTCCAATCTAACAGTGTCACAACTTATACAAAACGTATTTCCTAAAGTGTCATTGTTTTTTGGTATGGTAATTCATTTTTTAAAGCTTCCCTGCTTTCAGTAATTTGGTTGCCTATAACTTCTCTGTTTTCAGTAATTCAGTTGCTTGGAGCTACTTTGTCATCAGAAATTCAGTTATTTGTTACAGTAATTTGATTGCTTGTATCAATAATTTGCTTGCCTATAGTATCACACATTCTAGTTAAAACCCTTATCGTTCTTGTTGTTTCTCTAATAAATCGTACCAACACTGATCTGTTATCTGAATCTACTGAATATTCCAAACTCAGATTCTGAAGTCCTAAGCCTGAATTGTCTTCCAGAAGCATATCCTGAACTGGACCAATTTTCTCTTTCCTTAACATCATTTTCAAAATTTAACCAATAATGTAAGTTAGCACATAAATTGTTTCTCATGCCAAAATAATGTCACAAGTAGGCCTAATAACTTTCCAATCACTTTTCTTTTTCTAATATGATAATGAAACAAGGAATCTGTAATTATGTACTTAATTCAGTTGCGTGTACACAACACCCTCCCCCAGTCCTACTGTTCACAAGTCTTGATTATTCTTCCATTTCATCTCCGCTCTGTTGGCTTTTGTAATCATCATAAAATTCTTATTCCTTTCACTTTTAATTTATCTCAAAAACATGTCAGATTAATGTTTCTTTGTAATTATCGTGGATAATGCACTTCTTCAATGCTGACTATTCAATGATCTGTCTTTGAACCAGACATTGATGATCATTCTTAATTGGCTGTATCAAATCGCACATCTACGTCTGAAATTCAAAGTTATTACTTAGCTGATTACCTTGTTGATCATCTTGTCATTTGTAGGGAATGATGCTGGTCACAGATTCTGTTCTCATATGAAGAAACATTGACTGATGAAAGGGCTAACATTCAGATGACTTCCAAACAACTTTGAAATAGGGGGAGTAACTTTGGGACAGCACATAATTTAATTTTCACCATTTGAATTAACCATGAAGTAGTCACACTTGGCCTGACAGTCTGCATGGATGTAATTTTTTTCTTTCTTTTTAATGTCATTAGATCTAGGAGTCACATGATCTGTAAACTTTCCTACAATCACCAGCACTACATCACTCATTTGCTTAATCTGGATTGGAGCAGCAGTGGTGGAATGGTCAACAATTGCGGGCTCACATTCCCAATGAGCAACAGTGTTACATGTAATCTGCGGTGTTGGCTTTAGGACTAATAGTAAAAGGTAAGTCATTATAGCTATATTATTGTCAATATTCAAGTGGTTTCTTATTATTGCAGTGTTACCTTCTATTAGTTACATTGTTTTGTTGGGTTCAGGTTAGTTAATCATTTTATTTATATATTTTTTGTAAAATGGATGCGTACAAAAGAGTCTGAAAGAATTAGAAAGTTACTTGCTGAGGTTTTGGCACAGAGATCATGAAGGTGACTATGATGTTGAATGTGAAGAAAGTGTAGATACGGTAGAAGAGCAAGCTGAAAATTCTGATACAGAACAAGAGGTTCCTGATGGTGAAGATGCTATTGACAACATCACAAACAATCCAGTGTATGTTGGAAAGGATCAGTTTAAGAAATGGAATAAAAATGTACCTCCAAAAAATGTTAGAACGAGGTCCAAAAATATAATACCCCATCTTCCTGGTGTGCAGCCTACTGTAAGACATCTGTAAACACCTAAACAAATTTGGAAGCACCTTTTTACTGATTATATTATCAGCACGATAGTAGAAAACACAAACCTGTTTATCGAGTCCCAGAGAAAGAAATTTTCCAAACACAGGGCCTGCAATGTTACAACTGCAAGGGAAATTCAAGCTCTAATAGGTATATTGTACTTGGCTCAAATGATGAAGGCTAACCATCTGAATGGAGATGATCTATAGAAGACTCTTGGCAACATGCATTCTTGTATCACGTATTCCTAAGAAAGATGGAAATGTCATACAGGTGTTCAGTCTTCACCATGATGACAGCATTGATGAAGAGATGGGTAAAGCAGAAATGATAGTCACATATAACAAGATGAAAGGAGGCATAGACATGTGTGGAAAGTTAAATGCTGTCTACAGTTACGCAAGACACTCTCGCTGATGACCTATGGTCATATTTTATTCCTTACTGAATGTTGGAGATATCAATTCTTTAGTGATTCATACTGCTAACAACCCAAACAGCTGCACTCCACAAAGGTATTTTTTGTGCCAGTTGTCTTATGAGCTTGTAACAGAACATGTGCGAGTTTGAGCTGCATGAGCAACAAAGTGTCTAATATTCCTTCCAGAATTTGTGAAATTTTCCAAATTAAAGCAAAAACAAGGCCCAATGAACATCCTAACACACAGAGTGGAAGTTGTGTATACTATGACACGAGGAAGAACAGATTTACCAGGTACAGCTGCTGCATTTGTAGTAAATATCTCTGTTTGGAACATGCAAGTGTTATTTACTCAGAATGTGTAAAAATGGAAGACCATGAGTTAATTATATAAAATGAAGAACAATTGTCACCAATGTGTGCCTTGCATTCTGTTTAAAATATTATTGCACATCTTTTTCATATCCACAAATAAATATTGTAACGTAATTGGAATTTTACAATTTCAGTGGAACTGGACAGAATTTATAGCTTTCTAAAATATACGTACTTAGCACATTAAAACTGAGCATAGCAAGTTGCATATTCTCAATTACTTTATTTTTACTTATAAATCTACATTTATTGCCATCCAGACTGACAGTTTGCAGCAACTACTAACAATATGAAATTTGCAAGATTGGTTGTTTCTGGGAAACTTTCACATGCCAGTAGGAAATTGTGCATATACATAATAATATGTATTTATTTTGAGGATTACATGCTCTGACACCTCATATCATAATAGATTTAATTTAATCTGCATTTTTTACTTTATCACCTCAAAATTATAAAAAGTCAGCCACAGGTAGGATAATTTTGGGACTATCTCAAAGTTAATCACAAGTGTTATTCTGAGCATTTTTTTCACCTTTTTTCAGTGTCTTAGCTGATCAATGGTACCCAGAAATCCAAAAAAATACTATTGGAACATGACCAAACAATTACCAATGGGAAAGGTTGAGTGAAATGTTGCAATTGAAATTCAACCTAGCCAATGTAGAACTATGTTGAACCTTGTCTTATTGACATTTCTGGCACTGTAAAAATTATCTCAAAAGGGATAATTAAGTATGCAGAGATGATACAAAATTTACATAACTGTGAGGCATGCAAATCATTAATGATGTGTGGAAATGCAGCAGAGTATATTGGCAAATTCACAATGCTGCCACAGCACCGCCATGTTGAAAGATGCCTACTGCTTATTTGTATCTATCATGTCCAAGTTTCTCTCTAAAACCAGCTGTGTTGATACAACTATTGTGATTGGACCAAAATTTATGCTACACAGCTGGGAGTGGGCATCTTACTCCCAAGAAACATGCACCTAGACACTGAAAATGGGACCGAGTGCCTACCAGTACATGCCCTATCAAAATCACCACACTTACCATCAAAAATCTTCACACTCAGTTCTAATAGACATGAAAAGGATTGAAAAGGAGACACTGACTTCATAGAACTGATAGGTTTATTGTCTGTAGTACAAGGCATGGCGCACATTCCAAACACCTCTGTCAAAAATTACTGACATTCACTCTTATTTCAGCTTGTTATTACTTTTCTGAGGCAATCATTGCTTCTACTGACTTTTGCTAATATTGATGAGGTCTCAGTCCATTCCATGAACACTGCAACATTTAACAGATTTAGTGAACTTCTCACAGCTAACAGACTTAGTGAACTTCTCACAGCATGCAGGCACATATCGTCCAAACTTATCTGACCTCTAGTCATGATCCCACTGCTCCTTGCCTTCCGCACCACTCGTGACTGCTATTGCCAACCCAAATCTCTCAATCACTGAGGGTTCCAAGTGCTAGGCTGCTATGAGTAAGGTATAGATATTGATACTCCAGGAGTAACTATTTGTGTAACTTTGCATCTCTCACCTTAAATGTTTTCAAAATTTTGAAAAAAAAGAGAAAAGAAAAACTCTTTTTCCCTGTGGGACACACTGGAAGGAAACTCTCCCTTCCCAAATTCTGAAGAATTTACTGCAGTGGTATCCTCAGGATGAATAGCCTAGAAAACATTAATAAGAAAACACCATTCATATCGTAACTCGTCCCTCTTAACTTTTGAATAACATTTTACAATGACACATGAAATGTAGCTGTAGAAAAACACAAAAATATTTAGTTTTCAATTTAAAGGAATTTGAAAATATAGTCTGTGTTTCACATAAACCAAACCTGAAAAAGATAGATCACAATAGCCCAAAAAATACCCATTAAAATACACTCCTGGAAATTGAAATAAGAACACCGTGAATTCATTGTCCCAGGAAGGGGAAACTTTATTGACACATTCCTGGGGTCAGATACATCACATGATCACACTGACAGAACCACAGGCACATAGACACAGGCAACAGAGCATGCACAATGTCGGCACTCGTACAGTGTATATCCACCTTTCGCAGCAATGCAGGCTGCTATTCTCCCATGGAGACGATCGTAGAGATGCTGGATGTAGTCCTGTGGAACGGCTTGCCATGCCATTTCCACCTGGGGCCTCAGTTGGACCAGCGTTCGTGCTGGACGTGCAGACCGCGTGAGACGACGCTTCATCCAGTCCCAAACATGCTCAATGGGGGACAGATCCGGAGATCTTGCTGGCCAGGGTAGTTGACTTACACCTTCTAGAGCACGTTGGGTGGCACGGGATACATGCGGACGTGCATTGTCCTGTTGGAACAGCAAGTTCCCTTGCCTGTCTAGGAATGGTAGAACGATGGGTTCGATGACGGTTTGGATGTACCGTGCACTATTCAGTGTCCCCTCGACGATCACCAGTGGTGTACGGCTAGTGTAGGAGATCGCTCCCCACACCATGATGCTGGGTGTTGGCCCTGTGTGCTTCGGTCGTATGCAGTCCTGATTGTGGCGCTCACCTGCATGGCACCAAACACGCATACGACCATCATTGGCACCAAGGCACAAGCGACTCTCATCGCTGAAGATGACACGTCTCCATTCGTCCCTCCATTCACGCCTGTCGCGACACCACTGGAGGCGGGCTGCACGATGTTGGGGCGTGAGCGGAAGACGGCCTAATGGTGTGCGGGACCGTAGCCCAGCTTCATGGAGACTGTTGCGAATGGTCCTCGCCGATACCCCAGGAGCAACAGTGTCCCCAATTTGCTGGGAAGTGGCGGTGTGGTCCCCTACGGCACTGCGTAGGATCCTACGGTCTTGGCGTGCATCCGTGCGTCGCTGCGGTCCGGTCCCAGGTCGACGGGCACGTGCACCTTCCGCCGACCACTGGCGACAACATCGATGTACTGTGGAGACCTCACGCCCCACGTGTTGAGCAATTCGGCGGTACGTCCACCCGGCCTCCCGCATGCCCACTATACGCCCTCGCTCAAAGTCCGTCAACTGCACATACGGTTCACGTCCACGCTGTCGCGGCATGCTACCAGTGTTAAAGACTGCGATGGAGCTCCGTATGCCACGGCAAACTGGGTGACACTGACGGCGGCGGTGCACAAATGCTGCGCAGCTAGCGCCATTCGACGGCCAACACCACGGTTCCTGGTGTGTCCGCTGTGCCGTGCGTGTGATCATTGCTTGTACAGCCCTCTCGCAGTGTCCGGAGCAAGTATGGTGGGTCTGACACACCGGTGTCAATGTGTTCTTTTTTCCATTTCCAGGAGTGTACATTCACAAATATCACAAACAGTGTCCAATACAGATGGTAATTCAAATAGCAAATAAGGTAAAGTTATTCAAATATATGAATATTATTTCCACATACAAGTGTAAAAAATTATATACATTGTGGAATTTTATTCATGAAAAATTATTATTTTCTCAGAATTGCCTTACTTTATAGTGATTGTTGCTAATTATATGAAAGTTAACTAGACTATCAAACTGAACTTTAATGAAAATCAGAAACACATTATTCATAGAAATTAGAAACAGTTTGTGTCTCAAAAATTCAAATTTGCAATAAATTTGATTTAACTTAATGTGGTAGTTATTTTAATTTTTTTTTTTTTACTTAATATCATGTACTGTGGTTTAATTGACTCATGGAGATCCTGCACACATTTCACAACACAGTATCACCTGCAACGACATCGTGCCCATGTGTGCGTATAATGGTGGTAGCAGCTAGCAGTTTCACTCCACTCAGCTACCCGGTGCATTCGTCACAATCTCCCTCCAGTCTGCACCAAATACTGACACCAATCTCCACTGAAGCACCCAAACAATGGCCACTATGTAGCTGGGAATCAGCTCTGCTCACTGCCATTGAGGTTGCCACGCTGCCACTGCCCCCTGGTGATGACTCTGCAATTAGCTATGCTTGTGCCATTCTGAGCACTGTCGAAGACTTCTGAATTTGTTGCTGCTGCACTGAAGCCATCTTGCTGTCTGTGACTACAGATTTTCCTAGTGGCACCTCACAATACTACAGCCTTGGACTTGTCCATGTGCCTCCGTGTCATGCCGAATTGTTCACTTTGCCACCTCTCACTGTAGGTTGTAATGTATCCCTGCCATTACAGTATTTGTGATGGTTCTGCTCCCGCTAGTGACAAGTTGGACTGCTGGCTGTCACTGGTGATGAGTGTCTAGTGACAAATGAGCAAGAGTCATATGCTGCTTCAATGTTCACATGCTTCCTAGCTGTCTCAAGCTAAATGGTGCATCACACCATAATGTGTGTCTGAAAAACACTAGGCCACAACTTCACCTAGTCTATCACAGATCTATTACACACATTTAATTGCCCTAACTGTGCTGACTATGGGCACCAATCTAAACTATTTAAATTTCACATGTCAATAGCACTTCACAGATTACAACAAGAATTTCACACAGGTGTACAAATTACATTATTCCTTACAATATCACAGTTTCTTCTTTTCTTTATACCATCTCACATCTTTAGTTGTCAGATATAGTTTCATTGTCAAAATATCATTTAATGTTTCCCACATGCTCTTTTCTGTGCAAATTCCCTTAATGTTTGCAAATGTTCCTTCTGGGCTTTGCTGGTTATTAGCAAATTATCAATGTACACAGTTACTTGTTTTCAATAATTCTTCACCCATTGCCCTAGAAAATGTCTTTGCAGATGCCGAAACACATACATTCAACTTGAAATATAACAATGTCTTTCAAATAAAAGTGGTGTGAACATGATGTCATATCTAGGCTTGTAAAATTTTTCTCCCTCTAAATCTTTGAAGTATTTCTTCCATATTTATGGGTTGGTCTCTTTCAGGTCCAAATAGCTTATTTGCTTGTCTTGCATCTACAGCCAAGTGAATCTTCCCATTTCTTTTCATGACCACCATCAAAAGAGCTGTTGAACTGACTCCAGGCTCATTCAATTACTCCGGATTGCATCATCCTTTGGAGCTCCTTTTTGATGGCTTCCTTCCTTGCTTGAGGTATTTTATATGGAGGCACAAAATATGGTTTGTGTAGATTTATTTTGATCCCTGGTTTTTGAATGAGTACCTTTTTATGTTCTCCAGTCAACTTGAATAATTCTCCTCCTCCTCTTGGTACCAACGTCACAATGCCAATAATTTTCGAACACACTTCATCTAGATGAAGTTTATATTGCTGTCCCAATTACTCTAAACTTTTTGTTTTGACCTTGTAAGCCTCTGATACGTCATTTTCACTTCCTTCCGTTTCAACTACTTGGTAGACTCGTGAAAATTTCCTATCAATTGCCATCCTTTTCCTATATCAAATTTTCTTGACTCCACCATATTCTCCTCCTCTTGTCTCATTCCTTCTGTACCTATTTCCAGTCCCTGCTTGGTGAGCCAATCTGATCCGCTAATAAATTCCCCATTTGATACATTCCTCCATCTGTTTTAACTTGTAACATGGACTGACAAATAATTGGTTTTCCAGCTTCTTTCACAGGTCCTTTAATCTTTAAATCTGTCACAGGAACACTTGGTATTTCTGCATTCTCTGCTAATAATGCATTGTAAACATTGTTGGCAACTGCATACAGGGCATTTCCAGAGTCAGAGTTCTTGGTTTTCTTCCATATGTTTCTGTTTTTGTAACCAGTACCATTACTGACTTATCACCAATTACCTCTTTCTTTATCAATTCTGTTTGGTCATCTCTTAATCAGTCTTGTTATTACAAAAACCTTGCCAGTCTCATTCACACTGTAATGTTGCAGACATACTTCATCTACTTCAGGTTGGGAAACACCTGAAACTATAGCCTGTTTTCCATCTGATTACCAGTGAAAGCTTCTGCTCCACTCACTCTCTTGCAAGTGTCACATTTGTTCCCACGTGCATTATGCTCATCTTCCTCCTGTTTGCGGTATCTCTGCTCCCCACAGCTTCTGTATCTGTAGCCATCTCGTCATCTGCCACATGGTGTTCAAACTTCATTTCTTCATTCCATTTTATGCCACCCTTCTGGCTGTGGCTGGGCACTGCCAAAATTTTCTCTAAACACTTCCCCTTGTCTTTCTTCTCTCTCCATTTGGGTGAATATCATCCTTGCTTGATCGATGGACTCAATGATGGTTCCTATTAAGTGCCTGCATGTATTTTTCATTAATCTTTGTACCATACATCTTACAACTGCTCTTGTCATACAGAGTACTTAAGTACTGGTTCCTTTCAAGTTCCTTTTCTAAAAATCCAGTAGATGTCCTATACAGTCTCCTGTTGTATGGGTAGTTGAAAATAGATATTAGTATATCATCCTGTTCGCTTTGTGACCAATATTTATTCAGAAACACTTTCTAAAATTCTTGGTATGACATTCATTTCTTTTCTAACCTCATACCCCAATTATAGGCTTTGTCTTCCATCTGACTCACCATGTACACAGGTTTTGTTTTACTGTCTCAACTTGTAGGTAACAGGCCACTAAAATTTCTAATGGAAGCTATGAGGTGTGGTTTTCCCTTAGATGAAATTTGCTGAATTTGTGACTGTTAAGGAATTCAACCTGTTGGTCATTTTTACTAAGCACAGTTGTTTGTCCAGTATAAGCTCCTAATTCCTATGTTGATTTACTTTTCACTACCACATCGACCTGCTGCTCCACAGTTTGTTGTAACCCTTGTAGACCTTGGGTTACAAGCTACCTTTTTCTGAAATTCATCAACCCTTTTTGGCTGTCTTATCTTGACATTGTGTGGCGTCATTTGTGAGAACTGAAAGCGCTAACACACTATCTTCTAATACAGTTTGCCTTTCGTGAATTTCACTGATTTTGGCCTTTTGCAAGTTCATCTGCCATGTTCATTTCTTATTCACTGCTGACTGTTCCTTTTATCTTTCCTATTTGTTCATTTATGTCCTTTTTACATTTTATTACTAAGCTGTTAATTGTTTGTGGTAGTATTTCCAATTTTTCCTCTACTTTTTAAAATCTTCCTTTGATGCCATTGATGACTACAGTTCTTTAAAATCTTCCTTCATGAAATCCATGATTTGTTTGCTAAAAATTTCCTGATCTTCTCTTCTTCTCTTCTCTAACCTTTCAAAAATTTAATGGCTTAGGCTTTTGTGACACTTACTTTTCATTCTCTGTCTGCCAATCTCTGCTTACTGTGGGTCCTCTTGTTCCCACGGTCAACTGCTTACTTCACCCAAGTTAACATACAACTGAAGACTGAAAATTGGATCATGTGCCTACCAGTACCTGTCCTATCAAAATCACTGCACTTGTCATTAAAAAGTTTCACACTCAGTTCTAATAAATATGAAAAATATTCAAAAGGAGACACTGACTTCATAGAGGTGACAGGTTTATTGTCTCTAGTACAAGGCATGGTACACATTCCTAATATTTCTGCGCACACATACTGACATTCACTCTTATTTCAGCTTGTTATTACTTTTCTGAAGTAATCATTGCTTCTAATGATCTTTGCCAATGACTCACTTCTAATACTGATGAGTTCTCAATCCCAGCCACAAACACTGCATTTAATGGTTTTAGCAAACTTCCCAAGGCACATGGGCACATAACATCCAACCTCATCTGAGCTCCAGTCACCATCCTACTACACCTTGCCTTCCGTGCCACTCGTGACAGCTGCCACCAAACCAAGCTTCTCTATCACTGTAATTTCCCCTGGTAGCAGTGCTCCTGCACTAGGCTCAGATACTGATACTCCAGGGTAACTATATCTGTAACCTTATAATGTCATGGCACTGTTACGTCAAGGTGTATTCACATCTACCTCCACATCAAGGCACAAAGTCAATTCAAGTCATGTGATCTTAACTTGCATGGCTATCCTGAACAGTTTCTTCATGGGAATTGCAATCTTCACAAGATGATTTTCAACTGTATTTACATGCGAAGTACACTTACACAACGAAGTAGCTTATATATGTTGTTGCTAATGTCCACATTTGTAAGAAAATGACGCATATTGGGCCCAAATGGTTTGCAGCTTGCAGGGGATAGCTCATATATTAGACAAGGAAGACTGGAGTGCAAAACAATATAAAAAAAGAATGTCTCTAAAATGTCATTCAGTGGTATAGTGAGGGAATTTCATACACTGTACAAGAGTTTGAGGAAGAGAAATCTGCTTTTTATAAGTATCTTAGAGAGTTAAAGCACCAGTTTTTTCACCTGTTACATCAAATTGCATCCAGAATTAGTAAAAGGAATATAGTTTTACAACCCACCATCACACCCTGTTAAAAACTGGTTTCTGTAATTATTAGTTGCCAGAACGCTGCAAATTTTTGTGCATTAGTCTTATCTCCCTCAAACCTTTCCCTGCAAGATTTATAGGTTTTCTTTATATCCTGCGTATGGCTTTTAATGTACCTAATCAACATTTAGGTTAGATAGTGAAACTGCATAAATATTGACCACTCATGCTTGCAAAACTGTTTCAAACACAATCCAGATACCTACCTAACAATAAATAAGCCTGCCATAAACATATATTTAGACAAACAGCTTTAACACATTACTTCTTGTATACATAATTAAAAAGCATTTTCAGTCCATTTCTTTATGAAACCTTACAAATCCCTGATAACATACAAATAAATTCCATTTATTAATCAATTACAATGCCTGATGAAGCAGCCAGAAAGTGAGGAAGAAATCAAATGAAACTTCACAGGTTGAAAAAGTATGCAGAGTTATTTCGCTGATTACAAAATCAAGTCAAATTTACAAAGAACTTTGCAGTAGACACCCACTTGTCAGTATGATGTTGCAGACCCTCTGGGCTGGATGCATGCACTGATTCAGTTGGGAAGAGTGTCATAAAAATGGCTGTATCCTCCTGAGGCAAGCTATCCCACCACTATTGTAACTGGTTCTTGATACCATGGACAATGGCACTGGGACTGAGTTGACGTCCCAGCTGGTCACACCAACGTTCTATCAGGGACAGATCTATGGATTTTGCTGGCTACAGAAATACCTCAGCAAGCATGCACACAGTTCAAAGAGATATGTGCTATGCATGGATGAGCAATGTACTGTTGGAAAATGGCACCAAATACTGTCGCATGAGACACAACACATGAGGTTGCAGAATGTCTATGGTATACTATTGTCCATCAGAGTTCCTTCCCTCACTATCAGCCATGACCTGAAGTTATAAGAGATGGCTTCCCACAATGTAATATCAGGAGTAGTACTGCTGTGCCTCTCCAGAACATTGGAAGAATGGTATCTCTACTCAAGTTACTGCCATGCTCACCAAAGAAAGTCAGCCAGAGTAGTGCAGGACAGTGATTCATGACAAAGCATTACTACAATGCCATCCATCATAAGTCCATGCTCTAGGCCATGGTACCACTGCAAATTTAGCCATTTGTCTTGTTGTGTTAACAGCGGCATACAGATGACATGGAAAATTCCCAGTATGGCCGCTGCTTGTCTCCATCCATTAGTATGGAATGACACATTGTTGTAGGGAGACCAAAGCTTTATCTCAGATGGCAGCCACAGTGAAGGGGTTACAATGTGCTTGGTGCACATTATGCTGACCCTCTTAACTGGTCAGATATGGTCCAATGGAAGCTTTATGATGAATATGCCTGTCCTCATGTTCACATACAGTCCAAGTTTGGGCCACTGTCAGATCAGAATGCCTAAAAAAATCTTGATATTGCATTACGTGATAGCTAGCCAAAGAAGATTCACAATGAAACTCCCTTGAAACTCTGTTATGTGTTAATAACATTGTCTCACATGCGTATGCGGCATCTCATGTTCTTCACAGTGATCAGTCAAGCACTCTGGTGATTCTGCCTATCACAGAGAATAGCATCTCTATTTCATTTATACACCCACCAATGGTTTATATGTTACAAAGTTACATTGACATCTGACCATGTCTGCCACATGCTTCCCTTTTTTTTGTCAGGCAGAATATAAAGGGTGCAGAAATATGGATACTCAGAATGAACTATAATAGACAATGTGGTTTTCTGCCTATAAAGTTGAATTTCTCGGAAAAAAGTAATTTTATATTTTGTCAATACATGGCAACAGAATCAGTGCTCTATCTTTGAAACCCTGTCAGTGGTAACAGATTAATGCAAAGGTGGTAAATGCACATTTTAACTTTGACAAGGGAAAGCAGGTTATTAACTGGCACTAAAGTTTGAGAATGCTACTGCGGTGCAGAACCAGCAGTGACTTGAGTACGGCACTGAGCCACACACTGTACACATTTTGAGGTGAGATTCTTCAAGTAGACTACACAGAAATCCCATTGGAAACTTTGGTGCAAGCTTTGGCATCTGTCATTACTCTTATTCAGAAATTTATTGATACTGAAGCTCGAAAGTCTGAACATTTGCTTTTACCACCAATTGGCACATTTATTTTGAGCTGAAAATACACTACTAGCTATGCAAGTGTGAAAGTTCCAGATGCTTATATAATTTTTGACAGATGCTGAAGAATATTGTACTCTTAATATCACTAAGTGTGTGACTTGGGGGTTTACTTTTTTATGGAAATTTTGTGTTAGTAATTACATTGGCAGCAATTGTTACTATTTTTCATTGTTGTCTAGACCTTTGTCATGATTATGCATTTGATTATTAGTCAGTTGTTGTTATATGAGTGAATTGTACAGGATTATTTGTGTGAAGAAACAAAGTTTCTCACAGTTACAAGAATTGAACATTTTCAAAACAGCATAATTTATATTATTATATAAATAACCTCAGGCACTATGTACTGGTGTGTTCTGTATCAGTATTAGAAGATGTTTACTATAAGTACAAATGGCTCTGAGCACTATGCAACTTAACTTCTGAGCGCATCAGTCGCCTAGAACTTAGAACTAATTAAACCTAACTAACCTAAGGACATCACACACATCCAAGCCCGAGGCAGGATTCGAACCTGTGACCGTAGTGGTCATGCGGTTCCAGACTGAAGCACCTAGAACCACACGGCCACACTGGCCGGCCTATAAGTTCATTTCCAAGGCTTATTCTATTTCCCATGATGGCTCTCTGAATTTCAATCTTAATTTGGGGAGAGTTGCTATAAAGTACATCTATAAGGGAAAGTGAAGACACTGTAAATGACCCCAATTTCATGGCTCCTTCTGGTGATGAGGGTGAAGTGAGTGAGACCACACCACCTTCCAGCTGCCTGCAGAGCACATTGATGAGATGTCTGACTGATGGTATCCATGAAATTATCTTGGAAGATACTCCTTCAGTTGATATTCCAGGTACCTTGGAAGTTCACATTAATGAAGTTGAGAGGATGATGAAAATACAGGACACTAAAAGAACAAAATGAATGCTAATACTGATTCTAACTGAATAACTGAAGATGCAACTTACGGTAAAACCTGCACTAGCAAAAAATGGTTCAAATGGCTCTGAGCACTATGGGACTTAACATCTGAGGTCATCAGTACCCTAGAACTTAGAACTACTTAAACCTAACTAACCTCAGAACATCACACACATCCATGGCCGAGGCAGGATTCGAACCTGCGACTGTAGCGGTCACGCGGTTCCAGACTGAAGTGCCTAGAAGCGCTCGGTCACACTGGCCGGCACCAATCTAGCAGAAATCTAACAGCGCACTAATGACATTTGGTAGCAGCACTAAAAGTGAAGTCTCCAGCTGACTGCATTGAGGAATTTTTTGATAAACAAATACTGAATTTGATTGCCAGTGAAAGTGTCCAATACACTACACACAGTAATTACAAATTTGATTCAATGAATGCATAAAAAGCTCTTAAGCATATTGCTCATCACTGGATACCATGTTTTCCCACAGGAACAGTTATACTGAAATAAAGATGACTTTGATATAAAGTGCATACAACAGTGTATAAGCCACAACAGATATCTGGAAATCAAATGCCATCTCCACTTCAATGACAACACATATCTCAACATCATTTCAGATGACAAAAGAGATAAACTTTTCAAAATTCTTGCCATAGTGGACTTGCAGAATAAGAATTACATAAAATTTCAAGTTTTTTCTGAGAGCCTGAGCATTGATGAACAAATGGTTCAATACTACAAATACCATACTCTAAAATAATTCATTCACAGGAAACCAGTGAGATATAGGTTCAAACAGTGGGTTATGTATGGTTTCCATCATTAACTGCCTCACAAAAGAAAACGTTCTACTGTTTCATTTCAGAATGATGATGGGAAGGGCATATCGTGCTGAATCATCTACTGCCTTTGATCCAAAAATGGCAGCACACCCACCATATCTGAAGACTTCCACTTAACATATTCCAGTTGAACTCAGGCCTCCTGAACTGAACACGATTGAACATACGACATTGGGGAAAGAAAGAACATGTGAAATCTGAAAGAAAAATGCAAGGTATCAGTGCTCTGTGTGCAATGTGGGACTCTATCCTCAATGCTTTGTTGCCTGGCACAAAATATGAAACAAAACATAAAAGGAGAGTGGAATGGGCCATGATCCCCATTTGGGGATTGACTAAAATATAGTGTTTATTTTTAATTTCACATTCCTATTCCCAGCCTATGTCAATCAGGCAACATGGAAATAAATGTAGACTGAAGAAAAAAATTGGCAGTTAATGTGTTAATGAGAAGAGTGATACATTCACTATTTTAAAGTGTGTTTATGCATATCCTGAAGCTTTCTCAAAAAATATTAGTTAGGAAAAGCACAAGAATTTGTATATGTAGCACTATTTTAGCTCAAAATGTTACAAACTGTTGTTAATACTTTGTTTTCAACCTGTATGTAATAAAGGATTGATGATGATATTTAGACAAAAATTGTGGAGGTTCCATTCAACAATAGGGAACATGACACAAAGTGCAGGAAAATCTTTTCAATCATGCTCACAAATAATTATCATCATAGAAGATATTCACTGGAGACTGCCACTATTGAGGCTATGATCAGTTACAAAAAACTGAGCCCATGCACTTTATGTAAGAGGGAGTACTGTTCTGGTTGTTAAGTCCATAGGCTAATGATAATAGAGAAAAAGGGAAAAAAAACTACAAGATGTTCAGAAGCTTGGAGTATTTTCCTGTACAAGGTCTAAAATGTCTAACAAGGAACCCCCGAAGTGCAAGGTTGCAAATGGCCAATGCTGTTTATGGCATTCGACGTTCCACATATTGTCTAACATGCAACCACAATATTGACTGCTAATGGCAACAGGGGGTGGGACTGGAGATATCCAAAGGTGAGCACAGTATGAGGCTACAGAGAGGAGTTGAGCTGCTTAGTCAAAGAGTAACTCACAACAGTGCTACAGTGCAGTTGCATGTCATTACAAGGCAGAGCAATGGCAATGATGAACAAAGCAAACATCACATTATATCTACAGCAGCAGCTGCCAAAGTTGACATTTCATCAGAAAAGTACCTAACAAATTTTGCAGAGTGAGAAAGAAGTGGCAGATGAAATATAAGTGTTTATGCAAAATGAGTCAGTGCAATGTGTGGTGTCATATGCTCAACAGTGTGGACAATGTATATTATACTAAAAGAGATATTGAGCCAAGTAGTTAATTATCTTTGTCGGACAGGCAACAACAAATCCTGTCTCCAGTGATGTTGTAAAGGACAATCATTGTCCAAGGAGCAGGTTCCAAACACAATTACATATGTGGAAGATAATCCACAACAGAGTAAAAAATAATTAAGAATAGATTTCAAATAAGTCTGCAGCAATATGACTGTGTAGTGCACAAGAAAAACCACACATATTCAAGGAAGGGCAAGGTGCATTTGTTACAAAAACTGATGTCTGTGCATTTCAAGGATGCTCGATAGAATTTACACTATGTGCATGATAATAGCCTACTATGTTATTAACATCAAATTGTGAGTAACATAGATTACAGTGGTTTCAACAGGAGCAGTGGATGGTAGCATAACTTCAAACAGTACTACAGAATTGGAAGACATGAGATAATGAAATTTCAAACAAAGCGTTTACCTGAGACGACGCACAGCAAACTGCGGAATCGGACCAAAAATTTGTAGATGAGATAAACAAACCTATCCCATCATTCAGTAAGGAATTTGTTTTCAACTCCGACCTATTGGGATTTGAAGAGGAAATACATATGAAAGGAACCCTGGAAATGAGAGGTACCAAGAGAGCTGTATCAAGATCAACTAACATAAATGCCTTTACACATTCATACACAATAATGCTGACTGTTAATCTTGTTGGTAGATTGGCTGGAAAGTTATTTATAGTGCAGTGAGAAGTTGAAGGTGCTCTGCTCTCTGTGATTCTTTCTTGTGTGCATGGTCTTGCAAGGGCAGTAGGGGATACTTACATCCCAGCAAGAAAGTGTCAGAAAATGGGCATAAGAGAACTAAAAGTATGGTATGAGCATTGCTTTTGGACAATAGCTGATCAAAACAACTTGCTTTCGCTTGATTACTGGTCTGTGTATAACAATTTTACTCCTTTTAGAGCAAACTGTCCCTCCTGAAAAGCATATGACATTGTAGTTCATACCACCTGGAACCATTGTACAAATTCAGCCTCTCGATGTTTGTTTCTTCCTTATGTATAAAACATTACTGCACTATCTGCAGCTACGCCTTAAAGACTGGCTAGTTTCACGCTGAGCTCCATGACTGACTGTTTCGTATTCGGTTGCATGTCATTACATTCCATCTGTTCTCATCACCCCATTACACCAATATGATTCTATATGCATTCTTTACAAGTGGATACCCAGCTGAACATTCTGCATGGTTTGCAACTCCCAAGGAGTTTGCCAACAATATTGATGGTGGAGACTCTTTATGATCACTGTGGTACACAATTTTTCATTTGGTGTTCAGGGAGAAAATTAATGGTTTGTTTTGAACATTTCTTGAATGTTGGTGATCTCCATTTTGTGAAGTGCAATGTGTACATCCTGTACAAGGTTGACCTCTGCACCCTCCAGGACACACATTTTCTGTCGCCCTCCCGATGCACATGGTGAGACATTAGCAGCTAATATTTTTCCTATAATTGTTATTAATGCAACACTTTTAAATGAGCCCTACTAAAGTTTGAAGATATTATTCTTCCTTGATAATCTGGTGTCTTAAAGGGTTGTAGCTATAAACACAAGAGGTTCACTTCTGCTGGCAGGTATGATAAAACTGGCAGTAACTGTTGTTGTCATCTCATGCATGTGGGACAGTTCTCACTTCTGTAAATTAGTAATGATATAAACAATACACTGATAAGTTAGGTCCATAACAGTCAGAAGGAAGTTTTTTTTATTTTTTTTTTATTTATTTATTGTTCCGTGGGACCACATTTAGGAGAAGTCTCCATGGTCATGGAACGAGTCAATACATGAAATTATGACACGATTGTAGAAACAGATAAAATGAAATATAAGAAACATATTCAGGCAACAAGTCGTTAGTTTCAATAAAGAAAATCAAGAATGTAACACTGGAATTTGCTTAATTTTTTAGCTCTTCCAGGAGCTCCTCGACAGAATAGAAGGAGTGAGCCATGAGGAAACTCTTCAGTTTTGACTTAAAAGTGCTTGGGCTACTGCTAAGATTTTTGAGTTCTTGTGGTAGCTTATTGAAAATGGATGCAGCAGAATACTGCACTCCTTTCTGCACAAGAGTCAAGGAAGTGCATTCCACATGCAGATTTGATTTCTGCCTAGTATTAACTGAGTGAAAGCTGCTAACTCTTGGGAATAAGCTAATATTGCTAACAACAAACGACATTAAAGAAAATACATACTGTGAGGGCAATGTCAAAATTCCCAGACTATTGAATAGGGGTCGACAAGAGGTTTTCGAACTTACACCACACATAGCTCGAACAGCCCGTTTTTGAGCCAAAAATACCCTTTTTGAATCAGAAGAATTACCCCAAAAAATAATACCATATGACATAAGCGTATGAAAATATGCGAAGTATACTACTTTTCGTGTTGAAATGTCACTTATTTCAGATACTGTTCTAATGGTAAATAAAGCGGCATTTAGTTTCTGAACAAGATCCTGAACATGGGCTTTCCACAACAGCTTACTATCTATCCGTACACCTAGGAACTTGAACTGTTCCGTCTCGCTTATAACATGCCCATTCTGTCTGATTAAAATGTCAGTTCTTGTTGAATTGTGGGTTAGAAACTGTAAAAACTGAGTCTTACTGTGATTTATCATCAAATTATTTTCCACAAGCCATGAACTTATATCATGAACTACATTATTTGATAATGTTTCAATATTACACACAAGATCCTTCACTACCAAGGTGGTGTCATCAGCAAACAGAAATATTTTTGAATCACCTGTAATACTAGAAGGCATATCATTTACAGAAATAAGAAACAGCAGTGGCCCCAGCACCGACCCTTGGGGAACGCCCCATTTAACAGTGCCCCATTGGGACTGAACATCATTACCACTCTCAATATTGTGGAGGATTACCTTCTGCTTTCTGTTCTTAAAGTAGGAGGTGAACCAATTGTAAGCTACTCCCCTTACTCCATAATGTTCCAACTTCTGCAGTAATATTTTGTGGTCAACACAGTCAAAAGCCTTCGTTAAATCAAAGAAAACACCTAACGTTTGCAACCTTTTATTTAATCCGTCCAAAACCTCACAGAGAAAAGAGACTATAGCATTTTCAGTTGTTAAGCCATTTCTAAAACCAAACTGTACATTTGACAGCAAATTATGTGAATTTAAATGCTGCAGTAACCTTGTATATACAACCCTCTCGGTAACTTTAGCAAACACCGATGGCATAGAAATAGGTCTATAATTGTCAACATTATCCCTGTCTCCCTTTTTATAAAGTGGCTTCACTACCGAGTACTTTAATCGGTCAGGAAACCGACCACTCCTAAAGGAAAAGTTACAGATATGGCTAAGTACTGAGCTAACATACGTGGAACAATACTTCAGTATTCTGCTAGATACCCCGTCATATCCATGAGAGTTCTTGGTCTTTAGTGATTTAATTATTAACTCAATCTCCCTCTTGTCAGTATCATGGAGGAGCATTTCAGGTAACAGTCTCGGAACACTTTTTTCTAAGAGCGCTATATGATTCCCTGTTGGGACTAGGTTTCTATTTAGTTCACCTGCTATATTCAGAAAGTGATTATTAAGTACTGTACATATTTGCGACTTATCAGTAACACGGACATCCCCACTACGCACTGATTCTATATTCTCAACCTGTCTCTGCAGACCAGCCACTTCCTTTACGACTGACCATATGGTTTTAATTTTATCCTGAGACTTAGCTATTCTATCTGCATACCACATACTTTTTGCCTTCCTAATAACTTTTTTAAGCACCTTACAATACTGTTTGTAATGGGCTGCTGCATTTAGATTTTGACTGTTTCTAACGTTTTGATATGATTGCCACTTTGTTCTACAAGATATTCTTATCCCTTTAGTCAGCCACCCAGGCTGCCTGTTTGTGCTAGTACCCTGTTTTGAACGTTCTAACGGAAAGCAACTTTCAAAGAGCACGAGAAAAGTCTTGAGGAAAGCGTTATATTTATCGTCTACTGTATCAGCACTATAAACATCTTGCCACTCTTGTTCCTTGATAAGATTTACAAAAGTCTGTACAGCAACTGGATCAGCTTTCCTAAAAAGTTGGTAACTATATTTAACATGTGTTGCAGCACAAAAATCTTTTGGACTTAAAATTTGTGCATCATGATCTGAAAGGCCATTCACCTTTTTGCTAACAGAATGCCCTTCTAATAATGACGAATGAACAAAAATATTGTCTATGGTTGTTCTACTGTTCCCTTGCACTCTCGTTGGAAAGAATACGGTTTGCATGAGATTATATGAATTAAGGAGATCTACCAGCATCCTTTTCCTTGCACAATCACTTATACAATTAATATTGAAGTCACCACATATCACTAACTTTTTTTATTTCCTATAAAGTGAACCAAGAACCTCCTCTAGCTTTAGCAAAAATGTTGTGAAATTGGAGTCTGGGGATCTATAAATAACAACAGTAAGAAGTTTAGCTCCACTAAATTTAACCACACCTGCACAACATTCAAACACCTTTTCAGTGCAGTACTTTGAAACATCAATTGACTCAAATGGGATACCGTTTTTCACATACATGGCTACTCCCCCACACCGCAAAGAGCTCCTAGAAAAGCTGCCAGCCAACCTGTATCCTGGTAAAGGAAGCCTCTGAATTATCTCCTTATTTAAGAAGTGTTCAGATATACCAATAATTTCAGAGTCAACATCTATAAGCAGTTCACTAACTTTATCTCTAATACCTTGTATATTTTGATGAAATATACTAATTCCCTCATTAATCGGATACCCAAGCTTTGTAGAAAGTGGTTTCTTTGTTAGAGAGACTTCCCTTAAGCAGGAATACCTATCAGCTGACTTCAATCTAAAAAAGGTACAGCTCTAACACCCACTAGTACAGGAATTTTCCCACGAGTGATCCCACCACCCCCACCTATGCTGTCACCTATAAGTTTTGCCAACCTCCCCTTCCCATACCTGTTGAGGTGCAGGCCATGTCTAGTGAAACCCGTCCTACTGATAGACTCCACCGACACCACTGAAATGTGACTCATGCCTTCTGTCATCAGCGCACCCCCAAGTCTCATGTTATTACGCCTGACGGCTGTATTAAGATGAGGCTGATCGTAACGCTGAAACAGTTCCACGAAATGCACATTCGTGTTGCCAGTCTGAGTGGCTATCTTTTCCAGGTCACCATCTATGTCATACTCCCCATCCCTATCAATACTGTTACCAGCCCCACCCACAATCACTACCTGATCCTCTTTAGTAAAATCCCTACATAACTCCCCTATGTTAAAAGTCACCTGAGCCAATCCTGCATTAGGCTTCACAATGCTGGTGACCTGGTACTCACTCCCCAAAACTTCCTGCAACTGCTGGCCTACACCTCTACCATGAGAACTACCTAACAGCAGAACCTTCTTCTTTCTCTTAGACTTTGCAACTGTCCTAGCCACCGTAACTGCTGAGGTCTGCTGCATACTTCCTACATCTACAGCTACTAGAGATTCCTCTCCACTAGACTCTGACAGTTGGTCATATCTATTACAAACACCAATGGTAAAACTATCTGAAAATCTCCTTCTCCTAGCAGATCTCTTGCCAACAGCCAGCTCCCATTCCCCAACCCCCTTCTCCCTCCTCATCCTATCTAGCTCCTCCTGTGCGTTTTTCAACTGCACCTGAAGGGCACAGATCTTACGCTCCTGCTCCTCTATCAACTTACTCTTGCTACATAACCTGCAGTTCCAGGAGAGGATCTCACCAGAATGCCCACTGGCTTCCCCACTGCATTCCCCCCAGTGAAAATACTTCGAACAAGTCTCACACCGCAATCCACTACTCACGAACCTACGGCAAAGCCCACACTTCTCACTCATGGTAAAATTTTACAATTATTGAAACAAGAAAACAACTTTATCTAAGTTCCGCTACTACAATAAGAAGATGTTAAAAACTGACTACAATTATCACAAACTTGCTCTACAAGGGAAGTAACTACTATTATTGACAGTATTAATCAACAACAAATGAGAATATAACAAAATACTAACACAGAAAGAAAATCAAACGTCTAATGACAGCAACGAACTGAAAGCAGTTCGCAAAAATTTCTTCTGAAGTTATTTCACCGGAAAACACCAAGAACACTGGTTAAAGACTACTAAAGTTCCTAAATAAACTACTATACACAAACAATTAATTAGTACTTAGCTTTCGATGCGCCGCTACAGCTGCAACTGGTCAGCGCGGAATGTAAACACGGGTAAGAGGTTAAGTTGCTCGATACGAAACACTCACAAATATCAGGCCACAACACAAGAAATGCAGAGGTGAATGAAGAAACCACTAATAAGTCACTTATATAGTAAATATTATCACAAAAACAGTTAAAATATATATCTGAAACCTAAAAATAGATGAAAACTTAGAGAGCGATCTCACACGCACAGTTGATGATTATCAAAAGCTGGTAATTCAATGTATACCCACTGTATTTCCAATTTTTTTTCAATAGTTCTGAAGCTGTACACTAATACAATTGCATGTGGGCCTCTCCTTCTCTCACCCCCCCCCCCCCCCCCCCACCCACACACAACCCCTATAATAACATAAGACTTTCTGAATATGACAGTTATTTATAGTGAAATACAATCTGAAAAAGACTATACAAAAATTCAGTCAGACCTACACAGGATTTCAAAATGATAAAATGATCAACACTTTGTTCTAAATATTCAGGGATGTAACATTAAGCACTACACAAAATGCAAAAATGTAATATCCTATGACTACAACAGGAACCAGTCAGCTCATACAAAAACACTAGTGTAACAATTTGTGGCAATATGAAATGGAATGGGGCAGATGGTAGGATACTGGGAAAGTGCAGTTAGCCTACACAGGAGACTGCTTACAATATGTAAGTGTGGCCTATTCTTGAATACTGCTCACATTTGGGGGACCCATACCAAATAGGACAAACAGTGGTACTGAATATATACAATGATGTCACCTCAAACGGGGGCAAGTTTGATGGATGGGAGTCTCACAGAAACACTGAGAAACCTGAACTGTCAGATGCCAGCTATCCCACAAAACTCTGCCTACAAAGTTTCATAATCAGGATTACATGACAAATCTAGAAAGACACTGCAGTCCCTTTTGCATTGCTTCCATAGCAACTGTGAGGAAGAGATTAGCCTAATTACTTCACACAGAGGCATTTAAGCATCCATTCAGCCCAGTCTCCATATGTGAATATAATGTAAAGAAACAGTGATATGTGGTACAGGGTTATGTACCCTATGCTAGGTACTTCACAGTGTTTGCAGAGTGTGAATGTAAAAGCAGACTTGCCAGGAAAGCCATAGGCTTTAAAGCACCCACCTTTGGTACATGAGAAGGTGGGCCAGCCATAGGTCGAGTCCTCCTTATGGATAAACGACATGGGCCAGTGTGCCGGCCAGCCTGTATCTATGTATGAGGTTTTTAGGTGCCTTCGCACATCCACCTAGGCTGGTTAAAACATCTTGCCTTAGATAAATGATGTAAAAACACTTAGAAAAAATTATGTTGCATGACTATCCATGTTTTTCCATTAAATGCAATCAGAAGTGGTAAACGGATTCCTCCTGGGGAAATGTGGGGGTGGGGATGGGAATGGCTGGTAGTAGCTCTAAATTGCCTTTGGAAGTAGTGACACCATTGTAATAACAGCCTATACATGGGTATGGTTGGTCTGTAAGTATACTTACTTGGTTGTGGCCTCTTCTTCCTAGTTATCACCCTGAGTCTGTAATCTCAAACTGGAAAATTTGTTTGTAGTTTCTATGTTCAGTAATAATGAACACACCAACATGGGATTTCAGATTCACCAGTATGCATTTATTTTCTCTAGCACACACAACTGAGTGGGTACCAGTCTCTGGCAAGTGAAAGTACTTAATGTTTTAGTCTAATAGCAGATATCAGAAAAGCTGGCCAGTAAATTTTTATCCAAAACGTCTATACTCAGTTCATATGCACATCACATTACTTAACAATCTACTGAATTCACTCCCAACACAGTACTAGTAATAGCCCACTGACTGAAGTTCAGCATTTAGCATCAGTGAGTTTAACTGTCCAACTCACACTTCACCAAAAACAAAACAACACATCATTACCTTTTGCATACACGTGATCCAGGAAAGTTAATAAAATACTTGTCCCATGCAGATTGTAATAAGCATTACTGTGCAAAGACACCTGCTGATTTTGATTGATGCAAATACCACAGAATTGTTAACATGATCATAACTGGGACTGCATTGTCACAGAGATGTTAGCTTGTTGATTGATAGCTATGAAGTATTATGCAAATTTTTACAAGGAGGTGTTAATTTTGTAATAATTCAATGTGGAATCTCAGGAAGTGATGCAGAGAGGTTAACTGGTTGACTCCCTTGAGCAGATTTGTTATGGATAAATCTTACATAGAATGCTAATCATCAACTGCCAATTTTTTTTGTCAGGGTGGCATATAAAGACAGCATAATGATATTTTGTAATCTTAATAATTACATTGCAGTTTATAGAACTGGAAGGTAAAAATTTACTAGTGTAGATAATTTCCTACAATGGTTTGGTTTAACTGAAGGACAGTTAGTTGGAAAAATACAAAAGTTCTCAGTGCTATTTGATTAACACACTGTATATTTGCACATTGAATTACTTATTCTCAAGTGAAGTTGCCAAGTTTGAAATTTTGTCAGTTTATGCATATTTTTAATGAAGGGCTTAATTGAGTAGAGAAGAGCATTGGCTGGTTCACAAAAATTGGGGCAACAAAAATACAAAGTCATAGCTTGGAATCCAACAAGCACAAAGGCTCAATTGGCAGATTTGGGCGTGACAGATTTTTCATTATGAATATTTTAAGTTAACTACGAGCTCCTCATCCAGGCCTTGAAGGGTCAAGGATGTTGACCAGCTGCCGTGTCATCCTCTGCCTTGCAGTGTCATGCAAATACAGTATGGAGGAGCATGTGGTTAGCACACCACTCTCCTGGCCATTTTGATGACTTCCGAGACCATGTAGCTGCTACTTCTCAATCTGACACAAGTTATGAAATTACATGAAATACTATGTAAATAAGAAATTTGTTGTTTTGGGTATGTACATAGCATATGTCATACTTTCGTAAGTGTAATTAGCTCAAAGACAAGGGACAAGTTATTAAAAGGAGTAGAACAATAGCAAGTGGAATAGATTCAGCTTGCTATTTTTCATGTTCACCACAAGAATGGGAGAAATAGCTTACCAGTCCCAACTGTGTGGATAAAGGGTACCAGAAAGGAAGTTGATGTAGATGTAATTCATTTAATTTTTTGAATAAATTTTATAATGATAGCATAGTGTATATGGCAATGTTCCTTGGGACACCATTATCTTTACCATCTCAATATTGGAGTCTTCGGACATCAATGATAGCAGCTGCCTGTTTGTCACACCATTCTTTCTCCATATTGTGTTAAAAATAAGCAGTTCTGAATAAAACCTTGTTAAATTCCTACTATTCCACTTTAATTTAACTTCAAATTTTTGTAAATTCATTAGTGAAACTTGAAAGTGGATGACTTATCTGTATTTATATCAAACACACACTGCATGGTCTTCATGGAATAATTATACAAAAACAATAAGGTATTTTATACCCACCAAGTTGATGTGTAGCAGAAGACACAGTGAACCATAGGCTGTCACTGCTACATTTAAACACTCAGGTGGTGCCTGGGGCCAGATCACCTCAAGGGAATTTCTTGGAGCTCCCTGGATCATGAGGTGTTCACAGATGGACACCCACCAACAAATTAGTTGGAAAAATATTTTTGGGCAGAGCTACTTTTGTCATGACAGACAAAGACCTACATTATGATTTCTTTTTTATATTCACTTTCATTCAGGATAAAGACTAACTAAAGTATAATAATAATATTACTGACTTAATGATCTGAAATAACGATTTTGTGTTCCTATTCCATTCCGCTCAACACCAACATGCAACAACATACGAATCAAGCACTAGAGAACTAGCACACAGATATTGCCGCAAAAACTTTACACAGTGAGTCACAGACAAAGCCATTCCTTTTATGAAGTCACAAAAAATACACAGAGATTTTATTGGACAGAGAAAAAATTGTGCCACTTTCTTTGTGCACACCAGCCTCATAGCTTTCATAACTAGAGTATGATATACATACGTAAGGTGCATGAAAACACAGTTTTCAAGATTATTTACGTCTATGTTACATTTCGACAGCTTAAAAGCTCGTGGAAAATATAATGGTTGGTTTGTTACCATGAACATAACCTAAATGAAATGCTTAGGAAATTCACATGCTGTCCCAAACAATCATTAAAGTCATCAACGCAGATTCAGTTACAGATTAAAGATTATATTAGATACAGTTTTCATTCCATATACCCAATAATGCAGTCGTTCTCGTGGGTGTGGAACGAGTCAGAAAGTATAACATAAAAAACATAAAACATTTGACTATAATTACTCACTACCCTGATCATTTGCCAGGAGGTTGTCAAAATAAGTGAATAAATTACAGTAAACTGGAACTGCTAGTATTTTCAAAATTAATATCCTGTCAGAATCAAACATAGCTACACACGTTTAATAAATGCATCATACACAAAATATCTAATACTGACTGTTGTCACCAAGTGCTGTCAAAACTGAAAACTGACAGACATTTTTACTTAAGCTGGTCTAACAGTTCCTGTTAAGATATTAATCTATTGAGTAGAAGGAGTTGTCTACAAAGAAGTCTTTCAAATTCTGTTTCAACTGTGCCTTATCCGACACCAAGTTTTTAACAGTTGCTAGCATTTTATTGAAAATGTGTGTTCCTGGATACTGAACCCCTTTCTTCAGCAAGGTAAGTGTTCTTATTCCTAGTGTGGAGCTATTGGTTGGAAATAGAGACATAGTATTTGCAATGGAAACGTCTGATACCACCTGTCTGCTTTGACCAATGTCGTCACCAATATTCACATTAACTCCATATCGCAACTATGACATCATTACGTAAACATGACAACAAGCACAAAAATAGATCGAAAAACCACCAAATACATATTCCTCCAAAAATATAATGAAACTAATGGGACAAGCGGGTGGTATTAGGGGTTTGTGGGTGGAGACAAACTGAAAATAAACACACGCCACTACACCAAACGACAAAAACAGTAAAATAAAACGACCACAACCTTCCCAAAATCAACTAAAAACAATATCAACTGGAATCGAACACCTCCCATGACCTACATAGGTCAACAGAAACTACAGACACCAAATCATGAAACCCGAAACTACAACCACGTCCACAATCATCACTATCACAAAAAAACACAACAAACCAACAAAATTGGAATCGAACACTTCCCTTGACCTATATAGGTCAACAGAAAATACCGATACCACTCTATAAATCTCAACACTTTCACCACCACCACCACCACCACCACCACCACCACCACCACCACCACCACACTTAAACCTTCAACACAAAAAAAGAAAAAGGAATCGAACACTTCCCTTGAACTATTTATCCATTTATCCTTATGACATCTATATAGCCGTCCCAGGTCCAAGACACCGGAACTTTAGTAAGCCTCATTTCTTCATGACACACTGAACACTTCACGACTTCATCCACAATCCGAATTGTAGAGACAAAGCACCGTCCCCCATCATCGCCGACAACCGTAAACTGTTGACCTTGTCAGTCATATCCATACCTACGAAAGACATAAACAAAGTAATTTACCAAAATTCACACACGACGAACAGAAAAAACTACAATAACGTCGACATAAAAAAACCAAAATCGTTAACTCACTGAAAAATATTCCGCTGAAAGCACAGTCACTACAGATACCACACACGCGCAATGCTACCACGCAAATGAACCCCATAAGCCACATAACACGCTACCCTTAAACACACCACCAGACAGCACCACCGATCACATCGAAACGACACCTACAAACACGCCACTCTCACAAACTAAATTCCGCGCCGTCGTGACGTCACACACCACAACAGCCTTACGTCACTGGTCAAATCCTACGGGTGGAATCGGACGCTTCCGTTGACCCCAAATTTCTTTAAGGAATAAATATACTGAAAAGAAGCGGTTGAACAGGTTTATACATTGTGTTCTTGAATTTATACCACAAATGGGTCTTACTACATGCTTTTGCATTCTAAAAACTTTTGCTTGGTTTGACAAGTTACCCAAAAATATGATCCCAAATGACATAACAGAATTAAAGTAAGCAAAGCATACAAGTTTTTTTAATATTTACATTTCTGACATCATTTATATTGCAAATACAGACTTGTTTAGGTGATTAGGCAATTCTGTGGTGTGCCTTACCCAACCGAATTTATAATAGAGTTTTTACCCCTGAAATTTACCACTGTCTATCTCTTCTGTCTTCATATATTACAGACATGCTAGAAGGAATTCTCTTCCAGGTTCTAAATTGCATATATTGGGTCTTTTCGAAGTTTAATCACAGTGAATCAGCTTTACATCATTTGTTGTTCAATGTCAGTAAAAATCTGGTTAACTGACATTTCTAAATCTAACACACACACACACACACACACACACACACACACACAGCTAGTAGTCCTGCCTTTAAGGATTTTTACTAATTTGTTTTGTATACTACCTGCCACACGATAACGATCTCCCAAGCAGCGACTTGCGTTAATTATCAATATGCAATAAATATGGTTCGAATATGTAACCTTCATGTGTCTCTGACGCCTGGCGAACACGTTGTAGGCACTAACTCACATGTAAAAGCAATCCTTTAAAAAAAAGGCACTGACATTTCACATATACAACAACATGCAGAAGACTGCTGAGAATTGTCAATCTTGATGCTGCTCTGCCATCTGTTGGCGGCGCGATGAGACAGCTGTGTGGCAAGCCGTTCGATGCCGTAGACGGCTAGAGATTTTATTTCTTATTTTAAGGTTTTGTGGGATATTCAGTCATGTACGAAGCAGCTCAAAGTTATATATTTCTAGTTCATTAATCAAATTGCTATGAACGAATATGTCTTCACTTTTTTTAAGTCGAGAATGTTTCACACTCGTTACTGCAATTTGTTGTGAATGTTATATAGTTCGTAGCAAAGCGAACGTATGCATTGGATAGATTGCTCTCACCGTATCAATTTTTGGAGGCTTAGATCGCATGTTGGCGATCTCAGCCGTATAAGTATGTTGAAATATGGAGATGAGAGGTGGGTGTACTGTAGTACGTAACTGTTTCGATACGAATTGATTGGTGCAATGTAACGTAATGTTTCGAAACAGTTTGTGTTTAGTAATCAAATAGACCTACACATTTTATTATCTTTAATCTCTACTGTATAAGTGTGTCCATACAAACACAAATGAGGTGCGAGAGCGCTAATCATATTGCAGAAAGTATGAAACTTTCACTTAAGTGTCTTGGCAGTTTCGTATTTCCTGCAGCAAATGCGCTGCTTTCGTGTCGTGTGATTTTCATACTTTTCAATTGGCTGAGGACAGTGTTTGTATGTTTGACATAGTAGAGTTTGCCAAACTCGTTTCCCTGTATTCTAGCTCCTAATTTTGATAGGTTTTATGAGTGAAAATCCGTATGTGCTCTTGAAAAGGAATATCATGAGATGTAATTTATTGAGATAGTATTCTGGGAAACGAGGCAATGAATTAACATTTATAAGTGTGCCACTCACTCACACTTTTCTTACAGTTAAATTTTCCGTTGTTTGTCACACAGAACAGGCCTGCAAAGTGACTGATGCACGCAGATCAAAAAATTATCGTAACAGACTGGAGTCTATAACGCAATGGTCAAGTATGGCAGTTTTTCATCAAACATTCACAAGTCAGCTGAATACAGCTCTGAATATGTACACTTGATAGAACCGGAAACAAGTTAAAATATTTCAGGGTAACTGAAATGCAGAGTATGTTTCCTTGAAGTATAAAATCCAGACTAAAATTTAAAACAATTCATACAGTGTAATGCCCTTGTGATACCTACGTCAAGGCAGATCTGGCTTTACACCACTTAACAATTCTTGCTAAAGAAGTTTGTTTGATGTCAGTCATATGGAGATCACTCAAGTACTCACAGCAAGCACATATATTTTCATTTTATTGTAAACTTCCCCAGGAAATCAGATATGAAGTTAAATTGTTATTGGAATGCGATTTTTACAACAGTTTCCGAATGTAAAATCAAAAGTATCAAAGTACCATTGTTGAACTGCCTGAGAATTATTTATCATACACGAGTATTAAGACGCCTATATTGTGTAATAACCAAACATAGCACATTTACAAAAATAAACACACACACATATACATACATAAATCCGATAATTATTCTCAAACACATCAATAAACGTACTTAAGAAATTAAACTCACTGAATGGTGAACAAGCATGTGTCTTCTGTTTCATTTCTGAGTAGATCTACTGTGCCTGTTCTAAGTTGTAGTTTAGAAATATCATTTTTGATACTTTTTCACTTGAAGGACAGGATTGTCTGCCTGTTATTGTTTGCTCTTGCTTTGAAAATTGCGCCCACATAGAACAGAAGTGGCCATAATACAAAGACGTTGTTTCATTATTTCAAACAGCGGAGGAAACAACACATGATTTTCTTTCCACCACAGCAGTGGATCTTGTGATCTGGCATCTTCATATATTTATCAAGCTACACTATACTTGCAGCACGTGGACTGTCTACACTTTGGATCGACCCCCCCTACAGCTTGGTCAAAACCTTGCCAAATGTTGTCACTGCTAGAGTTGAATGTCCTCACCTCAGCTGGTTTGGCTGGTGGTGGATTGTCTGTAGAACTCCTTGTGGGTTTCTGTCGTATTAAACACCATTTGTTAATTATGGCATCTTTTGTTTCTTTTAATCAATGCCCAGGTTTTGGAAATCCATGCTTTGTGAAGCGAGGATCCAGTAATGTTGCGCCACAAGCAATTGCTTTATCTGCAAACTTTTAAACGAGGCGGGTACAGATTCCATCATCAAGTTTAGCATTTACTGTATTAATGGCTTCATTGCTGTAATCTGAGTTTTTCAGTCTCACACACTGACTTTATAAACCTTTGCTTAATAAGATAACTTTTGACGAGGTTACATTTCTTTTGCTGCCAATTTCTGTTGTGACTTGCTCAAAAGGAGATTGTATTTCACAAGATTTTTCAATAACTGATCAGTCTTCATTGGACAGTTTTGTCTGCGAACCCAAACTGAGGATGGCGAGTGTGCAAAGGCTGTTTGATTTTCAAAAGCCTGTCAACTACTTCATACATGGAATTCCATCTCATAGGGCAATCTTGTTTCGGCATTAAAATACACAAGCCCATTTGCTTCTGAATATTGTGTAATTTCCCAAATGCTTGAGGACTGCTTTTGAAAAATTCCACTATTGACTTCACTGTGTAATAGGTTCAAGGCTTACTTGCACAATTAAATCCAATGTAAATGCAAAACAAGGTAGATGCTATCATTTGCACATCATCACTGTCTTCACCATGTTATGTGCATTATCTGTAGTGCAAGCTATAATTTTATTGGTAATACCCCAAGTTGAAGTCACATTTTGTAATTCACTGGAAATGTTTTCAGCTGTATGCTTGTTATGGAATTTAAAATTAAATAACAAATATGACTGCAGATTGCAGTTTTCATCAATGAAGTGAGCAGTCACTGCAATATAATTCTCATTTTTCACAGATTTCTATCTCGCAGTCGTAATGCAGATGGAGGATGCAGCTTGCACTGCAGATCTTACTCACATTAGAGTGTTGTCGAACACGTGAGAGAGTAAGCTTTTGGAGACAGTTTTTCTACATGGACGTACACAGTTTTCATTTAACAAATAAGTCATTTTTCTAAACTCTACACTCTCAACTACTTTAACGGAAGATATTCTTTAACAACATGTCTTAAAATCTGTTCGTGTATTATGGCTGGCTTGGATGAAAGCACAGGTCTAGGTGCAAATCCAGTAATCTTTGTTTGTCCACCACACCTACACATAACTGAACCGGCAGATACTTGAACAGTTGCTGTGGAAGTTGAACTGACTTCTTCACTGCCCAGATTAATAAAAACTGGTTTCGAACGAGTTTCACTTAAATTAATTGTTGGATGCTTATGTTGCAAATATCTGTTTAAGCAAGAGGTTGAACTACTTTTAAACGACAACACCGCCGAGCACAAGTTACACCTACTTTCCTCAGGATTCATCTCCATAAAATAATCCCACACTGTGCTTCATAACGCCACGAACGGAACTGGAGGTGGGAGATTAGATTAGATTAGATTTACTTTCATTCCAATTGATCCGTAGTGAGGAGGTCCTCCAGGATGTGGAACATGTCAGAAAAACAACAATACATGACAAATATTTAAACTAAAACAAATAAGCTAATGTACCATTCCACAGGTCCCAAGTGGAATGATCGTCATTTTTTAATGAACACTAAGAGTCATTTTACAAATACTATTGCACTGAATTTAAAATAAAAAAGTTTTTTATTTATTTATAAGGTAAGAAACATGTAATACAACTACTGTAATACTTATTTACAATGAACACATTACTGCACTGAAATGGTGCAGAAGTTAGATTATACTTACACACACACACACACACACACACACACACACACACACATACACACACACACACACACACACACACACACACACACAAATTTTCAGTGAACACATTACTGCACTGAAATTGTGCAGAAGTTATGTTGTACTTATATACAAATCAGTTGGTTTTCCTCAGAAATTCATCAATGGAGTAGAAGGAGTTGGCCACCAATAAATCCTTTAGGCTTCTCTTAAACTGAATTTCATTGGTTGTTAAGCTTTTTATGGCTGCTGGCAAGTTATTGAAAATGTGTGTTCCTGAATAATGCACACCTTTTTGTACAAGACTAAGTGACTTTAAATCCTTGTGAAGATTATTCTTATTTCTAGTATTGATTCCATGAATTGAGCTGTTGGTTTTAAAAAGTGATATATTTTTAATGACAAATTTCATTAAGGAATAAATATATTGGGAAGCTGTAGTTAGTATCCCTAGTTCCCTAAACAGGCTTCTGCAGGATGTTCTTGAGTTCACACCACATATAATTCTTACTGCACGTTTTTGTGCCCGGAAAACTTTAGCTTGGCTTGATGAATTACCCCAGAAAATAATCCCATATGACATTATGGAATGAAAGTAAGCATAGTATGCCAGCTTTTTCATTTTTATATCCCCTATGTCTGACAAAATTCGCATTGCAAACAGAGATTTGTTAAGACGCTTCAGCAGTTCTGTGGTGTGCTCCTCCCAGTTGAATTTATTATCAAGCTGTAATCCCAAGAATTTAACACCGTCCACTTCTTCTATCTTCTTGTCATCATATGTTAGACATATACTCTTGGGACACCCCTTACAAGTTCTGAACTGCATGTAGTGTGTTTTTTCAAAGTTTAGTGACAAAGAATTGGCTAGGAACCAGTGATTAATGTCTACAAATATTTTATTGGCTGATCTTTCTAAGACTACACTTGATTTGCTATTTATTGCAATGTTTGTATCATCAGCAAACAAAACAAACTTGGCATCTGGTAATGTTACTGATGAAAGGTCATTGATATACACAAGAAAAAGTAAGGGCCCCAAAATGGAACCTTGTGGGACCCCACATGTAATTAGTTCCCAGTTGGATGATGCCTGATAGCTTGATACATGTCTCTTTCCTAATAACACCCTTTGTTTCCTGCCAGAGATATAAGATTTGAACCATTTTGCAGCATTTCCTGTTACACTATAATATTCTAGTTTACTTAAAAGGATATTGTGATTTACACAGTCAAATGCCTTTGACAGATCACAAAATATACCAGTTGCCTGCAATTTTTTGTCTAATGAATTAAGTACATTTTCACTGTAAGTGTAGATAGCCTTCTCAATATCAGAACCTTTTAGAAATCCAAACTGTGACTTTGACAGTATGTTATTTGAGATAAGATGGTTATAAAGACGACTGTACATTACTTTTTCGAAAATTTTTGAGAATGCTGGCAACAGTGAAATTGGACGGAAATTTGATGCTATTTCTTTATCTCCCTTCTTAAACAGTGGCTTAACTTCAGCATATTTCAGCCATTCGGGAAATATTCCACTGATAAACGACTGGTTACACAGATAGCTTAATATGTTACTTAGCTCAGAATCACATTCTTTAATTAACTTTGTTGATATTTCATCATACCCACTAGATGTTTTTGATTTTAAAGATTTTATGATGGACATTATTTCTGTTGGGGTAGTGAGGGTCAAATTCATATTATGGAAGTTGCTTGAAATGTCTGGTCTAAGGTAATCCATAGCAGCATCTACCGAACCTGACAACCCCATCTTTTCAGTAACAGTTATAAAATGTTTGTTAAAAAGTTCTGCAACACTATACACATCTGTCACCAATGCATCATTTACTCTTAATGCTATTTGTTCCTCTTCATGTCTGGTTCTACCGGTCTCCTCCTTCACTATATCCCATATTGTCTTTATTTTGTTATCTGATATGACTATCTTTTCCTTGTAATATATTTGCTTTGACATCCGTATTACAGTCTTTAATATTTTGCAGTATTTCTTATAATGTGCTATAGCATCAACATTGGAAATGTTTCGGATTGACAGATACAGTTTTCTTTTTGTTTTACAAGATACCCCTATTCCTCGAGTAATCCATGGCTTCTTTGTAGACTTTGCTCTAACCTTGGTAAGTTTTGGGGGAAAGCAGTGTTCAAATAAGGTAAGCACTTTATTAGCAAAAATGTTATATTTTTCATTCATGCCATGAGCACTGTAAACATCAGTCCAGTGAATGTCTCTGAGGAGTGTCCTAAAATAATCAATTTTTGGCTTACTGATTACCCTCTTGAGCTCAGATTTAACAGATTTTATATCCTGTTCAGTATTAACATTTAACAGAAGGAACTGCATGTCATGATCTGAGAGGCCATTGACTATTGGTTTTGTAATATAATTTTGTTCATTTGACTTTTCTATAAAGATATTATCAATGGCTGTTTGTGAGCAAGTGGTTATCCTAGTGGGGAACTTTACTGTGGGAATTAAGTTGAATGATAGTGTTACTAACTCAAATAGGTTCTTATTGGGAGAGTCTTTAAGGAAATCTACATTGAAATCACCAGCAACCACTATTTCTTTGTTTTTGGTTGTTAAATGGGCCAGTACAGCTTCAAGGTGGTTTACAAACAGATTAAAGTTACCTGCAGGTGCTCGATATACACTTAATATTATGAAAGATTTTTTGTGAAAATCTAATTCTGTTGCACATGCTTCCATATGCTGTTCTAGGCAAAATTTATGAATGTCTATGTTCTTAAATTTATGACAGTTCCTGATGAATGTGGCAACTCCTCCTTTCTCCATTTCTGATCTACAATAGTGAGATGCTAACCTAAACCCTGTAACACTTAAAAGTTCTATACCAGTGGTCACATGATGTTCAGAGAGGCAGATTATGTCAGCTGGGTTTGAAGACTCTAATTCATCTATGCAGATAGTTAATTCATTAATTTTATTTCTCAGTCCTCGAATATTTTGATGCAATAAAGATAGCTGACATTTCACATTGACTGACTTAAAATTGGATGGAGTTAAAATATCTGCTGACAGTTGAAAATTCTTAACCAATGGCTGTTTATGTTGATGTAATAAGCTGGAATTATGTTTTTTGATTTCTTTCTCAAACTGAAGGTTTGTCTCAGTTCTAACTTCTCTTAAAATTTGTTTTCTTTCTGTCCTCCCTACCCTAAAAAAGGGTCTTTTCTGAATCCTATAACCACTGGTATTTTACCACTCATGACAGTGCCTCCCCCCTTTAACTTTCCTGCTATTTCCCCAGCCAATTTACCCTTCCCCTTCCTGTTGAGGTGAAGGCCATGCCTAGTATAATCCCACCTACTGACAGAATCAACATGAACCACACCAATGTGTGACCCCGCACCCGACATGAGCAGCCGTTCCAGCTCCAAATTAACTCTCTTGACAGAAGAGTTCAAATGAGGTCGGTCATGGCGCCCAAGAACAGATACAAACTCAACACTGGTATGCCTCGATGCTGATGCAATCTTCGCCAGGTCACACTCTATGCTGTACCCAGGATCTCTGTCAATACTGTTACCTGCCCCACCCACTATAACCACGGTGTCTTCCTTAGTGAAATCTTTGCAAAGTGATCCTAAATCCTCTGTCACCTGCTCCAGACCAGCACTAGGTTTAAAAAAATTGGTGACCTGGTATTCTGATCCTAGTTCATCCTGCAAGAGTTGGCCAACACCTCTTCCATGGGAACTACCTAACAACAACACTTTCTTTCTCTTTACTGATTTCCCTACATTCTTACTTTTCAATTTGCTGCTGAAAGTTTGTTGTGCCCTGTCTACACCTGTAACTGCTTGAGGCTCACCAGCTTCTAACTGAAGCAACAGGTCAAATCTATTTTCCACATTCACCATAAAGCTGTCAGACAAAGTTCTAGGCCTGTTCCTCCTGTTGCCTGTTGCCACTTCCCACCTCTCTTTACCCTTCTCCCTCCTTAACCTGTCAAGATCTCCCCTGGCCTTGTCTAACTCAGCCTGAAGGGCAGCAATTTTCCCCTCCTGTTCCAGTATCTTCCTATCTCTACTACAAATCCTACAAAACCACTGATGAGTCTCATTTACTTCCCCTATTCCCACGCCACTACAGTCACCCACATGGAAAAAACTACAGCACCCATCACACCAAAGCCCCGACCTAACAATTCTACGGCAAGTCAAGCACTTTTCACTCATGATAAACGTAATAATTTATTAAGAATAAGTCAGTTAAATTACAGATAAACACGAAAATATGGTTACACAAATTTGGCCTATACGCAACTGTGTGTAAACAAAAACAAAAGTGCAATGTTTCTGAAACAACAAGTTAAACTTTACGCTACTTTCCGGAAATGCTAGTTAAATAATGAAGAGGTACGCTAAGTTAAATTGCTGGAGAGAGCAAGGAACAACTAAACGAAATTCTATAGATTTGCTGCAGCAGAACGTAAACAGAAAATACGACTGTACGGTCTTTTCGCGTTTTCTGCTATATTACGTAATGAGAAATGAAACCTTTAATGGTACACTTAAACGGCACACTAATACACTTATTTACCACGTAATCAGCACTAATCTATGTGTTTTATAATCTAAAATAACTTATCTTTACGAGAACACCAAACCTCGCGCTAGTCGCTTGGCTGCAGGGCTGCACATTCCGTTAGTATGGGTAATATACCCATCCTGCTAATTTCCATGCACACAAAAGGAATCATTGTGGATAATAGGCACAGTGACTATAGACTCACAAATAACACCAAGTAATTCGAATAAATAACAAAATGTAACAGAAAAAAATTTTTGTCTTTCAAGGTGTTTCGAACCATTACTATAAGTTCACCATACTTCCCAGCCCTTCCCGTTCACCATTACACTATTAGTGATAAGTCAATCAGATTGCTTGCAATTATACCTAAATCAAATTTGTGTATATGTCTCAGAATGTTGTTGGCTTAATATGATTACTGTACATGAACAGAGAAACGTATGTTATAAAAAATGTGTAATTGAACTGAATGATTTTCACAGATTTATTATTTTGAATGTGAATAGTATATGTTATTTTATTATTTGGTTAGTGTTTATAAAGCAGATGTTACCCCATTTCGGAATAGGGCAGTCAGCTAGAAACGAACATTTATTTTCGATAATCTTAAGCTTCATGCTATTGCTTGTCAAAAAGATTTCGACTCTCTTTGAAAGTTTTCCTTTTTTTTCCTTTATTGTATTTCGATTCCCTATGAAGGGGGCAGGCTGGCAGCAGCATATTACGCTGCTCTGCAGCCTACAGACGTTTTAAAACGTGAGAAAGAAGATAAGAAACAATAAAAGCAGGCGATAAAACGGTGACTGAAACTGTAAAACGGCGGAAAATTGTGGAAAGTTAAAACAAAAAGCAAAGGATTGGCAAAGCTAATAAAATACACAGGAAGCAGACAGGGAACATAGTAGACAGACAATTAAAAAACATGCCGACAGTCTGGTTTCTGTTCGCAAGAGATATAAAAATCACACCCAGCGACAGTATGATGGCCATTCGCAACACTTAGGAGAAGACACACAACACTGAACACTCACTGTAAACACTGTACTAAGATGTCGGCGCAAAGATAACACACCATAGCCGAGGGCAGATGGGGGGGGGGGGGGGGAGGGACCTGGGAGAGAAAACAAGGAGGGAGGAGAGGAAAAACGAAAGGGGGGGAACCAAAGGAAGGAGAGGACTCATAAGGGGGGGGGGGGAGGGGCAGGGCAGATGCAAGAGGGAATGAGAAAAGGCAGAGGAGGGAAATGAAAAAGGACTCGGGGGAGAGAAGGGGGCAGAGAGAGGGTAGGTGGGGAAAAAAGAGGATGGAAGGGGGGGGAGAGGGAACCCAGGAAAAGGACAGAGGAAAGGAGGGGGGTGAGGATCAGAGTTAATAGGAGGGATAAATGGAGAGATAGAGGGCATCATCCAGGAGGGGGAGTTGATGGAAGCCACCTTGGGAAAGGAGATGAAGGGTGTAGAGATGGAGGGTAGGGGGGACACAACAGTGAAGACGTGGCAGAGGGTGGGGATGGGAGATGATAGGAGCAACCAGGGGGTGAGGGGGATCAAGGCAGCGGGAGGTGTAGAGTATGCGGCTATGTTCGAGGAACGGGAGCAGATGGGGGAAAGGAATGAGGTCATAGAGGATCCACGTGGGGGACGGGAGACGTATACGGAAGGCGAGGCGGAGTGCATGACGCTCAAGGATCTGGAGGGACTTATAGAATTTGGCGGGGGGCAGATACCCAGGCGGGACTGGCATAACAGAGGATGAGATGGATTAAGGATTTGTAGGTGTGGAGGATGGTAGAGGGGTGCAACCCCCATGTCCGGTCAGAGAGGAGTTTGAGGAGTCGGAGGCGTTTGTGGGCTTTGGATTGGATGGAGCAGAGATGAGGGATCCAGGTGAGGTGACAGTCAATCGTGAGGCCAAGGTAGGTGAGGGTGGGGGTGAGACGGACAGGACGGGCGCAGACGGTAAGGGAGAAATCCAGGAGCCGGAAGGAGCGAGTGGTACGACCTACGATGATTGCCTGGGTCTTGGAAGGATTGATTTTCAGGAGCCACTGGTTACACCATGCGGCAAAAAGGTCAAGGTGATTCTGGAGAAGGCGTTGGGACCGTTGGAGGGTAGGAGCAAGGGCGAGGAATGCAGTGTCATCGGCAGATTGCATGAGGTGTACTGGAGGGGGGGAGGGGGGTGTATAGGTGAAATTGTTTCATGAAGTGGTATGTTAAATGTGTTTCAGTACCTGTACCGAGCCCGAGTCTCGTCTGACAGAGGCAGGAATGAAACATCACTGTTTTGATACAATTAGTCCGTTCCAAACACAGGTGGACTGAAACAGCCTTACTTTGAAACAACGATACAGTTTCTGTGTCTTGCTCGAGATCGAATCTGGTCCAGTTATCCGAGACAGCAGGGAATGAAACACCACTGTTTCGAAACAGTGAACCATAGCTGTTCCGAAACACTGAAACAGTTCCACGTATCAATACTCTGCATCGAAACGTAGAAACAGTGGCCAAGTCTCTATAGTAACCGCACTGGAGGCATTATGAAGTGGCAGCGTATTTGATAATTATACATATTGTTGCTCATTTCACGTTTCTTAACCACTCAACATATCACGTAAACAAATGCACAACCTGTACCCTGCTACCAGCGGCTTGTAGATATGGTTCTCGGTGTTCACAAATCTTTAGATCCAGATAAATATGAGAGTGTGAAATTAATAGCATCTACTGTATAAAAGTTATGCTAATCAGCATATTTGTACACTTACAGCCACTGCCAATAATAATAACAGTAATAATAATAATTGAGATGAACGGTTCCCAAATCCACCTTACCCATTTTTTTGATCAAAATTGAGTTATTGCCTTATCTCTATAACTCATGTTATTTGGCATCTTTTCCAACAAGAAAAGAAAAGTTCCTAAACCCGCTTTCTCCCCATGTAAATATAGCACAAATTCAGGTGACGTTTCTAAAACTCGCCGTATCCTAAAATGTTGTTTCCAAAATTCATCTTATCGAAACATGAGCTACCTCAATTGGAATATATCTCAAATAACACTATATGAAGTAAACATTAGTACAATGTCTATGAAGTGCAAAGTACACTGTGTATTCTTTGAAACAGTTGACAATAGTGTTCCCGATTATTTCGCGCTAGTTTCTCACATGCACGTGTTTGTAAGACGTACCAGTGGTGTTTCGAGTTTCAGTAATACAATGTACCTTATTCCATGTAGTAACGGAAAACGGAAGTGTACTGGAGATCAGCGATGTACATAGCAGTAAGAAGACAAAAGATCCTTCAAGATGGAAAAAGAATACAGCTAAATAAAACAGATAAACACTCTTACCTATATTTTGCTTGAACATAAACTTTTGTCTGTCTCAGTCTTTCCCTAGAAAAACTATTGAAGTTGGTTACCGAGCGGTCTAGGGCGCTACAGTCATGTACTGTGCGGCTGGTCCCGGCAGCGGTTCGAGTCCTCCCTCGGGCATAGGTGTGTGGGCTTGTCCTTAGGATAATTTAGGTTAAGTAGTATGTAAGCTTAGGGACTGATGATATTAGCAGTTAAGTCCCATAAAATTTCACACACATTTGAACATTTTGAAGTTGGTTAGATTTATTTTGTAAACCATAACACCGCCTTACTTTTAATCCTTCGTTTCAGGTATGTTTCAAAATGCCCGCCAACAACGCTCAATTGCAAATACGCAGAAACTGTCATCCAGTGCAATGAACTTAAAATCCAAGATGTAAGGGGATTTCATCAAGCGTATTATGAGCTTAGTGACATGGTGAGACGAGATGAATTTATTCTGAGATAACTCAAGAAGCGCTTAAAAGAGAGAGAGCTGTGGAGCCGAGCAGTTCAGGAAATGCATGTCAGTCAAGTATTTCATCAGAGTCGCTAACAGATATTTTTACTTAAGCTGGCTTAACAGTCTCTGTTAAGATATTTATCAATAGAGTAGATGGAGTTGTCTCCCAAGTATCTCAAAATACGAGAAGAGGTTAAAGTCTTCATTGAAAAACTACAGCCAGTCGATTCTCACTACTGTAGACGCAAGTCTACGAGATTGTACTTGCCTATGGAACTAAGTATTCACAAATTATGACGAAGTTATAATTCAGGAGCCCTTCCGGAAATGAAAGTGATGTATGATTACTTCAGAACAGTTTTTGTGACTGATTGCAATATTAGTTTCAAGACACCAGCTACTGAGATTAGATTAGATTAGATTCGGTTTTCATTCCCTAGACCCAAAAAATGAGACGATTCTCGCAGGTGTGGAACATGTCAGAAAGTATAACATAAAACATTTGAATATAATACTTACTACCATGATCATGTGTCAGGAGATTGTCGAAATAGGTAAATACAATGCAGTAAACTGGAACAGCTAATACTTACGGAATTAACATGCTGTCAGAATGAAACATTGTTATGCACTAATTAATAAACGTACCATACAAAAAATACCTAATCTTGACTATTGTTGTGAAGTGCTGTCAAAGCTGAAACCTAACAGATATTTTTACTTAAGCTGGCTTAACAGTCTCTGTTAAGATATTTATCAATAGAGTAGATGGAGTTGTCTACCAAACTGTCTTTCAACCTCTGTTTAAACTGTGCTTTATCTGTAACCAAGTTTTTAATGGTTGCTGACAGTTTATTGAAAATGTGTGTTCCTGAATATTGGATGCCTTTTTGGACCAAGGTAAGTGATCTTAGGTCTTTATGTAGATTGTTCTTATTCCTAGTATTTATACTATGTATTGAGCTATTGGCTGGAAATAAAGATACATTACTTGCAACAAATTTCATTATAGAATAAATATACTGAGAAGCTGTGGTTAGAATATCAAGTTCCTTGAACAGGTTTCTGCATGGTGTTCTTGAATTTACACCACAAATGATTCTTGTCACATGCTTTTGCACCCCAAAAACGTTTCCTCGGTTTTTTGAGTTACCCAGAATATGGTCCTGTATGACATAATAGATTGAAAGTAAGCAAAGTATGCAAGTTTCTTTATATTTATATCTCCTACATCTGACACGATTCTCACTGCAAATACAGACTTGTTTAGGCACTTTAGTGACTCTGTGGTATTTCCTTCCCAACTGAATTTATTATTGAGTTGTAATCCCAGAAATTTAACACTGTCAATCTCTTCGATCTGCTGTGGTGTAACGACGTATTTGGGTTTTCGTTTGTTATATGACCATGTGCAGACTTCGTCACCCACGTCAGTTACACTCACTTCAAAAAATTATTTATATTCTTTTAAATTGTCATAGAATGGTTCTTGAACGAAACTGTAAAACATCAGTTGAGTCGTGTGCAAAGAATTACATCACTTGGGCCAATTGGTTTTTGTAACTTTTTCGAATTTAAATTTCGTTTGTTTCTCCTCAGAAATTATATTGACACACGTTATCTTGATCTAATCGATATCAGAATCACACATTAAATAAACTTTTTTAGATTCAAAGTTTCGGTGAACGACGTAAGAATTACTAATCTTGTCAAATATATTATTAATCCGTTCACATAACTCTTCATAAATAAATCTTCAAGACACGTGTTTCACCTTTAGTAACATACACTATTTTATTAGCTTCCTACACATACAGATGTGAACTTGAGCGTTGACAGATAGTGACTAACATTTCAATAAGACTAAGCTCATTATGACGTCATTGTTGTACAAAAAAGAGTATAAAAATTCATTTTTAATTTTTAGAAACACGACGCAACAACTCGGTTCCAGGATCTTCTGTTGCTCCTTGGCTGTCGACCCGCGACGTATAGCGGCCCGTTCGTTGCGCCGATCTCTCCGTACATGAAACACATAAAAAAAATACAAAACTTTTAGATAATTCACATTTATTACAAATAATAAGAAAACACATAAACAAAAACTAAATTAAACTTATAGTCACCTGCAAACTGGGCTGACTTTGGTGGATAGGTGACGCTTAATTTCGTCCCACTACATACCCCACCCACAAGCTCAGTTTGTCAGGTGTTAACCGGAATTAAAACTGTTCAATATACAATATTTAACTGTTAATACATTTTCCTCACATTTTACGTAACCTAGAGTCCTTGCTATTAGATAGATTTAATCCTTTTAATACGATATCGTTGTGACTATTTGTCATTTACTCTTAATTGTGCTATTATGGTAATTCGTAGCCGAATATAGGGAGATTGCTCCTCTTCAGTTAATAGTTGCTAATAAATACTAATTTAGTACGTTCTTTAACGTTGTACATTAGGACAGAGCGTTCAAACGGTGATAGATTAGTTTCAGTTTCATTTATTTACTAGTTATTCTTTCCAAGAATGTACATTACTAATAAGTTTCTCACAATAACTAATAGTACTATTTACTTTACGTCATTCTCTTCCCTAATGCCTTATTTATGCCTGAGGTCAAGAAGAAATCAAGCAAACTTTCTTTAGAATCTCGGCACGGCTTTCTTTACCTTCGGACACCTTGTTGGGTAATGGCCATTTATTTAGGAGAAACAAGCGAGAGAGCCCCGTTTGGTGTGTTCTATATTAACACTATTGCAAACCTCTATTAAAGGCACTCTGCTATGTTCTCGTGAGCCATATAGCTCTGGACGCCCATGGTCCCTAAAACTATTAACCATCCCCTTTGGCTCCTACTATCCGAGTAAATTTAAAATAAGCAAAATTCCTTTAGACCTAAGAGCAAAATTTCCTCCATATATATCCCCCTTTTGGTTATCTTTCTCTTTTTGAAGTACCAGTAGATTATTGTAGAACACATGTTTAAGCTTTCTGTCATTTATTTAAAATAACACGTAACTATCACGAAAAACTTCACATGAATAAACTATGAACGCTCTTCCGTGTGTAACATATACTAAATATTAACTTATTTAGGAATGAAGGGTTTCATTTGATCAACACTATATAATCCTTTAATTACACCTGATGAAGGTTCCATAAGAAGTAATGCTTTGGGATGTACAATCTTATGTACAACATATGGACCTTCAAAGATAAAGAAGAATTTTCTACATTCCTTATCGATCTTAGAACTTTTAGGATGAGATCGTACTAGCACAAGATCTCCTACCTGAAATGAGGGTTCTACAGCCTGTTGATTATAACTTTTAATTCTCCGTTCGGCATTTTTTACAATCTGTTCACAAACTTTTTCGTCTGGAATATCTTGTTGTATCTCATTTACTGGTGGCCAAGGTAAAGCAGCTAGTAAAAGCTCACCTATAATTCGTTTGCCTAAAATTTCTGTAGGTGATAATCCCGTCGTTAGGTGAGGCAATTCATTTAATATCTTTTCGAATTCAGGCATTAGTTTGGCCCACCGAGTATGTTTATGTGCACAATAAGTTCTACATAATCGTCCTAATTCTTTCATGACTCTTTCTACTAAATTACTTTGAGGGTGATATTTCGAAATTAAGATATGTTTGATTCCATATTGTCTTATCATATCTTGAAATCTTTGACTAATAAAGGCACTACCGTTGTCAGACATAAGTCGTTTAGGAATGCCCCAGTTAACAAAGTAATTTCGGGTGAGGCAGCGTATAACGCTTGCTGTATTCGCTCGTTTCAAAGTATACAGTTTCACATGTTTGGACCAACATTCCATTACAACAAACACATATGTTAATCCTCCTGAACTCCGAGGCAGAGGGCCGAAAAAATCTAATGATAGTCGATCCCACAAACCTCGAGGAATTACAGCATATAATTTATAACGCTTGGATTTGTTATTAACTTTAACCTTTTGACAGGTTTCACAAGCCCTAATAATACTTCTCACAATACGTGACATATTTTTGAAATAATAATACTTCATTAGATGTTTAATACATTTATGAATTCCCAAATGCCCGTAACCTTCATGAATATAAGTAATTAACTCGTCCACAACAGTTTTCGGAATGCAGATTTTCCATCTCTGGTGTTCCCTCTGTGCTTTCCAATACAACAAGTCGTTAAAATATAACCACACACCCCGGGTGTTAACTGTTTCGTCCCCATTATTAAGGTTTTGTATAATTCGTAGAATAACATTTTTCTTTCCTTTATGTAATACGGTAACCTACTACTTAGGACTCGTATTAGATGACTTTCAATTAATTTAGCACGATTTAAATTCCATTCAAAATAATTCCTAGAACCTCTCCACCGTTTAGAATATGGAGGAGGGGCTAACAACTTTAAAGTTAAGTGTTGTTGTTTTCGTCTTGACCAATAATTTTGTTTAAACTGCTTAACAAAATCATCCCAATCCCTGAATTCATTTCTATGCAGTACTGCCCATTCCGCAGCTTCTGCTTCTAAATGTCCTATTACAAATTGAATGCGTTTTTCATTACTCCATTTAGGAGATAATGATGTTTCAAAAGCTTTTATAAAGATTATAGGGTGCAGTTCGCCTCCTGGTTTGAATACAGGAAATCGACTTGCTACATTTGAATTTGTTGTTATGTCATCCAGACATTCTGCGAGAGAAATAGTCGGATTTTGTTTAGCTGGCAGAGACGGAGTTGCATCGGATTGGCTTGCCGTGACTGCCTTATTCATATTGTTGTCGTCCGAGCTAGCAAATTCGATGCGACTGTTGTCTCTGATTATGTTATTACCTCTGCTACCTGAAATGTTCTCGTTATTATCTAATTCCGATAACCGTTTAGTAATTTCCTGTATCCGCAGTTCTGTATTGGATACGCGATTAGCTAATATCGATTCTTCACTGTGTTCACGATGTGAACGCTCTGTACCTTCGTCAATATTATTATCTTTGGCAGTCTCAAGGTTACTGCATATTTCAGTAATTAAAGATTTCATGTTTTCGATTTCGGTATGGTCCTTTTCTACTTGATGAGTTAATGTCTCTAATTCTACGTTATCTATTGAAGAAATCTCTACAGGTTTGGTAGAGACCTCTTTAATAGATTTCAATAATTCTCTGCGAACAGTTTCTGTTTGCATAGAAATTTCATCTCGTAACATATCGTTATTTTTCTGTATTTCATTTACAACTAAGATATTGACACTATCTAGTCTCTCGGATAAGTCAGTAATATCGTGTCGCATGCGAGCTTTTTCCTCGCGCGATTCCTGGATATGTTCTTCTAACCTTTTACAATTATCAGCAATCTTATTACTAAGTCCTACTAATTTTTCCTGCATTTCAGCTTTAGAAGACTCTATTTTATCACTTAATTCTCGACTGGTTTCATTAAGATATTCCTGCAACCTGTCTGTTGATTTTGTTAGCTCCCCTTTAAGTCTAGCAGTAGATTCCTCGTTAGACTGTTTTAATCTAGCCATAGATTCTTCGTTAGACTGTTTTAATTCCTCTTTTAATCTAGCAGTAGATTCCTCGTTAGATTGTCTTAATTCCTGTTTTAGTTCCTGTTTCAATCTAGCAGTAGATTCCTCGTTAGCCTGTTTTAATTCCTCTTTTAATCTAGCAGTAGATTCTTCGTTAGATTGTTTCAATTTAGCGATCGCCCTAAAAAGGGATCTCACGCTCCTATCGGACATAGATTGCTCTTCGTCTGACATTTCACTTCCCGACATTATTGTAAGATATTAACTATTTAGACACGCAGACTTGGAATTAACAATCCTATAAAAGCACACTTCCTATATACAACACTCCACTTCCAACTTGAAACAAACTCACCGGACACTAATACTGTAATTTGTAGTTCTCGATGATTAGTGTGCTGCTATGGGCTGCAGATGTAACAGCCGTCGATGCAGCCGCTGAGATGCTGCGACCCCGCTTCCGCAACCGGCAGGACGCTGAGTCGAACACCGGAAACGTCGCTAGCTGCAACCACGCCCGGCACCGCCGTAGACAGGCGAAGCCCTCAGCAACACCTCTAATACCAGCCGGAGGAACGCCCCGCAGCTGACGTACTGGGCCTACTAGTTTAGGGAAAAAAAAGGTTGTCGGGGTTTGCAGCGTTCAGCTGCTGCCCAACAGATGCGCCTTCTCGTGGAACAACTGCGTGACCGTACTGCTTGGCTGCGGCTCCGTCAGATGCCCACACCCACGAAGTCGCCGCTGGCTGGTGAAGGCTCCACGAAAACTCGCGTTGACTTCCGAAGGACTCTTGATGTTTTGTTTCGTACCTGTGTGCCTTAGTTGCACACAAGTCCTGTCACGGTCGCCACGGTGTGGTGTAACGACGTATTTGGGTTTTCGTTTGTTATATGACCATGTGCAGACTTCGTCACCCACGTCAGTTACACTCACTTCAAAAAATTATTTATATTCTTTTAAATTGTCATAGAATGGTTCTTGAACGAAACTGTAAAACATCAGTTGAGTCGTGTGCAAAGAATTACATCACTTGGGCCAATTGGTTTTTGTAACTTTTTCGAATTTAAATTTCGTCTGTTTCTCCTCAGAAATTATATTGACACACGTTATCTTGATCTAATCGATATCAGAATCACACATTAAATAAACTTTTTAGATTCAAAGTTTCGGTGAACGACGTAAGAATTACTAATCTTGTCAAATATATTATTAATCCGTTCACATAACTCTTCATAAATAAATCTTCAAGACACGTGTTTCACCTTTAGTAACATACACTATTTTATTAGCTTCCTACACATACAGATGTGAACTTGAGCGTTGACAGATAGTGACTAACATTTCAATAAGACTAAGCTCATTATGACGTCATTGTTGTACAAAAAAGAGTATAAAAATTCATTTTTAATTTTTAGAAACACGACGCAACAACTCGGTTCCAGGATCTTCTGTTGCTCCTTGGCTGTCGACCCGCGACGTATAGCGGCCAGCAATTTCCTCTCTGGTCGCGGCAACGAAGATGCTGTCCCCGTTCGTTGCGCCGATCTCTCCGTACATGAAACACATAAAAAAAATACAAAACTTTTAGATAATTCACATTTATTACAAATAATAAGAAAACACATAAACAAAAACTAAATTAAACTTATAGTCACCTGCAAACTGGGCTGACTTTGGTGGATAGGTGACGCTTAATTTCGTCCCACTACACTGCATGTCTTCATATGTTACACACATGCTGGAAGGAAATCTCTTACAGGTTCCGAACTGCATATGGTGAGTTTTCTCAAAGTTTAATGACAGTGAATTAGCTTTAAACGATTTATTAATGTGAAAATTTGATTAGCAGATATTTCTAAATCTGTACTTGACTTGCTACTTATTGCAATGTTTGTATCATCTGCAAGCAAAACAAACATAGGATCTGGTAATGTAATAGACGAGAGGTCATTAATGTATGCAAGAAAAAGCAATGGACCTGAGATGGAACCTTGAGGAACACCACTTGTAATTAATTCCCAATCAGATGAAGACTGACTGCTTATTGCACAGCTATTTTGCAATGAAGCCCTTTGTTTCCTGTTATATAGATAAGACTTAAACCATTTCACAGCATTTCCGGTGACACCATAATACTCTAATTTACTTAAGAGAATGCTGTGGTTCATGCAGTCAAAGGTGTTTGATAGGTCACAAAAAATGCCAGTAGGCTCTAATTTATTACCTAATGAATTAAGTACATTCTCACTGTTAGTTTAAATAGCTTTCTCTATATCAGAACCATTAAGAAATCCAAATTGTGACATGGACAATATATTATTTGCAGTCAGACGCTTAAGGAGATGCTTGAACACAACCTTTTTAAATATTTTTGAGAAAGCCGGCAAAAGTGAAATTGGTCGATAACTTGATGGTATCTCTTTATCCCTCTTCTTGTAAAGAGGCTTAACTTCAAGATATTTTAACCAGAATGGAAATGTTCTGCTGATAAGAGATTGGTTACACAAATAAATTAAGATATAACTCAAATCACATAAACAATATTTGATTAACTTCATTGATATGTTATCATACCCACTGGAATACTTAGATTTTAAGAATTTTATGATGGATGCTACTTCTTTGGGAGACATGAGTGTCATTTCCATTTTACTGAAGTTATTTTTAAAGATTGGTCTTAGATACTCCAATGCATGTACGTTCTGAAAGTCAGTTTGTCGCCTTGAAAATGAAGTCAGCCCACCAATTACCGAAAGAAAAGTTATCACCAATAACACAATTTCGTGTGTATACGCTCAAAGCAGCTGCTTTTAAAGCCCTGTTACAGAAAGAAGAGTCAGTGGTAATCAAATTTTCTTTCGACTGTCAGAAGAATATGGTCTTGCCCGAGCTACCAGATCAAGAAACATATTACTCCAGGCAGTTATGTTCCTATAACCTTACAATTTGCAGATGTGGGTAAAATCTCCCCAGAACAAAGAAACGGTCACAGTCTATAACTGGCTAGAACATGAACGACCCAAAGAGTGCAATGAAATTGTTTCCACTTTACATTACCACCTGAACTATTCTAATCTACAGGAGGTTACAACCATTGAACTGTATGCAGACAGAAGCCCTGGCCAAAACAAGAATTCTGCGATGGTTGGAATGCTGTATTATTGGTAGCAGCTTGGATCTCCCAGTAACATTCAGAAAGTTTATCTAACGTTTCCTGTTGTTGGACATTCTTTCCTGCCTCCAGATTGTGTATTTGGAAGTATGGAGAAAAAGGTGTGGAGAGGAAATGTTATCGTGGACCCTACAGAATATATTAAACTGTTTGAGGAAGAAGGTACTGTTCTAAGGCCTGGAAGTGATTTCCCCATACAAAACTGGAAACATGGTGTATCTCAAATAAATAAATCTACAAATGGATGGTATTTCCATCTTCACCAGCGTAAAAGAACTATCTTCAACGTAGGCAAGTCTGCAGTTGTGGTTAGAGGTGAGTGCAATTATATATGTGACATTGGTGTTTTATGTTCTCTCTTGAGGAAACATCAGAAAATTGGCAGTATTACCTAAAGTACTCTATCGAAAGGTGTGCCACTAAAACCGGAAAAATTAAAGGATATCGATAAACTGTTCTCGAAACGGTTTGGCCAAATATTGAGGACCTCATCTTGTATTCCAGCCTTATGAAAATCCATGCAGAGAATGAGGATTTCGCTGAACAGCTTGACGTAGGGGAAAATGAATGTGGTGATGAAGAAGACACTGAATTCATAATATGAATGGTCTGCTGTTAAAGCAGGACTTAGGTTATTTCCTGAATACACATTATTACACTTTTGAAAATATGTAGGAAAGTAATGTGTAATGTGTAACATTTACTTGACATTCTTGCAAAATTTTGTTACACTGTGATTGATATTGAGTTTAATTATTGGTATTTTTTATTTTATATACTATGACTGAAATATTTTGTGATTTCAGATAACATAAATAATAAAAGAACGTCGATAATAATTCTGATTAATGACGAAAATTATCATTATTAAGTTTTATCTACATTTGCAAAACCCACCCTTATCCACGATGACAGTTCCAAAACCCTCCTTATCCAATGTTGAGTTCCAAAACACGTCTTAACCAATCTTAATTTGTTAATGTCTTCCTTACATGTCACGAATTATATGCAGCTCTCAGATATGTCAATATTGTAAGTACCTCGATATAATAAAAATAAATAAATACATTTATTTTGCTGAAGGAGAGCAAGAAACGTGTTTTTCGTTTCGTGAAAAGTTTTCAAATATGGATAAGACGGATTTTGGATCCATGCAACTCAATTATGATATGTATAATTTGCCTGAAAAGAGAAAAAACTGTTTTGTAGAATTTTGTTGTTTTGTACACAATTAAGTACAGTTTATAACAAGAATGAAATAATATTAACCTTTCGTTACTCTCTGTTTCGTATTTTTGTGTAAATAAGAGTTTTAGTACTTTTTTCAGTCGTATATACAGGATACCTAATGCACGTATTAGTTAACGAATTGACTTCCGGGCTGAAAATCAAACATTCTTACATTGCACCCACTCAACAATTTACGCTATGGTACACTTTTTTCTTAAATGTTTGCTTATTTGATTTAGTTATTTTCTCAGTCAACAGATCTGTTCTGGGAACCCCTAGTTCCTTTGCGGGTAATTTTCTTTGTACAGTAAACGCACAACTCTAAACATGAACTGCCATTTGTCGAAATGAATAAATTCAATGTGGAAATGAAAAAATTCAATGTGGAAATGATTAAACTGAAGTGGTAAGACCTACTGTCTATCAACACAGTCACTTGTCTAGATAAAAATTAGGCCCTGAGAACGAGGGGTGAACAAGATATGGCGTACCTCTTACAAATCACAGTGACTGAGCAGTCACAGATTAGGACTATTGATATTTTTAAATAATATCCGGAATCCTATATATAGACATTTAAAACGTAACATTATCGGTACTTGATATATCGAAAAATATATCGATGTAACGGCATGCAATATCTACGTACCCGCCTATAGAAACATCGGCTGAACATGGTAAATATACTGCCGGTTTTAGAGCTGTACGTATTTAAGTACTGGTTTATTATTAGATATTTTGTACATCAGCAAGCTAGCAACCTGCCTATTCCCCATAAGCCGGGTTGACACACGCAACAAAAATGTCGTTACAGCTAGTGGCATACTGCAGTTGCATGTGTAAACTCCCAGTTTTTAGGGGTGCAACTTAAGAGAGGCAACTTTGGTCACGCCATAAAAAGTTCAGCTTGGTTGTACTTTGTTGCGCCTCTTTCCTACCACCACTGCTCCCTGGTGGCAATATTGCGAAACACAAGCATTCTGTCGCAGTTACCATGCAGTAATTACTGCTGCACTACTTACGATTTCAATGTGTTTTTATATTTTTCTGAAAAAAAGGAAAAACAATGGTTGGCAGGTGCACTTTAGCAGCTTCTAAAACGACAAGAACAGCAACGTACGTTTTATTTTCTGCAGTAGTGCGTGTGTGTGTGTGTGTGTGTGCATTATTTGCAAACCAATGACATAGCCTATGAGAAGGAGTAAATAAATAAACTTAATATATGTAATCAAAAAAGCGAGACGTATAAACTTCGTGATTTGAGAGAAAAGTCATTGTATACATTGTGGATTATATGCAGGAAATAGCTCCAAAGTGTGATGTGGCAGCTGTTAAACTAAAAACCAATTATTCGAAATGCCTATATCAATGAATCCAATAAGATTCTAAAATCATGGAAGAGTGACATGCTAGCAGACGATATGTATATGCCAGCTGTTTGTTAGTTTGCCATTGTAGACAGCATTTTCTTCTCTGAGTGTTACTTCCTTTATAAACGTGTTTGTTTCCCTTGATTTATCCCTGTGCGAAATCTATTTTCGGATCCAGCATTCTTCCTTGTACTTAACTCTTGTGACAGCTCTAAGGCCATAACCTGCAGTACCATACCCGCCAATATGACTTCAATTGACGCCATATTGAAAGATGTGGATCTACGTAGAATTTGTGCCATCCTGTCTGAAAGGTAGTTCACGGCACATTCACACTTGGTGATAACCACTTTGCTAACAAGGGTAGCTGCGTGTAAATGGCACAATAAAAGATGACCAATGGGTCCTTTGTTCGGTTTCATCATATATTGGATTTGTCTGGAACACTTCATGTCGGCTTCCCTGTGTTTTCATTTCTACCAATGCCAGCAAACTGCAGTTGTAGTGGCAAAATTGCGTGGTGAACTTAAACGTTCCAGCTTCCGTTGGTAGCGCCGAGCGCCGATTACGTCAGCATTTCTCTTCACTCGTCTCCACCCACTGCAAAGAGCTGTATTATCATTTAGATTCTTATCGTCATTTTCAGCAACTGTTTTTGAAGAATGCCTATGTGAAGAAATAGCACACTAGTTGTATTAAAAATAGTTTTTTAATGCAACTGGTATGTTATTGCTTCACTGCGGAAATGTTGTTATTCCATCCACACTTCAAAACCGCAGTGTAATCGGACTTCTTCTTTGTGCTATCTATACTTGGTTCACAAAGTCAAAGAGAAGGTTTGGATGTCATGAAAGCTCAAAAAGTAGTAAGACTCCTTCACACAGTGGAAGTAAAATTATGTTCAACTACAACTTCAAAAGAAAGAATATTTATCGAAAATTTCGAAAAAAAATATAATGTAAAAGAAAAATATCGTCACTCGATACTGCCATTTCGATATCGACATAACGATATGTTGGAAAAATATATAATGCCTTTATATATCGATATATTTTGGTGTATATAGCGATAATTGATAAACAGCCCACTCACAGATATCACAATAACAACTTTGCAGCATCTGGTTGCGATTTCTGTCACAACTAGAGTCGCATGTAGCATTTGAAATTGAACGCCATGTGCCAGCCATAAGCCGAATTTCGTACATCTTCCTGTGTACCTTTTATGACGTATCATGCTCTAGCTGTGATTTCTTTGACGAGTTGCAAGTAGCAACTAAAAAGCGCAGTTAATGTTAGATGTCATGTGCCATCTGTTGACCTACATCCATACTGTACTTCGTTCTACGAACTATGGGTCTCATGCCGTGGATGTGTTTGATATTTATGGTCGAAAAAATGACCCAAGAAGCTAATTTTCTGTCAGACAAATTTTATACTGCGTTGAGAATCGGTGCAGCCAGGGAATGGGAATGTCGAATAAAGGTTGTGCTAATAGGTAGACCTATGGCATAGCTTGAAATTTTCGTGAAATATTTAAAAACACTTTTCATCATAAAAGCTAAAAATTTAGGGGTATCAGATGGCTGAAACAAGGTGGGAATGTAATTTTTATTATTCACTAAGTGCAGTTCACATTTAATTAGCGTCTCTTTCAAAACACATAATGACTTCAATAGCACACTATACCAACACCCATTTTGCACAATTATGTTATGAATTACGGCTCTTTTAAGCTGCGACTTCTTCAACAGTCATTTTGAATCTTCACAATTATCTCTTCTACATGGGGATGGGTGCATAGAGCAGACCAGTAATCGAAATGGGAACTGTGTATTGAAAATCAAGAGGATTATTGAACTTATACACTGCTAATAAGTCACATTATACAACTGTTAAAATTTCAGATAATGAAAGCAATTGAGTGTGTGTGTTTGTGTGTGGGGGGGGGGGGGGGGAGGTTTCACACTTTGCATAAACGATGTCATTATGTTCATTCACAAACTTAGAAACTAATCCCTGTTGTGGCGAAGACAGTGTAAAGATGCTGTGGCAACTTCTCCAGTTCTGTTGTCAATGATATTATGAATTATCGCTACATCGAGTGACTGAAAATTTGGTTCAGATATTTGTGAACGTAACGAAGTGGTTAACATCTGTATTCTGAACATGAACTCTTACGGTACTGTGTGGTAATTTGTGTTATGATTCTCAACATCACACAATCAGTATTTGCATACTTGTTCCATTAATACAAAATTAAAACAAAAGGAAGAACATAAGTAAAACATTCTTATCACTGACTGTTTTGTTGAGAAGAAATTTTCTTTCTGGGCAAGCGTATCTCTCCTATATAGGTAACAACTGAAGAAGAATTGTTTGAAATGTTATTAATACCATTTCACATACCTTCTCGTCAATTGGGTTACTGAAACGTTCACCTTAGGTCCTGACAAGTAATCATCTATACAGGCGAGAACATATTTCTTGATTGTGTTTACACAATTCGCTTCTTACTTGCATCTCATGACAGTGTAACGTTTATGGTGATAAATCACAAAAAATTGCGTAAATCGCAGAAGTAGCAAAAATCGCTTCAGTAGAATTGGTGGAGTGTGGAAGGATGTAAGTTACGAATTCACTATTAGGGATCGCAGTTACCGAAAAGCAGCAACCACGGACATCACTGGAATCTAAAAATCACAATTTAGCCCATCCCTCGGCGAGAACCATACGGGCCAAAAGCATGCCGTTGTCGATTCCACATTTAAATGATTAGGGGGGGGGGGGCTACCAAAGAAATCAGCGAGAGCCTTTCGTGAATGTTCATATACACAATGCGGCCCTACAGCTGAGATAAACCTGACACTGCATAAGATCAGCCGACGTCAGAAGGATGAATAAATCTGCGGTCTCACAATCGACAGTGATGTGCTTTATGGTTCGCAGTGCCTCAAGTTGATTACTATATGATAAAATTCAAAACTTAATATACACTCCTGGAAATTGAAATAAGAACACCGCGAATTCATTGTCCCAGGAAGGGGAAACTTTATTGACACATTCCTGGGGTCAGATACATCACATGATCACACTGACAGAACCACAGGCACATAGACACAGCCAACAGAGCATGCACAATGTCGGCACTAGTACAGTGTATATCCACCTTTCGCAGCAATGCAGGCTGCTATTCTCCCATGGAGACGATCGTAGAGATGCTGGATGTAGTCCTGTGGAACGGCTTGCCATGCCATTTCCACCTGGCGCCTCAGTTGGACCAGCGTTCGTGCTGGACGTGCAGACCGCGTGAGACGACGCTTCATCCAGTCCCAAACATGCTCAATGGGGGACAGATCCGGAGATCTTGCTGGCCAGGGTAGTTGACTTACACCTTCTAGAGCACGTTGGGTGGCACGGGATACATGCGGACGTGCATTGTCCTGTTGGAACAGCAAGTTCCCTTGCCGGTCTAGGAATGGTAGAACGATGGGTTCGATGACGGTTTGGATGTACCGTGCACTATTCAGTGTCCCCTCGACGATCATCAGTGGTGTACGGCCAGTGTAGGAGATCGCTCCCCACACCATGATGCCGGGTGTTGGCCCTGTGTGCCTCGGTCATATGCAGTCCTGATTGTGGCGCTCACCTGCACGGCGCCAAACACGTATACGACCATCATTGGCACCAAGGCAGAAGCGACTCTCATCGCTGAAGACGACACGTCTCCATTCGTCCCTCAATTCACGCCTGTCGCGACACCACTGGAGGCGGGCTGCACGATGTTGGGGCGTGAGCGGAAGACGGTCTAACGGTGTGCGGGATCGTAGCCCAGCTTCATGGAGAAGGTTGCGAATGGTCCTCGCCGATACCCCAGGAGCAACAGTGTCCCTAATTTGCTGGGAAGTGGCGGTGCGGTCCCCTACGGCACTGCGTAGGATCCTACGGTCTTGGCATGCATCCGTGCGTCGCTGCGATCCGGTCCCAGGTCGACGGGCACGTGCACCTTCCGCCGACCACTGGCGACAACATCGATGTACTGTGGAGACCTCACGCCCCACGTGTTGAGCAATTCGGCGGTACGTCCACCCGGCCTCCCGCATGCCCACTATACGCTCTCGCTCCAAGTCCGTCAACTGCACATACGGTTCACGTCCACGCTGTCGCGGCATGCTACCAGTGTTAAAGACTGCGATGGAGCTCCGTATGCCACGGCAAACTGGTTGACACTGACGGCGGCGGTGCACAAATGCTGCGCAGCTAGCGCCATTCGACGGCCAACACCGCGGTTCCTGGTGTGTCTGCTGTGCCATGCGTGTGATCATTGCTTGTACAGCCCTCTCGCAGTGTCGGGAGCAAGTATGGTGGGTCTGACACACCGGTGTCAATGTGCTCGTTTTTCCATTTCCAGGAGTGTACTATATCTCATTCAGAATCCTACAAAATAGGTTTATCTATACGTATGACATGTACTGATATAATTTTACTATAAAATGAGTGAACTTTTATATCTGAGGAGTGTGCAACCATCTAGCGGGATTTATGCTAAGCGAACAAGGGGAAAAGTTTGTAACAGTGTGCTACTACCTGGTGGCATTGATGTAAATGTGTAGAAGAGTGGTAAAGGTTAACTGTTATTTATCAGATCCATATGGTTCTTGGCACATTTAAGGCACATCACGCCATTTGCACATGTGCAAAAGCTGCCTAAAACGTGCACAACTGAAGTTGGGCTTGTGATGCTGATGCCTGGTTTCACTGAGTATAGAGGAGTAACTATGTAGCATATCGCGGTAGATTTAATGCCATATATTTAAAATACCACATGCACATTATGTTTAACAGCATTCAAAGAAAAATAACCAATAAATCCGCAAGGTGTCAAAAGTTAAGGTGTTGATGTGCTCTTGCGCTCTTCCACAACAGTCGCCACTGTATAAAAGTTACTGCAGTTTGATGTCAATGAGCTGTTACTACTAATAGTCAACCAGTGGTTGTGTCTGCTCAACACTCATTTGCTAACCACCAAGAAATTTAACAATGAATTTAATAACATTGAAAAATGAAGGATCACTACACTGTATTGCAATGGTGTCATATGCTTGTGTATTCCATCTTTGCAGTTGTATGTGCTTTTCACTGACTGCAGTATCGGGCTTCATTACAATACATTACAGGAATACTGGTTCCATAGATTATGAATATGGTATTTCATAGTGATGTGGAACATGACATTTTAACATAAGGTTTCTTTATATGATATTATTATTATTATTATTTTGCAATTACTACTTCATATGTAAAAATTCATCTGTTGAGTAGATGGAGTTCTGATTCAGAAATCCTCTTATTTTGTTTTTAGATGCTGGTTGGCTATCTGTTGACTTTTAATGCTATTTGATAAATGAACAAAGACTTTTGTGGCAGTATAATTTATCCATTGCTATGCCAAAGTCAGATTTAACCCAGAATAGCGAAGAACATCATTTCTCCTAGTGTTGCAGCCATGCACTTTGCTATTATTTGTGAACTGGAGTGGGTTATTAATAACAAATTTCGTAAGTGAATACATGTATTGTGAAGGTACAGTGCATACCCCTAGCTCCTTAAATAAATATTTGCAAAGTGATCTTGGGTGGGCTCCACGTATTGTTCTGATTACATGCTTTTGTGTAATGAATACATTTTCTCTTGATGACGAATTACTACAAAATATGATGCCCTATGAAAGCAGTGAATGGAAATAGGCATAATTGACTAATTTACTATGTTTATCACCAAAATTTGCAATAAACCTAATAGGATCAATAGTTGACACAAACGTTTAAGCAGATCATCAATGCATTTCTTCCAATTCAATTTCTCATCAATGCACACATCCAAAAATTTTTAATATTCTGCCTTAGCAACAGACTTCTTTTCAAAGTCTATATTTATCAATAGTGTTATACCATTTACTCTACAGAACTATATGTACTCAAAATTTAGTGTGAGTCCATTTGCAGAGGACCACTTAATTATTTTCTGAAAGACATTTAGAATTTCCTCAGCTAATTCTTGTTTGTTAGGTGTGATTACTATACTTCTATAATCAGCAACAAGAACTAGCGTTGCACCTTCGTGAATATAGAGTGGCAAGTCATTAATATACGCCAAGAACAATAATTGACCCAAGACTAAACCCTGTGGGATGCCATTCTTGATACCTCTCCAGTTAGAGGTCTCTGTTGATTTTTACAGACTATCTGTTTTGTTAATTTCAACCTTCTGCATTCTTTCAGGTAAATATCAGTTAAATCATTTATGCACTGTCCCACTCATATCACAATATTTAAGCTTATCCAGAAGAATTTCACGATTCACACAGTCAAAAGCCTTTAAGAGATCACAAAAAATCCCAATGGGTGATGTTTGATTATTCAGAGAATTTAATATTTGATCAGTGAGGGCACAAAGAGCATTTTCTGTTGAAAAACCTTTCTAAAAACCAAACTGAAATTCTTTTAGTGCTTCATTTTTACAAATATATGAAGCTACTCTTGCATGCATTACTTTTTCCAAGAACTTTGGATAAAGCTATCAAAAGAGGTTGGGCAGCAGTGATTAGCGTCAGACCTATCCCCCTTTTTATACAATGATTTAACAATAGCATATTTTAGTCCATCCACAAAAATGCCCTATTTCAGTGAGCTACTACATATGTGGCTGAGAATCCTGCTTATCTGTTGTGTACAAACTGATTATTAAAAATATTTTCTATTTCTGGCTTTTTGTTAGCAAACTTTTCACTTAGTTTGACGGAAGTACAGTCTTCCGGTGCTCTCAAGTGCCCTGTTTCCCTTTCAACAATATTGCAAATTGTTTTAATTTTATTATCATAGGTGCTAATTTCAGACATAATGCACATACATTTGGACTATGTAATACCCTTTTTTAATACAGTGCTGTGGTTTTTATAATATTTGACTGTTTCTGGGTCATCACTCTTTCTAGCTTTAAGATAGATTTCCCTTTACTGTTTTAGTAACCCACCGCTTTTTAGGTGGTTCCTTATGATTATTTTTCACTGTTTTATTAGAGAAACTGTTTTCAAATACACCCACAAAGGTACCATGAAATAGGTTAAATTTGAAATTTGCATCAGATTCCCTGTACACCTCATCTCAGTCTAACTGTCGCAAGCTTTCCCTAAATATAATTGCAAATTATTAAACCATTATTTGAACACAATATTTTGGAGGACTATTTTGCATTACTGTATGGAGCTATGTCATATACTGTAACCAGCTTGCATCATGATCCGAAAGACCATTCTTAACAGGAAAAGTTTTTATTTAATTAAATTCATCTTGGTCAATAAAAATATTATCTGTCAGTGTGGTGCTTTCCTGTACTACTTGAGTAGTGAAATCAATAACTGATGTCAAATTGAAAGAACCAAGTATTACTTCAATACTATCAGACTTTTTCAGAAAATCTAGATTTAAAACCCTGCAAACAATAATTTGATTCCCTCTGTCTGACAGACAGCACAACAGAGATCCAACTATGAGTACCTCAATTTGGATAAATCCACTTTTTTCAAAGTCAAATGTTGTGATCAACAGTATGTAAAAAGTTTAGATCATCACAAACTTGCTTAATCTACAAGAGCTACTGCACTGAAGAGCCAAAGAAACTGGTACACCTGCCCAGTATCGTGTAGGGCTCCCATGAGCACGCAGAAGTGCGCAACGCTACGTGGCATGGACTGGACTAATGCCTGAAGTAGTGCTGGAGGGAACTGACACCACAAATCCTGTAGGATTGTCCATAAATCCGTAAGAGTACGAGGAAGTGGAGATCTCTTCCGAACAGCACGTTACAAGGCATCCCAGATATGCTCAATAATATTCATGTCTGGGGAGTTTGGGAATAGTGGAAGTTGTAAACTCAGAAGTGTGTTCCTGGAGCCACTCTGTAGCAATTCTGGACGTGTGGGGTGTCGTATTGTGCTGCTGGAATTGCCCAATTCCGACGGAATGCACAATGGACATGAATGGATGCACGTAGTCAGACAGGATGCTTACGTACATGTCACCTGTCAGAGTTGTATCTACACGTATCAGGAGTCCCATATCACTCCAACTGCACACGCTCCACACCATTATAGAGCCTCCACCAGCTTGAACAGTCCCCTGGTGACATGCAGGGCCGACAGACTCATGAGGTTGTCTCCATACCCGTACACATCCATCAGCTCGATATGATTTGAAACGAGATTCGTAAGACAAGGCAACATGTTTCCAGTCATCAAGAGTTCAATGTAGATTTTGACGGGCCCAGACGAGGTGTAAAGCTTTGTGTCGTGCAGTCATGAAGGGTACATGAGTGGGCCTTCGGCTCTGAAAGCCCATATACATGATGTTTCGTTGAATGGCTCGAACGCTGACACTTGTTGATGGTCCAACATTGAAATCTGCAGCAGTTTGCGGAAGGGTACCACTTCTGTCACGTTGAACGCTTCTCTTCAGTCGTCGTTGGTCCCGTTGTTGTAGGATTTCTTTCCTGCCTCATCGATCTCGGAAATTTGATGTTTTACTGGATTCCTGATATTCATGGTACACTCGTGAAATAGTCGTACGGAAAATGGGAAAATCCCCATCTCATCTCTATCTCGGAGATGCTGTGTCCCATGCTTGTTTGCCGACTATAACACCACGTTCAAACTCACTTAAATGTTGATAACCTGTCATTGTAGGAGCAGTAACCGAACTAACAACTTCATCAGATACTTGTTGTCTTATACTGTATAAGCGTTGCCGACCGTAGTGCTATATTCTTCCTGTTTACATATCTGTGTATTTGAATATGCATGCCTATACCAGTTTCTTTCGCGTTTCAGTGTATAACAGTTTTTATGGATAGACAATGAACTGGAGCATGCTGTTTGCAATAGATCTTTTTCTGCCACAGCTCTAATTCTCTCAGTATTGTAAATTGGATTTAACAAATGGGATTTTGTGACCTTCATACACTATGAATTCTAGAGGTATTTACATTATAACGAATGACAGCAAGCCAGACCACGAATTTTCTCTGTTTAAGCGTTTCATACAAAAAGGCGTCATTGATATTTTGGTGCAATACCCAGCTTCACATATCAGCGGCAGCCACTGATAATCCTGAGTACGTAGCGGCTATGAACTGTGTGTTATGCGACGTCTGTTTCAGATTCTGTCTTTTTCTCCGTACTTACCTTTATATTAATTAGTATTTCCAATCAATGAGCATTGATTTAACTACTTCTGTCAACAAACGAAGAAATGTCATTCTTCACAGATGGAGTTGGAAATGGAGAATTGTGAACACAATCGTATCTATTTTCTGAACTGAATACATCACACTCATTCCACTTTTGCTACTTTATTTCGAAAAACTGATTTAATTGATCATTGCAAAGGTCTTTCTTGAGCTTGTAGCTCCATGATAATACCTGAAAAGAGTCAATAAATACGTGAAATGTTCAGTGCTGAAATAATGTAACACTGTAATGCTAAAATTATCATAAATTCTGTATGTTAAATAGTCAACGAAGCAAAATTAGGGGAAAACGTTCATGCAATCGCAAAATTTTGTGCAGTGGTAGGGACAGTGCCATGAACAACATAGAAAAAATCCTACCCAACGGTGTGTGAGGTTGGGGGAGGGGGTGGGGGAGAATATAAAAGTCACTTGTCTAGACTTTTCCTGAATATCTCGAACACTTCACCATCTAGCGAAAATGTTCCCTTGCACAAAATTACCCTACATCAAATTTCTTACAAAAAAGGTTCTATTCATTTTTTGTCATGGAAAGTTTCTGCACTGCAGGGGACAGAAAAACCACAGATTATTAAAAATATTTCTTTAATGGCATAAAATTAATGTATATTGTTAAATAATGTGGTTTAAGAACAAATGTTATATGTTTGTACGACATGTAACTGCAGTGGAGCTACATTAGGGAATAAACTGTGTTCTGGTGGTTTAAGAGAGTGGAAAGACGGCGGTTGAGGTTAGAAGCGTGAGAGTGGGGTACGTTGCCAGATTTTCCTCATGCACTTCCCTCATTCAGAGACCTGCTAAATTAAAAGCAAACAGGCAATTCCCCTTTCTCTCCACCTCACTATGTCACAAAATGAAACTACATATATTATACTAACTCTTCTGCAGCTCACCTTATTTACCACTGGTGACACGGAGTGTGGATACGCCCAGGGTGTTTAAATTCCACAAAGTGCAAGTGACACTACATGGAATACAGATATGAATTATTAACAGTACTAACACAAATAACGCTTCACTTCCAGTCTAGTACAGCGCCATCTACCAAGCATACTGTGTGTCCGAAGAGCCGGCCGGCCGAGAAACCATGATCCAGTCCTCTCGCTGGTGGAGCCAACTTTGAACATAGACTACATCTCCAGACGTAATGTGTAGTTGGTCCACCTTCAAGCTCTATCCCAGATCTGACGTGTCGTGGAACCACCTCTGAACATCGCTCTGGATATAATGTGTGGCAGAGCCACCTTCATACCCTATCCCAGATGTGGTATATTGTGTATCTGCATCCCAAATCACTCTGGATATTATGCATGGTGGATCCCCTTCAAACCCTACCGTGGACGTGGCATATTGTGGATCCACATTCCAACATCGCTGTAGATATAATGCGCTGCGGATCCACACTCGAACACTAGCTCGAGTCTACTCTGGGTCATGAGAGCCATCTGTGACAGTTGCACGGACACAGACATACAGAAAACAGAGCAAACACATTGCAACTGTAGAATATGTAGTTGGAGGTGACTGGATGCATTCGAGTACTATGCCTCCCGACCAGAAAAATAGTGCATTTGCGCTAGATGCTGGCAACTGTACTACATTTCCAAGATATTTTAGAATACAGAACGAGAAGCGATGTCATGATCACATGGATAGAAGTGAGATAAAATCGATAAAATTACGAAAAATACGGATAAATTGAAGGAAAATACGGTGAAATTAGGGAAAATTGAGAGAGTACTTGTATGTCTTCTGCTTGGTGCAGAACAATTCTTATACATGGGAACGAGTATGTGACAGCAAGAGGAGTGTGAGAAAACATTGACATGGAAGCTCTGGAAACCAGGGAAACAGTCATTTTTCGTCGAGACAACATTCTACTGAACGTCTATCGAGGTAATAGTGATACATGCTAGTTGACTGCTGTATTTGATGCTTTCCTGGAAAGAAGAGAACTATCTGCCTCTAAACTTACTTGTATCTGCATTAAAGAATGACAGAGAGTGTATGGGGTGATCAGTTGAGATAGAGTTGTGACAAGGAATGATTTAATGGTAGACTGATGATGCATTCTAGAGACAGACAGAGAGAGAGAGGGAGAGAGAGAGAGAGAGAGAGAGAGAGAGAGAGAGACGGGAGGCAGGGGGAGGAGATGTTGCTGCAGGTCATTTGACCATTTTTTCTTGTTGTTCTGTCGGGATGCATCAGTTGTGTGACATAGCCTGCGTTTGACTCATATACAGCTATGTGTTTCGTGTGTGACTTAGAGCGCTGTCTACATGGGATCGTTAACAGCAAACGTCTCAGTCATCAGTGTACTTCTGTCTCATGTGTGATGAAACATGTCCATCCCGTTTTGACACATTCGTCTAGATGAACGAAGATTTATGCTACGTACTCCATTCCCCCGCCGCATCTTGGCATAAAATCGAGTCTTCAGTTTCGTAACTACGGTGATTCTAAGTTAGCGGCAGGTGTTTGTGAGGTACTGCAATCGCCGTGTATACATCTGCTTCATAGATGTCCTGTTTACGGAGTTAGTGGCGACATGACGTGTAATTTCACATGTCAAATACCGCTGCTATGCGTTTCTCTCTTTTTTTGTAAGATGCATTCTCAGTTACTAACGATCATATTGTATAGGACTGATGCGAGCATATTTTAATTTCCGAACCGTGATCGGATGTAAAAATTGGAAAGCTATATTGTGAATGTATCACAAAGAATCGATGTTTTAAGGAAATAGTTTCTTCATTTTACAGTTTGTCACCATAGTTTATCATAGAGAAACCTGCAAGGAGAATGTATGTAATGCGTTTGAAATACACTGAAGAGCCAAAGAATCCGCTACACTCGCCTAATGTCGTGTACGGCCCCCGCGGACAAGCAGAGGTGCCGCAACACGATGTGGCGCGGACTCGACTAATGCCTGAATTAGTAATGGAGGAAATGGACACCCTGAATACTGCAGGGCTGTCCATAAATCCGTAAGAGTGCGAAGGATTGGAGATGTTTTCTGAACAGCTCGTTGCAGGGCATCCCAGATATACTAAATAAGGTCCATGTCTGGAGAGTCTGGTGGCCAGCGGAAGTGTGTAAACTCAGAAGAGTGTTCCTGGAGCGAATCTGTAGCAATTCTGGAGGTGCGGGGTGTCACTTTGCTCTGTTGGAATTGCCCAATTCCGTCGGAATACACAATGGACATGAATGGATGCATAGTAAGTAGACAGGATGCTTACGTAAGTGCCTCCACTAGAGTCGCATCTACACGTATCAGGGGTCTCATATAACTCCAACTGCACACGCCCCACACCATTACAGAGCCTCCACCAGTTTGAACAGTGCTCTGCTGACATGCAGGGTCCATGGATTCATGAGGTTGCCTTCATACCCGTACATGTCCATCTGCTTGATAAAATTTGAAACGAGACTCGTCCAACAAGGCAACATGTTTCCAGTCGTCAACAGTCCAATGTCGGTTTTGACAGGCCCAGGCTGGTCGTAAAGCTTTGTGTTGTGCAGTCATCAAGGGTACACGAGTGGGCCTTCCGCTCGGAAAGCCCATATCGATGATGATTCATTGAGTGGTTTGCACGCTGACACTTGTTGATGGACCAGCTCTGAAAACGCAGCAATTTGTGGAAGGGTAGCACTTCTGACACGTTGAACGATTCTCTTCAGTCATCGTTGGTCCCATTCTTGCAGGATTTTTTTCCGGCCACAGCGATGTCGGAGATTTGATGTTTTATCAGATTCCTGATATTCACAGTACACTCTTGAAATAGTCATATGGGAAAATCCCCACATCATCTCTACCTCGTAGATGCTGCGTCCCATGCTTGTTTGCCGACTATAGCACCACGTTCAAACTAACTTAAATCTTCATAACCTGCCACTGCAGCAGCAGTAACCGATCTATCAACTTCACCAGACACAGGGGTCGCCGACCGCAGCGCCGATTTCTGTTTGTTTACATATCTCTGTATTTGAATATGCATGCCTATAACAGTTTTTTGGCGCTATAGTGTATGTTTCTTACATTGGAATAGTAACAGCGTTGCATTCCACACAACCAACAGGTCGGAAAGCGCAACGGTGTAACATTATAGCTTGTTTTAAGTGCAGAACCGTGTAGCCTTAGGAGTGCGATTGTTTATGTTCTCTCTTACCAATAACTTCTTGGTACTGACCTCAGACACTTGTTCTTAACTGTCTATTGTATCATCACAGCACTTTCATATCTATTGTACACCGACAAGGGATGCTAACTTCCTCGACATTCGCGCAACTAGAGAAATCTTGTGCTCTTAAATGGGTGCGAGGCAGCAGTTAAGGACTAGGTTCACTCTGTTCCTTCACGGAATGTTGAATGTAGCGGTCTGCTTCTGGTCAGCTGTAGATTAAATCGATGACAGTGTTTCAGGGAGCGTTGGCCAAAGACAATACGAGGAGATTTTTTCAGTCACTAACCTTCTCCTAAGAATGCGAGAATGCTCTGTAACTCCCATCCGCATAGGAGAAGATAGGCAATCGTAATCGCAAGTTACGCGCTACGATCGAAATGCTAAAAATGTGTAGATCGCTGTGTGGCGTGCTTTGGTGTATATGTTCGAGAGTTAACAATGAATGGACGTACTGCACAGTCATCTATCTACGTTCTCAATGACACTCGCAAAGTAGAGGAGGGGTGATTAAGTGATGATACAGAAATTCAGAAGCATACTGCTGTGTCATTGGTCGGCGCTGAAAAAAAGTGGTAAAATTGCTTAAATGGATCACTCTATCAACTTTGGTGCTTATTACGGTACGTCGGTGGTGTCTTTTCCATCCCATCTGTCCACTAGTACACTGTTGTTTACCACATAATGATTGACTGACATCGCTTGTTTGAGATGGAGAAAGAGTCTTGGTGGTGGGGCAACACCTGCTGGGGATGGCTAGCACCGAAACAGTGATCCTGTACATGACTGCAATATGAGGGATCAATTGAGGCAGAACACCAAGCCATCAGCTACCCCGCCACTGTGAAAGATGAGCTGTTTGGAAACGCTACACAATGCTGCAAAACCCTTCCAGTTTCCTTATGCCGGCCACTGTGGCCGAGCGGTTCTGGGCGCTACAGTCTGGAACCGCGCCACCGCTACGGTCGCAGGTTAGACAATGGATCAAAACGTGTTAATGTCAGTTTGGAACCCGACACAGACAGCATGGTCATGGCGGAAAAAGCAAAGTGTATGGCAGTGTACAAAGCATGTTACAGCAGAAAGAAAACAATGTATCAGGCAACAAAACAGGGACCCTATCTGACTGATAGTTTGTGTGATATGGTCCATTACAGTATAGGTGATGAAAGTTTACACTGGTATGTGCAAGCGACTTCGATCACTGATCACCTGCTCCAGTGGATCAATACCTGTATATCTAATAGGATCACCACAACTGCTTAGTGCCGACTTGCAGACAGTATTTGTTTTCGATATACCAGAAGAGAGAGACGCGATACAAAACTTATTGAGTTCCCTGCCGGATGAAGTTAGCTGAGGTTTTATAGTTCGTAATTTTTCTCTGGTGGATGGAACAAAATAACGACGATAGAATGTTTGGGTGACAGATGTGAATGCACCCTGAGGGACGCAGGTCTCCTTCAGACTGTAGTACCTGAATGTAGTTTGGTAATGCATCTCAATGCAGTAGGAAAATCCTCGTTTTTCTCCCAGCTTCTGTACGATGTGGAATCGTCGTAATTTTCCCAATAAAAAACCCCACCGTAACTGTTTGTACTGTCTTCTTATATTACAACCTCGTGTTGCAGAAGAAAGCTTCGTTTTGGCGCTGACCTTGCACATCGTACACCATTGACGGAGATACGACCACTTGTTCCCATCTGCACCGAGTGGTCAAAAGATGGTCGGGTTGTTTAACTCGGCTCAACTTATTTCTACATAGGTTGCAGAAGATGGTGGACTTAGCGCCCTCCGACTTCTGTTCAATTCCAACTTAAATTGGGACGATCACGTAGACAAAGCTGCAGGGAGGCTGGGGCAGAGACTGAGCAACATTACAAGATCCAGAGTGACCGTCTGAAATCACGTTGGAGTTTTGCTGTACTAGATAGGTTAGAAAAAGGTATGAGAGTCTGCATAGGATCCAACGCAAGCATGTCGTTGAATGGAGGGACTTGAATCCAAATCGCAGACAGAATTTCTACCAGAAAGCGTAACGCTATCAGCGACTCATGTGTGTGCCTGTAAAACCAAGACTGCCTTTTATGCAGGGTGATGGTAACATAGTCATTGTGATCGTGTTTTTAATAGCGCGGTCCTTACGTGTATTGTATGCTGTTGTTGTTAGAATCCTTTAGCAGTCAGGTTCAAATGTCGGTTATCAATAGTGTTCCTCAAAAAGAACACCTTCTCCCCTTCAGGGATTCCCATTTGAACTTCCTCGTGAGTTTAATCCGACTACTGAAAACGAAAAATTATTCACCATGCGAAGTGACTCTCATGATCAATTTAATTTATCAACCCATCAGTTTGATATCAGTGACACGCCACCTGGCGGATGTAGGCAATGGCTGTGGCACCACGCCACCTGGCATATGTGGGCGATGGCTGGGGCACCACGGATATGATTCTTTACTTGGCGTTTCTTTCGTTGCGGCGCTCTCTTTTAACGACATTTCAGTTTCCACCTATACGGGGAGAGACAACCATCGTAATAAAGTCAGATGTGTTACCGAATTTATAGAGTGAAATGTAGTATAAAACTTATATTTACAACTTCTCTGTGGTGTTACATTAAGAGACTTCGTATGTGGTGAGACATTTGGTTACCTTAAGAGAGAGTTTGAAAGTGAGGAGGCGTCATTCCTCGAACGTATCCGCATACTCTACACCTCCCGCCGCCTTGATCCTCCTCACCCCATGGTAGCTCCTCTCCTCTCCCATCCCCGCCCACTGCTGCGCCTTCACCATTGTTTCCCCCCTACCCTCCATCTTTATGCCCTTCATCTCCTTTCCCAAGGTGGCTTCCATCAACTCTCCCTCCCGGATATGCCCTCTCTCCCTCCATTTATCCCTCCTATCAACTCTGATCCTCACTCCCCCCCCTCCTTTCCTCTGTCCTTTCCCTGGGCTCCCTCTTCCCCCCTTCCATCCTTTTTTCTCCCCACCTAACCTCTCACTACCTCCCTTCCCCCCCCCCAAATCCTTTTGTATTCCCCTCCTCTGCCTTTCCCCACTCCCTGTCGTATCTACCCAGAATTCTCCCGCCCCTCTCTTATGGGTCATCATCCTCCATCGGTTCCTTTTCCCCTCTCCCTCCCTTCGTTTTTCCTCTCCTTCCCCCCTTTTTATTTACCCATCACCTGATCACCTGTCCAGGTTCCCCCACTTGCCCTCCGCTATAGTATGTCATATTTGCCAACTTTTTAGTGCAGTGTTCAAGTGAATGTTCAGTGTTGTTCGTCTTCCCAAAGCGTTGTGAACAGAAATCATGCCGTCGCTGGGTGTGAATTTTATGTCTCTTGCAAACAGAAACCAGACTGTTGCTGTGTGTTTTTAATTGTCTGACTATTATTTTACCTATCTGCTTCATATGTATTTTATTAGCATCATCATCCCTTTGTTCTATGTCTTAAGTTTCACGATTTTTCCGCTATGTTACCATTTAAGTCACCAATTTTATCGCCGGCTTTTATTATTTATTATCTTCATCTTTTTACAACAAATTCTGTAGGATGAAGAGCGGCGTACTAAGCTGCTGCCAGCCCGCCCCCTTCGGGGCAAATCGAAACTCAATAAAGAAAAAAAAAAGAGGAGGCGTCCTGTGACAGTGGTAGATCTTAACACTCCGTCATGAGCCGAAAATGAGTTTAATGTTCTAGTCCTGTGATGCATGACGTGAAAGATAAGAAAAGATATTTTTCTACTTGATGAAAGAACACTCAGAGGGAATATAGCCTATGTCACAGTACTGTACAGGATTTTGACAACAAGTTACGATACTTTAGCGACGTGAAAACGCGTGTATTGTCCAAATTCTTCTATCTTCGAAAATAACTCGAATAAACGGGAGGAATCTACATTTCGCGTGAGAAATTTCGATATATGGTCAACGACATCGCTGCCTCGGATTGGATAAAGTAGATTTTTTAAACTGGTGGATCTGTGACGGGATGGAATTGTTTAGAACTACTTTATACGTCCAAGCTGCAGCTGTTTGTTTTGCAGTGCACCGTGGCTGCCTGCAAGGGCGGTCATGAGGAGTTGGCATTCGGAAGTAAAGGATTAGCTCAGCCTGTGACATCCACAAAGAATGCTCATACCTGTCTCATCTTTCCTGCAGCAGCGAGTGCTGGCGAAGTGACCAGTGTGCTCGGTGAACGCAACAGAAGAGGACTTGTGTGTGTGCATGATGGATGTTTGCACTGGATGTATCGATAACATCCGAATTCCCACCACTCCAATCATTCCCGGATGCCTTACAAGGCCAGGGGTGGTGCACTCTGGTATACCTATGCACGTCTGCTGACGTCTTACCGTCGACGCTGCAGGTGTGCAAGAAGGATGGGCGCGCTGCGTGTGACCTTGAGACACGAGCGCATGGGATATGTGTTTTCAGCTGCATCCGACGTCTAGCCATGACAGCGTATTGCTACGGGCTGGATCGTGGTTTAAGTGCGTCATGTTTAGTGCTTCTCAACACATCGCAGTGGACTCTGTCTTTCACTGGTATTTGCTGTTGCGTCTATTCTATCAAGCAGTAGAACTTTCCTCCCTCCTTCCAAATACAGCAGGCAGAACTAATTTAGGAAGTTAATAATACTTTTAAAAACCCAATAACGACTTCAAATTCCCAACTGATCAATGTTTCGTTTGCGATAGTTGTATTGCGCGCGCACATGCGTTGGGTATGGGCGGGCATGGCCGACGCGCTTGTGGGTTTCTCTCTTCCCAGCCGGCGCAAATGGGCCAGCTTGCAGTCGGTGGATGGCATGCTTCGCGATACATGTTTTATTATGAAGAAGGAACATTGTGAGGTTGAAGTGAGTGTTTTAAGCGACCTATTTGACTCCTTTAAATTGTTAAACAATTAATTTGACAGGGTAGTGCAAATCGATTCTTTCACTCTCTTTTTGATGTAGAAATTGCGACAACTTCCCATTTCTCTCCAATAGGAATTTAGTATTTTGAGGAGAGATGAAAACCTCCATCCTCGTGTTTGGAGATGTTGGTTCACACAGACAAGCATGGAGTGACCTTTTGAGAGTTACATAGACAGGAAGCGAGTCTAGAATTTCCCGATCAACAGAATACCACCACTTGATGTTTTGTTTGGGGACCGCGAGCTCAGAGGAGGCCGATATCTGGTCTGTGGTTGGTGCGTGATCTGTAATTAGGACATTGGGCTGTTTCGACCTTCGTGGAGGCGCCCTGATGATAGACACACACGCGGTAGAACCCAAACGGTGGCTACTACTCCACACTTCATTCCATTCCCTTGTAATTACAGTTATTACTTCATAAGGAGCAAGGGTGGTGGGTGCAGTCATGATGTCTACCTAGGTGGGGGAACCCTGTCTCCCGCAAACTGATTAAGTAAAGAATATGTATGAATATGTTATTGACTTTGATTTGAATTTTGTGTCGTGAGATGGTCTGAGCTCGCATGACAAGTTGGTGAGGTCTGGTAGACTACGGTTTTTTCGCTCTCGAGGATTCAGCCGGAAGAACTCAGCTTCCGGTCTGGACTTCACTCTGTGGTGAGCTGCGGCCGCTGACGGATGCGCCTGCACTTTGCGGGTCCCCCAGTCATGACCGTGTCTCGTGTAGCAAACTACTATGATAGTTTATTTAACAATATTTTTTAATATAATGCAGGATCGTCATCAGAGTTTCGAAGCGGTGTATTTGAGGTCATTTATTTCAGCGATGTATTTTTTTTTTTTTTTTCAGAGTGTATTTCGCTGTACTGTATTTCTATTCCATGTGCGCCGGGGAAGACAGTGCAGCGTTTTGTGTGTGAGAGTATTTGAAACAAATCGTTTAGAGCAACATTTGCAAATGTACTGAGGCGTTAAACACTTCACCTAAATTGTTTATGCACGCAAATATTCCGGAGTAGTGAAGGAAGACTGGGAGGTTTCACAAGTATGCCGTGATCTTTTTTTACAGTTAGTGGCGGTATACATCGCAAAATTGAAGCCAAATACTGTGCAGTGATCTTTTTGAAAGTGCATTTAAAGACATATTTAATTGGATTTGGTAACTCCTGAAGCAGCTCATGTTTTCCCACAAAAGCGCACAAGTGTCCCAACGGTGGTTTCACAAGTGTGTTGCGATGTTTTCGTTTAGAGGCTGTGAGCAAGTGTGGCGGTGGTGGTATTCATCAGAACTGTTTAAATATTCTCGCACCATTTGCAAAGCTATTTGTGGAGTGGTAGATTTAATTCCAGTGACATCTACAAGTTACATATGTGACAATATTCCGAAACACCAGAATTAATAACTCCCGAAGCAGTTTGTGAAATGCAACACAAGAAAGTGCACCAGGGAGGCTGGGGCAGTTTAGAGTTCATGGAGGAATTCATTCTCAGCCAGGAATTTGCATTGGAGTGAGTTCTCTCGTGCGTCGGTATTCTGCAGGGGTTTACAGGTTAAACGCTGCTTTGTGGTTCTGATCATGAGTGATGGCGCGTGCAGGCGTGGCAGGACAGGGGGAGAAAGAGAGAGAGAGACAGAGAGAGACAGAGAGAGAGAGAAGGTTAAACGCTGCTTTGTGGTTCTGATCATGAGTGATGGCGCGTGCAGGCGTGGCAGGACAGGGGGAGAAAGAGAGAGAGAGACAGAGAGAGACAGAGAGAGAGAGAGAGAGAGAGAGAGCACATGTTTCGACAGAAATTTCTTGAGTGCTTTTGTTCGGGGATTAGCGTGAAATCCGGTCTGTCAGTCACGAGGCTCGACCCGACATCTCTTGGACACATCCCCGGTGCAGCCCGACTCCAAGCAGTCTACATCTACATCTACATCTACATTTATACTCCGCAAGCCACCCAACGGTGTGTGGCGGAGGGCACTTTACGTGCCACTGTCATTACCTCCCTTTCCTGTTCCAGTCGCGTATGGTTCGCGGGAAGAACGACTGTCTGAAAGCCTCTGTGCGCGTTCTAATCTCTCTAATTTTACATTCGTGATCTCCTCGGGAGGTATAAGTAGGGGGAAGCAATATATTCGATACCTCATCCAGAAACGCACCCTCTCGAAACCTGGCGAGCAATCTACACCGCGATGCAGAGCGCCTCTCTTGCAGAGTCTGCCACTTGAGTTTATTAAACATCTCCGTAACGCTATCATGGTTACCAAATAACCCTGCGACGAAACGCGCCGCTCTTCTTTGGATCTTCTCTATCTCCTCCGTCAAACCGATCTGGTACGGATCCCACACTGATGAGCAATACTCAAGTATAGGTCGAACGAGTGTTTTGTAAGCCACCTCCTTTGTTGATGGACTACATTTTCTAAGCACTCTCCCAATGTATCTCAACCTGGTACCCACCTTACCAACAATTAATTTTATATGATCATTCCACTTCAAAGCGTTCCGCACGCATACTCCCAGATATTTTACAGAAGTAACTGCTACCAGTGTTTGTTCCGCTATCATATAATCATACAATAAAGGATCCTTCTTTCTATGTATTCGCAATACATTACATTTGTCTATGTTAAGGGACAGTTGCCACTCCCTGCACCAAGTGCCTATCCGCTGCAGATCTTCCTGCATTTCGCTGCAATTTTCTAATGCTGTAACTTCTCTGTATACTACAGCATTATCCGCGAAAAGCCGCATGGAACTTCCGACACTATCTACTAGGTCATTTATATATATTGTGAAAAGCAATGGTCCCATAACACTCCCCTGTGGCACGCCAGAGGTTACTTTAACGTCTGTAGACGTCTCTCCATTGATAACAACATGCTGTGTTCTGTTTGCTAAAAACTCTTCAATCCAGCCACACAGCTGGTCTGATATTCCGTAGGCTCTTACTTTGTTTATCAGGCGACAGTGCGGAACTGTATCGAACGCCTTCCGGAAGTCAAGAAAAATAGCATCTACCTGGGAGCCTGTATCTAATATTTTCTGGGTCTCATGAACAAATAAAGCGAGTTGGGTCTCACACGATCGCTGTTTCCGGAATCCATGTTGATTCCTACATAGTAGATTCTGGGTTTCCAAAAACGACATGATACTCGAGCAAAAAACATGTTCTAAAATTCTACAACAGATCGACGTCAGAGATATAGGTCTATAGTTTTGCGCATCTGCTCGACGACCCTTCTTGAAGACTGGGACTACCTGTGCTCCTTTCCAATCATCTGGAACCCTCCATTCCTCTAGAGACTTGCGGTACACGGCTGTTAGAAGGGGGGCAAGTTCTTTCGCGTACTCTGTGTAGAATCGAATTGGTATCCCGTCAGGTCCAGTGGACTTTCCTCTATTGAGTGATTCCAGTTGCTTTTCTATTCCTTGGACACTTATTTCCATGTCAGCCATTTTTTCGTTTGTGCGAGGATTTAGAGAAGGAACTGCAGTGCGGTCTTCCTCTGTGAAACAGCTTTGGAAAAAGGTGTTTAGTATTTCAGCTTTACGCGTGTCATCCTCTGTTTCAATGCCATCATCATCCCGGAGTGTCTGGATATGCTGTTTTGAGCCACTTACTGATTTAACGTAAGACCAGAACTTCCTAGGATTTTCTGTCAAGTCGGTACATAGAATTTTACTTTCGAATTCACTGAACGCTTCTCGCATAGCCCTCCTTACGCTAACTTTGACATCGTTTAGCTTCTGTTTGTCTGAGAGGTTTTGGCTGCGTTTAAACTTGGAGTGAAGCTCTCTTTGCTTTTGCAGTAGTTTCCTAACTTTGTTGTCGTACCACGGTGGGTTTTTCCCGTCCCTCTGCATGGGTGGTGTTCTGTGTGGGCCAACGGATGGCGCATGCTTCACGATCGAAACATTTGTAGCAGCGTAATTACGTGTGATGGATGTTTCATGAGGTAATACCTTGCGAGATTGAGATACAAAAAAGCGATGGATTTATTTACTTCCTTTCGATGTATTTTAGACGATCTGAATCTTCCGAAAGAGAAGAGAATGATGAGCAAGAGAGATAAAACCTCTGAAAACTGAATCTTTTATAAATAAACAATATAACTTGTGCTATGTAATTGAATTTCCTATCGTGAAATCCTTCCTCTTCATCACAGAGCCGCCAATTTTCAGATAGTATTGGGGGAGAGGAGAGGGTTAGGAGCTTACCAGAGATGGAGGGGTTAATTAATTGATCAATTTAATCAAGCAGTCATTCAAATTGATAGAGTGGGAGGGGGCTATTTGCACTCCTCAGACCTGAAACTGTACATGTATCAGCGAAGGGTAGGGTGGAGAGTTGGAGGTTTCCTGGGGGTCTGAAGAGAAGGAGGTGGAGAGGTAGGGGTGGGGGAACAATAGGTTAAGGACCTGTAAATCAAAGGGCAGAATTTTCCCCAGGGAGGCATAATCCTCTTGGCAGAACAATAGGTTAAGGACCTGTCTATCAAAACAAAACAATAGGTTTGCCCCTGAATGTAGGCAACCCACACTAACAAAAGTCGTTGAAACGAAGTTTGCCCTACTACTTATCTCGAATGTCGCACGTGAAATGTAGATTCCTCGTTTATAAGAGTTATTTTCGAAGATAGAAGAATTAGGAGAAGACACGCATTTTCACATCGCTAAAGTATCGTTATTTGTTGTGAAAATCCTGTATAACGCTATGGCATAGGCTATATTTCCTCTAAGCATTCGGTCATGAGAGAGACAAATCTGTTATCTGGTACGTTCTGCATCACAGGACTAGAATATTAAACTCATTTTCGGCTCATGATGGAGTGCTAAGAGCATGCTCTACCTGTGTCACAGGATGCTTCCTCACTTTTGAACTCTCTTAAAGCAAACAAATTTCTCAACACATATGAAACCTCTCAAGGTAACAGCACAAAAGGTTGTGTAAATATCAGGTTTATACTATGTATCACTTTATAAATGCGATAATATAGCTGATTTTATTACGATGATTATCTCTTCTTGTGCAGGTGGCAGATTGAAATTCTGTTAAAAGATCTCGCTGCAATGAAAAACTCCTGATTACCGCTCCAGCTCTTGAATCATATCAGTGGTACCCTCGCTAACGCTTCCACCCGCCCGTTTATATGTCACTGATATCAAACTGATAGGCCAATTAATTAAATCGATCATGAGAAGCCACGCCGGATTAGCCAAGTGGTCTAGGGCGCTGCAGTCATGGACTGTGCGGCTGATCCTGGCGGAGGTTCGAGTCCTTCCTCGGGCATGGGTGTGTGTGTTTGCCCTTAGGATAATTTAGGTTAAGTAGTGTGTAAGCTTAGGGACTGATGACCTTAGCAGTTAAGTCCCATAAGATATCACACGCATTTGAACATTTGATAATGAGAGTCCCTTTGCGTGGTAATTTTTTTCCTGCAGTCTGATTACACTTGCCAGGTAACCATTATAGACGCTTCTGTGATGTCTCTGTAAGCTTCCCACAGGCTACGTAGTAACTTCCTCTGATACCAAAATTGGTAGTATCTAATGTCAAATAGCTGACAAAAAAATGGTTCAAATGGCTCTAAGCACTATGGGACTTAACATCTGAGGTCATCAGTCCCCTAGACTTAGAACTACTTAAACCTAACTAACCTAAGGACATCACACACAGCCATGCCCAAGGCAGGATTCGAGCCTGTGAATGTAGCAGCAGCATGGTTCCAGACTGAAGCGCCTAAAACCGCTCGGCCACAGCGGCCGCCTAGCTGACAACATCCAATGCTAATTGCGTTCTGTCTCTTGGTTGTCTTGTCATGCTGGTGGAAGTAAGTCACTTATAATTCTGGTATACTCCTTCCAAACTAATCCTGCTGAGACATGTCAGTCTATGGAGGATGCTAAGTTCCCCCAACCTGGATATGATGTGACGTCATTATGACGTATATACGCTTTATTCGATTAACACACCTATCGACTTTTACGAACGTTCGAGATACTAAACTGTCGTCTGCTAGCGTTCTGAAAACAGCTCAGTGTGGCAGCGTATATGTATTTCGCCAAAATAAAAGAGCTGGATATTAGTAGAAATATTCTTGAACGTGGCCTTGAAAACACCACGGACAACACGTTTCGTAAAAAAGTGAAGTCTTCTTATGTCCCGACCAGATTAGATTGTGTGATTGTTGTATTGAATGCTTACGCCGAAAATAATATTTATTTACTATCAACATTTTAGTATGGTTTCATACAATTGGTCTTGTCAGTACATATTAGATTGTAGCAGCATACTCTTGCTGACTTTTATTCTTAATTTATATAGCTGAAAGAGAACTCGTGCACGTTTGTTACCTAAGTAATTTATATGTCCATCCCAAGATAGTCTTTTATCAACCATAATTCCAAGTAATTTTACACTCGGACCGCAGAGACAGGTACCTTAGCGTCCAGTAATGACTGGTGTGTAGAATAATTGAATTTCGAACTTAAAAAGAAAAATATGAGGCATTGTTGAAGAGAAATCGTCGACTGGAGATGAAATACGAGGGGAAGTGGATTTCTCAATGTAATCTTAACCAAATGTTAGTGTCTAGTACTGATTGACGTATGAAATAATTGAATGCAGTGTGAAAGCATTCCACGGTGGTATGATAAACCAGACATACTGTATTTTATTTATTTATTTATTTATTCATCCATGGAACAATAAATATTGTATGGATGTCGTCAGATTACAACACATGAGCACCTATTTACATTTACAATTAAACAGGTTTCTCATATTTTGCGTAGTTTTTATAACTAGTCATACACATATTTATAATTACATAATACACTCCTGGAAAGTGAAATAAGAACACCGCGAATTCATTGTCCCAGGAAGGGGAAACTTTATTGACACATTCCTAGGGTCAGATACATCACATGATCACACTGACAGAACCACAGGCACATAGACACAGGCAACAGAGCATGCACAATGTCGGCACTAGTACAGTGTATATCCACCTTTCGCAGCAATGCAGGCTGCTATTCTCCCATGGAGACGATCGTAGAGATGCTGGATGTAGTCCTGTGGAACGGCTTGCCATGCCATTTCCACCTGGCGCCTCAGTTGGACCAGCGTTCGTGCTGGACGTGCAGACCGCGTGAGACGACGCTTCATCCAGTCCCAAACATGCTCAATGGGGGACAGATCCGGAGATCTTGCTGGCCAGGGTAGTTGACTTACACCTTCTAGAGCACGTTGGGTGGCACGGGATACATGCGGACGTACATTGTCCTGTTGGAACAGCAAGTTCCCTTGCCTGTCTAGGAATGGTAGAACGATGGGTTCGATGACAGTTTGGATGTACCGTGCACTATTCAGTGTCCCCTCGACGATCACCAGTGGTGTACGGCCAGTGTAGGAGATCGCTCCCCACACCATGATGCCGGGTATTGGCCCTGTGTGCCTCGGTCGTATGCAGTCCTGATTGTGGCGCTCACCTGCACGGCGCCAAACACGCATACGACCATCATTGGCACCAAGGCAGAAGCGACTCTCATCGCTGAAGACGACACGTCTCCATTCGTCCCTCCATTCACGCCTGTCGCGACACCACTGGAGGCGGGCTGCACGATGTTGGGGCGTGAGCGGAAGACGGCCTAACGGTGTGCGGGACCGTAGCCCAGCTTCATGGAGACGGTTGCGAATGGTCCTCGCCGATACCCCAGGAGCAACAGTGTCCCTAATTTGCTGGGAAGTGGCGGTGCGGTCCCCTACGGCACTGCGTAGGATCCTACGGTCTTGGCGTGCATCCGTGCGTCGCTGCGGTCCGGTCCCAGGTCGACGGGCACGTGCACCTTCCGCCGACCACTGGCGACAACATCGATGTACTGTGGAGACCTCACGCCCCACGTGTTGAGCAATTCGGCGGTACGTCCACCCGGCCTCCCGCATGCCCACTATACGCTCTCGCTCAAAGTCCGTCAACTGCACATACGGTTCACGTCCACGCTGTCGCGGCATGCTACCAGTGTTAAAGACTGCGATGGAGCTCCGTATGCCACGGCAAACTGGCTGACACTGACGGCGGCGGTGCACAAATGCTGCGCAGCTAGCGCCATTCGACGGCCAACACCGCGGTTCCTGGTATGTCCGCTGTGCCATGCATGTGATCATTGCTTGTACAGCCCTCTCGCAGTGTCCGGAGCAAGTATGGTGGGTCTGACACACCGGTGTCAATGTGTTCTTTTTTCCATTTCCAGGAGTGTATTTTGGTGATAATGTCATACCTTGCTAATAATCTACATCTATGTTAAATATTCTTTTACAGTATAACAACTTTTACTTACTAAAAAGGTTTTGAGCTTTTGTCTGAAAGTGAGGGGCTCATTTATTTCTTTAATTTCTTTCTTTTCTTTATTATTATGTCATGTATACAACTACAATAGTTTTAGCATGTACCTGGCCATGTCAGTGTGGTTTATGTCAGCAGTATAATTTGCTAAGACAAGATTATGCAAAATACGAATTGCATCACAACATGAGCGGATACCTTAAACTTATGCAGAAGTCTCGTTACTTTTGCTGGATGCAGCTTGCAGAAGATGGCAACAGTAAAGGTCTCTTACTCGGAGAACCAATGTGTTGGTCATCATATACTCAGTTCAGCTTTAGAGTCTACTGTTCACAAACGAATGGCGCAGAGCACAGCGCTACCCTGTCACAACCTCTCGAAAGTTCAGAAAAGTCGAATAGTTGATATACGGTTTCTATCGTTTTCGATGTAGCGTGTATACGTCATAATGACGTCACATTGTATCCAAGTCCGGTGAACTTAGCATCCTCCATCAGTCTATGGGGGTTGTAGGATGTTTAACTGTCTTCTCCATCCCCACGATGCATCCGCCACCAGACTGCATGTGAACAGCTGAGCAGTATGAGTAAGAGAGTTCTAGGACAAAGAAGAGAATGTCTGAATCAAATTTCCAGGATGCTGACCAAGAACCCAGTTTCTCAGTCCCCCTCCCCCATATCAAAAAATCTCATTTCCCAATATCTGCAAATTTAAATTCTACATAAATACAGTGGAAACAAAAATTTTGAACAAAGCTGAGCTTTTTAAAAAACTTAGAAAATTGTAGCAAGGGAAATTTTTATTTAACTAAATGAAAAATACAAAGTTTTTAAAAATTTATTCAAACTTGATAACATGAATAGGTCGATCTTTATTAACTTTTTTACCTTGATAAACAAAATGTAAATTTACAAGTTTATCTAAATTATCATCATCGTTTTTAGAGATTTTAGTATAACAATCTGGAAGAGCAATTTCGTATTTTTCATCTAAAAGTAATAAAATTCTATCACCAAATTTAGTAGGTAAAAGTTCAGCTTTTGAAATTAGATAAGATTTATGTTTAAGTTCTGATAATTTAGTGAACACTTCTGAGCAAACATTACTATAATTGTGAAGTTCTCTTAATAGACTTTCAGTGCTACCATTCTTGGACCTTGTTTTTATAAAGAAAAAGTTTAAAGAATAAAAAATTAAAAATATGGTGAATATTTAAATTTTTTAAAGAACTAAAGTTTTCAGTTCTTATCTTCTCTGGTTTTATGAAACTATTTCAAAAGGAAATGAAAACAAGAAGTTAAAAGATGTTTAATTTTTTCTAACTTTTCATTCATTTATTTAATTAAAATTTTTCAGTAAGCTTTCCATGTTGGGAATCATAAGTGAAATTCTTTTTACCATGCATAATAACAGATACAATAGTATCATTTGGAATATTCTCATTAAAGAATGCACATAATTTCCTTGTTTTTTTGACTAGTAAAAACATTAATTCTTCGAATAGGGTTTATTACACGAATAGAATAATTTTCAATAAAATTGAAAGGGCTTAGATTAACGACATTATTTAATCAAGTTATTCTTTTAAAATCTCTAAAAGAATCATAAGCTTTTAGGAAGTTATTTGTTGGATCAAAATTTCATAATTTTTGAGGAAAAACTTCATTTCTTCCATTTTTAACATAGATTTTTGTAATTTAACATGATCAAGTAAAGAAGAATGAAGTAATTGATTATTATTTCGTTTAGTTTGAAAAACAACAAAAATAAAATAAGTCATGTGAAATTCTATAGAATTATATTCTTTTTCCTTGTAAACCAGCAATTTCAATAGTTTTAATTTTGAAGAAAGAACTTGCAATTTTTAGATTTTTAAGTCTTCCTTTTTCTAATTGAAATGAAGATTCTGGTTCATATTTAATTTTTTTTTTTTAGTTTTAATTTTTCTATTGTTAAGAATATGTCCTTCCATGTTTAATTTTATCCAAAGGGGAAGAAGTTAAACGAATATGAGTTGAAGAAGAAATAATAGGATTTTCAATTCTAGGTAAAATACTATTTCTTTTGTTAATAGTAATAACATCAAATAATTCTTAAACATAATTATCAATTACTTTAATATTTGCTTTTCCATCATATGCAGAAAAATCAGTTCCATCTTTGTGAATAACATCAAAACTCTTATAAAGTTGTGAAAAATTAGAATGAATTCAACCATCACCAATTTTAATACTAATTTCAGTTTCCTTCTTACGAACTTTCAAATTTTTGTTTTGTTTTTTCATTAGCTGGGAATTATTGTTACTGTTACATTAGCACCATTTATGACAGTTAAATAATTATTTTCATCAGTTATGTTTATTTTTAATTCTGAATAGTATCGAAAATTGCAGTTTATGTTATTATTTGGTTCATAAATTATTGGACCATCAAATCAGAATTAGGTTTCAGTGTAGTAATAATATTAGTTTCTCTGTGAACACTATGTTTAACAAACATTCCATCAGTCAAATTATTGTATTAATTAATTATTTCAAAGAGAATAATTTTAGGAACATGTTTAGCAACAGTTTTGTATTAGCTTCAATAGTTTGATTATTAAATACTAAAATATGACCAACACAGTCGTGTTTATCCATAAATAATGTAACATCACTTTCAATAACAACTCTATTTAAAATTTCATCTTCTATAATATGAATATTTGGCATTTTCATTTCAATAAATTTTTCTAAATTTTTCAAATTATATTGACCAACGGGAATTTCTATCGTTTCTATGTGAGTATATACTTTATTTTTGGTAAACTTGTTGTTTGCGCATCACAGTAAAGTTTATTATTTTTCGATGTAATGTATGTAGTTAAAAAAGTTGAATATAAACCAACTAATGAAACCCTTTTATAAGTTTCTCTTAGAGGTACAGTTAATTTTTTTTTTTCAAATCAGAAGTATTATCACTCAACTGAAATAATCTATTCACTTATATTTTTAACAATCATGTAATTAAATGACAGAATTCCAAACTACCAAAATATAAACATGATAAACTTTTATCAAATTCTATTTGATGTGCAATTATTGGACCACGTGGTTGTGGAAAAACAACATTAATGATTGATAATTATATTTCAGCACCAGGATGATTAAATACAAAAAATTAATAATTTGTATAGTTATTCAAAAAGTTTAGATCAACCAAAATATCAAGAATTTATAAAAAGATGAGGAAAAATTGAAGATAAAATTAATGAAGAAATTGACAGTTTTATTGAAAATAATGATGAAATTATTCTGTTAGATGAAAGTGTAGATAAGTCAGTAGTAATATTTGATGTCTTCATTCTTGAAAATCTGGATATAGGTAGAGAATATTTTGCTAGAGGAAGCCTTAAATGAAGAGATTGTTTTTATTTAATCAAACGTATTCAAAATTTCCAAAACTATTAGTTACAGGTAATCTTAATTATTTTAAATATTTTTAGACAAAATGGTACAAACTTAAATCATATTTATCATGGGTTTCTTGGTAATGAAGTTTGACAATTTTAAAGAAATATGTAGTAAATGTTGAAATAAAGATAAATTTAGTTTTGTAACAATAGATATGACAAGAAAAATTAATGAAGGTAAACATAGAGAAAAGATTAAGAATTTCTTAAACACTGAGCATAAATGTAAACATTAAACATAAAACATTGAACAGAAACAGTAAACATAAATGTCAAATTTAAAATAAAGAAACGTGTCTGTACTACTGTCTTGGCCTTGAGTATAAATGTCACTGAACAGGATTGTATTTCTAAGATCTTAGAGGGTATGGGGTCTGAGAATCAGTCGTGGCTTGTCTTCACTTGGAAGCTGGGCACATTTGCTCAAATCACCGATTTGGTAACCTCTATGAAAGCCGTTACATTTGCTGATGAGCTGCAAAATGAAGTGAATGTGAGCCACATGTTCTCTCTTATTATAGTGAGAACCACCGCAGCTCAGCTGTTAAATTATCATCTAGTAAATCCCGGTTTTGGTGACGTGCCTGGAGTCACCTAGTGCGGGAGTGTCCTGTTTAGTGTGGGCCGAGCTCAAACAACGGACGCCATCGTAAGCAAGTAATTGCTCGACTGAAAAGCACCTCCAGATTTTGTGCGCGTATTCTCGCTTGTAATAAACAGCTTCTTTCTTGTGTATGTGCCTAAATTAATAGAGAACCAGTTTGCAGTCTGCTTCATTCTGGAGGTTCTGTTTCTTTACTTGATTATGAATGGTACCTTGTGTTTCCAAACTGGTGCAATATGGCCTCTTTTAGACCTTCCCCCAGAGATCGATTCTTGGTTTTTCCTGACCAGTTAAACTGTTAGTTGTGAAGAGATTATCTATCATCTTATTGCTTGGATGGGATTTTATCTTGCATACTGAATTAGGCCTCAATTTTGCTAGTAATAACTTTTTCTTTGGGTTTTGCCCCATCAGAGAAGATAGCCTTCTGTTCCTGTTGCGCTAGTAGTGTTAACATTGACACCTTGCAGACTGAGCGGACAGACGTCGATCTTGGCCATCTTAGTGAACTTGAAGCTATTCAATTAAGGGATCTTTAGAGCAAGTTTCCCGATGTGCTAAATAATCGGTTGGGGGTGACCAACAAGATTCAATATACAACCCGTTTAACGGATGTTGTTCCAGTTTACAAGGCTCTTTACTGTCTGTCACCACCTACAATGAAGATTTTAAGGCAAAAGATTGAGACTCTAAGTAACCTGCCAATATTAGCGATTCATTCTCCAGTCAGACGAGTGTAATGCCAGGGTGGCAGCAGTCCTTCTACAGGAAGAAGCAGGTGAGAGACGACTTATTGCCTTTGCCTGGCGAAGATTGGTGGGAGCTGAACTTAAACATTCAGTGAATGAACGTGGGGCTCTGGCTGTTCTTTGCGCTCTTGAAAACTTTAAATTTTATCTTGAACACAGAGAATTTGACCTAGAGACTGACAACTGGTACTTAAGTTGGCTTTTGGCTCGCCCAAGATAGGCAGGTAGGATTGCGAAATGAGCGATCCATATATCTGCGTTTCGTTTCAAGGTTCGGCATATCAGGTGCTCAGATAACCAGGTGGCCAATGCTCTCAGCCCTAGGTTTGAGGAGGGCGCCTACGAACCTGAGGAGTGTTGTTCAGTAACCAGTTCTTCCGTTTTTAACGTCTTAACTGAGATACCTCAATTATTTTCTGATCTTAGGAATAAGCAGGACCGAGATCCTTAGTTAGGTCCTATAAGAAGGCGGTTGTTAGCGGGTGAGCAACTTTGCCGTTATTCCGTGAGAAAGGGTCTACTCTGTTGGGTGAAGTTGGGAAATGAGCCGAGCCCAAAATTTGTTTACTGTTGAACTCGTGCCATCCGTATTTTGTTATTTAAATAATTCCTTATTAGGTGGGCATCTGGGCCTCTATAAAACCCTTGGTAAGGTCTGTTCTCATCTTACATAGCCGTCCTTATATAAGGATATTCGTCGATTGGCTCAGGAGTGTGAATCTTGCAAAATGGCGAAGCCCAATTCCAGTTCAGATAACGGCTTATTCTATTCCAAACGGGAAAAAGCCCTATGGATGAAGTGTTCATTGATTACATGGGTACCCTGCCTCAAACAAGAGCCGGGAACCGTTATATGTTAGTTATCGTGGATGTCTTTTCTCGTTTTGTGTGGGTTTTGCCAACTAGATGGGTTACCGTCTCGCTAACTATTCGTCATTTAACTCAAATATTTTCCTAGTTTGGTGAGCCAAAGGCGCTTGTCAGTGACACTGCTCCCATCTTTGTGCCACAAGAATTTAAGCAGCTTTGTTTTTGTAACGCCACTAACCACATTCAATCACCCCCGATTACCCTCAACCTTCCTTTTCGGAGAGGGTTAATCGTAATATTAAGGCTACCTTTATTATTTATCATGCTAAGAATCAAACCAAATCGGACATTTCCAGCCCTTGGATTAATGCTGCCTTCAATTCAGCACAAGGTTTCTAAAGCAGTTCCTGCTGCTTTGATATTTTCTTATTCCCTTAATTCGTGCCTGGCTAATTTGTGGAGTATAAACGATCTGTTGCCTGAGCAGATTATCTTTTGGCTGATTAAGGAAAACTGGGATATATCTTGGGAAAACACCGTCCTAGTCATTCGCCATCAAGAGGGATGGTATCACCAGGGAAGGAGACCTTCCTGCGGCAGAGTTGGGGATAAGGTTTTTGTTCGGAATTTTAGCACTGATGGTAATCACGGTAATGGTATTACCAGGAAACTTGCTCCTAATTTTGTGGGACCCTGTGAAGTTGTTAAGATCATAAGTCCCATTAATCTTCTAGGCTCAACCTGGTGACTGGGGAAATCTTGAAGGTACATGTGAGCCAAATAAAAACTAGGTAAGTGATTCGTTTCTCTCCTTCCATTCTCATTAAAAAAGCGTGGGACAGGGCTTTTGTCCTGAGTGGGGGAGATTGAGCCGTGGCGGCTCATTTCACCTTCCCATTATCGATAACTTTTAGCTGGCGTCTCACCAGGGGTAGCGGATTACTTCCTTGTAAGGTTATCACTGCCTCACCTAGTCTTCAAAACCGGCCGCTAGAGTCACGTCTGTGGAGAGGCCTCAGAAGAGTACGGGCAGGGTAATTTTCGTACACCTTGGAGCTGGGGGTAGCAGCAGTGCTTGGAGCAGCAGAAACGCGGTGTGTATCGGCACGACATCTTTCCCAGGTCGTTGTTCACTCTTCTGCGGCAGGATTGGGGAGAAGGCAAAGGTCTGGTTCGCTTATGTCGTGCACAACTAGTTATTCAGCTCTGTGCACCGATTTCCCTCTCCGCATGCTGTTTGAGTAGATGTTTATGTTCATTCAGTCGTCATGCACGTCTTATTATTTGGCTCTTGATTTTAGGACTAGTGTCTGATTTTGAAGTAACTTGTGTTAATCTGCTGGCCAGTGTTCTCTCTCAAAAAATTTGTCGTGTTTAATGTTGTTATGGCCATGTAATTTTAATATTTGTTTTCACGATGTTTTAGAAGCTGGTGTTCTCTCTGGTATCATTATTATCCAGCCCTTTAAGCAAGTTGTGAGCTGCAGCTAATGGTTAGACCCTAACGAGTTGTTATTTATATTCCTTCCTGGAAGAAATTACAGCTACCTTTCAGTAGTTCCTTGTTAGCGAAGCTTGTTTCCTAGGGAGTATCAACTTGGAAATTCTTTATAAGTGCAATCATGGACAAATCGTAACTTTTGCTTGTAGTATAATCCGGTCAGACACTTTATCTTTGTTCCATTGGAATTAGGCGTGCGACCTCCTTCAATTAAATTCGCACTGTGTATGCAGTAGTGTAAATAGTTTTTCCATGCACACCACACCACATAAATATTTTTTTCCTTGCACACCATGTGTGCATTGTATATAGTTCTGATGTGTGTGTCCATACTGATAAAATCAAAAATTGATTAAAAAAAATTAGTAGAAAGAATTGTAAAAATCTGTGAAAGAAGTCATTATGAAAATTGAACTGCTGTATATTTTATTTTGTAAACTGTGTGATGGTGCGTCATATAAAAGAAATTGTACTAAATTCACATGTAAATAGTATAGTTTTGAGGTTTCAGCTCCTACTAGCCATTTAGTCCATTGTAGCTTGTAGATATTTAGGATACATTCAGAGCTACTATGGCAATATTATCTACCTGGATACATCCACTGCTACTATAGAAATATTGTCCATGGATACATAATCCATTGTAAAAAAAGTCATGTTGCTTAAAATTGCTTGGACAGTAAGCGACAGTTATTATTAGTAATAGTACTAGTGTGAGGAAAAAAAAGCCTCTACTTTGACTGCTCGATCTCATACCGTCGGCCGTTGTGGCCGCGCGGTTCTAGGCGCTTCAGTATGGGACTGCACGACCGCTACAGTGGAGCGTGCTCGATCTCACTCTGAATTCTATGTTGGCCCTTGATGGCCCATCCACGATGCGGTGTTGTCGGAAGTCGTGTGGTCAGTTGATCTTCTTTCTGCCAGCCAGGTATTTTCTGTACACCACGGCGCCTGTGTGTTGAACAGGAATGTGGACCACACGATGCCCTGCTGCCAGTTTCCATGCTGAAGTTCAGTGCTGTCAGCACTCCGTGATGTGATGTTGTCGGAAGGTAGCTTCTCCATCAGCAGTGGTAGGCAGCGAACAGTGTGAGCAGTATGAAGTTGAGAGTACCTGGGACATAGATTCGCTACAGTATCGTAATCAGAGAATCGAGTGCTATTACTGTGAATGCTATCGACCCACTTATCATAGTGTAAGTAGCAGTAGATTTCGCGCTGATGACCTCAGATGTTAAGTCCCATAGTGCTCAGAGCCATTTGATCTCATACACAGTCCAGCGCGAAATACTAAATTGGTTGGACTGTGGGCTATAGCTATAAAAAAGTACCTATGCTTGACTGTTCAGTCTCATTGTAAATCACGAACATGTCTGTTCCTAACAGAATCACAAAGAACCTAACTGTAACTGTAACAATATGTATAATTATCAAATACGTTGCCACTTCATAATGCCTCCAGTGCAGTTACTGTAGAGACAGTGGAGGCTGTATGTGAGGCTGTGGGATCCCCTTCACATCGTATCACAGGAGCGAGGAGGCACTCAAAGTCAGCATACACTTCAAAAGGACATCGCTTCTGGTGGTGGTTGTTCTTAATCTCTAATAATTTGGCTTTCCTCTGTCAGAATTTCAACGTGTACTGCAGTCTTCGAAGAGCAATCAATAGTGTGCTTTGCTAATGACTTGCTTGAGGAAAAGCAGTTGAGACACCTGTAGTAAAAATGCTTCTTAATCGTGCATTTACTCTGTTGGGAGGAAAGGAGTTTAGACGTATCCTTGACCCACAAGTAGTGTTAATTTTCATTCATATCTGAGATTAGCAGCATGTTTACACGCAGTTTGTGCTGGCCGAATTCTGGTGAATGGAGGGGTCCGACGAATTTGTGGGTAATTTACCATTGTCATCATTATCATCATTAGCTGGTTTGTTCTTCTTCTTCTTCTTCTTCAGACCAGAAACGTTCACCGAGATACAGTCATTCTGCCTCTCGAAACAGCTTGTTCTTTTGCAAGAGATTTTTTAAAATAAACACAATTCTTTCTTTAAAAAAAAATTGATAAGGCATAGGCCCCTGATATAGGTATGCGAGATAGCTGGGCACGTTACAAGCTGTTTCTGTTCTAAGTTCTAGGGGAACCACATTGTATTCAGAACCAAACTGTATCACTGAACTTTTTATACATCTGTATCACAAGAACCAAATTCTATCCGTGAGTTGCATCTCAGGAACCAATGTATAAAAAAGAACCAAATTTTATCAACGAACACTGACATGCATGTTTTTCTGTGTGTCTAAAAGAACCAAATTGTATCTCATGAATCAAATTGTATCTGTGATAATTGAATAAACGAAAAAAATCATTACCATACACCTTTGTGCTTGTTGTTATTTACAGAAAACCTACCCCCATTGCATTACGTACAGAAAGGGTATGCAAGACGCTAGTTTCTCTGAGCATGAGTGCTGCTGACAGGTTTAATGTGAAGAACAAGAAAGTACACGTAATGGCTGCGTGGGAATATGCCTATCGTGCAGCACGTATTTCGCTATGGGAGCAGATGTCATGGGACCGTGTCTTCTTCCAAAGTCATGTAGCAAACATGTCTCAAAATACCGGGTGATCAGAAAGTCAGTATAAATTTGAAAACTTAATAAACCACGGAATAATGTAGATAGAGAGGTAAAAATTGACACACATGCTTGGAATGACGTGGGGTTTTATTAGAACAAAAAAAAGTATTGCTAGACGCGTGAAAGATCTCTTGCGCGCGTCGTTTGGTGATGATCGTGTGCTCAGTCGCTACTTTCGTCATGCTTGGCCTCCCAGGTCCCCAGACCTCTCAGTCCATGCGATTATTGACTTTGGAGTTACCTGAAGTCGCAAGTGTATCGTGATCGACCGACATCTCTAGGGATGCTGAAAGACAACATCCGACGCCAATGCCTCACCATAACTCCGGACATGCTTTACAGTGCTGTTCAGAACATTATTCCTCGACTACAGCTATTGTTGAGGAATGATGATGGACATATTGAGCATTTCCTGTAAAGAACATCATCTTTGCTTTGTCTTACTTTGTTATGCTAATTATTGCTATTCTGATCAGATGAAGCTCCATTGTCGGACATTCTGTGAACTTTTGTATTTTGTTGGTTCTAATAAATCCCCTTGTCATTCCAAGCATGTGTGTCAATTTGTACCTCTCTATCTACATATCTACATTATTCCGTGAGTTATTCAATTTTCAAATTTATACTGACTTTTTGATCACCCGGTATATAATTGAGGAAAAGCACATAGGCGGTATCTGGACAAAACTGCATAGTGCAAAAAGAACACGGAATGTGAGGTAAAAAGTTTATTTATTTCTAATCAAACTTTTTTAAAGTTTACATTTTCATAAGCAGACACAACATAGTTTTTTCTCACACACCTTCTTTAGTCGGTGGAGAGCAGGACACCCATAGAACTCCAGCTCTTGAATAGGTGCAAAGTTGAAGATTCGGCGCATCCTTGTGATGTTCTCTTCACCTTTGACATAGATGATGGTATCTCTGAGGTCAAATAACTGAAGTGATATATCTTTATAGGCTATACCAGGATTGTCCCAGTGAATTCCGTGATAGAAACATGTTAACTACTTTGCACTTCTTTGTGTTTTAGCACACTTCACATCCTTGAAAGACCTCAGTGATGTAATTTTTGTTGATAATGTCTCTATTATTCCTGCATCTCCTGTGTATGCTATGAATGCAAGTTCTTTAAATATGAACCGTCTATGTTCATCATCATAGAAAACCTGAGCGTCTGCAATGGTGCTCAAACTTTAAGATTCCATTGTGAAATGCTCCTGGTATGACATAACACCTGTTGATTCATACCGTTCGCTGTACAACACCAGTGAACGGACAATAGTTAATCACTCTGTCATCTAGAATTAGAGCATACGCTGCAGTGAGAGTTGGGAAACTACTGAAGCTTAAAATTCAATTTGTACATCTGCAGGTCCAGACTTAATTATATCGTGTTTTGAACAGTCAATTACGATGATTGGTGCCAGCTCCTTGAGTTCAAGTGGAGAGAGTAGACGTCCTTCCTCTTCACTCTGAGAAGTGTGGAACCTTGCATACATGTCAAATGCCAGATTGTACACATTTTCATCCAGTGCAGGTGTAAATTATCATACGAGTAAAATTTCAAGTTCAGGTAGACCCTGACATTATTAACCCACAATTGTCAAATACGATGGAATCATTTATACTCCCTCTTCTGTCGGTCTAAAACGAAAGTATGACGAGTCTTGGTGTCTCCACTTGAACAGCCGTTTTAATAGGCTATGTATGTGTGATTGCAGTTGGAAGCATGAAGTATTTGAAAAGTCCCCGTAAACGGAAAGTTAGTGATGGAAATACACATGCATTCCGCACTTTCAAAAGTTTCAAAAGCTTCTCATCAGATACAGTGATGTGTGACATTTTCCATATTATTTTATTCATGGTGATCTCATTCTCTTCAACAGCACCTTGAAAGTATGAGTTGTTATCCATTCACTCTGTACCAGGATAAGCTCCTGTTTCGTGTTCATAATATTTCACTACATATCTTCAAAGTATCCCATAAGCACTTTTAGAGGCATACAAGCATTGAATCTGTACTCTTAAACAGTTCTACTTTATGCTTCATGCACGAACAATCGTGCACTTTCTAAATTTCTCAAATTCGAGGATGATGCAGACACACATAATTTAAGAATTAATGCTACACCTACATTACATGTACAGTCAATCTCAACACCATTAAATTCATACCATGTCTCATTAAACAAGAATGCTAAAGTATTACGTGTAAGCTTCAATGTCACTGCATCAGTACCATCCCGTTTCATAAATGATCCTTCCGGAAATATGAAACTCTTGCCTGGGAAAGTTAAAGCGTCCTGGTGCAGGATGGCAATCCTAATTTCGTCGTTCTTGTTAAGCGTTCTTGAAGCATAATGTTTACGCGAGAAGTATTCCTGGCTTATGTATGCTCTTCATCTTCTGCAAGGCCAGTTAAATCGAACGACGTCACTGTGCGGTTTCAGACCTACTGATTTAAGGAACTCGTAGCTCGCACACGTTATCAGATTGCTGTTCTGCTGTGAAATGCTGCACTGTGCGTTATGCTGCACATAGTTTTTATATCCAATTCCCATCATTGATTTTTCTTCATGCGTGATGCTAGCACAGTGAATGCTGCTGCTGCTGGGTGCCACCAATTCCAGGTCACTGCCACTTCCAGTGTCTTTTTTTGTCACCGAGAGGACTGGTGGCACCACCCTTGCAGGTCCCTGTGGTCGAAGGTCACCGCAACCGCTTCCGGGTTTCTGCACAGTCGGTGTCACTGCTGGTTCCACTTTGGATGTAGTCGTACAGTGATTTCCTCGCCACGAAAGTCGGTGACTTGTTTATCATAGTCCACAGTACCCAGTATTAGGTCCTTCTTCAAAACCTGTCCTTTTGTGAAACCCAGTAGCTGTGCTATTGAACCTTTCCGGTTAAAATCAATCGTTGCATTCGGTGTCTTTATTTCAGATTTAAGTGTCTTGGAGTTTTTCACGTTACATAATCCCTTTCCCAGACCATTCTAAAACTTCACTTAAATCGTCAATAGCCGGCCGAAGTGGCCGTGCGGTTAAAGGCGCTCAGTCTGGAACCGCAAGACCTCTACGGTCGCAGGTTCGAATCCTGCCTCGGGCATGGATGTTTGTGATGTCCTTAGGTTAGTTAGGTTTAACTAGTTCTAAGTTCTAGGGGACTAATGACCTCAGCAGTTGAGTCCCATAGTGCTCAGAGCCATTTGAACCATTTTTTAAATCGTCAATATCTTATGCACCAGGTTCTGTTTCCACAATTTCTTTTCCACCATTAATTTCCAGATGGAGTTTTTTTGTTAGCCTCTGTGATATTCAAAATGCTGTTGCATATCTCCTGTCTAATCAGCACAATACTCGACTCTCTATTGCTTAAATCAATCGGTGGGAAATAATTCGCGCGTGATACTGACAATCGTTATTTTAAAGTTAAGAGTGTATGACATTGGATCTGAAACTCAACTGATGAGTGGATGTTTACTGCTCTTCCTTCTATATCCTTCTTCCTTCTACATCCTTCTTCCTAAACAATAGGAAGAACATGATGCACAGATGCTTACACAAGTAAGCATTAAAGTCTTGGTATTGATGAAGTCTTCCGTCGGTGAAGTGTCATTGTAACTCTTCTTGTGGCTGCAGGTCTCCAAATGAGTCGAAATAGTCGACATTATTTGTATTTTTCCTAACGTATACTACCCAGTATGCTCGTGGTCTCCCAGGAAAACATAAATTCACAATCCCACATTTTCTGGATTTCCACATAGTCTTCCGTTATGTATCTCGCATAAACACGCCATGGACTCCTGAAATGTTGAAGGTATTTGTATGCGGTCTATCTGGTAGGATAACTAACTGCCATTCTTTTATTTATGAAGAGATCTAGTCCTTTCTTGCATCGTTTCAGGTATAGTTCTTTTCTGATGGCTGCTGCTTCCATCATGCTGATATATCTTCTTGTTTTCTCTGGCTGTTCTTGGGAGTTCTGTGCGTTATAGACTCTTCTGGCCAAAGCCACAGCACCACCAGCCAGTGAACCAATTTTAAGAGACCTGCGAGAGCAAGAATGAGGAAGGCGATAATTCCACTTGATATTCAACCTGATGTCTTAGCTATCAGAGGAACCCAGGGTGCTTTAACCGGTCATTTATGCTTCAGGGCACTTTTATCTGTATACATCACCGTCAGGTACACTTTTTTAAACACCTTTTCTTTTTCTTCATCGTTGTGTTCCTTTGCAGTGCTCGACATGCGGCGTTCATAGCTTGCTTGAAATCCACACCCAAGCCCAACTTCATTTCACCACGCATGGTGTTATCAACTACAAATGCTGTAATGCGCTGTCCTATACCTGTATCCCTTCTCGCGCGTATTGCCTTGGCTTTATCAGCTAAAATTAGATCTGCTGCGTGACGTTGTGTTAAAAAACATGCCTTGTCGAGGAGGTTAATCGCCTTATCACCACGAGGAAAACGTTTCTGTAGCTTTGTACCAGGTCCGCAGTAATTACACCCTGGAATATGCAATTCAATTGGAATTTTGGTTGATAATTCCACAACCTCCTATAATGTCACATATCATGCATGTTATGCTACTGTGCTGGTTGAGCTTGCACACCCCATTATACAGCAAATCGCCAGCGTCGATCCAACTGTTCTGTGTTGAGGGAGAACCAAACCGTTTAACCAGTGCTCTATTCCTTTGACCTCTTATGACCAACTATGTGAGAAACAGATGTGGTTCTGAGTTCTTCTACAGTTCCTCTGTGTAAAAGCATCCTGAAATTTAAGTACCAGTGCTCTCCTTTAAGATATAAGTTCGTGACTTTGTTCTCTGCACTTTGGAAACTGTTAATATCTCACTCGACTAGTTCGGGAAGTATGGCTTCTCAAATCGTGTCTAGTGTTTTGAGATATGTACCAAATCACCCACATTGAAGTTCTGTTTACACAGATATAACATTTTAATACGGTAGCATACTGTGTTCACGAATCCATTATCACGAACATCGATTGGTCCCATTTTTACTGTACAATGTTTGGTTTGGTTGTACTGCGCGATTATCTGCGGGAAGAAATCTGTCCACTTGTGTGAACCATCGAGATTAAACCATATCCATATTTTGGCTTTCACTGTACTGTTCAGACATTCCACAATATTCGCCTTCAAGTGGATGAATGTCAGGTAGTGGGGTATCCCATACTATTCCATCATGGTCATGAAATATCTATTGTAAAACTCACTGCCACGATCGGTCTGAATGTTGTCCAGGCATTGATTCATTCTTGTCTGCAGCAAGTGCTCGAACACATGCACAACATCTCTCCCTGTTCTTGTATTAACAGGCAGTCTCCAAGCAAATATAGAATATGTGTCAACGACCATTAAAATATACTTCAAACCATTATTCTCATGTGAATATTCTCTTAAATCTACAAGGTCAGCCTCTAGTGTAAGTTTTGTGTGCTGTTTTGTGCAGTTCTTAAACTACTGTCTCTATACTTATTAGATAAAACCTCTCTCTCTAAGCTCTGAAATTATATAGAGACAACATCATTCGAATGGCCGGGTATTGCCCATAGCAGCTGATCTACTATGTCCGCTCATAGCAGACATAGTCGATCTATGAGCTCATTGGGATCATCGTAGAATACATACTGACGGGGCTGTGCTGGCTCTTCTATGCTGAATGTCAGTACCTTCATCACTGCTATACTACGTGATGAAAAGTATCCGGACACCTGGTGCCCTCCATCGCTAACGCCGGTATTCAATATGGTGTTGGCCCGACCTTAGCCTTGATGACAATTTCCGCTCTCGCAGGCATACTTGCAATCAGGTGCTGGAAGGTTTCTTGGGGAATTGTAGACCATGCTGCACTGAGGAGAGCTAGCGATGTCGGTCGGTGAGGCCTGGCACGAAATCGGCGTTCCAAAGCATCCCAAAGGTGTTCTATAGGATTCAGGTCAGAACTCTAACAAGGCCACTCCATTACAGGGATGGTATTGTCGTGTAACCACTCCGCCACAGGCCGTGCATTATGAATAGGTGCTCGATCGTGTCGAAAGATGCAATCACCATCCCCGAATTGTTCAACAGTGGGAAGCAGGAAGGGGCTTAAAACATCAATGTAGGCCTGTGCTGTAATAGTGCCACGCAAAACAACAAGGGGTGCAAGCCCCCTCCATGAAAAACACGACGACACCATAATACCGCCAGCTCCGAATTTCCTGTTGGCACTATACACGCTGGCAGATGATGTTCACGGGGCATTCGCCATACCCACACCCTGTCATCGGATCGCCAGATTGTGTACAGTGATCCGTCACTCCACACAACGTTTTTCCACTGTTCAATGTTTACGCTCTTTACACCGAGGGAGGCGCCGTTTGACACTTACCGGCGTGATGTGTGGCTTATGAGCAGCCGCTCGACTATGAAATCCGTTTTCTCACCTCCCATCTAACTGTCATAGTGCTTGCAGTGGATTCTGATGCAGTTTGGAATTCTTGTATGATTGTCTGGATAGATGTCTACCTATTACACATTACGACCCTCTTCAACTGTCGGTGGTCTCCGTCAGTCAACAGACGAGGTCGGACTGTACGCTTTTGTGCTGAACGTGTCCTTTCACGTTTCCACATCCCTATCACATAGGAAAAAGTGGGCCTAGGGATGTTTAGGAGTGTGGAAATCTCGCGTATAGACGTATGACACAGCTGACACCCAATCACCTGTCCACATTCGAAGTCCGTGAGTTCCACGGAGCGGCCCATTCTGCTCTCTCACGATGTCTAATGACTACTGAGGTCGCTGATATGGAATACCTGGCGGTAGGTTGCAGCACAATGCACCTAATATGAAAAACTAGATTTTTGGGGGTGTCCGGATACTTTTGACTACATAGTGTATATCGACTGTCTAATAATAATGGTTTTATAATGTCTCTGTATTTCGCACTGCATTGGTTTACTGCTTTCCTGTCTACACCAGTCAATTGTAGTATCTCAGCATGCATCTACAGAGTTTTGGGCGAAAATTTTACTATTTTTGAGGATTTTAGAAAAAATGAGGTTCAGTAGATCCAGGTTCTCTGAAAATCCCTATTGTCTATCTATATTATTTTTTTTTTTAAATTTATAGGCTGATGCCCAACGCGTACGGGTTTACACCGCTGGCACCGAATATTTTTTCTATCCATGCATCGCCGTGATGGTTAATAAAACCGGAAATTGCGTCATCGTCGTCATTGTGTGGTTTGACCAAGCGTTCCTCGAAAGATCCGGGAACTGGTTTAAATGTTTGTCTCATTGTCTGCTCCTGATCCAAATGTCCTAACATTTTCACTCAAACGGCCTTCCATGCCTCTATGACTTCATGCTTAGTCGACAACTTGTTACACACTAACCAGACTCCTTCACAGATTGCGCCTTACCTACGCTCCATGCAGCTAGTCGTCTACCTCATTCCTCAGAATGATCTAGGTGTACGTGTAGTTCCTTAGATGTAGCAACTAAGTCGTTGATCATTGTCAGAAGTGTCTGGATCGGTAACTTTACGTTTGAGAAACTGAAATCTTCCACCTATGTATAGACGCATTCTCTGTCTATGTATACCTACACTCTTAGGCTGAGTGCTCGACATGCATGCGAACTTGTCCACAGTGTGATGTATATGAACGTATCCATCATTTTTTTCATGGTTATAAATAAAGAAATTCCAGGAAGTTTCGTCTTTACCTACCGTCATTCAGTTTTCTTGTTTTATCAATAACGAGAATCCCTTACTGTGTATGATTCCAACAATCTGCACGTGTCTTTACAGATTCAGTGAATGACATGTCTGTTCCTACATGCACCTGGTAAAAGCTTTAGATCCAAATTGTCTTGCTGCAAGAGTAAAATGAAATTTGCATTATCTTGTACCAGCTTTTCAGGATTCTGGAATATGTCTGTCCCAGGTAAAATATGTCAACACCCACATGACAACCAGACAGAAATTTCGCAGAATTTGATCCTGGTTTTCCACAGCAACATTATCAAATACGAACTTTGCGTTTGGCTTTATTTTATCAAGTGGAGGGATTTGACTGTTCTCACTGAATGGTCTTGAGTATTTTCTGTAGGAACTGATACTAAGGTTGAAACAAAGATTTTGAAAAAATATCGATATGCTCAAAGGGGACTCCATGTAGGTGTGTTAGCAGTGCCATCACTACATTTGTCTCGCACAGTTGGATGGACCTACAAGTATAGCTTGTATACTATCAGGAAGGAGTATCCCATTATTATTCCTTTTCTTCTTCTGGTCTTCTTCTGCATCATCACAGGACCAGTCACTTACAAAGAAGTCTTTTTGTTAAGGATGCTTCATCCACCTGCCATGCTACTGGCTACATCAGGTACACTCATGCAATGGGCTTTACTATAATATACATACATATTTAAACATCAATAATCATTCATTGGATGCAGTATTTCAGAAAAATCCACTGGTTCATTCATTGCCTTCATACCTGTACAGCATGTAGCAAATAATTATTTCTTGTATGCACAGAATTCAGCACATATTTCCCTCAAACTGATGGGCACATCATAAAGCTCTGGTATTCTACTAGTAGATATGGCATTGATTGCTTCTATGTGTTGGGATCGAATTTGACACTGCTTTGATACATGAATGGAAGCACTGTTCTAAATTGTCTACATGTAAATTATGTGCATAAAGGTAGTTCACAATGTCATTGTACACAGCTTGAATACATGGAAGCCAGCGATTTGGCCTCTTTAACACAAGAGATGACACCATACTTAGTCTATATAAGTTCATAACAGAGGGGTGCTGTAGATAAATGAAAAGGTCTCCAGTTTCACACAGAGCACACAATCATACATTATTGTAATGGATAGCATCAGACCAGTATAGTGGACACCCGCAGGAGAACGAGATGGGTAATACTCAGTAGTCATCTGCATGTTGATGTATGGTATAGGATGGAATAGTTCTTCCCATGGTATCTCCTTAAACTGAACTTTAATACTCTTCATGTCATTTTCGATCTCCATCCCACACACCAGTCACTGTCTCTAGCTGCTTCTATACCAGTATTTAAGTGCTTTGAACCTGCAACAGTTAAATTATATGTTGAGTGAAAAGCAGTTGCATGCTGGGAGGAATCTGTGAACCTTCTCATCCACAACATCTGTGCCATGTTCTTGCAGTATCACTGGAATGTTCTCAGACAGTGCGTATGTCAGAGACCAGCACTGACCTGCACCATATGGAGTACGACACCCAGCACACTTCTTATGGAAGTCAGGGACTGTCTGGGTGTCTTGGTTACACAAATCGATGAGAAGCATGGTAATTACAGTCCATTGTTCCACTCCAACATGGTGACTAATTCCACTACAGGCTCTGTCTCCGCTTCCACTGGTGCTGCAGGTCCCAACAAGCCAGTGGTCGCCGCTGCTGCTGGCAGTGCTGCATGTCTGTACACGCTGGAGGCTGCTTTCAGCCCTGGCAAGCTGGAGGCTGCTTCAGGTCCTGACCGGTTTGAAGCCACTGAACAAAGAAGATGAAGAGCCACGACCTGATAGGAACTCTAACCTCAGGATTTCTATTCAGAAGCACTGGGGATTTGCCCCAGCAAGTCTGCTCAACAGAGAATGGGAGACTGTACTCCATGCAGGAAATAATGTTTGGGTACTTATTTCTCTACTTCTTCCTGTTCTGCGTGGGGGGGGGGGGGGGGAGTTGATGGTGAAGATCGCAGCTGCTGTTGTCACTTCATGGCTGTGACTATGACTGAGACCAGCAGGTTACCATGTCTGCCTTGTATCCCTTTGAGGTTGGAGAGTGAGTGGAGCTGAGTATTGATGCATTCCTGTTGGTTCCAGTGGTGTGTGGGGGGGGGGGTGAAATCATTCTCAATCGCCCTCTGGTGGTAGTTCTACACACTAAGTCAGTTGGTACGCGGCTGCTGAAGAGAACACAAACGTCTCTTAGGCCAATGAGTATGCCATTTCAAAAAGTAGATAGTTATAGCATAAGGAACCATCTGCACTAGTTGGGAAATGCATTTTGAAACTGTCCCATTGCATCACCAATATTTCCTGAAAAATATTCTCCTTACACCCCAATATTATAATCTCCTTCCAATCCTCATGCAGGAGGCTACAGACACAGTCTTTGGCTGAAAGCTTGCAGATAATACAGTTATTAGATTCCTCCCTGTTTGGCACCAGAATTTCATCAACTGAGCACATTGCACATACACAGCGAGCTTTTGGAACAAGAAAGGGGCAGAATGAGGCATGAACAGAAATATCTGTGATTTCAGAGAGTTATGTGATGTCTTCTTTGTTCGAGTGTTCAGAGGCAGATCCACGCAGAGGACCCTCATCTGGCTTGTCTTCTGGTTCAGATAGGTGGGATACTGTCTTCCATCTGCCATTGTGGCTTTAGAGCACCTCCAGACCAGCAGATCTAAAATTCCAGACATTTTTATTGGCTGCAGGACAGTACTTCGAATTTTAGGTGAAATTTTTAGATATCCGATCTTCTAAGTCTTTTTTTTTTCAATCTTTTGTGAGGTTTCGAAATATGCCATGAACTTTTAGATGTGTAATTGTTCACATTTTTCCTGTCTGTGCATAGAGACCAGTGTACGTTTCCCATTGTAGAACTGTGCTACGATATGTGAGAAAAATAAGAAAATAATAGCCTTAAGATTCCTGCCTCCATCAGCAATAATAAACTAAGTCCACTCAACGTTTCAGAAGAGTGATGAACACCACACTAGCTGTATGACTGAAATTTTTTCCCTCTGACAGTGCCTCCAAAAAAGCAGCTGAAACTCAGAAAAAGTGGAATCAGGGGGTGGAGGGGGGCGATGGAGTACACAGAAAATAAATAAAGTACTCTAACCTAACCTTACTCTCCAGCAACTGAGCACAGACTATTTCCCACCATTTCCAGGGGTGGGGTGGTGGTGGAGGGAGGTGGCTGACGTCGTAGGAGTTGGTGGGACGGGTGGAAGGAGTTAGGTTAGTGGGGGTAGCCCAGTTGATCTATTTCTCGACTAAATTTGAAATTTTATACCTTTTCCTGGTTTTGAGGGGTGATGTCATGGGGGAACCGAGCCGCAATTCTGAATAAATTATCTGTTCCAGGACATACTTTGTTCTACTATTAATGGTAACAGAAGTGCCTTAACATTGTGGTCATTCGTTAATTCACACTCTTCCACCAACACTATGTAGGTCACTGACAACATCACACTTTCAAATTAGATATCACTCAGCCTATGTTTATAGGAAGATATTTACATGAAAGCTCACTTAAGAAACGCAAATAAGTACTCACCTAATAAACTGAAAGTAACTTCACTATACAAACACTAGCTCAGTGAAGTTATTTTGCCTACTTCCATAAGAGAACTGAACACGAAGCGCTGGGGAGATACAGTGAGTGACAGAAAACGAGAAAAGCCAGCAGTGCCTGTGGTGGAGGGAGTCGCCTTCTCGAGAACACTGTGCAGAGATTTACACAGTATCTGTCCACGTGCTTCTCTTGCATTTGTATTGTTAGGAACCCACACCTGTATTCAATGCAGTGTTAACACACTTTTTGGTAAATAGCCCCCTACCCCTAAACCAGGAGCGCATGTGCACTGTGTCTCTAGTGAAGCATAAGCGAGCTGCGGAAGGTCCGGCATAACTTTGTGAAACACACTGCAGTTTGTTTTTGGGACTACACGAATTTTCCCCCTTCCTAGAATACGGGTTTTCTAATGCGTAATCTGAAAAGTGAGGAACTACATCGAATGAAATACTTAAAAATTCCACAGAAAGACTTTCATAGTACTCCAAAAGATAGACACATTCAGAAAGATCACATCATCACAATTTTTTATTCATCACAAGAGAATGGAGAATCCCCTGCCCGCTATTCGCTTTTCAGACCTTCAAAGCAGGGAAGTGCATGGCCACAATCCAAAGACGTACCTTCACACATGCTTCTAATCTCTACTCCCATCTTTCTACCCATTACACCCCCAGAACAAAATTTAACCCTTCATACGGTTTTACTGCACTTGCATGCTCTTTGCAGTTTTAATATTTGTTGTTATCCCATGTCTTTTAACAATAAATCTCAGTGTTATATTACTAAAACATTATTTTTATTAATTGCGATATTTTCATGCCCTGCAACATGGAAACTGTTAGTCCCAGAGAAAAAATGCATAGGACCTTCTTTGTAGGAAATTTAATTTGATGTAATATTTTACTGATAAACATTTTCACTAGATGCCACAGTTTTCGAGGTAGTCACGAAAAACCCAAAAGATCTCGCTCCAACGCTCATATCCCACTGCCCAGGATTTTTAGTAAGTTTCTCATGATACTCCCTCCTACCTCTGTACAAAAATTTGTGACTACACGGATTTTCCCCCTTCCTAGAATATGGGTTTTCTAATGCGTAATCTGAAAAGTGAGGAACTACATCGAATGAAATACTTAAAAATTCCACAGAAAGACTTTCATAGAACTCCAAAAGATAGGCACATTCAGAAAGATCACATCATCACAATTTTTTATTCATCACAAGATACAGTAACTATTAACTTTGAAGGTAATTAATATATCAGCCAGTACATAGTTTTTTTCTTTGAGTGGTCAGCTACAGTGGGTAAATTGCACAATATGATTGGGATGTGGTGCATTATGTTTCTGTGACTTACACTTATATTTTGATGTTCTTGGGTTTAAATTAAAATGTGTGATTGCCATGCTACTGTTCACATCTAGCTCGCAGATTTTTTAAATTTAAAATCAAAGATCTCCCATGTTGAAGTGAAACTTGTGGTCATTTACCATACCATTCCTTTTTCTTTCTCACTCATGTACCGTAGCATGACCAGAATCCTGTATGTTACAGGCACACACTTTATTTATCTTAAGTGTCCCATTGCCCTGAGGAAATACATATAGGTCTATATTATCCCAGTTTTCAATAACTTTCCTGTATATTTTGAAATAGCGTGTTTCCAAGTGATTTGCAGCATAACCAATCAGAGAACAAATGTTGTCATGCCCAAAAAATAAAGAAAATACACCCTTTGATTAAATAAAACTGAATAAGGTGTACCATTTTCAAATTCTTTGCATCTCATGATATCTGCTGCAAGAATTTGTTGCTCTTTACTGTGTTTGTGCTAGCTCTAACGGGCACTAATGCAGCTGCAGAAAGATTGTTCTCTATCACAAATGCTTTATGGACTGATGAAAAGAACAGATTTACTGAGGAAACTGTTAAGGACAAAGGCTCATTTTCAGGATGCTTCATGTGTCGATTTTTATAAAATTCTATTTGAAAATGTCAAACTTCTGACTGACATACATTCATCTGCGAAATATAACAAAACACATTTTTTAGGAACTACTCACGGTGAAACTCACAGGCTAACTGAGACTGAGAAACAAATAACCTATGTAAATAATAATTTTCTACCCTAGTTAAAGACTACGTTGTATGAAAATTGATATATAGCGTTTGAAACTGACAACAGTAAAACAATAAAATATTTACTCGATTAGTAATGCAAAGTATTTCGATGCTTTTCGGTGATACGGGGGTAATCCCAAAAGTAAGGTCTCCTATTTTTTTATAAGTACAGAACTCTGTTTGTGTGGCAGCAGTTGGTCCCACTGTTATGAAGAGTGCTTCACGCGCTGTGTGTAAACATGCGCACGCCGCGCTGAGGCGCTCAATCTTGGCTTGGCAGCCGTTGAGAATGGAACTCCCGTTGGATGTTACCTCCAAGTGCGAATTGCGCTCAGTTATTCGGCTTTTGAAGGCAAAGGGCACTGGGCCGACTGAAATCCATCGCCAATTGACGGAAGTGTATGGTAAGTCGTGCGTGGATGTCCAAAATGTTCTTAAGTGGTGTAGAGAGTTTGCAGCTAGTCGGACCGAAGTTCACAACGAACAAAGGAGCGGGAGACCGTCAACTTCTGAGGAGACAGTGTTTAAGGTTGAGCAAAGTACGCATGAAGATGGGCGGATGATCTCGGCATGTTGGTTTCTGCGGTTTCCCGAAGCACCGCTCAGAGAATTTTAACGGAAACACTGAACTACCGTAAGGTGTGCGCAAGATGGATGCCACGCATGCTGACTGACGACCACATGCGCCAACGAGTTGATGCTTCCCGCTCATTTCTTCACCGCCTTGCAGCCGAACAGGTCAACTTTCTAGACTCCATTGTCACGGGTGGCGAAACCTGGACATACCACTTTACACCTGAGACCAAGAAACAATCACGCCAGTGGCGGCATCCTTCTTCGCAGCATGGCGGTGAGCTGGTATGACATCGGCATACAAAAACTGCCACAGCGTCTACAAAAATGCATCGACAGAAATGGTGATTATGTCAAAAATTAGCTAAATGTTCAAGCTGTAAACTGATGTAAACCATTGTAGAAATAAACAAGTCTATGTACTTATAAAAAAAAAGGAGACCTTACTTTTGGGATTACCCTCGTACATTTAACAAAAAAGGTACGTTGATCTACGCAGCTGTAGTATAAACCTAGAAATGTAAAACTGTGCAGTTCACAAAACGAAAAAATGTAACATCCTACAACTATTATATCAATGCGTCACCGTTTGAATCGGCCACGTCATACATATACCCAGATGTAACACTTTGTAGGGACATGAAATGGAATGATCACACAGGGTCAATCGTGGGTAAAGCAGGTGGCAGACTTCGGTTTATTGGTAGAGTAGTGGGGAAGTGAAATCAATCTACAAAGGGATTGCTCACAAATCACTCGTGCTTCTAGATTATTGCTCATGTGTGATGGACCCATTCCAAATAGGACAAACTGGGGATTTTGAACATATACAGAGAAGGGCAGCACGAATCGTCACAGGTTTGTTTGATCTGTGGTAGTGTCACAGAGATACTGAACTTGAAGAGTCTTGAAGATATCCTGTGAAACTTTATTAACAACGTTTCAAGAAAGGGCTTTAAAAGAGGACTGTAGGAATATACTACAACCACCTATGTATCGCTCACATAGTGGTCGTGAGGACAAGATTAGAATAATCACTGTATGCACAGAGGCACTCAAACAATCACTCTTCCCGCACTGCAAATGTGAATGGAATGCGGAGAAACCCTAATAATTAGTAAAATGGGACGTACCCTCTGCTATGCACTTCATGTGGATTGCAGGGTCTAGATGTAGCTGTAGATGTAGAGTGGAACTACAGCATCTGACATAACAAAAACTTAAAATAATAGAAAGATGGCTTAAACAGCATAGTAATTACGAAAAACTTGTACATTTTAATGTGTTAGACTTTAGAATGGCTCAGAGTTTCATTCGTACTTATGTAACAACAGTACCTATAATCATAGGAGTCTACAAGGAGAGCCAAGAAGGGCCACTTGCCCCCTCTTGGGTATCGTCAATTATCTGTGATATAATAAGTTTTTTGTGTTAACTATTCATTTTAGTTATTACCGCATGACGTGTCTCCAAACTGAGCAACAATACTACAGTTAATATTAAGCCTAGATATGTCACTGTAGAATAGTGCTGGACTCTTCTCTCACGATCTATTTGCCTTTATTGCTTATCAGACAGCTGATCCAGTCTCTAATCTTTTCCCAGTCACCCTTTGGTCATCTAACCTGGAAACTACAAGCCTTAATGGTAATTCTAGTAGTACCCTGATGTGTTTAACTTGTTCTCCAGTTCTTCACAACCACCGATTTCCATTATAGTACTAGTTACAATGTTTCTTCTAGTGATATTCGTCTGTATTGTTCTACTTGACTGGGTGTATACCCACGATTCATAGCCTTTGCAGTTTGTGAATAACGTTAACAGTCCCACAACTTGTAGGTGAATATCTCTGGAAGCCTATTCCTAGCACAAAACCGTCATACTTTCTTCCTTTGGCCTTATATACAGCTACTTGTTATCAGTGAGATGTGTCAAACTTTTTTCAGAGGTGATTAACTGCTGGACGAAATTCCTTGGAATGTTCTTACTGTATAATAGTTTGACATCACATACATCCTGGTCGGCCATGGACAACATTACATTAGTTTATTTACTGTATATGTTGCCATAGCAATCACTTCACATTCTAATTGATGTGCCAAGAGTTTAGCATACAAGTTCTTAGAATTATTTAACAGTAAATACTTTTTTCTGGCTGTATTCAAATGTATTTCCCTCTACCTTGTCTTGTTGCTGGTGGGTGTGCACCGCTCTATGCTAATGACATACCCTAATATAATATCTGACCTGAATGCGTCTAAATCCATTATTTTTAGAAGAATGCATCCATATGCTTCTGGGAAGGGTATGGGAAATGGAAATCTTATATTTTTAACATAATCTTGAATCAACGACAAATATCTTTATTGGATTCATGATATGTGGTGCTAGAGTCTCTTTTTGTGTGTGCCTAATGGAACTTACTAACTGTTGGTACACAGTACTTAATATTCTTTAAATAGTGAATCTAATAATATTATCTGTTTATTGATGGTAACGAAAATGGGTACTCTCGTTTGTCTTGTATCCGTCATCTTTAGTCAATATGTAATAACGGTTCTAACAAATTCATACCACTTTTGCTCATTAGTCACGATATAGTTTACTGTGTGCTTCAACCCACACACTGTTACCATAATCTGGCTATATTACTACGATTTTCATTACTTATAAGGTTATATTCGGTCTTCTGATATTTAATTTGCTTAATCTCTCTCTGCACTATTGGATGTGCTTGTTTATTACTTGGGTCTCTCTCTATGTTATGATGCGTGTTGGCAACCGTTATGTCCCGAGGAGCCAATCTTATGTCCTAGTTGGTAACGATAAATGTATAGGCTGGCGAAAGATTACTTGACACAAGTGCGCTTTAAATCAATTTGTTGTTGAAAAACTGCTCCAGTATTGACAACTTCGGGTGGATGTGACTAGCTATAATCAGAGTCCTGACATGGGCATGCGTCTAAGTACACTGACTGTTTGCCGGTAGAGCTAAGTATCGACAACTTGGTATAACGTTCAATACCAACTAGCCACACAGAAGTACTCTCGACTAGAAGACCGGCGCCCAGGTTCCTGCCACGTGCAACACCATCCTGGCGGTCTTCATTGGTCAGTGGTCAGAAAGTTCTCCGCAGATAAAGATGTTCAAAGCGCTACTCGCGGTTCTTGCAAGAATCTTCGAGGTGCTGGCTCTGGCAGCACTGGTAGGCTACAATATCACACGATATAATTTCTCATCAAACACTCTGAGGTTCACGTAACTCACAATTCTCCAAGTTATTGTTTCCTGTCGACTTTTCCTGTCACCTAGTAATATGACTCCAGTTGGTGTACATGTACTTTCATCTGTCGTAAATACTCTTGGATTCCCAATCATCTCATAGTGAGTGTTACTGCTTCCTTTTGCTTCTTTTATCCTTTCTTGTGCTATTCGGTATGCATCTTATTTTCTAGTTCTCAACTGATATACGTAACCATAATAATTACGGTTAACAGTTCTTTCCTCTTTCTGCAAGACTCCTTGAACATTTACTTTTCTCTCAAACTTTTAACTCAAACGATATGTGACCAGGGTTTCAATGTGGCGTTGTATTAAATACAGAAATAAAATACTATGGTCCCGGTTCATGAAATGTCACAAATATCCCATACCGTTCATTGCCTCCTGTACTGCTCGTATTGATGTCACGCTCCCTACAAGATTGCCCAATACTTTCAGTGCTCTGAGATTACTCTCAGTCTTATTCAACTTCAGTATACTCAAAATACATTTAACTTGCTTTATTCGTGCCATGGATTCGGTTATATACACACCTGTCATTACTTCAAGTTCGTGAATAATCACTTCTTTTTTATTAATGGGATTTGACCCTATATCTACACGTATCTTTAAAGTGTTTTCTTCCATAGGACTTATTCTCATGACACTTTCTGGTGCCACACTATTGTACCTTACAGTAATTCATCACTCTTTATCCTATGACTTGCCATTGATTTGCATATCTTAATTCTCCTTCATCCTGTGATGTACAGTCGTTCATTTTACCTCTTTCTTCTGTGGGACTTCATCTCCTATCTGTAGATGCTTTTTGACATCTACCGTTATTATTCATTCGCACTTTATTTGCAGCTGGGCTCACAGATCAGTGAAGGCTTGTAAGCATACATTCCGCGTGTTCACAAATTTTTCTATTCGTATAAGTATGAGAGTGTGAAATTAATATGATCTGTTGTATAACAGTTATGTTTATCAACATATTTATACAACTTCAGCAACTGTCACTAATAATAATAATAATAATAATGATACTAATAATAGTAATATTAATATGCATAGTGTGTGGAATTTTGTTTTTTTTTTGTTCATAATTTTGAATGGTTTATGGAAAAAACGAAAAAAATGTTTCAGCTTTCACTACAATCCATTTCACATTTTTGTGTAAGTGGGAGTTTTAGTGCTTTTTTATTTTGTAGTGCAAATGTACAAGATCCCTAATACATGTATTAGTTAACGAATTACCTTCTGGGCTGAAAATCAGACATTCTTACGTTTCATTCACACGACAACTTACACTTATTATGCACTTATTTGTTAAATGTTCGCTTGTAGTCATACTTATTTGATTTCGTCACCTTCTCAGACAACGGACCTCGTCTGGTTGGCCCTAATTCCTTTGTGGCTAACTCTTCGTGGCACTTTTCTTTACTGCAAGCACTTAAAACGGATTCAACAGAGTTCAGGTTGACATTCCACAGTCTGACCGTAATCACCCTCTTGTAGCCCAAAGTTGATTTATTAACTTTGATCTAAGTTAATGACTTGTGCGGTTGGGCCGGCCGGAGTGGCCGTGCGGTTCTGGGCGCTACAGTCTGGAACCAAGCGACCGCTACAGTCGCAGGTTCGAATCCTGCCTCGGGCTTGGATGTGTGTGATGTCCTTAGGTTAGTTAGGTTTAATTAGTTCTAAGTTCTAGAAGACTGATGACCTCAGCAGTTAAGTCGCGTAGAGCTCAGAGCCATTTGAACCATTTGTGCGGTTGGTCACATTTTCACAGCACTTGGCACGCTGAGATAGCGACACACTGCAGAGAGAGGTAGCAACGGTAGAATTCGAATAAACGGTTTTCATAATACTCATCTTTAATTATTCTTCTTTGTTGTAACTTTTAGGCTAGTAGTCCATTCCGGAAAGCAACTTTGTTAGACTGGTCGAGAGGATGCTCAGCTTCATTTTGTTAAATAACATGAGTTCTGGTGGACTTTCTGTTGTTTAATAGCTACATTTCAGTCATTCGACTTCACAATAGAAATCAACATCAACCACCATGCTAACACAACACACATAGCTTATACTCCATCCTCGAACTTCAAACTCGTACTGCTAACAGCTCAAAGACAAAGATTTACCTCTAACAATATGTAACAAAGAAAATAATATCATATATCGATCTATTTGTGTAAAATCATCTTTGAAACATACATTTCAAAAATAAAGCACAAATAATTGTTTATAACTGCTTATCTTTTTAATAAGTCCATAATCATTATCGTAATTACATTAAGTGTTAATATATATTGACGTGTATACTTTTTCGTATAGCTACATGGTAGTGGATTTCTGGGTTTTGAGTCTTCAGCGTTGGTCTCGGCCATTTCATATAATCCAAGATCGGTTACCAGATGTATCTCACCATAACCAATTTTTTTACAAGCCGATTCATGCAAAGTAAAGAACAAGCTCTAAACACAAACTGCCATTTGGAGAAATGATTAAATTTAAGTATTACTATCTACCAACAAGGTAACTTTACTAGAATACATATGAGGCACTGAGGCCATAAGGGCCAAAAGCACACCGTCTTCAGCCCCACATTTAAGTGAATATCAGTGAAACCAATGAGACAACTTTTCGTGAAGGTTCATATATACTTAAAAGGTGGGCCTACAGTACAGATAAACTTGACTGACCATAAGATCAACAGACGTCAGAACCATGAATAATTGCTACAGTTTCACAATCCATGGTGATGTTCCTTATCGTTCACAACGCCTCAAATATATCAGTTTACGACAAAATCCAAAACTTAATTTACTATATCTCATTAAGAATCCCACAAAATAGATCTTTCTTTCAGTTAACACATACTGATGTTCAATCTAATTTTACTATATAGTGAGTGAAGTGGCATTTCTGAGGAATGTGCTACCATCTTGTGAGATTTATGTCAAGTGAAGTACGGCAATTACGTCACTCCAGTTGGGCATGAGCAAAAGCTCCTTAAAACGTGCACAACTGATGGCGTGTTCGCAACCCTGATGCCAAGTTTCACCGAGTCAAGAGGAGCAATGTAGCACAGCACAGTAGATTTAGTGCAGCGTATTTCAGATTACCGCATCTACATTACTTTTAACAGCATTCAAAGAAAAATACCCAATAAATCCGGGAGCTGTCAAAAGTTAGGGTGTTTACATGCTCTTGTGCTCTTACACAACAGCTACTACTGACGCAGACTGTGTCAAAACATAACTCCTTTCGTTGTGTATTGCTTTTTTGGGTTGTCTGTTGACTCATTTTCCATTAACCATCGTTTTTATCCATCGCATGGGTTTCTTAGAAACTTGCTGCCGTACTTCTGTCTCGATCACTGTCAGCAGCGGAATATTTCCATCCTGTGTTCTAATCGCCTTCTTACCACAGTTAACCACTTACACAGTCAGATACCTTATTCACACTGGGAAACAAGTACAAGACAATGCTTGTTCCTCTTTATATTCTAACAAATAAAAAATATAAAATATTACTCATTGTTTCTAGGGACAAATCCTATTACGCTTATTCTCCATTTACAGGCAGGGAGCTCAAGATAATAGCTGTTGTTCGACATAGTCGGAAACTCTGTTGTCTTCCCTCTCGAGACTCGCAGTGGCACTGCCACCGATGACTCAGCTATGATGACTGCTTCTGACTGCCACTTTTCAGTGTTTTAGGTTCTCTGCGCTAGCCGCTTATATACTGTGTTTTTTGTGATTCTTGTACGAGTTTCTCCCATTGAATCGTTTTCCGCTGACTCTTCCGAATGTATTCCTAAGGACTGAGATTCCTCCAGAACCTTCTAGAACGTTCTCAGACAATCTGGCTGTAGGCCAGCGTTTGCTAGTCACCATGCTGACCGAGGGCGGTTTCCTCGCTAGTCACTTCAGCACCGGGTTTTCCTCAGCAGTATGTAAACAAGTCTTACTTCATACTTAGTGCTGGACCCATTCCGGATGCACATCTAAGACCACGTGTTGTGTGTTGTCTTCATACTTCTCTTATTAAAGTTTTCCTCCTTTCCTCATAGCCTGCTCCTTCTTACATTAATAAAACTTGATAGCTGTAGCAAATGAAAGTTTGGTCATTTAGAATGAATTTTAGTGTCATACAGCCCTGATGAAGTTAGGTATCGCTACTCAAAATTATCATTTTATGTCAATGCAACAGTTACTTCTTTCATCGTTCAAGAAATTTCGTGAGCTGCGCTTTACAAAGTTCGTGATACTTATTCGATGTGCGCATTATCAAATCAGGCATCGTAATTTTAGTGATGGATTGGCATTTTCATCTTTCTCGTCGTGCGTGAAGTGTAATTTTGTGAGTGATAAGCCGGCCGGTGTGGCCGAGTGGTTCTCGGCGCTTCAGTCTGGAACCGCGCGACCACTACGGTCGCAGGTTCGAATTCTGCCTCGGGCTTGGATGTGTGTGATGTCCTTAGGTTAGTTAGGTTTAAGTAGTTCTAGGTTCTAGGGGACTGATGACCTCAGATGTTAAGTCCCATAGTGCTCAGAGCCACTTGAACCATTTTTTGTGAGTGATAATCCAAGGCAGTAAACAGAATCTTCCATCCTCTCTACACTTTAGTTCCGGTGATCCATATTTCTTTCGCAAGGCCTGCCATTACATACCACTTCTGTTCACACACATTTTCGGCTTATGATAGTATGTCCTCTCACTCAACAACCCTCAATGTTAACAAAATTTTCAGGAATAAATATTGTCTTTCATACTATACATTCTACTATTTGCATGTTGTTTAAATTTTTAACAAAACACTTGAAAAAGTAACATAAAAATAATAAAAAATTATCATTTTGCAAAGACAATACAAAAATTAAATTATTTCCACATAGCAGTAACAGATAGTAGAGATTTGTACTTTTATAACACTTTGGCGCGTGTACTGAGATACTTCAAATTAAATTATACAGTAAACTGAAAAAGAAGAGAATGAAAATTATTGTGTGCGAACTTTTAGCATGCTGTAGGTGAAAAAATAGACCCGCAACTTGTTTTATAATTGAAGTAAATGGTTGTAGCTACGTCATAAGTTGCATTGAGAAGTATACTTTTTATTTCTTGATCATGGCTAGTTTCGGACACCTGCGTCCATTTTCAAAACATCCAACAAAGAAAATTACAGTTGACATGGAAATTTTATACAAAGGTGGCACATATTTGCAATACAATTGTAGTACACTAGTATGCATGCAAGGTATACAAATTTGTCATGTTATTTAGTTTTACGAGTTGCTTTATTAGTTACATACCGTATCGTAACTGTGACAATACAGGCGATAATCTACAAAAACGGCTCCTGCACTGATGAAAGTGGCACTATGGCCGACTCAAAAACATTAATAGACCACATAGAACGGACATTAGAGAACTAGTGTGCAGAGTCACTAATGGTTACCAGGTCAAACCCTAGTGGCCGCTGGCAATGGCACTCGTCCAAGATGAAATGTTTACTGACTGAGCAATATATTATTTTTCTTTCCTTAACTTAATATAGACTTCAGAAGCCTACAGTGCCAAAGATTCTTTCGCTAAGACCACTCATTGATCTCCAGTGGGTCGAATTACGCCAAAGCGCTATGTGTTACGACATGACACGACGTCACCTGCACGACACGTTACAGTTGCATGAGCTACGCTAAGTAGTTATAGTGTTATGCATAACACATAATTACGTCCAGTGCCTAAAAAGTTACATGTCTACTACAACTCAAAACGAAGAAGTGTGGCAGCCCCCGCTCCAAAAATACACTTCTGGAAATTGAAATAAGAACACCGTGAATTCATTGTCCCAGGAAGGGGAAACTTTATTGACACATTCCTGGGGTCAGATACATCACATGATAACACTGACAGAACCACAGGCACATAGACACAGGCAACAGAGCATGCACAATGTCGGCACTAGTACAGTGTATATCCACCTTTCGCAGCAATGCAGGCTGCTATTCTCCCATGGAGACGATCGTAGAGATGCTGGATGTAGTCCTGTGGAACGGCTTGCCATGCCATTTCCACCTGGCGCCTCAGTTGGACCAGCGTTCGTGCTGGACGTGCAGACCGCGTGAGACGACGCTTCATCCAGTCCCAAACATGCTCAATGGGGGACAGATCCGGAGATCTTGCTGGCCAGGGTAGTTGACTTACACCTTCTAGAGCACGTTGGGTGGCACGGGATACATGCGGACGTGCATTGTCCTGTTGGAACAGCAAGTTCCCTTGCCTGTCTAGGAATGGTAGAACGATGGGTTCGATGACGGTTTGGATGTACCGTGCACTATTCAGTGTCCCCTCGACGATCACCAGTGGTGTACGGCCAGTGTAGGAGATCGCTCCCCACACCATGATGCCGGGTATTGGCCCTGTGTGCCTCGGTCGTATGCAGTCCTGATTGTGGCGCTCACCTGCACGGCGCCAAACACGCATACGACCATCATTGGCACCAAGGCAGAAGCGACTCTCATCACTGAAGACGACACGTCTCCATTCGTCCCTCCATTCACGCCTGTCGCGACACCACTGGAGGCGGGCTGCACGATGTTGGGGCGTGAGCGGAAGACGGCCTAACGGTGTGCGGGACCGTAGCCCAGCTTCATGGAGACGGTTGCGAATGGTCCTCGCCGATACCCCAGGAGCAACAGTGTCCCTAATTTGCTGGGAAGTGGCGGTGCGGTCCCCTACGGCACTGCGTAGGATCCTACGGTCTTGGCGTGCATCCGTGCGTCGCTGCGGTCCGGTCCCAGGTCGACGGGCACGTGCACCTTCCGCCGACCACTGGCGACAACATCGATGTACTGTGGAGGCCTCACGCCACACGTGTTGAGCAATTCGGCGGTACGTCCACCCGGCCTCCCGCATGCCCACTATACGCCCTGGCTCAAAGTCCGTCAACTGCACATACGGTTCACGTCCACGCTGTCGCGGCATGCTACCAGTGTTAAAGACTGCGATGGAGCTCCGTATGCCACGGCAAACTGGCTGACACTGACGGCGGCGGTGCACAAATGCTGCGCAGCTAGCGCCATTCGACGGCCAACACCGCGGTTCCTGGTGTGTCCGCTGTGCCGTGCGTGTGATCATTGCTTGTACAGCCCTCTCGCAGTGTCCGGAGCAAGTATGGTGGGTCTGACACACCGGTGTCAATGTGTTCTTTTTTCCATTTCCAGGAGTGTACATTAACCTGCCAATTTACAAGACGACTGCCTCCTAAACAGATCATATCAACAGTAACACGTTAGTTTATATTCAGTCCTCTAATGGAGAAGAGAGGTGTCTTACTTTCATATAAAACATAGTAAAACAGTTTTAGATAGATTGACCAAAAATTACATTTAATTATAATAACCCATAGCCATAACGTGCAGCACTATGTTCAAAGACTAAAAAGTAGGGTCAAACAATCAGCATACAATAAATCACTCATAGAAAAAGCATTTACAACAGATTTACATAGTTTTACATACTGTGCTAAAATGAGCAAAAATTACCACTTATTTTTGTCACAAATTGAATTCATAGTACAACAAGTGCGACAACACATCAAGTATTGAAGCGACAAGCCATTTACAACAGATTTACATAGTTTCACGTACTGTGCACTAATGAGCAAGAATTACATTTATTTTTGTTACAAATTAAATACATAGCGTAACTAGTGCGTCAACACATCCAATACTGAAACGTTCAGCAAAGCCGATTGGTGAAAACCAGATGGAATGAGCAAAATGAATTTTTTGAAACGTTTCTAAGGTACATCACAATAAATAACAAATCCTTTCTCTTTACAGATCAAACTTCTTAGTACACAACTCAACTCACATTCTCAGTGCAAACTGGTGAGAGCACACCCCCATATTAAAACGTAATTAAGTTACGATAAAACCACCGACTGGCAAAAACCAGATAAATGAGCATAAATTCCATTATTTAAAACTCTTTAAAATGCACCATGAAAATAACAAATCCTTTCTTGTTGCAGATTAAACTTCTTATTATGTGACTAAACTCCTCCATGGAAGTGGCGCGATAGCACGCACAGTATTGCATTGCATCGTTTGCATACAGTAAAGATACTTGTAGGCCAGCCAAACCTGCTGTGTACGTGGCATAAATGGTGGCACTTATTCACTTTATAAAATCAGAAAAGCTATGGCCATACAATGGTCTCAAGCGGTCAGCAATACACCAAAGTACTCTTGTGCTACGTCACACAATGATGTCACAAGCAGTTGATGCTATAGTACTATAGACTACAGTCAGTAGTCATATGTATTGTGTGTCATTGCTTCGAATTTTTCTGTGGCATTACAAACGCTACCCCTAGTTCAACTGAACATCATCAGTGCATTAAACATTTTGCAGTTGGAATAGTATTTCTTTCGCCGTTGGTAAGGGAGTAAGAGGAGAGCTGCAAGCCTTCACACCCCCACTGATAGTAACCACCAACATCACTTGGAGATTTAACGCTCTAGTGTTCAGAATTGTTCCATCACCAGGACCTCAACTATCTCTCTGCTATGTGCCTTTAACTTCATGGACAACAGACCCATCACCACTAGCATCTTCATTTGCAACACCGTCCTGCGGTAGCAATCACAGGAACAGCGTCTCAGCGTTTCGAGCATGCTCCACTAGTAGCCACTCGCAATCTAAAAGTGCACACTGATAAGCCAAAACATCATGACCACCTGCTTAAAAGCTTCTTTGTCCGTCTTTGGAATGAAATACATCACTGATTTTGTGTATCAGAGATCCGACAGTTTTTTGGTAGGTTCGCGGAGGCATATGGCAATATTTGTCTACTCACAGGTCATGTAATTCGCGCAAGTAACGGGCCGCTGATTAGCTTATCGGTGATAGTGCCCGACGGCGACTCATATTGGTTCCATAGGATTTACATCAGGCGAATTTTGTCGCCGAGACATCAACGTGAGTGCACAATTACACTGCTGAAAATTGACATCGCCGCCGGGGAAGACATCGAGTATGAACGGATGTAGGTGGTTCTCAGCTGTCAGCATGTCTTCCATCACTACCACAGGTCCTATGCAAGCGGAGGAGAATGTCTCCCATATCATAATACTGATTCCACTAGCCTGAGTCCGTGATGAACTGCACGTTTCGAGTCGCGGTTCACCTCGATGACGGCGTTTGTGGAGGCGACCATCAACTTAGTGTAGCAAAAATGTGAGTCATACCAAGAGCCGACATGTTTCCATTGATCGACGGTCGAATCCCAATGGTCCCGTGCCCGCTGAAATCGTAATCGACGATGTCGTTTGGTCAGCATGTGAACACGTAGGGGTGGTCTGCTGTGGAGTTCCATGTTCAACAACGTACGATGAACAGTGTCCTCTAAAACACTTGTGCATGCACCATTATTGTGCTCTTTCACCAGAGATGCCACAGATCACCATGTACCCTGCTTTACAGAGCAGACAAGCCTCCGAACCCCATATTATGTGAAGAGTCGTGGAGATCCAACCATTTAGCGCTTAGTGGCAGCTTCAGTGTCCTACCTCTTTCCGTAAATGCTCACGATAGTAGCACGTGAACATTCGACCAGCTTCGCCGTTTTAAAGATACTCGTTCACAGGCCCTGCTTAATAATAAGTCGCTTATTTCGAGGGATTTCCTCATTTGCCGCCCGTATCTTCGCTAGGGTGATCCGCCGTCCGTGTCTGCTCCGTCTACATACTTTTATTACCGTGTCATGTGCCAGTAACACCACCAGGCGGCATCCAGCCTAGCGGTGGGCAGTGATCATAATGTTTTGCCTCATAAGTGTATATTATAAATAGCACCATCAAAATCTCTGGCACAAAATTCTGTACAAGATTTCAAAAATGGATCAAATGGCTCTGAGCACTATGGGACTTAACTTCTGAGGTCATCAGTCCCCTATAACTTAGAACTACTTAAACCTAAGTAACCTAAGGACATCACATACATCCAAGCCCGAGGCAGGATTCGAACCTGAGACCGTAGCGGTCGCGCGGTTCCAGACTGAAGCGCCTGGAACCGCTCGGTCACAGCGGCCGGCTACAAGTTTTCGGAACGACAATATTTCTGATTTATCACCTCTAGCACCAAAAGTCGGAATGTGAGCAGAAACATCCGTTGATAAATTAAGAAGAAACAGACTGCAGTTTCTGTCCCACTTCCTTTCCCATACCAAGTCCTACAAATCAAAAAGTGTCCCAACCTGAGCAAACTTATTTTTTTAAATTCTGATATTTTTACTTGTGCAACGGAGTATCATTACTTGTATTTATGTTACAAGTGTTTCTCATTTGAAACTTCCTGGCAGATTAAAACTGTGTGGTTGACCGGAATTCGGACCTGGGATCTTTGCCTTTCTGCCTTTGTGTTTCTCATTTTATTCACAAAAACATAATGAAATGCGATTTTTCTGTATAGTCAACATCTTGCACTGATAACTCACTATTCGTCAAGAAACATTATACAATGTGTTAGGGGTATAAGTGCACATATTGTGATCACTGGGGCCACAATACGTACCAACTTCAGAGTTCTAGTTATTTTTTTCTCTGCATCTAATAGTCTTCGCGTAAATATGTCACATAATTTACTACCTGATGTTTTCTGCTCAGTCGTAACTGCACCACTAAATTTATGGCGCCTGTCACTATAAACTTACCGTTTTGCGTCCACGTGTCCATAATTCATCACTTACCTGCAGTCCAGGGAAGAATACACGTTAATGGATTGCTCTCGCCACGTGCACCTGGAGGTATTGTTGTTGTTGTTGAGGTCTTCAGTCCAAAGACTGGTTTGATGCAGCTCTGTATATTGTTCTATTTTGTGCAAGCCTCTTCATCTCCGACTAACTACTGCAACTTACACCCTTCTGAACCTGCTTACTGTATTCATCTTTTGATCTACCTCTATTATTTTTTTACCCCCCACGCTTCCCTCCAATACCAAATTGGTGATGCCTTGATGCCTCAGAATGTGATCCATTCTTCTAGTCAAGTTGTGCCACAAATTACTTTTCTCCCCGTTTCTATTCAGTACCTCCTTGTTAGTTACGTGATCTATCCATCTAAACTTCAGTATTATTCTGTAGAACCACATTTCAAAAGCTTCTATGTTCTTCGTGTCTAAACTGTTTATCGTCCATGTTTCACGTCCATACATGGCTACACTCCATACAAATACGAGGGTTAGAACTTAAATAGTGGCAACTATTTATTCACAACGATACAAAAGAGTTACATGTTTGCACCTTTTACTGCCCTTCAAATTAGTCAGCAGCGTTGTGAAAGGGTTTCCGACATGATTATGGCCGCACGACGGCAATTAACAGACTTTGAACGCCGTTCGAGGCAGACGCATGGGACATTCCATTTCGGACATCGTTGGTACTGTTGTTGTGGTCTTACTTCAGCCCAGAGACGTGTTTGATGCAGCTCTCCATGCTACTCTATCCTGTGCAAGCTTCTTCATCTGCGAGTAACTACTGCAACCTACATCCTTCTGAATCAGCTTAGTATATTCATCTCTTGGTCTCCCTCCAATACTAAACTGGTGCTCCCTTGATGCCTCGGAACATGTCCTACCAATCGATCCCTTCTTCTAGTCACGTTACACCTCAAATTTCTCCCCAATTCTGTTCAGTACCTCCTCATTAGTTACGTGATGTACCCATCTAATCTTCAGCATTCTTCTGTAGCACCACATTTTGAAAGCTTCTATTCTCTTCTTGTCTAAACTATTTGTCGTCCATGTTTCACTTTCAATCATGGTTACACTCCGTACAAACACTTTCAAAAAATACTTTGTGACACATAAATCTATACTCTATGTTAACAAATTTATCTTCTTCAGAAACGCTTTCCTTGGAATTGCGCGTCTACCTTTTATATCCTCTCTACTTCGACCATAATCAGTTCTTTTGCTTCCCAAATGGCAAAACTCATCTAATACTTTAAGTGTCTCATTTCCTAATCTAATTCCCTCGGCAACACCTGATTTCATTCGACTACATTCCGTTATCCTCTTTGTACTTTTGTTGATGTTCATTTATATCCTCCTTCCAAGACTCTATCCATTACGTTCAACTGTTCCTCCAGATGCTTTGTTGTCTCTGACAGAATTACAGTGTCGTCGGCAAATCTCAAAGTATTTATTTCTTCTCAGTGTATTTTAATTCCTACTCCAATTTTTTCTTTTGTTTCCTTTACTGCTTGCTCATTATACAGATTGAATAGCATCTGGGAGAGGCTACAACCCTGTCTCACTCCCTTCCCAACCACTGCTTCCCTTTCATGTCCCTCGACTGTTGTAACTGCCATTTGGTTTCTGTACAAATTGTAAATAGCCTTTCGCTCCCTGTATTTTACCCCTGCCACCTTCAGAATTTGAAAGAGAGTTTTCCAGTCAACATTGTCAAAAGCTTTCTCTAAGTCTACAATGCTAGAAACGTATGTTTGCCTTTCCTTAATCTATCTTCTAAGATAAGTCTGCGTGTTAGTCTAATTTAGTACACACAGTTCTTGCGTTTTCGTCAGCGTCTACAGTAGATTTCCGTAGCGCGAGTCAATAGAATTCTGTTTGTTTTTAAAGCTAGTGCCCGCTTGTTGGCGTTAACCAGCCAGTCAGTCAGGCAGCAGCAGCCCGTTGCGACATAAGCAGCAACGGAGAAGTAACCGAGTTTGTGCCTTTTACGAGTTCCTAACCAGGAGCGAATTTTATAATGTCATCTGTGTGCTTTAATAGTCTAGCTTCTTGGGCTTCTGCGTGTTTATTTAATATCTAATAGCCACGGTTTTCGCGTTTTCCTTTGCGTCGGAACGTAAATCGATTTTGTGACATATAACAAGTTCCTAATCAGGGGTGAATTATTTATTTTCACCCGAGTGATTCGATAATTAGGTTTTTGAATCTTTGCGAGTTAATCTAATTTATTAGACACATTTCCTGCGTTTTAGTCAGTGTGTACAGTAGAGTTGCATAGCACGTGCCGATAGTCCGTTTATCTGCATAGTTTAGTTACCCACGGTCTTTAGCATGGACAGGGACTGCAAGTGTTCTATGCAGATGCGAGCCGAGTTAGTGACACTTCGTTCTCATCTTCAGGCTGTGATGGCTTCGTTTACACAGCTTGAGGCTGCAATGGGTGGGCCGTGGGGATCCAACAGAAAACCAGCACGGCCAAGTCCTCCGATCGGTCGTCACCGGTGGACAGCCCAGTTACTGCTCGCACTGAGGTTGATCCCTCACCTATGGTCGAGTGGGATGTCGCTCCAGGACGTAGCAGGCGGCGAAGGACTTCCCAGACGGCCGCACGTAAGGCCTCCCCGGTTTGTCTGACAAACAGGTTCCATGCGCTGTCTGTGGCTGACGCTAATGCTGAGCCAGATGCTGTCGCCTGTCCTGTTTCAGAGGAAACCCCTCAGCTTGCAAGATCCGGACAATCACAGATGTTGGAATTATTGATAGTTGGGAGCTCCAACGTTAGGCGCATTATGAGGCCCGTTAGGGACATGGCTGCCAAGAAGGGAAAGAAAACCAATGTGCACTCCGTGTGCATACCGGTTGGAGACATTCCAGATGTGGAACGGGTCCTCCTGGATGCCATGAATAGCACAGGATGCAGCCAACTGCAGGTCGTTGCTCACGTCGGTACCAATGATGTGTGTCACTTTGGGTCAGAAGAGATTCTCTCTGGTTTCGAGTGGCTAACAGAAGTGGTAAAGGATGCTAGTCTTGCTTACAAGATGAAAACAGAGCTGACCATTTGCAACATAATCGACAGGACCTATGTGGACCGCTGGTACAGAACCGAGTGGAGGTTTTGAATCAGAGGCTCAATTGGTTCTGCGACCGTGTAGGCTGCAGATTCCTCGACTTGTGCCAAAGGATGGTTGGGTTTCGGGTTCCACTATACGCAGGAGGCGGCTACACGGGTATCAGGGACTGTGTGACGTGGACTGGGCGGTTTTTTAGGTTAGAGAGTCTCGGGAAAGCACAAGAAGGACTTCAGCCACAAAGGGTGCAGGCCGAACACAGGAAGAACGGAGATATAGGAACCATCGGTATAACAGTAGCTGTGTTGGGAAACTACCAGAGCTCCAAGCGCTAATAGAAAGCACTGATGCTCAGATCGCTATAGGCAATGAAAGCTGGCTAAAGCAGGAGATAGCCGGCCGTTGTGACCGAGCGGTTCTAGGCGCTTCAGTCCGGAACCGGTCTGCTGCTATGGTCGCAGGTTCGAATCCTACTTCGGGCGTGGATGTGTGTGATGTCCTTAGATTAGTTAGGTTTAAGTAGTTCTAAGCCTAGGGGACTGATGACCTCAGATGTTAAGTCCCACGGTGCTTGGAGCCATTTGAACCATTTGATCTGAAAGCCGGAGATAACCTCAGCCGAAATTTTTGCGGAGAACCTAACCGTGTTCCGAAAGGATAGGCTAAACGCGGTTGGCGGTGGCGTGTTTGTTGCTGTTAGAAGTAGTTTATCTTGTCGCGAAATTGAAGTAGATTGTTCCTGTAAGTTAGTATGGCAGAGGTCATTGTTGGCAACCGGAATAAAATAGTAATTGGATCCCATTACCAACCTCCCAATTCAGATGATACGGTTGCTGAAAGGTTCAAAGAAAGCTGGAGTTTGATATCAAACACGTACCCGTCTCATACGGTTATAGTTGGTGGTAACTAATTTACCCTCGATATGTTGGCGAAAATACATGTTTAATTCCGGAGGTACGTATAAAATATCATCCAAAATTGTGCTAAACGCATTCTCTGAAAATTATATCGAACAGTTAGTTCATGAGCCCATGCGGTTAGTAAACGGTTGTGAAAACACACTTGACTTCTTAGCAACAAATAATCCTGAGTTAATAACGAGCATCAAAACGGATACAGGGAGTAGTGAACACAGGGTTGTCGTAGCGAGATTGCATATTGTAACCCCCATATCCTCCAAAAATAAACGAATAATATACCTATTCAAAAAAGCAGAAAATTTACTTGACGCCTTTCTGAGAGACGGACTCCACTCCTTCCAAATTAATGATGTAAGTGTAGACCAAATGTGGCTTGAATTCAGCGAAATAGTATCGGCAGCAATTGAGAGATTTATGCCAAATAAATTAACAAACGACGGAGCTGATCCTCCTCGGGAAACAAAACGGGTCAGAACACTGTTGCAGGAACAACGAAACAAACATGCCAAATTTAAACAGACGCAAAATCCCCAAGATTGGCGATCTTTTACAGAAGCTCGAAATTTAGCGCGGACTTCAATGTGGGATGCTTATAATAGTTTCCACAACGAAACTTTGGCTCGAAACCTGGCAGAAAATCCCAAGAGATTCTGGTCGTATGTGAAGTATGTTAGCGGCAAGAAACTATCAATGCCTTCACTGCGCGATAGTAATAGAGATAATATCGAAGACAGTGCTGCCAAAGCAGAGTTACTAAACACTTCCTTCCGAAATGCCTTCACAAAAGAAGACGAAGTAAATATTCCAGAATTCGAATCAAGAACAGCTGCCAAAATGAGTAACGTAGAAGTGAATATCCTCGGAGTAGTAAGCAACTTAAATCACTTAATAAAAGCAAGTCTTCTGGTCCAGACTGTATATCAATTAGGTTCCTTACAGAGTATGCTGATGCATTAGCCCCATACTTAACAACCGTTCGCACAATGAAAAATCCGTATCCACAGACCGGAACGTTGCACAGGTTACACCAATATTCAAGAAAGGTAAGAGAAGTAATTCACTAAATTACAGGCCCATATCGTTAACGTTGATATGCAGCAGGATTCTGGAACATATATTGTGTTCGAACATTATGAATTACCTCGAAGAAAACGGTCTATTGACACACAGTCAACATGGGTTTAGAAAACATCGTTCTTGTGAAACACAACTAGCTCTCTATTCACACGAAGCGTTGAGTGCTATTGACAATGGATTTTAAATCGATTCAGTATTTCTGGAAATCCATAAGGCTTTTGATACGGTACCACACAAGCAACTTGTAGTAATATTGCGTGCTTATGGAATATCGTCTCGGTTATATGACTGGATTAGTGACTTCCTGTCAGAGAGGTCACAGTTATTAGTAACTGACGGAAAGTCATCGAGTAAAACAGAAGAGATTTCTAGCGTTCTCAAACATAGTGTTATAAGCCCTTTGCTGTTCCTTATCGATATAAACGATTTGGGAGACAATCTGAGCAGCCATCTTAGGTTGTTTGCAGATGAGGCTGGCGTTTATCGACTAATAAAATGATCAGAAGATAAAAAAAAACCTGCAAAACGATTTAGAAAATATATCTGAATGGTGTGAAAATTGGCTGTTGACACTAAATAACGAAAAGTGTGAGGTCATCCACATGAGTGCTACAATAATGCGTTCACTAAGACGTTCGTAGTAGCTTATCCGCGCACCTATTTTCTTGTTCATTATTATCTGATGCATTATTATTCCTGCGTTAGCCTTATTTGATTTTTTATTTACAAACCCGTATTCATTTGACCAGAACTCTTGTTCCTCCTTCCACAAACTTCACTAATTCTCACTATATTTAACTTTAACCTGTCCAGCCGGCCGCGGTGGTCTTGCGGTTCTAGGCGCACAGTCCGGAACCGCGCGACTGCTACGGTCGCAGGTTCGAATCCTGCCTCGGGCATGGTTGTGTGTGATGTCCTTAGGTTAGTTAGGTTTAAGTAGTTCTAAGTTCTAGGGGACTGATGACCACAGTAGTTAAGTCCCATAGTGCTCAGAGCCATTTGAACCATTTAACCTGTCCATTTCCCTTTCAAAATTTTCCAACCTACCTGCCCGATTAAGGGATTTGACATTCCACACTTCGATCCGTAGAACGCCAGTTTTCTTTCTCCTGATAACGACGTCCTCCTGAGTACTCGCCGCCCGGAGATCGGAATTGGGGACCATTTTACCTTCGACATACTTTATCCAAGAGGACGCCATCATTTAACCATACGGTAAAGCTGCATTCCCTCGGGAAAAATTACTTCTGTAATTTCCCCTTGCTTTTAACTTTTAGGAATTCCATCACAGCGGAAATCGTTATGGAATTCAATATTACGGGATCCATTGTGTCAAGAGTGTGTCGAGAATGCTAAATTATGGGTGTTAACTCTCGTCACGAAAACGCAGCTCTCGACAGCATTCACTTAACGACTGAAAGAAGCGGCGTTTGCGTAGAGTTGTCAGTAATAATAGACAAGCGACACTGCGTGAAATAATCGCAGAAATCAATGTGGGTCGTACGAAGAATATGTCCTTTAGGGCAGTGCTGCGAAACTCGTTAATAGGCTATTGCACCAGGCGACCAACGCGCGTGCCTTTGCTAACAGCATAATATTGCTAGCAACGCCTTTCCTGGCCTCGTGACCATACCACTTGGACCCTACACAAGGTTCCCTGGCCCAAATGAACCGATCACTGACTGAAGATTGTTATTTTCGGATACTTGGAGACCATTTGTAGGCATGCAACGATGGAATTTTTATAGATGACAGTGTGCCATGTGAATGAGTCACAGTTGTCCACGATTGGTTTGATGAGCATTCTGGACAATTCGAGCGAATGATTTGGCCAACCAGATCGCCCGACGTGAATCCCATCGAACATTAATGGGGCATAATTGAGAGGTCGGTCTCTGTACAGGATCCTGCATCGGCAATATTTTCGCAATCGTGAACGGCTATAGAGGCAGATGGCTGAATAATTCTGCAGGGGACTGCAGACCACTTGACGAGTCCTTGCCACGTGGAGTAGCTGCACTATGCCCGGGAAAAAGGAGCTCCGACAAGATGTTAAGAGGTATCCCATGACTTGGCATTCTAGTGTACGTCCCACAAAAATTTATACTTCATACCACTTTTTCATATGACAATGGGACTACTCCCGCCATCTTGAATTTCCACGCTATTTTTCCTGGATGTGACACACCAGAAGTTTCTGAGGAAAAGGGGAGAGCGCAACCACTTCATAACCATAATGACGTCATTGATGAGAGAAATTGCATGGAGATTTTCACCATCTTGTTGGGTTGTTATTTTGGTGTTACCATTAGGTGATGGCACGTCTTAACTGATGGCTATTGACATTACAACACCTAGAGTTTGTACTGAGGAGTGAAGTTGCATCAGTGATAGTTCGTTGTCTTTCCGTTAACGGAACTCCTTTTTTATCTGAATAATATTTGCACTAAAGCCGAAGAAAAACTTCTGGACATGCATGATGTATGCCGTCCTTTTAGCAATATCTATAAACATCGTGTGAAGAGGTAGCTGCATGGTCTTTATGAACTTCCATACAATGACTCAGCTGTTCGGCTGTTATCACGTTGGCTACACACGCTCGTTTAGACACATCTGAAAATTGATACGTCATTCCATTGGGGTTTCTGTTACGCAAAGTCTTAAAACGTTGACAGATTTTACTTTTCGGGTTGTGTACCTTCATATTAGGATGGTATGACAGTCGATCCCATCCATTGAGTCATTTATATTTTACCGTTGACGCAATATGTCGTCTTATTGAAGACGACAGCGGCTACCAAAACAATGGTTCAAATGGCTATGAGCACTATGGGACTTAACTTCTGAGGTCATCAGTCCCCTGAAACTTAGAACTACTTAAACCTAACTAACCTAAGGACATCACACACATCCATGCCCGAGGCAGGATTCGAACCTGCGATCGTAGCAGCAGCGCGGTTCGGGACTGAAACGCCTAGAACCGATCGGCCACAGCGGCCGGCTCCAATAAAGTAATTCGGACTAAGATGAAAGGGTGGCAGCAAAAAAGGTAAGTCTTAACATGGAATTTACTGTATACATTTGTCATTTTTATTGAAATGTCGTAACAAAATAAGTGATGTTTTCTATAGCGGGTGGAAGGGAGGTGTTGGGCACATGTTAATTTTAGTAGGGTTGTGTACATAGTGGGACGTGGAATTCTTGTTCTAGTCTAGGGAATGGGATGAAGTTGACTATTGGTAAGATTTTAGTTTATCATGTACAATGTAATAATGCGTTTATAGCAAATTACGCCAGTGAAAGAGTGTTTCGTTCGCTTTCATGTCATGTGTTATACGTTAGGAAGGACATCCGCTCAACGTAGGGCATTTGCTTTTGCCTAAACAAATCCTTGTTGGTGAACAGCTATTGGACAATTGTGTAGCTTCCACTTTTGCTTCGATAGTTCCTTTTTTTTTCTTTTCTCCAGTGTGAAATTTTGTTTGTAGTTGTAAATAATAAGAAAAAATATTATGTTGTATGGAACAAATGAATACAGCCATTTCCAGCTAAGTATGTGAACAACGCTGTTTTTTTGTGTTATGCTTTCCACCATGTTACAGTTTTCTCAATAGTACGCATCGCTTTACTGTTACACACAACTTAAAAGTAAATTTCAGACAACATTATATACACATTTATCCGTATGGCCACCGATCCGCTTCCTTCCATTTAGATATGTTAGAGTGTGCAGTCTGGTTACTCTGATGACAGTAGAACTCTAAACTGTAGGGAAAAATTATATATAAAAAAAATAAGGAATCAGTAAAGTTTTATTTGGGACGATCATGACTTCGCGATGGTATTTTGCGTCCACTGTTCGATTACTAAAATTGTAGTTCCTAAGGCTTAACGTACTATAAAGTTCTTTAAGACAATTGTAAATTTTGTTTATTGTACTTAATGACAAGAGAGACAATTAATTTTGAAAAATGAATTAATAGAAAGATTTCCCAATCTTTGTAATCAAGTTAGGCAGTAGTGTTGCATTTTGCTCTTCCTTGAACTCCATAAGTGGCGCTGGACGCTTACGTAATACAAGGACGTCGCCGAGTTGGCTAGACCGGACGATGATTGGCGTTTGCGACTGGTTGCGCCAGCACACGCAACTTGAGACAACAAGTAAGTTAAGTAACTTTCCGTAAACACTGAACGCAGAATCCTTCCTTTTAAGGCCACTTCATTTTTTCTTAGTGGACTATATCTGTTTCATCACGCTTTTTATGGTAGTGGTTATACTGGTGCAGCAACTTTAGATACACTGTATACGATTCTTTGTCGACGGTAAGTGGACGGATACTTATTTCACATTCAATGAATAATAAATGTCAGCCTTTAAGAAGTCCATATCCTGCATGTAGATGCTGCCAATGTGTTTCGCATTCTGACTGTCAAATGGCAATGGCATCTGCTGAAGCTCTACAACCACCACGTCACGTGTAATAGTGAACATATTAAAAAATAAGGATTAAGATTAAGATTTAACGCCCCGTCGAGGACTAGGTCGTTAGAGACGGAGCTTCTCGCCGGCCGTGGTGGCCGTGCGGTTCTGGCGCTGCAGTCCGGAACCGCGGGACTGCTACGGTCGCCCGCATCTCGTTGTCGTGCGGTCGCGTTCTCGCTTCCCACGCCCGGGTTCCCGGGTTCGATTCCCGGCGGGGGCAGGGATTTTCTCTGCCTCGTGATCGCTGGGTGTTGTGTGATGTCCTTAGGTTAGTTAGGTTTAAGTAGTTCTAAGTTCTAGGGGACTTATGACTTAAGATGTTGAGTCCCATAGTGCTCAGAGCCATTTGAACCATTTGAACGGAGCTTCTCTGCATTTGGTACAGCAGGTCAGATGTTTGTAGCGCCTATTCTAACGCAGGCATAGTGGCTTTCTGCACTATCATCTTGACAGCACTTAACGAAGATCAATGTGGGCTATGTTGCTGAAGTCATCTTCGAAGATTATTTCCAATGTCAGAGACAAATAATGTAATTCTGGATTTAATAAATGAAAAACAGTCATTATTATAATTCAACAGATACAAACGTTAAAAATAATTTGCATACGTCAGAAAATTCACTATATTATCCTCTGTAAGTTAGTGAAAAGTTCAACTCGATGTACTTAGCTACTTGTTCTGCATATATTTTGGGCAGCCTGTATTACGTGTCTCACCCACTAGATAAATACTGTGTCAAGAAGAAATCTGTTGTGTTTCTTGAGAAACGCACTCGTGAAAAAGATTTGGGCGCTCAGCTGTGACCGCAATGGATCTGAGTACAGTGTTTCGGTTTCGCAGAATCTCTTAAGTATGTAGGCAGTCTTTCTCCGGGAATCTGTATGAGCATATGAAGAGCACCTCCAGATGTGACAGCTAGCTAACAGATTAGAAACATCAAAGCATGCAGCTACAATGATGCCACTATTACATGAGAATGCAATAGCGTGCGACTACATACTGGTAAGTAAGATGAAAGTTTTCGTTAATTTGATCCTTTCTAAGCATCGTGCAAGTACCTCATTCTCCACTTATAATAATTCCATATAGACAAAAGACAACTACTAATGATTTAGTAAAGGTAATGGCAATATTAAACAAAGTATTTTAGGCATTTCTGCAGTGCAAGCAAATTTCCAACACATTCTCTAGCTATGAACCTGCTACCTAATTTAAATTCCCCACCCTAACTCCTCCCGCAATACCAGTAATGACGATGATGACATCTTTCTCAACAGGCGATACAAGTCCAAAGCGCAGTAATAAATGCCCCATCGACTTCCCCTCCTACAACAGCTCACGTGGGTATACAAATGCGCCAAGATACAATATTACATGTGTAAAACAAAAGTAAAGATGTTGAAATTATGGAATGTGTTCCACATCTCATTTAAACCTTTGAAATGGTGAGTTTTTTGAGAATTATTTCTTTGTCACTACGGATTTCAGGTTATGTCGGTAAATTGTGGTGTGCCTGCCTAACTCGGTGTAATGGGTATGCCGTCGAGCAAGGATACATTCATTGCGGTCTACGACTTTCTGTGTATCTTTGAAATGAGCGTCTCTTATGGAACTGCACGTCATTGACATGTTTATATTGTGTTCCAAGAAATTTCATTATCAGATCATACTATTCCCAGAATTAAATGAAATAAAATCAGCAATATGCAGGTTAGGTATGTAATGCTAAATTTGGAATGTGTAATTTTAAACGCTGTTTTGATATATTGTGCTGCAGCTGACAATTTATATACAGGATGAGTCACCTAACGTTACCGCTGGATATATTTCGTGAACCACATCAAGTACTGACGAACCGATTCCACAGACCGAACGTGAGGAGAGGGGCTAGTGTAACTGTTTAATACAAACCATACAAAAATACACGGAAGTATGTTTTTTAACACAAACCTACGTTTTTTTTAATGGAACCACGTTAGTTTTGTTAGCACATCTGAACATATAAACAAATATGTAATCAGTGCCGTTTGTTGCATTGTAAAATGTTAATTACATCCGGAGATATTGTAACCTAAAGTTGACGCTTGAAACCTCCGACGTTCAGTTGCGTGTTGTAACAAACACGGGCCACGTTCGGCGAACAGCATCTGCAGGGACATGTTTACGATGACGACCGTGTTTACGAGTGTGGCTGTAGTGCACTGTTGTGGTTTGGTCTAGCTGTCGCAGTGTCCGCATGTAGCGCTTGCTGCTATTGTTATTCTGCATTCGTCTCCGCACGCAGACCAACTGTAGTACACCGTGTTACCAGCGGTCTGTGATAGTGTAGTGTTGTAGGAAATGTGACAATGGTGTATTCGAACTCTGAAAAGGCGGAGATGATACTCATCTATGGCGAGTGTCGACGAAATGCAAAATGGCTCTTAGCACTATAGGACTTAACATCTATGGTCATCAGTCCCCTAGAACTACTTAAACCTAACGACATCACACAACACCCAGTCATCACGAGGCAGAGAAAATCCCTGACCCCGCCGGGAATCGAGCCCCGGAACCCGGGCGCGGGAAGCGAGAACGCTACCGCACGACCACGAGCTGCGGACAGACAAAATGCAGCTGAAGCCTGCAGGGTGTATGCAGAACGGTACCCGGACAGAGATCATCCAACGTGCCGCACATTGCTAACCATCTACCGCCAACTGTATGCAACAGGTATGGTCGTAGCACGCAAACGGGTCCGTAACAAGCCCGTCACAGGAGAAGCGGGTGCAGTTGGTGTGTTAGCTGCTGTTGCCATGAACCCACACATGAGTACACGGGACATTGCGAGAGCCGGTGGACTGAGTCAAAGTAGTGTCATGCGCATACTGCATCGTCACCGCTTTCACCCGTTTCATGTGTCGCTACATCAGCAATTACATGGTGATGACTTTAATCATCGAGTGCAGTTCTATCAATGGGCATTAACAGAGAATGTGTTGCCGTTCTACCTGTTTACCGATGAAGCGGGTTTCACAAACCACGGGGCAGTGAATCTACGGAAAATGCATTACTGGTCCGTGGACAATCCTCGCTGGCTCACATAGGTAGAGCGACAGCGACCGTGGACTGTAAATGTATGGTGCGGAATCATTGGCGACCACCTCATTGGTCCTCACTTCATTGCAGGGGCCCAAACAGCTGCAACATATATCGCGTTTCTACAGAATGATCTCCCAACGTTGCTCGAAAATGTCGCACTGGAAACGCGTCGACGTATGTGGTATCAGCATGATGGTGCACCTGCACATTACGCAATTAACACTAGGCTGACCCTTGACTGGATGTTCGATGGGCGTTTCATAGGACGTGGAGGACGCATAAATTGGCCAGCCCGTTCTCCTGATCTTACACCTCTGGACTTCTTTCTGTGGCGTACGTTAAAGGAGAATGTGTACCGTGATGTGCCTACAACCCCAGAGGATATGAAACAACGTATTGTGGCAGCCTGCGGCGACATTACACCAGATGTACTGCGGCGTGTACGACATTCATTACGCCAGAGATTGCAATTGTGTGCAGCAAATGATGGCCACCACATTGAACATCTATTGGCCTGACATGTCGGGACACACTCTATGCCACTCCGTAATTGAAAACGGAAACCACGTGTGTACGTGTACCTCACCCCTCATGGTAATGTACATGTGCGTCAGTGAAAAAGACCAATAAAAAGGTGTTAGCATGTGGACGTAATGTGCTGTTCCAGTCTCTTCTGTACCTAAGGTCCATCACCGTTCCCTTTGGATCCCTACGTAATTCGGTGCTCTCCGATACACACGATCGAAAAGCGGAGGAGTGGTACTCAAGCGTCAACTTTAGGTTACAATATCTCCGGATGTAATTAACATTTTACAAAGCAACAAACGGCACTGATTACGTATTTGTTTATATGTTCAGATGTGCTAACAAAACTAACGGGGTTCCATTTAAAAAAAACGTAGGTTTGTGTTAAAAAACATACTTCTGTGCATTTTTGTATGGTTTGTACACTCCTGGAAATTGAAATAAGAACACCGTGAATTCATTGTCCCAGGAAGGGGAAACTTTATTGACACATTCCTGGGGTCAGATACATCACATGATCACACTGACAGAACCACAGGCACATAGACACAGGCAACAGAGCATGCACAATGTCGGCACTAGTACAGTGTATATCCACCTTTCGCAGCAATGCAGGCTGCTATTCTCCCATGGAGACGATCGTAGAGATGCTGGATGTAGTCCTGTGGAACGGCTTGCCATGCCATTTCCACCTGGCGCCTCAGTTGGACCAGCGTTCGTGCTGGACGTGCAGACCGCGTGAGACGACGCTTCATCCAGTCCCAAACATGCTCAATGGGGGACAGATCCGGAGATCTTGCTGGCCAGGGTAGTTGACTTACACCTTCTAGAGCACGTTGGGTGGCACGGGATACATGCGGACGTGCATTGTCCTGTTGGAACAGCAAGTTCCCTTGCCGGTCTAGGAATGGTAGAACGATGGGTTCGATGACGGTTTGGATGTACCGTGCACTATTCAGTGTCCCCTCGACGATCACCAGTGGTGTACGGCCAGTGTAGGAGATCGCTCCCCACACCATGATGCCGGGTGTTGGCCCTGTGTGCATCGGTCGTATGCAGTCCTGATTGTGGCGCTCACCTGCACGGCGCCAAACACGCATACGACCATCATTGGCACCAAGGCAGAGGCGACTCTCATCGCTCATGACGACACGTCTCCATTCGTCCCTCCATTCACGCCTGTCGCGACACCACTGGAGGCGGGCTGCACGATGTTGGGGCGTGAACGGAAGACGGCCTAACGGTGTGCGGGACCGTAGTCCAGCTTCATGGAGACGGTTGCGAATGGTCCTCGCCGATACCCCAGGAGCAACAGTGTCCCTAATTTGCTGGGAAGTGGCGGTGCGGTCCCCTACGGCACTGCGTAGGATCCTACGGTCTTGGCGTGCATCCGTGCGTCGCTGCGGTCCGGTCCCAGGTCGACGGGCACGTGTACCTTCCACGGCCACTGGCGACAACATCGATGTACTGTGGAGACCTCACGCCCCACGTGTTGAGCAATTCGGCGGTACGTCCATCCGGCCTCCCGCATGCCCACTATACGCCCTGGCTCAAAGTCCGTCAACTGCACATACGGTTCACGTCCACGCTGTCGCGGCATGCTACCAGTGTTAAAGACTGCGATGGAGCTCCGTATGCCACGGCAAACTGGCTGACACTGACGGCGGCGGTGCACAAATGCTGCGCAGCTAGCGCCATTCGACGGCCAACACCGCGGTTCCTGGTGTGTCCGCTGTGCCGTGCGTGTGATCATTGCTTGTACAGCCCTCTCGCAGTGTCCGGAGCAAGTATGGTGGGTCTGACACACCGGTGTCAATGTGTTCTTTTTTCCATTTCCAGGAGTGTATTAACAAATTACAATAGCCCCTCTCCTCACGTTCGGTCTGTGGAATCGATTCGTCAGTATTTGATGTGGTTTACGAAATATATCCAGGGGTAATGTTAGGTGACGCACCCCGTATACTCCCGTCGGTCATAATATAAATTGGAAGTTCCTGAAACTAAAAAAGTCCGGATCGGGTCAGTAATGGAAGTGGTTTAGCAGTAATCCCTCCAATTTGTGTGTGCCTTGATTCAGACCGAAGTGGCCGTGCGGTTCCAGGCGCTGCAGTCTGGAACCGCGGGACCGCTACTGTCGCAGGTTCGAATCCTGTCTCGGGCATGGATGTGTGTGATGTCCTTAGGTTAGTTAGGTTTAACTAGTTCTAAGTTCTAGGGGACTAATGACCTCCGAAGTTAAGTCCCATAGTGCTCAGAGCCATTTGAACAATTTTTTTTACTCAGATAAGCTGTGGCGAACCATGTAGAAACAGTTTATGTTTTTGGCCTATAATTTAGTTTCGTTCATTAGCAAAATCCATGTCCCTAAACTGTTGAAGGAAAGAGATGGAAGTAGTTTAGGTCTTCTAATTCCTATTTTAAGGCACCTCTGTCAAAAATATTTGTGTAAAGTTGTGAGGCACGGCAGATCGAGCTCTGTATCTCACGAGCAATCACATTTTTTAACGCTAATCAGCGCATAATATCGGACAAAATTGTATTAGTGAGCTATTGTCATTCTATAGGCTTCTATGTGTTCAGTACACAATATACATGAAGAATATTTACCTCTACTGGAGTGAAAGGGTGTTTGTGCATTTGGACTTTTAACTAATATGGAAAATCATTCATCCACAATTAAAGTTCCTGAAAGACAAGCTTTCGGAACATTGATGGACGTAATTTAACTCCAGTTTCCATACATTTGCACATCCTTCGCCATGAATTAGTTCTTTTCTTCTTGATGTCCTCATTATCTGTGAGACGACATCTGTGATGTGAGCATACAAACCTGAGGCTTTTCCTAGGTGTTTCCCACACACGCTGAGAGGCCTTACCAAATGTTTCGTCGAGCTCTTACGAAGGTAGAGTGCGGAGAAATCCAGTCACAGACCCAGACACAGTTGTAAATCATGAATCCAGTGATCGCATTTGTGGGTCGACCGCATAAATGAGCTAGAAAACGTAAATGCAAATTTCCCATACGACATCAATTGTTGTCGGCATTCTGAACCAAACGATAAGTTTTCGAGGCATAGTAGTATTGGATGATAAGGTCAGAACAATTGTGATACCAGTCAAGCATATTATTGAAAATGTCCCATGGTGGTGTGGGCCGTAAAAAGAAATAGAGCCGTTTGGTTTAAATTTAATTTGTGGCCATGCTGGTACAGAGGAAGACTTTTCTCTCGGTGTCCTCGAACGACGCCACTTTTGAATAGCCAAGCTAAGAAGTTGGAAGTCATCCCTGCCCCATTGCATAAAAATCAGTAGAAGAGGTCAGTGCAGTTTCACCTGTGAGGACTATGTTTTACTACTGGAGACACGCCACCTGGGCAATAAAAGTAACGGACGCACGCTCTCGTAGTTTCCCACCTCTGTTCATTTAGCTTTGAATCGTTCGTGAAGACAGGCGTGAAAGTCTGCCACCATCTTAGCTAGCAGTATGTTCTGATCTCCATTACCTTTGAGTCAGATGTTCACAGTGTAATCACGACAGGAATTCGGTCGCGTCACGGGAAGATGCACACGGCTTCCGCGATGCCGAAATTATGCGCGCACAAAGTCAACTCTGCATGCCGATTGCACACCACACGCTGGTGCTACCTTGGTAAGGGCTGCTGCACGCGCCACCCTTTGGATTCGAATCCCATTCACTCTCATGGTCAACCACTGTTTCCCCTATTTCTCTCAGAGTAGTTTCCCGCACCTTTTACCAATTAAATTTCCGTATGGACTGGACGAAATTTTTATTCATCCTTTATACTCTTCTTTAACAAATTCATAATCCCGTGCAGGACAGGTGATTTCTATCGGCACACTGGCATTTTAGATTGGTGTTTTCACACTGCGTAAAGTTTGCCGAGCATTTTATTTTGTTTATGGTTTAATATATACAAAAAATTGACTTTCTACTCCTCAGTTAGTCGTTTGTGGCCTTTCTGTCCCCAATTCTGCAAATACTTTGCGGCCGAAACACCTGCTGTGGGTTCCGTTCTCCGCTGCTGCCACGGTAAAGGGGACAGGAAGACCTTACACGTAAGCTATTGTTTATCGGGAGATAGCGTGAGGGAGTAACATTTAGGGCAGCGGGTCTGAAAGTCAGCATCAATCGTATTCCGTCATTTCCTCTTTAACGTGATTCTATGGAGACAAACATACCTACCCTTCCTTTAATATTTGCCTTTTGAGCAGCCGACTCAGTGGTGAACCATTAATAAACTATCCCATAAATTATCCCAAGCTATAAAAAACAGACGCCACTAGCGGTAATGTTGAGTTTTGGCAAAAGTCACCCTCCATATTCACATTCGGGAAGACGGCGATGCGCACCCCTTCCGGCCATTCAGATTTAAGATTTGTTGTCATCCTAAACTGGCTTAAGGCACACGCCAAGATGATTATTTTATAAGGACACGGGAGATTTCCTTTCTCATCCTTCCCTCAATCCGAACTTCTGCCACTCGTCGTCAACAGGACGTGAAACCCTGAACATCTTTTCTCTTCATTTATGAAACCGATTTTCACAATTCCCTGTACTACAGTGCCGGCCGCGGTGGCCGTGCGGTTCTAGGCGCTGCAGTCCGGAACCGCGGGACTGCTACGGTCGCAGGTTCGAATCCTGCCTCGGGCATGGATGTGTGTGATGTCCTTAGGTTAGTTAGGTTTAAGTAGTTCTAAGTTCTAGGGGACTGATGACCTAAGCTGTTGAGTCCCTTAGTGCTCAGAGCCATTTGAACCTGTACTACAGTATTCAAAAATTCTAATGAAATAAGCCTATGATTAAAGACAGCTACGTTCGTCTGTATAACCGCAACGACAGAGAGTTTCATTAAGCTTTTATTTTCACTTGAACACGTGCATTTCTCTCTATATATCTTCTTGGTAGTGACTATGAGCGTTATGTAATTGGAGCTACGTTTATTTTGCGTAACCTCAGTGCAACGGCAATTAAAGAAATGGATGGAGTTCGATAGTTCTGCACCAAGGTAGGACAAGTCCATCTCTTCTTCAACAAAGCTTAAGGCGAATATTTTCTGGGATGGAGGTAGCATTGTTATTATTGATTACCTCGCACTGAGCAAAATAAAAATAGTTGTTAAATACTATTTTTGTCTTGTGGACCAAAATTTCGCAATGAGATTCTTGGATTGCAAAAAAGAAAAGAAAACTATCGTTGGTCAGGACAACCCACACGACCACAAAGGTTCTCTACCAATCGGAAAACCTATGTATTTGAAGTGAAGTACAGATTGTTGAAACATTCATCCTGTTCATCAGATTTGGCACCATTCGAATCCTAATATTTTCCTCCCAGATAGATGATATACACTCACTGAAAAACTTGGAACAAAATGAAATTTCCCGCAAACGGAAAGGCAGCAGTACTTGACTGTCTGATCAAAAGCATCCGGACACCCCTATCTAGTGCGGAATTAACCACTAGATGTCACAAGAGGCGGATCCGCCGTTGTAAACCAAGTTGTGTCGCCAGTAGAGAAGCAGTAACAATGGAATGGGTCGATAAGGAGAAGTTAGTATCTTCCAACGTGATTTAGTCATTGTCTATCAGCTGAGTAACAGTCCGCCCCGATAGCTGAGTGGTTAACAGTGAGCAATGTGCAAGTACTCAGAAAAGGGAAATAGCGTAAGTTTGTAGCAGTGTGGAAGAGTGATGGCAAAATACATCGCTCAAATTGTGATACTCGGAACACAAGTAATAGGAAGAGCTTTCGCCAGGGCGTTACGACAGGAATTCGCAGCTAGTCAAGAAGCAGCGCGAAGAGGAGGCGGCGGTCAACAAGGTACCAGTCGTGCTGCAGCCAATGCGAAAAGTGGAATCACGTTGGAGGAGGCTCAGCAAATATTGAACGTCGACAAGCTGGATCCAGAACAAATCAAAAAACAATACGAGCATCTATTTAGGGTGAACGACAAGAGCAAGGGTGGATCGTTTTATATACAATCGAAAGTTGTTAGAGCCAAAGAAAGACTTGACAAGGAGCTTGAAATGAAGCAAAAAACTGAAGAACCAGAGAAATGATGTCACTCTTCATTGTAGCATGTGATCCAAGTAGTGCAGACGTTGTTTCTATGCATTGCAATCGAAAGTTGCAGTGCGAAATGTATATAGTATAAATAATAAATGTTTGATGATGTGGTGCAACTGAGAAAAAAAAAAAAGTGGTCAGCGTGACGGATTGCCGTCCTACGGGCCCGGGTTCGATTCCCGGCTGGATCGGGGATTTTCTCCGTCCAGGGAATGGGTGGTGTGTTGTCTTCATTTTATCTCCATCCGGCGCGCAGGTCGCCCAATATGGCGTCGAATGTAATAAGACCTGCACCAAGGCGGCCGGACCTCCCGGCCAATGACGCCAAACGCTCATTTCCATTTACCTGAGTAACAAATCCAACAGGGATATTTAAACCCTCCCGAAGTTGCCCAAGTAAAAAATATTGTATTATCAGAAGAGAAGTACAGTAATAACAACAGAATGTTTCGGTTAGGAGAGCTAACTTCGATGGTGAACTAGTCATTGCGTATCACCTCAGTAACAAATACATCTGAAGTTGCAAAGTCTACTGTTGGTGATTTGATTGTGAAGTGGAAACACGAAGAAAAAAAATCTCATCTAAAACAAGGTCAGTCAAACTTTATGTACCGAAGGACAGGGAACGTCCAGCATTGCGAAGGACGGTTGAAAAACATCGCACGAAATCAGCGGAAAGACTTACTCGTGAGTTCCAAAGTGCTGCCAGTAGTTAAGTTAACACAATGACTGTGTGTTGGGGGTTAAAAAAAGGGGGGTGAGGGTGCAATGATCGAGTAGCTCCTCATAAGCCACACACATCCGAAGCAACGCTTGAGATGGGATAAAGACTGACGCCACTGGACAGTGAATGACTGGTTGGCTTTGAGCACTATGGAACTAACATCTGAGGTCATCAGTCCCCTAAAACTTAGAACTACTTAAATCTAACTAACCTAAGGACATTACACACATCCATGCCCGAGGCAGGATTCGAACCTGCAACCGTAGCGGCCGCGCGGTTCCAGACTGAAGCGCCTAGAACCGCTCGGGCACACCGGCCGGCACACACATCCATGCCCGAGGCAGGATTCGAACCTGCGACCGTAGCAGTCGCGCGGTTCCGGACTGAAGCGCCTAGAACCGCTCGGCCACCGCGGCCAGATGACTGGAAGTGGGTGATTTGTAGCAATGAATCGCGCTGTACCCTGTGGCAATGCCTGGGGAACGTTGCCTGCCGTCATGTGAAGCCAACAGTGAAGTACAGAAGAGGCGTATTTTAGGTTAAGGTGTGCTTCCCTTATTGCGCTCAAGTCAAGGCTAAGTGCGGAAGGATATGAATACTTTTTGCAACATTGTGTGCTGCATACAGAGAGAAACAATCCGGAGCATTCTTTATCCGCATGACAAAGCACACTGCCATAAAGCAACAGCTTTGAGGCGATGGTCTGTGGACCATAACGTTCGTGAAATGAACTGACTTGCTCGGAGGTCCAGCGTGAACTCAATGGAACAATTTTGATATGAGTTAGAACGTCGACTTTGCTTCAGGTACCAACGTCCAATATCACTACCAAACGTTTTAAAGCCAAACAACAACATTACGAATGGTGCGTGCGGACATACATTGAATATATGGGGGCAGCCCTATAAGCTGCTTACACAGAAAGTCAAGCCGCCACGAGTACTATCAACAGTGTGGGAGGAAAATGAGACCATGACCCGAGGGTTCGGAGAGTCGGCTTGGTATCTGCTGACAACCCTTCCATCCGATCTACAACTATATCTACATACATACTCCGCAAGCCATCGTACGGTGAGTGGCGGAGAGTACACTATACCACCACTAGGCATTTCCTTTCCTGTTCTACTCGCAAGTAGAACGAGGGAAAAACGACATCTATACGGCTTCGTATGAGCCCTAATGTCTCTTATCTTCGTGGTCCTAACGCGGAAAGTACTCTACTGGCCATTAAAATTGCTACACCACGAAGATGACGTGCTACAGACGCGAAATTTAACCGACAAGAAGAAGATGCTGTGATATGCAAATGATTAGCTTTTCAGAGCATTCACACATGGTTGGCGCCGCTGGCGATACCTACAACAAGCTGACACGAGGAAAGTTTCCAACCGATATCACATACACAAACAGCAGTTGACCGGCGTTTCCTGGTGAAACGTTGTTGTGATGCCTCGTGTAAGGAGGAAAAATGCGCACCATCACGTTTCCGACTTTGATAAAGGTCGGATTGTAGTCTATCGCGATTGCGGTTTATCGTAATGCGACATTGCTGCTCGCGTTGGTCGAGATCCAATGATTGTTAGTAGAATATGGAATCGGTGGGTTCAGGAGGGTAATACGGAACGCCGTGTTGGATCCCAACGGCCTGGTATCACTAGCAGTCGAGATGACAGGCATCTTATCCGCACGGCTGTAACGGATCATGCAGACACGTCTCGATCCCTTAGTCAACAGATGGGGACGTTTGCAAGACAACAACCATCTGCACGAACAGTTCGATGACGTTTGCAACAGCATGGACTATCAGCTCGGAGACCATGGCTGCGGTTACGCTTGACGCTGCATCACAGACTGGAGCGCATGCGATGGTGTAATCAACGATGAACCTAGGTGCGCGAATGGCAATACGTCATGTTTTCGGATGAATCCAGGTTCTGTTTACATTATCATGATGATCGGATCCGTGTTTGGCGACATCGCGGTGAACGCACATTGGAAGTATTTATTCGTCATCAGCATACTGGCCTATCACCCGGCGTGATGGTATGGGGTGCCATTGGTTACACGTCTCGGTCACCTCTTGTTCGCATTGACGGAACTTTGAACAGTGGACGTTACATTTCAGATGTGTTAAGACCCGTGGCTCTACCCTTCATTCGACCCCTGTGAAACCCTACATTTCAGCAGGATAATGCACGACCGCATATTGCAGGTCATGTACGGGCCTTTCTGGATACAGAAAATGTTCGACTGCTGCCCTAGCCAGCACATTCTCCAGATCTCTCACCAACTGAAAACGTCTGGTCAATGGTGGCCGAGCAACTGGCTCGTCTCAATACGCCAGCCACTTCTCTTGATGAACTGTGGTATCGTGTTGAAGCTATTGGGCAGCTTTACCTGTACACGCCATACAAGCTCTGTTTGACTCAATGCCCAGGCGTATCAAGGCCGTTATTACGACCAGAGGTGGTTGTTCTGGGTACTGATTTCTCAGGACCTTTGCACCCAAATTGCGTGAAAATTTAATCACATGTCAGTTCTAGTATAATATATTTGTCCAATGAATACCCGTTTATCTGCAATTCTTCTTGGTGTAGCAATTTTAATGGCCAGTAGTGTATGTTGCGGGCAGTAGAATTGTTCTTTTGTCAGCCACAAATGCCCCTTCTCCGATATTTCTCAACAGTGTTACTCGAAAAGTACGTCGCCTTGCATCTAGGGATTCCCATTTGAGTTCCCGATGCGTCTCCGTAACACTTGCGTGTTGCTCGAACCTGCCATTAACAACTCCATAAGCCCGCCTTTGAATTACTCCGATGTCATCCTTTAATCCGACGTGGTATGAATCTGACAATGCTGAACAGATACGTCTAAGGGACGTACTCCAGTAATGCCCTTCGCACAAGAAGAGATGATTAAGACAGTCTAAAGTACTGAATTAACTTAAGAAGAACAAAGAACATGGTCCAGACTGGCTCCATTCGGCAGTATTTCACAATACGGTCATCCAAGGGTGACCAACCTTTTCGGCAGGCAGGGCAGACTTTTGAGAGGGGTTTTCCTCGCGGCCCGCATTGCCAGTTTTTGTTTTGTGAACCAAACCAAGCAATAACTACTAATTTATTTTTTAAGAAAATAAAACAAGTCTGAGCTCAGAACATTTATACATAATTTAACGAAATACAATTTTAGTGAGATGTCCGGCTTTCTTTGGCTGAACTAAGTGTGTCAGTGTTTATGTCAACTGAAGATGTTGATACACGCAAAGTTTTCCAGATGAACATCAGTAATTCGTATTTTCATTTTTAAGTGTTTCCAAATAATGAAATCATTTACAAAGCATGTTTCTAATGCGCTAGATGTTTCTTCTTGTCCAAATACGTTTTACAGAACTCTTCCAGACTAACCTGTTTAAACTTCTTTTTTAATTGTGCATTACATTTCATTTCGCAGCATTACATTTGTGAATGTCCCACTAGTGAACTCATGTCTACGGAGAGTGGCTTAGCAAATACAGAAGAAAGAAGACGATGTTTCTTAAAATCTTGAAATCGGTTTTCGAATTCGTATTGCAAGTTAGATATCGAAGAAACATATTGTGTGACGAGCGATTGCTTTGACAGTGTAGGAAAATGTGTGAAGATTTTTGTTCGTTATTGTTTTCCCAAAGCCCAAGTTTCATTTGGAATGTGGAAATAAGATCGTTCATGACAATCAGTTGAGCTTTTCCTTACAGTCGAGTATTAACATTATTTAGGTGGCAAGTTATATCGACCAAGAACGCAAAGTCGGAATGCCATTCTTCATCTTTGAATTCCGGAAGTCTCTTTGCCCTGCTTTCAAAGGAGGATTGTATTTCTTACTTGAAATCAAACACTCTTATCAACGTTTTCGCACGGGTTAGCCGTCTTATTTCTGTATAATACGAAATGGTATCATTCTCTCGATCCAAATAGTTCAGAAACACTTGAAACTGACGGTTATTCAATCCTATCGACGAAATAAAGTTCAGTGTTTTGACAATTACCTTCATGACATGGTCCATTTTGAGGGACTTGGGACATAAGTTCTCTTGATGGATAATGCAGTGAAAGTTTAACATTGATGTATTTCCAACTTTTCGGGCCTTGTTTTCAATCAACTGAATTAAACCTTCGCGTTTCCCAGCCATTACTGGAGCCCCATCCGTTGTTAGGGCCGATAGGTAGTTAAGTTTTAACGAAAAGCGACTTAATGTCGGCATGACTGCTTCCAACAAAGCTCATATCTTTAAGTGGATACGATGCAGCCTCTGACATAAATCGTCACTTGGGCCGTATCCGCCATATCTGTGCATTCATCCAAAAAATATAAACTCAGATGCACCAATTTTTTCAAAATTATCTTTAATTTGTCCTCCAACGACGTCCACACGTCTAGTAATAGTTTGAAGAGACAGGCTTATTTTTGAGAAATCCTGTTTCTTTTGTGGACACACAATTTCAACGACGGTCTCTAAGCATTCCTTAACTATTTCGTCATCTGAATACGGCTTTGATTTTCTTTGCCAGTATCAGAGCTTTTGCATAACTCGCTTTCGCCTAGCACGTTCACTCTGAATTCGCCGTTGTAAATATTTGCTGTTGACCAAGAACTTTCCTTTTTAAGTCGTTTATCTGGTCTTGTCGAAATTGCCCCTTGTGCTTATCAAACATAGTCCGCTTGCTCAGTTGAGTGGTAAGCCAGCACGGTAGCTCAGCGTGTTCGGTCAGAGGGTTGGCTGCACAGCTGCCCTTGTAATAAAAAAACTGGGTTAATCGATCGACAACGAACCTAAAACGAATGTCTTACAACGTCCGCCCCGAGCAGATGCAACGAACAAAAACGAACAAAATGAGATTAAAAAGAAGTGGTTAAGTGCTTGCCTCCCATGCAACGGGTCCGGGTTCGATTCTCGGCCGGGTAGGAGATTTTCTCCGCTCTTGGACTGGGTGTTGTGTTATCATCATTTCATCCTCATCAAAGGTACGCTACTCGCCCACTGTTGCGTCGACTGTATTAAGACTCGCACTCGGCGGCCGAACTTCTCCGGATGGGCCTCCCGGCCAGCAATGCCATACGATCATTTCATTTCATCAAACATAACTGCATGGTTAGTTGCGTAATGCCGTTTGATGTTACATTCTTTTGAAACCTAGACAGATTCCTTGCATATCAGACGTATGGCTTTTGTGTTATATAACACAAAATAGTAGTTTACAGTCCACTTGTTTTGAAAAGTTCTCAGCTCCTCTGCAACTTTTCCCTTCTTAGGTCCTTTTCGTTTACTAGCTGACGCCATACCAAGTTTACGTCGTGAACTGATAGACTTTTTTTACCATAAGTCGCAAACTGACAAAGAGACCACACGGTAATCTTAGTTTTGTAATTTTGTACATACATAGTACGGTAAGTTCAGAATAAAATATCAGTTAGCTAAAGTGGTTCGGTGTAACTCTCAAGAATTCGCTAAAAAATCTACTTTAGAGTTCCCCGAAGTTGTTTAACACTGTAAAGCAAGTTGACTGTCTTGATGGGCTGTGTGGCTCTGTGGTAGAACACCCAACTGCCATATGAGTGGCCTACGATTGCCTGTTGCGGTAAATTTTTAAACAAAAGTTCATGTTCCATGTGCATTTCCGTGAAGTGTAGGTTACGTGAAGACGAAAAACAAAAATAATTTGAAATGTTTTTCTTTGTTTAAACCAGATAAAGGATAGGTGATTAGGGATTTATATCTGCAATGAAAACTGGATTTTTGGTTGTGATATCGAATTAGAAATAAGAAGACGTGCGTTTTTCATAAAAAAACGACTACTGCATATGTGCTAATTAGCATATATCTATATATGACGTAGGTATTCGAACTGAACGAAAAAAAACTAAAAAGTAATGATCGAAAATAGACGTGAACCAGCAATCCAGCAATTACCGGTTTCGAGCCCTGTTTTTTTTCCAGTCTGTACGTGTTTCACGCTATACGAGAATGCTTATAGAGCATGCGACTAAATTTAAAAGTATTCATCAACTGTGCTCCTATGTTTAAAAATACAACACATGTGGACATCAAAAACCTAGCCCTCCAGATAGCATGCTGGCATCCTACCACAGAGCTAAACTACTCGACCGACTTCTGGCTATTTCATTTGTATATTATATGCACGATGTTCCACTTCGTCAATAGTTAATCGTCTGTCTGAGAGAATCATATCATGTGAACGCTCAATGGTTTCTTCATTTGTGGCGGTAAACGGTCGTCCGGCTCCTTCATCGTGCGTAACTCCTGTGCGACCATTTCGGAATTTTTCAATCCATACTCCGTTGTGGCAAAACACTGTTCCCGCACTGTACCGAAAGTCTTCGATGAACTTCGGCCCCTGACACGCCTTCCGATCACAAAAAACGGATCACTGAACGTTGCTCTTCTTTGGTGCAAATAGACAGCAGAGCAGCCATGATTAACAGCACGGCAGCGATAAGGGAAATTAATCTAGAAGCTTGAAAATGGCAAAGATATAACAGAAAATAAACAAAGCATGCGTCATCAACGTGAAACGACAGTACTATCAAAATAAACAAAAATATAACTAAACTGTGGATAATGATTTACTCACCCTCGTAAAATTTCAACCCCATTTCGACTTCTTTTGTTGTGATTGTTTCTTAAAATTATTTTACATTTCAAGTCGATAACATTATTAGTTGCTATAAATAACAGGAGGATAGATGGTTGAAGTTACACTAGGATGCTCCCTTTCCTACCTTTGTAATGCGGAATCCGTAAACGTCATCAGTAAAAAAACACATTATTACGATTAAGTATTAATTTATTTTCTACTACCAAAATTAAAAGATAGCACTCAGACAGAAACCACTACTAATGTCGATTGGTGTACCTACTCACCATAACTGAAAACATAAAACAAATGCAAACCTACTAAAAATGGTTCAAATGGCTCAGAGCACTATGGACTTAACAGCTGAGGTCATCAGTCCCCTAGAACTTAGAACTACTTAAACCTAACTAACCTAAGGACATCACACACATCCATGGCCGAGGCAGGATTCGATCCTGCGACCGTATCGGTCGCACGGTTCCAGACTGAAGCGCCTAGAACCGCTCGGCCACTCTGGCCGGCAAGCCTACTAAACTTAAAGGCAAACACCACAGATTAATTGTGGAAAGGTGGCTTTACTTAGCTGAAGTGATGTCAGCTCTATCGCGATCGAATGTGTAGCACATATACATGTGAAGGGCCGTAACCTTACGGCCGATAGTGTTATGAGTTTGCAGTAAAATTAAGTATGGAATATATTGTCTATGTCAGGCATTCGTCTCACTCCCGCAGCGCAACAAAAATATCCGGATGTGCAATCCATACTACTGCTGATTGTTGGTTGCGTATTGTCAAAGCGAACTATATTTTCTTTATGATTGCGCGCGGCTTTTTGAAAATAAATCCAACGAAGTGACTTTTCAAACTCAAATTGAATCAGTGAACTGAGATATTCCTATTGTAATTCGATATGATACGAAAGACGCTTGATGGAGTGGTCTTTTGGGTGTTTTACTTGAAATGAAAGTAAGATTTTTCTTTCACATGAAACAGCTCAATGGGCCAAAAATTAGCGCCCCACGGGCCGCAAGATGGTTGGCCACCTCTACGATAACCTACACTACTGACCATTAAAATTGCTCCACCAAGAAGAAATGCAGATGATAAACGGGTATTCATTGGACAAATATATTATACTAGAACTGACATGTGATTACATTTTCACGCAATTTGGATGCATAGATCCCGAGAAATCAGTACCTAGAACAACCACTTCTGGTCGTAATAACGGCCTTGATACGGCTGGGCATTGAGTCAAACAGAGCTTGGATGGCGTGTACAGGTACAGCTGCCCATGCAGCTTCAACACGATACCACAGTTCATCAAGAGAAGTGGCTGGCGTATTGAGACGAGCCAGTTGCTCGGCCACCATTGACCAGACGTTTTCAAGTGGTGAGAGATCTGGAGAATGTGCTGGCTAGGGCAGCAGTCGAACATTTTCTGTATCCAGAAAGGCCCGTACATGACCTGCAACATACGGTCGTGCATTATCCTGCTGAAATGTAGGGTTTCGCAGGGGTCGAATGAAGGGTAGAGCCACGGGTCTTAACACATCTGAAATGTAACGTCCACTGTTCAAAGTTCCGTCAATGCGAACAAGAGGTGACCGAGACGTGTAACCAATGGCACCCCGTACCATCACGCCGGGTGATACGCCAGTATGCTGATGACGAATAAATACTTCCAATGTGCGTTCACCGCGATGTCGCCAAATACGGATCCGACCATCATGATAATGTAAACAGAACCTGGATTCATCCGAAAACATGACGTATTGCCATTCGCGCACCTAGGTTCATCGTTGAGTACACCATCGCAGGCGCTCCTGTCTGTGATGCAGCGTCAAGCGTAACCGCAGCCATGGTCTCCGAGCTGATAGTCCATGCTGTTGCAAACGTCATCGAACTGTTCGTGCAGATGGTTGTTGTCTTGCAAACGTCCCCATCTGTTGACTCAGGGATCGAGACGTGTCTGCATGATCCGTTACAGCCGTGCGGATAAGATGCCTGTCATCTCGACTGCTAGTGATGCGAGGCCGTTGGGATCCAACACGGCGTTCCGTATTACCCTCCTGAACCCACCGATTCCATATTCTACTAACAATCATTGGATCTCGACCAACGCGATCAGAAATGTCGCGATACGATAAACCGCAATCGCGATAGACTATAATCCGACCTTTATCAAAGTCGGAAACGTGATGGTGCGCATTTTTCCTCCTTACACGAGGCATCACAACAACGTTTCACCAGGAAACGCCGGTCAACTGCTGCTTGTGTATGAGAAATCGGTTGGAAACTTTCCTCATGTCAGCTTGTTGTAGGTGTCGCCTGCGGCGCCAACCATGTGTGAATGCTCTGAAAAGCTAATCATTTGCATATCACACCATCTCCTTCCTGTCAAATTTCGCGTCTGTAGCACGTCATCTTCGTGGTGTAGCAATTTTAATGGCCAGTAGTGTACTATGTCTCCTTGTGTTGCACAATGGTTGTTCATCTGACAACTGTCTAGTTAAGCATCTGCATGCCTATGCCATCTGCAACAAAGAAGCAGGGCGTAAATACTTCCTTTGCACCTGTTTCTCGGTGACATTCGGTCCATTCCACCAACAGTGGACGTCGGTGCCTCATGGCGTGTTTTCAATGGGGGAAAATCCAGTACGATGCTAAGAATATCAGATCACTTCACCAGAAAGTTACTCGAAACTTCTATTGGCTCAACGTTTTCACGTCTAGTATGTTGTTTTTACTAAGTCCGCAGCATGATGGTTGGAATTAATGCCCATATGACCGCCCAGTCTTTGAATCATGCAAACATTGTATTTCTCCATCACGATATGTTTATTTATAACTACAGTGTATGTGTACAAACAATAGTAGATAATGAAATGTATCAGGCTGAGGTGGAAACCTGGGTACGGTTCAGTACTTCCAGCGCACGGATGTGTGTGTAGTGATGGACCGTGAGGTCTTCCATTGAACGCGTGAGTGACCGTGTTGCAATGTAATATCATTACGAGAACTGTCATCGAGATCCAGTAATGAAATCAGGAAAGTACCCCTTGGTCAGGCACTATGACAAGCGAGAATACAGGGGCGTTAACTTTCAAATGGCATAAATCATTGAGAGCTATCACAATTATGATTGCATGTTACTCTTATGTGCTGAGGACGGATAAAAGTAGAATAAACATTACATTGGCTCGTACAGAACCAGTAATTCAAGTAATTTCTAAATTTCAGACAATCAGTTAACAAAGAAGGAAAAGGAAGATTAGTGTTTAACGTTCCGTTGACATTAATGCCATTACAGACGAAGTACTAGGTCAGCTTAGAGAACTCTTTTCAAATGAACCAACTAGGTATTTGCCTTAATCAGTGTCGGGAAATCAAGGAATACCTAAATCTGGATGACCAGTGGAGATTTGAACTATCGTCCTCTGGAATGTGAGTGCAGTTTCTTACGAGTGCGCCACCCCGTTCGGTATAAGTTAACAGTCAACATTTACTGATTCATACTTCAGTGACTTTAATAAAAATTAGACTCAGTAACTATAAGTATCCAGGATCAAGATTGTGTGTTACTACAGTTTTCTACCTTACGGTTCGGTCTTGCGTCTTTGTTTCATCACACAAACATTTGCTATATCTCATTTCCATTATTTCTTAGATGTTGCATAGTAACGCAGCAGACTGTTGTTGCATAACTCGAATGGGAAGTAGTGAAAAATGCACTGACAAGGTTGAAATGTCCGGTGTACAAATATCACAGGTACTACGCTTGCGAAGTGAATGCAACGAATACCCACAGACGCTGAGGCAGTGTGGGAGCCTCGAGCATTGCGCTTCGTGACGAAACCCGTGGGAGTCAGCGTGCGGCTGCTGACACTGGTACTCTACTGAGGGCTATCTCCGACCTCGGAAGCAGAGAGCCGTTGGGAACGATAAGGAGTGAGCGCTGACACGGGCCTCTGCTGACACTGACCTCGCGCACCGCACGGCTACTCCGAGTCCAAGGACAGCCACCGCGCTCACCGCCCACTGGCTTTCTCTCTTCCTCGCTCACTCTTGCTCTCCTGACACTGCGAATCTGCCGCACTTGTTACCAGACGCCACTTATCACTCAAAAAGTACATAAATTTGCTTGTTTTATGAATTAAACTAAAACGTTCTCCGTAATTCTCGTTAAAAACAAGTTGCGCAACATTACGTCATCTAGATAAATTTATGTCAGCAGCGCTGTGGATTTTAAATGTACAATGTTTTTCTTTTATTGTGGTCATGCAGCCCACTACGACTTCCTCTCCTATGTCAATCTCTTCCTGTCAGGTTAGCACTTTCACCCAATGTTCTCATTTATATGTTGGGTACATTCTCACTTACAGCTTTTGGCCTTTACGGCTCCCTCTAGTACCATGGAAATAATGCCTTGAGGTCTTAACACACGTCCTATCATCCTGATCCTTCACAAAGAGTTAGTGTCTGTTCTCGTTTTAATTATATATGTAATTTTGAAACATAATGTAGGTTTAAGATTGGTATTTTTTTTTTCATTTATATGACCGCTTTTCTGGGTGTGAATCCCGTCGAAGTACATGTTAAAAATGATGTTTTGTACTATTTGGCCATTCAATTTTGTTGTTAACTGCAGTTAAATCTATTAACACTTCTAAATAAGTTATTTGGGGAGTAGTTTGTTACCATGGTGTTTATATACTTTGTGACTAAATAAGAAAACCAAGGCAGGAAAAGAATTAACAATTTGTCCAGTTGATTACGCACATTTCTACATGTGCTTGTATTTTCTTAGCGTACGTAGGTCCAAAACCAGTGAAGGCTTAAAACGAAATAAATTTACGAATCCAGTAATGGTGGCCTTCTATACCACAGTATACCTTCCAAAATAATTAACACTGAAATGTATCAGAAACCACAGAGTTCGACAAAGAAGTAGTAACAGGAAAGCTTTAAAATTATACAACAAGTATTCGAGAAGACTATTACCTACTACGCTCAAACGTAGAAATAATAGTGAAAGAAGTTGAGGAAATTGATCTTCTAAGATCTACGCATCACATGCGATGGCTCACAACGCCCACCAAAGGTCCAGATGACAGAATTCTGGCGTAAAGTAAATGGTACTCGAACAAACGAGGGAAAACGATCAACATTAATAAAAAAAATAGAAAATCAGCGGCTAAATCGTATCAAAACAAAAACGTAACGTACTTTCACCAAGAAAGAATCGCCAATGTATCAGCTTCAAGGTTGTACTTGGCGCTATCAGGGAATGGAAAAAGGAACTTAGCAGAACCCGGAATATCTACATCTACATCCATACTCCGCAAGCCACCAGACGGTGTGTGCCGGAGGGTACCTTGAGTACCTCTATCGGTTCTCCCTTCTATTCCAGTCTCGTATTGTTCGTGGAAAGAAAGATTGTCGGTATGCCTCTGTGTGGGCGCTAATCTCTCTGATTTTATCCTCATGGTCTCTTCGCGAGATATACGTAGGAGGGAGCAATATACTGCTTGGCTCCTCGGTGAAGGTATGTTCTCGAAACTTCAACAAAAGCCCGTACCGAGCTACTGAGCGTCTCTCTTGCAGAGTCTTCCACTGGAGTTTATCTATCATCTCCGTAACGCTCCCGCGATTACTAAATGATCCTGTAACGAAGAGCACTACTCTCCGTTGGATCTTCTCTATCTCTTCTATCAACCCTGTCTGGTACGGATCCCACACCGGTGAGCAGTATTCAAGCAGTGGGCGAGCAAATTCAAATGGTTCAAATGGCTCTGAGCACTATGCGACGTAACTTCTGAGGTCATCAGTCTCCTAGAACTTTGAACTAATTAAACCTAACTAACCTAAGGACATCACACATCCATGCCCGAGGCAGGATTTGAACCTGCGAGAGTAGCGGTCGCTCGGCTCCAGAGTGTAGCGCCTAGAACCGCAAGGCCACTCCGGCCGGTGGCGAGCAAGTGTACTGTAACCTACTTCCTTTGTTTTCGGACTGCATTTCCTTTTGATTCTTCCAATGAACCTTACTCTGGCATCTGCTTTACCGACGATTAATTTTATATGGTCATTCCATTTCAAATCACTCCTAATGCCTACTGGTTCAAATGGCTCTGAGCACTATGGGACTCAACTGCTGAGGTCATTAGTCCCCTAGAACTTAGAACTAGTTAAACCTAACTAACCTAAGGACATCTCAAACATCCATGCCCGAGGCAGGATTCGAACCTGCGACCGTAGCGGTCTTGCGGTTCCAGACTGCAGCGCCTTTAACCGCACGGCCACTTCGGCCGGCCTAATGCCTACTCCCAGATAATTTATGGAATTAACTGCTTCCAGTGGCTGACCTGCTATATTGTAGCTAAATGATAAAGGAGCTTTCTTTCTATGTATTCGCAGCACACACATATCAAATCGACCAAGAACGAAGTCATACTGATTAATTACCTGGCTTTCGCAGATGAGCCAGATGTTTCAGATGTGGACATAGATTCAACCGTCGTATAAACAAATCTTTTGGAAAAACTGCAAGACAATAGCTTGCATCAACAAAATTTTGTTTGAGGCCTCTTTGCTGAAAACCGATTCTAGGCAAATTACAAAATCCAAAATTCTTAATATATCAGAGAAGTAATTAAAATCAATGACGTAAGTAAAACGCAAGTTATGCTGCAAGGTGGCACTCCATTTCCACAAAAATGTATAACGAAAATCAGTATCAATAGAAACAAAAAGCAAAAACTAGAACGTAACTATGAAAACCTAGGAACCTCATGCAGCTAGATACATTTCGACGTTCTTAGTAGCAGAAATAGAACAAGCAGAGTAGGAAATGGAAATTACATATTAAGAATCCATAAAAAACACATCCAAGATCCTTAATTTTAATTCGAAAAAGATGTGCTATTTTACTCCGAATCTAAAAGATATGGGAGGATACCGAGAAACCAAACAATTTTTCCAGAATCTCAACAAAAGAAGGGCCAAAAATAAGTCGATCAAAGAAGCTCATAAATATTTATAGTAGAGGACTATACTGGATAAATGCATTCAAAACCGAAAAAATTTCAGAGCAAAAATGAAACACTTTCGCAGATGCACTAGCGTGTACCCTTAAGAACAGAGAAGACAAGCGAGTGAAAGAATTAATGAAACTCTGGGAAGGAAGGAAAACAAATATCAACAGAAATAATAAATCTCAAATAATTGTTTTATGTGGCCAATAACTGTCCGGACTCGAATCATAAAGAAGGGAAGCTGAATAACAGGTTTCAGCTGTTCAAATGGTTCTGAGCACTATGGGACTCAACTGCTGAGGTCATTAGTCCCCTAGAACTTAGAACTAGTTAAACCTAACTAACCTAAGAACATCACAAACATCCATGCCCGAGGCAGGATTCGAACCTGCGACCGTAGCGGTCTTGCGGTTCCAGACTGCAGCGCCTTTAACCGCACGGCCACTTCGGCCGGCTGGTTTCCGCTGTCCTGAATCCTAAGAGACTTCGTATATTGACCTGTGGATACCGAAAAGGAAGTAACAATATTACAAATTTATTACTGATGTACACCGCAGGGTCTGAATAACTGTGACACTTCATAGAGCGATTGTTGCTCTTCTAACTTGTGTTGATGTTACTGCAATGTGATCCTGTGGTACTATAATTACAATCGTTCGTTTCGCGATGCTTTTGAGCTTACTGTGTCCATTGAAGCAATTAGAAGCTGTCGGATTTTAGCTGTTGCTTGCTCCAGAATTCGTACTATAGAATCTGTTTCGTTACTATGGACTTCTCATCAGTTTCCAAATACATGATCAGCGTGGAGCACCGAATGCCCAAGTTTTGACGTGAGTCAGAGTATCAAAAAGGATGGACAGCAACGACTTTGTGATGAGTAGCGTAACTGCACAGAGTATATTTCTAAACAACTATGATGCCATCATACACTCATCCCATCATACACTCATCGCTTCGCGTCCGCAGCTCGTGGTCGTGCGGTAGCGTTCTCGCTTCCCGCGCTCGGGTTCCCGGGTTCGATTCGCGGCGGGGTCAGGGATTTTCTCTGCATCGTGGTGACTGGGTGTTGTGTGAGGTCCTTAGGTTAGTTAGGTTTATGTAGTTCTAAGTTCTATGCGACTGATGACCATAGATGTTAAGTCCCATAGCGCTCAGAGCCATTTGAACCATTTTTTTCATCGCTTCGCTCCGCTGTCATTGTGTGCACCATTACCCGAATTGAAATTATGAGAAATCGAAGAATGTGACGTTACGAGAAGCCCGCCCACGATGCGAGAGGCAATGGTAAGAGATGTGTCTGTCATATCACAAAGTATTTAAGGTTGGTTGGTTTTGGGGAAGGAGACCAAACAGCGAGGTCATCGGTCTCATCGGATTAGGGAAGGACGGGGAAGGAAGTCGGCCGTGCCCTTTGAAAGGAACCATCCCGGCATTTGCCTGGAGCGATTTAGGGAAATCACGGAAAACCTAAATCAGGATGGCCGGACGCGGGATTGAACCGTCGTCCTCCCGAATGCGAGTCCAGTGTCTAACCACTGCGCCACCTCGCTCGGTAAGTATTTAAGGACGAGCGGTAAGGTGTGCAGTAACTTTTGCTGGTCGGCAATCTTTTGTGTCTTTGGTATCAGGTTGGTATTGGTTGTCCAGGAAGCTGTGTTGTTGAACAGTCACATGAAGTAAATAGTTTAACGTTTCAGTGGACTTGAAATAATTTTGTGAGTGCGACCTATGGACTCTAACTTTTCACTGGACTTGGATTATTTGACTTTGATTTTGGTGCCTGATTCTGTATGACTATATGAACTTCGAAGTTGTTTACGGGATTTGAGACAGTTGTGAACTGTGATTATTTCCTATCGTTGATACTTTTAATTCATGTGCACGTTTTTCGCAGTGGTTATTAAGGATAATGAACTTTAGTTACGTCACTATTGAAAGTGGGAGCTGCACGTTAGGACTTTGAATGTTTGCTGTCAATTTTTGTGATTTACTGTGCTGTTAAATGAGTTTTGTTCGCATGTAGTTCTGTATTCGACGCTCTGCTCACACTACATACATACATTAAATATTATGTAACTGCTTTTCATTTGAATTCGCAGTTTATGTGAGGCCACCAGTCACATATGTGCGTGTAATATTTAATAAACATTTATTTGGTTTAAATTATTAGTACCAGGTTTCGTCATCAACGTTCATCCTACAAGATTTCTCCAGTCTTTAATTATGTACATACTGTCGCTAACTTGTCTACTTACTGTAAAGGATTTAAAGCGATGGCGCACGACCGACATTTATGACATGACAACGAGTGAAACCAACACATTGATCACGCATTGCTCACACCGATAGAGGCCCATAAAAACTGCAGATGGGCTCGCAAGGATGGCTGCAATTAACTATTTTGGTGACAGACGATCTAGATTACTCATACAGGGTGTTCCGAAATTCCAGTTACAGACTTCTAGGACTTGCAGAAGGGAGTGAGTACATAATATTTTGAACAGGAACCCATGTCGTTCTACGACGATTCCAGTTAAGCTATTTAACTCATCAACTTTTGTTTGATAAACTGAATTAGCCGAGACGCAGTACAGTAATTAGGTAACAATTCCAAAGGGAACATAACAAAACATCCATTTATCTCTTAAGCGCATTTGTTTGTACTAACACTTAAACATTACAAGTTTACATTATTCCGCAACAAAAAAGAACCCAGTACAGAGTACGTACAGAACATAACGTTGATGTGTTAATACAAACAAATATGCTTAAGTGATAAATGGATGTTTTGTTATGTTTCCTTTCTAATTGTTGCCTAATAATTGTACTGCGCCACGCCTAATTCAATTCCCTAAGCAGAAGTGGATGAGTTAAACATCTGAAATGAAACCATTGTAGAACGGAAACGATGTATTTCCGCACATGGGTTCCTAATCAAAATATTATAGACTCACTCCTCTATACAAGTCCTAGTACACTGATACGCCAAAGAAACTGACATAGGCATGAGTATTCAAATATAATACAAATGGTTCAAATGGCTCTGAGCACTATGGGACTTAACAGCGGAGGTCATCAGTCCCCTAGAACTTGAACTACTTAAACCTAACTAACCTAAGGACATCACACACAACCATGCTCGAGGCAGGATTCGAACCAGCGACCGTAGCGGTCGCGCGGTTCCAGACTGCAGCGCCTAGAACCGCTCGGCCACTTCGGCCGGCCAAATATAGTGATATGTAAACAGGCAGCATACGGCCAAGCGGTCGGCAACGCTTATATAAGATAACAAGTGTCTAGCGCAGTTGTTAGATCGGTTACTGCTGCTACAATGGCAGGTTATCGAGATTTAAGTGAGATTGAACATGGTGTTATAGCCGGCGCGCGAGCGATGGGACACGGGATCTCCGAGGTAGCGATGAAGTGAGGGTTTCCCCGTACGACCATTTCATTAGTGTATCGTGAATATCAGGAAGCCGGTAAAATATCAAATATCCGACATCGCTGCGGCCGGAAAAAGATCCTGCAAGAACTGGACCAGTGACGACAGAAAACAATCGTTCAACTTGACAGAAGTGCAACCCTTTCGAAAATTGCTGCAGGTTTCAGTGCTGGGCCATCAAGTGACAGCGTGCAAACCATTCAACGAAACATCATATGGGCTTCCGAAGCCGAAGGCCTACTCGTGTACCCTTGATGACTGCACCACACAAAGCTTTACGCCTAGCCAGAAACCGTCAACACCAACATTGGATTGTTGATGACTGGAAACATGTTGCCTGGTCGGACGAGTCTCGTTTCAATTTATATCGAGAGGATGGACGTGCACAGGTATGGAAACAACCTCATGAATCCATGGACACTGCATGTCAGCATGGGTTTGTTCAAGCCTTTCGAGGCTCGGTGATGGCGTGGGGAGTATGCAGTTGGGGTGATATGGGGCCCCTGATACGTCTAGATACGACTCTGACAGGTGACATGCTCGTAAGCACCCTGTCTGACCACGTGCAGCCATTCAAGTCCATTGTGGATTTCGATGGACTTGAGCAATTCCAGCAGGACAATGCGACACCCCTCACGTCCAGAATTGCTACAGAGTGGCTCCAGGAACACTCTTCTGAGCTTAAACATTTCCGCTGGCCACCAAATTCCGCAGACATGAACGTTATTGAGCATATCTGGGAAGCCTTGCAACGTGTTGTTCGGAAGAGATCTCCATCCCCTCATACACTTACGGATTTATGAATAGCCCTGCAGGATTCATGGTGTCAGTTCCCTCCAGCACTACTTCAGACATTAGTCAAGTTCATACCACTTCGTGTTTCGGCACTTAACTGCATGCCCGCGGGCACCCTACACGATATTAGGCAGGTGTACGAGATGCTTTGGCTCTTCAGTGTAGTTTTTAATGGGAATTTCCGAACATCTTGTAAATGTAAGAGCGTTAAGCTTTGAATGTGGGCGCTGAACGAGTGGAAAAAGTTAATACTCAATTTCTTCTTTTGTGGAGAGGACCGCTTCTCCGCAACTGTGCACATGCTGATTTACCGGTCCAGTTGCTAAAATATTATGTTTTAGTACTCCACGACCGACTTCGATCTGACGTGTGTATCGTATGAAATATTATTCTCATAAAGTTTCTGAAATGTGAAACTATATACAGTGGCAAGGTTGCTGAAAAGATGTCATTTGACTGTTTTCGTTCAGTAATGGACATTGTAGCAAAGCGAAGGTCAGTGGCACATTTATTTATGTCTGTGAAGAAAAATCAGTTCCCTATTAAGAATAATGAAAACTGATTTATTTCCTTTGCTACAATATTCTTATCAATAACCACCCGGGGTTCAGATCCATTTAGTATTTTTCAACAAGGATAAGAAATAGCACAAGATGCGTAGCGTATTGACAATTTGCAAATACTGTAATCATGCTTTCACTGGAGTCAAATGAATCAGGTCTCTAGACACATCCTTCATATTCGTGACGACGCAGTTTATTAGTAATCACATTATATAACATATAACTTTACAGGTCGGCAGCAAAGCTAAAGAACTTGTACATAATGTGACGGACAATCAAACAATTTAAAATCAAAGATGGTAAAGTAGTCTATACTAAACTGAATGAAAGTCCAACTCCGCAATAACTGTTTTGTCTGTTCTTTTGGTTCACTGTTCTTATTTACACTGTTGTTACTTTACATTATTTATACCGTAATATCTTAGGATGACCACTTCATTCCACGCAGGTTCAACTCAGTACGTATTTTCGTAAAAGTAGACGGCTTCAACAGAACTTTTATAAGCGTAATACATGGAAGTTTCATAGTAGCACCAGTTCGAGCTGCAGTCAGTTTGTTTCTTGTCAGACCGCTGTTCCAGGCATCAAGCTCCGCTCATTCAAGGAAGCTAGCCTCGCTTGTATTCCAAGAAGGCCTCGAGAAGGAAATAAGTGGTACAGCGCTTAAACCTAATTTGCTTTCGTACCGCAAAATACAACATACTATAAAGTGTAAAATAAGAGTTACTGAGTTCGTATTGGTATGCGTACTGGTTTCTCGATAGCTTAGCGGTGAAGGTCACCCATTGTCTCTGCGTGTCGGCCGGGTTGGCCGAGCAGTCCTAGGCGCTACAGTCTGGAACCGCGCGACCTCTACGGTCACAGGTTCGAATCCTGCCTCGGGCATGGATGTGTGTGATGTCCTTAGGTTGGTTAGGTTTAAGTAGTTCTAAGTTCTAGGGGACTGATGACCTCAGAAGTTAAGTCCCATACTGCTCAGAGCCATTTGAACCTCTTTTTTTTGTCTCCGTGTGCTTAAAACGCACTGTGATAGTTGTGTCTGCACGCGGAGCAATCTTCATCTGCATGGAGCTCCAGTGCTTGAAAAATAAACCTTTTGTGAATGCAATGTTAATAAAAAGTGCTATGATGGAAACCATCACTTCTGTTGTCCTTTAAGAACAAAGATAAAACCGCCGCCTTACTAGAGTTTGGCATTTTATGCCTTTCTTAACACATTTGGATAAGATGTAAAGAAACAAACATGACATAAAGTGCCTACTTACCTGACTGACTCCACATTTATTGCCACGCGTGGTAGCCGCGCGATCTTGAGTGCCTTGCCACGGTTCGCGCTGCTCCCCCCCCCCCCCCCCCCACCCACCGTCGGAGGTTCGAGTCCTCCCTCGGGCATGGATGTTTGGATGTTTGTGTTGTCCTTAGCGTAAATTAGTTTAAGTTATATTAAGTAGTGTGTAAGCCTAGGGACCGATGACCTCAGCAGTTTGGTGCCATAGGAACTTAACACAAATTTCCAAATTTTTGTTCCACATTTATTCTCTCTACTCCTGAAGGTTTCCCAGCCTCGCGAGGAGGCACAGTGACAAAATATTGAGCTCATAAAAGGGAGGACGCCGTTTCAAATCCCCGTCTGGACATTCACGTCTATGTTTATCCGTGATTTCCTCAAACTGCTTAAGATGAATGCCAATATGGTTCCTTAGAAAGGGCACGGCTGGATTGCTTCTTCAGTCTGTCCCGTCTCTAATTGCTTCGTTCTTCTTCTTCTTGGAGATATTCTATTTTGTTTTATTGCCGTGTTTTAAAACTCATCCATTGATAATGCCTTATCCATCGATAATCATTAATTATACTCGATACGAATATTTAAGTTTCTGGGTGCATAATCTGTCTCATTACGATGTGCGCTAGTGTTTGTCTTGCGCGTATGTGGAAACCGCGTACAAGATTTTAGAAAAAGTCTTGAACGATGGAATAATAGTTCCACCCTTCTCCGGGAATATAAAAGTGAATTTACAATAGAACTTGAATGTAGTTACAGTATTTTTACAGTAAAACTCCTTCTCGAAAAAGGAAAAGAATATAATCGTGAAACCCAGAGTAAAAGCATTGACTTTCGGAAAGCTTTTGATCGAGTTGATTGAAGTAAGTTACGCACCATGAGCGACAGTGGCTATCCATCAGACGTCATAAGGACAGCCATGAAGCAAGTGTACTCATACAGGGGAGAAAAGGACAAGTAACACGAAAATCAATCAAAGAGTGAGACAAGGGTGTTCTCTTTCACCCACCATTTTCAACATATGAAGATGGCATCTGTTCTTTCGGACATGTCCGAAAGAACAGAGGTTATTGGTGACCGTGCAGCTCTCTAGAATGAAATTACAATTAAATCAATACCATTAGCTGCTGACGGGTGTTGATATACACTCGTGGAAATGGAAAAAAGAACACATTGACACCGGTGTGTCAGACCCACCATACTTGCTCCGGACACTGCGAGAGGGCTGTACAAGCAATGATCACACGCACGGCACAGCGGACACACCAGGAACCGCGGTGTTGGCCGTCGAATGGCGCTAGCTGCGCAGCATTTGTGCACCGCCGCCGTCAGTGTCAGCCAGTTTGCCGTGGCATACGGAGCTCCATCGCAGTCTTTAACACTGGTAGCATGCCGCGACAGCGTGGACGTGAACCGTATGTGCAGTTGACGGACTTTGAGCGAGGGCGTATAGTGGGCATGCGGGAGGCCGGGTGGACATACCGCCGAATTGCTCAGCACGTGGGGCGTGAGGTCTCCACAGTACATCGATGTTGTCGCCAGTGGTCCGGGGAAGGTGCACGTGCCCGTCGACCTGGGACCGGACCGCAGCGACGCACGGATGCACGCCAAGACCGTAGGATCCTACGCAGTGCCGTAGGGGACCGCACCGCCACTTCCCAGCAAATTAGGGACACTGTCACTCCTGGGGTATCGGCGAGGACCATTCGCAACCGTCTCCATGAAGCTGGGCTACGGTCCCGCACACCGTTGGGCCGTCTTCCGCTCACGCCCCAACATCGTGCAGCCCACCTCCAGTGGTGTCGCGACAGGCGTGAATGGAGGGACGAATGGAGACGTGTCGTCTTCAGCGATGAGAGTCGCTTCTGCCTTGGTGCCAATGATGGTCGTATGCGTGTTTGGCGCCGTGCAGGTGAGCGCCACAATCAGGACTGCATACGACCGAGGCACACAGGACCAACACCCGGCATCATGGTGTGGGGAGCGATCTCCTACACTTGCCGTACACCACTGGTGATCGTCGAGGGGACACTGAATAGTGCACGGTACATCCAAACCGTCATCGAACCCATCGTTCTACCATTCCTAGACCGGCAAGGGAACTTGCTGTTCCAACAGGACAATGCTCGTCCGCATGTATCCCGTGCCACCCAACGTGCTCTAGAAGGTGTAAGTCAACTACCCTGGCCAGCAAGATCTCCGGATCTGTCCCCCATTGAGCATGTTTGGGACTGGATGAAGCGTCGTCTCACGCGGTCTGCACGTCCAGCACGAACGCTGGTCCTACTGAGGCGCCAGGTGGAAATGGCATGGCAAGCCATTCCACAGGACTACATCCAGCATCTCTACGATCGTCTCCATGGGAGAATAGCAGCCTGCATTGCTGCGAAAGGTGGATATACACTGTACTAGTGCCGGCATTGTGCATGCTCTGTTGCCTGTGTCTATGTGCCTGTGGTTCTGTCAGTGTGATCATTTGATGTATCTGACCCCAGGAATGTGTCAATAAAGTTTCCCCTTCCTGGGACAATGAATTCACGGTGTTCTTATTTCAATTTCCAGGAGTGTACATCAACAGGGACAGTTGAAAATGTGTGGCCCGACCGGGACTCGAACCCGGGATCTCCTGCTTACATGGCAGATGCTCTATCAATTTCTCTTTTTTTGTGCATTTTGTTCGTTGTATTTGGTCGAAGCGCACGTCACATAACATCCAGTGAAGTTCGTTGTTGATCTTTCCACTCTTTTTTTTTAAATTTTATTTGAACCCGCTGAGCTACCGTGCCGGCAACCATCTGAACCACCGAGGGCACAGAGGATAGCGTGACTGCAGGGACTTAATCGTCGGCACGCTCTCCATGAGACCCACATTCCCAACTTATAGTCCACACACTACATAATGTGTATAATGGCAGGGGCACTACGAATGTAGTTTGTGGACAACAAGTTGAGAATGTGGGTCTCATGGGGAGCTTACCGCCGATAAGTCCCTGCAGTCGCAGTATCCTCTGTGCCCTCGGTGGCTGAGATGGGTAGAGCGTCTGCCATCTAAGCAGGAGATCTCGGGTTCGGGCCCCGATCGGGGCACACATTTTCAAGTGTCCCCGTTTATGTACATCAGCGCCCCTCAGCAGCTAATGTTATTGATTTTACTGTAATTTCCTTAGGAACTACAAAACCGAAAATTATTTCCGAATTCGATTTGATAATCATGCATAATTATGTAAGTGGGCTGCTGTTTGCAGACGATAAAGTAATAATACAAGAATGAGAAGGTGAGGTAAAGCTAGGGAATAATACAAGAAAGAGAAGATGAGGCAGAACTAGCAGTGCGTCGGCCAAACTATATATATTCAGAAAATAATCTTAAAATCACCTTACGTACCAAAGTAGTAGTCTGTATAGATAAATACCCAGTGCAGCTTAAGATAGTAATTAACAACTATATAATAGAGCAGATATAAACTTTTAAATATCTGGATTGCAACACGAGTTGATTATGAAATGCTGCATAAAATTTCAAGAAATATGTGGAACCATAAATGGAACATTTGATCACAAAACACGAGGAGATTTATAAAAATTACAATACACGGCAATATCATTACTGCTGTAAGAAAGCAAGGATCGAGTAAATAAAAAGAAAAACGACAGCAAAATACAAATATAGGAGTCGAAATTAGAGTGAGGGGCTGCACGAGAAGAGGCTCAAGTGTAAATGATAACATTCGTGATGTTCTGGATGTATATTCTATTTATTATGATATAATTTGAATACAGAGGTAGGTGGAAACGATATGCAAAGAGAATGAGAGGCGAAAGACTACCCGAGAAAATCGTGTACTGCAATCTGAAAGCAAGGCGAGACACAGGGCGGTCAAAGAAACGGCGGACAAAAACTATGTTAAAGAGGAACGGGCAGAGGCCTAACGCTTGTCTGTAAAACGAAAACGATGCCGATGAGGACTACAGTGAAAACGCAACGAACTGCACTGTCCAGCCACATTAATGTGACCACCTTTCAAAAGCCTGAATAACCATCTTTTACAGCCCGGACCGCTGCGAGACATGCCGGAAGAGAGTCAGTAAGATTCTGAAAGGTAGCGACAGGGATGTGGAGCCATGCCGACTTCAGCGCCATGGTCAGCTGCGCTTGGATTCTCTGTTGATGATCCGCGGCACGAACAGCCCGATCGAGGTGTTCCCACAGATTCTCGATTGGGTTTAAATGCGGGGAGTCTGGTGGCCAGGGGAGTACGGTAAATTCATCCTCGTGCGATTCGAACCATGCACGATCACTGCGAGCTGTGTGACTTGTTGTATTGTCCTGCTGATAGATACTATCGTACCGGGGGAAAACAAACTACATTTAGTGAAGGACGTGGTCCTCACACTTGTGTTGATCCATTGTGCCTTCCAGAAAGACGGGGTCACCCAAGGACTGTCGCAAAAACATTCCCCAGACCATAACTCTGCGTCGTCCGGCCTGAACTCTTCCGACGATTGTTGCAGGGCCGTACACGCCAGCGGCCATCTGTCTGATGGAGCATTAAACATGATTCATGTCAGTGTGCAAATTCCAGTGTTCGTTGCCGATGAGCGGCTGTCAGCGTGAGTGCACGAACCAGGCGTCTGCTGCAGAGCCCCGTGCGCAGCAACATTTACTGAGCAGTCGTTGAGGAGACACTCTTTGTAGCCCCTTATTTCATCTGGACGGTCAGTTTCTCAACAGTCTACACGTCTATTCTCCAGCACACACATCCTCAGTCGTCGTTCACCCCTGTTATCTATAGTCCGTGTTGCACCACAGTTGCCTCAGTGCCAATTTTGGACAGCGTCATTTTGCCATGCACGATATAGCTTAACCACGGCGACACACGAACAGTTTACAGACTCAGCCATTCCGGAAGTGCTTCCACCCCTGGCCCGAAAGCCAATGACCATGCCCTTTTGAACGTCAGATAGATCTCATTATGATAACGACTCCGCTGTTTTCCGTGTTCCTCCGACACAATTCATGTACCATCCACTGCTAGTGCTGCCACTTGCCATCTGTGTGTAGTTATTGCACGTTGACGTCGACCATTGACCACTAATGCGATTGGACCGTGTATTTGTGGTAGAAAGGAAAAATAATCTTCAAATAACGTGGATAATCATTTTCGTTTCCAACGAGAAGAATCAACTAGGAAAAATAAGTCTGCAACCAGTTAAATGGCCGGCCGGATTGGCTGAGCGGTTATAGGCGCTACAGTCTGGAACCGCGCGACCGCTACGTCGCAGGTTCGAATCCTGCCTCGGGCATGGATGTGTGTGGTGTCCTTAGGTTAGTTAGGTTTAAGTAGTTCTAAGTTCTAGGGGACTGAAGACCTCAGCAGTTAAGTCCCATAGTGCTCAGGGCCATTTGAACCATTTTGAACCAGTTAAATGTCTCCTCCAGAAACGAAAACCTATTGCCGACATTAGTTTAAAGTGCTTCGTGAAAGTACAATGTAAACAATAGTTCGAGTAATCTTTTGTTGAAGAGAATAGCGAACAGAAGATGCGTGTTCATTCTTTAACAGCTGCTACGGAAATTTACTTCATTCATCACCACATTGACAAGTGGCTGTAGTTCGGATTGTTACGCCATTCCATTTTGTCACATGTTGTTTTTGTTGCACTGGTAACGCATAGCTTTTATTAAATATTCTACTATTTGCATTTGCAATCAGTTTGAATTCCAAAAAGTTTTCTGCAGAAGCTAATGAACGATGACTTTCTAAATTGGGAAAACGGAGTACCTGTAGGTACAATCCGGTCGTCAGACATATCTAGTGGGTGCTCGTGCATAATCATACAAAATTATATTGTTTCTTCTCTTTTTAAACTTCAAACAAAATGTTACTCTCTCTTTAATACGTCCATGCAGCCTTGTACAGGACGTATCCATTAGAGATAACCTAGAAGTTACGTACGTACTTGATAAACTCTTCATTTATTCCATCTGATCCGGTAACTTTCCCAGTCGAGCGAGGTAGCGCTGTGTTAAAACACTGGACACACATTCGGGAGGACGACGTTTCAAATTCTCTACGGCCACCGAGATTTAGGTTTTCAGTGATTCCCTAACTCGCTTAATGCGAATGCCCCTGTGAAACCACGTAGTAGGTTTCCTTCCTCATCTTCCACCTATCCGATCATAAAATGTATTCGAAAACTGCGAATGCAGTTCCACCACAGCCATACAATTCACTGGTAAAAATAAAAATTTGTGCTGGACTAAGACTCCAACCTGTACTTCCCGCTTTACGCGAACGGTCGTCTCAACTGCTTGGGCTATACAAGCACGCATCACGGACACACCCGAACTTCCATTTCTCCCAGTCTTTGCTAGCCATAGTGCTCGGACAATGGTGCGATTCCCGCACGGGGAGAAACTTATTTAGTTTTGACAGCCTTGACTTTGGCACGATATACATTATCGCAGATGGTCAAAAAACAAGCACTGCACTAATGTATTTCACCCATCCGAGTTTGTGCTCCGTCCCTAATGGCGCGGCGTCGGTAGGGTGTTAAACCCATATCTTCCCTAATACTTTCAAAAAATGTTCAAATGTGTGTGAAATCTTATGGGGCTTCACTGCTAAGGTCATCAGTCCTTAAGCTTACACTCTACTTAACCTAAATTATCCTAAGGACACACACACACACACACACACACACACACACACACACACACACACACACACCCGACGGAGGACTCGAACCTCCGCCGGGACCAGCCGCACAGTCTATGACTGCAGCGCCTGAGACCGCTCGGCTAATACCGCGCGGTCCCTAATACTTTCTTGCGGGATGCAAATGCTAGCTTTCTCTCTCCATCTCTCTCTCTCTCGTCAGTCATATCCCGTGGTTTTTAGAGTACATATCTAGTTGTAGAATGTATGGTCTTAGTCTGATCACTTGACCAATACTTTTTCATGAGAACCCATCAGTACGTTTATCTAACATCCATACCCACTGTTGAATGTGACACAATTGCCTCAGAGACCGACCGTATTACGCACTTCACATAACTGGCAGTACATCCCCATCGATGGGGAGGAGATTTTAATTTACCAGATATAGACTGGGAGACTCAAACGTTTATAGCGGGTGGAAGGGACAAAGAATCCAGTGAAATTCTTTTAAGTGCATTATCTGAAAACTACTTGAGCAGTTAAACAGAGAACCGACTCGTGGCGATAACATATTAGAACTTCTGGTGACAAACAGACCCGAACAATTTGAAACAGTTAACGTAGAACAGGGAATCAGCGATCATAAAGCGGTTACAGCATCGGTGATTTCAGCCGTAAATAGAAATATTAAAAAAGGTAGGAAGATTTTTCTGTTTAGCAAAACTGACAAAGCATATTTGAGAGTACTTGACAGCTCAACACAAAAGTGTTATCTCAAGTACAGATAGTGTTGAGAATCAGTGGACAAAGTTCAAAACCATCGTACAATACGCATTAGATGAGTATGTGCCAAGCAAGATCGTAAGAGATGGAAAAGAGCCACCGTGGTACAACAACCGAGTTATAAAACTGCTACGGAAGCAAAGGGAACTTCACAGCAAAGATAAACATAGCCAAAGCCTTGCAGACAAACAAAAATTACACGAAGCTAAATGCAGTGTGAGGAGGGCTATGAGAGAGGCGTTCAACGAATTCGAAAGTAAAGTTCTATGTACTGACTTGGCAGAAAATCCTAAGAAATTTTGGTCATATGTCAAAGCGGTAGGTGGATCAAAACAAAATGTCCAGACACTCTGTGACCAAAGTGGTACTGAAACAGAGCATGACAGACTAAAGGCCGAAATACTAAATGTCTTTTTCCAAACCTGTTTCACAGAGGAAGACTGCACTGTAGTCCCTTCTCTAGATTGTCGCACAGATGACAAAATGGTAGATATCGACATAGATGACAGAGGGATAGAAAAACAATTAAAATCGCTCAAAAGAGGAAAGGGCGCTGGACCTCATGGAATACCAGTTCGATTTTACACAGAGTACACGAAGGAACTTGCCCTCCTTCTTGCAGCGGTGTACCGTAGGTCTCTAGAAGAGCGTAGCGTTCCAAAAGATTGGAAAAAGGCACAGGTCATCCCCGTTTTCAAGAAGGGACATCGAACAGATGTGCAGAACTATAGACCTATATCTCTAACGTCGATCAGTTGTAGAATTTTGGAACACGTATTATGTTCGAGTATAATGACTTTTCTGGAGACTAGAAATCTACTCTGTAGGAATCAGTATGGGTTTCGAAAAAGAATCCTGTGAAACCCAGCTCGTGCTATTCGTCCACGAGACACAGAGGGCCATGGACACGGGTTCACAGGCAGATGCCGTGTTTCTTGACTTCCGCAACACGTTTGACACAGTTCCCCACAATCGTTTAATGAACAAAGTAAGAGAAAATGGACTATCAGGCCAATTGTGTGATTCGATTGAAGAGTTCCTAGATAACAGTACACAGCATGTCATTCTCAATGGAGAGAAGTCTTCCGAAGTAAGAGTGATTTCGGGTGTGCCGCAGTGGAGTGTCGTAAGACCGTTGCTGTTCACAATACATATAAATGACCTTGTGGATAACATCGAATGTTCACTGAGGCTTTTTGCGGATGATGCTGTATTATATCGAGAGGTTGTAACAATGGGAAATTGTACTAAAATGCAGGAGGATCTGCAACGAATTGACGCATGGTGCAGGGAATGGCAATTGAATCTCAATGTAGACAAGTGTAATGTGCTGCGAATACATAGAAAGAAAGATCCTTTATCATTTAGCTACAATATAGCAGGTCAGCAACTGGAAGCAGTTAATTCCATAAATTATCTGGGAGAAGGCATTAGGAGTGATTTAAAATGGAATGACCTTACAAAATTAATCGTTGGTAAAGCAGATGCCAAACAGATCCATTGGAAGAATCCTAAGGAAATACTGTCCGAACACAAAGGAAGTAGGTTACAGTACACTTGTTCGCCCGCTGGGTGAATACTGCTCACCGGTGTGGGATCCGTACCAGATAGGGTTGATAGAAGAGATAGAGCAGATCCAACGGAGAGCAGCGCACTTCGTTAGAGGATTATTTAGTAATCGCGAGAGCGTTACGGAGATGATAAACTCCAGTGGAAGACTCGGCAAGAGAGACGCTCAGTAGCTCGGTACAGGCTTTTGTTGAAGTTTCGAGAACATACCTTCACCGAGGAGTCAAGCAGTATATTGCTCCCTCCTACGTATATGTCGCGAAGAGACCATGAGCATAAAACCAGAGATTAGAGCCCATACAGAGGCATACCGACAATCTTTCTTTCCACGAACAATACGAGACTGGAATAGAAAGGAGAACCGATAGAGGTACTCAAGGTCCCTCCGCCACACACCATCAGGTGGCTTGCGGAGTATGGATGTAGATGTAGACGAACGTTTTGGTGGACTGATGCCTCTCCTCCACGACCAGTTACGCGATACAACCAACCAGCGCTAGCATTTGTCTTCATTTCCGTGTCTCTACGTTCGCCGCTAGCGTTGGAAGATGTCAGGTCATGCTTGGACTACTCTACACTTTGTAATATTGCTACAAGAATTTTGCTATGCTGATATCGGTGCTAATTGACAATGAAAGTGGGTTAAAAGCCGTGATCTGTCTGGGGACGTTAACCGTGGATTACTGGGCAACTGTTTCATCAGATATTTAGTCTAGGTTTACCAAGCAGACTAACATTAATGATAATCTTTTAACAGTCATACAAAACCGGTAATATATATATATATATAAAAAGAGAATTTAAATAAAAAGAAAGAAATCAGTTTATATTTGGAAATTTATTTTATGATTGTTCATTGAAATTTTAGCATATTAAATTCTACTCGTAACAAGCTGGTGCCTTATTTAGGATTGTGAAAATCTTACGGAACACATCAAATATGGAGCCAAGATTGGGAGACTGCATACGACACTGCATTCATAAAATAACTCACGAAGAACATTGAAACATAAGCAAGAAGAAATTAACCACAACCAACAGATTCAGTTTTTACCCAAAGAAATTACGTTCGTAGCACAATCCTGTCCGTCATGTAATTACCACACACTGGTATACTAAATTCATATTAACTCTTTGTGAAGTCTTCGCAAAAAGAATAGCTGACGGCTACTTTGATGATTACACCACATGCTCCACGTGGTCAACTTGGTTTACACAAAGCGTACAACTCCACAATAATTTTGATAATTAAAATACATTAGATCGAAAAGCAATTGACAAAAGCAAAACCTTGAACTGGTTACTAACGTCTTACTATTAACCTGATGGGTCAAACAGTTATATAAGCACGTGGTACTGGTCTCGCAAAGTACACTCCACGTGGGTTGAACATAAAGAAAAGCATAAAGAAAAGTTGTTATATTGTAAAATATTGTCAAGACGAGACGTTATAATCACACAAGCATTCACATTTAAGATTGATGAACTTAGTTAGAGTTACTGATCAACACGTGGTTCCACTTTACTCGCAAAGTAATGACAAAGCAACTACCCCAAAATAATCTGAACTTCACACGAGAATTACACTACGCTGCAATTTAAGATAACCTTAGATATTTTAGAGCTAAACCCGAGATAAAGATGATTAAATTTTCAGTTAGGCTGAACTTAACAAATCCATTGTCCTATGGACTTAGCAGACACGCGCTTAGCCGGAGATCTTACCACTTCAGACGCTCGCCACCGCCAGACTGCAACTGCCTACTGCCGAGCGTGCTTCCTGAGACTGGCTCACAAAGACAAACGGAAGTGGCCAGAGGGGCAGCTTCCTATACCAACATGACAACGGACGGACAGGACCATACTAAGGATAGAAACCTCTCTGCTTTAAGAAAGCGTAGCTACCTGTTCCGACGTTGGTCCTACTGTTCTCTAGCAGACAGCCTTGTCTGCTACCCTCAAGCATGCAACTACAAACACATTTGATCATTCATCCTCTCACACAGAAGGGAAGGGGGATGACAGTATCTTATCATATACAGTATATAACAGAAAGCGGATGTAGGTTCCGTATGAGACTGTGTGACATGAAATTACATATAAACTGTGTTTTAAAGTGTAGTAGTGTGACAGATCGTTCTTGTTTACGTGTAAAAGTAACACGTTCCACTACTCAGTCTCCTCCCAGATAGTCAGAAACGCCACAGTAAATTTAGAAGAGGAATTTACTCCATAAATGACAACAGATTTAAGAAATTAAACATGAAAGGAATCCAACAGAGACCTTTCATAACCCCAACGCTCCGGGAAAAGACTGTGCAGGGAATTTTCTGGCCATGCTAGGACATTCCCAAGCAGGCTTCTCACACCCTACTTAAACCAAAAATGTAAAAAAAAAAGGCAAAAGGTCACCAGCTACTTGCTAAAACACAATAATTTCAACAAATCTTTAGAATCTACCAATTTCAAACAGAAAAAAAAAACACAATCTGTGACACCTATTTAAAAGGTAGTGTAGACCTAATTCGGTCAGCAAGTAAAAACAATGGTTCCTGTGTCATTAATATGAAAACAATTTCTGGTTGTTACCCTTATGGAGTTCACCAGTATTTGCTCATTGCAAGAGCCAACTGATCACAGGAAAATTTATGACTGTTTATTAACAAGCAAAATTTATGAAAATAGCAAAGGTGCCACAGCAATTAAAAAAAAAGAACATCAAATAACATCGGTATTAAAAAGCAGAACATAACAATGCACAATCTGCAAAAGCAACAAAATGATAAGAGAAAAAACATGTTTTACAAAGTGGTTATCGCAAAAAAATTCTATATCGTATAAAACCAATAATTTGTAGAATTAAAATAACTATGTGGCACTCATTTAATCACTCTACTATATTTCAATTAGCTAGCAAACAATGAGCACTGTGTCATTATATTGAAACTACAATAATTATGTGATTATTACCCTTAAGGGGTTCCTCACAGTAAATATGCCCCATGCAAAGGCTAATCGATCACAGTTCAATGAGAATAAAAAGCTATCTGACTGATAAACGAAGCAATGCCACAGCAATGAATTTACGAAACAAAATATCACAAATCTAATACATCACACAAAAACAAACATTGATAAATAAAACAGTACAATAGTCAACATCTAAAACAAAAAAAAACACCTATAAATAAAACACCTGCAACATACAAGAGTCAAAGTCTAAAAAAAAATTAATAAATAGAACACCTGCAAAATACAAGAGTCAGTCTAGTAAACACCAATAAATCGAATCCCTGCAAAACACACGAGTCAAAGTTTCTGTGACAGAAACACACGTATATGCATTGAACTAAGAACCGTATAATCACTGTTCACTGATACACTCACTAGTTCCACTGTTCCGAGGCACAGTATAAGGGGTGGGGGAGGGGGTTCGTCGCCGCAGCTGTCAGTAGGGATTTTTGTCCATCTGTTGCGTGCAATCCCGCCGTCTCTGCCCTCTCATGAAGTTTCTCTTGGTGGTCTGTGTCATGTACATCTCGATTTGGTTCCATGTTTGTGTTGTCAAATTCGTGCGGTATCCTCGATTGACACGCCAGTTTTATATTCCTGGGCAAGGATGGCACTTAGTGGCTCTTCTTTTGTGCCACCCTTAGCGACCAGAGAACATCGAACCATGATTTACTGTCGCTTGACAGTAGGCATCCATCAGGAAATGTTGATAGGCGTCGTTGAAGTCTGCCAGTTTCTCTGGACAGTACCTGTCAAAAGGCTCCACGCCCCTTGTGTTGTTTCTCCGCGGCCGTCTCGTCACGGTCGCGTGCGTGTGGTGCGTTGCCAGCAGATGGATTTCCGCGCGGTGGACCGCTCGCCCATCTCAGGTCATCGCCTCGAGGAAGGGTCGCCCGGGGCGGCCGCCCATTAGCTCCAGGTGGAAGGGAAAGTGTTTGCCGCGTACCCTTCTTTTGTTGTCGGCCGCGCTCCCGAAGTGGCCTGGCTGACAGCGTGTCCTGCTGGGAAACCCGCCAGTTTACAACTAGTCCGGCTGCTCCCGCTGTCTCTTAAGAGTTTTGCCGGTTCGCTTTCACGTTCTCAACTGCATTCACAGAAATTTTTCATCATCCTTATGTGATTACACAATGTCATACATAATACCACTTAGTATTGTCTTTCACAATTTTTAAGAACAAAGTGAGACTTAATTTTTTTTTATATATATAAAAATAATTAGATGAATCGACAATATAAAAATAAAATTTAAATGACTTGACAATGTAAAAAAATAAAAGTGAAATGACTTTACAATGTAAAAAAAAATAAAAAATTAAATGAACTGACAGTATAATATTTAAATCCACATCACTAATGTGGTTCACTTACATTTTAATAAATCCAATGCTACTTATTAATTCACTAAAATGAATAGGATTATGCCTTGTGCAAGTATAGGTCAGGACAGCATAGGGTTTACATGTTATTTACACACTCATACATGCACACCTGTTGTCTATTCTACAAACTAACTACCCATAAACATGCATTACTCAATATTCTACTTCTATCCACTACTAGTTAACCCAATAAGCTACTTCAATGCTATTTCAACACCGTGTATATACCACTACAACATTGTTCTAATTCGTCCTCTTCTTGACGCTCGCGGCATACGTCCTGTCACATGATAAATATGGAGAAACTTTCCTTAAACATACACAGTAAAAAGAACAATGGTTATTTACACGCCAAAACATTTATACCAGTTCGCACACCTGAAAAGAGACTCGCAATTATACATTTATCATACTCATATATTCACACATAAAACAGTAAGAAAATTTCACCTAAAATTACGTTATCACAACAATTAATCACGCAGATGACTCTGAGAAGGTTAAAAATATTTGCATTATACAGGTTATATTACATTTTCTTACCCATTTTGCTGCGATTTCGTTCCTTCTTTACGTTACCTTTCGCTTCCAAATCAGTTATTTTGCCTGTGGTGGTTATTCTGGACTCATTTCTCATGAATGGCAAAATTGTGGTCACCTCTATTCTGTAAAACAGTTTCATCTTAACATGTTGAACTCACAACAGACACAAAAGATCCGAATCCTCCTGTAGTTTAAATGACAAATGTTTTGCTTCATCCTTATTACCTTAAACCAAGCTTTCCTTCGTTCCCATAATCAAAATTATTTAATCATCCTCTAGCTTCAAGAGGGAAATTTCCTCAGTACACATCATATAGGCTGCAGTGCATCCCGCACCAGCAAAAACAGTAAGCTGTAATGCTCACAGCATCAGCAAAACACATAAACGTCGCTTTTCTGGGACAAGTATTAACGCAGAATAAGTTTTCGAGGCTTTGGCTCAACATCAATCATGACTACAGAAAGGATCCATATTTCTGTTCCATTCTCCATTTGCTGAAAACTGCTCGTATTTGACTGCCACAATAATATTTCAGGGCGACGTAAATTACACAAACCACAATTCTTCTTTCACCTTGAAGGGAATCAATCTACTTACGAAATCCACAGACAGCACTTTACGTACTCAGCTATAAAGAACAAAAAATACATATATCATCAATATTAACATATCATCGCATATTGGGAAGCCAATGGTTAAACAATCGTATTATCGCATCCTGTTTTCAAGATTCCAAACTTACTCATTCCTTTCTCAGAGTTCTCCTATCTTAAAATATTCATACAGCACGCATACTATAGTAAGAGACCCTCATTTATACTGACAGATATAGAATAGTAATAGATAGATAGTAGCACTGAAAGCAGAAAATCGGAAACAAAGCTACTAACAGCTGGGGACCTGGGTTTGCCAGACCCATAATACCCACAGATCGGATATTCCCCTGAGTTTATGCACTAATTCAGCAACGATCTTGCTTTCCTCAGGAGCGACTCTTTTCAATTTACACACAAAAAAAACATAAACAGCATTTTACTCGTTCACAAAGAAACCTTTTATCTTCACGTTTGAATCAAACTAAATCCTAATTGCACAAGGAGAAAAAAAATTAAAACACCACTTCAATCCATCACATAGAAACATCTTTATCATAAATTTTTATCAACATATTATTCAAAATGCATTTATCATAAATGTAAACTAATCAATTGTTTCTCTTCACTATAAACCCTATGTACTCATTTGCCATGTCGCTCATTTGTTCCGATTGGCGCCTTCTGGGCTGATCATTTGTCATTGCCGGTTTCGTTCATTTCCATTTACTGGATTATGTCTAGGGTTGGCCGGCCGAATTTCAACATCATGTGGGGCTCCGCCTACAATCCTACTCCCACTGTGTTCATCGTAGTAACGATGCTGGTTGCCGTACCTGTTGCGTTCACGATATTGTCTACGTCCTCGATCATTTCTGTTGTTCCACCTGTGTTCGCGACTGTCACCCCAGTTTCTATACGGCCGGTCCCGATTATTGTTCCGTTCGCGTCGCGACGACCAGTCACGCCGTTGATTAGTAATACGGCCACGACTGCGGTCGCGCTGCTGTGCCCCGTAATAACTTTGTGCCTGATTAGGCGGGCATTCTCCTGTATTGTATTCCAACTCTTGGAGAAGCGTCTTAAACGTTTCCACGTCCTCTTTGCATCGTCCCGCAAGAATGACGTGCCGCAAGTGCATCGGCAATTTGGTGATGCATATCCTAATTAGTTCCGCAGGCCCGTATGGGTCGTATAGGAATTGATTTGCCTGCAGCATGTGGTCGAATAGGCGTGCAGGGCTGCCGAAACCAGACTGGTTCAAATTTGGCAGCATAATTATGCCATGTTTGACCCTATCTTGTGCCGCTTCCGACCAATAGGCGGACAGAAAGGCTTGTCGAAACTCCCGAGTGGAGTTGCAGTGACGCGCTGCCGACCTCATGCGAATCGCCGGTTCGCCTTCCAAATAGCCACACATATATTCTATCTTATGTGAACTTGCCCAGTCGGGAGGAAGACAGAACTCAAATTGCTCGAGCCATGCTCGTGGATGTATTCCTTTTTGCGAATTTCGGAATATCTCAAACTTTCTCACCGTAAGGAAATGTTTGAAATCAAATCCCCGCATTTCCTCCTGGCGAGGCCCTTGAATGTTTCTATTATTCTCATGTCTGCCCCTCAAATTACATTCTTCCCTGTCGTCAAAATCTCCCTCGTGGCCGGAGTCCCTCTCTGCACTGTTCGTACGGCTATTTTTAATGCTATTGACGAGTTCGGAATCACACGCCATGCGGTTTTCCAGATGCGCCACACGTTCTTGTAATTCGCCTGTTACAGCTCTGTTTTGCCTGTTCACTTCGAACTGTCCCTTCTGAAATCTCAGAAGCGAACGCACTTCTTCGGTCTCTGCGGCCGCTACCGGTGAAGTATTGTTCTCGCATTCCGTCAGCTTCATCGTGCCTACAATATCCGCTAATGCCGCAATCTTATCATCAATTTGTCTCTTGTCCTCCGCCCCAGTATGCTTCAATTGTTCTACTTGCTGTTCCAACGCGTGGATCGCTAAACTGTTGTCCGCTATTGTGTTGCTAACGGACGTGGGACAATGCGTTTCTGCCTCTTGGACCCTCGAGAGTACCTGCTGGTGCTCCCTTTGGCATTCTTCCCTCAGCTCTTGGAAATTCCTAAGTAGCCGTTCTTCGCTTTCTTTAGCTTCGGCATCGCCCCTCCGCTTGCTCTGTTCTAAGGCTTGCAGACGATCATCGATTTGTTCAAATGTACGGCCTAATTCTTTCATAATATCACTTTTTATCTCACTTGCCAGATTGTTTATTCTTTGTGAGATATCATCGGACACTCTCTGCATCGACTTGTCGACTTTATTTGTCTGCTGGATTAGTTTTTCGTCTATTTGTTCGCCTAGCTCTCGGATCGATTTTTCAGATTTCTGCGTCATCTGTTCGAACGATTTTTCTGATTTCTGCGTCATTTGTTCCCCTAGCTCGCGGATCGATTTCTCTGTGTTTTCTTTATTTTGTTGCAATAAGGCTTTCATGAGTTCTGCTAAATCAATTTGGTTAGTTGGAGGCAAATTAATTTCTGGCTCTGCTGTGAGCCCGTTCGTGCTGTTTTGCATTTCGTCTGAAGTATTCCCCATTGCATTTTCGGAACCGCCCGACGCGTTAATATTGGAAATCAAATTATCCCCTTGGTCCATGTTGCTTAAGTTGTTGGACCGCTTACTTTTAGCTTGGTTACGTGTTTGCATTAGTGCAATTTATACTCAGTACGCAACACACTAATCACAATAAATGTGTCCCCCAAAAATTACGACAGTCACACGAAAGATACCCAACCTAGTACACACTTTTTCACACGCAAAACAAATTTTTATCTTTGATCGAAACAGTGGAATTTACAAGCGAGAATAAAAAACACACAGACATATAAAACACACAAATATAAAAAACAAAACAAGTCAAACAACGCAACGCCGATCAACAACGCCGTGAATCTTTTGAAAGTCTGCTCGGAAACAACACAGAAGTTGTTTGAGCGCTGTAGGAAAAAAATTAAGATTATAACACGCTCGCAATCTAACGTTTCAGAGATTCCAGAGTCTAGCGGAATCACAGAACAGGGTCGCCATGTGTAATGTTGTAACTTTAATTTGGTATGCTGATATCGGTGCTAATTGACAATGAAAGTGGGTTAAAAGCCGTGATCTGTCTGGGGACGTTAACCGTGGATTACTGGGCAACTGTTTCATCAGATATTTAGTCTAGGTTTACCAAGCAGACTAACATTAATGATAATCTTTTAACAGTCATACAAAACCGGTAATATATATATATATATAAAAAGAGAATTTAAATAAAAAGAAAGAAATCAGTTTATATTTGGAAATTTATTTTATGATTGTTCATTGAAATTTTAGCATATTAAATTCTACTCGTAACAAGCTGGTGCCTTATTTAGGATTGTGAAAATCTTACGGAACACATCAAATATGGAGCCAAGATTGGGAGACTGCATACGACACTGCATTCATAAAATAACTCACGAAGAACATTGAAACATAAGCAAGAAGAAATTAACCACAACCAACAGATTCAGTTTTTACCCAAAGAAATTACGTTCGTAGCACAATCCTGTCCGTCATGTAATTACCACACACTGGTATACTAAATTCATATTAACTCTTTGTGAAGTCTTCGCAAAAAGAATAGCTGACGGCTACTTTGATGATTACACCACATGCTCCACGTGGTCAACTTGGTTTACACAAAGCGTACAACTCCACAATAATTTTGATAATTAAAATACATTAGATCGAAAAGCAATTGACAAAAGCAAAACCTTGAACTGGTTACTAACGTCTTACTATTAACCTGATGGGTCAAACAGTTATATAAGCACGTGGTACTGGTCTCGCAAAGTACACTCCACGTGGGTTGAACATAAAGAAAAGCATAAAGAAAAGTTGTTATATTGTAAAATATTGTCAAGACGAGACGTTATAATCACACAAGCATTCACATTTAAGATTGATGAACTTAGTTAGAGTTACTGATCAACACGTGGTTCCACTTTACTCGCAAAGTAATGACAAAGCAACTACCCCAAAATAATCTGAACTTCACACGAGAATTACACTACGCTGCAATTTAAGATAACCTTAGATATTTTAGAGCTAAACCCGAGATAAAGATGATTAAATTTTCAGTTAGGCTGAACTTAACAAATCCATTGTCCTATGGACTTAGCAGACACGCGCTTAGCCGGAGATCTTACCACTTCAGACGCTCGCCACCGCCAGACTGCAACTGCCTACTGCCGAGCGTGCTTCCTGAGACTGGCTCACAAAGACAAACGGAAGTGGCCAGAGGGGCAGCTTCCTATACCAACATGACAACGGACGGACAGGACCATACTAAGGATAGAAACCTCTCTGCTTTAAGAAAGCGTAGCTACCTGTTCCGACGTTGGTCCTACTGTTCTCTAGCAGACAGCCTTGTCTGCTACCCTCAAGCATGCAACTACAAACACATTTGATCATTCATCCTCTCACACAGAAGGGAAGGGGGATGACAGTATCTTATCATATACAGTATATAACAGAAAGCGGATGTAGGTTCCGTATGAGACTGTGTGACATGAAATTACATATAAACTGTGTTTTAAAGTGTAGTAGTGTGACAGATCGTTCTTGTTTACGTGTAAAAGTAACACGTTCCACTACTCAGTCTCCTCCCAGATAGTCAGAAACGCCACAGTAAATTTAGAAGAGGAATTTACTCCATAAATGACAACAGATTTAAGAAATTAAACATGAAAGGAATCCAACAGAGACCTTTCAACTTTAACGTTTCTTTATGTAATTTTCTTAACTGTCTTGTTATTATACTGTAGTTTACAGCGTGCTAGTTCTCTGGATAGATTCTAATTTTGAAATGCAATTTGGTGGTGGTAAGTTCCTATGGGGCCAAACTGCTGAGGTCATCGGTCTCTAGGCTTACACACTGCTTAATCTAACTGAAACTAACTTACGCTAAGGACAACACACACACACACCCGTACCCGAGAGAGGACCCGAACATCCGACGGGGTAGCCACGCGAACCGTGGCAAGGCGCCACAGACCGCGCGACTACCCCGCGCGGCTTTTAATCGTTTCCAGCATTATCACAATCTTTATTTTTCTCTGTATGTGTTAAGCTGCCTTGGCGATTGTTTCTCCTGTATGCATTATATCCATTACTCTGTACCGTTACAAAACGCCTAGTTTGCCTGCACTGAGAGGGGTGGTGCATAGGTAAGACACTGGACTTGCATGCGGCGTGACGCGGATTTAGAGATCCCCCTCCAGCCATTTAGAGTTAATTTTTTTGTGGCTTCCGTAATGTGCTTATCGCAAATGTAGAGATGGTTCCTTTGAAAAGGACTTGGACGATTCCCTTCTCCAATCAGCGTTTGTGCTGCGACCCTACTAACCTAGTCGCCGACGGGATGCAAAATTCAAATTTTCTATCCATTTAGTTTGACTATGACGTTTATATATTTAAAAGAAGTATAGTTGTGAACAGTGTCTGTTAGTTTCTAGATAAAATGCTAGGAAATTGGATTTCGGATTATAGCAGCATTTTTAATGTTTCTCCTTTGAAGTTATTGGACGTTATATTTCATAATCGAACAGACTATTCTCAAACTCGTACATCATAACTACGAAACGAATTTAGTTCATAGAAAAACAGACTGAATAACAGCAGCTGGAGAACCGACAATAACTTTAACAACAAAACCATCTTGTCAAACAAGTTCTGTCCAACAAGAAACCTTGGTTCTGAATCCGTTTTGAAACTCGTTGTCACACTTCCATCCAGGACGAATAGAACAACTACTGCACGCAAAAGACTCGGACACTGACCGTTACAGTGATAACTTGCTGAGATCTCCAAGTCTTTTGACTGCTACTGAAACTTCCTAAGCACAAGGGGACTTCATCTTTCGAACTGGGAGTACGCGTAGAGGTACTGGTTTAATTCCTATGACCGGTCGGGTTCTTTTAATGTCTGAGAATTTTCGGTTCTCAAATAATAAGAGACAACCTGTGTACTGTCATTTATAACAGGTTGCTTGGTAGTTTAATGACATTATTTGGTGCTAGCGTTTCGTCTGCTCCAGCTCGGTCTTGTAACCTTGTTGAATAATGATGATGAGAATGCACAAATCGACTCGACACTTTGAGTTTCAACGTGGGGAGCGCAACCGGCGCCTAACTCCAGATGCTGCAGACAGGACTTCCAGCGACAGATAGATTGAACAACACCTATAACGGTTGTGATAAACTGGTATAACATTTTTTCTCAAAATTATATAATTTGGGGCAATAAGGCAGAAAGGGTGAAAAGACGGACAGCTTCATGTCTCTTGTGCAGCAACCAAGTGCACAGAACAGGAACGGCCAACAATCCTGAACGCAAGTGGAGCTCTCGCATGTGTGTTGATCTCTGTCTCCCGACTGCACACTTCCCCTACTACCACGCTGTCTGGCCGAGAAGACGGGAACACACCACGTTAGATGGCAATGCAATTACCCAAGGAATTCTGAATGGCTTGCGTGTGTCTTGGTTCCATATTTCGTATTTCTCAACAACGTAGGTCACACACAAAACAAATTTTGAGTATTATTTATTGTTGGGTAACTGAGGACAAAATAAAATTTTTATCTTGTAGAAACTAACAGCAATATCCATACGCAGACAGTTTCGCACATTTTCGGTACGTCGCCACCTAATCGTGACTTACACTGCTCAGCCAGAACTTGATGATCACGTACCTAACAGACGGTATGTCCACTTCTGGCGCAGATAACAGTGGCGATGCGTCGTGGCAGGGAAGCAGTGAGGCCTTGGTAGGTCACTGGAGGGAGTTGGCACTACATCTACACACACAAGTCACCTAATTCCCGTAAATTCCGGGGGAGGGGGGTGGGGGGCACGATGAGTTCTGACACCACGTTCAGTCACATCCCAGATGTGTTCGATCGGTTTCAGATCTGGCGAGTTGGGAGACCAATACGTCAATTGGAACTCGCCATTGTGTTCCTCAAACCACTCCATCACACTGATGGTCTTGTGACATGGCGCATTATCTTGCTGAAAAATACCACTTCTATCGGGATACATGATCGCACTGAAGGGGTATACGTGGTCTGCAACTAGTGTACGATAGTCCTTCACCATCAAGGTGCCTTGCACTAGCTCCACTGGACCCACGGATGCCCACTTGACTGTTCGCCATAGTATAATGGAGTCGCCGCTAGCTCGTCTCTGTCTGGTTGTACAAGTGTCAAGCAGTTGTTCACCTGGAAGACAACGGATTCGCTCCCTCCCACCGGTGTGACGAAGAAGGTATCGGGGACCATGCAACGCTCTGCCACTGCGCCAACGTCCAGAGTCGATGGCCACGTGCTCATTTCAGTCGTAATTGTCGATGTCGTGGTGTTATCATTGGCACTTGCATGGGTCGTCGTCTGCGGAGACCAATCGTTAGTAGTGGTCGGTGCATTGTGTGTTCAAACACACGTGTACTCTAACCAGAATTTAAGTCTGATGTTAGTTCCGCCACAGTTCGCCGCCTGTCCTGGTTTGCCAGTCTGCCATCCGTACAACGTGCGACATCTGTAACGAGAGGCGGCCGCCCAACACCACGACGTCTAGACTTGTTGGTCTCCCTCTGCGATTTTTACCCTCCACGCTGCCCTCCAATACTAAATTGGTGATCCCTTGATGCCTCAGAATATGCTCTACCAACCGATCCCTTCTTCTAGTCAAGTTGTGCCACAAATTTATCTTCTCTCAAATTCTATTCAGTACCTTCTCATTATTTACGTGATCCTTGGCTTCGCCACGTGTTGAACACTCACCACAGCGTTCCTCGAACACCCGAAAAGTCGTGCAGTTTCCTAAATGCTTGTACCAAGCCTTCAGGCCATCGCAGTCCACCCTCGATCAAATTCAAATACATCTCGCACTTTCTCATTTCTACACAAAAGCTCACGTTGACTGATACTACATGCACCGTGCGGTTGTCTGAATAACACTCATTCCTCGTCAGGTGACGGTTGCTGTGGCCTGGACAGGTTTACATCGATGGGAGGTCGGTGGTCATAATGTTCTGGCTGATCAGTGGATTTAGATTCGTAGTAGGAAAAGGCCTTACAAGCAGATATGTTGATTGAAACCTTGTGTCACGATTACAACTTCATTCTCAAGGGAAACGGTATAGAATTCCCAGACAATTTTAAAGTAAAAGAATTTGTACATGCACAGGGGCGCTTTCAATTGAAATGACAAACGGTCATGGAAACAGCTCAAAAACTGATGCAAGATTGGCAGCGTCCTCGAAACTTTTAGAAATCTGTTCTTGTAATTCTTTTAACGCCAAAACGAATTCTTAAAAATTCGTGTTTTCTTCAACGCCAGTGAGCTTATGGAAATGGGTGGTGATTTTCAGAGGCTGTACCTTCAACAATGAGATTTTCTTTTTAAATAAAATCATAAATGTTTCTCACCTTGCAACGTCATGCTGCGGGCAGTGTACAGACAAGTCCCCTTAAATTGCAAGGTCTGCAATCCATTCCGGATGTTCTAATTTTCTTTCTTGCTTTCCTTATTCCTGCATAATTTCAACGACAGCATATCTTAAATCAGAAACCAATCCCGGGTATGACATTTGACTTAACCAATGTAATTTGCACTATTGTAAAACATTTCCATGCTCTTTGTTCAATTCCATAAAACGTTGCAACTAATCGTGCGATAATGCTTACTACTTCAGAAAATTTACTGTTCATACTACCAATTTCACCACGTACTTCATGCCTGCTAATTTAGCACACTGTGCTTCCTAACGCAGATAACACTGAATACCATACAAATCATCTGTCGATCAGTGTAATTTTTTGTTCTGTCATCAACTAAATCTTTTAATTCTTTCTGCATGTTGTTGCAATGCCATTCCATAGCAATTTTGCGCTCTTCTGTGGTTCCTATTCACGTTTAAAGGCTTGTGACAGTGGATCGGTAGACTTTTTTTGTTGTGAAAACAGACACTGAACCTGTGAGCTTCCTTTGCACTACGAACAAATTGCGAAGAATAAACAACTCGAACACCATGATTCTCCCAAATTGAAGAAAGTCGTGCCAACTGAGAAATGAGACACCAGATGCTGGGAGAAACAATGTCGCATCGCAGTGCTAAATGAAACGTCCCGCTGCACCGAATAGTACACTACTGGCCATTAAAACTGCTACACCACGATGATGACGTGCTACAGACGCGAAATTTAACCGAAAGGAAGAAGATTCTGCCATATGCAAATGATTAGCTTTTCAGAGCATTCGCACAAGGTTGGCGCCGGTGGCGTCACCTACAACGTGCTGACATGAGGAAAGTTTCCAACCGATTTCTCATACACAAACAGCAGATGACCGGCGTTACCTGGTGAAACGTTGTTGTGATGCCTCGTGTAAGGAGGAGAAATGTGTACCATCATGTCTCCGACTTTGATAAAAGTCGGATTATAGCCTATCGCGATTGCGGTTTATCGTATAGCGACATTGCTGCTCGCGTTGGTCGAGATCCAATGACTGCTAGCAGAATATGGAATCGGTGGGTTCAGGAGGGTAATACGGAACGCCGTGCTGGATCCCAACGGCCTCGTATCACTAGCAGTCGAGATGACAGGCATCTTATCCGCATCGCTGTAACGGATCGTGCAGCCAAATCTCGATCCCTGAGTCAACAGATGGGGACGTTTGCAAGACAACAAACATCTGCACGAACAGTTCGACGACGTTTGCAGCAGCATGGACTATCAGCTCGGAGACCACGGCTGCGGTTACCCTTGACGTTGCATCACAGACAGGAGCGCCTGCGATGGTGTACTCTACGACGAACCTGGGTGCACGAATAGCAAAACGTCATTTTTCGGATGAATCCAGGTTCTGTTTACAGCATCATGATGTCCGCATCCGTGTTTGGTGACATCGCGCTGAACGCACATTGGAAGCGTGTATTCGTCATCGCCATACTGGCGTATGACCCGGCCTGATGGTGTGGGATGCCATTGGTTACACGTCTCGGTCACCTCTTGTTCGCATTGACGGCACTTTGAACAGTGGACGTTACATTTCAGATGTGTTGCGACCCGTGGCTCTACCCTTCATTCGATCCTTGCGAAACGCTACATTTCAGCAGGATAATGCACGACCGCATGTTGCAGGTCCTGTACGGGCCTTTCTGGATACAGAAAATGTTTGACTGCTGCCCTGGCCAGCACATTCTCCAGTTCTCTCACCAATTGAAAACGTCTGGTCAATGGTGGTCGAGCAACTGTCTCGTCACAATACGCCAGTCACTACTCTTCATGAACTGTGGCATCGTGTTGAAGCTGCATGGGCAGCTGTACCTGTACTCGCCATCTAAGCTCTGTTCGACTCAATGCCCAGGCGTATCAAGGCCGTTATTACGCCCAGATATATGGTTGTTCTGGGAACTGATTTCTCAGGATCTATGCACCCAAATCGCGTGAAAATGTTATCACATGTCAGTTCTAGTATAAAATATTTGTCCAATGAATACCCGTTTATCATCTGCATTTCTTCTTGGTGTAGCAATTTTAAGGGCCAGTAGTGTACCAAGGACGACCGAACACAGCCTAGACGTAACGAGTTGTGCTGAGACAAGCTGAATCGTGGACCGCACACATGCTGCGCATTATGCACGTATGTAGTTTGGCACGCTGTGGTTGACCATAGGATAGAACTAGCGTCACTATGATCGAACAAGAAGCCTGCCATTGGTGGACAACTTGAGAAGCATATACAAACAGCACCTCTTCATGTTCTTTTGTTAACTCGGGTGTGATTAAATTTATGACTTGATAAGAGTGAAATACTCTATTCTGAACACAGGAATTACAAGCAAAGTTTGTATAATATTCTGAACCAAGCAAAGCTATAAAAATGTTAAGTGAAGAAGTAGGCCTAAAACGGAACAAAGAACTTTTCTCGATACGAGCAAGAGTGATACAAGAGGCGGTACAGTGCATCCCCGCTGACACAGAAGCAAGCAGCAGGCTGTTTGAGACGTAAGCCGATCACTGTGTGTGGGCGACCTTGTGCGATCGACGATGCCGCCGTGCTGTGCCACGACACGGCTGGCCGGCAGACAAAGCGGCCGACTCCAACTCACGCTGCCATCACAGTGAAGCGTCCTGTGCCGTTTTGGTAACTCCAATTAAAATTAAGGTCTAGGTCAGCTCGTGACGTCTAGCTTTATGGGAACTAGTCTCACACGTAAAGGTGACTACCACTTGCTACTCAATATACAAGACGGGACCGCTCCCATCCTGCGAAACTATTTGTAAATTCAATGACCTGCTGAAAAACTATTTGATAACCGCCATTAGCACTGTAGCGATGGTTAAGGATTTATTTTCTATGTTGGGAATATAACATCTAAATAAGACTTTTGAACCATTTAATCGTCATCTCCCGAAGTCTTGGAAACTAGTGACTTTGTGCGTTATAACCTTTATTCTGCAGGTTTAAGCGGGGAGCAATATCAAATCAGGTATGGAGTTGCCTGGTAGCGTCCCACCGAAAGCAATCCGTCCCTAATCCCATGGGACCGATGACCTCGCTGTTTGGTCCCCTCCCCCAACTCAACCAACCAACCAACCAATTATTTACATCACTGTTGTGGCGTGGCGTTCCGGCCATAAAACAAATTCAATCAGTTGTAGCTCATCGCTAACATTAATAGAAACTTTTATTATTATCATTTTTAATTATTGTAGATGTGGTCTCGGCTTCCTCCAATGAGTTGAGAGTCGACTTTCGGCGCCGTTGTTCCGTAGACTGTGTCCAGGACTCAGGTTGATTTGGAATAGTAGTTTTAACGAAGGAAATTTTCACTTCGAGGCGAATCAGCGACGCCAGTGTGAGCGACCGAGAGAAAGCAAGTGAACAAGGTTGCGAGCGGCCGGTTGCTGGAGAGAAGATTTTTTGTGGCCAAAATAAGGGCTCACAGACGCAGCGGGATAAAAAGTGGTCAGCTGGCTCTTTGACGAGGCATTTTTCGTCGCCGAAATCTTTTACTCTGAAAATTCAAACATTAGAATAACGTATCTGTGTAATTACGGGAAATCTAAAGAAGTCCGACAGATATATTGTTGCGACCTACTGTAAACAAGAAAGCAATTTTTTGACAACTAGCGCTTGAGATATTACATGTCGAACAGTAACGTATACCATGTGTCAGTAAGATTTACACATCTCTCGCAGAAACTCTGAGATAAGTGGGTCAGCAGCGCCTAGCCATGCAAATGATATGTTTATCTTGACAGTAATTCATCGTCTAGTTGACCACGCACATCGGTTGTGGCTCATCGGACCTCAGTTTTCTATTGAATTGCCCTACGGGCTGGTTGCGATAGTCTGTTTTCTTACATTCGACTATGGCTACGAACTTTTATGTGATTTTGTGTATATGTATTCGCTCTCTCAGGTCTTGTGTCTGTTCGCTGTGATAAAGTTTGTGTCAAATGCTAAACTTAGATTGAAGTGTTTTTTATGTCAAAGGCCTCATAGGAAATCGCCTCATACAAAACACAGTTGAGCCGGAGGTACGGGATGGAGTTTCCAAATTGCACGCTCCATCGCTCGAACAAGTCAGAAAAATTTTAAAAGTATTATACAAAATCTTTTAAAGTGTCTAAATCGCAAACAATAAGTGACATTAAATTTGATAACTAGCTTCGGTTGTTCACAGAAGTATCTTCACATCTGAAAGAACAAACAGAAACAAAACTGCATTAGGTAAAACTGACTTAAGAAATCTTCTGGAATATCAAGATAAAGCAGCACACAAAAAGACATTACTTACCAGTTATGGTAAAGACAAAGAATAGTAAGGTTGGACCGCATCGTCAGCATATTTTGGTACTGCGTAAGATTCATTCCAACGAGGATAATGGAATGTAGTCGAATTAAATCGGATGATGATGAGGGAATTAGATTATCAAATGAGACACTTAAAGTAGTAAAAGAGTTTTGCTATTTGGGGAGCAAAATAACTGATGATGGTCAAAGTAGAGAAGATATAAAATGTAGACTGGCAATGGCAAGGAAAGCGTTTCTAAAGAAAAGAAATTTGTTAACATCGAGTATAGATTTAAGTGCAAGGAAGTATTTTCTGAAAGTATTTGTATGGAGTGTAGCCATGTATGGAAGTGAAACATGGATGATAAATAGTTTGGACAAGAAGAGAATAGAAGCTTTCGAAATGTGGTGCTACAGAAGAATGCTGAAGCTTAGGTGGGTAATCACATAACTAATGAGGAGGTATTGAATAGAATTGGGGAGAAGAGAAATTTGTGGCACAACTTGACTAGAAGAAGGGATCGATTGGTAGGACACGTTCTAAGGCATCAAGGGATCACCAATTTAGTATTGGAGGGCAGCGTGGAGGGTAAAAATCGTAGAGGGAGACCAAGAGATGAATACACTAAACAGATTCAGAAGGATGTAGGGTGCAATATTTACTTGGAGATGAGGAAGCTTGCACAGGATAGATCAGCATGGAGAGCTGCATCAAACCAGTCTCAGGACTGAAGGCCACAACAACAACGTAGGATACGAGAAGCAACTATAAGATGAACTTGAAACGTAATCGGTTTTACGGCATTACAAAAATAGCGGAAGTAATAAACATCAAAGACATACCATTTTCATGTAAGAGACAACTTCAATAAATTGCTGCCTACACCAACAAGAGATGAAGAAGGGTGCCTCTAAAACACAGGAATAAAAGAAACAATTTCATATATAAGTTGCGATAAGTAGAGCATATGAATAATAATATGTAAAGAAATCTACCGTTCTTAATAAAATTGCACATCGGTACAAAAGTTTTACACTTCATCGTTATTAAACATACCTTTCGAAACCAAGAAGATAAAATATACAGGAATGCAAAGCAGATAAAATTTGTTTGTGACTTATTCGAATCCATAAGCAGACAAACAGCTGTGTGTGTTGCAAAGGCCGATCAAGAATTGTAAGAGAACCCGCAGGTGGCGCCCAAGTACGCACAGTTACAAAACGCACTACATAAAGATATATACTTATAAAATGAACAAGGACAGTAAGCATTAAGAACAAGAAGAAAAAGAACAAATCTGACCATCTATGGTAAAATCGTAGTGATGAAGTCATGACCACTTAAGAGAGAACGGTTGCTAACAGAAGGCAGTATAGAGGGTGATCAGAAACAGTCTGCAAAGCTTCAAAGGATTTTGCAAGGTAGGTTGTGCTGAGAAATAATTGTTAAGAAAAAAATTCGATATTTTGCGCCGTTTCCTATTTAATTAGATTGAAGTCATGCAATTAGATCGTTGCTCGCGTAAATTCAAGAACTTGCACGCCCTGAAGCGTAGCAATGCACGAACATCTGCGGGTCGATGAGTTACCAATTATTTAAATGCTCATTAGAAGTTAAAATGTGCATTTCTCTGTTGTGATAAACTTAAGCTAAGTAAGCGAAAGCAACATTTCTTCTGTCTGAGGAAAGCAAACGAAGAACACGTATGGCGACACTATCTCTGGCAAGGTGTTTGAATTTGCGCGCATCGGTCCAGTTGGCTAACTTAGATGCTAATTAAATCGGAAATGGTGCAAGTTATCGATTTTTTTCTTAACAATTATTTCTCAGCTCAGGATACCCTGCAGTATCCCTATAAGCTTTTCAGACTGTTGCTGACCACCCTGTATAGAACTGTTGAGTGGTACTTAAGTACCACTCAACAGAACTAATGAAGCCAGGGGACAAACCACACATTTTAACATACAAGTGGAGATTAAAAGATAGTACGAAAAAGCAATCAAAATAACAAATAGACATTGAAAGGTTCCCAGTGTGGATGAAGCGCCACCTCCCAGCACGTGAAAGCAGCGGAGAGTGATGTCGTGCATGCGTGAGCAGATGGATGCAGGAAGACGGAAGTACAGATCACTGTCATCGGGCAGCACGCGTTACAGACATACCTCCAATTCATGCAAGCCACGTCTAATGAAAGAAGGTCATCGAAAATATTGAAAAAATAATCCTGATTAATTTCACGTTGTTGATTTACAATAATATTAGTTTTTTTTGCCTTGCAGCTGTAAATTTCTAATTCCTCAAATAAATCAAGCTTCCTTCGAGCTCCGTCTGCAGTACTAATGGGTGGACTGAGTAATCCGGAAGTGCTGTTGTCGATCCCAAATCCGGTTAAAGGAGGAGGGTTAACGCTTAAGAAGCCGTACAAGGGAAACCAGGTCACATCTCAAGGCATCTCTGAGGCTGACTACCTTAGTTGCAATGCTGTTGACGCCTATGCGTCGTCCCAACATAGATCATTTGATTCAGCATGATGGCAAGTTCGCTCATAGAGAGCACCACCATAGTCAAAGACAACATCAGTGAGCGAGCGGATTCTGAGGAGCTCACACCAACATGCAGGAGACTTAAAAAGTAAGAAAGCCTCGTACTTTGCTACCTTCAACATTAACTCACTCCTCAAAACTGGAAAACTGAAATACCTACCGATACCCTGGCCAATCATAAAGTCATTATAACAGCGTTACGAGAGACTAGATACACAGATGAAGCAGCATTCGAATCAGAAGGATATCGGATTCTGAAGCGAAAGCCTGGCAAGAGAGTAACGAAGAATGTACCTCAACTCGGCAGATGGCTTATGATCAATAAACAAACCTTGGGAGCCATCACTGACTTCAGCTCCAAAAACAGCAGGCTCTCCACACTTACTTTTAGAGGGGCAAATAAGATATACACTGTGATCAATGCACATGCTCCCACTAATGAGACTAACAAATAAGATGCACAAAAAGCAAGGGAATCATGGGAAGACATGGAGGAGACACAATTCAATATCCCAACCAAGAATGTTGTGCTACTTCTTGGAGACTTCAACGCTCAACTCTGGAAGGAAAAAAATAATTAGGAATATCATTGGGAACTAACAAGCCCACAACAGGACTAATCGGAACTTCGAACGACTAATGGAAATTTGTAAGAGTTTTGATCTGATAATGAAATCGGCAGCATTAAACATCTTCCACGAAAACAGAAAAAATGGATATCTCCCAGTTCTCTACTAGGAGTGCTCCAGATCGATCATGTACCAATATCGAGACGTCCAGAGAAGGAAATATAAACTGTCAATGTCCTAAGGGCTGCAAACTCAGTTTCAGATCACTTTCTTTCCTAAATTATGGTCAAAATTCTAGCAAGAGCCCATCAAACTAACATAAAACTACCTGTATCGTGGATTTTGATACAGCCAAATTTAGAACTAGCAAATATTTTAAGATGAGCTTGACTCAGAACGACTATCAAGGGTAGGGACAGTTAAAATATGCACTGCCTCACAGTGCGAAGGAAACAGTTCACCTGGAGAAGAAGAGGAGACACGCATGGCGATCGGCAGAAGGAGATGATGGAATCGAAGAGCGCCGTAAAGCGTGGGTTGATTGGTGGTCTCAGAAAACACCAGAAGATTTAAGCAACTTGCAAGAAGTAAGGAGAACACTGCCAAAACTATCAGAAACAACACGAGAAAATATGAGAAGGAACGCTTAAATAGGACTCCGGAAAGAACAATACACGAGACTTTTGTAGAACATTTAAGATTAACTCAAGCAGATGTGATACCCCAAACCTCAGCCTTAATAGCCGGCCTTTGTGGCCGAGCGGTTCTAGGCACTTCAGTCTGGAACCGCGCGACCGCTACGGTCGCAGGTTCAAATCCTGCCCCGGGCATGGATGTGTGTGATGTCCTTAGGTTTAAGTAGCTCTAAGTTCTAGGGGACTGATGACCTCCGATGTTAAGTCCCATAGTGCTCAGAGCCATTTGAACCATTTTTTTCAGCTTTAATAACAAATAAGGAAAGGAAGTATACCGAGACATGGAAAACAGTCAGATATTGGTCAAGTACTTTGAAAAGCTCCTGAACTGCGAAGTGCCATCAGAGACATTCAACTACATCGAGAAAGAACCAAATCCTGACTCAGAACCACCAATTATAGAAGAGGTTAGTAGCATCACAAACACCTTGAAGAAGAATAATAAAGTTCCAGGGGAAGACGGGATCGTTGCAGAACTCGTGAAATACGGGAACGTGAATACGATCATCAAACAGACACATATTTTAAGTAAATTTTGGAAAGGAGAGCGGCTTACAGAAAGATGGACGTCGGCACTAATACATCCTATACACAAAGCAGGAGGTAAGTGAGAGTCTGGTAACTACAGAGGAATATCGTTCATACCAGTGATCTATAAGGTATTCTCAGAAGCATTGCTCAACAGAGTTGAAAAACAATTAAATCCACAAATTGATGAGTATCAAGTAAACTTTAGCAAGGGAAGATCACTCTCAAAAAATATTTTGAATACGAAACTGGTAATCGTGTATAAAAAACAAAGGAGTACAAAGAAGCAAAAACCTCATGCTCACATTCGTGAACGTCAAGAAACCTTATAATTCAGTAGACAAACGAACACTGCTCCAAATTTTAGAGATGAGTTTGTATAGAAATTTAGTGAAATAACTAAACAGACCTTAAGCAATACAACAAGATCAGGTTCAGAGGAAAGCTTTGAGACCTTCAAGATTAAAACCGGAGTGAGACAAGGACTGTGTACTTGATAAGGTGATCAGGGAGTGGCGACGAGAAGGAGTGAGTGGAATACGACTGTAGTGCAAGAAATAAGGAATACGGGTAAACTGTCTAGCATTCGCAGACGATATTGTGATATTGACGGAATCATTTGAAGAGGCGATTAACCAAACCTTGCAACTTCAGAGACAATTGGCTAAAGCGAGCCTTCGGATCTCTGTCGAGAAGACGTTATATGTGACTAAAATCAAGGCAGCTCCTAGATGGATGGCAATTGAAGGAGAGAAAATTCAGAAGGTGGAGAGATTTAAGTATCTAGGAGGAGGGCCAGGAACTGGGCTGACAGAAAAGGAAGCAATGGAAACACGAATAAACAAAATGAATTTATCATACAAACTAACTATGAGCGTTTACAATAAGAAGAATATTTATATCAATGCAAAATTTCGACATTACCACGCAGCGATCCCCCCTGAAGCCTTATATGCAGCAGAAACTTTTTCCGTCGTAAGAACAGGAGTATTTAAGAGAATAGAAATGGCGCAACGAAAGATTCTCTGGAGGATAATGGGACCTTGAAGAACAGAATACGATCAGTTTAGAAACGAGCGAACCAGGAACTGTATATCAAGACACAGGTAATCTCGGTCATAATGAGGAAAAGAAGGAGCATGTTCGTCGGAAACACCCTTAGGATGGACCAGGGGAGGTGAACACAGCACAAAATACAGTTTCTGGTGAACAAGAGAAACAAAGTACGCTGGATCCATAAGGCAGAAATGTGTCTGGAAAAACTGGGAATACATGAACGGAGATGTACGTTAGAGTGAGTTTTACATAAAAAATTCAGGCTTTCACTGGTCTTGAGGACAGAATTTGAGCTAGAAAGAAATCATTATGCAGAGAAGAGCGGAAAAGGTTGCAGGGTGTAGGAATGAAAGAATACTGGACAGGGAGAAAGACCAGAAGAAGCGAAACTGATGCGAATTAACGTGGTCCTCAGATGGCCAAAACGAAAAGAAGAAGCAGACAAGCATCCTTCCTTTAGGCATAGTTGGCAGCACCTACGTACCACGCTCAGTATCCTGCATTGTATGTCCCTGCGCTGTGATGTGCGCACCAAAGGCCGTTTTATTCCGGGAGTACGTATGTTCTCTAAAACGAGTGTCGAAAGAACAGTCCATCTGGCCAACATAAAACAGGTCACAGTCATGGCTAGGACCAGTTCGGTGCCTAAGGCGCGTTTGTAGTTTGCCAGTTGCTCCGAAACCAAAGCTAAGGCTGTTTTATGAAAGCATTGTTCAATGTTATGTTATACAATATCGTTGTAGTCCATGGCTACAAACCTATTTTTAAGCCTGCGGTTGTTATTCTCAGGCAGGGTGCTATTAAAATTAATGACAACACCACAACAAAATGTTTATTCTCGCCACTGGCCCCTTCCAACACCTTCCTATCGATTAATGTGGGACACATGAATTCAGAACATGAGTATGTCTCATGTTATTGTTTGGATCTTAGCTACTTGCAGCAATATTTTTAAAGTTGATTTGAAATATTTGTAACATCGGCCGTCTTTTATCTATTCGCCTATTTTAAGATATGAGTCTCTTTGTCGGACAAGTCATCAAAATTGTTTGATGCCTAAAAATTACACACTGGGCGGAAAATTCCATACCTGTCATATAGCGTTTATATTCTCTGTCCTCTATGGCAGACGATCAACGCGTCCAAATTTGCCTCTCCAACTTCAGCATGCCTTGCCATCAGTCGCAGAGTGGTCAAAACAGTAAAAAAGAGCGTAATGCCGATATCCTTACACCGCTTTTACTGCTGGTGGTCGTGGTGGAAGCACAGTATCACCCTGTCGCAGAAGCAACGAGAATGTCGCACAACCCGCGTCAGAGATGTAAGTGGGTGGATTGCAGTCCTTTAAGGACATGAAAAAAAGGTACTTGCAGCTCTTTGTCACCATTGCCAGTCAGCAGACATTTTGCCAAGCGACAGAGACATTCAGTTCAACATATACCTATCAGCAGTTGGAATCAGCCCGATACTTGAACTCCTCTATTGTCATGTATTGGCACTTATCAGTTTGGCAGCCTGTTGCAAATGGTTCTCGTAGGAATGCGGTCGTTGTGCTTGATGTGGTGGTTCCAGGTGATACGCTGGTGACCTCTTTCGACAACAGTCTTGAGTACTCAGCAGAAAAAAGACGGTCAACCATATCACCTAGATTAATTTTAGTACTGAGGGTTTTCTGTACCTCATTACATCTGAGTTATATCTGGAATCATACCATTTGAAGAACTGAGCAGCACCTGCCTGGAAGATCATGGCCCAGGAGTACCAAAGAATACTATTTTAGGTGTTAGAGCCTTGTATGGTATGTCAGATAGTCTGCAACAGCACCGTGTTAGAGTACTGCAAATGAAAGCAAAAATTACCACCTTAACCAGACACCTGCTAAAAGGACAGAAAATATGTACAATGTGATAAGTATGACGTCAGTTCTCAACATACCTGAATTTTTCACATAATAAGAGAAGGCTAAAGGAACAATCAAAAACTGATCGGTCAGTTATCAGACAAATGGCGAATACATTACGAGACTCAAGAATCCCTCAAGAAGCACCTGACCTCCTATTATCCAACACTATATGCAGAACCATTAACAATTGCTCAATAAGAGGGGGAAATCCTATATGAAGAACTATTAGGAAATTTCAACTTCCAAGAAATTGCAACAACAATCAAAACATCACCAAAGAAAAAGGCAGCCAGCATAAGTGGTGGGACACAGCCAAGGCTCGTGCAATTTCGATATAAAATTGAATAATTAATTAAAGTGCTTAATTAATCTCCTCCCCCTTCCCTAACCCTATGGGCAATCTCCCTCTCCTCCTGGGAAATCTCCAGCCCTCTCAAACCCCTCTTCCCTTCCTTCGCCCTCACCTCCCTCTCCCCTTCCCCTCTCCTCACCCTGCTCTCTCCCACCCCTCCCACACTTGGGGATTAGGGGGTAGTGTTCAGTCCATGCTGAGCTGTTGGTGTGGAAGGATCTCTTTACTTCACCATTTTCGGGATGTTCAGGTGTTATCCTCTTGCAAGAATTTTCTTGAGTTCACAGTACCGCTCAAAACTGGTGAGAAAAGCTCGTTGTTGTTGTTGTGGTCTTCAGTCCTGAGACTGGTTTGATGCAGCTCTCCATGCTACTCTATCCTGTGCAAGCTTCTTCATCTCCCAGTACCTACTGCAACCTACATCCTTCTGAATCTGTTTAGTGTATTCATCTCTTCGTCTCCCTCTACGATTTTTACCCTCCACGCTGCCCTCCAGTACTAAATTGGTGATCCCTTGATGTCTCAGAACATGCCCTACCAACCGATCCCTTCTTCTAGTCAAGTTGTGCCACAAACTTCTCTCCTCCCCAATCCTATTCAATACCTCCTCATTAGTTATATGATCTACCCATCTAATCTTCAGCATTCTTCTGTAGCACCACATTTCGAAAGCTTCTAGTCTCTTCTTGTCCAAACTAGTTATCGTCCATGTTTCACTTCCATACATGGCTACGCTCCATACAAATAGTTTCAGAAACGACTTCCTGACACTTAAATCTATACTCGATGTTAACAAATTTTTCTTCTTCAGAAACGCTTTCCTTGCCATTGCCAGTCTACATTTTATATCCTCTCTACTTCGACCATCATCAGTTTTTTGTTCCCCAAATAGCAAAACTCTTTTACTACTTTAAGTGTCTGATTTCCTAATCTAATTCCCTCAGCATCACCCGACTTAATTACACTACATTCCATTATCCTCGTTTTGCTTTTGTTGATGTTCATCTTATACCCTCCTTTCGTGACACTGTCCATTCCGTTCAACTGCTGTTCCAAGTCCTTTGCTGTCTCTGACAGAATTACAATGTCATCGGCGAACCTCAAAGTTTTTATTTCTTCTCCATGGATTTTAATACCTACTCCGATTTTTTCTTTTGTTTCCTTCACTGCTTGCTCAATATACAGATTGAATAACATCGGGGAGAGGCTACAACCCCGTCTCACTCCCTTCCCAACCACTGCCTCCCTTTCATGCCCCTCGACTCTTATAACTGCCATCTGGTTTCTGTACAAATTGTAAATAGCCTTTCGCTCCCTATATTTTACCCCTGCCACCTTCAGAATTTGAAAGAGAGTATTCCAGTCAACATTGTCAAAAGCTTTCTCTAAGTCTACAAATGTTAGAAATGTAGGTTTGCCTTTCCTTAATCTAGCTTCTAAGATAAGTCGTAGGGTCAGTATTGGCTCACGTGTTCCACTATTTCTACGGATTCCAAACTGATCTTCGCCGAGGTCGGCTTCTACCAGTTTTTCCATTCGTCTCTAAAGAATTCGCGTTAGTACTTTGCATCCGTGACTTATTAAACTGATTGTTCTGTAATTTTCACATCTGTCAGCACCTGCTTTCTTTGGGATTGGGATTATTATATTCTTCTTGAAGTCTGAGGGTATTTCGCCTGTCTCATACATCTTGCTCACCAGATGGTAGAGTTTTGTCAGGACTGGCTCTCCCAAGGCCGTCAGTAGTTCTAATGGAATGTTGTCTACTCCCGGGGCCTTGTTTCGACTCAGGTCTTTCAGTGCTCTATCAAACTCTTCACGCAGTGTCGTATCTCCCATTTCATCTTCATCTACATACTCTTCCATTGCCATAATATTGTCCTCAAGTTCATTGCCCTTGTATAGACCCTCTATATACTCCTTCCACCTTTCTGCTTTCCCTTCTTTGCTTAGAACTGGGTTTCCATCTGAGCTCTTGATATTCATACAAGTGGTTCTCTTTTCTCCAAAGGTCTCTTTAATTTTCCTGTTGGCAGTATCTATCTTACCCCTAGTGAGATAAGCCTCTACATCCTTACATTTGTCCTCTAGCCATCCCCGATAAGCCATTTTGCACTTCCTGTCGATCTCATTTTTGAGACGTTTGTATTTCCTTTTGCCTGCTTCATTTACTGCACTTTTATATTTTCTCCTTTCATCAATTAAATTCAATACTTCTTTTGTTACCCAAGGATTTCTACTAGCCCTCGTCTTTTTACCTACCTGATCCTCTGCTGCCTTCACTACTTCATTCCTCGGAGCTACCCATTCTTCTTCTACTGTATTTCTTTCCCCCATTCCTGTCAATTGTTCCCGTATGCTCTCCCTGAAACTCTGTACAACCTCTGGTTTAGTCAGTTTATCCAGGTCCCATCTCCTTAAATTCCTACCTTTTTGCAGTTTCTTCAGTTTTAATGTACAGTTCATAACCAATAAATTGTGCTCTGAGTCCACACCTGCCCCTGGAAATGTCTTACAATTTAAAATCTGGTTCCTAAATCTCTGTCTTACCATTATATAATCTATCTGATACCTTCTAGTATTTCCAGGATTCTTCCATGTGTACAACCTTCTTTTATGATTCTTGAACCAAGTGTCAGCTATGATTAAGTTATGCTCTGTGCAAAATTCTACCAGGCGGCTTCCTCTTTCATTTCTTGGACCCAATCCATACTCACCTACTATCTTTCCTTCTCTCCCTTTTCCTACTACCTTTTCCTACTATCCATTTCCCTTTTTAAATTTTCTAACCTACCTGCTCGATTAAGGGATCTGACATTCCACGCTCCGATCCGTAGAACGCCAGTTTTCTTTCTCCTGATAACGACGTCCTCCTGAGTAGTCCTCGCCCGGAGATCCGAACGGGGGACTATTTTACCTCCGGAATATTTTACCCAAGAGGACGCCATCATCAGCTAATCATATAGTAAAGCTGCATGCCCTCGGGAAAATTTACGGCTGTAGTTTCCCCTTGCTTTCAGCCGTTCGCAGTACCAGCACAGCAAGGCCGTTTTGGTTAGTGTTACAAGGCTAGATCAGTCAATCATCCAGACTGTTGCCCCTACAACTACTGAAAAGGCTGCTGCCCCTCTTCAGGAACCACACGTTTGTCTGGCCTCTCAACAGATACCCCTCCGTTGCGGTTGCACCTACGGAACGGCTATCTGTATCGCTGAGGCACGCAAGCCTCCCCACCAACGGCAAGGTCCATGGTTCTGGGTAGGTGCAAATATTACACTGTTGGTTCAAACAACTACTACATGCCCTAACTACACTACTACATATCATCAGTCTAGATCAGTTACGAAAAGTCATACGCACGGCTACAGAGATCCAATACATATTGACAGCTAAAAGCCTCACCCACAGATCATATAAAGATCCATTACACACCACAAAGAACGTAAAAAACAGGACACCAGCACAGCTAAAAGCGTAGCCTAAACCTCTCTTAAACATCATAAAAAATCATAATCAGCTATATTCACAGCTACAGATCCAAACATACTGTAAATATCGTGAAGTACAGTGTGCCAACACTCTCAAACTTCACCTACAGATCATAAACCTACTCCCTATGTACCACAAATAGAGTCCACATATCACAAAAAGATATCCGCCTGTTCCTCCTAAGAGGGACATTAAATGTGTGCGTATGAGTGTCAAATGCATGCCAGAGCACGTGCGCTTGGTGGCTGGTGCTCCGCCAGCACTGTGACATGGCATGCCCATTAAGCATAGTGTCCGGAAGCCTAGTGCCATGTGCTTGGGCTATCAGACAGCAATTGACTGACTGTAGGGCTTCAAGAGGCTGCACCTCGAACTATCGCGGTATGGCGATACCTAGCACTTGGACTGCATGTGCATGCTACCCAGCAACAGCCTGAGCAACTATTGCGCTCAAGGCTGTCATGCTCACATCATCTAGCGGTGGCTGAGTCAGATGAGACCCGCACATATGCGTGTCTCTGTTCCCAAGACATGTGCCAGATACCTACTGCACACAGACCAGTTGTTTTGTTCCCACCCTGACAGCCCGCAGGGGGACAGCCCACCCATGTGCTGTAATATCCACGAGATATGTGCTAGAATGACGTGATTCCAGGAAGGTCGGTAAGGAACATGTTGTTTAAATGTCACTTGAGGGACTGCAGGATGTTGAACAATATGCTTCCTGTCAAGTCACCTGCAGATCATTAAGCGTTGAAATGTTCTGTTTGTTGGTAGCTTGTGGCAGTCAAAATGCTCCAGGGCACTTGCGCTAGTGGTGGCTTGCTTTGTTGTTGATTGGCAGCTATGGAACATCTACGGAACACCTGTACACTGACTGCCTGGACTGGCGGGAAACAATGCATCTAAAACATTATGAACAAAGTGCTTCTGGTCTTCTCACAAAAGCCACCAAGCATATTTCCCAGAATGAAACGGGCAGCCTCTGGCTTGTAGAATCCTGTAGTGGGTGGTTGAAAGACATTCTTCAGCTTGTCCAAAGCGCTCCTATCCTTCTGAGAACACCTGGGAGCTTAAAAGTCACTGGGAGATATCAGGACGAGGAACAATATGCTTCCTGTCTTCCCACCTGCAAACCGAAACGTTCTGTGATGAGTTTTCGAGATATGCTGGAAAGGCTGATCCTGCGAACAATAATAAAAATACCTGTCTGCAGACTAACCCATCCCAAACGTGTCCAAGCCTGCAGACCTAGTTTTCCACAGCCCCAGGGAACTTGTTGCTTGTAACGCCCTCTTAAGTTCCAACTGAAACACAGACAGGGAGTGGAGGGACTCCTGGAACATGCACACTTGAAAGACGCCGACGTTCGCAGAAATGTCGAAGGATGCTCTCAAATGTGTCCGATCCTGCAGACCTGGCTTTTCCTCAGGATACAGCGTTCCTATTGGTGTCTGCCAAATTAGTGTGTAGCACTTGAGTGTATATAAACCCCAAAACTTACACTTTCTCTCCCATTGTGTTCTAGTCTGCAGTCACGTTTGATTTTTGTGCGTCACTCTCATCTGTAGTCGAATGAAGATAAAGCTCCATGCAGCAGCAACAAACACCAGCAGCACTATTGACAGCGGCAAGCGTCCCCGCCACTGTGACAACTTGGAGGGATTGCCATGTAAGCACATATTAAAAAAATTCGTTGTATGTGTTTTTATCACTATGTTCAAATTTCGTCGTATTGAATGTGTGTTAGTAGTACACAAGAATTCTTATTATTGTTGTTGTTGCAGTATATAGACCACAAATACTGGTGGAGTTGGACCAGTAGATCGAGGTTGAAAGGCAGTGAGCCGATGAGTCTGGGAGTGGCGCTGCACAACCCTCAGAGATCGTGGAGCAGCCACGAGCGATGGATGATTTACTATCACATCTGTCATGTAAATACATATTTTTCTTACGTTCTAAATTTTCTTTGTAGTGCTGTATGTCTCCGTTGAGCAGGTTTTTATATCAGTATGTTGTTGTAGGTGAGAAAAACTGTAGTACCTGGTGAATGCAACTGCCGTAAAAGAAGAGTAAAAACTGCAACTGGAAAAAAAAAGAATGTATTGCAAAGGTGCAGGTAAGATTTACATATTGCTTGATACACAGTGTGTGGCGAAATCTGGTACCATTGGGGAATATAAAATATCAACATTTACTCTTAATAGCACTGGTAAGAGGTCATATGTTGGAGTCTTGGACGAAAAAGATGGATTGAAGCACGTTCCCTACCTTAAAGAACACACGAAAATCCTATTTATTAAGCTCCATGCTCACGTAGATTTGCTTAAAAAGGATGGTTACCTTGTATCTAAGTGTGCTGCACTGGGTGACGTGCATCTAGCAACAGGACAATAATTTGCAGAGCTTAAAACCAACGGCATGACAACATTTAATGACCTGTCGTTTGCAAAAGTTGTAAACATAAAGATCTATATGGAAATTCCACAACAATGTGCAGCAGAAGAGCTGGTAGCGTGTAGCCAGGAAGATGTGGGGTGTTATAACAATGGTATTATGCATGAAATAAGAGGTATAATTAAACTCATTTAATGCACGTATCTGGAAGAACTACTGGTAGGAAGAGAGCTAACTGTAAAATGTAAACTTTCACGGCCAGAAACGTCACAATTAATAAAATGTTCCGCACTATTGTGCCGTCACCTTAAAACCTGACGTTTCGTCCCTCTGCGGAGGACATTTTCGAGGAGTATCGTAACTTTTTCAAATGTCCGATTCACCCTTTGGTCCGCTGCAGTAGCGAGCCAGGGTGTGAATCGGACATTCAAAATATCCGTGATCCTCTTTGAAAATGTCCTCCACAGCTGGAGACAAACGTCAGGTTTTAAGGTGAAATCCATTCGACTGTGGCATAATAGCCTGGAACTTTTTATTAATTGTGAGAGATCTAACTCTCAAGGCCATAAAAGAGATAGTTTAAAGGGGAAAAAATAGATGTGCTTTGTGTCTGTTAAATTACCGACTTGAGAAAGAATCAGAGAAGTCAAAGGTAAATTTAAATTATAAGACAAAAATATAGGTGGATGTTATTAAAACCACACCAAACAAAAATAAAGAAACAGTTGTTTTCTGTGTCTAAACGTATATGTAGAAGCTAATAAAAATTTTGTACAAGGATATTTGTTCCTATATTCTCTCTAGCCTGCCAAAAAATACAAAAAAAAGTCTCCTATTTACGACGATCTGAGTGTATGGGAGGTGGGTAGTAGGATGACCTTGAAAAGTAGTTTGAAACTAGGTAACTGAAGGCAAAGCCACCCGCATTTCCTACCTATATGAAAAATAGCCTAAATCAGGTAGCCAAAGGCAAGACAGCCTTCGTTTTGTGCCTATATGAAGTTTAGGAGTGTAGACGTACTCTGTTTCACAATATTTGCAATGTTTCTATCTATGCATATTTATGTTTAATATTTTATATGATCTGTGCGTGAAAATTAGGCGAGGTTTTCAGCTGTGTTAGTGTACTGTTTTTCACTATATTTGCTGTGCTTATTGGGTCTTTATATGACCTATGGGTGAGGTTTCTAGCTCTACTGTTTTTGCAAAACGTATTGGATCTCTGTAAGTGTGTATATGATATTTTTAATTGATCTAGAATGATGATCTGTAGCAGTGTAATTAGGGTATGTAGTAGTTGTTGACACAACAGAGTAGCACTTGTACCTTCCTGAGCTTTTCTCACCAATTTCCAGCAGTATTGTGAACTCAAGAAAATTTCTACAACAAGATAACACCTGCACATCCCAAAAATGACGAACTAAAGAGATCCTTCCACACTAACAGCTTAGCGCAGACTGAGTGTTCCCCACCAATTAGCTGGTAGGGGTGGGGATGGGGAATGGAGGAGAGGGAGTGGGGAAGGCTGGGGATTTCACAGGAGGAGCTGGGATTTCCCAGAGGGGTGGGGGAGAGGCGTTAATTGATGAATTTAATTAATTTGTCAATTAATTTGATATGAGGGTGATATCAAAATGGCACCAGCTTCGACTTTGTCCCACTACTACGGATTCCCTCTTGAATTTTACGATCTATTGTGAGATATAAGAGGAACAGAACTTATGTATGTGTGTAATGAGGCACTTACCGAACCTTGCCTTCCATGTAATTTCACAGAACGACGAATGGTTTTGATTCCCGAAGCTAATTGCAGAAAAACACTCCAAGACCTTAGACAAAACGCTTTCTGTAATGTAGACTACAAAATTTTCACTAGACTGCTAAATAACATACTAAAGCCGAGAATCAAAAGCATCCTAGCCGGGACCAAGACAGTAATGTAATAAGCCAAATTATGCCCGATATATTATCAGGTTACAGGGATATTTTCCGCCTTACATCGATATGTTAGAGTAAATTATCTCTTATTTTTCAAGACTTCTCTTAAATCTACATTCAAGACTGCAGGGCTTCCAGATCTTTAATACCAAGACTATTTGCCAAGCCTACGCGATTGATGTCAGTTTTATCATATACGATAAGGGGGAGTTAAAGACGGCTAAACAGATTGGTCAAACATACATTAATGCCACAGGAGCGAGAATCAGCCAGCGTATATCCCAACCAACAGAACTAGGGCCACTAGCCAACTGATTAGAACGAAACTGGATCTGAAAAGCAGAAACTACGAAACAATTAAGCTTAACTAACTCGGTGAATCCCAGAGAGATGATCCTGGCTAACTCGACGAATAAAATCAACATAATTGACGAAATGATCAAAGAACACAATATAAGAACACTGGACAGACTGCAAAGAACAGAATTCATCAGCACCTAAGTACTTAGCAAAATCAGTTACCTAGCTGCAGTCTGACCAATTCCTATGATGACCGGTAGGATTCATGCAGTGTCTTGTTGGTATATCTGTCGAGGCACCATCTTCAACACCACATTTAACAGGTCCATTCTGCACTATTCGAAAGGGGATTTGCGAATTAAAAATGTTATGGCACAGTCAATGGCCTTTTTTTATCAGAGAGACAGTCAGAATTCGCCAAAATAATTACAACACCATAACGAAATGTTTATCCACGTCATTGGCGCCTTCTAACACCATCCAACGAATTAATATGGGACCCATAAATTCAGAATTTGAGTGTGTCAGATGCTATTATCTGGAACGCAGCTACCTGCAACAACGTCCTAATCATCATAACACAAAAGTATATATGAAGAACTCGCAAAATCTCACCAAGAAATCCGACAGAGCAGAAACAATCCACTGAAGACTGGAATTGTATTTGGAAGAAAATTAATAACCGCGTGTTACAACCGAACAGGTGACCTCGTATGAGATGGTCAACCATTCTAACCCCACTTGAGAAAAGTTACAGAAAATTAATCTCAGTCAAAGTTCTGTATGCCCAGAGCGCAATTTGGCGGATTCACCCCCACACTGGTTTGTGTACCTGGACAAAATGAAAATTTGGAAGTGGGCAAGGAAGAAGATAGCAACCATCAGTAGAACCAATAAATCACAAATAACTTTAACACATGTTATGAAAATGAAGTGGTCTTTTTACACCAGCGCAAAGAACAACACTGTGATCTGGAGGCTTGTACGTATGTTACGCAATCTCCAACAGTGAGCCTTCACTGCTAGATTTTCAACAAACCATAACATCACAACTTTCTAATTTATGACAGCATGTAACCCTCATACCCAGCTGCACAATTTCTGACAAGACACTTTAATATTTACTTTTCAGTTACTTTAAAAACGATCTTCATACTGCACTAAGGAATGAGATACCAGAAGTCCCCTTTGTACCAAATTGGTGTCCTAATTATTTTCTTCGTTATATACAATAGAGTCTTCGTGGCTCAGTGTTAAGATGATGCCTGGTCAACTCTACTTTTCGTTCTATGTTAATGGGTCACTCACAAAAAAAAATTCCTTGTTTTAGTTCAGGGGTAAGGCCCCATTTAAGGCCAAAGCTACAAAAGCAGCCGCTTAGAGTGCCAAGCTGAGAAAGGTACCCAAGTGCAAGATTTATATATATTGCCTATCACAATTAGTAGAGAACAATGACACAGCTGAAAGTTTACTAGGGAAAAGGAGGGGAGGGCAGAGTCAAATGAAAGTCGATTGTGTGGAAAACTGTTCTCGAACCGACCCTGTCATTGGTTCGTTTATGCTGACGAGGAAGAAAACAAAAAGGCTCATGGCACCTTCTAAATTCAGCAGCCTGAAAAATAATGGTTTATTCTTCCGTTTATTCGAAAGTGACTCATAGTTTTTTGAGGCGAATCTTTTATTTACCACATTAGGAGCAACTTTACATCTTTCTGATAACATTTTCCCAAGAGGAGTAGCTACAAGTGTTTGCTTTCTGTGAATTATTTCGAAGAAGAATTTTAATTTTATTAGATTTTGCAGCAGCTATACAAACGACGTTTACTTTGAAGGAATTCCGCGAGGAAAACTTCGAATAAAAGCTATAGGCTTTGCGCCGTTGAAGGCGATATCGTCTCGAGTGTAAGGCGAGGCTGCTAGGGAGGAAGGGGAAAAAACAATCCATGTAAGTTAAAGCGGCCGCTTGCTGGGCAGCAAAGTGCCTTGGCCCCGTTTCAAATATGCCCGTCGGCGGAGTAACGACGAGGGCTGGTGTGCCAGCCAGCCTGACTGGATTTTAGGTGCTTTCCTGCATCTCACTAGCTGATTACCAGGATGGTATCCACGCCCGCCTCAGTTACATTAGTCACATTCATTTAGAAAACTTTCTCACGCTGGCACATAGAATTTACCCTAGACACAGACAAATGGGGTACACTGATTCCGTCCTGCGGTTAATGATGGCCTCAGTAGTTTAGATTACTTAAACCTGTTATCAGCAGCAGTTGCAGTAAGAACTGAGCACTCTTTGTGTAGCATTTCAGTCCCTACTGAAAAAGGTCTTAGGTTTATTTTTTCGTGCCAATGCCGTCCTGTGTTTTTATATCACGGATCTCATCCCATACTGTACACGCTTTGCTATTGCTTAGTCGGCTGTTGAAAACAGTCATTTGTAGATGCTTCAATACCAAAATTTAAACGCCTCCATCGTTTTTGTTCTCAAATTAGATGGAATCTCAAGCGATTTTAATGTAGCTGTTATGAGCAATCTATAATAAATACTTTCTTATTCTCACTTCTTTTCTTGCTTAGCAGGTAGTTATTCATTACTAGAAACTTATTTAGCGGACACATATTTCAGTTGCCATCTAGTGAAGATCATGGGAGTTCACAGTTATTGTGATAAAGTTTGGCTTCTCGCACTAATATTGCAATACTATGGTCGTGACTAGCAAACAGGTCGATCTCTAGAAACTGCTCTATACTACACGCCACTGTTAGAATTCTCAGTTTCTTCTTTTCGGCGCTACAGTCCATAAAAGGCGCGGGTATTATCGACCACCTGTCTCCTGCAGTCATCTCTAGACTTTACCAGCCTTCTCCAGTTCCGTACTCCTAACTTTCTCTGATCTGTCTCTGCATCATCCAGCCATCGCAATCTTGGTCTCCTCAATGTGTGGCCATCCTCTGGCTTTGCAGTTACCACTTTCTTTGGCACTCGCTGTTCTTCCATTCTCTGTACACGCTCCAACCATTGTAACCATCGTGTCATTACATCTACGGTGACTGGTTGATTTTTATAGAGTTCACACAGTTCTGCATTGGTCCTAATTCTCAAGCTCCGTTTTCGCATACTGCCCCATATACTGGTATGTTGCTCGTACTTTGCGTTCCCTACAACCAAAGAATTTCTGACTGATTATGTTATTGTCCACGTTTCGGGTCCATACATAACAACTGGTTTTATAATAGACTTGTAAACTGTAATCTTCAGTTGCATTGAAACGCTGGAGGATCGCAAAATGTTAAGGAAGCTATAACAGCACCTGTTACCTACCGGTTCATGAAGGAAAGAGCAACAACAGATCAGACGTTCAGCTTTAGATTAATAATGGAAAAGTGTTACAAGTTCAGTATAACGGTCCATCAACGGTATATGGATTTTAAAGCAGCTTATGACAGTGTCAACAGAAACAATCTTTTTAAGGCATTTACACGAGCTTGCGTACCACCAAAGCTAATAAGAAACGTGAAAATGACCCTAAGCAACACCAAATGCAAAATAAAAGCTAATGGCAAATTTTCCAATAATTTTCCCTTGTTTCAAGGACTAAAGCAAGGAGATTCTCTATCACCTAAGTTATTTAAGTTGGCTCTAGAGGCTGTCATGCGAAAACTGCCAACCACCACAGATGCTACTATTTTTAAGAGCAAGATTCAGAATATGGCATTTATAGACGACATAGCCGTGTTAGGAAGAAATAGAGAATATTTTAGGAAAGCTATGTAGTTTTGGAATGCAAAGCAGCCGCGCTTGACTTGGTCAAAAGTAACCAAGAAAACAACAAACAAAACAAGGTGGAGAGGTGTTGACCTGTTTGAAGGGTTTGAAAATGTAAATCAGTTTAAGTGTATGGGAGGTATGGTTACAGAAGATAATGTGGCTCCAACAGAGATAAAGGCAAGATTAGCTACAGGTAACAGGTGCTATTATAGCTTAATTAACATGTTGCGATACTCCAACTGACATAATTAGTTCACTAGATTCATAGTTATTGGGAGCGATTAGACTGATAATTTGCGCTACCTCTGCTGGATATTCTCAGTACACTGCAGCCACTTTTACTTTGCAGCCTATAGAATCACCGGTTCTTCGAATCAGAAATCAAATACTTGGAGCATATGTTCTGAAAGAGTGAGATATAGCCAATGAATTTCTATCCAAGAACCGTCCATCAATCCCTGGCATCCCGTAACACCATCAAACAGTCAGTGCTTGGTGAAACTAATTATTATCTATGAATCATTGCAGACACTGCCGCAACTGCAGCACCAATGAAGGAACTATGACGAGCACACATTCAATTTGTCCTGACTGCATTGTAAACAGTCTTCAGATCTGGTTATCCGCTTATTCTTGAAACAGACATATCAATGTATGGGCCTGGGGCAATGCTTTCACATCGTGAACCAGGTGGTGTTAAGTAACAGTTTTCCCAAAACTGCCTCATAAACAATATGAAACCACGGTTAAGGAGTTTTATTATATAGGGTAATTTATCCCCGCTGACTAATGAGCCGTATATCAGCATCAGTGATTGCAGATAGCTAATAGACGTAGTTTACATTTTATATGAAACTGCATTGTTCATCTAAGTAAGACACCGCTCTTGAAGCGTATTGTGTTGAGCAAGCGCGTAGGTACGATCAGGTGACGTAGGCAGACAGGAGAGCCCACTCCTCAGAAGGGATGAGTTGGCAGTTACACAGGTCAACGCCTCTTGGCAGACCAACGGTCTTTTGAGGAGACACCGCAGGGCGCCAGCCACTGACGTCACAATAGCATTTCCCACGGGTTCACTAGCAGAGGCTGTCTTACAACTCCAATGCGGAAGGAGGAGAAATGCCGTTTTTATAAAGTCCAGAAAGAGAGAGGACGCTTTTGTAAGCAAAACATAGAAAACGGGGCTTTCTTCGAAATACACCACCAGCAGGAGCTAAGATCGAAGTGTAGAGTGATAACCTACAGTCATACCACCTTTGTGAGTGTGAGGCATCGCTATGGGTAAGGCACTACAAAAACTGGATGTTTAACACAATGCTAACGTGAACGTTAGCAGCTAGCAACAGAAACACAGCTGTGCTGTCGAGAACCCATCTTATTGGCCATGTAAAAAGACAGAGGGAGAGAGAGAGAGAGAGAGAGAGAGAGAGAGCAGGATGCTGTTCTTCAGCACTAAATATTAGGGAACGCTTTACTGGTTAACCCCTTGAAACCAAAGTGAGACAGGGGACCAGCTTCCTGTAAGTCACAGGGCCGCGGACCCTTTAGGTGTCCGCCAGCTCTTTCCAAAGGGTTCATGGCTACCTTTGACCAAAACTTGTAAAAGAATGGATAAAGTACTAATTAAAAATCTAAAAAAAAAACAAATTCATCCATATCACCTTTTTTCGTTTGAAAAATACGTGTACGTTTACGTCAGGTCGCTTTGCCAAACAGCGGCTGCGGTTCGCGAGTGGAGACCCGTACGGAGTTTAGTGCCAGTGGATGCGGCCTCCACGCTCGACTGTTCCTGCAACACACTGTAGGTTACGTGAGCGCCAGCTCACAACGCTTGAAGTGCAGAAACATTTTGCATATGATATTCCGAAATGGCGCGAGCTCAGTCGACCAGTCAGAGCGCTCGCTAGCACGTATGCGGTCCGAGGCATCATTCAATGTTAAACTTCTTTCGTGGATGCACTACCTGATCAATCTTTTGCCTTTGACTAGTTTATTACTTCCAAGTGGTTCGGTGGCTGAAGTCTGGATCATTGAAGAAGCGAGCAGTTTCTCCATCGCCTTCACAGCAGGGAAAGCTCCCGGTTTCATTAATGAGGAGGGAGGACGACCAAATAAAGGACAATCTCATGAAGGGCCACAGCCGGATTAATTAGGCGAAAACTCTGCAAGTGCTCCAGTAGTTGCAGTACCCTGTGAAAGTGGAGTAACGAGACAGAGGAGGGTAAAGCTCAGTGTGTAATTTGCGCGCGAGTCCTCCCGAACACTTCGATGGTTCTACTTAAATTGCTTCGTCTATTTGAGGGTAGTAACCGGGACTTACAGACTGAAGAGACTAATTTTTTTCAACAGGAAGAGCACTAAATTAGCTGCTTCTCAACACTGCTTGAAAACTCATTCAAAAACAATTAATAAAAACTCATTAAAAGTCTCATTCTTGGTAAGTTATCAAGTGGCAAAGACACTCAATTCTCATACCATTGCGGAAAACCTCATAAAACCTTGTGTTAGTGATATTTTTTATTGCACGCTAGACGATAAGGTAGTAAAACTTGTGTCTTCGGTGCCACAATCAAACAATACTGTCAGGAGACTGATACTTGACATGTCAAATGATGTGAAAGAATGCAAAGATTCTCGCATCCAACGCAATTCATTTGCTCTCCAAATAGATGAATGTACTAACGTCGTGGATTAACGATTTTATTGGCTTTTATCTGTTATGAATACTCGAAAACTCTGAAATACAATAACTTTTAAAATACATGGTTTCCAACAAAAGTAACAGAAAACATTCAGAACAATTAATTGCATAGTCTGAGTAAATAGCTTTCATGTGGGAAATTAATTTACGTTACTTTGTAATTTGACGTAATGTGTGCTCCGAAAACGTATTCTACCGTCAAAATATTTGGGAAGAATAACAGCAAAAAAAAAAAAAAACCAGTATAGATTCTAGCTGCGTTAGTTTGTAATTTGACGTAATGTGTGCTCCGAAAACGTATTCTACCGTCAAAATATTTGGGAAGAATAACAGCAAAAAAAAAAGCATAGATTCTAGCTATTTTAATGAAGAGTATAAAAGATAAAGTAGGACAAAGTAGGGCGGCGAGGGCCAAACCTGCTGTGTCACAGCTGTCTGGATTCTGAACCAGACATCCGTCTCCAGTTGCCAAAATTTTGTCAGCAGAAGCACCCTCAACCTTCACATTAAGATTCCATGACGGACGCGTTTTGCTTCATCGACGAGCAGTGAACGTTCCCGCATTTTGTTCGTGTTTTCTATCAGTAATACGAGAGTAATCCCAAAAGTAAGGTCTCCTATTTTTTTATAAGTACAGAACTCTGTTTGTGTGGCAGTTGGTCACACTGTTATGAAGAGTGCTTCACGCGCTGTGTGTAAACATGCGCACGCCGCGCTGAGGCGCTATCTTGGCTTGCCAGCCGTTGAGAATGGAGCTCCCATTGGATGTTACCGCCAAGTGCGAATTGCGCGCAGTTCTTCGGTTTTTGAACGCAAAGGGCACTGCGCCGATTGAAATCCATCTCCAGTTGACGGAAGTGTATGGTGAGTCGTGCATGGATGTCGAAAATGTTCATAAGTGGTGTAGAGAGTTTGCTGCTGGTCGGACCGAAATTCACGACGAACAAAGGAGCGGAAGACGGTGAATTTCTGAGGAGGCAGTGTTAAAGGTTGAGCAAAGCATGCGTGAAGATCGGCGGATCACCCTGGATGATCTCTGCACGTTGATTCCTGAGGTTTCCCGAAGCTTTTAACGGAAACATTGAACTACCGGATGGTGTGCACAAGATGGGGTGCCACGCATGCTGACTGAGGGCCACATGCGGCAACGAGTTGATGCTTTCCGCGCATTTCTTCACCGCCTTGCAGCCGAACAGGACAAATTTCAATGGTCACGGGCGAGGAAACCTAGGCATACCACTTTACATTCGATTCCGGGTTCGATTCCCTGCGGGGTCAGGGATTTTCTCTGCCTCGTGATGACTGGGTGTTGTGTGATGTACTTAGGTTAGTTAGGTTTAAGTAGTTCTAAGTTCTAGGGGACTGATGACCATAGATGTTAAGTCCCATAGTGCTCAGAGCCATTTAGCCACTTTACACCTGAGACCAAGCAACAATCACGCCAGTTCGTAACTTTCTGAACAACATGGTGGCGAGCTGGTATGACATGGACACACAGATACTGTCACAGCGTCTACAAAAATGCTTCGACAGAAATGGTGATTATGTCGAAAAATAGCTAAATGCTCAAGCTGTAAACTGATGTAAACCATTGTAGAAATAAGCAGGTCTATGTACTTATAAAAAAATGGGAGACCTTACTTTTGGGATTACCTTCGCATTTAATTGAATTCGCTGGTACTGATATTTTTGTTCCGAAAATTAAAATTATACCTAATGAATGTTGTATTTCTTTGCAGTATACTCCCCTCCATTCAGTAGAAATATGGCCTGTCCAGTGTGTTGAATCACGGAATCACATCTGACCTGTTTGTTGTGAAAAGAGGGGTTCGTCAAGCTGCGTATTAGCTCCCACCCTGGTCAATATTTTTTTCTCAGCACTCCTCAAAGTCGCTTTTGGTGAAACTAACTTGGGCTTTCATTTGCATACCACAGCTGATGGGAAGCTCTACAACATTTCTCTACCCAGATCCAAGCGCTTCCGAGAAGACTTGCTTGTAAAATGCCTTTTATTTGCTGACGATGCTGCATTTGTAGCGGATACTGAAGACGATCTGCAAGAACTTGTGGATAAATTCTCTACTGCATGCAAGATCCTCTCCAAATCTACAAACGTAAAGAAGACGGTTGTCATGGCACAAGAATACACAGAACAGCCTGTCACCAAACTGGACGGCACCTTATCGAAGGTAGTCGATAAATTCTGCTATCTTGGTTCAATAATGACAGAAGATCTCTCCCTGGATGACGAGATAATTGCAAGAATAGGAAAGGCTGTCAGCACTTTCGGAAAGTTCCGCACACGAGCATGGGACAACAAACATCTTACATTGTCGACAAAAATACTTGTGTAAAAATCACTTGTGCAGAGTACTCTCCTGTATGGAGCTGAGACTTGGACATGGTATGCCAAACAGGAACGACAGCTCAACGCATTTCACCCGTGGTGCTTACGGAGCATCTTGGGAATATCATGGAGGGATCATGTGACAAATTATATGGTTCTGAAAACTGCAAAACAACGGAGTATCACTGCCACGCTCAAGCAACGTCGCCTGTAGTGGTTAGAACATCTGCATCGTATGGACCACTCCTGTCTGCCCCGGCGCACATTACTCAGTGAAATGGCAGGAGCAAAGAGAATTCATGGAAGACCTTCACTACGATTTAGGGATTGCGTCAAGCGTGATATGTGCGCATTTAATATTGACAATGACAAGTGGGAGGAACTCGCTGACGATCGCAGCAAATGGAGGAAACTTGCAGTTGCAAGCAAGATGCATGACCAAGTATGGCTGAACGACTGAGTTGCAAAACGATCGCGCAAACCTGAGTTTATGACTAACCCTCCTGCTGGAGCGACTCATATTTGCCTCGCTTGTGGGCGCCAAATCGGCTTCCGACAGGAAGCACCAGGCCATTATATAGTATGTTGAATAATGAGAGTAAATCCAGCAGCAAGTATCTCAATATACTAGGAATTCAGGCAAATGACAAGGTCGTTAGTTTCAAGTTGTTTCCACTCATCTTTAAACCAGACTCTTGATTCGTCGTGGGGTGAGTGGAAAAGTGGCACTTGTATTAAGAAGTTTTCAATTCCCACGGACTTCGCGCGCTGAATTCCAACAGTTACCATGCGCTTGACTGACAAGGGATCCACAGTGGATTTTCACCTCAAAAAGGGGTCAGTCGGCTAAAAAGGTTGGGAAGGCCTGCTTTAAGGCATCTGTTTGTTCGTCGGCGCTCGGGATATCCATAGCTCAGGCAATTGAAATGGCGTAAAGAATGAAAGCGCGAAACCTTGAGTTTTCCTTTTCGGAAGCAAATTGAACAAAATTACTTCTTGCGCAGACAACTTCTCGGCCAGGCTTCTTCTCCGCACCTCATCAGCCGTCAAGATGAGCGCCTCTTCAACTAGATGAGCTGGGGACTTAGAAATATTTCAGACTGAGTCACACTTAGGCACAGACACAGGTTGTTGGTGTGAAACCGATGACTGATTTTGCAGTCATATCAGCCCCCAGTTGCCGACTAACATGGTGAGATCTAGCTGTGACAGAGAGGCGAACCATAGGGACAGTCAGTTCATTTTCGGTAAGTTTCATTAATTTTCTAGCTTCACTATGAGACTTGCTTGCAGATTTTTACGATCAATATGTTTTCGGCCTTGGCCACAGATGCTAAGGCATACCATTCTACAGTACTACCTATATTTTATCACTAGCATATCCTTAGATACGGTGTCACTTCACGAACGTTATTGTTTCATACTGGGTATAATTATTAGAATCAGGCCTCTGACCCATTTTCCAGATGAGCCAAGGTAATAGTCTGATATTGTTAATGTTTGTCAGATGTGACTTTAATGTGATAAACTGAAGCCAGCTGTAGTGGCCGAGCGTTTCTAGGCGCTACAGTCTGGAACCGCGCGACCGCCACGGTCGCAGGTTCGAATCCTGCCTCGGGCATGGATGTGTGTGATGTCCTTAGGTTAGTCAGGTTTAAGTAGTTCTAAGTTCTAGGGGACTGATGACCACAGCAGTTAAGTCCCATAGTGCTCAGAGCCATTTTGATAAACTGAAATAATTGTAATTCTTGCGTAATTTCATAGCTGACGGATGGCGTAATCATTATTTTGGAGGTGTTATGATTTGTTTAGTCGTCTTACAGAGCCAACTTTAGTGATATACACACCGTGCACCAGCAGTGGATCACAACGCGCCACTCGATTAGCTTGGTAGCCCATGTATTAAAAAAAAAAGTGAGAAGAATTATAAATTACAGCAGGCATCATAATTAATTTTTGTGTTACTTTGATGTAACCGACTATTTTTTATGTTTCAGCATGGACTCAATGCGAAAACTGATGTTAAAATGCAAAAAGCTATGCTCTTTTAATTATTTCAGTCCCTCAGAATTGTGCTAAGAGTGAGTTTTGCCTGCCGTTTTTATATCATTAGTCATTTTCTAATGTGTGTCCAGCAGTATTTTTAGCTAATATCAGTACTCTGCGCTTACCGAAATACCTTTCTCCCGTCTTGATAGATGATCTTATAGCACCACAGTTTTCGGGTAAAAAGTATGAGTCAGAAAGTAAAAAGACATAAATTTAAGTACGTGTTACACCCAGTCTGAAGAAGAATTACCCCTAGATTCTCACAGTTTCTTGCTTTTGTGCTTTCAAGGAAGTCGATGGTTGCTGTATCTGTAAACAAATGAAATCATTGTACTTTAATTTGGCTGTAGTGAGACGTGCCAATCCTTTACGCAAATACAAAAATGCCTCCCTATACCTCTGTACGTCCTTTAGAAAAATATTCATATGTTCCCATTGTACTCGTACATGTTGTGTGACTTCTGTATAAACATTTCGTTTTATTTAATAACACGTCAAGTTTCTTAGGACCAAATTGAGGAGCAAATCTCCAAGGTCATGGAATGTGTCAGTACTGCAAATTACAACATAAAAGTAACAACAGATAAAAACCCGAAAAAAGTCAAGCCATAAGTCTGGCTGAACGCAATCATTAACACAACAAGAATTAGCTTAATTTTCCAAGGAACTCCTCGACAGAATAGGAATGACCCATGAGGAAACTCTTCAGTTTCGATTTGAAAGCTAAGATTTTTGAACTCTTGTGGTAGCTTATTGAAAATGGATGCAGCAGTATACTGCACACTTTTCTGCACAAGAGTTAAAGAAGTCCGATCTATATGCAGGTTTCATTTCTGCCGAGTATTAACTGAGTTACAACTGCTTATTCTTGCGAATAAGCTAATATTGTTAACAAGAAGTGACAGTAAGGAATATATATATATATATATATATATATATATATATATATATATATATATATATATATATATATATATATATATATATATATTGTGAGAGCCAGTGTCAGAATACCCAGAATTGTGAACAGGGGTCGACAAGAGGTTCGTGAACTTAAACCACTTATTTCCCGAACCACCCGTTTCTGAGCCAAAAACGTCTTTTAGAATGGGAAAAGTTACCTCAAATTATAATACCATTCGACATAAATGAATAAAAATAAGAAAAGTAGACTAATTTTCGGTCGAACGATCAGTTACTTCAGATACCGTTCGAATAGTAAAAATGGCAGCATTAAGTCTTTGAACAAGATCCTGAACGTGGCCTTTCCACGACAGTTTACTATCTATCTGAACACCTAGAAATTTGAACTGTTCAGTTTCACTAATCATATGCCCATTCTATGAAATTAAAACGTAAGGTTTTGTTGAATTTTGTGTTTGAAACTGCAAAACTGAGTCTTACTGTGATTTAGCGTTAGTTTATTTTCTACAAGCCATGAACTTATGTCATGAGCTGCACTGTTTGAAACCGAGCCAGTGTTGCACACAACATCCTTTACTACAAAACTAGTGTCATCAGCAAACAGAAACATTTTAGAGCTACCCATAATGCTAGAGGGCATATCATCTTGTATTGCATGTCGAATTATGGTAAAGGCAAAGTTGTGCGTTCTCGCCTGGACGGGACAATTAGGCCCGACCGACTGCAGTGTCATTCTCTGCCAATGCGTTATTGGATGCGTTATGGAGTGGCATGTGGCCAGCACACCGCAATCCCAGTCGTTTCCGGGTTTCTTGACCTTGAAACCGCTACTAGCCGAGTAGCTCCTCAGTTGGCCTCATTAGAGTGTGTGCACCCATACCAGTTCTCCCACGAGGAAATAATCCCCGGCTGCAGTGGGAATCGAACCCGGGTCCTCCACGTGGCATTCAGACGCATTCCAAGCTGAAGTGATTGCTGCATATGCAAACCATTGTTGTGGTGATTTTCCCATATCTGGACAGATCTGTTTCTCAGATAAAGAAGTGACAGACTTTCTTGACACACAGCCCAAACCGAGTAATTGGTATTGATGTTGAGATTATCATAAATCTGCTGCTTAAATTTTTCATAGTTTACTTTGCATATTGCTTCACGTTGTGTGTTACTTCCTGTAGGCTATGTAACCAACTGGCCCCGATGGGAATAACTTTGATTTATGCAACATAGCCTTCAGAGTTATATGAATCTATGGAGAACCTCCAATTACCAACATGTAATTAATTTTCAGTGGTGTGATGAAACCTCCTATCCTGGAACAAAGCTCCGCCATTTGCGCTAGTGACGAATGTTAGGAGTGTAGAGGGGTAACTTCTTTAAGGCTCGTCCATGAAGAAACCCCTGTGCATTTGCCCTATATCAGCTCTCACAACTGAATGCGAGTCATCAGCTGCTTCAGAGATCAGTCATACCCCTAGTGGAGCTACAGTGAAGTGCCAAAGAAACTGGTATAGGCATGCGTACTCAAATACAGAGATATGTAAACAGGCAGAATACGGCGCTGCGGTCGGCAACGCCTACATAAAACAACACGTGTCTGGCGCAGTTGTTAGATCGGCTACTGCTGCGACAATGACGGGTTATCAAGATTTAAGTGAGTTTGAACGTGGTGTCCTATCGGGGCACGAGCGATGGGACATGTCCGCGGTAGGGTGATGAAGTGGGAATTTTCCCGTACGACCATTTCACGAGTGTACCGTGAATATCAGGAATCCAGTAAAACATCAAATTTCCGACATCGCAGCGGCCGGGAAAAGATCCTGCAAGAACGGGACCAAGGACGACTGAAGAGAATCTTTTAACGCGACAGAAGTGCAACCCTTCCGCAAATTGCTGCAGATTTTATTATGGGCCATCAATAAGTGTCAGTGTACGAACCATTCAACGAAACATCATCGATATGGACTTGTGTACCCTTGATGACTGCACGATACAAAGCTTTATACCTCGCCTGGGTCCATCAACACCGACAATGGACTGTTGATGACTGGAAACATGTTGCCTGGTCGGACGAGTCTCGTTTCAAATTGTATCAAGCGGATGGACGTTTACGGGTATGGAGAATGAATCCATGGACCCTGCACGTCAGCATGGGGCTGTTAAAGCTGGTGGAAGCTCTGTAATGGTGTGGGCGTGTGGAGTTGGAGTGATATGGGACCCCTGATACGTCTAGATACGACAGTGACAGGTGACACGTATGTAAGCACCCTGTCTGATCACATGCATCCGTTCATGTCCATTATGCATTCCGACGGAATTGGGCAATTCCAGCAGCACAATGCGACACACCACACGTCCAGGATTGCTACAGAGTGTTTCCAGGAACACTCTTCTGAGCTTAAACACTTCCGCTGGCTACCAAAATCCCCAGACATGAACATTATTGAGCATATCTGGGATGCCTTGCAACGCCATGGTTCAAATGGTTCAAATGGCTCTGAGCACTATGCGACTTAACATCTGAAGTTATCAGCCCCCTAGACGTAGAACTACTTAAACCTAACTAATTTAAGAACATCACACACATCAATGCCCGAAGCAGGATTCGATCCTGCGACCGTAGCAGCAGCGCGGTTCCGGATTGAAGCACCTAGAACCGCTCGGCCACAACGGCCGGCGAAACGTCATGTTCAGAAGAGATCTCCACCTCCTCGTACTCTTACGGATCTGTGGACAGCCCTGCAGAATTCGTGGTGTCAATTCCCCCCAGCACTACTTCAGACATGTCGTGTTGCCGCACTTCTGCGTGCGCGCGGGGGTACTACACGATATTAGACAGGTGTACCAGTTTTTTGGCTCTTCAGTGTTCAGTGTATAAAGGAGCAAGAAAACCTGTCACGAGGAATCACGCAATGCGCCATCCACTGTTCGCCATATTTACGCTCACTGCTAGTATCGAAGCCAATACAGTCGTTCGAGGTTTATTTCTCACCTTTTCTGCCTCAATTTTTTCGGTATCTCTGTATTGTGAATACGCACATTGCCAGGCTATGCTTTTTATCCATGTTATTTTCCAGTGGCTTTGAGAGAGGATTTTAAGTAACAACTTTATAACCAATTTGCATTGAGTTGAAGTAATTTTTACAAAACACTGATCCTTATTACTGAAAGTTAAGACACTGTCCGCTGTCACTAACTTGTACCTCTGAACCTGGAATAGATACAGGCGTGCTGCTGTGAAATTTTGCATCTTTTGACTACCTGGGCCGGTGCGTCGACTCTTCTTGCAGCTTGAGCTACAGTATAGACCATTCCATTCTTAAATTTTGAAAATAACTGTGAAAAATCTACTTCTTTTTTCTTATCAAAAGCTGCTTCTTAGTCCCACTGTTAAGTAAGACAGGACGTCAGCCTTAGGATATCTACATGTGGGGTTGTAGTACATGTGGTACTGATAGTGCGACATCCCCAGCGGCTGTACCCTAATTATTCCTATTTTCAAATCGGACATCTTGTAATGCAAATCAAAATCAACCGAGAGGCCAACGCTCTGTCCAATTCGATGGTGTAATTTACCAGAGACTGCTGTACGATCTAATAGGCAAGTGATATATCACATGATTACTTTAGAACAATTCTTTCGCTCTCAGCGAGGGCTGGCGAAGCGCCTAGAGCCTGCCTGATACCGGGACGTAGGCAGCGTAGCAGCTACAGTCATCGGCGCCCGTGGCAAGATTTGAATTTTGCGCTCTGCAAGACTAATTTTCTAGGAAGAGACTCTCTCCGAGGGTAGCGCCGTTGGCAACCGTCCGCTTGGCCAGCTCCTAGCTGCAATGTTCATTGTTCTGTTATGAAAATTGCGCTAATGTTACCGTAGCACTGTTGTAACTTCTGCTGGCTGTCTCGTCTTCGTCTTTTAGTGTTTTTATTTTACATTAGGAACTTATGGTTGTCCTTTGAAATATTTTATTGCTCTACTGTGGACATCTACCCCCATGAACCATGGACCTTGCCGTTGGTGGGGAGGCTTGCGTGCCTCAGCGATATAGATGGCCGTACCGTAGGTGCAACCACAACGGAGGGGTATCTGTTGAGAGGCCAGACAAACGTGTGGTTCCTGAAGAGGGGCAGCAGCCTTTTCAGTAGTTGCAGGGGCAACAGTCTGGATGATTGACTGATCTGGCATTGCAACACTAACCAAAACGGCCTTGCTGTGCTGGTACTGCGAATGGCTGAAAGCAAGGGGAAACTACAGCCGTAATTTTTCCCGAGGGCATGCAGCTTTACTGTATGGTTAAAGATGATTGCGTCTTCTTGGGTAAAATATTCCGGAGGTAAAATAGTCCCCCATTCGGATGTCCGGGCGCGGACTACTCAAGAGGACGTCGTTATCAGGAAAAAGAAACCTGGCGTTCTACGGATCGGAGCGTGGAATGTCAGATCCCTTAATCGGGCAGGTAGGTTAGAAAATTTAAAAAGGGAAATGGATAAGTTGAAGTTAGATTTAGTGGGAATTAGTGAAGTTCGGTGGCAGGAGGAACAAGACTTTTGGTCAGGTGAATACAGGGTTATAAATACAAACTCAAATAGGGGTAATGCAGTAGTAGGTTTAATAATGAATAAAAAATAGAAGTGCGTGTAAGCTACTACCATCAGCATAGTGAACGCATTATTGTGGCCAAGATAGATACGAAGCCTACGCCTACTACAGTAGTACAAGTTTATATGCCAACTAGCTCTGCAGATGACGAAGAAATTGAAGAAATGTGTGATGAGATAAAAGAAATTATTCAGATAGTGAAGGAAGGCGAAAATGTAATAGTCATGGGTGACTGGAATTCGGTAGTAGGAAAAGGGAGAGAAGGAAACATAGTAGGTGAGTATGGATTGGGGGAGAGAAATGAAAGAGGAAGCTGTCTGGCAGAATTTTGCAAACAGCATAACTTAATCATAGCTAACAATTGGTTCAAGAATCATGAAAGAAGGTTGTATACATGGAAGAATCCTGGAGATACTAGAAGGTATCAGATAGATTATATAATGGTAAGACAGAGATTTAGGAACCAGGTTTTAAATTGTAAGACATTTCCATGGGCAGATGTGGACTCTGATCACAATCTATTGGTTATGAACTGTAGATTAAAACTGAAGAAAGTGCAAAAAGGTGGGAATTTAAGAGATGGGACCTGGATAAACTGACTAAACCAGAGGTTGTACAGAGTTTCAGGGAGAGCATAAGGAAACAATTGACAGGAATGGGGGAAAGAAATACAGTAGAAGAAGAATGGGTAGCTCTGAGGGATGAAGTAGTGAAGGCAGCAGAGGATCAAGTAGGCAAAAGGACGAGGGCTAGTAGAAATCCTTGGGTAACAGAAGAAATATTGAATTTAATTGATGAAAGGAGAAAATATAAAAACGCAGTACATGAAGCAGGCAAAAGGAAATACAAACGTTTCAAAAATGAGATCGACAGGAAGTGCAAAATGGCTTATCGGGGATGGCTAGAGGACAAATGTAAGGATGTAGAGGCTTATCTCACTAGGGGTAAGATAGATACTGCCAACAGGAAAAATAAAGAGACCTTTGGAGAAAAGAGAGCCACTTGTATGAATATCAAGAGCTCAGATGGAAACCCAGTTCTATGCAGAGAAGGGAAAGCAGAAAGGTGGAAGGAGTATATAGAGGGTCTATACAAGGGCGATGTACATGAGGACAATATTATGGAAATGGAAGAGGACGTAGATGAAGATGAAATGGGAGATACGATACTGCGTGAAGAGTTTGACAGAGCACTGAAAGACCTGAGTCGAAACAAGGCCCCGGGAGTAGACAACATTCCATTGGAACTACTGACGGCCTTGGGAGAGCCAGTCCTGACAAAACTCTACCATCTGGTGAGCAAGATGTATGAAACAGGCGAAATACCCTCAGACTTCAAGAAGAATATAATAATTCCAATCCCAAAGAAAGCAAGTGTTTACAGATGTGAAAATTACAGAACTATCAGTTTAATAACTCACAGCTGCAAAATACTAACGCGAATTCTTTACAGACGAATGGAATAACTGGTAGAAGCCGACCTCGGCGAAGATCAGTTTGGATTCCGTAGAAATAGTGGAACACGTGAGGCAATACTGACCCTACGACTTATCTTAGAAAATAGATTAAGGAAAGGCAAACCTACATTTCTAGCATTTGTGTACTTAGAGAAAGCTTTTGACAATGTTGACTGGAATACTCTCTTTCAAATTCTAAAGGTGGCAGGGGTAAAACACAGGGAACGAAAGGCTATTTACAATTTGTACAGAAACCAGATGGCAGTTATAAGAGTCGAGGGGCATGAAAGGGAAGCAGTGGTTGGGAAAGGAATGAGACAGGGTTGTAGCCTCTCCCCGATGTTATTCAATCTGTATATTGAGCAAGCAGTAAAGAAAGCAAAAGAAAAATTCGGAGTAGGTATTAAAGTCCATGGAGAAGAAATAAAAACTTTGAGGTTCGCCGGTGACATTGTAATTCTGTCAGAGACAGCAAAGGACTTGGAAGAGCAGTTGAACGGAATGGGCAGTGTCTTGAAAGGAGCATATAAGATGAACATCAACAAAAGCAAAACGAGGATAATGGAATGTAGTCGAATTAAGTCGGGTGATGCTGAGGGAATCAGATTAGGAAATGAGACAGTTAAAGTAGTAAAGGAGTTTTGCTATTTGGGGAGCAAAATAACTGATGATGATGGTCGAAGTAGAGAGGATATGAAATGTAGACTGGCAATAGCAAGGAAAGCGTTTCTGAAGAAGAAAAATTTGTTAACATCGAGTATAGATTTAAGTGTCAGGAAGTCGTTTCTGAAAGTATTTGTATGGAGTGTAGCCATGTATGGAAGTGAAACGTGGACGATAAATAGTTTGGACAAGAAGAGAATAGAAGCTTTAGAAATGTGGTGCTACAGAAGAATACTGAAGATTAGATGGGTAGATCACATAACTAATGAGGAGATATTGAATAGAATTGGGGAGAAGAGGAGTTTGTGGCACAACTTGACAAGAAGAAGGGACCGGTTGGTAGGACATGTTCTGAGGGATCAAGGGATCACAAATTTAGCATTGAGGGCAGCGTGGAGGGTAAAAATCGTAGAGGGAGACCAAGAGATGAATACACTAAGCAGATTCAGAAGGATGTAGGTTGCAGTAAGTACTGGGAGATGAAGAAGCGTGCACAGGATAGAGTAGCATGGAGAGCTGCATCAAACCAGTCTCAGGACTGAAGACAACAACAACAACAACAACAACCGTGGACATTGCGATTATGTTAATATGGCCCTTTTGTAACTACTGTTGACTGTACGGTCTTTGCTGTCCAAAGCCAAAAATAAGTAAAAGGTACGATGCTAGACGTAGGCACCCTGCTAGATTTACAACTAGCCTATCTTTCGCTCTCAAACGCCTGATGTCAGACAGCACCCCAGCTGCCGCACACTTTCGACGTATTCTTCCTTTCGTTTGCTGGTTCCAGCAGTTAATCTGTCTACAAGGGTTTTCCCTTTAAGCCTCTGATTATCGACAATAACTAACCTCACGTAACGCTATAGAACGACACTGCCACCGCAACTTCCCACCTACCTGCGCTCACCCGATTCTAAAAAGCCGGATGACAATTTCGAACTTGTATAGGTTGGAATGCCTATGCAGGCTACTAAACTGCAGTCTCAATTCTAAGCTAACTATAGGCTAAAGCGCCCCAGTATTCAGGAGATTACACAGGACTGAAAAAAATATTTTTTTAAAGTTGTTTGAAATTTGATAACTGACTTTTATGTACTTTTCAGCACTGATTTCAAAAATGCAATCCATTTTTTTCTACCACGTCGGGTTTTCTCACAGGAAAGGGAGTATTTTTGGGTATTATAACAAAACTTAAGCAATCTATCACATTTTTTCCAACGTTATAAAATTTTATTTTGTTTATAAATCATGTTCTAAACTACATTTACAGTACACTTCCATTTCTCTTTAAGCTCATAAGTCCTTATAATAACGCTCTCACTTTTTGTCGAAGTTTCTTTTATTGCTTTTCCGGCTGTGGACTCGTTGAGGATCATCTCTTTTTATCATCCAGCAGTAGTCCGCTATCATGTTGACGTTCCATCTTCCTTGATATCTTCTTCCCATTTCTTTGATGTCTTGGTGGAATGTTTCGCCCTGCTCTTCACTTACATCACCAAGGTTTGCAGGGAAGTAGTCGAGATGTGAGTGGAGAAAATGAACTTTAATGCTCATGTCACAGCCCAGCTTCTTAAAGTTGTTGAGCATGTCTGCGACGATTGTGTTGTAGTTTGGATCTCTTTTGTTTCCTAGGAAACTGGTAACAACTAATTTAAAAGATCTCCATGCTGCGTTTTCTTTTGTTTCCATTTTGTCCACAGAGTTGGGATCTGCCATTGATTTTCTAATGTCTGGTCCGACAAAGATTCCTTCCTTTAGCTTTGCCTCGGACAAACCAGGAAACTGCCCACAAAGATATGTGAAACACTGCCCTTCTTTTGGCAATGCCTTAACAAATTGTTTTATCAGCCCCAACTTAATTTGAAGTGGTGGAAGTAACACCTTTTTGGAATCCACAAGGTTTTTCCTCTCAACTTTTTTAACCGCTACCTGTAAGGTTTGTCTCAAGGGCCAAGCTTTTTTTATGTAGTGTTGCTTTCTGTCTCTACAGTTCCATTCACAGAGAAAGCAAGGGAACTTTGTATAGCCACTTTGTTGACCAAGCAGCATTGAAATCACTTTTAAATCACCACATAGTGTTCATTTGTGGTCTGAATAGCAGAGTCTGCTTAAAACCAGTTCAGTGTTTTCGTAACATTCTTTTAAGTGAACCGAGTGTCCAACTGGTATAGAAGCATACTTATTGCCATTGTGTAGAAGTACAGCTTTAAGGCTTCTTTTTGAAGAATCAATAAAAAGTCTCCATTCATCAGGAGCATATTCTATTTTGAAACGTGCCGTAAGTCCAGGAACATCACTGCAAAACACCAGGTCGCCTTCTTGAGGGAAGAAAGATACAAACTCCTTTTCCCTCGATCGATACCAAGGAAAGGAAGTACCCGGAGCCAACATGTGTTTATCTTTCACTCTAGATCCCAAAACCTCTGCCGATTCTTTAGAAAGGCCTAGGTGTCTAACTAAATCATTCAGTTCAGATTGTGAGAATGGAATGGGATAGGTTGTGCCAGGATAGTAGCAATCTCTGTAGTCCTCACTATCACCTTGCTGAACCAATGGCTCGTGATCATCTATATCATCCAAAGAATCTGGAGGAGAGAGTATTGGTACTTCAGGTCCATGAGGAACAGGGCGAATGGCTCATTGAATGTTAGTGTAAGAAATATCCTTTTTGTTTTTAAAATTGAAACCTCGTACGTTGCAAGAACAAAAGTAGCAGTCATCACTATGATTTTTGGGCTCCCTCCAAACCATTGGTATTTCAAAACGTAAGGGCTGCTTTTCACGTTGAAACCATTGCCTCAGTTCTTCAACACACACTGAACAAACTTCGTGTGGGGCCCAAGGCTTATCTCGAATGCCTAACTTTATACCAAAATAGGCGAAATATACTTTTGCAACAAAATCGGAAATGTTTCTTTGTTGATTTTTAACGGTATAGTTACCACAAATGTAGCAGAAGAAATCTGGCGAGTTTATGCATCCTATGCTAGCCATTGTCCATTGTCCATGAACTTCGCAGCACAAGAAAACAGTCACTACTTCAAAGCACTAGTAACAACAACACGTGAACAGCCACAGAGTGAAGAGGTACTGTGAACTGCTTGGTGATGGCGGGGGAAGGGGCAGCGTGATAGACCGGCACTGACATGAAAATAGTGCTGGTTTCTCCTAATTACTCTTTATTTTACGTATATATAGTATAAAAACGGCTAAATAACAGTTTATGGAGAGCCCAAAAACCAAAATTCAAACTCACCAGAATGCTGAAATATCGAAAAAAGCTAAAACTAGACAAGCAGTTTGCGAAATAGCTGTACGTGATGGAAATTTTTCACTATTTTTCCCGAAAGCAGCGCTGAAAACACTATAAAAATCACTTTAAAAATTTGAAACAATTTTTATGTCCACACCTGTGTTATCAGAGTAGCAGTATAGAATGAATCTTGAACAAAAGGTAGACAATCAGGTTAACTTTTTGCGAGTCAGGGTATTTTTGTACCACTTACCGCTTTTGTTTCAAATGGCTGCTACCCCGCCTATTTGCATTATTTTGTACTAAAAGTAAGTTTCATTACTTCTGTGATTTCTAGCTAGTTGCCTTTCCAACCTCCTACAAGCTCTTAGGCTTGTTACTAATTTTTTAAAATTGCGTTGGCTGTGAAGAGAGCTTCTGGCAACAGTGATTTAAGTTGAACAATGACAGGCCCATACTAATATCTTGATACTTCAAATTAAACCTGCAGTACTGAATTAACAGTATTTATTTTTACTTATAACACGTGATTACCTTCTGGCACGATCAAAATTTACCCAGAGCATTAGAGATAGGAAAAATTCTTTGTTTTGTAAGACTGGTCAAAAGTTATCCTGAATGGCAGTACAACTTTGCAACAGCATTAAAACTGAAATTAGTATACATTTTCACTTTTCCAAGCACTCAGGCTCTAAAGATATAAAATGTTACATTGTCTGTTGCTGTGTGTAATTTATTTTGTGTCCAGTATTTTCAAAAAATGGTAAAAACTCGTACGAAGTTAGCCCGACTTACTGTACTGGAATACTAGTTTGTTGAATTTTCTACAGTTTTGAGCGTTACTTGGCGTTTGCTTTTTAATCTTTAGTATGTGAAGCACTACGTCTGGAATCACTGGGCACAGGGTTGTCTTTTAGGTTTTCTCACAGCTCGAAGATCTAGTGGCCTGCGTCTTCTCGTTGTCGGCACACCAGCAGCAGCGTCACTCGGAATCCTTCTAATGTTAAGAAACCCGACAACAACCGGGAGAGCGATGTGCTGACCACCTGCTCTTTCATACTGTACTCAGTGACGCTATTGGCAGAGCATATTACGAAGATCGGTCGGGCCCGATTGTCCAATCTAGAACCAGAACGCGAAACTCTTGATCTGTGTTCTAGTAAGTGACTTTTAACTGTCTCTTGGATAGCAAGAAGTACAGATATTCTTGCACGACACAGAATCATGTTTAAGTGCAGGTAAGGAATAGTTTCAAAGTCTTGAACCAATTATACTGCCGCGTTTGTAAAGGTTATCAGCCGTACAGAACCCACTTCTGTCGAACTGCGTGAGAATGCGAGCCGCTCCTGTTCTCAGTGAATGTCTTTGCGTGATTGTTTGCTATGTAACCCTGCCACGAAATTGCAGCCAATTATCATCGAAAGCAATTGAAACCGTTCTCGTCTAAGCTTTGCTCATGTTCGCCTCTCCTCGTCTACACGCGCATTACCGACTTATGGTAGGTGATCTACAATTCAGTTTTCCTTTTGTTATCAGTTTTAACACCCAAAAGGAAATTTTCACTCTGCAACGGAGTGTGCGCTGATATGAAACTCCCTGGTAGATTAAAGTTGTGTACCGGACCGAAACTCGAACTCAGGACCTTTGCCTTTCTCGGACAAGTGCTCTGCCGATTAAACTACGAAGCACGACACACGACTCGTCCTCATATTTTAACTTCTGCCACACACAGTTCTAATCTGCCAGGAAGTTTCAGTTTTAGCACCGTTTGTGGCGCACCTTCACAACAAGAACAGCACCTGTTTTATCTTCGCTCATTATTAGACGGTAAATTTAAGCAAATTTATACTATTTCGCGTATTCGAGAAGGCGACACGTGTAACATTCACAGCTCATGGCCTCCGTCTGTCTGAACCCCGTTCACGCTCTCAGTTGTGGCGTTCGGCGCTTGGCTGTTCTTTTCTTGGAACCTAGCCATTTTGGCACTGTTCATTCCCACAGATTTAGCCCAGTATCGTTGGGAATAATGTAGCCATCTTTTTACAATTTGTTGTAAGGTGTGCTTCTGAGATCCTTTTATAATTTTTGTAATTTTTTCTTTTAAAATTTTAACTGTTCCCCACCGCTTCTACTAGTCAGCGGTCTTGCTCGAAACGCTCTCCCACCTGGACGTCCTAAGGATGCTACAACAAAGACAGGCTTCTGTTTCCTTGCATTATGCAATCCGTTGTCGTCGAAATACATTTCAGAAAAATTATCATGTCCTCCGAGACAATACACGATCTTTACAATGCGAGCTTGTTTGCATGGGTACACTGACAGAAGTATGATATCATGCCGTGAAAGACACTGATGTATGGCTCAAAGACACAGGTGTACGAAAGACGTTCGTTGAAATACATCATCATGGTGAAAGACAAAGGTCGGTATGTGCCTCAAGAAGCTAGATATTATGCGCACTCCTGTGGTCTGGGTTAATCTGGACAGATGTATGAGACAAGAGGCAGCATTTGAAGCAAGGCAGTTACTCTCACTACCCCACTACTGGCTTGTGTTCCATCTCTAACGACCTCATCGTGGGAGATGGCGCATTCGTTGGGAAAATGGACCCACATTGGGGAGCAGCAGCGTTCAAATCCCTGTCTAACCATCCAGATTTGGGATTACTGAAGATTCTTAAATCTAGGTATAGTTCATTTGAAACAGGAATGGCCTAATTCCTTTCACGTACCAGTCCAGTCTGATTTGTGCTCTGGGGATAATGATCGCACCATCGACGGGGCGTTAAATCCTAAATGTTCAAATGCGTGTGAAATCTTATGGGACTTAACTGCTAAGGTCATCAGTCCCTAAGCATACACACTACTTAACCTAAATTATCCTAAGGACAAACACACATACCCATGCCCGAGGGAGGACTCGAACCTCCGCCGGGACCGTTAAATCCTAATTTTCTTCCTTTATTTCTAGTGACCCCTTCGCCGACATTGTGTTGAACGCTAATATTCCTTTCTTTTTAAAACGATATAACAAGTGTTCCGAAGGATGCCGGAATCCGCAGTCATGGGTTAGCTTGACACTCAGGTGGTTGACACAGAAACGTGAGTATGAACTGGCAGATGATCGAAGAATCACGCTGATAGCTCGCATAGTAAAATTTTATTAATTACTGTCCTAGCAGATTATATATAAATATTCACTATTTTTCTGCACCAACTTTGTATACAACCGGAATGATATTCACCACGTGGTGTAGTCAACAGTGCTCTCTGCAGCGCACTTTAGATGGACTACATATACACTACTAGCCATTAAAATTGCTACACCACGAAGATGAGGTGCTACAGACGCGAAATTTAACCGACAGGAAGAAGATCCTGTGATATGCAAATGATTAGCTTTTCAGAGCATTCACGCAAGATCGGCGCCGGTGGCGACACCTACAACGTGCTGACATGAGGAAAGTTTCCAACCGATTTCTCATACACAAACAGCAGTTGATCGGCGTTGCCTGGTGAAACGTTGTTGTGATGCCTCGTGTAAGGAGGAGAAATGTGTACCATCACGTTTCCGACTTTGATAAAGGTCGGATTGCGGTTTATCGCATCGCGACATTGCTGCTCGCGTTGGTCGAGATCCAATGACTGTTAGCAGAATATGGAATCGGTGGGTTCAGGAGGGTAATACGGAACGCCGTGCTGGATCCCAACGGCCTCGTATCACTAGCAGTCGAGATGACAGGCATCTTATCCACACGGCTGTAACGGATTGTGCAGCCACGTCTCGATCCCTGAGTCAACAGATGGGGACGTTTGCAAGACAACAACCATCTGCACGAACAGTTCGACGATGTTTGCAGCAGCACGGACTATCAGCTCGAAGACCACGGCTGCGGTTACCCTTGACGCTGCATCACAGACAGGAGCGCCTGCCATGGTGTACTCAACGACGAACCTGGATGCACGACTGGCAAAACGTCATTTTTTCGGATGAATCCAGGTTCTGTTTACAGCATCATGATGGTCGCGTCCGAGTTTGGCGACATCGCGCTGATCACACAATGGAAGCGTGTATTCGTCGTCGCCATACTGGCGTATCACCCGGCGTGATGGAATGGGGTGCCATTGGTTACACGTCTCGGTCACCTCTTGTTTGCATTGATGGCGCTGGACATTCCATTTCAGATGTGTTACGACCCGTGGCTCTACCCTTCATTCGATCCCTGCGAAACCTTACATTTCAGCAGGATAATGCACGACCGAATGTTGCAGGTCCTGTACGGGCCTTTCTCGATATAGAAAATGTTCTACTGCTGCCCTGCCAGCACATTCTCCAGATCTCTCACGAATTGAAAACGTCTGCCCAATGGTGGCCGAGCAACAATACGCCAGTCACTACTCTTGATGAACTGTGGCATCGCGTTGAAGCTGCATGGGCAGCTGTACATGTACACGCCATCCAAGCTCTGTTTGACTCAATGCCCATGCGTATCAATGCCGTTATTACGGCCAGAGGTGGTTGTTCTGGGTACTGATTTCTCAGGATCTATGCACCAAAATTGCATGAAAATGTAATCACATGTCAATTCTAGTATAATATATTTGTCCAATGAATACCCCTTTATCATCTGCATTTCTTCTTGGTGTAGCAATTTTAATGGCCAGTAGTGTGTAATATACTGAAAACAACTGGAAAAGTTGAAACTCAATCGATGTTTTCCGGAAGTACCTATGCTGGATGAAACAAGTGCTCTGCACAAGACAGACAAAAATGAATATCTGATTACAGGAAACATAGCTCTACTAATAATAAAAGCGATTACAATGTGGTTTCAATGTTCACCTGTGCGTATTCACGTGTGCTGTTGGGATACTGGTGGGGAATATATACTCTGCATATCGATTTGTCTTACATTTATGGTAATGGAATGGGCAAGGTCATCAGTGGCATTTACTTACTACGTCACGGTACTCCTGTGTCATCTCTGCGCCGCTGTTTTGCGGAGTACCGACAAACCGACAAACATACACGTATTGGCAATAATACTGGCTTCTGGCAACAAGTCAAGATTACGTAACACACAGCATGGCGATCAGGCACTTCCTTTGAATCTTTCCTCGTTCTTATGTCCTTTCCTCCCATTCCAGAATATAGAGACTATATTTTTAGTCTGCTCAGTGAATTTATTGCATAAATCAGTATTTTTCACACTCGTGCCGAGACAAACTACGATATAGTCCTCCCAGAAGAAACGTGAACACCGATTCCAGCAAATGCTTTCTGTGCGTTTAATGATGTTTATAGTTGAAATCCATTCAAAACCTGAAAGTTGATCAGCGAACAGTAGAGAGATGCGTACAGGGAGTCAGTAAGAGAAATAAACAAATGGCTTAGGGGACAGGCTATAGTGGAAGACGCAGTTATGACAACAATGGAAATGAACTGAAGGTGGCCGACGGATGCAACCAGACGAATGGGTGGTAAGTGGACCAAGGCACTTGTCTGCTAAGATTCGAAGACGTAAGGAAAGACCGAGACACCGCTCGGGATTAGCCGAGCGGTCTTAGGCGCTGCAGTCATGGACTGTGCGGCTGGTTCTGGCGAAGGTTCGAGTCCTCCCTCGGGCATGGGTGTGTGTGTTTGTTCTTAGGATAATTTAGGTTAAGTAGTGTGTAAGCTTCGGGACTGATGACCTTAGCAGTTAAGTCCCGTAAGATTTCACACACAGTTGAACATTTGAAAGACCGAGACAACGACTAAATGGAAGATCGGCAGATGGTGTTCATCTTGTAGTGAAGGCCAAATATATGAAAATGACGATTATGGCTATGCATGTCAAATGCACATTCATTTCGCTAAAAAAGACTGTTTGAAAGTTTCTATCAATTTCCTCTAGCACCTCTGAATAAAAATAAATTGCGGGAGCAGCATTGATAAACAGAAGTTTGGAGGAGGGTTTCATCTTGTAGCGAACGCCAAATATCTGAAAATAACGATTATGGATACTTATGTTAAATGCTCGTTCATTTCTGTAAAAATGACTGTTTGAAAAATTCTACCAAATTCCTCCAGCTTCTCTGAATAAAAATAGATTAGTTCGAATTCTTTTCTGTTCATCGCATTATGAAAGTCTTCATACCAGCTGCTATTTGACGTTCCCTCTTCTTCTCTCTTCTGAAGCTCACTTACGTACACTTTTCAGCTATCTATTTTCGTCCACCCTTTCGATGTGTTCAATTGCCAATTGGACCCACTCCTATGTATTCTGTTAAGGTGTCATTTCGCAAATGCATCATACAGATGTTCCAAGGGAGGGCCTCGTCGCTGGCAGTGAGGTTCAATTCTGGCATTACTTGCTGAAACAAATGTGCTGTGTGGACATTATATCCTGTTTGAGCACTCTGCTCTAATAGACGGATAATTTAGCTTTCCTGAGACGCTTTATCATGTGCTGGATTTTTCAGCCCTCCGTAAAGTCATTTCATTTTTGATAATGAAAAAACACAAAACTGCTAACGTCATATAGTTCGACTAAACTAAATGCATCCTCAGTGAGCCGGCCGCGGTGGTCTAGCGGTTCTAGGCGCTCAGTCCGGAGCCGCGCGACTGCTACGGTCGCAGGTTCGAATCCTGCCTCGGGCATGGTTGTGTATGATGTCCTTAGGTTACTTAGGTTTAAGTAGTTCTAAGTTCTAGGGGACTGATGACCACAGATGTTGAGCCCCATAGTGCTCAGAGCCATTTGAACCATTTGAGCCATCCTCGGTGAGACAATGATGCATTCAGAAACAACGTGAAGCTCAGAGTGCCTTTTTCCCTTCTCCTTCAGTATTCCTTCTCGACCAAGGAAATAATGATGACAATATAGGCAGTATTTAGTGCGTTGTTGGTCAGGCTGCTCTGTATATACACTCCTGGAAATTGAAATAAGAACACCGTGAATTCATTGTCCCAGGAAGGGGAAACTTTATTGACACATTCCTGGGGTCAGATACATCACATGATCACACTGACAGAACCACAGGCACATAGACACAGGCAACAGAGCATGCACAATGTCGGCACTAGTACAGTGTATATCCACCTTTCGCAGCAATGCAGGCTGCTATTCTCCCATGGAGACGATCGTAGAGATGCTGGATGTAGTCCTGTGGAACGGCTTGCCATGCCATTTCTACCTGGCACCTCAGTTGGACCAGCGTTCGTGCTGGACGTGCAGACCGCGTGAGACGACGCTTCATCCAGTCCCAAACATGCCCAATGGGGGACAGATCCGGAGATCTTGCTGGCCAGGGTAGTTGACTTACACCTTCTAGAGCACGTTGGGTGGCACGGGATACATGCGGACGTGCATTGTCCTGTTGGAACAGCAAGTTCCCTTGCCGGTCTAGGAATGGTAGAACGATGGGTTCGATGACGGTTTGGATGTACCGTGCACTATTCAGTGTCCCCTCGACGATCACCAGTGGTGTACGGCCAGTGTAGGAGATCGCTCCCCACACCATGATGCCGGGTGTTGGCCCTGTGTGCCTCGGTCGTATGCAGTCCTGATTGTGGCGCTCACCTGCACGGCGCCAAACACGCATACGACCATCATTGGCACCAAGGCAGAAGCGACTCTCATCGCTGAAGACGACACGTCTCCATTCGTCCCTCCCTTCACGCCTGTCGCGACACCACTGGAGGCGGGCTGCACGATGTTGGGGCGTGAGCGGAAGACGGCCTAACGGTGTGCGGGACCGTAGCCCAGCTTCATGGAGACGGTTGCGAATGGTCCTCGCCGATACCCCAGGAGCAACAGTGTCCCTAATTTGCTGGGAAGTGGCGGTGCGGTCCCCTACGGCACTGCGTAGGATCCTACAGTCTTGGCGTGCATCCGTGCGTCGCTGCGGTCCGGTCCCAGGTCGACGGGCACGTGCACCTTCCGCCGACCACTGGCGACAACATCGATGTACTGAGGAGACCTCACGCCCCACGTGTTGAGCAATTCGGCGGTACGTCCACCCGGCCTCCCGCATGCCCACTATACGCCCTCGCTCAAAGTCCGTCAACTGCACATACGGTTCACGTCCACGCTGTCGCGGCATGCTACCAGTGTTAAAGACTGCGATGGAGCTCCGTATGCCACGGCAAACTGGCTGACACTGACGGCGGCGGTGCACAAATGCTGCGCAGCTAGCGCCATTCGACGGCCAACACCGCGGTTCCTGGTGTCTCCGCTGTGCCGTGCGTGTGATCATTGCTTGTACAGCCCTCTCGCAGTGTCCGGAGCAAGTATGGTGGGTCTGACACACCGGTGTCAATGTGTTCTTTTTTCCATTTCCAGGAGTGTATTTTTCTACCTTATCAGTTTTCCACTTGCAAGACAATTATCAGACAACAATGTTGTTAATTGATGATGACGTTGCAAACCTAAAACCGCTTAACAACAAAAATAAATACAATAGAATTTTATAATAAAAAGATTAAAGATTCACTTAAACAGTAAACTTTAGCCTGTTTGCCCGTTAGAAGGTTAAAAAATGATAGTCAGGTTGTTACAGAGTTATTTCAGTGAGAAAACTAAACGTTTCTGTATTGAATGTGAACGTGTTCTATAGCAAAAAGGTTAATGCCCTTCTGAATTGCTACATTTATAATGTTATGGTTTGTTTTAGTTCCATCGACCCAGTCCGGTATGACAACAGAAGACAACAAAATGAAAGTCGTATATTTAAATTCTTTGTTTAAAAATTCATTAACGCAGGAAGGTCGTACAGACATACCGTTATTTGAACGCCGCACAGACTTCCGGATGGAGGATATTGAAACAGATGTCCCTAGTGTTGAGAAACAACTGAAACAGTTGAAAACAAATAAGTCGCCATGTCCAGATGGAACTCCTATTCGGTTTTATGGAGAGTATTCCTCAGCACTGGCCCCTTACTTAACTTCCATTTATCGTAAAACTCCCGCCCACTGCAAAGTCCAAGCTAATGGAAAAAAGCGCAGGTGACTCCAGCTGATAACAACAGACCCGCAAAGTCACAGGCCAATATCCTTAACCTTAGTTTACTGCAGAATTCTTGAGCATATTCTAAGTTCGAATGTAATAAATTTCCTCGAAGTGAAAAAGCTTCTGTACGCAGGTCAGCACAGATTTGAAAAGCATCGCACATGCGAATCTTAGCTTGCCCTTGCCGCACACGATACCCTGGTAACGGTGGATGAAGGGGCAACAGACAGATTCCATATTCCTACATTTTCAGAAAGCATTTGGCATCACATCCCACTGCAGACTGTTAACGGAAGTCAGAGAATACGGAATAGGTTCCCAGATATGCGAGTGGCTCCAGGACTTCTCAAGTAGTAGAACCCAGTACGTTGTCCTGGTCGGCGAGTGGTCACCAGAGGCAATGGTATCAAGGGTACCTTCAGTAGTGCCCCACGGAAATGTGATGGGATTGCTCTTGTTCTTTATATACATAAATAATATGATGGGTACGGTGAGCAACTATCAGCGGCTTTTCACTGATTACACTCTAGAGAACAAGTTTACTTAGAATTTCTATTTGGCGTGATGAATGGTATCTTGCAGAAAAATATAAGTTAATGCAATTGAATAAGGATAACAACACTGTATTTTTCGCATACAGTACTGGTGGTGTAGTGCTCCAGAAAGTCACGACGACTAAATATCTTAAAAGTAACGTTCCAAAGCGATATTTGATGGAACGAGAGTAATGTCGGTAGTAGGGAAAGCGAATGGTAAACTTTATTGGGAGAATACTAGGAGAGTTTGGTACATCTAGGAGCCTAGTGCGATCCATTTTTGAGTATTGCTCGAGTGTTTGGAATTCGTAATAGGTCGGATTAAAGGAAGACATTAAGCAACCGAGAGGCATGCTGCTTGATTTGTCACCGGCAAGTTCGATCAAGACGTGAGTGTTACGGAAATGCTTCGTGAACTCAAATGGGAATACCTAAAGGGAAGCCGGCCGGAGTGGCCGTGCGGTTCTAGGCGCTGCAGTCTGGAGCCGAGCGACCGCTACGGTCGCAGGTTCGAATCCTGCCTTGGGCATGGATGTGTGTGATGTCCTTAGGTTAGTTAGGTTTAATTAGTTCTAAGTTCTAGGCGACTGATGACCTCAGAAGTTAAGTCGCATAGTGCTCAGAGCCATTTGAACCTAAAGGGAAGACGATGTTGTTTTCACGAAACACTACTGAGAACATTTAGAGCACCGTCATCTGAGGAAGAGTGAAGAGCTGTTTTACTGTCGCCAATGTGCATTTCAGGTAAGGATCACGAAAACAAGATAAGATTAATTAGGGCTCATGCGGAGACATATAGACAGTCGTTTTCCCTCACGTCATTTGTGAGTAGGGGTTGGGTTGATCTGGTGAAAGAGAGCAAACAGCGAGGTCATCAGTCTCGTTGGATTAGAGAAGGACGGGGAAGGACGTCGGCCGTGCCCTTTTAAAGGAACCATCCCGCCATTTGCCTGAAGCGATTTAGGAAAATCACGGAAAATCTAAATCAGGATGGCCAGGCGCGGGATTGAATCGTCGTCCTCCCCAATGCGAGTCCAGTGTGTTAACCACTGCGCCACCTCGCTCGGTTTTGTGAGTGGAACAGGAAAGGGAATGACTAGTAGCGGTACAAGGTACCCCCTGCCATGCACCGCATGGTGACTTGCGGAACACGTATATAAAAATAGATGTAGTTGTAGATCTTTAGAGATAGGAAACATGAAATAACTAATCATCATACAACATAAGGTACATATCGTTGGTACCACACCATATCTGAAACCAATTGTATCAGAACGCGTCTGAGTATTCAGCTACAAGCGTGACCCGCGAATTTCTGTAAGAAATGTACGGAATGAACCAGAACTCAGCTGATAAACATTCAGAGGCTCTTCAGGAATGTCTTCTGAGCATTTTGGCTTAAGGGACCCGGGATCTCCAGCGGCTCGTTGCAGAGTTATCGCTTTTCATTTGGTTCCTTGCGCGAATTAACTTTGTATCTGTACTGCACTGAAAATAGCACTCAGCAGTGTGTCTTGTCTGGAAACAAAATTGTTACACTTACTCACGGCACTTGATCCCTGCCACAGAAAAGCCTTCATCACTCTTGGTCCTTAAGCTTGCATTCAGTACTGCTCGGTCCTGTCTCAGGTTATCCCGATAGTGTTAACTGTACGTTTACAGTGATACACAGCTGTACGGATATAGGTTTCCTGAAGAAGTATCGACCGACTTGCACTCTGTGCATGGGTTCACTGAATGCAGTGGAAGAGTGACACGACGACGCTAAGCTCAGCTGTTCCCGCAGCGACTGCAATTACATGACAGTGGTTTTGCATCTGTACACAGGCTCCCACGAGCAACCGGATCCTTTCGTGTTACTACGTTTTGGCGATTACGTATTACAAGATTTTTCACTTTTGTAATAGTCTTTTCGCAGAAATAAACATAATTCTGATACAAATCCGAATAGACCATAATTACGTTACTACTGTGTAACGAGCCATCGTAGACGAGAGGTCCTTTATACAAAAATACTTAGAAAATATCTCTGGACAACCTCAGAAATTTTGTCGGTAGAGTTATGATTCACCCTGTACATAGTGCGTCGTAGAAAAATACAGTGGTGAGATAGCATTTGCGATGCTGATATAAGCCTGTAAGGCAGTTACCAGCAGGTTGCCTGAATGCTTGAAACAGAACTTGAGTGTTAAGGCACTTACGTCATCTACGGGCTTTCCCATACGGGCTTATATCAACAACGTGAATGCAACCTCGCAACAGAATTGTTCGGCGTGGCATGTGCACTGTCCACTCGCATTAATGCGACCATTTGTCAAAAGCGTGAATAATCACCTTTTGCAGCACTTACCGCTGCGAGACGTGCAGAAAGAGTGTCAGTGAGGCTCTGGAAGGTACCGCCACGGATGTGGAGCCATGCCGATTCCGGTGCTGTCGCCAGCTGTGCTAGATTTCTCGATTGAGGACCCACAGCACGAACAGCTCTATCGAGCTTGTCCCACAGGCTCTCCACTGAGTTTTAATTCGGGGAGTTTGGTGCCCAACGGAGTACGGTAAACTTGTCCTCGAGCGATTCGAACCACACACGAAGCCTGCGAGCTGTGTTCTGCTGATTCGTGCCATCGTGCCGAGGAAAACCAACTGCATGTAGGGGTAGACGTAGTCCACAAAGATAGACACATACTTGTGTCGATCCATTGTGCCTTCCAGAATGACGAGAGTCTCCCTGGAATGCCACGAAAACTTTCCCCGGATCATAACGCTCCCTCGCCCGGCCTGGACCCTTCCGACGATTCTTGCAGGGTATCGGTAATCAGTCCGATAGAACACAAAACGTGATTCATCTGGAAAAGCAGTCTGCAGCTACTCTGTGGACGTCCAGCTGTGGTACCGGCGTACAAATTCCAGCGTTAGTCGCCGATGAACAGCTGTCAGCTTGGCTGCCTGAACGAGGTGATTGCTGCGGAGTCCCACTCGCAGCAACGTTCTCTGAACGATCGTTGACGAGACGCTGTTGGTAGCTCCTCGGTTCATCTGGGCGGTCTGGTGCTCTGCAGTTGCTCTTCTCTTTGCCCTTACACATCTCTGCAGACGTCGTTCACCCCAGTCATCTAAGGTCCATAGTGCGCCACGTACGAGGGGGAAGCCAAAAATAACCGGAATTTCTCTCTAGAAAGCATATACTTTATTGTTTTCAAATACAACCTTAATCTCCTTCGGAGTACTCTCCATTAGCATTAATACACTTGTCCAAACGTTCGTTCCTGATTTCGAAGCACCTTTTAAATTCGTCCTCTTTGATACCTGCTAGCACTTTCACGATATTGCGTTTTACGTCTTCCGCATCCGCAAAACGCTTCTCTCTGAAGTCTCTTTTCATCCTCGGGAATAGGAAGAAGTCCGAGGATGCTAAATCTGGCGAATAGGGCGCGTGGGTCAAGGTCGTCTTCGTTGAGGCCAAAAACTGGCGAACGCTGAGAGCCGTGTGCGCGGGAGCGTTGTCGTGATGCAGGCACCACACGCCAGAATCCCACAAAGCCGGACGTTCTCGCGACAAACTTTTGCGAAGCCGTTTCATAACCTCCAAATAGAATTGTTGGTTTACTGTCTGGTTTTCAGGGACAAATTCAGAGTGTATGATCCCTCTGATGTCAAAAAAACAGATCAACATCGTTTTCACATTCGATTTCAAGTGTCGAGCTTTTTTTGGTCGAGGTGAGCCATGTGACTTGCATTGTGATGACTGTTGTTTACTTTCTGGATCGTACCCATAGCACGATGACTCATCACCTGTAATGATTTTGTTGAAAAAATGTGGATCAGCTTTGAACACGTTCTTCATTTCGAGGCAAGCTTGAACGCAACGATCCCTTTGATCTCCGGTAAGAAGCTTCGCCACGAATTTTGCTCCCACTCTTCGCATCCCCAAATCGATGGTCAAGATGCGCTGAACTGAGCTCAAGGACAACCCGGACAAGTTCTTGGGTTGGTCGATTGTCCTGCATCGATCTTCACTGATGAGATCACGGATTTTGTCGATGATGTCTTCGCTTCGAGCAGTTGAAAGTCGACCGGAACGGGGCTGATTTTCAACCACCATTTCTCCCTTTCTAAACCGAGAAAACCATTCGTACACTTGCGTTTTATTAAGAGCTTGGTCTCTGTAGGCTGGCTGAATCATCGCAACAGTTTCTGCTGCGTTCTTGCCGAGCAAGAAACAAAACTTCACTGCCACACGTTGTTCGTAAGAACTAGCCATTTCCTCGCGCCACGTCTGCACTGTATGCACACTCAAAGAACTGCCAAAGAAACCACATTTCTCACTGTTGGGTGATGCCGCGTGGCAGAATGACTCAGCAGAGCTCCTACTACGACCCTCTGGCGGCGCAACCTGCTACTACAAGTACACGATGTGCAGCATTACGATTCCGGTTACTTTTGGGTCCCACCTCGTATGCCTCGGTGCTGCATTTGAATGGTGCCATTTGGCAACGCGCAATGTTTCCCGCCCTCGGCCCGAAAGCCAATGATCATGCCGTTTTGGACGACAGATAAATCGCTCCATTTCTGCATTACGACAACGACTGTACTATTTTTCCGCGTCCCAAGAACACACCTTGTATACCATTCACTGCTAGCGCTTCCACCTGCCGTCTGTGAGTGATTATTGCACATTGACGTCGAACATGGGCAGTTCTCACATATGGTAATAGCTATTTTATCTTCCTTATCCCTGTAGATCCGAAGATGTTTCGATGGAATTGAAACAGAATGTAACATCACGATTATATGCAGTCTAGAGGGACAATAAAAGCTACAATGAAATGAATATCCCTAACTGGTTACAGGCGTTGATATAAGTCAATGGGGACAGTTGAAAATGTGTTCCCCGACCGGGACTCGAACCCGGGATCTCCTGCTTACTTTGCAGACTTTCTATCCATCTTTTTTTTTCATTTTGTTCGATATAGTTTGTTGCGTCTTGTCTGGGCGGACGTCACAGTACATACGTTCAAGTTGATCCTTGATGCTTTGACTCAGTTTTCTTATTACAGAGAGTACGCAGTCCTCTGACCGAACATGCTGAGCTACCGTGCCGGCATCCATCTGAGCCACCGAGGACACAGAGGAATAGTCCGACTGCGGGGACTTATCTCTGGCACGCCTCCCGTGAGACCCACATTCGCAACTTATGGTCCCGCACTATATTCATAGTGCCACTGCCCATTATGCTCATTACTCGCGGCTTTACTGCCGATTCTCGTAAGAGTTCGGGCACTGTTTGTGCATCCGCACAGAAGAAGATGGTCAAATGGCCGGTGAGCCTTAACTATATATATATATATATATATATGAAGATGGTATCTGTTCTTTCGAACAGAAAGAACAGATACCATCTTCATATACAGGGTGGTCATTGATAGTGACCGGGCCAAATATCTCACGAAATAAGCGTCAAACGAAAAACCTACAAAGAACGAAATTCGTCTAGCTTGGAGGGGGAAACCAGATGGCGCTACTGTTGGCCCACTAGATGGCGCTGCCATAGGTCAAATGGATATCAACTGCGTTTTTTAAATAGAAACCCCCATTTTTATTTCATATTCGTGTAGTACGTATAGAAATATGAATGTTTTACTTGGACCACTTTCTTCGCTTTGTGCTAGATGGCGCTGTAATAGTCATAAACGTATAAGTACGTGGTATCACGTAACATTCCTCCAGTGCGGATGGTATTTGCATCGTGATACATTATCCGTGTTAAAATGGACCGTTTACCATTTGCGAAAATGATCGATATCGCGTTGATGTATGGCTATTGTGATCAAAATGCCCAATGGCCGTGTGCTATGTATGCTGCTTGGTATCCTGGACGACATCATCCAAGTGTCCGGACAGTTCACCGGATAGTTACGTTATTTAAGGAAAGAGGAAGTGTTCAGCCACATGTGAAACGTCAACCACGACCTGGAACAAATGATGGCGCCCATGATGTTTTAGCTGCTGTCGCAGCTAATCCGCACATCAGTAGCAGACAAATTGCGCGAGAATCGGGAATCTCAAAAACGTCGGTGTTGAGAAGGCTGCATCAACATCGATTGCACCCGTACCATATTTCTATGCACCAGGAATTGCATGGCGACGACTTTGAACGTCGTTTACAGTTCTGCCACTGGGCGCAAGAGAAATTACGGGGCGATGACAGATTTTTTGCAAGCGTTCTGTTTAGCGACGAAGCGCCATTCACCAAGAGCGGTAACGTAAACGGGCGTAAGATGCACTACTGGGCAACGGAGAATCCACAATGGCTGCGACAAGTGGAACATCAGCGACCTTGGCGGGTTAATGTATGGTGCGACATTATGGGAGGAAGGATAATTGGCCCCCATTTTATCGATGGCAATCTAAATGGTGCAATGTATGCTGATTTCCTACGTAATGTTCTACCGATGTTACTACAAGATGTTTCACTGCATGACAGAATGGCGATGTACTTCCAACATGATAGATGTCCGGCACATAGCTCGCATGCGGTTGAAGCGGTATTGAATAGCATATTTCATGACAGGTGGATTGGTCGTCGAAGCACCGCACCATGGACCGCACGTTCACCTCATGTGACGTCCCCGGATTTCTTTCTGTGGGGAAAGTTGAAGGATATTTGCTATCGTGATCCACCGACAACGCCTGACAATATGCGTCAGCGCTTTGTCAATGCATGTGCGAACATTACGGAAGGCGAACTACTCGCTGTTGAGAGGAATGTCGTTACACGTATTGCCAAATGCATTGAGGCTGACGGACATCATTTTGAGCATTTTTTGCATTAATGTGGTATTTACAGGTAATCACGCTGTAACAGCATGCGTTCTCAGAAATGATAAGTTCACAAAGGTACATGTATCACTTTGGAACAACCGAAATAAAATGTTCAAACGTACCTACGTTCTGTATTTTAATTTAAAAAACCCACCTCTTACCAACTGTTCGTCTAAAATTGTGAGCCATACGTTTGTGACTATTACAGCGCCATCTGTCACAAAGCGAAAAAAGTGGTCCAACTAAAACATTCATATTTCTTTACGTACTACACGAATAAGAGGGGGTTCCTATTTTAAAAAAAAGCAGTTGATAATCGTTTGACCTATTGCAGCGCCATCTAGCGGGCTAACCATAGCGCCATCTGGTTTCCCCCTTCAAGCTAGACAAGTTTCGTACTTTGTAGTTTTTTTTTCCTTTGACGCTTATTTCGTGAGATATTTGGCCCGGTCACGATCAATGTATCGCCCTGTATATACAATAAAAGCTGCTGTACAACTGCTGTACAACCAGTGTTTGAGGTTTCTCTCCAAAAAAGATAATATTTCAATATTTGTATGCTCTGGCTCTTTGTTGTTTTTATACAGTATATAAAAAATGAGACTGGAGACTAAAAAGTGAGCGCGACGGGTAACATAAATTTGTATTCAAAGCAACGACAGAACACGTTTTAAAGAGCTTAAAGTCCTCTGACTAATAAATCACAAGCAAAAATTACACATAACTGCAGGTTCTCCCGCCAGATATTGTAGTGTAATACGGAGCGTAGCTTTTCGAGACGCGTTAGGGTGATTATTTTCTCAAAACGTCGTGAAGAGGCGTTTGTGCCTCTGCCGAGTGCTTCGCGTCGCTGGACTACACAGCTGCTTGTAGCTGGTTGCAGACGCCTCGCCGGCAGTCGCTGCGTTGGCCTTGACCTTTTGTTGACAGTGAGGCGGAGCCGTAAATCGGACGGCCGGGACAACAAGGAATACGCCGCGACCTCATTTAAGGAATAATCCTGTCATTTCCTTGGGCGACTTGAGGAAACATACTTCTGGATCAACCAGCGGTATACAGGGTGAGTCACCTAACGTTACCGCTGGAGATATTTCGTAAACCACATCAAATACTGACGAACCGATTCCACAGACCGAACGTGAGGAGAGGGGCTAGTGTAATTGTTTAATACAAACCATACAAAAATGGACTGATGACCTCAGATGTTAAGTCCCATAGTGCTCAGAGCCATTTGAACCATACAAAAATGCACAGAAGTATGTTTTTTAACACAAACCTACGTTTTTTTAAATGGAACCACGTTAGTTTTGTTAGCAAATCTGAACATATAAACAAATACGTAATCAGTGCCATTTGTTGCGTTGTAAAATGTTAATTACATCCGGAGATATTGTAACCTAAAGTTGACGCTTGTAACCTCCGACGTTCAGTTGCGTCTTGTAACAAACACGGGCCACGGTCGGCGAACAGCATCTGCAGGGACATGTTTACGATGACGACCGTGTTTACGAGTGTGGCTGTAGTGCACTGTTGTGGTTTGGTCTAGCTGTCGCAGTGTCAGCATGTAGCGCTTGCTGCTATTGTTATTCTGCATTCGTCTCCGCACGCAGACCAACTGTAGTACACCGTGTTACCAGACGTCTGTGATAGTGTAGTGTTGCAGGAACTGTGACCATGGTGTATTCGAACTCTGAAAAGGCGGAGACGATACTCATCTATGGCGAGTGTCGACGAAATGCAGCTGAAGCCTGCAGGGTGTATGCAGAACGGTACCCGGACAGAGAGCATCCAACGTGCCGCACATTACAAAACATCTACCGCCAACTGTATGCAACAGGTATGGTCGTAGCACGCAAACGGGTCCGTAACAGGCCCGTCACAGGAGAAGCGGGTGCAGTTGGTGTGTTAGCTGCTGTTGCCATGAACCCACACATGAGTACACGGGACATTGCGAGAGCCGGTGGACTGAGTCAAAGTAGTGTCATGCGCATACTGCATCGTCACCGCTTTCACCCGTTTCATGTGTCGCTACATCAGCAATTACATGGTGATGACTTTAATCATCGGGTGCAGTTCTATCAATGGGCATTAACAGAGAATGTGTTGCAGTTCTACCTGTTTTCCGATGAAGCGGGTTTCACAAACCACGGGGCAGTGAATCTACGGAAAATGCATTACTGGTCCGTGGACAATCCTCGCTGGCTCAGACAGGTAGAGCGACAGCGACCGTGGACTGTAAATGTATGGTGCGGAATCATTGGCGACCACCTCATTGGTCCTCACTTCATTGCAGGGGCCCAAACAGCTGCAACATACATCGCGTTTCTACAGAATGATCTGCCAACGTTGCTCGAAAATGTCCCACTGGAAACGCGTCAACGTATGTGGTATCAGCATGATGGTGCACCTGCACATTCCGCAATTAACACTAGGATGACCCTTGACAGGATGTTCGACGGGCGTTTCATAGGACGTGGAGGACGCATAAATTGGCCAGCCCGTTCTCCTGATCTTACACCTCTGGACTTCTTTCTGTGGGGTACGTTAAAGGAGAATGTGTACCGTGATGTGCCTACAACCCCAGAGGATATGAAACAACGTATTGTGGCAGCCTGCGGCGACATTACACCAGGTATACTGCGGCGTGTACGACATTCATTACGCCAGAGATTGCAATTGTGTGCAGCAAATGATGGCCACCACATTGAACATCTATTGGCCTGACATGTCGGGACACACTCTATTCCACTCCGTAATTGAAAACGGAAACCACGTGTGTACGTGTACCTCACCCCTCATGGTAATGTACATGTGCGTCAGTGAAAAAGACCAATAAAAAGGTGTTAGCACGTGGACGTAATGTGCTGTTCCAGTCTCTTCTGTACCTAAGGTCCATCACCGTTCCCTTTGTATCCCTACGTAATTCGGTGCTCTCCGATACACACGATCGAACAGCGGAGGAGTGGTACTCAAGCGTCAACTTTAGGTTACAATATCTCCGGATGTAATTAACATTTTACAATGCAACAAACGGCACTGATTGCGTAATTGTTTATATGTTCAGATGTTCTAACAAAACTAACGGGGTACCATTTAAAAAAACGTAGGTTTGTGTTAAAAAACATACTTCCGTGCATTTTTGTATGGTTTGTATTAACCAATTACACTAGCCTCTCTCCTCACGTTCGGTCTGTGGAATCGATTCGTCAGTATTTGATGTGGTTTACGAAATATATCCAGCGGTAATGTTAGTGACTCACTCTGTATGTACTCGGCACAGATTTCAGGTTCACGATTGGGAATAGGATAAAACTACTTCTCCCTCAGCCGCTGAATAAATATCTTACTTTTCTTGCTGGTAGTTTAATGGTGTATGAAATTATGCCATTGAAATAACAGAACCAATTTATAGTTATTACGGTACCGTATATCCTTCCTACTCACTGTCAACATTAGCTCTACTCTCAAAGTCGTCTAGCTATAACTCCAGATAGCTGCTTAATTTTTCAATAATTTGATACAATTTCTCCAATCCGCTTGAAAATCATTTGATTCGAAACCCACTCTAAGCAGAGTACTGTATGCATAAATTGCTGAGAATTAAATCAAAATTTCCGTAATACAACAATTACTATTGGGCGTCCTGCTAAATCTTGAGTCAAAAAGTATACTTTTTTATTGCATTCATTACAGGATTTTTTAAACAAATTCATTGTTTATCCACTGACGTCCCACTCTTATACAATAACGTCGGTCTAGAACGAAAGTAGATTAGCTGAATCATACAAAATGTGTAACCTGTCACTAAAATCTTCGTGGCACATCAATAACTATCGCACAAATATGTGTCCAAAGATAGTTTGCTTGGTCTCACAATTAAAGCTCTATTATGATAAACTAGAATCAAATGACTAAAATTCTTCATAATATCAGAAGAATTTCTGGAAATGAAAAATATGAACTTTCACTAGTTCGTATTTTCTACCTGAATAAAATCTGTGAGCTTTCACTGATTCGTATCCACAACCTGAATAAAACACTATGCCTATGCGCTGGTCAGATTAAATACCGTTGCAGGTGACATCACTTAATCTAGACGAAGCTGCTCTCGACTAATGTGTTGTGTGACAAGAATATTGGATAGCTTCAATGCATATAAATAATAGGCAACCAGTTGCAAAATATAGGTTAATTAAACCTTGACCACCGAGTGGGGTGGCGCAGTTGTTAGCACACTGGCCTCGCATTCGGGAGGGCGACGGTTCAGTCCCCCATCCGGCCATCCAGATTTAGGTTTTCCGTGATTTCTGTACATCGCTCCAGGGAAATGCCGGGATGATTCCTTTGAAAGGGCACGGCCGACTTCCTTCCCCGTTCTTCCCTAATCCGATGAGACCGATGACCTCGCTGTCTGGTCTCCTTCCCCAAACAATCCAATCCAAATCCTTGACCATAGTTTTGACGATTTTAAAACCATTTTCTTCAGAAACTGTTGGACCTATTAACAGGATTACTACGTTGTGTATGGAACGAAGACAGTAACATTATAATAAGCAAAATTACAGGAAATGTTACAAAAAGATTTTTTTAGAGAAGGATACGTAAAATCACATTATCTATAGTCAAAGTGGGAGTCGTTAACTCTGTCTAGCACATGTTATGTACTTATTGGCGATGTAAATGCATTATATAAAAGTAGGAGTCGTCTAGTCTGTAGCTCGTGGTCTGGCGGTAGCTTTCTCGCTTCCGTAGCCCGTAACCTGAGACGGGTTCGATTCCCGGAGGGGTCAGGGATTTTCGCCTGTCTCGAGATGAGTGGGCGTTGTTGTGTCGTCTTTATCATCATCATTCATCCCCGTTATGGTCAGAGGAAGGCAACGGAAAACCACCTCCATTAGGACCTAGTCTAGTACGGCGCGGAGGGTCTCCAGCATCGTTCCCCAAAGCTTTGTCAACAAGCATAGGACTTCATTTCCATTTCCACTAGCCGTCTGCTGGAGAGCTTTGTCTTAAAACTTTTATAAAAATTTGTAAAATATCACATATTTGACGCAGGATACCACATTAAATAGCATATCACTTGAAAGAGTTGTGTAAAACTGATATTTAAAATATAAAACATGCCATCAGATCCTATACAGCGTCAATATCTCACGTTCATAGCTGTGATATGCGTCCACTGGCGGAAGAGTGGAGGCATTAGCGTAAGTCACCACTGGTAGGTTGTAAGGTGTCAGGCAAAACCAACACCTTCCATGAAAACCCTGACATGATAAGCAAATCCAGTAGTATGTCACATAGCTCCGAATAAATCGTGACATTAAATTAACCAAAGTAATACGAGTAACGAGTGAGCAAATGGAATACCACAGACTAACACAAGAATGCCTAAATGCATGTCATACCTTCCCACCGTGAAACTGACGCAGTTCCGAGGGGAGAAACGAGAACAGAAGCCGAGAGCAGAACCGTGTTAAGCGAGAAGGCCCTACGATAAGGGACGGACACCCACGTCGCCAGCTAACCGCTACGACCACACCACCCGCAAGTTTTTAGCGTGAGACTTTCTCGCGTCTCTGTTACGTTATGACCACCCCCCAGCCCATGTTAAAAGCTAGAGCCTTCCAGAAGAACAGTATAGATCTTACGATAACACAAAAAGGGACACACCACCCGCAAGTTTTAGCGTGAGACTTTTTCGTGTCTCTGATACATCAGGACCACCCCCCAGCCCATGTTAAAAGATAGAGCCCTCCAGAAGAACAGTATAGATCTTACGATAACGCTAAAAGGACCACACCAGCTGCAAGTCTTAGCGTGATACTTTTTCGCGTCTCTGTTGCGTTGCAAACTTTAAAAACATTGCCCCACCACGAAAAGTATAACGTTTCTCATTGGACAGACAGAATTTCTGTAGGCGGAGCTTAAGGTTAACATTGAGATCCTGATTGGTCAGATGAAAACACAGCCAGATAGTTTTTATTTTAAACCAACCTCAGTAAATTGTAGTAAGGAGAAGTTAGGAGAGAGTTACTTCCGAGACAGCGAGGTGAGCGGAGCTGCGCTTTCCGCCGCCCCCTGACAAACACCGACAAGGTAATGAACGCACGCGATGCCACATAACAGCGCATAAAGCTTTACACAGAACTGCAGAAGTCTCATCTGCTACACCCCCTTTTTGCGTAATGCTAGTGTCGATCGTCAATTAAAGCTCATGGTGTTCACATTTGCCACTTGAAGTAAAAATCTGAAACGCGATTATTTTTCTGTTATATAGTTATTGAGAAGCCACATCAGCCACTGTAATTTACGACAAGTTAGATAAGTAATTAAAGATAATTGAGGGTCACTGTAGACTATTTTGCTAGTTTTCTCTTTTGTGAAACTTAATTTGAACCTAGATTATAGATGTGATATGGCATAGGTCATCCTTCGATCCACTGTAGAACTTGGAAAACATTCAGGGAATATTCGTTCTCATTTTTGTTGAACGCAGTTATTTTTTACCATCCTGTATTAAAACATCTCCTTTTAACAATAGTGCAATTTATAAAAAATGTTTTGTGAGTAGAATAAAATTTCCAATGGTAAACTTAACTGCTTTTTCGACGTTATTTTACGAGCTAACTAAAAATAGGAAAGCCTTGAACCCCTTCCACTAAATTTAGTTAGTGTTAAGATTCTTTTACAGGGAGTGCAGTGGAGCTGACGCTGAAACCATTAAGTATTCGGTTATATCATCGCTAGTCTCACTGAACTCTTCAGAATTCTACATGTCATGTGTGGTCTGGCGTCTTCTTGCCAGCAACAGGTCCCAGGTTCAAACTAGTCAATTCCCTAAAAAACACGCTCAGAGCGTCGTTGCGCGAAAGTGGTAGGGAGACACGATATAGAACAAACAGACACCACGCAGAATGTTTAGAAGGTGGCGCTCCTGTGCGTTCTGTATGCGCGTAGCTGCAATGAGCAGCGTGAGTGATTTCACTAGTACGTATTATTAACAGAATTAACATATTAACCGAACAGTTGAAAAGAGGAAGAGGAGAAGAGGTTAAAAAGAGTGTCATATGGCTTATAAAAGGCCCACAGGCTCAGGTAAACTCTTTACAAAATGTGCAAACCGCACGAAAAGCACTTGTGCGTGAATACGTAACCATAAAAACATCATGCTAAAGGAAGTGGTCGTAGAGATAAAGCATACTATGTGAACAAATATACTTGGTGGGGGTGTTCTAAAATAACCAGAAAACTAGTAAACGAAGCTCAAAAAAATGGCTCAAATGGCTCTGAGCACTATGGGAGGGGTGAGGGGGGGGGGGGGGTGATAGGTCTAAACTGGTACAGTTTTGAACTACGGTCAGTTGTGGGTGACAAAGTACGTTGTAAAATAAGGAGAGATGTATTCTTGCTGAATATAGAATTTTGAGCAAAACAAACGCTTCGTGGAGGCCAGCACCGAGCAGTCAGCTTGGCTACTCGGCCAGAAATAGAGGCTTAAAGCCATTCACGAAATGTCTACTTGAAAGTTGAATCAGATCGCTTAAAATGTAGCCATCGTTTTCCTAAGTGTTTCAAAATTTCAAGCTCTTCTCATAAATCTAATCTAATCTAATATAATCACTTCTTTGTGATATCCTCTAAATCCTTCGGAGTATGACCAGCAATAATTAAATGTTTTGCGAAGGTGGAATTTTGTACATTACTACCTTTTTTTCTGAATAGTTGTTCTTTATATCTCAACTTGATTATTATACCAATTTGTCCAAGATATAAGGGCGCATATAGGACACGTGGGAGCGCTACCTGCCAGAGGTAACCTACGCTAGTGCCTCCACTCTTCAGCCAGCGGACACATGTCACTAGCTCTGAACGTGACGTATTGATGCTCTTTAGGACCTGATGCCACGTTTTGGATTGAAATGTCAGTTTTATAAAAATATTACAAGTGGTACACTATATAATGTTGTATACTGCGTCAAATATGTGATATTTTACAAATATTTAAAATTTTTTAAAGACAAAGCCCTACAGCAAACGACTACTCCTTTTATATAATGTATTTACATGGATGACATGTGCCAGACAGAATAATCGACTCCCACTATTACTGCAGATAATGTGATTTTACGTGAGTGTGCTTCTCTAAAAAAATTGTAACATTTCCTGTAATTTTGCTTATTGTAATGTTACTATCTTCGTTCCATACACAATGCCGTAATCATGTTAGTAGGTTCTACAGTTTCTGAAGAAGACGGTTTCGAAACCGCCAGAACCATGGTCAAGGTTTAATAAACCTGTATTTTGCAACTGTTTGTCTGATATTTCTAATGCCTTGAATTACTAAAGCGTAGCCACATTCAAAATCTTGAATATTGGATAGGTATTAATTAAAAATATAATCCGCCGCTTGTGTAGTGAAAGGTTTAATGACACAAATGTAATTCTAAGCTATATAACTATTCCGAGGTTCACCTCTCTAATTCCAGGAGCTTCACAGTACAGTTAGAGTGAAGCTGTATCATATATCGACCTACAATTTATGAGTGCTTTCTTTTATTTTCAGCTGCAGTGGTCTTCCTTTGCACATCTATTTTCGATCACTCTAATTCGTATCGAATGTGATGGCACAACACCAAGACTTAAGGACTGTACGAGAGTAGCGCTGTAAATGGGATATGGTGCCACTTCAGCATGGTGAACCATCCCATTTACCCCAACCCCCCGCACCCTGGTGTAGATGTGGCAACGTTGCTCTAGTGATATTAAATTGATCAATTAATTACCCCCTCCCGCTCTGGGAATTCGCCAGCCCATTTGGGGGGGGGGGGGGGGGGGAAATTGTGTACACCCCTTTCCCACTAGGAAATCCACTCACCTCAAACCCTACAGCAGAGGGAACGTTTGAGATAGGACCGAGATAGAGTTCAAAAAAATGGTTCAAATGGCTCTGAGCCCTATGGGACTTAACATCTGTGGTCATCAGTCCCCTAGAACTTAGAACTACTTAAACCTAACTAACCTAAGGACATCACACACATCCATGCCCGAGGCAGGATTCGAACCTGCGACCGTAGCAGTCCCGCAGTTCCGGACTGAGCGTCTAGAGCCGCTAGACCACCGCGGCCGGCAAATAGAGTTCAATGTGCATCCACCACACTTGGCTGGGATAGGGTTGGAAGGTGAATCCACCTACAAGCTCTATCCCGGTCCTATCTCGATCCTGCCCTTCACTGTAGGGGTTCTTCACACAAAACCGATGCGTGCACATACAGAAGTTACAACAGTACTACATTCACAAGCGAATTTAGAATACGTGGTCAGAAGTGACGTCATGATCACGCGAGCAGAAGTGTCAGCAACTTGGATTTTCGAATAGGCTATATATTAAGGGAGTTTTGAAAGCACGTAGTGGATGTCTGAGGGTGTTGGGATAGTATATTCATAGGTCAAAATGTTTGTTTTGTACGATATTTGTAAGCTGTGCAGAATGGACATATTCTCATTTTCATCTCCTGAATCAGCATCGTTATGCAGTTCAACTTGTGATGTGCAGGATATTAACTTAGCTCACCCTGAATATAGAACATACGATGCAAGGCCAGCATGTTCCAAAGCTTGGTCTTTAGCTATTAAGCAACGTCCTGACAAACTAAGTGAAGCTAGATTCTTTTATAATGGCGGAGGAGATGAAACTGTGTGTTTCCATTGTGGTGGAGGGTTCAAATACTGGGAGGAAACGAATATCTCATGGGCTGAACATCTGTGTCGTTTCCCAAGTGCTTGTTAGTGCTTCCTGCGAGGATTAGGGATTTAGTGGATAATTCCCGGCGGAAGAGAGATGCAAAAATTACTGCAAAGTTTGCAGCTAATATTAAATTTCCATCAAAGCTTCTGAAAGCAGCAACAGAACACCATGTGACCGTGAGAGCTTCTGGCAATGCTCACATGTGTAAAATCTGCTTCCAGGAAGAAGTGGTATTACTTTTCTTTCCCTGCAGACAGTTTTCTGATTGCGTTAAATGTGGACATACCGTCTCCTCGTGTGCAGTGTGTCAGAGACACATTTTAGCTACAGTAATAGGATCTTTGAAATGGCAAGGATATTGTAAAAGATACTATTATTTTGTAATATGCTTTTTTATACGTTTTGTCTGCCTGCTTAATTGAGCGGTTACGTGCTTGCCTCCCATGCAGTGTCGATTCCTGGTCGGGTTGGAGATTTTCTCCGTTTGTGGACTGGGTGTTTTGTTGTCCTCTTCTTCATTTCATCATCACCGACGCGCAAGTAGCCCAGTGTGGCGTCACCTGAAATAAGAGTTGCAGCCCGGTGGCCGAACTTCGCCATATGGGACCTCCTGGCCAACAAAGCCATAAGATCATTCCTTTTTTTATATACTTTGTTAATAGATATTGCGCAGAATAATGTATGACCGTTAAAACGCGTCCTTTTCTTGTTTTTCCTACATCAGTCACACTTAGGTCTGCTCTTAATATGACAGTTATGATTACACTATAATCTTCAACACCTCTTGACCTGTGTTGAAGAATCATGATTCTTTTTTAGTGTCGGGGCAAGGAACTGACAGACATTACCACCGTTCTGTCAACTTATGCAGTCTTCCATGGGGTTAAAGAAAACGTCATTTCGTCCCTCAGCAGAGTACTATTGTAAAGATCTGTGCTTTAGAGTTCCACATGATCTTGTAACACGAGCTTTGCAATATGTACACCCTCTAAGTTAGTATCGCCTAGATCCTGCATTGGGGTGTACTACAGGGAGAAAAGAAACTCTGAGTGCTGCCGACGGCCATGCGTCATATTACTTTAGTACAAAGCACTACACAGCAGATGTACTCAAAACTGGCACTTAAAGGTGCTTGGTTTTTAATGTATGCACTATATCCTGAATGGAATGATGATATCATGCACTGATCAGCCAGGACATTATGACCACCTACCTAATAGCCGGTATGTCCACCTTTGGCACAGGTGACAGTGGCGACCCATCATGCCACGGAAGCAACGAGGTCTTGGTAGGTTGCTGGCGGGAGTTGGCACCACATCTGCATGCAGTTCCCCTAATTCCCGTAAATTCCGGGGAGGGGGCGAAGAGCTCTGATGCCATGTTCAGTCACACCTAAGATGTGTTCAATTGGGATCAGATCTGGCGAGTTGAGGGGCCAGCACATCAATTGGAACTCGCCACTGTATGTCTCAAACCATTCCATCACATTTCTGGCCTTGTGAATGGCACATTATCTTGTTGAAAAATGGTGCTGCCGTCAGAAAACATGATCGTCATGAAGGGGTGTACGTGGTATGCAACCAGTGTACGATATTCCTTGAACGTCATGGTCCCTTGGGCAAGCTTCACTGGGCTCTTGGATGCCAACGTGACTGTTCGACAGAGCATAATGGAGCCGCCCCCAACTCGTTTCCATCCTGCAACACAGGTGCCAAGGAGCTGTTCCCCTGGAAAACGACGGATTTGCGCCCTCCCATCGGCATGATGAAGAAGGTATCGGCATTCGTCAGACCATGCAAAGTTCTGACACTACTCCAACGTCCAGTGGCAATGGTCACGTTTCCATTCCAATCATGGTTGCCGAAGTCGTGGTGTTAACATTGACACATGCATGGGTCGTCAGCTGTGGAGGCCCATCGTTAGGAGTGTTCGATGCATGCTGTGTGTGTTCAGACACACTTGTCCTGTGCCCAACATTAACGTCTAATGTTAGTTCCGCCGCAGTTCGCTGCCTGTCCTGTTTTACCAGTACACCCAGCCTACGACGTCTGACATCTGTAATGAGGGATAGCCACGTAACCCCATGACATCTGGATGTGGTTTCACCGTTGTCTCGCCACGTGTTGAAGACACATACAGCAACACTCCTCGAACACCTGACAAGTCATGCAGTTTCCGAATTGCTCGTGCGGAGCCTCTAGGCCATCACAATCCGTCCTCGGTCAAACTGATATTGCGCGCTTTCCCCATTCTACGCACGGACAGCACGCTCACTGATACTATATGCGCTGTCCGTGTGTCTGATTAGCAGTTATTCCTCATCAAGTGACGCTGTTATCGCCTGGGCGGGTTTATAACGACAGTAGGTCGGTGGCCATAATGTTCTGGCTGATAAGTGTGTATCAGTACTGTAATACGAGGAAGTCTGTGCACTCTAGAGACATTGTACCATATTCCATGGTCAGGAGCATGGTATATACACTCCTGGAAATGGAAAAAAGAACACATTGACACCGGTGTGTCAGACCCACCATACTTGCTCCAGACACTGCGAGAGGGCTCTACAAGCAATGATCAAACGCACGGCACAGCTGACACACCAGGAACCGCGGTGTTGGCCGTCGAATGGCGCTAGCTGCGCAGCATTTGTGCACCGCCGCCGTCAGTGTCAGCCAGTTTGCCGTGGCATACGGAGCTCCATCGCAGTCTTTAACACTGGCAGCATGCCGCGACAGCGTGGACGTGAACCGTATGTGCAGTTGACGGACTTTGAGCGAGGGCGTATAGTGGGCATGCGGGAGGCCGGGTGGACGTACCGCCGAATTGCTCAACACGTGGGGCGTGAGGTCTCCACAGTACATCGATGTTGTCGCCAGTGGCCGGCGGAAGGTGCACGTGCCCGTCGACCTGGGACCGGACCGCAGCGACACACGGATGCACGCCAAGACCGTAGGATCCTACGCAGTGCCGTAGGGGACCGCACCGCCACTTCCCAGCAAATTAGGGACACTGTTGCTCCTGGGGTATCGGCGAGGACCATTCGCAACCGTCTCCATGAAGCTGGGCTACGGTCCCGCACACCGTTAGGCCGTCTTCCGCTCACGCCCCAACATCGTGCAGCCCGCCTCCAGTGGTGTCGCGACAGGCGTGAATGGAGGGACGAATCGAGACGTGTCGTCTTCAGCGATGAGAGTCGCTTCTGCCTTGGTGCCAATGATGGTCGTATGCGTGTTTGGCGCCGTGCAGGTGAGCGCCACAATCAGGACTGCATACGACCGAGGCACACAGGGCCAACACCCGGCATCATGGTGTGGGGAGCGATCTCCTACACTGGCCGTACACCACTGGTGATCGTCGAGGGGACACTGAATAGTGCACGGTACATCCAAACCGTCATCGAACCCATCCTTCTACCATTCCCAGACCGGCAAGGGAACTTGCTGTTCCAACAGGACAATGCACGTCCGCATGTATCCCGTGCCACCCAACGTGCTCTAGAAGGTGTAAGTCAACTACCCTGGCCAGCAAGATCTCCGGATCTGTCCCCCATTGAGCATGTTTGGGACTGGATGAAGCGTCGTCTCACGCGGTCTGCACGTCCAGCACGAACACTGGTCCAACTGAGGCGCCAGGTGGAAATGGCATGGCAAGCCGTTCCACAGGACTACATCCAGCATCTCTACGATCGTCTCCATGGGCGAATAGCAGCCTGCATTGCTGCGAAAGGTGGATATACACTGTACTAGTGGCGACATTGTGCATGCTCTGTTGCCTGTGTCTATGTGCCTGTGGTTCTGTCAGTGTGATCATGTGATGTATCTGACCCCAGGAATGTGTCAATAAAGTTTCCCCTTCCTGGGACAATGAATTCACAGTGTTCTTATTTCAATTTCCAGGAGTGTATTAGGAGAAATTAGTATGGCAGCAATACAAAAACTACCTCTAAAGCAAAACTGGTTAACTTTGAAATAGACCATCAACCTGTTATAGATTCGGATAGTCAGAATGGCTATGTGCGATTACATTACTTTTTGGACAGACGTTTATATCTTCCTCCAATGAAAAGAATTTGATTTTTAAGCCCTGATTTATAACTATGCAAATGGACTTTTTGTGTTTGATCCTGTCTAAATGCTAGCGACATGGAAGTACATTTCAAAAATCAGTATGGGATGTATATGTCGTGGAAGACTGTAGTTTTAATGAAGCATTGTTAATTATGGAAGGGAGTATCACACATAGCATCACTGTATTAAATAGCCCTGACAGTCGTTTGAAACTTATGTTACACGCATCTCATTCCATTACAACGCTGGATTACTGGGTACTTTTTTCTTACTAAGCAAATTACACTCCTGGAAATTGAAATAAGAACACCGTGAATTCATTGTCCCAGGAAGGGGAAACTTTATTGACACATTCCTGGGGTCAGATACATCACATGATCACACTGACAGAACCACAGGCACATAGACACAGGCAACAGAGCATGCACAATGTCGGCACTAGTACAGTGTATATCCACCTTTCGCAGCAATGCAGGCTGCTATTCTCCCATGGAGACGATCATAGAGATGCTGGATGTAGTCCTGTGGAACGGCTTGCCATGCCATTTCCACCTGGCGCCTCAGTTGGACCAGCGTTCGTGCTGGACGTGCAGACCGCGTGAGACGACGCTTCATCCAGTCCCAAACATGCTCAATGGGGGACAGATCCGGAGATCTTGCTGGCCAGGGTAGTTGACTTACACCTTCTAGAGCACATTGGGTGGCACGGGATACATGCAGACGTGCATTGTCCTGTTGGAACAGCAAGTTTCCTTGCCGGTCTAGGAATGGTAGAACGATGGGTTCGATGACGGTTTGGATGTACCGTGCACTATTCAGTGTCCCCTCGACGATCACCAGTGGTGTACGGCCAGTGTAGGAGATCGCTCCCCACACCATGATGCCGGGTGTTGGCCCTGTGTGCCTCGGTCGTATGCAGTCCTGATTGTGGCGCTCACCTGCACGGCGCCAAACACGCATACGACCATCATTGGCACCAAGGCAGAAGCGACTCTCATCGCTGAAGACGACACGTCTCCATTCGTCCCTCCATTCACGCCTGTCGCGACACCACTGGAGGCGGGCTGCACGATGTTGGGGCGTGAGCGGAAGACGGCCTAACGGTGTGCGGGACCGTAGCCCAGCTTCATGGAGACGGTTGCGAATGGTCCTCGCCGATACCCCAGGAGCAACAGTGTCCCTAATTTGCTGGGAAGTGGCGGTGCGGTCCCCTACGGCACTGCGTAGGATCCTACGGTCTTGGCGTGCATCCGTGCGTCGCTGCGGTCCGGTCCAAGGTCGACGGGCACGTGCACCTTCCGCCTACCACTGACGACAACATCGATGTACTGTGGAGACCTCACGCCCCACGTGCTGAGCAATTCGGCGGTATGTCCACCCGGCCTCCCGCATGCCCACTATACGCCCTCGCTCAAAGTCCGTCAACTGCACATACGGTTCACGTCCACGCTGTCGCGGCATGCTACCAGTGTTAAAGACTGCGATGGAGCTCCGTATGCCACGGCAAACTGGCTGACACTGACGGCGGCGGTGCACAAATGCTGCGCAGCTAGCGCCATTCGACGGCCAACACCGCGGTTCCTGGTGTGTCCGCTGTGCCGTGCGTGTGATCATTGCTTGTACAGCCCTCTCGCAGTGTCCGGAGCAAGTATGGTGGGTCTGACACACCGGTGTCAATGTGTTCTTTTTTCCATTTCCAGGAGTGTACATCTCGAAATCAAGAGGGGTTCTACGGGGTGTTACAAAAAGGTACGGCCAAACTTTCAGGTAACATTCCTCACACACAAATAAAGAAAAGATGTTATGTGGACATGTGTCCGGAAACGCTTAATTTCCATGTTTGAGCTCATTTTAGTTTGTTCTTCCACCTACGCTCAATGGAGCACGTTATCATGATTTCATACAGGATACTCTACCTGTGCTGCTAGAACATCTGCCTTTACAAGTACGACAATGTCGTTCATGCACGATGGAGCTCCTGCACATTTCAGTCGAAGTGTTCGTACGCTTCTCAACAACAGATTCGCTGACTGATGGATTGAGAGGCGGACCAATTCCATGGCCTCCACGCTCTCCTGACCTCAACCCTCTTGACTTTCATTTATGGGGGCATTTGAAAGCTCTTGTCTACGCAACCCTGGTACCAAATGTAGAGACTCTTTGTGCTCGTATTGTGGACGGCTGTGATACAATACCCCATTCTCCATGGCTTCATCAGCGCATCAGGGATTCCATGCGACGGAGGGTGGATGCATGTATCCTCGCTAACGGAGGACATTTTGAACATTTCCTGTAAAAAAGTGTTTGAAGTCACTCTGGTACGTTCTGTTGCTGTGTGTTTCCATTCCATGATTAATGTGATTCGAAGAGAAGTAATAAAATGAGCTCTAACATGGAAAGTAAGCGTTTCCGGACACATGTCCACATAACATATTTTCTTTCTTTGTGTGTGAGGAATGTTTCCTGAAAGTTTGGCCGTACCCTATTTGTAACACCCTGTATATGCATGTGTATGGCACGGGAGAGTGTAGTTTTAATGGAATATTTGTCAGTGGTGCGAGGAAGTATCACACACAGCATCGCTGTACTTAGCCAGCATTTACTTATGTTTGGAGACTGTTGTTGTTGTTGTCTTCAGTCCAGAGACTGGTTTGATGCAGCTCTCCATGCGACTCTATCCTGTGCTAGCTTCTTGAGAGTATTTCGTAGATAATCGTGTTTGTATACTTTAAATTCTACATGTATTGCATCCAAAACCTGTTGGGATAGATATACCACCTTGTATTCTACTGTCGTTGATCTTAGAATGATTGAGTGACCGAAATCACAAACAGCACATCTCCATCGCAATGCTCGCACTGCGTTAAGCAACACAATACTTGAGATCTACTCTTACTCCACTCCAGTACATACAGTTTCCTACAGACCATGTATGTGCATGACACTTTGATGCTTTAGGAATACGCTTTGCGATGACTCTCGAGCTGTTAATTTTAACGTAGCAACACTAATCACAGTGAATAATGATGCACTAACACTGCTGCTGTCAGAGACGGGAATGCCGAGACAAACTGTGCCGCTCTTAACCGTCAACTGTCCCTCAAGTGTATATGTCAGTTTGCCGAACAGCTTCTCCCACTATTTGAACGAGCCTCACATCTGTATCTCACCATGCATTCTCAACTTCCATTATAATTTTGAGGTCATTGTCCGCTGCTATTCCGATATTAACACATATGGATCTGTTTGTGGTTAAATGATACGTATTGACGAACAGTAACATCGATTCGATAGCTCACACTGCATAGACGCTGTCTGCTAATCATGTGAGTCCACATCAGTTCGTGTTACGTGGCTGATCCGCGAAGCAAAAGCATCATGTGGATTCTGTTAGGATCTTATATACGTTGACATACTCCATTCGAATATGTAACAAAAAAAATCTCTAGGAAAGATGACCTATTTCTTCCGGAAGCATAACGGTGAATTGGGGTAAGTATAGACGTATATAGACAAGCACTTCTTTTACTCGATCAGCGCGTGAGATTGCTGCGTATTTGCTATACGTGTAGGATGTTCGCAGGTGATGGAGCTGTCTGCAAGCAGGCGGGAAGACCTATTGTGGGGCTAGTAGTTGACATGAACGTAACTAAATCTGTTGCACATGAATAGGACTAGAAATCCCGTACACTGTCATCGGAAGCGTTAACCGTAGTAAAATGTCTATCAGTAAGCATCTGGAGCGAGCTGAAGAAGAATGCATATGTCGGGCTCATATTCATTTGCTGGTATCTTAAAGGAAGCAACTCAGACACTGAAGACTGACAGGACGGTGAGTTAAAGCAGAATTGTCCAGCTCAAATTCATCTGAATGGATTTTTAAGGGATGTAATCCACCCACTAAGAAGCGACAGTGTAGGAGGCATGTCACCTGGAGACTGTGGCACTATAATTCGGATCGAAGTGTAAGAGGCACTAAGAGGATTGCTGTTGCTGGAGGAAACATCGACATTGATTTAGTCTGACTTGGACTTGCTGCCGCTACGGTCGCAGGTTCGAATCCTGCCTCGGGTATGGATGTGTGTGATGTCCTTAGGTTAGTTAGGTTTAAGTAGTTCTAAGTTCTAGGGGAGTGATGACCTCCTAGGTTAAGTCCCCGGTCTAAGCGCTGCATTCGTGGACTGTGCAGCTGGTCCCGGCGGAGGTTCGAGTCCTCCCTTGGGCATGGGTGTGTGTTTGTCCTTAGGATAATTTAGGTTAAGTAGTGTGTAAGCTTAGGGATTAATGACCTCAGCAGTTAGGTACCATAAGATTTCACACACATTTGAACATTTGTTAAGTCCCATAGTGTTCAGAGCCATTTTCACCATTTTTTTGTACTTGCTGGTTAACTGGCTCTCGATGTAAGATAGGCGGATAAGCGTATAGGTACTGTGTTTGTTTACACTACTCACACATGTACTAGCACGTGGATGTACTCTGCTCTAGATGGAATACGGTATCATGGTCGGTCCACTCCCGAAGAGCGCTTGGGGGAAAAATGTACAACGTTATGATTAAACCGCGAATCTTTCCCTGATCTTTCAGTAACTCTGAATTGTGCGTGGAGAACTGTTGCACCAATGTAAATGGTTCAGTGGATAGTGCAAATGTAGGAAGTACTGTGATACTGTTAGAATTGTATTATGGAGGTATATCCCAATTGAAAAATTGGTGATTATTTTTCATTCTTTCTCATGAAATACTATGCTGTCAGTGAAGAGACCATTGTGCCGTCGCATATGTAGCGCAGCGATCACTGGAATACGATATAGGATATTAGGACACGTACAGGGACACATTTATAGATAATCACTCGATAGCGATGAATTGGAAAGTATCAGATTTTCTTTGTGCAGTCCTCGTGTAGCAAGCATTAAGGCTTTCATAGTCGTTGGCCGTTAAAAATCTGTGTCTGGGGTAGCGATTATAGAGGAGATTTAGGGTATGTACAGAGGCATATAGACATTCATTTTTACTCGCTCATTACGCTTGTGTCTGGAAAAGGAACGAAGAAATTGACACTACTGCTACGACATATTCCACATCGTGCAGTGGTTTTCGGAATACATATTTATATATAGGCTCCTGTCTATAGCAGGGTTGCGACTCTGGTAAGCTATAGCGATTTGTAGAGGATTGAGGATTAGTGGTCGCTGGAGCTGAATGCGGATAAATGTAACTATTGAATCTAAAATAGCAGAAGACACCTGTTACTGTTTTATTACGTCATTGACTACAAATCTCTAGAAACAGTACCAATCGAAAAAAATGTCTGGACGCGAGCATCTGCATGGTGGTGAATTTCTCCCTGAACGTTAGTATGCTATTTTTTTTTTCTCGTCGTGGTAGCTCTCTACATAGTCAGTGATGGGTGGAGGGCTAGACAGCCTTCTAACTAATGGAACAATGCTGTTGCAACGTGATGGGATTTGGAGAGAACTAGAAGGGATTTTTGACATGGTTGGGGTTATACGAGAATAGCGCTTTATATCGAAGACTGGGAGACTCGTGCGAATATGAGGGTAAGAGATACTCTGACAGAATGGAGGCTGAGAGATGATCTCTTTACGCGCTTCTTCTAGTTGTTGCTAGTGAACGTATTTCTCCCTCCCAGACAAGTTTCGTGAAATGAAAATTAGCAGCTATACCTCTACTGATCAACGAACTGATCGAGGAAGTATAAAAATGTTCAAGCAAAGATTTAATACGGCTATGTAAATATTTTAGGTACGAGATAAACAGGAAATGCAGTGCATCCACGGTGATATGGCTGCAGGAAAAAATGTGATGTGCTATTTGTGTAGTTGTGACAGATCTCTACCCAGTCATTGACGGGCGGGGGACTAATCGAACAGTGCTGTCGGAACGTGATAGGATTTCGAGAGAATTAGCACGGGTCTGTCACTTGGAGGGACTGGAAAATTCGTCAGAATATGCCGGGTAATCGATACTCTGACAAAAGGAGAGTTAGGAGGTGGGCAAACAAACTCTCACATACGTCTCACGAAGTGACTGCAATGAGAAACTTAGAGACTAATACGAAAGTTTTACTGAGAAGCAACCAGTAGCAGAAGCTCCACCTTTGTTTTCTTGATAAGTAAGAGACAACTTTCTTCAGTGAGTTTTGTGTGGCTATAAATGGGTGGATTAACATCTTAATAGGTACACTGAATTTACATCTAACTCTACACTCCTGGAAATGGAAAAAAGAACACATTGACACCGGTGTGTCAGACCCACCATACTTGCTCCGGACACTGCGAGAGGGCTGTACAAGCAATGATCACACGCACGGCACAGCGGACACACCAGGAACCGCGGTGTTGGCCGTCGAATGGCGCTAGCTGCGCAGCATTTGTGCACCGCCGCCGTCAGTGTCAGCCAGTTTGCCGTGGCATACGGAGCTCCATCGCAGTCTTTAACACTGGTAGCATGCCGCGACAGCGTGGACGTGAACCGTATGTGCAGTTGACGGACTTTGAGCGAGGGCGTATAGTGGGCATGCGGGAGGCCGGGTGGACATACCGCCGAATTGCTCAACACGTGGGGCGTGAGGTCTCCACAGTACATCGATGTTGGCGCCAGTGGTCGGCGGAAGGTGCACGTGCCCGTCGACCTGGGACCGGACCGCAGCGACGCACGGATGCACGCCAAGACCGTAGGATCCTACGCAGTGCCGTAGGGGACCGCACCGCCACTTCCCAGCAAATTAGGGACACTGTTGCTCCTGGGGTATCGGCGAGGACCATTCGCAACCGTCTCCATGAAGCTGGGCTACGGTCCCGCACACCGTTAGGCCGTCTTCCGCTCACGCCCCAACATCGTGCAGCCCGCCTCCAGTGGTGTCGCGACAGGCGTGAATGGAGGGACGAATGGAGACGTGTCGTCTTCAGCGATGAGAGTCGCTTCTGCCTTGGTGCCAATGATGGTCGTATGCGTGTTTGGCGCCGTGCAGGTGAGCGCCACAATCAGGACTGCATATGACCGAGGCACACAGGGCCAACACCCGGCATCATGGTGTGGGGAGCGATCTCCTACACTGGCCGTACACCACTGGTGATCGTCGAGGGGACACTGAATAGTGCACGGTACAGCCAAACCGTCATCGAACCCATCGTTCTACCATTCCTAGACCGGCAAGGGAACTTGCTGTTCCAACAGGACAACGCACGTCCGCATGTATCCCGTGCCACCCAACGTGCTCTAGAAGGTGTAAGTCAACTACCCTGGCCAGCAAGATCTCCGGATCTGTCCCCCATTGAGCATGTTTGGGACTGGATGAAGCGTCGTCTCACGCGGTCTGCACGTCCAGCACGAACGCTGGTCCAACTGAGGCGCCAGGTAGAAATGGCATGGCAAGCCGTTCCACAGGACTACATCCAGCATCTCTACGATCGTCTCCATGGGAGAATAGCAGCCTGCATTGCTGCGAAAGGTGGATATACACTGTACTAGTGCCGACATTGTGCATGCTCTGTTGCCTGTGTCTATGTGCCTGTGGTTCTGTCAGTGTGATCATGTGATGTATCTGACCCCAGGAATGTGTCAATAAAGTTTCCCCTTCCTGGGACAATGAATTCACGGTGTTCTTATTTCAATTTCCAGGAGTGTATATGCATACTTTGCAAGCGTGTCGGAGGGCACTCTCTGCCACTACCAGTTATTAACTTTCCCACTCCAATCGCAAGTGAGGGAAAGTAAGACTATCTATATGTCTCCATATGAGGGTTAATTCCTCATATCTTGTCTTCGTGGTTCCCATGCATAATGTATGTTGTCGGCAGCAGCTTCAAATGTCGGTTTCCTAAATTTTCTCAGTAGTGTTCCTCGAAAAGAACATCTCCTTCCCTCCAGGGATTCCCATTTGAGTTACCTGGCGAGTGTAATTTGACTGCAGGAAAAAGTTACTCACGATACAAATGGACGCTCTTGATCAATTTAATTAAATCTGATATTAATCATGTATCACCGGGATGGTGGAAGCACGGGCGAGAGTGCCACGAATATGATTTGCGAGTAGGAGTGACGAAGGTAAAGCATGCTCTTAGCACTCTGTCAAGAGCCAAAAATGAGTTTAACATTCTAATCCTGTGATGCAAGATGTGAAAGATATGAAGCTGATAAGAACAGTTTTGTTTACCTGATAAGGGAATATTTAGGCGAAATATAGCTTATGCCATACTGTTGTTCAGGATTTTCACACTAAGACTCAACAAGTAACTACACATTGGTGACGTGAAAACGCGTGTATGCTCCGATTCCTTCCGTCTTCGAAATAACGCACATAAAAACGAGAAATCTACATTTCGCGTGAGAAATTCGAGGTGTATGGACAATACTATCCACGTTTCAGGGTGGGTAAAATGGACTTTTTAAACTGGAGATTCTATGTAGAGGGTGCAATTACAGCTAGAACTCTACGTCCAAACCACGCCTGCTTGTCTTGTAGTGTGCAAGGAGTTACCGATGCCCAGCCACGGCTGGCGGAAGGCTTGGTCACAAGGGTTTAGCTCAACTGAAGCTGTGGCTTGGCCTGTCATGACCGGTAGGTATAAGGAAAAGCTCTGACCTGCCGGCTCTTCAGGTACACAATACACTCGATAGATGGCGCTGGAGTAGACTAGAGGTAACTGGCCAGATTTTTAGCCTTGAGATGCCATGGTCAAGTAAGATATGACTACTACTTTCGTAAAAAATACCATAAGACATACGAGGGGCGTTCAGAAAGTAAGCTCCGATCGGTCGCGAAATGGAAACGACTATGAAAATCCGATAAAGCTTTGCACAGATGTGTTGGGTAGTGTCTCTAGTATAACCCCAGTTAGCATAACGTCGCTCTTCTCATTTCTGAGCTCGCAGTGAGTGCGTAAAGATGTCTAGAAAATAGTGTCTGCCGCCAAGTACGATGGCCTGGTGAGAAATTTCGCCTGAAGCTATGCAGCTAACATTACATAACTGTCGTGCTGTTTCTTCTTCAAGACAATTCTCAGCCGCATTCTGCAGGGGCAATGAAGATGCTCCTGCATCGTTTTCAAATGGAAATGTGAGACTACCCACAATACAGTCCGCAATTGTCTCCCCCTGAGTTTCATCTCTGGTCACATGAACCGCTGCCTTTGAAGACAACATTTTGACACAGACAACGAGGTGTAGGCCAGCGTGGAGAATTGGCGGAAAGCACTGGCGGCTGCCTTCTATGATGAGGCTATTGAAAAGTTGGTACAACGCTATGACAAAAGTCTAAGTCAGAACGGCGACTACGTAGAGAAGTAGCTGAAAGGTGTAGCTAATTGTTACAAGTAAAACATTTCTGATGTTCACTGTGGTTTCAATTTGGCAATCAATCGGAGCTTACTTTCTGAACAGGCCTCGTACTTCGAATGTTTCTGTTGACTCGGATGTAACTTGTTACTCATAAATAGGTACAAGTGTGATTCACTTCTCAGGGCTGTTACTGAAGGATCCCTGTATACAGGGAGCATGGATGTACAGCAGTGGGAACCTCCTTACAGCAAAGAAACGCCGGGACTGGCGTCAGACATGCACACGCCTCAACTCCACCCTCCCTGTCAACTCCTCCAAGTACTGGTCAGCCTTCCACCGCCTTACTGGTAGCCATCCCACCCCGCATTACCCCATCCTCCATGACGATCGACCCTTTCCTGACAACCTCAGTAAGGCTAACCATTTTGCTTCCCACCTATCCGAGGTCTTCTCCATTCCTGACGATCCCCATTTTGATTACTCCCTCTTCCCCACCGTCCTTGACCGCACTGACACCTCTGTCCCCCTGCTCGCCCCTACTTCCAGTACTTGGATCGGTTACCCCCCTCCGACATCAACACTCCCATCACCACGCAAGACATCACACTCGTCCTCCGCTCCAAACGCAACACCGCCCCTGGTCATGATGGCGTCACCTACTGTCACCTCAAGGAATCCCCTCCATCCTTCCTGTCTGTCCTTGCTACCCTGTAAAATGTCCTCCTCTCCACTGGATTTTACCCTGACCTGTGGAAGACTTCCCGTGTCCTGCTGTTCCCTAAGCCTAACAAACCCCCCTCTGCTATCTCTTCCTATCGTCCCATCTGCCTCACCTCCGTGTTCAGTAAGATCTTTGAGGCCATCCTCTCTCGCCGTATCCACTTCCACCTTAACCAGCACCGCCTCCTTCCTCGTACCCAATGCGGCTTCCGGCCTTCCTTCTCTGCTGACGACCAGCTCCTTAACCTTACCCATCTTCTTTCCCTCCAACTTAACTCCAGTCGCTCTGCTATCTTTGTTTCCCTTGATCTCCAGAACGCCTATGACCGTGTCAGGCATCCTGGGCTCCTTTTCAAACTCCAGACCTATGCTCTCCCCATCAACTTCGTCCGTCTCGTTGCTTCCTTCCTCTCCCATCGTCCCTCCTATGTGACTATCCACAATTCCAACTCCTGTACTTTCTACCCCTCTGCCGGAGTGCCCAAGGTTCTGTCCTTTCCCCTCTCCTCTATCTCCTGTACACTGCTGATATGCCCAAACCTCCCCCTCCTGTTCATCTTCTCCAGTTCGCTGATGACACCGCCTTCCTAGCCCTTTATCCTACCCTTCAACGGTCCCAACGTACCCTCCAAACCCACCTTGACCAATTCACCGCTTGGTGCAACCAGTGGTTCCTCCGTGTTAATCCCTCCAAGACCCAGGCGATCATCATAGTTCGCACCACCCGCTCCTTCCGCCTCCATGATTTCTACCTCACCATTTATGGCCGTCCTATCCACCTCACTCCTACCCTCAAATACCTTGGCCTCACACTCGACTGCCACTTCACCTGGACTCCCCATCTCCTTACCATCCAAAACAAAGCTCACAACCGCCTCCGCCTCCTGAAACTCCTGTCTGGCCGGAAGTGGGGTCTGTATCCTTCCACCATCCTTCACACCTACAAAACCATGATCCGCCCCCATCCTTTGTTATGCCAGCATCGCTTGGATTTCCGCCCCTCCCCGGTTCTATAAAGCCCTCCAAATCCTCGAACGCCATGCACTCCGCCTCGCCTTCCGCATCCGCCTTCCGTCCCCCACGCGCATCCTCTATGACCTCATCTCCTTTCCCCACCTTCTCCTTTTCCTTGAACACATCTGCACACTATATATTGTCCGCCGCCTTGATCCCCCTCACCCCCTGGTGTTTCCCTTCCTCTCCACTCTCACCCAGTTGCCGCACCTTTACCGTTGCGTCCCTCCCTCTCTCCATCTCCACACCCTCCATCTCCTTTCCCAACACAACTTTCACCGTCTACCCCTCCCGGATGATGAGCTTCGCCCTGACATCTACCCTTCCTACCAACTCTAACCCCCTCTTCCTGCCTCCTCCTCAGGGCTCCCTCTCCTCCCCCTCCCTCCTTCTGAGCAGATTTCCCCTCCTACTCCCCCTCCATCTCTTGTGCCTTCTTTCAGTGTCTCTGCGCTCCCTCCTGCCCTGTCTTCCCTTTTCCTCTCCCGCCCCATGCGTCTCCTGCCTCTTCGTGTGCCCACGGTTGCCCCTCCTCTCTTCATCCTGCCACTTCCCCAGCTGCCCCTTGCTCTCCCCTCCTTTTCCATCCTCTCTGACCTTTTCCTCGGCAGGTCCCACCTAGTAGTTTTATTCTTCGTCGTGTGTGCTCCAAGTGGGTTTTAAGTGTGTTGTTTCGGAGTGTTTTTAATACTGTGGCCAACTTTTAACCTGTGCATACGCATCCAGTGTCTTCTCTGTGTTTTAAGAATCGCCAACTGTGTTTTTTAACTTTCTGGTGCCTTTTTTAACTGTCCACAATGAACGTCTACATGTCAGCGTATTTTTACCTCCATTTTCTCCCCTTACTCTGTTTTATGTTCCCCTTTTTTATCTCCTTATGTATGTATTATTTTATTCTTGTTTTAGTTGTCGTGTCACTCGGCTGAAGAGCGGCGGATTGTGCCGCTGACAGCCCTCCCCTGCCCATATGGGGCAGGGGCATGAAATCACAATAAAGAAAAAAAAAATACAGCAGTGAACATTCGAGGGTAGGATTCCCTCACTTCTTCATCGAGGACTCGCACTGCCTGGGCTACTCTCAGGGTGTATCTTCGACGTGGAAGAGCCCCACCATTTTCTTGCCGTGTCGTCTGCTCGCCGTCACTACTGCTCGCCGTCCGGTCCTCCTCGCCGCCGCCGCCGCCGCCACCGCCGCCGCCGTTCGGCCGCTGCCTGCTGCCGTCGCCGCCTGCCGCCGCGCCGCCGCCGCCGTTCGGTCGCCGCCTGCCGGTGCTCGCTGCCGCCGCCGCCGCCTCCGTCGTCGTCGTCTGCCGCCGCCGCCGCCCTTCTCGCGCGCCGCCACCATGTCCCAACCCACCACCACTATCATTTTCACCTCTCCCTCCGCTGCTCCAACCACTATCACATGGAGCTCATCCTCCACCCCCCTTCCCGTCCTTCCATCTCTCCCTGTCCACCCTACCCCTGCGCCACTTTCGGCTGTAACCATCCTCAACTCCCCCTCCCCTATCACTGTCGCCCCATCGACAGCTACTGACTTTCCACCGCTCCCTGCACCGCCTCTGACAGGCTCCAAGCCAGCGCGGATTTCGGCTCGACGTTCCACTGTCTCCGTGACACCCACGCCCCCTCCCTCTGCGTCATCTGCTGCTCAGGGTGGTCCTGCCCCCCGCCATCTCCCCCTGCAACCCGTCCCCCAGCCCCCTCTCCACCCAGTCGTGACCACGAAACCTTCAAAATGCCCGAATGTTGACCCTTCCCCCGAAATCTCCTCCCAAAACCCCCCTATCCCCGTGACCCACCCACCCCCACGTATGCGACCCCGACCCCCGCCCCCACCACGCCTGCCACCCACACCATTGTCCTCTCCAATCCTGACCCTCAATTCCTTGATGCCTGCTCCCTCACCCTCGCCATCTAGAAATACTACCACAATGCCCCCATCTCCCTTCTGATTCCTCGCAAGAACTCGGTCCTCATTAAATCCCCCAATGCTTCCTTCCACACCAATCTCTTCTCCCGCATCCCCCGTATTCAATTTGGCCAATGTGCAACCCTCACCCCCTACCATACCCCTTCCTCTCCCCGTCAGCCTCGACCTCCCCGACGTCCACCAACCTTCACCACTGTGATCACAAAGCTTAGCCCTGTGATCACGGAGGCTGAGGTGTTGGCGGAACTCAACTCCCGGCCCGACATTGAAATCCACTTGGCCCGTTACATCTTCAACAATGCCGGGCCGACTTTTCTCATGCGGATATTCACCGAATCCTCCTCCTCCATTGACCACCTCCTCACTGAGGGAGCCCTCATCTACAATCGCCGTCATAAGGTGGACCCCTTCCGTTCCCCAGTCCAATCCTACCGCTGCCAACACTGTCTCACATACAACGACCACATTACCTCTGCCTGCAAGAACCCCCCTACTTGTCCCCACTGCAAAGCTTCACACTTCCTCAAGAATTGCCCCAACCTCACCTCTGCCCCCTCCTGCAACACTTGCAACGAACCACATCCTACCTACTCCTCAAAGTGTAAAGCGAAACCTCCTCCAGTCATCCCTGAGCTCACCATCCCTGTCCGTCCTGTTGATGACCCCATCCACCCCAACAACTCGCTCCGCCCTCCACCTACTGCAGAGGACATCATCTGTTTCATCACCATTGTGCTCCAAAACATCCACCCCTTCCAGCACTCCCACACCCTATGCCACATACTTCCACAACCAGGCCCACTTCACTTTCACCCCCTCACCACCCTCGTTTAACTCTCCCCTCCCATGGTACAACAACCCTACCGTATCCTGTACCACAACATTTGCTCCCTGCCCACCCACAAACTCCTCTTCCTCCAAACCCTCCGTCAGCACCGCGTGGATGCCTTCGTCCTAAATGAAACCTTCCTTCAACCCTGTATCTCCATCTCCACGGCTCCTTACACCCTTCACCACACTGATAACCCGTACCTTCTGGCACGTGGCGGAGTTGCTATAGGCCACCTCAAGCACCTCCCTGTCCGGCCCCAACCTCTCCTTAACAATCCTGCCAAGCATCCCACCCTCAGCCTCTTCTTCCCCACCATTACCATCAATTGTGCCACCATTTATGTCCGCCCTCGCACCCCCATCCCATACAATTTCCTGGCCCACATTGACCGCACCTTCTCCACCTACGTGATTGCCGCCGACCTCAATATCCACAGCCGTGATCCTGCCGACCTCCAGCGGTGGCATCAGTTTCTCACCATTCTCCAGAGAGACCTGGTTCCCCTACCTCAGCACACCTGACCCGAATCCAACACCACTCCTGATGTGGTCCTTGCCTCTCCCAACCTCCTTGGGCGCATCACCGCAGATGTCCTTGACCTCATTGGCAGTGACCATGCTCCTGTTCTCCTCACTATCTTTAATGGTCGCCATCCCCACAACGCTCCTCGCCCTGACGTCCCTCCTAAACTTGTCCATGATTACTCCCGTGCCAACTGGAATGCCTACCGGGACTCCATTCACTCCCAGGTTGACGGCCACGACCTTACCCTCCAATCTCCTGCTGACATCTCTCACACTGCTGCCTTCCTGCACCAGACCTTGTCTGACGCCGTTGCCACCCATATCCCCACCAAAGCCATCCACACTCACTGCCCCGCCCTGCCTCCACAGGCTGTCCTTCTCCTTCGAGAGTCCCGCCGCCTCTACCGCTCTTTTCTCCGCACTCGTGACTGGGATACACTTACCTGCCACCGGCAATTACAACGACACATCCGCAACCTGCTTACTGGGAAGAAACGCCGTGCCTGGCGCCAGACATGTACACAACTCATCACCACGCTCCCCATAAACTATTCCAAGTATTGGTCTGCTTTCCACCGCCTTACTGGGAACCGCCCCACCCCCCAGTAGCCTCTCCTCCTTAATGACCGTCCCTTTCCTGACAACCTCAGTAAGGCCAACCACTTTGCCTCTCACCCCTCCGATGTTTTTTCCATTCCAGATGATCCCCACTTTGATAATTCCCTCTTCCCTGACGCCATGGGCCATACGAATACCTCTGTTCCTCCCCTTGCTCCTAGCTTCCAGTACTTGGGCCACACACCACCATCTGAACATAACACTCCCACCACTACACAGGACATCAGCCTCACACTCTGCACTAAACGCAACACTGCTCCTGGCCACGACTGCATTACCTACCGCCACCTCAAACACTGCCCTCCCTCCTTCCTTTCAATCCTTGCCACCCTCTATAATGTCATCCTTGCCACTGGCTTCTATCACAACCTGTGGAAAACCTCCCATATCCTGATGTTCTCCAAACCCAACAAGCCTCCATCTGATGCCTCTTCCTATCATCCTATCTGTCTCACATCGGTGTTCAGCAAGCTCTTGGACTCCATCCTTTCCCGGCGCATCCATCACTAACTCTGCCAAAACCACCTCCTCCCCAACACCCAATGTGGCTTTCGACCTTCCTTCTCTGCTGATGACCAACTCCTCCGCCTCAGTCATCTCCTCTCCCTCCAGCTTAACTCCTGTTGCTCTGCCATTTTTGCCTCCCTTGACCTCGAGAAGGCCTACGACCGTGTCTGGTATCCAGATCTCCTGTTTAAACTACAAACCTATGCCCTTCCTATCAACTACATCCGTCCGATGGCCTCCTTCCTCTCCCACCACCCCTCCTATGTTACCATCCATAATGCCAATTCCCACACCTTCTACCCCTCTGCAGGTGTGCCCCAGGGCTCTGTCCTCTCCCCTCTTCTCTACCTCCAGTACATGGCAGATATACCCCAACCCCCCCCCTCCAGTACACCTCTTGCAATATGCTGATGACACCGCATTCCTCGCCCTCGCTCCTACCCTCCAACGGTCCAAACGCCTTCTCCAGAATCACCTTGACATTTTGCTGCATGGTGTAACCAGTGGCTCCTTAAAATCAACCCTTCCAAGACCCAGGCAATCATCGTAGGTCGTACCACTCGCTCCTTCTGGCTCCTGGATTTCTCCCTTACTGTCTGCACCTGTCCTGTCCGCCTCACCTCCACCCTCACCTACCTTGGCCTCACCATTGACCATCACCTCACCTGGATCCCTCATCTCCGCTCCATCCAATCCAAAGCCCACAACCGTCTCCGACTCCTCAAACTCCTCTCTGGCCAGACATGGAGGTTGCACCCCCCTACCATCCTCCACACCTACAAATCCATAATCTGTCCCATCTTCTGTTATGCCAGTCCTGCCTGGATATCTGCCACCCCCCCCCCCCCCAAATTCTATAAGTCCCTCCAGATCCTTGAGCATCATGCACTCCGCCTTGCCTTCCGTATATGCCTCCCGTCCCCCACGCGGATCCTCTATGATCTCATTCCTTTCCCCCATCTGCTCCTATTCCTCGAACATATCCGCATCCTCTACACCTCCCGCCGCCTTGAACCCCCTCACCCCCTGGTTGCTCCTCTCCTCTCCCATCCCCGCCCCCTGCCACGTCTTCACTGTTGTATCCCCCCTACCCTCCATCTCTACACATTACATCTCCTTTCCCAAGGTGACTTCCATCAACTCCCCCTCCCGGATGATGCCCTCTCTCCCTCCATTTATCCCCCCTATCAACTCTGATCCTCACCCCCCCTTTCCTCCGTCCTTTCCCTGGGCTTCCTCTTCCTCCCCCCTTCCATCCTGTGTTTTCTCCCTGCCTAACCTCTCCCTATCTCCTTTCTCCCCCCCCCCCCCGAGTCCTTTTGTATTCCCCTCCTCTTCCTTCCCCACTCCCTGGCACGTCTGCTCAGCACCCCCCATCTCTCTTATGGATCCTCATCTTCCATTGGCTCCTTTCCTTACTTGCAAGTATGTGCATGTAATTCATTATGGTCACGAGTGCTGCTCTGCATTGTTTAGTAGTAGTGCATTGGTCTACTCTGATTTTTCGTTTGCCATCTAAGGCACCATTGTTTTTCATACATGTCCAATTCTACTGGGGATTCTTAGGCGATGAGAGTTAGTGTACTTTGTCTGCCAGGGCCCTGGCTACATCAGTAGGGCCAAGGCATATCATGTATAGGGCCAAGGATGGAAATTCGCTGCTAGGCGACTCTCCCACTGCCCCTTCACACAGCAATATGACAGCAGCTGATCAACGTTCATCCCAGCCAGCTGCCGGAGGCACTGATACTGACATCAACAAACAGTTAAGGACCAGGCGCACCATGCTTCCCACTACAAGTCACCAGTAGTCACTGACAGTGATACTGATTCATGAGAACCCTGTCCACAGCCTCGCGTGAGAGACAAATCATCCTCTTTGTCTTCCAACGACTTCCTGGTGATAGACATCTCACCCAAAGATGGTCATGCCATGTCAGCCCCCAACGTTGAAACAATCGACCACCACGTGAACACCCCATCATGTGCTGCTTCATCTACACCATCTCGCTGGTGTAACAGGCCTCTTGGGGACTTCAGCCTGGTTGCCGCCCCCCTCCCCATGGTCGAAAATCTAAATGGTCTTCCACTCACACACATCGCAGCAAGGGATTCGGATTGAGATGCCTCCACACCTGGAGCTGCCGCACCTGTAGGTCTCATGGAACAGAACAAGGGTCCCCCATCGACCGCACTTCTCAGAATCCACCGCCACCACCACCAAAGAAGAAGAAGATCTGAAACTTCTTGGCAGATTAAAACTGTGTGCCCGACCGAGACTCGAACTCGGGACCTTTGCCTTTCGCGGGCAAGTGCTCTACCAACTGAGCTACCGAAGCACGACTCACGCCCGCTACTCACAGCTTTACTTCTGCCAGTACCTCGTCTCCTACCTTCCAAACTTTACAGAAGCTCTCCTGCAAACCTTGCAGAACTAGCACTCCTGAAAGAAAGGATATTGCGGAGACATGGCTTAGCCACAGCCTGGGGAATGTTTCCAGAATGAGATTTTCACTCTGCAGCGGAGTGTGCGCTGATATGAAACTTCCTGGCAGATTAAAACTGTGTGCCCGACCGAGACTCGAACTCGGGACCTTTGCCTTTCGCGGGCAAGTGCTCTACCAACTGAGCTACCGAAGCACGACTCACGCCCGCTACTCACAAGCTTTACTTCTGCCAGTACCTCGTCTCCTACCTTCCTAACTTTACAGAAGCTCTCCTGCGAACCTTGCAGAACTAGCACTCCTGAAAGAAAGGATATTGCGGAGACATGGCTTAGCCACAGGCTGGGGGATGTTTCCAGAATGAGATTTTCACTCTGCAGCGGAGTGTGCGCTGATATGAAACTTCCTGGCAGATTAAAACTGTGTGCCCGACCGAGACTCGAACTCGGGACCTTTGCCTTTCGCGGGCAAGTGCTCTACCAACTGAGCTACCGAAGCACGATTCACGCCCGGTACTCACAGCTTTACTTCTGCCAGTACCTCGTCTCCTACCTTCCAAACTTTACAGAAGCTCTCCTGCGAACCTTGCAGAACTAGCACTCCTGAAAGAAAGGATATTGCGGAGACATGGCTTAGCCACAGGCTGGGGGATGTTTCCAGAATGAGATTTTCACTCTGCAGCGGAGTGTGCGCTGATATGAAACTTCCTGGCAGATTAAAACTGTGTGCCCGACCGAGACTCGAACTCGGGACCTTTGCCTTTCGCGGGCAAGTGCTCTACCAACTGAGCTACCGAAGCACGATTCACGCCTGGTACTCACAGCTTTACTTCTGCCAGTACCTCGTCTTCTACCTTCCAAACTTTACAGAAGCTCTCCTGCGAACCTTGCAGAACTAGCACTCCTGAAAGAAAGGATATTGCGGAGACATGGCTTAGCCACAGCCTGGGGGATGTTTCCAGAATGAGATTTTCACTCTGCAGCGGAGTGTGCGCTGATATGAAACTTCCTGGCAGATTAAAACTGTGTGCCCGACCGAGACTCGAACTCGGGAGCTTTGCCTTTCGCGGGCAAGTGCTCTACCAACTGAGCTACCGAAGTCTTACTGTCCTCCCAGAAGGAAGCCAAGGACGAATCGGCCACACATGCCATCGTGGAACTGCACCCATTTCCCCACCTTAAGCGATAAACCTGATGACCATCAAACCACAAAAGCTCAGAAACCTGACGTATCTGTGACCCAGGAAGCCCCTTTGGCTCCATCTTCTACAGCCACCTCCTCTGCTGCAGCTCAGTCTAATCCTGCTCATCCATCCCCTGTGACGAATACCAATGCCCACCAAACAGAAAGACTGTCTTAGCCTCCTCACGCCCACCCATTCAAGTGGCCCAGCCCTCTGTTGTGGCACCTTCTCCACCAGTAATTACACCCAGCCCTGCCAGCTGAAGGGCTAAGCTGCCCACCCAGGATAATTCCCCACTGGTGGAGACAGATGCTTCTTTCTAGGATGACATGAGAGAGATCCCCCAGATAATTTCTCTGTTCACGCAGCTCCACATCAGGGCTGCCATTCGTAAAACAGGTCAAAAGATCCGTCGATCAGAGGACGGGCTCAGAAGGTCATGGCCTTTGTAAATAGGTTCAGCTAGATATTGTTATAACGGCGAATCGTCCACCACACGACCATCAGCCCCTCAGGATCTAGTTGTTTGTATTCTGAATGCTAAAGGCATTAAACATATGAATACTGAACTGAACATCTTCCTCTATGACCACCCTGTGGACATTTTACTTGTCTCCAAAATCCACCTCAAACCTGCAGACGATTTTCGTCTCCACAACATAGTTATCTATCGCACTCACTGACTCCATTGCCAGGATTGGAGCACGGAACTATTCCTGCATAAGACTCTCGAGCACAATCACAAGGCTCTCCAACTGCTAGAAAATATAGAGGCTATGGCAGTCACTGTTTCTACCCCCCTTGGTGCTATTACTTTTGCTGTGGCGTATTTGAGTCCTAACCTACCACTTCTTGAAGCGGACCTCCATATGTTGACATCATATTTTGACAAACTCATTGCAGGAGAAGATTTGGCTTGGCATACTCATCTTGCTAATCCCAAGAAAGACTTCTACTTGAATCGAAAGATCCTCGAAACTGTCGATTTATGGCCCTCACTCTCCCACCCATATACCAGTTCACTCTGACTGCCAGCCAGATGTTCTGGATGTGACCATCTTCAAGAACATTGAAGTGCAGGTTTCGTTGGGAACACTTCAAGAACCGGCCTCTGGCCTCTGACCATGTCCATGGTGCTGTCATTTGTCATCTAGTGAAGTCATCTGAAGATCAAAACCAATGGCGAAATGACTTAGATATTATACCCGTATGGCGCGATAAGTGGCAGTTGTCTCTAATAAGGAAACGTATAAACTTATCCACATAGTTACTAAAAGAAATCCGTTAAATTTCGGTTACACGATAAATCACAGAAATCTAAACTGATGTCGCTCTGTCTTTAGACATCTGTTCTGCCTTTACGATCACAGATTGGGACGAATTTTGAAGGATCCTCAACAACACCAAATGGCAAAATCTCAACCTGACGACGCCTGCCAATCAGGTTGCCACTGTTGATTACCTGACCACGATAATCCAGAAAGCAATGAAGACCTCTACTTCCATTGTCTCAAGGGCTTTAACCCCACTGGATGACCGGACTCCCCTATTGTGACAACTGAAAATCCAGAAGAACCACTTCTGCAGGTGGTGGAAACTGTTTTGTGACCATTGGGATAAGCATTGCATGAGGCGTCTCCCATGTGAATTCTGCCACTGCCTTGCTGATTGGAAAACATAACAATGGGAGGCCGAGATGTCCGCCGGTCTCCTCCAACACAAATCAGAATGGGCTGTTGTCCAAGCCCTACGGCATTCCACACTTCGGGCCAACCATCCCATCCACACAGTGGGTGGCTCAACTTGTGTGGTAGAAACTGTGGCTGATGCATTTGGGCCCAGAACCAACTGCTCGTCAAGGACCTTACACACGATGAACTCCAGGATGAACGTGAAATTCTGGTGGCCGTTACCACTTTCAGGCAGAAACCAATCTTTCTGCCCCTCAGCTTATGTACTCAGCAGAAGTCCAGAGGATCGTCCAGTGGAAGTGTGAGTAGTCGGCTACAGGTCTGTATGACATCTTAAATGAACACCTCCACCGGTTTCCACGCAAGCCACTGATGTTATTTATCAACATCCTGAACTGCTGTTTCAAAACCGGACTTTTCCCCCCACAGTGGAAGCAGGCCAAACTAATAGCCATCCCCAAGCCCTCAAAGGATCCTACAGTCCCTACAAACAACAGTACCATTAGCCTTTTGATACCATGGCAAAGGTTCTAAAATCTTTGATCCTCCACTGCATTTCACAGTCTCTGCTGTTGGCTGGGAATATCCATCCGTAACATGTCGGATTCACTTTCCACCTGTTGCCTGAACTCAAAGTTTTTAGGATCATGGAACATGTCAGCAAGTGCTTTAACTCCACCATTTCGACGCTAGCGGTTTTCCTGAACCTGGATTTTCGTGGTCAGGTAATCAACAGTGGCAACCAGATTGGCAGGTGTCGTCAGGTCGAGATTTTGCCATTTGATGTTGTTGTGGATCCTTCAAAATTTGTCCCAATCTGTGATTGTAAAGGCAGAACGGATGTCTAAAGACAGAGCGACATCAGTAAGGTGCAGGAGCACCAGGACACAGTCATATATCTACATCCACATTGTGGATGTTTCCCTCTACGATAGAACCTTCTTCGTTACTCATAAAGGAATATGCTCAATCTTATGCCACATGTCGATGGTTAAACCTTAAGGTTCTGTGTTGTCCATTAACATTTATGTTAATGATATGCCACTCATCCCACGCTGCCATATCACGTGCATACTGATGGGTTGCAGTGTTAGTGATTTATTTGTTGCCGTCATTGGCGATGAGATGTCACTCAGGATGCCGCGATTAGTCTCATCTGTTTTGACTCTGCAGGAAATAACTGTGCTGAATTTAGAGGAGAACGATATTCACTACAGGATACAACCGCGCCCCACCGTCGGGTACGTACTTGCGTTGAATAGCTTCAGCCATTTGAAGAGGGTCGAATTGTGGGCCAGTGGGAAGCTGGATGGTTATATCGATGGACTGCTCCACATGTTGGGCACAGTGCATCGGCGGTGTGTCACTGCTTTCAGCAGTGGTCTTTGGAATGTTCACATACCTGCAAACCATATTCGGGACGCCCATGTAATATATGATCAAAAGTATCCGGACACCTGACGGAAAATGACTTACAAGTTCGTGGCGCTCTCCATCAGCAATGCTGGAATTCAATATGGTGTTGGCCCACCTTTAGCCTTGATAACAGCTTTCACTCTCGCAGACATACGTTCAGTTAGGTGCTGGAAGGTTTCTTGGGGAATGGCAGCCCATTCATCACGGAACGCTGCACTGAGAAGAGGTATCGATGTCGATCGGTGAGGCCTGGCACGAAGTCGGCGTTCCAAAACATCCCAAAGGCGTTCTATAGGGTTGAGGTCAGGCCTCTGTGCACGCTAGTCCATTACAGGGATGTTATTGTCGTGTAACCACTCCACCACAGGCCATGCATTATGAACAGATCCTCGATCGTATCGAAAGGTGCAATCGCCATCCTCGAATTGCTCTTCAACAGTGGAAAGCGAGAAGGTGCTTAAAACATCAATCTAATTCTGTGCTGTGATAGCGCCACGCAAAACAACAAGGGGTACACGCCCCCTCCACGAAAAACACGACCACACCATAACACCACCACCACCAAATTTTACTGTTGACACTACACATGCTGGCAGATGACGTTCACAGGGCATTCGCCACACACACACCTTGTCATCGGATCGCCACAATGTGTACCGTGATTCGTCCCTCCACACAACGTTTTTCCGCTGTAACGTTTTTCCGCTGTTCAATCGCCCATTGTTTACGCTCCTTACACCAAGCGAGGCGTCGTTTGGCATTTACCGGCGAGATGTGTGGCTTATGAGCAGCCGCTCGACCATGAAATCCAAGTTTTTTCACCTCCCTCCTAACTGTCATAGTACTTGCAGTTGATCCCGATGCCGTCTGAAATTCCTGTGTGATGGTCAGGATAGATGTCTGCTTATTACACATTACGACCCTCTTCAACTGTCGGCAGTCTCTGGCAGTCAACAGACGGGATCGGCCTGTACGGTTTTGTGCTGTACGTGTCCCTTCGCGTTTCCACTTCACTATCACATCGGAAACAGTGGACCTAGGGATGTTTAGGAGTGTGGAAATCTCGCGTACTGACGTATGACACAAGTGACACCCAATCACCTGACCACAGTGGAAGTCCTCGAGTTCCGCGGGACGTCCCATTCTGCTCTCTCATGATGTCCAAAGATTACTGAGGTCGCTAATATGGAGTACCTGGCAGTAGGTGGCAGCACTATGCACCTAATATGAAAAACGTATGTTTTTGGGGGTATCCGGATACTTTTGATCACACAGTGTATATAAACGATGTAGAGACAAACTAAGCAGCCGTCGTAGACTGTCTGCAGATGGTGCTGTCATTTGTCACCTAGTGAAGTCATCTGAAGATCAAAACCAATGGCAAAATGACATAGATATGATACCTGTATGATGCGGTAAGTGGCAGTGTCTCTAATAAGGAAAAGTATAAAGTTATCCACATAGGTACTAAAGGAAATCCGTTAAATTTCGGTTACACGATAAATCACAGAAATCTAAAGGCTATCAGTTCAATTAAATACCTAGGAATTATAGGTACGAACAATTTAAACTGGAGCGATAAAATAATTAATGTTGTGGGGAAGGCAAACCAAAAACGGCGTTTTATTAACGAAACTCTTAGAGGATACAACAAGCCTATTAAAGAGGCTCCCTACACTACGTTTGTCCATCGTCTGCTAGAGTACTGCTGTGCTGTAAGGGACCTTGCCAGATATGATTGACCGAGACATCGAAAAAGTCGAAAGAAAGGCAGCTCGTTTCGTATTATAACAAAATAGGGTAGATACTGTCATGGATATGATAAGCGAACTGGGATGGCAATCATTAAAACAAAGGCCTTTTTAGTTGTGGCGAGATCTTCTCACAATGTTTCAATCAACAACTTTCTCCTCTGAATGCGAATATATTTTATCCTAATCCAACCTCCATTGGAAGAATTGAACATTGCAATAAAATAAAAAAAATAGAGTTCATAAAGGAAGATTTAAGTGCTTATTTTTGCCATGTGCTATTATAGAGTGGTGTGGTAGAGAAACCTTCTGAAAGTGATTTGAAGAACACTCTGCCAGTCACTTAAGAGTGAATTGCCTAGTAGTGATGTATATGTAGATGTGTGCATACAACATCAAATAATTACGTACTATATTTCCACTTCTGCCACACCATCATCATCAGTAAACTTCATCTCTCTGTAATGGCTACTTTAACGAGGCAAGAATATTATGTTACAGAGCGAATTAAAGGAAAAGAAATACATCAAACAAAAAATACTTTAGATACAAAATTTATTACAAAATGTTTAATATTTTCGTAAAGTAAATCAGAGTTAACGTTGACTAGGCCTTACACACAATGGAGACATACGAATCTAGTTTTAATCTTCAATAGATTTTAGAATATTATCTATTGCAAATAGTAGTTTCTTACAAAGGTCCACTGTTTGCGATGTGATAGGAGGGACACATACAGCGCAAAAGCGTACAAGCCGATCTCATCTGTTGGCTACCAGAAACTGCCGACAGTTGAAGTGGATCGTAATGTGTAATAGGCAGACATCTATCCAGACCATCGCACAGGAATTCCAGACAGCATCAGGAGCAACTGCAAGTACTATGACAGTTAGGAGGGAGGTGAAAAAACTTGGATTTCATGGTCGAGCGGCTGCTCATAAGCCACACATCTCGCTGGTAAGTGCCAAACGACGCCTCGCTTTGTGTAAGGAGCGTAAACATTGGACGATTGAACAGTGGAAAAACGTTGAGTGGAGGGACGAATCAGGGTACACAATGTGGTGATTCGACGTCAGGGTGTGGGTATGGCGAATGCCCAGTGAACATCATCTGCCTGTGAGTGTAATGCCAACAGTAAAATTCGGAGGCGGTGGTATTACGGCGTGACCGTGTTTTTCATGGAGGGGGCATACATCCCTTGTTGTTTCATGTGGAATTATCACAACACAGGCCTAGATTGATGTTTTAAGCACCTTCTTGCTTACCACTGTTGAAGAGCAATTCGTGGATGGCGATTGCATCTTTCAACACGATCGAGCACCTGATCATAATGCACAGTCTATGGTGGAGTGGTTACACGACAGTAACATCCCTGTAATGCACTGGCCTGCACAGAGTCATGACCTGAATCCTATAGAAGACCTTAGGGATGTTTTGGAACGCCGACTTCGTGTTAGGCCTCACTGGCCGACATTGATACATCTCCTCAGTGCAGCACTCCGTGAAGAATGGGCTGCCATTCCTCAAGAAACCTTCCAGTACCTAATTGAACGTATGCCTGCGAGAGTGGAAGCTGTCATCAAGGCTAAGGATGGGCCAATACCATATTGAATTCCAGCATTACCGATCGAAGGCGCCACGAACTTGTAAGTCATTTTCAGCCAGGTGTCCGGATACTTTTGATTACATAGTGTATGTAAGCTTCTAGATATGCATAATCGAGGAAACTCAATATCGAATATGTGTGTTTTATCTCAATTTCAAAGCAACAGGAATGTGCATATTCAGGGCTCTCAAATCCCTCCCTGCACCATTGTGCTGCATGCATTATACTGGGTGCGCACAGTTCTTTGGTTACAAAAGTAATGTAACTACTGCCCTTTTAAGATGTGCATGATAATCCAAGCTGGCACAACTAAAATGCCAAAACAGCCATCGGAGGTCGCTGGAAAGAGGGCGTGATAAGATGAAGATCCAGCTGAATGCTGCATACTGCAACTCTGTTAAGTGTCCAGGTGGGACATGCAATATTGACACTATAATGTGATCTATATTTTCTATTCTTTTAGGTCTTATATTTTATCTGCCACAATGACCATAAACTTTAAGCAATAACTGATGCTTTCGAAGCTTCTCTTAAATAGATATTATTTCATTATCATGTGAATTATCACCCATTGCACTGAAAACTATCAAGAAAACCAATCGCTCCACCAATTCATTCGGATTATTCCATTGCGAACGTCAAATACGTTTTCATTCTCTCTGCCCCATGGTTACACATAAAAAGGCACATACGTCGCTATTGTTGTCATATTACAGCAAAACTACTACTAACTGCCCTCCATGTTACAGGAAAAATTTCAACACTATAAAATTAATTTGAGGTGTGTCCACCCTTCACCTTTATGATGGTATAAATTCTGCTGGGAAGACTTTCAACGAGGCATCTGAAAGTCTGTGAAGGAGTGACAGCCCAATCATCCTTAAGAACTGAAGCCATGGAAGGTAGTGATGTTGAATGCTATGGTCTGGAGTGACGTCAGCGTTCTAACACATCCCAAAGATGTTCCATGGCATTCAGGTCGGGACTCCGGGCAGGCCAGTCCATTTGAATGTTATTTTCCACAAATCATCGTCGCACAGAAGCTGCTTTACGAGAGGATGTATTGTCATGGTGATAAAAACAATCATCGTCTCTGAACTCTTCCTCTAATGCATGCAATACTCAATGTCGTAAAATGTGTTCATTTCCTTCCATATTTAGCATTTCCTTAATCACAATAACTGTGTCACGCTCTGACCAAAAAAAAACATTTCCACATAGTATCATCACATCCTCCTCCTCCGTACTTCATTTACGGCAGGTAAAGGTTCACCACTCCACTTCACTCGTTCTCAGCCATCCACATCACCACCTCAAGTGTTGCTAGAATTGACTTAAGAAATGTGTAACATATGAACAGCTGCTTAACCATTGCATCCCGACCATATTAAATACCTACACGCAGTCACTGTGCTAAGTGGAGTGCTGACAGCATTCTGCAACTCACAAATGATTCCTGCTGCTGAATTCTTTACATCCAGCCTCTGCAATACTCGACGCGTCTTGTCTGGAGGTTCATGAGGTTTGTCTGGTGTTCGTTTAGCTGTGGTTGTTGTTTTATGTTGACGCTGACATACTATTTCTGCACTTACTCATGTTATAGTACAGGAACTTTAGTGTTTTCCCGATGCATTGCGTTTGTGTGTAATAAATTTTCCCTAGGAAATAAATGTCAGTGTTGGACATCACCTTCTGTTCCACCTTAAGTCTTCTAACTGGTTTGATCCGGTTTGTCATAATTTCCTCTGCATTAGTTTTGCGTTACATAAAATTTAAGGCATAGAGCGTCATGCCTCCTTTGACGGCTCGCTCACGTAGACTACAGCGAGAGGGTGGCGGTGTGCTGGTGAGCAGCAGCTGAGAGTAATAGGCGCTGTTAGCGGATCTTCAGAGATTTGCTCATGCGCTGTCGAGAATTAGACAACTGAGTTAATTTCACTGAGAAATTATAATTACTGCCAGCCAATGTAACATGCCAGCGCAGAGGTGAGATAGTCACGTCTACATTTTGAGTTGCTTGAATCTGTATATTTAATTCTCGTTGCTTGAAATATAGAACTGAAAATGGTGACAGCAGCGATGGAACATTCCTTGGTTATGCATATCTTGAGGGCACGAATGCTTTCAAGATTACATTCCTTTGAAATGAAGAAAGGGAATACGACGTATATGTTGACAAGACAGGACTTAACAGCTTTTCTGCCTGTTAAAACGTGTCTGGAAACTGGGGGAACTTGCTGAATAGACATTTCAGACGAGATAAGAAATTACAGAACTGCACATGTGCAAACTCTTTCCCTCACCACTTGCTGACTCAGCAAGGAGGTGGGTTAGAGAAGTGCAGCTTTCTCTCGAGGAAAGGTATTGATGTTGTCATCAAACCACCAACACCATTTAATGATTATTCTTTGAAGGTCACGTGTACAACCAAAAAATGTAAGTTGATACATATGTATTACTATTAACACTTCTACTACAGAGCCGAGCCTCACAGGCATGACGTTCAAATTTATTATGTCTTTTCAACTCTCTCCATTTGCTTCAAATTTTGCACAAATATTCACTTATACTACTAAATCCTAATTTTTCGGACTATCTCCACTATTATTACTGCAGACTTACGATGTCGATTGGTATGTCACCTGATTGTGTGCTGTAACTACTGTAATTTTTTTCTCAATGTTGCAGATTCTACAAACTGCTGGAGAGAGCAGTAACTGTTAGTCATTCGACATGCGTGGCTTACTGAAATATTTCTGCTTATATAAGTCAATCTCAGCCTATCATTAGGTCGTTTGTTATACATGTATGAGAGTTGTATTCCTTGTCTATGAGCCGGCCGCGGTGACCGAGCTGTTCTAGGCGCTTCAGTCCGGAACCGCGCGACTGCTACGGTCGCAGGTTCGAATCCTGCCTCGGGCATGGATGTGTGTGATGTCCTTAGGTTAGTTAGGTTTAAGTAGTTCTAAGTTCTAGGGGACTGATGTCCTCAGATGTTAAGTCCCATAGTGCTCAGAGCCATTTGAACCATTTGAACATTGTCTATGAAGGAAACCAAATGTACCCCCTTGCTGTAACTCAGATGCATTTTATACAGTACTGCAGAATCAGCAAGCAACTGCCGTTAAGTACCCGGACTATCATTAGAGAATCTGCTGCGATAGGAGGACTGCAGCAGCTAATACCCAATCAAGGAAGAAGAAGGAGACGAATGAAGACCGTCAATGGAGGAGTCTTTTGATTGGCTGAACTTTGTTGTCATCGTCGTCATAGTCAACCTTGAGACTAAATTAGTGTTATAAGTGTATTAGTCTGAAGTTAACAATAATAGGTGAAATGGCACTAAAACACTTTACAATGGATACAATTAGTGTTCTTGCATGGGTTGCTGTTGAGATTGTCTTTAGAAATGGAATAAGCACAGGTACAATAGATAATGGGGCTCAGTTTAAAGAGCCTATTTTCACAATTTTTAGAACAGAGTTAATGTAATTAGCAACCTCTTAGAATAAATATTTTGCTAGTTTGTAAGTTTCTCTTGTCATATCAGGTGAAGAAAAACAAATGTATCTCAATACAAGGAATGCAAGTTCAATGGCATCCAGAATTAATGATGATTAGTACGCGAATAATGTCACTGATAACGTGTCAAAAAAACTTATGACTTTTCAAGAGAGATATTCCTGCTGGATGTTGAAGGAAATAATTAAAATGTGAGTCAAGCTAAATTAAAATAAAGAGTTTCATACAGGCATTTACACGAAACAGTATAAGTTAATAGCAGATAAACACACAGTGATCAGTGTTCAGTCATATGACAATCCCGGTTTTATGTGGTCAGTTTTATCCAGGCTGTACACAGTAAATTGGAACGCATAACGTGTTACTAGAATTTTCCGTATGTAAATGAATTAAACTTTGCCAACATACCATTTTCTACATAACTGAAACATGCTCACATTTTCGAAAAACAGATTGAAGACCTTTCTGGTAACATCTACAGCATCCAATATTCAGGTTACGAATGGGTGACAGTGGAAGACAAGAGAAATGAGAAAGAAATACGAGTGGTACAGCTACATATCAAAAAGCACCATCGTGAGAAACATATAAATCTACTGATGCTGCAGGTCGCTGATGCTGATGTATGTCATTTCTATTGCATAAAAAACTTGTCTATACTACTCATTGTGAGTCCATCCTAATGTCTGCAGGTTGTCTGTACTACATTCATTCCAAAGAAAAGTTTATAACGACCTTACACACATCTGATTTATAAGATGCCATTTGCAACGCGAGCTAAAGGCCTCACTATGGAATCTAGCCTATCGTACTTATTCTGGAGCATTTAGTGAAAAACTGGAGAGTCTTTCTAACTTGGAACAAAGTTTAACACTTAACTTCTCTCCTTAATTTTAAATATCGTTTTGATAATTAATGTTTCAAAGGGAAAAATGTGTGTCAGTGTATATCAATGAATCAAGAAGCAATGCCAACTCACCCTGAGAACTTTCCTTCTGAAACTAAATCACTCTGCCACCCAATACCAGTCGCCAGTCCTGATGGAACAAAGTCTGAAAATAATTCTGTTCACCAAACTTGGAACAGTTAAACAATTTATCTTTCAATATTTGTAATTTTAGCTTTTAGTACCTGAATAAAATACAAAATTTGTTTTCAATAACCAATTTATGAAACTTCCCGAATAAATACACTCCTGGAAATGGAAAAAAGAACACATTGATACCGGTGTGTCAGACCCACCATACTTGCTCCGGACACTGCGAGAGGGCTGTACAAGCAATGATCACACGCACGGCACAGCGGACACACCAGGAACCGCGGTGTTGGCCGTCGAATGGCGCTAGCTGCGCAGCATTTGTGCACCGCCACCGTCAGTGTCAGCCAGTTTGCCGTGGCATACGGAGCTCCATCGCAGTCTTTAACACTGGTAGCATGCCGCGACAGCGTGAACGTGAACCGTATGTGCAGTTGACGGACTTTGAGCGAGGGCGTATAGTGGGCATGCGGGAGGCTGGGTGGACGTACCGCCGAATTGCTCAACACGTGGGGCGTGAGGTCTCCACAGTACATCGATGTTGTCGCCAGTGGTCGGCGGAAGGTGCACGTGCCCGTCGACCTGGGACCGGACCGCAGCGACGCACGGATGCACGCCAAGACCGTAGGATCCTACGCAGTGCCGTAGGGGACCGCACCGCCACTTCCCAGCAAATTAGGGACACTGTTGCTCCTGGGGTATCGGCGAGGACCATTCGCAAACGTCTACATGAAGCTGGGCTACGGTCCCGCACACCGTTAGGCCGTCTTCCGCTCACGCCCCAACATCGTGCAGCCCGCCTCCAGTGGTGTCGCGACAGGCATGAATGGAGGGACGAATGGAGACGTGTCGTCTTCAGCGATGAGAGTCGCTTCTGCCTTGGTGCCAATGATGGTCGTATGCGTGTTTGGCGCCGTGCAGGTGAGCGTCACAATCAGGACTGCATACGACCAAGGCACACAGGGCCAACACCCGGCATCATGGTGTGGGGAGCGATCTCCTACACTGGCCGTACACCACTGGTGATCATCGAGGGGACACTGAATAGTGCACGGTACATCCAAACCGTCATCGAACCCATCGTTCTACCATTCCTAGACCGGCAAGGGAACTTTCTGTTCCAACAGGACAATGCACGTCCGCATGTATCCCGTGCCACCCAACGTGCTCTAGAAGGTGTAAGTCAACTACCCTGGCCAGCAAGATCTCCGGATCTGTCCCCCATTGAGCATGTTTGGGACTGGATGAAGCGTCGTCTCACGCGGTCTGCACGTCCAGCACGAACGCTGGTCCAACTGAGGCGCCAGGTAGAAATGGCATGGCAAGCCGTTCCACAGGACTACATACAGCATCTCTACGATCGTCTCCATGGGAGAATAGCTGCCTGCATTGCTGCGAAAGGTGGATATACACTGTACTAGTGCCGACATTGTGCATGCTCTGTTGCCTGAGTCTATGTGCCTGTGGTTCTGTCAGTGTGATCATGTGATGTATCTGACCCCAGGAATGTGTCAATAAAGTTTCCCCTTCCTGGGACAATGAATTCACGGTGTTCTTATTTCAATTTCCAGGAGTGTATTAAGTTAGTTATTCTTTCCAGACTGATTTTACTTTTGTCTTGAGAAACTAAGCAACGAATTTAACCAATAACTGCTACAATGCGACCCATCAAAGTCATATGTCTCCACTTTCTTACATAAATGGACCACACAAATATAGTATTATGTGACTCTTTCACTAAACGAATTATAATTTTAAAACAGGATTTAAGTAAACTAAATATAAGATACTTGAAATAGCAAGTTAACACTTTTGATCCAAAATCACAGTCAAGACAGTTTGTGTTACCAAATGTCTGTCTTCCCTGTTATATTAATAATTTCGAAATAAATTGTCAGTAGCTTGCCTCAGAAACAGTGCAGTTGAGAATATGGTGCAAAATTGCTTCCACGCTATCTTCATGTCTCATATTATTTAGACAGACCAAACACACAACATTTTGCAGCTTTTGGAGCCATTCTTGAAGTAAGTAATGATTCGGTCATTTGTGAAAAGTGCATCATTGCGTGATCTCACTCAAACACTGCTAGCTGGTTACTTCTCCCGTTTCAGTTTTTCTGCATTCTCCTCGTTCCATAGAAAAGGACTACCAAAAACGAAAACGACAACCCCAGTTGCTAAGCCTATACCGATGGTGTACTCTGGGTCAGTCTACTGCACATTGCTCCCGAAGAAAAGACGTTACAGAAACGGAAATGATCAAAGAAGAGGCTTGTCAGTTCACAGATCTAATGGCTTCCCAGTTTCGTTAGCTGAATACCTCTCTTTGAAATATAATAAATTCAGGAAGAGACCAGACTTCTCAAATATGACTGTTTTTAAATACGTAGGTGTATATCAATGAAATAAAGTGTTGAATTATTAATATCAAAATACTTTTACAATTCTTTCATAACAGAGCTCTCCCCATATCCACACTGAAACAATCACTAATAATTTATATCAGATGCTGAAAACACACTACAGAAATGTAAATGTAACGCTGTTCCGTTGCAAGTTAGATGCACATTTAGTTGACTGGACACAGTCTAAACAGTCAACTGTATATTGCCTAGAGGCAAGATCAAACTCATAAAATTTACCATGCTCAGAAACAAACTGAACTGCTATTTGTAATCTATGGTGATATGGAATGCATGCTAGAATCTGTTTCTACTTGCAGTTGTAGAAGTGATTCTTGTTCGTATTCCCATCAGGTACGTACACAGTTCATCATAGCCAATTACATACACTGTGGCTTTAAAAAGGGATATTACGAGCTTTAACTGTACAGTGGTACCGATAGCATGACATGGTTCACGGAACAATGGTATGTAATCACTCAGAGTATGAAAGACTTTTTATTGCAAAATAACATCTGGAAAGCTCCGAAGAAACATTAGTGTTTCGCTTGGCAGAAGTCTGCCAGATTTGCCAAGGACCGTTCCAGGAAGGCGATATTAAGCACAGACCAGTTGCAGCTGTAGCGGCGCATCGAAAGCTAAGTACTAATTAATTGTTTGTGTATAGTAGTTTATTTAGGAACTTTAGTAGTCTTCAACCGGTGTTCTTGGTGTTTTCCGGTGAAATAACTTAAGAAGAAATTTTTGCGATCTGCTTTCAGTTTCGTTACTGTCATTAGACGTTTGATTTTCTTTCTGTGTTAGTATTTTGTTATATTCTCATTTGTTGTTGATTAATACTGTCAATAATAGTAGTTACTTCCCTTGTAGAGCAAGTTTGTGATAATTGTAGTCAGTTTTTAACATCTTCTTATTGTAGTAGCGGAACTTAGATAAAGTTGTTTTCTTGTTTCAATAATTGTAAAATTTTACCATGAGTGAGAAGTGTGGGCTTTGCCGTAGGTTCGTGAGTAGTGGATTGCGGTGTGAGACTTGTTCGAAGTATTTTCACTGGGGGGAATGCAGTGGGGAAGCCAGTGGGCATTCTGGTGAGATCCTCTCCTGGAACTGCAGGTTATGTAGCAAGAGTAAGTTGATAGAGGAGCAGGAGCGTAAGATCTGTGCCCTTCAGGTGCAGTTGAAAAACGCACAGGAGGAGCTAGATAGGATGAGGAGGGAGAAGGGGGTTGGGGAATGGGAGCTGGCTGTTGGCAAGAGATCTGCTAGGAGAAGGAGATTTTCAGATAGTTTTACTATTGGTGTTTGTAATAGATATGACCAACTGTCAGAGTCTAGTGGAGAGGAATCTCTAGTAGCTGTAGATGTAGGAAGTATGCAGCAGACCTCAGTAGTCACGGTGGCTAGGACAGTTGCAAAGTCTAAGAGAAAGAAGAAGGTTCTGCTGTTAGGTAGTTCTCATGGTAGAGGTGTAGGCCAGCAGTTGCAGGAAGTTTTGGGGAGCGAGTACCAGGTCACCAGCATTGTGAAGCCTAATGCAGGATTGGCTCAGGTGACTTTTAACATAGGGGGGTTATGTAGGGATTTTACTAAAGAGGATCAGGTAGTGATTGTGGGTGGGGCTGGTAATAGTATTGATAGGGATGGGGAGTATGACATAGATGGTGACCTGGAAACGATAGCCACTCAGACTGGCAACACGAATGTACATTTCGTGGAACTGTTTCAGCGTCACGATCGGCCTCATCTTAATACAGCCGTCAGGCGTAATAACATGAGACTTGGGGGTGCGCTGATGACAGAAGGCATGAGTCACATTTCAGTGGTGTCGGTGGAGTCTATCAGTAGGACGGGTTTCACTAGACATGGCCTGCACCTCAACAGGTATGGGAAGGGGAGGTTGGCAAAACTTATAGGTGACAGCATAGGTAAGGGTGGTGGGATCACTCATGGGAAAATTCCAGTAGTTGTGGGTGTTAGAGCTGTACCTTTTTTTAGATTGAAGTCAGCTGATAGGTATTCCTGCTTAAGGGAAGTCTCTGTAACAAAGAAACCACTTTCTACAAAGCTTAGCTATCCGATTAATGAGGGAATTAGTATATTTCATCAAAATATACAAGGTATTAGAGATAAAGTTAGTGAACTGCTTATAGATGTTGACTCTGAAATTATTGGTATATCTGAACACTTCTTAAATAAGGAGATAATTCAGAGGCTTCCTTTACCAGGATACAGGTTGACTGGCAGCTTTTCTAGGAGCTCTTTGCGGTGTGGGGGAGTAGCCATGTATGTGAAAAACGGTATCCCATTTGAGTCAATTGATGTTTCAAAGTACTGCACTGAAAAGGTGTTTGAATGTTGTGCAGGTGTGGTTAAATTTAGTGGAGCTAAACTTCTTACTGTTGTTATTTATAGATCCCCAGACTCCGATTTCACAACATTTTTGCTAAAGCTAGAGGAGGTTCTTGGTTCACTTTATAGGAAATACAAAAAATTAGTTATATGTGGTGACTTCAACATTAATTGTATAAGTGATTGTGCAAGGAAAAGGATGCTGGTAGACCTCCTTAATTCATATAATCTTATGCAAACCGTATTCTTTCCAACGAGAGTGCAAGGGAACAGTAGAACAACCATAGACAATATTTTTGTTCATTCGTCGTTATTAGAAGGGCATTCTGTTAGCAAAAAGGTGAATGGCCTTTCAGATCATGATGCACAAATTTTAATTCTAAAATATTTTTGTGCTGCAACACATGTTAAATACAGTTACCAACTTTTTAGGAAAGCTGATCCAGTTGCTGTACAGACTTTTGTAAACCTTATCATGGAACAAGAGTGGCAAGATGTTTATAGTGCTGATACAGTAGACGATAAATATAATGCTTTCCTCAAGACTTTTCTCGTGCTCTTTGAAAGTTGCTTTCCGTTAGAACGTTCAAAACAGGGTACTAGCACAAACAGGCAGCCTGGGTGGCTGACTAAAGGGATAAGAATATCTTGTAGAACAAAGTGGCAATTATATCAAAACGTTAGAAACAGTCAAAATCTAAATGCAGCAGCCCATTACAAGCAGTATTGTAAGGTGCTTAAAAAAGTTATTAGGAAGGCAAAAAGTATGTGGTATGCAGATAGAATAGCTAAGTCTCAGGATAAAATTAAAACCATATGGTCAGTCGTAAAGGAAGTGGCTGGTCTGCAGAGACAGGTCGAGAATATAGAATCAGTGCGTAGTGGGGATGTCCGTGTTACTGATAAGTCGCATATATGTACAGTACTTAATAATCACTTTCTGAATATAGCAGGTGAACTAAATAGAAACCTAGTCCCAACAGGGAATCATATAGCGCTCTTAGAAAAAAGTGTTCCGAGACTGTTACCTGAAATGCTCCTCCATGATACTGACAAGAGGGAGATTGAGTTAATAATTAAATCACTAAAGACCAAGAACTCTCATGGATATGACGGGGTATCTAGCAGAATACTGAAGTATTGTTCCACGTATGTTAGCTCAGTACTTAGCCATATCTGTAACTTTTCCTTTAGGAGTGGTCGGTTTCCTGACCGATTAAAGTACTCGGTAGTGAAGCCACTTTATAAAAAGGGAGACAGGGATAATGTTGACAATTATAGACCTATTTCTATGCCATCGGTGTTTGCTAAAGTTATCGAGAGGGTTGTATATACAAGGTTACTGCAGCATTTAAATTCACATAATTTGCTGTCAAATGTACAGTTTGGTTTTAGAAATGGCTTAACAACTGAAAATGCTATAGTCTCTTTTCTCTGTGAGGTTTTGGACGGATTAAATAAAAGGTTGCGAACGCTAGGTGTTTTCTTTGATTTAACGAAGGCTTTTGACTGTGTTGACCACAAAATATTACTGCAGAAGTTGGAACATTATGGAGTAAGGGGAGTAGCTTACAATTGGTTCGCCTCCTACTTTAAGAACAGAAAGCAGAAGGTAATCCTCCGCAATATTGAGAGTGGTAATGATGTTCAGTCCCAATGGGGCACTGTTAAATGGGGCGTTCCCCAAGGGTCGGTGCTGGGGCCACTGCTGTTCCTTATTTATGTAAATGATATGCCTTCTAGTATTACAGGTGATTCAAAAATATTTCTGTTTGCTGATGACACCACCTTGGTAGTGAAGGATCTTGTGTGTAATATTGAAACATTATCAAATAATGTAGTTCATGATATAAGTTCGTGGCTTGTGGAAAATAATTTGATGCTAAATCACAGTAAGACTCAGTTTTTACAGTTTCTAACCCACAATTCAACAAGAACTGACATTTTAATCAGACAGAATGGGCATGTTATAAGCGAGACGGAACAGTTCAAGTTCCTAGGTGTACGGATAGATAGTAAGCTGTTATGGAAAGCCCATGTTCAGGATCTTGTTCAGAAACTAAATGCCGCTTTATTTACCATTAGAACAGTATCTGAAATAAGTGACATTTCAACACGAAAAGTAGTATACTTCGCATATTTTCATACGCTTATGTCATATGGTATTATTTTTTGGGGTAATTCTTCTGATTCAAAAAGGGTATTTTTGGCTCAAAAACGGGCTGTTCGAGCTATGTGTGGTGTAAGTTCGAAAACCTCTTGTCGACCCCTATTCAATAGTCTGGGAATTTTGACATTGCCCTCACAGTATGTATTTTCTTTAATGTCGTTTGTTGTTAGCAATATTAGCTTATTCCCAAGAGTTTGCAGCTTTCACTCAGTTAATACTAGGCAGAAATCAAATCTGCATGTGGAATGCACTTCCTTGACTCTTGTGCAGAAAGGAGTGCAGTATTCTGCTGCATCCATTTTCAATAAGCTACCACAAGAACTCAAAAATCTTAGCAGTAGCCCAAACACTTTTAAGTCTAAACTGAAGAGTTTCCTCATGGCTCACTCCTTCTATTCTGTCGAGGAGCTCCTGGAGGAGATAAAAAATTAAGCAAATTCCAATGTTACATTCTTGATTTTCTTTATTTAAACTAACGACTTGTCGCCTGAATATGTTTCTTATATTTCATTTTATCTGTTTCTACAATCGTGTTATAATTTCATGTATTGACTCGTTCCATGACCATGGAGACTTCTCCTAAATGTGGTCCCACGGAACAATAAATAAATAAAAAAAAATAAAAAAAAGAGATCACTGTCATCTCGCCAGTGCATATCGAGGCACAGCACATGCCAGTTACAATGGGAATACAGGTTTCACTGTATAGTCTCCGTCGTATTCCACAATCTGAACAATTATGATCGGCATTTCGTTATCATGAACATATGCAAACAAAAGACGATAGATGACGACAAAGACATTATATTAAATCCAGGTTACTTTTCTCGTCTACCATTTAATATGGAAAAATATAAATCATTCACAAAAAGTGTTGCAGTATTTCACCGAGAGATACACTGAAATATAAATTTCCGATTTATGAATTTGCTAAATTTCTTGACACACTTACTCAAAAAGTGTGCATCATACTCGAAACCGTATGAACTCTAGTTAGTGTGCACATATTTTCTTCATGATCAAGCATTTACTGTAAGTAATCACGAGGAAATTTTTATGAATGCGTATGTGAATCCATTTTACTGGAAGGTCACTTATACTCACGTGGAAAATTTAAGACTGTTAACTGGAAAACCATAACAGAGGGCGAGCACCAAAGATCGAGCAATGTATGAAATGTATTCAAGTGTAAAAAACTTGGAGACTATTTTGATTTGTGTTTAGAAATTGAGATGGTACTCCTTATTGACGTGTTGAAAAGCTTCCTCTGTCTATGTCTCAAAACACATGAACTGAATCCTATGCATTACATTCCGTCATATGGTTTAGCAGGGGAAGTTCTACTGAAAACTACTAAAGTGGACTTGAAGCTTATTACCGTACTGAACAATTCTAATTTGCTGAAAGAGGCACTAGAGGAGGAAGGGACTTGCCATTACCAACAGATTTATGAGCTATTATGACGATTAAATTGACGAATCTTACATTACATATCTTGATGTGAATACCCTTTAGAGTCGGGCTATGTTGCAGTATCTTCCAGTGACCAATTCTGTATGGCTTTCACCAGAGAGTGTTGAGACTTTTGAACTGGAAAACGTACCAGACGTTTCCGACATAGGGTACGTCTTAGACATGGCTCTCGAATATCGCAAGCGTATTCGAGAGTTTCATGGAGATTTGCCCTTACGTCCGTAGAAAATGTCACCATCAGCTGATAGTATGGAGCCTAAGAAATTATTTTCGACTTTGTATAATGAGAAAAACTATGTTACTCGCTATAGAAATCGAGAACAGTGTTTTTTTTAAATTCACTGTATAGTGTCCTTTAGGCTAGTACCTTGGATGGAGCCATACATTGATATTAATGAACAAAAAATGCATGAGTGAAAATAATGATTTTGAGGTAATCTTTCTCAGACGGATGAATAATAGTGCATTTGGAGAAACCTTGCTAAAAGTGCGAAAGATATAGGAAATAAAACACCTGGAAAGGCAAATATGAAGCAGCTGCACTAATTGCGAAACCAAATTTTCAGCCTAGTAGTATTTTGAACAAAAAATTAATTGGTACTGAAGTGAACATGCTCAATGTAGCCTTTAATAAAGTCATTGCCGTAAGAATGGCCAGTTTGGGTATTTAAAAAACCGTTCATATCGACTTTCAATATGGATACACGTTAAACAAGTTTCTGGACAAATAATGTAAAACTTAGCTACACAGACACTGATTGCTTAATCTGTCATATTATTACAATTACAAATATAGACAAGGATTTCAGGAATGATATCCACACAAGATGTGATACTTTAGGTTTCCCTTTGAATAACAGATTCATTATTCCACTGATGGAAACAGAAACTGAATTAATTGAAAACGAATGAACTGTGAACGTATTACAGAATTTGCGAGTGCATAAGCAAAAATATATGCACTCAAGATCAAGACCGAATGAAAGTTGAACTCAGTAGTTGAAACAATTGTGCAATATACAATTCAATGGTAATACCATGCATTTTCTGCAATTAAACAACACAAACTAGGTTTATCAGCACGGGATGATAAATATTTTATACTTCCAGATGAGACGAACAGACTGACTTGGGGTCAGTACCACATGAAAAATTATGTTGATGACTGATTTTGTTGTAAATACTTGAAAAATGTAAGTAATGTGAAATGTGTATGTGTGTGTGTGTGTGTGCGCGCGCGCGTGTGTGTGTGTGTGAGAGAGAGAGAGAGAGATGGAGAGAGAGAGAGAGAGAGAGAGAGAGAAAGAGAGAGAGAGAGAGATAGACAGAGAGAGTTTTCTCCTTCCCATTCCCTCTGTAGTATATAATATTGTTTGTACTTTATTCAAGAGAGATAGACGGAATATCACATAACATTACCAGAGTTTACTAGTGTCGTCTGTGTTAGAATTCCAGCTGGGCATGTTATCAGACACTTCCACCTGGGAGACGTACCATTCCACCAACGTTTTGGAGAGGCTAAGGGGTGTTACTCATCCTGTCATGGCGTCGGAAGCCATTAGGTATGACTTCAGGTCACGGCTGGTGGTGACTAAGGGAACTCTGACAGCACAACTGTACGCAACAGGAACCTGCGTCCTCATGTGTTACCACTCGTGTAACAGTATCGTGGTGCAATTTTTGAACAGTATAATGGTCGTCCACAAATGGCACGAGTCTCTATGAACTGTCTGGTGGTGCTGACGTACTGCCGTGGCCAGCAAACTCCTATATCTGCCCCACAAAACATTTATGGGACCAGCTCGAATGTCAACTCTGTCCCAATGCCAGTATCCAGTATATCAAGGATCAAATATAACTGGTGTGGACCAGCTTGCCTCAGGAGAGGAGGATACTACGGTTTTATGACACCCCAACGGAAACAATGCATTCATCCAGGCAAAATGGGTGCGTGGTCATACCGATAAGTGATCTCATACTGCCAAGTTCTTCGTAAATTTGACTCGATTTTGTAATCACTGAAATAACATCGCATACCCTCACAACCTGTATGTTTCATTTCGTTCCCTCCTTTTGTGGACCGAGAGAGGTGGCGCAGTGGTTAGCACACTGAACTCGCGTTCGGGAGGACGACGGTTCAAATACGTGTCCGGCCATCCTGATTTAGGTTTTCCGTTACTTCCTTAAATCGCTTCAGGCAAATGCCGGAATAGTTCCTTTGAAAAGGCACGGCCGACTTCCTTCCATAATCCGTTGGGACCGATGACCTCGCTGTTTGGTTCCCTCCCCCAAATCAACCAACCAACCGGTCAATCCTTTTATGGGTGCTTCTTCCCTTGCCCCAATCTGTTTCGGCTTCTAGTGGATTTTGACTCTGCATGGACAGGTTAGGAACTAATTCAGTTGTTTTACCATGTTATTTTGGTACGTGAATAAATCTGGGTATTTGTCAAGCTCTGTGTGAAATACTTAAGAAATTACACTGTAATTCTTTATTTATTTGCATAAACAGACTCTTTATAACTGCAACTAGTTTCATCGGCACCATGACCACAGCGACGAGATATACCTATGTAAAATGTAAAGTGCATTTAAATGTCTTCAATGGCGTTCAAAAGCCCGAAAGATAGCTAATGGAAGAATAAATGTTTTTGAAAATATTGTATAATTGGCGCGTCAGAGCATTAATACAAAGCATACGCTAAAGGATTGGACACACAGTTCCTTGGTAACAAGCAGCTGGGCATTAAATGCTGGAACATGGTATGTAGAAATACTGAAATACACGCAAGGGGACCAATATCTCGTGCTCTAAGACCTCCCTCAGGTGGATACTGCTGTGCAGTGTTTCCCTCAGTACATAGGAGCCAAATTCTGTTGTGGTATCCATAATTTATCCATACCATCATGGCTGACATTTGCTGGCTGTACTGCTAAACAATGCAGATTATTAGAATTCAGTCACTTCAATAGCATCTTGTATGCTGCCACCACTGTTCGACAGGCTGAAGCTGAACAGTTTCTAGAATACTCTTCTTCAGTATTCAGTATGGCAGTGACTTAAGTCGTGTGCCTATGGTAGACGAGGGTATTTGTAGTACCTAGAGAATGGAAATCGATGCAATGGCGTGCTGGTTACAAGACCAGCCCGCAGAAGACGGCCAATAACGGCTGACACTGTCAATTAAAAATCCTTTGCAGAGCTCCAGAGCAAGCTGTCACTATGGACGACGCTATACAGTCCATGGTACCCGCAAGGACAATATGAAAGTCATCTCGTCTAGTGGTCACATCGTGTGCTAATAGTACCCACTCATCGATGAATATGACCCTGTTTTATCCACTGTTTCCATACCTGTACCTCTGTCGTAGCTGCAGTTCTTGTACCGGCATAGATGCATGACGACAAACCTATCCTCCCAGATGACAATTAAGCTTCGTTCAAACTTACTTGCAGTCTGATTTTGATCCTTCTGACATCTACGAAACACTCTGGTGATTGGATTCACGTTTCCATTTCATTTGAAAAGGGCGGGCATAATGGCCACTGCCTCGAAATCGTCTCACAAGGGGACCGTGCTAACTCGTCATCACTGATTTCGCCAAAATTTGTGGTACATGCAGGGCTTGACCAGAAACGAAAGTGATGAAAATTGGAGATCCAGACGACAAAAAAAAAAAAAAAAGGTTCAAATGGCTCTGAGCACTATGGGACTTAACTTCTGAGGTCATCAGTCCCCTAGAACTGAGAACTACTTAAACCTAACTAACCTAAGGACATCACACACATCCATGCCCGAGACAGGATTCGAACCTGCGAACGTAGCGGTCACGCGGTTCCAGACTGTAACGCCTAGAGCCGCTCGGCCACGCCGGCCGGCCAGACGACAAGGCGTTTAGAAACAATGGCATAGCGGAAATAGCACAAAACGGTAATCCGAGGGTCGACGGGTCGAGTCCTTACGAGCTAACTTCTTTTTAAGTTGCAGTTTATACGATGCTTACACTGCAAGTAAACAGAAATAATGCTCAATATGCTGCATTTATTAATATTTTCATAAAAGGCATGAAAAGAAAGGCAAAGGAAAATCTGTGATTGCAAGTAATTTTCCAAGAAAGGACTGTACTTACAGCGTCCACGAAGACTTTGCAAGAAGGGATTGTAATTAATGCTTACAGGACTACGTATTCCTTTAGTTTCAGATTGACCCTCGAGCAGCCCTCGGCAGCTGCACGCAAACAATAGGTTCCTGGTGCATGTCAAATCGGCCCATCGGCCGCTACGGCGACGGAGCTAAGTCACTTGCTGACTCTCGACCGAATCACGCGAATTATTCGACGATATTGTGAGAGCACAGCGAGATTATTGTTTTTCTATAGAAACTTTAAAACAACCATGTAAGTACAAAAATGTGGCGTTTATACACTGACGGAGAAAAATCGTAACACTAAGTAGGGGTCGTGCGACATAAACGAAAGTTGGTAGGCGTGTTTCTACATCTGAAAGATGATGTCTATTCAGATTTCATTCCAGTCGCATAAGAGTGGCGCTAGTAGCGCCACTATGAGGATGCAATTCAGGTTTGCTTCAAATACACGCTGTAACATCCGTGAGCGTTAGTTACCTTCGAGATTGGACGTGGTGAGTTGATGTTAGTCAAGTTTGCCTTTGAGACGATAAAGATGGCATTATCACCACGTCACTGAGGTTCAACGACGTTTGTAATAAGTCTACGAGAAGCTGGATGTTCCTTCTGCGATATTGGCAGGAATCTATCCACCGTACACGATTGCTGGCAGCGGTGGTCACGAGAATGTAAGGTCGCAAGAAGAACCGGGCTCGGGACGGTCACATGCCATTACCGAGAAAGAAGACCACCGTGTTCGGCGTATGGCTCTTGCGCAGCGTGTTACATCTGCAGTATCAATCTGAGCAGCAGTTGGCACAACGGTGACACAGTTTACTGTTACAAATCGGTTACATCAAGGACAGCTCCGAGACTGTCGCCCTGTAGCGCACAGTCCACTGACTCCAAACCATCGCCATTTGCGACTTCATTGATGTCAAGCGAGAGTTCATAGGAGGACAGGCTGGAGGTCTGTAGTGTTGTCTGATGAAAGCTGGTTCTGCCTCGGTGCCAGTGACGGCCGTGTGTTGATTAGTTGAGGGCTTGCAGCCAACCTCTCTGCGTGCTAGACGCATTGGACCTACACGTCCGATTTCACATGACAGCATGAACACTCTCGTTGTTATCCCACGCACCCTGACTACAAAACTGTATGTCAATCTGGTGATACGAGCTACTGACCTGCCATTCATGTACAGCATCCCAGGGGGTGTTTTCCAACAGGAGAAACCTCGCCCAAATACCACTGTTGTAACCCAACATGCTCTAAAGATGTTGCCTCGGAAAAACGCGCCACCAACAAACAGCGTTAACCGCTCCTGTACTGGCTGACCAAGTACCACAGGTATGAAACTCCATCCCATAAACTGATATGCAGCACCTGTGCAACACAATGCATGCACGTTTGCATTCTTGCATTTAACATTCTGGCAGTCACACCGGTTATCAATGTACCAGCATTTCACATTTTCAGTTGCTTGTCTCGTGCTTACATTAACCTGCGATCTTGTGATGTTAATCACTTAAATATGTTGCCTAGAAAAATGTATTCCCGAAATTTCATTACTCTGCATTAATTATTTTGCGATTTCTTTTTCTTTTTTTTTTTTTTTTTTTTTTTTTTTTTGTCAGTGTTACTTTTGCAATATAGCGAGAAAATTGCTGCTACCACTGTTTTTACGATGAATGTACCCCAGCACCTGTAAATCATCAACCGTAAAATAGTAAATGTATCTACTTTTGTATACCATGTTGTAATGTACGGCTTGCAATCCCTTTCTGGAAATCTATTTGCAACCTCGAATTTTCCTTTGCCTTTCCTTTTGCATGCTTTCTAGGCAAATATTAATGAAGGCAATATACTGAGTATTATTTCGATTTAGTTTCAGTGTAGTCAACGTAAAAATTGAAAGAAAAATTTCCGCATAGGATTTGACCCAACGACCATCGGTTTTCCGTTCTGTACTCTTTCAGCTGCTCCAATAACTGCCTGGAAACTGCGCGACCCGCATAATAAATGTTTTTTTCTAAATGCATGGGCGTCTGGAGTTCCCGCTTCAGTCACTTTTATTTCTGGTTAATCTCTGCATACACCATACATTTGGACAAATCGATGATGACGAGTTGTCGCGCTCTCGTTGTCAGTTACGCACCATCATATTGAGAAGGCATTACCTCGCAGGCACGTTTTGTACGACCTTCTGATGAAAGATAAGTTCTCACTTCATGTAATGTGTTACAAACTTACATTCCAAGTTAGCTTTTTCTAACATAAGCATGCTGAAATAGTGATTACTAAAGACTAAATTCCCATGTCGACGTTTTCATCTTTGGAGACTGTCTGCAACTAACAGCTTTTGTGGAAAGATGTCTAATGGGCACAATGGCCAGCCAGTAACCAATACACCAGCCCAGAATAAGAAGTTTTTCTTCTGTTTTAATTGTTATTTACGTGCACAAATATACACGATAAACCATAACAAATAATGGTATTGTTAATAATCAATCAAAATACAATTATTACCCAATAATATTATTAAAAATTATTATAAGTAGTAAAAATGTTTTTTTTTTCATACAGCGACGGTGTGCACATTATAGGGCGTGCTGAAAAGTAATGCCTCCGATTTTTTTTGTTCTGTTCTCAGTATCGATGGACGTATTACATGTCACGCATATTATCCGGTTGACTTTCCCGCTTCACTGATGCAAACAGCATTCCTTTGTCGCTAGAGGGCTCCGAATAGTAACGTCTAACTCGGCGGTGTGTAACGCAACTATGTCAGTGCGTGAGAAACAGTGTTCTGAAATCGAGTTTCTAACCGCAGAAAACGTGCCTTCAGTTGAAATCCATTGAATATTGAAAGCTGTGTACGGTGATGAGTGTATCCTCATCAGTAATGTGCGACACCTGCAACAATTCAATGTCTTGAATTGAATGTCATCGATCATCCTCCATACAATACCGACTTGGCCCCATCCGATTTTCATCTGTTTCCAAAACTTAAACAACACCTTCGAGGACTTCGCTTTAATAGTGATAAAGTGATGCAAACAGAGTTGAGGCTGTGGTTTCGTCAACAAAGTCAAACATTCTACAGTGACGGTATCAACAAATTGATATCTCGTTGGGAGAAATGTGTTGGTCGACTGGGTGACAGTGTTGAGAAATAAATATGTAGACATGAAGAATAAAGCTGTAGAATGTTAACAAAATTTGTTTTATTTGAAATACTTTAATAGCTTTCACAGAAAAAGTTCAGAGGCATTACTTTTCAGGAGCAGAGGAGACATTCAGTCATGGGATCCATATGACATGGAGAGAGCAATGCAGGCAGTGACGGAGGACATGGCTTTCAAAACTGCTGCAACCACCTATCGGATTCTAAAAAATACATTGAACAGGAGAGTTTTGTAGAAAACTCTACGTGCTACTGACAATCAGAAGGTATTTGGAGGGCACCAGTCATATTTGAAAAGGAAATTTACCATCGTTTTCTGTTATTGGAGACAAGACATTTTGGTACGACAGTTAGAGCTCAGCGCGGCGCAGCATTTGAAGTGACCGAGACGAATAATCTTACCCATAAGAATACCTGAATGGTTGGAAATTTGTGGATTACTAATTTCCGGACGAGTTTTCCAATAATGAGATTGTGGTCAATTACTGTTTGTACCAACATTTTCTCTAAGCTTTTTTTAATCACTTTATTTTACTTTTCCTATGTAGTAATAATGATCTCTTTCTTGAAAAAGTATGTTATGTAAATATGTTTTTACTCTCAACAAATAATTTACACTGTAAATAAGTTCTTTTTTCTCTCAACACAGGTTTTCTAAGTTAAAACTGGTTTTTTACCACTTATTTTGTCTTTTGTAGCTCTGTGGGCATTATGTTCCACCCAATCAGGCACAATGATCGCACGCGTATCTTTTAAATTATATATATTGTATTTATCATTATTAGACAACAATTCTCCCTATTCTAAACAGATAATAATCGGAAAGTATAACTGTTGTTCCGAAAAAGGTTATGAAACAAAAGAGTCTGAATCTGGCAGTGCTACCGAGGAAGGTAATGCAGTGGTTGGCACACTATAGTTGCATTCGGAAAGATGAAGGTTCAAATCCCCATCCAGACTGAATTTTTCCGTGATTTCCCTAAATCTCTTACGACTTCTTTCGATAAGAACACAGCCAATTTCTTCCCCCGTCCTTTCCTAATCCGAACATGTGCTCCATCTCTAATAACCACGCTGTCGGCGGGACTTTGAATTCTAATAATCCTTTTTTCCCTTCCGGCAATGGTGGAAATCCTTAATCAAATTTTCTACATTAGAATGGCCGCGACAACAAACCCAAGAAAACTGATACTGTACTTCTCGTTACTAATCTATGGCACTGACATTAGATGCCTGTGGAAATAATGTTTCTTGAAATTCAAGCGAATAACTTAATCTGTGAATAAATATGAAAGTAAGCTAGTGTGGAAAGCGTGTAGGATGAAAGTTAGCTGCTGAACTTCAAATTATTTATTGTTTTTGTTGTGGACTTCAGCCAGAACGCTGGTTTGATGCAGCTCCTCACGATTGTCTACTCTGTGCAAGCCTGATCATATCTGCATAACTTCTGTAGACTACACCAATTTGAAGCCGCTTACTGTTGTTAGGCCTTGGTCTTCCTTCACAGGTTTTACACTCCCCAGTTACATTATTGTGACCACCTGTCAGCCGTCCGCGGTGGCCGAGAGGTTCTAGGCGCTTCAGTCCGGAACAGCGCGACTGCTACCGTCGCAGGTTCGAATCCTGCCTCGGGCATGGATGTGTGTGATGACCTTAGGTTAATTAGGTTTAAGTAGTTCTAAGTTCTAGGGGACTGATCACCTCAGATGTTAAGTCCCATAGTGCTCAGAGCCATTTGACCACCTGTCAAAAGGCTGAACGACTTCTTTTTGCAGTGTGGTCCACTGCGAGCAGTTTAGGCGAGGCAATGAGATTCTACAAAGTACCGACAGGGATATGGAGACATGCTGACTCCAGTACCGTGGCCAGCTGCCCTATGTTTATCGGTTGAGGATCCATGGGGCGAACACTCAGATTTAGGTGGATCCACAGATTCTCATTTGCGGTTAATAACGGGCAGTCTTGTGGTCAGTAGAGTGCGGTAAACTCGTCGTGACCCACTTCGAACGACGCTCGTACACTGCAAGTTGTTCAAATGGCTCTGAGCACTATGGGACTTAACATCTGAGGTCATCAGTCCCCTAGACTTAGAACTACTTAAACCTAACTAACTTAAGAACATCACACACAACCATGCCCGAGGCAGGATTCGAACTTGCGACCGCAGCAGCAGCACGGTTCCGGACTGAAGCGCCTAGAACCGCTGGGCCACAGAGGTCGGCACTGCAAGTTGTGTGACACGTTGCGTTGTACTGCTGGTAATGCCATCGCGACGAGGACAAATAACCTGTTTGTAGAGGTGGTCATGGAACCCAAGGACAGATGCATATTTGTATTGATCCATTGTACCTTCTAGAATGGCGAGAGCACCCAGGAAATGTCACGAAGATATTCCCCAGACCATTACACTTCCTTCTCCGGTAGGTATTTTTCCGACGATTGTTGCAGGCTGTTTGCTTTCTGTCCACGGAGCCTAAAACGTGATTCATTTGAGAAGGACACCCTTCGACAAGTCAGCGGGCGCCCAGTTATGGTATTGGCGTCCAAATTCCAGTCTTCGTCCCCGATGAACAGCAGTTATGAACCAGGCGCCTGCAGCGGAGACCCAAAAGCAGCAACGTTTGCTGAATGGCCACTATTGGTAGCCCCTTGGTTCATATGGACGGTCAGTTGCTCAACAGTTGCGCGTCTATTCGCCCATACACATCCCCGCAGCCGTTGTTCACCCCTGTCATCTGTGGCCCATGATGCACCGCATTTGCCTTGGAGCCTGTTCTGGAAAGCGCCATTTTGCTATGCACGGAATACTTTAAGTATGGCTGCATGCGAATCGTTTACAAATTTAGCCGTTTCAAGAAAGCTTCCAACCTTGGCCGAAAGCCAATGATCATGCCCATTTGAACGGCAGATAAATTGCTCGGTTTCCGCATTACGTCAACAACTACATTGTTTTCCGTATTTCTCCTACGCGCTTTATATATCTTTCCGTGTTAGTGCGCCATCTGCCGTCTGTGAGTGGTCACTGCGCGCTGACATCAACCATAAGCAGCGGTCACATTTATGTGACTGGACCATATACATCCCTCGTTTCCCTCCATTACCAAATTACTCTAAATCTAGGAATGCAATAAACGTAAGTTGCCCTTTCTGCAGTGTGTCTTCCAGGACGATAGTGTCAGTATTGGCTCGCATATTTCTCTAAGCAGCGATGAAAAAATTTATGTTCGAAGGTCACAATAACCCCTTGCTACATGTCGGTGCTTATATACCCGCATCGAAGTCGCACTGGGTTACACATACGCTGCAGCACCGGCCTCAAGCGAAAACTTTTCGATCGGCTCTTATACATTTCTCCAGAATTTCAAATGATTTTCCCGGAGGTCGACATCCACCAGTCTTTCCATACTTCTGTAAATAATTCCTGTCACCATTCTGCAATTATGTCTGATTGACCTGATAATTCAGTAATTTACGAATGTGGCAGCGTCTGCCTTTATTGGAATTGGGATTGGTACATTCTCTTTTAACTCTAAGAGGATTTTGCCTGTTTCACATATCCTGCACATGAAGTTATTCAATTCTTTGATGATTGTTTTTCCCGAGGATATTAACAATTCTGAGGGAATGTAGCCTACTCCAGGTGCCTTGTTTTGACGTAAGTCTTTCAGTGCCTGTCAAATTCTTCTCGCTGAACCATACCTCCTACCCTATCTTCATTCACTTCCTCTTTTCTTTCAGTGATATTGTCTTTAATTGTTTTTTCTTTGTGGAGCACTTCTTATGTATTCCTTACACCTTTTCAGCGTTCCGTTCTTCGATTAGTACTGTCCTGCCAACTGACCATTTTAAAATTCTTATAGCTCCTTGTCTTTTCTCGATAGGTTTCTGTAACTTTCCTATAGACAGCATAGTCATGCATACTTCAACAGCCTTTAGCCATTCCTGCTTTGCCATTTTACACTTTCCGCTAGTCATATTATTTCCTCTGTGCTGCATCACTTGCTGCATATTTGAAAACTTTTCGTCACGTCAATCTAATTTAGTATCTACTGCCATACCCTAAGATTTCCACTGGACTGTCTTCTTGCGCACTCGATCCCCTGCTTCCATCACTGTTTCATCGCTCAAAGCTTCCCATTCGTCTTCTATCGCATTCCTTTCCCCTGTTTCAGTCAATCGTTGCCTAATAATCCCTTTGAAACTATGAACATAATCTGTTTGTTTCGATTTTCCAGGTCCCTTCCCCTTTATTTAACACGTTTCTGCAATTTCTACAGTTTCAATTTGCAATTCGTAATCAATTTTTTAAGGTCAGAGTCCACATCTGGTCATGGAAATACACTCCTGGAAATGGAAAAAAGAACACATTGACACCGGTGTGTCAGACCCACCATACTTGCTCCGGACACTGCGAGAGGGCTGTACAAGCAATGATCACACGCACGGCACAGCGGACACACCAGTAACCGCGGTGTTGGCCGTCGAATGGCGCTAGCTGCGCAGCATTTGTGCACCGCCGCCGTCAGTGTCAGCCAGTTTGCCGTGGCATACGGAGCTCCATCGCAGTCTTTAACACTGGTAGCATGCCGCGACAGCGTGGACGTGAACCGTATGTGCAGTTGACGGACTTTGAGCGAGGGCGTATAGTGGGCATGCGGGAGGCCGGGTGGACATACCGCCGAATTGCTCAACACGTGGGGCGTGAGGTCTCCACAGTACATCGATGTTGTCGCCAGTGATCGGCGGAAGGTGCACGTGCCCGTTGACCTGGGACCGGACCGCAGCGACGCACGGATGCACGCCAAGACCGTAGGATCATACGCAGTGCCGTAGGGGACCGCACCACCACTTCCCAGCAAATTAGGGACACTGTTGTTCCTGGGGTATCGGCGAGGACCATTCGCAACCGTCTCCATGAAGCTGGGCTACGGTCCCGCACACCGTTAGGCCGTCTTCCACTCACGCCCCAACATCGTGCAGCCCGCCTCCATTGGTGTCGCGACAGGCATGAATGGAGGGACGAATGGAGACGTGTCGTCTTCAGCGATGAGAGTCGCTTCTGCCTTGGTGCCAATGATGGTCGTATGCGTGTTTGGCGCCGTGCAGGTGAGCGCCACAATCAGGACTGCATACGACCGAGGCACACATGGCCAACACCCGGCATCATGGTGTGGGGAGCGATCTCCTACACTGGCCGTACACCACTGGTGATCGTCGAGGTGACACTGAATAGTGCACGGTACATCCAAACCGTCATCGAACCCATCGTTCTACCATTCCTAGACCGGCAAGGGAACTTGCTGTTCCAACAGGACAATGCACGTCCGCATGTATCCCGTGCCACCCAATGTGCTCTAGAAGGTGTAAGTCAACTACCCTGGCCAGCAAGATCTCCGGATCTGTCCCCCATTGAGCATGTTTGGGACTGGATGAAGCGTCGTCTCACGCGGTCTGCACGTCCAGCACGAACGCTGGTCCAACTGAGGCGCCAGGTGGAAATGGCATGGCAAGCCGTTCCACAGGACTACATCCAGCATCTCTACGATCGTCTCCATGGGAGAATAGCAGCCTGCATTGCTGCGAAAGGTGGATATACACTGTACTAGTGCCGACATTGTGCATGCTCTGTTGCCTATGTCTATGTGCCTGTGGTTCTGTCAGTGTGATCATGTGATGTATCTGACCCCAGGAATGTGTCAATAAAGTTTCCCCTTCCTGGGACAATGAATTCACGGTGTTCTTATTTCAATTTCCTGGAGTGTAGTTTGTCGCTTAAAATTTGGATAAGAAATGTTCGTCTTGCCAGAATATTAGGAGGTCAGAGAAATAATTCGTAAGTAAAAAGTTCGATACTTTGCTCCGTTTCCAAGATAATTAGCGTTGGAGTTGCCGTTTTGCTCGCAAACTGTACCTGGCAGGCCACTTGTTCTCATAGCATTGTTGTTCTCATAGCATAAACAATAGCGTACAAGACTGTTTAGCCTCTGGCCCGAGTTCGATTCTTACTACAGTCCCATGTCCCATATTTGTATCGCTCCTTTGTTAGGTTTTAGAAACCAAACGAAGTACACATCTGGCTACACCGCCTCTGCGCGGAAAGGCCTGATTGTTTAACTACAATACTATTTAGCTCGGAAACGGTACAACATATCGACTTTTTTCTTAACAATTATTCTTCAACACAACCTACCCTGTAACACTTTTGAAAGCTTCTCAGACTGTTTCTGACCACCCTGTATATTCTATCTGAAACCTCCAAGTCTCTTCCACGTACACAACTGTCCTTTATGAGTCCCCAAGTGCTAGGCTTGATTAAAACGCATTTTGGAAAAATTCTACCAGGAGGCCTCCCCTTTCCTACCTTTCCCACAGTCCATGTTCTCATTCTATTTTTTTTCTTCTCTTCCTTTTCCTATTATTGAATTCCAGCCCCTAAACAATTAAATTTTCGTTCCCTTAACTTTCTGAATAATTTATTTTATTTCAAGTATATTATTTTAGTCTCTTCATAATCATCGGAGCTATTAGGCATACATGATACTTCGTTATTAACACCTTCAGTGCCCTCCCCAGTGTGTGTACAAATAAGATTCTCATTGTTTAGTAGATTCGAAACGGATGAAGCAAGTAACTCAAAAACTACAGTCCACTTGAGACATCCCTCAAAGAGAAGCGGTCGCTACATCAAATTATACCATTTTGCCCTGGCCACATTATCCAGTGGCAGCCCATCGATCTACGTCTGTCGGTGCAGCTTAACGAATTGAGCTCTTAACGAACCGCGTCGCCTTCAATTGAGAAGCGCCGCTCTCCTTGACAAATGTTTGCTCTCGCAATGTCAACCAAGGACGCATTCCGCCTTTATAATTAGCGGTTATTGTCGTTATTGGGAAAGAAGATCCTATGATGAACACGATATTATAATTAATGAGTCTTATCGTGTTTCAGTATCAACTCACCAATTATGCTGTAAGCTGAAATTCTTATTATACTATGAAGATGGTATTACTACTCACGTGCATCAGAAGCATTTTCTCATTTCTTGAAGAATAATCCGCGGCAGTGGGTATGTAGCGCACAAAGGTATGACAATAAATACAGCGACAACTGTATCAGTGCTTACAGTATAATCGACAATCATTTATAGTGACTGCTTGCAGAAAATATTGTAACGACTTAAAAATGTTACTACAAGCGCTAATAAATTGATAGTTGATGATAGGCTACTGTAATCTTAGATTATAATCCAAGAATAAGGGATGTGGCGAAGATAGTGCCGTGCATTAAGCTGAAAGGTTAAATAATCCATTCGTTAAAAGGAATGAATAAAAATGTTACTGAGACATATAGAAACTTCAGTGATAATTTCTTGTCTATTGTGAGTAAACTCAATAAACTGAACTAACACCAAAACTTATTGTATACCAACAGCCATGTTGATGAAGCATACTAGAGTAACAGAAATTTCAATGATATTTTTTTATCTACTGTGGGTAATCTGAACCAATACCAAAACTTCTTGTATATCAGCACTCATGTTGATACTACGCAGGACATATTTTTCAGGAAATGGCAGGACATGGAGCAATACTAGTGTAATAACAAGGGTACTGAGGCAATTGTCAGTTTTGTGGTATGTAAATATTGAAATGAATGGTATCAAAAGCGGGGTAGAGAAGATGTTTGCGCCCTAAATTTGCTGTGAAGTTACATTCATGAGCAACTGAATTAGAGACTTCTACCTGTTAACATATATCATTTCCTTTTGCTTTGACAATGGTGTTGTGACTTGACAGACAGCCCGAGGCGTGTACCTCCTTCCTGGTGGAATGACTGGAGCTGATCGGCTGTTGGACCCCATCTGTCTAATAGGCGCTGCTCATGCGTGGTTGTTTAGTGACATCTCTGAACAGTCAAAGGGACTGTGTCTGTGATGCAATATCCACAGTCAACGTTTATCTTCAGGAGTTCTGGGAACCGGGGTGATGCAAAACATTTTTTGATATGTGTATATAACAATTAAAAAATTTCATATTTCCATTCTGGGGGATGCTTAGAGCTAAATACTCGCGAAATTCCTTCAATGTTAATCAGAGATCTATTATTAACATTGTCAGGCGATTTTCGTCAAATGCTGCCTGTCATTCCAAAATAAATGACAGCAGATTAAATAAATGCCTCCTTAAAAAAGTCGTTAATATGACAGCATGTAAAAATAATGAATTTAACAACAAATATGAGAAGCGAATCTCAGTAGACCACAGAGTGATAGAATTTTTCAAATATTTTTACTATTAGGAGAAGGTACCTATCAAAAACACGAAAATTCTGGCCAAATCATACTGAGAAATAAATTGTGTAACATCGCTGAAACAACTGAGCAGCTCATCAGCAAAATATACCCTGACATTGTAGAAAATTATACCATTTCAGGAACGACAAAAAACGAAATTACCAATGACATCAGCAAGACCGTCCTAGAGATTATTCTAGGAGCAGTGAAAATTTACATGTTGATCGATACCATGACTGATGTAAACGCAACTGTATATTTTCTTACTGAATTGCCGGCTGGTGTGGCCATGCGGTTCTAGGCGCTTCAGTCTGGAACCGCGCGGCCGCTACGGTCGCAGGTTGGAATCCTGCCTCGGGCATGGATGTGTGTGATGTCCTTAGTTTAGTTAGGTTTACGTAGTTCTAAGTTCTAGGGGACTGATGACCTCAGATGTTAAGTCCCATAGTGCTCAGAACCATTTTAACCAACTTACTGAATTCTTAATTCGTTGAATGTTTTGGGAATGCCATTAGACTGCCTCAAATTGAATGCTACTTTGCCAGTCATTTTACTGTGCAATCTGAATTTACTGAAACTGTGTAATGGTATAAGACTCTGAACCAAGCACCTGCAGAATAACATCATCGAAGCCAGTATAGTGACTGGCAAACGAAAAGGGCACACAGTATCTATACCATGAATACCTTTATGTCAACTGGATTGCCCTTCAGTTTAAGGCGATTGCAATTTCCGGCAAAACTGGCTTACAGCGTAACCATCAACTAAGCACAGGGCCAAACATTATGATAGTGTGGTGTTTACTTAAAGGAATCTTGCTTGTCACATGGCAAACTGTACGCTCCAGTTCACGAGTTGGAACACTTCAGAATCTGTTCATTTATAATCTGAACAATAAAACTACAAATATAGTGTATAAGCAAGTGTTATGAGAAGAATGAAGATATAAATATGTATATAAAATTTTCGATTGTGAGCTATTTCATTTAAATAATAATTATTTTATCGCATCGTTGATTAGTTAATGGAATATGCGTCTGTATACATCTGATAGGGAGAATGGTCCTCATACCATCTATTATGCTGACCGGGGCACTGCCGAATATAGCAACTAATACTATAATAAAATGCTATGTAGACATTTACTGTAAGTAATCCCATCACCCATTCCTATTTTCTATAATTTTCCCGATTTTCTTGGAATACCCATGCCTACTTTCTAAAATACATACAAAAAAGTGACTGTAGACGTTTAACCACTGCTGCAGTGCATTATTTTTAACATCATAAACAAGTAGCATAGTACGATATTTTAAGAAATATGCCCATATATTGAGTAAAACAAGTCCACGATGCAGCAAAATGCGTAGCCTGCACTAACAATGTGTGACGACACGATAGGGCCATCCCTAGTAAACTCAAAAAAATATCTAGTCACAACATACGGATAAATCTATGCTTTAAAACTATTTCCCCATTAGCATAGGTAAGGAATGCACTTTTATTTAAAAACGCGAGGAGGAGATTTAGCGCTCACTTGACAGAGGCGACAACCACGGCCTGACCACCCAAGACTTGGTGCCCAACACTCTGTCGCGACCTACCGCAATGAAGAAGCTACCGGCAGCCACGTGTGTCCGTTAATATCACCACCAACCATGTGAGGCTCAAGTCGTGACACTGGCCATGATGCAGAGATCATTTCCCTCCCCTCCCCACTCACACACGCTACAATTTCAACCACACGTGAATGACACGAGGTGAGGTTACTGCACCAGTATGATAGTCGTGGAATAGACGGAGATCTAGGTGGAGGTCACGCTCTCTTATCCTCTTATAGGCCAACAACAATCAGGCCACCCACCATCCCCCACTCCATTTTTTTACTAGACCCTCGTCATTCTTGTTGCAAATTCGGCAGTAAAAGGAATGAGCAGAGTCATCCTACTTACAAGGGAACATCCCCATCGCACCCCCCTCAGATTTAGTTATAAGTTGGCACAGTGGATAGGCCTTGAAAAACTGAACACAGATCGATCGAAAAAACAGGAAGAAGTTGTGTGGAACTATGAAAAAATAAGCAAAATATACAAACTGGGTCGTCCACGTGTAATATAGGCACTATTAAGGGCAGCATGAGACCTGGAGCGCCGTGGTCCCGTGGTTAGTGTGAACAGGTGCAGAACGAGAGGTCTTCAGTTCAAATCTTCCCTCGACCGAAAATTTTAACTTTTTATTTTCAGTTTATGTGAAAAACTCTTATGTTTTCATCACTTTTTTTGGAGTGATTATTACATCCACAAGAAAACCTAAATCGGGCAAGGTAGAAGAATCTTTTCACCCATTCGCCAAGTGTACTAGTTAGGTGGGTCGACAACATATTCCTGTCATGTGACGCACATGCTGTCACCAGTGTCGTATACAAAATATCAGACGTGTTTTCCTGTGGAGGAATCGGTTGACTTATGACCTTGCGATCAAATGTTTTCGGTTCCCATTGGAGAGGCACGTCCTTTCGTCAACTAATCACACGGTTTTGCGGTGCGGTCGCAAAACACAGACACTAAACTTATTACAGTGAACAGAGACGTCAATGAACGAACGGACAGATCATAACTTCGCGAAAATAAAGAAAGCAAAATTTTCAGTCGAGGTCAGATTTGAACCAAGGACCTCTCATTCCGCAGCTGACCACGGCGCTCCTCGCCTCCCGTGGCCCTTAATATTGCCTATCTTACGCATGGACGACCCAGTTTGTATGTTTTGCTTATTTTTTCATAGTTCCACACAACTTCCTCCTGTTTTCTCGATTGATCTGTGTTCAGTTTTTCAAGGCCTATCCACTGTGCCAACTTATAACTAAATCTGAGGGGGGTGTGATGGGGATGTTCCCTTGTTAGAAAAGACAGCAAATATTCAGTGATGATTTTCTGCGTTATAATTGGAAGCATTAACTACCGTAAAATACTAGGAGTAACCATCTGGAGAAACCCAAAGCCTGTGCTGCGTTCGGATTTATTTGCCTGAATCCTAAGGGAACGTACTTCATCATCCACTAAAGGAGTATGTTTAAAAACACCTATTAAATCTTCCTTTGTGAGTTGAGTAGTTGCATGTCGGTCTGAGACCCTTTGTTTAATCGGCATACACGATGATTCAAGAGTAACTGTACACACTTAGTGTGTGTAATTTATGCATCAAAATCAGAGTAAAATGTTAAATACAGTTTTGTCTGAAATTGCGGGTTATGACTCAAAATTTCATTTCTGGTTGGCGTGTCGTGTTCGCCTGCATATCGACTGATGTAGCTTTCTACACCCTTCTACAGTGCTCGGTTGATTATATGAAATTTCGTCTTTACTTGACTTCGGTGTGGTCCGTTATACTCTATGGCGCTGTTGTGGTTTAGGGCACCAGATACACCATTCTGTCGGCAGTTCATAGACAGCAGTAACTGTGTACGGTATGATGGCGTACTCAAACATCAAACATGTGGATATGCACCTTCTTTACGGGGCACGAGACGACAATGCACGAGCATCAGGACGATGGTATATGGAAATGTTTCCAAAAGAAGAGTACCAAAACATCAGACTTCAACAGCTGTGGACATGTGGACATGCGTTTAACGGAATATGGCATTCGTCGTGCGCCATCGTTATGTCGGCTTCAACTGAGTGGAGTGGGTGTTGAGAATATACTTGAAATGGTAGGGAAAGACGCTACAGTAACTAGTTATCGTTTAAATGCCACTGTAGGGGTTCCTCAATCAACTGTATGGCGCCTGCTTCAGAGAAAGCAATTCCACCTATTTTAGCAGCAGACGTTACAAGAGCTGACACCTGTAGATTACCCTAGACGTCAGAATTCTGTCAGTGTTTACTAGAGCGCCATACTGCTGATTCACGGTTCAGTCGACAGGTACTGTTTATGTATTGTGAATGCTCATAATATATATGTGTGCGCATATCAAAATCCTCGCACAAGTACAGTACAAGGATATCAACATTGTTTTGCAGTGAACATTTGGTGTAGTATAGTGGACAGTCAGTTACTCGAACTGCATTTTATTCCACAGCGCCTGCCTTGTAGAGTGTATCAGCAGTGTTTGGAACGTGAATTGGGTGATCTGCTCAATGATGTCCCACTCGCTACATGAATAAATGTATGGTTTATGCACGACGGTGTCACTTCACATTTCAGTCAGGAGGCAAGAGAGTATGTCAAAGTTGCTTATCCCAATAAGTGGGTAGGTCGAGCAGGACCAGTTGCTTGGCCTGCCATATCTTTGGATTTGAGCTCACTGGACTTCTACTTCGGGGCCGTCTCAAGCAGCTCTTGTATGGTGTTTCAGTCGAGAATGTAGCACAACCACAGCGTCGAACTGGAAATGGCTGTGCCACTGTGCAAACTGAGGCGAACGGAGCCTGCAACAATCCCGCAGTAGTAAGACGTCGAGCACCTCACTGTCTTTGTCTACATCGACATCATTTTGAACACGTTCTAGAGTAAATGTACAGTATGTAGTTCTTTTGAATTTCTGACCCTTTCCTGTCACTACTTTCTGAGAAAAATTAATTTTGTGGTGTTTTCGTTGCACTTGTTATCCCTACTCCACTGCATAACTCTGAGATAAATCAGTTTGAGACAAAACTTTATTTGGTATTTTCTTCTTATTTTCATGCATACATTACACACACGAAGTGTGTACAGCTACTTTCGAATCACCCTTTATAGTGACAGGTATAAGAAAGAGCCAATTAAATGAGACAAATGGAAAAAACTGGCCAAATTCAACTATGACTCACACACTCAGGGTTCTGTACAAACATAACTATGTATGTACACTGACGGGAAAAAAAGTTGGTAGGTGTGTTTCTACATCTGAAAGATTATGTCTATTCAAATTTCGCTCCAGCTTTAAACAGATTCTGTAACGGTCGTGAGCGTTAGTTACCATTGAGAATGGACGTGGTGAGTTTAAGTCAGTCAAAAATGCGTTCAAGGCGACAAAGACACCATTATCAACACGTCACTGAGTTTGGCGAGGTCATTTAATAGGGACACGAGAATCTGGGTGTTCCTTCTGCGATACTGCAGAAATAGTTGGTGGGAATGTAGTCACTGTACATGACTGCTGGCAGCGGTAGTCACTGGTGTGTATGGTCGGAAGAGGGTCCGTCTCCGGGCAGCCACGTGGCACTACCAAGAAGGAAGATCACCGTGTTTGGGGTATGGCTCTGTCACATCATACTGCATCTGCAGTAGCAATCTGAGCAGCAGTTGCCACCACAGTGACACAACGATCTGTTACAAATCGTTAACTCCAAGGACACATCCGAGCCAAGAAGCACTGTAGCACACATTCCACTGATCCCAAATCACCGCCATCTGCGACGTCAGTGGTTTCAAGCGAGAATTCGTTGGAGGGAAGGGTGGAGGTCTGTTGCGTTTTCTGATGAAAGCTAGTTCTGCCTCGGTGCCAGTGATGTCCTGGCGTTGGTTAGAAGGAGGCCAGTTGACTGCCTGCACCCAATCTGTCTGTCTTCTAGGCACACTGGACCTACACCTAGAGTACGGGGTGCGATTTCGTATAACTGCATGAGGAAAATCGTGGTTATCTCACGCTCTCTGACTGCAAATTTGGGTCTGGCGACTCCACATGCTGTGCTGCTATTCATGAATAGCACTCCAAGGGGTGTTTCCAACAGGATAACGCTCGCCCACATACCGCTATTGTAATCGAACATGCTCTACAGTGTGTCGACCTGTTTGCCTTGGCCTGCTCGATCGCCAGATCTGTCTCCAATCGAGTACATGTGGGACATCATCGGATGACAACACCAGCGTCTTCCACAAATAACGTTAACCGTCCCTGAATTGACCGACCAAGTGCAAAATGGTTGAAATGGCTCTGAGCACTAGGGGACTTAACATCTGTGGTCATCAGTCCCCTAGAACTTAGAACTGCTTAAACCTAACTAACCTAAAGACATCACACACATCGATGCCCGAGGCAGGATTCGAACCTGGGACCGTAGCGGTCACGCGGTTCCAGACTGAAGCGCCTAGAACCGCACTGCCACACCGGCCGGCGACCAAGTGCAAGAGGCATGGAGTTCCATCCCACAGACTGCCATACGGCACCTGTACAACACAATGCATGCACGTTTGCACGCTTTCATACAATATTTTGCCTGTTACACCGGCTATTAATGTAATAGTATGAAGGCTTTCACGACCGGATGACATATCTTCTGGTAAACCTTCCGGGATGTAAGGTCGTGGTCCATGAAACTCTTCAGCTCCTAACGTTTCGTCCAGAGCTGCGCTGGACATCTTCAGAGGGGTGTCCAAATATCACTAAGTTTCATGGTCTCTTCTTTCCGATTAAAATTATCCCTCTGTTTATATATTTAAATTGCTTCTCTACAAAGCCGTGGGTAATAGTTCGTCGTCGTAGATAAAATTTTTGTTTCGGAAAACTTCACTTGATGATTTCCTGGCTGAAAAGCGTGTTCTGCTACAGCCGATTTATCTGTTTTTCCTAATCGGCAAAGCCTTCTGTGTTCTTTTAACCGTGTATTTACGCTTCTTTTTGTTGTTCCAACATAAACTTTACCACATGTACACGGAATTTTGTATACGCCACTGGCTGATAGAGGAGCGCGTTTATCTTTTACAGACCGAAGAACATGACAAATTTTCTTCGTTGGTCTAAAAACAGGTCTAATATCATGTTTACTTAAAATCTTTCCAATCTGATCCGTTACTTTCTTTATAAAAGGGAGAGAGACTGTATTCTTCCATCGTTTTTCGGACTTGTCCTTAAGTTTTTTGTTGTTTGGGTGCAGAATTCTGCTTACTTCTTTCTTTGAGTAGCCCTACAGTAGCACTACAGAATTGCTAGACAGTTTTATCCGTGACGAGATTACGATCGATAGTTAAGTTTTATCTCTGACAAAGGTTATCTCTGCATATCACGTGTAACTCTGGCCACGCCCACTTTCTACGATACATAAGTCGCTCTCAGACGTCCGACCCGTCAGTCGGCAAGACTCACCGGAGGAGAAACACCCCTCTGAAGATGTCCAGCGCAGCTCTGGACGAAACGTTAGGAGCTGAAGAGTTTCATGGACCACGACCTTACATCCCGGAAGGTTTACCAGAAGATACACTCCTAGAAATTGAAATAAGAACACCGTGAATTCATTGTCCCAGGAAGGGGAAACTTTATTGACACATTCCTGGGGTCAGATACATCACATGATCACACTGAAAGAACCACAGGCACATAGACACAGGCAACAGAGCATGCACAATGTCGGCACTAGTACAGTGTATATCCACCTTTCGCAGCAATGCAGGCTGCTATTCTCCCATGGAGACGATCGTAGAGATGCTGGATGTAGTCCTGTGGAACGGCTTGCCATGCCATTTCCACCTGGCGCCTCAGTTGGACCAGCGTTCGTGCTGGACGTGCAGACCGCGTGAGACGACGCTTCATCCAGTCCCAAACATGCTCAATGGGGGACAGATCCGGAGATCTTGCTGGCCAGGGTAGTTGACTTACACCTTCTAGAGCACGTTGGGTGGCACGGGATACATGCGGACGTGCATTGTCCTGTTGGAACAGCAAGTTCCCTTGCCGGTCTAGGAATGGTAGAACGATGGGTTCGATGACGGTTTGGATGTACCGTGCACTATTCAGTGTCCCCTCGACGATCACCAGTTGTGTACGGCCAGTGTAGGAGATCGCTCCCCACACCATGATGCCGGGTGTTGGCCCTGTGTGCCTCGGTCGTATGCAGTCCTGATTGTGGCGCTCACCTGCACGGCGCCAAACACGCATACGACCATCATTGGCACCAAGGCAGAAGCGACTCTCATCGCTGAAGACGACACGTCTCCATTCGTCCCTCCATTCACGCCTGTCACGACACCACTGGAGGCGGGCTGCACGATGTTGGGGCGTGAGCGGAAGACGGCCTAACGGTGTGCGGGACCGTAGCCCAGCTTCATGGAGACGGTTGCGAATGGTCCTCGCCGATACCCCAGGAGCAACAGTGTCCCTAATTTGCTGGGAAGTGGCTGTGCAGTCCCCTACGGCACTGCGTAGGATCCTACGGTCTTGGCGTGCATCCGTGCGTCGCTGCGGTCCGGTCCCAGGTCGACGGGCACGTGCACCTTCCGCCGACCACTGGCGACAACATCGATGTACTGTGGAGACCTCACGCCCCACGTGTTGAGCAATTCGGCGGTACGTCCACCCGGCCTCCCGCATGCCCACTATACGCCCTCGCTCAAAGTCCGTCAACTGCACATACGGTTCACGTCCACGCTGTCGCGGCATGCTGCCAGTGTTAAAGACTGCGATGGAGCTCCGTATGCCACGGCAAACTGGCTGACACTGACGGCGGCGGTGCACAAATGCTGCGCAGCTAGCGCCATTCGACGGCCAACACCGCGGTTCCTGGTGTGTCCGCTATGCCGTGCGTGTGATCATTGCTTGTACAGCCCTCTCGCAGTGTCCGGAGCAAGTATGGTGGGTCTGACACACCGGTGTCAATGTGTTTTTTTTTCCATTTCCAGGAGTGTATTAATGTAATAGCCCTTCACATTCGCAGTGGCTTATCTCGCGCTTGCATTAACCTTTGATGTGCAGTTAATCACTTAAATATGTTACCCAGACAAATGTATTCCCGAAATTTTACTACCCTACATTAATTATTTTTCGTGTTGCGATATTTTTGCGTCAGTTTACATAGTTCATCCATCCCGGGACTTGAGAATCTCGAAGATTTTTGCCTGTTATCCATATCGATACTGACAAGATATCGCTTCCAGAAATTCCAAGACGGTATCAAAATCTTTACAGCACTTCTTGAGACTAGCACAGATATAAAAGAAGAAGCGATCAGGTGTAGAGCGTAGGCTTTCCGTGGACTGCCACCAGTCTCTACTGCTGCACGGTTCAGCTCCGTGAAAAAGGGAAAGCGCACTAATTAAATTAAATCAGTGCCGTTGAAATCAGATTGGGGTCGTTCAGATAATTACCTTTCGATTGATATGCATCTAGAGTTGATTAAATTGCTATTTCATTAGCCATCATAATTAATCTTTAATTACTCTCTATCAGACTAATTTTTCCCCACGATCTGAGACCACCGTCGGTCTGCCTAACCAACGTATTATGGGCTGCTCGGGGCGGACGAATTTTCTAGATCCAAATTTGATTAATTCTATAATATCGCAAGATTACGATTATTGGCAGAGTTTAGCCAAGTTTCGGACTCAGGCCGGGCTACTTGCAGCAAAAGGACACTAGAGCGCCTACCATTTTCACGGAAGATGCCGCCTATTCAGCAGTCCCAACCCCTGGTTCATGGCTTATCGACGCTGCACATGGAAGCTAACGGTAATCGCAGCGCTGGTTAGGTTAGCTACACGTTCCTCTTCTTGTCGGTAAAAGCCTATCGTGTCGAAGGCTCCTCGGCCACTAAAGTGACGAGAGACGCCACGATAGCCGGTTCTGACTAGTTAACGAGTTGAACGGAGGTGAGCAGTTACGGCGGTCGTGAGTTCGGAACCAGCAGCCATCTTCGAGTCGGTGAGCATGCTTTGTGCACAGTATGCCGAGCTCACATTCAGAAGCGTTCGTAGTTATGCAGCTAATCATTCAGTACGCAATAGACGAGGGCTATTTAAGGTGACACCGAACTACTTGTTTGAATTGCCTTGGCCGGGCTTCCGTTACCGTTCATATTAGTGAAGAAAGTTCTCTCCCTTTTCTCTCCTCGCACTCTCTCGAAGTTCAAGAGCTGGACCGTTTTAATTTAATGCCTTACATAAGGTAGAATGTTTGTATTTTATGTTCTTGTCTGCAGCAAGAAGCAGTAGAAGCTGGATTTCATAAATTTAAAGTTACACTCGTGTGTCAGGGTACCTCGCCAATTTATTATGTGTTTATTGGAATAACAATATTGTATATTTTACCAGAACAGACATTTTCTCATGCCTTTAGCTTCCCTGTGCTGTCCTATTGATCGTGGTAATTAACGATCAATTGAATCCCTGCTATACGAGAATTAGTTCGGTGCCAGTCACTGCTGGGACGGCAGCCGACAGTCAGGCGAATGAAAAACCTCACCGCATGCGTGGAAACAGAGGAATCGTCTACACATGTAGTTTTTTAGCCACATCTCTGCAAATAAACCTTCATTTGCATTCGCGCCATCGTCTACAGGAGCCAACAACCACTACACAGGGGACTTCAGTTTATAAATGTAGAGAGAGAGAAGATTTAATAAAATACGAGTATATGTATATTTTTTACTTACTAAAACATCACTTCACCTTACATTTTATGTTTGCATACACCAATATTATTCAGTTATGGTCTTTGCTGCTACTGTGGAACCAGTGTGTGAGTCCTACTCGTACTTCGTGAGTTATTTCCATTTGTTACGTTTTAATTTGACTGCCTCTTATACCTATAAATATATACCTCTTAAATGAAGGGTCTCAGACCAACGCACAGCTACTCATAAAGGAAGATCGGTCTGATAGGTGTTTTGTAGCGCACTTCTTTTGCGGTTGATGAAATACACTCCATTAGGATTCAGGCAAATGAATCCGAACCTAGCATTGGTATTGACTCACTCCGGATGCTTACTCATAGTATTTTACGGTAGTTAGTGGTTCCAGCTACAGTGTAGAACGTCAGCATTGGACATTTGAAGCCATTTTCTAAGTAGGATGGGAGGGGTTGAGGAAAATTATTTTTAATAGTACACCTGTTATTAAATTTATTATTATTATTTATAGAAATAAATACCTACACCCTGATCCCGAACTAACATATTCCTTTCGCTATGGCATACAGAGCAGAAATAACAATACTATTTATATTAAGATGGGCGAAGGTGAGGATGGGAAATCGCGTAACTGAGGAATCTGAAATTGTGACAGGAGTCAGGCAAGGTGATGGTTTGTCCCCTATCCTTTTCAACTTTGCCCTCGAGAAGATCGTACTCGAGACCTTCCAAGAGAACGAAGAGATTGAAATCAAAGGAAAGAGACTGACATACTTAGCCTATGCAGACGACATCTGTTTAGCTCTCTAGGTCTGAAGAGGAGTTGAAGCAAATGACCAGAGCACTAAAGGAGGCTGTCAGTAAATTTAGGCTAAACATAAAGCAAGCCAAGACAGAGTACCTCGTTACGATGCGTAGTCAAAGTCAGACTGCTGGTCATCTGCAGTCACTGCAAGTGGGAGACCAGTCCTACAAGAGATTGCATGAATTTAAATACCTAGGGGCACTTTTCACTGAGAACTCGTCATGCGAAGCAGAGATCAATGCCAGAATACATGTAGAAAACCGATCTTTCCACGGCCTAGCACAACTGCTTCGGTCCATATATCTCCCCAGACAGTTCAACATTCCACTATACAAAACCCTGATCAAGCCTGTTGTTCTATATGGCTGTGAGACATGGAATATTCGGAAATAGGACTTCCATAAGCTGTTCGGTCCGGTTCTGAATGCAGACACAGGGGAATGGAGGATCAGACACAACCAAGAGCTTGAGGAACTATACCAGCAGCCCAACGTAGCAGGAACTGTCAAAGCAAAACAAATGCAGTGGGCGGCCATGTGGCCTGGATGGAAGATCACAGATAGCCTCGGTACCTCCTGGGCCTCGGAACCTCCTGGATTTCACACCTACAGGAAAGAGTCCCCCAGGGAGACCCAAGAAGCGTTGGAGGGATGGCCTCCATGGAGATTTGAATCAGTCATCAATAGATGTGGACGGATGCCAGGTAGCAGCAATGGACAGAATACAATGCAGGAGGAATCTTGTAGCAGTGTGCAGTCCACAGGGCCTGATCATGTAGAAGAAGACGAAAGGTGAGGTGGAACTTGATTACTATTGACCCAGGAGAAGGTGACCCCATCCTAGACCCTCATTTATTTCAGAACTCTCACTGTGATATGATGACCTTGCCATATATCATGGATAGGGGGTGACATCGATCCACTATTGGTACTGTGGTTCCATGACTTTGCCACGTGTCAGATTTGGGTGGGGGGGGGGGGGTGAGAGTAGGTCATATCTTTCGTCTCAATGTCAAGGTCATCATATGCTGGTACTTTGACTTGATGACTGCATCCTGTGTTGGGGGAGAAAGAGGCTTTTATCTTATCAGTGACCTCTTATCTCAAGGTCAAGGTCATTTCGTACACATCCTACAACACTATTAAGGCACCTATTTAATAGGCTGGGAATTCTTATGACTTAATAGTACATCTACTGACTTATCTACATCGATACTCCGCATGGTTGAAGGTTCCCTGTACCATTACTAGTCATTTTCTTTCGTGTTCCACTTGCAGACACAACGAGAGGAAACTGACTATCTATATACCTCCCTATGAGCCATAATTTCTCATATTTTATCTCCATGGTCCTTACACACAGTGTACCCACCAGGTTAGCTCGAGTAGACGCGCCGGCCCCATATCGAATCCGCCCAGTGGATAAACGACGTGGGCCGGTGTGCCAGACAGCCTGGATGTGGTTTTTAGGTGGTTTTCCACATCCCCCTAGGTGAATACTGGGATGGTTGCCACGTCCCTCCTCAGTTACATGACGCGCAGACATCTGACCATGTTCGCACTATTCCGTGGATTACACTAGATGCAGACAATTGGGGTATACTAATTGTTTCCCGGGCAGGTACAGGGTGGCGGCAGCAAGGGCATCCAGCCACCCCTTAACATTAACATTGCCAAATCCGTACCTAACCATGCCGACCCTGGGAAACCGCGGGTTAAGGCACAAGCAAAAGAAAGAAAGGTCCTTACGAACAGTGTATGTTGGTGGCAACAGAACCGTTCTGCAGTCAGGCTCAAATGCCGGTTATCTAAATTTTCTCAATAGCGTTCCTAAAAAAGACTGTCGCCTTCCCTCCAGGGATTCCCGTTTCTGTTACCGAAGCATCGCCATAACACTTGCGTGTTGTTCTAACCAACCGGTAACAAAGCTAGCAGCCTGTCTCTGAATTGCTTCGATGTACTTCTTTAATTTGACGCATCCCAAAAACTCGAGCGTATTGAAGAACAGGTGGCCCTAGCGTCCTACATGCTGTCTCCTTTACAGATGCACCACACTTTCCTAGAATTCTCGCAATAAACCGAAGTGATCCATTCATCTTTCCTACCAAAATCCTCACATGCTGGTTCAATTTCACATCGCTTTGCAACGTAATGTCCAGATACTTAAACGACGTGACTGTGCCAAGCAGGATACCAACAATGCTGTATCTGAACATTACAGCGTTGTTTTTTCTACTCACACTCATTAACTAACATTTTTCTACATTTAGAGCTAAATGCCATTCATCACACCAACTAGAAATTTTTTCTCAGTCATCTTGTATCCTCCTACAGTCGGCCAACTTCAAGACCTTACCGTAAACCACAGAATCATCAGCAAACAACTGCACGCTGTTGCCCACCCTGTCCGACAATTGTATATAGAGAATAACAGCTGTCCTATCGTACTTCTCTAGGTCGCTCCTAACGATACCCTGTCTCTGATGAACACTCGCCATGGTGGGCAATATACTGGTTTCCATAACTTAAGAAATCATTGAGCCACTCATACGCTCGTACCTTCTTTAATAGTTTGCAATGGGGCACTGTGTCAAACGATTCCCAGAAATCTAGAAAATTGGAATCTGCCTGTTGGCCTTTGTCCATAGTTCGCAGTATATCATGTGAGAAAAGGCCACGCTGAGTTTCGCACGAGTGATGGTTTCTAAAACCATGTGATTCGTGGACATAAACTCCTCGGTCTCAAGAAAATTTATTGTATTCGAACTGAGAGTATGTTAAAGGATTCTGCAGCAAACCGATGATAGGAAAAGGGATCCTTACTTCTGCTCTTCTTATACACAGGAATCAGCTTTGCATTTTTCCAGTCACTTGAGACTTTCTACTGAGCCAGAGATTCGCGATAAATACTAGCTAAGTACGGGGCCAATGCCGTAGAGTTGTTGTTGCTGTCTTCAGTCCAGAGACTGATTTGATGCAGCTCTCCATGCTACTCTACCCTGTGCAAGCTTCTTCATCTCCCAGTACCTAATGCAACCTACATCCTCCTGAATCTGCTTAGTGTATTCATCTCTTGGTCTCCCTCTACGATTTTTACCCTCCACGCTGCCCTCCAATACTAAATTGGTGATCCCTTGATGCCTCAGAACATGTCCTACCAACCGGTCCCTTCTTTTAGTCAAGTTGTGCCACAAATTTCTCTTCTTCCCAATATCTTTTCATTAGTTATGTGATCTACCCATCTCATCTTCAGCATTCTTCTGTAGCACCACATTTCGAAAGCTTCTATTCTCTTCTTGTCTAAACTATTTATCGTCCATTTTCACTTCCATACATGGCCACATTCCATACAAATACTTTCAGAAACGCCTTCCTGACTCTTAAATCTCTACTCGATGTTAAATTTGTCTTCTTCAGGAACACTTTCCTTGCCATTGCCAGTCTACATTTTATATCCTCTCTACTTTGAGCATCATCAGTTATTTTGTTTTCCAAATGGTAAAACGTATTTACTACTTTAAGTATCTCATTTCCTAATCTAATTCCCTCAGCATCATCCGACATAATTCGACAACATTCCATTATCCTCATTTTGCTTTTATTGATGTTCAACTTATATCCTCCTTTCAAGACACTGTCCATTCCGTTCAAAACTCTTCCAGATCTTTTGCTGTCTCTGATAGAATTACAATGTCATCGGCGAACCTCAAAGTATTTATTTCTTCTCCATGGATTTTAATTCCTACTCCGAATTTTTCTTTTGTTTCCTTTACTGCTTGCTTAATATACAGATTGAATAACATCGGGGATAAGCTACAAACCTGTCTCACTCCCTTCCCAACGATTGCTTCCCTCTCATGCCCCTCGACTCTTATAACTGCCATCTGGTTTCTGTACAAATTGTAAATAGCCTTTCGCTCCACCGCCGTAGAGTTCGCTACGGAAAACCGAATTGCGATTCCATCCAGACCTAGTGACTTATTTGGCTGGCTCTGAGCACTATGAGACTTAACTTCTGAGGTCATCAGTCGCCTAGAACTTAGAACTAATTAAACCTAACTAACCTAAGGACATCACACACATCCATGCCCGAGGCAGGATAGGAACCTGCGACCGCACGGCCACAACGGCCGGCTGACTTATTTGTTTCCAACTCTCTACTCCAGGGATGCCGATTACTATGTCGTCTCTATGGTAGTCTGTTCGATGGTCAAACGACGGTATGTTTGTACAATCCTCCTTCGTGAACGATTTCTTGAACGTGAGATTTAAAACCTCGGCTTTCGTTTTGCTATCTTCAGCTGCCACACCAGACTGGTCAACAAGTGGTTGGATGGAAGCCTTATACCCCCATTGCGATTTTACATAGGACCAGAATTTTCTCGGGTTCTCTGCCAGGTCTTTTGCTAAGGTATGACGGTGGTAGTGATTGTATGCTTCGCGCACAGATCTTTTAACAGACGCACAAATCTCTACTAACCTTTCCTTGTCATATGCGTGTTCTCTTATGAACCGAGAGTGCAACAGCCTCTGCTTCCTCAGCATTTTCCGAAACTTGTTTTTAAACCATGGTGGGTCTTTTCGGTCCTTGCCGGCCGGGGTGGTCTAGCGGTTCTAGGCGCTTCAGTCCGGAACCGCGCGACTGCTACGGTCGTAAGTTCGAATCCTGCCTCGGGCATCGATGTGTGTGATGTCCTTAGGTTATTTAGGTTTAAGTAGTTCTAAGTTCTAGGCGACTGATGACCTCAGATGTTAAGTCCCACAGTGCTCAGAGCCATTTGAACCTTTTTTTTTCGGTCCTGAATCCACTTATTTGGCACATACATAATTCTCCAGACCACGATTTACAACATGCTTAAACTTTGTCCATAATTACTGAAACTAAGTGATGGCAGTTCACTGTCTATGTGAGATGCTAACAACTGTTTATCTCCTCTTTCTAAAAGAAACACTCTCCTAGCCTTCTTAACTGATTTATGAACTTTCGTAACCATAGTTGCTATGATGACATCATGATCGCTAATCCCCGATTCTATACTGATGTTGTCGACAAGGTCCGGCCTATTTGTAGCCGCAAGGCCTAAGATATTTCCATTTTCAGATAAGGTGATCAAAAGTATTTCGCATGACTGTCTGTCTGTACCCCTGCAGTGAATCCATAGATATCCCAGCCTATACTTACTAGGATAGGGTCGCCTCCAACTAGTAATGCATATCTGGATATTTACGCGCTACTGACCATTCTTTTAATTACTCTTGAACTGTCACAGCAGAATGGGTGGCCGGTAAAAACAGACAATTAACGTTTGCTGTTAATAACACGGACTTGTTTAAAAAAACAAACAGCACCATCCTTCCAGTATACAGAAGGCCTTCATTTAACAAGAACATCTTTATGATTATAATTTGTTGGGCAGACGGGACGTCCAGCTGCCTGGAGATATGAGGAAAATAGATGCTCCTCAGTGTATAATGCTAGTCGAGAAGGGCTCTCAAATACCACAGCATAAATCTTGGCTGCAGCAGTCCCTTAACCGTCACCTCCTTTCCTTCGTGTAGATAAGGAATGTACGAAGACAGTAACTTGTTCTCGAATGAACAGTTACTGTTGATGACCGTGCAGCTTTTCCCTGGAATAAATGGTGACTAACTGACAATCTCAGCTGCCGACAGGTGTTGTTGATATACCTCGATGTGGACAGCCGAAGATGTGTGCGCCGACCGGGACTCGAACCCGGGATCTCCTGCTTACATGGCAGACGCTCTATCCATCTGTGCCACCGAGGACACAGATGAATAGAGCGACTGCAGGGACTTATCCCTTGCACGCTTCCCGTGAGACTCACATTCCGAACTGTCCACAATTCTACATATGTATTGTACCTTATAGACATTTGCCCACCCACTCATTACTCGCACACGCTTTGGCGATTCCCGTAAGAGTTTGGGCAACCTGTGCGCATTCGCACAGACGAAGGTCAATGGCTGGGTAGCCGTTAACTATATATACGAAGACAGTAACTTGTTCTCGAAAGAAAAGTTACTGTTGATGACCGTGCAGCTTTTCCCTGGAATAAATGATGACTAACTGACAACCTCAGCTGCCGACAGTTGTTGTTGATATACCTCGATGTGTTGGGAATGTGAGTCTCACGGGAAGCGTGCAAGGGATAAGTCGCTGCAGTCGCGCTGTTCATCTGTGTCCTTGGTGGCTCAGATGGATAGAGAGTCTGCCATGTAAGCAGGAGATCCCGGGTTCGAGTCCCGGTGGGGGCACACATTTTCGGCTGTCCACATCGAGGTATATCAACAACACCTGTCGGCAGCTGAGGTTGTCAGTTAGTCATCATTTATTCCAGGGAAAAGCTGCACGGTCATCAACAGTAACTCTTCTTTCGAGAACAAGTTACTGTCTTCGTATATATAGTTAACGGCTACCCAGCCATTGACCTTCGTCTGTGCGAATGCGCACAGGTTGCCCAAACTCTTACGGGAATCGCCAAAGCGTGTGCGAGTAATGAGTGGGTGGGCAAATGTCTATAAGGTACAATACATATGTAGAATTGTGGACAGTCGGGAATGTGAGTCTCACGAGAAGCGTGCAAGGGATAAGTCCCTGCAGTCGCTCTATTCATCTGTGTCCTCGGTGGCTCAGATGGATAGAGCGTCTGCCATGTAAGCAGGAGATCCCGGGTTCGAGTCCCGGCCGGGGCACACGTTTTCGGCTGTCCACATCGAGGTATATCAACAACACCTGTCGGCAGCTAAGCTTGTCGATAAGGAATGTCTTACCTATAGAGAATCTCTCCCGTCACAATGACCATTGCAGCATCGGACTTTTTGTGTTACTGCAGATGTTTCAGCTAAAACATGCTGTGTGAATACCCTGGGCCAGGTGGTACGGTTACTGACAAGAAACAGTAGAATTTTAACTTGCTTTAGCTATGTTCTTCAGTACCTAAGGTCAGTAGCTGGTGGTCTTGCAGTTAGCGTTACTGACTCTCGACTACAGGTCCCCGGATTAGGTTCTCGGACGGGACGCATATCTTCTCCACTTAGGACTGGGTGTGTATGTTGTCCTCACCATCACTGACACGCAAGCTGCCTAAGTGGAGTCAAGTATAAAGACTTGCACCAGGCGGCGAAATACCCAAATGGGGTTCCCAACCAGTAATACCATATGCACGTTTCATTTCAGCACGTATGAAAGTTGAGTACCTGGTAAATGAGAAAGAAAGACAATCGTTCGTAATTCAGATGATCTCGGAAAAAAACTACAGTAAGAGAGACTGGGAATTGTTATCTAGCCATGAGAGTGCTAAGGATTAGTTGCAAGTGGCGACGTACACCTTACTACTTACCAACGCGCCAATCGCAAATGTGAGCGGCAAGTCGTGGCACTGATCCTACTTGTGTGTGGTTTCCATTCTGGCGTCGGTCTATGCCACATCTCTCGATGCGACGTAATTTATTGTAAGCGTGGACTCTGCAAGTTTGACTCCAGCGTAATGGAAGCGAGTGCAAGCTGTTATCTAACATGGTGGCAGACTGCTGCGCCAATGTACACATTTCGATGAAACGAGTGACTGAATTCCGCGAGTGAGCCGAGTGTTGCGGAGTGCGGTGTCTCCAGCAGTTCTATATCCTGAGTATTGTGCCTCCGCGGCTAAAAGCATAGTCCCCATTGCCAACCTTAAAGGGTGGCTGCATTCCAATACCCTTGTTACGTCTTTATGGCGAGTACGAGGACTTTTTTAGCTCTAAGGTTGCCCTTTCCACGTGGCACAAACACGCAGATATGGAGATTAGCGTCTCCTTTCGCGACCCAGTGGGCTACTCACAAAATGAGAACACAAACGACTTTTCCTAATTCCCACTGCCATTTCAGAATTTTCAATAAAGTGATTTATTGTAACCGCATAGGGCTTCTGACGCCACTGCCTGATAGTCCAATCCTTCCAAAATACATTGGTAGTTTCAGAACTTCAAGTATAACTGATTTTCTGGTAGAAATTTGCATATGAAATTAATATACTTGTTTACTCACCACGAAATCAGCTCATGACTGCGGTCGTTCGATCTGTAATTTCACCAGCTGTCAGAATCTGTGATCTGAATTTAATTATCTGGATTTATAAAGGCACTTTCTTTGTTTAGGCTAGATGAAATTGTTATTTCGACCTTTCCAACGTGAGTGTGAATCGCCCTTGGAAAGTATGATGGACAACACGACGGTGCGGATGGGCGCCCAGCGCGTGTTACTGGTCTGCAGAGACGCACAGGAACGGCGCTAGGCAAAGGGACCTGACAGATTGAGGACGCAACAGAATATGGTGCCTTGCAGATCTGAAGGAAACTAAACAGCACTCAGTGCTACACAGCAATAAGTTTAGAGTGCAACATTCACGTCGGGCGCCTATCTTCTAGTGTGTGAAAAGAGTGCACCACACAAGTTCAAAGAAAATTGCTACCACATTGGAATAATTCAGTTGGTGGGATATAGAATCTTCACGTTTGGATGCAATACTCCATCGGTCTATGCAGTGTGTTAAGAATTTCTTTCAAACATTTCCTGGCCAACTAGTGAAACTTGAGAAGAAAGCACAGTGTGCTGCTCCAGTCCTTCAACCGTATCAACAGAACTTTTGAGGTGCCCCAGACAGAATAATTCAGAGGATTTATGTTGCTCTACCTCTCCTGTGTGGTGTATTTACTGTTACTGAGTCGGCCATAGTGCCAATTTGATCTCCACTGCAGGGGCAGTTTTTGTACATATGCTATCGACTGTATTTGTCACACTTATTATACAAATGGTTTAAAAACGGACACAGTTGTCTGAAGCTACTCTCCACCAAGAAATAAAAAAAAGATACTTCTCAATGCAACTTATGATGGAGTAGAACCATTTGTTTCAATTATAAGACAAGTTGCAGACCTATTTCTCCCGTGCAGCATGCTGAGAGTTCATATACATTTACGAAATGATCCAGATGTTATGTTACGAAATTCAATGTCTTGGTCACATAATATTATACTGGAAACGATTACCGGTTTAGGCTTTTCAGCCATAATCAGATCAAGAAATGAGGAAATATAAATAAAAACATATCAGTAGATTTACCAACCAAAAAATGAATTTTAAATGTGCGAATAAAATAGACAAGTTACCTAAAAATCTATCAGCAGCTGGTAGGTTCATAGTCAGTACACAAAAGAACAAGAGCACGGAATGTATACTTACAGATTAAATAAAGCCTACAATGATCGGTGCTAGTGATGTTAGTAAGATACCAGTTACAGACAAGTGAAAGTATACACATATAAAAATATAGCATATACACTGTTCTGCTGTCGGAGGCTCGAATCCTCCCTCGGGCATGGGTGTGTATGTTGTCCTTATCGAAACTTAGTTTAACTTAGATTAAGTTGAGCCTAGGGACCCATGACCTAAGCAGTTTGGTCCCATAGTCCTTACCACAAATTTTTTCCACTGTTCTGCAAAACATCAGGACGAGACACATAAAGTAACATAACATATTAACAACTCTGTGGAAATCAATAAAGGTACAGTAACATGTTGCCAGAGGTCTCCCTGTCGTGCACAGAAAGCTAGAAGTCACATGGGGTGAAGTCAGCGTGACTGTGGTGCCCTTTGGGGCTGGCCACACAACACGAAGCAGTTGAAGGAACGGGAAAAGACAGTATATGTCAATCACCGAGCAATAATGGTGCAACGTGGTGGCGTTTTCATTCCGACATGGCCCGGAAACGGCATTTGGATGGTTTCATATGGCGAAGATACATCGGTAAACCGAAGAAGGGTGAAGTGTGACGAGTGAAGCCCAGAAGTTTGGCATTGCTCACAGGATTGTTTCATATGTATGGGACGGTGGTGGGGGCGTTTGGAACCCCAGGCACTGCTGCTCGAAAGAGAAGAGGTGGATGACCATGTCAAGTAAAGCAGCAGACGATCAGACGATCGCTTCATTGTGTAGGAGACAACAAGGTACCCATGTCAAATAGCAGGTGCAGCTGCAAGCACATTTAACAGTACTGCATACCCACGCTCCATGCTCCACAGTGCCACGATGACTGCACCTCTTTGCTTGACGATCAGTACGTCATACTCCTTTGACAATCGAACATCGGTGGGACCATTTGGTATGGTGTGAAGAGCATAGGGGCTTGACAAACGAGGAGGTCGATGCACATGCTATCCTTGGATGAGAGCAGATTCAGCAGGAAGTGCTTCTGAATGTACACTCATATGGCGAGAGGTGGAACATGTGATGCATCAAAGAACATTGTCCAACATGAAAAGTTTGGTGTTTCAGGCCTTATAGTGTGGAGAGGCATGATATTGCATGTTCTTACTGACCTCCAGATCACTGAACACAGAATACTCAGCAGTTAATTTTGTTGTGACACTGTGCTCCATCCCCACATGCATCTTTTTGGGGGCGCATTCGGCCCTGACTTCAATTTTATGGGTTACAATGTGTGATTGCATCAGATTACACAGCTTCATACCCCACCCCCTTTAATATAGGACAATTGCTGTATGTATAAAATGACAGTAAACTCAAAAACTGGGGGGAAATTCATAATAGCCAGGGTTTTCACCCCCACTCCTATGGCATCACTGTGGAAGTGGGGCTGTTGTCGAAGTACAAGCTAAGAGACAAATAAAAAAATCCAGTACAGTGCATTATCATACTGGGAAATGTAGGTTACTTGTGCTATGTATAGAATTCAATGGGTTTTCCCCTGATGTCTCTATGGAAGTAGGACGCTTGTGCTAAGTATAGAATCCAAGATGGCTAACCTGGGATACTGGCACAGTCTTTATGATCTCAGAATCCAAGTTGCTAGGTCAAACGGAAGTAATCAGTCTGTTTACCTACTTAATATGTTTTTCTCAAGCTATTATTCATTCTGTATATCATGCAGATCAGTTATAGAATTTCTGGACGCTCCCCTCTGACATCACCATTTAAACAGTTGTCGCCCTAAGTTTAAGTTTGACAGGAAATTCAAAATGGCCTACACATATGTCATACAGTATTGTATTATTTCAGTTGAAAAATCGGATGATCACTTTTCCTCCTAAGTTTGAGTGACTTCTCTTCTGATGTCACAGTTTAAACAAGTTGTTTTGGAGCTTACTTTAAAACTGTATGGTTGTCACTATCATGTTTTGCAGTAGGAAATATTGCATGTTTATTTAACACCAAGGGAAAAGGGCCCTCTATACTAACCCTTGTGCTACCATCGCCACCTACGCCATCGCTGCCTTCGCTGGCACCTGTCCACAAGCCTCCACACTGTCCATGAGCCTCTGCATCATGCATGACAGCAGACTATGCCCATGGGTGCCGTGCTACTGGGCAGGGCCACAACAGGTCTCCGTGCCACTGGTTACACCCTGACTGAGGCAGTACTCATGCCCACCACAGTAAGTGCTGCTGTTGCACCGCTTATGCTGCCACCACCACTGCTACCCATTCTGGTTCCAAGTTGTCCACTCAACCCGTCTGCCTACCCATCAGTCTGTCCATCTGCCAGCTCGTCCACCCACTACTGGTGCAGCACATGACGTTACACCAATGTCCATTAACCCTCACCCTGCTGCTGGCTAATAGCTGCTGCTCCAGCCACTGCCACTGGCAACTCACCTCTACAGCGGCTTAGAGGTGACTAAGCAGTACCCCAACTTGCTGCAGTGTTGCAGCAGCTGTTGTGTGATCGCGTGACACAGCCTTCTGACTCAGCGATGGCTGACAGCCGATCTTAAATGTCAGATCATCCCACTATCTGCTGAAGGCATTGATGCCACACCGTCCCAGCCAGGGTACATGAGTAAGTCAAGAGGTATTCCCTCCCATGCATGACTGGAATCTCAGACGTGTCACAGCCAGCCTGTTATTTGTGATGCTAGGGTTGCCCCCTGTTTATAGCTAGCCTAATTTTTCACGATATGAAAATACTCTTAGAAAAGTTTCTGTTTATAGCCAAGACAAAGGATATTTTTGCAAACTGCTAGATATATCCAAGATATTTAAATATATTTTCATCCTACAGTCTGCTGTGTCTCTGCTGCTCCTACTGCTGTCGTTGTATGAATCCCCAGTGTTATTTCTGGCCATAAAAAACCATGCACGAGATTTTCATTTTCTCTCGCTCGCTATGCGCGAGCTGTTAGTTGTACAGAAAAAATGAACAAGACCTTTTTGGTAGGAAATACAATGTAATTAAATTTTGTGTTTGGATACATTTTCACTTGAGACCACGGTTTTCGAGTTATTCAAGAAAAACGTCTAAAATTGACCTTCAAATGCAGCTCCACCCCCACATTCATCCCTCACCAGTCAGGATTTCTCGCATGTTGTTTGTGACACTCCCTCCTATCACCGACCAGAAGTCAGAAAGAATAACTTAATGTTTCAACAAACACTTGACAACATAACTGAAGAGTAGTTTAAGATACGTCCACCATAGATTAATTCTCTCCATATTGCAGAGTACAAGTCACACAGATTCACCACACTTGAACGCTTAAAGTTGCTTGACAGAGGTATATATTCGTTCTCCCATTGCTTCATATGCAAATGGAATAGCAAAAGACAGCGACTAGCAGTGATATTAGATATTCTCCACAATGCGCTGTATGCAGGCTTGCTACACAACAAGAGTATATCAGAGAAACGCAGTATCAACGTGTTTAACAACACTTATCACACACACCAGAGTTCACACATCTCATGAATGTAATGGTGCTTGTACAGGAAAATATGCTAAATAGGTCCACATCAGCAAAAAACTGCTTCCCAGCGTCTAGATGCACAATATGGTCTTCTTATAACCCCACGTGGAGAATACTGTTACATAGTCTACATCACACAAAGCATACGGCAAAGGTTCTGGTTCTAGGGTGAAAAAATACTCAACAGGACTGTGCAGCTTTAAATGTAAGCTTAATAATGTATTCCTCTAGTAATGAAACTTTATAAATTCATCTATAAATCCCAACAACCTAGGTTGAAGACAGGTCACAACACAGCACAGAACTATATAGCAATCCTCTATGCCAGGAGGAATACGATGTAACTGTTGTGAGACCTATTTCCAGCAATACGTCTCTTACTAACGCTATTTGTCGCGCACAAATCTTCAATTTCCGTAACTGTCTAACGTACTTTCCCGTTTGGTATTCGATGGCAATGATTTTAAGTGGAGGGAAGTAAAATCGTGAGCATATTCTAAGGAATTGCTGAAAACCAACGATAAAATGTATGAGAATGACTATTACACGACTCCATAGGAATATGTGAGAAACATGCTCCGGGAACTTAAACGGAATCCCATCGAAGAACGACAATGTAGTTCCCCCAAAACTATTTGAGATAAAGAGTTGTGAATATCAGAATGTAAGAAAGACAATACCAACAGGAGTGACTTAAACAATCCAAAATTAAATGCTCGTACACAATATAGTACCAACAGTAAATCTTACTATAAATTTAAGCACTCTTATTGTGCCTCGTCTGTAATTCCGATGGTATTGTTGAGCATTACGCAGAGAGCTCTCAAAACTATTATCAATATGTACATGCGTAGTCATGAAACTAGAGGTGTACGAGACAGATTTTCTGGTACAGCTTACCACAGTTTCGTCCAGCAGATCAACAGATGGTTATAGTCGACCTCTTCTTTGCAGCGTAATTTCCAGCTACTTGTAAAGCACCATCATTGGAATTTAAAGTTAGCCTTCACCTAAATTATAGACGTTTTACGTTATACGTAAGATTGTAAACACCAGAGTGAACCGTGATGCGTGATGTCAGAAAAAGTCGTCTCATACTTGTCAAAGATATTGATGGAGACGTCATCTGTTCCTGCAAGGACATTGCCGCATTATTCACTCGAAAACGGTTGCCATACAAACCAGAGAACTGAATCTTAAGCTGGTAAATCTTACATAAGTCTGAGAGAAATCTTTGGGTGTGATATGAAACACCCTTATACTTCGTGTGCTGAGTGTGGAATGGGTTCGAGACCTTCTGAACCATCCTACTTGAGCCACTCCACATTTTTACTCCAGAAACATTCAACTAATAGATTACATTGTATTATAACGGCTGACTATAGTCGAGATATTCTATGGAGTGTCATTTCAGATCAACAGTTAGGCAAACACTTGATCCTGTAAGTGTTAGTGCATCTGCTACCGTTAATAATCTGTTACCAGAACTAACATACCTGAAAGAGGGCAAAATAGGAGCTAAGTGTCACACTCTACTATAGACGTATAGAGGTACCGTATCTTGTGTTACGGTAACGTACACAGGTCCATGATACATTGGAGCAGAGCACACAGAATTGTCGCCAGATTTTATTTATTTATTTATTTATTTTTTTTTTTTTTAAAAAAAGCATGCTATTTCTAGTCTGCCCCTGTATCATCACCCTACCCTACAAGTAGCACCCAGCATGGCCATGTCTACACCAGAAGCACATTCCATCAGCTATTTGTAGCTGCCCTATTTTCACCCCAATACTATTTCAAGTCTACAAACACGTTTCTCACCCGCTTGGAAAGTAACACTGTAAACCATGCGACAGGGTACTAACCATTACGAACCTGTCCCATCAAAGCGTCTTGTAGTATCCACTGTAATAACAGCGTAGTCCGCAGCTCGTGGTCTACTGGCTAGCGTTGCTGTCTCTGGATCACGGGGTTCCGGATTCGATTCCCGACTGGGTTGAGGATTTTCTCTTCCCGGGGATTGGGTGTTTCTGTTGTGTTGTCCTCCTCCACCACCTCCTGCTCCTCCTCCTCCTCCTCATCATCAATCGTGACAGTGACGAAACTGGACTGTGTAAAGTTGGGAACATCATCATCAACAGCGTAAGTTAGTCAGCACCAAGCGCACTTTAACTTGTAAGTTTGATCAGTAGTCCTACCAGGTGTGCCTTGTAATTTTATAGAACAAATCTTTGAGTATTTTGATACAGGGTGTTTCAAAAATGACCGGTATATTTGAAACGGCAATAAAAACTAAACGAGCAGCGATAGAAATACACCGTTTGTTGCAATATGCTTGGGACAACAGTACATTTTCAGGCAGACAAACTTTCGAAATTACAGTAGTTACAATTTTCAACAACAGATGGCGCTGCGGTCTGGGAAACTCTATAGTACGATATTTTCCACATATCCACCATGCGTAGCAATAATATGGCGTAGTCTCTGAATGAAATTACCCGAAACCTTTGACAACGTGTCTGGCGGAATGGCTTCACATGCAGATGAGATGTACTGCTTCAGCTGTTCAATTGTTTCTGGATTCTGGCGGTACACCTGGTCTTTCATGTGTCCCTACAGAAAGAAGTCACAGGGGTTCATGTCTGGCCGCCTCCTGTATGTTTCGGATAGCCCAAAGCAATCACACGATCATCGAAATATTCATTCAGGAAATTAAAGACATCGGCCGTGCGATGTGGCCGGGTACCATCTTGAATAAACCACGAGGTGTTCGCAGTGTCGTCTAAGGCAGTTTGTACCGCCACAAATTCACGAAGAATGTCCAGATAGCGTGATACAGTAATCGTTTCGGATCTGAAAAATGGGCCAATGATTCCTTTGGAAGAAATGGCGGCCCAGACCAGTACTTTTTGAGGATGCAGGGACGATGGGACTGCAACATGGGGCTTTTCGGTTCCCCATATGCGCCAGTTCTGTTTATTGACGAAGCCGTCCAGGCAAAAATAAGCTTCGTCAGTAAACCAAATGCTGCCCACATGCATATCGCCGTCATCAATCCTGTGCACTATATCGTTAGCGAATGTCTCTCGTGCAGCAATGGTAGCGGCGCTGAGGGGTTGCCGCGTTTGAATTTTGTATGGATAGAGGTGTAAACTCTGGCGCATGAGGCGATACGTGGACGTTGGCTTCATTTGGACCGCAGCTGCAACACGGCGAACGGAAACCCGAGGCCGCTGTTGGATCACCTGCTGCACTAGCTGCACGTTGCCCTCTGTGGTTGCCGTACGCGGTCGCCCTACCTTTCCAGCACGTTCATCCGTCACGTTCCCAGTCCGTTGAAATTTTTCAAACAGATCCTTTATTGTATCGCTTTTCGGTCCTTTGGTTGCATTAAACCTCCGTTGAAAACTTCGTCTTGTTGCAACAGCACTGTGTTCTAGGCGGTGGAATTCCAACACCAGAAAAATCCTCTGTTCTAAGGAATAAACCATGTTGTCTACAGCACACTTGCACGTTGTGAACAGCACACGCTTACAGCAGGAAGACGACGTACAGAATGGCGCACCCACAGACTGCGTTGTCTTCTATATCTTTTACATCACTTGCAGCGCCATCTGTTGTTGAAAATTGTAACTACTGTAATTTCGAAAGTTTGTCCGCCTGAAAATGTACTGTTGTCCCAAGCATATTGCAACAAACGGTGTATTTCTATCGCTGCTCGTTTAGTTTTTATTGCCGTTTCAAATATACCGGTCATTTTTGAAACACCCTGTATATAACACCAGAAACCGTCACGGCTGATTTATTGTTATGAAACGAACGGTCTAGTAGCTAAATTTTCTGGTACAGGTTTTGCAGTTTCCCCCGACATACACTCCTGGAAATTGAAATAAGAACACCGTGAATTCATTGTCCCAGGAAGGGGAAACTTTATTGACACATTCCTGGGGTCAGATACATCACATGATCACACTGACAGAACCACAGGCACATAGACACAGGCAACAGAGCATGCACAATGTCGGCACTAGTACAGTGTATATCCACCTTTCGCAGCAATGCAGGCTGCTATTCTCCCATGGAGACGATCGTAGAGATGCTGGATGTAGTCCTGTGGAACGGCTTGCCATGCTATTTCCACCTGGCGCCTCAGTTGGACCAGCGTACGTGCTGGACGTGCAGACCGCGTGAGACGACGCTTCATCCAGTCCCAAACATGCTCAATGGGGGACAGATCCGGAGATCTTGCCGGCCAGGGTAGTGGACTTACACCTTCTAGAGCACGTTGTGTGGCACGGGATACATGCGGACGTGCATTGTCCTGTTGGAACAGCAAGTTCCCTTGCCGGCCTAGGAATGGTAGAACGATGGGTTCGATGACGGTTTGGATGTACCGTGCACTATTCAGTGTCCCCTCGACGATCACCAGTGGTGTACGGCCAGTGTAGGAGATCGCTCCCCACACCATGATGCCGGGTGTTGGCCCTGTGTGCCTCGGTCGTATGCAGTCCTGATTATGGCGCTCACCTGCACGGCGCCAAACACGCATACGACCATCATTGGCACCAAGGCAGAAGCGAGTCTCATCGCTGAAGACGACACGTCTCCATTCGTCCCTCCATTCACGCCTGTCGCGACACCACTGGAGGCGGGCTGCACGATGTTGGGGCGTGAGTGGAAGACGGCCTAACGGTGTGCGGGACCGTAGCCCAGCTTCATGGAGACGGTTGCGAATGGTCCTCGCCGATACCCCAGGAGCAACAGTGTCCATAATTTGCTGGGAAGTGGCGGTGCGGTCCCCTACGGCACTGCGTAGGATCCTACGGTCTTGGCGTGCATCCGTGCGTCGCTGCGGTCCGGTCCCAGGTCAACGGGCACGTGCACCTTCCGCTGACCACTGGCGACAACATCGATGTACTGTGGAGACCTCACGCCCCACGTGTTGAGCAATTCGGCGGTACGTCCACCCGGCCTCCCGCATGCCCACTATACGCCCTCGCTCAAAGTCCGTCAACTGCACATACGGTTCACGTCCACGCTGTCGCGGCATGCTACCAGTGTTAAAGACTGCGATGGAGCTCCGTATGCCACGGCAAACTGGCTGACACTGACGGCGGCGGTGCACAAATGCTGCGCAGCTAGCGCCATTCGACGGCCAACACCGCGGTTCCTGGTGTGTCCGCTGTGCCGTGCGTGTGATCATTGCTTGTACAGCCCTCTCGCAGTGTCAGGAGCAAGTATGGTGGGTCTGACACACCGGTGTCAATGTGTTCTTTTTTCCATTTCCAGGAGTGTATAACTATTACCAGGTGTCTTCGTATCACATTACTGCAGTGTTGGGAAGAGTCTGCGACACATTTGACTGTCAAGAGAGTAAATTTCCGACGAGAGAGCGAATAGATGCTTCAAATTCTAAGCAAAATAAGCATAGGTTACATGGAAAGTATTGTGATAAACAGGATGTAGAAGGAACTATTGGAATGTAGGTTCAAGAGCGAGTGAGATGGTTTGATTGCCAGGTTGTAAGACAAAGTTACAGCCGTACCTACAGTTTGTCATGTTCTGATGGAGCAAATATCTGGAATATCGCTGTAGCTTCCGGATCTTCGATGTACATGATTAAACAGTAGTTGACTAGTGCTGTAACTTTGTCTTACCACATGTCAATCAAACCATCTCGCCCGCTCTTGAGCTTACATTCCAATAGTTCCTTCTTCATCCTGTTTATCAGAATACTTTCCCTGTAACCCATGCTTATTTTGCTTAGCATCTGAAACATCTACTCGCTCCCTGGTCGGAAATGTAACCTTTTGACAGCCAAATGGGTCACAGACTCTTTCCAACACCACAGTAACGTGATAGGAAGATACCTGGTAATGTTTATATGTTGGAAGAAACTGCAAGAAGGCGTACCAGAAAATTTAACTCTTAGATCTTTCGTTTCACAACAATAAATCGACCTTGACGGTTATCTAAATACTTTAAGAGGTTCTATAAAAGAGAGATCAAATATATGTTAGAAATTGTAAGCAAAATAAGTATGGGATGCAGGGAAAGTATTGTGATAAACTGGATGAAGAAGGAACTATTGTAAGGCACACATGTTAGTGCTACTGACGTAACTTAAAAGTTACAGCGCGCTTGTCGGTGACTGGCTTATGCTGTTGTTACAGTGGCAATTACAAGACACTTCGATGGAACAGGTCCATGCTGGTTAGTACCCTGTCACGTGGTTTACTGTGTTACTTCCCAGGCGTGTGAGAAATAATAAGGGGTGGAAATTAGGGCAGCTACAATAGCTGATTCAATGTGCTTTTGGCTTAGACATGGCCATGCTGGTTAATACCTGTAGGGTGACTATACAGGGGTGAACTAAAAATAGCATACTTTGTCAAAGCAAAGTCTGGAGACAAATATGTGTATCCTGCTCCAATGTATCATGGAGCCATGTGCAGAGTGACAGTTATTGAAACATATGAAAAAAAAACCGTCATAAATCGTGAGCGGTTTGCGTTAGAACGTTCAAACTGTACGGTTGTCCACGAGTCATGATGAGAATTAGTAAGCGCTGTATGGTTTGGTTTAACGACGAAGCCCACTTTCATTTGAATGGGTTTCTCAATAAGCAAAATTCTCGCATTTGGCGGACTGAGAATCCGCATTTCGCGATCCAGAAGTCTCTCCACCGTCAACGGGTGACTTTGTGGTGTACAGTGTCCAGTCACGGAATAATTGGTGCGTTATGCCTTGATGACACTGTAACTACCGAACTGTAAGTGAAGGTTTTGAAGGTGATTTCATCTCCATTATCCAAAGTGACGCTGATTTCGACAAGATATGATTCATGCAAGACGGAGCTCGACCCCATCGAAGCAGGAGACTGTTTGATGCCCTGGAGAAGCATTTTGGGGGCCGCATTCTAGCTCTGGCGTACGCAGAGGCCACTTGCATGGGCCTCGATAGGCCGCCATATTCTCCGGATCTGAACATATAAGACTTCTATTTGTGGGGCTATAGTAAAGACAAGATGTAGAGTAATAACTCCAAACCGTTGCTGAGCTGATAGCAGCCATTCAGGAGGTCATCAACGGCATCGATGTTCCGGCACTTCAGCGGATCAGGCAGAATTTCGCTATTCGCCTGCGCCACATCACGCCAATGCTAGGAACCATATCGAACATGTCATAACCTAAATCCGAATATCTGTAGTGACGTTTACATGTTGAATAAAGTGTGTGCACGCCAAAGTTTGTAACTAATTTACGTTTATTTTCATATAGTTCAATAATTGTCACCCTGTATGTTGCCATAACACTATATACGGTAATCCTATACGCTTCTAGTAGAGTGTGACACTTAGCCCCTATTTTGCTCTCGTTCAGGTATGTTAGTTCTGATAACAAAGATTATTAACGGCAGTAGACGCACTAACACCTATAGGACCAAGTGTGTGCCTGACTGGTGATGTGAAATTACACTCCAGAGAAGATCTCGACTATAGTCAGCTGTTGTAACACACTGTATTCTATTAGTTAAATGTTAATGGAGTAAAGACGTAGAGTATTTCGTATACGGTGGTTCAGAGTACCACCAGCTCTTTCCATGCGCTGCGCACAGAGCACACTGACGGAAAAAATAGCAACATCATAAAATCATTAATATAGAGAATGAAATTTCGGGAATTCTGTCTAGATAACATATTTAAGTGATTACATTGCAAGTTCACAGGTTAATGTATGCGTGAGATAAGCCATTGCAAATGCGAAATACTAGTTCATTAATAATCGTTGTAACAAGCATGCAAATGCGCATTCATTGTGTTGTACAGGTACTGGAGTTTGTGAGATGGAGTTCCATGCCTGTTGCACATGCTCGGTCAATATAGGGACGGATAAGGGATGGATAAGGCTCGAGTTGTCGTCCTATGATGTCCCACATGTGCACGATTTGACATAGATCTGGCGATCAAGCAGGCCAAAGCAACAGGTCGACACACTGTAGAGCATACTGGGTTACAACAGCGGTATGTGGACGAGCGTTATCCTGTTGGAAAACTACCCCTGGAATGCTGTACACGTATGGCAGCCCAACAGATCGAATCACCAGTCTGATATACAGTTTTGCAGTAAGGATGCGTAGGATAACCACGAGAGTGCTCCTGATGTCATACGAAATTGCATCACGAAACATAACTCCAGGTGTATATATCCAGTGTGTCTACCACGCAGGCAGGTTGGTTGTAGGTCCTCAACTAGCCTCCTTCTAATGAACTCAATGCCATCACTGGCACCGAGGCAGAACCAACTTTCAGCAGGAAACAATAGACCTCTACGCTGACCTCCAACGAGCTCTCTCTAGAAACCACTGAAGTTACAAATGATGGTGGTTTGCCGGCCACGGTGGCCGAGCGGGTCTAGGCGCTTCAGTCCGGAACCGCCCGAGTGCCACGGTCGCAGGTTCGAATCCTGCCTCGGGCATGGATGTGTGTGATGTTCTTAGGTTAGTTAGGATTAAGTAGTTCTAAGTTCTAGGGGACTGCTGACCTCAGATGTTAAGTCCCATAGCGCTCAGAGCCATTTGAACCATTTGATGGTGAAACTTCCTGGTAGATTAAAACTGTGTGCCGGACCGAGACTCGAACTCGGGACCTTTGCCTTTCGCGGGCAAGTGCTCTACCACCTGAGCTACCCAAGCACGACTCACGCCCCGTCCTCACAGCTTTACTTCTGCCAGTACCTCGTCTCCTACTTTCTAAACTTTACAGAAGCTCTCCTGCGAACCTTGCAGAACTAGCACCCCTGAACGAAAGGGTATAGTGGAGACATGGCTTAGCCACAGCCTGGGGAATGTTTACAGAAAGAGATTTTCACTCTGCAGCAGAGTGTGCGCTGATACGAAACTTCGTGGTAGATTAAAACCGTATCCGCTATATGCTTTCTTTCTGGAGTGCTAGTTCTGCAAGGGTCGCAGGAGAGCTTCTGTAAAGTTTGCAGAGTAGGAGACGAGGTACTGGCAGAAGTAAAGCTGTGAGGACGGGGCGTGAGTCGTGCTTGGGTAGCTCAGGTGGTAGAGCACTTGCCCGCGAATGGCAAAGGTCCCGAGTTCGAGTCTCGGTCCGGCACACAGTTTTAATCTACCAGGAAGTTTCATATCAGTGCATACTCCGCTGCAGAGTGAAAATCTCATTCTGGAAACATTTGATTGTGGTTTGGGGTCAGTGGAATGCACGTTACAGGGCGTCTGTCTCGGAGCTGTCCTTGAAGTAACCAATTTCTAACAGTTCGTTGAGTCACTGCGGCGCCAACTGCTGCTCAGATTGCTGCGGCAGATGCAGTATGATGCGCCAGAGAGCCATTCCTCGAAAACGATGGTCTTCCCTCGCGGTAGTGCCAGGTGGTCGTCCGGAACCCGAGCCTCTTGCAACCGTACCTGCCAAGTCTTTCTGCAGTATCGCAGGAGGAACAGTCAGCTTCTCCTAGCGCTATTACACCACTTCGTTCAAACTCAGTGAGGCGTTGATAATGGCGTCTTCGTCGCCTTAAAGGCTATCTTGACTGACATCAACTCACCACGTCCTATCTCCTCGGTAACGAACGGTCACGACCGTTAAATCGTGTATTTAAAGCAAACCTGATTTTCATCCTCATAGTGAAGCTACTAGCGCTACTCTTAAGCGACTGGCATGAAATTTGAATTGACACAACTTTTCAGATGTAGTAACACGCCTACCAACTTTCATTTATGCCGCCCAACTTCTTCTTGGTGTTGTGATTTTTTTCCGCCAGTGTATTTGCGTGTTTTAGATCTGCGGAGCTGCATTGTCGTCCGAGGTGATCACACACTCAATTAAGAGCTATGTTCGACCTTTTGTGATGTTCAAGGGACATTCATAAATCGCAGTGGCTTCATTGTAATTATTGTCTTTGAATAAAAGTGTCATTTCTGTTCGTTTCATTGTGTATTCCTTTCAGCTACCTTCTGTACTATATTGTAGCAGTTTTTTTTATGTTTGGTCAAAGTTTCATCGAGCTACGTTCTTGGCATTGACACGGTATGTGAAATTTATTTTCTTCCTTCAGCTTTGCACATCAGTGTATTAGAAGACGTAGAAAAGAATACTGTCTATACATTTCTAAAATGTTGCATAATCTATATCTTTAAAAACAGACTAATTTTAATAAATGTGAAAGCTATAGGTTAGATCATTTCACGTGTGATATTAGAACGTAATATATTACATAAGAGAAAAAGCACAAAAACAATTTAAATGTTCCTGTGGGTAATATCTATACAGTCAAATGGTAAAGGTATTACATGACGAGCGGTACATTGCGTCACGGCTACAACACAACTTTATACATGATACCATATAGTTTAGGATACTGAATCGAAAGTAAAAATTAAAAAAAACTTGAAAGCATTAGATGTGAATGTAAGATGATTTGAATAAGAATTTAAGAAAATAAATAGTGGTACAAAGATGTAATTAGAAAACGACTACTCTGAATGTAAGAGTACGCCTATTCCTACTGCCGTGTCGTCAGCAGTCCGATGCGATCAGGCTGATTGACAATTGGTGGCTGTTTGAAAGAATTCATAACTCACTGCAGAGATGGGTTCAATATTGCATCCATATGCTGTGACTACACTAGGAATAACTTCTTTAACAAATGTATCTGTAATATGTAACGTGTTGAAGTAGTATTGTAATTTTTGTTAAGGTATACCGTGTGTGGAACTTGAACCTATTAGATGGAGCCTTATTCGAAAAGTATACATTTAAAATGCATTTGTTATAGCTAGGGGAATATTTCGTACTGAAGTCGGTGGCAACAAGTAACCAAATTTTCGTAATTATCTCGCAAACGACTCGTTTGTAGGCACATGTCTACTGGGGAGTTTTTTCTTCTGTTATCATCTAGTGTACTTTCATCTGTGTCAGTTTTCGCTATTAATTACGATACACTATGTATATAAGTATTGTAGTTGTGTGTTTCATGCTGTTGTAGAAAACCTACTAAAATGTATTGAAAAGAAGAAAAAGCCATGTATGTAACGAGGTCATGCCATTTTAATTAGAAGTTGTTTTTTGTATCGTTTTCCCAAATCACTACAGGTGAAAGCTAGTTAGTTAGTTAGCTAGTTTCATGTTACATGGATAACTTTGCACAATAAATCGAAATGCTGTGGAACGAGTCACTTAAGATTCACGTCGCAAATACAAATATGGCTGCATGCTGACATTTATATATTTTTTTACTATACAAATGTGAGTTAACAGTTACTACCCACACATTTTACACATTACAGTAATAGAGATTCTCCTACAGAATAGAAGATCAAATTTTACTTCGCTGTCTGCCAGATATTTTATATCATTGGGTAAGTAATCAAAAATTCCAGCATTGTGCATCCCTTTTTGTGTTAAAGATAACCTTAATTAATATGGAGTAATTAATGTCTTTTTTCCTTCTGTTATTGTAATTATGTACATCATTGTTCCTTTTGAACTATAGTGGATTATATACAACAGACTTCAAGACAGAATAAATATATTGTGAAGCAGTAGTCAGAATGCCTAATTCCTTAAACAGACGTCTACAAGATGATCATGGGTGAGCACCGCATATTATTCTTACAACACCTTTTCCTGCAATTAAGGCTTTCTTTCTTAAAGATAAGTTGCTGCAGAACATAATTCCATATGACATTATAGAATGAAAATATGCAAAATACGTCAGCTTACTAGTTTCTCTCTCTCCAAGATTTGCAATGATTCTTTGTGCAAATGTGGTCGAATGACTTGTTTTGGGAAATCCAAAATGTGCTTTCTCCACTTTAAATTCTCACCAATATACACATACGAATTTTGAAGTCTCCACCCTCTTTATTACTCCATGTGTTACACTTATCATTGGTGTAGTACCCCTAGAGGCGCAGAACTGCATATGTTGTGTTTTACTCAAATTAAGGGTGAGACCATTCGCAGAAAACCAGTCGTGATAGTTTAAGAACATTATTTACCATTCCTTATGTTTCGTATATATGTTTGGATAGATTATAATACTAGTGTCATCAGCAAAAAGAACTAATTCTGCTTATTGTGTATTCAACGGAAGACCGTTTACATGTATGAGAATCCCAGTCAGAATTACGTATATTAGCTGAATTACTAAGTAGTACTTCGTGCATTCTTTTGGTTAGATGTGACATTATCTGTTGGTTGGCTATACCAACAATCCCATAAAACTTCAATTTTTGTAGGAGAATAATGTGAATCACACAGTCAAATACCTTAGATAGGCCGCAGAAAATACGAACCACTGCTATTTTTTTATTTAATGCTTGTAAAATTTGATAAATGGATAAGATTGTAAACTGAGGCAAGCTCTTGTCCATATGTGTTTATTACTATTATTATTTTTTATTTTAATTAGTATTTTATTATGGAACATCATTAGTAAACATTTTATTATTCTGATTCCTATCTTGGTAATGGAACAAGTCATAAGAAAGAGTAATTTGGTGATTTAATGAAGAGGGTAGGTGCTGTATATCATTAATATTCACGTACTGGATGTCAGAGTCAAGGCAATTTACTGAAAAGCTGGAAACATATGAGGCGTCATGCCTGTTAACGCTTTTGAAAGGATAGACGAGGCGTAGCCCGGGTTGAAAGTAGGAGTGTCAGACGTATAGATGGGAATGAAATTAGTGGATATGCAGTGACATACGAAATGGTAAGAGTCCATACCGTTGTGATGTGCTGAACATGTAGTATAATGAACAAGTCGTGGCAAATGAAAATTTGTCCCAGATGGGAACTCATATCAGAATTCCCTACTTTTCGTGAGCAGTCACGAAGACTCTTTCTTCTTGTTTTCCTAATATTCTTCGTTTTTGAGAAAAATAAATTTTCTTCACCGTCTTGTCAACCAAAATTTGTTATTCCTTCAAAACTGAGAAGAATATTAACTCCTGCAACCTTAAACTGAGGACTATTCTCTTATCACTGTAATTGTCCTTTTTTCGGGATACGCATCGGTGCGAAAAGTAGTTCAGAAGAACGACACACGTGCTAATTCACTAATTAAAGCAAGGAAAAAAAATGGACTCCTGAGCTAAAACTAGCCACTAAACAGGGGTTTATCAGCCAGTTAAGGAGGTTGCTTGAAGAAGGGTGAGGACAGTGAAGGATACTCGCGGGGCTATTTAGGCCAAGGTTAAGATGAGAAAGAGGAAATTGTGGAACAGACATCTATAATACGACAGTGTTCTGTTCTGGGGAATGCCACGTAACTGATGAAGCGTGGACGCATAGTACCTAAACCATAATGGACGAATTCACCAGTCAACACGCGCAGTACTAAACATACCGAAAACTCCAGTCCTATTGGACAAAGAATGACAAATCAAAAGTCGCTGGAGTCGACTTTTCCCTAGCCCAACTGCAAAGTGTAGGCTGGTCCCCACAAACGAAGTTATGCCCCACGCAACATACAGGGTGATACACACCTGGCCAATAAAATTGCTACACCAATAAGAAATGCAGATGATAAACGGGTATTCATTGGACAAATATATTATACTAGAACTGACATGTGATTACATTTTCGCGCGATTCGGGTGCATAGATCCTGAGAAATCACCACCTCTGGCCGTAATAACGGCCTTGATACGCCTGGGCACTGAGTCAAACAGAGCTTGGACGGTGTATAAAGGTACAGCTGCCCATGCAGCTTCAACACGATACCACAGTTCATCAAGAGTAGTGACTGGCGTATTGTGACGAGCCAGTTGCTCGGTCACCATTGACCAGACGTTTTCAATTGGTGAGAGATCTGGATAATGTGCTGGCCAGGGCAGTAGTCGAACATTTTCTGTATCTAGAAAGGCCCGTACAGGATCTGCAACATGCAGTCAAGCATTATCCTGCTGAAATGTAGGTTTTCGCAGGGGTCGTATGAAGGGTAGAGCCACGGGTCGTAACAAATCTGAAATGTAACGTCCACTGTTCAAAGTACCGCCAATGCGAACAAGAGGTGACCGAGACGTGTAACCAATGGCACCGTATACCATCACGCCGGGTGATACGCCAGTATGGCGATGACGAATACACGCTTCCAATGTGCGTTCACCGCGATGTCGCCAAACACGGATGCGACCATCATGATGCTGTAAACAGAACCTGGATTCATCCGAAAAAATGACTTTTGCCATTCATGCACCCAGGTTCGTTGTTGAGTACACCATCGCAGGCGCTCCTGTCTGTGATGCAGCGTCAAGGGTAACCGCAGCCATGGTCTCCGAGCTGATAGTCCATGCTGCTGCAAACGACGTTGAACTGTTCGTGCAGATGGTTGTTGTCTTGCAAACTTCCCCATCTGTTTGCTCAGGGATCGAGACGAGGCTGCAAGATCCGTTACAGCCATGCGGATGAGATGCCTGTCATCTCGACTGCTAGTGATACGAGGCCGTTGGGATCCAGCACGGCGTTCCGTATTACCCTCCTGAACCCGCCGATTCCATATTCTGCTAACAGTCGTTGGATCTCGACCAACGCGCGATACGATAAACCGCAATCCGATCTTTGTCAAAGTCGAAAACGTAATGGTACGCATTTCTCCTCCTTACACGAGGCATCACAACAACATTTCACCAGGCAACGCCGGTCAACTGCTATTTTTGTATGAGAAATTGGTTGGAAACTTTCCTCGTGTCAGCACGTTGTAGGTCTCTCCACCGGCGGCAATCTTGTGTGAATGCTCTGAAAAACTAATCATTTGCGTATCACAGCATCTTCTTCATGTCGGTGAAATTTCTTGTCTGTAGCGCGTCATCTTCGTGGTGTAGCAATTTTCATGGCCAGTAGTGTAATTATTGAACTATATGAAAAGAAACATAAATTAGTTACAAAGTTTTGCGTGCGCACATTTTATTCAACATGTAAGCGTCACTACAAATATACGAATTTAGGTTATGACATGTTCAACATGTCTACCATAATTGGCGATGATGTGGCGCAGAAGAATAGCGAAATTCTGCATGACCCGCTGAAGTGTCGGAACATCTATGCTGAATTGAGGTGATGTGGTTTTTGGGTCATTGCTGTACACCTTGTCTTTAATATAGCCCCACCAAAAGGATTCACAATTGTTCCAATCCGGAGAATAAGGCGACCTATCGATGCCAATGCCAGTGGCCTCTGGGTACCCCAGAGACAGAATGCTGTCCCCAAATTCTTCCTTCAGGACATCAAACACTCTCCTGCTTCGATGGGGTCGAGCTCCATCTTGCATGAACCATATCTTGTCGAAATCAGCGTCACTTTGGATAATGGAGATGAAATCATCTTCCAATACCTTCAGGTACCATTCGGTAGTCACCATGCCATCACGGAATATCGCACCCGTTATTCTGTGACTGGACATTGTACACCACACAGGGTGAAAATACTTCTCGATCGCGAAATGCGGAATCTCAGTCCCTCAAATGCACCAGTTTTGCTTATTGACGAACCCATTCAAATGAAAGTCATTAAACTAAACATCTGCATGCGCATACTAATTCCCATCATGCCCCGCGACCAACCATGCAGTTTGAACATCCTAACGCAAACCGTTCAGAATTTTTGACTATTTTATTTCATATAATTCAATAATTGTCACCCTGTACCGTCTAACACCGTTCACAATTCTTGATCAGTGCAAGACGGATACTACAGTGTACATAATTTCCCGCGCGGGGTAGCAGTATCAAATATCAGTGACTATGTTGTATCAAGATCACCGCACAGACCTGAATAGCTCCCGTGAAAAACATTGGCCTAAACTAAAGACCATTTCGAGTTGCGTAGAATTATGGGACATTGTAGTGTCAATCACAACATCCCAGTACATACATAGTGACTTTTCGATGCGTACTGAAATTCAACCTGAAAGGAGACAAAAATTACAACTCAGTTTCACTCAAACCAATAAATACGAAGTTATAATTACTTATTTCTGTAAAGCACATAAGATTAATTTGAGAATTAAAAATAAATAATTCGTACGTCAGATCACCATGTTCTGAAGATTTCACGCACCTACTTCTTCTGAAGAAAATATGCTGGCCACAAAATTACACGAATATTTCAGTATACACTCCTGGAAATGGAAAAAAGAACACATTGACACCGGTGTGTCAGACCCACCATACTTGCTCCGGACACTGCGAGAGGGCTGTACAAGCAATGATCACACGCACGGCACAGCGGACACACCAGGAACCGCGGTGTTGGCCGTCGAATGGCGCTAGCTGCGCAGCATTTGTGCACCGCCGCCGTCAGTGTCAGCCAGTTTGCCGTGGCATACGGAGCTCCATCGCAGTCTTTAACACTGGTAGCATGCCGCGACAGCGTGGACGTGAACCGTATGTGCAGTTGACGGACTTTGAGCGAGGGCGTATAGTGGGCATGCGGGAGGCCGGGTGGACGTACCGCCGAATTGCTCAACACGTGGGGCATGAGGTCTCCACAGTACATCGATGTTGTCGCCAGTGGTCGGCGGAAGGTGCACGTGCCCGTCGACCTGGGACCGGGCCGCTGCGACGCACGGATGCACGCCAAGACCGTAGGATCCTACGCAGTGCCGTAGGGGACCGCACCGCCACTTCCCAGCAAATTAGGGACACTGTTGCTCCTGGGGTATCGGCGAGGACCATTCGCAACCGTCTCCATGAACCTGGGCTACGGTCCCGCACACCGTTAGGCCGTCTTCCGCTCACGCCCCAACATCGTGCAGCCCGCCTCCAGTGGTGTCGCGACAGGCGTGAATAGAGGGTCGAATGGAGACGTGTCGTCTTCAGCGATGAGAGTCGCTTCTGCCTTGGTGCCAATGATGGTCGTATGCGTGTTTGGCGCCGTGCAGGTGAGCGCCACAATCAGGACTGCATACGACCGAGGCACACAGGGCCAACACCCGGCATCATGGTGTGGGGAGCGATCTCCTACACTGGCCGTACACCACTGGTGATCGTCGAGGGGACACTGAATAGTGCACGGTACATCCAAACCGTCATCGAACCCATCGTTCTACCATTCCTAGACCGGCAAGGGAACTTGCTGTTCCAACAGGACAATGCACGTCCGCATGTATCCCGTGCCACACAACGTGCTCTAGAAGGTGTAAGTCAACTACCCTGGCCAGCAAGATCTCCGGATCTGCCCCCATTGAGCATGTTTGGGACTGGATGAAGCGTCGTCTCACGCGGTCTGCACGTCCAGCACGAACGCTGGTCCAACTGAGGCGCCAGGTGGAAATGGCATGGCAAGCCGTTCCACAGGACTACATCCAGCATCTCTACGATCGTCTCCATGGGAGAATAGCAGCCTGCATTGCTGCGAAAGGTGGATATACACTGTACTAGTGCCGACATTGTGCATGCTCTGTTGCCTGTGTCTATGTGCCTGTGGTTCTGTCAGTGTGATCATGTGATGTATCTGACCCCAGGAATGTGTCAATAAAGTTTCCCCTTCCTGGGACAATGAATTCACGGTGTTCTTATTTCAATTTCCAGGAGTGTAGATCAGCACGCAGCTGTCTGTTCCGCCAAGAGCTGGTTCTGAACTCTCTGCATGGAAAGTGTCCCCGTATACAGACCTTGAGATTCCAGAGAGTGGCTCCAACAAAGTAACTTAGATCCAAAGAAAATTCGGCAACGTATCACGTGTCCTATCATTAGTTGTGAGTGAAACACGTCGAAAATGTTGCAAAGAAGTGCTTTTTCAATCTATTAATTGGATTCATGAACATATTATGCATATACTTAACTAGTTTTGTCTTTAGCAGTTCCGAATGGATAGACCAAGTGAGTGACGCACGTAGGAACGGTCAAGTCTGCTGACCGAACCGGACGTCATGTGAGTGTATAAAATATCAGGATGCTTATGTTCCATTGTATGCATAAGGTGTAATTGTTGGACGAATGTCCGCAAGTGCTCATAAAAATCGAATTCTAGCGCTTGATCCCCGCCGAAAAGGAGCAGCGAGCAAAGTCTGCTGAATAAGTACATGATATCAGCTTACTTGATAAAATTTTGAGGTGTTATCCGAATGGAGAGTAACTTTTAACAAGTACAAAATCGTTTATGTGGGAAGCAAGGAATGCGCTACAAAGTTCCGCGTTACGGAGTCCTTGCATTGCCGGCCCGTGTGACCGAGTGGTTCTAGGCCCTAAAGTCTGCAACCGCGCGACCGCTACGGTCGCAGGTTTGAATCCCGCCTCGGGCATGGATGTGTGTGATTTCCTTAGGTTACTTAGGTTTAACTAGTTCTAAGTACTAGGGGACTGATGACCTCAGATGTTAAGTCCCATAGTGCTCAGAGCCATTTGAACCAGTCCTTGCATTAAAAGTTCTTGGTTTACTTGCCACGTCAGATTCGAATAAAATTCCGACCTTTCGATGATGGTGGAGGCAGTCACCGAAAGCTCGGAAATGTATATGCATTTGACACGGCAATTAAACCGAGAACTTTTTATGCAGAAATGCGATGTTTGAAAATAACTGCCATTCCGGCTTCTGGTCCGATATTGACAGCTGCAGAGTATCTCGGAAGCGACAGCGCTTCTCGGAGAAAAGAAATATCGCTACTGTGTAACACAACGGGCAGTAAAGAGACGAGAGATGGTTTTGTTTTGATTGAGCACTGCAGGTTTAGTGCGCGCCATTAGGTGGCTGCCCGGCTTTGTGTCACAGGAGGCTGGGCCAGCACAGTGCCCCAAGATTCCGGAGTCTATAGTACCGTGTGCTTCTTTCAGTCGCGCTGAAGTCTGAACATGATGTCATATCCGTCACTGCAGCTAGCATAGTTGACAGTTGACGGCCTCAACTTTGTACCACATTTGCGCACGTGGTGTGTAAACCACTGAACTTAAAGCAGAGTATGATACACAAGAAGAATATAATAATTCCAGTCCCAAAGAAAGCAGGTGTTGACAGATGTGGAAATTACCGAGCAATCTGTTTAATAAGCAATAGCTGCAAAATACTAACGCGAATTCTTTACAGACGAATGGAAAAACTAGTAGAAGCCGACCTCGGGGAAGATCAGTTTGGATTCCGTAGAAATATTGGAACACCTCAGGCAATACTGATCCTACGATTTATCTTAGAAGCTAGATTAAGGAAAGGCAAACCTACGTTTCTAGCATTTGCAGACTTAGAGAAAGCGTTTGACAATGCTGACTGGAATACTCTCTTTCAAATTCTGAAGGTGACAGGGGTAAAATACAGGGAGCGAAAGGCTATTTACAATTTGTACAGAAACCAGATGGCAGTTATAAGAGTCGAGGGACATGAAAGGGAAGCAGTGGTTGGGAAGGGAGTGAGACAGGCTTGTAGCCTATCACCGATGTTATTCAATCTTTATATTTAGCAAGCAGTGAAGGAAAGAAAAGAAAAATTCGGAGTAGGTATTAAAATCCATGGAGAAGTAATAAAAACTTTGAGGTTCGCCGATGACATTGTAATTCTGTCAGAGACAGCAAAGGACTTGGAAGAGCAGTTGAACGGAATGGAGAGTGTCTTGAAAGGAGGATATAAGATGAACATCAACAGAAGCAAAGCGAGGGTAATGAAATGTAGTCGAATTAAGTCGGGTGATGCTGAGGGAATTAGATTAGGAAATGAGACACTTAAAGTAGTAAAGGAGTTTTGCTATTTGGGGAGCAAAATAACTGATGATGGTCGAAGTAGAGAGGACATAAAATGTAGACTGGCAGTGGCAAGGAAAGCATTTCTGAAGAAGAGAAATTTGTTTACATCGAATATAGATTTAAGTGTCAGGAAATCATTTCTGAAAATATTTGTATGGAGTGTGGCCATGTATGGAAGTGAAACATGGACGATAAATAGTTTGGACAAGAAGAGAATAGAAGCTTTCGAAATGTGGTGCTACAGAAGAATGGTGAAGATTAGATGGGTAGATCACATAACTAATGAGGAGGTATTGAATAGGATTGGGGAGAAGAGAAGTTTGTGGCACAACTTGACTAGAAGAAGGGATCGGTTGGTAGGACATGCTCTGACACATCAAGGGATCACCAATTTAGGGCAGCGTGAAGGGTAAAAATCGTAGAGGGAGACGAAGAGATGAATACACTAAGCAGATTCAGAAGGATGTAGGTTGCAGTAGGTACTGGGAGATGAAGAAGCTTGCACAGGATACAGTAGCATGGAGAGCTGCATCAAACCAGTCTCAGGACTGAAGACCACAACAACAACATGATACACAACACCGAAAACAGAGCGAGACGTGTCAGCTGATATACTGGGTGATTCACAGTGCGATTGACATGCGACAAGTGCAGTGTATCAATCAAAAGTACAGCCACAGATGAGGGTGGTAGCTGGGGCCGTGCGGTTCTAGGCGCTGCGGTTCTAGTGGAAGTGATATAATTAACGTAACTGTCAAAGCAAAGTTAAATATGAACACACACTTCGTAATTAAGTAGCTTAATGACAAAAGCATTTGTGAGAAAGTAATACTACTACGTCATGTACGCAAAAATCACTTACAGCTCTTAGTAACTCATTAACTGTTGCAATACGTGGACGATCCTATCCCACAAGGAAAGCCAAAGTAGAAGTCATATTACCTTAATTTACGGCCCCACGGTAGCGGCGTAAACGGTAAGCACAGATGGGAATGACGGTGATGTCATCTAAACGCCACAAGAGTAAATAAATGTAAAGCATTGTTGGAATAGCCGCGTAATCATAATAGGTAATCTTTCACTGTGCACAATGGCTCTTTTCTTAAAGACGAGTGAATTGTGTCTAATGCATATTTGTATAGCTGAAAGGTGCCATAACTTTGGCTTACCTCTTTTCATTTATTCACCTTTAATTATTCAATAGGAGGGGAGCTGAATTAGATTAACGGGAGTCATGATAGTGCAACGTTTGTATAACATGATTTCACTTACTCTTCTTAACCTTTTGTAATCTAACGTGGTACTGGATGTATTAGTTCGCTTTGTGGGCGAGCTTTGGAAGTGAGAAGTGCTATGAATATGAGACCACCTCGTACTTGAAGTGAGGCTCGGCGAAACCAGCCGCAGGGAACCGTGCACACGCCAGCCTTCGCAGAATCATAGGGAGGAGAAGTACAGGTTTAACGTCGTTGCCATATCTTGGGAAGGGGGGGGGGGGGACCGGTGAAGGTCGCTTTGCCGAATGGTGAGCAGGCGGAGAGGCCATTGTCTGTTTTATAGTCCAGTCTGCGTGATGGCCGAGATAAAAAGCCTTCATTCTAAAAGACGGAACTCTGTCAGCGTGTGGTAGGCGCTAGGAGTTTGTTAAAAGAAATACATGAATAGATAACCATCTACGGCTTCCGCAAAAACATAACGAAACAGCTCTGGCCTACTTAATCTAAGTTCCAGCAAAGGCAGCAACGAGCCTCATCGATAGTTTTTGAACATTTTGACAGGAGCTGTAAAGCAAGACTAGCTGGTGGCTGAATGAGTACCGACTGGTGTGTCATAAATGACTTTAGGAGAATGTGAAATTTAGTAGGAAGTTTGTTTTAGAAAAGAGAGGAAGAAATTCAATTCGTTGATTTGTTGAAGTTTCGCCGTTTCTTGGTGCGATATTTTCTCAAAGAAACAGTTACGCCATTGGCGAGCTGTACCAACTTTTGAGAGAATTGGTGGATGCGTTTTGTTGATGGGAAGAAAGGAGCAAACTGCATTTTGGACACTTAGAAAATATCAGATGCTGACAAGTTGCGGACAGTCAGTCCTCTTCAATGGCCAATATTATGCCAATATTATGTCAATTCCCCCACCCTCAGATTCACTGCTAGGGCCGAAATAAATTATGGCTTCAGTAAATCAGCACTGAATCTTAAGGATGTGCTTGATTTATGATTAGTTCAGATCCAGTTACATTTCACTTTCTTACTAGTGGGGTTTTGCAGCATGTAGGTGAGTGTAATGGATGTGCAGTGTGGTGTAATTCCTGTGTTGAACAGTGGTGATGATGATGTGAGAAGGGAGAGAGTAAAACCCAGTGCTGATATGTAGTATACTGCTCTCGAATAACACCAAGGGTGCCACTGAATTTAATCCATGCCAGCTAAACGTCTAAGTGATATTGGCTTAATGTGACCATCAGACGGACAGATCACCGTCAACATTGTCACGTGTCTTCACTTAATGAGACATTGCAGAGACATTTTGAATGTAGTCAAGGCACTGGGGTAAAGATAGGTGATGAGGATCCCTATGTCACCATCCCTGCTCCGTTTTCCGACTAATTACTGGCAGTGAAAATTTCGTCCATCATCAGGATACGAAACAGCTTATCTCCAAGTCGAGTGCCAGTGTACACACTTGTGTTAGCAGCCTCAGCAACAGAGGTAGATACGCCACAGGAAACAATGGCTGTGTGAAGGCTATGTTGGTGGAGCACTGTGCTGTTAGAGTAGATGAGCGTGGCCCCAGGTGTGACTCAAACAGAGTAATTGACATTTAATCCTACTATTTCTGGACACTTCTACCAGAAATTTTCTCATGGGCTATGTGGGAATAGTACTACAATACGTCACAGCCTGGCAAGAGCAGTCATAGAACTCAAAAATACAATACTTGAGAAAATTCAACTTAAAGAATTAATTCTGTAAACGTTATATTGAAATAGTATAAGCTTTCTAAGTTATATTGAAGTAGTATAAGCTTCCTTTAAGTTTGAAGTAAGTATTGTTGGCAATAAATTCCGTCATATTTTCCATGTACACTAGGGCACTTCACTTGTAGTTTTCAGTGACACTTTTCGTGCCGAGGTGCAATATGTTCAGCTTCGCATATCAAAATGAAAACCTTATGATGTTCTCTTTAATTAATAACATTAGAAAATTCGATGGATGCATACTTACAGAAAAAAATTGTCGTTTAACTTACAAACTTATGGTATTAGGAAAAGGATGAGATTAAGCAACCACATCCAAATGTGACTGAAATGGTTTTCATATAATGTTGGTGATGGCGTAAAAATATCCTCAGAAATACCAAAGTAGGTATAAAAACCTTTATCTCGATGAACTGGAATCATACTAGCACAATTACTTTGTATGTTATATTATACAGTTGAATGATGTATGGCAGAATGACACTTTATAAGCAGGTTATCAAACCTGTTATAAACTAAAGACAAGCAGTTGCGAAAAACTGTTACTCATTAGAATAAAAACAATATCACCATGGCCAAGCATGAAAGGAAATTGACATGTACTTGATAAGTAGACTATTCCCGAAATCGTAAAGAAAAGAAGACTGTAATAACTGGGAAAAACACTAACAAGCTGACAATAAAGTTACGTAGTTTGTTACCGCACTATAAAACTTTCAGAAGACAACCCAATGACACGACAGTTCTAACATTCTGCGTGGTGTCTGTTTGTTCTATATCGTGTCTCCCTACCACTTTCGCGCAACGACGCTCTGGGCGTGTTTTTTAGGGAATTGACTAGTTTGAACCTGGGACCTGTTGCTGGTAAGGAGACGCCAGACCACACATGACATGTAGAATTCAGAAGAGTTCAGTGAGACTAGCGATGATATAACCAAATACTTAATGATTTCAGCGTCAGCTCCACTGCACTCCCTGTAAAAGAATCTTAATACTAACTAAATTTAATGGAAGGGGTTCAAGGTTTTCCTATTTTTAGTTAGCTGGTAAAATAACGTCGAAAAAGCAGTTAAGTTTACCAATGGAACTTTTATTCTACTTACAAAACATTGTTTATAAATTGCACTACTGATAAAAGGAAATGATTTAATACAGGATGGTAAAAACCAACTGCGTTCAACAAAAATGTGAACGAATATTCCCTAAGTGGGTTTCCAAGTTCTACAATGGATCGAAGGATGACCTATGCCATATCACATTTATAATCTAGGTTTAAATTAAGTTTCACAAGAGAGAAAACTATCAAAATGGTCTACAGTGACCCTCAATTATCTTTAATTACTTATCTAACTTGTCGTAAATTACAGTGACTGATGTGGCTTCTCAATAACTATATAACAGAAAAACCATCGTGTTTCAGATTTTTACTTCAAGTGGCAAATGTGAACACCATGAGCTTTAATTGACGATCGACACTAGTGTGGGGTGTAACAGATGAGACTTCTGCAGTTCTGAGTGAAGCTTTATGCGCTGTTATGCGGCATCGCGTGCGTTCATTACCTTGTTGGTGTTCGTCAGGGGACGGCGGACAGCACAGCTCCGCTCACCTCGCCGTCTCGGAAGCAACTGTCTCTTAACTTCTCCTTACTACAATTTACCGAAGTTGGTTTAAAATAAAAACTATCTGGCTGTGTTTTCATCTGACCAATCAGGGTCTCAATGTTAACCTTAAGCTCCGCCTACAAAAATTCTGTCTATCCAATGAGAACGTTATACTTTTCGTGATGGGGCAATGTTTTTAAAGTTTGCAACGTAACAGAGACGCGAAAAAGTCTCACGCTAAATCGTGCAGCTTGTGTGGTCCTTTTAGCGTTATCGTAAGATCTATACTGTTCTTCTGGAGGGCTCTATCTTTTAACATGGGCTGGGGGGTTGTCCTGACGTAACAGAGACGCGAAAAAGTCTCACGCTAAAACTTGTGGGTGGTGTGGCCATTTTTGTGTTATTGTAAGATCTATACTGTTCTTCTGGAGGGCTCTATCTTTTAACATGGGCTGGGGGGTGGTCCTGACGTAACAGAGACGCGAAAAAGTCTCACGCTAAAACTTGCAGGTGGTGTGGCCCTTTTTGTGTTATTGTAAGATCTATACTGTTCTTCTGGAGGGCTCTATCTTTTAACATGGGCTGGGGGGTGGTCCTGACGTAACAGAGACGCGAAAAAGTCTCACGCTAAAACTTGCAGGTGGTGTGGCCCTTTTTGTGTTATTGTAAGATCTATACTGTTCTTCTGGAGGGCTCTAGCTTTTAACATGGGCTGGGGGTGGTCCTGACGTAACAGAGACGCGAAAAAGTCTCACGCTAAAACTTGCGGTTGGGGTGTGGTCCTAGCGGTTACCTGGCGACGTGGGTGTCCGTCCCTTATCGTAGGGCCTTACAGCTTAACACGGTTCTGCTCTCGGCTTCTGTTCTCGTATCTCCCCTCGTAACTGCGTCTGTCTCACGGTGGGAAGGTATGACATGCATTTAGGCATTCTTGTGTTAGACTGTGGTATTCCATCTGCTCACTCGTTACTCGTATTACTTTGGTTAATTTAATGTCAAGATTTATTCGGAGCTATGTGACGTACTACTGGATTTGCTTATCACATCAGGTTTTTCATAGAAGGTGTTGGACTTGCCTGACACCTTACTTATCACCACCCTTCGAACTTAATTTTTGCACTGAATTTAGGCAATGATTGAATCGTTGTCTAAGTCAGTCAAAAATTATTCCGTTATCTAAATTTTGTTACCTACTGTTCAGCCATGTTATTCTGTTCTATGCTAGTTTGTATTACTAATTTCTATTTTTATATTCTTCCACATTATTATTATAAATATGTTTATATTGACAAAGGAAGAATATTTTTATTCTATTATGATTATTAGTTTTTTAAATTATTTTCTTTCTTTATTTAATTGTGTAGTTCGTTTTTTAAGAAGTTTGTTATTGAAAGTGAGGAGTCTTTCACATCGATTTTCTTAGAAATATTGTTTTTATAAATGTAGTAATTAAGTAAAATCTATTCCTAAAACATTTTTAAATATCATGTACAAGTAAAATGTTTTTGTTTCTAGACACTCATTTCAACATTGTTACACTAACAAATAAGAATTATTTCCAAGAATTGCTTTGACAAAGAAATATACATACACAGGTATTGAGATATTATCCTAACAAATGGTACAAATCTTTAAAAATAAAGGGAAAACATCCAAAAAGATAATTTTTTATTCTTTGTTTTTATAAGGAGACAATAAGTAAAATATAGTTATTCTTTTATTTTTATGAGGAGGAAATAAGTGGCATATAGTTATAGTGTTTATTATGCCTTACTTTTGTTCTTTATATATTGCCCATTTCAGAACCAATGACTTATTTTTATCGACAGTCTATTTTTTACTTAAGTCCATAGTCAATGACTGTTATTTTGTAGTTTATTAGCTGTCTGTTGTGCTTAACTTATTTAGTTTTTCACACGTTTCTTTTGCACAATTCCTACATCACATATTTTTGATTTCACACATTCACGCAATCCTATGAATGTTTAAGCATGAGGTTGGCGAATGTTTTTTGCATGAAGGTGATGGACTTGAGCGAGATGGATGTGGGCAAGTATTTGATGTACAGCTTCATTCATCGTTCCTTGTTGGCTTTGCAAGTGTGTGTTGCTGTTGTGGAGGTCCCATAATGGAATGGAGCTGTGAGTGCAGAATCTCGTGGTTTACTAGCTTTGTATGCATGAAAGTCATCGTTATGTGTCGCTGAAAGCAGTCGTTTTTCGTTGTAATACTTCGCAGACGACTAGTTTACAATAATATAGGGATTTGGGAAGGTATGCCATCTATTCTTCACCCATCTTCTTTCTTGGTCTCAATCTTGCGAATCTTCAACTTCTGTTCTTCCTGCCTTTTCTCTGCTTCTTACTTGCTTCTTGGTTCTTCTCTGGGCAGGATATGGAAATATTTATTGATAACTAGTCGCTTTGAAGTTCTCCTCTTAGTAACAGTTTGATAAATTGTTTGGGCGTGTCATTTTTACTTTGTGGAAGTTTACTTCAGTTTCGTGCATCAGCGTGCTCTTTAATAGCAGTAGTGTGACTTTTACACTTTTTTTTTTTTGCCAGTGGTGGCTTGCCCAAGCGGTCTTATGGTCAGGCTGTTTTTTGCTCTCTCTGCCGAGTCGGGGCGCTCGGAGACCTTTCCGGCGTTTGGTGTCCCGTCACGCCTCTGCAGGGCTCCGCCACTGTGCGGCTCCGTGTTCCGTCCCAGCAGGGTTCCGCCTAGCGGGCAGATTTGTTGCCCACTTTCGATACAAGGGCCTTCTGTTGGTCTCGCTGTCCTTTCCTTTCTCTCGACACTTCTGCCTTGTAGGAATCGTGTCTTGCTAATTACGTCCTTTTCTTTCTTGATACTTCTCTTGTTGCAACTAGTGGGTCATTGCATCTCGTCCTTGCTGGAGTTTTTACAATGGTTCTTACAAAAAATTTTACTTATAATCATCTAACATATGTCTAGTACCTACACTGTTTTACGCCTTCTTAAAAAGCTTTACAAATTTCGGCGCCCTTTCCATGTTACAATTATAAGATATTTTGAGTCTTAACTTATACAAGAAACCTCAAATTCGTTTTTTATTTTTGTGTAGTGTCATGGTGTATAGCATTTTAGTATTTCATGCTGTTAGACTATCTGCGCTTTATCCCTTCACCTTAATTATGGTACTATTGGTGTTATTTTTGTTTTTGTTTTTATTGAAACTACTTTCTTTTTCCCACTTTCCTCTCTCTTCATTCTTCTTTCTCCTGACGATCTTATCTGCAACATAATCTTGAAATATTGTGCTGATTATTTACCAGTAATAAAATTAATCTTCAAACTTTTTGATATGGCTCACATGCTGAAGTCCTAAGGGTTTGCCTGTTTTTGGGTTCATTAGTTCCACAGCATTATCATGAGCAATTCGGCTAATTATGACAGGTCCTTTGTATGCAGTGTAAAACTTATGTATTTAGTGTTTCTGTTTGCTGGAGAGTTGGTGTGTTTTTACAAATACTTTCTGGCCTACTGAGAATGTTCTTTTAATTGCTGTTCTATCTCCTCTGTCTTTTCTTTTAATGGCTGCCTTTCTGATGTTGGAGAGTGCTGTTGCTATGACTTGTTTGTGCTGTCTACGTGGTACAATAGGAAATCTAATATTTTCTCTGGTTATGTTTGGGGGTTCAATATTTTTAAGTACAGTAACTGGAGGTAGTAGTGTAGTGCTATGTGGCATTTCATTTATTACTTCTTGAAAATCTTTAAGGTATATATCCCAAGTGTTCTGTCTTTTGCCTGCATATAATCGGCATAAAGTGCCTATGTCCTTCATAGATCATTCTGCTGGATTTACACTAGGTTTGTACTTAGATATGTAGACAGGTTTTATTTTGTGTTGTTTTAACGTGTTCTGCCATTGACTGATTTGTATTGTGGGCCATTATCCGAAATTATTCGTTCCACTCGACCTACTTGTCTGAGAAAAATCTTGTCTAAATGCTTTACTTATAGTAAGACCTGTTGCCTGTTTTAATGGTGTCAAGGTAACATATTTAGAAGTAAGTTCCAAAACGACAAATATGAAAATATATCCATTTTTTGTGCATGGGAGGGGCCCCATCAAATCTGTTGCAGCTATTTGTTTTAATCTTTTAGGGATTATTGGAAACATAGGTGGTTTGGTTTAGAAAGTGACGTGTTTAGCCCTCAAACATTTTTTGCATTTGACTACTACTGTTCTAATTCATCTTTCCATATTAGGAAAATGGCTTGTTTGTTTTATTTTTAAAAGGCATTTCTTTGGTCCAAAGTGGCCATTACTTAAATGTGTATATCATATGTGCTTATTAATTAGTTCATCTGGGATATAAATTAACCATTCATTCGTTGCAACATTTCGTCTAAAAAATAAAACTTTGTTTTTTACGAGATAGTGCTGTCGAATGTCTGGAAAATCCTTACTTCTCCACTTGTGTTTGATTCCTAGTATTTCGGGATCCTTGTCCTGTTCTTTGCCTATGTTTTTCAATGCTGTCGTAATGTAGTTTTCGAAAGGTATTTGTTTCATATAGTACATTGTAAACTGGTCTTCTGCTGATTCCAAACCTATGTTATTGGATGCACCCTGTGGACATCGTGATAAAGCATCTGCTAATACATTCGCTGGTCCTGGTATGTGTGTAATAGTGAAGTCAAATTCTTGTAGTATTAACATCCATCTGGCTAACCTCCCATGAGTTAGTTTGGCGGATAACAGAAATTCTAATGCTTTGTGGTCAGTGTATACTTTTGTTTTTCTTCCGAATAGGAAGTATCGAAAACGTTGGAAGCCCCATACAATGGCCAATGCTTCCAGCTCCGTGACTGAATAGTTTTTCTCGCTTTTTGTGAGTACCCTATTGGCAAATGCAATTGTTCTATATGATCTTAGCCCTACCTGTTCGTATTCTTGGAATAAAACAACTCCTAAACCTGTTTTCGCGCTATCAGTGGCCATACAAACATTTTGTGTTAGATCAGGATGTGCTAAAATCGGTGCTGTTGTTAGTGCGTTTATCACTTTTCAACATTCTTCATTGGCTTGTTGATCCACCCATGGCGTGTTTTTTCCAGTCAATGCACACAGGCGTGGTGTTGCGAGAGAGTCGATCCAAATAAATTTTTTATAGGATCCGGTGAGACCTAGAAATCCTCTGAGAGTTTTCTTATTATATGGAGTACAGAATTCTTTGATTGCCGTTAGTTTTTCCGGGTCGGGCATTACCCCTTTCTCGGAAATTATGTGTCCTAGAAATTTGACCTCTCGCTTTCCAAATTTGCATTTTGTTATATTTACTGTGACCCCATGCTCTTTCATGATCTGTAAAAACTGATTTAATGTGTCATTGTGATGTTCCCAAGAGGGTTCTGCTATAATCACATCATCAACATAACAAGTAATTTTTTGTAAAATTTCAGGACTGAGTATAGTATTAAATCCCCTAATAAACGCTGCTGATGATATGTTTAAACCAAATGGCAATCGTTTAAACTGGTAACATCTATCGAATACGATAAATGCTGTAAATTTTCTACATTCTGGGACCAACTCTATTTGCCAGATACTACTCCGTAAATCAATTGATGAAAATATCTTAGCACCGTGGAAGTTTTGTATCAATTCCTCTAATTTTTCTGGGCGATCTGTCTCAGTGATTATGATTGTGTTGATCTGTCTGGAATCAAGCACTAACCTGATGCTCCCATCTCGTTTTTGTACAATATGGAGCAGGCTGTTATATGTGGAGGTAGCTGGTTCAATAATATCGTCATCTAACATTTTAGATATCTCCTGGAATACTTTATTCCTGTAGCTTAATGGGATTGCATAGGGTGGCACTCTAAATGGTTTGTGCTGTTTTACTTCGAACTTGTACTGAAACTGCTTAATACTGCCAGTCTTAGGTAAAAATACCTGTGCTTTATCTCGTGAAATACCCTCTAATTCTCTTTTACTGTGTTCCGAAATACCTTGAACTTCTTGCAATTTTTCGTCGATTTCTTTATGGACTTCTAACATGAGTTGAGGCGATTCCCCCTTCTGTGCATACCATTCTAATTCTTCATCCTCTTTATCTCGCGTCATTCTTAATTGTTTGTTTATAACTGGTATTTCTTCTAATTTTAGCTTTTGCTCAAAGAGAAGTGTGACATTCCCGAATGTTACGCTACCTTTCCCCATATCTATTATCGATCGTCTCTCATTTAAAAAATCTACACCTATAATCAAATTTACAGTTAGTTTAGGTATAACCACGAAGTTGGCTTCGATCTTTTGACCTTGACACGAAAGAGTTAACCTTGTTTGTCTCGTAACTTCCGCAGCATTGTTTCTAATAGGACCTCTTACTTTAATCTTACGTGTTTTCAGAACTGGCAATTCCTCATTGGCATTACACTGCATGAAAAAATTTTCTGAGATCGCAGTCAGTTCACTTCCGCTATCAATTACAATTTTGACTGGGATATGCTTTGCCATGGCCTTCACAATTGGTTGAATTTGAAAGGATTGGTTCTGTTCTTCTTCTTCTTGCATCAACGAATCCTCCACTGAATCATAAATGAGTCTTTTTAGGAATTTCCCTTGTGAATTCGAACTTTCTGTAGGATAAGCTTCGACTGCTACTTCTCTCTCTTTTATTTCCTCTTCTCTGTTTCTTCCTTCATTTACGCTTTCTTCAACATCCTCTACTTTTTCCTCATCCTCGTCTATCTTCTCCTTCTTCGTCGCTACTTCCACATAATCGCATCTAAATGCTCTAATTATCGCTTCATAACTTCCTTCATTATATACGTTGGGTTGTGTGCCCACTCGTAACTTATTTTCAACTTCTGTCGACTGCGCATTATCCTCATTGAATTCGCTTTCCCTGGTTTCCATCTCAAATAGCTCTGCAATACTCATTACGTCATCCTTTCCTCCTACATTCGTTGTGCATGCCTCTGGTAATTCATCTTCCTCGTCAGTATTCTCCCAATTAATTTCGTCCCAACACGATATTGTTATTTTCTTGTCTTCGTTTTCATCTGGTACCTGCGGATTTGTTTCTTCCTTCTTCTCTTCTCGTGATAAGATTTTTACTTCTCTGTTCAAGGTACTGCAATTTTCCTGGGTCGGTGCGTCATTCTCTTTGGCATGGGCGCTTAGCTGTCAATTCGAGCGTTTATGAGGGTTTGGTGGCCTTACCTCCACCTCTTCTATCTGTATTCTCTTTTCTTGTTCAGCTTGTTGATAGTGGTTTCTTTGTTGATAATTTGTCGGTTTATTGGTTCTCCAGTACCCGTTCCGGTTGTCGTTATTCGCTCTGTAATAGTTGTTGCCGTTCCTGGGTGAATTATAGTTATTGCCATATTCTCTTCTAAATCCATAACCGGTTCTTTGTTGAAATCTATTGTCGTTTCTTGGTGCGAAGTTATCACGTGGTTCGTAATTATTGTTTCTTCGTACTGTCTCTCGTGGATTCCACTGCTTTTTGCTTTCGTTTTCACGTGCACTTCGTCTTTTTCTTGCGTCATCTTCCGAAAATATGAACTCTAGTTCCCTTAGAATACCTTTAAATACTTCGACGTCATTGCCTCCGCGACCTACTAATGATTGCTGGTATTTCAATGGTAGCTTCATCGCGCATAATTTAATCAACTCTCCGTCACAGTATGGTACATCTAAGCATTGATTTTTCTTTGCCATTAATTCGAAAAATTTCACGGGACTCTTCTCTCCTGAATTTTCAAAATATGGGTTCTGTAATAATTCGTACTTCACTCTGTTCCGTGCTTCGCTGGACCAATATCGTGAGAGAAACTTTTCTCTGAAACCTTCGTACGATCGGCATGTCGCTGCAACATTCTGCATGGTCTCTGCGACTGTTCCTGACATATGTGCACATATAAAGTCTAATTTGTGTGCTAGCGTTCAGTGTTCTGGTAATCCTACTCGGAATTGTTCAATAAAAGTTCGAAGATGTAATGAGTTTCCTTCTTGAAAGTGTTGAAATTTTCTGACTGTGAGGAAATGATCGTTGTCGTACTTCGTCATAGTTCCATATGAAATTCGCGATTCTTCGCCACTTTTGTTTCTGATCATTTCTCCCGTCGTTCTTTCCGGTTGTGGTAGATCCATTGGATATTGTCCACTGTAACTTTCGCCTACCATTGCGTAGTATCGTTGGAGTGGTACGCAATAATTTTCTTCCAACGGTTGTGAACGTGTAGCTGAATGCATTGCACTATACTCTTCGCGACCTGGCTTTCCATTGTCAGGTATTGGTTCGGTATCTTGTCTGGCTAACCTTGCTGCTTCATTGCACGATCCAAACTGTCTTGAAACATATATTTGTGGTTCCGCATGTGTTTGTGATGACGTTTGTTCATCAAGAATTTCGAAACGTGTTTGTTGCTGTGCAGGTTGTCTGATTTCACGTATGTTACTTTCCGCCTGTGATTGGAATCGCAAATGCGTAATATCTTCGTTAATTGCTTGTTTTTCCGGTGCTGTTCCCGATACGGATGTGGTTGCAGACTCTGTGCTTGTTCGATCCTGTTCACTACGCTCTTCAATGGTTTGCAACAACTCTGTTCGCAATTTCTGAAATTGTCGCTTCGTTTGCGCTTCTATTTTGACTATGCGGTTATCATATCTTTTCAGCGCTGCTTTTGTGATACGTTTGTGTAACACACTGTTTTCAACAATTTCACGCGCTGTACCTGCTGCTTGTCTAGTAATTTCGTTTATCTGTTTCTCTAGTTTCTTGACTTCTCCCTGGGTGTTGTTACGTAATGTTTTGATCTCGTCCTGAATGTCATTACGCAATGTTTGTACGTCCACTTGTACCTTGTCAATGTCTGTTCTCAATTGATTGTAACCTGTTATTAAGTTTCCTATCACTTCTCGAGATTCTTTTGCCTCGTCTTCAATATGACTTAGGTGTAACTGATTGTTTTTTGTTTTGTTCTTTAATCGCACGCATTTGTCTCGCGGTTTCTGCAATTTGTTTCGTCGTTTCTGCATTTTGTTTCGTCATTCCTGCATTCTGAATTTTAATTTGGTTCGCAATTTCTTTATTTTGTCTTGTCATGGTTTCCGTCATTAATATTAATAATTCTGCCAGATTGGTGGGTTCTATTGCGTTTTCTTCCGACGTCCTACGCTCTGTGTTTTCGCCAAATTGTTGGTTTGCAACCGATTGCATTGAACTGTGCTGTGACACGTTTCTGCTCGCATTCCTTGTACTCTGTGGTGAGGGAGCTATGATTACTTGTACTATGGGTTCTACGTATTCAAGACGCAAGTTAGAATCCTCATCGACTGTCTCTCTCTACTTTCCTGCTCCTCTGTCTTATGCTGGCTTTTCTATGCCTTGGAGCACATTATCCTCGTTATGGTGCGTTATATGTCCTATTTCTCGCGATACTGCACCGTCTGTTGTACTGTCCTCTATTCTCTGTCCATTTTCATGCTGGGTCTCTACCTCAATTCAGTCAAGGTCTCGATCTGCCATTGCCAATCTTTCCGAATCCCTTATTTTCTGCTTTAAAAGCAATTCACGCGCCCTACTTCGCGTCAACATGCGCTCATACGATCTCACGCGTATCATAAACTTTTTTGTTCACACGACTTGGCACTACCAAGACTGACAATCCATTCACTTACTTGTTGGGTCACAACCAACTTGCCAACGATGTATCCGCCACCTGTGCGCTTGCATTGGAGAGAAAACTTAATTCTAACAATATTAAAATTCATAACTTAATTATGCTATTGTCTCTGCCAGAATGTCTCACTTTTATTGAATACTTTCTTACTATCTATCGCTGCAGCTACTGTTTTCGACTATTTATAACGTTCAAAAAAAATTTTTTTATTACGAAAATTTTTCAACAGGATATTTTTCTGACCTAGTTAGGCATGTGGTCGACCTCCAATCATGGTATTTTACCATCCTGGCAGGGTCGCCATTTTCTAAACATTCTGCATGGTGTCTGTTCTATATCGTGTCTCCCTACCACTTTCGCGCAACGACGCTCTGAGTGTGTTTTTTAGGGAATTGACTAGTTTGAACCTGGGACCTGTTGCTGGTAAGGAGACGCCAGACCACACATGACATGTAGAATTCAGAAGAGTTCAGTGAAACTAGCGATGATATAACCAAATACTTAATGATTTCAGCGTCAGCTCCACTGCACTCCCTGTAAAAGAATCTTAATACTAACTAAATTTAGTGAAAGGGGTTCAAGGCTTTCCTATTTTTAGTTAGCTGGTAAACGAACGTCGAAAAAGCAGTTAAGTTTACCAATGGAACTTTTATTCTACTTACAAAACATTGTTTATAAATTGCACTATTGATAAAAGGAAATGATTTAATACAGGATGGTAAAAACCAACTGCGTTCAACAAAAATGTGAACGAATATTCCCTGAGTGGGTTTCCAAGTTCTACAATGGATCGAAGGATGACCTATGCCATATCACATTTATAATCTAGGTTTAAATTAAGTTTCACAAGAGAGAAAACTATCAAAATGGTCTACAGTGACCCTCAATTATCTTTAATTACTTATCTAACTTGTCGTAAATTACAGTGACTGATGTGGCTTCTCAATAACTATATAACAGAAAAATAATCGCGTTTCAGATTTTTACTTCAAGTGGCAAATGTGAACACCATGAGCTTTAATTGACGATCGACACTAGTGTGGGGTGTAACAGATGAGACTTCTGCAGTTCTGAGTGAAGCTTTATGCGCTGTTATGTGGCATCGCGTGCATTCCTTACCTTGTCGGTGTTCGTCAGGGGGCGGTGGGCAGCACAGCTCCGCTCACCTCGCCGTCTCGGAAGCAACTCTCTCCGAACTTCTCCTTACTACAATTTACCGAAGTTGGTTTAAAAAAACTATCTGGCTGTGTTTTTGTCTGACCAGTCAGGGTCTCAACGTTAACCTTAAGCTCCGCCTACAAACATTCTGTCTATCCAATGAGAAACGTTATACTTTTCGTGGTGGTTCAAAGTTTTTAAAGTTTGCAACGTAACAGAGACGCGAAAAAGTCTCACGCTAAAACTTGCAGCTTGTGTGGTCCTTTTGGCGTTATCGTAAGATCTATACTGTTCTTCTGGAGGGCTCTATCTTTTAACATGGGCTGGGGGGTTGTCCTGACGTAACAGAGACGCGAAAAAGTCTCACGCTAAAACTTGCGGTTGGTGTGGCTCTTTTTGTGTTATCATAAGATCTATACTGTTCTTCTGGAGGGCTCTAGCTTTTAACATGGGTTAGGGGGGGGGGGGTGGTCCTGACGTAACGGAGACGCGAGAAAGTCTCACGCTAAAAACTTGCGGGTGGTGTGGCCGTAGCGGTTAGCTGGCGACGTGGGTGTCCGTCCCTTATCGTAGGGCCTTCTCGCTTAACACGGTTCTGCTCTCGGCTTCTGTTCTCGTTTCTCCCCTCGGAACTGCGTCTGTCTCACGGTGGGAAGGTATGACATGCATTTAGGCATTTTTGTGTTAGTCTGTGGTATTCCATTTGCTCACACGTTACTCGTATTACTTTGGTTAATTTAATGTCACGATTTATTCGGAGCTATGTGACATACTACTGGATTTGCTTATCATGTCAGGGTTTTCATGGAAGGTGTTGGATTTGCCTGACACCTTACACAGTCTAAATGCGTTGTCTGATACATCTGCATGTTTAGCAGTAGGACTGCATTTGGGTCTGTAAAAATAAGAGAAGGCAGTACTGATAAACTCCTGTACCAAATCCTTTAGAGGCGTCATTTGGCAGATGAACTGCCGTCTAAAACCCTTTGGATATCGGAGATAGCAAAATGGATAAAAAATCCTGAACATGTGGTTACATAACAGTCCATCCATTATTCATAATGTGCTGCAATAAGTTCTAAACATAGGCTCGGAATCCAAACCCAAGCCGGCCGGGGTGGCCGAGCGGTTCTAGGCGCTACAGTCTGGAACCGCACGACCGCTACGGTCGCAGGTTCGAATCCACGGTCGCAGGTTCGAATCCTGCCTCTTGCATGGATGTATGTGATGTCCTTAGGTTAGTTAGGTTTAAGTAGTTCTAAATTCTACAGGACTGATGACCTCAGAAGGTAAGTCCCATAGTGCTGCCTGCATCTTGTGGTTGTGCGGTAGCGTTCTCGCTTCCCACGCCCGGGTTCCCGGTTTCGATTCCCGGCGGGGTCAGGGATTTTCTCTGCCTCGTGATGGCTGGGTGTTGTGTGCTGTCCTTAGGTTAGTTAGGTTTAAGTAGTTCTAAGTTCTAGGGGACTGATGACCATAGACGTTAAGTACCATAGTGCTCAGAGCCATTTGAACCCATAGTGCTCAGAGCCATTTGAACCATTTTTTTCCAAACCCAACAAATAAAGTAAAGAGCTCCGATGTACTCTCGTAATCAGGGTTATGAGCTGCAAGGAAAGCGACCACATATTCTATCTAAACTACTGTCTGCCTTTGCAGCAAACATCAGAAGGGTAATAAGCAGGGTAATGAGCAGAAAGTAGATAGTGTCGGAAGTTCCATGCGGCTTTTCGCGGATGATGCTGTAGTATACAGAGAAGTTGCAGCATTAGAAAATTGCAGCGAAATGCAGGAAGATCTGCAGCGGATAGGCACTTGGTGTAGGGAGTGGCAGCTGACCCTTAACATAGACAAATGTAATGTACTGCGAATACATAGAAAGAAGGATCCTTTATTGTATGATTATATTATTGCGGAACAAACACTGGTAACAGTTACTTCTGTAAAATATCTGGGAGTATGCTTTCGGAACGATTTGAAGTGGAATGATCATATAATATTAGTTGCTGGTAAGGCGGGTACCAGGTTGAGATTCAGTGGGAGAGTCCTTAGAAAATGTAGTCCATCAACAAAAGATGTGGCTTACAAAACACTCGTTCGACCTATACTTGAGTATTGCTCATCAGTGTGGGATCCGTACCAGATCGTTTTGACGGAGGAGATAGAGAAGATCCAAAGAAGAGCGGCGCGTTTCGTCACAGGATTATTTGGTAACCGTGATAGCGTTACGGAGATGTTAAGCAAACTCAAGTGGCAGACTCTGCAAGAGAGGCGCTCTGCATCGCGGTGTAGCTTGCTCGCCAGGTTTCGAGAGGGTGCGTTTCTGGATGAGGAATCAAATATATTGCTTCCCCCTACTTATACCTCCCGAGGAGATCACGAATGTAAAATTAGAGAGATTTGAGCGCGCACGGAGGCTTTCAAACAGTCGTTCATCCCGCGAACCATACGCGACTGGAACAGAAAATGGATGTAATGACAGTGGCACGTAAAGTGCCCTCCGCCACACACCGTTGGGTGGCTTGCGGAGTATAAATGTAGACGTAGATGTAGATGTATAAGTGACTTCCGCGCAATTTATTTTCCCCTTTGCATGGTAATCAATAAGAGATTCCCTTTTGCGCCAAAAAAGTCTGTAAATACCTCAAACAACCGTTTTTGCATTACGACACAAAACTTTGTAAACTTTAATTATTCTCCCAAAATGCATTATATTCTTTTTCTGATATCTTTGATCAGCCATTTTCAACTTTCGAATTGCATAGTTTCTCAATAATTTCATCTGTGCCTGCAGTTTGGGACATACCTTTTCTAAATCATTTTCAAGAGAAGTGCCATTCTCCCCATTAAAATTGAAATGTCACAAAGATGGAAGTAAGATGGTTTTGGGCATACTGACACAGACTCCACTGTTGTCAGATTTCCCCCAACGATCAACCACATCTTTCTTCATCCCCCCTCCCCTCACCTACCCCTGTAAGCCAATTGCCTTAAAAATAAATGCCAGGGAATTCAAAAACAGAAATGGTGGGGGATACTGGTGCACAGCTATTATGGTTACCGAATTCCCTCCCCCAAGGTCACTAAGGTAGCGAGCCAAGATGGTGGCGATTATGACATCAAAGTACAAGATGATGATCCAAGATGGCGGTCACTCCAAGATGGAAGATGGCCAAATGGTTAACAAGATGACAGATACAGGAAGTGCAATATAGATTCACCAAGCCACGATGGCTGCTACAATAAAATCAAAATCCAAGGTGGCAGAACTACCTCACCAGCTGTCAGGATCACCCAGCAGTGTGTTCTTGGCTCTCCTCACCTATACATTTTTATAGTGGAAGTATGGAGGTATCTGTGTGCAGACAAGCCTCATCAGCTGAATCATCTAGCTAATTCATTTCAGAATGTTACTCTTCACCACTACTTGTCATGTGTGCATCTAGCATTGGACCTAGATTTTGAAGATATATTGGAAGGTGAAAATAGTCTTCAAGGTATGAAGGTGATATTACCTGGCAAGAAATGTACCAGTAATTTAAAGCATATCGAGAATCAGCCTGACTACAGTGAATCACCTCAAAACATTGACGTCAGGACGTTCATTACATCCATCGTCAGAGGTAGTTCCACAATGAAGCCAAGATGACAAGAATTGGGCAGAGTGTATATTTAAAATGTGCTCTGTATGTTGCCGTATGGACTGCTACGGATACACTGAGTATATGGTAGCCATTGGTCATAGTGCCATATGACGATGTTGGTGAGTATGTGATACAACATAAAGTTTGTGCAGTTGAGTAGTTGGACGTATGCATAAGTTCATTAACACTATTAAATTCAGATCTCCTAGTTTACTCCTATACGTAGAAATTGAACATAAGGTGAATTTACTGGCGGTATTCCTGCAGCTATCGTTGTTCCAGAAGGCCTCAATGCATTACAGGCCAAATTTAAAGCTTACAAAAACCAGTTATTGATAAAATATTGCTGTGAATAATAACTATGTTTTAACAACATACAAATAATAATCTTGCCAAAACATATATAATAAACAATATTTTTTTACAAAATGGTAACAGGTTTTATTCCCCCCCCCCCAAAAAAAACCTGTCTTTTTACGTCTAAAATGAGCGAAAAGTTTATAAAGATTGACAGTCACTGTAGCTCAGTCTGTAAGGTAATTTATTCTTAAACAGAGGTTTCTACAAAAATAGAGTACTGATTAAGCTATAATGACTGCGCATTCTGATAATTATTTTATTAAAAAAACTGATAATACATTGAAAAAATTTTTAGTTGTTCCTTTTTACAACTATGACAAAGTGTTTTAATAGAAGAGTCTTTCTCTGGACATTCTCAATTCAAACCGTAACAACAACTATACTTAGAAGTAAGTATATCGCTGTAAAACACTTAAGGTAATTTGTGAAAGCTGTGTGAAATACTACATAAAAAGGAATTCAGCCGTTTAGTAAAAAAATAGTGAATTATATTCATATTACAACACTTTCTGTAAGTTTTTTTATAAATTTCAGAAATGAGTTTACGTACAATTTTAGATCTAAGCCACTTGAGTAAGTAGTAAGCATTAAAAGCATTAACAGTCTCTTTCTCATCGAATCCCTGGCTTGGGTGGTTGTCCTGTCGATGGTCATGACAGGGGTGAGCATGATGATGTTGACTGCCCCAGTTGTAGTGATCATGATGGACTTTGAATTGATGCAAGACCGCTCCTGATGATTCCAAAAAAAATTCATTCGTTTGTTTTAATAAGTGTAAGTGCGCTGATGACATCGCTGTTGGGCACACATAAGATCCAAAAACACACACACACACACACACACACACACACACACACGCGCGCGCGCGCGCGCGCACACAGATTCCAAAATTGCTAGAAATAGACACAATACATAAGTGTTGACTCCTAAAGGCCATATACAAGTGCAAATCATTTTTACATTAACTGGTGCTTATGCAACCAATCATCTCCATCTGTATCAAAACATATAAACTTTATCTCATCTTCTTCGAGTATTTACAACACCACCTCACCCCATTCCGACATATTTGTGTCTCAGGACTTCCATAATCGTATTGCACCATCATCATTATCATCAGAAACCTGGCCATTGCTGATGTACCAGCCCATCACATACATTACATTACTGGCTTGAATTTTCTAAAAAAAGATGACAGCATGTAAGTAAGAACTGCACACCTACACACAAACACACACACAAATACACTGTGTATGTGTGTGTGTGTGTGTGTGTGTGTGTGTGTGTGTGTGTGTGTTTGTGTGTGTGTGTGTGTGTAGAGAGACAGAGAGAGACATATTACTTACATGGAGGGTCAGCTGTACAACCAATGCAGTGCCTTCACCCTGTGGGCTCGTCCCATCATTCAGCAGACCTGGGAAAGATGTAGCGGTTTTGCCTGTGATCTGATCCCAGTCCAGAGAGCCCACAGTAGGTGAACCCAGCACACCAACATCATTCAGAAGTCCTGGGAAACAAAAAAAAATGTCGGATAACCATTTTATGCAAGCATAAACTACACTGAGCTGACCAAAGTCATAGGACAGCGATATGCGCAAATACATACTGTGGTAGTATCACGTACACAAGGTACAAAATGATAGTGCATTGGTGGAACTGCCATTTGTAGCCAGGTGTTTCATGTGAAATAGTTTCCGATGTTATTATGGCTGCACGACGGGAATTAACAGAAACTAGGGATTCGTTAGGGAATTCTGTATACCGAGATCCACAGTGTCAAGAGTGGGCAGAGAATACCAAATTTCAAACATTAACTCTCACCATGGACATTGCAGTCGTCATCGGCCTTCACTTAACGACCTAGAGCAGCGGCGTTTGCATAGAGTTGTCAACGCTGACAGACAAGCAGCGCTGCATGAAATAACCGCAGAAATCAATGTAGGTCCTACTACGAACGTAACCATTAGGAGAGTGCGGCGAAATTTGGGGTTAATGAGCTATGGCTGCAGACGACGAACGCGAGTGTATTTGCTAATTGCACGACTACGCCTGCAGCGCCTCTCCTGGACTCGTGACCGTATTAGTTGGACCCTAGACGACTGGAAAACCGTGACCTGGTCGGATGAGTGACGATTTCACTTGGCAGGAGCTTATGGTTGGGTTCGAGTGTGGCGGAGACCCCACGAAGCCGTGTACTCAAGTTGTCAACAAAGTACTGTGCAAGCTGGTCGTGGTTCCATAATAGTCTAGGCTGGTAGGCTGTGTTTACGTGGAATGGATTGGGTGCTCTGGTCCAACTGAACCGATAGTTTACTAGAAATGGTTATTTTCAGTTACTTGGAGACTACTTGCAACCATTCATGGACTTCATGTTACCAAACAACAATAAAGTTTTTATAGATAACAAGGCGCCATGTCACCAGGCCACAATTGTTCACGACTGGTTTGAAGCACATTCTGGAGAATTCGAGCGAACGATTTGGCCACCCATTGAACGTTTATGGGACATAATCGAGAGGTCATTTCATGCACAAAATCCTGCACCATCAACACTTTCGCAGTTATGGGCGGCTATAGAGGCAGAATGGCTCAGTATTTCTACAGGGGACTTCGAACGACTTGTTGAGTCCATGCCACATAGGGTTTCTGAACTATGCTGGGCAGAAAGAGATCCGACATGATATTAGGAGGTAACCTATGATTTTTGTGAACTCAGTGTACTTTCAGCATCTATATACGAATTGGTACATATGTAGGCAATAATAATTGCTTAGCGGTATTGGGTCCACCACTGCACCCGTTTCCTATCTCTGGACTCTGTATCATCTCCACTAACATGGCTAGGATATCATCACCCTTGAGTGGGGGTGGTATGATGTGTATATCACACGAGCACGTCTACATCCCTCATCACTCTGTCTCGAATGATCAAATAAACATTTCATGGTAAAAGTCAGATTAAAACTGATGTAAATTCCACTTGTGAAGCAGTGACTTATCCATGTAGTCGCCAACGGTAGAATGGATGGGAGGGTGTACTGGCACAGTCCTCCAGTTGCCTTCGAGACAAGGTTCACATCCTGTGCCTAGATCTTTGGGTGGAAGTTAAAAAGACATATACGGCAGACATGAGGTCACAGCCAGCAGCACATGGGACATTGTTGCGGCAGATGGGCGTCAAGTCAGGCCTAGCAATGCACAGGCTGGCATCTGGGAGCAAGTTCAGGTCCATTGACACGTAGGATATTCTTGTAGTTAAGGGAGACTGATGGCAGACATTTAGGTGTTAGATCAGGGCTGGCAGCGCTCAGGAGATCGTCGCAGCTAATAGGGCTGGCAGCAGATCGTAGTTGGTGCTCGTAATCATAAAATGCAGTTGTTTGCGGCGGACACATAGTCTGAAATTCCTTGTGGTGGGTATGGACGCTACAAATTTTCTGAAAGAAACGGCATTCCTTCCTGTTTCCATGCAGTACAGTTCGATCACTTAAAAACATTTTAACAACGTAATTGTAAGAGCTCCTTAATGTCTTGCATCACCTGCTGTATGTCTTTAATGTGTCTATAATTAAATACTGTTACTCACATGTCGAAGAGCGACCCGAAACGTTCCCAAATGCTTAAATAAATAGATCATGTAATATGTAACTGTTTAAAATATCTCAAACAAGCTATCTCACCATTTTAAGCTTTGGTTTTTTAACTGCCCGACATCTTACATCGGGATGTCATAGACGTATGGGATATGCTTTAGGTGACTCTGAAGGCTAGTTCAGCCATCTTGACTTTGCAGACCAATACGACACTTCTCACATCCATAATGTTGGTGACCCTTTGACCTTCTGGCATCTTGGTGTAGCCGCCATCTTCGAATATCATTCTGAATTGTGATGTCATAATGGCTGCTGTCATGGATCGCCATTTTGGTAACCTTGGGGTGGAGGAAACGTGGCAACTATGAGGTTGCACCAGTATCGCTAACTTGTAGGACAACAGCCCATCACTGACCTTGACGTTCCTGCCATTTATATGTAAGACAATTGGCCTAGACGAGTAGGGGTGTGGAGGGTTGAGGGGAAGGGAGTGAGATGAGTGACCTTAGGGGGAGACCTGGTAATAATACAGTATGTACCATTATCCCTCAAAGCCCCTCACTGGTGGCAAGCAACGAAGTCAAATTCACATGAAGTGTACTACATGATTGGATATGGAACTGGTGAGCATTTCAATAAAACCACACAAAGTTTGTTGAAGTAACGTAATCTAAAACGAAATATGGTGCAGCAGGCTTCTCATTTAGAAATCACGTCTGATTGTTGTTTATGTTTTAGAAGATTGTGTTATGTCTTGTGTAATAAGGTGAAACGTCATCTAGAATATGACATAATTCGATAGCAGCAGGATTGTGGCCTTTTAGGATGTGACTTTAGTATCCCTAGCTATTGCTGCTCCAGTTAGTTGTGATAACTGACATCGGAATAGTTACTTAATGGGTTCAGGAATCATACTTAAAGCTACGCAGGTTCTCAATGGCCCACGTGGCTAGCACATGAGAGTACAGACATTGTTTCCTCAGCTGTGCAGTATCATACAACCACATCACGTACCAGGATGTGGGTTGGTCTGCAACAAGACAGGTGTCCAAATGGACAGTGCGCAAGAGAGGGAGTGCTGTGACCTACCAGCATGGTGACCATCGTTGTAGCTGCTCTAGACATGGGAGGAAAGAGAGGTGCTCCGACAGTGGTGCACACAGCGACAAAACAACACAGGAGTAGCAGATCAGTCTTGGTTCTGCATACCGTGTCACGATGGACACATTCGTATGTGAAGGTTCCGAGGAGAACAAATGTTGCCAGATTCCATTCGCAACTGTCATGAAAACAAACACCTACCAAGATGGTATTAGGTGCCGTTGGGTACACAACACAATCACCACTGGTTCGTATACCTGGGAATTTGACAGCAGCCACTAGATTTCTAACCTGTTGAGGTCAGTGGCTGTGCCCTCGCTTCGAAATCTCCAAGACGATATCTTTCAACAAGAAGGCACAAAATCACATCTTTCCCATGCTAACCCGATATCCATCATTACGAGAAGTGTCCAACTCTGGCCTTGGTCATAACGTTTTACAGATCTCACACCCATTGAAAACGTTTGGTCATGGATAGGCTATAGACTGTTACACCATTGCCGACCACCCAATACAATTGATTAACTGTGGCATAGACATGGAATGATGTTCCCATATCTGTCATCCAAGCTCAGCTTAACTCAGTGCCTAGCTGTTTTATAACCATGGCAGCTACCAGAGGTGGCAGCTCTTCATACTAAAATTCACACACTGTATATCCCCATGGCACCTATAAAGATAGTTAGTTCGTCAATTAGTTACACATCTTGTGCATCACATGAATGATTCTTTTATCGAAATGATGTGGAACGGTATAGTTTACAGGATAGGTAGCCAAGATTAGTGTTAACATTGATAGGACCATATTAATTTTCAGTCCTACTCATGCAATTACTCTTAAAAACATTTTTATATGGGTTACTAGTTTTTAAACAGAAACTCGTCTGTGAAATCGAAGGAGTTGTCCAGGAGAAATGATTTTGGGTTAGCTTTAAAATGTAGTTTGTCACCTGTCAGACATTTTAGGTTGTTGGGCAAATGATCGAGGATTTTTGTTGTTACTTTCCTATCCACTGAGAGCTTTAATAATGGACAGTAAAGGTCACTTTTCTCTCTGGTACTGTAGGTATGGAACTCACTGTCCTTAAATTACGATGGATTATTTATGACGAATTTCATTAGCGAATATACGTATTGTGATGGCGCAGTTAAACCGCCTACCTCCTTGAAGAGGTGCCTACATGACCTCTGTGGGTGAACACCACGTACTATTCTTGCTACTCGCTTCTGTGCAATCATTCTTAGTGGTGAGTTATCCACATAATTATTCCATAAGAGATTATTGAATGGAAATAAGCTAAATATACCAGGAGATTAACTGATTTGTTTACACGATTAACAGTTTTGTGAATAGCAAAAGTGGCTGAACTTAATTGTTTGAGAAGCTCAATAATATGCTTCTTCTAGTTCAAGTTTTCATCCATATGTAAGCCCATAAATTTGAAGCATTCTGCCCTACTTACTGACTCCTGCTCATGTACTACACTACTGGCGATTATGACAAATATATTATACTAGAACTGACAAGTGATTACATTTTCATGCAATTCGGGTTCATAGATCCTGAGAAATCAGTACCCACAACAACCACCTCTGGCCGTAACAACGGCCTTGATACGCCTGGGCATTGAGTTAAACAGAGCTTGGATGGCGTGTGCAGCTACAGCTGCCCATGCAACTTCACCACGATGACACAGTTCATCAAGAGTAGTGACTGGCGTATTGTGACGAGCCAGTTGCCCGGCCACCATTGACCAAACGTTTTCAATTGGTGAGAGATCTGGATAATGTGCTGGCCAGGGCAGCAGTCGAACATTTTCTGTATCCAGAAAGGCCCGTACAGGATCTTCAACATGCGCTCGTGCATTATCCTGCTGAAATCTAGGGTATCGCAGGGATCGAATGAAGGGTAGAGCCACGGGTCGTAATACATCTGAAATGTAACGTCCACAGTTCAAAATGCCTTAAATGCGTGCAAGAGGTGACGGAGATGTGTAACCAACGGCACCCCAAACCATCACGCCGGGTGATACGCCAGTACGGCGATGACGAATACAAGCTTCCAATGTGTGTTTACCGCGATGTCGCCAAACACGGATGCGACCATCATGATGCTGTAAACAGAACCTGGATTCATCCGAAAAAATGACGTTTTTCCATTCGTGTACCCAGGTTCGTCGTTGAGTACACCATCGCAGGCGCTCCTGTCTGTGATGCAGCGTCAAGGGTAACCGCAGCCATGGTCTCCGAGCTGATAGTCCCTGCTGCTGCAAACATCGTCGAACTGTTCGTGCAGATGGTTGTTGTCTTGCAAACGTCCCCATCTGTTCACTCAGGGATCGAGACGTGGCTGCACGATCCGTTACAGCCATGCGGATAAGATGCCTGTCATCTCGACTGCTAGTGAGACAAGGTCTTTGGGATCCAGCACGGCGTTCCGTATTACCCTCCTGAACCCACCGATTCCATATTCTGCTAAGTCATTGGATCTCGACCAACGCGAGCAGCAATGTCGCGATACGATACACCACAATCGCGATAGGCTACAATCCGACCTTTATCGAAGTCGGAAACGTGATGGTACGCATTTCTCCTCCTTACACGAGGCATCATAACAACGTTTCACCAGGCAACGCCGGTCAACTGCTGTTTGTGTATGAGAAATCAGTTGGACACTTTCCTCATTTCAGCACGTTGTAGGTGTCGCCACCGGCGCCAACCTTGTGTGAATGCTCTGAAAAGCTAATCATTTGCATATCACAGAATCTTCTTCCTGTCGGTTAAATTTCGCGCCTGTAGCACGTCATCATCGTGGTGTAGCAATTTTATTGGCCAGTAGTGTACATCAACTGTGGATATGATTCCATTTGTTGTGTTTTTTTTTTTTTTTTTTGTTTAAGGAGATTCCATTTTCAGAGACCCACTCAATAACTGTTTTGAAATCGTCATTTGCAATTTCTTCTGTTGTTTTCTCTTTAATTTACTTTATTATGACACTACTACTATCTGCAAAAAGTACTAATTCTTCTTGTTGAAGGTCATTCACATATACAAGGAATAGGAGTGGACTCAAAATCGAACGCTGTTGGAGTCCCTTTGTGATTACTCCCCAGTGACTAAAATTGTCTATCCTTCCAACATTGTTTGAATTATTCAGCACAACTTTTTGCATTCTGATTGTTAAGTGTGATGCAGACCAGCCATAAAGCCATCAAGTCCATAAAAGTTTAGTTTCCTAAGAGAGTAACACACTCTGTATTATCAAATGCCCTGAAAAGATCACTAATAGCCAACAGGCGATATTTTATTATTTAAGGCAAGTAAACCGAATGACAATTGTTTTAAGTATTTCCTGTCACATTTCTTATAAAGAAGTTTAAAAATTGCATATTTTAACCTGTCTTGAACTATTCCCTATGCCAGTGATGCATTACATAGTATATCACTAAGGACATTATTTATTAAGTTGGAACAACTTTTCAGAACTCTGAAATTCCATCAACAACCACATGAGGGTTCATTTCTTTTAAGAATTTATTCATTAAATTAAGCAAAGGATGTAGGTGCTGCTTTTAGTTGCTTAAAGTTTTGTGGAGTGACATTTTTAATATAATTTCTTGCTTCTTCAACTGAACCATTTAATCTTATTTTTGCTGCTATATTCAGAAAGTTGTTGTGCAAAATTACTTGCAGCTTGTGAATTAGTGGTCAGAAGAATGTCACTTAGTTGAACTGGTGTGGTATCCTGTACACTGACTGGATGTCCTGTCTCCGATTTAACAATATCCCATTTAGTATTAACTTTATTCTCCACATTATTTATTTCTGTCAGGCTTACTTGTCCTTTAATGGATCTCCTGGATAACTTTTTAGAAAAGCAACTTTCAAATTCTAACATAAATTCACTGTCAAATAAATTGAATTTGACGTCACCATCCGTTTCTATAAAATACCTCATCCAATATCAACACTTTTAACTTACTCTTAAAACATTGTATCCTGTTCTCATTGATACGCCTCACTGCTTTGCATGAAGCTCCCTCAGGACCATATTCACCATATTGTTTATTTCCATTAATTGTGAATCATGATCAGGTAATCTATTAAAATTGTTTCAGCCTGAGCACTGTCTACAAAAATGTTATTGGCCAGGTCCTGCATCTTGCTATACACGAGATGACTATTGAAATTAGATTGAAAGATCCATATAATGAGTCTAGTTCATTTTTCCGGTCTTTATCTTTTAAGAAATCTTCATTGAAATCTCCACAAGCTACAAAATATTTCTTCTTGTCTGGAAGGTAGCTCAATAATGCATCTAGGTATGTCATAAACAGCTGAAAGTTTCCTAGAGGGGATCTGTAGACTGTCACAATTATCAGAGAGGTATTCTGCAATAACAACTCACAAGCACATGTTTCTAGGTTCTGATCAATGAAAAGCTATTTGTTTTAGTATCTGCGACTTTGTGTCCAACTCTTAAATATGTTGCAACCCCTCCTTTTGTCATGCTACGTCCACGAGAAAACGATACGTGGTATTTAAGATCTACATGACTGTTATTACAGGGGTTGTTGTTGTTATCTTCAGTCCAGAGACTGGTTTGATGCTGCTCTCCATGCTACTCTATCCTGTGCAAGCCTCTTCACCTCCGAATGATTACTGCAGCCTAAATTCTTCTGCATCTGCTTAGTGTATTCATCTCTTTGTCTCCCTCTACGATTTTTACCCTCCACGCTTCCCTCCAATGCTAAATTGGTGAGCCCTTGATGCCTCAGAACATGTCCTGCCAACCGATCCCTTTTCTAGTCAAGTTGTGTCACAAATTCCTCTTTTCCCTAATTCTATTCAGTACCTCTTCATTAGTTACGTGATCTACCCATCTAATCTTCAGCATTCTTCTGTAGCACCACATTTCAAAAGCTTCTATTCTCTTCTTGTCTAAACTAGTTATATCGTCCATGTCTCACTTCCATACATGGCTACACTCCACACAAATACCTTCACAAAAGACTTCCTGGCACTTAAATCTATACTCGATGTTAACAAATTTCTCTTCTTCAGAGACGAATTTCTTGCCATAGTCAATCTACATTAAATATCCTCGCTACTTTGAGAGTCATTTGCAATGTCAGAGTTCCAAAGAGGGCAGATTGTGGGAGTCTGATTAGCTGGAGCATTATTGACCAAGACAGCCAACTTAGTGAATGTTTCAAGAGCAACTATTTCAACAGTCATGACAATCTACAAAAAACATGGAAAGACATCATCGTGTAAACGTTAGAGTGGGCGCAAATCAGAACTAAATGACAGATGTCGTCGTACGCTAACACGAATTGTGTCAAAATAACACAAAACTACGGCGGCTAAAGTGACTGCAGAGCTCAATAGCCATCTTAGATACCCCGTATCTATCGAGACTGTCCGCCGAAAACTTCATAAAGCGGAAATTCATGGACGAGCTGCTATACCGAAACCATTAATGACGACAACCAACGCAAAGAAACGTAAAACATGGTGTCAGGAGCATAAATCCTACCCAGCTGATCAGTGGAAACACGTCGTATGGTCCGACGAGTCAACGTTTTCTTCATTTCCAACATAGGGCCGGGTTTACGTCTGGAAAACGCCAAAAGAAGCCTACGATCCCGATTGCTTGATTCCAACGGTTTAATATGGAGGTGGAAGTGTGATAGTGTGGATAGCCATATCATAGTATTCTGCAATTTTAGGTGATCAGATGCGCCTCATGATTCAAATGTTGTTCCACCAACAATGATGCCACATTTCAGGACGATAATGAACCCATTCACATAGCCAGGACAGTACAATCGTGGTATGAGGAGCATGAAACTGAACTGCAGCGTCTTCCCTGGCCAGCACAGTCCCCGAACTTGAAAATTATCGAACCCTTGTGGCCGGTATTGGAGCGCAGACTCCGGAGCAGATTTCCTCCTCCCTCGTCACTACAGGAGTTAGAAGAGGTTCTGATCGAAGAGACTATACAATCATTACATGCCAGTATTCCAAGAAGAATCGCAGCTGTATTACTGGCGAATGGGGGCCCAAACCCTTATTAATAAACCACTCCCAATTAAGTACAACTGTTCACATTATTTTGCCTATCCCCTATACATCGTGTTCAGAGAGGCACAAAATACCTGTCACTTCAGAAAACTAATTTTATTTTTATGAAAACTGTGACACATATTATGGTCCCGTTCTGCTCCAGTTTCTTTCAATGCAGTCTGTGTGTAACATGATTGAAACCTAAAATTTGTGCCCGTTTGACTCCAATAGTCACAGGAGCGTTGTCCTATTTTCTTGTGGCTCCCTTTACACCTTCTGTAAGATGCTCAACTAACCTGTATTTCTCCCTCCTGTTCAGTTGCAGTCCACAGTTTGTGAATCCCAATCTCCCAACTGCAACTTCCTCAAACTCTACACAAGAGTGTGCTGTTGCCGTTCCTATTTCCTCCAGGTTACCTTTTAGCGCTATATTCTAAGTTGCTAGTCAGGTTTTTTTCTGCTCCACCTATACAAGGTGAGTCAGGAGGAAAGGTACTTTCTCTGAGGCGTGATAGTAATAGTGATTCTGAACAAAAACGTCATATAAACATACGTCCTGTTATTAACAGTTTCCGAAAAAAGTAATGGATACAGTGGAGAACAGGAAAAATACAGGTGATAGTAAATGGAACATCGTGTTTTAATGTTTTGTTTAATTGTGTACATTTCCTCAGAAAAGAAGTTTAAAAGATTCACCATCAACTGCAATGCATTTTGCAGCTCTTGAACACAGCTGTTATGTTGCTGATCTGAGTTCATTCCTACCGTCCTTTACTTGAGCACACGCTTTTAAATACGAACGAGAAGTTACTCCTTTGTGTCCACTCTGCGCTTGTAGACTTTGCTCTTAAGCTAAGATCGGTTTACCGCGGTGGCCCAGAAATAACTCCATGGTGACTAATCCAACGCCCATGAACTAGTAGATAGTGTCGGAAGTTCCATGCGGCTTTTCGCGGATGATGCTGTAGTATACAGAGAAGTTGCAGCATTAGAAAATTGTAGCGAAATGCAGGAAGATCTGCAGCGGATAGGCACTTGGTGCAGGGAGTGGCAACTGACCCTTAACATAGACAAATGTAATGTATTGCGAATACATAGAAAGAAGGATCCTTTATTGTATGATTATATGATAGCGGAACAAACACTGGTAGCAGTTACTTCTGTAAAATATCAGGGAGTATGCGTACGGAACGATTTGAAGTGGAATGATCATATAAAATTAATTGTTGGTAAGGCGGGTACCAGGTTGAGATTCATTGGGAGAGTGCTTAGAAAATGTAGTCCATCAACAAAGGAGGTGGCTTACAAAACACTCGTTAGACCTATACTTGAGTATTGCTCATCAGTGTGGGATCCGCACCAGATCGGTCTGACGGAGGAGATAGAGAAGATCCAAAGAAGAGCGGCGCGTTTCGTCACAGGGTTATTTGGTAACCGTGATAGCGTTACGGAGATGTTTAATAAACTCAAGTGGCAGACTCTGCAAGAGAGGCGCTCTGCATCGCGGTGTAGCTTGCTCGCCAGGTTTCGAGAGGGTGCGTTTCTGGATGAGGTATCGAATATATTGCTTCCCCCTACTTATACCTCCCGAGGAGATCACGAATGTGAAATTAGAGAGATTAGAGCGCGCACGGAGGCTTTCAGACAGTCGTTCTTCCCGCGAACCATACGCGACTGGAACAGGAAAGGGAGGTAATGACAGTGGCACGTAAAGTGCACTCCGCCACACACCGTTGGGTGGCTTGCGGAGTATAAATGTAGATGTAGATGTAGATGTAGATACGTATCAATGAGATACTGTGTCACTGGCCATATGGAATGTGCAGTAGCTACGTCGCGCTCAAAGTATGTACGACTCATGTTGCTAAAAGAATATCCCCCAGGTAGTCTCGTAACAGATTTTGATGGAAATCAAGATACGGTACTCCTTTAAGACGGTTATCTAAAACAAATGTATCGATGAATTGGTCATCAATAACATTGCACGGTAAGTGAAGTGCGCTTTGAAACGGCCAATAAAGACAACACTGCGTGGCCTAATGTTGCTTTAGTTGCATTCACATGTAAGCGCAGATGAAGGACATGTGACTGACGCCCGCGATTTTCGAACAGCTGCATGTCTGATACGGTTAAGAAAAGGTCATTTGCTCATTTGGAGTTTTTTTTTTAGGAGCACCAATACTACCACCCTTCAAAGCTCGTACCTTTCCTCCTAACTCACCCTGTATGGATACCTGATCCTTTGACCAAAATCTCTGCACAAGGCATCTATGTTCACTGTCACTGCTTGAGCTTGGAACTAGGTTTCACGATGCTTGTGACTTAGTATTCCAAATCTACATTTTCCTGTAGCAATTGGCTTTCACCTCTCTCGTGAGGGTTGCCTAGCAGAAGAATTCTTTTCCTTCTACGTGACATTTCTTCAGACCTAGCCTTACAGTCGTTCCTACGACTCAAACCCAAAGAAGCCGCAAGCCCGCACGGAATTCACCCAGAAACAATCAGGAATACAGCACCGCAGATCATGCCATTTCTGACTGAATTACAAGATACCCACAACATAGAAATCTGAAAATGCAGCAATCATCAAGAAGACTGAGGACAGAGACCCGACTGATCTGAAGACATACAGATCTATTTGCTTGATAAACACGTTGGCCAAGGTTCATGAGAGACTGTTGTCGCACAGATAGCTCTTCAGCCTCAACCCCCACCAATTCAGTTTCAGACCACGGAAATCTGTAGATGACCCCATTAACAATGTAATAATTTTATTTAAAAAAGCGGGTAAAGTGTCACTAGAAGCCTTCCTAAGAGACAATCTCCATTCCTTCCGAACTGACTATGCAAATGTAGACGAGATGTGGCTCAAATTCAAAGATATAGTAGCAACAGCAATTGAGAGAGTCATACCTCATAAATCGGTAAGAGATGGAACTGATCCCCCATGGTACACAAAACAGGTCCGAACGCTGTTGCAGAGGCAACGGAAAAAGCATGCGAAGTTCAGAAGAACGCGAAATCCCGAAGATTGGCTAAAATTTACAGACGCGCGAAATTTGGCACGGACTTCAATGCGAGATGCCTTTAATAGGTTCCACAACGAAACATTGTCTCAAAATTTGGTAGAAAATCCGAAGAAATTCTGGTCGTATGTAAAGTACACAAGCGGCAAGACGCAGTTAATACCTTCGTTGCGCAGTGCCGATGATACTGTTACCGACGACTGTGCCGCTAAAGCGGAGTTATTGAACGCAGTTTTCCGAAATTCCTTCACCAGGGAAGACAAATGGAATATTCCAGAATTTGAAACACGAACAGCTGCTAGCATGAGTTTCTTAGAAGTAGACACCTTAGAGGTTGCGAAGCAAATCAAATCGCTTAATACGGGCAAGTCTTCAGCTCCAGATTGTATACCGATTAGGTTCTTTTCAGATTACGCTGATACAATAGCTCCCTACTTAGCAATCATATACAACCTCTCGCTCACCGATAGATCTGTACCTACAGAATGGAAAATTGCGCAGGTCGCACCAGTGTTTAAGAAGGGTAGTAGGAGTAATCCATCGAGCTACAGACCTATATCATTGACGTCGGTTTGCAGTAGGGTTTTGGAGCATATACTGTATTCAAACATTATGAATCACCTCGAAGGGAACGATCTATTGATACGTAATCAGCATGGTTTCAGAAAACATCGTTCTTGTGCAACGCAGGTAGCTCTTTATTCGCACGAAGTAATGGCCGCTATCGACAGGGGGTTTCAAGTTGATTCCGTATTTCTAGATTTCCGGAAAGCTGTTGACACCGTTCTTCACAAGCGACTTCTAATCAAGCTGCGGGCCTATGGGGTATCGTCTCAGTTGTGCGACAGGATTCGTGATTTCCTGTCAGGAAGATCGCAGTTCGTAGTAATAGACGGCAAATCATCGAGTCAAATTGAAGTGATATCAGGTGTTCCCCAGGGAAGCGTCCTGGGACCTCTGCTGTTCCTGATCTATATAAATGACCTGCGTGACAATCTGAGCAGTTCTCTTAGGTTGTTCTCAGATGGTGCTGTAATTTACCGTCTAGTGAGGTCATTCGAAGACCAGTATCAGTTGCAAAGCGATTTAGAAAAGATTGCTGTATGGTGTGGCAGGTGGCAGTTGACGCTAACTAACGAAAAGTGTGAGGTGATCCACATGATAATATTGTGGGGAAGGCGAGCCAAAGGTTGCGTTTCATTGGCAGGACACTTAGAAGATGCAACAAGTCCACTAAAGAGACAGCTTACACTACACTCGTTCGTCCTCTGTTAGAATATTGCTGCGCGGTGTGGGATCCTTACCAGGTGGGATTGACGGAGGACATCGAAAGGGTGCAAAAAAGGGCAGCTCGTTTTGTATTATCATGTAATAGGCGAGAGAGTGTGACAGATATGATACGCGAGTTGGGATGGAAGTCATTAAAGCAAAGACGTTTTTCGTCGCGGTGAGATCTATTTACGAAATTTCAGTCACCAACTTTCTCTTCCGAATGCGAAAATATTTTGTTGAGCCCAACCTACATAGGTAGGAATGATCATTAAAATAAAATAAAAGAAATCAGAGCTCGAACAGAAAGGTTTAGGTGTTCGTTTTTCCCGCGCGCTGTTCGGGAGTGGAATGGTAGAAAGATAGTATGATTGAGGTTCGATGAACCCTCTGCCAAGCACTTAAATGTGAATCGCAGAGTAATCATGTAGATGTAGATGTAGATGTACTGCAAACAATACAAACGACACAAGACAAATATGTAGTTGCGATCTTAATTGATATAGCCTACGCCTTTGATAACTCTGATGGCCTGCACTATTCGCAAGATTTAGGGAAATGCACATACCCACATCGTCATATTACAGTCTCCTAGCCTAATACAAAAACAGAGTTGTAGAATGTCGTGCAGGCCATCAGAGGGTCGTCAAAAGAATTACGAAAGGCTGCCAACAAGGGTCTATATTCGGTCCCATATTGTGAAACATCGCTGTAGAACCTCCTTTAAACACTCTTGATGACGACAACAGGGTGACAGGAGTAATTGTGTATGCAGACGACGTAATGATGATTATATCGGCCACCTCAATAGCAAATCTTGAACTAAAGGCAACACCGATATTGGAAAAAGTAAATAACTGGTGTAACAACAACAAATTTCAAACAGCAGCCAACAAAACTGCGTACGTACTGCTAAAGGGAGCATTACAAAGAAACCGAAACAATCAGACTTGACAGTACCATCATACAACGAAAACTTACGACAAGATACCTAGGAGTATATGTTGACATAAACTCTCATTCAAAGACCACGCAAAACTCGCAACTGAAAAAGCGACGAAACTGATGCATAAACTAGCCAAACTCAACACTGCGTATTTTAGACTACCACTTCAGATGATACGAATCTACCATATCGCCCTGTTTGAGTCCATTCTGAGCTTTGCAGCCAGCACACCGGCCCATAGTCTCTGTCTCGCATAGCACAAAACCATAGTATGAAGCGGACAGAGAAGCATCCTTTTAAAAATATCAGAAATGTTTGGGACAACATCTATAGAGGCATTATGCGTCGTCCTGGGTGTATACCCAGTAGACATTCCTGTAAGTTTCAGAGCTGCAGTGTACTGGATGAAAAATGGACGACAGGACAAAGTACAGCAAATTACTTGCCAACAAATAACTGACAAGGAACAACTTAATGAATTGCGAAATGACACCTAGCCGACCGAATGGGACACAATAGATAAAGGCCGCAGAGAACGAATGAACATGAAATACATAGATCCGACACACGGCATGATCCACTTTCTTACAGGACATGGACCGTATCTACAGCATCTCCATCGCGTTGGACTAAGTGACACAGACACATGCACATGTGGAGAAATCGGCACAGTGGAACACGTCACACTATATTGCGACGTGTTTAAACACATACAACCACTCCATCACTTTTGTCTCTCACTTAATGTAATTAAATTAGTATCTCCCTTCTCCCCATCTCACGTAATATGTCTCTCACACTTCAATATTCCGTGACTCGCTCCAGTATCCCTGTACTGAGTAAATAGCTTTTAAAACAATCTTCTGCTCATGTGACAAGTGTCACGACCTTTACAGCACACTCTTTTGATGCAGTCCTCCCTCTCTCTTGGGAAAAGTTATTCCAAGACCCAAACTTGCACCCTCACTTCCCCACATAATTTGTTCTAGATACTAGCTTCTGAATTATTTAGTTATCCAAATCAGAATAGATCGTCTATCACATAGCACGTTGCACCGAACCATCAAACCCAATGGCATACTAGTAATCATCAACTCTACTAATTATATTTTACTCTTCCCACAGGTCAATTTGACAAGTACTTCTTTAACCACCCGTTCTTACACCTGGAAACGATAGTAGAGACCCAATATCTCTCCTGTACCACCTATATAAGATTTTCGAAAAGATGCTCCTCAGCAGACTCTTCCTGGCTCTTGACGAACAGATCAGTTCACAACAGGCAGGCACTAGACCAGGCGAAAGTGCTGGCGCACACGTTCTCATTCTCACTCGATAAAGTGAGGATGGATCTGAAATCTGACAAATCAGAGGAGTAGCTTTCACTGATCTCAGTGCTGCATTTGATACATTGAACTACGGCATATTATTACAGAAGATGTTGTGCTCAAGAAGGACTCCAAACCCACCAGTTTTGTGTAAACTTTGCTACAGAATCGAAGGTTTGTCGTTGGCCTTCAAGGTCAACAAAGTAAATATAGAATACAGAAAAATAAATTGCTTCAAGGAAGCATGCTGGCTCCATTATTATTCAGAATTTACACTAATGACCAACCACTGTCCAACAACACAAAGAGTTTTGTCTATGCAGGCAACCTGGTAATAGTTTACCAGAGTGCAACCTTCGAAGAGGCAGAACTCATTCGTCATAGCGCCCAGGAGGAACTTGGCACATAAGGCTAACCACCTAAGATCAAACCCATCAAAATCCCAGTTTTGCGATTTCCATTTCTAGTACAGTCAATGGAAAAAACTGGAGTAGTCACAAATTTTTGAAATCCTGAACAACGCTGTGCGAGCGTTGGGGTGAGGGGGTGTTTACATATCACGTATATACGTTTTTATTGAATAACTCGAAAACCGCAGTTTCTAGAGAAAACGTTTCCCAGTATAAAATTAAACTACATTAAATTTCCTACAAAAATGGTTTCATTCATTTCTTTCTAGGACTAATAGTTTCCATGTTGCAAGGGAAGGAAAAGCGCAGATTATTAAAAACGTGGTTTCAACGATATATAATAAATGTTTATCTTTAAATGAAGTGGGTTAAGAACAAATATTAAATGTCTGTACCACATCTAAGTGTCTTAAAGCCGTATTAACTGATGCACTGTGTTCCGACGATGTAACAGTGTATAAGGTGGGGGAGGGGGATCTGTGACGTCACTATGTCACGATAAGTAATTACAGGGGCTTCTCAAAGTTATACCGACCTTGCACAGCCCACTCTATCAATCACGGAGATGCGGTGCGCAGACGTGCCCGGACGGTGTTTATTTTCAGCGCGCTAACACTACAGCATTCGTAGTAGGGGACGTTGCCTGTCCCGGAAGAATACTACAGCTGCCGTAAAGGGTGAGTAAGAGCCAGTTTTTCTTCTAGCAGTGTAGAACAGTGTGCAGAGATTTACAAAGATTCTGCTTATGCGCATTAGTATTATTAGTAAGTCATATCTGGATTCCGTTTAGTGTTAACGCATTTTGGGGAAAATAAACATCCACCGGGCATGTCTGTGCACTGCGTCACCACTCGATACTGATTTATAAAGCATGCTGTGGAGAGTCGGTATAGCTTTGTGAAACATCCTGTAATTGCTTCTCGTGACATAGTGAGGTGGACAGAGGGGGGGGGGGGGGGGAGGGGGTGAATCGCCTGATCGATCTTAAATTTGCGGAATTATGAAGGAGGGAAGGGCATGATCACAATCTGGTGACTTACCTTCCCTCGCGCTCCTTACCCCACACACCATCCCCCCCGCCCTTCACTCTGTTACACCCACAGAACACATTTAATGTTTGTTGTTGACCTACTTCATTTAAAGATAAACATTAATTTTATACCGTTGAAACAATATTTTTTATAATCTGCGATTTTTCCATCCCCTGCGATGCGGAAACTGTTAGTCCTAGAGAAAAAATTAATAGGAACTTTTTTTGGAAATGTAATTTAGTTTGCTTTTGTGCTGGAAAACATTTTCGCTAGAAGGCGCGGTTTTCGACTTATGCATGAGAAAAAAAGCAACCTTTAAATCCCAACCCCCCCATCCTCAACCGAGTGCTCACATCCCATCGGTCAGGATTTTTAGTATGCTGTTCGTGGCACTTCCTCCCTACCACTGTACAAAATTTTTCGACTATAATAAATTCTTTCCGCAGTCGACATTTTTTAGTCTTCGTTGACAGGGCTACTCAGGAGCAGAGAGAAGTCGAGGAAATTACATTTCTCTCGGAATGGAGTCCTCTTGGAACACTCTTTCACCCCAAAGCACCAAGGAGTAACACTGGATCTCTCTCACACTTTTAAAACACACTGTTCCAACATCAAGCATAAAGTCAGTGCCAGAAATAGCATCCTGAGGATGTTACGAGCTACAAATTTTTGTGCAAAACAACTGGTTGTTAAAACCACAGAAGTGGCTCTGTGATGCTCTGCTGGAGAATATGCGTCCCCTGTGTGGTATAGGTCAGCCTATGCCCAGGCCGTAGACCCTTAAATGAAGTTTGCAGGTTAATCACTGTATGCCTGAAACCAATCCCTGTAAAAAATATATACTGTCTTGAAGGCATTGCACCTCCATGTATTCGTCGAGGAGTCACTGCTGATCAAGAACGACTGAAGGCTGAGAACGTTGAAGCTCACCCTGGACATCAACAGTCTCAACAAAGGCTGAAGTCAAGGAATTATTTCCTCCAGACATCAAAATCTTTGGAAGTACCTACCTCCAGATAAGACAAGACTTTCATTGTAGACATCTCCCTACTGGCTGTAATGAGGACTGGTATGTTTGGGGGTCCCTTAACCGAGTAGCAACTGGTGTCGTCAGGGTTAAACCATCGTTTAAGTCATGAGACTTCGCATCATAGGACAGCAATCGCGACTGTGGCCAAGTTCGGAAGTCAGCCACATGTTCCGCCGTTTCTGCCGATTTTCACGCTGAGAACAAGATCTATTGTTTACCAGTGACGAAGTCCTAGCGGTGGCTCAGTTTTGGAGAAACATTATCTGAACATGGAGTTGGTCAATTCCTTTGCTTGTTAATTTACTTTTTATGATCTATGTAGATATAATTATGATTGTTATGTAATCAAGTGTATATTTATCTGTGGAACTGTATATATTTAGCGTGCTTCTGTCACGAGAAAATAAATAAAAATCTATCTCTTTACATTTTACGCCGTATACTCGCTCCAGTAACTCCCCATGAATGGCTGTGGCTTCCAAACTCTTTTTGCATTTAGAGATTTTCTCTAAAAACATCTCTTACTACCGATCTTATGCCCAACATTAATAAAGCATACACAGTCGTGGCGACAATACGTATTAACTTGCCTTCATGGATAGGTTGGTGATATAATCACTTACTGCGTACTTTGCTACTTCAGAAGGAAAGAAGGAAAAAAGTTAGGCCTTAACGTCCAATCGACGATGAGGTCTTTAGAGACTAAGCATAAGCTTGTATATGGCAGGAGTGGATAAGGAAAACTTTGCGACCTTTCCAATGGAACCCTCCCGGGATTCAACTGAATCTGTTTACAGAAACCGCGAAAAACTTAAATGTGGATGGCTGGAAGGGAATTTAAACCCCGCCCCTCCCTATGCGAGTCCACTGGCTTTACCGAATTTTTTTCGGCCGATTTCTGAAATCTACCGGACAACGTGTGTACTTAACATGAGTCAATCCTCGGCTAAGCGTCTGACTTGCGGCATATGGTTGGTTCTCTTGTATCAGCGAGCTCTCATTCTGTCTCAATAAAACTCTCAATTCTTCGTGCTCCAATTAGAACTGTCTTGCACGTGGCTTGCGGGATTGCGCACAAAGTGCCCATAGTGTGAGCAAAAGAACTAACCTTTGTAGAATAAACTGCAGTAATAACACTTGTATTGTATCAATTAGGACCCACTAATTGTTTAAGGTGGTGGGGTGTTCATGTATCATATATTGAAGAATAAAGATTTTTTTTTTTTTTTTAAAGTGCTGTTGTACTCCACACTCGGCATATTTATACCAACTGGCTGGCAAGTATAGCTAAATTTGGAGCACATTACCAATGCTGCGATACTTGAAATAAGATAAAGTCCCATGAATATCTTTGATGTCATGGTGCTTTACACCACCACTTAATAGTATATAGATAGATATTTCATATAGAAACTTTTATACGTGGCCCCATCGACGCATGACACAGCGCAGAATGCTACTTTTTCCTGATTGAGAACATACTGACGAGCGAATTTTGTCGAACAGTAATTCCTTTTATTCTAAAACTACGATCTTAGCACTGTAGTGAAGCTTTGACGATTATGCATAAAGGTTGTAAAGGGTATAAGCGCAGATATTTCTATTCAGCACTGAGGGCGGTGTACTGAACAACATTACATCAGCATTTACGTTATTTGTAGACTAATAAGTATAGTCACTACAAGCCGTACGTTTTTAGGTTGGTTAGTGGGTCCTCGTACAGGTGACAAGAGCAAGCCGTTAATGCTTATTTTGCCCCGGGCAACAGGTCAGATGGTGAAGTGTGGATGCGCGGACGCAAAACGGTTAGTCTATACTGACAGGTTGGGTTGATTTGAGGGGGGATACCAGACAGCGAGGTCTTCGGTCTCATCGGATTAGAGAAGGACGGGGAAGGAAGTCGGCCGTGCCCTTTCAAAGGAACCATCCCGGAATTTGCCTGGAGCGATTTAGGGATATCACGGAAAAACTAAATCAGCATGGGCGGACGTAGAATTGAACTGTTGTCCTCCCGAATGCGAGTCCAGTGTGCTAACCACTGCGCCACCTCGCGCGGTCTATTGATAGGTGTAGTCCACTTAGTGGTGCAGTACAACCATGCAGAAAATATCAAGTCGTAAAATTTGTGACGCGTTTGTGGGAAGGCTGCTAGAAGCAGAGAAAAAACTATCAACACATCAATGTGTGCACATATTAAGGTACCATATACACAAATATATGCACTTATACACGTTACACATTGTATATTACGCCCATTCTTTGATACTGACAATTATCTCCAAAACCTACTCAGTACTATTTCCATATTCGATGATATACATACTTTGCACCTCTTTTAAACGATGCTAAAAACTTATTACAAAACTGCGGCAAACATCTAACTCATTTCTCTGAAGCAAAGATGTACTCTAACTTCAGCATCACCAGTGATCTTCCTCATCTGTTCCCGAGGTTCGAAATGTTTCACGACCACCCTTCAATTGACAGCCTGCCGGCCCTAGAGGACTGCAACATCAGTCTCAATTGAGTCTTTCCTCAAGTTCCTCGTGCACTGTGTTTCCTAACTTCTCTCTCACTTGACCTCGGAACGGACATATGTAAGGCGTAAATTTTAAACAGTAATGACAAACATACTTCTTTCACTTTTTATTAGTATTTAAATAAGGTTATATTCCTCCACAAATCTGAAAAATAAAATCATTCAACATTTAAAAATATTATTGGATGTTTAAAACAGTTTTTGGAATTTTAGAATTGTACATCCTTTCAAGTTATGAATTTAGGATTGTTATACACAGCATTCCACATTATTACACATTTTAGTGCAAATTCAATCTAATAAAAATGACTGCCCCTTTTTGCGATACACATGTTACAGATCCATATCTTCTGAGCAGTCTTCACATGACGGTCAGAATGAGACAGACAGCCACTTTCCGTATCTTTTGCATTTTTGTTTTGTTTTGTTTTGTTGTCTTTGAATTTATGAAATCGATAACTCTGTTTTCTGGAACCACGTTTTCCTCAGTAGTAATCCAGGGTAGCCGTGCTCCCAGGTGACGAATATTCCTTCTGAGATTCTTCTGGTTATCTCCCTGTGCCGTGTGTAGTCTTATCAATGCCTAACCCAGCTGCTTGAGAAATAGCCGCTTTGAAAGTCTTTAGATATCCAGTCCTGTGTCTGCTTTGTGTACTACAAATGCATTTAAACCAGCAATGTTCAAGATGGCACGAAACACGTACGATGACTGGCCTGTTTTTTGCCTTCCAGCGTTATATTCTGAACACATGACATCAGCCACATCCCAGAAAATTTCGGGAATCGTTGGAGCAAGGACTGCTTACGGTTACTCAGGAGCTTCCACCAAGTTCAGAAAGTCGGCAGAACCCAGAAGATCACAATCGGTGACATGGTCCTTCTCCAAGAAGACATCTTGCCCTGATATCCTCGTATATGGAAAAGTGCGAGGGTAAATGACTTACGAATTGGCCGGGACGGACTCTTTTTTTTTTCTTCCTCACTACTCCGGAGCGAATAGAGAGTATCAGGCCGATCCAAGTGGTTATATCGCCGCAGTTTGTCCGGGGTGGGGAGCGTTTCCGGGCACAGTAGTATTATAATGGTTTTGTATGACTCTTTTCCGCCTTAGTAAATAAAAAAATGTTCTTGTTGTTGTGAAAGCAAGAGGCACGTCTTATTTATTTAACTTGGAATTACAACGAATAACTTGTAAGAAACTTACCGGTTGTTGTCCGACATACAGTTCCAAATTTTTTACAGAACATCTTTTTTCATCTTTCGAGATAAATAGAGATAAATATTTTCATGTCATACTTTCCAAGTTTTGAAGGATTGTACATTCTCAAAGGACAACGCTCGGTAATAGATTGTAACATTTCATCCACAGTAAGGTATTTACTTGTTGTGTAATGCATTCTGCAGTTTTTTGGGAATCCCTCCTTGACATCACTAAGGGGCCCACATGTCCTTTTTAACGTTCTTCTCTTGTGTGAATATTATCTAATGTAACACATCGCAAAAGATAAAGAAATCTTCGCAATGAGATTCTTGGAGGGAAAGTATATGTTCCAAGTGTCTCAAAATTTTTCCATATTCATTTTTCCTCCATGAAGAACGCTAGAAATGTACAAAAGTCCCAAAAACGCCTTTAAGTCCTTTTTTTCAAGTTTCTGGTGGTATTTTTGTCACTTTTATAAAGAAATCTTACGTGATCTATGTACGTGTTTGTGCTCTCTAAAATCCAAACCGAGCAAAGCATCGTCAACGAACAGTTTCCAGGCCTTGACAATGATATTAGCATTTCTGACTTCGCCATTCACACAAGGAAAATGAATACCGTAACTATATTGTGAAATGTGATGCGGACATTTTGGTTGGGAAAATTTTTCAGTCATTTAGTTTGTCCATCTCTCGACACTTTACCGAGCGAGGTGGCGCAGTGGCTAGCACACTGGACTCGCATTCAGGAGGACGACGGTTCAATTCCGCGTCCGACCATCCTAATTTAGGTTTTCCGTGATTTCCCTAAATCGCTCCAGGCAAATGCCGGGATGGTTCTTTCGAAAGGGCACGGCCGAGTTCATTCCCCGTCCTTCCCTAATCCGATGAGACCGATGACCTCGCTGTCTGGTCTCCTCCCCCAAACAATCCAATCCAATCCAATCTCGACACTTAGTAAGATGATGATTCACTGGAAGAGGGATCGCAATCAAGCACACTAGTTAATAGAGAATATCGGTTAGTGTTAGCATCAGTATCTATATCTCAATAGTCAATATCACATTTTAATAACAGTTTTTCAATGTCTTTCTGACTTAGTGGATGCTGCCAAGCCAATTTCGAACCGTTTTATTGCACGTAGTCCCGATAGCAAGAGAAGTGCAAAACTAAAAAAACCTGACTTAACGGACGAGCTGGGTGTCTCAGGCCCACAACACCTTCCTTCCCGAGTCAAAAATGAACTGGCAAAGAAAAAGGACTGATAAGTAATCGCCTCTAGGTGCGTTAACTAACACCTACGATGAATGACTTACTCATAAGCAGCGTACCTTTGTGGATATTTTTAAAACAAAATGCGCTTGAGTCTGAGAGACGCAGCCCGTGCATTCCAGGATTAATATGGCGGCATGTTTCTGGCTATTGTTCTCATTTCCTCAGGCATGTCAGCCCATCTCCCTGCTGCTCAGCAAGTTCTGCCACACTGGCTGACTGTTGCTTGTTGACAGTGTCAATTTCTCTGTCAGTAGCGTTTGCGCTTGTCGCCCTCACGTGAAGTGTAAGGTAACACTACAGTTGCTTGATCCTGCATACAATGTATATCTGCTGCAATGTTTATCGAGGATGAATCCGACCTCCGCAGTGAAAATGTTGGAGGTTGTTTAGGAATACTTTCTGAGTATTTTGATGTAAGGTATCCATGGTTTCCAGCGACTTATTACAGAGAAATTGCATTTTGTTTGATTTCTTACTCACTTTATCCTCGTGTCTGTATCGCATTAAAAATATCTGCACAAAAGTGCATATTTCAACAGGGTGTGCTATGGACCTTGTTCCGAAACAAACTTGTTCCGTTCACTCATTACACTTGGTGTTGACAGCAGTAAAGCTTACTCTTCGCCCAGGAGCTGGGATTCAGTACTGCTTGGTTCTGTCTCGGTTAGTTTTCCGTTAGCGTTAGTTGCACTTTTAACAGTAATAAGCAGCAGTATGGATAGGTTTACTGATAATGATTTGACCTGTATGCACCTCATTGTGGGTTTATTGAAGGCAATGGAAGAGTGGCACAACGACTCTATGCTGAGCTGTTTCCACGATGACAGCAACCGTATTGATTTTCCATCTGAAGGTTGTTATACTGCTCTTTGTTTTTTGCTTTACATTTCGGTGACTACTTCTCTTTCACTATTATGAAGGTATTATCATAGAAGTAAAGCTAATTGGGGCAACAATGAGTCACCATTAAATTATTATTCCGTAACGAGCCACCGGAGACAGTGCGTCCCTTACACTAAAATATTCGGAAAGTATTCTTGAAGAGCCTTCACAATATTATTGCTGGAGTTCGAGTTCAACCTGTATATTGCCGTTATCAGACACAGTTTCCTACTACTCCATAATGACCAAATTTTCCAAAGCATTATTAACTTTTTCTGAGACAAAAAGCAGAGTATTTTCTTTTCTACAAGAAATAACATTCTCTGGACACAAAAGCTTGATCAACACTACAATTTATCCAACAATATCACCATCATTAGGAACAGACATATCAATACACATCGAACTCAACAAAACTGACTCGCACCCACGCTCTCCGTCCAGTTGCCCATACTAAAACTGACATATGATGGAATAAAAACGTTACAGTCGTACTGCCTAGCTTTTATAAAGCAAATCTTGCTTCTGCGTAACCACACTTCACTTCAGTTTCTCTAAGTTGTACGATGTCCGTCAATTTGTAATACATCGAACTGTATTAATAACGAATTGTCCATCGATTGTCAATTTCTTCCATTTTCATTGAGTGCCAAACTACAAAGAAGTAAAATCTTTAGTGCATCGTGCTCAGATAAACTTGTAACTGACGAACTGTTATTATTATAGGCTTCACTGATAGTCATCAGGCGCTTACAGTCACATTTAAGAAATGGTGTAATAAACGGTGTGGTTACATTTAAGACGAGTATCATTCAAGACAAAGTAACAATACGACAGGCATCAACCAATCTTAAGATAGTTCATAGAAACGAGAAATGTTTATCAGCAATTAACAATCAGAGCGATTTGCTTAGGTTTAGAAGACAATGGTGAGTACAGGGCGATGCAATACATCCGCGCATACCGCGGACTCATTAGCGGCGTCTTCTCTGCAGCTCCTTCACCAAAATCCGTATGTTGTTTGAGAATGATGCCACTGAGTGGTTGTACACACCTCACCTAACAGGTAACAGTTATTGACCCTTAGGATGAGCACTTCGTTGAAGCTAAACAACAGCATTCAAAGTCGATTACTTCGGCCCTGATGAAGGTGTGACCGGGGGAATACCGGCATCTTAAGAGATTTCTCGTTTTATTTCGGAATCTGTCACTTCCACGAAAAAATTCATAGCACCCTGTGTGATCCAGAATGTTAGATACATAGCTGTACCAGAAAAATCGAAAAATGTTTAATACCTTCGAAGCGACATAAACATTTTCTTAAGTCTACAACTTGTCTATATTGCCCCGAGTACCTGGGTAATATCGACACCTTTAGTATGAAATACAGCCAGAATAAAATTCTTGTTCTAAGAAAATAACACATTTTATTACTTTAACAAGTATCGAAATACGTATACAGGTGTTCAAGTTGGAGAGATATAAATCGACTTCAGCGTTATTGAAGCCTATAACTCTGTTGATACTTATCGCTGATGGTTTTCTTAAGCTTGTTTTAGGATTTCTCGGTAATATTATTGAAATAGTGCTTAAGGCTTAGTTTGCCGGAAAGGTCATAGGAAATTCTCAGCGTCTCAACCAGAGAAATGAAATATAATAATTGTGCCAATGTAGTCAAATGACATTAATTTTTGTTCTCGTTCAGGAGTAAGAAAATAACTTCTTCCTGAGGAATGTTGCATGTCTGAATTTGATTTTATTCTATCATATACTATAATTTTATTGTGTTCAGCTCCTTTAATATGATCTTCAGTGATCTCCCTGACTTCACTAAACTTAACTCAATTTCAAGTGTTTCTTTAGTGTCATTAGCCCTCTCTGATTTTCTTGTTCTTGTCCTTGCCATCTGAAATTACGTGTAAGACGTTACTTAACTGCAAACAACTTCTTTTCTGAAGTTCAGACATGGGAAAATATCGATGCCCGGTTGACATTGCCGCATGTTCGTCTGTTGATATTACCCCACTCAGATATCAAGGCAGTGACCAGACTTCAATGGCATTGCTATTGCTCGAAAATTTACAAAATCAGTGCTGAAAGACGCACTAGAAAACATAATATCTACCTACATTATAATTATTACATTTAAAAAGTACTGAAATGCTTACCTCAGTTTAAGTGTAAGCCACAAACAACATCAATATTCAATAGAAACCAATTTTTAGCACCACAATAAGACTGTCGTTTACAAGAACTTGTCGCCTCTGCAGCCAACTTCTGTCATTGCCCGCTGTGTTCCAGTACTAACTCCCACTGATCATAGCGCTACTCAGCTGAGGAAACGATGGTGTCGGTATTGCCTGGGGTGTCGATATTCACCCGGTCTCCCCTGGAGGATAATTGACCTTCTTCAGTTTGTGTGAAATACAGCTCATGTGTTAATCAGAGGCCGGCCGCTGTGACGGAGCGGTTCTAGGCGCTTCAGTCCGGATCCGCGCTGGTGCTACGGTCGCAGGTTCGAATCCTGCCTCGGGCATGGATGTGTGTGATGTCCTTAGGTTAGTTAGGTTTAAGTATTTCTAAGTCTAGGGGACTGATGACCTCAGATGGTAAGTCCCATAGTACTTAGAGCCATTTGAACCATTTTGTTAATCAGAGTCGCTGCGTAGCTTCCTTTATCTGCCGCTGTGTAGCAAATACGAACAGGACCTTTAGGCACCTAGGCGCTTTCCTCAAGTGGCTGACATTGCAATGCCACGAAGCTTATGACTCTTCAGAAAACACGGGCCGCACTTGGTCAATAGATCGTCTTCTGCAAACGTCCTCTGCGTGGACAATAGTAAGTGCCTCATCTCCAGATCAGCTAATTTGGATCCGTGTCACGTCGCAAAGTCTCTCTGGCCAGGGAATGTATTCGTTACACTGCGCTGTGGTCAACGGCTACCACAGGTCGACCTTTGGGAAACATTACAGACTCGTATATGTCAACACAGTAAAGTCGTGATAACCGATTTGAAATACTGAAATGGATCTGAAAAGCGTATGTAAACAACGTGAGAGAGAGCGACCACAAAAATAAAAATAGGATCACGCAATGTCAGCTGACAGACAAATTTTATATTTTCCTCGTTTTAATCTCTCATGTTCTATAGCATAATTTGAGCCAAAGCAAGTGCATTCACAGAACACGTCACAACATCTTGAAGTATTATAAACTCAAATCCTCCTTCACGGTTTCCTTTCTGTATACGAACATTAATCTCGAAAACTGTTGTAGGAATTATGATACGGTTTCCATTAATAGATAGACTGATCCAAGAATAAAATTTATGTATCTAGTTTATAAATATCTTAATGATGGCTGTATCATATGTTTATTGTTATCTGTTCCATATTTCACAGGCGTTTGGAGTGACACCTCGTGTTAATGATGGAAGCCGCGAGGTGGTAAGCTACAGAGGAGGTGGTAACTTGGCAGGACAAGCAGTGAAGTAAGCAGCTCCCGCAACTCCAGAGAGCAGCGAAGCTTGACCAGAATCCATACATATTTTCTATATAAAGGGTGAGGCAGAAAGGATGGACGTTTTTAGAACAGCTAGTATTCAGGCTCAGCCGGTCGGAGTGGGGGGGGGAGTGATGTGGTAACGTGATCGGTAGCTCCTGCCATTTTGTTTAGTCGGGGTTATGTAGCCGTGGACCGTGCAGCATCGTGTGCTTAGCACAACTGTGAGTCTATCGCTGCAGTGCAGCGTGAGTTTCGTCGCCATTTCAATCTCGCTAGACATGATAGTGTTCCCACTCGTAACACCATTTTACATTGGGTAGAATCATTTCGAACCCGAGGAACAGTTATGAACAAAAAACCACCAGGAGCTCTTCGCACAGTTCGTACGCAAGAAAATGTGGAGAGAGTTCGGCAAGCCATATTCCGTAGTCCTGGTCGATCTGCTAGAAGACACGTGACTGAGCCGCGCCTCAGTAATCGCTCAGTAAGGTGTATTTTGCGCACTAACCTAAAATTTCATCCCTACAAAATGGCCATTGTGCAAAAATTAAACCCAAGAGATTATGAAGAGTGGCTAAACTTTTCCCAAGAAATGGAGGCCATATTTGAGCAAAATGACAACATTATTTTGCTTATGAGTGATGAAGCTAATTTCCATTTGGATGGAATAGTAAATCAGTAAAACTGTCGTTATTGGGCACGTGAAAACTCAAAACTACTGCATGAGAAACCAAATACATAGTCCCAAGGTGACTGTTTGGTGTGCTGTGACAGGTACAGATGTTCTTGCTCCATACTTTTTCCAAGACGAGAGCAAGAACACTGTAACCGTAACCTCCGAACAACATAGAGAAATGATCACTGAATTCTTCCTACCTGAATTAAGAAGAAAACGTACTCTTATCCGGCGAGTGTGGTTTCAGCAGGATGAAACTACAGCCCACACCGCAAGATTGACTATGGAAGCAATTAAGACTATTTTTCGTGGTAGAGTTATTTCCCAGTTCGGAGACATTCATTGGCCTCCTCGTTCCCCTGACCTATCCATATGTGACTACTTTTTGTGGGGTTACCTCAAATGAGGTGTGTACGTGCATAAACCCCGTACACTTGAAGAATTGAAGGAAGCTGTTCGTATGGAAATCGTCCAGATAGACAGAGGCATGTTGCAGAGCCAACTTCCGAGAGCACCTTGAGAAGTGCATCGCTGAAAACAGCCGTCACCTGGGTGATGTTGTTTTCAAGCATAAATTTTGTTAAATGGCAACATTATTTGAGTGTTATTCTGTAATAAAAAAATTTTTTGAAGCACTCCTAACGATGCATTGTTCATTTGAAACCGTTCATCCTTTATGCCTCACCCTGTATATTATAACTTAAAGTCCCTCGTCACGCGTTTCTATCTGTGTATGAAGGTTAATCTCACGAACTACTGTAGGGATTTTGTTACTGTTTTCAGTAATAGATAGACTGACTTATGAGGAAGGTTTGTGTATATTATTTATTACAGCTATGCCAGACAAGTCACCTGGCCGTAGATGCTTACTGCCACCCGTGCCAAGCGCCGTGGGTTGCTTGTATCCAGGTTCCTTGGGGTTATTTTTTATACAAATCTTCTGTTTTATTCCGGCCTTGTTAATTTTGCAACTCAGATCTTCAAAAAAGGAGGAAGATCATCATCTGTATGAAATTTCTAAAAATCACCTCTAATTCACCTATCCCATCCCTTAAGCAAGATGGATTATACTTTTTAGTGAAACTGAACATACTAGACTTTCAAAATAAGAGAAAATTTGATTTCTCTGTTTGATTTGTAAAAGAAAACTGCCCTGTTCCTACTTTTCCAATGGTGCCATTTTTTAATATTCTTTGTAACACCTAGAATGATGGTGCCTTGGTCAACACCCCGAATTAATATTCGGGACGAGAGTTGTTCAGATTAGGATTTTTCGTGGTTTCCCTTAGTCGCTTAAGGCAAATTTTGGAATGGTTGCTTTTAAAACGATACCACCTAATTCTTTCCCAATCCTTACGATCATTCTACAATCCGGGCAACTCTCCGCCTCTAACGACCTCATCATCGACAGGACGTTAAATCGAAATAGTCTTTCCTGTGTCTCCAACGACATAAACGATGCCTGACTCTTCTTCGTGTTCTGTGTCCAATTATGTCCCTACACTGACACCGGCGACTTGGTCCACGTCCAATGGGTTATGTACCTATTAAGAGCTTCATTTCCTTTTGCAGTGCACCTTACTAATATTTTGGAAGTAGACTGGAAGATATGAAATGGCTTTGAAGCCAACTATTGATGTAATAATACGTTGATTTTATACCAGCAGCACGACATTGCTGTACTTTCTATAAATACTGAGTGAATTTTTGTTTTTAGTAGTATCTCACTTAGCAGTTTAACTAATTTTCATCCGAAAGTTGCATGTATGACTTAACAGGTATTCCGTCTGGTACTGCAGACCTCGAGTTTGGTGATTAGAACGTTACCTAACATAACAGCTCTTCATTTATATTTGCAATCAGTTTCTGAATTTATTCTTCAAGTTTGTAAATTCGCACTTCTTTCAGAGCTGTTATTATCTTGTGCGAATAGTTACTTTCAGCTCGAAGCCTATTACGGCATTAATTTTCTGCTACGCTTCCTATTTCTCACAGCTGGTTTATTTACGTTCTGTCAGTGGTTTTTAGGTTTTTTTTATATCTTTTGTGCAGCGCGCTATCTTTCGCAGATTATAATACACAGATGTCTCTTCTCTCGCGATCAGGTTGGTAACTCTCGAGCGTATTTGTATTTTTGCAACTGTTGTCATTTTATGGTCGCTTTGCTTTCATTTTTTAATGATAAATTATATTTAGTTACCGGCTGCTGGACTTTAACGGGATTTCCCAGCTTTCTAGAAATACAGCATAATACATTTAGGTGTTTGATTAAACCATGAGCTAATGAGTCAGTGATACAACTGGTACTGCTTATTTGTAACAACTATTTTTAAGGAATAACGAGGCAATGCTTAGTGCATCGTGATTGTTACCTAAAACTCCTTCTTACGAGCAGAAAAGAAAGCTAACTAACCACATTGAGGGCAGACACTTGTTGCAAAACACTTTTGCTGCACCACTCCTCCCCATATCGACTCTAGCTTCACCCACACCCTCGCATCCCCATTTAAAATCAACCAAATTAAAGTGTGTGCACTATACTGAGGCCCACTGTTCGTAAATCACTTAATTGCTGGACTCCTTGCTTCTGAACTGATAGAAATTGGAAGACTTCAGGCTGCCAGCGTGTATTTACTGTTGTTTTGTGGCGTCAGTTCATTTATCGCTGCAAAGTCAATAACGAAGTAAGTTCTAATGTGTTTCATGAACTACTGTCAAGTGGAAGAAGGCATTTTCATCACATATTTAAGCATGTGTGATGATATGTCTCAATTTTGATGTTATGAATGTATGGAACAAAGTACAAAGCACGTTTGTAGTGGATGGTCTATGTGAGGAAGATATAGTTTAAACATTCACTTCACAAACCGTGGTAAACTCCATCACATTGTGTCACACGTTAATACCGGTTCTAGTATTTGAAAAAATGTAATTAGAGGTAAGTTACGTTATCAGTATTACAGTATTACGAAATAGTGATAATAGTAAGATATTTTAAAAGTTTCTGTCTCAGTAGGGCTGTAGCATGAACTACGTCGAAATACGAATAGTGATAATAGTAAGATATTTTAAAAGTTTCTGTCTCAGTAGGGCTGTAGCATGAACTACGTCGAAATACGACATTTCTTTAAGAAATCAGTTCCAGTAGATGCAATGTAGTATTTATTTGCATGTATTTATATATTTCTGCACGACAAGCTTGCCTGTTTCAGCTTACAATGCCATTTTCAGGTCCACATGTGGGAGTTGTGAATAATGAATCTAATTTACATCTTACTTATGATCAAGAACGTATTTTTATAGATTACGTTTCTACTTACGTTTAGGTGTAGTTGACAATCGTATGGCATCCAGGGACCAATTGTGAGCTTTTTGTTGTGGAATATTGTTATTATAATCACATAGCTGTTATAATCTTGTTATATATTGTTTGACACCAACTAGACAGTTGGGACTCTTAAATGCTACATATTTACAGATTTTTTTTCTATTTGGGATCATGCATGACTTCCAAAGATAAAAAAATCCGTAGGTATATAGCATCTAAGGATCTGAGCTGGCAAATAGCTGTCAAACAATTAGTATTAAGAAAAATTTCATATTATAGCAGCTGTTGTTGTTGTGGTCTTCAGTCCTGAGACTGGTTTGATGCAGCTCTCCATGCTACTCTATCCTGCGCAAGCTTCTTCATCTCCCAGTGCCTACTGCAGCCTACATCCTTCTGAATCTGCTTAGTGTGTTCATCTCTTGGTCTCCCTCTACGATTTTTACCCTCCACGCTACCCTCCAGTACTAAATTGGTGATCCCTTGATGCCTCAGAACATGACCTAGCAACCGATCCCTTCTTCTAGTCAAGTTGTGCCACAAACTCCTCTTCTCCCCAGTTCTGTTCAATACCTCATCATTAGTTATGTGATCTACCCATCTAATCTTCAGCATTCTTCTGTAGCACCACATTTCGAAAGCTTCTATTCTCTTCTTGTCTAAACTATTTATCATCCATGTTTCACTTCCATACATGGCTACACTCCATACAAATACTTTCAGAAACGACTTCCTGACACTTAAATCTATACTCGATGTTAACAAGAAACGCTTTCCTTGCCATTGCCAGTCTACATTTTATATCCTCTCTACTTCGACCATGATCAGTTATTTTGCTCCCCAAATAGCAAAACTTCTTTACTACTTTAAGTGTCTCATTTCCTAATCTAATTCCCTCAGAAACACCCAACTTAATTAGACTACATTCCATTATCCTCGTTTTGCTTTTGTTGATGTTCATCTTATACCTTCCTTTCAAGACACTCTCCATTCCGTTCAACTGCTCTTCCAAGTCCTTTGCCGTCTCTGACAGAATTACAATGTCATAGGCGAACCTCGAAGTTTTTATTACTTCTCCATGGATTTTAATACCTACTCCGAATTTTTCTTTTGTTTCCTTTACTGCTTGCTCAACATACAGATTGAATAGCATCGGAGAGAGGCTACAACCCTGTCTCACTCCCTTCCCAACCACTACTTCTCTTTCATGTCCCTCAACTCTTATAACTGCCATCTGGTTTCTGTACAAATTGTAAATAGCCTTTCGCTCCCTGTATTTTACCCCTGCCACCTGCAGAATTTGAAAGAGAGTATTCTAGTCAACACTGTCAAAACCTTTCACTAAGTCTACAAATGCTAGAAACGTATGTTTGCCTTTCCTTAATCTTTCTTCTAAGATAAGTCGTAAGGTCAGTATTGCCTCACGTGTTCCAACATTTCTACTGAATCCAAACTGATCTTCTCCGAGGTCGGCTTCTACCAGTTTTTCCATTCGTCTGTAAAGAATTCGCATTAGTATTTTGCAGCTGTGACTTATTAAACTGATAGTCCGGTAATTTTCACATCTCTCAACACCTGCTTTTTTGGGATTGGAATTATTATATTCTTCTTGAAGTCTGAGGGAATTTCACCTGTCTCATACATCTTTCTCACCAGATGGTAGAGTTTTGTCAGGACAGCTACTTGATAATAATGACAATATTTCCCAACAGAAGATTCGCAGTTGGCCCCTGGATGCCATATGATCGTCAACTCCATCTAGACGTAAGTAGAAATGTACTGTATAAAAATGCATTCTTGATCATAAGAAAGTTGTAAATAAGATTCATTATTCACAATACCCACAGGCGCACTAGAAAATGGCATTGTAAGCCAAAACAGACAAGCTCGTTGTGCAGAAATATCTAGATACAAAAAAAAAAAAAAAAAAAATGAGTATGACATTGCAGCTACTGGAACTGATTTATTGAAAAGAGATATTTTACAAATAGTAAATTTTCGTGCACCCTTTTGATTTTAGCTCTGAGAAAATTAGATTTTAATTACCGCCAGGTTGGAAACCGTCGCTATAGATGGAACACAAGAGCGCATTATGCAGGGACGTGGAAGGAAACACCATCCTGGCACTTGTGTTAGGAGATTTAGGGACAGCACGATGTCTGGTAGCGTGTAAGGCGGCAGGAGATGCTGTAGCGACCGGGGCTCGGCCGCCCGAGTAAGCGTTTTTCATGCCTCGCCGCTGACAGGACGGAGCGTTACTGAGCAAAAACGACAGTGAGCGCCCGTGCGGCTCGGGTGTCTCGGTGAGGAAGACGCGGCTGTTTTTAAAAATATATGTACTGTCGTTTCAAGCAACCTTCGCTTTGCAACTGTTATGTTCATTCGTTCGGACTGTGAGAAAAACCAGGCAGCGCTCATTTTGCTTGTCCCTACACTATAAAAAAGAAAATATACTACTGACCATTAAAATTGCTACACCACGAAGATGACGTGCTACAGACGCAAAATTTAACCGACAGGAAGAAGATGCTGTGATATGCAAATGATTATATTTTCAGAGCATTCACACAAGGTTGGCGCCGGTGGCGACACCTACAACGTGCTGACATGAGGAAAGTTTCCAACCGATTTCTCATACACAAACAGCAGTTGACCGGCGCTGTCTGGTGATACGTTGTTGTGATGCCTCGTGTAAGGAGGAGAAATGCGTACCATCACGTTTCCGACTTTGATAAAGGTCGGATTGTAGCCTATCGCGATTGTGGTTTATCGTATCACGACATTGCTGCTCGCGTTGGTCGAGATCCAATGACTGTTAGCAGAATATGGAATCGGTGGGTTCAGGAGGGTAATACGGAACGCCGTGCTGGATCCCAATGGCCTCGTATTACTTGCAGTCGAGATGAAAGGCATCTTATCCTCATGGCTGTAACGCATCGTGCAGCCACGTCTCGATCCCTGAGTGAACAGATGGGGACGTTTGCAAGACAAGAACCATGTGCACGAACAGTTCGACGACGTTTGCAGCAGCACGGACTATCAGCTCGGAGACCGTGGCTGCGGTTACCCTTGACGCTGCATCACAGACAGGAGCGCCTGCTATGGTGTACTCAACGACGAACCTAGGTGCACGAATGGCAAAACGTCATTTTTTCGGATGAATCCAGGTTCTGTTTACAGCATCACGATGGTCGCACCCGTGTTTGGCGACATCGCGGTGAACGCACATTGGAAGCGTGTATTCGTCATCCCCATACTGGCGTATCACCCGGCGTGATGGTACGGGGTGCCATTGGTTACATGTCTCGGTCACCTCTTGTTCGCATTGACGGCACTTTGAACAGTGGACGTTACATGTCCGATGTGTTACGACCCGTGGCTCTACCCCACATTCGATCCCTGCGAAACCCTACATTTCAGCAGGATAATGCACGACCGCATGTTGCAGATCCTGTACGGTCCTTTCTGGATACAGAAAATGGCCAGCACATTACACGGGCGGCCAGCACATTATCCAGATCTCTCACCAATTGAAAACGTCTGGTCAGTGGTGGCCGGACAACTGGCTCGTCACAATACGCCAGTCACTATTCTTGATGAACTGTGGTATCATGTTGAAGCTGCATGGGCAGCTGTACCTGTACACGCCATCCAAGCTGTGTTTGACTCAATGCCCAGGCATATGAAGGCCGTTATTACGGCCAGAGGTGGTTGTTCTGGGTACTGATTTCTCAGGATCTATGCACCCAAATTGTGTGAAAATGTAATCACATGTTAGTTCTAGTATAATATATTTGTCCAATGAATACCCTTTTATCATCTGCGTTTCTTCTTGATGCAACAATTTTAATGGCCAGTAGTGTATGTATTTCCGAAAGAGGATCTGAGCTGTTGTGTTCTCGTATGCGAGATGAGTGCCTTACCACTACGCCACCATCCGAAATCGTCAGCCGCCACGATTTCGCTGTGGCAGATGGAACACACGAGTGCTTTGTGATGCGTGGTGTCGGCGACAGGCGCGGTGCGGCGCTAGTGGCGGCTGGCGTCTGGGGGCTGCCGGCGCCGCGGCGGCTGCGTTGCGTGTGGGCGACGCGCAGTCAGCTGGCCGCAGCGCCGGGACATGGACGCCGACAGGTCAGTGCCACTCGTACCTTCACTACACGCCTTTCTCATGCCCACGTCTTGCTGTTTCGCGCTGGCTATCGAGAAGAGACCATTAGCAATTCAAAATTAATGATGCCTTTTTTCCGCCGACTCTTCGCTTCCTTTTTCTCTTTTACGAACAGGAAAACCCCGTTCTAGAACTCGTGCGACAGTGAAATCCTGGGCTCGCATTTAAGAGCGCCGGCTTCAAATTCCGAGGTGGTGGTACGCGTTTGGCTTTCCGTTTAATGTTTCGCTCACATCACCCAATGAACGCGCTACACGAAGCTACTCTCTTCAACAACGTGGCGTTTCCTACACTTGCTAAACCCGAGCTCATGTTCGACTACCGGTTCGGTCGCAGTATTTAACCAGAAGTAAATTTATATCCTCCATTCCAGTCGTGGTTATAATAATTTAAATATATGGTTGGATTCTCGGTTTGGTTGCCACCACTTTTCAGCGTTGTATGTGGCGCTTGTTGTTACTACTGGTCTGGTTCTGTGCATTGTAAGTGTGCTGTCTACTGACATCTTCCCCACTAGTATTTGAATAACGCACTAATTGTTCGGATATGTAGATATTTGATGTATACAATGTTTACAAGTACGAAATGTAGCCGTATTTAAACGGAGGAAGTGACTAAGTACTCCATCGTTATATATTTTTATTCCTTAGTCGTTCTAATTTTTGTAATTAATTCTTACATCGATGGATTAGGCCTAGAGATCAGGATTATTCGTCACATTTACATGCCTGGAAGTGGAGACCTAAGAAACAGTCGTTTGAAATACGTAAGTAATAATACAAAGATTTCACCCAGGTATCGACACAAACTTTAAGAAATAATTACTCATACTTGTCGTTTATCACATTAAAGAACATAACGTTCAAAGAAAGTTAACCACCTTCCACCAATCCCCCCCCCCCTAATGTCTTTCTCAGAGACAGTAACTAATTTATTCTACCAAGCACGTTGAAGAATAGTTATCCTTGTACTCTCTCCTTTTACGTTTTCAGGTTTTCGCCTGATTTTTTTTAATATACTATCTAGTAGTGGGCGTAGTAGAAGTTGACTTGGTAATTGTTCAGTATGCTTTTCACTTCACCGGGAAGTTAGACATCCAAACAATATATTTGTCTCTGAGCCTTACCATGAACTACAAATGTGCAGATGGTTCACCAACATTTAATGTTCTTATCAGTTAACTAAAATTTGCGCGTTAGTGGTACTCGTATACTGATCTGTTCGAACAGCTTTACTTGAAACGCAATAGTTTGCTAAACAGAGAGATAAGTCAGAGAGCGAGCGAATCAGCCTGCCGAACTAACGACAGCTGGTCTGGTACACTGGCCTTCCTAAAAGTCTTTCAGGGGGTTTTCGATGCTAGTTTAGACAGAGTCTGAAATGGTCCTTAGCCACCGCCTTGGAAAATATGATACACTTGCAGTTTATATACCGATAAGGTAACACGCAGAAGAACGTTAGATGATTGACAGACAGATCGAGCGCACGACTTCTCTCCCTGACGTTAAATGACGGCTGTGGTGACAAAAAGGACATCCAGCCCCAAAGGTAAATAAATCAAATAGCCTATGCTAACTTATGACTAACAGCGGACGTCGTACGATGGGTTAAACGCTAGGAAAGACAGGGAGAGAGCTGCTTGTATGACACCGCGACAGAACTTGGGATTACCGACGGTAGCCCTTAGCAACAGCGCCCGCTTCGCTGCGATAATCGATGGTAGCATGAATTGCAGGAGTGCCAGCTCTACGTGGCTCGAGTCCAGAGTGGATGTTCTTTGATCGCAGTCTTCTTCTGCCAGCAGATTCTAAGACCAGTTTCTAACATCTTACAAATGTGTAATTACGTGCCACTTGCACTATACGACTCGAGAGAGCTTTATGCACAAAGAGTTTTTTTTTTTTTTTTCATTGTCCTTATCCTGAATTGAAAAGATACTCTATTATATACCTAGTGACATTAAAACCTTCTATGTTAGGTAAGGTACCCTATTAACGAATTTCCAACCCGCCCTGGTAGCCATGCGTGTGGAAGAACCGTTTCGTGGACACTGAGGTACGCCGGCACCGGATCGAATCCGGCCGGCGGTTTAATGACAGGGGTCGCTTTGCCCGCCAGCCTCGCTGTGGTTTTTAGGCGGTTTCCCAGATTTCACTAGGTGAATACTGCGCTGGTATCCAAGCCTCGCGTCAGTTACAAGATTCGCAAACATTACGAAAACTTGCGCTCACTTTCACATGAAAAATACAACATGCAGACAGTTGGCGTACACGTATTACATCCTGGAGAGTAACGCGGCGCTGCTGCTACGATCGCAGATTCGAATCCTGCCTCGGGCATGGATGTGTGTGATGTCCTTAAGTTATTTAGGTTTAAGTAGTTCTAAGTCTAGGGGACTGATGACCTCAGATGTTAAGTCCTATAGTGCTCAGAGCCATTCGAACCATTTGTGAGTAACGGGGTGGCGAGAGGAAGGGTATCCGTTAATAAGAATGCCGAACCTGTCCCGATGTAGGGCAAAGGCACAAGGAAAAGAAGAAGATTAGAGACATTCCCCTGCATCTATTTCTTAGGGGTGAGTTTTAATTTTGTTCATTCACCAATCAGTCAACTATTGATAATACAGGAAGGTGCGCAACAGTAAACAGCAAATTTGCTACGTGCAGATACATATGCTATACCTGCACGTCCAAGCGTCTACAACTTGAACACATTATTTGAGTTAACGAAACTTAAATATTGTAAATTGAGCTCAAAGTAGGAATGCTTGTTGTTCTTCAACTCTACGTGTGCTGCTTTACGTGTACTGGAATAACATTGCTACAGAATATTTGCAATGCACAGGCAGTCATCCTTGTACCACCTCCAGTAATTCAGTTTATTTCTTATAAAATCAGATTAGATTAATATGACTGGTTGATTTCTCGTTACAGAAAATGATGATATCTATTGATTCGTATTTTCACACATCGTTGACGTTACGTAAACATTTGATTTTCAGTACTTCGCAGTGCAGTAAACTAGAACCACGGGTAGTCTACATAGTCGGACCCGAATGAGAAGCCCGAGCTGCCTGCCGATGCCGGCCGGAGTGGCCGAGCGGTTCTAGGCACTACAGTCTGGAACCGCGCGACCGCTACGGTTACAGGTTCGAATCCTGCCTCGGGTATGGATGTGTGTGATGTCCTTAGGTTAGTTGGGTTTAAGTAGTTCTAAGTTCTAAGGGACTGATGACCACAGTGCTCAGATCCATTAGAACCATTTTTTTGCCTGCCGATTCTGCATTTTGTCACGCTATAAGTCTTTTCTGTTTGTAAAAAAAATTTAAACATTACGTGACTTGTGCGAGTTCCGTGACCAAATCCGTTGTTAATGATTAATTTTTCCCCCTAACGGATCCAAGTCAACCAACAATGCTACACAATGCTACAGCTTCTGTGATTTTTTTTTCCGGTTGGGGGGGGGGGGGGGGGGGAGGAAATTCATGTGACTGCTGGAGGAATCATTCAGAATAAGAGGGTCGATACGGAATTTGTCCACACTCTTTGCCTGTACGGAATACGACAGCTCATATGGACAGATAAGTGGTTTCGAGAGTATAGTATCAACATCGTAAGAGTTTGAAAAACATTTTTCAAGACGCTCACTCCCGGTTGAGTCAGAGTTCCGCCTCCAAGGACCTCATTGCTCGCATCAGGTTTAACAGCAGCCATTTCTTGAGTTAGATGTTACATCAGATGTTTTAGCGGACCGTGTTAGTAACTCTGCATCTGTATCTTAGAAAATACACTCTAGGATATCATTTTAGTCATCAATTGACTATCCTGGGCAACTGATAGGCCTGTTTGTTCATGCGTCTATGTTTGCAAGCTATTAGGTACACAGCTTAGGGTGTTTCCAACCTAAATCAATAAACACTTTACTTACTACTTTATGGAAAGGAAAGAACGAAAGTTTGAGTTCAACGTACCTTACAAATCGAGAATCATTAGGGACTGAATACAAAGTGTGCTGGACCATGACAGTGAAAGGAATCGACCTTGTCCGTCTTGAAAAAATAGGTTTGGCATTCCTCGAACGAGATCCATGTTAAAAGAAAAATTTTGATGAAAGTCCGTTTACGAATTGAGCTCAGTGTGAGCGTCTGGCAGTACGCCAGAGCGCGTGCTGCCGGTAACACCCTCTGTAGTCGCAGACGCTGAGCAGGACTTGCACGTGCTCAGCCGGTGTTAGTGCGGAGGTCAGCAGCTGACGCCTCGGGCTGCGCGGCCACTTCCTGGCCACTCGCCCCGGAGACAGGCATGCAATCTTTCCTATTTATCTGGACGAGTACCAGCTTGTTTGTCTCACTCCCAGTTATCCACTCTGCAATCGCACACAAACAAGTAATGACGACTTTTGGGTTTGTATTAAACTAACCTGTCTGTAACAGATCGGACTTTTAGAAATAAAAAGGATATTTTAGCTACAACAGGCACCGTAGGAGAGCATGTTTGGACCTAACTCCTCCCCCGCCCCCTCCCCCCCTAGTCCCTCCCTCCGATGTCTCCCACAAATTACGAGGAATATCTAGATCTAGTACACACCAGACTCATACCTAAAATCTAGGAGACTGTTAAAACGTTTATAGAGTATCACTGCCTAACAGTAGCTTACCGTACATGTGACGAACCTTATGTTAGAATACATAGCCGGCCGGTGTGGCCGAGCGGTTCTAGGCACTTTAGTCTGGAACTACGCGACCGCTACGGTCGCAGGTTCGAGTCTTGCCTCGGGCATGGATGTGTGTGATGTCCTTCGGTTATTTAGTTTTAAGTAGTTCTAAGTTCTAGGGGGCTGACGACCTCAGATGTTAAGTCCCATAGTGCTCAGAGCCATTTGAAGACATAAAACAAACCCAGTTGGTTCGTTCTAATAACACAGTATAACTGAACGGAATACGACAGCTCATATGGACACATAAGTGATTTCGAGAGTATAGTGTCAAGATCGTAAGAGTTTGAAAAACATTTTTCAAGAAGCTCACTTCCGGTAGAGACTGCTCTCTCTCTCTCTCTCTCTCTCTCTCTCTCTCTCTCTCTCTGTGTGTGTGTGTGTGTGTGTGTGTGTGTGTGTGTGTGTGTGTGAGTGGGTGAGTGAGTAGGTGAGAGAGACACAGAGAGAGAGAGAGAGAGAGAGAGAGAGAGAGAGAGAGAGTAAATAAGAGCGTTATCACATCCCTGTTCAAAAGTGGTTCAGGCACGCAAATTCCGATTCAAATTGATTTTGCTTTTTACAACACTCAGTTCAAATGCAGCTAAGGACTCTAGAGGGACGTAACAGTCAGAAAAATGTTGTGGTTTATAGCTGAATATCTGCTTCAAGTTCTTCAGTTCATTTCTTAAGAATTTCCAGTGGTGTTTCGAGCCTGTTATCGACATTGTGGCTCATTCTTGGCTGTTTAACGATAGGCTGCTTTCTGTGTGAAACTTGTAACATATATTACACTTTTTAGGTTTCTATTTCATCCTGCTATCTTCAGAGAAAATTTCATCGTAGGATAATGAGCTCTTCGGCTTAATTTACTCTTCTCTTCGTGGTTGTAAAGAAAGCTATTACTCACAGTAGGAAGTGGCGGCGATCTGTGAGCCCGTCTGCCAGTATTGAAGCCACATAACGTTTGCACATTCTGACAAACAAGAGCGTCGTTTACGCTATCTGCCTATGCACAGCGCAATCCACGTTTTGATAGACTTTATTCTGATGTCTTTAACTTTGGGGGAGATAGACAACTAATGATATTTGACTATAGGGATGTACAAAATCATCCACAAACCATTTCTAATTTGGCAAATTTGCTTGTCCGTGGAGTTCATCTATCGCGTGAATTATGTGGGTCTGGAGTCTTCTGTCTCTCGTCTCGAATGGCTTCGATGACGACAGTACGTCAAACAATCTTCTTCAGATATGCAGAATGTAACAAAAATGTACAGCAGAAATTGCAGGACGCATTCCTCATACGTAGACTAAGAAATTATGTTACCTGAACATGGATCTGGAAATGCTTTGTTTCCATGTTACAGTTCATTTTCTCCAACTCATTAATCATGGAAAACACACAAGAACAGAACGTTACAATAATGGGGAACACGCACTCTGGTGATATCTGGTTACGTTGTGCATCGCTAGTGCTTTTGTTATACATGCCCTGTTGCTATGCGACGTCATTACTTCTTTACAGATAACATCAATTGTTTCAGTAATCAGTACGATCGTTGCAAGCACACAGGCTACTGCATAGAGATAATCTTAGACTTGGCTCCTGCAATGGCAATGTACACAAATGCAGAGATGGCAGATGCCCATTTGCACGATGGAGCACCTCCTCATTTTAGTGTGAATGTCCGTCGGCTTCCAGATAAAAGATTCGGTGACATATGGATACGAAGAGATGGGCCAATCGCCTGGCCTCCACGCTCTCCGGACCAAAACACACTGGAATTTTATTTGTGGAGGCATTTGAAAGCGGGGAACCTCAGTACAAGATATTCAGAGTCTCCTTGTCCGTATTATGGAAGGCTGCGAAACCGTACGCAATACTCCAGGGATACATCAGCGCATCCGAGGTTCACTACGACGACGGGTTGATGCATGTATCAATGTCCACGGAGGGCATATTGAACGTCTTCAGTGAGAAAGAGTTGCATGTGGTATGCTGGTGCATTCTGATCGTGTACGTTTCCCGTGATTAATGAGTTGAAGAAAATGAGTTGCAACATGGAAACAAAGCGTTTACAGACCCATGTTCGTATAACTTAATTTCTTCATCTACATTTGAGGAAAGTCTCCTGCAGTACATTTTCTTTACGCTCTATAGTGTTTTACAAACGATATAATCAAGGCGAGACTGGTCAATGATCCCTTCGGTGTAGATGCACATCACCCTCGAACTCTTACGGGAATCGGCGAAACGCCGTGAGCGATGAGCATAATGGGAAGGGGCACTACGTCTGTAGTGTGTGAATAAGCTGAGAATTTCGGTCTGACGGGAGGCGTGCTATAGTAGTCCGCGTATTTGCGGTGACCGCTCTGTCCGGAAGGCTTAGTGGTTAGAGCATCTGCCTAGTAAGCAGGAGATCCGGGTTGCAACCACAATCCGGCACAAATTTTCAACTTTTCCGTTGATGTAAATCAATGTCCAGTACGCAGCTACATGTCGTTTATTCCTTTGTGTCTTGATTTTTGATGACAGCAGGATCAAAATGGTATCTGTTCTTTCGGGCATGTCCGGAAAGACACCATATATACACAGGGTGGTCCATTGATCGTGACCGAGCCAAATACCTCACGAAATAAGCGTCAAACGAAAAAACTACAAAGAACGAAACTTGCCTAGCATGAAGGGGGAAACCAGATGGCGCTATGGTTGGCCCGCTAGATGGCGCTTCCATAGATCAAACTGATATCAACTGCGTTTTTTTAAAATAGGAACCCCCATTTTTTATTACATATTCGTGTATTACGGAAAGAAATATGAATGTTTTAGTCGGACCACTTTTTTCGCTTTGTGATAGATGGCGTTGTAATACTCACAAACATGTGGCTCACAATTTTAGTCGAACAGTTGGTAACAGGTAAGTTTTCTAAATTAAAATACAGAACGTAGGTACGTTTGAACATTTTATTTCGGTTGCTCCAATGTGATACATGTACCTTTGTGAACCTATCATTTATGAGAACACATGCTGTTACAGCATGATTACCTGTAAATACCACATTAATGCAATAAATGCTCAAAATGATGTCCGTCAACCTCAATGCATTTGGCAATACGTGTAACGACATTCCTCTCAGTAGCGAGTAGTTCGCCTTCCGTAATGTTCGCACATGCATTGACAATGCGCTGACGCATGTTGTCAGGCGTTGTCGGTGGATCACGATAGCAAATATCCTTCAACTTTCCCCACAGAAAGAAATCCGGGGACGTCAGATCCGGTGGACGTGTGTGCCATGGTATGTTGCTTCGACGACCAATCCACCTGTCATGAAATACGCTATTCAATACCGCTTCAACCGCACGCGAGCTATGTGCCGGACATCCATCAAGTTGGAAGTACATCGCCATTCTGTCATGCAGTGAAACATCTTGTAGTAACATCGGTAGAACATTACGTAGGAAATCAGCATACATTGCACCATTTAGATTGCCATCGATAAAATGGGGGCCAATTATCCTTCCTCCCATAATGTCGCACCATACATTAACCCGCCAAGGTTGCCGATGTTCCACTTGTCGCAGCCATCGTGGATTTTCCGTTGCCCAATAGTGCATATTATGCCGGTTTACGTTACTGCTGTTGGTGAATAACGCTAAATAGAACGCGTGCAAAAAATCTGTCATCGTCCCGTAATTTCTCTTGTGCGCAGTGGCAGAACTGTACACGACGTTCAAAGGCGTCGCCATGCAATTCTTGGTGCATAGAAATACAGTACGGGCGCAATCGATGTTGATGTAGCATTCTCAGCACCGACGTTTTTGAGATTCCAGATTCTCGCGCAATTTGTCTGCTACTGACCTGCGGATTTGCCGCGACAGCAGCTAAAACACTTACTTGGGCATCATCATTTGTTGCAGGTCGTGGTTGACGTTTCACATGTGGCTGAACACTTCCTGTTTCCTTAAATAACGTAACCATCCGGCGAACGGTCCGGATACTTGGATGATATAGTCCAGGATACCGAGCAGCATACATAGCATAGCACACGCCCGTTGGGCATTTTGATCACAATAGCCATACATCAACACGATATCGACCTTTTCCACAATTGGTAAACGGTCCATTTTAACACGGGTAATGTATCACGAAGCAAATACCGTCCGCACTGGGGGAATGTTACGTTGTACCACGTACTTATACGTTTGTGACTATTACAGCGCCATCTATCACAAAGCGAAAAAAGTGGTCCAACTAAAACATTTATATTTCTGTACGTACTACACGAATATGTAATAAAAATGGGGGTCCTATTTAAAAAAGCGCAGTTGATATCCGTTTGACCTATGGCAACGGCATCTAGCGGGCCAACCATAGCGCCATCTGGTTTCCCCCTTCAAGCTAGAAGAGTTTCGTTCTTTGTAGTTTTTTCGTTTGATGCTTATTTCGTAAGATACTTGGCCCGGTCACAATCAATGGACTACCCTTTATATACATATATATATATATAAGGGGCGGGGGGGGGGGGGGCGGCAGGGGACGTTGATTTACATCAAGGGGAAAGTTGAAAATCTGTGCCGGATTGTGGTTGCAACCCGGATCTCCTGCTTACTAGGCAGATGCTCTAACCATTAAGCCATCCGGACACACTGCTCATCGCAAATGCACGGAGTACTCTACTACCTTAGCACGCCTCTCGTCAGACCCCCCGAAAAAAAAGGGTCAAATGGCTCTGAGCACTATGGGACTTAACATCTGAGGTTATCAGTCCCCTAGAACTTAGAACTACTTAAACTTAACTAACCTAAGGACATCACACACATCCATGCCCGAAGCAGGATTCGAACCTGCGACCGTAGCGGTCGCGCAGTTCCAGACTGAAGCGCCTAGAGCCGCTCGGCCACACCGGCCGGCGTCAGACCCAAATTCTCAGCTTATCCACACATTACTGACGTAGTGTCCCTGTCCACTATTACGACAGAAGCAGGGATGTTTCATCATCAACGAGATAAATGGCTCTGAGCATCATGGGACTTAACTTCTGAGGTCATCAGTCCCCTAGAACTTAGAACTACTTAAACCTAACTAACCCAAGGACATCTCACACATCCATGCCCAAGGCAGGATTCGAACCTGCGACCGTAGCGGTGGCGCGGTTCCAGACTGTAGCGCCTAGAACCGCTCGGCCACTCCGGCCGGCTCAACGAGATAACTGGAGACGGAAAGCAGCTTCGGCTTTTGCAAGGATGGGGAAGAAAAACAGCTCTGTCTGTTTCAGATGAACTATCCTAGCCTTCACCTTAGAAATTGAGGGAAATGGTAATCTGTATGACCGTATTGGAGGTTGGATCTCGCTCCTCCCACGTGTGAGTCCGGAGTCATCATTGTACCACACCATTCTGCACTTTGTAGCTGAACACGGACGATACAGTCTGCATTCGTAGCAAGTTTGTTATTTATATGAGCTCGTATCTTCAAAAATACTTTCTCTTCTACTACGGGCGTACCGTGTATTTCAGTCTACACAACTACTCCTGCTATTACTAATCATATGGGAAAATCAAATAGGCCGAAATTCAGCATACAGGCAGCTGACATACAGCTTCGAGACGTGTACAGAGCTGTCATCCGTCACAAAAGCATCCAAGTTCGAAAATAACTTTGACTGCACTGTTTCGACTGTGAAAGCAGTGGCAGTACTTTCGAGACTATCTTAACGAAATTCTAATTGGCAGTCGTGCCAAGACTTCGTTTGACAGATGATCGTTCATCAGTGAACATTAGCATTAACTTGGTGTGTGAAATGCGCTTGGGAGTAGGCTGAGGGGCGCTGGTCGAACATTACAATATACGAGAGCGGAAAACTATCGGCAAGCGAAATTCAGACAAGTTGTCGAATGAGGTGACGCAGTAATTAACACAGTGCTCTTGTATTCGAGAAGGGCATGATTCAAATTCATGTACAGCCATCCAGACTGAAGTTTAAAAAATAAAAAAGAAGCACTCAAGGCAAATGCTTGGACCGTACCTCTGAAAAGGACACGTCCGCTTTCCTTTCCCACTGCTGTCCACACCCGGGTCATCGACGGTATATTTATTCCTACTCTGCTTATCTTCAGAAGAGCTGGCGTACTGCAGCATCTTCTGTTTTCAGACAACTATTGTCCGAGTCGTTCCCAGAAACTGCAGACTGGCAAGCAACGGTCGCTCTCTTCCCTGACACTGCTGCCACACCATCAGATGATGTGGGCTCTGCGAAGTCACAAAAGCTCCAAGTCAAGGGCCGATGAAATTCTTTATATGACAGTTAAGACTGCAGGACGACCACTTAAGCTCCTATAACATTAAATACTTATTTCCATTGCTTTTTAAAGTTTTTGCAAAACAAGACCGGTAAGCCGTAATAGGTGATGCGTATTTCGGTGCGCTTCTGGCGGCAGTGCCAAATAACAGATTTAGGAATTGCGACACGGCGGTTTCCCGACCTTCAGCGTGACTCTCGTCTGTGAGGGCAGTGAGCCGCTCTAGTTGAACTAGCGTGTTGCCTTCTGACTTCTGGTATCAAAACAAAAAGGCTCGCAAGCATTTCTGATCTTTCGTTAATCCTTGCTTTTTCGTCTGTTCCTCATACACTGTATCCAGCTTTAATTCTAATTTCATGATTTCCTGAAGTTGCTAAACACATATTAACCGCCTTCCCCCATATTTTTTACATATGCAGTATACGCTAAATAAAAGCTCCTCCAATTAAACGGGAAGATTTTATGTAGCTATGGGACACACTAGGGATGCGGTCGGAATGAAGGTTACTGGGCCCCACCATCTGCACGGCGTACCGTTTAGGTGCAATGAATCGTCGGTCGGATGATCGACGTGGTTACGCACTGAAAGATAGTATCTGAATGATGAGAGTTTGGTGAAGCCACGACGCAACTTTCGGAGCCATTTTTAAATTATGCGTAAGCAGCTTGTTCCATCAGACAATTCGACTGGAATGTTGATAAGCAACCTCTAGCGAGTCGAACCGACGTTCAAAGAGAAAGGCGGTAGTGTAAAAACTCTTCAGACCTTTGAAAACATCGCAGCAGTTCAACCAGCAGCGGTTTAAAAAATCCGTGTCGATCAACCACGTACGATGCCTTACACCTTGGAATAAGTGACTCGTAAGGGGAAAGGTTCTCCAAGAAGTCTTCAGAGTGTGTAATCTCTTAATTGAAGCGACTATCAGTAATGAACCGTATTCTCCGATCATATTGTCAAGATTCTTGATGAAAATCGCATCAAAGTGAACAACACGTGGATTAGTAACGAGACGCACTTTCACCTCTCCGGTTTAGTGAATAACCAAAACTTAAGGTAGAGAATGTTGCTGAACTCTCGTTAACCTCAAAGAAGAATATTCATGCTGAAAAGACAAGCATGGTGCGCGGAGGACAGTTGCTGGACGTAGTGTTCAGACAAAAACGTCTTTGTGTTGTACCCGTAACGACTGTTATTGTACAATCAATTTCTAAGAGACAGTCAAATGAAAACGAGACAGATGAAAAAAGTAAGTAAACTGTTTATTATTTCAAATGTAATCGCCGTAACCATTAATACGTTTATCCTATTGTGAGACAAGACGGTCAATGGCTTCATGGAAAAATGTTTGCAGTTGTCTATGGAACTATGATTGCACCCAGACAAGCACCTCTTCGTCCAGATCAAATCGACGGCCACTAATGTCTTCCTTCACGGTTCCAAAAATATGGAAATCGCATGGGATGAGATCAAGATTGTATGAAGGGTATGGAAGGACTTACTCGTGAAACTTCTGCAGAGTACTCGAAATACCCTTGGCAACATGTGGCGGGCATTGTCCTGCAACAGAATGACGCCGTCCGTCAACATTCCTGAGCGCTTGAACTTGATAGCGCGCTCAATTTTTGCAAATTGTCCGCGTGCCGCTGTGCGTTAATTGCGGCGTCGTGTCCAGAAAATCAATGAGTAGCCGGCCCTTGCAGTCAAAGGAAAAGGTCATCATGACTTTCCCGCAGTTGGCGTGGCTGTTGCATCGACTATGCTGCAAAAGTTTCAGTGGGAAACCCTTACACGTCCCCCATACAGTCCAGATCTCTCCCCATGCAATTTCCATATTTGTTAGAGACCTGAAGGAAGACATTCGTGGCCGTCGATTTGCTTAGGACGAAGAGGTGGACGCCAGGGTACAATCATAGTTCCGTAGGCAACCACAAACAAAAATGGCTCTGAGCACTATGGGACTTAACATCTGAGGTCATCAGTCCCCTAGAACTTCGAACTACTTAAACCTAACTAACCTAAGGACATCACACACATCCATGCCCGAGGCAGGATTCGAACCTGCGACCGTAGCGGTCGTGCGGTTCCAGAATGTAGCGCCTAGAACCGCTCGGCCACAACGGCCGGCCAACCACAAACATTTTTCCACAAAGGCACTGACGGTCTTATCTTACAGTGGGATACACGTATTAACAGTTACGGCGATTACATTTGAAATAATAAACATTTTACTTACTTTTTTCCATCTGTCTGTTTTCACTTGACTGCCACTTAAATATGTAATAAAATAGTAAAAATTGCTTCTTCAGTAACCAACGGAAACCTTCCCATTTCATTCTCAGACCCCGTATTCTCAGTGTAAAACTGGATGTATTGCACATTCTCAACTTCAGAGAGGTACCATTTGCAGAAACCATGAAATAGTTTTTACAAGAACATGATGCAAAATATTTTTTCATAAGGCCCATTATGGATGCAGCAACAATATCCGTTTTTAAAGACGAAAAACCAAATTTATGTTTCTGGCATCCTCTATCTGTGTGGAAACTAGTTACCGCTGTGTCTTCAATAACATTGCTGCAAAAATCAAGGAAATGCTGTCAGCAAACATAATAGATTTTTTTCACTTCATAGGCCTTACGGGGTACTGAAGATCAGTAGCAAGAGGTTTCCTGTGTTATGAGACTATAAACCTACACAAAAGATCAGAACGTGGTTGCTCAACTGCTAAGGCAGTGAAATTTCATTCGAGAGGAGTGGGGTTCAAATCCCGCCCTTCCATTTCATAATTATATTTGCCGTGCTTACCCTACATTACTCAAGACAACTACACGGATGGCTCCTTTGAAAAGACAACCACTGATTTCTTGACCTACACTTGTCCAGTCTGTGTTTGTACTCCGTTTCCGATGACTTCGTCGTTCATGGAACTTTAAAGCTTGGTGTACCTTCCATCCATGCACAAGGACAAACTTACGTTCCAAACTGTTATCACAGTCCAGAGAAAACATGAATTTCGTCTGTACGAGGACTGTGGTACCCCATCGGACTATGCTTCATACCGCTGACGTTTCCCTCTACTAATTAAAGAAATCAGAATTTCCTGTGCTCATTGGAGGTGTAGCTAAATACATGAGGCGTTCAACGAGTTTGAAAGCAAAATGCTAAGAAGTTTTGGTCTTATGTTAAATCAGAAAAAGTTTCTAAGTCACCTGTCCGACACTCTGTGACCATAATGACATCCCCAGACAGAGGATGACACAGAGAAGGCCAAAATACTAAAAGCCTTTTTCCAAAACTGTTTCAATGAGGAAGAGGGTACTGTGGTTCCTCCTTTAAATCGTCGCACGAATGTCAAATATACAGATATCGAAATCAATAATTACGGGACAGAAACACAACTGAAATTTTTCAAGAGGGGAAAGGACGCTGGACCTGATGAGATAACAATACCATGCTACATAGAGTATGCAACAGAAGTTGCTCCTCTTCTAACAAAGGTGTACCGAAGGTCATTGTAAAAAAGCGGAAGTCATTCCCGTTTTCAAGCAATAGGCCTATCTCTATGACATCGGCCTGTTGTAAAATTTTCGAACATGGTACATGCTCGCGTATTACGACATTTCTGGAAACAGAAAATCTCCTCTGTAGGAATCAGCATGGGCTCTGAAAACAATAGAACACAGTATGTGATTCTCAACGGTGAGAGATCTTCAGACGTAAAATTAACTTCCGACGCGCCCCGCGGGAGTGTTATACGGGGTTCCTTTTTCCGCCGTGTAAAAAGTCTAGGGACAAATCGATGAGAGCCGGCCGAAGTGGCCGTGCGGTTAAAGGCGATACAGTCTGGAACCGCAAGACCGCTACGGTCGCAGGTTCGAATCCTGCCTCGGGCATGGATGTTTGTGATGTCCTTAGGTTAGTTAGGTTTAACTAGTTCTAAGTTCTAGGGGACTTATGATCTCAGAAGTTGAGTCCCATAGTGCTCAGAGCCATTTGAACCATATTGAATCGATGAGAGGATACGGAACAAAAAAGGTCTAATGAACTAAAGTCAGTAAATCCATAGTTTCCGTACTAGAGACCATTTATTCAGTCATACTTTGTTAAAGAGACTGCGGTCCAATACCATGCAGCCACAGTTACACTACGCATGGGTTCCTCCTAGAGGGTGGTACGTAATGCCCTAGTGCCCTCTTCTGCCTTAGTAACTGGTAATGTGTCCGATTCACTCTTGTTGCTGACTCACCTTGTAGTGGATGCGATACAGCGTTGTATGCAATGGTTCCGTATTCGAATCGAGAGCTTGCCGACATGGTGATTACTTACGGAAAGGCAAATGGCAACGGGCGGCGGGCAGCAAGGTTGTATTAGGAGACTTGTCCCCTCCGACAACAACCACAGAATTCAATGTTTGCAACTGTGTTTCGCCGTTTGTCTGAGACAGGATCGTTTCAGGAAGCAGGAAATCGTGAAGGACGTACCCGAAATGTTCAGGCACCCGACTTGGAGGAAAATCTGCCTAACACTGTGGAAGGCGACCGCAGTATCAGTACCAGGCAGTTGGCCCGCCAGTACAGGGTAACAGAGACAAACGTGTGGAACATTCTCCAGGACAATTGTTACTACCGTATTTTGAGACCAATCTTCCTTCCGCGTCACCTAACAGGCTGGAACTGTCTGCGCTCCATGCGGGTGACTTTGCCTCCCCTGCTGGAAGAAGTGCCACTGGTGATTCGAAGGGTTATGTGGCTGCTACATGATGGTGCTCCAGCCCACTTCGCCATTAACGTCCGGACGCATCTCAGTCATGTCTTCCCTGGTCAATGGATCGGAAGAGGGGGTCAAGTTGCACTGCCTGCTCGTTCACCTTGTCTCAACCCGTGCGATTTTTGGTTATGGGGCCACCTCAAAAATATTGTGTATGCAGAGCCCATTACAGATGTGGAGACACTGGAGCAGCGTATTCATGCTGCCTTTGACACTGTTCGGATGCATCCTGTCCGATGTGAAAGTGTGAGACAGAACATGTTACGGCGCGTACACGCTTGCATTGAGGCACGTGGAAACCATTTACAGCACGTACTGTAACTGTGGCTGAATGGTACTGCACGTATTAGACCACAGTCTTTGTAGCGATGTGTGACTGAATAAATGGTCTCTAGACCTTTTTTGTTCCGTATCCTCAAAAATGGTTCAAATGGCTCTGAGCACTATAGGACTTAACATCTCAGGTCATCAGTCCCCTAGAACTAACCTAAGGACATCATACACATCCATGCCCGAGGCAGGATTCGAACCTGCGACCGTAGCGGTCGCGCGGTTCCCGACTGAAGCGCCTAGAACCGCTCGGCCACCCCGGCCGGCAGACCCCGTGTATCTAGAAGTATGAGTACGGAGCGAATTAAAAACGCCACATAAAACGAATAGTTGGTAAGGCAGATGCCAGACTGAGATTCATTGTAATAATTCTCAGGAAGTGTAGTCCACCCCAAAAAAGAGATATCTCACAAAACCCTGGTTCGACCAATACTTGAATATTGCTCGTCAGTCTGGGATCCGTGACAGACAGAATCGATAGACAGACTAGAAAAGACTCAGCGAAGAGCAGTACGTTTCGTTACAGGTTCAGTTAGTAACCGCAAAAGCGTCACGAAGATACTCAGTCAACTACAGTGATAGACGCTGCGAGAGAGGCGTTCTGCATCACGCTGTGGTTTGCTGTTAAAATTTCTAGAGCGTACGTTCCCAATAGCGTCTACAGACTCGAATTCACGCAGAATCTTACCAACAATCGTTCTTCTCGCAAATTCACGACTGGAACAGGAAAAGTGGGAAGTGATAGTGACACACAAAATAGCCTCCACTACAAAACGAAGGTACACTATGTGATCAAAAGTTTCCAGACACCTAGCTGAAAAAGACTTAAAAGTTCGTGGTGCCCTCCAACGGTAGTGCTGGAATTCAGTATGGTGTTGGCCCACCCTTAGCATTGATGACAGCTTCCACTCTCGCAGGCATACGTTCAGTCAGGTGCTGGAAGGTTTTTTGGGGAATGGCAGCCCATTCTTCACGGAGCGCTGCACTGAAGAGAGGTATCGATGTCGGTAGGCGAGGGCTGGCACGAGGTCGGCGTTCCAAAACATCCCAAAGGTGTTCTGTAGGATTCAGGTCAGGACTCTGTGCAGGCCAGTCCATTACAGCGGTGCACAGCCGTCGTATTGAAAGATGCAATCACCATTCCTGAATTGCTCTTCAACAGTGAGAAGCAGGAAGGTGCTTAAAACATCAATGGAGACCTGTGCTGTGATAGTACCACACAAAACAACAGGGAATGCAAGCCCTCTCCACGAAAAACAAGACCACGCCATAACACCACCGCCTCCGAATTTTACTGTTGGCATTACACACGCTGGCAGCTGACGTTTACCGGGCATTCGCCATACCCACACCCTGCCATCGGATTCCGTCGCTCCACACAACGTTTTTCCACTGTTCAATAGTCCAATGTTTACGTTCCTTACACCAACCGAGGCGTCGTTTGGCATTTTCGGCGTGCTGTTTGGCTTATGAGCAGCCGCTCGACCATGAAATCCAAGTTTCCTCTACTCCCGCCTAACTGTCATAGTACTTGCAGTGGATCCTGATGCAGTTGGAATTCCTGGTTGATGGTCTGGATAGATGTCTGCCTATTACACATTACGACCCTCTTCAACTGTCGGCGGTCTCTGTCAATCAACAGACGAGGTCGGCCTGTACGCTTTTGTGCTGTACGTGTCCCTTCAAGTTCCCACTTCACTATCACATTGGAAACAGTGGACCTAGGGATGTTTAGGAGTATGGAAATCTCGCGTACAGACGTACGACACAAGTGACACCCAATCACCTGACCACGTTCGTTGTCTGTGAGTTCCGCGGAGCACCCCATTCTGCTCTCTCACGATGTCTAATGACTACTGAGGTCGCTGGTATGGAGTACCTGACAGTAGGTTGTAGCACAATGCACCTAGTATCAAAAACGTATGTTTCTGGAGTTGTCCAGGCACTTTAGATCATAGAGTGTACCTTGTGGAGTGAAGTGAACTGGATAGTAGGAGAGTTCTGTTACACAGCCTGAGGCATTCTCTGTGTTCAGTGTCGGAATTTTGTACACGGAGTTTCTTTTTCACAAGAACACCGGTAGCGTACTCAGTTATGCTGTTCTATGACTTCTTACCATTACTAACTGTACACGTAAATCATATACTGATCATCAGTATTTATTCCTAGACACCTGTTTACTTAACTTAAGCACAGACATATACTCGTGGACATTTCAAATTTAATTACGTAATATCCTGTACAATAGGCACGCGTATGATTGTCTCATTGTTCTGGTGGCAGGCGATGTTGCTTACTCGGAAGTTTAGAGTACATGCTCCATGACTATTACGAGACGGGCAGTCTGGAACTGAGTGCACTTATGAACGAGGTGGATCATTTGAAGGAATGCTTGCATATGTACAGGCAGCGTCGCTGGTACCATACTCACCGAACCAGGGTCACACCTAAAAACTTAAGCTAGGCTTGTTCCCAGTCTGCTGCTTGCGCGGCAAAATAACATACTCTTTTTCCTATTTTTCTTCCTTTGTCTCTCCCACCCTTTTCCCTTTACCTTTTCCCTATATCAAAGTAATGGTAGCACTGCAGCGATTAGAATAACATTTCTCACACATATTGTGATGAAAAACACGTTCGCGTCATTAGCTACAGTCAGTACCAGGAGTATTCCTTTGTTGTTACTTAGAAAAGTCTTCGAAACTCTGACAGGACAGTAGACAGGAGGGAGGGAAAGCAACTTCGGGAGTCGTCCCATAGGTAACGGCAGGGCTCTTATGCAACAGGTTACCATTGCAGACCAGTGTCCGTCACGCATTCCTCAATGTTGCGCGCTAGACTACAATCGCAGCAGTCATTATCTGCTCCTCAGTACTTTAGAGGTGAAGCCATGCGGGCTGGCCTTCGCGAGGCCCGTTCTGCACGCCAGTCTCTGCGCTTTGTTCGTGGCGGTATGAACGCACCGATAACTTGTGAAAACCTTTACATGTTTGGTTGATCTTTTAAGATATGCGTACAAGCGCTCTATTTGCCTTCCTGGTAGTAAGGCTGTGCTTTTGTTGTGAAACTGAACACATTTACTGCTTCAGTAACGTTCATCATGTCGAGAATACAATAGCTCGGCGAATTTCAACATTAAACTCGTTGAGAGGTGTATTGTATTCTCTCCATAACCATGGCCCGCCTTCCTTCCTCCGGACACATACTTCACTCGACCGCCGTGTCCTACCAGGGCTCACTGCACCCACTCTGACGTCCCTAACACTCCTGATCTAACAGTTCGTCACACCTCACGCCTCCACAAAACTAATCAACTCTGAGGTTGACTGGTTCTCTAAGAGTATAGTGCGAAGGGTACCAATGGATTTACTGGATTGGCATGCAGTATTGTTGTAATGTGCAAGGGTTGGTGGTGGGAGAACATGGGAGTCTGAGTTTGTGTAAGAAAGGACGAGGTTGTCCCATAGTGACGTAGTTGCGAGAAAAGGGGAACAGCGCTTCAGAGCTCCCATATAGAAAAGGGTAGATAGAGGGATAGGTTAGATCTGATAAAATGGATTGATGCTGTGTTCGATTTCATTTACTAGAGCTGAGAGCCTCTCACAGAAAATTGGAAGAAGTTTGGAGAGTACGTAGGTGTATGATCACAATGATGTTTTGGTGTAGATACTGCAATGTACCAGGACTGGGAATTAGTAAAGAAACGATGGAATTGTGTAGGTTTAGTTTATGGAATTCATAGGTGTTCAGTGCTAATAAGGATAGACGGGAATTTTATGAACCGATAATGGATTCGTTCAGGGAGGTACAATTGGATGGTGACTGCTAGGTGCAGTGATTATTATTCAAGAGTTTTCAGGGAGTGACAGAGTTTTATTGAAATCGAAATAGGGTGGATAGAGGATTTGTGGATATGTAGTCTGGTGGAGAGATACAATCCCCATGCTCGGCCAGTTATTAGTTTTAGTCTGTTTCGGGCTTGCTATAGAAGAGTTAATATAGATTCCATGTTAGTTTATAGTCAGGGTTTAGTCCCCAGTATTTTGTTGTGTTTCTTAAGCAGGTTGGTTTTAATTGTTTTAGTAGAGTTCATGGGTGTGAAATCTATGAGTCATCCTTATCCCAATTGTAAAGAAGAGTGTGTTCACAAATAGGGATTTGTTTTTCAGGGAAGGAACGAATATTGTGGAACACAATGATAAAATAATACCGTGCCATTGGAGGTTTGCTCCAGCACTGAATTGATGTATATATTAGTGTTTTATCGTTATATACACTTAATCGCTTCTTTCTGTAATTGCATGTCGTTTTCACAGATAGTGGCCAATTCAGGCGAATTTTTAATAATTCATTCTGCATGGAGCACTGTCGTGGTCTGTTCCTTCCCTCGCCGTTAACAAACTAACATAACATTCCGTCTCTGATAAAAACCGTTCGACTGGTCAGTAGACTACGAAAAAAAAAAAAATAAAAAAAATATTTTTCGATTCCATACGTTAAAAGACATTTTATCCGTGGAATAATGATTTAATTTGCATACTGTGTGGACATGTATAACAGTTTCATTGCACATTGGCACACGTATGCTATTCTTTAAATATCTGCTATAATAATAAAGTGTTTCACATTTCACTGCGAGAATACGTGTTTTCATATGAACAACTGTGAAAAAATAACACGAAAGGCATCGTCTAAATTTATTCATTGTCAAATATATCAAGAGCGGAGCTTTAATAACTCATTATAAGCGAAAAATATCATAGACTTCATTAACTGATTCATATTACAGGCCTATCGTGGAGATTTCGACTGTTTTTTTATGTAACGTACAAGGGCTGAACATAAATGAAAATACCGCGACAAATGCATGCTCGAACATAAACGCAGATGCTAGCGAAACTTGCACGTTGAGTTGTTGTGTTTGACCACGAATGACACCTGTACAATGTCCTCAATATAGTGCAAGCGTCAATCGTGTTCAGAACAGTGTTCTGGGTAGGTGTGAGTGCATTAAGACGAAGCTAAGCGAAATTGAACGTGGACACATTCTTAGTACTCGTATTTCTTCTGTAACCAAGGTAGCCGTAGTGTTTTATGTTTCAAGAGGCATCACATTGAAGAATTATACAGTATATAGGGAAAACGAAAAACATTATCTGTTAAGTGACAACACGGACGAAATTAGTTGAGTGATTATAACAAACGGTCATTGAAGAGGACTGTGACGAAAAATAAATGGACGGCAGCTGCAGAAGTCACTGCAGAGCTGAATGTAGCACTAGCGGATTCCGTAAGCATCTATAAACCACGAAGGGAGCTCCATAAGCTGGGAAATGCAGGACGACTGGAATTCCAAAACCTCTCATCGATTATATAAATGCCCACAAGATAATAACGTAGCGCCGTAGCCACAAAACCGGGACTATGAAGCAACGAAAGAATTTCATATGGTCAGATGAGTCTAGTCTCACACTATTACCAACTTCTGGCCGACTTTACGTCCCAAGAGTGAAACAAGGGGGCGGTTTCGGTTATGATTTGGGCAGCCACATCGTGGTACTCCATGGGCCTTGTGGGTACTATGCAAGGTCACATTACTGCCAAGGGTTATGTGACCATTTTGATTGATCAGATCCACCCCACGATACAAAGTTTGTTCCTCAATGGCGATGCTGTCTTCCTAGACGTCAGAAGTCCGGTTCACACATCCGGTCCAGAACTGATATTGTGGGCACGAGGATGAATTGTCGCCACTACAGTTACTAACATCTCAATATTACTCAGCCTTTGTTGTCTGCTTTGGACAGAAGGGTGGGTGACAACTATCCACCTCCATCATCGTTACCTAACGTGAAACTACACTCCTGGAAATTGAAATAAGAACACCGTGAATTCATTGTCCCAGGAAGGGGAAACTTTATTGACACATTCCTGGGGTCAGATACATCACATGATCACACTGACAGAACCACAGGCACATAGACACAGGCAACAGAGCATGCACAATGTCGGCACTAGTACAGTGTATATCCACCTTTCGCAGCAATGCAGGCTGCTATTCTCCCATGGAGACGATCGTAGAGATGCTGGATGTAGTCTTGTAGAACGGCTTGCCATGCCATTTCCACCTGGCGCCTCAGTTGGACCAGAGTTCGTGCTGGACGTGCAGACCGCGTGAGACGACGCTTCATCCAGTCCCAAACATGCTCAATGGGGGACAGATCCGGAGATCTTGCTGGCCAGGGTAGATGACTTACACCTTCTAGAGCAGGTTGGGTGGCACGGGATACATGCGGACGTGCATTGTCCTGTTGGAACAGCAAGTTCCCTTGCCGGTCTAGGAATGGTAGAACGATGGGTTCGATGACGGTTTGGATGTACCGTGCACTATTCAGTGTCCCCTCAACGATCACCAGTGGTGTACGGCCAGTGTAGGAGATCGCTCCCCACACCATGATGCCGGGTGTTGGCCCTGTGTGCCTCGGTCGTATGCAGTCCTGATTGTGGCGCTCACCTGCACGGCGCCAAACACGCATACGACCATCATTGGCACCAAGGCAGAAGCGACTCTCATCGCTGAAGACGACACGTCTCCATTCGCCCCTCCATTCACGCCTGTCGCGACACCACTGGAGGCGGGCTGCACGATGTAGGGGCGTGAGCGGAAGACGACCTAACGGTGTGCGGGACCGTAGCCCAGCTTCATGGAGACGGTTGCGAATGGTCCTCGCCGATACCCCAGGAGCAACAGTGTCCCTAATTTGCTGGGAAGTGGCGGTGCGGTCCCCTACGGCACTGCGTAGGATCCTACGGTCTTGGCGTGCATCCGTGCGTCGCTGCGGTCCGGTCCCAGGTCGACGGGCACGTGCACCTTCCGCCGACCACTGGCGACAACATCGATGTACAGTGGAGACCTCACGCCCCACGTGCTGAGCAATTCGGCGGTACGTCCACCCGGCCTCCCGCATGCCCACTATACGCCCTCGCTCAATGTCCGTCAACTGCACATACGGTTCACGTCCACGCTGTCGCGGCATGCTACCAGTGTTAAAGACTGCGATGGAGCTCCGTATGCCACGGCAAACTGGCTGACACTGACGGCGGCGGTGCACAAATGCTGCGCAGCTTGCGCCATTCGACGGCCAACACCGCGGTTCCTGGTGTGTCCGCTGTGCCGTGCGTGTGATCATTGCTTGTACAGCCCTCTCGCAGTGTCCGGAGCAAGTATGGTGGGTCTGACACACCGGTGTCAATGTGTTTTTTTTTCCATTTCCAGGAGTGTATTTTGCAGAAAGAAAGGTATAAGATTCTCTTGAAGACCATACAGGACCTATATTTATCCGTTCTGAGACTACTGGAAGCTGTTTTGATACCAATGGTTTTCCTACACGGTATTAGGCATGCTATTATGTTGTGTTTATGGTGTTGCCAAATTTTTGTCCATACCCTGTAGGATTATAGATAATATTTCTTGAATTACGCCTGAAAGTAAAAGATAGTTTCTGAACAACTCACACTTCCATATATTTTCAACTTCACAAGGGATGATTTTAAATTTTTTTGTACAATTAAGGGTCAAAGGGGGGAAAGTCAAAGCATTTGCTCTTTTCTAATACTGATAATGACCGAGCTTCCATGTATTACCTTTAAACTTTTCACGTATTCCTGACCAATGCGGAACATATTTCATAGCAGTATGTAGAAGAACAATGGCCGTTACTAGACTACCTCTATGGTACACGAACCAGTTGCTTTGAATAACTTATTTGGAAGCTGCTGATAGGAATTGTTGAACGACAGAGATCCAGTTCTGCAGTTATTTCTGTGAAACAGAAATCATTTAAGGGAATTATATCATCTAGATGTAATAACTGAAACACCTTAAGACGTCATATGAGTTGAAATTTTTGCAGAGGCGATTTAACTGGAGTTTCAGTATTTCCTTCCGTTAGATTTTTTTTTTTAATGTGTATATTCCGTTATTAGGGCGGAACACACTGGTGTGGTTTTGAACTGGGCGAGAGAGAACTCTATCCATAACAGATGTCGTAGATTTTGAATATAACGAAGAGCCCAAATCAGACAATGGTTAATGTTTCGTTACCTTATTCAGTAAGAAATTAAGAGACGACGGCATTTTAAACACAAAAAATAGTTACAAAATTGACAGTGTATGCCAGAAGGAGTATCGTAAGCATAAAACCAAATTATCACTAGTCTTACGTTTACTTGTAAAAGTGGAAAAAGTGTTAATTGTCTTAGCAATAAAATTCCCGTCTGAAAGGCTAAATTTCTAGCAAAACAATGAAAGCGAGTCCTCCTCATATAGCTGTTTCTATGTCACACATGTACTGTATTACTATCACTAGATATTTTAGTACACATCAAAAAATTATATTGTTAAATTCCTGTGTTTATCAGCACAAAATAAAATAGAGGTAATGCAGGTGTACTCCGTCTTCAGGCCACGAGTGGCCTACCGGGACCATCCGACCGCAGTGTCATCCTCAGTGGAGGATGCGGATAGGAGGGGCGTGGGGTCAGCACACCGCTCTCCCGGTCGTTATGATGGTATTCTTGACCAAAGCCGCTACTATTCGGTCGAGTAGCTCCTCAATTGGCATCACGAGGCTGAGTGCAGCCCGAAAAAAGGGCAACAGCGCATGGCGGCTGGATGGTCACCCATCCAAGTGCCGACCGCGCCCGACAGCGCTTAACTTCGGTGATCTCACGGAAATCGGTGTATCCACTGCGGCAAGGTCGTTGCTAATTACTGAATAAGAAAGTAGGAATGCGCGTGCGTTACTGAACTGCATAGTGAACGCATTATCGTAACCAAGATGGAAGCAATGCCAACACCCACTTCAGTACGAGCTGCAGCCTGAAAGTAAGTTCCGCTGACCGATAAAGAAAACGAAAAGAACCCTAAGTAAGAAATATTTATTGGAATGTTGATATAGATTCACTGGTTACTTCTCAACATAGTCACCACCTTTGCTGAGGCATTTGTCAGAACGACCGAGCGCGGTGGCGCAGTGGTTAATACAATGGACTCGCATTCGGGAGCAGGACGGTTCGAACCCACGTTCGGCCATCCAGAATTAGGTTTTCCGTGACTTACCTGCATCGCTCCAGCCAAATGCCGGGATGGTTCCTCTGAAAAGGCACGGCCGATTTACTTCCATATCCTTGCTACATTCCGAGCTTGTGCTTCATCTCTAATGGCCTCGATGTGGACGGGAAGTTAAACCCAATCTTTATTCCTTCCATCCTTGTCATAACGGTACACCAGCAGTTGTATGCCCATGTCATAGTAGTCTACCGCCAACGTCTGGAGTCACTTCAGTCTGCACCTCAGCGTCGTTATGGAAGCGCTTCCTCCAGAAAACGCTTTATGAGACGGAACGAATGAAAGTCTGTTGGGGCATAGGGTGGATGGTCGAAGATCTCCCTTCCTAGCTGATTCAACAAATTTTGTGGGGTGTTGGCTCTAGGAGGTGTTGTATTGTCATGCACAAGCTTAATGCATCTTGTCAACATCCAATGTCCCTAGTTCTGGATCGCCCTCCCCAGATTTTTCAATGTCTGACTTACCGATCAGCAGTGACGGTGTCTCCTCGCTGTAAAAACTCACACAGGAGGATACCGTGTCGATGCCAGAAGACAGAGCACATGATATTTTTTTTTTTTTTTTTTTTTTGACAAAGGCTGTCTGCCAGAACCTGGTCTTCACAGGTGAGCCACTATGCCGCCTCTGCTTCGACCGTTGTTTTGCTTCTGGTATGGTATGCGACAATCACATCTCATTCCCAGTGACAACATGGCCGAGAAACTAGTCACCTTTCTCCGAGTACTACTGCATGAATGTCAATGCTGCGGCCGGACGTTTGGTTTTGTCTTCATCTGTCAGTTGCCTTGGCACTCCTCTTGCACTCACTTTATGAAGATCAAGTCACCGGGAGACAATGTTGCGCACCAGCGAGCGAGACATCTGGGGGAATTGACGAGAGAGTGAGAGTTCTGCAAATGTGAAGCGCCGGTTCTGTAAAACTGCTTGCCGCATAATTTCCATCAGTTGTGGTGTCACCGCGGACGGTCAGCCACTACGGTCTTCGTCGTGAATATTGGTCCGTTATTCATTGAATTGCTTGCACCATCGTCTGACCGTACTGTCGCTCATAACGTCGTGTCCGCACACGCGGCACAGTTGGCGATGGATCTCTCATAGAGTGAATAACTGCATGAACCTCGCAGTTGGCGGGAGACAAGACCAGAGCGGCTACTGTGTGGTAACCGCTGTCTTCACAAGACCGAAACTGCACTGCATTATTCTCACGTACCTCCTCTCTACTCCTGCGCATACATATTCCTATCTGACTACTCATACCGTCTCTGGATGCGATCGGAACTTACTTTCTGGGTGCACTTCGTAGTACAAGCATTTACGCCTACTAGCTCTGCCGATGACGAAGAGGTTTATAGAATGTAGATGAAATTTAATAAAAAAAATAATCATAGTATTATGGAAGACAAATATTTAATTGTGACGGGGGACTAGAATGATAGTAGGAAAAGGAAAAGAAGGAAAAATGGTAGGACAACATGGAGTGTAAACAAAGTTTGTGTGTGTTTAAATTGTACTCTGTAAGAGGATTCTGCTGGTTCGATATGAACAGTATAAGTTTAAATATTTATGACATGTGCTTTTTTATAGATTACTCTTCTGTAAAAAATGGCAATAGATTGGTCTCTATGTCTTTATACATAGCCTTCAGTCACTGATGTCCTACGATGTACACGGCGAATCAATTAAAATTTGCACTGCAAATATTGCGGAAATAGAAAGTGCTATTGATGTGCGGTTTTCACAGAATGGATTGGTGGTCGGAGCTCGTATCGTTAGCCAATCTACAGATCGTAATAATACTTAGAAAGTGTATTTTTTGTGCAGACATACACTTTTTAAAATGGAACAATGTCTATTGACATTAACAAACCAAAATTAGGTTAAATTATAGTGTCGGTGTTCTTTGTTGCAAAATGACAAATAAGTAACTGTCAGAGAAGAGATGCAAAGCTGTAGAAGCATACATGAGTATGGGAAAGACAGATATCGTCTATAAGAATAGAATACAGATCTTTGAAAAAAGGAGAAGCAACTGTATCAATAATTATAGCTCAGATGATAGGCCAGTACTGAGCAATGAAGAAAAGGCTGAAAGGCGCAAGGAATATACAGAAGAGCTATACAAAGGAAACTAACTTGAATACAAAACAGGGAAGAGGAAGTAGATAGATATGAAACGAGAGCTGTGTCGATACATGGCACCTGGCGTAGATAATACTCCCTCAAAATTATTGTGATTCTTGGAAGAACTAATCTTCAAAAAAATCCACCTGATTTGCAAGATATACCAGACAGATGAAATATTCTCAGATTGAAAGGAAAATGTTACAATTCCATTTCGGAAGAAAGCAGGTGCAGACAGGCGTGAATATTAGAGAACTGTTAGTTTAGTTAGTCATATTTCCAAAATACTGACACGAATCATTTGCAGAATAATGGAGAGAACACTAAAAGGCAACGTCGGGTAAGGTCAGCGCGATTTTTCGCGGAAGTATAGGAACACAAGAGGCAATACTGACCTTACGACTTATCTTAGAAGATAAACCGAAGGAAAGCAAAATATGTGAATGGCTTTCTTATATTTAGAGAAAGGTTTTGACAATGTTGACTGTAATACAATCTTTGAAATTCTGAAGGTAGCAACGATAAAATACAGCGACCTAAAGGTTATCTACAACTTTTACAGAAACAAGATTACAGTTAAAATAGTCGAAGGACATGAAAGAGAAATTGTAACTGAGAAGGAAGTGAGGCAGGTTTGTAGCCTCTACTTCATGTTATTTAGTTTCTCCGTGGAGCAAGCAGAAAAGTAACCAAGAAGAAACTTCAAAAGGAAATTAAAGTCTGGAAAAGAAGCAAAAACTTTGAAGTTTCACTATGACGCAGTACTATCAAAGAAGGTACAGTTGAACGTAACGGATAGTGTTTTGAAAAGATGTTCTTAGATGAATATCAGTAAAAATAAAACAAGGGTAATGGAATGGAATAGAATTAAATAAGGCGATGCTGTGGGAATTAGATCAGGAAATGAGACACTAAAAGTAGTAGATGAGTTTTTCTACTTGGTTAGCACTGCCGAAGTAGAGGGCATATAAAATACAGACTACCAACAGCAAAAGAAATGTGTTTCTAAAAAAAAAGAAATTTGTTAAGATCGAATATAAATTTAGGTGTCAGAATGTCTTTTCTTTGTGTACTTTTCTAGAGTGTAGCTGGTACGGAAGTGATAGATGTACGATGAAGCATTCAGACAAGAAGAAAAGAGAAGGATTTGGAATGATGTGTTACAGAAGAATGCTGGAAATTGGAGGGGTAGATCAGATAACTAATGAAGTTGTACTGGTTCGAATTGGAGAAAAAAGAAATTTATAGCTCATCCTAACTAAAAGGAGGAAGCGACTGATAGCACACACCCTGTTACTTCAAGGAATTGTAAATTTGCTAATGGAAGGAAGTGTAGGTGGTGAAAATTGTAGACCGGGGCCACGGTTTTATTACAGTAAACAGGTACAGATGGATATAGATTGCAATGATTATATAGAGATGGATAGCTCTGCACGTAATAGAATAGCGTGGAGAAGTTGCATGAAGCCTTTCTTCAGACTGGACTACAACAACATCATGTATAATATACAGTGACTGATAAAAAAAAGGTGACGCACCCAGAAAGAGAGAAGGTATCAAAATGAAACTTCACGTGTTAAGAGGGTGTATGACGTTATTTCAGTGATTACAGTACCATACCAACTTTACAATGAACTTGGCAGTATGATCCCATTTATCACTATGACGTTGCACCCCCTCTTGCCTTGTTGCATGTACTGGTTCGTTTGGGAAGGATATTATAAAGCCGTTATATCTTCTCCTGAGGCAAACTGGTCCACAGTTGTCGTCACTGGTCCTTGATAGCCTGGATACTGGGACTGGGACGGAGTTAACGTTCGGGGTGGTTCACACATGTCCTACGATGCAGAGATCTGGGTGCTCTTACTGGCCATGAGAGTATCTCATGGTCACACAGACAGTTCATGGATACCACGATTTTGTCGTATGAGAGGTAACACATGAGGACGCAGGATGTACGTGACGTAACATTGCCGTCAGAGTTCCGTCAATCACTACTAGCCGTCACATGAAGCCATACCAGGTGGCACTCCACACCATCGTGCCAGAAGTAACGTCGTCGTGCCTCTCTAGAACAGAGGAAGAATTGGACCGCATTCGCCGGCGATGGTCATCGGGGGAGGGGGGGGGGGGGTGTAGTGCAGAACTGCGATTCATTGCTGAATACGAGAGTTGCCCAGAAAGTCTTGCGCCGCATTTTTTTCTTCAACAATTTTTTATTGAACATATTGAGAATTACACTCACGAAAGAATGGTGTTTTATCTACACAGCCTATTTTTCCATGTGATATCAATCCCGTTCTATGGCCTTCCTCCAGCGCGAAACAAGGACGTGTATGCCCTGTCGGTACCAATCCATGTCCTGGTGGCGGAGCCAGTGCTCCACTGTGTGAATCAACTCTTCATCGTCCTCAAAATGTCTTCCACAAATGACATCTTTTAATGGCACAAACAAGTGGAAGTACGAGTGGGATAGTTCAGGGCTGTCAGGTGTGACACCAGTGGATGGTCTCCCCCGACCACTACAAATCGTGGAGCTCCGCCGAACCGCCTTCTGATGTCCTCATCCTCCGTGTCCAGCGACTAACTGTACTTCCGTCGACAGCAAAAGCTCTATAGACTTTGCACAGGCATCTGTGAATATTCTCCACAGCTTCTTTCTCTGCAGTGAGAAGTTCAATGAGGGTACGTTGCTTGTAACGTACATCACCAACAGACGCCATTTTTAAACTGTCTTGCAGCTACGCTATCTGTCGGAAGTGACGGAAACTTGGCGCTCTCCCTCAGGAGACTTCAGATATTACATGCACTATGTATTCAAAGTATCCGGACACCCTCAAAAACATACGGTCTTCATACTAGACTACTGGTCATTAAAATTGCTACACCTACGAAAAAATGCAGATGATAAACGGGTATTCATTGGACAAATATATTATACTAGAACTGACATGTGATTACATTTTCACGCAATTTGGGTGCATAGATCCTGAGAAATCAGTACCCACAACAACCACCTCTGGCCGTAATAACGGCCTTGATACGCCTGGGCATTGAATCAAATAGAGGTTGGGCGTCGTGTACAGGTACAGCTGACCATGTAGCTTCAACACGACACCACAGTTCATCAAGAGTAGTGACTGGCGTATTGTGACGAGCCAGTTGCTCGGCCACCATTGACGAGACGTTTTCAATTGGTGAGAGATCTGGAGAATGAGCTGGCCAGGGCAGCAGTCGAACATTTTCTGTATCCAGAAAGGCCCGTGCAGGACCTGCAACATGCGGTCGTGCATTATCCTGCTGAAATGTAGGGTTTCGCAGGGATCGAATGAAGGGTAGAGCCACGGATAGTAACACATCTGAAATGTAACGTCCATTGTTCAAAGTGCCGTCAATGCGAACAAGAGGTGACCGAGTCGTGTAACCAATGACACCCCATACCATCACGCCGGATGATACGCCAGTATGGCGATGACGAATACACGCTTCCGATGTGCGTTTACCGCGATGTCGCCAAACACGAATGTGACCATCATAATGTTGTAAACAGAACCTGGATTCATCCGAAAAAATGACGTTTTGCCATTCGTGCACCCAGGCTCGTCGTTGAGTACACCATCGCAGGCGCTCCTGTCTGTGATGCAGCGTCAAGGGTAATCGCAGCCTTGGTCTCCGAACTGATAGTACATGCTGCTGAAAATGTCGCCGAACTGTTCGTGCAGATGGTTGTTGTCTTGAAAACGTCCCCATCTGTTGACTCAGGGATCGAAACGTGGCTGCACGATCCCTTACAGCCATGCGTATAAGATGCCTGTCATCTCGACTGCTAGTGATACGAGGCCGTTGGGATCCAGCACGGCGTTCCGTATTACCCTCTTGAACCCACCGATTAAATATTCTGCTAACAGTCATTGGATCTCGACCAACGCGAGCAGCAATGTCGCGATACGATAAACCGCAATCGCGATAGGCTACAATCCGACCTTTATGAAAGTCGGAAACGTGATGGTACGCATTTTCCCTCCTTACATGAGGCATCACAACAACGTTTCACCAGACAACGCCGGTCAACTGCTGTTTGTGTATGAGAAATCGGTTGGAAACTTTCCTCATGTCAGCACGTTGTAGGTGTCACCACCAGCGCCAACCTTGTGTGAATGCTCTGAAAAGCTAATCATTTGCATATCACAGCATCTTCTTCCTGTCGGTTAAATTTCGCGTCTGTAGCACGTCATCTTCGTGGTATAGCAACTTTAATGGCCAGTAGTGTAGGTACACTGTGCTGCCACTTACTGCCAGGTACTCCACATCAGCGACCTCAGTAGTCATTAGACATCGTGAGAGAGCAGAATGGGGCGCTCCGCGGAACTCACGGACTTCGAACATGGTCAGGTGATTGGGTGTCACTTGTGTCATGCGACTGTAAGCTAGATTTCCACACTACAAAACATCCCTAGGTCCATTGTTTCCGATGTGATAGTGAAGTGGAAACGTAAAGGGACACGTACAGCACAAAAGCGTAGAGCCCCACTTTGTCTGTTGACTGACAGAGGCCGCTGATAGTTGAAGAGGATCGTAATGCGTAATAGGCAGACATCTATCCAGACCATCACGCAGGAATTCCAAACTACATCTTGATCCACTGCAAGTAGTACGACAGTTTGGCGGGAGTGAGAAAACTTAGATGTCATAGTCGAGCAGCTGCTCATGAGCCACACATCACGCCGGTAAATGCCAAACGACGCCTCGCTTGGTGTAAGTAGCGTAAACATTGGACTATTGAACAGTGGGAAAACGTTGTGTGGAGGGACGAATCACGGTACACATTGTGGCGATCCGATGGCAGAGTGTGGGTAAGGCGAAAGCCCGCTGAACGTCATCTGCTAGCGTGTGCAGTGCCAACAGTAAAATTCGGAGGAGGTGGTTTTATGGTGTGGTCATGTTTTTCGTGGAGAGGGCTTGCACCCCTTGTTGTTTTGCGTGGCACTATCACAGCACAGGCCTACATTGATGTTTTAAGCACCTTCTTGCTTCCCACTGTTGAAGAGCAATTCGGGGATGGCGACTCGATCTTTCAACACGATCGAGCAGATGGCTCAGATGGCTCTGAGCACTATGGGACTTAACTTCTGAGGTCATCAGTCCCGTAGAACTTAGAACTACTTAAACCTAACTAACCTAAGGACATCACACACATCCATGCCCGGGGCAGGATTCGAACCCGCGACCGTGGCGGTCGCGCGGTTCCAGACTGTAGCGCCTAGAACCGCTCGGCCACTCCGGCCGGCCACGATCGAGCACCTGTTCATAATGCACGGCCTGTGGCGGAGTGGTTACACAACAATAACATCACTGTAATGGACTGGCCTGCACAGAGGCGTGACCTGAATGCTATAGATTACCTTTGGGATGTTTTGGAACGCCGACTTCGTGCCAGGACTCACGGACCTACATCGATACCTCTCCTCAGTGCAACATTCCATGAAGAATGGGGCTGCCATTCCCCAAAAAATCTCCCATGACCTCATTGAACGTATGCCTGCGAGAGTTGAAGCTGTTATCAAGGCTAAGGTTGGCCAACACCATATTGAATTCCAGCATTACCGATAGAAGGCGCCACGAACTTGTAAGTCATTTTCAGCCAGGTGTCCGGATACTTTTGATCACATAGTGTACGTAATGATTCGCATTCGTAGCATTGTTTCCGGCTGAGAAAAAAAATGCAGCGCTTTTGTTTTTGGGCAACCATCGTACATTGGCGAGCGCAGATGTGAAGGAGTTACGTCGTGCTTGGTGCACAGTACGGCGATCTTCTTTTTGGGTAGTCAGACGTGTTCGGCCGGTACCTTGACCTTCCTTCACGTTCCCATGTGGTTCAACTTCGGGCCACTGTCACATATGAATGTCCCAGAAGTCTGAATATTGCACGATTCGATTAGCGGTAGGAAGGAAGATTAGTATTTAACAACCTGTTAATATCTAGGTCGTCAGAGACGGTGCACAATCTCGGGTTTTTTCAAGGATGAGGCAGGAAATCGGTAGGGCCCTTTCAAAGGAACCATCCTGGCATATGCATGGAACGATTTAGGGAAACCAAGGAAAACTTAAATTAGGATGACTTGACGCGGGTTTGAACCGTCGTCCTCTAGTATGCGAGTGCTGTGTGGTAACCAATGCGCTACCTCACTCGGTCCGGCTAAACAGAGACCCACTATGGGGCGCCTTTAAAACTCCAAGTGCTGATAACGATGTTTCACACGACTATGCGGCATCTCTGTGTCCTTCATAGAGTTAACTCAAAGTTTGACGCTGTTCTCGACACTTGTATACGCTACCATGCCCGGCAAGAACACTAAATACAAACGACACTAACGCACTGTGGTGGCCGTTCTACTTGCCACAGGAAACTGCAATTGCAATCATTTACATATCCGCCGATAGTGCGTACGCGTAAAGTTACATGTCATCTTAACCATGTCTTCTGTGTGCTTCACTTTTTTTTCGAGCTATGTAGTTCGAAGAAGTTTGCCCTTACCCTTTCATGAGACGAATGAAGTTAAATGTCAAATTTTATCCCATTTGCAAATTCTGTTTAAGAGACCCCTTCGGGCTAAACCATAATCAAAATTAACATCAACCGAAGTTCCATTCAAAGATTATGTGATGTGATGACGTCGCTTAGCAATTTCGTTACGAATCTTTACTACATTTATTTCAGAATGAAGCGTAGTTCGTTCAGATTTTAGAAATGGAGCAGTAGTTTAGTTGAACTAGGATAAACGAGGAAATCGGCCGTGCCCCATTCGAAGGATGTGAGGAAGACACATACACTCGGATTGGGGAAGGATAGAGTAGGAAATCGAACACGTCCTTTTCAGAGAAACCATTCTGGCATTTACCTTAAGTGCGTTTGATAAACCAGGAGAAATCTAATTTCAACAACCGGACGGGAATTTCAACGGCTGTCCTCCCGTACACGAGTGGAGTGTTGATGACTTCTCCAATCATTGTAGAGTCTGGACATGTTCTCAGGTCGTATCGTAAACACAACTGGAATGGAATGAGGAAGGAAGGAAATATCTTGCACAACCAAGGACGACACCAGAAAGTGACAAAGACAGGTCGGCCTTAGCAAAAGTGAGAGCAACAGCAACACGTCAGCAGATATCTACAGTGAGGAGGAGTGGAGACACATAAATCTTAATGTACGTTATCTGAGAGCGGTAGGGCTCGGTTGCCTTCTGACTGTTCGGTTTTAAAGCCGCTTCATTATTAAAGTAAAGGTTAACAGACCTTAAACATCAGTTAGTTTTATTCGTGTATTCTGGAGACAGTAACTACAGAGCCTTTAATTTGTGACAGGACTATAAAGTATTTAAATTAAAGTCAAGAAAAAGATTTTACTTTTTTCCATGATGAAATTGCACTTCCCAAATCATTAACGATTTCTATCAAAGGTTTCTTTTAGCGAAAGCTGTATTTTCTGGCACCAATCAAATTTTGAAGTCTGTTATGGAAACTGAGTGACGTTTCGAAGTATAATTCTCCCTGTTTAAGACTACAATCTCACAACGATACATGAAAACAGTTTTTAGTTGTTTATTTTTTACAAATGGCTGTAATTATTATTTCATTTTAATTTCATTGCAGATAACCTGTTACCGCTGGTATGTGTGAATTCCAGCAGGTTTTAGTACATTGTATGAAAATATCAGTTCCCTTTTCTAAGTCACGCGTCTATAAAATTCAGCCCTCGTAGGTGAGTGGTCTGTGCGGCTGACTGCCTGCTTAAGACCCGGATTCGATTCCCGGTATTACCCGGGATTTTTCCTTGGTTGGAGGACTGTTACGGAGTGGATTCAGCCTCGTGAGGTCAACTGAGGAGCTACTCGGCCGATTAATAGCGGTTTCACGATCATTAAACACGACGACCGGCAGAGCTGTGTGCTAACCACATGCCCCTCAGTACTGCATCCATTGACGTCATTGGAAGAGGCTGACAAAGCGATCGGTCTGGCCCAATTGACCCGTCTATGGTGAGAAAGGGCAACTGTCCTTAACTTTCCTCACTTTACACCTGTAAAAATTTCAATAAACTTTTATTTGGCTTCTAGTCGATCTCTTGCTGAAATGAAAACGTAGTATCAGATGAATACCTTCACTTGCTAATATGTATGTAAGATTGCAAGGCTGTTGCATTTCACGATCGAAATCATTTCTGAAAGCGCTGCCATTCTGGCCACGTCAAGAAAAAGAAAGGAACTAGGAATAGGAAAATCCACATTTCACCAGAAAACTATTTGCTTATATGCATCTGCGAGTGCAATAAGTGACGCAAAACTGGGTACCATTCCGGTATTATTGTCGATAGGCACAGAAGATGTGCAGAAAGCACACTGTCAGAAACTCACTTCTCTCTACCATTGCTGCGTTGCTTTCGGCCCGAAGTCTGGTTTAAACCAAAATGTGCGTGGAGTATAGGCTTTCTCTGCGATTTTGGCTGATGAAATATTGTCAGGTTATCAGCCAAGTCGTGACGTCGAGTTGTCGCGTTGTAGCAACCTTTCGACGAGTTTCTTACTCGTTATGTTCACGTGAAGTGTCGGGTCCATGTCAAGCACGTTTCTTTATAGCAGCTGGACCGCAGACCCCTCTGCTGGAGGCCCACGGGTTGAGGAAACGTTAGCGACAGCCCCGAACATTTGCACAAGCCCCGCCCATTTACCCCCTCCACACCTACCCCCGCCACACCAACCAAGAGCCCATCAATATGATCTTTAGTTGTCCTCGTCGCTGTCGTGTTTTTGTTCGTCGTTTTTTGTTTTACCGCGGTTGTTCATACTAGCAGTGTTGTGCTGTTAGTACTTCCTGGCATTTTGTGTAATACTGTCAAAATGAAACATAGATATGCACTCTCAATAAAGTTATCTTACACAAGGTACCTAATCTTGACTGTTGTGGCCAACTGCTGTCAAAACTGATATCTAACAGACTGATATCTAACAGACATTAAAGTACAATAAGATGTGTTGGAATGACACTGACGAAATTATGTACATATGTTTAACAATAGGCAGCTCTAAAGCTCTCAAACACTGAAGAAGAACTCAAAGTAATCTCGTGTCTGCTATAAGCAAGCAGTCATAAGAGTTCACAAGTAAAAATTTACCCATTACACAGGCAAATATTAATGAAGAATGTCACTGTATAAATATCTGACTGCTTGCATTACGCATTTCTACATTATCCCACTCTTATATTCATTAGTCTTCATGAGGTAATCAGAAACAAACCAAGACATCCACTTTGCCTTGTTTATGCACAACATTGACTTTAGACAATCGAGATAATGGACAGCATCCTTGGCGATACTCCAATTAACATTTCCCAACAGAATTTCTTACACTACACGAGGTGACGGAAATTTGCGCTCACTGCAGTTAACAAATATCAGACTTTTTGATATAGTGCAGATGAAAGCTCATGAAATAAAAAAGACAGTGTGGATACCATTTTTATTTTTCATTCTTATTGATGATTTTTCAACTCCCATATTCAATGAACATATTTCTAATTCTTTTCACAATGGTACCGGAAAAACTGTATTTCGTACTAACTACTGATTTTCTGCCTTGATATGACTGGCATATCTGTGATACGAACAACTTTTATGTTGGAACTTGCGGCAGACCATGCGCGGAGCTTAGGATATGGATTGGTGTGGAGGGGGGTGATTGGGCGGGACTTGTGCACCGTCCGGGGCTGTCGCTAACGTTACGTCACGGGATGGGCCAGGCGCGTGCCTCCGGAAGACATGTCCTGGCCGGTGTTGGGGAGCGGGGGCTGCAGGGGTTTTCGTGCATCGAACCCTGGCGCTATCGGTCTATTCCGTCCATTTCCTCTACCGCTTTAACATCAGAGCGTTCCTGACGTATTTTTGCTAAAACCACATCCCATGCCGAGCTCAGTTAACTGCTGTCCCAGATGATAAGATTGTCAAGTAGCTTTTATTTCCACTGCTTCTTAAACGACCTATTCCCACAAACGCATTGGCGCGGCTACCACCTTTGTGTGTTCAAAAAGAAACATGTGTCCTTCGTTGATGTTGTTCTCTGCTATTGCAGAGTTGCCGGTCTATCAGAGGTGAAAGCTCCTCACATGTTCTGAACACCGCTGCGTCTGGCAGATGTACTGCCTGCCACACTCGTGACTGATGCTGTAGACGCCAAGTGCCTGTAGCCCTAATTGGTCTTGGGCTGACACAAGCATATTCTTGATTTCAACCGTTGAGCAGAAAATTATTTTAATGTTGCGCTTCTACATCATTATGGCAGTTTTGGCTGTCGGCAGCCCTGCGTATGAAACGAGTGCAAAGTGTTCGATTTATTCTTCTGGGTTATTTTCTTTCTTATTCTAGCTCAGTTGGAAATGCATATTACTTGTACCTTCGTGTAGCCTTTCATACAAAAGTTTTCACACAGATGCTGTAACTTACAAGGCAGACTTGCCTCGTCGCATATGCCTTGCTGTCTATGTAGGGTGGTGACCACAGATTTGCGTTTCGCTGGATGGTGGCAGCTATTGGCTGTTAGCTACAGGTCCGTGTGTGTCTTCTTTCTGCAGACAGAACATCCCAGCGTAACATCATGGGTCTTCTTTATCAGAACGTCTACGAACGGTAGGCATCCGTTTTCTTCCACCTCTATGGTGAACCTGACGTCCTGTATTCTGTTATGTTGACAAAGGAATTCTTGTAGGTTTTATTTATTTTTTATTTATTTATTTATTTATAGTTCCGTGGGACCAAATTAAGGAGAAGTCTCCATGGTCATGGAACGAGTCAATACATGAAATTATAACACGATATTGGAAACAGATAAAATGAAATATAAAAAAACATATTCAGGTGACAAGTCGTAAATTTAAATAAAGAAAATCAACAATGTAACACTGGAATTTGCTTAATTTTTTAGCTCTTCCAGGAGCTCCTAGACACAATAGAAGGAGTGAGCCATGAGGAAACTCTTCAGTTTAGACTTAAAAGAGTTTGAGCTACTGCTAAGATTTTTGAGTTCTTGTGGTAGCTTCTTGAAAATGGATGCAGCAGAATACTGCACTCCTTTCTGCACAAGAGTCAAGGAAGTGCATTCCACATGAAGATTGGATTTGTGCCTAGTATTAACTGAGTGAAAGCTGCTAACTCTTGGGAATAGGCTAATATTGCTAACAACAAACGACATTAAAGAAAGTATATACTGTGAGGGCAATGTCAGAATTCCCAGACTATTGAATAGGGGTCGACAAGAGGTTCTCGAACTTACACCACATATACAGGGTGTTTCAAAAATGACCGGTATATTTGAAACGGCAATAAAAACTAAACGAGCAGCGATAGAAATACACCGTTTGTTGCAATATGCTTGGGACAACAGTACATTTTCAGGCGGACAAACTTTCGAAATTACAGTAGTTACAATTTTCAACAACAGATGGCGCTGCAAGTGATGTGAAAGATATAGAAGACAACGCAGTCTGTGGGTGCGCCATTCTGTACGTCGTCTTTCTGCTGTAAGCGTGTGCTGTTCACAACGTGCAAGTGTGCTGTAGACAACATGGTTTATTCCTTAGAACAGAGGATTTTTCTGGTGTTGGAATTCCACCGCCTAGAACACAGTGATGTTGCAACAAGACGAAGTTTTCAACGGAGGTTTAATGTAACCAAAGGACCGAAAAGCGATACAATAAAGGATCTGTTAGAAAAATTTCAACGGACTGGGAACGTGACAGATGAACGTGCTGGAAAGGTAGGGCGACCGCGTACGGCAACCACAGAGGGCAACGCGCAGCTAGTGCAGCAGGTGATCCAACAGCGGCCTCGGGTTTCCGTTCGCCGTGTTGCAGCTGCGGTCCAAATGACGCCAACGTCCACGTATCGTCTCATGCGCCAGAGTTTACACCTCTATCCATACAAAATTCAAACGCGGCAACCCGTCAGCGCCGCTACCATTGCTGCACGAGAGACATTCGCTAACGATATAGTGCACAGGATTGATGACGGCGATATGCATGTGGGCAGCATTTGGTTTACTGACGAAGCTTATTTTTACCTGGACGGCTTCATCAATAAACAGAACTGGCGCATATGGGGAACTGAAAAGCCCCATGTTGCAGTCCCATCGTCCCTGCATCCTCAAAAAGTACTGGTCTGGGCCGCCATTTCTTCCAAAGGAATCATTGGCCCATTTTTCAGATCCGAAACGATTACTGCATCACGCTATCTGGACATTCTTCGTGAATTTGTGGCGGTACAAACTGCCTTAGACGACACTGCGAACACCTCGTGGTTTATGCAAGATGGTGCCTGGCCACATCGCACGGCCGACGTCTTTAATTTCCTGAATGAATATTTCGATGATCGTGTGATTGCTTTGGGCTATCCGAAACATACAGGAGGTGGCGTGGATTGGCCTCCCTATTCGCCAGACATGAACCCCTGTGACTTCTTTCTGTGGGGACACTTGAAAGACCAGGTGTACCGCCAGAATCCAGAAACAATTGAACAGCTGAAGCAGTACATCTCATCTGCATGTGAAGCCATTCCGCCAGACACGTTGTCAAAGGTTTCGGGTAATTTCATTCAGAGACTACGCCATATTATTGCTACGCATGGTGGATATGTGGAAAATATCGTACTATAGAGTTTCCCAGACCGCAGCGCCATCTGTTGTTGAAAATTGTAACTACTGTAATTTCGAAAGTTTGTCTGCCTGAAAATGTACTGTTGTCCCAAGCATATTGCAAAAAACGGTGTATTTCTATCGCTGCTCGTTTAGTTTTTATTGCCGTTTCAAATATACCGGTCATTTTTGAAACACCCTGTAGCTCGAACAGCCCGTTTTTGAGCCAAAAATACCCTTTTTGAATCAGAAGAATTACCCCAAAAAATAATACCGTACGACATAAGCGTATGAAAATATGCGAAGTAGACTACTTTTCGTGTTGAAGTGTCACTTATTTCAGATACTGTTCTAATGGTAAATAAAGCAGCATTTAGTTTCTGAACAAGATCCTGAACATGGGCTTTCCACAACAGCTTACTATCTATCCGAACGCCTAGGAACTTGAACTGTTTCGTGTCATTTATAATATGCCCATTCTGTCTGATCAAAATATCGGTTCTTGTTGAATTGTGAGTTAGAAACTGTAAAAACTGAGTCTTACTGTGATTTAGCATCAAATTATTTTCCACAAGCCACGAACTTATTTCATGAACTACGTTATTTGATACTGTTTCAATATTACACACAAGATCCTTCACTATCAAGCTGGTGTCATCAGCAAACAGAAATATTTTTGAATCACCTGTAATACTAGAAGGCATATCATTTATATAAATAAGAAATAGCAGTGGTCCCAGCACCGGCCCCTGGGGAACGCCCCACTCAACAGTGCCCCATTGGGACTGAACATCACTACCACTCTCAATATTGCGGAGAATTACCTTCTGCTTTCTGTTCTTAAAGTAAGAGGCGAACCAATTGTAAGCTACTCCCCTTACTCCATAATGGTCCAACTTCTGCAGTAATATTTTGTGGTCAACACAGTCAAAAGCCTTCGTTAAATCAAAGAAAACACCTAGCGTTCGCAACCTTTTATTTATTCCGTCCAAAACCTCACAGAGAAAAGAGAATATAGCATTTTCAGTTGTTAAACCATTTCTAAAACCAAACTGAACATTTGACAGCAAATTATGTGATTTTAAATGTTCCAGTAACCTTGTATATACAACCTTCTCGATAACTTTAGCAAACACCGATGGCATAGAAATAGGTCTATAATTGTCAACATTATCCCTGTCTTCCTTTTTATAAAGTGGCTTCACTACCGAGTACTTTAATCGGTCAGGAAACCGACCACTCCTAAAGGAAAAGTTACAGATATGGCTAAGTACTGGACTAACATACATAGAACAATACTTCAGTATTCTGCTAGATACTCCGTCATATCCATGAGAGTTCTTGGTCTTTAGCGATTTAATTATTAACTCAATCTCCCTCTTGTCAGTATCATGGAGGAGCATTTCAGGTATCAATCTCGGAACAATTTTTTCTAAGAGCGCTATATAATTCCCTTTTAGGACTAGGTTTCTATTTAGTTCACCTGCTATATTCAGAAAGTGATTATTAAATACTGTACATATATGTGACTTAGCAGTAACACGGACATTCCCACTACGCACTGATTCTATATCTTCGACTTGTCTCTGCAGACCAGCCACTTCCTTTACGACTGACCATATGGTTTTAATTTTATCCTGAGACTTAGCTATTCTATCTGCATACCACATACTTTTTGCCTTCCTAATAACATTTTTAAGCACCTTACAATACTGTTTGTAATGGGCTGCTGCATTTAGATTTTGACTGTTTCTACCGTTTTGATATAATTGCCACTTTGTTCTACAAGATATTCTTATCCCTCTAGTCAGCCACCCAGGCTGCCTGTTTGTGCCAGTACCCTGTTTTGAACGTTCTAACGGAAAGCAACTTTCAAAGAGCACGAGAAAAGTCGTGAGAAAAGCATTACATTTATCGTCTACTGTATCAGCGCTATAAACATCTTGCCACTCTTGTTCCTTGATAAGGTTTACAAAGGTCTCTACAGCAACTGGATCAGCTTTCCTAAACAGCTGATGACTATATTTAACACGTGTTGCAGCACAAAAATCTTTTAGAGTTAAAATTTGTGCATCATGATCTGAAAGGCCATTCACCTTTTTGCTAACAGAATGCCCTTCTAGTAATGAGGAATGAACAAAAATGTTGTCTATGGTTGTTCTACTGTTCCCTTGCACTCCCGTTGGAAAGAATACGGTTTGCATAAGATTATATGAATTAAGGAGGTCTACCAGCATCCTCTTCCTTGCACAATCACTTATACAATTAATATTGAAGTCATTACATATAACTAACTTTTTGTATTTCCTATAAAGTGAACCAAGAACCTCCTCTAGCTTTAGCAAAAATGTTGTGAAATCGGAGTCTGGGGATCTATAAATAACAACAGTTAGAAGTTTAGCTCAGTTAAATTTAACCACACCTACACAACATTCAAACACCTTTTCAGTGCAGTACTTTGAAACATCAATTGACTCATATGGGATGCCGTTTTTCACATACATGGCTACTTACCCACACCAAAGAGCTCCTCGAAAAGCTGCCAGCCAACCTGTATCCTGGTAAAGGTTCAAATGGTTCAAATGGCTCTGAGCACTATGGGACTTAACTTCTGAGGTCATTAGTCCCCTAGAACTTAGAACTACTTAAACCGAACTAACCTAAGGACATCAAACACATCCATGCCCGAGGCAGGATTCGAACCTGCGACCGTAGCGGTCACGCGGCACCAGACTGAAGCGTCTAGAACCGCACGGCCACACCGGCCGGCTCCTGGTAAAGGAAGCCTCTGAATTATCTCTTTATTTAAGAAGTGTTCAGATATACCAATAATTTCAGAGTCAACATCTATAAGCAGTTCACTAACTTTATCTCTAATACCTTGTATATTTTGATGAAATATACTAATGCCCTTATTACTCGGATACCTAAGCTTTGTCAAAAGTGGTTCCTTTGTTAGAGAGACTTCCCTTAAGCAGTAATACCTATCAGCTGACTTCAATCTAAAAAAAGGTGCAGCTCTAACACCCACTACTGTAGGAATTTTCCCATGAGTGATCCCATCTACCCCACTTATGCTGTCACCTATAAGCTTTGCCAACCTCCCCTTCCCATACCTGTTGAGGTGCAGGCCATGTCTAGTGAAACCCGTCCTGCTGATAGACTCCACCGACACCACTGAAATGTGATCCATGCTTTCTGTTGTCAGCGCACCCCCAAGTCTCATGTTATTACGCCTGACGGCTGTATTAAGATGAGGCCGATCGTGACGCTGAAACAGTTCCACACTATGCGGCCATAAAATGAAAGTGTCGTCCACATGTCTGTACATCGCCTCTGGTTTCAGGCGTGCTGTTTCTAGAGCATTTCCTCGAAGTGTTCCATGTACAGGTCAGCAATGCCTGACGCTACAGGGGATGTCATGGCGACTCCATTTATCTGTTCACAGAATTTTCCATCAAACTGGAAGTAGGTGGCAGTGAGGAGGTGTTGAAATAGTTTAATTGTATCGCTGTCAAAGCGACTCTCTGGCACTTCCAATCAGCCGGCCGGTGTGGCCGAGCGGTTCTAGGCGCTTCAGTCTTGAACCGCTCAACCGCTACGGTCGCAGGTTCGAATCCTGCCTCGAGCATGGATGTGTGTGGTGTCCTTAGGTTAGTTATGTTTAAATAGTTCTAAGTTCTAGGAGACTGATGACCTCAGATGTTAAGTCCCATAGTGCTCAGAGCCATTAGAACCATTTGAGCACTTCCAATCAAATCTTCTAGCGGCACCCATGACGAGAGATGTGGTGCCAAAGCTGACTATATCATCCTTGTCCAGAAGTATCTCGTAAAGCACTTTCACAAATTCTTTCGAATTATTGACCAGGTGTGGATAGTGACGCACGAGAAGTTTTAGTAGTGTTCCAGGTGTTTGCCTATGTTCGAGAAAGTGTGGTGTTCACTATCGGATGTAGTGGAACTCACTCTTTGTGCTTTTGCTGGAAGTCATCAAGCCGTGGTTGGTACCTTTGATCTGAGGTACAGCATTCTGATCATGTCCTTTTCCAGTCTTGTGCTGATAAGGTATGAGATGGTCATCTATGTCACATGTTGTGTAGGATCCTTCTTCATTTGTTTTTTTGCCGGATGCTGTAGTAGCATAAAAAAGTGCTCGGACGACTGCGTCATTGTCCTCACGAAGGTGACGTATAGCCCTGCATTCTACCGCTGGGACGTTACTGTTTGGCATTTTGGTTTTGTCAAGGAGCCTGCAGGTCTCTCTTCTCATCTCTTTGCCAGTATTAAAGGGGAGCAAACAGATGGCTTTCTCGACGCTGCGCCTCCCAAGTGGTGGGACGGAGGAGGGGTCCGGCCGTTGAGTCGTGGCGGTGCCTACTGTTCCTTCCGCTGCCTCCGCCGTTTTAACATCAAAGCGTTCTTGGTCTAAAAAAATGGTTCAAATGGCTCCGAGCACTATGGGACTTAACATTTGAGGTCATCAGTCCCCTAGAACTTAGAACTACTTAAACCGAACTAACCTAAGGACATCACACACATCCATGCCCGAGGCAGGATTCGAACCTGCGACCGTAGCGGTCACGCGGCACCAGACTGAAGCGCCTAGAACCGCACGGCCATACCGGCCGGCATTCCTGGTCTATTTTTGCTAAAGCCACACTCCATGCTGAACTCGGTTGCCCCTTGTGACAACATTGTCATGTAATCTTATTTCCACTGCCTCTTTGATGACCGAATGTCAGAACCCGTTGGTGCGGCACAGCACCTTGATTGTCCAAAACAAACATGTATCCTTCGTTGATGCTGTGCTCTGCCACTGCAGACTTGGTGTTGCAGAGGCGAACGCTCCTTACCTGATCTGAACAGCACGGCGAGATGCATCTTTGTCTCTCGCCAATGTACTGCATGCCAAACTTGCCGTCATCGAGCAGGCGATCCGTGGACTCCCCTCTAATACTGCCAAAGAGATAAAAAGGGAGACCATTTGGGTCCTTGATAAAGCCAAAATACTGAACAATAACGTCTCACTGGCCAAATGCAGAACAACAATTGTCCTACATGAGCACAATGACACAGTCGTCCTAGCAGCTGACAAACGCAATTCGACGGTGCTGTTACGGTCAGATGACTATTGGCAGAAGATTGAGATGCTATTACAGGATCTGGCACACAAACAAGTATACAAAAATCCTACACTACATTTGACAAGGCAGACCGTCTCAAGAACTCAGGACTGGACAAGGATATGATAAGACAGCTGTACCCCAGAGCACTGGTACCATAACAGTTTTACAGCTTTGCGAAAATACACAAAGAAGAGCTCCACTGCGCCCGATAATGAACACAATAATTTCTCCAACGCGTGGTATAGCCAAACACCTGACACGGCTATTAAAACTTGTCATGGACAGTTGTCCACGCCATCTCAAGAACTAGACAGAATTTGTGGAAGTGCTTCAAGAGACAAGTTTGTACAGACCTGATCTCCTAGTCAGCTTCGAAGACACGTTTCTCATCACATGGGTACCGGTAGAAGATTTGATGGTATTACTAGAAAATCACTTCTACAGTGACATGGTATAATTGTTTCGACACGCACTCACCACCATCTGCTTCCACTGTGGTGGGAGGTTCTACGAACAGGTAGACGGAGTCCCCCTTGCAATCCCCTCTATCCTCAGGCAGCGCTAATTTGTGCATGCAACACTTCGAGAAAAAACAGCCCTCGCGACCGCGTACCTGTTCTGCAGCTATGTAGACGGCACATTCATAGTTTTGCCGCAAAACCTAGACGAGTTTCCGTGCAACCTTAACAGCATAAGATAACGTCAGGTTCAACATGGAGACATAAGAACATCGATGCCGATCATTCCGAGAAATGGTGATAGACGAGAATTCTGACGACACGAAGGAACAACTCGTCTAAAAAAAGAAGTCACACACAGACCTGTACTTAAACGCCAACAGCTGCCACCATCCAGTGCAACGTAAATCTGTGCTCACCATCCTGGCACACAGAGCACGAGCTATATGCAGCAAGCAAAGTCTGCCTACCGAGTTGCAGCTTCTGAGCGAAATCTTTCGCAAGAACGGGTACTCGGAGTGAAAAATAAGACATGCTCTCCAGCCGAGCAAGAAGAAGAAAGAAAAGAATTCAGAAGAAGAAACCAAGCTCCTGGCTTTCCTTCCATTCGCAGGACCGTCCACAGCCAAGACTGCCAGCGCATCTAGCGCCTGCAGCATCAGCTGCAAGCGTGACATGCACAAGTCTGCAGTGGCAGAGCACAGCATCAACCAAGGACATACGTTTGTTTTTGAACACATAAAGTGCTGTGCCGCCTCAACGGGTTCTGATTCCGTAGACAAAGAGGCAGTGCAAATAACCCGTCGACAGAGGAGTCTGCGGCTAGCTACTATAAAGGAACGAACTGGATGTGAACCCGACTCTTCGCCTGTAGCTGACGAGTAAGAAACACGTCGAAATATTGAGACAATACGACGCCACGACTCGGTTGAAAACCCGGGAAAATTTCATCAACTCTGAACGTTTTCAGCCCGTGTATCGCTTGTGAACACTATAGCGGCGTTTTGGTTTTTTCAACGTACGTATCAAGACTACAATATCGAATAACGAAACAACAGTGCTATTTCCTTTATATGACATTGTGTGAAAGCAGCAGGTTGACACAAATCGTCGTATCTTTCCTCGCATCGACATTAATAAACTATTATGATGAAGTTAATAAAATTAGTACACTGTACGAACATAATGCAACGCACTTCATAAACTCTGTGAAATATGTATCTGAATATTATGCACAGACGATTAACTGCGTGTCATTTAAAATTCACTGTGCGACGTACAACATTCCGTGTGAACCCGACCTCTGTCGCAAAAAATTCAGAGATTTTACAATAATTTCTGAGTATTTTGGTAGAAGGTTTTATAAACCCTCGTCGCCAGGTTTGTAAAGGCCTCGTCGCTACTACTGCGGAGGCCGAGTTGCCACTGCTGTTACGGTAGGTTGAGTTTGTGAGTTCGTGAAACGGTTTCTGGTGCAGTACACCGCTAAGACAGTTTCTAATAAAAAAGCCGCCTCAGTTGCGAAATGTTACTGGTCTTTACCCAGGTTTCAGCTAGAGTAATCTATCCTTCTTCAGGAGCATAAAATAAACTAATACATGCCAGAATAAGGTACGGTCAAACATAAAAAGCTAAAGTACCGTGGGGTACCATGGCAAGCTACGTTACTTAGCGGCCCCAACGTAGCGTCCGCGGCTAACCGACCGCTTTCCATGAAGTGGGGGCCTGAGCTGTTCCTCAGCAAAGAAACGTAGCTTGACATGGTACCACGGTGCTTTAGCTTTTTATGTTTGACCGTGCCTTATTCTGGCATTCATTAGTTTATTTTATGCTCCGGAAGAAGGATAGATTACTCTAGCTGAAACCTGGGTAAAGACCAGTAACATTTTGCAACTGAGGCGGATTTTTGACATATCAATTTATCACAGTTGCTGACAGGGCTGTAACACGTTAAAAATTCAAAGACAATTTCTCCCTGCCACTATTAACAGCTATGCCCCAGGGTCACGTAACAGGATGGGAGAACGAAGGTTCTACAACACTCTAACAAATTAGTAACGAAGTCACACAACTGAGTTGAAAAAGGCTTACTTATCTTTGTGACTCGTCGAATAATAAAGTCTCCAACACTGTATTTAATATAACACAAAAAGACCCTCAATGGCTAAGTGCAAATAATCGTAGGTAAACTTCACTGTAGATAGCAAATGTAATTTATAATGACTGTTCCCTTCTAAGAGTTCACAAAACGACGTTCCCTATCTAAGTCAGCCCTGGACGATGATCTATAACCAAGTGGGCGAGAGCTGCTCTTCCATCTTCCGAGTAGGCTTCTGTCTGTTGTCGTCTCGTAATTGGCGGATTTTACTCGACCGGCAATTGGCCGAGGCGAAGTCGATATCTTCATCCTCAGCGCCGCCCGTGGCGCTGTTGGAACTCGCACTAGTGGCGAGTCTCTATGGCACTGACATCATCTCGCATCTTTGCGCCTGTGATGCTTTTGCCCTGGCTGTGTCTTGTTCGGACGACACACAAGAAGGAACCTATAGTTTCCGAAGGTTCGTTACAGAATAATAATGTAATTATGAGTTATTCGATTTGATGCCTATGGTACTTTTGTTTATGTGAAAAGAGCCACAATAGCATGTAATATGCATGCATCATGGCATGCAAGTATCCACTTTCTCGTAGGAGTCAATGTGCAGATGCAAAACTCCTGTGGTGAGATTGCCGTCGCTGCAGTAACAGCTCAGCAAAACGTTGTTCTGCCGCTCTTCCATTGCTTTCAGTGATCCTATATATGAGGTGCACATTGGTAAGCCTATCCATACTGCTGTGTATCGCTGTCACTGTAGTTAACTGCTGAACCGAGGTCTTTCCACCGATTTCTGCCAGATCATCGAATTTTAAGCTGTGTCGGGTGTGGCCTGTGCTTGGATGGTTAGACGTCCGGGTATGCAACGAGCTGCTGACCATTTTCATGGTGCCTTTGCGGCAGAGAGGACAGGAAGGGTGGTGGCGTAAAGTTCCTGATCAAAAGGTTTGCGCTAATGTCCTGGATTAAATTCAAAACCTTTCCGCAGTGTCTCATGAAGAGAGGGAATGTGACAGTGTCGATGGTGATCATCTGTCAGATGGGGACATTAAGCTCGGTGGCCCCCTTGGTGCTCTTGGATGGGGACATTAGCCTCGGCAGTCCCCTTGGTGCTCTCGGATGGGGACATTAACCTCGGCGGCCCCCTCGGTGCTCTCGGATGGGGACATTAACCTCGGCGGCCCCCTTAGTTCTCTCGGATGGGCACATTAACCTCGGCGGCCCCCTCGGTGCTCTCAGATGGGGACGTTAACCTCGGCAGCCTCCTTGGTGCTCTTGGATGGGGACATTAGCCTCGGCGGCCCCCTTAGTGCTCTCGGATGGGGACATTAACCTCGGCGGCCCCCTCGGTGCTCTCGGATGGGGACGTTAACCTCGGCGGCCTCCTTGGTTCGATCAGATGGGGACGTTAAGCTCAGCGGCCCCCTTGGTGCTCTCGGATGGGGATGTTAAGCTCGATGACCCCCCTTGGTGCTCTTCTCTCACCAACTTCAACACAAACATTACATTACACTACACACATACTCGTTACAGTTACAGACCGACTTGCGCACACAGCTTTCATACTTCGCGAAGGATAGGGAAGACTTTTCTAATTAGGTTGCTGAACCTGCCCTTCGGGGTCTCCTAGCCTTTCGTGCCATACGATTTTACTTTTCTTACTGTTCACATGAAAAGGATACTGCCAAATAAACAAACCAGAGAGAACCAAGCCGTGCTGAATACAAGCACGACGGCGAAGGGTAAAGTGGGAATTACTGTCTTCACTAACAAGTACTGTGAGTGAATGGCGCAAGTTCGTTTCCAAACAAGGCTCACACTGCACATACTGTCGGCATTTGCGTTGTTGTCTAGGTCTTTTCAGTGCAATATATATGCAAAGTTTAATAATGGTAAAAACTCAAACAAAGTCCAAATAAGTAACAATGCACCGCAGACCACAGATCTTCATACCAGAAGGTACAGAAAATATTCTTGAACAACCTCCGAAATTTTGTCTGTGGAGTTCGTTACATCTTGTATATATCGCAGTTAGTCAAAATTATGGATGAGATAACAGACGACTAAAGTTGTCTAACAGCCGCAAAATTTGATAATTTGTTGCATTTAGTGATAGAAACAACTCGGCAGAGGCTGGAAACGGTGTTTTAATACAGATGGTGTTTCCAGTTTGTGTCTGGCGGTCTCAGCTTAGATTTTCCACCACACGAGCCCACTTCATGTAAATTCTCGGATTGTTGTTTAAATAAGACTATGACTGACCCATTCTACTATCCTTTCATATCTGAGTTTGTGTCCTACTTCTAGCGGCTTTCACCTCCCTCAAAAAAGCAATGCTACTGACTTACAAAATCAATGTGACATTCGTGATTGAAATGCAAAAATGTGATAATTTCATGCTATGCTTTCAATTCGTGCGTAATGCACTAGCAATCGGTTTTCAGTAACTGCAATATCTGATTCTGTCGATCCTACAGAAATAATTCTCTTTTCTTTTCTATTTGAATTTATTTTATTTCCTTTGAACAAAATAAGATAACACTAACGAATAAATTTGCACGCTGATTGTCCTGCTAAAGATAGGTCGACATAAAGAAAATTTGTCTTATTTTGCCATCAATGCATCGCCTTTCGACGTTCTCACCGGAACATTTGTTACTTAATCAAATTTGTCTTCACTGTACCCGCTAACAGACACTTTCGCCCTATTCGTAGAGTGTGCACGTCGTCTCCCATAGTAGTCACGAAAGTTATTTCTTCATGAATGTCTGGAAATATCAAGCCACAGCTGTGGGGGACCACCTGGTGGCCATTTTGTGAGATAGGTGATCAAAGACAACTGGACTCGTCGTTGGAGGTAGAAAGCGGTTAAGACAGTCAAAGTATAGTTGAGTGAAGCAAGTTTGAATTCCTTTCAGCTGTCGTAACGTACATATGGATATGATTCTTTTTTAGCGAAGACCGTTCCAGGTGGCGCAGCGGTAAACTCCTTGTCCGTAAACAAAGTTCTCTTTCAGCACGAAATAAATTGAAACGAGGTGCCCCTAAATTGTTTGGCTCTTGGTTGTCCAGGTGAGCGCCCACATACGGTCACTCAACCTTCCACTCAAGTTAAAAATTTATGCTTCCTAAAACTGTAATTATTAAAACATAATAAGTGGGTAATCAATACCTTTAGGTGACACACGAGAATTGGGTTCACATTCCGTTCAATCAACAGAATTCGCAATGAATATCGGCAATCTGTTACACAGAGTGGGACCGTGAGTATCGTAAGTCCATCATGAGATTGCGTGAGAGTGAGGGTACCTTTCAGATTTAATTGCAGTCTTTTTTTCAGCTTTCATCCCTGTAAACTAAGCTGAAGACTGTGGCCAAAACTCCAATAAAGTTCAAGCTTCCGATTGTTCACTCTAAATTATTAAATTTATGTGCTACCACATGAAAACTGTGCTAAGTCGAACGCGATATGCCACACGAATAATTATGTGCCAATGCACGCTGATTTTTATTAAGTCTGAAACTTGCTGTTCTGCACCGAACTGTCTAAAGTTAAATGCTGCAGCATTCTGGCCGCCCAGAATCTATCTCTATTTGCACTAAACTTACCGACTCAAAATACAGATGAATCCGACTCAGAAAATCATTGGCTCATACACTACTTCTCACTCTGCCCTACTCTGCCTCCAAATCACATACCTTTATTGGCCAAATACAGGAAGATTATGATAAAAACTACATATTATAACCTACATTAATACTAATGGCACCACACCGTGCCACTTTCAAAGCCGCATCCATCGACACCAGACACGGTGGTGTTTGCGTTTATTGCTTGACTGCAGCAGTCATTTATTAAATTTCAGTTATCGTAAGTTACTACACTTTGATTAATTTAAAATGAATCATTAAAACTAAGAATCCATAGGATTTTTTCTGATCTAACTCCTTGTGATGACGACATGACCTAACTTTACCATTTCTTGCTGAATATGAAAATTAGTGATATCTAAGATTTAAAAGCTAATTAATTCTAGCAAATAAGCTTTGCCCAGTTTCTTGATTGAGACACAATGTTTAATATTATTATTTTCTATGGTATGTTATAGTTTACTGTTGTGATAAGTTTTTATTTTACTCTGAAATCAATTACTTAACTATTATTACAATTATATGAAATAAACCCTTGAATTTTGAATATTAATCATACTTTTCCTATAGCATTTGCCACCTCGTGAAGCAGATCGTCGAATAGCACTTTCATTACAGCTGTGACTGTTCCTATTGGAGTTATCAATTTTCAAAGTAAATGTTGAAACAAGCTCTTTAATTTTTTCATGACTAGGTCATTTATCGTCGAATGAAAGGCGCTACTTTTTTAAACAGTCTGTATATTTTTTCTGAGTGGAAATGTTTTTAGACTAACAAATACTGTCTGTATTGGTGGAGGTATCGCAACTTTATACTGATAGATTATTGAAATGGCGGCAGTCTCTGGGAGCACCGAACTACAGCTATTAGGTACCGTCTTGGATGTGAAATTTCTGGGAATTGCTCTTGACGAGCTGGCCCGGCGCACACTGTTGTCAGTGTTGGCTCGCCCACTCAGGGTCTCTGGCCAGGGACATTGACGTTTGCTGTCACCTCGCTGTGTTAGTCGGCCACGCCCACCTTCGTTCAGGGTTCGCCTATCCTAAGTCAGGACACACGCCATCGTGCCAAGTCTCAACCTCACTTGCCTTTGGGAGTGCAGCGGATTAGATATCCGTCTGGCCATACAGATTTAGGTCTTCTGTGGTTTCCCTAAATCTATTAACGCAGATACCGAGATCGTTCCTTTGAAAAACACATGGCCGATGTCCGTCTTTGTCTTTTCTGTCCCTAATTACACTGTCATCGACGTGCTTTTTTTTACAATATACCACTACAGTTGTAGCAAAGCAGTCTGCTATGTTGCACTGTCAAGAAATAAATGTGGTATTTCTTGCGAGTACAGATCCGGATGTCTTAGATGAACCAATGCTTTCCACGGAGAATGATTTATCTGGAAGTTTCTGATGGTATCTACCAAATGCTTCTGATTGCGCTGACGTGGAGTATGACTTAAATTGTATCGAAACAGAAACAAAAAGATCGGAACACGCAACGAGTAAATACATCATTTTCAGTAGCAATATATTTACTATGAATACGCTTCTAAAGGAAATTAAGTAGGGAGAATGTTATACTTTCGAACACTTTTCAAACTTTCGCCAATACCCGGCCCTGTAATAGAAATTTAATATATTTTTATTCCATTTTTAAATGATAACATTCGCTTTATGTATGGTGCCGCATTTTTCTGAAATTACAAAAGTTACTCCGAAAAATTAAGGTTTTTTTTCAAACCTGAAAACATGTTCCGTGGCTCGGAGTCTAATACTACAGTTATCTCGACGTTCTGTGATCAATCTCATGGAGAAAGCTTTTGACGACGCAGCCTTATCCGTGCTAGGGAAAGGTTTAAATTTTGCACCGACTCCCAAGCTTTAGCTGGTGGTTGATTTTATTAGTTCTGTTGAACATGCTGTATTTAAGCTACCTCCTAATGTTGTACAGGAGGCTAAGAGGGAGGCATGTTGCGTGTTTACTGGGGCACGTTCGCCCGAGAGTAAATAACTGCAACTGAGAGGGATGCCTTACGTTCACTTATAGTTGATCGGATATTATTATTTTACCTGTGGACAAGAGCAATGCTACAGTCGTTTTCGACAAGCCGGATTACATTGAAAAGATGCAGTGTTTACTATCTGATTGGGCGTATCGCAGGATCCGTGCTGACCCCACAAAAAGTGTTGAAAGAAAGACTGACAACCTTCTGAAGAAAACTTCCTTGTCGCGGAAGACTATCGAGAGTCTTAATACTTATTGTGCCGTTCCTCATAGGTTATATGGCCCACCGAAGGTCCACAAGGGTGGGGTTCCTCTTCGGTTGATTTTGTGTACCACTGGTGTTCCAGCGTATCGTGTAGCAAAACAGCTTGCTACTCTGTTGAACAGAGCTCACTAGTTGGTCGGTGTGAACATCACATTAAGAACTAGGCTGCTTTATTACGTCGATGACAGGGAATGCGTTTGAATGACGCCCATATTTTAGTAAGTTTTGATGTCGTCTCTCTCTTCACTCGCGTTCCTCTGTCTGATACGTTACAGTTAATTGAAGCTGAACTTGGTGTTGTATTACCGAACATATTTCGACATGTGTTGACTTCCATTTATTTGTTATTCGATGACCAGTACTACGAGCAGACAGATGAAGCTGCAATGGAAACCCGGTATCACCTATTGTTGGCAGTTTGTTTACGTAAGTCTTCGAGGCTCGTGCCTTGGAGGCGGTGGCTTTGAAACCTGTGAGATTTTTCAAATATGTAGATGAGACTTTTGTTGTTTGACCTCATGGCAATGAGAATTTGGACGAATTAATAGAACATCTGAATTCAATCCAGCCGAATATTTTTTCACGATCGATGTGGGAATGGATGGCTGCCTTCCCTTCCATGATGTGTTGGTCAGGCGGAAGGTTGATGGTACGTTGGGGCGTGCCGTTTATTGGAAGCGGTACTCACAATGACTTGTATCAACGGGGTGATAGTTGTCAGCATCCAGCTCAGCGTGATAGAGCACTTCGTACCTTGGTTCACTGGGCCCACGTCATCTCGGACCGAGTACTTGTCAGTTGAGTTAGCCATCTCGAGGTTACCTTTCGGCAAAAAAGTTATAGATGTACGTGGCGTTATCGATCAACCGTGCACCGGGTGAATGATGATAATACAGTGGTGGCACCAAAAAAAAAAAAAAAAAAAAATGGTTCAAATGGCTCTGAGCACTATGGGACTTAACATTTATGGTCATCAGCCCCCTAGAACTTAGATCTACTTAAACCTAACTAACCTAAGGACATCACACAACACCCAGTCATCACGAGGCAGAGAAAATCCCTACCCCGCCGGGAATAGAACCCGGGAACCCGGGCGTGGGAAGCGAGAACGCTACCGCACGACCACGAGCTGCAGACGGTGGCACCAACGTCTACGCCCTTTTTTCCTTACACAGGGAGTTTTTCCAACAGAATTGGTCATATTTTTAATAAATATTATGTGAAATACGTTTTTCGACCATCATCTAAGAGTAGGGTCCTTTTAGGTTCCGTACTTGTCAGTTGAGTTAGCCATCTCGAGGTTACCTTTCGGCAAAAAAGTTATTGATGTACGTGGCGTTATCGATCAACCGTGCACCGGGTGAATGATGATAATAGAGTGGTGGCACCAAAAAAAAAAAATGGTTCAAGTGGCTCTCGGTTTGCATAAGGGGGGTGTCTACCGGATTCCATGCAATTCTGACATGTGATATATTGGTCAGACTATCAGGACTGTGGAGGATTAATGTACTGTGCATAAACGTCACACTCGTTTCCAACAGCCGAGCAGATCTGCTATGTATAACAACACGGAGACTCCGGTATGCAGTTCCAGCTATTGAGATAGTATTGTTAAGGAAGCAGTTGAAATTAAATTAGCAAGTAACCTTACAGATGGAGATGGAAGTTTTTGTGTACACTGTGCGTGGAATCCAGCTCTCCCCCTTGTGAAAAATAGACGGGTAGATTTAATGCTCCTTCACCCGTTGATTATTAATTTTCACCCTTGATAACATCTGACTTAATCGGGCAGGTAGGTTAGAAAATTTGAAAAGGGAAATGGATAGGTTAAAGTTAGATATAGTGGGAATTAGTGAAGTTCGGTGGCAGGAGGAACAAGACTTTTGGTCAGGTGATTACAGGGTTATAAATACAAAATCAAATAGGGGTAATGCAGGAGTAGGTTTAACAATGAATAAAAAAAATAGGAGCGCGGGTTAGCTACTACAAACAGCATAGTGAACGCATTATTGTGGCCAAGATAGACACAAAGCCCATGCCTACTACAGTAGTACAAGTTTATATGCCAACTAGCTCTGCAGATGATGAAGAAATAGATGAAATGTATGACGAGATAAAAAAAATTATTCAGGTAGTGAAGGGAGATGAAAATTTAATAGCCATGGGTGACTGGAATTCGTCAGTAGGAAAAGGGAGAGAAGGAAACATAGTAGGTGAATATGGATTGGGGGGAAGAAATGAAAGAGGAAGCCGCCTTGTAGAATTTTGCACAGAGCATAACTTAATCATAGCTAACACTTGGTTCAAGAATCATGAAAGGAGGCTGTATACATGGAAGAAGCCTGGAGATACTGACAGATTTCAGATAGATTATATAATGGTAAGACAGAGATTTAGGAACCAGGTTTTAAATTGTAAGACATTTCCTGGGGCAGATGTGGATTCTGACCACAATCTATTGGTTATGAACTGCAGATTGAAACTGAAGAAACTGCAAAAAGGTGGGAATTTAAGGAGATGGGACCTGGATAAACTGAAAGAATCAGAGGTTGTAGAGAGTTTCAGGGAGAGCATAAGGGAACAATTGACAGGAATAGGGGAAAGAAATACAGTAGAAGAAGAATGGGTAGCTCTGAGGGATGAAGTGGTGAAGGCAGCAGACGATCAAGTAGGTAAAAAGACGAGGGCTAATAGAAATCCTTGGGTAACAGAAGAAATATTGAATTTAATTGATGAAAGGAGAAAATATAAAAATGCAGTAAATAAAGCAGGCAAAAAGGAATACAAACGTCTCAAAAATGAAATCGACAGGAAGTGCAAAATGGCTAAGCAGGGATGGCTAGAGGACAAATGTAAGGATGTAGAGGCTTGTCTCACTAGGGGTAAGATAGATACTGCCTACAGGAAAATTAAAGAGACCTTTGGAGAGAAGAGAACCACTTGTATGAATATCAAGAGCTCAGATGGCAACCCAGTTCTAAGCAAAGAAGAGAAGGCAGGAAGGTGGAAGGAGTATATAGAGGGTTTATACAAGGGTGATGTACTTGAGGACAATATTATGGAAGTGGAAGAGGATGTAGATAAAGACGAAATGGGAGATAAGATACTGCGTGAAGAGTTTGACAGAGCACTGAAAGACCTGAGTCGAAACAAGGCCCCGGGAGTAGACAACATTCCATTAGAACTACTGATGGCCTCGGGAGAGCCAGTCATGACAAAACTCTACCATCTGGTGAGCACGATGTATGAGACAGGCGAAATACCCTCAGACTTCAAGAAGAATATAATAATTCCAATCCCAAAGAAAGCAGGTGTTGACAGATGTGAAAATTACCGAACTATCAGTTTAATAAGTCACAGCTGCAAAATACTAACGCGAATTCTTTACAGACGAATGGAAAAACTGGTAGAAGCCGACCTCGGGGAAGATCAGTTTGGATTCCGTAGTAATGTTGGAACACGTGAGGCAATACTGACCTTACGACTTATCTTGGAAGAAAGCTTAAGAAAAGGCAAACCTACGTTTCTAGCATTTGTAGACTTAGAGAAAGCTTTTGACAATGTTGACTGGAATACTCTCTTTCAAATTCTGAAGGTGGCAGGGGTAAAATACAGGGAGCGAAAGGCTATTTACAATTTGTACAGAAACCAGATGGCAGTTATAAGAGTCGAGGGGCATGAAAGGGAAGCAGTGGTTGGGAAAGGAGTGAGACAGGGTTGTAGCCTCTCCCCGATGTTATTCAATCTGTATATTGACCAAGCAGTAAAGGAAACAAAAGAAAAATTCGGAGTAGGTATTAAAATCCATGGAGAAGAAGTAAAAACTTTGAGGTTCGCCGATGACATTGTAATTCTGTCAGAGACAGCAAAGGACTTGGAAGAGCAGTTGAACGGAATGGACAGTGTCTTGAAAGGAGGATATAAGATGAACATCAACAAAAGCAAAACAAGGATAATGGAATGTAATCTAATTAAGTCGGGTGATGCTGAGGGAATTAGATTAGGAAATGAGACACTTAAAGTAGTAAAGGAGTTTTGCTATTTAGGGAGTAAAATAACCGATGATGGTCGAAGTAGAGAGGATATAAAATGTAGACTGGCAATGGCAAGGAAAGCGTTTCTCAAGAAGAGAAATTTGTTAACATCGAGTATAGATTTAGGTGTCAGGAAGTCGTTTCTGAAAGTATTTGTATGGAGTGTAGCCATGTATGGAAGTGAGACATGGACGATAACTAGTTTGGATAAGAAGAGAATAGAAGCTTTCGAAATGTGGTGCTACAGAAGAATGCTGAAGATAAGGTGGGTAAATCACATAACTAATGAGGAGGTATTGAATAGGATTGGGGAGAAGAGAAGTTTGTGGCACAACTTGACTAGAAGAAGGGATCGGTTGGTAGGACATGTTTTGAGGCATCAAGGGATCACAAATTTAGCACTGGAGGGCAGCGTGGAGGGTAAAAATCGTAGAGGGAGACCAAGAGATGAATACACTAAGCAGATTCAGAAGGATGTAGGTTGCAGTAGGTACTGGGATATGAAGAAGCTTGCACAGGATAGAGTAGCATGGAGAGCTGCATCAAACCAGTCTCAGGACTGAAGACCACAACAACAACAACAACAACAACATCTGACGTCGGTCAGCTTTGGTCGTGTGATAGCGCTAGTGTGTACAGTGTACGTGTGTGTGTGTGTGTGTGTGTGTGTGTGTGTGTGTGTGTGTGTGTGCAGAGTACGCAGTTTTTCCTAGAAAATGACAGGGTGTGCACCTGTCGAAAAATCAGCGTTTGTCGACGACGTCACCTGGTTGCATTTTCGTATTTTTTTTTTTTCGTAACAATGTTTCATGAAAAGTACGCCGTCTTTCCTCCAGGAGTTCCGTTTTAAATTACGGAGTATTTCCGTAATACTATCGAATCTACCAGTAACAAATCTAGCAGCACGCCTCTGAATTGCTTCGATGTCCTTCTCTAATCCGATCTGATGGGGCTTCCAAACACTCGAGCGGTACTTGAGAATGGGTTGCACAAGCTTTCTATACGCGTTCTCCTTTATAGGTGAGGTGCACAATCCCGTAATTCTCCCAAAAAACTGAAATTGAGCATTCGCCTTCACTGCTACCGACTTTTATGTGCTCATTCCGCTTTATATCGCTTTGAAACGTTACGCCTAGATATTTAACCGACATGACCGTGACAAACAGACATCACTAATGCTGTGGTTGAACATTACAGGATTGTTTTTCGCACTCATCTGTATTACCTAACATTTTTTTACATTCAGAGCAAATACAAATTCTAATCCATCCCGTATCCTCCTACAGTCACCCATCGACAACACTTTCCCGTACACTACAGCGTCATCAGCAAACATTCGTAGATTGCTGCTCATCCTATCTGTCAGATTGTTTATGTACATAGGGAACAAGAACGGTGGCATCACACTTCCGTCGGGTATTCCTACGATAAATTTACTGTCGGCTCTTGAAGACAACATTCGTAATGACTTCATTACGAGGAGAAACAGTACGGTGGATAACAGTGAAATATAATGATAAATAATTTCTCTGATTACAGATTGCGCGTCCACTCAACATCGTTTTTTGTGGAATTCAATTTCTCTTCAACAATCCTAGATTCGTCATGGTACTCATTGTTACCTGTGTCGCTACTAATGTGTCAGAGGCCTTTAAGATACCTCTCCTCTGTTGACTCACTAGATATGAATGTCATCAAATTCAGCCCACCCTAAAATCTGTATCCTAACTAAAGACATAATCTTTCAGACAGCCGTGACCACTCGTAATTCTAAAGAAGAAAGACGCGTCTGGGTTACTTGATAATGTTTTATTGCGACAACCGTTTTCGACCTGCGATCCAGGTCATCTCCGATCCACAATTCTAATTACTTCAAAGTGCAGCTTCTGAGCGAGGTGAAGATCCAGAGGCCTGTGTCGCTGCCCAAAACCGGTTATCCTAATAAACCATACTACGTGACCCAGATTGTGTCCTCCTTTATGACCATAATTCATATCCAGTCATAACTCAATAATGAGCAGAGTATTTAGATATTACCCGTAAGGATATCAGCTACGATGCTGTATAAGCGTTCTTGGAAAGGTTACTGTTCAAGATGGTGCTTATGTAATTGTTATGTAAAAGTACTATCTTTTCAGAATTTACTTCCCCTCCCCCGGTAGCTGAGTGGTCACCGCGCCAGAAAGTCAATCCTAAGGGCCCCGGTTCGATTCCCAGCTGGATTTTATCCGCTCAGGGACTGGGTGTTGTGTTGCCCTCATCATCATCATCTCATCCCCATCGACGCGCAAGTCGCCGAAGTGGCTTCAAATCGAAAGACCTGCACCCGGCGAACGGGTTACCCGACGGGAGGCCCTAGTCACACAATATTTATTTATTTAGAATTTAGTTGCAAGTTAATTAGTGTTCGATTTCGGCTTAGTTCGCCGACGACAGTCTTACTGTGTATTCGTAGTTGTATTGTCTCTAATGACCTCTATGACGACCCTAATCTTCTTTCCTTCTTCTTCTAAGCTGTAGAATTTGAAGAAAGTAGTATTGTAATTCATAACATGCATATTTAAGAAGAGTTGAGAGAACATTTGGTTGGTAGAACCACCGGAAGAACAAAGTATTGGTGAGAGCAAGACCAACAAGTGTCCAGCTATAAGAGTAACTACAGTTTGAAGTTCTTTTGGCGGCGTTGGCTACTGAGGGAAATGTCAAACCCCATCAAACAGAACATATCTTTTCAGCTGATTTCACGTTGTGTTAACTGTGAAAGGTACTCTTGAAGTACTTTAGAACCATTAAACAATCAGTTAACAGACTTCGCACAGGACATTGTGGCGTTAAAATCAACTACAATAATAAACCATATTATTTTTGCAGTGTTAATAACTCAGTATTTTTCTTTGTAAAATACCGTAGAAGTTTTAATTTACTACAGAGGAAAGTGAAAACAGGAATTATTAAAAATCAGTCAAGTGTATGGATACTGGACATCCTGAGGCGGTCAGGGGGCTCTGATTTGCAGATGTTGAAAAACTGTTACTGTAGTCGTGGTTTACCCAACGATCCATATTTAACGTATAAGTGGAAACATACATATGTGGCTTAGCGTCCACAGATACCTCGGACTGGTGTCGTTTCGCCACGTTTACGCCATTTCGCATGCCGGATGTGGCTGGCAGTGTAGCGTCGGAAACGGAAGGGAGGTAACGTACCAAAGTGACTCACTGACCGACTGCAGTTTGAAACGAGTCAATAATCAAGTATTTGAGCTCCACAAATCTACCAGGTTCAACTCTGTTATTCATTCCGGGAAGAGGTCAGGTGACATTGCCTCAATAGCGTTATTTGTCAGAACGTGATGTGCATTGAGACAATGCAGCGACAGAAGCTGTTCATTCTCTGATGCGTTTTTCCGATGTCATTTCAATGTCGCAGAGTTTAATTTAACGTGGTGGATTAGTTTCCAAATGCAGTAAAGCGTTAAAAAGATTATGACGAGGCAAATCACCGCTAAATGAAGGTGTAAGTTTCACAAGCTGTGAACAGTAATGTGGAAGGGAATCGACCTTACTGAACGAACAGTTCCACTTTTCAACATAAATGATATCCGGAAATCACGGAAAACCCGCATCAGGAGGCGGGACGGGGCGGGGATTTTAACCCTTCTCTTCCCGAATACGAGCATAGCCGCTTAACCAACACGCAACGTCCCTCTACGCCTTCCACAAACAATGCCTTACTAACATTGCACCAGATTCTGAGGAAGAATACAACCAGACTTACATGCAGAAACGGAATGCCCTACATATAATTACACTGATTATAGTCATATTCCTGGAGGTGGTATTTACCGAGATACGTCCATAGTACACAATTAACAGCATGAGGTAGTAGTTGCCATTAATATCGGAGAGATATATGTCGAGTCGCGTTTCTTTCTGCAGTGAGTCACTAAAATCTGACGACGGACTCATTTATATCTCGTGAGGAAATGACTATGACGTGCTACAAAGGGGTGATGAATATAAGGACAAACACGGGCTGATATACGGAGATCAACGTCATTTGAAATGACTATGAAAATTTTGAGTTGCAGAGGAACTTCTATCGCTTATTCTGTTCTATGCTTGTGCAATCGGCACTTCCTTGAATTTCTTGGACGAAAATACTCGTCTCCGTAAAACTTATTAATGAACGGCACACTGCAGTGTGAAAATATCATTCGAATGCCGTGGGCAGATATTCGTGGGAAATAAAATCCAATGAATACACTTCAGAAGTATATGACGGATGTGTCGCAATTAGGTGATAAATCTGCGGAGCCTGAAGGAACTAAAGGTTTTTTCTACTCGTAACACAGTAGCCCACTACAGCTCGTCAGCATATGCCGCACTGAGATCACACAGTTTGATAACTCCCTGGCTATCCAGGTTTAGGTGTTTCGTGGTTTCCCTAAATTACTGAAGGAAAATGGCGAAATGGTTCCTTTGACGACAACACAGTCGAATTCTTTCCCTATTATTGCTCAGTCGGTCTATAATGGTCTCGTCGTAGACGGGGTATTAAACCCGCCGTCTTTTTACTTGCGCATGACTCTGCAGTTAACACTTCTACTAAACACATATTTACCTCAAGTAGGTTACGGCAAGTGGTCAGGAATTACAGAGTTCCTCCATTCCTTTTCGCACAAATATTGTACATATTTGAAACTTTATCCTTGTTTGTTTGATAGATGGTTCCAAAGCTGCCAAATTATTCGGCACGACCGCTAATGTCTTAAATCGTGTACTTAATCCTGCGTATGACAGACTGCTGAACTATGAGATTTTAATCCCAGTCTAAACATTTCTTGTGATACTCTCCAAGAGTACAGCTACAAGTATACGTTAGTATTGGACAGAAAAGAAATTTGCGGCTCACCTTGACTAAAAGAATGAATCAGTTGATAGGACACATGATAAGGCATAAATGAATCGTCTGTTTGGCAATGGAGCTACGTCTGAGGGGTAAAAATTGTTGAAGGAGGTCGAGTGTAAAAACCCTTACTATATTACCATAATAATCAAGTTAATGTTACAGTATTTATAACCATGATTGTGTAAATAATGAATTTTAAGCAATTGGACTGTTTATTTTGTATCAAAAACACAAAATTGTTTTATACAGGGGAATACAGATTAGAAGGAAGCAAGGAAGATTACAGTTTAACTTCCCGTCGACACCGAGGTCATTAGAGACGGAAAACAGGCTAGGATTGTTTCAAGTACGGGGAAGGAAACATGGCAGCATTTGAGTGGAACGATTTACGAAAATCACGGAAAACCTAAACCTGGACGGCCGGATGCGGATTTCAACCGTCGTTCTGCCGAATGCGAGTCCAATGTGCTAACCACTGCACTATCTCGCTCGGTATATAGATTCGAAAGCAGTATTGGAACAGGGAGTCGTTTCGCAGTAATAATTATTTGTACCCATGTAGAAATACATCCGTCAGTCCAAATAAGAGATATAATTTGGAAATAAGTGTTAATAATTCTATACTTCAGAGATTCATTAGATAAAATGGAACCTGCTGGTATAAATCACAAGCGTGGAGAGATTCGCAAAATCAGTCACTGTCAGCTGTTGCTATATAGCTCCCTACAATGAGATATTAACAGACAAGGAAACCTCTCCCCCACAATAACGTTTGCTAACTGAACTTCTAGCTTTTTCTTATGATACCCATTCAAGTAATGAGCAAACCTACTTCTAGAATATGGGGGCCATCTCAGTACAATAACACATGCCAAAAATTGTTTGGAACGCTGGCTCTCGTGAGTGTGGTACCAGAGATACCAGAGGTACCTAAAGTACTATTCTGTCCTGTGGATCCTGTCTCCTCTGCAGGAAGCACGGGATCTGTCATTAGTCGTCTACTCGACTATGAGTGGCATGTCACTGGTAAGGCTAGGTGTCCTGAACAGGAGAGACAGGAACAAGGGACAATTTGTCGTGTTACACCCATTCCCGTAAGCAACAATCTACATCTACATCTACATCTACATCTACATGGTTACTCTGCAATTCACACTTAAGTGCCTGGCAGAAGGTTCATCGAACCGTTTTCATACTATTTCGCTATCATTCCACTCTCGAACGGCGCGTGGGAAAAAGGAACACGTAAATCTTTCCGCTCGAGCTCTGATTTCTCTTATTTTTTATGATGATCATTTCTCTTTTCTTAGGTGGGTGTCAACAAAATATTTTCGCATTCGGAAGAGAAAGCTGGTGATTGAAATTTCGTAAATAGATCTCGCCGCAAAGAAAACCGCCTTTGTTTCAGTGACTGCCACCCCAACTCGCGTATCATATCAGTGACACTCTCACCCCTATTGCACGATAACACGAATCGAGCTGCCCTTCTTTGTACCTTTTCGATGTCCTCCGTCAAGCTTACCTGGTAAGGATACCACACCGTGCAGCAGTATTCCAGCAGAGGACGGCCCAGTGTAATGTAGGCTGTCTCTTTAGTGGGTTTGTCGCATCCTCTAAGTGTTCTGCCAACAAAGCGCAGTCTTTGTTTCGCCTTCCCCACAACATTATCTACTGACTTCCACTGACACTGGAAATGAGAGAGTGAGACTCATTTCAGCTGTCGTGAAACCTGCAGTGTCCCGTGCGAAAAGCAGGCCAGAGCAAAAGGGATGAATCTATTAATCATCGGCAGCCCAAACGTACGGTGAATAAAGGTGCCACTTAGGGAAATAGCAGCAAGGGGTGGGAAGGAATAGCAGGAGTACTCAGTGTGTATGCCTGCGTGACTTCATTCAACATGTTGAATAGACTATTCCGGCAACCACTGAGAGAACAGGGTGCAACCAAGTGCAGATTGTGTTGTACGATAGAACAAACGATGCCTTTCGTCTGATCTCCGAGGTCATACTTGGATCACTCCAGCGATGGGCAGAGAAGGTTGAAACGACCACTATTGCTCACGGAGTTTCAACAACGCTCACACTTTGCACCATTGTACCCAGACTGATCATGGCCTCTAGGTTCTGAGACGAGAGAAGGAACTGAACCGGAGAAAAGCTAGGCTATGACTTCCTGGACTTTTGCCATATTGTTGAGAAATGTACGGCCGCCCTAAATGTGTCAGGCTTGCACTACACATCAGAGGTAACTGACTGTGTGCGGGAGTGCACACAAGTGTTTGTTAGATTAGGCGATTCTTCATATAGTCCAGATAACGATAGATGTAGGGGACCCAGAAGAATCAGTATAAAAAGAAAAGAAATGCCTCCTACAGTAGAGGGTATTAAAATTCTACTAATTTACTGCCAAAGCGTTCTACACAAAGTGCCGTAGTTCGAAGCACTATTAAAAAGCAGTGTAGCTCACATAATACCATGTACAGAAAGTTGATTAAAACACGGAGTTGATAGAACTCATATTTTAGGGGAAAATTTAAACGTATATTGAAAGGATAGGAAAATGATAAATAGAGTTGATGTATTTGTCGCGGAAGAAAAGAAACTCAACTCCGCCGAGATAAGAACTGAAACTGGGTGTGAGATTGTCTCGGCAAGACTCAATATCAACGGTGAGCATAAAGTTATAATCGGATCGTTCTATCGACCACCAGACTCATCTCCTCAGGTAACCTAAAATTTTAGAGAAAACTAAAGTTAACTAGCGCGTAAGTTCCCCAATCATACTGTCATCGTTGAAGGAGCCTTAAGTCATCCAACGAACAACTGGGAAAATTACAATTTTGCAAGTGGTGGGCGTGACAAAACGTCCTGAAAAACTTTACTAAATACATTCTCTAATAACTGCGTCGAACAGATTGATCGGAAGCTCAATAATGATGGAAATATATTGTAAATAATAGCGAGAAGCAGACTTGTCCTCTTTCAGGATTTCCACATGGAAACTGGTATCAGTGACCATGAAGCAATCGTAGTAACAATGATTACAAAGTACACAGGGGCAAGTAAAACAAGTAGAACGATTCATATTTTAGCAAACTATATAAATTGGTGTTAGTGTCGTATCTGAATAAGGAACTCGAAACACTAAGCTCTGGAAAGGAACATGTAGAAGAACTGTGGCTGAGGTTTACAAGAACAGTTGATCATATACTTGATAGATACGTACATAGTAGAACAGTTCATAATGGGACGGACCCTCCATGGTATGCAGTCACTGCAAAGAAACTTTTAAGGAAACAGAGTCCAACTATATAAGAAGTGTAAAACAAAGCATAGAGCTATACATAGGGTGATGCTGAATGAAACGCGTTTTGCTGTCAGGAGGGCAATGCTAGAAGCCTTCAGCGACTACCGTAGCAGAGTATTATGGAAAGATCGGTCACGAAACTCAAATTTTGAACGTATGTAGAGGCTGTTAGTGGCACTGAAGTTAATGTCCAGACACTCATGGACGAGACAGAGGCCGAATTGCAAAAGCAGAAACGCTGAACTCCTTTTTCAAATGTTCATTCACAAACGAAAATCCGGGGATATTGCCCCAATTTAATACTTGTAACATTATAAAGATGGGTATATAGATATTAGTGTCACTGGCGCTGAGAAACAGCTCAAATTGAACAGAGCTCTAGAGTCCGATGGAATCCCTGTCACATTCAATACCGAATTTGCGGCCGAGTCAGTCCCTCTTTTAATCATAATCCACAGTAGATCCGTCGAACGAAAAACCATGCCCAATATTTGGAAGAAAGTAAAGTCACATACGTCTACGAGAAGGGCAGCAGAAGTGAGACACAAAACTACCGTACAGATTCCTTAGCATCCATTTGTTGTAGAATCTTACAACATATTTTGAGCTCAAACGTAAAGAGATATTTTGAACATAGTGACCCTTATGCCAACCAGCATTGATTAATCATGTGAATCCCAAATCACACTTTTCTCACATGAAATCCTAAGCGCCTGTCAGCTAGGTGCAGTGTTTGTCGATTTCCGAAAAGCATTTGACTCCGTACCACACATACGCTTATTATCAAAAGTACGATCGTATGGGATATCAAGTGAAATTTGTGACTGGATTGAGAATTCCTTCGTAGGGAGAAAGCGGCGTGTTACCTTGCATGGAGAATCAACGACATACTTAGAAGTAGCTTCTGATGGGCACCGTGGATATGTCTTGAAATATTTGTTGTTCGTGTTTTATACTAATGACCGTTGACGATATAAATATTAACCTCAGATTTCTCGTAATTGATACTGTTATCTATAATGGAAGAAGCACAGATTTTCAGTCGTATCTAGCTGAAATTTCAAACTGACTTGCTTTAAATATACAGAAATCTAAAATTCTCCACTAAAAGAAAATGAAAAAAAACATGGCATGCTACGACTACAGTATCAGCGAGTCGTGATTGGTTTCGGTCAACTCATGGGTGTAATACTTTGTGGGGATATGAAACGAACGGATCACAGGTTCATAAGGGAATGGTCAGTCCGACATGTCGAAACCTGCCCTGAAATTTTTTATACAGAAAGAATACACCGAAAGAAAAACACTGTCAAAATTGTAGATACTAAGGCACATTTCCAGTATTTTTTATAAATGCTGAAAATTGCCGAATTCGTACCTCGACAGGTGGCTGGAGAACCGTAAACTCTTACCGCAGCTGTAGCAGACAGCACATGCTCATATGCGGATATCCTTGGTTGTCGGGGCGATTCTAATTTATAAAGCGAATTTCAGTTAACGTCGATTGTTTCTCTGTCACAATTGTTCACAGTTCCTATTCGCTAGAATTTTCAACTCATTTAATATTCATAATAATTAACAATTCCCTTTGCGATATCGCTAAGTGTTAACATTGGAGATGAAACTGAATTAACTTTCTTTGTTTTTTTTCTTCGTATATGCTTGCTAATAGTATCTGTCCTTGTGCAGGTTCGAGAGGTTCACAGTAATGTGGAATCGAATAATATTTTAAACCTTGCAAAGACGGAATATAAGGAACGTGGTGTGCAATTGAAATCACTTACTTCTCCTGACACTCTAAATATGTATTATTTATTAGTTAATTTCTCGGAAATTCATTCGAATGATGTCAACATTTCCTTAGAAATTGTGTAAACATTAGAATAAACAGGAAATAACTCTAACGATTACGTAAATTGTGAATGAGAGATGACTATTGTGCTATTTAAAGTCCGGAACAAAAATACAGTACCTTTCTACCCCACAGAAAACACGTACAGTAATAGCTTTCAGTGACGAAGAAAAAGCTGTAAATTATTTGGTTAAATGATGGAGGGAGAAAGCGCTTACTCTTAAGCAGTGTACAAAGCCTGTTTCGTTTCGTAAAATCTGAACGTTAATTTTACAAATGGAAGAAAGGTTTACATGACGAACCAAATATGCGCCAAAATGAAATTTCCAAAAGTGTGAAAGAAAAACTATTCGCAAGATTTAGAACAACACATGACAGTCAGTGCACCGTTACCAAGGGATATCTACGAGACTGGGCCCTCTGGTTACACAAATTCAGGAAATTATACGGGAAAGGAAGTCGCGTACTGGAAGTAAACGTGTAGATATTTCATGAATGAGTAAAGTTTCTTGTTATCACTTAAAATGCTGTGTATAAAGCCAATCAGTCAGGTTTCGTAAAAAAACTGCATCCAAACCGCACTTTATCATTTCGAGCGAAAAAAAAGTCCCGCTTGTGCAGTCAATACATACATATACATACATACATACATTAATCCTAGTTCCATAGATCATGAATACAACATTTCGTAATGATGTGGAACGTGTCACTTTAACGTAAGTTTTCTTTAAACAAAATAATTAATTAATTAAACCTTTTACAGTTACTACTTCATATCTAAGAATTCATCTATTGAGTAGAAGGAGTTGTCATTCAGAAATTCTTTTAATTTGCTTTTAAATATTGGTTGGCTATCTGTCAGACTTTTAATACGATTTGGTAAATGACCAAAGATTTTTGTGGCAGCATAATTCACCCCTTTCTGTGCCAAAGTGAGATTTAATCCAGAATAGCAATGACTGCTATGACATATTCGTTCACAAGAATGCCAGTGATAAGTATTAGGTGATTAACGTTTCCGCAGCTGTAGCCATCTTGACGGACCTCACTTCAAATTAGGACAAAAATTTAAAAAAAATCTGTTTATTTGTAAAAATCTTGTCATCTACGTAGCAAAATCTAGAAAAATGGGAGAGAATAATGTTTAATTCTCACCAGTTGCAGATATTAATTCATTGCTTTTGTTGGACTCTTCACTTGGATATAACGACACTTGTGTCTTTAGGATGATGACGAAAAGACTGTTAATGTAATTCAGATTCCACTCGGAACTAATAACGTGATTCAGCCTCCCAATAAAGAAATGTTTCCACAGTGCAGTTTTTACAAAATTGTCAGACAGTATAATTTTCGAAAGTTTTGTTAAACGTCAGTCATCTGTTCATTGTCAATTTACATCACCATGTCTTACGAACTTGATCAAGTGTGCTCGGTACACATCAATATATGCAAAACAATGGCCACCACCATTTCTTACTCCATTCTAGTTCTCTCTCAATAAAAACTAATAATTATTTGAATTGCCTGAATGTCGTAAGTTTTCTTTTATCATGTGTCCCTGATGTAAGGAAAAGTTTTTTTTATCATCCAATACACACTTCGCACTGCAAGAAACAAACAAGGAATTGCTTCATTGTTAGTAAAAGATACATTATTTAAAAATTATTATAAGATCTGTACTGCTATGTCAAAAATTTAAAGTCCCGATTGATGGAAGTCGTCTGTAATGCAACGTCATACACTGCCTAGATTTTCTTACCTCTGTCAGTCACTTGTGTAACAATTACATCTGCAACAGCTTAGCTATCGATATAAACTGCAAGCTGTTCAAAAAATTAATGATTTGAGACATTTTTTGTTGTTTAAATCCTAAAATTTTTCGTGTTTGCACTTTGGACATCACGCTACGCTGCGCCACGTTCTCGTGTCTCGGCTGCGTCTGCTTATTCGCTAAATCGCGCGCCAGTCAGGAATGGCTGTACAAACTGCTGTTACAAGCTGTTCTTCATGCGGAAAAACCGAGTAACTTCAAGGTTTTTTTGAACATTCGCAGTGCGCCTTAGCAGCTAAAATTTTGGCAGTGTGTTTCTTTAGGTTATTATTCGCGCGGGAAAAATTTGAATGCAAGTTTCGACATGGGTTGGACCATTCTCCTTTCAATTAAGGTAAAGCAGGTAGCAGTTTTCAATTGACTGGTACAATGCCATCGAAATGCAGTCAGTCTACAAACAACAGTTATTAAAAATTACTCGTGCAACCCTTCCTAGAGTACTGCACAAGTGTGTGGGGCACGCACCAAATAGAACTAACAGGACATATTGAACGTATTCAGAGAAGGGCAGAATGAATGTTCACAGTTTTGTTTGATACGTGAGAGGCTGTCATGGAGGTGCGCAAGAAACTGATTTGGCAGATACTTGAAGATAGAAACAAATTATCCCGAGGAAGCATACTTACAAAGTTTTGAGAACCAGCTTAAAATGATGGATCTAGGTGCATTGATCAGCCAAAACATTATGACCATCGCCCACCGCGACGTTGGATGCCACCTGGTGGCGTTGTGGGCACGTGACACGGTAACAGAAGTATGTAAGCAGAGCAGACGGGGACGGGGGATAATCCTAGAGGAGATATGGGCTGCAAATGGGGAAATCCATTGAGACAAGCGACTTTCACAAAGGGCGTATTATTATTACGCAGAGCCTATCAACGAGTACCTCGAAAATGGCGAAGCTGGTCGAATTTTCACGTGCTACTGTCGTAAGCATTTACAGAAGGGGCTAGAAGGACAGTGAAACTACCGCTAGGTGCTGAATGGTTTGACGACTCTTCACAGAAAGTGGGGTTTGGAGGCTTGTCTGCTCTGTAAAATAGAATAGATGGTGATCTGCGGCGTCTCTGCCGAAAGAGCACAATGCTGGTGCACGCACAAGTATTCCGGAGCACATGGTTCATCGTACATTGCTGAACATGGAGCTCCGCAGCAGACCACCCCCAGGTATCCACAAATTCACTCGACGACATCATCAATTACGATTTTAGTGAGCACGGGATCATCGGAATTCGACCGTCGACCAGTGGAAGCATGTCGGCTCTTCGGGTGAATCACATTTTTGATGGTCGTCTCCACAAACGCCGTCATCGAAACGTGCACAGCGCCACGACGCAGACTGTTGGGAGCATTATTATGCTATGGAAGGCATTATCCTGCACTTGCGTGGGACCTGTGGTAGAAATCGAAGACACGATGATAGCTGCGAACCACCTGTATCCCTTCAGGCTTGATACCTTCCCGGATGGCAGTGTCATCCTTCAGCAATATAATTGTCCGGGTCTCGGAGCAAGGAGCGAGCTACAGTGGTTTGTGAAGCATTAAAGTAAACCCATCTCGATGTCTCGGCGACCATACCCTCTTGATGTAAATCCTATGGAACCCACCTAGATCGCTATCGCGCATCGTCACCGCGTACGCATATCGGGGATCCGATATTTATGCGAATTGCATGACCTGTAAGTAGAAATCTAATGCCCCATACCTCCACAAACCTACCAACAAACTGTCAGATCCATGATAGAGTCAGTGATGTATTTCGTTCCAAGGACGGACAAACAAGCTATTAAGCAGGTGATCACAATGTTTTGGCTCCTTAGTGTATATACTACTAATCTTCACGTATCGCTCCAATAGGGAACGTGAGGGCAAGATTAGATTAATTACAGCGCTCACAGAGATCTTTAAACAGTTGTTCTTCTGTGTTCCACACGTGAATGTAACGGGAAGAAGCCGTGATAGATGGTAAAATGGGAAGAATCGTCTGCCATGCACTTCACTGTGATTTTCAGAGCCTGTGTGCAGCTGCAGAAAGCTTAACTGCATTATACAGTATTCACCCATTGAATCGCTTATTTATTTAAGACGCGCGACTGCTACGGTCGCAGGTTCGAATCCTGCCTCGGGCATGGATGTGTGTGATGTCCTTAGGTTAGTTAGGTTTAAGTAGTTCTAAGTTCTAGGGGACTGATGACCTTAGAAGTTAAGTCCCATGGTGCTCAGAGCCATTTATTTAAGAATGGCTTCAAAACAGAGTGGAATCGGATGCTAGTTCTTTTCTGCTACAAGCAAATGTTTTCTTTTGATTATGTAATATAAGAAGTGTAGTCATTCTTTAACGAAACTAGTTATTTTACTAATTTTTAGTTATCCAGTTGTTGTTATTCACAAAATTAGTCTTTTATAATTAAATTCAACGTTATTGACACTCAGATAACTTTTGGGATTAGGGATAGTACGTAACATAGGTTGCGGGACGAAGGTCTCGGAACTCATGAAGATTAAATTCCACTAATGTATTATATGATAGCAAAGGAGATACGGATTCATGTATTTTTACAAATCCAGTGGGAAAGTACATTGCCTAGAGCGACGATGTGTTGAGCTACGGCGGCGATAGCGTTGACTAGTATTGCGTAAGCGTAGTTCAGCACACAAATTGCTCTACTATAATTCTTACTTCCATATCCAAACACCATAGACACATTCCACACCGGAGTAAGTTGGTCAAGCGTCTGTTGGAGGCTTATTTCCTGTAAAATTGCAGATAATTTAGCCTCGCTTACAACGCAAGACATTGACGGTCTAAGGGCTAGCGACTGACTGATCACCGTTCCTCTCTTGGAGCGCTCACAAGCGTTCTTACCCCTTTCACTGAGGCGCACTAACCACCTCCTATACACAGAGATGCTTCCTGCCAGCTTTTCCTTTCCTGAAAAAACAATTCTACCTATCAATCCCTATGCATGGATCAGTAAGACTACCAACATTTTTTCATCCATAAGTCAAACATAAAAATATTTCTCATTACGACATATTGTGGAAAAGTGTATATACTAACCAGCCAGAACATTATGACTACCTACCTAATAGCCAGTATGTCCACCTTTAGCACGAATAACAGCTGTGACCCGTCGTGGCATGGAAGCAATAAGGTCTTGGTAGGTCGCTGGAGGGAGTTGGCACCACATCTGCACACACAAGTCACCCAATTTCCGTAAACTCCGGGGAGGTGGGCGATGAGCTCTGACGCCTCGTTCAATCACATCCCAGGTGTGATCGATCGAGTTCAGATCTGGCGAGTTGGAGGGCCAGCACATCAATTGTAACCCGCCACTGTGTTCCTCGAGCCACTCCATCACACTCCTGGCCTTATAACAAGGCACATAATCTTGTTGAAAAATGCCACTGCCGTTGGGAAACATGGTCGTCTTTAAGGGGTGTACGAGGTGTGCAACCAGTGTATGATACTCCTTGGCCGTCATCGTGTCTTGCACGAGCTCCACTGGACGCATGGGTGCCCACGTGAATGTTATCCAGAGCATAATGGAGCCACGACCAGTTTATCTCCGCCCTGCAGTACACGTGTCAAGGAGCTATTCCCCTGGAAGAGGACGGTTTCGCACCCTCCCATCGGCATTATGAAGATGGGTTGGGATTCATCAGATAATGCAGCACTCTGCCACTGCGCCAATGTCCAGTGCCGATGGTCAAATGCCCATTTCAGTCATTATTGCAGATGTTGTGGTGTTAACAGTGGTACGTGCATAGGTTGTCGGCTGCGGAGGTCCATTGTTAGGTGTCTTCGGTGCACTGTGTGCTCAGGCACACTTGTACTCTGACCACCGTTAAAGTCTAAGGTTAGTTCCGCCATAGTTCAAATGGCTCTGAGCACCATGGGACTTAACAGCTGAGGTCATCAGTCCCCTAGAACTGAGAACTACTTAAACCTAATTAACCTAAGGACATCACACACATACATGCCCGAGGCAGGATTCGAACGTGCGACCGTAGCAGCAGCGCGGTTCTAGACTGAAGCGCCTAGAACCGCTCGGCCACCGCGGCCGGCCCACCGTAGTTGGCCGCCTCTCCTGTTTTACCAGTCGGCCCAGCCTACGTCGTCCGACGTATGTAATGAGGGGTGGTCGCCCAACCCCAAGTTGGCTGGGTGTTGTTTCACCTTGGTTTCGCCACGAGTTCAAGACACTCACCACAGCACTCCTCGAGCACCCGACATGTCGTGCGGTTTCCAAAATGCTCGTGCCGAGCCTCCCCGTCATCACATTCTGCCCTCGATCAAACTCATATAGATAGCGTGCCTTTCCCATTTTACAAACGGACAGCACACTCACTGACGTTACATGCACCGTGCGTGTGCCTGATTAGCAGTCATTCCTCGCCAGGTGACTCTGCTGGACGGGTTTATATAGATAGTACGTCGATGGTCAAATGTTCTGGATGATCAGCGTACATTTATGAACAGACAATAAAAAGACAATAATAGGCACAAAGTGTTGGTGTTACAAGAGGGCCGGCCGGGGTGGCCGAGCTGTTCTAGGCGCTACAGTCTGGAACCGCGCGACCGCTACGGTCGCAGGTTCGAATCCTGCCTCGGGCATGGATGTGTGTGATGTCCTTAGGTTAGTTAGGTTTAAGTAGTTCTAAGTTCTAGGGGACTGATGACCTCAGAAGTTAAGTCCCATAGTGCCCAGAGCCATTTGATCCATTTGTTACAAGAGGGCGTTATATTATTCTTTGGGCTGAAGACCAGAACTACAACATAGTGCTTACAGCGGCATTGTATACCGGTGTCTCATTTAAGTTTTGAGTTCTTGACTAGTAGTTTGTTCGAAGTCTATAGCCACGACCTATTTGGATATGTGTTCGTGCGACATACTTAGTGTTATGCGTCAAGGTTGTACTTGTTCGTTACTGTGGATGTGATGAGTGCTTGTGAGTGTAGCATAACGTTTCTGTTCTTATGACAGATTGTGGAAGTGAAAAATGAGGGTGCTGACTTATTACGAAGGAAATCAATCATGGTCTTCTTGACGGATACTTCCCAGCAGTCACCTGAAGGGCCGGCCGGGGTGGCCGAGCTGTTCTAGGCGCTACAGTCTGGAACCGCGCGACCGCTACGGTCGCAGGTTCGAATCCTGCCTCGGGCATGGATGTGTGTGATGTCCTTAGGTTAGTTAGGTTTAAGTAGTTCTAAGTTCTAGGGGACTGATGACCTCAGAAGTTAAGTCCCATAGTGCCCAGAGCCATTTGATCCATTTGTTACAAGAGGGCGTTATATTATTCTTTGGGCTGAAGACCAGAACTACAACATAGTGCTTACAGCGGCATTGTATACCGGTGTCTCATTTAAGTTTTGAGTTCTTGACTAGTAGTTTGTTCGAAGTCTATAGCCACGACCTATTTGGATATGTGTTCGTGCGACATACTTAGTGTTATGCGTCAAGGTTGTACTTGTTCGTTACTGTGGATGTGATGAGTGCTTGTGAGTGTAGCATAACGTTTCTGTTCTTATGACAGATTGTGGAAGTGAAAAATGAGGGTGCTGACTTATTACGAAGGAAATCAATCATGGTCTTCTTGACGGATACTTCCCAGCAGTCACCTGAAGGGCCGGCCGGGGTGGCCGAGCTGTTCTAGGCGCTACAGTCTGGAACCGCGCGACCGCTACGGTCGCAGGTTCGAATCCTGCCTCGGGCATGGATGTGTGTGATGTCCTTAGGTTAGTTAGGTTTAAGTAGTTCTAAGTTCTAGGGGACTGATGACCTCAGAAGTTAAGTCCCATAGTGCCCAGAGCCATTTGATCCATTTGTTACAAGAGGGCGTTATATTATTCTTTGGGCTGAAGACCAGAACAACAACATAGTGCTTACAGCGGCATTGTATACCGGTGTCTCATTTAAGTTTTGAGTTCTTGACTAGTAGTTTGTTCGAAGTCTATAGCCACGACCTATTTGGATATGTGTTCGTGCGACATACTTAGTGTTATGCGTCAAGGTTGTACTTGTTCGTTACTGTGGATGTGATGAGTGCTTGTGAGTGTAGCATAACGTTTCTCTTCTTATGACAGATTGTGGAAGTGAAAAATGAGGGTGCTGACTTATTACGAAGGAAATCAATCATGGTCTTCTTGACGGATACTTCCCAGCAGTCACCTGAAGGGATTTAGGGAAATCGCGGGGAACTTAAATTAGGATTGCGTTTGAAGATTGAACATTTTTCTCAACGAAATTTTTAATTCGCCTGACTCCTCATAAAAAAATTATAAAGCACTACTTGCGTTTCGTGGAGTAAAAAGTTTTCTCTTCTCCTGTACATAGTTGTAAATTAGTGTCACGTGATCAAAACTGCGCATTTGCTCCGAATTACTTGCGCTTCTTCAATGGGCAGAGGGAGCTGAACTGGCAACGCTGTTTACTGCGGTTGATATTATCTACGTAGCCTCCCAGAAGGTGCGCCTCACATCCACTCTGTCATTTATCTTTTCTAGGCTTAAATTTATTCTGCTTCTTGTCCTTCACAAAGTTTTCCTGGCGCGAAACGCGGTGTTTCCTTTCCGTCACTGTTTTCTGGTTGGTTCATGGCTATTTCTGACCACGACAACAGAACAATAAGAGAGCTGATTGGTGTAGCTGCGATTCGTTGACCCTGTCTATTGGCGGGAGAGCAGAGACCAGAGTGAGTGGCGTGTCTGGGCGCTGCAGCTTGCCCAATGACGCTCACAAAGCCTCCAGCACAATAGCAGAGGCCGCGGACACTGACGCTTGAGGTTGATTCTCGGAACGACATGTGTCGCGCAACCCAATTCGTTCTGCGTGATATAAACGAGCCTGTTGCTCCATAAAGCGGACATCTGTGTGAATCTCCCTCTGAATTAGGTGTCTCAGGTGCGTGTGTGGAATGTAGCGCTCTTCAGCCTGAATATGTTATTTCACAGTTCTTTGTGTTGCTCCGATAGCTTGGTACAGCTTCCTGTATTACCTCACATAGTCTGATCACAAACTATTAGCAGTTATGCATCTCATAACTGAACAGTGAACAATAAACGATAGTTAACAGTCTATGAGACTATGATGGAAACTGCACTGCAACAAGCTTTACGTAGAAACACCCCCGTTCTCCATACCAATGTTTCATAAAGAACTGATGATACCGTGTTTCGATAACCGTTACTACTTACCACCGCATAAAATTACCGTAACTGTTAACGTTTCTGTATACAAGAAAAATGTTTGGAATATTCTAATTGAAGGGACATGGAAATGAACCCAATCTAACAATACTTTTAACACCGTTCTCAAAAATATACGACAAATACAAAAGCATCCGACAATTACATCGAAAACACAAAAACTATGTCTTAGGTACAAGCTTCTCCCTACCTCGAATGAGTGCAGCAACTCCACTAAATCAGCAAAAACAAATTTGTCGTTTTCAAAAATGGTTCAAATGGCTCTGAGCACTATGGGACTTAGCTTCTGAGGTCATCAGTCCCCTATAACTTAGAACTACTTAAACCTAACTAACCTAAGACCATCACACACATCCATGCCCGAGGCAGGATTCGAACCTAAGACCGCAGCGGTCGCGCGGTTCCAGACTGTAGCGCCTAGAATCGCTTGGCCACCCCGACCACCTTATCGTTTTGAAACATTGTATTTCAGTATACGCCCACAAATGGTTGATCATTTTAGATGGTAGGAATGGTCCCATAACTGCAAAAAATGTAATATTTTGGCGAACTATATGGTTACTTTATTGCTTGAAAGTCTCCACAACTATATCGAACTGATATGGGGCATAATGCCTCCAATAAGCAAGTTCAATGCCTTGAGATTAAGTGAACAAAATGAAAAGCTGAAGATTAACTGCGAAGTTTCTTATGAAACCAGCATCAGCTAAATTGTATAAATACACTGCTCTGCAAAACTTAAGAACGAGATAGATAACGTATCGTAACATAATTAACTAGTCAGCGGAAAGAAATCAAAATGTGGGAGCATGTTGTAAAAGGTCTCTCAGTCGAGCGCAGAAACTCGGACGTTAGGTGGCGTGAGGTCAGCGTGACTATAGCGGCAAACAAGACAGGCCCCGCAACACAGGGCAGCTGACGGAACGCGAAAACCCAGTGTGTTTCAATCAGCGAGCAGTCACGTTGCACTGTGGTACACTCACTCCGTCTTCAGGCCACGAGTGGCCTACCGGGATCATCCGACCGCCGTGTCATCCTCGGAGGAGGATGCGGATAGGAGGGGCGTGGGGTCAACACACCGCTCTACCGGTCGTTATAATGGTATTCTTGACCGAAGCCGCTACTATTCGGTCGAGTAGCTCCTCAATTGGCATCACGAGGCTGAGTGCATCCCGAAAAATGGCAACAGCGCATGGCGGCACGGATGGTCACCCATCCAAGTGCCAACTACGCCCGACAGCGCTTAACTTTGGTGATCTCACGGGAACAGGTGTATCCACTGCGGCAAGGCCGTTGCCACGTGGCACTGTGGCGGTGTTCTTAATGACAACATAGCCCAGAGGCAACATTTGGATGACTTCACACGGGTAAGAAACATCGGGAAACTGGAAGAAGGACGAAGTGTGACGACTGTAGCCCAGGAGTCTCTACTGCCGCTGACAATGAGAAGCGAAATCTTGTTTACTTTGCTTACTTTCGCTCTGCTGTTTCCCGTAATATGACGCTGTAAAATCGCTAAGGACATACTCAGCCGAGGAAAGGGCGGTGAGAACATTCTATGGAGTCTGGATGCGAGCTTCGTGTCGGTTGTTGTTCATGAGGCTCCGAATTTTAGCTTTGCCATTGCTTTTTGTATAGTCCGTTATGATGTTCGTTGTTAATAATATCGACTCACTGCATCTTAGCCGGCCGCGGTGGCCGTGCGGTTCTGGCGCTGCAGTCCGGAACCGCGGGACTGCTACGGTCGCAGGTTCGAATCCTGCCTCGGGCATGGGTGTGTGTGATGTCCTTAGGTTGGTTGGGTTTAAGTAGTTCTAAGTTCTAGAGGACTTATGACCTAAGATGTTGAGTCCCATAGTGCTCACAGCCATTTGAACCAACTGCATCTTACACTCAGTAAATACGCGTCATAAAAAGATTTTTGCCTGAATAACACTTCCTCGTCCATAATAATGAAAGGGGTGTACTTTTCTACAGTTCTCTTTTTAGTGGGCTCTCTGCAGAATGTGATGTCCATAGGTTAGGTAGTTAGGTTTAAGTAGTTCTAAGTCTAGGGGACTGATGACCTCAGATGTTAAGTCCCATAGTGCTCAGAGCCATATGAACCATTTTTTTGTTATATCTCACTAAGCGAGGTGATAGTGTCCATGTAAAACGCGTGAAGTACTATGGCACTTGGCGCCCGCGAGAGACAGTGGATGTCAGGCTAACCGGCGAGCAGTGAGTCTGAACTCACAGCCAGAGACCAATACGGGAAGTATACGAGTGCGGCAGCGCGAAGAATTCAACACCTATGAAAAAGCGAGCAAAGGACGAGTAAACAAGATCCGGGCTCGCGCTAGCATGCGACTGACTTCGGAGTCCACGTGTTCGAACCAGAAAACTACGACTCCAGAAGCACGGTCCAATGTGTGCGACACTCACGCCGCTTACGGTGGAGTCGCGAATCACTCCGATTGGACCGCGAAAAACTTCTCGACTGACATACATGACTCTGGTGGGGAATTATCCCAGCACTGGCCTTCTTCAGTCACGAAAACAATGTTAAACATAAATTATGATGGAAGTACGCCGACGTGAAAGTCGTTCGTCTCGAATGCGAATCCAATGGGCAAACTACTTATCCACCACGCAAGTTAGACTCAACAACATATATTCTCCCTTATGCTGCCATTTTCACATCCGTTACGGATGCGTCATTAGATGAAATCTCGGGTCTATTTACGATGATAAAAGTTGGTCCCACGTCTTTTTACGTATTCATACAGATGATATGAGTGACCTACCATTTCTTCTTGAATGGTACCATTACTATTTTGAAAAAAAAACAATATTGTTTATTGCACTGAGCCCACAAGGAAATTGAAAAACTAAAAATTTGGGGTGTTTTTACTTACAAGCAGCAGAGATCAGACTGTTGCCACGTGAACGTGACCTAAAGCTGCAACCTCAGTGTAGCACCTTGCCGACGGAACCATACCCGTATTCGTCCATTTCCACCTACGAATGGGACAGATCGCGAGTAGTCTGGTTAATAGATCCATTTGTCAGACATGTCAGTTGGTAAGTTCGGTTTAGTGGGCAAGTCGGGTTAGCTAATGATTCAACTTGAGAGTGGACTGCTATATTTTCTAGATGATCACTGTCGTAATGCACTCTTCATCAAAGCTGATGCCATCCTCGACTTGCTATCTTACGCCACCGTACACAGTCTTCCTGAAACATCAAAGTTTTCCCGTGTCACAACTTCAAGTAGCTCCAAATATGCAGCAATATCCGAGATCGAGGTAAAAGTCTCCCTTTTCCTATAATTGGTCCTTAACGAAACGACATACATCTTGCAGCCCCACTACAGTTGAACTCTCACTACCTATTTGCTGTCCAGTCACATGTATATATATACCACAAGATTTCGTAATGACTGGCCAAGAACTTCACATGACCACAATATAGGTTACTGTCTGACAAATTGGCCTTTATGCAGTGTTCACCTAATACAGTGCTGTGCTCTAAACGTGTTTCGTTTCCGTTTCTTGTCTCACTCCCTATGAATATTTGATGTCACTTATTCCTTTTGTCGAAGAATTCTGTAATTTTTTATCGGGTAATTTTTTTCAGTTCTTCTATAGTAAAATAATGAACTTGGATTGTACACTACAGAGCTTTACTAGACATGACCAGAGTTTTATTTGGTATTTCATCAGGATTACACAGGCAGGGGCATATACAGTTTAGCGCGGACTCCAACGCACAATGTATGTTGACATTGTTCACACACGCAAAGCACTGCCAGAGACGTAAGTAATGATAACAGCCAGAAACGACTAACCTTGAATCAAATTTCGAACATCTGCATGTGTAGTCTGACACTTGTTAGCCAAGCCAGTTTATACTGCCTCTAACACAACTGCGATACCTAGTGTAATAGTGCAGTGACCTGAAAAAAAAAAAGAATAGCTGAACAGCTATAGATATGGATAATATCGCTTGAGAGATATTTACACTGAGAGGCTAGGGAAGCTCATAGATGAAACATAATACAAAAAGACATTATTCAGCAAAAAGTTGTTTTAGGTGTGGGAATAGGTGGAAGTCAAACGGTGACAAATCTGAGGTGATTCTTCCATTCATACTTAAAAATCTCTCAGTATTTCCATTGCATACTCCTGAGGAAAGTTAAATTTTATTTCTTTTAAAATATGGACCTCTTTTTCACGTGTTGTTTCATCCACTTCATCGAAAAGGCTAGCCTATTATTCGCCAGTTATTGTTTTGCCCTTGCAAGGTAATCAATAAGAAAATTCCCGTACACAGCACAGGAAACACTGGCCACGTTCTTTATGGCGTGTGAAATCGTCCTCGAATTTTATGATTATGGGTCACCGGCCTTCAGCCACATCTTTGACTGCCGTCTTTTTGCAACAGTCCAAACACTGTTCATATATATGTTTTCGCATTTGCTTTTAGTCAATACTCAACAAATGCGGCAAAAATCTTGCAAAACACTTTCTCATGGTTAGTTATACATATAAAACGTATTACACTCTTTTTACACATTCCTACGACGCCAGATATTACAGACGTCATTAATCAGCATTCATCAAGTTTGGGTGAAAACAAACATTTATATGAAAATACAGCACACTTTTTCAGGCGGACAAAAAATACACAAACGAATATTTCCAAAAGCCTTATAGAAGGAACAATTAATCAAGACAAGCTGACACTTGATTTCCACGTCATGCACGAAAATAACGAAGACAAAATCGTCTGTGGAAGACTGAGGAATTTCCTCCTTTTCCTCGTATAATATTCGAAGAGACTGGTGTGCAAACTGCTTTTCGGAATAAAGGACGTTGTTGGACTAGTCAGCCTTGCAGTGGGTTCAGTGAAAAAGATTACAGCATAAGAACAGGCAAAGATAAAGATTAGAATATGTAGCCTATATGTCAAGGTGAAGAGACTGGTATAACTCGAGGAGAAATGCAGGAAAGCGACAGCCTGGCTAGATAATGCCCAAGTTTTCAGGATTTGTGTAAGGTCTCGTACATCACGTGACAGTGGAAAGCACTCATACTCTACATAAGTTCAGTCTCTAAGTGCTTTGAAGCAAGTACTGACAACAAAAACAATGCATAATTTCGTTTGCAGAAAAGCATGTCAAGAAAGCTCAACACACACGTTCGACCAGTGCCAACAGTATTTAATAAACTCGACACCGGAAGACGAAAATGCGACAAAATAGCTGCAATGAACTTCTTATCAGCTATATGGTGTCTGTCAATGGGAACGAAAGCTTAGCAACGATCTTAAGTGCTGCTGGCAGTGTAAAGCGATACGATTGTTCTCTGTGTCCATTACTTTTGTATAGTACTTAATCTTTATGGAAGTGACGGGAGCGTAACAAGGAGAACATACGCGTATTCTAAAGCGTATAGGTGCAGGCTATTTGTCAGACATTCCTTTCACCCATCATCGTTCTTATTCATGTTTGCATCGTTACTATCGAAGTAAAAACGGTTCTGTGCTGTGGTCATACTTTATAGGCTTTTAGGACGACCTACATTCCTGTTTCTTGTACGATGCGTGTGAAATACAAGCTGGCCGGTGTGGCCGAGCGGTTCTAGGCGCTACAGTCTGGAACCGCGCGACCGCTACGGTCGCAGGTTCAAATCCTGCCTCGGGCATGGATGTGTGTGATGTCCTTAGGTTAGTTAGGTTTAAGTAGTTCTAAGTCCTAGGGGACTGATGACCTCAGATGTTCAGTCCCATAGTGCTCAGAGCCATTTGAACCATTTTTTTTTTAATACAATATTTGCCCAAATATCACTAGACATTAATTGGTGTTTATTCCAAAGACGCCAGCAAAGAACACATTAGCACGTAAGATCTTCATTGCCTACCACAGAAGAGTCTAAAGTTCGAGGATAACTTTCCACTATGTTCTGGTACACTAAAGCTAGAATTTGCATCTGTAATTCGAGAAATATAGTGAATAATTTTTTGTGGTAAGTTCCTATAGGACCAAACTGCTGAGGTCATCGGTCCCTAGGCTTACGCACTACTTAATCTAACTTAAAGTAACTTACGCTAAGGACAACACACACACACCCGAGGGAGGACTCGAACCTCCGACGTGGGGAGCCGCGCGAACTGTGGCAAGGCGCCTGAAACCGCGCGGCTACTCCGCCTGTAGTGAATAGTGTCGGCTTTACAGGAGAATAATATGGCCCGTATGCGATCATTTTATCCAGCCACCGTGCAAAGTGACGCAGAGGTTGCAGTTACCTCTGTTTTTCCTACACCTGTTAAAACAAATGACGATACGATGGTACCTTAAAAAAAGGCACGGTCATTTTATTTCTCCATCCTTGCCCAATTCGAACTAACACTCCACATCTATTAACTTTGTCGTCGACATGAGTTAAACCTGAATCTTTCTTTTTTATAATTCATCACACTATTCTATGGGCTCAAAGCAGGCTATGAGAAAGCCAGTCAAACACAATCTATTAAATCTTTTTTGTTAAGGGACCCTTATCATTTCGTACTGGAAAATGTTTGAATCCCAACTGTAGCGTATGTTATGGCGACTTGAGAGCCAAGCCATTAGTTCTGGCTGATGTTAGGATTTTATTAGTTCATCTGAGACCCACATAACGTACTGTAACCCACCATTCCATGTACTTTCTACTGGTTCATGGATCAATGCCGAGTTCGTTTTCAGCACTCTAAACTACATTACGTAATTGTTCTTCTATTTAGCGGATTCTAGAAAGCAGCACGACCATGGAAATGGAATTCTGTCATCAAATCCTGTAGTCCGTAATCGATGGTCGAAGGTTCTACGTGACGTAAGTATTCGCCGATACCGGAGAAGACGCTATCTATAAAAGTATCGACATCTCTATAGTACCGCTGAATACCCTCAATACGGTAATGCATCAGTCATGGAAACAGATTTGTGTCATCGTGGTGCTGTCCAGTTGAATACTATTGTCTATAGCGTGCCGCAACTCCCGCTGGCCTCGCTATCTTGTAAACGGCAGTATTGCTGGCGTCAATGACGTCCTCTAGGGGAGAGCGCTAATAGCGCCGGCAAGCAGATACCTGAATCAACACAAGTTGATAGCCAGAAACCAACATCACAAACACCTGTGTCAAATTATACAAATTCGGGGTCTTTGGTAACAAGACGAGAGGAATCCGTCAACAAACAAGATATGAGAAAAGTCTTACAAAGACACTCGTGACTGGCGGAGGGACCCATACTACCATCCAGTCGTTAAGAAACGCAAGCTGTGTTTCCAGAGGAAGGGCAGAGTGAAGGGAAAATGCAGAATGACAAACATTTGGACTTGGAGCGGGACTCAAGGAATCATTTAGAAACAGCTGGACCTGGAACAGATTTGCAGCAGCAGTTTGACTGATATTTGTGAATCAGTCACCACAGTCAATCATAAATATTTGAAAACCACAAAAGACAGTCATCTGTACTAACTGATGTGCGGGTGACAGCACCAAGTGGGAACTACCCTCTAATTCAGGCCAACTATGTAGTGGACTGACATGGCAACTTTTTTCCTGCATGTCAGCACTGCCAAAATCTGATGAGACACGAGAACACATAGCTAATAGGCCTGTATATTTGACGCTGTACCATATAATAGTGATAGCTGCCGGACTTTTGAATGTGTCATGATAATCACTGTACTTGGAGGTGCACGGCTGTTTATCACAGCAGCGTTACCCACCAGATTCTGTTCATTTCTTATATCAAATAGGGTGCTAAGATGTCGTTACACTTGCTGCTAATGCCGTAACGCTGAATTAAACTTCACGGAACTTGTGTCCTCGGCTACGACCAATTGAAAGGGTCAGAAACAAAGAGGTACAGTGAAGTTTCCCAGAAAAATAAGTGTGTCTAAAGTCTATTCACCGAGAGCTGGGACGAAACATAAACAGTGTCACATGAGCGACTACGCTCGTTTCCAGAGAAAGCATTCGGTGTTCGCGTGATTCGTAGGGGTGTGGAAAATCCTTGGCGCACGCTTTGCAGCTAGCGGCGTTCGGCTGGCTGCCGAGCTGTCACAGCGGACCGTGAGAAACCTGGGCAACAATGTACGAAATAAATTTAACAATAATGTTAAAATAACGTTAAACTGAGTTGATTCTGTCGAAGCAGATTTATTTTCATTCAGGTTGCTAACAAAACGCTCCATTCAAACACAATTAATTGTTAATTTTAATAACAATACCAGTAATAATAATGATAAAGGACGAAACAAGGTTGACTCTGTCGAACTTGAACTGTTTTCATTGAGGTTTATAACAAACCGCTCCTCTCTCTCCTCTATAATGCAGTCTAATTTCCACATTTGAGTTTCCACTTTTTCTACGACATGGAGGACGCACTTGTTCCAATCCTTTGCAGTCACTGTTCTTACTGCTTCTTCTAGCAGTACTTTAACTTCCAGCATTTTGTATGTTTTGTTTTTCGCTGCAACATAGCCTTTGATTCTGGCCCACACTAACTCGATGGCGTTTAATTCACAGTGGTACGGAGGAATCCTGAGAACAGTTTTCCCTGCATTCTTCGCCATTTCATCTATTGCGTATTCGTTGTGCGCTGTTCTGTGATTTTTAACTATATCTAAAAGTTCTTTCTTCAACATACTGTCTTCGAAATCGATGTTTTTAGATTTTAGCCACTCTGATATTTCGTGCTTATTGGAATCCGCATTGGGAACTTTTTCTTTTCTCCGAGAATGGTACGGTGCGTTATTAAGAACAATAACTGCATTTTCCTGAAGCCGAGGAAGAACATCTTGAAGGTTTCGGCGCACATCTCCTCATGATAATCTCCACTTTTCTTGGATTCGAAAGTCCGCAAACATCCTTCAACGACCTCTGCTTTGCTGCCAATGTGTGCGATAATCAGACGTTTCCCTTTACCTGATGGGTCCTTGCTTCCGGTGGATAATCCGGACAGAAACGCTTGTTTTGAGGAATTTATAGTGTCATCTACCCAGACGTAACTTCGGGTATGTCCTGCGTTCACCCAGTCTCGTCCAAATAGTAAATGGGTCTGCCTTCATCTCTCAACCGTTTAATGGTTCGAAGATAACGCCGCCTCCGTAAAATGTCATCCCTGTCTATTAGCATGTTATCGCGCCCATGCCGGACATATTTGAAATTCATTTCTCTCAATAACTTATAAAATGTAGTTCTCCGAAAATTGCCCAGACCTGCATCTTCGTTCACGACTGTAAGCACATTGTCAATTGTTGGCAATTCGTTACGAAAAAGAAAATTCGTGTACTTTCCTTCGTATCGCATTTCTATCGAAGTCATCAACACTTTCAGAAAGTTTCTGTCGTAATTTTCCTTTCTTGGGATACTGCAAAGAGTGTGTGGCCTTCTACTCACTTATCACACGATACACTGAAGAACGTCCAACACCTGTAGCTGCAGCTGTTTTCGAAACAATGTCACTCATTGACTGCTCTGGATGTAACAGTTTCGTTTTATACACATTAAGCACCAGAAGAACTTAATGATTTCTTCTTTGCTCGCTTCTTTGGTGGACTCAGTACTGACACTTCGACCTCGCTCGCTGAATCCGTGGATGACATAATGAGGACACCCGTATGTGATGCTAATGAAATAAGTGAATATATAAAATAAGAAAGCATGCGATGCTATTGGATGCGCTCATAAACAGTGAATGCTCAGCGTGACTACAAACACATATACTTACTCTAATAATCAACAACTAGTCTTTCAGGCGTCTTCACAGATGAACTTCAGATATCCTGAAATCGCCGCTATACAACACCCACTAACGAGCTCACACCTGCAACTGAGACGGCCACACTGACTGAGCGCCGCGCCTGCGAACCGCACAGTGCATCGCTCATAAAGGACGAACGGTTGCACCCATCGCATTAGAACAAACTACAAAATTAAATTCAAACCTTTCTGAAATTTTTCTCGCTTACCACTCCACAAAAAAATTTAAAGAGGAAAAGTCTCTCGCTTACTATATTTCGGATGATGATTTGGTGAAAGTTCTTCATCAGACGTGAGATTTTAATTTATTACTTCACTATTACTGACTCTATTGGGCAGAAAATGTGCAGACGTCATCAACATATAGTACTGAAGACAATTATAAAATTATTTTGATGTGCGACACACAGCTTAGGAGATATGGCGTGATAAATATAGAGTAACACGATAAAACAACTTTTCCTGAAAGCTTAAATATTTCTCTTTTTCAGTGACAATAAGTTTTAATGTAATGTAAAAAAAGGTGTCAGAAGGTAGTTCTCGGATCACTTTATCATGTTAAGGTGCCAAATTATAAAAAACACGACTTTCATTTTTTAATTTCTGATGCCCCTGCCTTGTACACCCCTCGAGGGCAGCGCTGTGGTCACGCGCCTTGCCGTCTCTGGTTTCGGTGAATGGAGTTATAGAGCATGGTAAAGCGTGTAAAATTGTTGTGGCAAAGGGATAAAAGTGAAAGCCCACTCTATGCTGTTCCCTAGTGAACGAAAAGAAAACTAGCTGCAAGACGTCACGAAACAGTTGGCACTAACGAGGTACATTTGTACTTGTGTCTAGAAAAACCTGACAGAAAAGGCAAAACTCCCACGAATGTCGTCTTGTCACCTCTGTAAAACCAATATCCAGAGATTGAACTTCCTAAATAGGAGGGGCGTTTGAAAAGTCCGTGCAAAAATAAAAACTACTTACGTGTTTGGGGTAAACCTTTCTTATTTTGGGACATAGTCTCCTTTTAGACTTATACACTTCGTCCAACACTGTTCTAATTTGTTGATTCCTTCCGAATAATAGGAATTGGCCAAGTCTGCAAAATAGCTATTAGTTGCCGCAATCACCACCTCGTTTGAATAAAATCTTTGTCCCGCCAGCCATTTCTTCAAATTGGGGAACGAAAGATAGTCCGAGGGAGCCAAGTCTGGAGAATAGGGGGATGTGAAACGAGTTGGAATCCTATTTCCATTAATTTTGCGACCACAACTGCTGAGTTGTGTGCTGGTGCATTGTCGTGATGGAAAAGGACTTTTTTGCGGTCTAATTGCCGGCGTTTTTCTTGCAGCTCGGTTTTCAGACGGGTCGATAACGATGAATAATATGAACCTGTAATAGTTTTACCCTTTTCCAGATAGTAGATGAGGATTATCCCTTACGAATCCCAAAAGACAGTCGCCATAACCTTTCCTGCCGAAGGAATGGTCTTCGCCTTTTCTGGTGCAGATTCTCCCTTGGTAACCCATTGTTTAGATTGATGTTTGGTCTCAGGAGTATAGTAATGTATCCATGTTTCATCCACAGCGACGAAACGACGCTTAATGTCCTGCTGATTTTTCCTTAACAGCTGCAAACCATCCATGCAACACTTCACACGATTCCGTTTTTGGTCAAGCGTGATCAATCGCGGAACGTATCTTACGGATAGCTTTCTCATGTACAAATGTTTATGCAAAATATTATGTACCCATTCATTCGAGATGCGCACAGCACTAGCAATCTCACGCACCTTAACTCTTCTGTCATCCATCACCATATCATGGATTTTATCAATTATTTCTGGAGTCGTGACCTCCACAGGCCGTCCAGAACGTTCAGCATCACTTGTGCCCATATGGCCACTTCGAAAATTTTGAAATCACTTATAAACTGTTCTAATCGAAGGTGCAGAGTCACCGTAATGTTAACAAGCTTCTCTTTAGTCTACTGAGGTGTTCTGCCTTTCGTAACGTAATGATTAATCACCACACGAAATTCTTTTTCTTCCATTTTTTGACAATCACTCGACTTCCTTGATTCACACGAATGCGAAATTTAAAGAAATAGACCAATATGGCTGAAACTTGGTGTGCGTTCTTTCCAACGATGCTACTAACTAAACATGACCTCGATACGCGCCGGTGGTGCCATCTCTCGGACTTTGAACGGACTTTTGAAACGCCCCTCGTACAAAAGTCTTCTGGGCTTGCTTCCATTTATCCTCCCTATCCATCATGAATTCTTCTGCACACTCCCGCATGAAGAAGGACAATAAAAAGAGCAACTACAGACGACCCACTTGAAGAACATAAACCAGATGGTGAGAAGGACTTTCTGGAATCAGATTATGAGTAGGTTTTGTTGCCAAACTGTGGGGAATAATATGGTTACTGGAATCCTGAAAAAAAGAAACATGCTTTCAGAAAGGAAAGTTTTGTATTATTTATCGAACGTGCCTTATAATTACGGAAGAAAGAAAAAGTGGTGCATTACTGTCTGCGCGACCCTCGTATGTTTTCGTCTGAAAGAACCATGGCATTAGGCGTACAAATAGCGTCCTTTCAAATGTATTATGAAATATCAGTAATATTTTGGTTGTAGGATTGCAAGCTATTAAAGAAGTATAGGTAAAGCTGTCCTCTGTCTGAAATTTGGTACGAACACACAGCGCTTTACTACACATGGTCTTGCTGGAAGTGATATGCTCTTGCCTTCTCCAACCTTTGAACTGTCTTACTTTTTCATTCGCTACATCAATGGAGCTGGATGGGCCATTGAGAGCGACAACTGAACTGGGCCTAGATGCTAACTACACTACTGGCCATTAAAATCGCTACACCAAGAAGAAATGCAGATGATAAACGGGTATTCATTGGACAAATATATTATACTCGAACTGACATCTGATTACATTTTCACGCAAGTTGGGTGCATAGATCCTGAGAAATCAGTACCCAGAACAACCACATCTGGCCGTAATATCGGCCTTGATACGCCTGGGCATTGGGTCAATCAGAGCTTGGATGGCGTATACAGGTACAGCTGCCCATGCAGCTTCAACACGATACCACAGTTCATCAAGAGTAGTGACTGGCGTATTGTGACGAGCCAGTTGCTCGCCCACCATTGACCAGACGTTTCCAATTGGTGAGAGATCTGGAGAATGTGCTGGCCAGGGCAGCAGTCGAACATTTTCTGTATCCAGAAAGGCCTGTACAGGACCTGCAACATGCGGTCGTGCATTATCCTGCTGAAATGTAGGGTTCAGGGATCGAATGAAAGGTAGAGCTGCGGGTCGTAACACATCTGAAATGTAACGTCCACTGTTCAAATGCGAACAAGAGGTGACCGAGACGTGTAACCAATGGCACCCCATACCATCACGCCGGGTGATACGCCAGTATGGCGATGACGAATACACGCTTCCAATGTGCGTTCACCTCGATGTCGCCAAACACGGATGCGACCATCATTATGCTGTAAATAGAACCTGGATTCATCCGAAAAAATGACGTTTTGCCATTCGCACACCCAGGTTCGTCGTTGAGTAGGCGCTCTTGTCTGTGATGCAGCGTCAAGGGTAACCGCAGCCATGGTCTCCGAGCTGATAGTCCACGCTGCTGCAAACGTCGTCGAACTGTTCGTGCAGATGGTTGTTGTCTTGAAAACGTCCCCATCTGTTGACTCAGGGATCGAGACGTGGCTGCACGATCCGTTACAGCCATGCGGATAAGATGCCTGTCATCTCGACTGCTAGTGATACGAGGCCGTTGGGATCCAGCACGGCGTTCCCTATTACCCTCCTGAACCCACCGATTCCATATTCTGCTAACAGTCATTGGATCTCGACCAACGCTAGCAGCAATGTCGCGATGCGATAAACCGCAATCGCGATAGGCTACAATCCGACCTTTATCAAAGTCGGAAACGTGATGGTACGCATTTCTCCTCCTTACACGAGGCATCACAACAACGTTTCACGAGACAACGCCGGTCAACTGCTGTTTATGTATGAGAAATCGGTTGGAAATTTTCGTCATGTCAGCACGTTGTAGGTGTCGCCACCGGCGTCAACCTTGTGTGAATGCTCTGAAAAGCTAATCGTTTGCATATCACAGTATCTTCTTCCTGTCAGTTAACTTGCGCGTCTGTAGCACCTCTTCTTCGTGGTGTAGCAATTTTAATGGCCAGTAGTGTACTTAATGTTGGCTCTGTTTATTTCTTGACAAGTGGAAGGGCTTCATTTTATTTCTCCTAATTAGCAATTTATTTGGATGGGCTTGTGGGGACAGCTCCGTCATTTACCTCACGACCAAGGGAAACCTCCAAAAACCGCAATCGGGGCTGCTGGTGTCTCCACCATAGGTCGCTACTTTACTGCGCGCAGCGCAGTCTGCATAGCGTTACACATTGCCGCCGTAAACAGTTCCATCAGGCGCGCCACGATAGGACCAGTGATGCGACATGACTTTGCAGTTTGCAATCGCGCGCCCAGTCATCTTCGGCGTTAGACGAAGAGATGTCTCTTCAGCGCGCCGGGGCGAATGTCGCTTCAGCTCGCTCGCGGCTTCCCCCACCACTCTGACTGGCGCGTCCGTACCGGCGGAGCGTCGCTTACCCAACAAGTTATAGGGAGACCTACAGTTTGACATGGACTCCAAACCACGTTGCAGCTTGGTAACAATGTAATAATGTAATAATGTAAGTGGTATAAAAATTAACATATCATTGCCAGGGGTGAAAAAACTGGTAAGTGACTTGGACTAACTGGGGATTGGATCCCGGAACTTTGGAACACACTGAGCCACCGAGCCACACTCCACGCTGATGAAAGATTCAGTTCAACGTCCCGTCGGAGCGCAATCTCGGTTAGGGCACGAATATGAAAGGGAAGCGGCTGTTTGCTTTCAAAGGAGCCATCCTTGCATTCATCTCAGTTTCTTCGAGGAACCCACAGAAAGCCTCATTCTGAGTGGTTGGATAGTGATTTCAAGCCCATTTCTCTCGTATGCGAGTCCAGTACCTTAAGCATTGCGCTATTGCTTTCAGTTCATGCAGCTGATATCTTCTCTGGGAACAGGCTCGGAACCAGAATAATTAGTTGTTTGCACAGGTGATTCGCAACAGCCATGGTGCTAGCCGTGGCTAAACCAATTCGCTACAATCTATTAAGCTGTCCATTTCGCTGAGTTTATGGTACGCTGTATTTACATTGCCGTTGTAGTGAGATGTTGCTCATGGTTGTCATTGCGGACTGCTCGTGCTATCTCACGGCTTCCCAATTAATTCCACGCTTCTTTGAAGTGCATACTTTGTTTTGCTCACGCTTTCTGTCAAAATTCGAAATTAGATCGTTGTCGTTTTCACACTTGCTTCAAAATACGAAGTTGGAGCTTTGAGAAGGTAAGAGATTGTAATGTCAGTGCCCGCTTCACTCCACTTATATGTGTCATATGATCGAACTGTGCTCGTAGAGATACGAAACCGCCCCTTTATATAGGAGACCACACACTTGGGTATTATGTCGCTCAAGTCCAAATTGCAGCTCCCTGCAGCTGCTTCAAGAGCCAGCTACTATAGAATTGTAGGTGCGTAGCTAAATGACGGTCGGTGACACACGATAATTTTTAATTTAATGTTTATTCACTGTAAATCACGTTTAACTTACAATTCTTAGCTATTGGCGCGCTTCCGTAGGAGCGAGTGAAGAAAAAAAGCACTCAGTCGGTACCAAACTCCCGGCTTACGCGTGTAAAATAGCAACCACAGTCTATTCACTAGGACGGAAATCGACGTTCCGAACCAGAGCAAAATCGTGAAGTTCACTGAAATTTTGTTAAAGTCCTCCAGATACAAATGACTTTAGAAATTAGCTTTAGCTCCTATGAAAAATAAGAATTTTTCTAGCATTCCGTTGCTTATAATGTTAAAATTCTTAGTTCACAAGATTCCGCACTGTGAATTTACTCCATCTACTGCTAAACAAACGTGCGACGCCTAACTGAATAGCAATAACTCATCACTGATGGAGAGCCGGATGGCACACACCTACATTTGTCCTTCTTCTTACAAGCAGAGCCATGTAATCTGCAAAATAATCTACTTGCTTCGTTGGATCTATTCTACAAACAATAGTGCACAACGTGTAAGCCAAGGATAAGCTGCGTGAACAGCTTGATGTAATAATGTAAGTTATTCATTAATTGAATAACTGCAAACAATTTTGCCCATTTAAACGTTATTGATTACATAAAGCTGCAAGTTCTCAAGTAGTAGTTTGGTTGGATTATATCGTATTCCGATTACACAGACTATAAAATTCCTAGTGAGCGTAGGTTTTGTCACACTGTAAAATGTTTCTGATGTAGTCATGGGACAGAGCTTAAAGTATAGTATCGTACAATCTCACTCTCACCATTTTTAATGTAGCTCAGTCTACTAGCACCTAAGAAGCACGTTAACATTAACAATAAAGTCGCAAGACACTGGAACTCAGTTTTTGTTTCCTGTCCTCAAATATGACCAAGTACAAGTCACTCCCACAGATTACAAAATACCACATATCGTTGCAGATTGTTGCACATTCTAGTGAACGTTTGAGAGTCTAGCAATCACACGTCTAAGTCCAACGGTGACACTCGGGAAGATTTCTAAGCTACACTACGCAGCTCTTGCCTCAAGCGGTTTATTGAAATTACGGCAAACCTGAATCTCGATGTCCAGACGTGAAACTGAACCATCATCTTCTAGAAATGGGTCCAGAGTCTTAGCACTGCGCTACCAGCACAGGTCGTAGGAATCGACGTCTTAGTAGAGAGACCGGCTACCACTGACTGGGCCGTGAAAACATTAAAGAACATGTTTGTGAACCTAACTGTGACGGCTTACAAGGATATAAGTCTGGCTGTCGGTGCAACAAACTTAATGTAACCGGACTCTGAGGAAACTATCGCGGAATTTTCCGTTGTGTCACGGGAGCAAGAGTTGGGGTTGAGTGCTGAAATGCTCTGTACAGAAGTTTGTGGTGGCTGTAAGACTTGTAATGGCAGAATTAAAGGATGCCCTGGCGCAAAAGGTGCACGTGACAGATTTTGTGAAAGGGGCGTATTTTTTTATTGGTTTTCACTGAAGAGGACTGGTCGCTCACATATTAAAGATGCCAGTGAAGCACAAATATAGTAAAGGCTCTTACGAATCTCATAGCTACTAACCCAACTGATGAAATTATCCAAAACCAAGCACGTATTGATCAACAGCGTGAAACTGACTTCGAGCGCACTGAAAAGATAAACTCATAGACACAGTTAACGAACAGCCCGATAATTTTAACTTATGTTGTGGATATGATGATAACAGCTCTGAAAAGTTAAGTGAATTGAAATGCAAAAGATTGCATGTTTTGCACCAATAAAGAGATAATCCTTTCAGACCATCGAGGTTTTACAATTCATCTTGTCGTTACCCAACAGGTAGCCATACAATCGACTGATAAGAAAAGTAGAAGAGAAGATTCTCACTACACGAATTGGCCTCTACCACCCGTAATGGAAAGTGAAAGATATTAGGTAAGAAGCAATTTCATGCCATGGCAGAAATGAATTTTTTGGAGTGAACATATGTAGCAGTAGTTATGCAGTTTAGAACTAGAAATGAGTGTAGCGTAGTGAAAGTTTTCTGTGATTTGTAGTCTGGTGTCCTAGTAGAACTGCTTAGTTTCGTGTTTATTTTGAACCTCAGGAAGGGTGAAACAACAAGAGATGGATGGAGCTGTACGCCTAAACATTTATCGCTTACGTTATTCTGTGTTGTACCCATTGAAGTTTGTTTTGTTGTAGTAAGACATGTAGTTTGATTAAGAAGCATATGTCAATATTTTGTGTTATACTGCTGAAGGAATGAGTAAAGCGACACTCATGACATCTCGCAATGGCAGATTAATTGTGGCGAATGCACCACAATGTTTCCGGTAGTTTTGTGAGAAAAAGTAACGTTATAGATAAATTTTGTGTTAAATCTTGTACATTTATCCATGTAACTTTGGCAAAGGACTCACAATTGCGCAGAATGAAGGAGCTATTATAGGCAACCCCAAATACATTCAGAACGGATGAATATATCGAGATGCGAGCTTTGGTAAATTATAATGGACAGTTCACTAATTTTATGATGTTCGCAACTAATTTTTAAAAATTTATAACTGACCAATTGTGGTACCAATGCTGTTTTTTAATGAAGTTATATAGACTTTGTGTGATATTGGAAAGAGCCTTCAACGACCGCTCGTCGTTACGAGAACAGGTCATACAGAGAACTGCCCTAATGAACCACGTTACTCACAAGGTAACAGTCGAATCTGACATGTCGAAATTTGCCCTGAAATTTTTTATACAGGAAAAGTACACCGACACAGACACAATGACAGAATTTAAGCTACTAATTTTTAAAAATGTTGAAAGTTGTCAAATTCTTAGCTCACCATGTGGCTGGAAAAATGTACACCCTTACCGTAACTATAGCAGGCAGCACATATGGAACACGGCACGCACATATCCTTCACTGACGGCACATCGGTAAAGAGATAACATGGCACAAAGCTATCGTAATTGGTAAAGCGAATTTCAGTTTCCATTGATAGTTTCACTAATACAGTTGTTCAGTTACTACTCGCTGGAATTTACAACTCATTTAATATACATAACACTGGGCAACAAAAAAAGATTTTTTAAAAAAGTCTAGGGTTTTCCGGCTGAATTAGACTAATTTTGATGCCCTGAGTCCGAAAATGACCTTGGTTTTGTTCTATCAGGTCAGGATTTTTTGCTACAGAAATTTTTTAAAATCGATTTTTCGTAAAAAAACAAATTTCTTTGTATCATCTGCTGAGAAACCCCGGAAGATTTTTTCCGTTTTCCTCAAGAAATAAAAGTCAACGTATGCAAATTCATTAAGTTTTTATTTACTCCATCAAATTAAATAAGCATATTTATCATAATATTAGTATAACAATGAGCGTTACGTGACACAAAAGTTCAGAGTTCACGGCATGAATCGGCGTTTCTTCGATTCCCGTTTGTGAGCAGCTGCTGGGTTGTCTCTCTTCAGCATCCAGCAGTAGTCCGCCATCATGACTGCGTCCCACCTCCCCTGGTACCTATCCTCCATTTGGCGCATGTCCTGATGGAACCTTTCTCCCTGCTCGTCGCTCATCGCCCCAAGGTTTTCAGGAAACTTCTCCATGTGTGAGTACAGGAAGTGCATCTTTATACTCATCAAACACCCGAGCTTTTGAAAGGCCTCTATCATGCTGCTGATGAGTCTGGCGTGGTTTGCTGCCTTCGTGTTCCCCAGGAAGTTGTTCACCACCTGCACAAACGATTTCCACGCGGCGCACTCTAACGTGTTCATGGAGTTTTCGAACTCTGTGTCCTTTATGAGCTGCCGTATCTGTGGCCCATCGAAAATGCCGGCCTTCAGCTTCTCAATGGTCAGTCGCGGAAAGGCTCGGCACAGGTAGTGGAAGCACCTCCCGTCCTTGTCCAGAGCACGTGTGAACTGTTTCATTAACCCAAGCTTCATGTGTAGCGGTGGGATCAATATCTTCTCCCGGTCAACAAGAGGTTCGTTTATGATGTTTCTCGCACCAGGTACTAACTGCTCTCGTGGCGGCCACACTTTCTTTACATAGTGCTGGGCTCTGTCTCGACTGTCCCACATACATATAAAGCATGGGTATTTCGTGAACCCGGACTGCTGACCAAGTAGAAAGTTCACCATCTTGAAGTCGACGCAGATGATCCATTGGTGCTGCTCATATTGGATTTTGTCGAGCACGTACTTCACTGCTTCATATTTCTCTACGAGAGTTGTGTAGTGAGCAAGAGGGATTGAGGCGAACTCGTTCCCGTTGTGGAGGAGCACACACTTCAAAGAGCGCTTGCAGCTGTCAATAAAGAGTCGCCAATCTCTCGGATCGTATGTAGGAGCCCCGAGTTTAACAAGAAGACCGGCGACATCTCGGCAGTACACTAGGTCTTCCTCCTGGCAGAAGTAGCCCATGTAGTCCTCATGCCTTCTACGAAAGAAAGTGATACGCGCGTCCTCGCCAAGTAGATTTTTCTCTTTGAGTCTGGAGGCCAACAGCTCGGATGAAGTCTTCGACAAGCTGAGATCCCGAACAAGATCATTAAGCTCACATTGTGAAAAGAGCTGCCGACCATCTTGTGCTTCATACTGCTCGTCTGCTATATATCCTCCCTCGTCTGCAGTGGTGGCCTCGTCGTCGATGTTAGGAAGCTCTGTGAACGCTGGTACAGGAATTTCTTCGCAGTGAGCAACTGGACGGCGGGCAGATGGAAGGTCGGGGTACTGGAGGCTGTGCCGATTCTTCCGGTTGATGCCAGTAGTATTGATGGCGCAGAAGTAACAATCCGATGCATGGTCAAAGGGCTCCCTCCAAACCATCGGAATCCCAAACTTCAGTGAAGTTTTCGTGCCCTTCGTCCACCGCCGGAGGTATTCCACGCACTTCTTGCAGACCGTGTGCGGTGCCCAGGGCTTATCTTGGTCACCCAGCTTGACTTGAAAGTAAGCCTGGTAGGCGTTCTTCACAAATCCCGTGATGTTCTTCCTGTCCACTGAAAGCGTGTATTCTCCGCAGATGTAGCAGAAAACGTCTGGATTATTCATGCATGAACGTCGCGCAGAAGCCATATCAATCTGAAATGGTAATAGAAATATGCAGTTGACTGTCAGACAATAAAAATTAGAATAAATTTTATACTATAGTAAGAAAAAAAGGCATCTATTGGAATGATTAACTGTTACAATCTTAAAGGCTTCTTTTGTTTTCATATGTCCTGAATAATCCCCTTAAAACCCCTAATATTAGCATATTGAAGCCTATAAAAAGGCTTACATTTCAGGGAAAAATGGTCATGTAGGCCTATGGCTGTATCTCAAAAAGTTGACCTGATAGAGCAAAATCAATGTGATATTCGGACTCAGAACACCAAAATTAGTCTAAATCAGCTGAGAAACCCATGACGTTGTTTTGGTTGTTGCCCAGTGTAATAATCAGAAGTTGCCTTTGCAGTATCGCTAAGTGTTAATAATGGAGATAAACATGAATTTGCATAATTTCAACATGCTAGGTAATGCGGGACAACAACTCGTTTTAGATTGTGATGCAAAAAGAGGCAGCCAGAACTGTAGCTTGTTAACGAATATTAGTTGGGACGATACACATACGTATCTACGTTATTTACTGCCATTTTGGATGGACATTTTGCTTGACAAACATTGGTTGGTTTGAGAATGAGCATAGCCCGAAACCGGCCACCGACAAAATAAACACCCATTTAGTTGCAACAATGGCTGCATCATTTGCACCATGAAACTGAATTAATTTTCTTTGTGTCTTCTTCGTATATGTTTACCAATAGCTTCTGTCTTTGTGTAGGTTCCAGAGTTTCGCAGTAATCATCATCATCATCATCATTTAAGACTGATTATGCCTTTCAGCGTTCAGTCTGGAGCATAGCCCCCTTAAAAAATCCCTCCATGATCCCCTATTCAGTGCTAACATTGGTGCCTCTTCTGATGTTAAACCTATTACTTCAAAATCATTCTTAACCGAATCCAGGTACCTTCTCCTTGGTCTGCCCCGACTCCTCCTACCCTCTACTGCTGAACCCATGAGTCTGTTCGGTAACCTTGCTTCTCCCATGCGTGTAACATGATCCCACCATCTAAGCCTGTTCGCCCTGACTGCTACATCTATAGAGTTCATTCCCAGTTTTTCTTTGATTTCCTCATTGTGGACACCCTCCTGCCATTGTTCCCATCTACTAGTACCTGCAATCATCCTAGCAACTTTCATATCCGTAACCTCAACCTTGTTGATAAGGTAACCTGAATCCACCCAGCTTTCGCTCCCATACAATAAAGTTGGTCGAAAGATTGAACGGTGCACAGATAACTTAGTCTTGGTACTGACTTCCTTCTTGCAGAAGAGAGTAGATCGTAGCTGAGCGCTCACTGCATTAGCTTTGCTACACCTCGCTTCCAGTTCTTTCACTATGTTGCCATCCTGTGAGAATATGCATCCTAAGTACTTAAAACTGTCCACCTGTTCTAACTTTGTTCCTCCTATTTGGCGCTCAATCCGTTTATATTTCTTTCCCACTGACATTACTTTCGTTTTGGAGATGCTAATCTTCATACCATATTCCTTACATTTCTGATCTAGCTCTGAAATATTACTTTGCAAACTTTCAATCGAATCTGCCATCACAACTAAGTCATCCGCATATGCAAGACTGCTTATTTTGTGTTCACATATCTTAATCTCACCCAGCCAGTCTATTGTTTTCAACATATGATCCATAAATAATATGAACAAAAGTGGAGACAGGTTGCAGCCTTGTCTTGCCCCTGAAACTACTTTGAACCATGAACTCAATTTACCGTCAACTGTAACTGCTGCCTGACTATCCATGTAAAGGCCTTTAATTGCTTACAAAAGTTTGCCTCCTATTCCATAATCTCGTAGAACAGACAATTACTTCCTCCTAGGAACCCGGTCATATGCCTTTTCTAGATCTATAAAGCATAGATACAATTCCCTGTTCCACTCATAACACTTCTCCATCATTTGCCGTAAGCTAAAGATCTGGTCCTCACAACCTCTAAGAGGCCTAAACCCACACTGATTTTCACCCAATTGGTCCTCAACTAATACTCGCACTTTCCTTTCAACAATACCTGAGAAGATCTTACCCACAACGCTGATTAAATAGATACCTCTGTAGTTGTTACAATCTTTTCTGTTTCCATGTTTAAAGATTGGTGTGATTACTGCTTTTGTCCAGTCTGATGAAACCTGTCCCGACTCCCAGGCCATTTCAATTATCCTGTGTAGCCATTTAGAACCTGACATTCCACTGTATTTTATGAGTTCCGACTTAATTTCATCCACCCCAGCTGCTTTATTGCACTGCAGTCTATTGACCATTTTCTCCACTTCCTTAAATGTGATCCTATTTCCATCATCATTCCTATCCCATTCTACCTCGAAATCTGAAACATTACTGATCGTATTTTCACCTACATTGAGCAACTCTTCAAAATATTCCCTCCATCTGCCCAAGGCATCCACAGGATTCACCAGTAGTTTTCCTGAACTGTCCAAAATACTTGTCATTTCCTTCTTACCTCCCTTTCGAAGACTGCTAATTACACTCCAGAATGGTTTTCCAGCAGCTTGACCCATAGTCTCCAACCTGTTTCCAAAGTCTTCCCAAGGTTTCTTCTTGGATGCTGCAGTTATCTGTTTGGCTTTGTTTCTTTCTTCAACATAACTTTCTCTGTCTACATGAGTTCTAGTATGTAGCCATTTTTGATACGCCTTCTTTTTCCTTTTACAGGCTGCCTTGACTGTGTCATTCCACCAAGCTGTTTGCTTCATCCTACTTTTACACACTGCTGTTCCAAGACATTCTTTAGCCACTTCTAGTACTGTGTCCCTGTACCTTGTCCATTCCTTTTCCAATGACTGTAATTGACTACATTCAACTAACTGGTACCTTTCTGAGATCGCTGTTATGTACTTGTGCCTGATTTCCTTATCCTGAAGTTTCTCCACTCTTATCCTCCTACATATGGACCTGACCTCCTGCACTTTCGGCCTCACAATCCCAATTTCACTGCAGATTAAATAATGATCAGTGTCATCATAGAATCCCCTGTGTCCCTCACAGCCTTCCTGAATTCCTGATCTGTTATTATATAGTCAATGACAGATCTGGTTCCCCTGCCTTCCCAAGTATACCGGTGAATGAAACTTCCTGGCAGATTATATCAGCGCACACTCCGCTGCAGAGTGAAAATCTCATTCTGTATACCGGTGAATGTTCTTATGTTTAAAAAAGGAGTTTGTGGTTACTAAGCCCATACTGGCACAGAAATCCAAGAGTTGGCTTGGCTCTGAGCACTATGGGACTTAACTTCTGTGGTCATCAGTCCCCTATAACTTAGAACTACTTAAACCTAACTAACCTAAGGACATCACACACATCCATGCCCGAGGCAGGATTCGAAACTGCGACCGTAGCAGTCGCGCGGTTCCGGACTGAGCGCCTTAACCGCGAGACCACCGTGGCCGGCCAAGAGTTGTTTCCCGTTCCTGTTGGCCTCCATATCCTCTCCAAATTTACCCATAACCTTTTCATACCCTTCTGTTCGATTTCCAATCCTGGCATTAAAATCACCCATGAGTAGAACACTGTCCTTGTCCTTTACTCTAACAACTACATCACTGAGTGCCTCATAAAAACTATCCATCTTATCTTGATCTGTCCCTTCACAATGCGAATATACTGACACAATCCTAATTTTCTTGCTAGACACTGTCAAATCTATCCACATCAGTCGTTCGTTTACATACCTTATTGCAACTACGCTGGGTTCCATTTCTTTCCTGATGTAAAGCCCTACACCCCATTGTGCTATTCCTGCTTTGACTCCTGACAGGTAGACCTTGTATTCTCCCACTTCCTCTTCTTTCTCACCCCTTACCCGAATGTCACTAACAGCTAAAACGTCCAGCCCCATCTTACTTGCAGCCTCTGCCAGCTCTACCTTCTTCCCAGAGTAGCCCCCATTGATATTAATAGCTCCCCATCTCATTACCATTTGTTTGCCATGTCGTATCTTAGGAGTCCCTGGTTTGTCAGTTAGAGGTGGGTCTCCGTCACCTCCAAAGGTCCGAGGCATTTTGCTCTGATTGTTGCCAGCATCATATTGAAAGTACCAGGGAAGCAGGTTGCTAGCCTTACTTGCCCCGAGTCCCATTGGGTTTTACCCCTAACGGTTGAGGGACTAACCGGTGGATTTGGTAGTCCTTGCCGTATGAGCACAAAGGTGACCACGACTCAGAATATGTCCGAGATGCCCAGCCTTCTTCCAAAGTAACTGGTATCCCGACTGTCGGGACCACTTACTTGGCCACTCATACGTTGCCCGTGGTTCATGAACTAGGACATGTCTACAGGAACCCACACCATGAACCACTTCGCAGTAATGTGGTATCCAATTAATGTTTTCAACCTCGCAAAGATAAAATAAGAAGAACGTGGTATGTAGTCGAAATCACTTACTTCTCCTGACGACCTGCATATGTGTTACTTATTATTTAATTTCTTGGTCATACATTCCATTTCGTTAGAAATTGTGTAAACAGTAGAAGAATCCAGAAAGAACTCGAACGATTCCGTGAATTCCGGTTCGAACGATGATTGCTGTACTAATTGAAGTCCACAACAAAAATAAGGTACCTTCCTGGCTCAAGAAAAACGTGTATAATAACAGTTTTCAGACAGAAAAGCCTGTAAAATTTTTGGTTAAACAAAGGAGGGAGAAAAAGCTTAAACTTGAGCTGTCTGCAAAGGCGGTTTCGTTTCGTAAAACCTGAAAATGAATTTTATAAATGGAAGGAAGATTTATACGCAGTAAGAAATACGCACCAAAATGAAACTCACAAAAATCTGAAAGAAAAACTAATTGAAAAATCTGGAACTGCTCGAGGGAGTCAGTGTACCGTTACCGAGGTATATCTGCCAGACTAGGCCCTCTGATTTGCAAATGAGCTGAACATCACTGATTTCAAGGCTCTTCGGCCTGGTTAAACACAGGCAGAAAATTATACGGAAAAGGAAGTCGCAATTTTACGAAATTTACTTCAAGTAAATGTGTAGAGGAGATGTCATTAATACGTAGTGCTATAGGCAAATTCGTAGCTTCCTGTTACCCCTAACATTTTTGTGTATAAAGCCAGCTAGTCGGGTTTCCTGTAAGAACTGCATGCAAATCACACATTATCATTTTGAGAAAAAAAAGACAGAGTCGCTTATCCAGTCGATGAATGCTAAGACACATTCGTAAACAACAAATCCAGAGATACGTATCAGTGAATCACTGTTTCCGCAGCTCTGTCTTTAAGTACCTCAAGGCAAATTATGGCCGAAAAAGACTGATTAGTGGCAAAAATCATGTAATCGCTGTCGCAAAATTTGGGAGAATGAGAGAGAATAACTTTCCCTACTACATCCAAAATGTCTTCTTGCTAGTTGCAGAAAATAATTCATTGCTTTTGTTGGACTCTGCGCTTGGACATATCGACCCCTTTGTCTTTAGGAGAAGTACGAAAAGATTGTTAGTATAATTCAGATTCCACGCAGAACTAGCAATCCATTTCATTATGATTGACCCCTGACTTTGAGCTCATATCCTGGTTACATCGTCTGACAAACATCGATGTGTTGTACCTTGCCGGGAATTTTGGAAATGTCTACTTTTATTTCATGTACGAATATTACACTTTAGTTGAAAGGGGGGCGAAATACGATGTAATATTTGAGAGAAAGAGTGCTTTTTTGAGCATTTTTTGGTGAGTCTCAGCTTTGAGGAGTCATAGAAATCAGACCGTAATTAGGAGAAACATTTCCTATGCACAGTTTAAAGATACAAACTTGTTACATTTGCATGAGAATTTTCGTTATTTTCTGGTTATAATGTCAGACGCAAGACGCTGAGACTGAGCTCACCGTTGTAGCCATTGCGGCAGAGAAAGCACGGGCGCAGAACTTGAACTTTTGTTGATTACAGTGTATATCGTTACTAGTGAATACTCCCCGTGTTTGTCAGTTATGAGTTTGTAAAGCAGTTGCGTTATTAGCTGCAATATATGTGAGGATGTGTTGGAACATAGTTGTTACACCAGCGCGCTGCCATTGTTGTAATGTGTGATGAGCGCCTATTTACTAGCAAAGAATGGCAAACTTTGTACTAGTATTCGAATACAGCATTGCCGCGTTCAGTTGTAGATGCGAGTAGAGTGAAATAACATCAGTAGAGCACTTGATCGTGAAAGGCAAAGGTCCCGGGTTCGAGTCTCGGTCCGTCACAAAGTTTTAATCTGCCAGGAAGTTTCACATCTGCAGCAGTTTATCTATCACTGTGAACTGCAAGTTACACAAAAATAATGATTTGACACATTTTCTGGTATGGTGTACATTGTGTACATTGGTCTTCGCGCTATGCGGCGCTACGTCCTCTTGTCACGGCTACATCTGCTTATTCGCCGATTCCCGCACTAAGCGCTGTTATAAGTGGTTCTTCGTGCGGTAAAACTGAGTAGTTTAACGTTTTTTAAATACTTGCAGTGCTTCATAGCAGCTAATATTTTGAGAGTGCATTTCTTTCGGTGTATTCTTCGTGTGTGAAAAATTTCACAATAGGTTTCGACATGTCCGATCGGACCATTCCTTTGTCAGGAACGATTCGTATGTTTATTATTATGACTGCATATCAGATGCTCAAAATGTTGACATTTACAATTGATTAATGCTCGAAATGTCGACCTTGAGCGATTCCGGGAGGACAATACTGCACGTTAAATTCCGTCTGGACTTATTGCAGCGGGAGTCGATAATGTTTCCTTTTACACCTCTTGTTTTCAGTTTTCCCACATATAAAAGCCCAGAAGTATTAGGTATAGTGAGCCGGCCGGTGTGTCCGAGCGGTTGTAGGCGTCTCAGTCAGGAACCGAGCGACCGCTACGGTCGCAGGTTCGAATCCTGCCTCGGGCATGGATGTGTGTGATGTTCTTAGGTTAGTTAGGTTTAAGTAGTTCTAAGTTTTAGGTGATTGATGACCTCAGATGTTAAGTTCTATAGTGCTCAGAGCCATTTGAACCATTAGGTATAGTGAGCGTGCAGGACATTTTGTGTTCCCAAACAATCGATCCAACCATCTTCAAATGCTCTGCTAAGAATATCTGTGTAGAATAGCGGGGTCGTTGGTCATATTGGTACCGCATGGATTGCTTTATGCCTCATAGGATGTCTACCAATAACTACGGCAGCATATCTGTTAGGAGACGTAAAGACTTACAACTATTTAGAGTTCCATCAATTAAACAAGGACCAGTTGGTTGCATATCTCTTGCTTTATTTTTTCATTGAGCTATTTTATTTCTCACTCTTCCAGCTTTTTGAGTTTTTATAATGCTCGCTAAGAGAGATCGTGAGTACTTGGCACGATCATGATTCCTTTCAAAATACAGTTTCACCAGTTCTCTAACAGTAAACATATTTAAACATTGTGAAAGCCTTAATAGCTTCATGAACAAGCTTTATCTTCGCTACAACAGCAGAGGCATAATTTTGTGACTCAAGCTCATTGTTAAAAACAGTAACCTTACCTGAGTTACATTTGGAACAATAAGACAGACGTTCGTGATACCCCTTCTCCTTATGGTGAGACTGTGGTCTACAAAATGGTTCAAATGGGTCTGAGCGCTATGGGACTTAACATCTGAGGTCATCAGTCCCCTAGAACTTAGAACTACTTATACCTAACTAACCTAAGGACATCACACACATCCATGCCCAAGGTAGGATTCGAAACTGCGACCGTAGCGGTCGCGCGGTTCCAGACTGAAGCGCCTAGTACCTGTCGGCCACATCGGACGGCGACTGTGGTCTGAGCCGCTATTAGCTTCGAAAACTCTTTCCAACGCCACATAAAAAATATACTTCCTTTATCAAGAAATGATCGGTGTCACAAATTGGCAGCTGTAAACGTTCAAAATTACTTTCGTTACTCAGAAAATTAGTGAATTGTCCGCTTAACTTAGCAAAAATAGCACCATGTTGTGCTATCTTATCGAAAGTATCCGGACACTTGTTGTTGGACATTAATATGGGTTCTGCGCACCCTTCCCTTTATGACGGCTAGAGTTCAACTAGGGACACTTTTAATGAGTTGTCTGAATGTGGAGGAATGTCAGTCCATTCTTCTTCAAGAGCCGAAACCAGAAAGGTAATAGTATTGAACGTTGGGATCTGGAGCGAAGTCGACGTTCTAATTCCACAGCTCTTCCACTGCGTTCAGGTCGGGACTCTGGGCAGGCCAGTCCATTTCAAGAATGCTGTTGTCTACAAACCACTGCTTCACAGATACCACTTTATGACAAGGTGTATTGTCATGCTGACACAAGCAATCATCATCTCCGAACTGTTCCTCTGCTATACACAGTACACAAAGCTGTAAGACGTTTCCATATCCTTCCGAATTTAGCGTTTTCTTAATTGCAATAAGGATACTATATCCTAACCAGGAATAATACCCCAAACCGTAACAGCACCTTCTCCGTACTTCACTGTTGGCACTACGGACGATGGCAGGTAACGATCTCCAGGCATTTGCCGAACACAAACCCTTCCATCGGTTTCGCACAGTGTATAGACTGATTTACCATTCCCGGTCACTTGTTTCCAGTCCTCTGATGCCTAGCCGCATCGCTGATTACGTCGCTTAGCGTTGACGACAGAAATGTGTGGTTTATGAGGAGCTGCTCGACCAGTGTACCTGATTCTTTTTAACTCCCTTCGCACCGCCATTGTTCTACGCGGCCTGCCGGTAGTGCTTTGAAACTCACGCGTGACTACTTCAGCTGATTTCATTCGATACTTTACAGCCACCTTCCACAATTCTCGACGGTGTCTGTACGGTCAGTACTTGAAGTCTGCTGGTCTTCGTTTAGTTGGGGTTGTTCTTTCACGTTTCCACTTCACAGTCACGTCACCAACAGTCGATGTCGCCAGATATAGATAGGTTGAAATATTCCAGACGGATCTGTTAGACTCGTGACATCCAGTGGCTAGTCCACTTTCGAAGTTACTGAGCTCTCGTGACCGACCCATACTCCTGATTCTGCTTTTCTACTGGCAACACAATACAACTATCTTCCTTTTATACTGACGAGTCCGCTTCTAATGACATCTAGTAGCCAACTACGCATTACGCGGGGGTCCTGAATACTTTTAGTCAGGTAATGCACACTACTGGCCATTAAAATTGCTACACCAAGCAGAACTGCAGATGATAAAAGGGTATTCATTGGACAAATAAATTATACTAGAACTGACATGTGATTACATTTTCACGCAATTTGGGTGCACAGATCCTGAGAAATCAGTACCCAGAACAACCACCTCTGGCCATAATAACGGCCTTGATACGCCTTGGCATTGAGTCATACAGAGCTTGGATGGCGTGTACAGGTACAGCTGCCCATGCAGCTTCAACACGATACCACAGTTCATCAAGACTAGTGACTGGCGTATTGTGACGAGCCAGTTGCTCGGCCACCACTGACCAGACGTTTTCAATTGGTGAGAGATCTGGATAATGTGCTGGCCAGGGCAGCAGTCGAATATTTTCTGCATCCCGAAGAGCCCGTACAGGACCTGCAACATGCGGTCGTGCATTATCCTGCTGAAATGTAGGGTTTCGCCCGGATCGATGAAGGGTAGAGCCACGGGTCGTAACACATCTGAAATTTAACGTCCACTGTTCACAGTGCCGTCAATGCGAACAAGAGGTGACCGAGACGTGTAACCAATGGCACCCCATACCATCACGACGGGTGATACGCTAGTATGGCGATGACGAATACACGCTTCCAATGTGTGTTCACCGCGATGTCGCCAAACACGGATGCGACCATCGTGATGCTGTAAACAGAACCTGGATTCATCCGAAAAAATGAGGTTTTGCCATTCGTGCACCCAGGTTCGTCGTCGAGTACACCATCGCAGGCGCTTCGGTCTGGGATGCAGCGTCAAGGGTAACCGCAGCCATGGTCTCCGAACTAATAGTCCATGCTGCTGCAAACGTCGTCGAACTGTTGGTGCAGATGGTTGTTGTCTTTCAAACGCCCCCATCTGTTGACTCATGGATCGAGACGTGGCTGCACGATCCGTTACAGCCATGCGGATAAGATGACTGTCATCTCGACTGCTTGTGATACGAGGCCGTTGGGATCCAGCACGGCGTTCCGTATTACCCTCCTGAAACCGCCGATTCCGTATTCTGCTAACAGTCATTGGGTTCAAAAAATGGCTCTGAGCACTATGGGACTCAACTGCTGAGGTCATTAGTCCCCTAGAACTTAGAACTAGTTAAACCTAACTAACCTAAGGACAGCACAAACATCCATGCCCGAGGCAGGATTCGAACCTGCGACCGTAGCGGTCTTGCGGTTCCAGCAGTCATTGGGTCTCGACCAATGCGAGCAACAATGTCGCGATACGATAAACCGCAATCGCGATAGGTTACAATCCGACTTCTATCAAAGTCGGAAACGTGATGGTACGCATTTCTCCTCCTTACACGAGGCATCACAACAACGTATCACCAGACAACGCCGGTCAACTGCTGTTTGTGTATGAGAAATTGGTTGGAAACTTTCCTCATGTCAGCACGTTGTAGGTGTCGCCACCGGCACCAACATTGTGTGACTGCTCTAAAAAGCTAATCATTTGCATATCACAGCATCTTCTTCCTGTCGGTTAAATTTCGCGTCTGTAGCACGTCATCTTCGTGGTGTAGCAATTTTAATGTCCAGTAGCGCATATTTAGTCATTACCCTCCCGTATAGCCGTGGGTATTAAAGCACCGCTTCAAGGGGAGTGCGCCCGCTACGGGTCGAATCCACGCGACGGATGAACGACGAGAAACGGTGTGTCAGCCAGTCTGGATTTGGTTCTTAGGCCGTTTCCCACATCCCACTAGGTGAAAATCATGCTGGTACCCAAGTTACGTCTCAGTTACACGATTCGCAAACATTTAGAAAACATCAGCTCACTTTCCCATGACTGATACTACTCGCAGAGCGTTGTGGCACACAAATTCCGCTCAGCAGCCATGTCGACCCTGCACTGATACAAGACAAAGGTACAAAAAAAGGAGATTTTGTATTTAGTCGTTCTGGATTTATTTGGAGTGGCCTCCCTCAGCATCTCACCCTTTATATACAGGATGTATCAAACCGATTTATACTAAATTCGAAGGATTTTAAATGGTATCTTCGTAAAGAAATTATGTATAAGAACCGTTGTCCAGAAACGTCATCCAACGATAATATAGAGCCTCGAAGATACAGGGGCGAAGACCAGCTAATTGGTTACCCTTTTTGCACCAAATGTTTGTACTGTGACGCACAGCTTAGCAATCTCTGCAGTGTTGTAACAGGCAGAGTGGTGTTCGTCCCGAACCACTGCGAGAACTTCCGTTCAAACTTACATTTACTGCGAAGTCGCCTTGCAATAGGCGCCGACCACTATAGCTCCCACACTTTGCAGTGTCGTTCGATTACGCTTCTGGACATGGGTTCGCGTCTCATTTTGTTTCTGAAGACAGCCTGTACTACACCTTCAAGGTGTTTTTTTTTTTTTTTTTTTTTACGCACACGCGCTGAATACTCAGGTTTCTGAGCGCACGTGGGTGTTTTCCAACATGAAATACATTCATGTAAGGTGATTTGCATAACTCCTCATTAAGATTTGGTATATTTCTCGAAGGTTCCTCCTCGCAGTGTTTCTTTGGTTGTCATTGTCTGATGACCACACAGGAATACCTCCGCCGGCACAGGAATACGTGAGAAGAATCACAGGTATTTGATTATCGAAATTTCGTAGCAGATTAAAACTGTGCCGGACCGGGACACGAACCTGCGACCTTTGTCTTCAGCGGGAAAGCACTCTGTCAATTTGTAGATTTTATTTTTTATCGACTGAGCTTGACTCGCGACTCACCCTTACAGCTGTACCTCCGCCAGTACCTCATCCTCCACTTTCAAGGCAGTTTCAAATCAGCACACATTTCAGAGCAGAGAGAAAATTAATTGTTATTCTTTATCATTTGTCTAAAGTATATTACTTCCTTTGTGAAGGAAGTATTGTTGTTGTCATTGGTTCAATAATTTTTGTTGTCAATGAAGTGAGTAGCTGCAGACGGAACGCTAGTAAATGACTAATTCTATAACTAAAACAATAGCCATGTTTTCTGCTCCTGACTGTATATCAGAGGAATGTTTATTGTTTCGCATGATGTCTGTAGTAAACTAACTATTCCTTTAGATGTGTCACATGGTATACCATTTGTTTTTATATTTCTGGTGTGAGAACATATAGATGACAATGATTCTCGTAAATGTATTCTTGTTGCGAATGTTCATAATTACTTTCGGATTGTTGTTAGTTTCCTTGTATGTGTAGGATTTTACCTCTGGATTAGTTGATACCTGCATGTTTCTGTTCTACAATAAAATGTGGGTGAATCTTGATGATCATGCACGAGTAGCCTATAAAGCACCAGTCTTTAGAATGATGTTTCATCTTCTCCCCACGCCTTCAATTTATCGAATATTCCATTTTATCGTTCTCTGTTTATGACGATGACAGTTTTTCATTCGTTTCTGGCATGTCTGTGATATTATTGTATTCAATGTGTGATATTTTCAGAGCATGCAACTGCTGATATAAGTTAGTCGGTAACGAGCCACTGGAGACCACGGGTCCCTCATACCAGACTTAAAAATTTTGGAGGTTATGCAGGGATATTTTCTGAATATTTTGCTAAAACGAACCCCTGGATTCCGGTAACTCGTTGAAAAAATGTTCAAATGTGTGTGAAATCTTATGGGACTTAACTGCTAAGGTTATCGGTACCTAAGCTTACACACTTCTTAACCTAAATTATCCTAAGGACAAACACACACAACCATGCCCCAGGGAGGACTCGAACCTCCGCCGGGATCAGCCGCACAGTCCCTGACTGCAGCGCCTAAGACCGCTCGGCTAATCCCGCGCGGCTGGTAGCTCGTTGAAGAGTAATTATGATTTACTCGGGTTGTTACCCCAGTCTGTGACAGTACCATCACAACACTAAAAAGCCTGTGATATGCCACTCACGAAAACGTACAACACTAAATACAGAGTAATGCAACAACACTCAGACAGATATTACAGTACTGTGTTGTGGTTTCCGTGGCCGCGGGAACAGCTCGCCCATTGCACGCAGTGAACCCAAATACGACGTGCATATCGTCTAAACCCTCATTAGTAAACCTATCGATAGTGTTGCGTGTCACTGTTAACGTACAACTAATTGCGCTGGAGAAACAAACCTGAGACCGAATGCAAGTTTGAGGGGTGAAGAGTGAAGTGGACATTAATGTCGTCATCAGCAAGCACCGTGAGTTAATGGAACAAATTTGGTCCCAAGTAAGGCACAAATGGATACCGTCGTTCAAAAATGGTTCAAATGGCTCTGACCACTATGGGACTTAACTTCTGAGGTCATCAGTCCCCTAGAACTTAGAACTACTTAAACCTAACTAACCTAAGGACATCACACACATCCATGCCCGAAGCAGGATTCGAACCTGCGACCGTAGCGATCTCGCGGTTCCAGACTGTAGCTCCTAGAACCGCTCGGCCACCCAGGTCGGCGATACCGTCGTCATATGCACTCTTGTGCAGATGATTTTGGAGCGATAAAAATTCAGAATTAAACCGGCGTAAGAAATCAAACGAATTGTAATTAGTCTGTAACGAGCCATCGGAGACCACAAGTATCTTATGCTGAAATACTCTGACATTAAACTACATACAAAATTTTGTTGGTGGAATTTGATTTTCCGCCGTTACCGGACGTCAAACCCCAATTTCCACTTCCTTACGCATGTGTTTTCATTTTTATATTTCCATATTACATAATACTACTCCTTACAATCTCATGTCGATAAGATATAAAAGCACAAAATTAGTATCACATCTCCTGCTTTTTACTATAAAGACTCACAGTTACATTACAAGAAAGTACTTTCTCTTCAACATATAATGTCCATCCTTTATCATTTGCCAAGCCAATCCGGTTTATCTTGCAGATAAGAATAACTACTGATCGCCTTTTCTAACTGAATTTTTATTGTTGTTTCACTTAAGTGCTTTGAGCATCTTCAGTGGTCTACAAAGAAATATTTGTTTGCTTAGCTATAAATATTTTGCTTTCAGATACATAACATTTCATAACAGCACGTCAAGTTACCTTAATGTTCAAATTATTTACAAATAAGGAATATAGACTGCGCATTTACTTTTGCGTCTCCTGTGTCTTATATACGGCAATTGGTACTCTCGTACTGCTCACTGCACTTTACCTTCCTGCTAGGTTAACTTAGGAATCATGGGAACTATTGAGGATAGTGATGGAGTGGGATGTTGTAGTGGGGAAGGAGCGTACCTGGTGTGGTAGTACAACCACTCAGGTGACGATCATGAGTGTGTGTGTGTGTGTGTATGTGTGTGTGTTCATTTCTTTCTGGATACATACAGGGTGTTTGTATATTTCTGTTACAAACTTCTAGGTCTTGCAGAGCGGAGTGAGTACATGAGTACATAATACACTCCTGGAAATGGAAAAAAGAACACATTGACACCGGTGTGTCAGACCCACCATACTTTCTCCGGACACTGCGAGAGGGCTGTACAAGCAATGATCACACGCACGGCACAGCGGACACACCAGGAACCGCGGTGTTGGCCGTCGAATGGCGCTAGCTGCGCAGCATTTGTGCACCGCCGCCGTCAGTGTCAGCCAGTTTGCCGTGGCATACGGAGCTCCATCGCAGTCTTTAACACTGGTAGCATGCCGCGACAGCGTGGACGTGAACCGTATGTGCAGATGACGGACTTTGAGCGAGGGCGTATAGTGGGCATGCGGGAGGCCGGGTGGACGTACCGCCGAATTGCTCAACACGTGGGGCGTGAGGTCTCCACAGTACATCGATGTTGTCGCCAGTGGTCGGCGGAAGGTGCACGTGCCCGTCGACCTGGGACCGGACCGCAGCGACGCACGGATGCACGCCAAGACCGTAGGATCCTACGCAGTGCCGTAGGGGACCGCACCGCCACTTCCCAGCAAATTAGGGACACTGTTGCTCCTGGGGTATCGGCGAGGACCATTCGCAACCGACTCCATGAAGCTGGGCTACGGTCCCGCACACCGTTAGGCCGTCTTCCGCTCACGCCCCAACATCGTGCAGCCCGCCTCCAGTGGTGTCGCGACAGGCGTGAATGGAGGGACGACTGGAGACGTGTCGTCTTCAGCGATGAGAGTCGCTTCTGCCTTGGTGCCAATGATGGTCGTATGCGTGTTTGGCGCCGTGCAGGTGAGCGCCACAATCAGGACTGCATACGATCGAGGCACACAGGGCCAACACCCGGCATCATGGTGTGGGGAGCGGTCTCCTACACTGGCCATACACCACTGGTGATCGTCGAGGGGACACTGAATAGTGCACGGTACATCCAAACCGTCATCGAACCCATCGTTCTACCATTCCTAGACCGGCAAGGGAACTTGCTGTTCCAACAGGACAATGCACGTCCGCATGTATCCCGTGCCACCCAACGTGCTCTAGAAGGTGTAAGTCAACTACCCTGGCCAGCAAGATCTCCGGATCTGTCCCCCATTGAGCATGTTTGGGACTGGATGAAACGTCGTCTCACGCGGTCTGCACGTCCAGCACGAACGCTGGTCCGACTGAGGCGCCAGGTGGAAATGGCATGGCAAGCCGTTCCACAGGACTACATCCAGCATCTCTACGATCGTCTCCATGGGAGAATAGCAGCCTGCATTGCTGCGAAAGGTGGATATACACTGTACTAGTGCCGACATTGTGCATGCTCTGTTGCCTGTGTGTATGTGCCTGTGGTTCTGTCAGTGTGATCATGTGATGTATCTGACCCCAGGAATGTGTCAATAAAGTTTCCCCTTCCTGGGACAATGAATTCACGGTGTTCTTATTTCAATATACAGGAGTGTATTTTGAAGAGGAACCCACGACGGTCTCAGTTCAGATGTGTAACTCAGCCAGAATTACGCGTGACGTAGTACAATTATTAGGTATCAATCCGAAAGGAAGTGTAACGAAACATCCATTTGTCACTTAAGCACATTTATTTGTATTAACACTTAAAAATCAAGTGTTTACATCATTTGAAAACTGAAAATAGCCGAGAATACTGTACATACATAATGTAATGTTTAAGTGGTAAAACAAACAAATGTGCTAAGTGATAAATGGATGTTTGGTCATGTTTCCTTTAGAATTGTTATGCCTGGTGAACGTCATCTGCCAGCGTGTGCAGTGCAAACAGTAAAATTCAGAGGCGGTGGTGTTATGGTGTGGTAGTGTTTTTCACGTAGGGGTTTGCTCCCCTTGTTGTTTTGCCTGGCACTATCACAGCACAGCCCGATCTCTTTCCCTGTGATTTTTACCTGTGAGGCAAATCAAAGTGTCCTCACACACTGGAAGCACTGCAGCAGAACAGTGAAAACACTACTGCTGCTACCGTTCAGGCAGAGCCACTATGTGACTCACACAGTTTCATAAATCGAGCACAGCGCTGCAGCGACGTCAACGGTGGGCATTTCCAGCATCTCCTGCGATGTATATTAACAAAGGTCAATCGCGAGCACTGTATTATTGTAAATATTTTTCGGCCACTTTTATATTCATTATATAAGTTATTTTATTTTGCCAACAGTGTAGACGCCTCGCTTGATGTAAGGAGCGTAAACATTGGACGACTGAACAGTGGGAAAACGTTGTGCGGAGTGACGAATCACGGTACTCAATGTGGCGTTCCGATGGCAGGGTATGGGTATGGCGAATGCCTGGCGAACGTTACCTGCCAGCGTGTGCAGTGCCAACAGTAAAATTCAGAGGCGGTGGTGTTATGGTGTGGTAGTGTTTTTCATGGAGGGGTTTGCACCCCTTGTTGTTTTGCCTGGCACTTTCACAGCACAGGCCTCCATTGATGTTTTAAGCACCTTCCTGCCTCCCACGGTTGAAGAGCAATTCGGGGATGGCGATTGCGTCTTTCAACACGATACAGAACCTGTTCATAATGCACAGTCTGTGGCGGAGTGGTTACACGACAATAACATCCCTCTAATGGACTGGCCTGCACAGAGTTCTGACCTGAATCCTATAAAACACCTTTGGGATGTTTTCGAATGCTGACTTCGTGATAGGCCTCACTGACCGACATCGATACGTCTCCTCAGTGCAGCACTCCGTGAAGAATGAGCTGCCATTCCCCAATAAACCTTCCAGCACCTGGTTGAACGTATGCCTGCGAGAGTGGCACGGGTCATCAAAGGTAAGGCTGGGCCAACACCTTACTGAATTCCAGGATTACCGACGGAGGACGCCACGAACTTATAAGTAGTTTTCAGCCAGGTGTCCGGATATTTTTGATCACATAGTGTATCTTTACCCATCTATGTATACTTCTTCAATTTTTGAAGGATTTCATTGAAATTATTTCGCGCTGAAGTGGACACGAAACAGCGCAGAAACTATCTCGGTTGTTACGTGACGGGTGAGATTATTGACCAAACGTCAACGTGATTTGATAATAAAATGGAACATATGCTGCTCCAAATACATCGCTTTCATTTGAATTTCGCTTATATTCCGTCACGCGGCGCCGCATGAAGTGAATGGCACGTGTCGGAACAACCGGAAATCGTACGCCGTGATAGAATTGGGCGCTTAAATGTAAGAAACGAGGCAAAACAAACGCAGAGAGCTCGAAGCCATGAATTGCTCCCGCAGACGTCTTTACTGCGGCCGTTGCCGTCGACGGGACGTTAAAAGAGGAGAAAAGAAAGGCCGCAGTCTGGAAGCGTTGTTGCCGTTCTTGCTCAACTATCGACCGAGGCTGCGAGTATGCTGCGGTAAGAAACGTTTATCTTCCTTGTTTTATTTAGGTGGTCCGCTTCACAGTTTCATTTCTGGCTAGCCGTCCTCCCAATTTGCAACTTCCGTCGATATTCTTATTACATAGACAGAAAGACGACTGCCATAAATAGCACACATAAAAACGAATTATCTATTCAAATGATGTAACACTTATATGTACATCAGTTCAGCAGTCCATGAGTATATCCCTTAGTGAACTTTAGGTCCCGAACTCATACCCAAGTACTGCAGGGTCAGCAGATGCTCCTATGTGTTATCGATCTACACAACTACGACGGTGGATTAGTTCATAAAGGCTATAACGATGACACATAGATAAGAATGGTCGTGATAAATTTACAACTTTAAAGAATTACTGCGTTAGCTAATGTTCACGCAGAAAAGATTACAGTTCATTAAATTCTTGGATTCGCAGTGCTAGCAAAGAGAAAGTTAGTGAAAGCAGGAGAAAATGGTAGCTGGCAAAATTTGTCTGATGACATGTAGTGGCGGACATTTAGAAAATGACAAGCAGAGAAAGACTTCAGTCAGCTATAGGGTGGGAGAGTCACGCTACTGAAAATGCTGCCAGACACGGATTAACGTGAGATTGTTCTAAATATTTATTCCTGAAAGGCATTTACTTAGGGAACAGGGTCGTGCAGGCAACTTCTTCGGTCTCTTGGCAATTAGCAGACCCGAACTTTCCGAAACAGTTAACGTAGATGAGGGAATTACTGACCTTCAGGTTGTTATAGCATCAACGATTACATATGTGAAAAGGAACATTAAGACACATAGGAAAATATTTTTGCTTAGAAAGAGTAACAGGCAGCAAACTGTAGAGTGTCAAAGTAATCAACATTATTCAGCTCTGAGGACGAAGATGTGGAGCTCAGACGTATAAAATACATAAGCATTGTAAAATACCGTGGGCGAGGTTGTGAGGGATGGAAAAGACCCATGTCAAAAAGTTGCTACGAAAGCAAACATAGCTTCTCCATAGCTTTAAGCGTTGTTGACGGACATCTGAAAGAGCCAGAATGAGCGTAACGAGAACAGTGCGAAGGACGTTCACTGAATTCGACGGTAAAAGTTTGTCAACCGATCTAACGAACAAATGCCAAGAGGCTTTGGTCTTATGTAAAGTCGATAAACGGATTAAAATAGTCTATTCAGTCGCTGTATCCATACTCGTACCGAGGCTGAAAATGACAGAGCGAAATACCGAATTCGATCTTCGGACACTTTTTCATAGGGGAAGGTCATAACATGGTTTCTTCTATCCTTGGTCGCACGAGTGCCAAACTGGAAGACGTTAAGAAAAGTGATCGTGAATCAGAAAATCAGTTAAAATCACTCAGTGGTGAGAATGCGTTTGTACCTGATAAGTTACCTGTAAGATTCTATAAAAAATGTACGAAAGAACTATCTCTCCGAGATACAACAGCAGATCACCGTAGGTCGCTGAAGCCAGAAATGGCGCCAAATGATTGAAAAAAAGAAACGGAGATCATTTTCCGTTTTCCAAAGGGCCGACGGACAAATGTACATAATTATAGGTCATCATCATTGACGTCAGTGTGTTGTAGAATTATGGAACATGTTTTATGCTCACAAATTTAAGCACTTTTAAATAACGAATATCTCCTTTTTAGAAGGTTTGTGCAAACAGAACTCTTATGGGACTCAGCTCGCTCTGTTCATCTATGAGATCCAGAACACAATAAAGAAGGACATCCATGTTGATGCTTCTTCTTTGACTTCCATAAGGAAAACACATTTCCGCACTCCAGTTAGTGAAAAGAATATGAGCTTTCCAACTATCAAAACAGGTGTGTAACTGGGTTCAGGACTCAGTAGCAGACAGAGCTCGAACGGTAGTCCTTAAAAGGACGAAATCGTCGGCTGTAAAAGTAATTTCGGGTGTACTCCAAGAGAATGTTGCGAGGGTGTCAGTCTTTATACGTACAACGTGATTCAGCTGCCCATATCGCTGTCATTTTATGCAACCCGCAATGTTATATTCGATATTCAAAAACCATGTGCTCACTACATGCCAACTATTACATCTACATAAAAAAGGAGCACGATCTTTTTTTGTAGGAAATTTAAGGAGTTAAATTTTTTAGTGGCCGTAGTTTTCGAGTTATTCAAGGAAAACGTACAAAAGTGACCTTCAAACGCACCCCCCCCCCCCCCCCGCCACCTCCTCCTCCTACAGTCCTACAGTCAGCCCCCACCGGTCAGGATTTCGTATGTTGTTCGTGGTACTCCCGTTTACTACTGTACAAAAATCTGCGACTGCACGAATTATTTCCCACATTCGACCTTTCTTTAGTCTTCATTGACTGGGCTTGTTACGAAATCGGCTAAGTCGAGCACTTACAAATTATAAAATTGACATTGGTGTAAATTTTACCTAACAGTTTTGTGAATTTTTAAAGAATTACACTGTTCTATCTGTTAGGCCTTCTGACTACGAAATTACTGTGCTTGTAAGGGTTAAGTTTGGATTTTTTGTCAATGTAATTAGTTTTAGCACAGGTTAGAGGATGTGCCGCGAAAAAGATACTACAAATTCTCACTGTTGGAAGATGAATGTGAGCGTGGGAGTGCATCTGAATGCCACTTTTGTACATTTTTCTCGAATAACTCGAAAACCGCCGCCTCCAGCGAAAACGTTTCCCAGTACAAAATTTAGCTACACACATCAAAAAATGTTTTGCATCACCCCAGTTCCCAGAACTCTTGAAGATAGGCGTTGACTGTGTATATTTTATCACAGACTCAGTGCCTTTGACTGTTCAGAGATGTAACTAAACACGGCCAAGGATGTAAAAAACCATGCATGAGCAGCGCCTATAAGACGGAGGGGGTCCGACAGTCAGTCAGTTCCAGTCATTTTACCAGGAAGGAGGTACATGGCTCATGTTGTCTGTAATTCAACCCTGCCTAGAAGGTCAATACCGCGGTTCGACCGCGTCCGCATTGTACTTTGTGCCAGGAAGGGCTCTCACCAAGGGAAGTGTCCAGCCGTCTCGGAGTGACCCAATGCAATGTTGCTCGGACATGGAGGAGATACAGAGAGACAAGAACTGTCGATGACATGCTTCGCTCAGGCCACCCACTACTGTAGTGGATGACAGCTACCTACGGATTATGGCCCAGAGGAACCCTGACAGCAACGCCACCGTGTTGAATAATGCTTTTCGTGCAGCCACAGGGCGTCGTGTTAACGACTCAAACTGTGAGCAATAGGCTGCGTAATGCGCAGCTTCACTCCCAACGTCCATGGCGAGGTCCATCTGTGTAACCACGACAGCATGCAGCACGGCACAGATGGGCCCAACAACATGCCGAATGGACCGCTCAGAATTAGCATCACGTTCTCTTCACCGATGAGTGTCGCATATACCTTCAACCAGACAATCATCGGACCCGGTCAGGCTGAATGCGTTAGACACACTGTCCAGGGAGTGCAGCAAGAAAAAAATGGCTCTGAGCACTATGGGACTTAACATCTGTGGTCATCAGTCCCCTAGAACTTAGAACTACTTAAACCTAATTAACCTAAGGACATCACACACATCCATGCCCGAGGCAGGATTCGAACCTGCGACCGTAGCGGTCACGCGGCTACAGACTGAAGCGCCTAGAACCGCACGGCCACACCGGCCGGCAGTGCAGCAAGATGGACGTTCCCTGCTGTTTTGAGGTGGCAATATGTGGGGCCGAAGTACGCCGCTGGTGGTCATGGAAGGTGCCGTAACGGCTGTACGATACGTGAATGCCATCCTCCGACCGATAGTGCAACCATATCGGCAGCATATTGGCGAGGCATTCGCCTTCATGGACGACAATTCGCCCCCATCGTGCACATCTTGTGAATGACTTCCTTCAGGATGACGACATCGCTCGACTAGAGTGGCCAGCATGTTCTCCAGACATGAACCCTACAGAACATGCCTGGGATAGACTGAAAAGGGCTGTTTATGGACGACGTAACCCACCAACCACTCTGAGGGATCTACACCGAATCGCCGTTGAGGAGTGGGACAGTCTGGACCAACAGTGCCTTGATGAACTTGTGGATAGTATGCCACGAAGAATACATTCATGCATCAATGCAAGAGGACGTGCTACTGGGTATTAGAGGTACCGGACCACCACCTCTGATGGTCTCGCTGTACGGTGGTACAACATGCCAAGTGTGGTTTTCATGAGCAATAAAAAGGGTGAAAATGTTGTTTATGTTATTCCAATTTTCTGTACAGGTTCCGGAACTCTCGGAACCGAGGTGATGCAAAACTTTTTTTGATGTGTGTACATTAAATTTCCTACAGAAAAGGCCCTACTCGTTTTCTCTATAGGGATAATAGTTTGCGCGTAGCGAGCGAGAGAATATGAACATCTCGCGAGTAGTTTTTGAAGGCCAGTTATAACATTGCGGGTTGTGTAAGAGGACAGCGGCAGGGGCAGCTGAATCACTGTGTATATATATGCATCTAGCGGTTATCACCGGAAGCTCGGTGAGAGTGTTAGCGAAATATGCTGTTGCCTGTATGAATATTGTAACGCCAGAAGATTGTGATGAAATACGGAAAGACTTGCAGATAATCGACGACTGGTGCAAGGGACGGCAGTCGATCACGAAATTTTGCCAACTGTTTATAAATAGCATGAAAGTTCTACTACTGTTTGATTAAGCTGTTGAAGACAAATTACTTTAAACATTAAGAGCCGTAAAGCACCTAGTAGCAACTGGCCTGAGTGACCAAAAGTGGAACCACCGTGTAAAGTGAGTTACAGGGAGAACAGATGCCAGGCTGAGACTCACTGTAAGAATCCTAAGGAAACGTAATTCATCCACAAAGGCTATGGCTAATGAAGTACTCATTCGAGCGATGCGCGAGAGTGTTACGGAACAGCACATCAAACTGCAGTAGCAGACGTTTCAAGAGAGGCGTTCTGCATCACTGGGGACGTTTTCTGTCAAAATTCCAAGAACATACGTTCCAAGGATATTCAGGCAACATATTACTTCCTCCCATGTACATCTCGCGAAATGACCGCGATGAGAAAATAAGAGGGATTCGATTTCATGCTGATACTAATCAATAGTCGTTCCCAGGAACGACTGGCGATTGAAACGGCAAAATGGAGAAATGTTAGAGCTACCGGAAGCCCCTTCCACCACACACCTCACTCATAGTGTCATGCATTCTGGAGTACATAAATGCAAGCGCAATGTGTCAGCAGCACAGATGCGTTATCTATCAGAATGAGTTTAGGAGGAAACTCGAGCGATTTGGACCAAGCCATGATTGCAGGAAAGTGTAAGTTAGAGATCTCAAAGGTATTACATATGCTCCCCTTCACTTTTAGCGATGTTAATCTGATAGGAAAGAGCCATAAACAGGAAATGTGCTAACTGCCCAAAAACCTACCAACTAAAGAACAGGCATCCACATCTGCTTGAGATATTGAATTAGGCGTGAGGTGGCCAGGAGATTTCATTGTCTCTGCTGATTGTCCTGTCCTCACCGAACACATCATGACAAGGTTTCAAGGCTGAAATATCAATACAGTCGTTAGACTTTTGCGAGTTGATGCACGTTTGAATAAAACAGTTTGCGGACAAACAGGTTAACATTAAGAGATTGGTGAAAGAATCGTATTTAGACACCAGAGACTGCGCACCATACACCAGTCATCAGTTTATGCAGTGGCTCTTCAAAGTACTGATGGCGATTTTTCGGCGGATAGTGGCGCATGTTCTGTGAGTTCACATACCCTGATTAGCTGAACCAAGCCACATCTGTAGAAATGAAAAACCGACAAACCAAACATCCTGACTCCACTTCACTCAGAAGCTAACGGCCGAAGTCAGCACGCTAAAAATGTTCAAATGTGTATGAAATCTTATGGGACTTAACTGTCATCAGTCCCTAAGCTTACACACTACTTAACCTAACAAACACACACATCCATGCCCGAGGGAGGACTCGAACCTCCGCCGGGACCAGCCACACAGTCCATGACTGCAGCGCCTTAGAGTCAGCACGCAAAAGTTCGTCTGGACGCTTTAACTCATATACAACAGTAAATTTGCAAGTATACAGATGCAGGTCCTTTTTGATACTCGTCCCCACGACTATCTCCAAATTTCCACTTGCACATATAAATGATGTTGATGATTTGGTGAATTTTTTTTCCGCGCTTTCCTTCATTCGTACTCCAACTCTTTTCAGATAGTTACGGTTTTTATTCGCTGCAGAACCCGTTTAGTGCTATTTCACCACAAAGTTTTCCACTGCAGACTTTGATGGAGGTTTTGACGAATTATGCTCCGCATGAACTCAGGTTGATTTATCGTGAGCATTCAACTCGTCATTAAACACGTACTAAAAAGGTCTTCTGGTAACCCATAAGAAGGCCACTGTAACCGTGGCAGACACGTTGATTTCTCCAACACAGTTTTTTTTTACATTATGACGTGATACCATACTTAGAAAACTTTTATGTCAACTGACTGGCCATGGAAACCTACGCAATTACAGTATACATTTTCTCCTTTTAAGGCCAGAGCTTATTATCTGCCCCATTCTTGTCAAAACAGATCTGTAAGTGTGTAAAATATCTATAATTCAGTGAGGTGACAAAAATCATGGGACACCTCTTAATATCGCGATGGACCTCCTTTTGCCCAACATAGTGTAGCAACTCGACATGGTGTCATTGGAAGACACCTGCAGAAATATTGAGCTATGCTGCCTCTGCAACTGTCCATAATTGCGAAAATGTCGCCGGTGCAGGATTTTGTGCACGAACTGACCCCTCGATTGGGTCCCATAAATGTTTGATGAGACTCATGTCGGTCGACCTGGGTGGCCAAACCATTCGCTCAACTAGTCCAGAATGTTGTTCAAACCAATTGTGAACAATTGTGGCCCTGTGACATGGTGCACTGTCATTAGTAAAACGTGAAGTACATGAATGACTGCAAATCTTCTCCAAGTAGCTGAACATAAACATTTCCAGTCAACTATTGGTTCAGTTGGATCAGGGGACAGGGTCCATTCCGCGTAAACACAGCCCACACCATTGTGGAGCCACCAGCACCTTGCATAGTGCCTTGTTGGGTCCATAGTTCGTGGGATCTGTATCATATTTCAACCCTACCATCGGTTCTTACCAACTGAAACCGGTTCTCTTCTGACTCGGCCACGATTTTACAGTCGTCTAGGATCCAACTGATATGGTCACGAACCCAGGAGAGGCGCTGCAGTCGATGTCGTGCCATTAGCAAAGTCACTTGCGTCAGTCGTCTGCTGCCATAGCCCATTAACGTCAAATTTCGGGACACTGTCATAACGGACACGTTGGTCGTACGCCCCACATTCATGTCTGTGGTTATTTCACTCGTTGTTGCTTGTCTGTTAGCACCGACAACTCTACACAACAGACGCTAGTAGTGGAACAAGCTTTGTTGTGGTGCATTTTGTTAGTGCAGGTTGCCTACATCTGGGGCAGGTATGCACTCAGGGGCAAAGCTATTGTTCTCCTTTGATTGACAGGTACTTAACCTATTCTTCTCCTTTGATTGACAGGTCCTTAACCTGCTAAAAGGATCCTTCCTTTTGATTGACAGGCACTTAACCTGTTGTTCCCCTATCCCCTCCCACTCCCCTCCCCCCCTCAGGAAACCTTCCCCCTTGCTGCTACAAGTACACTTTTAGGTCTGAGTTACTGGAATAGCCCCTTTCACTCTTATCAATTTGATTGACTACTTACTTAAATTAATCAATTAATTAACCTCTCCCCCTCTGGTAAACCCCCTTCCTTCCCACCCTCCCTCCTGTAAATTGGTGCGAAAAAGTTTCAGTTGATCGGTCATTTGGAGGGAATTCGATTGTAGTGTATGGAATATTGTTTAAACAATTTAGACAATGTATAGAATATTTTTTAGTTATTTATGGCAGTGTATGGAATATAGTTTATTTACTTAGTTAAGGAATTTGTCTGGAAACCGACTGCTGTGTATGAAATATTGTTTAAACAATTCAGTCAATGTGTGGAATATTGTTTATTTAAACAATTTAGGGGATTTAAAGCAGTGTATGATATATAGTTTACATATAAAGAAGTTTTCAGGAAATTGATCACCACCCTCGCCACCCCATCCCCACACCCCCTTGCCACCTGCCCTCTCCCCCTCCCCTTCTCCACCTGGAAATTGGTGGCTCTGCGGTGGAGAGGAAGGATCTTACAATGGGGAAATTCTAGAGTATATGTATATTCTTTTATAAAAGAATCAGTTTGCGGGACTGGAATTTCTCTTGCTCATCATTCTATGCTGTTTGGAAAGATGCAGGCCCTGTAAGAAGTAATTAGATCGATCGCCCTTCTTTTTATTCCGATCGCGCAAGGAATACCGTCATGCAATACACATCACAAGTAATTACACAGTTAAAAATCTATCGTGAAGCATGCACCGCCCGCCGCCCCTGTCCACTAGACCGCACACGCTGCCAGGAGTCACGGTGCAGTGGTTGCCCCCGTGGAGTGATGATGTGGGCATCAGCAGCTGAGCCATGCACAGGTGTCCATTAACGTCCCGCAAACATGAGGTGGAGGCATGCCTCTCATACATGACACCTAAGGAATTCCTGTCGAAATACGTGTTCCAGTAGACTGGCAATGCCAAAGAAAGCGTTTCTGAAGAAGAGAAATTTGCTAACATCGAGTATAGATTTAAGTGTCAGGAAGTCTTTTCTGCAAGTATTTGTATGGAGTGTAGCCATGTACGGAAGTGAAACATGGACGAAAAATAGTTTAGACAAGAAGTGAATAGTGGTGCTACAGAAGAATGCTGACGATTGGATGGGTCGATCACGAAGGCACTGAATAGAATTGGGAAGAAGAGGAATTTGTGGCGCGACTTGACTAGAAGAAGGGATCGGTTGGTAGGACATGTTCTGAGGCATCAAGGGATCATCAATTTAGTATTGGGGGGGGGGGGGGGGAAGCGCGGAGGGTAAAAATCGTAGAGGGAGACCAAGGTATGAATACAATAAACAAATACAGAAGGATATAGGTTGCAGTAGTTACTCGGAGATGAAGAAGTTTGCACAGGATGGAGTAAAACGGAGATCTGCATCAAACCAGTCTCTGGACTGAAGTCCACAACAACAACAACGTTTGTTGGTAGAGGTCTTCCAGCAGGAAGTGTGGCTCCATTGCCATTAGTGGACAAGCTCAAGTGTTTGTGGATCACCTTCACGCGTGATGTACAGCGCACGATCTCATTTAACTATAAACGCCGGCTTCAAGCTATCCGCCCGAACGTTCGTGGCAACCTCGTGAGAGCATTGGACACGTTACAACGGGCGGATTTTGTTAACACTCATCTGGCCTCGCGACTACGCTATTTAACACAGATTTTACCGATGCCAAAGGCAATGGCACACAGAGTTCAGGCGGCTTTCGGCTACTTTGTAAGTGCGGGTCTTATCTTCAAAGTCCGCTACGACGCGCTGACACTACCATCTCGAGACAGTGGCCTCGGCGTTGTCAACGTCCAAGCGAGAGCAGCTGCCCTTTATGTAAGTTCGATGGTTAGATCGTGGACCCACCGCCGAACCGGATTATCGTGAAGCCTGGTTGATGAACTGGTCCCTCCCACCCGAGTGGTACCCATTGCAGTAGCACATATATCTTCCTCTCTCTCACTTATTAGGATCTTTTCCATCGAATACAATTACGTCCCTGCCGACTTGCCAAGTACCAGGAACGTGATATTTACCGCCTAGTGATGAGAAATCATACTCGGAATGTTGTGGAAAGGCGATACCCTACGATCGCATGGCCCGTGGTTTGGCGTTCTGTGCACCATATCCTCCTCGACACGAACGCTCGTGTGACGTGATATCTGGTTCTTAATGGAAAATTCATGACAAAACTTCGTCTACATGCCATTAACATGACAGGTTCGCCGCTATGCCCTCGTTGTCAAACGCTTGATACGGACGAACATCGACCGATGTGTGGATCTTCAGCAGAGGTGTGGCACCTGATTCAGAAAGTGCTTGCCTTTCTTCTACGTACAGCTTCCCATGCCATTACACCGAAGACATTTCTGTTTCCAGATGAGACTTATTTCCAACATACGAAGACCAACGAAGTGAACAGCATAAAAGCCCTATCGATCTCTTATTTGTTGCAAGAAGGCGATAAGAGTGTTCTTGATTTTTGGAAATTCCTCAAAGATCGCCTTACTTTTCTCATGCACCGTCCGTGATACCGACTGTACTATGACAACTTTTTGGGTAGTGCTTTTTTCGATCCCCCCTGCAGCTGGGGTGTCCCGGATATGAGGAGAAGATTTCAGTATGATTGCGTAATACCAGGACTCGGTCCATTGTATCGGCAAAATGGAATATTCATCGCGAAGACGTGCCCAGAACATGCCTGACTGCCTTGGATTCTGAGTGCGTCTACCCAGCAGTTGGCGGGGCGCAGATGCCATTTTGTTTGTTCTGCCAGGAGGGTGTTTTTTAATTCCATTTATGATTTGCTTGTTACTGGTGTTATTATTTTTCGCATGGAGGGCGTCCTGTGTGATCTAAACGAATAAAAAAACCAAAAAAGGGGTATGTTACATGCTTTAAAAAAGTTATGTTGAAAAAGTATACATATTTAGATTTCAAGAAATATTTTTTTTTAATTTTACAGAGAACAGCGTCTTTTATTTTAAAACAACAGAGATTTTTTATAAAATAAATAAATAACACAAAAAAGAATGTAGGGTCATATCTCAAAAAAAATGAGTAGCATCAATTTTAAAAAGCGAGTAGCGTCTAAAAAAATGCCGTGTAGAAGGTCGAAGGTTCGTATGTCGCCGAATACATCAAATTTATTTATTTTTTTAAATTAATAAAAAGACTCTGATTATTATTTTTATTCAGTTAGTCGGTTAAATGGTTTTTATTTCTGATAGTTTGCCGTGTCACTTTCAATATCGTACTGAATTTTTTATTAGCTCTTCATTTTCTTTCTCCCAATCTTTTTTCGTTTGGAATCTGCTAATGTCGCCAACCACGACTTCTCATCGATTGGTAAGACAGCATCCCATGTAGCCAGTGCTAGGATAGTTTCAGGTAACCAGTGATAGTGAAAAATTACAGTCTGCTTTTACCGCTAAAACTGAAATATTGCTGCAGAAGATGGCGATGCAAAGAAACATATTATGAATTTTTCTATCTTGAGTTTGCTCGTAGAGGTTAGCCCTATACGTAGTGAACACAGCAATCGAGATTTTAGTTCTGCCGCAGATGCATGATCGCCGCTTTCTCAGCTACATCGTACATCACGAGGTTGCGGCCAGGTTAAGATAAGGGTTTATGTTGAGTGCTACAAAACCCGTCGTCTACCGCAGTACAATCATTGATCATTCAAAATCAGCTGTCGACAGACCATCTCCCATTTCCGTCATACTTGTCGATGGCCGCTTCCTACATTACTCTGCGTTACACATTAACAGCATTTGTGAAGTGGCCCGCGGTGTTTTGTGTCGCCTATAAAGGAGCGGTGGCCGGCAGCGGATGTGGCAACACTGTAGCGGCAAGTGACAAACGACAACTATCAAGTAATTTTAATCGTTCGAGAACAGTCCTTTCAGTAGAATACATCGTAGAGAATTTAGAGGAATATCTATGTCAAAACGAGAGTCACAATTATTTTGATGAGTACAATGATTCATTTGTGGACAATTTGAGTGAAATCAGGGTGGAAACAGTCCTCCCTGAAGAGTTTCAAAAAATATCAACAATGAAAAGTTTTGTTTTGCGATGCTTACGTAACTACATTTAAATGAAAGCGCACTTTTGTTTTATTATATACTCTAATTGTTGGTCAGTGGCCTCATTTTTTTCCGCAAAGAGACTCACGTAATTCACTGTGGCGCGCTCGATTTAATTAAGAGCGCACGGAGACGCGTTGTCTCTGCATTACGGAGTGGAAAGGGTTAACGTCCCCTCCGCCAGTTCCGGCGCGGCAAGTCGACTTCCGATCAGGATTCGATCACTCGTTCTTTCGCTTTCCAGGCACGCGCTTTACGGCTAGATCACCAGGCCCGACTGCTTGATGCGTAGCTAAACGTTCCTGCATTGCCAAGGTATCTTGCATAACACGTTGACTAAACATTGCGCGGTTGACTGCCGAGTCCGTAACTTGTCTGGCTGTCCTCTACTCGATGCTTCCACAAACGTGTAACTGCAGTAGCACTCCATTGCGCTCAATTTTCCGACCTGACAAACGCCATTTACGACGGCCAGCTATTTACTTCAAATGTCCTGAAGAAGTCGCTCATTCTACGAACGATCCTTTGTCCGTGCAGCCACTATCGTTGTGGTACTATAATTATTTACATCTCACATGTTACTTACACTGTCTCTGAATTCCAAGTCAGTTTCACGCTTCCGCAATTTTTGCGCACTCTAGTGTAAATATCCCTTCTTAACGTTTATCTGACTACCCGACTTTTATCCAGAGCCACTTTTGCCCCATAGCTTGTCATCTGATGTCAACAAACTGAACTATGTTGTAAAATGATGATGCTTGATACACTGAGCGCCTGCATTTTACCTGTATTTTTGTACTTTTGATATGAACGAAGCACCCTTCCATGGTATATTGATAGTATTTGACAAACTGGTGATAATTTAAAATCGAAATTATACGAAAATAATAAAAATTATTATTAGTAGTATAACAGCTTTTAACGGTTTTAAGGCATATTTGCTGACTCTTTATTGGAACGGGCGGATTCAACTATGGACCATAGGACACACTAAGCAAAACAAGTGTTAACTGTAGTGGAATATGAAAATGTAGAGCAACTGAAGGATGAAACTTTTTGGATGTCTGCCACTTAAGTATGCTTCGTCTTCAGTAGCCTACTAACGTAGCGTGTTTAACTTAAAGTAGTATTGTTAGTTCTGTCTGAATGAATTTAATACTCACAAGAGGTAATTATAAAAGAAGTGTTGATCATTTCACATCTTATACCAGCTCCCGTCTATTGATAACTTTCAAAGTGACACTTGCAGTGTCACATAAAATTTCATATGACTGATACGTATTTTATGATATATCATCGAATTTACGTATCTTTGATTCAGGAAACAGTCAGATATTGCACGTAGCAGAGGCAATATAAGGAACAGTAAGTTTCACATTAATTTGACGTTTGTAGCATGTCACTTTCATGGTGTTGCAATCTTAGTGGCCAGTAGTGCATATAATGAATTTACACCAATTTAATTACAAACAGTTTCACTTTTAAACATAGGTGTCAACAGCAGTCTCGTGAAATTGATACCGTGCTTCATTGAAGACTGTGAACAAGGACTCCACTCGCAGATTCAGAACTAACGCCTAGTTAATGGAGGGAAGGGCGCAGGAAATAAGGTTAAAGTCCCGTCAACGTCGATATCATCAGAGAAGGAGCACTAGCCATGGCTTAACTACGCCATGGCCTCGCTTAATGGCAATCGCGGAAAACCGAACCATGCGGCCGAGTGAGGATTTCGATTCCGCTCTAGTCTTTTAACCACTACGCCACCCCGCCAATGGTTGACGGCATGACTTGGCAGATTTCTATCTAAATAAAAGTATGGATGTCTTATGCTTATGAATGTCACACTGCATTGCGCTTTAGAAACAGCGTATAGAGTTGATTAGTTCAGAAGGCGATGGTCAATCGATGGTATATTGTGCGATTCTCCTGCGTGAACGATTTCTTAAATGCGAAATTTAAAACTTCGTCTTTATTTATCTTCTACTGCCACACCATAGCGGTCAACGAGTGACTGGATAGAAGCGTTAGACGCACTTAGCTATTTTACATAGGACAACCACTACCTGCCAAGACCGGAAGTCATACACGATGGCTCCCATCACCTTGAAGCCAGGAGTAACCCCGTTTTGCCTCCCCAAAACATTTGAAGAATTTGACCTCTCCCCAGGTCGCCGCCATTCGCACCGACGTTGATCATCTTGGGTAGTACAGAACTACCATTCATCACTTAACACAGTGCGACGCCATTCATCACCATTCAATATTTCCCGGTCACTCAGTACTCCAAACGCAGCCATATGTATTGTAGTCTTAATAGCAGCCTACACATGGCACCGTAATTCCCTAGTCTACTGAGTAAAGAAATGTAAATCGTAGATACATCTACATCTACATTTATACTCCGCAAGCTACCCAACGGTGTGTGGCGGAGGGCACTTTACGTGCCACTGTCATTACCTCCCTTTCCTATTCCAGTCGCGTATGGTTCGCGGGAAGAACGACTGCCGGAAAAAATGGTTCAAATGGCTCTGAGCACTATGGGACTTAACATCTGAGGTCATCAGTCCCCTAGAACTTAGAACTACTTAAACCTAACGAACCTAAGGACATGACACACATCCATGCCCGAGGCAGGATTCGAACCTGCGACCGAAGCGGTCGCGCGGTCCCAGACTGAAGCGCCGAGTACCGCTCGGCCACACCGGCCGGCTCGACTGCCGGAAAGCCTCCGTGCGCGCTCGAATCTCTCTAATTTTACATTCGTGATCTCCTCGGGAGGTATAAGTAGGGGGAAGCAATATATTCGATACCTCATCCAGAAACGCACCCTCTCGAAACCTGGACAGCAAGCTACACCGCGATGTAGAGCGCCTCTCTTGCAGAGTCTGCCACTTGAGTTTGCTAAACATCTCCGTAACGCTATCACGCTTACCAAATAACGCTGTGACGAAACGCGCCGCTCTTCTTTGGATCTTCTCTATCTCCTCTGTGAACCCGACCTGGTACGGATCCCACATTGATGAGCAATACTCAAGTATAGGTCGAACGAGTGTTTTGTAAGCCACCTCCTTTATTGATGGACTACATTTTCTAAGGACTCTCCCAATGAATCTCAACCTGGCACCCGCCTTACCAACAATTAATTTTATATGATCATTCCACTTAAAACAGTTCCGCACGCATACTCCTAGATATTTTACAGAAGTAACTGCCACCAGTGTTTGTTCCGCTATCATGTAATCATACAATAAAGGATCCTTCTTTCTATGTATTCGCAGTACATTACATTTGTCTATGTTAAGGGTCAGTTGCCACTCCCTGCACCAAGTACCTATCCGCTGCAGATCTTCCTGTATTTCGCTGAAATTTTCTAATGCTGCAACTTCTCTGTATACTTCAGCATCATCCGCGAAAAGCCGCATGGAACTTCCGACACTATCTACTAGGTCATTTATATATATTGTGAAAAGCAATGGTCCCATAACACTCCCCTGTGGCACGCCAGAGGTTACTTTAACGTCTGTAGACGTCTCTCCATTGAGAACAACATACTGTGTTCTATTTGCTAAAAACTCTTCAATCCAGCCACACAGCTGGTCTGATATTCCGTAGGCTCTTACTTTGATTATCAGGCGACAGTGCGGAACTGTATCGAACGCCTTCCGGAAGTCAAGATACTTGTAAGAAGACGACACTTCAGTTCTTGAATGTGTATATGTGTTATGCACAAACTTTGTACAGGTTTATTTTTGAGTATGTGCTTGTATTACGGTTTCTTTTCCCTCATTCTCTCCAGAAGTGTCACTCTGTCGGCAGATACTGCAACCGGCCCAGAACGGTATAAACGACATTGGTAAGATGCTGGGGAACTGTACAACATCTAAGAGAGCGAGAAGTGTCTGACAGTAGCATCGTTACATGAAAACGCGTTTTAAGAATTACATTTGCTCATGAGTGAAATAGCTAACTGCGTGCATTTGTTAGTAGCAACGAAACTAGTCACAGGTCTCAAGTAAAAATAATAATTTTATTGTGAGATATGTGATTAATGCAAGTACGTGGACTTAAATTCTGTGGTTTCAATACACTAAGAAAAATAACATGTGTGATGATAACTTAAAGAGTGATGCGTCAAAATAGTAATGAAATTGAGCAAAAATGTAGAGAATATACCACCCCATAAATGGAACATGAATAGATAGGTCTATATAAATAATTCATGTCCCAACTTTATAAATATGCTTTCCATTCTCTATCCAGAGCCTGCAGTTCGAGTTGTGAATTTGAGTCTTTTCAGGCCAGTTGGTAGTTCAGCAGGGGGAATCTCTGTTGAGAATATTAAGGAGGGGACTTGAAATTCTGGCGTTTGCCTTACAACTAAACTGCGTAGCCATGAGCTCCACAGGTGGTTAATACCATAGTTTTTGTAAAGCTACTCTCAGCACTGTAATGGTCTATTAAGGAGGAGTAGAAGTAATAACAAGCCGCCTAAGAGCGTCGAGAACAACGAACTGCCCACTGCAGTTACACATCTGTTTTCTGTTGAAACCGTTTCCATGCTGCAATAAGAAATATATAACTTATCACGTACTTAACCTACCATTAACACGATGACGATGTTCAATGCTAATCGATGTTTTAATAATGGAACAAGATGCGTAATATCACTGGAAAAAGAGGCATGTGGAATACTGATCGTTTTTGTGTACCTGGGAAGTAGTCGTTATTTATCTATTTATTTATTTAGCGTATGGCGCATCTACAGAATCATACGATACAATTAAAATTAATATAATATTATGTACAAAAATCAGCAAATTTTGTTACTAGCAGATATTAACACAGTTCATTCCAAATCTGTAAACTACACATAGATGTAAAATCATAGAATACTGAAAAGATCAGACAGAGCAGGTCGGATATTTACAAACGTCAGAGTAACTTAATCTTACTATCACAGTTGTGTGTCTAGGGAGCTTCTGACTGTCACGGACAAAGCATCGATGAAATCCTTCATGGTTACTCCAAAATTTCTCGTTGGGAATTCGTATATGATGTGCGTTAGTGACTGTTATTTGATTCCACATTGGCACTGGGAGTCATAAGCCATTTCCAACCAATGTAGAGTTTCTTTGGTTCGAGCGTGTGCATTTCTGATGCGATTAAGGGCACTCCTAATGTTTCTTGCGGGGTTCATTCCTGGAAGGAGCGGGGTGGGATTCATTTGTGCTCTTCACTCATGCGCGTGATAGCTGTCCCATTGTTTTTTTTTTTTTTCATTCGTCTTGTTGATTGATGACTGCCGGCTCTACTCCTGTTGTGCCGCCCACACTGGCTTCTGAGACTTTCATCGAGTTTTTTTATAAGTTATTAAGTATTTCGTCGATATGTAAGTTTTCTGGGAAAGTTGAACTGTTTAATTTCTCCATTTCATGAAATGTAGTCGAGATGAAAGTGCTGTTGTAAGGTGGCTTAATTATTCGTGTCCATTCGCCATCCTACATATTAACGCATATTTTTATGCTCTAATAGTGCTCCCTAGGTTTATTAACACAATGAATGGGTAACTGAGATTCACTCCCTTTTCTTCTTAAAACTTATAATCTAGCTTATATTCCGATGAAGTGCATGTCGTACGTCTCTGATGTGACCAGCAGTACTTTCTCATCATATTAATATTCCAGCGGTCCTCATACCGTCTTCCCATCGCTTTGATGTTTTCATGAAAGTGTTCTCTGTTTCTCACGGACATCAGTCAAAAACAAGATGATTAATCAAAAAGTGAATGTTAAGGTTCCTCAAACAGTCCAACTTCTTGAAATTTTCCTGTGTTTTAGCTGCAAGATAAATATAATATCGGTCTTTTTTGATGCCTAAAACCTCTCCATGAACAATACTCGAGTCTTTCTCTCAGTCAAGTCATTTTTGATTCAGAATTCAAAGTGAGCATCATTTTTCAAATGTCAGGCCCAATAACGACTTCGGTTTATTGGGAGAATTTTAGGAAAGGGTGGCTGATCTGTAAAGAAGACTAGGACACTAGAGCGACGCATTGTTGAGTACTGTTCGAATGTTTGCGATCGGCACCAGGTGAGACTAAAGGAAGACATCGAAGTAATTCAGAGGCGGGCTGCAGTTTGTTACCGGTAGGTTCAAACAACACCCAAATACTACGGAGATGCTTCGGGAACTGCAGTGGGAATCATTGGAGGTAAGGATATGTTCCTTTCGAGGAGCATAGAAAATTTAGAGAACCGGCAGAGCGATTCTACTGCCACCAACGTAGATTTCGCGTATGGATCATGAAGATAAGTCCAGAGAGATTAGGGCTCGTATGTAGGCATATAGACACTTGTTGCTCTGTTTTCGAGTGGACCAGGAAAGGAAATGACTAGCAGTGGTACTGTGTACCCTCCACCACGCACCATACAGTGGCTTGCGGATATGTGTGTAGATGTAGCTGTAGATGTAGATTGAGGGAACTCACACGGCAAAATGGTAAATCACGGACGTCCTACGTCCTCATATGTTACCTCTCACGTGAAAGTATCGTGGTTTCAATTTTCGTCAGGACAGTACTCGTTCACATGTGGCACGTGTCTCTACGAACTGTCTGCGAGACGTTGAGGTACTCCCTTGGCCAGCAAGATACCCAGATCGGCCTCCCATAGCACATGTGTGGGACGAGCTCGGACGTTAACTCCATCGTAGAGCCAGTGTCCAGGATATCAAGCACCAGTTACAGCAGTTGTGGGCCATCTTGCCACAGGAGAAGATGTAACAGCTTTGTGACAGCTTCCCAACAGAATTAGTGCATGTATCTGGGCCGGAGGAGTAGCAACGTCATAGTGATATGTGGGTTCATACTGTAAAGTTTCTTATAAATCTGACTCAATCACTTAGGTAACATCACATACTTCCTCATGCAGTAAACTTCTTCTACTTCTGGGTGCTTCACTTTCTTTATCGGGCAGTGTATATTATTTTTCTTGCAAGAGCACTTCTTTCTCCGTTTTCTACGTATATTCCATAGAATTACAACAAGAGAGGGATCGAGATAGAGACAGAGAGAGAGAAAGAGAGGATTGGAAGGGGATGTCAGTATGGTTCCTTCGGAGTGAACACGGCAGACATCTTTCCCCGATGCCAGTTTGTGTCGCGCCTCCAGTGACGTCGGACGTTAAACCTGTATCTTCCTTTTTCTTTTGGACAGGAGTATGCGAGAATAAAATTTAACCAAAGCTCATCATAGGAGTCATCTACGTAGCTTTCTACGTTTTCAAAACCCTTATACAACGTTGTAGCTCATATGCATGCTCCTCCCTGTGGTGAATTAAAGCCACGAGACAACCACAACACGCAACGGCAAGCCATTTCACAAACAGCGAGACATTCAAAATTAAGTGTCTCTTTGGTGCATGACTAATAATAAGCAGCGCATCGGGAAAACATTAAATTATACATGACGCACGTGAAAACAAACACACATTGGGAACAATCGTCCACTTGCAGATTTATGGACTCCCTAGCTGGTGCGCGATCCCCATTTAAAAGGCAAGTCTCTCAACTCCAACAGGAATCCGGTGTTCCAATTGTATTATTTTAGAAGCCTTACGTACCACCATGACCAGGATGGTTAAGGCATTTGGTTGTGTTCCTCTTAGTGCGCCCACTGTCGGACTTTAAAAATGTATGTGAGGTTCCTCAGCAATATGGATGAAACGATATGCAGAATTACAGTAGGGACATTCGGCGAAAGCATTACCTGGTTAGTTCTCAGATTCACATTCTTGAGTGCAAAATCAAATGAAGGGCTTATTTCAATAGTGGTACAAGTCCATTTTTGTTCATTCTGAGATACAGAGTCGTAAAGCGCTGAAAAATCTGCAGTTGAGATACCAGAAATAATTAAGTATATATACTTGAATATTTCTGGTATCTCAACTGCAGATTTTTCAGAGCTCATTTACCTTTAGGACTCTATATCACAGAATGAACAAAAATGGACTTGTACCACTATTGAAATAAGCCCTTCAATTGCCACTTTAATCACATTCTTGAACTGAGCAACATGAGCAGGAGTATTCTACCCAGCCGCTCACCAGCAATGTTTAAACATAAGCTGATACACTGGAGCAGACAGCTGGTTATGAATAATTGAATGCATTTTCATTATGAAAATTCTGTTTCCTAAGTTAGTGCGAAGTCACTGGAGAGAGTCCTTATAGAGTCAGTTATACTTCTTGCATATAGTTGATATTGACGGAAGACGTATCCATCCAAAACCTGTACCTATTTTGTTGTGTATGGCGGAATGATCATGCATTCAGTACCTTTACCCGCAAATGAATCATTTACTATTGTTGTGTCCTTGTGAGTACCCCAGGAATCACAAAGTTGTACAAACCTTTCGTTATTTGCGACGTTGCCATTAACAGCTTTCACGAAAAAGGATTTTAAATGGTCTTTTGACATTTTCTCGCTTGTGCTAGTCTCCAAATGTATATTTGGTGGAAGATTGTCTTTTGACTTTCGGGCGGAAACTTTTTTTCCTGAACACAAATACACAGTTTTTCGCTAGCTGTCCACTCATTGGAAGTCCAACATCTATTGCTCCCTGCCGCCGTTGGATAAGCAGCTGAGCAGCAAGTCGTATACTCCTAGCTCACTCATTTGTTACATAGTTTAATTCTTAATTTCTTTGCGTGTTTTTGGTACTTGCATTGTTTAATTCATATATTTCGGGCGTATTATAGTATTTGAGAGTTGTAGCATCGCGTTTTAGTACCTGAATAGTGTAAATTCGCGTAGTCGTTAGTCTTCTGTTTTTATTTTGAACGGCCAGTGTCGGTTGGTCACAGTCAGTGTGCTCCCTGCCGCCGTTGGATAAGCAGCTGAGCAGCAAGTCGTATACTCCTAGCTCACTCATTTGTTACATAGTTTAATTCTTAATTTCTTTGCGTGTTTGGTACCTGCATTGTTTAATTCATAAATTTCGGGCGTATTATAGTATTTGACAGTTGTAGCATCGCGTTTTAGTACCTGAGTAGTGTAAATTCGCGTAGTCTCCTTCCGCCGCCGAGCAGTGTCAGCAGTGCGCAAGTAGCAGCATTACTGCATTTACTAGGCAATCTTGTATTTTAATAACCGTTTAAATTTTGTTGATTTGTTTGCGCTCTCTGTAGATTAGTTCAGACGTTCTTTGCAAAACAGTTTTTAGCATGGATAGGGACTGCAACTGCTGTGTTCGGATGCAGGCTGAGTTGGCATCCCTTCGCTCCCAGCTTCAGGCAGTGTTGGCTTCGGTCACACAGCTTGAGGCTGTTGCCAATGGGCATCACTGTGGGGGTCCGAATGGGGGTTTGTTGGGGACGGCCAGCTCGTCCCACGCATCCCCTGATCGGACTAAGACTGTGGTTGCCCGGGATACTGCCCGCATTAAGGCTGATCCCTCACCTGTGGTAGAGTGGGAGGTCGTCTCAAGGTGTGGCAGGGGGCGAAAGACATTCCGGAGGGCTGAACGGAAAGCCTCCCCAGTTTGTCTGACGAACCGGTTTCAGGCTCTGTCTCAGGCTGATACTGATCTTCGGCCTGACATGGCTGCTTGTCCTGTTCCAGAGGTTGTCCCTCAGTCTGCAAGATCCGGGTAGTCGCAGAGGGTGGGCTTACTGGTAGTTGGGAGCTCCAACGTCAGGCGCGTAATGGGGCCCCTTAGGGAAATGGCAGCAAGAGAGGGGAAGAAAACCAATGTGCACTCCGTGTGCATACCGGGGGGAGTCATTCCAGATGTGGAAAGGGTCCTTCCGGATGCCATGAAGGGTACAGGGTGCACCCATCTGCAGGTGGTCGCTCATGTCGGCACCAATGATGTGTGTCGCTATGGATCGGAGGAAATCCTCTCTGGCTTCCGGCGGCTATCTGATTTGGTGAAGACTGCCAGTCTCGCTAGTGGGATGAAAGCAGAGCTCACCATCTGCAGCATCGTCGACAGGACTGACTGCGGACCTTTGGTACATAGCCGAGTGGAGGGTCTGAATCAGAGGCTGAGACGGTTCTGCGACCGTGTGGGCTGTAGATTCCTCGACTTGCGCCATAGGGTGGTGGGGTTTCGGGTTCCGCTGGATAGGTCAGGAGTCCACTACACGCAACAAGCGGCTACACGGGTAGCAGGGGTTGTGTGGCGTGGGCTGGGCGGTTTTTTAGGTTAGATGGCCTTGGGCAAGTACAGAAAGGGCAACAGCCTCAACGGGTGCGGGGCAAAGTCAGGACATGCGGGGACCAAGCAGCAATCGGTATTGTAATTGTCGAAGCTGCGTTGGTAAAGTACCAGAACTTCAAGCGCTGATAGAAAGCACCGAAGCTGAAATCGTTATAGGTACAGAAAGCTGGCTTAAGCCAGAGATAAATTCAGCCGAAATTTTTACAAAGGTACAGACGGTGTTTAGAAAGGATAGATTGCATGCAACCGGTGGTGGAGTGTTCGTCGCTGTTAGTAGTAGTTTATCCTGTAGTGAAGTAGAAGTGGATAGTTCCTGTGAATTATTATGTGTGGAGGTTACACTCAACAACCGAACTAGGTTAATAATTGGCTCCTTTTATCGACCTCCCGACTCAGCAGCATTAGTGGCAGAACAACTGAGAGAAAATCTGGAACACATTTCACATAAATTTTCTCAGCATGTTATAGTCTTAGGTGGAGATTTCAATTTACCGGATATAGACTGGGACACTCAGATGTTTAGGACGGGTGGTAGGGACAGAGCATCGAGTGACATTATACTGAATGCACTATCCCAAAATTACCTCGAGCAATTAAACAGAGAACCGACTCGTGGAGATAACATCTTGGACCTACTGATAACAAACAGACCCGAACTTTTCGACTCTGTATGTACAGAACAGGGAATCAGTGATCATAAGGCCGTTGCAGCATCCCTGAATTAGGAAGTTAATAGGAATATAAAAAAAGGGAGGAAGGTTTATCTGTTTAGCAAGAGTAATAGAAGGCAGATTTCAGACTACCTAACAGATCAAAACGAAAATTTCTGTTCCGACACTGACAATGTTGAGTGTTTATGGAAAAAGTTCAAGGCAATCGTAAAATGGGTTTTAGACAGGTACGTGCCGAGTAAAACTGTGAGGGACGGGAAAAACCCACCGTGGTACAACAACAAAGTTAGGAAACTACTGCGAAAGCAAAGAGAGCTTCACTCAAAGTTTAAACGCAGCCAAAACCTCTCAGACAAACAGAAGCTCAACGATGTCAAAGTTAGCGTAAGGAGGGCTATGCGTGAAACGTTCAGTGAATTCGAAAGTAAAATTCTATGTACCGACTTGACAGAAAATCCTAGGAAGTTCTGGTCTTACGTTAAATCAGTAAGTGGCTCGAAACAGCATATCCAGACACTACGGGATGAAGATTGTAATTGAAACAGAGGATGACACGCGTAAGGCTGAAATACTAAACACCTTTTTCCAAAGCTGTTTCACAGAGGAAGACCGCACTGCAGTTCCTTCTCTAAATCCTCGCACAAACGAAAAAATGGCTGACATCGAAATAAGTGTCCAAGGAATAGAAAAGCAACTGGAATCACTCAACAGAGGAAAGTCCACTGGACCTGACGGGATACCAATTCGATTCTACACAGAGTACGCGAAAGAACTTGCCCCCCTTCTAACAGCCGTGTACCGCAAGTCTCTAGAGGAACGGAGGGTTCCAAATGATTGGAAAAGAGCACAGGTAGTCCCAGTCTTCAAGAAGGGTCGTCGAGCAGATGCGCAAAACTATAGACCTATATCTCTGACGTCGATCTGTTGTAGAATTTTGGAACATGTTTTTTGCTCGAGTATCATGTCGTTTTTGGAAACCCAGAATCTACTATGTAGGAATCAACATGGATTCCGGAAACAGCGATCGTGTGAGACCCAACTCGCTTTATTTGTTCATGAGACCCAGAAAATATTAGATACAGGCTCCCAGGTAGATGCTATTTTTCTTGACTTCCGGAAGGCGTTCGATACAGTTCCGCACTGTCGCCTGATAAACAAAGTAAGAGCCTACGGAATATCAGACCAGTTGTGTGGCTGGATTGAAGAGTTTTTAGCAAACAGAACACAGCATGTTGTTCTCAATGGAGAGACGTCTACAGACGTTAAAGTAACCTCTGGCGTGCCACAGGGGAGTGTTATGGGACCATTGCTTTTCACAATATATATAAATGACCTAGTAGATAGTGTCGGAAGTTCCATGCGGCTTTTCGCGGATGATGCTGTAGTATACAGAGAAGTTGCAGCATTAGAAAATTGTAGCGAAATGCAGGAAGATCTGCAGCGGATAGGCACTTGGTGCAGGGAGTGGCAACTGACCCTTAACATAGACAAATGTAATGTATTACAAATACACAGAAAGAAGGATCCTTTATTGTATGATTATATGATAGCGGAACAAACACTGGTAGCAGTTACTTCTGTAAAATATCTGGGAGTATGCGTGCGGAACGATTTGAAGTGGAATGATCATATAAAATTAATTTTTGGTAAGGCGGGTACCAGGTTGAGATTCATTGGGAGAGTGCTTAGAAAATGTAGTCCATCAACAAAGGAGGTGGCTTACAAAACACTCGTTCGACCTATACTTGAGTATTGCTCATCAGTGTGGGATCCGTACCAGATCGGTCTGACGGAGGAGATAGAGAAGATCCAAAGAAGAGCGGCGCGTTTCGTCACAGAGTTATTTGGTAACCGTGATAGCGTTACGGAGATGTTTAATAAACTCAAGTGGCAGACTCTGCAAGAGAGGCGCTCTGCATCGCGGTGTAGCTTGCTGTCCAGGTTTCGAGAGGGTGCGTTTCTGGATGAGGTATCGAATATATTGCTTCCCCCTACTTATACCTCCCGAGGAGATCACGAATGTAAAATTAGAGAGATTAGAGCGCGCTCGGAGGCTTTCAGACAGTCGTTCTTCCCGCGAACCATACGCAACTGGAACATGAAAGGGAGGTAATGACAGTGGCACGTAAAGTGCCCTCCGCCACACACCGTTGGGTGGCTTGCGGAGTATAAATGTAGATGTAGATGTAGATGTATTGTACGAGTATAACTATGAGTTGTAATGCGTGCAGAGTGAACCAAGGCAACTGCTGATTTTTTCCCTTTTTTATATAGTGTCTCACCAGAAGTTAGTTCAGTTCATAATTAAATCCACGTTGATCAGTGTTCCAAGTAGAGTGTGGCCGTATCTGGAACCTTGCAGTTTTCTGGCTTACTCCTTCAACAAAACGAGTCCGAAACTGGCGAATATCTTGGTCATCTCTAGCTGTCATGAAAGTAGTGATATGTCTAAGGCACATTCTGTATTCTTCATTGAGAAGTGCTATGACAGCTGCAGAACATTTAAGCTTTATGTTCCCACTGTCACTAGCATTGCTCAAAATTTCAGATACCAGTAATGGCATCATTTTCCTTCATTCCTAGCCATGTCAGATTGGGATACAATGTGTTGTTTTAATTTCCGTTCTTTGTTTCCTTTGTTTTCTTGAAATAGATGTTCGTTACATTTTTTTCCACGTAGTCATATATTACTTTGATGTTCGATCTGCTTTTTCTGGATGGATGTGTCTTCAATAACGAACTGTAGGTCGCAACTTTAGGTGGAGGTGTATGATAATCACCATAAATACGTTCAAGACGTTCTTCCTAAAATCTGGTTAAGATACTAACAGTACTGGATTTCTTTTCTAGTGAAGGTTCATTGTCACGAGAGCTGACAGCTTCTCTTTGAGGAGTACTCTTTCCGCCACTGTCACTAGCACACAATCTTGATCACTATTAATCTCGTTGTCGTCCATAAACACGTTTTCTTCATCGACTAGCCTATCCAATGTATCTTCAGTTGAGCAGTCAAATGAATATTCATGTTACTGAATAATCAGATCCACAAAATACATTTCGGAAGTGTGATCATACTGTCCTACAACGTCTCCTGTTGGCTAACGCCTTCTTACGAGTAACTTGGATGCAACATATTTAATACGTTTCCAACATTAACGGTTTTGTTCATCTTTGCTGCATATGTATGACAATACTAACACACATATTCTAAACGCGTCAACTACTTGCTGAGGTAACCGACTGGCAGGCGTGTTGCCCCCCCCCCCCCCCCCCAATCTCCAACATCTCCCGCCTCTTCAAGACTGCAAGCGGTGTTGTGTACAAACAAAGAGCAACACAATCACGATCTGTCGCAGGCGTGGTTAGATATGTGAGATGTCTCTGGATACAAATATTTGAAAACAAATTCCTGTTCTAGCCGAGAGCCGGCCGCGGTGGTCTAGCGGTTCTAGGCGCTCAGTCAGGAACCGCGCGACTGCTACTGTCGCAGGTTCGAATCCTGCCTCGGGCATGAATGTGTGTGATGTCCTTAGGTTAGGTAGGTTTAAGTAGTTCTAAGTTCTAGGGGACTGATGACCACAGATGTTAAGTCCCATAGTGCTCATAGCCATTTTTTCTAGCCGAGAGGCGTCCTTTGCTAGGAGAGAGTGTGTGACATTTACAACAACATGCCTGGAGATTTGTAAATCTTTCGCGATCATTTAGTTGAATCCTTGCACGACAGTTAATTTGCTGGCAAACGTGTTTGTCACGCATTACTTTTTGTGAACGTTTCATTACACTCGATATTCTTCAGTTATGTGAAATTATGTTCAGCCATGTTTCTCCACTTATATCGACGAAAAGTTATAACGAAGGACAGTCATAAAAACGAAACCTACCTGACACGACTAACTATGCAGACTGAGTTTCTATGTGAACTACAGCCACGAATAGTTCTTTGTGTTCTCCGAAGAGAACCAATTTTCTTGTTCTTCTGCCACTCAAGGGTTAGGTCTAGGGCCAGTTCCGGTCTCACCATCTCATCCTCTGTCTTCCCAGTTCTCTTGCCTCATGGTTTATAATCAATTGCTAGTTTAGGAATTCCGTGTGGTGACATACGGATTACACGTTCCCTCCATTTTCCTTTATACTGGATTGCCTTTTGAAGCCTTTCACAGTTTCTTAGAAATTCCATTTCTGATGTTTCTAGTTGCCGTAAATCTTTATTTCTCGGTGTCCAACTTTCTGCCCCAAAGAAAGTAGGAGTTGCCATGACATTTCAGTTGTGTCTCCTTTTTTGTTTTAGGCTTAATTGTTCTTCTTATTGTCCCACATATATGCTAGTAAGTGTTAATTTTTTTCTGTACATCCGTATCTTGATCACACGATATGACACTTCGTAAGTACTTGAAATGGGCTACTTGTTCTAGCGGTTTATTATTGAGGACTATTTTGGTCATACTGAGTGAATATCTAAAAGGCCGCTGTTTTCGTTTTATTTATGGATATAGTCAGATTGTAGCTTACACTTATCTCGTTTAGCTTATGTAATGCTATTTGTGATTTATCTTCGCTATCTTGTACGAAAACATGATCATCCGCGAGTAACTAGTTTATGTAACTCTCCAAGCATTTATGCCTAATGGTGGTCTATTTTTTATTCATTCACTGATCGTGTCATCTGTATAGATATTGAATAATGTTGATGACAAGCTGAACCATTATTTTACACCTTGATTTGTTTGTATCTCAGGTGTTATATCTTTAACCGGGTCATTTGTAATTCTAGTGTTCATTTATAGGCCTTTTGTGACTTGGATCATATGTTTAGGGATTTCTCTTTTTTAGATTATTGCCAATAGTTTGTCTCTGTGAATTCTGTCAAATCATTTTTCATAATTCACAAATGCTAGGTGAGTATCCAGATTAAATTCTCGTCTTTTTTGAATCACCTGTTTCAGTACAAAAACGTCGTCCATGTATGATCTTCACTTTCGGAAACATGCTTCCTCCTCCGTTAAAATTATATCCGAGATATTTCCTAGTCTTCCGTTTATTATTTTGCTATAGATGTTGTAAGAGGTATTGAGGATACTTACACGACTTTTTACAACTATAATTTATTTTGTCACACTTATTATATCTCTGAAACAATCATGTTATTCAGATTTAAGGCTTCAATGGCATTATTTACGTTAAGTACACCGGAAGAAAGAAAGCCACCCAAAGGCGACATCGCCGGCCGGAGTGGCCGAGCGGTTCTAGGCGCTACAGTCTGGAACAGCACGACCGCTACGGTCGCAGCTTAGAATCCTGCCTCGGGCATGGATGTGTGTGATGTCCTTAGGTTAGTTAGGTTTAAGTAGTTCTAAGTTCTAGGTGACTGATGACCTCAGAAGTTAAGTCCCGTAGTGCTCAGAGCCATTTTTTGAAAGGCGACATCATGCTAATACCGCGTAACACAACGTCTAGCGTCAACTCCGCAAGGGAGAGGCTGCAAGTTTGTTCAGTATGCCATATCCAGTTCAAGCCATCTTTTTATTAGATGCCAAATTTTAGGAATGTTGTTTGCTGCGTTTCATCGTCTGAGCATTGACGTAAGCAAGCGGCCTGTACACATGGATATTGTCAGTTTACTTCTTGGAAGATGGGTATGCCAACACCATGCTCGTCATAATATTGTACAAGATACTTGGTCACCAAGACTGTTGAAACAAACATCCTGGTTCATGTTCATGGTAACATGATGGTCTCGGTGCTAATCGTGGTGAGAAAACCAGCGCCAAAACATAACAGAACCACGTCTGGCCTGATCTACACTCTCCACACACTACGGGCTGAACACCTCATTGGACGTCCGCCCCCGGTAGCTGCGTGGTCAGCGCGACAGAATGTCAATCCTAAGGGCCCGGGTTCGATTCCCGGCTGGGTCGTAGATTTTCTCCGCTGAGGGACTGGGTGTTGTGTTGTCCTGACCATCATCATTTCATTCCCATAGACGCGCAAGTCGCCGAAGTGGCGTCAAATCGAAAGATTTGCACCCGGCGAACGGTCTACCCGACGGGAGGCCCTAGTCACACGACATTATTACCTCATTGGACTGTCAGTGCAGTCGACCCCTTGCAACATCTGAAAAACAGCAAAATCCCGACCTGTCAACTACACTACACGGCTCCAGTCAGCTACTGTCCAGTTTCCATACTGACTATCTCACTGAAGATGTGCATATTTGTGTGTCGCTGTGAGTAATGGCCTTTCGTGAGATACTGACTCCAAATATGTATCGAATGCAGTTCCCTTCACAACGAACGCTCGGAAGCCGATTAAGATGGACCTAGATTCACTGACAACAGTAATTCCAGTCGCGTTTGAAACTGTCACTGAAAAGACCCGACACTCATATCCAGTATTTGTCGGTTAGGATCTTTTACGAGCACTGCTCCTACGCCGTGTTACATGGCTGCCAGTGGTAGACCACTCGTTCTAGAAACGTTGTACAGTCCGCACTGATACACCAACAAATCAGGCAACTTCATTCACAGTGTTCTCATGGGCACGTCTGAATGATAGTTCCTTTCTGCGATTCTGTCAAGTCTCTATGTCGACCCATCTTAATGCGCTGTTTCTCTATAACTGACTGGCACTTACACACTTACGTCCGTTGTGAAGGCTAACATAAGCGCCTGGTATAAGTTCTACACTACCGACGACCAAAGTGAAGAATGAATTCTTTTAAGGGGGCAGCGAGTATTCTGTCCAGTGAACATTTGTTTCCGGTATCTATGCCTGTGGTCGATTATGTTTTGAATATTAGGAGTGTTCCACCTCGGAACACTTTACAGACTTCTCCTGCTAGGAAAGCCTGTAATAGAAGTTTAATATACACTGATGGAAAAAAAATCGCAACACCAAGGAGGAGTTCTGCGACATCAGCGAAAGTTGATAGCCGTGTTTCTACATCTAACAGGTGATGTTTATTGAATTTTTGCGCCAGTCGCATGACAGTGACTCCAGTAGCGCAAATACGGGGATGCAAATCAGGTTTGCTTAAAAGACACGCTGTAACTGTCCTGAATGTTTTAAGCTGACAAAGACGCCATTATCAACACCTGACTGAGTTTGAAAGAGGTCGTGCAACAGGGCTACGAGAAGATAGATGTTCCTTCTGCGGTATTGCAGAAAGACTTGGCAGGAATTTAGGCACTGTGCATGACCGCTGGCAACAGTTCAAAAATGTTCAAATGTGTGTGAAATCTTATGAGACTTAACTGCTAAGGTCATCAGTCCCTAAGCTTACACACCACTTAACCTAAATTATGCTAAGGACAAACACACACACCCATGCCCGAGTGAGGACTCGAACCTCCCCCGGGACCAGCCACACAGTCCATGACTGCAGCGCCTAAGACCGCTCGGCTAATCCCGCGCTGGCAACAGTGGTCACGGGACTGTATGTTCGCAAGAAGACCCTGCTCCAGACGGACACGTGTCACTACCGAGAGGAAAGACAATCGTATTCGGCGTATGGTTCTGGTGCATCGTACTGCCAGCAACAGCAATTTGAGCAGCAGTAGCCACCACAGTGGCACAACGAACTTTACGTCAGACGTCCTGTAGCGTGCATTCCACTGACCTCAAAGTACCACCATTTGCAATTTCAGTGGTGTCAAGCGAGAGCTTATTGGAGGGCAGGGCGGAGGTCTGTTGTGTTTCCTGATGGATACAGGGTTCTGCTTCGGTGCCAGTGACGACCGTGTGTTGGTTGGAAGAAAGCCGGCTGAGGGACTGCAACCAACCTGTCTGCGTGCTAGACACGCTGGACATACACCTCGAGTTATGGTCTGCGGTGAGATTTCGTACGGCAGAAAGAGCACTCTCGTGGTTATCTCATACACCCCGACTGCAAATGTGTACGTCGGTCTGGTAATTCGAACTGCTGTGCTGCCATTCATGAGCAGCATTCCATGGGGTGTTTTCCAACCGGACAACGCTCGCCCACGTGCGACCATTGTAACCCAACATGCTCTATAGGGTGTCGATATGTTGCATCATCAGATCATCAGATCATCAGATCTGTCTCCAATCGACCAGTTATGGAACATCATCGAATGACAACTCTAGCGTCATCCATAACTAACATTATCCGTCCCTGCATTGACCATCGAAGTGCAATAGGCATGGAACTCCATCCCACAAACTGACTTCCGGCACCTGCACTACACAATGAATGCAGGTTTGAATGTTTGCATGCAACAATCTGGCGGCTACACCGGTTATTAACGTAATAGCATTTCACATTTGAAATGGCCTATCTCGAGCTTACATTAAACTATGATCCTGCAGTGTTAATCACTGAAATATGTTACACAGATAAATTTATTCCCGAAATTTCATTACTCTACAGTAATTATTTTTTGCTGTAGCGATTTTCTTTTCTTCAGCGTGTTTTCTTATTCCATTTTCAATAATAGCATTCATTTTATGTATACGGCAGTCTTTTTCTAAAATTGCAAAAATCCTTCAAAAAGGAAGCTGGAAAACTGTTATGGTTATGTACCTAGGTATATAAATTCTATTCAAATTTTAATAAGTTACTATAGGAAAATCTTGTCAATACTGTATTTAAGAATCTATACGTTACATTATTACTCTACTATACGCTAATAATCAGTAAATGAAATCTGATTAAGAATGAATATAATGAAAAACCATTTACAATTTAAAAACATTTTGAAATAGGAACTACTGGCAACTAAGAAAAATTTCCATTTTTATGAGGGGGAAAATTTTTTAAGACTTTAATGAAACTCAGTTCATTTGCAAATATCACGTTTTCCGTGGTAGAAGACATTCCTTTTCAAGGTAAAAGGTGGTACATGACTGATGAATATGGCTTAATCGTCCATACGCTATGCCGGTAGTTTAAAAAAATATTCAAGATTTTACTCACTATAAAACTCTGTAACTGAAGAATTAATAATATCCTCAAATAACTTCAGTATATTATACAGCACATAAATATGTAGAACTCGTAGTATTTACAAACGCTGCACTAAACACAACCTCATTTCTCAGAACAGGGACAGTAGAAAATGCTGGTAACTGTTTATGGCGGTTTCTGGTGCGCATTACGTTGTGTGATTCTAAAATCAGTAACTAGGTAGAAACACCGACCTGGAAACATCACGCATCACGTGTTCGTAGGTACACTATCCTTCAGGTACAACACTCTCACCTACAATATTTTCAACACAAAAGTTTTATCTCAAGTACAGATAGTGTTGAGGATCAGTGGACTAAGTTCAACACCATCGTACAATATGCATTAGATGAGTATGTGCCAAGCAAGATCGTAAGAGATGGGAAGAGCCACCGTGGTACAACAACCGAGTTAGAAAATTGCTACGGAAGCAAAGGTAACTTCACAGCAAACATAAACATAGCTAAAGCCTTGCAACCAAACAAGAATCACACGAAGCGAAATGTAGTGTGAGGAGGGCTATGCGTTCAACTAATTCGAAAGTAAAGTTCCATGTACTGACTTGGCAGAAAATCCTAAGAAATTTTGGTCTTATGTCAAAACGTCCAGACACTCTGTGACCAAAATGGTACTGAAACCGAAGATGACAGACTAAAGGCCGAAATAATAAATGTCTTTTTCCAAAGCTGTTTCACAGAGTAAGATTGCACTGTAGTTCCTTCTCTAGATTCTCGCACAGATGACACAATGGTAGATATCGAACTAGATGACAGAGGGCTAGAAAAAGAATTAAAATCGCTCAAAAGAGGAAAGGCCGCTGGACCTGATGGGATACCAGTTCGATTTTACACAGAGTGCGCGAAGAAACTCGCCCCCCTTCTTGCAGCGGTATACCGTAGGTCTCTAGAAGAGCGTAGCGTTCCAAAAGATTGGGAAAGGGCACAGGTCATCCCCATTTTCAAGAAGGGATGTTCATCAGTTGTAGAATTTTGAACAAGTATTATGTTCGAGTATAATGCCTTTTCTGGAGACTAGAAACCTACTCTGTAGGATTCAGCATTGGTTTCGAAAAAGACGATCGTGTCACACCCAGCTTGCACTATTCGCCCACGAGACTCGGAGAGCCATAGACACAGGTTCCCAGGTAGATGCCGTGTTTCTTGACTTCCGCAAGGCGTTCGATACAGTTCCCCACAGTCGTTTATTGAACAAAGTAAGAGCGTATGGACTATCAGACAAATTGTGTGATTGGATTGAAGAGTTCCTAGATAACAGAACGCAGCATGTCATTCTGAATGGAGAGAAGTATTCCGAAGTAAGAGTGGTTTCAGGTGTACCGCAGGGGAGTGTCGTAGGACCGTTGCTATTCACAATATATATAAATGACCTTGTGGATAACATCAGAAGTTCACCGAGGCTTTTTGCGGTTGATGCTGTAGTATATCGAGAGGTTGTAACAATGGAAAATTGTGCTGAAATGCAGGAGGATCTGCAACGAATTGACGCATGGTGCAGGGAATGGCAATTGAATCTCAATGTAGACAAGTGCAATGTGCTGCGAATACATAGAAAGAAAGATCCTTTATCATTTAGCTACAATATAGCAGGTCAGCAACTGGAAGCAGTTAATTCCATAAATTATCTGGGAGTAGGCATTAGGAGTGATCTAAAATGGAATGACCACATAAATTAATCGTCGGTAAAGCAGATGCCAGACTGACATTCATTGGAAGAATCCTAAGGGAATGCAGTCCGAAAACAAAGGAAGTAGGTTATAGTACACGTGTTCGCCCACTGCTTGAATACTGCTCACCGGGGTGGGATCCGTACCAGATAGGGTTGATAGAGGAGATAGAGAAGATCCAACGGAGAGCAGCGCGCTTCGTTACTGGATCATTTAGTAATCGCGAAAGCGTTACGGAGATGATAGATAAAATCCAGTGGAAGACTCTGCAATAGAGACGCTCAGTAGCTCGGTACAGGCTTTTATTGAAGTTTCGAGAACATACCTTCACCGAGGAGTCAAGCAGTATATTGCTCCCTCCTGCATATATCTCGCGAAGAGACCATGAGGATAAAATCAGAGAGATTAGAGCCCACACAGAGGCATACCGACAATCTTTCTTTCCACGAACAATACGAGACTGGAATAGAAGGGATAGAGGCACTCAGAGTACCCTCCGACACACACCGTCAGGTGGCTTGCGGAGTATAGATGTAGATGTAGATTGACATACGTGTTTTCTCCGTCTTACGTCTACTCGCTGCTGTGGACTCCAACCTTTATTCTGCGAAACTGAAAAGGAAAGGGTGGTTAGGGTTCAACGACCCGATGAAATTATTTGGTCCTTAGCAACAGAATTTTCGTTTTTTTTAAATATATCTCTAGCATTGGAAGTGTTGTTTTTTCGACCTCCCCATTGTAGGGAGTGTTCGAAATGACAATAATATAGATCGTAGTGGGATCGTTAATGCAAAGTATTTTTTTTTTTTCGTTTAACATACATGGCATGCAAACCGTGTGAGTGGCGGAGGCCAACAGCGTGGCCGTAGCCAGTCACGACAGTTCCCACAGCCGTTTGTCACGCAAGGTCGCCTGCGCAATAGCGCCTTTCATTTGGCGTTGAATCAAGTTCAACAGCGTATTCGGCATGACAAGTCAACTACATTGTAACTAAATGAAAACGGGATCCCGAACATTCATAGCTCATAAGCAGTAATTACACACAGAGCGAGAGACGGAGTAAATACTCCAGATTTAGAACCAAGAACAGCTGACAAGACTAGTACGTTAGAAGCAGATACCCTAGGTATAACGAAGTAGCTTAAATCACTTAACAAAGGAAAGTCTTCCGTTCCATACAATATACAAGGGATGTTCGGAAAGTAAGTTCCGATCGGGCACAAAATGGAAACCACTGTGAAAAGCAAAAATATTTTATTTGCAACAGTTAGCTACACCTTCTACAAATTAATCTGCATAATTGACGCTCCGACTTCGACATTCGTAATAGCGTTGTAGCAACTTTCCAATATTCTCGTCATAGAAGGCAGCCGCCAGTGCTTGCCGCCAATTCTCTACAGTGGTCTACAGCTCGCTGTCCGTGCCAGAATGTTGTCTTCACAGGCACTGATTCATGTGAGGAAAGATGAAACTCAGAGGGAGCCAATTACGGGCTGTATTGTGAGTGATCAAACATTTCCCAGCGAAAACGCTGCAGGAGCATCTTCATTGCCCCTGCAGAATGCGGCTGAGAATTGTTTAGAAAGGAGATACGCATGACAGTTATATGATATGGGCTGCATAGCTTCGGGGTAAATTTACCACCGGGGCCTCGTGCTTGGCGGGAGACACTATTTTCTAGGCATATTTACGTGCTCATAGTGCGCTAACGCCTTAAAAGAGCGACGTGACGCGATCGACGGGCGTATTAGAGTCATTGCCCAACACGTCCATGCAAAGCTTCATCCGGTTTTCACAGTAGTTTCCATTTCGCGACCGATCGGAACTTACTTTCCGGATAGCGCTAGTAGTAATTAGGTTCCTTTAAGAGTATACTGATACAACAGACTTATTCTTAGCAGTCATACACAACCGCTCGCTCGACGAAAGATCCGTACCTAAAGACTGGAAAGCTGCACAGTACACCAGTACTTGAGAAAGGAAGGAGGAGTACGCTCAGACACTGTACCGTGACATTTTCACGTGGAAATAGCCAACGAGAATAAAGCGCGTGCGCTTGAGCATACTAATTCCCATCATGCCCCGCGGCCAACCGTGCAGTTTGAACCTCCTAACACAAACCATTCAGAAGTTATGACGATTTTATTTCATATAGTTCAAGAATTGTCACCCTGTACCTACCTATACAATGTACAGTGGTTTCTGGAGCAAACATATGAATGTATAACAGCAGCTTATACTTTCTTCGTTTCAAGAAACACGCAGTGTATTACAAAGAAGGGCCACATAGCAATGTAATATTCGTGAGAGTGATTACATTCCGAAATGCTGCCCAACAGTTTCATTAAAATTTTGCCTTCACGCACACAGTGTGAAAATATATCCTTCTAGTGTACTTTTGGGAACATGTAGCCTTCGTTGAACATGCACTTTATTTTTGTTATAAAGGCTATTTTACACGCTGTGTATTATCTATCAAATTCACAAGCATTTTCTCTTTATCTGGTTGCAGACATGATGAGCGTAGCTGCTGCATTTCCGACCCACAGAAAGTGGAAGTGCAGGCGGTTGTTGTCAACTGCCAAGAGTTGAAAAGTCTCAACAATGTATATGAACCAACTACAGTACAAGTGGAAACGGCGCCTGCGTTACCTCAGGTATTTGTCCATACCACAGCATATAAAGTCAAACAATTCATTATTTTTAGTAATGTATGAACAGTTTGTTCAGTTTATTTATTAATTATGTATTACTTTACTAATGTTTCTGAAAGCAGTCTAGTTACTTAATACATGTTTTAATGTTTGAAATCTGCAAAATATTTCCATGGTTATGAAGTAATATAGAACGAGGTAAGGCGTTTGTCTGTACTGGTATCCGGTAGTTTAGTGTATTTTTTGAGTCAGAGTTCAGTTTTATGTATGCATTCAGTTGAAGTTCGAAAGCTATAGCTTGAGGAACAATGACAACAGTAATAACAAGAATATCTACAATGGCGACACGGTACTAAATCCTCCTTAGATAGACCGGTAACAAAAATAGGAGATAACAAAATTTTCTTGGAATAGATACTTTCAGTAATCGCAACAGTGAATAATGAGCACACTGACAGCCACACACGCGCTATTCTGACAACGACTCCCCTTGCCGCTGTCGACTCCTATCTGTCTGCTCAATTTCGGCCACGCCATCGCCTCGCTCAACGCCAGACGCTGGCAGCTCGAGAGCTATATTTGTAAGTTATGTTTCAATCTATCGTAGGGCTGTTCATAAGAGACAAGGACAAGGTCTAGCAATTAAGTTTACTGAAATACAGGTTGTATCAAAACTTTGTGGTCAAACACTTATGACACACTGCTGACAGAAAGTCCGCCTCTGTGGCTGAGTGGTCAGTCTACCTGCAGCGGTGGTGGCGAGTGATTATCCCGTCGTGCTTCGCGCAGTGGCTGACTTTGTTCACATCCACACCGTAAAGCTGTCGGCACACGGACCTTGCATTCGAACGTTGAGCGTTGAGCGTGCCGAGTTTATGACGTAATAGCGTGGAGTCTTTCCGAACGTGCAGAGCAATATCTGGCATGTCAGATACTCTGAGCGTGCGTCTGAGCGTTGACCAATGAGATGGCACAACGCCACCTACGACACACATAGGCCGTCCCCCTTCAGTACAGACTTGTGAGGCGCCATGTTGGCATTTCATTTCATGCCTATATGTATATATGCTGTTTCTGAGCACCAGCAAATTGAGAATCACTGGCAAACCCGTTGTTACCTGCCTGATTCGTTCCAATAAAATAATGAGAAACATCATATTCGTGGCAAAAGAATTATTGTAACTTGCGTATTATAAGAGTAGGCTATTTGAAGGCAGCGACGCAGTGAAAATTCACCCAAAACGTATTGTTCTTGGTACAATTTGTTATAATTAAATTTAAATTAGTAACATATGTACGATTAAGGTTTTCAGCAATGGGTAACATACTATGATTAGAAACACTCGGCGTGTTGTTGGTATAGTGTAATGACTAACGTGCCGGCACGGTAGCTCAGCGTGTTCGGTCAGAGGGTTAGCTGCCCTCTGTAATAAAAAAACTGAGATCATGGATGAACAATGAACTCAAACAAGATTCATGGAACGTCCGCCCCGAACAAATATAACGAGCACTAACGAACAAAAAAAAGTTAGCTGCCCTCTGTAATAAAAAGATTGAGTTAATGGATCAACTACGAACTGAAACGGGTGTCTTGCGACGTCCGCCCCGAGCAGATACAACGAACGAAAGCGAACAAAATGAGATTTTAAAAAAAAGCGTCAGTATCTGCTACTGAATTGTGTGTTGGGGTGATAGTTGCCACATTCTATTTTTTTTTTCATCCTAACATTCGCGTTTTTATTAGGTTCTGATACTTTATTATTAGTTCAATATAAGTATATACTATAATATTTGATGTTATGTAAATATAAGTTCAACTTTTCTTGAGGGATGACTTTGTTCGATTGGCTTAATCTACAGCACAGCTTGCGCTACTTGTATAAAGATGTTTTGCCCCTTTTTCTTTTACACTTCGTAATTCATATGTTGCAAAGATTCTGCTACTGGGTAGGAACAGTGATCAAGTAAGACTGACGGGGTTTTACTAAAATGTGGGAATGATAAAATAATGTTTATCTTATGCGGAGAAGTATTCCAAATTTGTACCGCAATGTTTGTAATGGAACTTTTATAAGCCTGTGTCCTTATTGATTGGACATGGTACTTTCCTTTTCGTGGATAATGGAGGAAATGTGCGTTTTAATAGAGCTAACGTGGGAATTTTACGCGCGCCCGTTCAGTAAACAATGTGATTTACGAACTAGAAACATCCCTCAGCTGCCGCTGGAGTGCGTTGCAATCGCATATACCACGTTGGTATGGAAATGTCGTGTGGCTAGGGCCTCCCGTCGGGTAGACCGTTCGCCTGGTGCAGGTCTTTCGATTTGACGCCACTTCGGCGACCTGCGTGTCGATGGGGATGAAATGATGATGATTAGGACAACACAACACCCAGTCCCTGAGCGGAGAAAATTTCCGACCCAGCCGGGAATCGAACCCGGGCCCTTAGGATTGACAGTCTGTCACGCTGACCACTCAGCTACCGGGGCGGACTTACCACGTTGGTGCCCACATACCGTATGCACAAGTCGCATCGTTCCTGAGCGTTCAGCAGCACGTTGAACTCGGCACGCTCAACGTTAACGTTCGACAGCACGGTCCGTGTGCCGACGGCTTTACGCCAGCGTTTCGCCGTAGTCTGAGTCTTCTGTAAAGAACAATCAGTGTTGGCTAAACTTAATAGAAAAGACACAATGTAATTTACTTCCGATCAGTGTTTTGCCCGACCCAAGTCTTTTAAAGTCAAGCATGGCTAGAAGTCAAAGTTCGATCTGAAGATGCAATCAGACATCATTTCTCACTTGTCATGTATCTTCGGATCATACGAGAAAGTTGTGGAATCCACTGGTCGTTCGCTTCAGTTCAATCACAATGATGGTGAGGTTACTGCTAACCATACAGGAATAGCTATTAGAACTATTAGGATATATGAATTACCTTTTGCAGTTCCTGCGGAGCAAATAATATAGTGATAGCCCCCAGTGGGAAAGTTCCATCTAAATTCGCCGAGAAATGGTCATATGCCCATAAATTTCCAGTTTTGAACTTTGTTAGGCAGCTGAAGATGGACCTTCAACGACATATACCGTCATACATTAACGTTTGTGGATATAGAGATTTCGTTATTATGGCGGCCAACCAAGGACGTGAGCAATCTGCAATTCGCCAAATCATTTTCGTGTGCATCAATAGACGAGTTGCACAGCTGCAAACAGGAGAAACAGTGGAGCCTCCGGAGATGACAATTTTGTTCACTACTTACGCAGCGGCGGCACTTCGTCAAATGACCGAACAACCCACTAGAGAAAATAATGTAGAACCCCGTCCCGAAAATAGCATTCAGCAGCACCCTGAGACCCCTATGGCTATTCCTGAGAGAAAAGAAGAGCCGTCAACTGATACTGAAATAATTGAAGTTATATAAAAATCTCAGACTTCGTCAACAGAACAAACTTCCTCCAACAAAGCAAAGAGCAATAACCGACGAACGCATGTCAACACAAACCCAACAAGAAATTCCGGATACCAAAGAGAGTCAAAAAACTGCTAAATCCCCAAGGATCGAAGATTGGCGAACTAGGATACTGAGAAGACAGCTACAAGAACAGCAATAACGTCACAGTTTTACGTAAAAGGCTGTTACCACCAGAGACTAGGCAGCAGAGGTAGAAGATGGAAACATGGACGCTGATATGAGGGAGATTCCAGTGAATTCTAGAATTACTGAATATCCTTCGAAGACAACTGAAGCGGCAGTCGAAGATACGAGTCTAGGTACATAGGAACATGATAAAGAAGAGGACTGTGACGTAAATTAAAATGTAGAATATTCATCGTCACTACAGTACAACCACAAGCGAGTGATCTGAAAGTATATAAAATTACTACATTAAATATAAATAAGATCTGAAGTTCCCTCAAGCTTAACAACATCTAAGACCAATTATACGCTGCTGACACTGATGTCCTGTTGCTACAGGAGGTATCAGAACCAATTTAGAACAAATACCTGGCTACAACGTGATAGCCAACCCGTGACGTGGCTCTGATACGCAGAGCGGAATTCTTTAAAGAAGAGATGGTTCCGCTATTTGCGGTCCAACTAATCCTGGCGGGAGATTTTAGCTTTGTAATTAAGGTCAAAGCTCAGACGCCACATTTTAACAAATCGCTGGAACTAGGACACATAGCTAAGGACTTTGTTTCAATCGATATGTGGGAGAACAAGTTTGGAGCGTCGCCTGGTTTAACTCACGTGGCAAATCACTCTACAGGTAGATTAGACCGAATAAGATAACCTCAAACACCAAATTTTACAAACTGAGATTTAGCCATCCAGCTTCTGAGACCATGCAGCTTATATTTGTACACTGAATTTGAAGAAACAGGAAACGTACCGACGTAAAGGACAATGGAAATTCAATGTTGCACATATAGAAAATCCATAATGTAGACAGCGGTTCACTCAGGCGTGTAATGAAAGTGAAGCTAATTTCAGTACGTATGATTCGACAATAAAATGGCGGACAGAATGCACTAAACTAAAAATTCAGCAATCCATGATGAAATATTCACGGGATATGCTATAGTTATTGAAAACTACTCCAGAATTAAAACAATGCTAACCAAAATGTTAATTTCAAAACGGAAACAGATACAAGGCTTCAAAATCAGAGCTAGAATGGATAATACGGCAAAAGATGAAGAGACGTCCATGTGCCACCTGATACGCGAGAATGAAAGAGCAAGAAGAAAGATATTACCTGAACTAAAATCCCACGAAGGCACTATTTGAACACGGTGAAACTGTATTAGAAATGCCATCCAGAACCATTACACAGAACTGATGTCCAATAAAACGATCGACTCAAATGCACCTGACGGTTTTGAAGCAACTTGACGACCAGACTTAGCTTTGCGGATATAGACGACCTCGTTACAGATGTGACAGAAAATGAGCTGGAAGGTGTTATGTTTCAGGGTCTAAAAACCAAATTCCCCGATATGACAGTATCCAAATGGAACATTATAAAGTCTCCTGGCCACAACTGAAGACGAAACTGAATGCGATATGCAACGAATTAATGAAGCCTGATACGAACATTCCTCAAAAATTTAGAAAAAGGCTTTTGTATTAGTACGACAGAGAGCAAGTAATAACACCATAAGGAATTTAAGGCAGATTACATTGTTAAATAGCGATTACAAAATTTTTACCCGTATTCTGTCAGTAAAGATGAAAACTGTGATGAACACCGTCATTGGATCACACCAGACGAGTGTCGGAAAAGGCAGATCCATATATCAAACACTAGCGGACTACATGGATAAAATGTCTGTCGAAGACGCCTCCAAGATGAAATGTGCTACATAAGCTTAGATTTTGAAATAGCTTTTGACAGAGTGAACCACTTCTATCTATTCAAAATCATGCAGACACTGTGGTTTACCCTGCAATTCATCAGCATAACACAGAATTTGTTACGGAGTAGTACATCAAGGGTCATAACACACGGTCCGACAGGTGGTCTATTCCAATAAACAGTTCAGTAAGGAAGGGATGCCCTATGTTGATGGCATTTTTTGTCATCGCCATAGAACCACTGTTGGTCACCTTGACGGAACGTTTAAAAAGACTGCAGATAAAGGGACAAATGTTCAAAATGTGTGTGAAATCTTATGGGACTTAACTGCTAAGGTCATCAGTCCCTAAGCTTACACACTACTTAACCTAAATTATCGTAAGGACAAACACACACACCCATGCCCGAGGGAGGACTCGAACCTCCGCCGGGACCAGCCGCACAGTCCATGACTGCAACGCCCGAGACCGCTCGGCTAATCCTGCGCGACACATAAAGGGACAGAAGAGTGTGTAGAGCTTAAGCTGGCGATATTGCCTAACTTGTCATGAATGTCAATGAGATAGAGATGGCTCTCCAGATAATAAGGGAATATGAAAAAGCATCAGTTGCACAACTGAATGGGACGAAATCAGGAATCATGTACACTGGGCAAGGAAAAGGGGTGATACATCACAGTCAATTAAAAGAAACTGTTAAGGTAAAATGTCTAGTAGTCGCTTTTAGGACGATAATACGCCACACCATAGCCGCCAGTTATAAGCAGTTGCTCACCAAGGCTTGCGCTTGTACACAGATACAGTGTCAGAAAATTAGATGAGCTTCAAAACGTTCGATTGATGAATTTATACATCACTGAAAAAATAAGTAGTGGCCCAAGTTCTACCTATACGTCACGATTTAACGAAAAGTGTGCTGTAAACTCTTGGACATTTTATATTTAGTGGCCACATTTCTAAAGTACAATATGACACGTTGACTCTCCCGACACTAAAATGAGGACCACATTTCATCGACATGCACAAGAAGACACAAGCCCTTTACGTGTGCAAAACCTACAAGATGTGGAGAATGTCACCGAACAGTCTAATCGCTCATCCCCCGGACGAAATTACTCCGGCTTATCTCCGGCCACCTATTGACGTACACCACATACCTGCTGCTCTCCATCACTTCAGGTATTTTCTCATAAAGTACAGTTATATACACACGAAAGTTCCTGAAATGAAAATGACTAAAGTTAACGAAATCTACGAGAATATAATTGAAAATAAATCAAGATATGTAATAGACCACATTTCCGACCAACAATTGGCGTTCGAGGCGGGAAAACATCCATAACTGCCTCTTTCCTACACGGGTAAAAGTTCTGTGGTACACTGCCGTAAACATAGAAATCGCGACGAAGTCTAGTCTCCATGCAATCCATTTAACAGACTCGCCAATGTGCATAACATGTAACCTAACTGACAGCGAGGAACACAGACTCGTCTGCAATATCACAAAAGATATAAGGGGCTACATAAGGCAGAAACTGGCAAGCATCAGGAGGACTTCGCCGAATGCAATAACGCCAGCCGATTTGCTCAATCCTGATGCAAACCCATTTCCAAAGGTTAAATATAATGCTGTGAACTGTTTATTAGGACTCAGGATGTACTACACTACCAACAAAAAAGATAAGAACAAAGAGGATTTTGTATAAACCTAACCATGCAGCACCACATGATACAACGGAGTAAAAACTATAAGAAAAGTGTTTTGCTAGTTTCTTGTGTAAGACTAATATATAAAATACAATTGGACATCTGAAACAGCGGGATTCGTCAAAGATGGAAAAGGCGCGTAAGTGCGGACGTATGAGGAACTATTGAGCTCCATTCAGTTATTTCTATAATTATTTTACCATTTTCAGAAAAAAAAACATTCAGAACAGTCATCGCATGGCCGATGAGGGCAACAACGAATAAAGCGCTTAGGCCCTACGTGCAGATTTTCAAATTTTAAATTTGTATTCTTTTGTTTGCAACTGATGGGAAAGCAATTTTAATATTCTTTCAAGTGTGTGAGTGCTTAAGCCGGAGCGACGTTTATGTTACATGCCGTATGTGAAAGGTTGCCAGTGTATAGTTTTCTTATATTCCTCAGTTTCATTTTAATAGTATAATCAGTACCGAGAACAACCTCCTCTGGCCGTAGTAACGGCTTTGATACGCCTGGGCATTGAGTCAAATGGAGCTTGGATGGCGTGTACAGGTACAGCTGCCCATGAACCTTCAACACGATACCACAGTTCATCACGAGTAGTGACTGGTGCATTGTGACGACCCAGTTGCTCGGAGACCATTGACCAGACGTTTTCAATTGGTGAGAGATCTGGAGAATCTGCTGGTCAGGGCAGCAGTCGAACATTTTCTGTATCCAGAAAGGCCCGTACAGGACCTGCAACATGCGGTCGTGCACTATCCTGCTGAAATGTAGGGTTTCGCAGAGATCGAATGAAGGGTAGAGCCACGGGTCGTAACACATCTGAAATGTAACGTCCACTGTTCAAAGTGCCGTCAATGCGAACAAGCGGTGACCGAGACGTGTAACCAATGGCACCCCATACCATCACGCCGGGTGATACGCCAGTATGGCGACGACGAATACACGCTTCCAAAGTGCGTTCACCGCGATGTCGCCAAACACGGATGCGACCATCATGATGCTGTAAGCAGAACCTGGATTCATCAGAAAAAATGACGTTTTGCCATTCGCGCACCCTGGTTCGTCGTTGAGTACACCATCGCAAGCGCTCCTGTCTGTGATGCAGCGTCAAGGGTAACCGCAGCCATGGTCTCCGAACTGATAGTCCATGCTGCTGCAAACGTTGTCGAACTGTTCGTCCAGATGGTTGTTGTCTTGGCAAACGTTCCCATCTGTTGACTCAGGGATCGAGACGTGGCTGCACGATCCGTTACAGCCATGCGGATAAGATGCCTGTCATCTCGACTGCTAGTGATACGAGGCCATTGGGATCCAACACGGCGTCCCGTATTACCCTCCTGAACCCATCGATTCCGTATTCTGCTTACAGTCATTGGATCTTGACCAACAAGAGCAACCTTGTCGCGATACGATAAATCGCAATCGCGATAGACTACAATCCGACCTTTATCAAAATCGGAAACGTGATGGTACGCGTTTCTCCTCCTTACACGAGGCATCACAACAACGTTTCACCAGGCAACGCCGGTCAACTGCTGTTTGTGTATGGGAAATCGGTTGGAAACTTTCTTCATGTCAGCACGTTGTAGGTGTCGCCACCGGCGCCAACCTTATGTGAATGCTCTGAAGAGCTAATCATTTGCATATCACAGCATCTTCTTCCTGTCGGTTAAGTTTCGTGTCTGTAGCACGTCATCTTCATGGTGTAGCAATTTTAATGGTCATTAGTGTACTACCAGGAGTTCTAATATTGAAATAAAGCCTTTCCGGGCCTATGACCATGTAACATGATACCAGCTCCGCGTTCTGGGCATGACGGGCCATACAATCAGGACAGGCCGCCATGTCATTTCTCTGTCAATGACGTCATTCTGATGCGGCACGGAGGCTGTGGGGTCAGACCACTGCTCTCCCGGTCTTTATCAGATTTCCAGATCTTGCAGCCGCTACCTGTCATTCAAGTAGCTCATCAACTGGCATCAAGAGGCTGAGTGCTCCCCGCCAAGGAAAAATCCTTAGCAGTACCGGGGACTGATCACGGGAATTCGGCGTGGCAGTCAGATGCGCTAATACTCAGCTACGGAGACAGACAAGGAGTCATTTCTTTTTTACTTAAAAGGGTCGGAGAGAATAGAGAGTGAACCAAACAACTGCTTTATTTCCGGGAGTAACACACAATAATTCACTGTTCCTCTCGCTTCCATCTTTCACTACTTACACTCCATACAAAGAATACGTTAAAATACACAACTCGCCGCACACAACATATAAACCACTATTGCAAATCAACAGAACACAGTTTTCGATCATGATCAGCTGAAAGAATAAATAGACCCTACAGCTAAGAAGATTAAAATCATATGATTACAATCGAATAAGTACAATTACATTTGATTTTCTGGAAAAACACAGATAGCAGTTTTGTGATGGAGCCAAGATGGTGACGACGATGATCCTTCTGGAAAGTTTGTGGATGTCATCTCCCGGTGAATGCATGAGGGTAGGAAAAAAGAATGGAGGAGTGGGAGGCAATAGGACAATACAAGTAGATGAGCGGGTATGTCTGACAGCGGGGACGATGATCTTGCATTGAAAGTGGGTTGTACGCGGTCCAGTCATACACTACTGGCCATTAATATTGCTACACCACGAAGAAGAGGTGCTACAGACGTGAAACTTAACCGACAGGAAGAAGATGCTGTGATATGCAAATGATTAGCTCTTCAGAGCATTCACACAAGGTTGGCGCCGGTGGCGACACCTACAACGTGCTGACATGAAGAAAGTTTCCAACCGATTTCTCATACACAAACAGCAGTTGACCGGCGTTGCCTGGTGAAATGTTGTTGTGATGCTTCGTGTAAGGAGGAGAAATGTGTACCATCACGTTTCCGACTTTGATAAAGGTCGGATTGTAGCCTATCGCGATTGCGGTTTATCGTATCGCGACATTGCTGCTCGCGTTGGTCGAGATCCAATGACTGTTAGCAGAATACGGAATCGGTGGGTTCAGGAGGGTAATACGGAACGCCGTGCTGGATCCCAACGGCCTCGTATCACTAGCAGTCGAGATGACAGTCATCTTATCCGCATGGCTGTAACCGTTCGTGCAGCCACGTCTCGATCCCTGAGTCAACAGATGGGGACGTTAGCAAGACAACAACCATCTGCACGAATAGTTCGAAGACGTTTGCAACAGCATGGACTATCAACTCGGAGACCATGACTGCGGTTACCCTTGACGCTGCATCACAGACAGGAGCGCTTGCGATGGTGTACTCAACGACGAATCTGGGTGCACGAATGGCAAAACGTCATTTTTTCGGATGAATCCAGGTTCTGTTTATAGCATCATGATGGTCGCATCCGTGTTTGGCTACATCGCGCTGAACGCACATTGGAAGCATGTATTCGTCAACGCCATACTTGCGTATCACCCGGCGTGATGGTATGGGGTGCCATTGGTTACACATCTCGATCACCTCTTGTTCGCATTGACGGCAGTTTGAACAGCGGACGTTACATTTCAGATTTGTTATGACCCGTGGCTCTACCCTCCATTCGATCTCTGCGAAACCCTACATTTCAGCAGGATAATGCACGGCCGCATGTTGCAGGTCCTGTACGGGCCTTTCTGGATACAGAAGATGTTCGACTTCTGCCGTGGCCAGCACATTCTTCAGATCTCTCACCAATTGAAAACGTCTGGTCAATGGTGGGCGAGCAATTGGCTCGCCACAATACGCCAGTCACTACTCCTGATGAACTGTGGTATGGTGTTGAAGCTGCATGGGCAGCTGTACCTGTACACGCCATCCAAGCTCCATTTGACTCAATGCCCAGGCGTATTAAGGCCGTTATTACGGCCAGAAGTGGTAGTTCTGGGTACTGACTTCTCAGGATCTATGCACCCAAATTGCGTGAAAATATAATCACATGTCAGTTCTAGTATAACATATTTGTTCAATGAATACCCGTTTATCATCTGCATTTCTTCTTGGTGTAGCAATTTTAATGGCCAGTAGTGTATTAATGTGACCATCACCTATGTTCGATGCCAACGTTCAATAACCACTCACAGACGGCAAGTGGTAACACTGGCAGTGGAAGTTATATAAAGCGTATCGAGGGATGCGGAAAACAGCAGTCGTTGTCGTAATGCGGAAACGGAGCGATTTATCCCACGTCCAAAAGTGTACGACCATTGGCTTTCGGGCCAAAGGTGAAAGCATTTTCGAAACGGCTAACTCGGTAAACTGTTCACGTGAGGCAGTGATTAAAGTACACCAATCTTGTCAAAATGGAGCTATCGAAAACCGGCGCCGAGCCAATTGTGGTGCACTATGTGCCAAAGATGACAGTGGTGATGACGGCTGCGGAGATGTGTACGTACGAACAGACTTTGCAGATTTTGTGCAGCTGAACCTCCCACCCCTCCCCCTACCCTTCCACCCCTCAGATGAACCGACGGGCTACCAACAGTGTCTTCTAAACAACCGTTCAGCGAACGTTGTTGCGTACGCACCTCCGCAGCAGATTCCTGGTTCAGAGCCGGCCGCTCTGACCGAGCGTTTCTAGGCGCTTCAGTCCGGAACCGCGCGCCGACTACGGTCGCAGGTTCGAATCCTGCCTCGGGCATCGATGTGTGTGATGTCCTTAGGTTAGTGAGGTTTAAGTAGTTCTAAGTCTAGGGGACTGATGACCTCAGATGTTAAGTCCCATAGTGCTTAGAGACATTTGAACCATTTTTGAACCATTTCCTGGTTCAGGCACCCATACTGACTGCTGTTCATCGCCGACGAAGGCTGTAATTTGTAGGCCATCACTGCACTGAGTGGTGACAGGCAGCCTTTTCACATGAATCACGTTTCATGCCCCATCGGACAGATGGCCGTTGGCGTGTTCGGCGTGAAATGCCTGAAAGCAAACACCCTGCAACAATCGTCGGAAGGATCCAGGCCGGAGAAGGCAGCGTTACGGTCTGGCGAATGTTTTCGTGTCATTCCGTGGGTGATCTCATCATTATGGAAGGCACAATGGATCAACACATGTATGCGTCTACCTTTGGGTATCATGTTCGCCTCACAAGCGACTTCTAATCAAGCTGCGGGCCAATGGGGTATCGTCTCAGTTGTGCGACTGGATTCGTGATTTCCTGCCAGGAAGGTCGCAGTTCGTAGTAATAGACGGCAAATCATCGAGTAAAACTGAAGTGATATCAGGTGTTCCCCATGGAAGCTTCCTGGGACCTCTGCTGCTCCTGATCTATATAAATAACCTGGGTGACAATCTGAGGAGTTCTCTTAGGTTTTTCGCAGATGATGCTGTAATTTGCCGTCTAGTAAGGTCATCCGAAGACCAGTATCAGTTGCAAAGCGATTTAGAAAAGATTGCTGTATGGTGTGGTAGGTGGCAGTTGACGCTAAATAACGAAAAGTGTGAGGTGATCCACATGATTTCCAAAAGAAATCCGTTGGAATTCGATTACTCGATAAATGGTACAATTCTCAAGGCTGTTAATTCAACTAAGTACCTGGGTGTTAAAATTACCAACAACTTCAGTTGGAAAGACCACATAGATAATATTGTGGGGAAGGCGAGCCAAAGGTTTCGTTTCATTGGCATGACACTTAGAATATGCAACAAGTCCACTAAAGACACAGCTTACACTACACTCGTTCGTCCTCTGTTAGAATACTGCTGCGCGGTGTGGGATCCTTACCAGGTGGCATCGACTGAGGACATCGAAAGGGTGCAAAAAAGGGCAGCTCGTTTTGAATTATCACGTAATAGGCGAGAGAGTGTGACAGATATGATACGCGAGTTTGGATGGAAGTCATTAAAGCAAAGACGTTTTTCGTCGCGGCGAGATCTATTTACGAAATTTCAGTCACCAACTTTCTCTTCCGAATGCGAAAATATTTTGTTGAGCCCAACCTACATAGGTAGGAATGATCATCAAAATAAAATAAGAGAAATCAGAGCTCGAACAGAAAGGTTTAGGCGTTCGTTTTTCCCGCGCGCTGTTCGGGAGTGGAATGGTAGAGAGATAGTATGATTGTGGTTCGATGAACCCTCTGCCAAGCACTTAAATGAGAATTGCAGAGTAATCATGTAGATGTAGATGTAGATGTACGTGCAGTTTGTTTTTCATCGGCATGGTTGTAGCTATCAACAGGACAATGCAACGTGTCACACAGCTTGCAGTGTACCTGCGTGGTTCTAAGAGAACAAGGATGGGTTTACCGTGCTCTTCTGCCCACCAAACTCCACCGATTTAAACCTAATTGAGAATCTGTGGGACCGTCTCAATCGGGCTGTTCGCGTTATGAATCCTCAACCGAGAAACCTAGCGCAGCTGACTTCGGCACTGGAGTCGGTAGGGCCCCACATCCCTGTCGTTACCTTACAGAACCACACTGACTCTCTTGCTGCACGTCTCGCGGCGGTCCGTGTTGCAAAAGATGATTACTCGGGCTTTTGAGAGGTGGTCACATTAATGTGATTAGGCAGCGTATAAGCGGAGGCTGGGACAGGAAAGAGCGATGGTGGATCATTAGGAGGGCAGACGTACTAGAGCCTTGATCTAAGGAAAGCATATAGGGGTTACGGAAATAACTGGTATGATTTGCAGACGCTAGGGCAGATTTATGTGTCAGGAAGAGGGGATCTGTTGCAATTTCCTTGGGATAGGATATGATAGCGTGTGGAGATGTACGGAGGGTGGACATGTTAATTAAGGTGCGGCAGCAGTATGGGATCAGAGATGATTCGAGGGACAATTCGGTTTTGATCTTCCACTTCATGGAAGACACAGTATTTTGCGAAAATGATAGAGGAATTTGAGACAGATGTAATACTCTGCCGGACAGGAAACAGCGCTGCGAGTACGTAAGTAAGTGAGAAAATTCTGAGGACGCACAACAAAAAGTCAGTTGCTGCTAACCTCTGACGCTGATCGTCTCGTACCGGAAGGTTAACAGTATACCGACCCTGCTTTACCGAGGATTTCCTGGAACAGTGACGCGATCTTGGGTTTTTACAGCTCTCAATGATGGTTTTCGCTTTGCAACGGAGTCCACTATGCAAATCTTAAAGTTCACGAACCTAGCGCTAAGTACTGCTGCAGCAGGCGTTGCGTTGACCATTTTAACAGACTTTAGTATTTTGTCGATTGAAGACATAAGGTCTGTAAATGAGTCCGTGATCATACTGAGGCATTTTGTTTGTATAGGTCCGTCTTGATCACACAAACTGTACATTTCGCTATTACTGGTGTCGGCTACTGCCATCTTCAGCTCATAAAATATTCTGATGAAGATATCAGCGTCAAGAGGTTAGGTACATAGTAAGTAGTAGTATTGTGCTGTCATAGTACGGTACCAAAGTCAATCACGAGTGACTTGATCGTCAGGGCAACGAGTGTTCGTCGATCAATCCAGAATGCACAGAACTTGCAGCTGGTTTGCACCAAAAGCAATAAACGCAGCAGGACCAGCTGCTGCTGCAGAAACAGACCACGATCGCACTCTCGCAGCAGCTCCCAGTTCCAAGGGATGTAAAGAGATATCGGCAAGTTCTGCAGTATCTTCTGCAACACCACAAGGTAAAAGGTATCACGGATCCAAACTGTCAAAGTGCGTTCTTCCTTCCCTCCAGTAGCAATTTACATAAACTAGTACAGAACTTACACCTATTACGAGAAGCAAGAAGCTTGCCATTTTCTGTAATTTCAGTCAGTTACTTAGTTAGTTAGTTGCTTGTTACATAGTTCATATTCACGACAAAAGTTATGATGTAGAACTTGTTGCTAGAACAAATATATATATATTATTTGAAAAAAATATTTACGTGCCTACGTGCAGCCATTTAAAAGCTTTTTCATTTAAAAACGTCTAATTCTTTCTAGCCAAAAGTTCCTCTACGTAGTAAAAAGAGTTTTTAAGCAGGAACATCCTTAAGATACATTTAAAAACGCTTCTGCTGTCTGTCAGACTTTTGTTTCCGTGAGTAGATTTCCAAAGAGTTCCACTGCAGTACATTTTAATCCTTTCAGTGCCAAAGCTAGATTCAGTAAGGAGTAATGTAAAACATTTTTCTTCCTAGTGTTATACTATTTAGTATCTATGTTACTCTAAAATTTGCCGCGCGGTCTTAGCCGAGCGGTCTAGAGCGCTGCAGTCATGGACTGTGCGGCTGGTCCCAGCGGAGGTTTAAGTCCTCCCTCGGGCATGGGTGTGTGTGTTTGTCCTTAGGATAATTTATGTTAAGTAGTGTGTAAGCTTAGGGACTGATGACCTTAGCAGTTAAGTCCCATAAGACTTCACACACATTTGAACATTTGAACTCTAAAACTTAAATGGATCGTTGATAACAAATTTCATAAATGAATAAATGTTCTGTTAAACTGTGGTTAATATTTCCAACAGTTAAAAAAGATACCTGAAAGTCGTAGGTGTGTGAATCCCGCATATAATTCTCATTACTTGTAGCCGAACGTAAACATTTTAGCAAGTATAGTATATGGATTTTCCAATTAGTTTTCATCAATATGCACACCTAAGAACTAGCAATTTTCTATGCTGTTCCCTTTTTTTGGGTACTATGTTAAACGGATATTTTTGCCAGAACCAAACTGGATCTACTATGTCCCTTTTTTAAAAAAAGAAAAGCTGGACCATTTGTGCAGAGGCAGTTAGTAACTTTCACAAAAACATCACTTACTATTTTCTCTGTTTATACTTCTTTGCTCGGTTTTACAACAGTGAATTATCATTTGCAAGCAGAACTGCTTCTGTCTCCTGGTTCAAATAAAATCACAAATCCTTTGAAATAAAACAAGGACAGTAGTGGGCCAGTGATCGAACGTTAAAGAACTCCCATTGTAACTTCTACCCATACAAATGGTGTGGCATCCCTCTTTGTGTTACTCGAACAGCCTAGGGTAACTTTATAAATACTGTCTCTTAAATAATAACTAAACCAGGCATGTGTTGAACTACACATGTCACAAAAACTTAAGTCCTCGAATAAAACGCAATCAAACGCCTTCGATAAGCCAGAGAAGATCCCAAAAAGTGAAATTCTATCTTTAAGGATGTCATCATGGGCTCAATAAATGTATAAAAAGCTGACTCACTGATGGCCCTTTTAAAATCCAAGTTGTGATTTACTAGGCACCCTATTACTGCATAGGTGTATGACAAGTCTAGAGCACACTACCCTCTCAAAAATTTTGGAAAAATAATATAGCGAGTGATACTGGGCGGATCTTATTCACGTCTGAGGAGTCACCCTTCTTAAAGAGATACCTCAAAATGGTATATTTCAGCCAGTCTGGGAAAACATCCTGAGTTAATGATGCATCGCATAAGTCATTAAGGGCAGAACATATTACAGGGCAAAGTATTTTCAGTATGTTACTGAACATATTATACACATCATACGAAATTGTACTTTTTATGGTCTTAATTATCTTCCTTATTTCAGATGGGGATATGAAAGTAATTTTTATTTCACTAAATGTCCTCTTTATTGTTTCTTCGGCATACTGTTTGCTTTCCCTTGTGAACTATTTGCACCAATTTTCTCGCCTATTTTTAAAAAGTAATTATTAAAAATGTATGATACACGTAAACTGTCTCACGTTACTCCCGTTCACTTTAACACATATTTCATTTGCAATTTCCGTGGCTAGCAAACTTACAAAGCAGCTACAAGGACGATATTTAATCAATCTTGAAAGCAATCTGCTTAATTGTACGTAGCCTAGGCCTCGTCAGTGCAATTTCGCATGTAAACACTGCAACGAATCTTATGCTGAATATCTTATTAGGGATTTAATCGTTCGTTTAGCTACCGGTCGAGAAGCATGATCAAAGTGCCTTCGCCACTTGATCATTCTCTCAGTGAAGTGTTGCACTTAGATAAATCACTTGAAATTGCACTGCACAGCATGTTTTGTAGTCGATGTTGTAAGCAAGATCCAGCCAAAATACACTTTCCTTTTCTCAGAATCCAACGCAAGGTATTTTGGGAATACTTGGTAGATTAAGATGTAGGTTAGCTCCGGATGCTTCCTCCGCTTCGTCGGATAGTGCTTCCAAACTTAATTTAAAAAACCACTTTCGGCCTCCAGCGCAAAGTTGTCAACTCCCCCTAAGGCCCGAGAGTTAAGATAAACAACGTGCGGCCTTACTGCGCGCACCAAGACGCCAAGTGTTCTTCCTGCTAGAGGCCCGGACACCTGTCTTCAACGTTTCTTCACAAACAAGTGTCTACCTCAAGGTCTGGAGCACCTCTGCACGGTGTCACATCTGTGCCAGCAGCCGACAGAAGTCCAAACAATCTAGAGACCACATTAGTCATCAACAAATGGTTCAAATGGCTCTGAGCACTATGCCACTTAACTTCTGAGGTCATCAGTCCCCTAGAACTTAGAACTACTTAAACCTAACTAACCTAAGGACATCACACACATCCATGCCCGAGGCAGGATTCGAAACTGCGACCGTAGCAGTCGCGCGGTTCTGGACTGAAGCGCCTAGAACCGTTAGTCATCAACAGCCAGCATGTTTATAGCCACTGTGTCCCCTTTGAGTCAGGACATATTTCATGGTGTCGGTTCATTGTCTCTCAAGTGGCCGCAAAGGGAAAATAATTACACTTCGGGTTTAACTCAGCACACAAGTAAAGTGTCCGAACATATAGAAATAACGAACATTTTTGGTTGTAAACCCATTAGTAGTCATTAATATTTTTGGAATAGATACTTTCATAGCATTTGGTTTTAGAGCAGATGAGAGAATCAATCTATTATTCATTATCATTCAATTTTAACACCTGAATAAGTTGTATAAACAGTATGAGAAACTTTTCAAACCATCATACGGCTGTACTACAAATTTACAATCATATATATTGTTAAAACAAAAGGAAAGAAGGAAGATTAGCATTTAACGTTCCGTTGGCAACAAGGTTATTAGAGGCGGAGCACAAGCTCGGATTAGGGAAGGTTGGGGAAGAAGACTGGCCGCGCTCTTTCAGGGGAACCATCTCTGCATTTTTCTATTCAGCTCGACCACTTCCATTTGCTTTGGAGGTGCTGTTAAAGCACAACTAGATAGACTCAATACGTTTGGCGTCATTACGCCAGTATCATTAAGTTAACGGGCAACACCTCTGGTTGTAGTTAAAAAATATACAATGCGGTTTCTAAATCTTGTTAACATACGATGTCAAAGCGACCTGTCCAAAGCAGCACCCAAGAGAATCACAGGAAAAACTGACAGTTGGCCAGTATTTTTCTAAGATTTATCTCGCAGACACATATTTACAGTTGCCACTAGAACAGCAGAGACTGCAAATCTTTATTCTCAATACATCTCAGTTCACCTCATTTACATTTCAGCTGTTCTACCAACGAAATGTCATCGAAAATCTGATCAAAACTCATTTTCACCCATCGTCTAATCCATGAGCAGATGAGGAAGGCGATGATTACATTATCTGCCGAGGTCCTGACAAGTTTCCTCACAACTTATGGAGCCGCTCCCATCAGTGTTAGCAAGCCGGCCGACCCGCAGACCTCGCACAAAAAACACTGCTCGACCAATTGCAGCCATCTCTGCAACTTCACAGTCTGTTTTAGAACTCCTATTACAGTGCGGGCTCCTACATCTAGACTCACTTTTGGAACGACCCTGTTGTCACAGGAGGTACCAGCTTCTGGACATCGCAGCTGGGCACAGGCAGGAGGTCCGTCATGAGAACCAACTTTGACATTGGCAACAAGTACAGCCCATACCCTTCTCAAACCTACGAAGGACCTCAGGAACCACAATCATAGATCTACCCAAAGGTCTAAATCTGGGAGCGCTACGACCCTATCAACAGGAGAACATCAATCGCGTCCATACTTCTGTCGCACCATATGTAAACCTTAAGCTCCACTGTAGCCCACTGGAGCCTGTGGGAGTGTAAGCACAGCAGTAACTACAATTGGAAATTGAACGTTTACTCCCTCACACGCCACTTCTGCGACATGCTGCTCCACTAGTAGGATGTCCATCATATAGCTCATCACTCCCCGCTGTCCACGCTACTGCCTAGTCCATTACCGACCCTGTGTGCCGATTAAAGGGAAAAGGTATTTAATATCACAGCATATCTTTCTCAACAGTGTGTAAGAGACAAACGTGCTATCGAGCAGATGTAAGAACGGCCATCATTCTGGCTGACCAGTTGCTGCAAACCTATAATATAACGGAGTTCACATTGTGAAACCCATGGTCACGAACCAAGAGCTACATGTCACTGCAGCTGGGCTGTACTAGCTGCATTAACAGACTTCAGTTCTTCAATATCAGAGTAAGATACCGAAGATGTAATCCCCAGGTCTGTTAATAATTTTATTAAGAACAGCCAAATGAAAAAACAGAAAGACGTAAAAAAGTAAGTACACTGTTTATTACACTACTGGCCACTAAAATTGCTACACCACGAAGATGACGTGCTACAGACGCGAAATTTAACCGACGGGAAGAAGACGCTGTGATATGCAAATGATTAGCTTTTCAGAGCATTCACACAGGTCGGCGCCGGTGGCGACGCATACAACGTGCTGACATGAGGAAAGTTTCCAACCGATTTCTCATACACAAACAGCAGTTGACCGGCGTTGCCTGGTGAAACATTGTTACGATGCCTCGTGTAAGGAGGAGAAATGCGTACCATCACGTTTCCGACTTTGATAAAGGTCGCATTGTAACCTATAGCGGTTGCGGTTTTTAGTATAGCGACATTGCCGCTCGCGTTGGTCGAGATAAAATGACTGTTAGCAGAATATGGAATCGGTGGGTTCAGGAGGGTAATACGGAACGCCGTCCTGTATCCTAACGGCCTCGTATCACTAGCAGTCGAGATGACAGGCATCTTATCCGCATGGCTGTAACGGATCGTGCAGTCACGTCTGGATTCCTGAGTCAACAGATGGGGACGTTTGCAACACAACAACCATCTGCACCAACAGTTCGACGACGTTTGCAGCAGCATGGACTATCAGCTCGGAGACCATGACTGCGGTTACCCTTGACGCTGCATCACAGACAGGAGCGCTTGCGATGGTGTACTCAACGACGAACCTGGGTGCACGAATGGCGAAACACCATTTTTTCAGATGAATCCAGGTTCTGTTTACAGCATCATGATGGTCGCATCCGTGTTTGGCGACATTGCGGTGAACGCACTTTGGAAGCGTGTATTCGTCGTCGCCATACTGGCGTATCACCCGGCGTGATGGTATGGGGTGCCATTGGTTACACGTCTCGGTCACCTCTTGTTCGCATTGACGGCACTTTGAACAGTGGACGTTACATTTCAAATGTGTTACGACCCATGGCTCCACCCTTCATTCGATCCGTGCGAAAACCTACATTTCAGCAGGATAATGCACGACCGCATGTTGCAGGTCCTGTGCGAGTCTTTCTGGATACTGAAAATGTTAGACTGCTGCCCTGGCCAGCCCATTCTCCAGATCTCTCACCAATTGAAAACGTCTGGTCAATGGTGGCCGAGCAACTGGCTCGTCACAACACGCCATTCACTACTCTTGATGAACTGTGGTATCGTGTTGAAACTGCATGGGCAGCTGTACCTGTACACGCCACCCAAGCTCTGTTTGACTCAATGCCCACGCGTATCAAGGCCGTTATTACGGCCAAAGGTGGTTGTTCTGGGTACTGATTCCTCATGATCTATGCACCCAAATTGCGTGAAAATGCAATCACATGTCAGTTCTAGTATAATATATTTGTCCAATGAATACCCGTTTATCATCTGCACTTCTTGTTGGTGTAGCAATTTTAATGGCCAGTAGTGTATTTCAAAATTTTTAATTATAACAGTGAACGTATTTTTCCCACTGTGAGACAGGACTGTCAGTGCCTTCATGGAAAAAAATGTCTGCAGTTGTCTACGGAATCGTGATTGTACTCAGGCGAGCAACTGTGCGACGGAAGCTAATCGACGATCACAAATGTCTTCCTTCAACGATCCAAAAATACGGAAATCGCAGGGGGAGATATCAGGACTCTATGGAGGAAGTGTACGGGCTTCACAGCAAACTTCTGCAACGTTATCGAAACAAACTTGACAACATGTGAGCCCTGGAAAGACATTCGCGGCCGTCGCTTTGCTTTCGACGAGGAGGTGCACTCCTGGGTACAGTCGCGGTTCGTATGCAATCGCAAATATTTTTGCGTGAAGGCATTGACCGTCTTGTCTTAAAATGGGAAACGTAGTCATAGTTATGGCGATACTTATGAAATAACAAACAGTTTACTTACTTTTTTTACATCTGCATAGTTTTCATTTGCCTGCCCCTTACAGTGTATCGTGGACCTTTTGTTGGATAGTCAATAGATGGTACCATGGTAGCTTGCTGTAGAGTGTTAGTCAAAGATATTTCTGGTATGGATGGCAAGGTGGCTGTCAGGAGACTAAATTCCATTGCCCATTTATTACATAGTTTTTTACAAGACTGTTCTTGTTGTACTAAATGTACAGGAGGAGAAACTATTGAGGCTGGTTAGAAGGAACCATTGAACAGTTTGGAGAGTTGGGTATAGGGTAACGAAGTCTGCGTCATCAGCATGGTGAAGCCGAAGGATGGGAGCTTGTATCTGTGGAATATCAGCCGTGTTGAAAGGAGGCTTACGACAGATTGTTGGGCCTCTCCTGTAGATGGGCAGAAGATACTGAATTGAGTATGGTTAATGGTGACAAAGGGGGGTGATGTGTTACAAACGAAGCTACAAGACAGATAGATGTAACTGATTGGAAGTGCTTGTGATTGTTGCCGGTAAAGGAGACTGGAATGCCATACTCAGTTAAGGGCCTGTTCGATGTCGAGGGAGACAAAGATAGCTATTTATGTTACATACAGCATCGGGGTTAGGGTTGTAAAACTACCGTAGGCTACCATGAGTAAGCGTAGACTACTGTAGTTTTCCCAATAGACTTGCCGGCTGGGGTACCCGAGCGGTTCTAGGCGCTACAGTCTGGAACCGCGTGACCGCTACGTTCGCAGGTTCGAATCCTGCCTCGGGCATGGATGTGTGTGATGTCCTTAGGTTAGTTAGGTTTAAGTAGTTCTAAGTTCTAGGGGACTGATGACCTCAGAAGTTAAGTCCCATAGTGCTCAGAGCCATTTGAACCATATTGAGCCAATAGACTTGGTCAGTTGAGACCCTACCCACGTTACATGTACATGAAGTGTATTGCGCGCGTATGGGGCGTTTACCTCATTTCGATCACTTTGTTGGCATATGTGATCGGTGTCCTACTAGAGTCTCCTCGAAACTGGAAGCGTTTAACCGTCTAGAAACTGAGTGTGGATATACAGGATGATTTTTTGATAATATATTACAGACTTTCAAGGATGATGGAAAAGGATAAATGTGTCAATTTGAGACAAGTGAATTTGGCCCGGAAACTATCTAATTGAAAGTTTTAAGCGAAAATCGTTACTATGCCTTCGACTGTGGACCTCTTCTACTGCAGCCGCTTTCCATTCCATATTCTGGCAGACGGTAGTATGGACCAAAACAGCAAGGAATTGTCTAGTAAACATGGGCTCTAAAATGTGTACCTGCTGAGCACTTGCTCAGCAGAAGACATGTGTTTCACAATAGCAAGGATGAATAAGTGCTCGTAGCTCTTGAGGTATGCACTTTAGATCCCATATTTAGTGGACATTTTTTACTTTTTTTGTTCCCTACTACCGCTTCTCAAAATATGGAAAGCAAAGAGCTTGCTGTAGAAGAGTTCCACAGTCAGAGGCATCAAAACGATTTTCGCTTATAACTTTCGACTCGGTCGTTTCCGAACCAGGGCCCTTGCCTCAAATTGATACATTTATCTTCCTCCATCATTCCTGAAACTCTGTAACACCATCACCTAATAATCCCGTATATAGGGCCATGTAGCTTACAGAACATTAGTAAGCGACCAACGTTCTTCAGCATGTCTCATCGTTTAGAAGTGCGGGAATTTAACAATACAGAGACTATCGGAAACAAGACACAAGTCAAATATGAGTACTATGTAACAATACGTATATCATAATGCAGTGGCTACACGTCCACGAAATAACCACCAGAAAGATAAACTCTGACTACAATCTATCAAACATATGGAACATTTACACAGACTATGACAAATGTCGAAGACCACTTCTGAAACAACTAATAAAACGTTGATGTCTACTATGTTTGCGACCTCACCTGATGAGCAGTCTAGTCTCTCGAAAGCCAGATGTGCTCATCAGTTTCAACGAGCTTTCCTCCAACAATTTCTGGCAGACGTAGACGAAGTCGTCGCTAGAGTTGTGTATGCTTCACGAGCCTCGTTATCGATGTTAGACATCCAAACTGGAGGAAAACTTTTCATTTAATTTTTCCTGGCTACGAGCCACTTAACCGCAATGCCATGGACGCCACGTTGCTCAACGGTGAATATCAACGTGTTCACGCTGTTACCACAGATAAGATTAAGCGTCCAAATGCCCTCCCCTCGTTGATGGATGGCCATATGTTTCCGAATACCAAGTGATTCATTTCATTGTCACGACAATAGAACAAATTTTTTTCAACACTATTCGCCCTGGTGAGTGCAGGAAAACAGCACAATTAATGATATAAAATATACAATGGACTAACACTGAACGATGTGCTGTTCTAATTATTAAACAATTAAACAATAAAAAAAGACAAAGAGAAGTCGTCGGCTCGCAGTTTCTCTCTTACACATTCAGTTTCTTTCCCTACCAATGCTACCAATAGTGCCGGTAATCCAACCATTTACTAAGTCATTATGTGCTATACCACAACTACCCAACAGTAGTTTCGGTACATCGCAATTATAGTCAGGGGTGACTTTCCGATGGGCATAGGAAAAATCACAATAACGACGTAACTGCACGACATATCGGGTGATGTAAAACTTTTGTTGATGTATGTAGTTAAATATACAGATACAAGATGCACAACCTTGCTTCCGCCGTTTGCCGATAGGTGGCGACAACGATAAGTAGCTGTCGAAAGAAACAGATCGCAGACGTCAGGAAGTTAGCTTCTACCTCGGTCAACATAACCTCATTCAAACATTAGTCGGTTTCTATCTGCATCATAAAATTGTTCTTGATTGAAAATATCAGTTTACGAGCCTAATTCTCGTCATTTGCGGGAGGTGTTACTGTTTTGTTTCAATATGAAGAAAAAAGCGGCTGAGTCTCATCGAATGCTCTCAAGTACGTAAGGCAAGGACGCCATTGGTGAAAGAACGTGTCGTGAGTGGTTTCAACGCTTCAGGAACGGTGATTTTAACGTCGTAGACCGGCATAGTGGTGGAAGAGAGAATGTTTTCGAAGATGCAAAATTGGAGACATTGCTGAGTGAAGACTCGCGTCAAACTCAAGAAGAATTGGCACGGTTCGTGGGAGTGACACAGCAAGCCATTTCAAAACGTCTAAAGGCTATGGGCATGATTCAGAAAGAAGGAACTTGGGTCCCGTGTGAGCTGAAACCCAAGAGACGTTGAAATGCGTTTGTGTGTCTGTGAACAGTTGCTTCAGAGGCAAAAACGGAAGGGATTTCTGCGTCGCATTGTGACCGGGAACGAAAAATGGGTTCATTACGATAACCCTAAACGCAAAAAATCATGGGGATATTCCGGCCATGCTTCCACGTCGACGGCCAAACCGAATATTCACGGCTCCAAGATCATGCTCTGCATTTGGTGGGACCAGCTCGGCGTCGAGTACTATGAGGTGTTAAAACCAAGTGAAACAATCACAGGTGCTCGTTATCGAATGCAATTAATGCGTTTGAGCAGAGCGTTGAAAGACAAACGGCAACAATACAGCGACAGGCACGATAAACGATAAAGTGATTTTGCAACACGACAACGCTCGACCCCACGTTGCAAAAGAGGTCAAAACGTACTTGGAAACGTTAAAATGGGAAGTCCTACCCCACCCGCCGTATTCTCCCGACATTGCTCCCTCTGACTATCACCTATTTAAATCAATGGCGCATGGCCTGGCAGACCAACACTGCCGATCTCATGAAGAAGTCACAAATTGGATCGATTCGTGGATCGCTGCAAAAGATGAACAATTTTTTCGACGCGGGATTCGTACACTGCTAGAAAGATGGGAGAAAGTAGTGGCCAGCGATGGGAAATACTTTGAAAGATACATGTGTAACCAATTTGTTTCATTAAAGCCTCAAATGTTGGGGAAAAAACGGCGGAAGCAAAGTTGTACACCTTGTACTGTTTACTTCTTCACAGTACCACATGAGAGCAAAGGGTAAGCTAAATTCTGTGTAGAAATAGAAATTGCTCCTACTGCTAGCGCTTGCGTTCGCCTCTAAATAACGTCTTTTCATCTGGCGATACTGAAGTTATGCTAACTGTGAAAAAAGCAAGTACTCTCTCAATCGAATTGCCACTTGCGATAGAAAGCGTACCGTGTCTTACGCATTCAGGGAAATTTTAACATTCTCCACCATACATTGCAGGTCGATAAACTTGCAGCCAAACCCATCACTGACTCGAGGCCTCGGATTTAGACCCTCCACCAGTGAAAGCCGATCAGCTCTCGAAACAGTGCTGCAACTCAAGAGCTGTGTTGAGTCAGTGCGAGTGAAGTTACGCTGTCGTCACATTTCCGCCAGTTTCCGGAAAGAACCAAACATAATTCAGGTCACTGGCGACAGACATAGTGGAAATCCTCGTGAATATCAATCAATATGTAGCAGTGTTTTCGATTTTTCTCGAAATAGTCTCTTCCATCTGACGGATTATTCTTGCCAGGATACACATCCAGACTACACTGTATTATCCCTCGCCCTTTTTCCAATGACGCCATTACCCTAAAATTGTGGAACGCACGTTTAACTTCAGAATCGCCTACTAATAGCAACCTCGTCTTTCCCCTCCGGCTTCCCCGACAAAGAGGAAGGAAAGGCCGCATCTCAGCTGGGTGGGGTAAGAACAGCTGGATCTGTCTCGTTATCAGGGGAGGAAATCCCTAAAACCTATTCGTTTGCAAGTACTGCGCTAACATTTCTCCCAGAGACTGGCGAACTCTGTAAAAGAATGTAACAGAAGACAGCCATACCATTATATCACCAACGCACTCTGTAGTAGCCTCGTAAATCTGATCGATAGTTTTCAACGCAGCTTTCAGCTTCCAGTCAACTCGTCCACCAAATCCCTGCAACGTCCACTGTTCCTACCCATGTTTTAAGAGTGAAATGATTTATATCTGCGTACTTTCGCTACATTTACGAGGTTCGAAGAAAGCAGATAACTTTATATACAGATATTAATGAATGTACGGCACTAGGTACAAACACAACCGACCTCCTCGTATAGTGTAAAGGGCAGCGCGCGGGTGCCCCACAGAGGAAGATTAACAACCTTGGGCTGGTACACTGTCCGTATTCAGTGTGGTTTTTATGCGGTTTCTATGACGAAATCGGCTCTGAAAAGATTTAAAATATCTAATTTTTACAGCAAATGTGTCTACATATTTAATAATGTAATAATATTTATTTATTTTAGAGGTGGAGTAACCGAAGTTACTCGTTTGCACTTAGCAAACAAAACCTCGAAAGAAAGTACATTACAGAAATTCTAAGAACACATTTGTTTGAATAAGTCAAACAAGTAGGAATATTGTCCAAATATATTTGCAAAAGTAAGCAAGCTCATTCGTTACGTCGAGAATGTTGCAATATGACGAGTTCCAGAACGTAAATGTGTATTACTATCACCGCACAGCTGTCAGATTTAAAATTCCCATGGTGTTTATACCTTGCACTAATGAAAAATAAGCTCCTGAAATTCACTTCAATTCGTGGACTGTGAAATTACACTTCATCTGTTTTTGCCACTCGTGTCACATCCGCGAACACACAGTGTGGCGAATAACTTCCACATGTATAAAACAGCTTTAATGTTTTAAATCCACTTTCATTGTTTTATAGCGAGTGAACTCGCATTAGGATACAAATGAAATATTTTAGAATACATCAGTATTTGCAACCCATGACACAGCAGTGAAGTCAGTCCAGCCAAGCAACAATCACGGCTCACCAACGTACGCACTGTCAACACAGGTTGACAGGTTCACACTATTTAAAACAGTTTGATCCTTCGTCACACAACGTTGATGGTAATGTTAAGCTTACACCGTACTCAGAATGTAAGTGTTCGACACTACTTGGTATACATTTTATTCCGACACAAGACCGACGCATCAACTCTCTCCATTCCACGCCAGCTCCCACTCATACGCTTCTTGTTCGACACTCTGAATATCGATGTATCACTCGCTCTCTCCCTTTCATAAAGCCCCACTTAACACAGTTATTATAAAAAAAGTGTTACATAGGACTGAAATATTGCTTCTCAAAATTTTAATATTAAATAAGTAACATAACCGTGATGAACGCTAAAGAGTTGATGCTAATCGAGCAATGAAGTTAGTCGCATGTCAACACAAGTAATGAAGTTCGTCTCATGTCGACACAAACAATGAAACAGGAGTCATATATCAGTATTGCCTTCGTTCAATGGGAACAACAAACACCGAATAACAAGTTACTATACATTCTGACTAAAGGTAACCAAGGACGTATTTCATGTTTCTCACGAGTAATGTGAAGAGGAGTAGGAAATGAGCTCTCTAACAAGGAAATAAAGCGTTCTCCGGCCCACGTCCATATAACACATTTTACTCCTCTATGTACGAGTAATGTTTCCTGAAAGTTAGAACATATCACTTTGTTACGCCCTGTATATAGAATACACACTAGCTGATCAAAAGTATCCACTCACTCCCATATAATGCGGAACTGACCAAGAGGCGGAGCCGCCAGTACAAAACTAGGCGGAGAGTACTGTGTTGTCACTAAAGAAGCAGTAACAGCAGAATGGTTCGATCAGGAGAACTCAGTGACTTCCAACATGGATTAATCATTGGATGACAGCTGAGTAACGTATCCATTACGGTCATATCAAACGTTCTAATGTTGTTGGTGATGTGACTGTGAATTGTAAACGCAAAGGAATAACCACAGCTAACCAAGTCCAGCAGACCGCATGTACTGACGGACAGGGATTATTGAGCATGGCGGAGGGTACTGGTTAAAAATCGTATAAAATCACCAGAAGGAATCACTCTTGAGTTTCCAAGTGCTACCGGCAGTCCAGCTAGCACAATGACTGTGCGAAGGGAATTAAAAAGAATGGGGTAAAATGGTAGAGCGGCTGCTCAAAAGCGACACATTTCTGTAATGAATGTCAAGTGACGCTTGAGGTGATGTGAAGAGCAACGCCCCTGGATAGAGGATCGCTAGAAACGAGTGATGAACACGCTATACCCTTTGGAAGTCTGATGCAAAGGTTTGGGTTTGGAGAATGCCTGGAGAACGTTACCTGCCATCATGTGTAGTGCCAACAGCGAAGTACAGACGATGTGGTGCTCTAGTGTGGGTATGTTTTTCGTGGTTAGTGTGTGGTGCCCTTACTGCGCTTAAGAAAACATTAAAAGCGGAAGGATATGAACACATTTCACCGTACTGTATATTGCGTACAGTAGAAGAACAGATCGGAGATGATGACTGATTCTATTAGCGTGACAATGCACCCTGTCATAAAATAGTATCTGTGAGCCAATGGTTTGTGCTCAATAACTTTCCTGAAATGGACTGTCCTGCCCAGAGTCCCGACCCGAACTCAATGGAACATCTTTGGGATGTGTTATAACGTCGATTTCACTCGAGACCCCAGCGTCCAACATCACTGCCGCCTCTTGTTGCGGAATTTGAGGAAGAAAGAGCTGTCATTCCTTCACAGACATTCAGACAACCCACTGAAAGGGCCCCAGCAGAGTTCTAGTGGTCATAAAGGCGAAGGTGGATCCATGCCATGTCAATGTTCACTACTAAGAAGTCCGGATATTTTTGATCAGATACTGTATATACACTGCCCGCAAAACTGAAAGGATAGTTTTCAATGGTACCGTGGTATAATAAATGCATATTGAGGGGTGTAGTGTTAGTGATTCATTTGTCACACAGATAGGCGATCATACGGCTCTCAGAAGGCACGTCTGTGCACCATCTGTTTTGACTCTGCAGGCAGTAACTATGCTGAGTGTAGAGGTGAAGAATATTTGCAGCATTCATACAGCTTCAATCATTTGAACGGGGTAGCACTGTGGGACTGCTGGAAGCTGGATGGACGTATCGACGGATTGCTGCACATGTTGGGCACAGTCTATCGGTGTGTTACTGCTTTCAGTGGCGGCCTGTGGAACATTCGGACATCTGTAGACCAGGCTATGGATGTCCGCGCAGTAGCAACGCACGCTAAGATCGACGTATTTTGCGAGCAACGATGACCAACCGAACATCATCCAGAGTCGAAATCTGGGGACATGTTGCAGTTGCTGCGTCATCAGAGACCATTCGGAAGCGTCTGGTTGCAGCAGGATTAAGATCACGCGTGCCTCCGACCAGGCTAACACTGACACCACGGTACTTTGGTGCCGTGAAAGAATTAACTGCAGAGTGGAATGGTGCACTGTTGTCTTCAGTGATGAGAGGAGGTTTGCGAATGATAGGCCCGGCGAGCTACCTATTCGAGAGTGCATTCGCAAACGACACTTAGGTCCCATCCTAGGCTTCATAGTGTGGGCGGCCATCATTCACAACTAGCTGTCAGGTTTGGTGTTTCGGCTGGGTAAAGCGACCAGTGGCCGCTACACTGCACAGGCTGTTATCCCCTTGCGACTACCATTTCTTGGATAGGAAGCTGATGTGCTTATTCAACAGGACAATGCACGTTCACATGAGGCTGCTGCGACGCAACGTGCTCTTCGTTGTGTACAGTATCTGTCCTGGCCACCAAGATCACCAGATCAATCGCCAGTTCAACACGTACTGGACAGGAAGAATAACGAATTTACTCGATCTCTGGTACTTATTAGAACCGTTGCCGAAACGTAACAAAAGGCGCAAGGCGCTTGGGACAATCTATCGCATGATGCCATTCGGCAGCTTTACGATCGTTTGCATGCGAAAATATACGCCCGCTCTGCCGCCAGAGAGAAATACACGGTGCTGTAATGCTACTGTTTAAGCACCTTTCACTGCGACATTTGTGTTTCATTTGGTCTGAGTTTGTTGTCATGCTACTATACTGATGAACTACCTATCACCTCACTTGTCAATAACAGCAGCTTATGTCCCTGACGGTTTTTTTTTCATTAGTCTTCTGTCTGGTTTGATGCGGCCCGCCACGGATTCCTCTCCTGTGCTACCCTCTTCGTCTAAGAGTAGCACTTGCAACCTTCCTAGTACCATGGAATTCATCCCCTCACGTCTTAACAGATGTCCTATCATCCTGTCCCTTCTCCTTATCAGTGTTTTCCACATATTCCTTTCCTCTCCGATTCTACGCAGAACTTCTTCATTCCTTACCTTGGCAGTCCACCTAATTTTCAACATTCGTCTGTAGCACAACATCTCAAATGCTTCGATTCTCTTCTGTTCCGGTTTTCCCACAGTCCATGTTTCACTACCATACCATGCTGTACTCCAGACGTACATTCTCAGAAATTTCTTCATCAAATTAAGGCCGATATTTGATATTAGTAGACTCCTCTTGGTCAGGAATGCCCTTTTTGTCATAGCTAATATGCTTTTGATGTCCTCCTTGCTCCGTCCGTCATTGGTTATTTTACTGCCTACGTAGCAGATTTCCTTAACTTCATCTGCTTCGTGACCATCAATCCTGATGTTAAGTTTCCAGCTGTTCTCATTTCTACTACTTCTCATTACCTTCGTCTTTCTTCGATTTACTCTCAGTCCATACTCTGTACTCATTAGACTGTTCATTCCGTTTAGCAGATCCTGTAATTCTTCTTCACTTTCACTCAGGATAGCAATGTCATCAAGCGAATCGTATCATTGATATCCTTTCACCTTGAATTTTAATTCCACTACTGAACCTTTCTTTTATTTCCATCATTACTTCCTCGATGTACAGATTGAACAGTAGGGGCAAAAGGCTACATCCTTGTCTTACACCCTTTTTAAAACGAGCACTTCGTCCTTGGTCGCCCACTCTTATTATTCCCTTTTGGGAATAAATAAACACCGACAGGTAGAGTAAATTCTTATCCAAAAATTTCGTAAATTAGCACTATAAACTGAATTAGGATGCCCTTCATACGTCTAAAGAGTGGAATCAAACAGTCATCTCGCTTAGCTGCAGCCATACTGACGCTGCTTTCAGCAGAGTTGAAATTGTAACGGTCGCTAATTACTACAGAATAACTCTGCCAGATGCCTAAATTGCAGTACTCTAGGCGCAGAGTGCTATACAATACAGTAGGTTTCAAAAACTTTATCTGGTTTGATATATCTATATCGTCTACTGAATAAAGATAGAGATTAGGGGTCATTTTTAAGTTACACCTGGGGCTTCAAAGTTTTTATTTCTAAAGGAACCATCCGGTATTATTATTGTATATCTTTTACATGCCTGCGCATACAGCCTTAGTCTATTTTTTTCCAAAGTCGTTTAGGATAAAAGTTTTCATTTATTTTTCACTACCGTTCAAGGTGAACTCCACTGGTCGCACGACAGACGTCAAGACGATAGTCAAAATCGTTCCATACATTGAGGAGCATATCTGGTGTTACTGCATTCATTGCTGTTGCTATACGGCTTCGACATCACCCAGAGTTGTTGGAAAGAAATTCACAAACTCGCACACACACACACACACACACACACACACACGCACACACACACACACACACACACACACACACACAATACATAGAGCGAGATAAGACAGCCTTGGAGAACTTTACTGCAATACGAGATCCGTACTCCTCTTACGGTCGATCCATCGTTGAGGCAACCCATTGTTAAGAAATGTTCTTACATGCAGATGTCAGTGCGTCCTCCTGAAATATGAAACTTTTGGGATGTTCTGGCAACTGTGAAAAACCCAAATCTGTGACATATCGAATTACGTGATTCTTGCAAACGTCTTTTCCGTATAAAAGAATGAGACCTAAAGCTTATCACTGGGAATTGCGTAAAACACATAAATCTTTGAAGAGTTTCGTGCTCGACTACGGTATGTATCTGCTATATTCCGCATATTCTTATGTTGTGGCCGATAACTTTCCCACTTACATGAAACATAGCTTCAGCAATGAACACTAAACGTCAAAGGAAATAATCCTTCAACTACACGCCCCGAGTTGATTCACGAAGCTCTACATGTCATTTTTTGTCACCATCATGAAGAGCTTGTAGCGACTAAATCCTTTATGGCTTGAAACAAAAAAGTCGCCGCAAAACACTCCAGAGAGACACTTTAGGAATGGCTATATCTCGAATACACTGTTGAATGCGATCTACATCTTGACTGAGCGCACGGGACCTGTGCCGTGGCCAAATGCTTTGAACTGTAGGAGGTGCGATATCGTACTACTATCGACAAAAAACCATTTCGTTCAGCTGTAAATGAACTGCCCCAGTGGAAACGAAGAACAATGCAAATAGCCTTTTGTTACTGTTTTACAGACATTTCGACTCCACTCACATTGCTTAGCCAACTCCTTAGCGAGCGAGATAACTGCAGCACGGAAACCGCTGCCCTCAACTACATAGACCGCTAACTCACAAATGACGCCAAGGTGAACTTACAGTTTCTATGCGTCAGTTAAAAGTCTAATTTCATTCGAGTAGAAGACAGTCTTTTCTGAAACATCTTTTACTGTGCTTGTATGGAAAGTCAGAATCGAAAGTATAGTTAAAGCAAGTTGATGTTAAATGTTGTTGTTGTTGTTGTGGTCTTCAGTCCTGAGACTGGTTTGATGCAGCTCTCCATGCTACTCTATCCTGTGCAAGCTTCTTCATCTCCCAGTACCTACTGCAACCTACATCCTTCTGTATCTGTTTAGTGTATTCATCTCTTGGTCTCCCTCTACAATTTTTAGCCTCCACGCTGCCCTCCAATACTAAATTGGTGATCCCTTGATGCCTCAGAACATGTCCTACCAACCGATCCCTTCTTCTAGTCAAGTTGTGCCACAAACTTCTCTTCTCTCCAATCCTATTCAATACCTCCTCATTAGTTCTACCCATCTAATCTTCAGCATTCTTCTGTAGCACCACATTTCTAAAGCTTCTATTCTCTTCTTGTCCAAACTAGTTATTGTCCATGTTTCACTTCCATACATGGCTATACTCCATACAAATACTTTCAGAAACGACTTCCTGACACTTAAATCTATACTCGATGTTAAAAAATTTCTCTTCTTCAGAAACGCTTTCCTTGCCATTGCCAGTCTACATTTTATATCCTCTCTACGTCGACCATCATCAGCTATTTTGCTCTCCAAATAGCAAAACTCTATTACTACTTTAAGTGTCTCATTTCCTAATCTAATTCCCTCAGCATCACCCGACTTAATTCGACTATATTCCATTATCCTCGTTTTGCTTTTGTTGATGTTCATGTTATATCCTCTTTTCAAGACACTGTCCATTCCGTTCAACTGCTCTTCCAAGCCCTTTGCTGTCTCTGACAGAATTATAATGTCATCGGCGAACCTCAAAGTTTTATTTCTTCTCCATGGATTTTAATACCTACTCCGAATTTTTCTTTTGTTTCCTTTACTGCTTGCTCAATATACAGATTGAATAACATCGGGGAGAGGCTACAACCCTGTCTCACTCCCTTCCCAACCGCTGCTCCCCTTTCATGCCCCTCGACTCTAACTGCCATCTGGTTTCTATACAAATTGTAGATAGCCTTTCGCTCCCTGTATTTTACCCCTTCCACCTTTAGAATTTGAAAGAGAAATATGATGCACATTTCATGGGGTCGCATGTGGGCTGTAGAAGTCTCACAGAGTTCTTGTGCGGCAGCGCAACGGTCTGTGTTTCACGGTTGCCGATTACGCAACGGCGCGAGTGGCGGCTCCAGAAGGTGAAGCGAAGCCGTGATTGGCGCAGTGCACGGGCTGTCTGGTGCCTGCTGCGTCACGCGAGCGACTGCGGCCGGCGGTCGGCTGACGCCCGGGGCGCTGCGTGGCTGTGCGGCCGGCGACGGAGGCGAGCGTGCAACTCCACGGTCACGAGACTCTGTCCCGCACATGTTATTTCGCAACTCGGCGTGGACGAAACACCGGGCAGTTAATGGGAGGCCACGCGAAATCGCTTGCAGACAGGGTCCAGTCCGCGAACAGGGCATAATCATACTCCCAACGGGTCACCGATTTCGCTCGTCTTCCGCACGATTGTAACACGATTCGCTTCTCAAGATTTTCGGGCAAAAGAGGTTCAAAGTTTTACGTGCCCGTTGAATTCCGAACGAGAACCATAGTCTTTCTTTAGTTTTTTGTAAGACATTGTTCCATTTTTATGTGGGATTATTTTCCTCCACTTACAGTGAGTCTTCGAGCAGCGGAGTTAGGGCAAACAACAGAGGTACTACACTACACTCTGCGCATACTGCGTTCGAATCTCACCCAGCGAATTGGCGCAGTTTTTAGTTCAATGGACTAGCAATCAGGAGGACGACGATTCAAATCCACGTCCCGCCATCCAGATTTAGGTTTTCCGTAATTTCCCTAAATGGCTTCAGGCAAATGCCGGGATGGTTCCTATCGTAGTGCACAGCCGATTTCCTTATCCGTCCATGAATCACTCCGGACTTGTACTCTGTCCCCAATGACCTCGATGTCGACGGAACGTTAAACCGTAGTCCTCCCTCCTTCCTTTTTTGCGTGCGAGTCTGATCATTTCTTTTTCGTTTTTTCTAACCTTCAAATGGTTCAAATGGCTCTGAGCACTACGGGGCTTAACTGAGGTCATCAGTCCTCGAGACTTAGAACTACTTAAACCTAACTAACCTAAAGACATCACACACATCCATGCCCGAGGCAGGATTCGAACCTGCGCCGTTGCAGCAGTATGGTTCCAGACTGAAGCGCCTAGAACCGGTTTCTAATCATCAACCAAACATTTTTATCGCTAAATGAATCATTTTTCTTCGGAAAGTTCCTGTCAAGATATAATCGAGATATCAAAAGGAATAGTAATGAAGTGACCATTTACCTATCGATACATCCAAGTGCGTGTCGCAAATACGGTGTACGTTATTCAAAACAGGTATAACCAGTCATGACATCACTGTGAATGTGCGTGCATGTATCGATAAACAAATGGTCATTTCAGCACGATTCCTTGCAATATCTTAGCTAGCGACCCGTCACGACTTCGCACGAATCTATGGTGGGAGGACTTATCTGGCATAGCGGTAACAAATCATCTACGTAAACCTTTCTCATAAATCAACGTATGTGTTAGTGAAAACTCTATCATAACTCCTACTGTAGTTCCTGAGATTAGCCTTCACAAGCAGACAGAAAAACGTGGTAGGGAACTTTAATGAACAACACGTATAGAACAACAGATTATATCCCGCCGCGAATGTACCACACCGATTATTATTATTTCTTTACTTTCTCAGACGTTAAGTCTGGTTAAAAATGGAAAGTGACGCGGACCTTGATCAAGCGTCACTTCCTTTCAACTGTACGGTATATGTTATATTGCATTTAGGAACTTTCGGGTAATTGAACATGTATCAATAATTACGGATTTCTGTAGTTGTATATACAAGTTAGGATGTAGCTGTATTGCATTGATGTACTGGTGGATATTGTGTGGTATGACTCCTGTAGTTGATAGTATAATTGGTATAATGTCAACTTCATCCTGATGCCACATGTCCTTCACTTCCTCAGCCAGTTGGATGTATTTTTCAATTTTTTCTCCTGTTTTCTTTTGTATATTTGTTGTATTGGGTATGGATATTTCGATTAGTTGTGTTAATTTCTTCTTTTTATTGGTGAGTATGATGTCAGGTTTGTTATGTGGTGTTGTTTTATCTGTTATAATGGTTCTGTTCCAGTATAATTTGTATTCATCATTCTCCAGTACATTTTGCGGTGCATACTTGTATGTGGGAACGTGTTGTTTTATAAGTTTATGTTGTAAGGGAAGCTGTTGATGTATTATTTTTGCTACATTGTCATGTCTTCTGGGGTATTCTGTATTTGCTAGTATTGTACATCCGCTTGTGATGTGATCCACTGTTTCTATTTGTTGTTTGCAAAGTCTGCATTTATCTGTTGTGGTATTGGGATCTTTAAGGATATGCTTGCTGTAATATCTGGTGTTTATTGTTTGACCCTGTATTGCAATCACGAATCCTTCTGTCTCACTGTATATATTGCCTTTTCTTAGTCATGTGTTGGATGCGTCTTGATGGATGTGTGGCTGTGTTAGATGATACGGGTGCTTGCCATGTAGTGTTTTCTCTTTCGAATTTCCTTTCTTCGTATCTGTTGATGTTATGTGATCTAAAGGGTTGTAGAAGTGGTTATGAAATTGCAGTGGTGTAGCCGATGTATTTATATGAGTGATTGCTTTGTGTATTTTGCTAGTTTCTGCTCGTTCTAGAAAGAATTTTCTTAAATTGTCTACCTGTCCATAATGTAGGTTTTTTATGTCGATAAATCCCCTTCTTCCTTCCTTTCTGCTTAATGTGAATCTTTCAGTTGCTGAATGTATGTGATGTATTCTATATTTGTGGCATTGTGATCGTGTAAGTGTATTGAGTGCTTCTAGGTCTGTGTTACTCCATTTCACTACTCCAAATGAGTAGGTCAATATTGGTATAGCATAAGTATTTATAGCTTTTGTCTTGTTTCTTGCTGTCAATTCTGTTCTCAGTATTTTTGTTAGTCTTTGTCTATATTACTCTTTTAGTTCTTTTTTAATATTTGTATTGTCTATTCCTATTTTTTGTCTGTATCCTAGATATTTATAAGCATCTGTTTTTTCCATCGCTTCTATGCAGTCGCTGTGGTTATCCAATATGTAATCTTCTTGTTTAGTGTGTTTTCGCTTGACTATGCTATTTTTCTTACATTTGTCTGCTCCAAAAGCCATATTTATATCATTGCTGAATACTTCTGTTATCTTTAGTAATTGGTTGAGTTGTTGCTTTGTTGCTGCCAGTAGTTTTAGATCATCCATGTATAGCAAATGTGTGATTTTGTGTGGGTATGCTCCAGTAATATTGTATCTATAATTTGTATTATTTAGCATGTTGGATAGTGGGTTCATAGCAAGGCAGAACCAGAAAGGACTTAATGAGTCTCCTTGGTATATTCCACGCTTAATCTGTATTGGCTGTGATGTTATATTATTTGAATTTCTTTGGGTATTAAGTGTGGTTTTCCAATTTTTCGTTACTATGTTTAGGAACTCTATCAATTTAGGATCTACTTTGTATATTTCCAATATTTGTAGTAACCATGAGGGGGGTACACTATCAAAAGCTTTTTGGTAATCAGTGTATGCGTAGTGTAGCGACCTTTGTTTAGTTTTAGCTTGATATGTCACCTCTGTATCTATTATCAGTTGCTCTTTACATCCTCGTGCTCCTTTGCAACAGCCTTTTTGTTCTTCATTTATAATTTTGTTCTGTGTTGTATGTGTCATTAATTTCTGTGTAATGACTGAAGTTCATATTTTGTATATTGTTGGTAGGCACGTTATGGGGCAATATTTTGCTGGGTTTGCTGTGTCTGCTTGATCTTTAGGTTTCAGATAAGTTATTCCATGTGTAAGTGTATCAGGGAATGTGTATGGGTCTGCAATGTAACTGTTAAATAATTTAGTTAGATGTGAATGTGTTGAGGTGAACTTCTTTAGCCAGAAATTTGCTATTTTATCTTTTCCAGGGGCTTTCCAATTGTGAGTAGAATGAATTGCTTGGGTGACTTCATGTTGCAAAATTATCACTTCAGGCATTTGTGGTATCATCTTGTATGTGTCTCTTTCTGCTTGTATCCACCGTGCATGCCTGTTATGTTGTACTGGGTTTGACCATATGTTGCTCCATAAGTGTTCCATGTCTGTTATGTTTGGTGGATTGCCTATTTTAATGTGTATGTTATCTATTGTCTGGTAAAATTTCTTTTGGTTTGTGTTGAATGTTTGGTTTTGTTTCCTTCTATTTTCACTTTTTTTGTATCTTCTAAGTCGTTTGGCCAATGCTTGTAATTTCTGCTTCTTTTCATCTAATTGTTCTATCGCTTCTTGTTGTGAGATTTTACCTAACCTTTTTCGTTTTTTTTCTGACATTTCATTTCTTATAAATTGTGTTAGCTGTCCGATGTCTTTTCTCAGTTTTTCTATTCTGATCTGTAGCCTGTGTTGCCATGCTGGTTTTGTGGGTTTCTTCTGTGTGTTGGTTGGTTCTGATCTCTGCCTAGTGTGTATATTTAGTGTAGTGAGTGCTCCTATATAAACTAGTAGTTGTAACTCTTCCATAGTTGTGTTTTCATTTATTTTGTTGCGTATGATTGTGTTGATAGTTTTTATTGTTGTTTCGACTTGTGGGTTACTTGGCAGTCTATGCAAGAATGGTCTAATGTTTGTATTTGTGTCTTTGTATTCTATATATGTCAGCTGAAATTTTTCTTCTATATCTAACATGTGTGTCACTTCGTGTTCTATTTGTGCTTGTTCTGGTGGCTGTCTTAAGATTTCGTTTTCCTCTGATTGTTTAATTGATGCGTGTTGTTCTTTGTTTGTTTGCTCTGGGATGTTTGAGTCCATTACATTATTTTCTGCTTCTTCTGATTGCACATTATTTTGTTCCAGTATTTGTTGTACTTGTTGTTTGATGTTTTCTAATTCTGACCGGGGTATCCTGTTATTTTTGATTATTACACGGATCTGATCAGCCAGTCGTTGTTCTGTTAAAAATTTTAATCCTGGGTATCGGGTAATAAATGTTGTGTATACTTCTGATCTGTATCCAGTTGTGTTGGTTCCTAGATTTGTTGCTTGGTAATAACAGAACATGAGGTGTCGATTAACTTCATCTGACCATCTCATCCTCTGTCTTTGTTTTCCTTCTAGGGTGGTTGCAGGAAGCATATCCTGCAAAACACCTCTATTTGGATTTAAATCATTTTCCAGTTGGCTAGTCGTTACCATTGTGGGCGGGCATAGGGTTTAAGCGTCGCCCCCGACCATGATGGCGCTTGTCCGAGGCTTCTTTAGTTCTGTCCTGAACCAACTAATCACACTAAAAGGGGGGTTAGCCCTATTAGTGGTTTGTTCTGTTCGTCGCCTTTTACGACGGGCAGAACATACCGGAGGCCTATTCTTTTCCCAGGCCTCCACGGGGTTTATTATTATTATTATTATTATTATTACTATTATTATTGTAACTGCTTTTGTTCTTCTTCCCGAAGAAACATGATTTGTCGTAGCGACGCAAGTGTTTGACTAAAAAATAGCAAAAAAAGAAAAGAAAATTGCGAAAATCGAACGTTGTACAGACGGACTTCTAGCATTGCCACATAAGCTGGTGACGCTAACGCCGCTACAAGAGGGATGGCACTCTCCTGCGGCATTCAAAAGGCTTCCAAAACTTTGAATTTCTTTTCTAGAAAACGCTTGAGAAGCGCATCGTACTGGAACAGCATTTGTTGCATCTAAAAATGTACTACAACTGTGCGACGGATGAGCAAAATCGGTGACAAGTTCGGTGAATGCTTCCTTTGTAAACCAGTGTATCAGATCCTAAGGAGGGATTACGCCAAAGGCGAAAGCTAAGGCAAGTCAGCTCACCAGTTATTAGAAGCAGGATAGAACAGCTTGTAGCAGAAAATGCGAAATTAAAAAGTGTCTCAGAAAGATCAGTCATTTCCTATACTGGCATGGCTGAGGCAGATCCCGGTGGTGCAATAGCAAAAATGCAAACGGCTGCAATGATGAAGCAAACCTCTGTTACGCAACATAACATCGTGTTCATTAGAGCTATACGAAGAACTGACACGAAAGTTGTTCGTGAGAACATAACTCGGGAAATCACCGTCATTCAAGACCGACCATGAGGACCACCGCAAATGTCGTAATAAGAGAGGCTGAATAGCAGCAACATCAACAGAAACCGGTGGCATACACAAACAAAGTTAACAATATTTAATGTGATCTCATGAAAAAGAGAAAACTAATTGGACTGAATCACGTACAATACAAGATCTTCGATGGGAAATACGCTGATGTGCAAAACATGAGGACGGAATTAACTTTTGCAGCCGGCCAGTGTGACCGTGCGGTTCTAGGCGCTTCAGTGTGGAACCGCGTGACCGCTACGGTCGCAGGTTCGAATCCTGCCTCGGACATGGATGTGTGTGATGTCCTTAGGTTAGTTAGGTTTAAGTAGTTCTAAGTTCTAGGGGACTGATGACCACAGATGTTAAGTCCCATAGTGCTCAGAGCCATTTGAACCATTCTGAACTTTTGCACGATACGTCACATCCAAGGAACATAGTTCGATGGAACTTGGACCATATACAGAAAGAACTGCTACAGTTTAGTACAGAAGGTAACTGGGAGACATACACAATGAGACAAACAGAGATACACTTTTGGTCAAAGACAATATTTATACTGAAGTCATAGCGATTTATGATCGTCCCCTGGACGTTAAATAAGGCGGAACATGGTTCTTGCTAGCGTGTGTGATCGCCATTGTCTGGAACGTTCTCCTAAGCTGGTCACAAGCTTGGTTCGGACTTCTTGTGGAAGGTGTTCCATTCCGCCACAAATGCTGGACGTAGCATCATATGGTGAGAGATGGGAATACGTAATGCACCCAGCAACATTGTCGAATACTATCGTTTTGGTGGTCCAGGTATTAAGACGTAGAGAGGCACTATGTTGCATGTCCTACTGACTTCCAGATCTTTTAACACGGCACGCTCACCGATCAACGTTATTGAAACACTGACTCCTTTCCTATGGCGTCTTTTTAGGTGTGCATTCGGCTCTAACTTCATTTTTAAACATGGCAAGACGCGACCGCACCGAAAAGTGCAAGGTGGAGGAACTCCTGGAAAGAGAAGATATTCTGCGAATGGAACGGCCCGCCCTTTCCCCCGACTTAAATCCCATAGAGCGTGCGTGGGTTGCGTTGAGAAACGTATTGCCGCACTTCCACAAGCACGAACGACCATCCAGCAGTTGTGTACCTCGCTGGAGGAGTAATGGAGCGCCCTACCACAACAACACCTTACCAACCCTGTGACCAGCGTGGGAACGCATTGCAGAGAATGCATTGCCGTCTGAGGTGATCACACCCTATTAAGAATGACATCATAAATCGCGGTGACATCAGTGTAAGAACCGTCATTGAGTAATAGTGTGATTTGTATTCGTCTCATTCCATATTTCTTTCAGTTACCTTCCGTACTATACTGTAGTAGTTTTTTCCCTGTATGGTCCAAGTTTCACCGAGCTATACTGCTTGGTGGTGACACATCATGAAAAAGTCACTTGCGTCCTTAAGTTTCGCACACTAGTGTATATGGAGGGAATGAACCCAAATTAAATTCTGTTGTATAAGGAATTTAAAGAGGAAGTGAACTCTTGGCTTAAGAGTGGTTTTTGTGGTAAAATTTCCGCCATTCACGTTTTGGAGGTAAGCCCGAGAGTACGCAGCCCCGTCGTTTTAGAACACCAGATGTATGCAGGGTTAGAGACCATGTGGCAGTGTCATGGTGCTACAAGTGCTGCAATCTCAGTTGCACCACTACTTCTGTAAAACGGACGAGGTTATACGTACGCCGTGTAATGATGAAAGTTATGAGCTCTAAACTATGGAAATAAAGACAAAAAGGGTGTAAGCGTTTCTTGCACGTTATGTACAAGGTAACAAAATAGGAAATACAGATCTCACATTGTATCAGACTCATCTGCAGCGGATGATAGCTTGACTGATAATAGATCTCCATAAAATTAAATTCGACCTTCCTCCACCTCCTGAAACTCCTGTCTGGCCGGACATGGGGACTGCATCCTTCCACCATCCTCCACACCTACAAATCCCTCATCTGTCCTATCCTCTGTTATGCCAGCGTTGCCTGGATCTCCGCCCCCCCCCCCCCACCCCGCTTTTATAAGGCCCTCCAAATCCTGGAACGCCATGCGCTCCACCTTGCCTTCCGTATTTGCCTTCCTTCCCCCACACAACTCCTGTATGACCTCATCCCCTTCCACCACCTCCTACTTTTCCACCAACATATCCACATCGTTTACACTATCTGCAGGCTTGATACTCCCCACCCCCTGGTTTCCTCCTTCCTCTCTACCCCTACCCATTGCTGGGCCTCTATCGCTGTCTCCCTAAATCTCTCCACCTACCCACCCTCAATCTCCTTCATCAAGGCAATTTCCAGCACCCCCCCCTCCTGGATGATGAACTTCGTCATGATATCTACCCCTCCTACCAACTGTAGCCTGGCCTTGTTCCCCCTCTCCCCTCCTTCTCCCAGAGCAGTTTTCCTCCTACCCCCCCCCCCCCCCTGAGTCTCTGTACCCCCTCCTAGGCTGTTTCCCTCCCCTGTCCTTCCCTCTCCAGCCCCCTTTGGCACGCACCCCACCCATCTTCCCCTCTCCCGCCCCCCCCCCCCCATCCCTCTAGCACCACCCTTCCTCTCTTTCTTCCCTTCTCCCTTGTCACCATTCCCCTGGCAGATCCTCATCGTTTGTTCATCATCAACAGTGAGTTACGTCAGTGTTGTGTTTGGTGCTGTTCTCCTGTGTCATCAAGAGCTGTGATTTTAATCATGTGCCGGACTTGTACATAGTGTTGCTGTCAGTGATTGTTATGTGCTACACCGCCCATCGCCACTTTTATGCTCCGGCCTTACTTCACCTTGTGTTTCTTTCAATCGTCACAGTGTATGGTTTTTTGTGTACAGTTTTTAGCTTTCTATCACAATTTTTACAGATACCCCTTTGTTTACGCTATCTTCCATTATGTTTCCCCTTTTATCAGTCTGTTTCGCCGTATTTCCATCTTTCTGTTGTGTTTTTAAATGTCTCCATGTTCTGTACTTACTATCTGTCTCTCGGCTGAAGAGCAGCGCCTATGCTGCTGCCATTCCACCCCATATGGGGCACTGAAATACGGTGTCGTAATAGGAGGAGAGATGTACTCCTACATGGTGCATCCCAGGTGGCGGATAGGGGGGTCCTCACCAGCTTGCTGGTGGACTTGAGCAACATAAAATAGCTCTCGCGGACCAAACACTCATCCCATCAATCTCATTTTTTACCATCCATAATTCAGCCATCACCTTTCCAGATAACATCTGGAATTGTAAACCCTGAGCTTGGTCAGACACTTGATCAGCGATCAGACAATCAAACAAGTATGAGGAGTCTTCTATTGAAAGAATCCACCAGTTTGGACAGTCACTATGAGATTATCCAGAGGAAGACGCCATTCGGATACAGTGGGGTGTCACATAGAGGACAAAGGTGAGTCGGAGTGCCTAGTGATGCACTGAATGACCAAACAAACATGCAACACGTTCCACATAAGAAGGTGCTAAAATTTAACAAACCAGGAAGATTTTCGTGTTTTGCTACAGTAAATATTAATTCTTTAAGGAAAGTTGGTAAACTGAAATATTTAACAGATGTCTTAGATCAACAGAACATAATTATCACAGCCCTTCAAGAGTTGCGCAATACTGACCAGGACCCTATCGAATCAGGAGGATATCGACTTTATAACGAACCACTAGGAGAAAGGGTAATAGAAAATGTTCCCCAATTCGGTGTGGTTTTCTTGGTACATAATAGAATATTGGATGCCATTGAGGATTTTTCGTCCAATTCCTCAAGAATGGCATTGTTAACAATTAAGGTGCAAAACAAAATACACGCACTGATAAATATTCATGCTCCAACTAATGTTAAAAATAGAATTGAAAAGGATGGAACGGAAAAATTCTGAGATGAACTTGATCAACTAGTAAGGACCATACCGTATATTAACATTAAAATTCTGCTTCGAGACTGTAATGCGAAGACAGGACGAGAGAAGAAATTTCGAGGTGTGATGAGGCGATGGCCAGCGCATAAACTTACAAATAAGAACGGGGAACGGTTAATTGAATTTTTACTACAAAAGGATTGGTTTTGAAGTCCGTAAGGAGAGTTCAAGATGTGGCCATGTATCAGAAATTCCAGAAGGAAATCTATAATGATGAAGTGCTGCGTGGCGTCGATGTTGATTCAGACCACTACATTTCAAAAATTAAAATCAGTCTGACGCCTAAAAGAAAAAGCAAACCTCAAAAGTTAGATACAAAGAGAACATTTGACTCTAGGTATATTATTAATAATCAGGTATATTACGAGAGATGAAGAACACATTTAAGTGACAATCTAGACGTCACTGACAATCGATTAAAAGCCTTGGCTGAAGAAGTAGCTCCTGTACTAAAACGTAAGAACCACGCTTGCTGGAATGAGGAATGCGATGTAGCGATTCAACGTAGACATAAGGCCCGGTTAAATTACCAACAAAAGAGAACCGAAAGCTCCAGGGAGGAATTAATAAATGCTAGACGATCAACCGCCAAAGAAATTAGAAGGGTCAAAAGGATTCGCTAAATGCTTTCAATCGCCACAAGACAAGAGATTACTATCAGACATTCAAACAGCACCAGTCGAAATACACTCCACCTACTCTTATGATGAAGGATGCAAACGGAAAGGTAGCACATAACAATTATGACAATTCAATGATACTGGCTAAATATTTCAAACATTTACTAAATAGCGCGGAACTTGAACATCATTTGGAATTTGGCCGCTATCCAAGAAATAAAACGCATTTAGAGTTATACCACCACATCCAGATGAAGTACAAGCAGGGATTAACTCACTTCGAAATTATAAAGCAGCAGGTGAGAACCAACTAGTGGCAGAACTTTGGAAATACGCAAATGTACAAACTATTCTGAACTTACACAAAAATCTTACTGACATGTGGGACACTGAGAAGTTTACAGAGGAATGGAATGTTGCAACAATCCATCCACTACACAAAAAAGGAGATAGAACGGATCCAAATAATTACAGGGGTACATCCCTGCTTTATATTACTCATAAAAAATTTTCATAGGTTCTGTATTTCAGAATTCATGAACAGCTTGATGGTGAACTAGGCGAATATCAAGGAGGCTTTCGTCCAGGACGAAGCTGTCCTGATGAAATTACTAGTCTCAAATGGATAATGGAACATCAAAGGGTCAGGTACAGGAAGCTAGTGATCACCTTTGTCGATTTTAAAAAAGCCTGCGATAGTATCCATCGCGAGTCTCTACTGTCAGTTCTTAAAGAATTTGGTTTACATCAGAAACTTGTTAACCTCGTTGCAGTCACCCTTCGAAATACCAAGGCTAGAGTAAGGTTCAGAAATGAATTCTCTGAATCTTTTGAGATTCACACTGGTCTTCGATAAGGCGATGAATTGACTTCATTATTGTTCAGTTGTGTGCTAGAGAAAATCATGTGTAAATGGAACAAGATATGCCCCCCATCTGTTAAGACTGGGAGAAAAATTCGACTTAACTGCCTTGCATTTGCAGATGATTTGGCGCTGTTAGCAAACAATACTAATGAAGCAAAGGTTCAGATAGAACAAGTAGTACGAATAGTGGCAAAGGTTGGACTGCAAATTTCGTTTCGAAAACAGAAATGATGCCCTGCTTCCCAGTTGACACATCCTATATCATACTCCATAATGGTCAAAAAATTAAAGTATTAAAAAATTTAATTATCTTGGTGAGATTATTATCTGGAATGCTAATGAAAGAGCATCAATAGATAGTAGAACATTAAAACTACAGCGAGCGCTGGGAACCATATGGCCAGTCTACAAGAAACGATCTCTCTCATTAAATGCTAAATTTCGACCTTACTCCTCCGTCGTTAAACCGGAAGCAACATACGCAAGTGAAACACTATTCAAACTAAATATTCAAGCAACAACCGACAAATTGCAGAAAGTTGATAGAAGAATACTCTGAACAATTATCAGTAAAAGACATCAAGTGAATGGGCAGTGGAGACTTTTGCCCAATTCAGTAGTGTATAAAGAAAGTGAATCCATTATTGATACAAAGAGGAAAAGAAGGATTGCATCTTTCAGCCACGTATCTCGTCTTCCAAATACTAGAATCCTGAAGCAACTTTTTGACTACTTCTGGAACAGTAAAACCAAAAACATCTAGTTTAAAGAAGTACAAAGTGATCTGGATGAATTGAACATCACCACACCTCAAATTCAACACAGAGAAGAGAAACTGCTTCTGAAGAACAAATACACACGGCTGACATTCAAACCATCAGAACGGAAGAAGTCTGTCACATTTGCAGAAGAACGAGCAGCCAGATCACAGCGAATGAAGAAATTTTGGGAAACGAAGAGATTGCTGACTGCTAAGACCTAAACTTCATCATTGTAGACTCTATTGCATTATGTTTCATTTTACTGCTCCAATGTGGAAGTAAACTATGTAAATAAATAAAGAAAAAAAGTAAATACAACTCGTCGTTATATTGAGATACACAGTCGCCACTCGACTACCCCAGAGCATACTAACACGTTGCCGCCGCATACTAGGTAAAAATCGCCATCACGTTGTCTTTCTCAGCCAGTTGAACTAATATAACGCTCTCACGTTGACATCTGAGTGAGTTCGTCGTAATGGCGAAGATGGAAATGGTATTCATTGATACGTCACACCATTTCGACAAACTCACTCGACACGATACAGGAGAGCTTTATATTAAATTATCGTCAGTTAAAAGAAGAAACTGGTAAAGATCAGCTGCTATGAGAAACAAGAAGTAATGCTTTCACTTAGAGAAGAACAATCAGAACCGTTGCCATCACTTACAGTTGTCGGTAATGATGCTGACAGATTCTTGGATCCAAAAAACTTTATGAAATAATGTTGTATCAAGTCCTCACTAACCATCGCTCGCCAGAAACACAACACACCGGTTCTGTCACTGGCTAACACTGCAAACATAGTTCCTAACGCATATGGGTTAGTTGAAGAGTGTATTTAGAGGTAAGAAGTGGACGAAATGGCTCAAATGGCTCTGAGCACTATGGGACTCAACTGCTGAGGTCATTAGTCCCCTAGAACTTAGAACTAGTTAAACCTAACTAACCTAAGGACATCACAAACATCCATGCCCGAGGCAGGATTCGAACCTGCGACCGTAGCGGTCTTGCGGTTCCAGACTGCAGCGCCTTTAACCGCACGGCCACTTCGACGGCAGAAGTGGACGAAGTACAAAAAAAAAAAAATGCATATAACCATATGTTGGGCACCCTTCAACCACACTCACACACACTCACACACACACACACACACACACACACTAATTATCGATTCGTTAAGCACTTTGTCGTCGTCGTCGTCCCCCTCCTCCTCCCCCCCCCCCCCCCCCCTACAGACGACCAACCGATTCAGTGTCAAAACATGACAAAAGCGAATAGAAAATAATGTTGCACCACAAAGAACAGCTCTTTGTGAAATCTATGAAATTTTTATCAGCTGGAACGACACATGTTGGTAGGGGAGAGGCATCGAAACTCAGTAAATATCTCAATTTAGATCAGGACTTCAGCAAGATATGGAGCTGTAATCCCGACACTTAGTCCTTTTATGACACCTAGTGTGAAAATAGTAACGTAAGCACAACATTATGTGATGCATGAGGAGTGTAGATGAGTAGCCTAGGTGCAATCTCAAAAACAAGAAATAAACTGTCACTGTATTTCCTCTGAAAGAAACTGGAGAAGCTTCACGATATGAACGTGAAGGGACTTCACGACACGAATGCGAATAAGCTTCAAGACATGAATGTGGAGAAGCTTCAAGACCTGACGAAACTGCGGTAATTTACGCTACTTTGTGTAAGAACATTAAATTAAATAAACGGGAGAAAGGCTCTATTTTCAAGCAGCAGAACAACTTGTGACAAGTTTTGAGTTACAAATGGTGAAAATATCATTCACCTCTCAACACAATGGCCCGATGACATGACCTTAATCTCGGGTTATCTATCTACTGACTTGATTGAATTTTGTGATAATTGAGGCAGACATGCTTCAGGGAGAATGAAACGTCCAACCTTAAAAAAATCTACAAAGACTTGCGGATTAGGTTCTTATAGAGGAACGAAGCGCGATGCACCTTGATGGAGGCAGAACTGTTGACAATCCAAGAGGAACTGCGTGTAAATCTTGTATACCTACCGAAACCGAACATTAGGTCAGCCTGCTGTCTCCATCTCCTTCCAGGAATCAAAGCAGTAGTTGGGAATTTCTAACCCATGGCTGCAATAATTACATTTAATGACAATCTCCTAGTCCCAATACTCACTCAGCTCTCCTTCCAACACACCTCTATAATAGATATCATTGGTGCCAATGGAATGTGGACCATCGCTTCAATTTACGCCAAGTACTCGTGTAGCACAGAGTATTATGTGGATGCACTAAGAGACATTGGTGTCTAAGAACACGGAATTAAACTACTAGAAATGGTCGCCATAAACGTTAAGATCCGTCTTTTACCATAGGCCACTGACACCAGAGGCTCTCAAATAAAGGCGTTCAGGCGTAAGAGAACTTATTTTTAATTAAGAGACCATTTAACCATCCATTAAATCCAGAAGAGCAGGCCGAAGTGGCCGAGCGGTTCTAGGCGCTCCAGTCTTGAACCGCGCGACCGCTGCGGTCGCAGGTTCGAATCCTGCCCCGGGCATGGATGTGTGTGTTGTCCTTAGGTTAGTTTGGTTTAAGTAGTTCTAAGTTCTAGGGCACTGATGACCTCAGCTGTTAAGTCCCATAATGCTCAGAGCCAAATCCAGAAGAGCAGGCAATGGCAGCAACACAGAAACAACAAATTCCCACTGGATAACACTCTCCAGATTTAGAAACTGGACAGTACTTTTTGGGTTGATAAGCAGTGATCAAAATTCTCTTTATAAAGAGACAGTAGGAGACACGATGTCTAATGTGAAAACAAATCCCAAAGCACAAAGGTTTAATTTTCGCAGGATAGACGACATTTCCCATTGATTAGATAGAGAGAAACATGGACTACAAGGCACACTTCTTGAGACTCAATACAGGGGGCACAGAGAACAATGATTCCACGTCCATACCTCTCCAATCACAAACTTACCCCATTACCACGTCACTTAATCAAACTAAGGTAGGAAGGTTTGGAGTCTGCGAAGACAATACCATAGAGTATCAAGGGTACAATGGTGATCCGGCTACAACCGTACAAAGACACGAAAGCAGCCAGTAATTTTGGTGTAACAAGAATGGGGCTAACTAACTGCAACTTACTGGCAGATTAAAACTATGTGCCGGACTGGGACACGAAAGCGGAACCTTGCTTTTCACCGGCAAAGGTGTGTCGACTGAGTAAGGGTCTGCGATCATGTCTCAGTTCGACACACAGCTTTAATCTGCCAAAACGGTTCAAAACAGCGCACACTATGCTAAAGTGAAAATTCATTCTGTGGGCTGGGAACATCATTTAAAAGCTCCAATAGAGCGTGATATATGGAAAAGCTTATCAGGTTCCTGAGAGAACAGATCAAAATAGTTAATACGATATTGCAGGGCCTGTGTTATTCTGAATTACGATGCAAAGGAACATACATCACCGGTACGGGAATATACATAATGGATGTACGAGTACAGGTTGCAGACGCATGGTTTACAACATATGGAAGTTTGCGCCTTGCGGTGAGTCGTGCACGGATAGCCAAATGGTAAAGCGACCACTCGCGATAAGCGCGAAATCTGGGTCCGAGTCCCGGTCCGACACAAATTTTCATTGTCGTCATTCCATTCTACAGCTCATGGTCGTCCAAATCCGCAATTAACATACTTACAAGTTTTCTAGTGCTAATTGTACGCAGATCTATGTCCAACTGAGCTTAACAACTGATAATTTCTCTTCCATAAACTTTATCGAAATTTATGAACACGTGGTAGGACTAAGTTAGGTGCAAAACGTAAAATTCGTGAGGGACACCGTCGGTGTCAGCTTCACTAGTTATCGCGAATTTTATTTTCTGTGTACTGAATTTACGCATTTTGAGAAGACACAATGAGCGATCTGCTTAGCTTACTAAAAACATTTTAAAGCCAAGATAGCATAAATATATCTTCATTTAAAACAACTGGTTTCGTCAGGTTTTTCTGTCATCTTCAGATCTTAAAAAAAAAATTATGGCGTGTTCATTTTAAATTGGACCTCACGCCACGTTGTCGTGTGGATAAAAAACACCACATTATATTTCTGCATATTATCCAGGAAATTTATAATTCCTACAACCAAATCTGTTTATATCAGTCTTATTAAGTGTTGAGGTTAATGGCGAGTCTTCCCAACTAATGATTTGTAAAATAATTACATGTATGCCTTTTAATGTCCGCTTTAGCGTCCAGCCATGTACCTCGTTCGTCTGTTAAATGGGACTGTAATGCATGCATAATCTTTCTCAGATACCACCTTCGTTTCAGCCATTAATCACAGACTTCAGAAAACATTCGAGCTAACCACTTCATATTGGCTCTCTCTGTAACTCGTATATTCCATATTATAGTTCCCAACCTCACTTTACATTCAAGACTAGGGCTGTCAACATATTAGGCTTTGTTATGTCTTCTTACTATTTTCGTCACTAATATTGGCGTTTCATGAAATGTCGCTGGACTGGTGAACTGCAGCGAGATTATCATATGGACAATGTTGGCCACCATGAAGTACATAGAATGAACGAATAGAAATCTAACTACAAAATTAAATTTATACCATTTCAGTTGAATGGATTCCACATACAGTTGGAAAACTACAGTTAATTAAGTTTTACTTGGGATTAAATGACTGCGCCTGTTGCACTTTTTTATTACTACTACCAGTTTCAACTATGCGACTTTACCTGCGGTTACCTGAACCTTAGGTAACTGGGCTATGCATGACTCTGTTTAAAAAGAATGGCTCGATGAAGTTCTAGGGTTGAGCCAAACCCATCTGTTTTCATGCCCAGCATCCAGCTTGATGCAAATAATAGCCTGTAGCAGTGGTCCTGTAGTCAAATAGTCTATGCATTGGCCAGAGTTGAGTATTAATAAAATAATCATAACTATTAACTAAAAGGTAAACGAATAATTAATAAAGGGGTTCTATTCTAACATCAGAAATTGATTTGGGCGACACCAGAGAATTCTCTTGGATAATGTTTGTTCAAGGAAGTAATCTAAATAAATTGAAAGTGATCCTACAACTATCAGTTATAATACAGACAGAAAGATAACTTTAGTGAAATGCAATGAAGTTTTGTTAAGTGCTTTACAAGAATGGTAGCAGAATCCCCAAGCTAAATAATCATCGAGGACTTATGAAAAACTAAGTTCATTTCGTGATCACAATACACGAAATATTCGCCAGCTCAAAACAATTGAGAGTTCAGAATGTATAGTCTCAAATCCGTAATCAAGGAGAAAAGTTAACGTTCTGTTCTGCACCATATTCAGACCTCACGAAAGTTACAGGCCCTTCAAAAGTTAAAATTTTCTAGCGGCCGTTCACCGGCCCAGTATCTATCACCTACGTGACCGAATATCACACAGTACATCAGGCAGTTCTGCCTTCTTCCAGAACACGACACAAAGTGTCCAGAATCGCTCCCTGGAGCTCTCCACTCAGAAAAGTGTGTGTCTCCATTTTATTTCAGTAGAAGGTGCCACTGCCTACTTCTCCATTGGCTGAAGGCCGTTCCCATCAAAAATACATCATTCTTACGTTCTACACACATGATTTAACTAAACTCGACCACTTTCGGTACTAAAATAAAATATTACGACAATATTTAAATAAAGAAATGCTGTAAACATTCTGTTACCCTCAGACCATTTACAGTAAATATAAATAGTAGTTTGTTCATAAATAAATGAGCCAGCATACTTGTGAATGTGCGCTCATGTTAAATGGCAACAAAATATTGTTAAAACAATTATTTATGTCTGCTTGTCAGAATCGTCTTTTGGTACTCTTTTGAATAGTGGTGTCAGATAACACTTGGGACTGACCAGTTTTATATTACCATTGTTTTTAATATCGATTGTAATATATTTAAATAAGGTTATTGGCAAAAATAATAACATCCCTTAAATAACAACACAAGTATGACGAGATATGTGATATTCATGCTGCTTTGAGTTGCTGTGTTATTGTGGAAATTAAAATGTTCTGACAAATATTTTCTTAATGAAAAATATATAAAAACTCTTCTTTCTTCTGTTATGAAGTGAAATAGAGGTGTTCTTCAGTTTCCGTAAGTCATTTGTTTACCTTGCACTTACTTTATTACTTAGCTGTATTTCGTCTTAATACAGCTAGTTTTCCTGTAGTCCTTTTAATATTTTTTATATACTATGTAAAATTAAAAGCTCTTTCGTGTAGGCCCCTTAAACAGCAGAAATAATATTTAATTTTTTTTTAATATCTGGAAACCATTTCTTTAGCAAACTGTATTATACAGGGTGATTCAAAAAGAATACCACAACTTTAGGAATTTAAAACTCTGCAACGACAAAAGGCAGAGCTAAGCACTATCTGTCGGCGAATTAAGGGAGCTATAAAGTTTCATTTAGTTGTACATTTGTTCGCTTGAGGCGCTGTTGACTAGGCGTCAGCGTCAGTTGATGCTAAGATGGCGACCGCTCAACAGAAAGCTTTTTGTGTTATTGAGTACGGCAGAAGTGAATCGACGACAGTTGTTCAGCGTGCATTTCGAACGAAGTATGGTGTTAAACCTCCTGATAGGTGGTGTATTAAATGTTGGTATAAACAGTTTACAGAGAATGGTTGTTTGTGCAAAGGGAAAAGTTCTGGACGGCCGAGAACGAGTGATGAAAATGTAGCACGCATCCAGCAAGCATTTGTTCGCAGCCCAGGAAAATCGACTCGCAGAGCTAGCAGAGAGCTGCAAATTCCACAATCAACTGTATGGAGAGTCCTGCGAAAAAGGTTAGTTATGAAACCTTATCGTCTGAAATTGGTTCAAGCACTGTCTGCAGCTGATAAGATTAAAAGAATCGATTTCTGTGATTTTATCCTTGCTCAAATGGAAACAGATGAATCTTTCGTTTCAAAGATTGTGTTTAGTGATGAAGCAACTTTCCACACTAACGGGAAAGTCAACCGTCACAATGTCTGTATATGGGGCACTGAGAATCCGCGGGAAACAACTCAGTATGAACGTGACTCGCCTAAGGTGAACGTTTTCTGTTCCATTTCAGCCAATAAAGTTTTTGGTCCCTTTTTCTTCGAAGGTGCTACTGTAACTGGACTACAGTATCTGGAGATGTTAGAGAATTGGCTGTTCCCTCAGCTCGAACAAGAAGCACAACAAGTCATATTTCAGCAGGATGGAGCGCCACCACATTGGCACTTATCTGTCCGTAACTACCTGAACGTCAACTACCCGAGGCGATGGATCAGCCGCCAGGCAGCCCGTGACAGAGCATTTCATCACTGGCCTCCAAGAAGCCCTGATCTTACCCCCTGCGATTTTTTCTTATGGGGGGTATGTTAAGAATATGGTGTTTCGGCCACCTCTCCCAGCCACCATTGATGATTTGAAACGAGAAATAACAGCAGCTATCCAAACTGTTACGCCTGATATGCTACAGAGAGTGTGGAACGAGTTGGAGTATCAGGTTGATATTGCTCGTGTGTCTGGAGGGGGCCATATTGAACATCTCTGAACTTGTTTTTGAGTTTTGAGTGAAAAAAAACCTTTTTAAATACTCTTTGTAATGATGTATAACAGAAGGTTATATTATGTTTCTTTCATTAGATACACATTTTTAAAGTTGTGGTATTCTTTTTGAATCACCCTGTAGTTTATTGGTTTTCTCAGTAAGCAACACATCCAACCATCTTAAATTGCCTGCTTTCGCTCCATCTTACGAAATGGTGAGCCGCAGCCATCTTCCTCGATACATATCCTGTGACGAGAGATTGACCCAAATATGGTAATCACATGATGGCCGAAAACACAAGAGCTATATTTCGGCCTCAGTAATGTATGGTAAAAAAGCCGTGGTTACGTAGAATCCGTCTGGTCGCTGTTATTGAGTTTGCGTAAGTGTATACATATGTATTGACGTGTGGCTTTGCCATTCCTAAAAACAAGACAAATAGACCTGGATAAATGCATAATGAATTTTCAGCTGCGACAGATTTGTAGGTAATCCCAAATTTGCGACAACCTCCTCTGTCGCCATCGTCAGGAGTTATCCGTAGGCCGTGTAGCACTTTTTTTAGTTGCCGAATTACGTCATGGAGACTTCACGAAGTCAATGGACTTCCATAACATAATTCCGCCAACCAAAATAAAGTACCACGCGGCCTACAGACAACACATGACAATGAAGACAGAGGAAGTCATCGAAAATTTGAGAATGCATACAAATCTGACATGGCAAGTAATCCGTGAAGCATTTATCCAAGAATACCGTCGTGGAAAACTACACTACCATAAATTTACATACCCGGTAATTTTCACTAAGGCGACAAAAGTCATGGGATATCGTTATGCACATACAGGGTGAAAAGTATTTAAACCGACAAACTTTGGGAGGTTGTAGGTGACATCAAAACAAATATTTTTCCCTAATGTCATTTTTTTCCTATGAGGATTATTTAAACCCGTGGAGGCCATATTACGCTCTTCAGTTGTTAGAAGCCGTATTACGATCTTCAGTTGTTAGAGGCCGTATTACGATCTTCAGTTGTAGACAACTGCTGTCCACCAATGTAGTAGTGCATTGTCTCTGTTTACTAGTGGAGCGATACACCTGGAGTGAGTACACTGATATGGTTGGTGCATACTACGTAGCGCACCACAACGGACGAGCTGCACAGCGGGTTTATCAACAACAATATCCTAATCACCGTATCCCGCATCATACGACCTTTGCTGCTGTGTACCAACATCTGCGTGAGACCGGGCCATTTTGAAGATTACCTGGACAGGGACGCCGATGCACGGTAAGAACGCTGCAATTCGAGGAAGCTGTCTTGCAGCATGTGGAGCGGGATCCTTCAATCAGCACTCGTGCAATTGCACGTAACATGGGGACGAATCAGATGAATGTAAGAACAGTCCTTCGAGAGCAATTTTTACGTCCATTTCACTTACAGCGTGTCCACAACCTGGAACCAGTTGATTACACACCCAGAGCACAGTTTTCGCGGTGGTACCTGGCACAGTGTGAAATGTATCCTACATTTCCATCTTCTGTGTTATTTACCGATGAAGCAACGTTCGGGCGTGATTGAGTCTTCAACATGCACAATTCGCATGTTTGGAGTGAGGATAACCCACATGCCACTGTTAATAGCGCTCATCAAGTGCGGTTCTTCGTTAATGTGCGGGTCGGTGTTGTTGAGGACTGTTTAATTAGGCCGTATCTGCTACCTAGGCCATTAAATGGCAGGCACTATTACAATTTTTTCGCCAGAGCATTGCCAGAATTGCTTGCATGCTCTACCTCAAATATAATCTATGGAAAAAAAGAAAATGACGCATGACGAAGAAATTATCCAAATGGGAAGGAAATCGGCAGATGTGATGTACATGTACAGACTAACAAATCATTGCAGTTTCAGAAAATTGGATTATTTATTCAAGAGTAAAAGCTTCACAAATTGACCCAGTCAACAACGCGATGGTCCACTTCTGGCACTTATGTAAGCAGTTATTCGGCTTGTCATTGATTGAGTTGTTGGATATCGTGCTAAATTCCGTCCATTCGACGCGTTAAATCGTCATAATCCCGAGCTGGTTGAGAGACCTGCCCATAAAGCTCCAATCGACCTCGATTGGGGAGCGATCCGGAGATCTTACCGGCCAAGGTAGGACTTGGCAAGCACGGAGAGAAGCAGTAGGAACTCGAGAGCGGACGGGCGGGCATTATCTCAGAGTGTATTTGACACATTAATTCATTTGTAAAGTAAGCAGGGGGTTGAATCTGGTTTATATATGGGATTTCGGGGTTTATTGGTAGTTATTAAGGATCGACATCTTTCTGAGAGTTTACTCCTTTTTCATCGACTGGGATTAGAGAGATTTCGTTTGTTAGTCGAGGTGATAATCTTCGCCAATCGGTGTCATTACTATGGAGTCATATAAGTTGAATTTCTCTGTACTACATCCTTCTTTCACACCAAGTACCACTCGTGCAGTTATAAGACAAGGCACCAATATTCCTATCTGGTTCGCGGTGTTTACGTGCAAATTCCAGCTTTTGTCGCCGATGAACAGCAGTCAGCATAGATTGTTGTCTTATACATGCACCAGTGACACTTCATATTATTCACGCGACAGGCTTGAATATACGTAACTGGAACGTCGAAACTATTTGCCTAATAAAGCAATATCAAAATAACAGCTGTTGGTACAGTATTATTACATTTCATCGACTAGTCGCCATCCCCCACTTCTGAACCCAGGATACAGTTACAGTACATTTATAGAAGACAGGGGTGAACAACGGCTGTGGAGATGTGTACGGACGAATAGTCGTGCAATTGTTGAGTAATTAGTCAGATGAACCGAGGATTTATCAACAGGGTCTCTTCACAGTGAACTTTGCTGCGTATGGGCCTCTGCAGTGGGCAACTGGTTCATGCACCCACGCTGAATGTCGTTCATCGGCGACGAAGGCTGGAATTTGCACGTCATTGCCCCAATTGGACGTCCACTGAATGGTGATAGGTGTCATTTTTCAGATGAATCACGATTTTTGCTCTATCGGACAGATGGCCATTGGCGTGCAAGGCGTGAAACGTCTGAAAGAAAATATCCTGCAACAATCATCGGAAGTGTCCAGGCCAGAGGAGAGAGCGTTATGGTCTGGGGAATATTTTCGTGGCATTCCCTGGATGATCTCGTTATCCTGAAAGACACAATGGATCAACACATATATGCATCTATCCTTGGGAACCATAGTCAGGCTTTTGACAGGTGGTCACATTAATGTGACTGGACACTGTAACACATGAAATAATGAGTGATTGAAAATCCTGGGTCCTAGTGGTTCCACTGCGAAACCACATCCTTTAAACAATTAATTGGTTACTTGTTGACGATTTCTTCTTGCATTCGTTATCTAGCATGATAACAAAACTTTGTGAAAAATTTTGCCGGCCGGTATGACCGAGCGGTCGGCGCTTCAGTCCGGAATCACGCGACCGCTACGGTCGCAGGTTCGAATCCTGCCTCGGGCATGGATGTGTGTGATGTCCTTAGGTTAGTTAGGTTTAAGTAGTTCTAAGTTCTAGGGGACTGATGACCTCAGATGTTGAGTCCCATAGTGCTCAGAGCCATTTGAACCATTTGAAAAATTTTAAAATTACATCCCCAAGTGAAATCACCTCTATAAAACTTTACTTTTTGCCAGTTTCTTCTTGTATTCGTAGCTTAATACGACAATAAAGGTTAATTTTGTGAGAAAATTTTAAGATTTTTTTACAAGTTCTTGGGGCTCAAAGGGTTATACTCTACCCTAATTTAATGGAGTTTTGCTTCTTAATTTGTAAGTTGTTTCTTGAGTAAGCATTTTTTCTCCTGCTCTGCGTAGATGTTCACGGCATTATCTTGTATAACTATACTCTCGTATGAAGTATGAGGAGCAGGCAAACGACAACCGAACACGCGTCACAACAGGACCAGAGAATGGCTCCAGTCAAAAGTTATCTCGACACACGTTAAGACATTTATCCCACTGAGAGACACGACGGCTAATTCCTCTCTCGCAGAACGGGGTCGGCCGCTGACGAAACTACAACGGCACCCTCTCTTGCACTTCCTTGTCCGACTGAAACTGACGTCCAAGCATGTCTTTCTTCAGGTCACCAAAGATATGAAATCACACAGTGAACGATCGTAGCTGCACGGAGGATGCTGCACTTTTCCCAGCCAAATCGCTGATGCGTAGTCTTCGTCCAATTGGTAGTAGGGGGGGGGGGGGGGGGGGGCTGGTAGGCCTAGCGTGTAACACGATGAAGCAGTCCGACAGCATTGCGGGGAGTTTTAACTTTATGGCGCATCACAGTTTCGGCAACGTGTCTTCACAGCTATGAACATTGATTGTGTTTCCACGCCTGAGAAACTCGACGGGTCCCTGCAGTTGAAGAAGGTCATCATGACCTTATCGGAACTTGAATGAACTGATATTTGGGCCTCTTTGGCGGGGAGGCTTGGGTGGTTTCCAGTTTGGCTTTGCCGTCGGCCCTTGAGCTTCAAATGGTGGCACTATGTACGGTCATGATGACCTTCTTCGACTGCAGGCACCCTCTCCTCGTCGAGCTCCTCGAGCGTGGAACCACAATCAATGCGCAGCGCTATGAAGACACTTTACAGAAACTGCGCGACATAAAGTCAAAACGCCCAAGAATCCTGTAGGACGGAATCATCCTGCTGCACTATAACGTCCGCCCTCACACTGCCAATCTGACGAAGACTACGCTTGAGAGATGTGGTTGGGGATCACTGCAACATCCTTTGAACAGTCTGGATCGTTCACTGTGTGATTTGCACATCTTTGGCGACCTGAAGAAAGACATGGGTGGACGCGGTCTTCAGTCGAACGAAGAAGTGGGTGCGGTTGTGGTCACATTAGTGACCGACGGAACAGGAATTGATCATATCGTCTCCCAGTGGGATACATGTGTTAACGCGTTTGGTGATTATTTTTAATTGGAACCATTCCGTGGTCCCGTTGTAGCGGGTCTCTGTTTTCATTTGAATGCCTCTTAAAAATTTTGCCTATATCATTATTATCTAAGCTGTTTCCGAGGAGCGGTCTCTTTCTCGCTGTTCTGTTTATTGTGAACATTGTACAGAAGTAGTCTATCAAGCCACAGTTGGCACAAGTCCACCGCTGACCATCAAAAACCACCATTACTCTGAAACCCTGCACCATGATGTTTAAAATTATGTGCATTTTTGCATCAATTTTAATGTTCCTGACTCAGTTTTCTATGCTGAAGTGTTTCTTATTAATTTTTCACTTTTTTTGTAACACCTTCAAAATTGTTCTTAAGATTGTGAAATATTTGTCGGATCTGCTTTGTGGAATAGGCTGATTATTAGCACTGTTCTCAAACCCATAGCATCATTTATTATCGTCACAATGGTAATTTTGCCACTTGATGGAATAAATTACTCCTTACTGGCAGTTACTTGCGCGGTTTTTCGTAGGTGTCATCCTCTTTAAATTTTACGTGCCACACATTTGTAATAAAGTAGTACAGGCTCCAAGCGAAGCAGCTCAGCCATCGCAACCTTGAGTCGTTCAGATACAGAGAAGAAAGCCAACTTCAATGTGTATTTACCAACTGCCCGCTCCATTTCAAAAACACGAAATCTCACGAAGCTCCGTTGACTAAATTGTATGTATACAGGGTGTGCCATTTATCACCACCACCTGAAATAACTGTTTGTCCAGATGCAAATTACAAAATGTTTCAAGCAAATGTTCTTCAGTCGTCAGGGGGACATCAATCAGCATGATTGCCTTCGTTGTAGCTTTGTTTTTTACAAAGATATGAACAGCGGTATGACTTTTTTAAATGGCACCCTGTATTTTTTATTCGGTAATTCATTTCCTCTCCTAAAGACCTATTCAAAAATGTATCACATTGTACCATTCACTGAAACACAACGTTATTAATTACATAACACAACATGGACTTTGAGCCCGGGGTCACAAACTTGTCCACTTGCTGGCGTTGTCAGAAAACAAATGAAAACCGGGTAAAAACATAACACAAAATTGACTTTGACTCTCCCGTGCCATTGCCCAGGAGTAGAACATTCAAAACTGCTCAAAGTGGTGACCCTAGACAACGATACACTGGTGCGCTCGTTGAATGAAAGAATTATTTACTGCTTCCAGTGTTGCCTGCTGAACAGAATTACAAGCAAGCACGATACGTTCCTGCATGTCCTCTGGAGTTGTTGGAATATCGCGATAGTCAACGCCTTTAATGCATCCCCAAAGAAAATATCCAGAGGGTTTAAATCAGAAGACCTAGCAGGCCAAGTAACTGTTCCTCCTGGACCAGTCAATCTGGCAGGATACCTTCGGTTCAGAACACGACGTGCACGCAAGGCATTATGTGCTGGACATCCATCGTGTTGATACCATGTAATCATCCTGGTTCTTAGCGGCACTTCATCCAGAAAAAATGGTTCAAATGGCTCTGAGCACTATGGAACTTAACATCTGAGGTCATCAGTCCCCTAGACTTAGAACTAAGTAAACCTAACTAACCTAAGGACATCACACACATCAATGGCCGAGGCAGGATTCGAACCTGCGACGTAGCAGCAGCGCGGTTCCGGACTGAAGCGCCTGTAACCGCTCGGCCACAGTGGCCGGCTGCCTCCCAACAGCACAACGCCTAAACCACCAAAACAATCATGATCAACGATTTTCCTGAGTGCATTACATGTTCCTATTTACCGTCGTATGCGGACACACGTCGGCGTTATAGTGTTACGGAGATCGTCAACGAACTCCAGTAGCATGCAGCAGACACTACAATAGGGGAGTTATGTATTACGGGCAGGGTTGATGGTGGAATTCCGAAAGAGAACTTCCGGGAAGAGTCGGGCTATATATTGCTTCCTCCGACATTTATCTCGCAAAATGACCGTGACGAGAAAATCGGAGGAAACGTTAGCTCATGCGGAGATTCAACGACAGTCATTCTTTCCACACGCCATTCGTGAATGGAACAGGGAAGAGGTACAATATAGTCTTTCTAGGAAGTATCCTCAACCATACACTGTAAATTGGCTAACGGAATGTAGATATTGATGTATATTCCAGACAGTTTACAATGAAAGTACTAGTCATATTCGAGGAAGAAACATTTGGCATGCAACTCGTTTGGATACCCCAAGTCAATTAGTCAACTGGAAACCGCGAATCGATACTTAATGCTAATAAATCTGTCTTCAGAGTTCAGTGTGGATCATACAGAAGCATTTTGTTTCGCGCTAACGGGTCCCTAAGCCGGCCGCTCTGGCCAAGCGGTTCTAGGCGAATCATTCTGGAACCGCGCTGCTGCTACGGTCGCAGGTTCGAATCCCGCCTCGCGAGTGGATGTGTGTGATGCCCTTCGGTTAGTTAGGTTTAAGTAATTCTAAGTCTATGGGACTGATGACCTCAGATGTTAAATCCCATAGTGCTTAGGGCCATTTGAACCGAAAGGGTCCGAATCCTGTCTAGAGCCGATTATGGTAGCACTTTATATCGAATACAGCAACAGCTGTCCAAGGAAGTTGAATTATACTTCAGTGTACCTTTATAAGAATACGTCTTTGACCAGTGAAGAACACATCAATGCATTCACTGTTAATAGAGGCTTTATAGAAACCTTTGAGCCTAGGAAGAAAGCTGCTTTCTGATACACATTTCCTTGAGGATTGTCAGTCATAAAACATTCAGTGTACTTTTAAAAAAATGTTTATAAGTATGCCAAGTTAAAGAAACGTTCGCAGGCGTCTACTGCCATTATAGACGGTCCAGTATCATTAATGTGACTGCCTGACAAAAGTCTGAATAGCCACCTTTTGCAGCGCGGACGTGCAGGAAGAGAGTCAGCGAGGTTCTGGAAGGTAGCGACAGGGATGTAGAGCCATTTCTACTCCACTGCCGTTTCCAGCTACGCTAAGTTTCTCAGCTGAGGATCCGTGGCACGAACGGTCTGATCGAGGTGGCCCCACAGATTCTCCCTTGGATTTACATCCCAGGAGTACGATGGCCAGGAGAGTACGTTCATCCTCGTGCTCATCGAACCTCGCCCGTACACCGCGAGCCGTGTGACACTTTGCTTTGTCCTTCTGGTAGCTGCCATCGTGCCGAGGGAAAACAAACTGCATGTAGGGACTGCCATAGTGCGCAAGGATAGATGTATACTTGTATTGACCCACTATGCCTTACAGAATGACGAGATCATCCAGAGAATGCCATGAAAACATTCCGCAGACCACAACGCTCCCTTCTCCGGCCTGGACCCTTACGACGATTGTTGCAGGGCCGTACACGCCGACGGTAGTCTGTCCGATGGAGTATAAAACACGACTTAGCTGAAAAGGCCACCCTGTCACCACTCAGTGGACGTTTATTTGCGGCGTTGGCGTGCAAATTCCAACCATCGTCACCGATGACTAGCTGTCAGCATGGGTGTATGGTCCAGGCACCTAATGCGGAGGCCCAGACGCAGCAACGTTCGCTTAACGATCGTTGAGGAGATACTGATGGTAGTCCTTTCGTTCATCTGGACAGTCAGTTGCTCAACAGTTGCACGTCTATTCGCCCGTACACATCTCCTTAGCCGTCGTTCATCCCTGTCATCTATAAATGTAACTCTATCCTGGGTTCAGGAGTGTGGGACAGTGGCTGGTCGATGAAATGTAATAATACTGTACTAACAGCTGTTATTTTGATATTGTTTTATCAGGCCACCGGTTTCGACGTTCCAGTCACGTCATTTCAAGCCTGTCGCATGAGGGACATCACGTACTACTCGTGCATGTGTAAGACAAGCCTTGTCCGTGCACAACATGCTGACTGCTGTTCATTGGCTACGAAGGCTGGAATTTGTACGCTGCCACTGCTAACCAGACACGAATATTAGTGCCTTGTCATTCATGTGACAGGCCTGAAGATGACGTGATTGGAACGCCGAAACTGGTTGCCTAATAGAATATCAAAATAACATCTGTTATAAATAAATAAATGCCGTGTGGCTAGGGCCTCCCGTGGGGTAGACCATTCGCCTGGTGCAAGTATTTCAAGTTGACGTCACTTCGGCGCCTTGCGTGTCGATGGGGATAAAATGGTGATGATAAGGACAACACAACACCCAGTCCCCGAACGAAGAAAATCTCCGACCCAGCCGGGAATTGAACCCGGGCCGGTAGGTTTGACATTCCGTCGCGCTGACCACTTTTTTTTTTTTTAATCTCATTTTGATCTCATTTTGTTCGTTTTCGTTCGTTGTATCTGCTCTGGGTGGACGTCAGAAGACACCCGTTTCAGTTCGTTGTTGATCCATTAATTCAGTTTTTTTTTATTACAGAGGGCAGCTAGCCCTCTGACCGAGCACGCTGAGCTACCATGCCAGCGTCCACTCAGCTACTAGGGGCGGACATAACATCTGTTGGTACAATATTATTACATTCCTATCACCTATGGCCTGTGGTATATCACAGTTACCTCAGCCCCAGTTTTGTACAGCATCATTTTGCCATGCACGGTGTACTTTAACCACGGAGGCACTCGACCGGGTTACAGACTTAGTCATTTCGAAAGGACTTCCAGCCTTGTTCCTAAAGCCAGTGATCATGCCCTTTGGATGTCAGCCAAATCGGTCCGTTTCCGCATAACGACAACGCTGCACTGTTTTCGCGTCCCCCAACACGCTTCACATACCCTCCACTATTAGTGCTGCTGTCTGCCATCTGTGAGTGGTCATCGCGCGTTGACGTCGAAATTAGGCGGTGGTATCGCTGATGTGACTGGACCGTGCATCTTAAATATATGGCGCGACACCATCTAACAGATTCAATTCCGAGAATCTTCACAGCCGTGATGATTGATCTGGCATTGTAAAATTAGCTAACATGGCCTTACTAAGTTCTTAGTGCGAACAGCATGAGCAAGGGAAATTACAACTGCTATATTCTCAAAGAACATGCAGCTCTACTGTATGGTTTACACAATGGTAATGGAATATAGTCAAATAAAACCATGTGTTTCTGAGGAAATTAGATTAGGAAATGAGGCAATGGAGAAGAAGATTTTTGCTGTTTGACGATTGTAGTAACTGACCCACAATAAATAGAATTTCTAATATGCCTTGTAGATATCGTGTACGGTCCCTATATTGTCACACTTTCTTGTAGTGCTGTTTACTATGCGGTGCTAGCGGAACTGTACTGAAGGCGTTCTGGAAGCCAATGAACGTGACTCCAACCTAGGCACCGTTATATACAGTCTTCGGGATGTCATAAACCGACAGAGCAGGCTGGATATCACATGATATTTTCTTTCGGAATACACATTGTTTTCCATAGATGAGCTGACATGTCACGAGAATGTACTTGTACACGAGTACAAAATACACTATGTGATCAAAAGTGTCCGGACACCCCCAATACATACGTTTTCACATTAGGTGAATTGTGCTGCCACCTACTGCCAGGTACTCGATATCAACGACATCAGTAGTCATTAGACATCGTCAGAGAGCAGAATGGGGCGCTCTGCGGAACTCACGGACTTCGAACGTGGTCAGGTGATTGGGTGCCACTTGTGTCATACGTCTGAACGTGAGATTCTCACACTCCAAAACATCCTCGGTCCACTGTTCCCGATGTGATAGTGAAGTGGAAACGTGAGGGAACACGTAAAGCACAAAAGAATACAGGTCGACCTCGTCTGTTGATTGACAGAGACCGACGACAGTTGAGTAGGGTCGTAATGTGTAATAGGCAGATATTTATCCAGACCATCACATAAGAATTCCAAACTGCATGAGGATCCACAGCAAGTACTATGACAGTTAGGCGGGATGTGAGAGAACTTTGATTTCATGGTCGAGCGGCTGCTCATAACCCACATATCACGCCGGTAAATGCCAAACGACGTCTCGCTTGGTCTAAGGAGCGTAAACATTGGACGACTGAACAGTGGAAAAACGTTGTGTGGAGTGACGAATCACGGTACACAATGTGGCGATCCGATGGAAGGGTGTGGGTATAGCGAATGCCCGGTGAACGTCATCTGCCAGCGTGTGTAATACCAACAGTAAAATTCGGAGGCGGTGATGTTAGGGTGTGGTCGTGTTTTTCATGGACCGGGCTTGCACCCCTTGTTTTGCGTGTTACTATCACAGCACAGGCCTACATTGATGTTTTAAGCACCTTCTTGCTCCCCACTGTTGAAGAGCAATTCGGGGACGGCAATCGCATCTTTCAATACGATCGAGCACCTGTTCATAATGCGCGGCCTGTGGCGGAGTGTCTACACAACAATAACATTCCTGTAATGGACTGGCCTGCACAGAACCCTGACCTGAATTCTATAGAACACCTTTGGGATGTTTTGGAATACCGACTTCGTCCCAGGCCTCACCGACGGACATCGATACCTCTCCTCTGTGCAGCACTCCGTGAAGAATGGGCTGCCATTCCCCAATAAACCTTCCGGCATCTGATTGAACATATGCCTGAAAGAGTGGAAGCTGTTATCAAGGCTAAGGGTGAGCCATCGCCATATTAAATTCCAGCATTTCCGATGGAGGGCGCCACCAACTTGTAAGTCATTTTCTGCCAGGTGTCCGGATAGTTTTGATCACATAGTGTATGTTTAACAACTCGACAAGCAACTAGCGTCACAGAAATAGGTCTTCAGTGTTTGGTGCTATTCGAGACAAGTAAGCTATATGCCGGCACCTTCCCTTCATCCATAACATGACTGATCGGACACTACACTGTACAGCCGGCCGGAGTGGCCTTGCGGTTCTAGGCGCTACAGTCTGGAACCGCGTGACCGCTACGGTCCCAGGTTCGAATCCTGCTTCGGGCATGGATGTGTGTGATGTCCTTAGGTTAGTTAGGTTTAAGTAGTTCTAAGTTCTAGGGGACTGATGACCACAGCAGTTAAGTCCCATAGTGCTCAGAGCCAGCCACTACACTGTACAAGCACTCGTCATAGTCACCCACATGACACAGATACACACTGGACACTTCAAAGCAGGTCGGAGGAAGGCAACGACAAACCCGCTTCACTGGGACCTTATCTAGAACTGCGATTCTGAATTCCTGCATCTGCTCCCCTACGCTCATTCCCTGAGTATGGTACTACTTTGACTGGACATGGCTCTAATGCGTGTAATCGGCACTGCACGTTCGGCGTTAGTGCCTGCTCAGATCGCGTGACTCGCTCTCGCGTCGCATTAAGCAGATACCGAGCGGCCCGAACGCGCACTTCACTTCGGTAGGCTCTACCCAGATACGTGGTCTACTCCGAGACACGGATCGAACTGTAGGACGCCGCATTGACACAAGTCCACAAACACATCTCCGCTGGATGACGTCAATACTTGTTTACCTTGGCTGTCGTTCGACGCCCAAGGTTTCATGTTGTGGGACGCTCCTTGATTTACACAAAACTGTTGCCATTCGGTCAGAACCTTATAAGGTCGTCGACTGACCTGCCTGTATATCTTAACTCTCTTGTTACTTTGCAAGGCTGCGGGGTGGACCATTCGCCTCCTCTACTACCGATCTTACGCAAACATTGCATTTCATTTATCTTTGCGACGTTTCACGTGACTGTGCCAAGCAGTGTTCTAATTATGCTCTATTCGAACGTTACGAGATTGTTTTTCCTACTCACCTGCATTAACTCACATTTTTCTGCAATCACTGCAAGCTGCAAATCATCACATCAACGAGAAATGTTGTCTAAGTCACCTTGTATCCTCCCACAGTCACTCAAAGATACCTTCCCGTACACCGCAGCGTCATCAGCAAACAACCGCCGACTGCTGCTCACGTTGTCCGTCACCTCAGTTATGTATACAGGAAATAACAGCGGGGCACTTCTCTGGGGCTAGCCTTGCAGTCCAGTTCTGAGCGATAAAGGCTCTGAAGTTTCTACCACTCAGTAATTATTTCTTTACATCGTTCATAAGATCGAAGAAATTGCAACCTCATTATACATTTATCTATAAAATCAGTGAGATATTAATCGTGTAAACTTCGCTTCTTTTTCTTTGCGGTAGATACACGAACCCCAGTATACGTTCCTCCTGCACAATATTGACTTATTCATCTTTAACGTTTTGATTCCACTTCTTGTCTCATTTTCTGTCAGCATTATAACTCGTTTCTCCTTTTCATCTTCAATAAATTTGGTGACGTTAACACAAGTGGTGGCAAACACATCATTCCTCCCTCATGTGTTTCTTCATAAAGTAATTTTTTCTGCTCTGTCACGATTTTCTTCTTATTTATCTCTTGCTCGACGCTTTTCGGGAAACGATTCGATTTTCAAGTGTGTTTCTCATGTGCTGTGTCATTTATTCGTGGTGTTTTCGAAGCCCGAAATGCTGTACTGTTCTGTTCTTTCTTTTGTACTACATAAAAACACGCATAAATTTTTAATTAATGGTCGATCTTTATACAGATTGTCCTAGGAGGAATGGTCAATATTCAGGGATATGACAGGAACGTTCACTTGAAGTAACAAAAAAAAATGTATAGACAAATGCCTTATTCCGAGTGATTTCCGAGACAGAACCCATTTAATGTACATTGTTATTTATTTTCTACATTATTCAATACATTGTCAGGTTTACACATCTACAGCAATCAGTAAACATAGCAACATGCGTGTTACAAAGTATCAATTGAAAAAAAACGTATTTTTAACACATTCACCTCTAAGAATTATCGTACATGTCCGCCCCCGGTAGCTGAATGGTCAGCGTGACGGACTGTCAATCGTCTGGGCCCGGGTTCGATTCCCAGCTGGGTCGGGGAATTTTCTCCGCCCAGGGACTGGATGTTGTGCTGTCCTCAGCATCATCCTATCATCCTCATCGATTGCAGGTCGCCGAAGTGGCGTCAAATTGAAAGACCGGCACCCAGAGAACGGTCTGCCCGACGGAGGGCCCTAGTCCTACGATTAAATAAAATTATCGTACATGTCACGTTACAGCTCTTGTACAGCTAACAATAAATGTGTTGTGTTGCTTAGCTGAGTGCGGCGAAGCAGTTCTTCTCACGTATTTGTCTTTCGTTTGTACACCTCAGACTTCATCCAACCAAATAAACAAAAATGCAGTGACGTATGGTTTGGTGACCTTGCTGGACAGTTAATCGTACTAACTAACCCTGCAATTAGTGTAAGTACGGTTGAGATGTTCCCTCACACTTCTGGTAAAATGTGGAGGGGTTCCGTCATCATCGGATTGCACTTCAGTCCGAGTGGCCAAAGGGACATCTTCAAAGTGTTCAACAAACGAATTTTCTAAAAAATGCATGTAATTCTGTCACGTCATTCGCTCTTCTAAAATAACTGGACTAATCAACGTGTTACCGATGAAGCTGCATCAAACATCATCAAAAACGAAGTTGGAAATCGGTTTCCACTTCAGCGTGCGACCATCGATGATTATTACGTCTGCTGTTCACTCCATTCCGTTGTAAACGTACCTTCATCAGTGAATAGTACGAATGGAAGCAAATGATGACTGTCGTTTAACCAATGACAAAATTTAAGTCGTATGGTGTTTTTGCCGATGTGAAGACTGTGGACACGCTGTATGTGATACATGCAGAAAGACTCCGTGTGCCGGCAGCAGGACTACGCTGCACAGTTTCAACTATATGTTGCTGTCCCTGCCCAGGTAGTTAAACTAAACCTACAGAAGAAAAATAGGAAGTAAGAAGGATACCTGTTTCGTGCAATGAGCTGAAAACTCTAGTAAACACTCTACGATCAGGAGGTATTCTTCGACAGCAGCAGGAGCACTAAATTGAGTGCTCCTGCCATGTCCCTGAATATTGACCACTGCTATTCGGATACCCTGTATAGAGATAATGGGTAGTTTGGAATGAGTGTTTTCTTACGATTTTCTTGTTGTCTACTTGAGCAGAAAATCAGCATTTCATACACGGAAATGATCACGAGTAAATGGCATACCACTCGGAGAAAGCACTTCATAATTGGAACCATTTCCCGTAACGCGTATTGCGAAATGTCAATAAAAAGAAAATCGTGTCGGATAGCAGAAAAGGTTATTTTATTAACAAACCCACTATTTTTACAGATACAGGCTTTCCCCAACCATTTATAATGAACAAAATCACATTCCTCACTCAGGTAAACTGACATCTATGGCTGACACTAGACACGGACCGACTTTTCCGAAAGTGGATGTCTCGCGCCATGTCAGTGGGAGGCTCCGAGCTCCTCCGGCTGAACAGGAAAAAAGGGAATTTCAAATAAATGGTCGAAAAGATAGTGATCTGTTCCGTACGAGGTTTTTTATGCTGTTCTATACAGAAATCTTCAGGAGTGTTGGTGTTTATGTCTACATCTACATCTATATGATTACTGTGCAATTCACATTTAAGTGCGTGGTAGAGGGTTCATCAAACCATTTTCCTACTACTTCTCTACCATTCCACTCTCCAATGGCGCGTGGGAAAAAGGAACACGTAAATCTTTCCGTATGAGCTCTGATTTCTCTTATTTTATTATGATGATGATTTCTCCCTACGTAGGTGGGTGTCAACAAAATATTTTCGCATTCAGAAGAGGAAGTTGGTGATTGAAATTTCGTAAATAGATCTCGTCGCAAAGAAAACCGCCTTCGTTTCAATGACTGCCACCCCAACTCACGTATCATATCAGTGACAATCTCACCCCTGTTGCGTGATAACACGAAACGAGCTGACCTTCTTTGCACTTTTTCGATGTCCTCCGTCAATCCTACCTGGAAGGATCCCATACCGCGCAGCAATATTCCAGCAGAGGACGGACAAGTGTAATGTAGGCTGTCTCTTTTGTGGGTTTCTCGCATCTTCTAAGTGTTCTGCCAACAAAGCGCAGTCTTTGTTTCACCTTCCCCACAATATTATCTATGTAGTCTTCCCAATTTAAGTTGCTCGCAATTGTAATTCCTAGGTATTTAGTCGAATTGACAGCCCTTAGATTTGCGCGATTTATTGTATACTCAAAATTTATCGGATTTCTTTTAGTACCTCGCACTTTTCTTTGTTTAGTGCTAATTGCCACTTTTCGCACCATACAGAAATTGTCTGTAGATCATTTTGTAATTGGAACTGATCGTCTGATGTCCGGGTCAGAGGAAATAGAAATGTAAGAGAAAGAAAAGTTTTTAAAATCTACTGTCATCTTCGGATCCCATGAAAATTGAACGACCATGTTCATAATAGTGGATTCTATACAAAACTGTTTAGCAGTATATAACCGGATGTTGTGTACTGTCCTTAGGTTAGTTAGGTTTAAGTAGTTCTAAGTTCTAGGGGAGTGATGACCATAGATGTTAAGTCCCATAGTGCTCAGAGTCATATAACTGGGTGTTAATGTTTATGACAACGAAACTGCTAGAACGGGGGGAAAGATCAGATGATCACGATTTAATTTTTCTTTATTTTTAATTTTGACTTGGAATGCAGAAGAAAGATACTCGAGTGGCACGCTGCGAAATACGTATTTTTATCCCAACCAAGGAAAAAATTATCGGCCGGAGCAAATACATTAACAGAATGTTATGCTGTCGTTTAACTAGAAGTAAATAATAAATAATCATCATTACTGCTGCGAAAAAAGCTAGTTTTTGATCCGTTGGTCTGAAAAACTGCGACACATCTTACCTTCGCTTTGACTTAACTAATTAATACATTGGTGTGCAAACTTAAGGACAAAAGTAACTTTCGGATAATGTGTCACTACTACGTAACATAGCTCGATGGAACGTGGACCATGCATAGAAAGAACTGCTGCAGTATAAAATCGAATAGTAATTAAATGAAATATGCCATGAGGCGAAGAGAAATGATACATTTATTCAAAGATAATAACTACACTTACGTCACCGGATTTATGATGCTTCGCTGGACATTGTAAAAACACACACACCCATGCCCGAGGAAGGACTCGAACCTTCCCCGGGACCAGTCGCACAGTGGCAGAAGATTGATAAGGCGCTCATGTGGCAGGGCGTTCCATTCCTCCACCAGCGCGGTTGGGACCTCTTGGATGGTCATTGTCGCATGTAAACGTGTTGCATTACATCTCCACATCATATCCCACATGTACGCAATCGAGTTCAAGTCGGGGAACGGGCAGGTCAGTCCATTCGCTGAATATGCATTCTTTGCAAGAGCTCCTCCACCTGCGCTGTTCGATGCGACCGCCCATTTTCGCCATAAAAATGAAATCAGAACCGACTGTACCACCCGAAAAGCCACACCTGGAGAAGAAGTACAGTGTCACAAAAACGCTGACCGGTGAGTGTGCCGTGTTCTAAGATTATGCTTCCCCGCCATATCACCTAGACCACCAAAACGACCATGTTGGACAATCTTTCTGGGTGCACTACATGTTCCCACCTCTCGCCATATGAGGGTACGTCCAGAATCACTACCCAGACTGATTCTTCTCTCATCTGAGAAGAGCACGAGATCCCACTCCTCATTGGTCCAGTCCCTATGTTCTTGGCACCATATCAAACGGTGCCGCCGATGTGCAGGTGTCGACGGAACGCAATTTCCTGGCCGTCGAATAAAAAGACCACCCCCATGCAATCGCTGCGCCACTGTGGAGCGTGATATTGCTTACCTTGCAGTCTTGTTAAATGTGGTTGCAAGTGTACCCGCTGTTTGACCTGCGTCCCTTCCTGCTTGCGCATTCGGGATGGTTACTTTGAAAGGGCTCGGCATATTTCCTTCCCCATCCTTGACACAATCCGAGTTTGTGCTCCATCTCTAATGACCTCGATGTCGACGGGATGTTAAACAAAATTTTCCTTCTTCCTTCCTTCCTGCCGGCCGGAGTGGCCGTGCGGTTCTAGGCGCTACAGTCTGGAACCGAGCGACCGCTACGGTCGCAGGTTCGAATCCTGCCTCGGGCATGGCTGTGTTTGATGTCCTTAGGTTAGTTAGGTTTAATTAGTTCTAAGTTCTAGGCGACTCAGAAGTTAAGTCGCATAGTGCTCAGAGCCATTTGAACCATTTTTGAACCTTCCTTCCTGCCTGCTGCACAAAGTCCAGAGATACCACCTAATATCGTGTAGGACCTGCTTTTTCCCAGCGTTAGTGCAGCAACTCGACGTAGCATGGACTCAACAAGTTGTTGGAAGTCCCCTGCAGAAATACTGAGCCATAGGCTTCCGTATTTGCTAAAGTGCTGCCGTTGCAGGATTGTGTGCAGGAACTGACCTCTCGGTTATGTCCCATAAATGGCCAAATGTTCGATGGGTGTCCAAATAATTCACTCGAATTGTTCAGAATTTTCTTCAAATCACTCACGAACAATTTTGGCCCGGTGAATATGAAGTCCATGAATGGCTGAAAATGGTCTCCAAGTAGCCGAACATAACCATTTCGAGTGAATCATCGGTTCAATTGGAACAGAGGAGCCAGTCCATTCCATGTGAACACAGCCCACACCATTATGGAGCCACCACCACCTTGCACAGCGCCTTGTTGACAGCTTGGGCCCATGGCTTCGTGGGGTCTGGGCCACACTCGAACTCTACGATCAGCTCTTAACAACTGAAATCGGGACTCATCTGACCAGGTCACTGTTTTCCATTCGCCTAGGGTTCAACCGATATGTTCCATAGTCCAAGAGAGGCGCTGCAGACAGTGTGCTGTTAGCAAAGGCTCTCGCATCCCTCGATTGCTGCTATAGCACAGCAACACCAAGTTTTGACGCACTGTCCTGACGGATACGTTCGTCGTACGACCCACACTGATTTCTTTGGTTGCTCTACGCACTGTTGCTTGTCTGTAAGCGCTGACAACTCTACGCAACCGCCGCTGCTCTCGGGCGTTATGCGAAGGTCGTCGACACTGCGCAGTCCGAGGTCAGAGGTAATGTCTCAGATATAGTATTCTCGGCACACTCTTGACACTGTGGATCTCAGAATATTGAATTCCGTAACGATTTCCGAAATGGAATGTCCTATGCGCCTAACTCCAACTACCATTCCGCGTTCAGAGTCTGTTAATTCCCGTCGTGCGTCTACAATTACGTCGAAAACCCTTTCATATGAATCGCCTGAGTAGAAATGTCAACTCGTCCAGTGCACTGCCCTTTTATACCTTGTGTTCGCAATACTACCACCATCTGTACATGGTGCGCGGGGTAGCCGCGGGGTCTGGGACGTATTGTCTCGGTCTGCGCGGCTCTCCCCCGTCGGAGGTTAGAATCTTCCCTCGGGCATGGGTGTGTGTGTTGTCCATAGCGTAAGTTAGTTTAAGTTAGATTAAGTAGTGTGTAAGCTTAGGGACCGATGACCTAAGCATGTTGGTCCCATAAGAGCTTACCACAAATTTACAAATTTTTACATCTGTACATGTGCATGTCGTTATCCCGTGACTTTCGTCACCTCATTGTATAGCGGTCCTCTGCTGCTATAGCTGACCATGGTCAACAGCCTCCTCTCCTTTGGGCAGCAATGCCTCCAGTTCGGAGCACTCCCCATTCATGTCACACAATACCAAACTCCTGGGCTACACTCGCCACGCTTCGGCCTTCTTCCAGTTCCCGATGATTCTTCACTGTACTAAGTAATCCAAATGTTGTCTCCGGCCCATTTTGTAATAAAGAACAACACCACAGTACACCGTAACTGCTCGCTGATTCACACACTGTCTTCTGCATTTCCTTCAACTACCTCTTGTTGCGGGGCGAGCCCCATTTCGCGCAACACTCACGCTGACCTCATACCATGTGACGTCTAACTTTGCGTGCATAACTGGGAAGCCTCTGGTAACATGCTACCGCACTTTCATTAACTTCCACGGCGAAGTTAATATGTTACGTTACTTTATCTAGCTCGCACTAAAGTTTTGCAGAGCCGTGTAATTCATTTTCCGTCTTCAAAAACAATTTTATTCTCAGATAAAACGTGATATTTAAAGATACTGAAACACACAACGTGAAAATCTGTTGTTTTTCACAAAATGAGTTGCTGCTCTATTTTCTCATCGCCTCCTACAACAGTAATGGAAATAAGCGTAGGGCGCACATTAGTCGGTAATTTGAATTGGCTGGCCAGCCTCCTACAGGTCTCCGACTTGCTCGTCGCCTTCTACGGTATTACCAGAGTAACCGGAGAGAGCGCACTAGTAGGAAACGCCGACTGGTTCGTCAGTTAACCCCACCCGCTTACCAGAACTAACTGTGACAGCAGCAAGGGGATCTGGTCACATAGTTTGAAACAAATAGTCATTTCTAAACCATGAAATAAAAAAAGCGAACGATGTGACTTTGGGACGGTTGCCAGGAAGAAGAAGAAAATTATTAAAGGAGCTATAAGCACCAAAAAATGAAAGAGAAAAGAGAAGAAAGGAGGGTAGGTTAGAGTATAGCGTTCTGTTCCAAAATGGTTCAAATGGCTCTAAGCACTATGAGACTTAACATCTGAGGTCATCAGTCCCCTAGACTTAGAACTACTTAAACCTAACTAGCCTAAGGACATCACACACATCCATGCCCGAGGCAGGAGTGAAACCTGCGACCGTAGCAGCAGCGCGGTTCCGGACTGAAGCGCCTAGAACCGCTCGGCCACAGCGGCGTCCTGTTCCCTTAGTGAGGTCACTAGAAAAAAATTCAAATGGCTCCGAGCACTATGGGACTTAACATCTATGATCATCAGTCCCCTAGAACTTAGAACTACTTAAACCTAACTAACCTAAGGACATCACACAACACCCAGTCATCACGAGGCAGAGAAAATCCCTGACCCCGCCGGGAATCGAACCCGGGAACCCGAGAGGTCACTAGAGGCAAAGTTCTAATTCAGTTGGTCGAGTAGGGAACCGGCAGCGGCCATATCAAAGGAGTCATCCGAGGGTGATTCAGAGAAGCCGTGCAAAATCAAATCTGGATCCCGAACGCAGTTTCAACGGCACATGCCGTTCGGTCTCGTGCAGTTTAGTTGCATGCTGTTAAGTAATATTATGAAAATGAAAGGAATGGAAGGGAGAGGGCAAATGTTGGTGTCCATTTCTCTCAACCCTCTCGAAAGGGACCACGTTGTCAAACGTCTCCATCTGACAGACGGATCAGTAATCTCTGACATGTTTTCAGTCCACGGCACACCGGTCCGAGTTTAAGGACTTGAACTGGAAGAGATCGGGATACCGATTCGCGTCCGGATATCATTATTTTCTCATTTAAATTCCATGTGGTTTCCCTCAATCACTTAAGCCGAATACTGGGACGGTTTGTTGTATGAGGCCACTGCCAATTCCATCCTCAATATTTTTCCAACTGAGCTATGGCGGAGTCCCTGAAGACCTCAATGCTCTAACCTTCCTTCCAGTACTGCACGCAACTCTATCAATGTATTGTTATTATTATTATTATTATTATTATTATTATTATTATAAGCGTATAGCTCAGCAACTCTGCTCTGCTGATGTTGTGTGTGTGTGTGAGTGTACGTGTGTGTGTGTGGTTCGCCAACTGTCACCTTTGTTAGCGTCGGGAGACAAGGTGCCATACTGAATCTTGTACATGTCATCCCAAGCCTAAAAATTGGCGATCTCATGAATGCAATGCTCGGTAACTGATGTTCCCAAGTATTATTAAGCAAAAAGATGATCAGCACCGAGGATCTGTTCTCGTCCCTCTCTTGTTCAGCTTGCGCATTTCAGGTATGCCTGAAACTTCATCAAGAAAGTTCAGTAATTCTGACAACTGGACACTCGCAATAAGACATCGCGATCTTGAAATTGCCGAGTCTGTTTTGGCCAATGATTTATCAGATACTGGTGAATGTTTCCGCAAATGGAGGCTGCAGCCAACTGTCACTAATACAGAACTTTCAAGGTTGTTCCCCGGCTTCTCAACCATACTATGCGTCTTATAACTGGTGCAGTCAGACCTACATCTACTTTCTGGATACCCATACTTAGCCACATACGAGCTCCATCTCTGCAGCGGGAAAGTGCACTTGTACAGAAGTACAAAAAGTACAGAAATGTCCTCACCTCCCTGCTCACGCAGACATTCCAATAATTAACAAAGGAAGGCTTCGTTCTCTTCATCCATCCCCGGAAACCGCAAGGATGTTAATTGACAACAGCTTTAATATTAATGACGCAGGAGACATACATGGCGGATTAATGTTACTACAAAACCAATAAAGATGCCGTGCATGTCGATCATGTCATCTGGCTTTCAATTGCCACCCATGATCTGATCAGGACCAACACTGGAAGGTATGCCGACTTTCTGTGCACGTGGAAGTCAACAGCTTTCTAAGTCGCGAGTGTGGCGCTGAAAACCGGACTGTTTGCCATGTATTTCGAGCATGTCCTCTGAGAGCTTTCCCTGGCGATCCAACAGAGTTACTAGTGGCGACGGAGGAATCAATAGTCCACATTCGTTGCCTGGATATTAGTGTGTAACTGAGACAATCGTAAACATTTTTTGCGATATAGCCATACGCTGCATAAATAAATAAGCGTTAAAGGCGATGATATTAATAACCACTTATTCAAGAAATATTCTGTTGTTATTGGATGGTATATGACGTTACTTCTGATAGTTACTGTCGCCGTTGGATTATTCTGTCTTATGACTGTCCAGTGGTTCTCATCACTAATCAACACGTCAGTCCAGACTTGTAACGCTACTAAATTTTTACGAAATTTTCTACTTTCTTGATAGAAATTTTAAAAAGATCTCTTTCTTGTTGTCTGGTCTCGTTAAGAAGGAAATTAATGAAAAATGAATGCAGTAGTAGGAGAAGCCATGGGGTAACTGCTAAATACGTATTCGTGATAAGTGTGGTCTGTATAACTGAACTGCAATTTATCAGTTACACCAGTACTGTAAGTGAGAATTATGTGTTTTTTCTACTTGTGCTGATATCTCCGGTCTTCTTTCAGATATTTGCTACAGCTGCCGCTATGTCGTTCCACATAGTTGTCGGTGTTTCACTGGCATTTTCTGCTATACTAGTACCAAGTATTATGAAGGAAGCAGACGAACTTAATATCTCTAAATCACAGGCGTCGTGGCTTGGTAAGCATTGTTTTTTTCTCTCGTACTACAATAGAATCGTAAGTAGTAATAGAAAATAAAATATTTCATTTAGAGAACATTAGCCTCTTAACTAAACATTGTTATTGCGAAGAACATTTCAAAAATTCTAAAATATCCTTTAATTTTTTTTAAATAAATGAAAATTCTTCAAGGCCGCATTAGCTTTATATAGGCAGCTGGTGCGGCCTTGAAGAATTTCCATTCACTTTCGAGAAAATTTTTGAAGGATTTTTTAGAATTTTTTGAACCTTCTTCCCAGTAACAATGTATAAGTTGTGGTTACCCTAACTGAAAAATAGCGTGCTTCTAACTACAGTTCCTGGTTATTAAAGAGATAGTTAATTGTAACGCCTTGGTACTTAATACAGAAAGAGAATTGCAAATTCTCAGTACAAACGAGGGTTGTAACTTTAACAGTAACAGCTATTTATTTAAAATTTATACAGGACAGATACATTTTTCAAAGTTTTGCTGTCCGTCAAAGTAGTCACCAGCATTTTTTATAGCCCGTTGCCAGTCGAAGTCGTAGGACACTCTTAGCTGCTCCAGCTGTGATGATAGTTCGAGTGGACGATTTACCGCCCGATGAATCTCTGTAACAGTTCTGAAGCGAATGACATGAAGTGCTTCCTTCAATTTAGGAATCAAGTTGAAGTCACAAGGACGTATGTCCTAGTGTGTGGTGAGTGGTACAGCACTTCTCAGCTCCATCGAGCGAACAAATCAGTCACAACTTGGGTACTGGTATATGCGCCCGAGCATTATCCCGGAAAATGGTGGGCGAATCCTGCAGAAAGTGTCGTCGCATCTTTCTTTAAGGCGTTTGTTTTTGGAATACAGCCTGCGACCAGCTTAGTGAAAAAGCGGCTACACTTTCTGCATCATTTTGCAGCAAACTGCTCGGGCGCATATGGCGGAAGTTGCGACTGATTTGTTCCGTCAGTGGGGCTGGGAAGAACTGTGCCTCTCCTCACACTCCCCGGACTTAAGCCCTTGTGACTCCGACTTGATTCCTAAATTAAAGGAAGCACTTCTTGGCGTTCGCTCCAGAACTGCTAGAGATTCATCGGGCAATAGACCGCTTCACTCGAACTATCAACACAATTGGAGCTGCTAAGAACATGTATCTGTTTCAAGATTTTAAACATGGCTGCAGCAGCAACTGTTAAAATTCTTCACAATAAAGGATGGCAGCCTCGTATTTTCTCAGCTTTTTGGAGAAGATTTCTGCTTTCAAATTCAGTTTATGAACTGGGACGTAGCAGAATTTGCACTAGGTTACGTCACAGTGGTTCCTTTAAACAAGGTCTCCGTGCATCTTTACTCAGTGAAGTAAGTTCCCTTTGCCTGTTATAATGCTTTATATGTTATTTAAGCTTCTGTTTCTCACTTTCGTTGATATGGCTTTTCTAATGAATGTGTCTTTCTATTCAGGAAGTTTACTTCTGATGAAGGTATATTTATATGTACTGAAACCTTGGTCAAGAATTTTAATAAAAAAATTCTAACCTGCAACTGTTTTTGGCTGCCATCCTTTATTGTGAAAAACATGTATCTGTTTTGTAAAGTTGTAAATAAATAGTTGTCATTATTAATATTCCAACCCTCGTATTTCCTCAGCTTTTTGGAGAAGATTTCTGCTTTCAAATTCAGTTTATGAACTGGGACGTAGCAGAATTTGCACTAGGTTACGTCACAGTGGTTCCTTTAAACAAGGTCTCCGTGCATCTTTACTCAGTGAAGTAAGTTCCCTTTGCCTGTTATAATGCTTTTTCTCATTAGCAGCAGCCTGTTTTGACCGTCACTGGTTCTTGACTGCTTTCCTACTTCCCAAAGATTACAATCATTACCTTTGTGCAATCAGAATTATGCTGCACGTTTCCCGCTGTCGTCTGCATCGTTTACATTAGGCCAGGGCTTCCCAACCTTTTCAGCTGGCGGACCCCTTCTTCAGTCGAAAATCCACGGCGGACCCCTCGTCAGTCAAGAGCACAGTAACTTTAAATTTCAGAGCGAAACCCATGGGAACTGAAAACTTCTTCATGCACGCGCTACGTTACCAATTCGTCTAGCATGCAAGAAACAATATCATGAACACACGGCTTCATGAGATTTTCTGCAATGGTATGAGCTTTGCCTGTTTTTGCCACTCGATAACTAACCAAGAAAGAAGCTTTTAATGAATTTTTATTAATTGTTTTTGCATGAGTTTTCATGCAATGCTGGGAAGCAGCTAGTTCAGCACTCTTCCTTTTGAAAAAATCGATGTTTTTAGCCTGGAAATCTGGGTGAGTACCTTCAAAATGACGGTGCAATTTAACTGGAACCATTGAACTGTTCGGAAAGATTCCCGCAAAATTACACACTGAGCTTTACCCTTCTTTGTCTCCATAAAGCCCATTTCTAAATAGCTTTCGTTGTACTTACGCGTCTTGGTTATTCCACTTCCACAGAATATTGCAACATTTTTATTCAATAATTTTAGTCATTATTTTACACGATTTGGTGAAAGGTGGCCGCGGACCCCCTAGAAAGAGCCGGCGGACCCCTAAGGGGTCCGCGGACCACACGCTGGGAAGCCCTGCGGATTAGGCTATCATGTACATGGTTTCATATCGTGGGGTCCCCATATAGAATTTTTTTTTAACACCGTCTGCCCTCAGCTCGTCTAGTTATATGCCCAGGCTATTTTTCATTTTTATGGGTCTCATGTCTTTTCTGCTGAGCGACGTGGCGTAGTGGTTCCGACACAAAAAAAGCATTCAGAATGAACGGTGTTCAAATTCACGTGGCTGTTGACATAGCGATGAAATCGGACCATCTCCTTCATCTTTTTCTTGGCTCATTTGCTGATGTACCTCTCTCTTCTTGTTACCTTCAGTGCGAAGACTCCAAAAAGTTTCGAGACTGGATTAATAAAAAATAGAGAGAAGTTAAGATAGCGGTTTTAATGCTACATACTCTCTGGCCACTTGCTTGCAACTCACAGAACGTTCATACAACCATGTGAAAGTATCAGAAAAGTTCCTCTATGGGATGTAGTTCAACTTTGGCTCATACTGGCTTAAATGTCTGGTATGTCGTCAAAGCATTGGCCCTTCACCCGAATTTTTTTTTTTTTTCACTTCGTCGCTTTGTGTTCAGTTCGTATTGATAATAAGTCTCATCATCCGTGACGGTCTTTTCGAGAAAAGAACTGTCCGCATTTTGCAGTTCAATCAAGTCGCGGTAGCCGTCCACGTGTCGTTGTTTTTATTCGGAATTCAGTGTTCGCAACAAACTTTGCACACACTTTTCTCGTCTTGAACACTCCTGATCACAACTGACTGGTCTAACGCACATTTATTGTTGACAGTTCTTAGTTCAAGCTGACACCGTAGTTACTGAGCTGTCGTCGCTTATACGCCAAGATTGAAATCAGCCTCAGAACTTTTTGGTCAGATGGTGTGGTGTAGTTCTATCAATATTTCGTAGGTCTGTTGTCAATTTTCGATGCTTTTCGAATTTAAGGCCGATATATAATTGCTGTAAATTAACACAGACTGTGTTCAGTGGTTGTAGGCTTTCCATTTCATGCATAGAGAAAATTTGCTTTTGAATTCGCCATTCAAGTTTTCAAATGAAGTCCAACTTATGTTCATTCTTTTTACGCTTCTGTTACCACAAAATTTTAACGTACATTTTAGCTTGCATATTGTCACTTTGACACTTCATAACAACATAAATTTTACAATGATTCAGCACTTGCGTTACATTAATTACCATTTCTGTACTAAATTTTGTTTTATAATTAGAATGCTCTGAAGATTGCTTTTATTATGTTTTCTCATTTGAAAGTCTAAATTTGATGGAAATTGAATAAAAAGAACGAAATAACAAAATTAAAAGTATTAAGAAACGAATTTTGCGTTTGAAACTATCCTGTGTCATGGAAGTAACTTACGTGTAACCTGTTCGATGTTTGCATTGCATTCTATCCCAATATACTTGGTAAATCTACCAAAAATCTGCACTATTGGTACTAATCTATTATAATCTTTCAGCCAGTTCTTTAGTACTGTTTGTGCCGGTTGGAACAATGACTGCTGGCTGTCTTATGGAATCATATGGTCGTCTCAACGCAATCAAAATGGCAGCTATACCTTCTATAGTAGGCTGGGCCTTAATCGGAAGTGGGCAGAGTTTCGTGCCTCTACTTATTGGAAGAATGTTAACCGGCATAGGCACAGGTAAGTCGTAGTACGGTAATATTCGCTATACTTCATGTATTTCCCTGATTTTCCTCCAAAACATGATACCGTCGTTGAAGAAATTCCCTGCCGAATTTATTATTACTTTCGTTCCAGAGATAAATTCAAAAACATGTTTGTCTACTAGTATTTTCTCACATTAACTTATTTGTTCAATATACTACCAGGTGCTACAGGCTGATAATAATAGCATATTTTCATTGCCAGGGTAAGCGCGCTCCCGGACATAAATCATTTTAATACTTCTAGGACTAGATTGTAATACAATTTTAGTTAGATCAACTCTTCCCGTGGCTGTAGGATGACTTTTCTTGATGACCGACAAAAATGTCCCTCAGTTGTTCAATAATCCCACAGTATTCGTACTTCACAGATGATAGGCAGCATTAGAAGTTCAGGGCGACCGTAGCCATATTACTAGATAATAATTACAGTTTATTTGCTACTCTACTGTTGCCAAAATCCTCTTCTAAGTCATGACATAGAAAAAAAAGACTGCGGAGCAACTACATAAGTATATTGCCATGCGTTATACTCTGAAAATAAATCATCTTATGTATGATAGCATATGGAAATTAGAAGCTACAGTGTGAAACATCCTGCGTCATCTTCATATTTTTTTGACTCTTAAAAATTACAACAAATCAATTTACAACTAATTTAGTCCACCCTGATCTAGTAAAGGAATTTTTCAGTGCCACGTAAAGAGTATCGTTTTAATATTTACGCCTGTAGACTTTAAACTCACAATTGTTTTCTTGGAAGCGGACTTTACTACGCAAGAGATAAAGATCTCACAAAGATTACGCTGCTCTTCTTTCATGTTGTTACGTACGTTTTATCATAATTAATATTGTGTGTTACGGGATAAGTTGTTCAGTCACTTCAATTCCCGCTCTAAACATACCAATGAAGTACTGAAGCTGCTGCAAAGGGTGGTTATTTGTAACTCCAAATTGTGTGTGTAATCCTACTTCATTTGAAGAACTGTCTCTTCTTAATATATTCCCTTCTGCACTGGGACACCTAATTTCCTGAACAATTATTAGCTTATGTCCCTCTCTCTCTTTCTCTTTCGCGGTATTAATTAAGATGCTCGTAATGGTCTTACAGTGGTTCTCAGATTGAAGCTGCTTCTCTCTAGCTGTATACTGATGAAACGTCAAAATTTGTAACCTGCAACATGCCAAACGTAAGGCTTCCGAACATCAGCCTGGCATCACTACCTTTCTCGGACTCATTTATTTCAGCGAGCACATTACTCTAAAGTGAAATATGTCATTCTGAAGTAACACGTAGCAAAAGTGATAAGGTGGCAGCGTATCGGAGTGCTAATTGATGTACGAAGCTCTCATATCCCAGACTGCAAAATTGTACCCTTGTACGCTAAAAAAATAATTCCTTTTATATTGTTCTTACTCAGTATTTATGACTGGTCATGAATTTCAGGTATGGGATCGAGTCCAGCTGTTGTCTACACGACAGAAATTGCAAAGCCAGAGATCAGGGGAGCTTTGACTTCGGCGGGAGCAACGCTTGCATCACTTGGTACGATTGCGCACGCATTTCTGTAATTATTTCCTTGTACCTTACGTTACACGCACATACGTAACAACATACTACATGAAGTTGTTACAAAATAAGTTTAGGATGTGACTGACAGATGATAATGTGAATATCCTTAACTTTATGTGCATTCTCTCATAAATACTAGTAACAGACAATTGAATAGGCTGTCTTCAGTAAAGCGTTTATTAACAACGTCAGCAGACCTTCTCAGAAAATTACTGTAGCTGAAAATACATATCTGTAAACGATCCAATAAATCTACCTCACGATTAAATGTTAGACTAACAGAATGACCCAGATTAAAGGCAAAAGGGAAACAAAATACTGCCATCCAGTTTTCATTACACAACAGACAAAGCGTTAGGCTCGAGTAAAATCTGCTAAGAGTTTGCCTAAGACTAGAACTGACCATATTTAAGTGAGTATACTTGGTGAACTCATTTAATGCATCACACATGCTCTTTCCGCTGTTGTTGTTGTTGTTAACTTCTGTCCGAAGACAGCTTTCCACGCTCATGTATTCTATGCAAGGCTGTTCATCTCTACATAACTACTGTAACTACTTAACCGATCTACTCATTGAATGTAGTCTTCAGCTCACTTCTACAGCGCAAAATTTCAGTAACTTCTACTCTCTTCTTGTTTAAACTGTTTGTCGCCGGAACTTTTTATCTGTACAATTCTTAACTACAGACAAATATCTTCAGAATAGATTTTCTGACTCTTTTATATTCTGTGTTAACAAGATTCTCTTCTTCAGAAACTCTTTCCTTGCTATTACATTTTAGAACCTGTCTACTTGGTCCATCATCAGTTATTTTGCTCAAATCCTAAACTAATTCCCTAGGCATCACATTATTTAATTTGAGAACATTACTCTTGTTTTATTTTTGATGATATTTATCTTATAATTTTAATTAATATTGTGTTTTATACTGATTGCTCGTGAGGAGGAAAGTCAGTTATTAGTATTTTATTAATGATCTCATTCATAAGCAGCCGTATCACAGTCATCACAGCCGCTCAAGAAAGTTATAATTAAGCTTTACTTGTTTAATCAGAATCGGACCATGAGTCTCCTCGTCCGCAGTCTCGATGATTCGAAGCGATCTGCAATCCTGTGTAAATAAAATGTCTTTGTTTTCTTGCGTTGCGTAGTCAGTCGAGAAACCTCAGATCAAGCGGAAAGTTTGCTTTGATAGAATTTAATTATCCGATGAAATAATGGAGCTCTTGGATCTAATAATTGCAGGTTCGTTTCCAATTCATCGGAAGTTCCCTTCTGATTACCAACGAAACGACACCTCCGTGCAAATTTCCAATTAGAGAATACACATATGTAATGAAATTCCTTACACGCCTTTGATGTAAATGCTCAGTATATATTCTCTTGATTAGCATACAATATATTTTCAATCTCTTTCTTCCAGTAATCTCGATAGCAAAATTACAATTATTCAATGCGGCTATTCGGCACGGAGAAGATCCTAGAAGTCCTCTCAACACACTCCAGAGAGAATATTACAAAGAGTAATTATGAGCTCATGGAATAGTAATAGTACTGTACTACTTTGCGCATCGATTCTGCGAGTATATAGATGGTCGAGTAGGAAACGTAATTCACTCATAGAATTGTGCCGGGATAATTAGTAGAATATAAAGAGATATCACAATCTTATAGCCTCTTTTCAAGATAGTACCCGTTCAACAGCTGTTCCAAGTTTCTTGCCGTCACTGACAGAATTACAGTGTCGCTGCAAAACCCAAAGTTTTACTTTTTCTTCTCGAACTTTTATTTCCTTTCAAAATTTTGCGTTAATTCACTTTATTATTTCCTCAATGTACGGATTTAATTGAGTAACATCGGGAATAGTCTACAAATGAACTGCAACTACTACTTCGCTTCTTGGTCCTTCGACTCTTACAAACGCAGTCTGGTTTCTTACACGTTTTAGATAATCTGACGCTCCTGTATTTTACCCCTGCAGCCTACAGAATTTCATAAAGTGCATACCGTCATCCAAATAAAGATACGCCTAGATCTCGGCAGAGTAGCTTCCTTCTCGACACATCTCAGCTGTGTTTTATTTGCCCAACGTCGAACTATGCTTTCTCTCATAATGTCAGTATTGAGGTGTGTCCACACGATGCTTTTTTTCTGTTAAATTGACGTATGCACTTACATTTCCAACAGCGCAACTACGCAAGCGTATTTTTGTATGGGTAATTTCCTCGAAATGGAGGCCGTGCGTAATTGCGCATTGCTTCCCGCCTCAGGTGGTAATGTCTTGCGTTGTTTAGCAGACGACGTGCAACTGGGACCCATGGGTGTTTTGTTGTGTAGTATATTGAGATTATGTTTTAAGGTGATTTATGTGCAGTAAGATCTGCTGATTCCAAAGAAAGCGCTCTGAAATCTGTAGATAATTACAGAAGTGGTACGCCACTTCTGAAGATTAGGCTTATTTGAACAAAAATTTCAGATGTGATGTCCTCAGCGTCAAGTATTAGACAGAAAGACTCCGATCATATTACTGTAAAAAGTAAGACAAGTCTCGAATAAGTAAGACAGAGAAGAAGTCCGCAAATTCATGAAAAATGTATATTATAATGTTCGACAAATATTCATGCTATTGCTACTTAATAGAACAATGAGGAGCCTGAAATCCGAAGAAAAGAAAATATGAGGTATTTCTAACTCCTCAACAAACTACTAAAAACTGAAATTAAGGACATTGATTATGCAAAACATTCAAAATTGATAAAGCAGCCTCCACTCTAATAGATTCTGGGGTTTCTGACGGTCCCGAATTCGAGGCATACAGTGCCGAAAGAGGCATCGTGTGGACATACCTTTAACCCTATATTCCGCAACCTACTCTATTTCTGCTTTCTCTAGGATGCTTTTGCAGTGTGAGTGCCATTCAGGGGGTGAATCGGACTGGATATTATCTCTCATAGGACCAGTTATATATGGCATAAAATCCCAGATCGGTACAAAAAAAAAACGATCTTAACATCGGCGACAAATCTTAGTTTCCTATGGTAATCTAATACAGACGAAAAATACGTTTATTAAAATCATTAAATGGATCAGCAAGACCACCTCTCGGGGCAAACGTTGGATAAGATGTCTGAAACTGACGAAGAAATGATACCAATGGATTGACCCGCAATCCATAAAACTCAGTGTAACATACCCGCTAAGAATTTAAATACTCCGATAACACCCGATCCAAAGAAACACTGTCATGCATGTGGGGATTCGCTCTACTCTGGATCACAAATACCACGAGTTTAGCTTGGATCCTACGAATGGATATTTTTTTCATTTATATATTTATTTAACCTGATCTGATTAGGGCCACCAGGCACTCTCTTACATAGGATCAGGGTTTCGCACATACATTACCACTCTTTACATCATAGTTACCTAAGAAATAACAGTTTTAATATGAAAAGTAGTATTCAAATGATGTCCAACCCTGGTAGCCGAGTGGTCAGCGCGACGGAATGTCGGCCCGGGTTCCATTCCCAGCTGGGTCGGAGATTTTCTCCGCTCAGGGACTGAGTGTTGTGTTGTCCTTATCGTCATTTCATCCCCATCGACACGCAAGTCAGCGAAGAGGCGTCAACTCGAAAGACTTGCACCAGGCAAACGGTCTACCCTACGGGAGGCCCTAGCCACACAGCATTTCCATTTCCATTCAAATAATTTGAGTGTCTGTAGAGGCTGTGTGAGAAAATAATACTGACTATGAACTAATAAAGTTAACATGGCAGTACTTGTGCTACTGCTGATGCTGCGACTAATAGTGGTAATAATAATAATAGTAATAGTAATAGTAATAAGATATTACAATGCCTGTGTTATTCACAGATGCTATGCGATGTTCCTTTGGACATGCATGCATGTTCGAAGGAACGTAATATCATATTTATCCGCCGACACTGGGCAAGTGACTTTCAATTAAAAGTCTCCCCTGTACGAGAATATAAATAATGGACGAACCAGTGAAAGTTGTAGACACATGGTTGACGACATACGGAAGTTTGGGTCTGGTTGTGAGGCGTGCTCAGATAGCCAAATTGCAAGGCTGCCCTCTGGAAGACCTTGACTGGCTACGGTAGAGGCGTGGCGGCATGAAGGCGACATTCCACGGACTTCTATTACAGCATTCTACGGGAATGTTCCACACTGCGGCATTCGCCCGCACGGCAAACGATGGTAAATTGCGCCAAGTCTCAGATCATCACCCTCACACGCCGCCATCTTGAGGGGCAGTCGTCAGAGCGCGCTCAAGACATAGCGGCTGAGGAGGGATCACCCATTATTGTATCATTTCAGAAAGACGACGCCGGCGACGGACCTTGATCCATGTTGTCACAATAGGCGACGGACGATGCCTAGATACTCAGCGCAATATAGGGAAAGTCCTTCACGCCCACTACACTAGGCTGTATTCGGAAAATCGCCATCCCACAGAGGTGATACCGGAGGTCTCTCAGCTCACTTTTGGCAGGATCACCCTGGCTGCGGAAATGGATTTGATTGAAGAACAGAGGTGGAGATCCTTGAAGCGATACAGACGGGAGCCTTCTGGAGTTCTACCGGGCTTCTCAGAAATTGCTGGAGCCATCCTGGACATCTGCCAGATCTACTATCTCCCAAGGTGCCGCTCGCTGGAGTCTTCCTTGAAGGACTGATCGTATTAACACACAAACTACGAGGAGGATCAAGGTTCTGCGATTATCGCCCCTTGATCTTGGTCACCTGTGACATGAACACTTTAGCTCGAATGCTGGCGGCACGTCTCAAGCAGATGGTCCGTTATGTCGTTTCACAGGACCAGGCATCATTAGGAGGCGATCATAACACCCACACACTGCACTTTGTCGGTATCATGACATGACTGCACCTGCCAAGGCTCGCCAAATGTCTGGGGTTTTCGCCTCCCTCGACTTCAGCCAGGCCTTTGGCGGGATTGACCACGCGTGTTTGACGGCGGTACTAGGACAAATGGGCTACCCACACACTATCGTAGAGGCGCGACTTCTAGGCTGTTGTACAATGGCCGTCTCACGCCGCCGGTCCTTGCCGATATTGTGCGCTTCACAATGGAACCACTGTTCTGCGACCTCCGACAACGCCTGGCTTGGATGACACTCGGCAGACACACTTTCTGCTGCACTGCCTATGCCGACGATCTGGTACTCCTCCTTCGTAACAGGAGATGATCTCCGCACAGCACCGGCGTGGGTGGCGACCTACGGAGCGGCATCGGGCAATAGTCTCAAAGTCCAAAAACCGCATGCTCTATCTATAGGTAAGGGCTGCCTGATAGGTGCATCGTTCCCCTACGAATAAGTGACATGTTACGTTGTTTGGGCATTGATTTCACAATTGACCTTCAGCGCTCGATAGCCATCAACAGCAGGCGTCCATTAGCCCAGATCAGAGCAGGGCTAACTGATCACCGTCTTAGGACTCGAGACATCCTGCAACGGACACGACTGCCAACGTCTATTTGGCGTCCCGCATTCCCCATGTTGGGCAGACATTTCCGATCCCGTCATCTCTGGACCGCCGCATGCTGGCAGCTTTGGGATCCTTTGTTACTACGGGGAAGCTTTTTAAGATTGGCAATGAGTCTGTCACCCTCTCAAGGGACAGAGGGGCTTAGATCTTTTTCATGTTTAGGACAGAGCGAAGGCCCTATTTGTAAGCTCCCACATGAAGATGTGTCGAAGTTGCCCGACTCATCGCACAAGCTTATGCTGGAGGCTTTAGTGCCGATCTCTCTCTCTCTCTCTCCACCGGTGCTGTTATCGGGTATCCCTATGCCTCTTTTCTACATTGACCAGTTCTTCCTTGAACTGAGACACATCGGCACTGCACTATTTCCCACAATCTTGGCACCAAAGAGGGCGATATATAACAACCTTCTGCAGAGTAGGGCACCGAATGTGATTGAAAGGAAATGTCGCGGTGAGCGCCGCCACACTTATACGGACGTTCGATCCTCTTAGTACATAATAGTGACCGGGAAGCGGGTGTGTCAGTCTCGTCTACATCAAATTCACCTCACGGACTCTCCATTGTATGTCACCTACGGAAAGATGGATACAGATGACGATGGCGTTGCCTCAGGATCGGCGAATGATGTTTGGCATTTGGTGTGCCAGATGTTGACTTTCGTCACAGGCGTGTCTCCAGCCCGGATAACTGCACAGTCATTCCTCTTCCCAGATGGCGTGGATTTTCCGAGGGCAGAAACGAATTCTGCAACATAGGTATGCGGCCACCCCGTACACTACTGATTTGGTGACTATGAGAAGACAGCCCTCGATTTTTGGCACTACTTAAACGAATGACACTGTGCGATCTCACAGAATCCCAAGTACCAGCAATACTGCTCAAATTTATCCAGAGTTCGTTTCATAACACACCTCACAGGTGGATTATTAATGACAGGAGAAGTTGAACCACGAACCTTTTTATTATTATTATTATTATTAAGATTGAACTAGCAATGGCAACCACAGCAATTCCGCAGCGAGTAGCACCATGGAGCGCCCTCACGTCGCAACGCGATAGCCTCTTATCTCGTTCTTTCTGTTTGGTAGCCGACGAGGGCCGGTATTCACTTGCCTTCCTCTCGGTATTATAAGGCGTGCCATAACACGAGATTTTGCAACACATTGGTGATGAAAAAAATTTCTTTCCTCCTTTTCCTTCATGCATTGTTGCTCCCTTGGTTTCTATGCCTTCCAACCTTCTTAGTTCTGAGAAGGAGAACGGGATATCGTGGCCAGGCCTCGGGTTGCAACCTCTGCCCACTTTGACCCGACGCCCGCCCCCCTTAACAATGACTCAAAAAATTCATCGTCGTCATTTCATTATACAGCTGATCGTTGCCCATATTTGCAACTGCGAATACAATTCATGTAAATAATAATAATGGTATAACAGTAACAATAACGATAGTGGCAGATACAAAAAGACTTTATAGGTGTACAAAATATATGTTTTCTGACATAGAGAGTTCTGGGAAAAGAAAATTTGATGAGCACTGGTTCCTTAAATTTCCTTTTCTTAGAACTCGCTAAAAATACTGCGAAATGGGGAACATGTTTGGAAAGAGGGATGTACAAGAGTAACGAATGTGTACAGGGACAACAAGAAACAGGACAAAAACGTGGAAGCAAATCACGTTAAATCTAGTAAAATTCTTTATAAGAAACTGAAATTTGTGATAAGGGTATGACCTGTTCATTGAATCGAGTTCTCTTTGGTATAAGTGATCATTTACCATAAAATATAGGTTTGGCGCCACCGGGTATCCAGTACCACACAGAGGAGGGGCGTGGTTCTGCCAATCGTATTGCTTCGGCAACTAAATTCGCGGGCCGGTGTGAAATATAATAATTTTTGCTGAAGATGATGGAAAGAAGAAGCAATAAATGAAACTCAAAGTCACAAAAAACAACAAATGGACTATCACTCGTGAAAGAGACCAAGTCCTCTACACTGGAAAAATTTCGTTATCGTTAAGTATTCTGCACAATTAACACCCCGCAAAACTAATAGTACTGGATAATCAAAGCAACACATGGAATACGGAGCTTACCATGAAGTAGTGTCATACAACCACATGCATACACACATCTGAAGCACAGTGCATGAACATAAAATCTTAAGTTACACACGAATCATGGCGAATATTAGAGATAAAGCTTAATAGATCATTAACTGAAATTGAAAGCACTGATGCTTTCATACCTAATAACACCCTAACTCACACAAAGTGACCCGACTTATACTAAAAGCATATTCCAGGAAAACAGCCATGCTCACACATCTGAGCCTGCAAGAAGAGTGAGTCTAAAAACCAGCCTCTGGGCGTCCGGTGAGGACGGCGCATCGTATTTTGCAAGGGGAGGTTATAGCGCCGTTCGGCTGACCAGTCGAGTGAAACATAAAATCCGGGGAGGCTCAGGATTCACGGCAGACTGTTTTACCGGACGTCTATGAAACGCAAACAGGGATGTTGGAGTGCAAATTGGGAGACTGGCATCATTACATTTTGAGGGAAAGAAATTTTTCTAATCAACCCCAGGAATATCGAAAATACACCCCCTTGTTTCCGTATCGTACAGGCAGACAGTCAGGACTTGGTAATGGCAAAGGAAGAGACTGCTGATCTCAAGTAAAACAAAAATGTCCCATCCTATTCATCTCCTAAGCATCGGCGTGTTCAAAATATGACATTGAGAGCTTCAAAACTGTGACATAAGCAAGTCATAAAATCATAAATTATGATTGGGGGAGAAATTCGTACCCTTTCACCATATATTCATTGCTACACTACTATTATTGTTATTGTTATCATTAATATTATCATAATTGTTGTTGTTATGTAACCTCATATACTACGTACATTGTAACGACGACTCACTAAGGATGTCTGATTAGATCTAAAAAAGTTTATAAAGGCCCTAATCGATACTGATCTACATCTGCATTTAGAGCTACATACATACTCCGCAAGCCACCGTATGGTACATGTTGGAGGGTATCTTGCAGCACTACTACTCATTTGCTCTCTTGTTCCACTTGCAAATACAGCGAGAAAAATCTACTGTTCATATGCCTCCGTACAAGCCCTAATTTCTCTTATCTCCTTAATGGTTCAAAATGGCTCTGAGCACTATGGGACCTAACATCTGAGGTCATCAGTTCCCTAGAACTTAGAACTACTTAAACCTAACTAACCTAAGGACGTCACACACATCCATGCCCGAGGCAGGATTCGAACCTGCGACCGTAGCGGTCGCACGGTTCCAGACTGTAGCGCCTAGAACCGCTCGGCCACACCAGCCGGCTTTATCTTTTTATCCTTACGAAAAATTTACGTTGACTACAACAGAATCGTTCTGCAGTCAGCTACAAATGTCGGTTCTCTAAATTTACTCAGTAGCGTTTCGCGTAAAGAACGTTGTCTTCTCTCCAGTGACTCCCATTTTCGTTCAAGAAACATCTTCACAATAATGGCATGATGATCTAACCTAGTGGTAACAAATTTAGCAGTACGCTTTTGAATTGCTTCGATGTTTTTCTTTAATCCGCCGCGGTGGGGATCCCAAACAGACAAGCAGAACTCAAGAATGAGTCGCACTAGTGTTCTATACGCGGTCTCTTTTATAGATGGGTTACACTTCTTTAAAATTCTCACAATAAAGCGAAGTCGACCGCTCGTCTTTCGCACGACCGTTCTGACGAGCTCGTTCTATTTAATATCGCTTTGCAACGTAACGCTTGGATATCTTCCCGTTCACCACAGTATCATCAGCAAACAGACGCATATTGCTATTCATCCTGTCCGTCAGATCATTTATGTGTACTGTTAATAACAGCGGTCCTACCACACTTCTCTGGGACACTCCTGACGATACCCATGTCACTGATGAACATTCGCCTTCGAGGACAACGTACTGATTCCTATTACTTAAGAAGTCTTCGAGCCACTCACTTATATGGAAAAATATTCCGTATGCTCGTACGTTCGTTAATGGTCTGCAGTGGGGAAGCGTGTCAAACGTTTTGCGGATATCTAGGAATATAGAACATGCCAGTTGCCCGTATCCATGTTTTGCAGAATATCGTGCGAGAAAATGGCTAGCTGAGTTTCGCACGAGCTATGCTTTCCAAATTCGTACCGATATTTTGTGGAAAGAATCTTTTCAATCTCAAACAAATTCATTATATTCTAATTGAGAATATGTTAAAGAAATCTGCAGCAAACCGATGCAAAGCGATTTGGTACGCAATTTTGCGATTACACTCTTTTACCCTTTCTATAGACACAGGAATCACGTGGTCTTTTTTCCAGTTGCTTGGGACTTTGCGGTAAATGCAAGCTAAGTAAAGGACCCATGTCGTAGAATACTCTCTGTAAAACCGAACAGGAATTCCATCCGGTCCTGGCTACTTACTTGTTTTTACTCTTTCAGCTTATTTTCTTCGCCAGGGAGATCTGTTACTATGTCCTGCTTGCGAAAGACGCAACGGTCAACCGACAGAAATGTTTGTACGATCCTCCTGGTGATTACTTAAACGCGGAATTTAATACTTCAGCTTTCCTTTCGCTATCTTCTATTACCCTTCCAGACTGGTCAACGATTTAGTGGACAAAAGCCTCACTCCCGCTTTGCTGTTTTAAGTAGGACCAAAATTTTCTCGGGTTCCCGTCATGTTCTTTCTCTCAGGTATGACGATGGAAGATGTATGCTTCGCTCGTCGATATTTTTAGAGGTAAACCTGAAAATAAACTATAATAATACGCACGTTTTGTACGATTAAGAGAACAGTCCTGAACAAAAGCAGGAAAGAGGCGGTACTTAAATTCTGTAACACTATGACTGTACATTTACTGCTCTATGGATCAAAAATAGAATTTAACCACCAAAGTATCACAGACAATTGAAACGCCAGAAGTGAGACTTATAAGACCTTTTGCAGGATACAATTAGAAGACCAGAAGAGCAGCAGTGAGATAAGAGAGGAACTCCATGCTTTAGAAATAGTAACAAGATCCCACAGTATAGAAAGGAATGGCATCACTATCTACTACGTATGGATATCAGCTGTATATCAAGGAAAACCTTCGACTTCAGCCCCAGGAGTAGAAAAAGGATTGGACGACCACGAAGAATATGGAGCGGTTAGTTTCCAGTTGCTTGGTTTCGGAACAGGCAAAGATGTCTAACACGAAAATGTACGTAGTAATGGCTGGTTGGCTGGCTGGTTTGGGGGAGGAGACCAGACAGCGAGGTCATCGGTCTCATCGGATTAGGGAAGCACGGGGAAGGAAGTCGGCCGTGCTCTTTGAAAGGAACCATCCCGGCATTTGCCTGGAGCGATTTAGGGAAATCACGGAAAACCTAAATCAGGATGGCCGGACGTGGGATTGAACCGTCGTCCCACCGAATGCCGTAGTAATGATAACGAGGAAATAATCTTTTAAGACAAATATAGTGAGACTGAAAAAGGGATGTTACTTAAGACCAAGCTGACAGAATTGTAGAATCTAAAGCTGTAAAAGCGATGAAGCCAAAACTGTTAATGGCGCGCTGCAGAGTAACGACTAAAATTTATAGTTTGTGAAAAATGTGTTAATAAATTAGTTCCAAAAAAATTTAGCCGTGGCGGGAATTTGGTGGTTATCATTTGAGTTTAGCCAGTGATGGACAAATGACAGCGTGAATATCCCTAACTGATTGAGAATTGTTCCATAAATTGAGGTGTCAGCTCCGTCCGTGCAAGAGTTGGACGAAAATATGGAAATACCGTGACAAATGTACGCTTGAACATAAATGCAGATGCTAGCCAACCCTACAGGTTGTGATACTGTATTTGACCACGAGGGGCACCGTGCAATACCCTCAATACGTTTCAAGTGTCAGTCGTGGTCAGAACAGTGCTCTGTGTGCTCGTAAGTACATTATGCCGGAGCTAAGTGAATTCGACCGTGGGCAAATTGTTGGTGGTCGGATGCTGGGTGCTTCCGTAACCAAGGCAGTGGAAGCGTTAGTTGTTTCAAGAGGATACCGCTTACGGGGATAGCGGGAAAACATCAGCTAAGACACAACGCGGACGAAAGGGCGTGCTGAGTGATCGTGACGAACTGTCGTTGAAGAGGATTTTGCCGAAAAATAAGAGGACAACAGTTGCAAAAGTAACAATAGAAGTGAATATCGCGCCCGAGAGCTCTGTCAGCACCAAAACAACACGAAGGATCTCTACAAATAGGGAAATAAAGGGCGGGCTGGATTTTCAAAACCACTCGTCAGTGATGCAAATACCGGTAAAAGGAAAAGGTGGTGCGGAAGCCATACAACCTGAACTGTGGAGCAATGGAAGGAGGTCATGTTGTCGGACGAGTCTTGCATCACACAGTTTCCAACTTCTGGAGGAGTTTACGTCCCAAGAGTGAAACATGGCGGGGGTTCAGTGATGATTTGGCAACCATTTGTGGCATTCTATGGGCTCTATAGATACTCGTCACGGTCACATTACTGCTAAGGATTGATTTACCACTTTGGCCGATCAGGCCGATCCCATGGTTCAATATTTGTTCCCCGTTGGTGATGCTGTTCTCCAAGAGGACAGGGAACGTATTCACACTGCTCGTATGATCCAGGACTTGTTTTGTGAACATGAGGATGAATTGTCGCACCTCTCTGGACAACAAATTCACTACCCACAGTCAACAAACCTCAATACTATTGAGGTTCTGTGGTCTACTTTGGAGAGAAGGATGTGTGATCGCTATCGACCTCCATCATCGTTACCTGATGGTGCCTCATTTTGATGGAATAATGGTATAATATTCCCTTGAAAACCATACAAGCCCCGTATTTATCCATTACGAGACGACTGGAAGCTGTTTTGAATGCCAACGGTTTTCCTACTGCTTATTAAGCATGGTAATGTGTCGCGTTAAAGAGGACCTCATGGTTGTTAACGTGGAATGTAATGGAAAGTGTTAAAGGTTTATTAAATCCATTATAATACTAACAAACTAAGTGCGTGACCTAGAACTCACGTCTCACGAAAATGTGCTTAGAATATAAATAGCTCATCCTAAAAAAAGTGGTATGAGTCAATCGCAAGCGAAACTGCGTGTGTCACCACGAGAGGCAATTGGATGATAACCCACTCAAGGTCTAAGAAAGTAACTTTGGTAACGTGAAGAAACAAAAATACACCGAACACAGCATTTATTGATAATCTTTTGATGTGTAATTGTTTGGCATTGTAAGCTCTAAGTGAGGAGGACGATATGTTTTGTGAGACTATAACGTCAAAAACCATAAGTAACGTTACACTGTCATCATTTCATCATCAGACTTCATTCTGTACTATATAACCAACCTTTCTGCTCCAAAGTACAAGCCTATGTTACAATATGCTTGGCAAAAGGCAGTTTATGACAGTGATATACCAATACCATCCTTTAGAAATGTAATTATTTTAGCTTTTGATATTGGACTGCTTGAATGCAGAAGCGATGCTGAATGTGAAAAAAATGGCCGTGCGTATTGTTCTGCTCATCTTTGCTTTGAATACTCCATTGAAATCCTTCTGCTACACATTCAAGACTGAACAGCTGTGCAACAGTATCAGATCAGTTGAAAAGGTTTGTTGTTCTGACAGCGTAATTATTTTAAGTAGATGGAAATATAGTAATAAATAATAACACTGCAATATGTGTGCCTTTTGCCCTTTTATATCGATATTTTGGTCCTTCGCATTACTAATTTACCTCCATTTAACCTTGTGTAGGTGATCACTGAAATGCCACTCGAGGTAAGACGCTCAGTTTTCCGTGCGACTGGTTCATACCACTGTTTTTGGGACGAGCGATTTACACTACTGACCATTAAAATTTCTACACCACGAAGATGACGTGCTACAGACACAAAATTTAGCCGACAGGAAGAAGGCGCTGTGGTATGCAAATGATAGCTTTTCAGAGCATTCACACATAGTTGGCGCCGGTGGCGACACCTACAACGTGACATGAAGAAGGTTTCAACCGATTTCTCATACATAAACAGCAGTTGACCGGCATTGACGGGTGAAACGTTGTTGTGATGCCTCATGTAAGGAGGGGAAATGCGTACCATCACGTTTCCGACTTTGATAAAGATCGGATTGTAGCCTATCGCGATTGCGGTTTATTGTATCGCGACATTGCTGATCGCGTTGGTCGAGATGCAGTGACTGTTAGCAGAATATGGAATCGGTGGGATCAGGAGGGTAATACGGGACGCCGTGCTGGATCCCAACGGCCTCGTATCACTAGCAGTCGAGATGACAGGCATCTTATCAGCATGGCTGTAACGGATCGTGCAGCCACGTCTCGATCCCTGAGTCAACGGATCGGGACGTTTGCAAGACGACAACCATCTGCACGAACAGTTCGACGACGTTTGCAGCAGCATGGACTATCAGCTCGGAGACCATGGCTGCGGTTACCCTTGACGCTGCATCGCAGACAGGAGCGCCTGCGATGGTGTACTCAACGACGAACCTGGGTGCACGAATAGCAAAACGTCATTTTTTCGGATGAATCCAGGTTCTGTTTACAGCATCATGATGGTCGCATCCGTGTTTGGCGACATCGCGGTGAACGCACATTGGAAGCGTGTATTCGTCATCGCTATACGGACGTATCACCCAGCGTGATGGTATGGGGTACCATTGGTTACACGTCTCGGTCATATCTTGTTCGCATTGACGGCACTTTGAACAGTGGACGTCACATTTCAGATGTGTTACGACCCGTGGCTCTACCCTTCATTCGATCCCTGCGAAACCCTACATTTCAGCAGGATAATGCACGACCGCATGTTGCAGGTCCTGTACGGGTCTTTCTGGATACAGAAAATGTTCGACTGCTGCCCTGGCCAGCACATTCTCCAGATCTCTCACAAACTGAAAGCGTTTGGTCAGTTGTGGCCGAGCAACTGGCTCGTCACAATACGCCAGTCACTACTCTTGATGAACTGTGGTATCATGTTGAAGCTGTATGGACAGCTGTACCTGTACACGCCATCCAAGCTCTGTTTGACTCAATGCCCAGGCGCATCAAGGCCGTTATTACTGCCAAAGGTGGTTGTTCTGGGTACGGATTTCTCAGGATGTATGCACCCAAATCGCGTGAAAATGTAATCAGATGTCAGTTCTAGTATAATATATTTGTCCAATGAATACCCGCTTATCATCTGCATTTCTTCTTGGTGTAGCAATTTTAATGGCCAGTAGTGTAAATTCTGAGCGTATCTGTATGTGGTTCTGAGCGTTCGAGGCCACGCTCTTCCCTTGTCAGTCCACAAGAGCTGAAAGTCCTTCACGAATTGGTCCTGTTTTGAGGTGTTGAACTCGGGCTGCTCTGTCTGGTAAAGGGAGTAAAACGAAGTGGTCAAGCTCGCATTTCACGGCCTGTGAAACAGTCTCAGCATGACAGACAGAGTGGGTAAAACTAATATTAGTTCATATAGGCCAAGAACGCTGTTGTGTTGTGCGGCGGTGTTGGATCTCTGCCGGACAGCACGTTCTTCGTCACACACACACACAGACACACACACACATACACATACACTACTGCGCGCGCACTGGGGCTGTACGGCAACGGTGCTTGCAATGAAACACTACTCGTGGTCACTGTTTCGTCAGAAAGTTGCAATGAGACGTTGACGTGCTACGCGAAACTAACCTGAGGAGTTCGGAAACTTACGCGTCTTCCTGTAGCTGTCCATCTAATCAATTATTTATTTTCCAGTCAGACTTCAATTAGTTTAAAAACCACATTTTGAACGTCACCTAAAAATCACAACACTAATCACTTTGACAAGGTCAGGAGGGGCTTTCGTCTCTTTATTTCGATAAAGCACGGAAAACGTAAATCAGCGTCGTTATACAAGGATTTGAATTCGATCCATTCTAACCACTGGAACATGATTTAACTGCAATACTACCACGCTATGAGTACGTCGCAGTTGTTATGAACAGAGGTGTGACAGGTAGCTTGATACCCTCTCTAAGAAAAATAATTGAAAAACAATCGGTTAATGTTGCGTGAAATGACTCGCCTAAAAGTTAGAAATAAAATAGATTAGAGAAACATTTAACACACGTCATTTACTGTAGATGATTTCGGGCATCATTCAAACAAGCGTCAAATGTTTCTCTAATCAAATTCAAATGGCTCTGAGCACTATGGGACTTAACATCTGAGGAGGTCATCAGTCCCCTACACTTAGAACTAGTTAAACCTAACTAACCTAAGGACATCACACACAGCCATGCCCGAGGCAGGATTCGAGCCTGCGACCGTAGCAGCACCGCGGTTCCGCACTGAAGCGCCTAGAACCACTCGGCCACAGCGGCCTGCGTTTCTCTAAACTATTTTATTTCTTACTTTTAGACAAATCACTTCACAAAACATTTGACCGATTGTTTTTCAAAAATTTTATTTATTTTCGAGTTTTGTTCAGAAAGTATGATCTTATTAACATTTCATTTGCTTTACTAGGACCTTCTCGTCACTAAATGTCCTGAATTTAGTACTTGATTCGAAGGAAAACATTTTCACAGTTAAATATCACACCACTGTAACCTTTTATGCGCAAAACAGCTAGGCCTTGAAAAGATAAACTGTTCGACACCTCAAGTGTTCTCCTAGTGGTTGTTTTTTTCGAAACGTCCCTTTTTACCCAAAATAACCGGGCGTTGAAGACATTTACATAGCTAAAAATAGTTGTTCGTGAAATATTTCAGTTGTTCCTCAAGTCATTAATAAAGTTCTTCTTAATTACCATAACTACGTCAAGCAATTACATATTTTTTGCAAAACTAAGCCTTACACTGGTCAACGTGAGACCTCAGTCATCCAATTCGCGTTCTTCATTTAGCTAGGAGAATTCGGATAAAAACCTATTATGTAATTTATAGGGAGTCTGAAACGTTCGACCAAAGGAAAGAAATTTGTACGTGAAATTAAAATGGATGAGCAATACCGTTTTAGCTGAGGCCAACTCTCCTCATCCATGGTGTCCATAGCGAATTAAATATCAATGAAGACTATATAAATCAGGCATAAATAACTGTAATTTTCAATTCACGTTACATTAGAACAATTCTTCGGGCTACACTGGTAACCGAATGCATATTCAGAGAAGAACTTTGTAACAGTCAGATGTAAGACCGTTCTTAGCTAATTTATTGCATAGAGAAAAGAAAAACGCGACAGTTACCCCAAGCATCTGAATAGTGGTTTCACTGTAACATAGGGGTCAGACATACGGGATATGTTAAAAATTGCTCTGGGTGCTATGGGACTTAACATCTGTGGTCATTAGTCCCCTAGACTTAGAACTACTTAAACCTAATGACATCAGGTATATTACAGGAGGCGTTGTATTTCAGTTTGTAGATTCGCTAATTCCTTCATAGCGCAGAAGCAAGGAGTGCAAAACAATGTAGACAGTGGTGATGCGATATAACCATACGTCCGGCTATTCAACAATTAGTAGCTTTTAAGGAAAGAACTCACGTTTACGTTAAAAGACGAAAAGCGTAATTTCACACCTGAATCCTTTAGAAAATAGTGTGACCAAATGGAGGCAAAACGAGCTTTCTTGGCGACGAGTGAATCTTTCGTAATGGCATATCTTGCTTCGAAACAATATGCCAGTCAGCAGAAGGTTATTGGTCTCTACTTTTACTAAAAATTCTAGAAAATGATTTGCGAGATTTAAATAGGGCATATATGCCGCTGTGATTTCGTTATAGAGCCAAAGAATCACTAATGCACACACTAAGCTCAACTGAATTGTATTGACGAGACAAAGACAGACGCAACGTAAAAAAAAGTGCAGTAAAGAAAATGCAGTTACAAATAACAATGGACTATTTTATATTGTACTAGCGAATCGCTAAACACACTATGTGATCAAAAATATCTGGACACCTGGCTGAAAATGACTTACAAGTTCGTGGCGCCCTCCATCGGTAATGCTGGATTTCAGTATGGTGTTGGCTCACCCTTAGCCTTGATAACAGCTTCCACTCTCGCAGGCATACGTTCATCCAGGTGCTGGAAGGTTTCTTGGGAAATGGCAGCATATTCTTCACGGACTGCTGCTCTGAGGAGAGGTATCGATGTCGGTCGGTGAGGCCTGGCACGAAGTCGGCGTTCGAAAACATCCCAAAGGTGCTCTATAGGATTCAGGTCAGGACTCCGTGCAGGCCAGTCCATTAAAGGGATGTTATTGTCGTGTAACCACTCCGCCACAGGCCGTGTTTTACGAACAGGTGCTCGATCGTGTTGAAAGATGCCCATCGTCATTCCCGAATTGCTCTTCAACAATGGGAATAAAGAAGGTGCTTAAAAAATCAATGTAGGCCTGTACTGTGACAGTGCCACGCAAAACAACAAGGGGTGCAAGCCGCCTCCATGAAAAACACGACCACACCATAACATCACCGCCTCCGAATTTTACTGTTGGCACTACACACGCTGGCAGATGACGTTCACCGGGCATTCGCCATACCCACACCCTGCCATCAGATCTCCACATTGTGTACCGTGATTCGTCACTCCACACAACGTTTTTCCATTGTTCAATCGTCCAATGTTTACGCTCCTTACACAAAGCGAGGCGTCGTTTGGCATTTACCGGCGTGATGTGTAGCTTATGAGTACCCACTTAATCATGAAATCCAAGTTTCCTCACCTCCCGCTTAACTGTCATAGTACTTGCAGTGGATCCTGATGCAGTTTGGAATTCCTGTGTGATGGCCTGGATAGATGTGTGCCTATTACATATTACGACGCCCTTCAAATGGTTCAAATGGCTCTGAGCACTATGGGACCTAACTGCTGAGGTCATCAGTCCCCTAGAACTTAGAACTACTTAAACCTAACTAACCTAAGGACATCTCACACATCCATGCCCGAGACTGGATTCGAACCTGCGACCGTAGCGATCACGCGGTTCCAGACTGTGGCGCCTAGAACCGCTCGGCCACTCTAGCCGGCCCACGACGCCCTTCAACTGTCCCTTCACGTTTCCACTTCACTATCACATCGGAAACAGTGGAGCTAGGGACGTTTAGGAGTGTGGAACTCTCGTGTACAGATGTATGACACAAGTGACACCCAAGCACGTAACAACGTTCGAAGTCCGTGAGTTCCGCGGAGCGCCCCATTCTGCTCTCTCACGGTGTCTAATGCTTACTAACGTCGCCGATATGGAGTACCTGGCAGTAGGTGGCAGCACACTGCACCTAATATGAAAAACGTATGTTTTTGGCGGTGTCCGGGTACTTTTGATCGCATAGTGTATGTGTGGGAATTGGGTATACACCATAAGACAAAAAAAAAAAAAAAAGACTCACCAGGAAGGAATTGTCCGAATGGGACGGAAATCAGTATATCTGACATACATGTACAGACAAACAAATGTTTGCAATTCCAGAAAAATTGAATGATTTATGCAAGAGAAAGAGCTTCACGATAGGCGAATAATTACTTACATAAGGGCTAGAGGTGGACCAATGCATTATTGACTTGCTCATTCTGTCAACCTCTTTCACTTGAGTAAATCATCAGTTTTTTCTGAAATTACAATCAGTCTAGCGATTTCCGTCTCATTCGGATTCCTTCGTGATGCACCTGTTTCTTTTTCCCTCTGCCTCGCTTCCCATCTTCTCCACCCCCCCCCCCCCCTTCAAAAATCTGTCCATCTTCTCTCCCTCCCCCGTCTCTCTATCACATCCTCCCCCCTTTCTCCGTCCAACTTCTTTTCTCCCATCCCTATTTCTATTTCCTCCCTTCCCACTCTCTGTCCTCTTACCCCTCTCTCTCACGTTGAGCCTTGCTTACTGTTATTGCGAACGGGATCTTGATTGGGAATTGTAGTCGCTTAAAATAAATTGGTAAATCTTTTGGTATCACTGGTATACGAGCATAGCACACATCTATCTTACCAACTGCTGTATATGTGAGGATAGTAGTTTCGGTGACAGTATTTCACATAGTTTTAATGTTTTAATCTGTGAATAGATAGGGTTAGAAAAATTCGGACAATTCAGATTCTGTAGTAGTATTCCAATTTTAAGCCGATAAGCCATAAATACAACATTCCTGTTTTCTATAAAATCGATGGCGAGGAAGGAAACAGTACAGCACATTGTTGTGTATACCATTTCTGTGTGAATCACTGTATGAGGAGAAACAATACACATAGGAAAAACAATTTGTCTAATGGTTTACATACCCTTCTACCGTAGTTGAAACTGACTGCGAGAAAGAAATCAAAACCGGGCATTTTCACAGAACAGCACAGTATTTTCTTTCTCCCAGTCGGGTTTAACAGAAAACCTGTACATTGTCGTTTAAAAAAATATATAGCCAACGTCTTATGAATGTTTATTACAGTATTGTGTAAAAATTTGATGTAAATCAGTCAAGAACTTTTTGAGCTTGTTAGTAACAAAGAGGGGCATTCAATAAGTTCTTTTTTTCTCGGCCAATTTCGGTTGAAAACATGTGGAATCTGTTGTGGGACATCGACCAACATTCCCGCTTCAGTCCCTACAGTTTCATGATGTTCCGGTAGCTGACGGCGCAATACGTGGCCTAGAAAATGGCATCTGTACAGGAGATGCGCTGCAAGCAGAGAGCTGTCACTGACTGTCTTTTGGCGGAAAACCAGAGCATCGCAGATATTCATAGGCGCTAGCAGAATGTCTACGGAAGCCTGGTAGTGAACAAAAGCACAGTGAGTCGTTGGGCGAGGCGCCTTGTCATCATCGCAACAAGGTCGCGCAAACCTGTCCGATCTTCCGCGTGCTGGCCAGCCGCACGCAGCTGTGACTCCCACAGTGTTGGAACGTGCGGACACTCTCATTCGAGGTGATCGACAGATCACAGTCCAACACCTCGCTGCTCAGCTGGACACCTTGGTAGTGCTGACACACTCGTCCACTAGTTGGGGTACTCAAAGCTGTGTGCCCGCTGGGTTCCACACAGTCTAACAGAAGACCATAAGGAGCAACGAAGATACATCTGTACGAAATTGCTTACTCGTTACGAGGCTGATCGTGACGATATTTTGTCGAACATCATCACAGGCGATGCAACATGGGTTCCTCACTTAGAACCGGGAACAAAAGGACAATCCATGGAGTGACACCACACCATCTCTCCTCCGAAGAAAAACTTCAAAGCCACACCCTGAGCCGGTAACGTCATAGCTACGACTTCTGGGGCTCTGAAGGGATTATTCTGTTTGACGTCTTCCGTCATGGAGCAACGATCAATTCTGAGGTGTATTGCGCTACCCTCGGGTATGAACAAACGACTTGAGCGTGTTCGCAGCCACAAAAATGCAAACGAACTTCTCCTTCTCAATGACAACGCAAGGTGTCACCCAAGTCTGCGCACCCGAGAGGAGCTCACAAAACTTCATTGGACTGTTATTCCTCATCGGCCCTACAGCCTGGATCTCGCACCTTCCGACTTCCATCTGTTTGGCCCAATGAAGAATTCACTCCGCGGGAAGAAGTACGTGGATGATGAGGGAGGTTATTGATGCGGCAAGAGGTTGGGTCCGACGTCGACCAATAGAGTGGTACCATGGGGCACACAGGCCGTCCCAATAAGGTGGCGTTCGCATTAAACGGAGATTATATTGAAAAATAGGATTTTATAACCAGGAGAAGTACATCGGTCAAGTACTTTTCGAGGCTATTGGTAAAAACGTTCCAAGACTTGTCTTTATGTTGTAGTATACACTAATGGCCATTGACATTGCTACACCAAGAAGAAATGCACATGATAAACGGGTATTCATTGGACAAATATATTATACTAGAACTGACATGTGACTGCATTTTCACGTAATTTGGGAGCATGGATCCTGAGAAATCAGTACCCAGAACAACCACCTCTGGCCGTAATAACGGCCTTGATACGCCTGGGCATTGAGTCAAACAGAGCTTGGATGGCGTGTACAGGTACAGCTGCCCATGCAGCTTCAAATCGATACCACAGTTCATCAAGAGTAGTGACTGGCGTATTGTGACGAGCTAGTTGCTCGGCCACCATTGACCAGAGACGTTTTCAATTGGTGAGATATGCTGGCGAGGGCAGCAGTCGAACATTTTCTGTATCCAGGAAGGCCCGTACAGGACCTGTAACATGTGGTCGTGCATTATCCTGCTGAAATGTAGGGTTTCGCAGGGATCGAATGAAGGGTAGAGCCACGGGTCGTAACACATCTGAAATGTGACGTCCACTGTTCAAAGTGCCGTCAATGCGAACAAGATATGACCGAGACGTGTAACCAATGGTACCCCATACCATCACGCTGGGTGATACGTCCGTATAGCGATGACGAATACACGCTTCCAATGTGCGTTCACCGCGATGTCGCCAAACACGGATGCGACCATCATGATGCTGTAAACAGAACCTGGATTCATCCGAAAAAATGACGTTTTGCTATTCGTGCACCCAGGTTCGTCGTTGAGTACACCATCGCAGGCGCTCCTGTCTGCGATGCAGCGTCAAGGGTAACCGCAGCCATGGTCTCCGAGCTGATAGTCCATGCTGCTGCAAACGTCGTCGAACTGTTCGTGCAGATGGTTGTCGTCTTGCAAACGTCCCGATCCGTTGACTCAGGGATCGAGACGTGGCTGCACGATCCGTTACAGCCATGCTGATAAGATGCCTGTCATCTCGACTGCTAGTGATACGAGGCCGTTGGGATCCAGCACGGCGTCCCGTATTACCCTCCTGATCCCACCGATTCCATATTCTGCTAACAGTCACTGCATCTCGACCAACGCGAGCAGCAATGTCGCGATACGATAAACCGCAATCGCGGTAGGCTACAACCGGACCTTCATCAAAGTCGAAAACGCGATGGTACGCATTTCTCCTGCTTACACGAGGCATCACAACAACGTTTCACCAGGCAACGCCGGTCAACTGCTGTTTGTGTATGAGAAATCGGTTGGAAACTTTCCTCATGTCAGCACGTTGTAGGTGGGAATCTATAAGAGCAAATGTATAAGTGAAACACTACGTTTACATGCGTCACATCTTCCGAAAGACGAAAACCAAATTTCTGAAACAGTTTTGCGTTGTGGTGTTTACATGTTAAGGTCTGAAGCGGATTTGCTAGCTTAGTTAAATACGGCGTCTGGAAAACAGCTGTTCCAGCTTCTGATTTAATCAGCACAATCGCTGTTTCTCTTCACTTAAACGTTAGAGATAGATTCGTGCTCAGTCTAATATTTCTGCTTTTCCTTCACTGCACAATAAGTCACTATCTCCATATTAGCCGTATACTTTGAAAAAAATGGCGTAACCTGGACAACCCAAGCACGTTCAAAAACGGTTGTGCGTTTACGTGGGAACAAAAATCGATTGAGTAAATGGAAAACCAGCACCTAGAAACGGATTCCCACAATAGATTCTGGAATGTTCACATGACCTACCAGAAACGGTAGCTTAAAATCGGTTTACGAAACCCTGTTTTGGGAGCCGCATGTAAACATAGTGAATGAGTTTTCAGATATGCCAGTTGTGTAGTGATGGGGAGCTCGTGAATGAGTCGTTCAAATGAACGCTTCACTCCAGTGAAGTGTGAACTAACCACTCAATTTCAATGAACTGGTACTTCAAACTCTTCACAGATAGCACACTCGACACTTTTTCTAGTTCACTCACTCTCTTTCCCTCTCCCACTACATCGGCGCTACGTCACTCATCCTCCCTTCACTTCAATCCTCCATGATAACGCCCCATCACACACAGCAAAACGAATCAGGGAAACGATCGAGGCGTTCATTTGGGAAATACTAGGGCATACGGCTTGTTCTCCAAACTACGCTCCGTCCGATTATCATCTATTTGCGTCACTGGTTCAAAAATGGCTCGGAGCAGTATGGGACTTAACATCTGAGGTCATCAGTCCCCTAGAACTTAGAATTACTTAAACCTAACTAACCTAAGGACATCACACACATCCATGCCCGAGGCAGGATTCGAACCTGTGACGTAGCGGTCTCGCGGTTCCACACTGTAGCGCCTAGAACCGCACGGCCACTCCGGCCGGCTGCATCACTGGGACACGCTCTCAGAAATGTATAAATAACAGTGGGATTATTTTGAATAAAAGATTGTTTATCAGTTTCAAACAACAGAGTGTAATTATTGCAACCAAATTCTGGTTTCATACTTTTACACCTGGTATTCTACACAGAATTAACTCCTGTTCGCGTGGTGGAAAAGGGGTTTAAACGAAGTTATTGAATTTATTGACTTTCTTGGGAAAGTTCTGATCTCTGATTCTATCCCGCTGTAGTTCAATTCCTCTGTCTTTGCCTGTATGGTTTTATGGCATTGGGATGAGATCATGAAGCTCTTAGAACCTCTTTGAGCACTTAATTGCACAATTAAAAACCGAGTTATTTTCCCTTTTGTGACATTTGCTAGTTTCAAAACCACTCCCAATTCACGAATGCCAACGTTCCCACTCAATCTTGACTGATTATAATCACTACATGCGTCGAGGGACCATTTTTCTTTTTATATGGATTCAATAATGTTGTGTATACTTTGTGATGGTATTCGTATTATTATAGTGATCATAATTGACTTGTGAATATTCAACCCTGTCACACATTTTCCATACCCTACGAAATCTCCAGAATGGTCAACAATCTTGCTTTTCAAGAGATAAAGTAATAAATTCTCGTGTATTCCTCACCATTAATAAAACCAATTGTTTGATGTGAACTGCGTCTACGTATGTTCGTACCATACCCGTAGCATCCCTCTATTGGGCCATCTTAGTAAAGAATGTATGCTACCAGGAACGTGTGACACTGTAAGCACGGTACATGAATGTGGTATGCAAGAAGTAAGTAAATTACTAGCCCCCTCCCGGTCCCCTTTCAAGTCCACGGGGAAAAGAAATTCTGTAGTTATGTGGGAAAAGGTGGGTCCACCAAAGTAATAGCAAATTAGACAATTAAAACTGGTTGAAGATATAATCGGAAAAGGTAGCACCTATCTGGATTACTCTAAATCAAAACGAATAGACGACTTTTGACCTCTAAGATTTTTTAGTGAATGTTGATGTCGCGTTTTGTGCATTGTGTCTGAATCCGACTTGCAAAGTCAGTTTCCATTCACTGCATGTTCACTGGTACACAGCTCACAAGTAAATCAAAATGATATTATCTGCAAACTTGACTTGGTCAAAATGACAGCTGCAGGGGTATGATGTCGTGGTTCATCAACACACATTACTTTCAGAGTTTCTTTAAATTTTTAATTTCATTTTATTCTAAACAGTTTACGAGTTATTTTGAATGCAGAAATATATTGACCTCCTCCAAAAATTGTGAAATCTTATGTGTCGGATATATTTCTCGTAAAACAGAATGAAACGATGTTCGCTCTTTTTTCTAGGAATGCTTATAATCTACGGCGAAGGAGCATTACTACATTGGCGAACCTGTTCCTGGCTGAGTATGATATACATAATTGTACCAATAATTCTCGTATGGACGTGCATTCCCGAGAGCCCAGTCTGGCTCATTGCAAGAGGAAGAGTTGACGAAGCAGAGGCATCGCTCAAATGGTTCGGTGGCAAAAACGTAAGTTTAGTTTAGTACTTGCCATTGAATTGAATCGCTTGTGCTATTTTTAACCATTTTAGATGCTAAGATTAAAGAGATGGCTCTTTTGGTTGCTACTTTCAGTTCATTTTCCAGACGAGTTCGAAGGCTGAGAAATGGTCAAACGCAGAGCTGTGTTTTATTCTTATAACATGCTTAAAGTTTTCATACAATCAAATAGGGGTAATGCAGGAGTAGGTTTAATAATGAATAGGAAAATAGGAATGCGGGTAAGCTACTACAAACAGCATAGTGAACGCATTATTGTGGCCAAGATAGATACGAAGCCCACGCCTACTACAGTAGTACAAGTTTATATGCCAACTAGCTCTGCAGATGACGAAGAAATTGAAGAAATGTATGATGAAATAAAAGAAATTATTCAGATTGTGAAGGGAGACGAAAATTTAATAGTCATGGGTGACTGGAATTCGAGTGTAGGAAAAGGGAGAGAAGGAAACATAGTAGGTGAATATGGATTGGGGGACAGAAATGAAAGAGGAAGCCGCCTGGTAGAATTTTGCACAGAGCACAACATAATCATAACTAACACTTGGTTTAAGAATCATGAAAGAAGGTTGTATACATGGAAGAACCCTGGAGATACTAAAAGGTATCAGATAGATTATATAATGGTAAGACAGAGATTTAGGAACCAGGTTTTAAATTGTAAGACATTTCCAGGGGCAGATGTGGACTCTGACCACAATCTATTGGTTATGACCTGTAGATTAAAACTGAAGAAACTGCAAAAAGGTGGGAATTTAAGGAGATGGGACCTGGATAAACTAAAAGAACCAGAGGTTGTACAGAGATTCAGGGAGAGCATAAGGGAGCAATTGACAGGAATGGGGGAAATAAATACAGTAGAAGAAGAATGGGTAGCTTTGAGGGATGAAGTAGTGAAGGCAGCACAGGACCAAGTAGGTAAAAAGATGAGGCTAGTAGAAATCCTTGGGTAACAGAAGAAATATTGAATTTAATTGATGAAAGGAGAAAATATAAAAATGCAGTAAGTGAAACAGGCAAAAAGGAATACAAACGTCTCAAAAATGAGATCGACAGGAAGTGCAAAATGGCTAAGCAGGGATGGCTAGAGGACAAATGTAAGGATGTAGAGGCCTATCTCACTAGGGGTAAGATAGATACCGCCTACAGGAAAATTAAAGAGACCTTTGGAGATAAGAGAACGACTTGTATGAATATCAAGAGCTCAGATGGAAACCCAGTTCTAAGCAAAGAAGGGAAAGCAGAAAGGTGGAAGGAGTATATAGAGGGTCTATACAAGGGCGATGTACTTGAGGACAATATTATGGAAATGGAAGAGGATGTAGATGAAGATGAAATGGGAGATATGATACTGCGTGAAGAGTTTGACAGAGCACTGAAAGACCTGAGTCGAAACAAGGCCCCCGGAGCAGACAATATTCCATTGGAACTACTGACGGCCGTGGGAGAGCCAGTCCTGACAAAACTCTACCATCTGGTGAGCAAGATGTATGAAACAGGCGAAATACCCTCAGACTTCAAGAAGAATATAATAATTCCAATCCCAAAGAAAGCAGGTGTTGACAGATGTGAGAATTACCGAACTATCAGCTTAATAAGTCACAGCTGCAAAATACTAACACGAATTCTTTACAGACGAATGGAAAAACTAGTAGAAGCCAACCTCGGGGAAGATCAGTTTGGATTCCGTAGAAACACTGGAACACGTGAGGCAATACTGACCTTACGACTTATCTTAGAAGAAAGATTAAGGAAAGGCAAACCTACATTTCTAGCATTTGTAGACTTAGAGAAAGCTTTTGACAATGTTGACTGGAATACTCTCTTTCAAATTCTAAAGGTGGCAGGGGTAAAATACAGGGAGCGAAAGGCTATTTACAATTTGTACAGAAACCAGATGGCAGTTATAAGAGTCGAGGGGTATGAAAGGGAAGCAGTGGTTGGGAAGGGAGTAAGACAGGGTTGTAGCCTCTCCCCGATGTTGTTCAATCTGTATATTGAGCAAGCAGTAAAGGAAACAAAAGAAAAATTCGGAGTAGGTATTATAATTCATGGAGAAGAAATAAAAACTTTGAGGTTCGCCGATGACATTGTAATTCTGTCAGAGACAGCAAAGGACTTGGAAGAGCAGTTGAATGGAATGGACAGTGTCTTGAAAGGAGGATATAAGATGAACATCAACAAAAGCAAAACAAGGATAATGGAATGTAGTCTAATTAAGTCGGGTGATGCTGAGGGAATTAGATTAGGAAATGAGGCACTTAAAGTAGTAAAGGAGTTTTGCTATTTGGGGAGCAAAATAACTGATGATGGTCGAAGTAGAGAGGATATAAAATGTAGGCTGGCAATGGCAAGGAAAGCGTTTCTGAAGAAGAGAAATTTGTTAACATCCAGTATAGATTTAAGTGTCAGGAAGTCATTTCTGAAAGTATTCGTATGGAGTGTAGCCATGTATGGAAGTGAAACATGGACGATAAACAGTTTGGACAAGAAGAGAATAGAAGCTTTCGAAATGTGGTGCTACAGAAGAATGCTGAAGATTAGATGGGTAGATCACATAACTAATGAGGAAGTATTGAATAGGATTGGGGAGAAGAGAAGTTTGTGGCACAACTTGACCAGAAGAAGGGATCGGTTGGTAGGACATGTTCTGAGGCATCAAGGGATCACCAATTTAGTATTGGAGGGCAGCGTGGAGGGTAAAAATCGTAGAGGGAGACCAAGAGATGAATACACTAAGCAGATTCAGAAGGATGTAGGTTGCAGTAGGTACTGGGAGATGAAAAAGCTTGCACAGGATAGAGTAGCATGGAGAGCTGCATCAAACCAGTCTCAGGACTGAAGACCACAACAACAACAACAAAGTTTTCATCATGGCTGCGTGGTCAGCGATCGTTTACAAATTAAAGCAATTGATTTAATTTTAACTTATAGCATGCTCAGAGTATTTAAATATTTTTGACCTGGTATCTTCGAAGCAGCTCTCATGCATAAAGAACTTGATTACACTGTCAATTAAAGACTGCCATACACTCCTTGCAGAGATATCGTCCATAAAAATGAAGTCGAGACCGAGTGAACCCCTGAGAAAACACACTTGGCGAAGGAGTATAGTGTCATAATAACGATGTCCGGTGATTGTACTGTATTCAAAGATGTGGAAGTCAGTACGCCCAAGCAACATTTTGCCTCCCCACACAACTGGATCACCAAAACGATCATCTTCAACCATGTTCCTGGGTGCATTACGTGTTCCCACCTTTCGCCATATGAGGGGACGTCCAGAATAACTACTCAGACTGTATCTGCTCTCATTCAAGAGCCGCACATGATCGCACAGTTCGTTGGACCAGTCTCTATGCTCTTAGCACCATCGCAAACGGTGCCGCCGATCTGCAGGTGTCAACGGAACACAGTGTACTGATCGTCTGGCAAAAAGACTAACCCCATGCAGTCGCCGTGCCACTGTGGAGCAGGAGTTTGCGTGCCTTGCAATGCTGTTAAACGTGGCTGCAATTGCACCTGCTGCTTCAACTAAGTCCCTTCCTGCCTCTTCAACAAGGTAGCGCAACACCAAACTCCTGGGCTACACTCGCCGCACTTCGTCCTTCTCCCAGTTTCCCGATGATTCTTCTCCGTGAGAAGTCATCCAAATGTCTCCGGGTCATGTTGTAATGAAAAACACCACTACAATGCACCGTTACTGCTCTCTAATTGACACACTAAGTCTTTTTCCCGTTCCTTCAACGGTCTCGCGTAGAGGAGCCAGCCCCATTTGACGCTGTACTTACGCTGACCTCACGCCATATTACATCCAGCTTTCTGTGCTCCACTGAGAGACCTCTGTCAGCATGCTGCCACACAGCGAGTTATCAGTATTATACCGACTCTGTCGCTGTTTTTGTAAGTATTCTTTTTGCGTCTGTTTTTACGAGTCTGGTAGCGTCTGTGAAACAGCGTGACCTTGCTAGGACTTTGTCGATCTTCCGTAGCGTCTAAATTCGGAACTCGCGAATACAAGCAACAATACCGACACTTTCAACACTATGTTACACTATAATGCCCTCTTTGACCTGACTAAATTTTAAGTACCGAACTTTTTCTTAAGCGTTTAGTAGGCAAAAAACTATTGGGTCGTTGTATGTAGCAACAAAGTATTCGCCGCACTTCATTGCTTACCGTCAATTATCGTTTTGATAATTTCTATTTTTCACTAAAATAGTGATTGCATTTATCATTGGAACAGGAAACTTGACTAAACTCACCTTGAGCAATTCCTCCTGAAATTCAACTCTGCTACTTTGTATTTACTATCGCCACGTTCTGATGGAAAGAATTTTGATAATGAAATCTATACATTCAACTTTTATGTTTTATTAATGTTAGAATTTGCGTTGGAGAACCAGAACCAAACAGGCAAGATATTTATCGACACCCCTTCGTTACATCAGATCTTTTAAAAGACAATTTAAGTTGATATTTGTCATCTAAAAAAAGTTAATATACTCTTAAAATTTTAATGATTGATTTTATGCAAACAGAATTTACCTAAGTACTGCAACCAACCAAGAAAGACGTGTAATACTCTGTCTCAATGAACTGACTAAACGCAGAAATTATTGTTGCTGCTGTTACATTCAGCACTGATAAATTTTGATGTGGAATTTAAAAAAAAGAATGAATCCCGTGCTTGAAATGACACAGTCGTAACCTTTGGATATGAATGTCTCTATACTGACCAAAAACACGCTCGTTCACAGTATGGGTTGAAATAAGTCTGGCTGTCCTTTTTCAACTATAACAAATAAATAGTTGGTAGCTTGCCTTGTTATGAGCAGTGCAGTTGAGGATGTTGTTGTTGTTGTGGTCTTCAGTCCAGAGACTGGTTTGATGCAGCTCTCCATGCTACTTTATCCTGTGCAAGCTTCTTCATCTCCCAGTGCCTACTGCAACCTACATCCTTCTGAATCTGCTTAGTGTATTCATCTCTTGGTCTCCCTCTACGATTTTTACCCTCCACGCTGCCCTCCAACACTAAATTGGTGAACCCTTGATACCTCAGAATATGCCCTACCAACCGATCCCTTCTCCTAGTCAAGTAGTGCCACAAATTTCTCATCTCTCCTATTCAATACTTCCTCATTAGTTATGTGATATACCCATCTAATCTTCAGCATTCTTCTGTAGCACCACATTTAGAAAGCTTCTATTCTCTTGTTCTCTAAACTATTTATCGTCCACGTTTCACTTCCATACATGGCTACACTCCATACAAATACTTTCAGAAACGACTTCCTGACACTTAAATCTATACTCGATGTTAACAAATTTATCGTCTTCAGAAACGCTTTCCTTGCCATTGCCAGTCTACATTTTATATCCTCTCTACTTCGACTATCATCAGTTATTTTGCTCCCCAAATAGCAAAACTCATTTACTACTTTAAGCGTCTCATTTCCTTATCTAATTCCCGCAGCATCACCCGATTTGATTCGACTACATTCCATTATCCTCGTTTTGCTTTTGTTGATGTTCATCTTATATCCTCCTTTCAAGACACTGTCCATTCCGTTCAGCTGCTCTTCCAGGTCTTTTACTGTCTCTGACAGAATTACAATGTCATCGGCGAACCTCAAAGTTTTTATTTCTATTCCATGGATTTTAATACCTACTCCGAAATTTTCTTTTGTTTCCTTCACTGCTTGCTCAATATACAGATTGAATAACATCGGGGAGAGGCTACAATCCTGTCTCACTCCCTTCCCAACCACTGTTTCCCTTTCATGCCCCTCGACTCTTATAACTACCATCTGGTTTCTGTACAAATTGTGAATAGCCTTTCGCACCCTGTATTTTACCCCTGCCACCTTCAGAATTTGAAAAAGAGTATTCCAGTCAACATTGTCAATAGCTTTCTCTAAGTCTACAAATGCTAGAAACGTTGGTTTGCCTTTCCTTAATCTAGCTTCTAAGATAAGTCGTAAGGTCAGTATTGCCTCACGTGTTCCAACATTTCTACGTAATCCAAACTGATCTTCCCCGAGGTCGGCTTCTACCAGATTTTCCATTCGCCTGCAAAGAATTCGTGTTAGTATTTTGGCGCCGTGGCTTACTAAACTGATAGTTCGGTAATTTTCACATCTGTCAACACCTGCTTTCTTTGGGATTGGAATTATTATATTCTTCTTGAAGTCTGAGGGTATTTCGCTTGTCTCATACATCTTGCTCACTAGATGATAGAGTTTTGTTGGGCCTGGCTCTCCCAAGGCTGTCAGTAGTTCTAATGGAATGTTGTCTACTCCCGGGGCCTTGTTTCGACTCAGGTCTTTCAGTGCTCTGTCAAACTCTTCACACAGTATCATATCCCACATCTCCCATTTCATCTTCATTTACATCCTCTTCCATTTCTATAATATTGTCCTCAAGAACATCGCCCTTGTACAGACCCTCTATATACTCCTTCCACCTTTCTGCTTTGCCTTCTTTGCTTAGAACTGGGTTTCCATCTGAGCTCTTGATGTTCATATAAGTGGTTCTCTTTTCTCCAAAGGTCTCTTTTATTTTCCTGTAGGCAGTATCTATCTTACCCCTAGTGAGATAAGCCTCTACATCTTTACATTTGTCCTCTAGCCATCCCTGCTTAGCCATTTTGCACTTCCTGCCGATCTCATTTTTGAGACGTTTGTATTCCTTTTTGCCTGCTTCATTTACTGCATTTTTATATTTTCTCCTTTCATCAATTAAATTCAATATTTCTTCTGTTACCCAAGGATTTCTATTAGCCCTCATATTTTTACCTACTTGATCCTCTGCTACCTTCGCTATTTCATCTCTCAAAGTTACCCATTCTTCCTCTATTTCTTGAGGATATAGTACCAAAAAACTTCTGCAGTTTCTTCACGCCTATGGTTAAAAACCATATGACAATGGCGTCGTAATGGCTAAAGCCTTCTTGAAGCCAAGTTGTACAAATGTTGTACATGTTTGATGCGGCTGTCTTTCAAGAAAGTCTGACATAATGTCCTCAATGACTGTAGTAATCTGCCTTCTCATTTCCAACAGTGTCGCTGGTAGGGGTGCAAAATTTGTCCTTGACGAGACTTCACAGGAAGTAAACATACACTAGGTTATAATATAGGTAAACCACCTATTGTAGTACATGGAGTGCTGACTCACTCAACTGGGGTAAATAACAACTACAGCGACTGCAAGATTGTTAAAAAAATTCCTAATGACCTTTAGCCAATACTAACCGTGTCATTAAAATTACGTCACCTGTGACCTCGAACAATATTAAGATTCGCCCGTAAATTGTAAAAAACAGCCTTCTTTTCGGTAAGTGCGAGAAAGCTTCAGAAAGTACAGAGGGTGGACAACACCAAATACACAACATAATACCATTAATAATAGGATATAGGAAAACCGTTGACATTCAAAGCAGCTTCCAGTCGTCACAGAATGGACAAATATAGGTCCTATACAGTTTTCAAAGGAATCTTAAACCATCATTCCTGCAAAGTAGTGGAAACGAAGATGGAAGTTGATAGCTATCACGCACCGTCTTCTCCAAAGCAGACCACAAAGGCCCTATAATATTGAAATCTGGTGACTATGGTGTCCAGGGGAGATGCGGCAGTTCATCCTTGTGCTCACAAAACTAGTCCTGGTTGACCCGAGCTGTGTGAATGGGACCCCTGTCCTCCTGGAAAACCGCATCACCAGTGGAGAACAAAAACTGCACCATAAGATGGGCCTGATCAACCAAAATTATCACATAATCTTGGCAGTAATACCAATGGGGCCCATGGAACACCTCAACATGGCTGCCCAAGTCATCACCAAACCTCTGCCATGTTTCATTCTTGGGACGTTAACTCCGCCAGAAACTGGATACAGTGTTACACAAGACTCATCCGATCAAATGTTTTTCTTCCATTGCTCCACAGACCAAGTTTTATGGCTTCGGCACCGTGTTTTCGTGTTACAGCTTTTGAATCTTTGATGTGTGGTTTTGGAATTCCTGCCCGCCCTGATATTTTCGGTGTAATACGGCAGACGTTTGTGGAACCTCTTCTCCTGACGAAATTAGAATTATGTATTAATACCTTCAGCTGCTGACGGGCGTTGATATATATCCACGGGGACAGGTGAAAATACGTGCCCCGACCGGGACTCGATCCCGGGATCTCCTGCTTACATGGCAGGCGCTCTATTCGTCTGAGCCACCCAGGGCACAGAGGATACAGCGACAGCAGGGACTATCTCGCGCACGCCTCCCGCGAGACCTACATTCTCACCGTATATGTCCACATACTAAATTCGTAGTGTCCCTACCCAACACACTCATTACTTGTGGAAGACATTCTTACCAAGTCCCATAAGAGTTCGGGTAATACGTGTGCATCCGCACCGAAGACGAAGGTCATGGCCGGTATTGCCAGAACAGACACCATATCCACATAAATATATCTTCTCCTGGCCGCAGGACAGCGGTTTGCCGAGATGTTATCTTGATACTATTTGATCAAGTCCTATACATGTTACGCCGCGGAAGTTGTCTTAGAAGTGTCATTCAAATGCCACAGAAAAAACTTTACAGTTCCCTATGAAAAAACAGTCGATGTCTTAATTCTGCGAACATAAACAGTAAAAATTACAAGCAAACGTCAGGAAATTCGCCTTATAGTCCGCTATGACTTGGCGAAAACCGCACATCGATATATTTATTCATTCTCGATATATCTTGAGTGGCCCGTCTTAGCTGCTTCACCCTCCATACACAAACCTTCCCCATGACTCAGTCTATCTGTTAGTGAAAAACGTATCTAAAGACAGAAAAACGCAGTGATGGACTTCAACTTATAATATGTACAGATACAAATATGAGCTCCTGTGATCTCATACACTCGATCAAATTGTTCACGCCCCTACCAATACAACGCTACCCTGTAATGTAGCATGATATAAAACCGGCATATCCGGGGAATCACCAGTAAACCATCGACAGGCGTAGTTCGAAAAGCAGCGGTGAGCCTCCGGTGTACGCTCCGCTGATTTCGTCGCAGAAAAGCAGTGTCTTGAAACTGCTGGTGCGGTCATCGAATTCTTGGATCTGCAGGGGTTGCAGTCACCTACCATGCCGCACAACTGTAGCTGAATTGCACCTGTCGAAACGGAGAACCCAAAACGTCTTTCGGTGCCGGCTTTTGTCATCTAGACTCGATGCACACTGGGTAATGAAAGAGCGAGGTCACGACCTAGCTGCACCAGGAGACCCCTACCGGCAACCACATAGATCGACAAATTGTAGTGTTGAAAAATGTCAACTTTTAGTTTCAATACGTAAGTTGAAATTCATACCAGGTTTCTGTCTTCCTTCATATTGAAGACGTGGTCTTGAAAAATCGGATGAAACTATTTGAAACAGCACGTGAATTCAGGGTTGAGGAACATGTTTAATTCCAGTATATGGACTTAGTTGAATAGTAGTTAACACTATCTGTCTGTAAAACGTAACCTTTCAATAGTCACGGTTTTGTCGCTTTCAGTATTCGATGCCAATATATTTATAGAAAAATGGTTTGGTAGTCATATGATTTAATTCGTAAGTTTTAATTCATTCTGAAAATTCATTTTTTTCACAAAACAAAGCGATGGTATCAATAAAAGACGCATATGAAAGATAACAGGAACCAACACATCACTCCAAAGCGAGCCTTCAAAGTACCTTAAGCAGACCTTCTGAAGAGATCATCTCCGCACCTGTGAATGCGACGAAGTGCTAGGCCCAAAATATCAGGTCCGGAGCTGAAAAAAAATTGACAAAACACGTTTAAGTGTTTCTGGGAATACTGCGAAGACATACAGGGTGAAAAGTATTTAAACCGACAAACTCTGGGAGGTTGTAGGGGACCCCAAAACAAATATTTTTCCCTAATGTCATTTTTTCCTATGAGGATTATTTAAACCGGTGGAGGCCGTATTACTCTCTTCAGTTGTTAGAGGGCGTATTACGCTCTTCAGTTGTAGGCAACTGCTGTCCACCAGTGTATTAGTGAATTGTCTCTGTTTACTAATGGAGCGATACACCTGGAGTGAGTACACTGATATGGTTGGTGCGTACTACGTAGCGCACCACAACGGACGAGCTGCACAGCGGGTTTATCAACAACAATATCCTAATCGCCGTGTCCCTCATCATACGACCTTTGCTGCTGTGTACCAACGTCTGCGAGAGACCGGGTCATTTAGCAGATTACCTGGACAGGGACGCCGTCGCACGGTAAGAACGCTGCAATTTGAGGAAGCTGTCTTGCAGCATGTGGAGCGGGATCCATCAATCAGCACGCGTGCAATTGCACGTAACATGGGGACGAATCAGACGAATGTAAGAACAGTCCTTCGAGAGCAATTGTTACGTCCATTTCACTTACAGCGTGTCCACAACCTAGAACCAGTTGATTATCCACCCAGAGCACAGTTTTCGCAGTGGTACCTGGAACAGTGTGAAATGCATCCTACATTTCCATCCTCTGTGTTGTTTACCGATGAAGCAACGTTAGGGCGTGATGGAGTCTTCAACATACACAATTCGTATGTTTGGAGTGAGGATAATCCACATGCCATCAAGTGCGGTTCTTCGTTAATGTGGCGGTCGATGTTGTTGGGGACTGTTTAACTGGGCCGTATCTGCTACCTAGGCCATTAAATGGCAGGCACTATTACAGTTTTCTCGCCAGAGCATTGCCAGAATTGCTGTAAGACGTCCCGCTCCCTTAAAGACAACGCATGTGGTTCCAACATGACGGGGCGCCGGCACGTTTCAGTCGTCGTGTGCGTCGATTCCTGGACCGACGGTTCCCAGAAACGTGGATTGGCAGAGGTGGTCCTGTACCATGGCCTGCTCGATCCCCAGATATGTCCCCTCTGGACTTTTTTGTGTGGGGAGAGATGCGCAACCTTGTTTACGCAACTCCTGTTGCATCAGAAGAGGATTTGGTTGCCCGGATAGTAGCAGCAGCAGGAACAATTCAGGATAGTCCTGGGGTTTCTGCCCGTGTGCAGACAGAACATGATCCGACGGTGTAACCTTTGTTTACGTGTCAATGGAGGCATTTTTGAAGATCTACTGTAATTGAAATTGGGTTGTGTTAATGTGTTGTCTCTTGGTAAAAAAAAAAAAAATGGAGAAGTGTTTGTTGGTTTAATTCATTTGCCGCCAGAGAAATCTTCCTCTACCGGTTTAAATGCTCCTCATGTGAAAAAACTGACATTAGGGGAAAATATTTGTTTTGATGTCCCCTACAACCTCCCAGAGTTTGTCGGTTTAAATACTTTTCACCCTGTATGTTTTGTAGGTGCCTTTACATTTATTCGTGGAGGAAAGGGGGAGGAGGAGATTAGTTTAACGTCCCGTCGACAGCGAGGTCACTAGCGACGGAGCACAATCCAGTGTGGTAACCACAGCGCTACCCCGCTCATTACATTTATTCGTGTTATACTTCTTCTGGCCATAGTATGGAAGCCCTCTGGAAGACATAAAACGTATACACGGAGTATTGGACCCCTACAACGTTAATAAAAAAAGTGAGAGTTTAAAATTTTTATAAAATGATGTACTCAAAATTAGTTCCATTTCGTGGCAAAGGTACTGATATATTTCGATTAGCTATAACAGTAGTTACTGACAAGCATGAATCTGGAAGATCGCTGATAAAATGAGTCGATTGGATCGTCTTAAATTCTTTAATCACACTAAAAAAAAAACTTAGGCATCTGTCCAGTCACAATCTGGGCTAGCACCTTAATAATATTTCCACAAAAATTATTGCGGAGACACAGCTAAATACACCAAATTAATCGATCTTCCCTTTTTTTACAGAAATCGCTACACAAGAGACAGCTAGCTGCGATGGTTAGATCGCAGGACATGCGGGCGCTCGCCGTTTCAAGCTTCCCCATGCGCATGAAGTCCTTCCTGAAACCCACTGGCTACAAGCCATTGGGAATCATGTTTGTGCTTTTTATCGTTCAGCAGTTTTCAGGAATTTATATAACACTGTTCTATGCAATCAACTTCTTCGAGGTAAGTTAACATTGCATTTAAGGCACATACGTGCTCATAAATTAATAAATGTATTCAAAGAAAGAGTTCTCGTCTTTAATATGTGGTCAGAAAGAAATGTGAGAAACTGTAAATGAGACTAAGAGAGGTGATAATTCTAAGGAAAAAATAAAAATAGTCAACAAGTGATTAAAATGACGGTGCTTTGAAGATTTTGTGATAATTGTAACTCGTAATTCACGCATATAATTACTAGCTAAAGAATAAGTAGAAACAGAAAGTATTAATTCAACAGTTCAAGCCTGGATGAAGATATTTTGATTTGTCAGACACTATTTCTATTTCTAATGATTGTTAGTAAACTTCTGTATTGAGCTCTAATTTCTTTGCTGTTCTCGTTGTGGTCATTTAGCGGTACGAAAGTGGGAGAAGGTAATATGTTGCCCAATTCTTCCCAGACCGTTCTCTCTCGGAATTTCAACAGTAAACCTCACCGTGATGCACAATGACTCTCTTGCAGCGTCTGTCACTGTGAAGTTTGTTGAGCATCTCCGTAACACTCTCGCGCCAGTTACCCGATACCATAACAAAACACCCCGCTTTTCGTAGGACACTGTCTATCTCTTCCATTAATCCAACCTTGTAAGATTGCTAGACGATTAGCAACTCTCATGAATTGGTCTAATAGTTGTTTTGCAGGTTATTCCTTTCGTGGATGAATTAACTTTCCGTAAGATTTTTCCAATGAATCTCAACCTGGTATCCGCTTTTCCTGAAATTCGTTTTATGTGCTCATTCCACATTAGGTCGCTCCTCATGGTTACTTCTAGATATTTTACGCTAATTACTGTTTCCAGTGATTTGTCGCCAGTAATGCAATCGAACAGTGGTCGATCTCTCCGCCTTGGCTCTAAATTGTATTCATGCGTTGGTTCTCTCTCAGCAGCTATGTGCTACTTTTGGAAGTGAGAGATCATAACCCTAATTGTTTACCATCAAAATTCAAAAAGAAATTGACCAATACAGAAATTAGTTTCTACACGTTAAACTACATATTTTATAGCTTTAGCACGTATTAACTTTTACACACAGGGCAAGCTAAATAAAATTGGCCCGGAAAATATTTCATGCACTATAAAAAAAGGCAATCCAACTTACATCATCTGCCCCAGGAGGCGCTCATGTAACTTGGATTGCCTATCTTAAGATACATGAAATATTTGCTGGTCCAGTTTTATTTTTCCCGCCCTCCAGACCATCGCAAGACACTGTAAACATATAGACCTAAACCACAACACAAATATTCACACGTATAGTCAAGACAGTAGAAAGATCAAATATGAACTTTGAATCAAAGACTATGTACAGTGTGGTCAGAAACAGTCTGAAAAGCTTATAATGGTAGGTTGCGACAATAAATAACTATTAAGAAAAAAATTCGATAATTGCGCTGTTTCCGAGTTAATAAGCCTTGAAGTTAGATACAATTATTGTCAATTGTTATCATAGTGTAGATGATAATGCACGAGACTGCTCAGCTTTTGACTCGGGTCCGATCCTTACTGCCGTCCTATGTCCAATTTTTGTATCTCGCTCTTGTTCGATCTTAGGAAACCAAACGACGAACGCGTTTGGCGACGCCGTCTCTGGCCGGCTGCTTGAATTTGTGCGCACTACGTTCTCATTGGCTAACTTCAGTGCTAATTAACTAGCAAATTGCGCAACGTATCATTTTTTTTTTCTTAATAATCATTTCTCAGTACAGCCCACCCTGCAACACGCTTACAAGCTTTTAGGCTGTTTATGACCACCCTGTATATCCCTAAGTAATTTAAGTAGAAATAGCAGCTGTGTAGCGAAATCATCTCTCCTGCCATTAACGTGAATGGAGTAGTTAGGAGTGCCACGTGACTTCCACGACGTTAGAAATGTTACCTGCAATCGCCATGACAGCAGAGCGCAGAATCGGCCAAGACACACGTTCGAGTGCATATAACCAGATCACTGTCATGAGTTCCCAGCGCATGGGACATTCCATCTCCATATGGGTCGTGCGGCACTGGGATTTCATGCGCCACCGTGTCGAAGGTGTACCAGTACCATGAATAACTGGATTCGAAGAAAATTGATGCCAGACGCAACTGCAGGGGGCAACATCATTTTGAGGATAAGTTTCGTCAAGTGTCGTGGGTTGTAACGTCGGATACTTGGGTAACAATTCAGCAAATGACTCGTCAGTAACTCACAAGCGAACCTCCCCATCGCACCCCCCTCAGATTTAGTTATAAGTTGGCACAGTGGATAGGCCTTGAAAAACTGAACACAGATCAATCGAGAAAACAGGAAGAAGTTGTGTGGAACTGTGAAAAAATAAGCAAAATATACAAACTGAGTAGTGCATGCGCAACGTAGGCGACATCAGGGAGATTCTGAACTCAGGAGCACCGTGGTCCCGAGGTTAGCGTGAGTAGCTGCAGAACGAGAGGTCCTTGGTTCACGTCCTCTCTCGACTGAAGATTTTACTTTCTTTATTTTCGCAAAGTTATGATATGCCCGTTCGTTCATTGACGTCTCTGTTCACTGTAATAAGTTTAGTGTCTGTGTTTTGCGACCGCACCGCAAAAACGTGCGACTAGTAGACGAAAGGACGTGCCTCTCCAATGGGAACCGAAAACATTTGATCGCAAGGTCATAGGTCAACCGATTCCTCCACGGGAAAACACGTCTGATATATTCTATACGACACTGGTGACGGCATGTGCGTCACATGACAGGAATATGTTGTCGACCCACCTAACTTGTACACTTGGCGAATGGGTAAAAAGATTCTTCTACCTTGCCCGATTTAGGTTTTCTTGTGGATGTGATAATCACTCCCAAAATAGTGATGAAAACATAAGAATTTGCGACATAAACTGAAAATAAAAAATTAAACTTTTCACTCGAGGTAAGACTTGAACCTAGGACCTCTCGTGCCGTAACTGCTCTCGCTAACCACGGGACCACGGCACTCCTTGACTCCCAACGTCCTTGATGTTGCTTATCTTCGCATGGACTACTCAGTTTGTATATTTTACTAATTTTTTTCATAGTTCCACACAACTTCTTCCTGTTTTCTCGATTGATCTGTGTTCAGTTTTTCAAGGTCTATCCACTGTGCCAACTTATAACTAAATCTGAGGGGGGTGCGATGGGGAGGTTCTCTTGTCAGTAACGACAAGCGGTGAGCAGCCACACCATCCAGAAACACCTCGATACGGATAGGGATGACACTCATATACCTCTGCTCACTCCATGTCACAGAGCACAAACTACGCGTATGTCGAAAACTACACGAGTGGATGTATCCAATTTGCCAAAAGAACACTGTTCATACGATACTGTAGTGCCTATGTTGTTCAGAATCGTGCATGCCCCTGTACGGGAATATACATAATGAATCTACAAATGCATACTGAGAAACATGGTTGACGACTTGTGGAAGTTTGGGTCTGGCCTTGAAACGATCTTGGATAGCCTAATGGTGAGGTGACCGTTCGAGATAAGCGGGAAATACAGGTTCGAATACCGACCCGGCACAAATTTTCATTGTAGTCATTCCATTTTATAGTTGATGGTTGTCCATATTCGCAACTGCGAATAAATTTACATAAAATGAAATGGATCTCTTGCAGTGATTCCACCGTACCTCACCGGTGAACTATTCATGAATCTAAAGTCTGATCATGTGCAGCTTACAGTACCCCACAGGCGAGCTTCATTAAAACAATGCTACTCTTGTTGTAGTCTTCAGTCCTTCAACTCTCCATGCTAGTTTAATCTGTGCAAGCCTTACCATCTCTACGTAACTACAACACACATCCATTTCAACGTACTGTACTCAAGCCTTGGCCTTCTCCTACAAATTTGCCCTTCACACGTTCTTCCAATACCAAATTGACGATTTTTTGATGCCTCAGGATGTGTCCTAACAGCCGATCACTACTTTTAGTCAAGTTGTGCCATACATTTATTTTTCCCCAATCTGATTCAGTACTTTCTCATTTATTATTTCTGCTAGCTATCTAATCATCAGCAATCCTCTGCAACACTACATTTCAAAAACTTCTGTTCTCATCTTGATTGAATGAGTGATTGATTTGGGTGGAGGGGACCAAACAGCGAGGTCATCAGTCCCTTCGGATTAGGGGAGGATGGGGAAGGAAGTCGGCCGAGCCGCTTCAAAGAAACCATATTGGCATTTCTCTCAAGCGATTTAGGGAAATAACGGAAAACCGAAATCAGAATGGCCGGACGCGGGCTTGAACCGTCGTCCTCCCGAATGCGAGACCAGTGTACTAACCACTGCACAGTCTCGCTTGGTTTTCTCATCTTGTCTGAACTGCTTGTCGTCCATATTTCACTCCTGCGCAAGACTAAATTCCAGACAAATATGCTCAGAAAAGACTCTTTGTCCTTTAATTCATACTAGATGTTAACAAATGCCTCTTTTTCAGAAATGCTTTTCTTGCCATAGCCAGTCGGCATTTCATATCCTCTCTACTGGGGCCATTATCAGTTATTTTACTGCCCAGTTCCACCGGTATCATCTGCTTCAATCCGATACCACTACATTTTACTGGTTTTTCTTTTGTTTAAGCTCATCGCATAACGGCTTTTGAAGACATCTGCTCCGTCCAACAGGTTTTTCAAGTACTTTACATGAACAGACTGACTTACTATGTTATTGGCAAACCTTCTTTCTCAACTTAAGCCCCCTTTCAGACTTCTCTTTTGTTTCCTTTACTGCTTGCTCAATTAGTGCCTTGAATAACATCGGGCAGACACTACAACCTTGTCACACTCCTTTCTCAATTAATGCTGTCCTTTGGCTCTTATAATTGCAGTCTTTTTAGAATTATTCAAGATCTTACATGGTGCTTGAACGGTTATTAAGCGTAGTGTAGGATGTTGTAGAAATTGCATGACATTTCCGTAAGAAGCTGTTCGTCATAGTTAGGTGTCAGGTGCTGATACGATAGCACATCTACATGTATATATCTACATCCTCACTCTGCAAACCACTGTGAAATGCATACTACCCATTGCACTGTTGTTTGGTTTCTTCGCGTTCCATTCGCGTATGGAGTGCGGGAAGAATGATTACATCAAGCACGGGAAGTGATTAATTTTGTCTTTGTGGTATCTGTGTGAGCGATACGTAGTGTGTTCCTAGATTCCTCATTTAATACTGGTTCTTAAAATTGTGCAGGTACGCTTTTGCGGAATAGATACCGTCTATCCTCAAGTGACCACCAGTGTAGGATTTTCTGGATTTCCGTGACATTCTTCCGTGGGTCAAAGAACCTGTTAGCATTAATGCTTCCCTTCTTTGCATACGTTCAATATCCCTTCTTACACACTCGAGAAATATTCTAAGGTGGACTGTACGAGAGTTTCGTAAACATCTACTTTATATACTGACTGCATATTCTCAGTAACCTAACAATTAACTGATGACTGCCACCTACTTTACCTAAGCCTTTGCCTCCACCCAGTAATCCCGTGAATTGTGACAAGTAGGTATTTGTATCAGCTGTTTCATTCCAGCTGTGACTCGTCGATATTGGAGTTTCAGGATACATTGTTTTCGCAATTTATGAAGTTCACGGGTGTACATTTCTGAACATTAAAACAATCTTTGCACCACTATGAAGCCTTATCTAGAACTGACTGAATGTTAGTGCAGCTTTCCTTTCAGTTGAGGACTATTTTTTTAACCTCCTATTGGTCGTGTCATTAAAATAACAGTGAAAATCCAATGAATCTTGGCACAGATGTGTCGTGTAGGGTCTCTAGTATGCCCATCGATAGCGTCATGTCGCACTATTCAATTCTGAGATCACAGTGAGCACGCAAAAATGCACACAACTTTTAGTGTCTCCCTCCAAGTTCGAAGTGTCTAATTAGGTGTTCCTCCTGATTTCACGCAGCCCACATAACGTAGCTGTCATGCATTTCCTTCACACTGCAGGTGCAATAACGAAGCTCCTGCAGCGTTTTCGACGGGAAATGTCTCAGATGAGCCGCTAGCAATTAGAACAGCATTGTGGCACAAACAGCGAACTACAGACACGTATAGGTAACTGGCGGAAAGCACAGGTGGCTGCCTTCTACGACGAGGGTATTGCAAAAAGTTTATGCCACGCTACTACAAATGTCTAAGTCAGAGCGGCGACTATTTGGAGAAGTAGCTGGCAGGTGTAGCTAAATGTTGCAAATCAAACCTTTTTTTATTTTCACTGTGGTTTCCTTTTCACAGTAGATCTGAGATTGAAAAAAAATATCCTTCTTACATCTACATCACCTACAAAAAGCAAAAAGTGTGAGGTTACTGCACTGAAGAGCCAAACAAATTGGTACATCTGCCTAATATCGTGTAGGCGCCCCCCCCCCCCCCCCCCGAGGGCCCAGAAGTTCCACAACACGACGTGGCATGGGCTCGAATAATGTCTGATGTAGTGCTGGAGGGAACTGACACCATGAATCCTGCAGGGCTGTCCATAAATCCGTAAGAGTACAGGGGAGTGGAGGTTTCCTCTGAACAGCACATTGCAAGGCATCCCAGATATGCTCAATAATGTTCATGTTTGGGGACTTTGACGGGCAGCGGAAGTACTTGAACTCAAAAGAGTGTTCCTGGAGTCGCTCTGTAGTAATTCTGGACGTGTGGGATACCGCATTGTCCTGCTGGAATTGCCCAATTTCGTCGGAATTCACAATGGACATGACTGGATGTAGGTGATCAGACAGGATACCTACGTATGTGTAACCTCCCAGAGTCGCATCTAGACTTATCAGGGGTCCCATATCACTCCAACTACACACGCCCCACACCATTACAGAGCCTCCATCGGCTTGAACAGGATCCATGGAGTCGATACCCGTATGCGTCCATCCGCTCGATACAATTTGAAACGAGACTCGTCTGACCAGGCAACATGTTGCCACTCATCAACAGTCCAGTGTTGGTATTGACGAGTCCAGGCGACACGTAAAGCATTGTGTCGTGCAGTCATCAAGGGTACACGAGTGGACCTTCGACTCCGAAGGCCCATATCGATAATGTTTCGTTAAATGGTTCGCACGGTGACACTTGTTGATGGCCCAGCAAAGAAATCTGCAGCGGTTTGCAGAAGGGTTGCACTTCTGTCACGTTGAACGATTCTCTTCAGTCGTCGTTGGTCCTTTCTTGCAGGACCTATTTCCGGCCACAGCGATGTCGGAGATTTGATGTTTTGCCGGATTCCTGATATTCACGGTACACTCGTGAAATGGTCATATGGAGAAATCCCCTCTTCATCGCTACCTCGGAGATGCTGTGTTCCATCGCTCGTGCGCCGACTATGACAGCTCGTTCAAACTCGCTTAAATCTTGACAACCTGCCATCGCAGCAGCAGTAACCGCTCTAACAACTGCGTCAGACACTTGTTGTCTTATATAGGCGTTGCCGACCGCAGTACCGTATTCTGCCTGTTTATATATCTCTGTATTTGAATACGCGTGCCTATACCAGTTTCTTTGGTGCTTCAGTGTATTAATATCGTCCGCTGGATTTTTAATATATAACACGAAAAGAAGGGATCCAAACTTCCCTGGGGCACTACTGAAGCTATTTCTACATCTGAGACCGAGCCAGGTGGCGCAGTGGTTAGACACTGGACTCGCATTCGGGAGGACGACGGTTCAATCCCGCGTCCGGCCATTCTGATTTAGGTTTTCCGTGATTTCCCTAAATCGCTCCAGACAAATGCCGAGATGGTTCCTTTCAAAGGGCACGGCCGACTTCCTTCCCCGTCCTTCCCTAATCCGATGAGACCGATGACCTCGCTGTCTGGTCTCCTTCCCCAAAACAACCAACCAATCTACATCTGCAGATCACTCGCCATTCAAGATAGGATAACATGCTGCGTCCTTCCTGCCAATAGATCCTCAATGTAGTCACAAATTTCGTTATTATCGTTCGTGTGGTACTGAATAAAATGCTTTTCGGAAGTCAAGAATTATTTCATCAACGTGTTTGCTTGATCAGTGGCTTTCAGGATACAATGTGAGAAATTGCACGAGCAGGGTTTTGCATAACCGATGGTTTCGGAATCCATGTTGGTTGGCTTGGAGAATGTCATGCTGACGGATGTACTGATTATTTTCGAGTTCAGAATATGTTCTAAGGTCCTACAATAGGTGAATGTCAGTGATATCGTAATACAGATTTGTATGAAGAGACGCACGTAGATGCTGAATAAATCAAAGCACCTAAAGAAGCATTCAGAGTTCTCAGAATTTCTACATTCATTAGAATTTATACATGTTTATGTCTGTAAACATCAAACATCCCAATTCATACAGTTGTGTACAAATTATTAGGTAGTTTACATTTTTAGATTTTGAACTAGGCCATGACACACCATGTTAACAAATCCAGACCATAAACGTAAAATTCTATGATGCTTATTCCTTAAAACACTGATCTCAAATATAACTAAATTATAAATGATCATCCGCACGTGATATGCAAAACTTATACAGGTAAGGTACTGAAAAAAATTATTCGGCGACTGTTTTACAATGGAGTCAGTTTAGGGACAATTTATTGGTCTAATGGTAACGAAATATATTGGCACGGCTATGAAGAAAGCTAATGCTCACAAATTTTTTCCTGTAAGGGTCGTATGAGGAATTATGAATGTTATCTCAAACGCACAGAGAAAGCTGGATAGCGCAATTACTGCCACTCTCATTATTTGCGTTAAGTAACAAAAACTGATAACAGTTTAAAACTTAAGTTATCAACAGTTGTTTAATTCTTGTTAGCAAAAATTATCTGAACCCTTCACAAATCGATTGATAATGTACTAAACAGCACGACGAGAGCTATGCTCCGAACACATTGTTTCCATACTATAAGTCTTATGTACACATTACACTTTTGGTGCTACCGCACCGTAAACACCGCAAAGCCTTTTTCTTTTTTGTTGACAAGGGCTCAGTTTTCTAAATCAATTGCCGTAATGCTTAAGACACATGCCTCGCATTCAGGAGGAACAGGGTTCGAACTGCCGTCAGACCATCCTGATTTTGGTTTTCTGTGCTTTCTCCGTATTAATAGATGTGAATGGCAGAATGATTTGTTAAACAAGACCACAGTCGATTTATTTCTTCAACTTCATCTCATTCGAGCCTGTCTTTCATCTTTAATCACAGGTTAAAATGGGTTGTCTTTAAATTTTCTCGTGTCTAAATGCATTTTACATGTCGAGAAGAAACAAAATTTATAATTTTGGTGTCAGTGACGAAATTGATATTGTGCTTTTAATTTTTATGTACCTGATGTAATACAGAAATACCACATCATCTGAAATTTACAATCTACGTCTTTGTTAATGTACTGATTCACATCCGGACACGTTTCACAGCCAAAATACGGGAGTCTCCGAAAACGTTTTACAATGACTGTGCATTAGGCATCTGTAAAATGCAATGCATTCACGATATCTATTGTAACTCGATGTAAATAAAGCGAATATTGTAAAGAAATTTTCTTCCACAGGACATTGGAACTGAGATAGATCCAAACTTGGCGACTGTATTCCTGGGGATGGTGCGATTTGGTATGAGCGTGGCAAACACAATTTTATTGAAACACTTCGGTCGTCGAACACTCTGTTTCTTCAGCTGCTTCGGCATGTCCATTAGTATGATACTGTCGGGATTTTCTACAATGTACATAATGAATGGTAAATATCAAACTATTTCAACCTATTCCTTAATTCACTTAGTTATTATTATTATTGTGAAACAATGGAAAATACAGGATGGAATGTAACAATTGTTGTATTATTACTGTTATTACGATTTCTGCTATTGTTATTAATAAAATTATAAACAGCCGACCAGTTGCAATGGATAAAGAAATTCTTTACCCAGGTTTCGACAAATATAAATTTTTCTACTTCAGAAGGCAACAATTTTACATTACTAATGTACCATCGCCGTTACATTATCAGTATTAATAACGTCCTTAGGTAAAGTAACACTAAAAAAAGGAACGAAATTAACACTCCCGTTATTACAGTATGGGAGCATTGGTACAAATGTTCAAGAACTCAACACACATTATTTGTACCAATGCTCCCATACTGTTACAACTGGAGTGTTAATTTCCTTCCTTTTTTTCGTGTTACTTTACCTTAGGACATTATTAATACTGATAATTTACACGTTGCCTTTGTACGCCAATTGGCACATGGTTCTCGGCACGAGCGCCACCTGCCCTGTTTTCAGAGTAACTACGCTCGCCGATTACACTCAGTCGGTTGTAAGCTCTGCAAGATCCGTGAGCTATTTGATATTAACGTGACAAACCCTAATTCTAGGGCTATATTTTATTTTTGACACATGGATCTATGCCGACAATTGTAAAAACGGCGATGGTACATTAGTCCTTACTAATGTAAAATTGTTACCTTCTGAAGAAGACAGCCGGCCGGTGTGGCCGTGCGGTTCTGGCGCTTCAGTCTGGAACCGCGTGACCGCTACGGTCGCAGGTTCGAATCCTGCCTCGGGCATGGATGTGTGTGATGTCCTTAGGTTAGTTAGGTTTAAGTAGTTCTAAGTTCTAGGGGACTGATGACCACAGATGTTAAGTCCCATAGTGCTCAGAGCCATTTGAAGAAGACAAATTTATATTTGTCGAAACCTAGGTAAAGAATTTCTTTATCCATTGTAACTGGTCGGCTGTTTATAATTTTATTACGTGAAACCGTTGCTGTTGTGCAGCTATGTTTAAAATATTGCTATTGTTATTATTGTTAATATTAATGTTATTATTAATTTACCTGCCACCGCAGCCGAAGTCGCAAAGAAAGTCGCCACTGCACATTTGTGCTATGGCGTTCGACTCGAAGTTAAGCCAGTTCGAATCCTGATGGTGAATGAAATTTTCACTGCCAGTATTTGGCCGGCAAGGAGAGGAGAAGTGGTGGTGTCAACTTCTTTGCGCCAATGTCTTAGATTAAATTCCAAACCTTCCCTGCGATGACTCATGAAGTGAAAGACACTGTTGATGAACTCTGTCGGATACGGACGTTACGCTCGACGCTATTGAAGCTCATCAAGAGGAGCAGGCTATGTGCCGACACTGGATTTCACACACTCCCTTCCCTTCATGTGTAACAACACAATCCCATAACTGCACTGTACAAGCACTCATCACTGTCATCCACACGACACATATACACACGTCACACTTCGTTACAGGAGGGCAACGGCAAACAACCTCCACTAGGACCTGGGCCAGAAAGGAGATGTAGAATCCCTGCATCTGCTCCCCTCCGCTCATTCCATGAGTATGGAACTACTTTGAGCGACTCTACTTATTAATGCTGAGTAAAAGTTCATTTAACTGTCGAGGAAAGGCCACAATTGTTAATATTTGCAGTACCAATGACGTCGTGGTCAGTAGGAGTGGAGCACACGGCCAGAGTGGACAAGGATGGGACAGAAAATTGGCGGTTATCTTTGCAAACTATCCAAACGGACGTTCGCCTTAAGCAAATTAGGGAAACCATAGAAAATCTGAATCATGCTAAGTAATCTTTCGTACATGTTAGCCCCCTCATTTCCTTGATTTTACTACGTTTATAATTTTATTAGTGAACCACCCCGGCTCCACACGGGTAGCATTAAGCATTGAGAGTCGGACGAATTGTCTAGAGTAGCGGTAATTTTGTTTAAGGGCCACCTCTTAGAGTTGTGGTGAAAATTCAGATAATAACTTTAAGTACGGTAATTGAAGATAATCACTATCATGTCCGCCCCCGGTAGCTGAGTTGGCAGCGCGACAGAATGTCAATCCTAAGGGCTGGGGTTTGATTCCTGACTGGGGCAGAGATTTTCTCCACTCAGGGACTGGGTGTTGTGTTGTCCCAATCATCATGATTTCATCCCCATCGACGCCCAAGTCGACGAAGTGGCGTTAAATCGAAAGAATTGCACCCGGCGAACGGTCTACCCGACGGGAGGCCCTAGTTACACAACATTTTATTTTATCACTTTCATATAACTTAAATTATCTAACCAGCAAATGCCAGGAAAGTGCTTGCGGGGCACTAATGCTATCTGTTACATATTTAACTGGCATTTGGAGTGACACCTTGTGTCCCCTCTGTCCATCGGCTCCCCCCTTTTTTCTTTTCCTCTACTCCCCTTCTTTTCCCCCTCATCGGTCGGGATCCTCCCTCCCCCCATCTGCCGCCGTGTCGCCTCTATAGTGCTGTTTTAAGTGAGTGTTCAGTGTTGTGCATTCCCTGTCAGTATTGCGAACAGCCACTATACTGTCGCTAATTCTGTTTTTTATCTCTTGCAAACAGAAACCAGACTGTCATGGTGTTTTTTACTTGTGCCTGCCTATTTACTATGTGTTTTAATCAGCATCACTGACTGTTTGTTTTTATATTTTCTTCACATCTTTTTCTCCATGTTTCAGTTTTTAACAGTGACGGTTTTATTGTTCTAATATCTCCTAATTCTGTTTTTTAACTTTTCTGTAGGCTGCAGAGCGGCGTATTATGCCGCTGCCAGCCCGCCCCCCACCCCCCACCCCCTGAGGGGAAACGAAATACAATAAAGAAAAAACAAAGAAAAGAAAAAGAAAAAAAGGTACATCTTGTGGCAATGACAGGCGCTGCGAGCTACCACATCGACCTTTCCACCTCACTTCAGCACTAGCTATGGCCACTAGTTGAATATGCAATATCAGCGCCAGTCTAACAACAACTACATTTTCAGTGTGACCTTTTTGCGCATTTCCCGTCACACTCCTTAAACATTAACTATATACCAAAAATTATGTTCTTGTCAGCTTTATATTTGATACATCCAACATCACAGGGAGTTTAGAAAGTCTTTAGTAGCTCACACTGTCCTCCCGGTAGCAGCAGCTTGCGCTAGCTTGGCACAGCTGCAGGCGGACTTACTTCTATTCCATGTGCCCGCAAACCTTCCTTCAGAATCAGTCTATTAGTAAAAACCATATCAAAATCCCTACAGTTACTGAGATTAGCTTGAACATACAGATTGAAACCATGATGGGGACGGGGGTGGAGACTTTAATTTGTGTATGTGTAGAAGATATACACAAGATATTCAGACGGTAAGTGTACACGAGCAGTAGAAAAATCAACAAAACCATTTTTTCACAGTTGACCTCATCCACAGTGGCCCTTGTTCCATTGAAATTTACCAGACCTACTTTGCATTCATGTCTGAAGAATATTTATCAGTTTTCAGTCCGTTACATCAAGTCTCCAAGTAGGAAGAATTAGTCTTCTTAGATTGTTACCAAAAAAGTTTTTCAAATGTTTGGGTGTCAAGAATCCTAACTGACAATTGTGAGAAAATTTAAGTAGCAGACATGTGACCTTTTGCTGTGTAATCAAGGCAAATAATTTTTCAACTCCTTTGTAATGTTTATATCAATATCATATTTTATAATGAGCCCCACTAATGCAGTAATCAATGGCCAATACCAGTCAGAGAGAAGATAAGTGATGTGCAGTGGTATATTTCATACCTTTTGTTCTGAGTAGTATAAATATGTGGAGGTGGCCACTTTGTATGAGATTCTCCAGTCTTGTACACTTTTTTTGCATCATGACCTTGCTGCAGTGCAAACAGTGTTGGAGATTGGACTCGTTTTTGGAAGGAGCTTTTCATTCAGGCTTCCACATGTGGATTTCCTGTAGTTTTCCTAAATAGATTAGGAGGAATGTTATCATATCCCCATATCCCCTTTTAAAAGGAACAACCAGTTTCCTTCCCCTAACCTGGTCATCTCTGAGCATGTGCTCCAACTATAATGGCCTTATTATCAACAGGAAATTCAATCATATTCTTCCTTATTTTGTTGGCAGATGATACAAATATTATGAAAAAATGGTAAGACAAAAACAGTATTAGAAGCAGCTACTTATGAAGGATTCTTGGACATTAATAAATGAATTGTAGTCAGTTTACTTTCATTAAACTTTGGATATACTCACTATTTGCAGTTAAAACCTGTGACAAATTTCCATCCAAATACAAAGTAAGAGGCTGTGCAGATAAAATTCTTGGGATTGCAACTAAATAAAAATTAAGTTGAAAGGAGCACAATCAAAAAATGGTAAAACACCAAAACAAACTACTATTTGTTATGTAAATATAAACTGAGAGACATGACAAAAACTTAAAAAGCTGGAATATATAGCAGTCTTAATTGCATGAGGTAACACGATAATGTATTTTGGGTATCTTATTAAGCCAAGATAGAGTTTACTGAAACCCAATAGGATTTATTTCGAATTACTTGTGTGAATTAAAAAATTTCCTGCGGAAATCAGTTCAGAGAACAGGGTTTACTGATTACTGCTCCTCCTTGTAGTTATTTCATAGTTCCCTTTGCTGTAAGTTATATATTCATTTCATTAATAGCTTAGTTCATGAAAATCGGTACTAGGAATAAGAATAAACTATATAAAGCTTTTAAGCAGTTACTTTGGTCCAAACGGGTTCATTATTCAGGAGCACACATTCTGAATAACTTCCTAGTAACAATAAGTAGTTTAACTACTATTAGTGTTTAAGAGGTGCTGGATAACACATTGGTGGCCATTTCTTCTCACACTAATCACGTAATTCCTTGCAGACTCAGATGACACATTCTTAACCTTCCACATAAAAAAAAAGTACACAAGATGGGGAGGGAGGGGGAGAGGGTGTACCAGAGTACCACAAAGCAAAATGTATTGTTAGACATGGTAGATGTATAGAAACAAAAGTAATCACATATAATAACACACTAATGTCATGTCTATTTGTAATTCCTCATGTTTCAGTTGGAATAAGTGTGAGGGAATATGGTATAGTTGTAGGTAAACAACTAGAATTCTCTCATATACAGATTTATTCACGCTTAGCGTCTACACAGATACAAGTCCGGAGGCTAACTGCCGTTAGCGTCCAACATGCTCTCCAAAGCCCTCTCCTCAAAGATAGCCCACTTACGCACAGAACAAATATCGATTTTTATGGCGCTCTACGCCACAAGTGCAATTTCTGCATACGTTTCGTTTTCATAACTGCATGTTGACTACACATACAACAATAGCACTTGCCACATTTTGTTCTACGTCTCCGGTCATTTTTCCTAGAACACAGTTTGCAAAGTCCAACATGGGAGTCACTTGCAGAGGTGCCATTGTACTTGGACTTGCATCTTCACCAACAAATATTTTCTTAATTTTTGTTCTTGTGTTTTCAGGCATTTGATTTGGCTTCTGCATTCTTGGCTTCGCATGAGGCTTAATAAGTTCTTGTCCTAGATATAACAAAAATTTTCTCCTTCTGTTGTGTGCATGAGCCTTCCAATCAGGACATTTTTTGTTCCTAATAACATAGGCATTTATGGCTGCTGCATCAATCACATTCAAGAATAGTACAAATGGCCATAGCTTGGTAGTCCTGTTGCATGAATGCTCATTTGCCATTTTGTTCATGGTATCAACAGAACTTTAAGTTTCCCTCTAGTGTAGAATAATATTGGGCTTAAACTCCTCCTTTTCTGTGCCACAGTTGGCATTATGGTGTTCAGAACTCAAAAGAATTACTGCCTTGTTCTTTTTAGGCACTTATGATACTAGGGTTAGATTTTCATTGGATGCGAACATAGATAAAAATTGTGTTTAAAAAGGCATTAGTTGGAAATACAGATATACCAGTAAAGGTTGGCCCTTGCTTCAATAACTCCTGTGCAAGTGGAACACTTATGAAAGGAGATGTAAGGTCCATTACAACTCTAGCATCTTGATTCTTTTACATAGATCCTTTCTTCCCTGAGTATACCTGTAAGTTGAAAGCATGTGAAGATGAAGCACTGCAGAGAGCCCAAATTTTTATGCCATATCAAGCTGATTTGGACTTCATGTAAACCATAAAAGGGCATTTCCCAAGAAAAGCTACCAGTTTCTCATCCCATCTCAAATGACTATTTAGGTAATAGTGTACACAGCGTTCATGTGTGAAAGCTGTAAATGTTTCTCTAAATGCACAAAATTTGTCTATTTGTCTCCGCTCCTCTCTAATGGTCATCTCGTCAGATCTGATGTACAAAAGAAGTTCAGAAAACCTATTTCTTGAAAATAAAGCTGGGAATATTTTCCTTTGTTGTATATGGTTATCTTTTAGCTGTCAGTGCTTCCATAATTACAAAGAGCCCTATGAAACTGAACATTTCTGTTGTACTTGTTGGGATCCAATTACATATATTAAAAAGAAGAGTCACATTCCATAAATTGCAGACTGTCTCTGCTTTTAGGTTTGTGTGTTTTACAACTTTTTCTACTATATTAGTTCTAATGAACAACATGAAAGTCTCCATAATAGAAGACACTCTCCTGAAAGTCACTAAAAAACCACTATATTTAGACAAAATATCCTGTTTCTGATTCCTGCTTAGTTATTTGTACATTGACTGTCATATCATTCCATTTTTCATCATGTATGTAGGTCTCTTTAGCATTTGAATCTCATCAGTCACTTCTTCATTGTCCCTTCCTTCAATAACATCTTCAGCCATGCCCATTCCTTCCACATTATTTTCTATTTCTGAACACACAGACTCCACATTATTTTCTATTTCTGAACACACAGACTCCACATCACTATCTCCTGGTTCTGATATTGCGACTATTATTTGTATTACTTCTTCTATCTCTCATTCACTGTGTAAACCATGTTTCTTCTCTAACTTTCATTTTTTTGACAAGTTTATTTCGAAACATAATATACTCTAGCAACAGAACTGAAGGAAACGACTAACAGCGAAAAATATCTGATGGACCATTATTACACACAACAATGCATTAAAATTTAAAATATTCATTTCACACTTATATCAACATAACTTTCTACAGTGTGCATCTTTTCTCATCAATTGGAAGTGGGATCCCTAAGGACCCCCATAAACATTACAATTATCTATTGTATAGATAAATTTACATGAAAAAATTCAAAAGTTGCAGTGTTTAGTGGGGACATTTTAACAGTCTCACATTGTCGGAAGAGTATAAATTATTTCCACCAGCTACAAATAATGTAGTAGCTATATTGGGGTTCTGCAGTACCCTGCTTGGTATGCTGTAGGTTAGTATCAGATGATATCAGTACTATAAAATATTCAACTTACTCTCATCTGAAATAGGGTCATTGCAAACAAACATTGTTAATTATTTCCACTTTAGAGGTAGATACATAATGAGCATATGAGGACAGTTCTTCACTTTTCAATTTCACACTTCAAATACTCCTAATGCTTTAATTACTTGTATCTGTCATATTTCTGGAAATCTGACAAGGTAAAAGTTAAAATGAGAAATAAAATTATACAAAAATATACATTACTCGTGTTTTTCATCTTGTTTTCTTGAAATTTTCAAGCTTTTCCATGTGACTGAGTAAAATAATTCACATTATGCAAATATCTTATGTGAGGAGTTCATGCCATTAATAGAAATAGGTAATATCTTAAAAACATGTTTTGAGCATAATTTTGCACAGTAAAAAAAGAATTATAGTGAGGGAAAAGATAAAAAACATTCATACATCTACATGACAATTTTATACAGTGAGTTATTTAGTTAGATAGATAGTTTAATGTTCCACAGATAATTTGGACAATAAATTATAATAATGTGGAACATGTAATTTTACATTCAAGTAACAAAATAATTTGTAAATATGGCTACAGGTTGACCATTCACAAGTTTTTTTAAAAATATACAGATACAAGTTAGAGATTTCTACCCACCACCATTTACACACAAGCTCACAAAATTGAACAGAACACAAGTTCTTGAAGCGGGAACGTGTTGTATCTCCGCTTACAGTCGCTCATGTGCAGTGAACCGGCTTTATCGCCGCGCCCATGCACTATGCTCGAGGGAGAGGCTTGTGGCAATAAACGACTAGAGCGGTTTTTTTTTTTTTTTTCGGGACAGGACACATTTATTTTTCCTACCGTTACAATAAATGACACATAACATTCTTCGCTAATGTCCGTATATATGGGTGCGTTGCACTGGCGGCACGGCTCGGTCACCGATCCCGGAGGGTGTACACTCCAGTGACGAGCCGTGGCGCGACCGCGTGGACCGAGCGGGACAAAAGGCCGCGTCACGGAATGTTCTGCTCCTGGCGCGACCGGAGGCGCCGTAACGTCCACGAAGAAGCGAAAGACACTTTAACGGCGACTGCGTTTACGACCGCGCGTACGCATTTACGGCGGAGTCACGTTGACTCGACGCACGTGGTCCGCAGCGGAAGAACTGGGGAGACGTGTGTCGCGTCGCGTCGACTAGCTCGCACTGCCCGCCTGCTTTGTTCCCGTCCGGTCCGGTGTGCGAAGCACCATTGCCGAAATTCTGCGTAACGGTACAGCTGCCCCTACTTGTGTCGGCAGTGCCGTAGTTCAGCCCTTCGTGCTTTGGACGGTGCTGCCGCCACATTCTCAAGGACAACCTTTTTCGCTTTGTTTTCAGATTTTACTTTGTTGTCTGTCAGTCAGTTTCTATCACTGGTTAAACGATCAAATATTATGGTTGCAGCATTGTGCATCCCTTTTTGTTCTAAAGGCAACCTTAATGTGCAGTGACAAATGATTTTTTTTTCTTCTGGTATTGTAATTATGTACATCATTGTTCCTTTCGAACTGCAGCAGATTAGATACATCAAACATCATGAGAGAATAAATATTCTGTCAAGCAGTAGTCAAAATGCATAGCTCCATAAACAGATGTCTACAAGATGATGGTGGGAACCCTATATTATTCTTACAGTAAGCTTTTGAGAAATGAACACTTTCCTTCTTAAAGAGGAGCTAACCCAAAACATTATTCCATATGACACTGAATGAAAATATATAAACTGTGCCAACTTACTAATTTGTCATTCCCCAAAATTTGCAACGATTCTAAGTGCATATGTAGCTGAGCTAAGTTGTTTTAGGAGTTCCAAAATGTGCTTTTCCTGTTTAAATGCTCATCAGTATAGACACTTACAATTTTTTAAGTTTCCACTCTGTGTATTATTTCCTCACCACATGTTACACTGATCATTGGTAAAGTATTTCTAGATGTACAGAACTGAACATGATGTGTCCTTTTGAAATTTGGTGTGAGACCATTTGCAGAAAACCAGTTAATAATAATTTTAAGAGTACTGTTTAGCATTTCATCCATCATTTAAATGCTCATCAGTATAGACACTTACAATTTTTTAAGTTTCCACTCTGTGTATTATTTCCTCACCACATGTTACACTGATCATTGGTAAAGTATTTCTAGATGTACAGAACTGAACATGATGTGTCCTTTTGAAATTTGGTGTGAGACCATTTGCAGAAAACCAGTTAATAATAATTTTAAGAGTACTGTTTAGCATTTCATCCATTGTTGGATGTATGTGTGGTTTCTTTACAATACTAGTTCTACCTGCAAAAAGAACTGATTTTGTACATTGTATATTAGATAGCAGATTGTTTACATAGAAGAGGAACAATAGTGGACCTAAGATTGAGCCTTGGTAACCCCACACATTACTTCTGCCCAGTCAGAAGTATCTCCCCTGATCACATTGGCTGAATTACTAAATTCAACTTTCTGCATTCCTTTGGTTAGACATGACATTATCCACTGGATGACTAAACCATCGATTCCATATAACCTCAATTTATCTATTGTGATTCATATAGTCAAATGCCTTAGATGAGTCACAGAAAATAGTGACTAGTACTTTTTGCTATTTAGTGATTGTAAAGTTTGGTGACTGAATGTGTAAATAGCATTCCCCATTGAGCAACTCTTCCGAAATCCATATATTTACTAAGGATATTATTGCTGCTCATATGGGATACTGTTCAAGAGTACATCACTTTACAAAAATGTTTGAAAATGATGTCAATAGTAAAACAGGTCAGTAATTTTCTTATATCTTTTAAAGGGGTTTAAAAATGGCATGTTTAAATTAGTGTAGTAAAATGCCTTGAGTTAGCTGTTGGGAAAACCATCAAATGTAGATGAACATTTAGTTTTAAGAGAATTTATAATTTTCTTAATTTCAGGAGTTGGTGATACATTTCTATGTCTGAATTTTGTACAAGTTGCTTTTTCAACACACTGCTGCAATTTTTCTCCTGAACTGTGTGTCCCTATATTTTCTATTAGATATAATAAATGGTTATTAAACATGTATGCTAGCTGTGCCTGATCATTTATAGCCATTCCATCTAATGTTGTCATGCTCTGTACCCTGTTATCCTGTCTCTTCTTTCATTACATTCCATATGGCCTGAAGTGTGTTGTCAGAATTATTGAGTTACAAGACTAACATAAGGCAGATACCTTCAGATACACCAACTTCCAAGTCAAACCAGCAACAGACTCACCTCCACTGTCATCAACAGAAGAATAAACATGCCACCAGCTCATCTGAAGGATTTTTTAGCATCAGGTCTAAAGGGAAAGGCGCCACCAAGATAAGTGAAAACAAATGCCTAACAGTGTTTCACCAAAACATTCAAGCCATAAAGAACAAAGCACAACAGCTAGAAGTAGAATTGGAAAAATTTGATAGCCAAATTTTGTGTATCACTGAACACTGGTGCAAAGGGAAGCAAATTGAACACATTGCATTAGCCTCATTTGACCTTGCATGTTACTATAGTAGAATCTCAATGAATGGTGGAGGTTCATGTATCTATGTAAAAAAAAGGTATGTCATTTAAAGTAAGATATGATCTCTTAGATCTAGGTGAGGACAAACATTTCGAACTTTCCGCTGTTGAAATAATAGGACCTGGCATAGCAAAAAAAATTGTCATATTTTGTGTGTACCGCTCTCCTAGTGGAGACATTGATATATTCTTCTCAAAACTGAATCAAAGCTTAGACAAGGTTTCTGGACCAAAAGCAAATGTAATTATCTGTGGTGACTTAAACATTAATATGATGAAGCCTGATAAGGCTAGCAACATATATTTGAATATTCTAAGCTGTTATGGAATATCCTCCCTTGTTAACTGTCCAACTAGAATAACGAAAGAATCCTCCTCATCTATAGATCATGTAGCTACAGATATTGATAGTAAAAAATGTCATATTGTTGTCCAAAACCTGGGCCTAGCAGACCACCTCTGCCAGATCTTAAAAACTAACATTCATGTAGAAACTCCTCCTAAACTTTGTACATACAAAAGAATGTTTTCCAAATCAGCCCTGCATCAGTTTCAATCCCAGCTAGAATATGAAGATTGGAGGGAAGTCTATGCAGAAACCAACGCAAATCAGAAATTTATCAAGTTCATGTCAATTTTTAAACTCAGATTTGAAGAGATGTTTCCCAAAACTCTTTATCAAATTAAAACTACAAAGAGAAATCAGTGGGTGACTACAGGTATCAAAAAATCCTCAGAAACTCTTAGATATCTCAACTCCATAAAAAATAATCAATCTAACCCAGAAGTTCTGCAATCCTACAAAAAGTACAGGAAAATTTACAGAAAGGTGTTGCTAGCTCCAAAAAAACTTTCAAACAACAAAATATTACTTGAAGATGAAAACAAGAGCAAAGCAGCCTGGAACATCGTCAAACAGGAAACATCTAACTCTGCTAAAAAGGACCTCAATTCACATATTAAAAACAAAGATGTACCAGTAGGTAACCCTAAAAAATTAGCTGATTTTGTAAACTCATATTTCAGTAGTATTGCAAAAAAATTACAGCAGAAATTTCCAGATACGTATGATTTACCTACTCAGAACCGGCCAACAAACTCAATGGTGCTCTTGCCAACTACAGAAAGGGAAGTGGCACTAGTAGTACACCAACTAAAAAATAAAACTTCAGTAGGACTTGATGAAATCCCAGTCTGCGTAATTAAAGATTGTATAGACTCCATAAAGGGCCCATTAACAGACATAATTAATGAATCTTTCGAATCTGGATACTTTCCGGAGTACCTAAAACAAGCAAAAGTTATACCTATCCTTAAAAATGTAGATGTGGAAAATGTAGAGAACTACAGGCCGATCTCTATACTGTCTATCATTTCTAAAATAATAGAAATACTAGTCAAAAAGAGACTGCTAAATTACCTGAATAAATATAATCTTCTTTCCAATGACCAATTTGGTTTTAGGCCCGTAAAAGGCACACAATATGCTATAGCACAGTTCACTAAAGTAATTTTAGAAGCACTGGACAAAGGTGAAAATGTAAGTGGTATCTTTTCAGACTTGTCCAAGGCCTTTGATACAGTTGACCACAAAATCTTACTTCATAAATTAGGGCAAATAGGAATAAGAGGTGTGACAAAGAAGTGGTTCAAATCATACTTGGAAAACAGAGTTCAACGAGTTGAGATATCACAAGTTTCAAACAATTCCCTTATAAAACACCTGTCTGACCCAGAAAATGTGAATATAGGCGTCCCACAAGGAAGTGTATTAGGCCCAATATTGTTTCTTATATACATTAACGACTTCCCACAAAGTATCAGACATGGCGAAAAAATACTTTTTGCTGATGACAGCAACATAGTAATAACAGGTGAAAATCCAACACAACTGTCAGAAAAAGCAAATGAGGCTCTCAATGATGTCCACAACTGGTCATTAAAAAATAAAGTAACCCTAAATGTAAAGAAAACTAACTATATTAACTTCCAATTGCACAAAAAACACAATGCCACTAGAATAAAAGTTAATAATAATGAATTAGAATGTGTAACAAGTACCAAATTCTTAGGGATGAATGTAGACAGCCAGCTGAAATGGACAAACCATGTCAACATTTTGGCAAAGAAATTATCGACAGCATGCTATGCTCTTAGAATCCTTGCACCGGTATGCAATAATACCTGTCTTAAAATAACATATTACGGATATCTACACTCAGTCCTCAGCTATGGGATCATGTTTTGGGGAACAAGTGCCAGTAACATACAAACTGTGTTCAAAGTACAAAAAAGAGCCATAAGGATAATAAAAAATAGCAACAACAGGGCCCACTGTCTAGAATTATTTAGAAAGCTAGGAATTCTAACTGTTTCTTGTGAGTATATCTTTCAGAACATAATGCTCATTAAGAAAAATCTCAACATGTACAACACAAACAGCCTAATACATGACCATGAAACAAGAGCTTGTCACCACCTCCATCTAGATAGAAAGAACAAGGCAAAGACGCAAAAAAGTATATTTTACAATGGGATAAAACTGTACAACAAATTACCACAAGAAATTAAAGAAATAAATGAGCCCCTCACTTTCAGACAAAAGCTTAAAAACTTTTTAGTAAGTAAAAGTTGTTATACTGTAAAAGAATATTTAACATAGATGTAGATTATTAGCAACATATGACATTATCACCAAAATATTATGTAATTATAAATATCTGTATGACTAGTTATAAAAACTACACAAAATATGAGAAACCTGTTTAATTGTAAATGTAAATGTGTGCTCATGTGTTGTAATCTGATGACATCCATACAATATTTATTGTTCCACGGATGAATAAATAAATAAATAAATAAATTTTGAGTAGTTTCTGTAATGAGCAACTACTACATTATCTCTACTTGTTCTCAGAAACAGATGCATTTCCTTTTCCTTTCATATAATGCATTAATCCCTCTACAGTTCCATGTTAACTTATGCAGAAAGCTATTTTCAAATGAGACTATATTAATTTTATATCAGCCTTTGGGTCATTATAAATTTCATCCCAGGTCTTCTCTGGTAAACTATTCTGAAAAACATTTATCCTGGAGTCATCAGTTATTTTGATTTCCATTGAAAAGTATCTATACTGTAAAGCACTATCTTATCTTCCTAACTGTTCATCATCAGAGACAGCATTTGTTACTGAGTATACAATTATTTTCTTGTTTTGAAAAACAACCTTATGCTACTGTCTTTATTTACCCATGTTGGAAAGTCAATTGCTGATGTCAAATTGTAGGATCCAAATAAGATTTTGTGACCATTTTTCCTATCATAATCCTTTAGAAACTCATACTATTATAAATAATAGTGTTGCAGCTACTTACAAGTCTTTGTGCCTAAAAGAAAAAGGAAATTATGCAATTTATTTGCACCAGAGCCCACAGCATTTCATATTTCCTTTAAGATTTTATGACACAAAGAAGCTCAAGAAAATGCAACATACTAATGCCATTTTCAGAAAAGAAGTAGCTTTTATGCTAAATTTTGGTAGGCTATTCTATAGCCCTCTCTGAAAAATTTGCACGTAACTCTTAAGAGGTAGGTTTTCAAACCAAAATTATACTCTACTTTGCTCAAACTATAGCCATAGAGACATAAAACCTGTTCTATTCCTCTGGAAAACATGATAGACATACCTCTCAATTAATCACTGAAAAAGTTAACATTTCAGAGCTTAGTTATTATAGAGCTGAAGCCATAATATAGAAAAATGTTTGAAATGTTGTGCTGTAAAGGCAGTGGTAGGAGTGATCTATATGCTTCAGTATTTTCAATTGATGAAATATCAAAAACAATTTTACAATGAAATTCCACAATTCTAAAAATGGCACTTTTTTAAAATTTGCAACTTCTAAGAGTATTAACAGACTGATAATCTCTAAAGTAGTCCAAATTTCCAAGGGATTATAATAAACATTAAAAAATTCAAAAACAGTAACAGACTGCAAGGATAGACACCTAATGTTCAAACAACCGGAATAATTAAATTACACAGGGCTGCCCACCAAAATAAGTCCATTAATGAAAAAAGTCTAAAATGCATCACTGACTCAAAAAAACTATTGTACCTAGGACAGAACACCCCATACATGCTTGCTATAATTGTGAGAATTCTTACATGAAAGCTTGCTTGAAATAATTGCACATACAGTCTGGCCAATGAAACAATTACCCAAATTTCTTGACAATATTACCAAACATAACCAATACTGAAGCAGTTTGGAAATAAAAAGATGATAAAATTCTTTCGCAAGCTCTCACAATAATTTAGACTTTGTGCTTAGAGGACATTTGTAATGAGAGCATTAACAAGGAGAAGCAAGGCTTATAACACATACATTGAAAGAGGAAACCAGATTGAGATACAAGCACTCTATAAGAAAATATGCCAATATTTGTCTCAATTATACATGCTCACATCACCTGGCACATGTGTGGTTCAATAATTACTATGGAACAAATGCAGTGAATAAGTGCACTAATTTTATGACCAAACTTAGTGGCACTGACTAAAACTGTATGTACACAGAAATAGATCTGCTCTCTGTTATGAGCACATTACCCATAATAGCAAGAAGTTAATTAATAACAACTTGCACCAAGAGTTTAGGGAAGCACTGTGTAACACACACTCACATTGGTCAAGGCACTGTCCCAAGTTGCGCCTTCCAAGAACCAACAGGCAGACAACTCTATAGTAAACAGAGCATGGCATACTGCAACTCCACTGCACAGCCAGCACATGCTCCCTATTGGCCACCAAGTACACAATGGCTACCCATGTGTTCCATCAAATCCAGCCTGCTTGGTGGTGCTTCCTGGGTGCCTCTGATGTGCAGTCTTCTGTGCTGCTCCATGTTTTCTCATGTCTTCCCATGTCAGGCAGGACAGAAATCATACTGGGTGTGCAGTAATGAGACAGATCCATCAGCACACTCTACTTAATAGCAGCTGACTCAATCATGGCCACCCAGGCATGCAGTCGAATCAATCAAGCCCACGCATTCAGCATTGCCTCCAGGTTCCTTTTGATGTGTCCATTTTCTGTGATGCCCTATGTTCTCACTTGCAGCACAGCCATGACCTCTCTCCTTGGCTCTGGAGGGTGCTGCTGTAGTGTCACACCTCCTGTTAGGGCCATCACTTTGCAGCACTAGTGCCACCACAGCTCTAGTCACAGGGCCTTTGAACTTACTATGGATGGTGAAGTCTAGTGATGGCACTTCCTCCCCACCACAAAACTGCAGCCACCCAGTAGGGGTGATGTGGCTGGGAAGCTTTCACATGCCTGTTAATCAACATGAAGGCTGCCATATGAGCTTAAACAGACTTGGCTTTACATACAAAATCTTCACTTCATGGGCCTGTACCACTGTAGAGATCAACAAACCTAAATAAAATAGACTAACATACACAAACAATCTCCACTAAAAACACATACATCAATAATTATTTTGCACCCTACATCTTTGTCATGACTACTCTTAAATATCTGTCAGTCCCTTAATTCAAATCCAGTTAATCACGTATCAGTTATGTTCAGGAATACTAATCCCTTAAACAAATGCCAACTAGATTTTAAAGTATATGGGATGTAAAAATTTATTTTACAGCTGTATGTCACCACCAAGGATACGAACAATAAAAAAACTCTTGAGCAACACATTACAAAATAATGCCTCCACCACAGATACAGCGTAGTCTAAAATTACATTTACTTTTTGGATATCTTACCAATGCAGTAACTAGAGTGATGAACCATATTATTAGAACATGACTCTATAAATGAGATAAGCTTCGCCAAGATCTCACTGCCCTTAACATTATACAAACATTGGTTGGATCCACTCGCTTTAATGACATGGGCCGCCTCCCCACTTTATAGCACTAAGCTCTCCTTATGTAACAGCCAGATCCAAGTTACTCGAATTTACATAGCTCAAGAGCCGTAAGGTGTATACCATTTCAGCATTGCCTATGGTCTCCAAATATTAGATATTCATGAGCATAGTCACCTCCCGTTTAAGGATTAACCAACCTAATGATACTAATTGACTTATATGCATATATACACTCATGTAACTAGTGCAGTCCAGTTTCCCTCTTAGCACAGCCTAAAATACCACAGTCCCCCTTGGTAGGATTTGACCAACAAATCACATGCATGCCTCTATGCAACTGAATGTACATAGGTCACTCCCCTTCAGCCTGGCCAAAAGACAGTCAAAACAATTTCCATTAGCAAGGCTTAACTAACAAGATGCATACATACATCTGTGCAAACCCACATGAAATGATCTCCTTCTCCCTTCAACATGGCCTACAGATAGTGATGATTTGACTCAGACATTGATATCCATCAGTGCCCTAACTGTGATAGTGGGGAACAACCAACAAAGAAGCACACATGCATCCACACAACCCCAAGAAAAGTGGTTCTCCATCTTTAACCATGAAATGAACTGACAACAGCAATGTACGTTAGTGAATATCTCCTACATAGCCTTCCATATTGCCTGTTCTGATTGGCCAGAGACCATCAGTAGCAACAACCAATAAGCTTTAAGATCCCTAACACTTTTCTACTCCATTGACACTACTCAAACCATAGAATCTAATCATGTGACAACTGAAGATAACTATAATATGAGCGACTATATATGGGAGATGGCACATTTACCAGATGCATGTCTGGTGGGGTGGCCCACTGAGCAAAAGCAGACCTCACAGAGTCATTGCACCATTCCACCAGCACTTCCCCCAGTAACTGTTTTTTTTTTCATATTTGAAGGAATATACCACTTGTCCTCATACAGGTCCATCCCAGTCACCTTTGTTGTGGAAACACTGAAACAGACCACCAAACCATAATATCTGCCTTGGTGGGGCACCGAAACCATTACATCAAAATATGTTATAAACTAGTTCTACCTATCACTCACAGCTCTCCATGTCCATGACCATGCTCTGCCACCTAAATGTGACATTATATGGAGTGGGAGGACTGGGTTGAGCTGTGAGTGATCCATACTCTTCAAAATTTTCAACAATAGAAAGTCAAAAACAATTTTTCAGTGAGGTTCCACAATTCTAATAGAGTTGTAACATTCAATAGTATTAACAGAGTGGTAGCATCTAAATCAGACAAAAATTCCAGGGTGTTAAAATAAACATTGAAAGATACAAAAACACGTAACAGAACCCAAGGGTAGACACATCATGTTAAAACAAGTGGAACAATGGAAATACATAGAGCCACCCACCAAAATAAGTACAATTTATAAAAAATACTAAAATGCGTAACAGACTCAAAACAAACCATTGTACCTATGCCAGAGCACTACATACAAGCTTCCTATGATGGTGACAATCATCACATGAAAGCTCTTTCAAGTGGCACACACAACCTGGCCAACAAGACAGTTATAAATTACTGATGAAGTTACCAGACATAAACCGTATCAAAGCAATTTGAAAACTCAACAAATAATTTAGACTTTCTACTTAAGGCAGATTTGTGACAGCATCATTAATCAGAAGAAGCAAGGTTTTGAACACAATCATCGCTAGAGGAAATCAGATTGATACCAAGTGCCCTAGCAGAAACTATGCCAAGGCTGGTTTCAATTATACATCCTCATGTGAGCTGCCAACAGGTACTGCAACATAAGTGGTTCACTGAGTACTACAACACAACTGCACTCTATAAACAAAATGCCATACTCAGGAATAGAAGTAATTTCGTAACAGGATTGAGCTGCTCTCTCCTGTGAACAAACAACCAATCATACTGGTGAGATAATTAATATGCATAAAGAATTTAGGGAAGTGCTGTATGACTCAAACACTCGTATAACTCAAGACACTACTCCCAGTTGTGCTTTCCAGGAACAGACAGGACAGACAGCCTTATAGCAAACAGAGCCAGTTGTGCCATAACTCCACTGCTTGCCCAGCACACTCTTCTTATTGGCCACCAAGTGTACAGTGGCTTCCCAGGCATACTGTAAAATCCATTCTGCTGGCTTGCTTGCCTGATTCCCTCCAATATGCAGTCTTCTGTGGTGCTCAACATTCTCTCATGTCTTCCCAGACCAGGCACGACAGACAGCTCTATAGCAAACCACACCAGACGTACCATACTACAATAGAGTGGCCAGACAGTCTTCTTAATGGCTGCCAACTCAACCACAGCTGCCCAGGCATGTGGTGAAGTCAATCCAGCCCACTTGTTCAGTGGTGTCTCCAGGTTCCTTGTGGTGTGTCTTCTTCAACATCTTACATTCTGCATTGCAGCACACTGCGTGCATTGCATCACACTGCAGCCTCTCCACTTGGTTCCAGAGGGCAGTGCTGTAGTGTCATACCTGCTATCAGCACTGTTGTTGCAGTACTAGCGCCATGATGGCTCTAGTTGTGGGGCCTTTGAACTCACTGTGGACACTGATGTCTAGTGACGACATAAATGTAGTAAATTTATTAAGATGATGATCTCTGAAAAATAATGGTTTTTCAGTAGAATTATAATTGGTTATGCACTGCCTTATAAGAAAGGAGTTTCTCCTTCCATTAAAAACAATTTTGAAGTGTACAAATGTTTGCTCAACATTTTCAGACTCCAGTATATTCAGTGTATTACTAAACTTCGGGCAAGGTGAAGATGCTTAGTATTGCTAGATTAAATATCAGTTTAAACTGACACTGATGCAGATTAATTACTATAAATAATGGAGAAAAATATATCTGTGATAAATGTAAACTTCATTTGAAGTCCAATTCAAAACTGAGTGTACTGGGTGAGGAAGCTAAGACAAGCCATCCCAGATGGACTTCTGGCCACTAAACTTGCAACATCAAGAAGGTGGCTTGTAGGGAATATCAAACAGGCACGAAGTGTACTTTGGGCTTGCATATGCAAATAATTAGCATTTCAGGGCAACTGCACAAAATAAGTAAGTGTAGTGCCAAGTAGATTCTGTATATAAGGAAATATTGTGTTGATTTGTCGTTCAGAAGTCCAATTTGAATATTTGTTGTTTGTCAGAAGATCACATTATGCTTTTCAGTGGTTGGAAGCCCATCAGTGTCACACAAATATTGAATCTATAGCTTGAGGAGGGCGATAATCAATGCCGTGCAAGATCTAAAAAAATGGTTCAAATGGCTCTGAGCACTATGGGACTTAACATCTGTGGTCATCAGACTCCTAGAACTTAGAACTACTTAAACCTAACTAACCTTAGGACATCACACACATTCATGCCCGAGGCAGGATTCAAACCTGTGACCATAGTGGTCACGCGGTTCCAGACTGAAGTGCCTAGAACTGCACGGCCACACCAGCCAGCTGCAAGATCTAAATGGCTGTATGTGCTTAGTGCCTGAGAGGATACGCATACTGTTTGTGCGGCTCCACAGGATCGTGCAGACCCATCACATACTGTGAGTCAGGAAATAGGCCTGTTTGTAACAAGACAGAAATCTACATGGACAGTGTGAGCACATCTGAAACACCACAGAATTTCATCACAGTAGCCATTGTTGCAGTTTCCTCTGAAGCAGCAGCAGAGAGAGGCATATTAACAAAAGTGTGCTCAGTGACAACAATGGTGATGATGATGATGATGATGTTTGGTTTGTTGGGCGCTCAACTGCGTGGTTATCAGCGCCCGTACAATTATCCAATCTTTGCTCAGTCCAATTTCGCCACTTTCCTGGATGATGATGAAATGATGAGGACAACACAAACACCCAGTCATCTCGAGGCAGGTGAAAATCCCTGACCCCGCCGGGAATCGAACCCGGGACCCCGTGCTCGGGAAGCGAGAACGCTACCGCGAGACGACAACAATGGGCACAAGGGTGGTACGACTAAGTGTTTTGAGACTAGTCCTAGTTCTGTGTACAGTCTTATGATGGTTGAATACATGTGTGCCGGCTCAAAGGAGAACAAACATTGCCTGACTGCATTACTCATCATATAAGCTCAGCACATGGCATGATTGTATGGAGGTACCATTGGGTTCACATCATTGTCACCTATTACATTTCTGATATGTTTAAGGCTGATTACTGTGACCTAACGTGGAGGTATCCTTCAATGAGGTAATGCAAGACAGAATGTTGCTCATACTGCTCTTACCTAACCTGACTAGCCAGCAATTTCTCCTAATGCCTCACCTATTGAAACATCTGGTTCCAGGTAACCAACAGACTAGCCTCCCACCACTCACCATCTACTGATATTGAGAAACTTTAGCATAGAGTTGGAACAGCATGGAATGATGTCCCCATATTTATAATATCATCCAAGTTCATGGTGACTCTATGGCATGCTGTTTTCCCTGAAATCACCTACAATATTAATTGCGTACTCTGCCTGCTACACTATACAAGCATAATAATTAAAATTTTATTATTAGCTATCTTTCCTGGTGTTTCAGTTTTCATGGCCAAAAGTGAATATCCAGAATGGGTAAACATATCAAAGTGCAGTTTTTGCTAAGATTCACGCTAGTTTACAAACAGGATGTCAGTGAGTGAACATGAGTGGAACTTGCGTCTGCAGTTTCTCTCAGTGTATTTCTTGCTCGAACAGTCCACGGGTGAACTGCCAGTCCATAGTGTCCAACGGGCACAATATTTCGGCGATCAGACATTTTGTTCTCTTACCGGCTGACAAAGTCAATGCTACGGTCGTTCTTTCCCATAAGGACTGCATTGAGAAGATGCAGAGCCTGCTATATGACGTATCTTACAGGAATATCAACACTGACCCCACAAAGAAGGTGGAGAACAAGAATAGAGCTCTTCTCAAGGCCGCAAATTGACACCTCAAGGACCTGTACTGCCAAGACTTTATGGACTCCCTAAAGTCCACAAAGAAGGGATGCCGTTACCCCCAATTGTCAGCAACATTAGGGCACCTACATATTTGCAGGCCAAGTACGTGGCAGAATTACTAAGCCCTTATGTGGGTAAATGCCCTCATCACATTCGTAATTCTGTGGATTTCATAAAACGTTCAACAACTTCAAGCTGAAAGACTCAGATATCCTGGTGAGTTTTGACATTGTTTCATTATTCACCTGGGTGCCTCTTTGAGAGTCAGTTGAGCTTATTGCACAGAAATTTGACGAGAAGACGACTCACCTTTTCAAGCATGTTCTGACCCCCACGTATTTTCTCTTCAATGGAGAATACTATGAACAAACAGAAGGAGTTGCAATGGGGAGCCCACTCTTGCTGATGGTCACGAATTTCTATATGGAGCACTTCGAGGAGGAAGCTTTGGTGTCATCCAAATGGAAACCTACTTGTTTTCTACGTTATGTGGATGACACATTCATGATCTGGCCCCATGGAAGGGACAAGCTCCTAAACTTCCTTACACACCTGAACTCCATACATGTGAACATAAAATTCAGTATGGAGACCAAAGCAGAATGAGGATTACCATTCATGGACATCATGGTCAAAAGAAGAGCGGATGGCACCCTGGACCACAGGGTATACAGGAAGAAAATGCACATCCACCTGTATTTGCATGTTGATAGCTGCCACCACCCTGTGCAGAGGAATGGGGTGCTAAAAACACTGGTGTACACAGTGCGCACCATCTCTGATGCAGAGAGTCTGCTCCAAGAGCTGGAACACCTCAGAACTGTATTCCGGAAAAACGGGTACTTGGAATGGCAGATCAGACACACTCTCCACCCCACTTCTACAGTACAGTGGGTGGAAATGGAAGAAGTCACAGAGGAAGAGATAGCCACTGTCTATATACCATATACTGTCACACTATCGGGGAAAATAAGATAAATATTGAGGAAACATCGAGTAGGAACTGCCTTTTACCCACCACATAAGATATGAGCATTATTGGGAAGTGTCAAAGACAATCTCGGTTTGCAGAAGACTGGCATATGCCAGATTCCATGTCCATGTGAGAAGACTTATATTGGACAAACAGTGTGCACCATCGAAGATCATTGCAGAGAACATCAGGGACACACTTGACTTGGGTACCCCAACAAGTCAGCGGTCTCAGAGCACTGTTTGTCTTAAAATCATGAAATGGACTACCAACATACCACGGTATTGGCATAGACATCTAAATACTGGGACAGCACCGTTAGAGAGTCTATTGAAATTCTTACCAGGGATGGACACAACAATCAAGACTGCAGCTACAACCTCAGCAGGGCATGGAAACCAGCACTGAGTCTAATTAAAAAGATGCTCAGCAAAGGAAACGAATGGGTGACTAGGACAGATGAGGCAATTACACCGACGCCACCACAGACGCCGACACCAGCGTCTCAGCAACCGCTGACACGTGGGCATGGACCACGGAGAGAATGCCTCACGAGGAGAGGGGATTTAAGATGGATGCCTGCCCCCAGGAGCTCAGTTCATCAGTGCACCTAATGATGGTGACATGTCTGATCACCAAAATATTGTGCCCGTTGGACACTATGGACTGGCAGTACACCCGTGGACTGCTCGAGCAATGAGTGGAACTTGGTCTAACAGTAACAAGGCAACAGCAAAGCAAACCACCGCCCCACCATCAGCCCAAAAGGTCCCACAAATTTCTGGCCTACTGTACCAGATGTAAGCAAATACATTGCACAGCCAAAGTTCATGTGCTTAGCTGTACATTTAAAGCTCATCAGTCTGTCTACTGTTGTAAGGATCAGTTTGTTGCAAAGCTACTCAGATTTTAACAATGTACTTGAAAGTTGAAAAGGTGGATATAGTTTTCATTTATGGCAAGTCTCACCAAACTGTTAGAGCAGGAATACCGCTGTATCCTGAACGGTACCATGATTGTGCCAGGCCCTCTCAAGCTGTGTTGCAAACATTATAAAATAATTTTGAGAAACTGGAAACAAAATAGAACATTAACTGAGGGTACAAATGCAACTATCATTTTAGCAGTGGCAATGCATAAGCCATATATCTCTGCAAGACATCTAGTATGTGTGAGTAGGATTAGCCAAAGGAATGTTCAGTGACTACCCCATTCAAACACATTTAACCCTTCTTACTTTCACTCCATCAATAGCTTCATGGCAATGACTTTCAAAACCAGTTACAGATCTCAGGATGGTATCTACGAAAATTTATATGTAAGAGTTTATTTGTGGATGAAGCATCGTTTAAAAACCATGAGGAAATCAATATCCCGGCTACTGGTCAGTTGATAATCCTCGATGGCTGAGAGAAGTGCCTAAGCAATGTCCTTGAATTGTAAAGGTATTGTGCCAGCTTCTCAAGGATCACATTGTTTGTCCTTGTTTCATTTATTGACCTATAAATAGCCACATGTATCTTGAATTCCTAACGAGTATGCTCCTGTAGTTATTGGAATATGTACCACTAGATATAAGGGTACCCATGTAGCACCAACATGTTGCAGATCCTGCTCATTAGGCATAGAGAAGTATAGACCTTCTTGAAAGAAAATTTGGAGATGATTTGATACAGTAATTCAGGATCTCTCTCTCTCTCTCTCTCTCTCTTTGTACTTTTTTACTTTGACTTCTTCCATTTCCAGTTTTCTTTTGAGTATACATAACACATTAGCTACACCTAAAATTATAATTTCTGTAATGGGGAATGGTTTAAATGTGTTTGATACATTTATTCTTTTTCTTAAAACCTTTTAATAGCTTTTTTTTTTATTTTGCGTGGAGTCATCAATATGATGGCTTTTTCAAATGTCAAGTACAGTTACAAACATAAAATACATTTAGATCTTGGCCTTACAGTAGTAGTTAAACAGTAAATTGATGCTTGTCAAGATAATACATTACATCTTATACATATTAACTCAGCCAATTTTTCTTAGACATTATTTTACAGCTCTTAAACTTAACCATTTAAAAATTGTTTAGTGAATAGAGACACTTTTCAATTAAGAATTCTTTTGATTTTGATATGAATTGCTTTTTATTGCTGTTTTTCATGGACTCTGGCAGTTTATTATACCAAATCAGTCCATTAGTACATGGACTCTGGTCTGTCATTTTTAATCTTGTTCTTTGTTGGTAGTAATTCTCTTTAGACCTGGTGTTGTGATCATGTATATCACTACATTTAGTTACTTCAGTTTTCTATGAGACAAAAAAGTAATTAATTTATAAAGATACAAAGAGTATATGGTGAAGCACATGTGTTGTCTGAAAACGTCACAGCAAGAGTCTTTATAGCCTAGTTCGTGTATAATTGTTAATCCTCTTTTTTGTAGCAAAAGTACTCTGTTAAGGTGAATGTCTGCAGCACAACCCCATATTTCTACACAGCAGCTAAGATGGGGATAGATTGGCCCATAATACACAGTTTTAAGCGTGTGGGTGGGCACCATTTTTGACAGCTGGCCAAGAAGATACAGCCCATTGCTGACTTTTTTACATACAGAGTTAATGTGGCTAATACTCCAGAGGTTTGAGTCTAGATGGACCCCTAGAAATTCACACTCATTTACTTCCTCTGCCACTATACTGCATATCTCGTTTACACATGAGTGGTGTGAGCTGCCAGTTGTAAATTTTAGCACCTAGGATTTATTTACATTGATCCTTAATTCTTGTGCATGGAAATATGAACTTAATTCTAGTATCCCATTACTTGCTGAAAATTTAAGTTCCTCACAATCTTTACCATGAAATAAAACTGAGGTGTCATCAGCATAATTTACAATGTGCAATTTAATGGGGTGTACAATGACATTAAGATATGCTAAAAAGAGGAAAGGTCCAACAATTGAGCCTTGAGGGACTCACTGTTTCACTTGTGGATTTAAAAGTTAAGAACTTATTGTCAATTTTATGTGTAAGTTTGGTACTCTGTCTCCGATTCACCAGATAGGTGGATAGAAGTTTCATTGATGCCTCACTGATATTGTACGCCCACAGTTTTTTAAGAGAAGCTCATGGTTTACAGAGGGTTTACAGAGTCGAAAGCTTTGCTCAGGTCAAAGAATATTCTGGCTGTGTGCATACCCCATTGTATATTGCTATACACTTCATGGAAGAAACTGTGCTTAGGTCTTTCCTAAACCCATGCTGTGATTTGGTAAGCATTTTGTGTCTTTAGAAAAATGTGAGTTGTGATAGGATAACTGTTTCAAATATTTTACTGAAGGTATGGATGAATGATATTGGTCTACAATTTGAAACTTCTTCTTTACTTCCCTTCTTATGGACTGGCTGAATTACACTTATTTTTAAGGTATTTGGGTATACATTTTCATTAATACTACAGTTGATAAGATAGCTAAGGGGTTTAGTTATTTCATTGGCACATTTCTTTAACACCACACTTGAGATATCATCCCATCCATATGATTGCTTATTAAATATTTCTTGTTGATTCACCTCCATAAATTCCAGCTCTATACCATCTGTGACATCATTTGGTGTGCCAGCCTGTAGATCTATAATAGGGGCTGGTTGGTCAAAAAGAGAGATAAAATGCTTATTGAATAAATTACATACTTCATTTGCATCTTTCAGTAGATGGCCCTTGTGTCTAATGCTAATTGGTTCACTCTGTCCCTTGCTGGTGGCTTTATGATGATTATTGATTAGTTTCCAGGATGCCTTTCCTATGTTGGCTGAATGCTCTATTGCTTTATCTGTTTCCTCAAGTGTAAAAGGTCTGTCTTAAAAGTTTTTTTGGCTTGATTTTACTTTTCCTCAAATATGTGTAGCTTTATTTCCTTACATAAATAGTCAAGATGATATATATTCTGCCTTAAATTAATCGGCCTAGGTGTAAGTTTCAGCCTAGTATTACTTTCAAGACTAGAGTTGGTTCATACCCTGGTTATTTCTTTGAGAGGGCAGCAGCAGTCAAAATGCTTCAGCAATGTCCTATAAAAATTTTCCCATTTGTTTTCTGACCCTTTAGGTTGGTAAATAGTTACCCATTTCTCCTCAGCTAACTTAGTTTTGAAGGCACTGATGTTCGTACTCTTCAGGATCCACTTCTTCTCAATTATCTTAGTTGCTGTTCTTACAGCAAACATTAAATATTCTAACATCTGACAATAGTAATCTGAGTAATGAAAATCAACACTTTGAAAGTTAACACTATTTTTACATTTTTGTCGACTATTACATAATCTATCTTACTGGAGCTTGACTCTGTTACTCTAATGTCACAGTTCACTATATTTGTGAGATTATATGAGTTTAATATATCTATTATTTTCAAATAGGTTATACTACAGGAGTTTGCATCAATATTTAAATCTCCAACTATGCTAAGGTCAGTGGGGCCTGTTTGTCTAATTGGCCTGTTAAGTGTATCAAGGCAGAACAACACATCTGTATTTGGTGGGTGGTACATACCAATAACTTTATGTTTAGCTAACCAGCTTGAATGAGTGTTTATGTGGACCACAACACCAGCCATTTCAATTATTCCTTCTTTACAGTATTGTTCAACAAATGAGATTTTCTTAAATGGAAGATGTTCATTTACAAATATTGCCACCCCATCTCCTTTGTGTTGTTGCCTGCAGTAACTATCTGCTAACACATAACCATCTAATTTGTAATACTCAATTTCATTGTCTTTTAGTCCATGTTCTGTAATTACTAACAGGTGTGATGAATTCTCATCCACAAATACTTGCAGTAAATTGAGTTGATTCGTAAGATACTGCAAATTTAGATGCATTATCCTAAAGGGCATTGATATTTTACAACACTTTGTGACATGGTATTCTAGATCAGTCAAATTATTACACAAGTTTGTAACACTGCACTGTAATAACAATTTACTCAATTCCAAGTCAGTTTCTTCAGCATCTGAACAGGATTCATTCCAATCCAGGTGGTTTAGTTCAGTAAAATCATGTTGCTTGAAATTGAGCCTAAAAAAAAAACTTGTTGATTATAATCTAAGATGATTGGGTCTGTGGTTTTCTGCAGCTCCTTACAAATTTCCATTATCTGGTTCACTAACTTGAGCTTTCCATTTCTGTTTAAGTGAAGTCCGTGCCTGGTATGTTCTACATGTTTCAGTTTGCTAATGTCTAGCAAGCACCCATGATTTAGTTTTTTACATAGTTTCTGTAGTTCTAAATTATGGTGCTCAATTTCTGTATTAGCACACGACCAGTCTTAGTTCAGCAATATCAATATTGACAGTATTGTGAAGAACAATGTCCTGATTTTGAGAAAAATATACACTTATATATAATACTCAGGTAATATTTATGGGAATCTGTGTTAGTTTCCACATAGTTCACAGATAAATAATTAAAATTACAGGCAGATATATCATAGTTTACAGTCCTTCTTATTTTGGATTGTCTGGAAAGTTTACTTGTACTCCAGTCACCTATCATGCAGGCAAATTGAGAAATACTGTTAATGCAGCAACTGTTCTTTAAGTTATCGAATAGTTTGTAACATAGAAGTGATTGGCACAGAGTACAGTGGAGTGTATCATTCATACTTTTCGTTGGCATTTGAAATACTTAGTCTTCCACAGGATCAAACACACCATCCAGTCTATAGTTATAAATCATAGTTTGCAGTCTGGTAATTGTGTCTTCTTTAGCCAAGGAAGACATAAAATTTTATTGTAGATTATATCAGGGCACTTCATAAAATCAATAAGATGGCAACCACTATCGTTGTTCACTCCTGGGCTTGCATTTGAACATAGTATCTTTATCCTAGAATTGGAGTTGATGCACATTAAACTCCATGTTCCAACCATTGCTCACAGTCCTACTGCTGGCCCTTGGTAATGTACTTACACACAAAGGCTATGGTTTGATGTTAGGAGATTCAGTATCCCAGATAGCCCATCTGTTTGTACAGCTATTTTAATGGCCGTCAGTTCTACTTTATGTGGTACAACCACAGCATTTTTATATTTTCTCAAAATGGTTTTTAGTGCTTCCTTACCAATTTTTTGTAATGTGCCTCTTGCTGTCAAAATGCCATTCTCGTGTAGGAGAAATGGTAGCTTCATCTCTATGCCATATCTTGCAGAGATGAGCTTGAAGAATTTATCACATTCATCACTGGTCTCATTTTCTTCCATAATAATTGAGGGATGCTTAGCACATTGGAGGAAGCCTTGTTGACACTATCCACTACCAAAGATTAATGATCAATTGTGGCCATCAAGGCTTGTTATATACCCTACAAATCCAAGATGGTGACACTTTCAATCACATAACCATGATGACCCTTCCAGTTGTGTCTATGATGTCCCTTCCAGTTATGTCTCCTAAATCTAGAAGGTTGCTGTGTGTTGCCCCTTGAGTGCTCCTGCGCACTGGAGTAGGTATTTCCCCTTAAATATGCTAATGATTATTCATGAGTCTTTGTTGTTTAATTCTGTGTATGCCTTTAATTTACACTCCATGCATCTCTGTATAACTAAATATTATTTATAAATATTATATGTTTTTATGGTGTCTTATGCATATATATTTAACTCTTGCTGTTAACAGATATCTGTAGGCATTGCTTGTACTTTTACAACAATTATCAAACATCATTTTCACTGGAAATTTTCCTGTATCCATGATGTGCATACAAAATGAGTGGGAAAATGGTCTTTGACCATAACTACTTAAAGTGTTACATTATGTCATTTGCACAATTTAAACATGTGTTTTCACAAACATATCAAGGGCAGACTGCAGTCTTCACCAGCTACAACTGTATGAGTTGGATGCCTATTCAAAATGAGACTCAAATATACCTTGAAACTTTCAGAAACTGTATCATCTGAACCATGGGTCACTTAAAGGAAGCAATTATACATTTGTTTCAATTGTTGGGTATAACATCAATGTATCCTAACTCACAGTAACTGCCTACTTCAATTTCACTATAAGATAAACTGTTTCTAACAGTAACACACTCACTACCATCGACTGAATTTAGTCTATCTTTTCCATGTAACATTAAGTCCTTGGTAAAATTTTTGGCTGAACTTGTCTATGGCTTTAGCCAGCTATCAGTACCATTAACAAATTCTGTACCTCCTCTGCAGCCATATCCCCTAGAGACTCCATTACACACTTAATATTAGAGCTCCTAAACATTGATAATCTCACCGGCTGTGAATACCCTGACCCTGCACAGCAAGAGGCTTCCTCTGAAACTGGGCAAGCAACTGCAGTTGGCTCAGGATCATTATCATCCGCAGACAGTGCTGGAAACATGTTCATCAGACTAACTAGGGAGGACTTTTCATCAGTCTCCCTGGAAGTCTTTTGCCAATTGCCACACTGCAAAATGACCTGTCATTCAACTGCAGGTGAGAGGTTAACATCCGTGTGGAAAGTAACCAGGCCAACTACAGCAATGAAACAATTAGAGGTCATGTGGGATGTGCCGGACATCCCTTTGAACCCCACAGTGATGCACACTGGCCACAGCTTCAAGCTGTTTGGCTGAAGCCAGCACTGCCTGAAGCTGTGAGAGGAGGGTCTCCATCTCAGCTCACATCCAAACACAGCATTCACAGGCCCAACCCATATTAAAGACAGCGTAAATTTACACTACACCACTAATATTCACAAGTCTGGGCCTCATAAATACACAAACACACAATAAATTATCAGAATGAGATTATCACTCTGCAGTGGAGTGTGTGCTGATATGAAACTTCCTGGCAGATTAAAACTGTGTTCCGGATTTTGCGGGCAAGTGCTCTACCATATGAGCTACCCAAGCATGACTCATGCCCCGTCCTCACAGCTTTACTTCTGCCAGTACCTCGTCTTCTACTTTCCAAACTTTACAGAAGCTCTCCTGTGAACATGATAAATTATATATCAAACTACGAAATTATACAGAAAAAGCTAAATAAATGACTCACTTCTACTTAAAAGCTCATAATATAATGAACAAAGAATTATCTTTTCTGTGTTCAGCAATAGTAAAACAAATAAGAAATTGATATAGAAAAAGTATTAAACCATTCACTATTCTCTAAATGATTGAAGTACTGTTTTAGCCACATTTTAGTTAAGCAGTCATTCCCACTATGTAGTGTTTCTGAGAACATATGAGGTACAGTAAGGCAACTTGCTATGAGAATCTGAAGACTCCCTTCACATAATGAGGAAAATAAAGTGTTATAAAGAAATGAAATATAACAACAACAACAACAATTATTATTATTATTACTATTATTATTTGTAAACTATTATTGGTGAACATATTAGCATTTGTTTATTCTTTTTTCCTACAGGAGGTGGTTTAACTTGGATTCCTGTAGTTTGTGTGCTGGCCTATGTTTGCACAAGCATGTCAGGATTGTTGAGCATCCCATGGATCATGACTGCAGAGCTTTTCCCAACTGAAATAAGAGGAATTGCGCATGGTATTGTCATGTCATTTGGGTACCTCGCTATGTTTGCCGCCATCCAGTGCTATTTTGACATGCTCTACTATTTTGGTGGAGCACATGTGTTGCAGTGGTTCTTTGCTGGCATGTCATTATTAGGAGCAGTACATGTGTGGATTTTCCTGCCTGAAACCCATAGTGTCACATTGTCAAGCATTGAACAGTACTTTAAAGAAAATATATTTTACTGCAGGTATCTAAGAAAACAAGCCAGAGAGGCAGCACCAAATTTATAAACAGAAACAAGTCTTAGTACAAATTTCTTTCTATTTTTCTGTGGTATTTTGTATTTAAAAAGCCAGTATTATTTATGTTGAAAGCACTCAGAGGAGTTACATTGCCTAAGTAAATATGTCAATAATACAATTACTGATAACAAGTATGAGAAGAGAATTCTTCATGAAAAAAAAAAATTTAAAAAAATTATACATTTTGCATTCCAACCTATTATCATACCAATACACCTCTCTTTAGCCAATAAATCAATTATTAATTGAAATAACATACCTTAAAGGAAGTGGAAATGAAATATTTCTCAGAATGCTAAAAACAAAACAACAGAAATTGTCATACTGAAAATGACCTATTGTGCGCAACTTCTGCTCACAGTATTGCTGCAGCCTTTGATGACATTACTCAAAAGATTTTTAGTCTTCTTACTTTTGAATTATATAATTACAGTATTTCATAGAGCTCTCTGGAAAATTTCAGCATATTTTCTACTTTATTAGAATTATAATGAAAGGCTGTTACCACCCAAGGAAGAGGTATGCTCATAAACACTTCTGATAATTCAAAGTAACAATAATTATTGTCAATGATCTAAAGCCTGAAAGAGAAGCTTGTGTGAAGTATCAGAACCAGTCTGATAAACAAAGAATACAAGAGAGTAAAATAAAATTAACTGTAATAACACTGTTGAGAAGCTCTAAGTAAAGTTGTTATCATGTCCCTCTAAACAGGAAATCTAATTGTTCCACTGATATTTTTGGTTTCATACTAGAATGCAGGAGTGGCATTATGCTTGATATTTGGAGTGTGTGGAACCAGTTTACAATTCAGTATTACTAGTGAAAGTTTGGCTCATCTTCCTTCAACCATTACATCTTTTGTTTAATACACACTGTGCAGTATAGGTGATTGTGATAAGAGTGTATTGAAAGTGATAGTGACTGTACTACAAATGAGTTCAGGAATAAAGGAAGGAGAGTGGATTAAATGAGGAGGCAGCTCACAGTCTGCTTCTGTTTCAGAAAGACCAGTGAATTTTCCAGGTACATATTAATTTTAATTCAGTATCGTGATTTTATTGAATTATACACAGGAAAACAGTTTTAATTATAGTACAATTTTGGTGAACAGACAAAAATTTTGAGATGAAATTTGTGCAACCTTTTTTAATGACTGGTGTCTTCAAATGCAATTAACATCACCTCAAATGTGTTCTAATTACTCACCAGGAAAATGAAAGGGTGAGGATTTTATTTATGTAAGATATTGCCAAATTATGATGTGCACTAATTTAGAATAAATGTATAAATTCAAAATTTAACATCATATTAAAATACCTGATTATCATTACTGGAAAATAACATAGTTAAGTTCACATGCCCTATATTGATCTCATGTAATGATTACACAATTAATATTTACTGTATTATCTTTCAGTATACTCCTTACTTGCAAACCATACAAAACAACAAATGAGTAGCCTTGATGCAAAATCTGCTAACTGCATGATAAGTGAAACTCAAATATTTCTGAAAAACTCATCACATCCGAACTATTAAAACTAAAGACTTTATTTCTTTTTTTAAAATAAAGTAAAAATATAATTAATGACTCAATATTAATGGCTGAAATCTGCACTTATGTTTTATACATTGAAATCTTCAGTGAAATATTGGCTTAGTTGTTTTTGCAAACGTATCAGTCCAATTATGGAACAAACATTCAGTTATAAAACACACTATTCAGCGATATGTAAGGAATGATAGGAGGATGGAATTTAATTATTGAGAATGCAAACAGAATATGTTTTATTTCAAAGAGAAAGCTGAAAATTCTGCAAAACTGGCATATAAAGTGACAATATTTTACCAGGAAAAACTGATTTCTTTAACTTCAAAAATCTTTTTAACACACTCATGCTTTTGACATCACAGGATACTGTAGGGAAGGAAATAAACTCCAAATTGCGTCTTAGTAAAACATCAACAAAATCTTAGAAAATGAAGAAATTGATGGGAAGTTGCATCTTAGTTAAAACAGTCACAAAAAGATCTAGGAAATGAAATTGGACATTTACCGAGCTTTGCACCCAAAGAAAACGTGGAGTTAGTCACTTATGCAACTGAACATCATTTTCTACAGCCATTTTCAACAGTTTATAATGGGTTTTGCACCCTGAAAGCTATTCCATTGTGTAGGTGCTGAAAAAATCTATACAGCAGTGTGTCCAACTCAAAATTGACAAAAAATGCAACTGTTGCATCTGAGCTACTCAAATATAAGAGTTATTATTATGTTGCAAATAGAGGGCTAGATGATTCATCAAGAAAGTGTAATATATGAAGTGTACTTTGATCTGAAGTTTTTTTCAGTTTGTGGCTGTAATATGTTAACTGCACGCAGAATGTTTTATTTTCAGTTTTGAAATACTACAATGATTTACCATACAACAAATTTGTTAAGTTATCCCTGAAGGTGCAGTATACATGAAAAATACTCTCCACAAAACCAAAACAATTTTCTACTGATGGAAAATGAAAGAAAGTAGGTGTGGAATTGAAACTAGTCATAATATTCATAGAACCCAGATCAATGGTTCTGTGGTGCAAGCACCCATCTTGATTAGTTTCAAGAAAAAAGGAGTTTTATTAAGTTCGAATTTTTTGTAGAAACCTGTACCACAGAATTTTTTTTGTTTTGACATTGTAGTACAAAATTCAGATCAAACTTTTACATATAAATGAATAACGTTCTGTATCAATTATTTTTGAGTTAATTCACTCTTTGTCACCTTTTGTTTCTCCCACATAAAAGGAAAAATGTTTATCAACTGAAGATTCTTTCTTATATCTGCAATACATTAGTTTTATAACACAAAAAGGATACACAAAATAAAGAATGTATCAATAATGAAAATTAAAAAACATACATGTCATTTAAATATTAGTTTTATTAGTTTTTAGGACCATGTCAGAATCAACACACTCTGCTTTGAGATTTTTGTACAACAATTTATACATATTGCTGTTGTTGTGGTCTTCAGTCCTGAGACTGGTTTGATGCAGCTCTCCATGCTACTCTATCCTGTGCAGGCTTTTTCATCTCCCAGTACCTACTGCAGCCTACATCCTTCTGAATCTGCTTAATTTATGCATAGTATGTATAAATATCATAAGGCACATACCACTATATTTTGACTCTTAATTCATCTGTGAAAAGGGAATTTTGGCAGAAAGGTAATATTTTTCAGCCCTGGGAAGTCTCCTTTACATCCTACAAAGTATTGGAAAAAGACAAAGGTGTATGTATATTGTCATCTATCCCTCCCTCCTTTGTTGTCACAACTGTTGTCGATGGTCAAGTCATTTCAGAAAATTCAAGAGGAGTAAGATTTACAATAAACTTTTTACTTACCTTTTCTTTCATAGTTGGCTCCAGTTCTTCATGTCTAGGGGTCTGATTCTTGAAGCTGAAATTTTCACATTTTAGGTTCTCATGTTCCATTGAAGAATGCTTGCACAGATTTTTTGTTTTCTTTTATGTTTATTTGTGTCACATTTTACTGTCTCACACTGTCTTTTGAATTTTCACATTAACAAAGTTGAAATTACATTGTTCTTCAAAAATACAAAAGCATGTCTGATCATATCAGAGGCATGCCCACTACTACTACTACCTCACTTTGCAGTAATAACAATATTCCAAAGGGTTTACAAATTTTCTTGACAAATTAATTTCTATTAATTTATAAATGAATCCAGAAATAAAGATAATAAACAGTACCAGATTGCGCAATTAACAATAGAAATTATGTGTGGGCCAAATATTTTGAAATTTCAAATGTTTCTAAAAAAATTAACCGTACATACAGAGCTTGTACATATCAATTGTAGCAACAAAAATAAAGTATTTACTATTAAAAAACAGTCTTGATCACAATTTATGTACTATGGTGACTGGTTTCAACCACTACTGTCGTCATCTTCAGACCAATAAGTAAGAACCTCCTTCTGCTAGAGAATCACTGCTGTGAATGTGAGTAGTGATTCTCTAGCAGAAGGAGGTTCTTACTCATTGGTCTGAAGATGACCACAGTACTGGTTGAAACCGGTCACCATACTAAATAAATTGTGATCAAGACTGTCTTTAATAGTAAATATTTGTAATGTATTGATCACTGTCACTCCCATAATGTATTCAAAAGTAATTAAAAATAAAGTAATTTAATTTCATAGTTTTTAGGTTGAAATACAACATATTGTGTATAAAATTATATGAAATTTTACAGATAAGCAGTTGAGATAATATTGACCTGTCCAAAATTCAAAAATAAGTTCTGGTATCAACTACTTCTGTTCAGGAAAAGTAAATCTAGAGGAGGGTGTTCCTTTAATATACCCCTCACAAAATTTGGAAACAATGTGTTTATGATATTTTGTGACCTACTACAAGGTTTGCTAAAAGGTGTAAAAATTGATGCCAAAAGAGAAAATACAGATGTATAGAAGTATCTGATACATAACGTACTACAGAAAACATAAAAAAATATCTACTATACAAGTCATAATTTATACATATTCGGGACTCAGCATTCAGATTTCCCAATCTGTGGAACATTCTGTCACAAGACAAATGATACAAAGTCAAAACTACAACATTCAACACTAGACTATAGAAAAAAATACAGAAACAATATAAATTACTAAAATTACAAATTGCAAGCTTAAATCTGTAAAGTCACACCTTCAAAATCTTCAAAAGAGAAGAAAAAAAAAATTCAGAGCCTAAGTGTACGACGAGTGAGCTGACTTGGAAAGCTCACAGAAATGGGTACAGACCAGAAGAATATACTCAATCATGAGTAGGAATATAGCACATAATCAATCAGCCACATAAATCAGAGTATGCAAGGATATGTTGACTCATGAAAGGACAAAATAATGAAAAACTATTAGGGCCTAAGCTTATAATGTAGGGACCAACCCATGAATCCAAACCACACTGGGCACACACCAGCAAAATATGTTTCGACACAAAAAAATGAATAAAGTTCATAAACATATCAATAAGTTCAATTATATGTAAAAAGTAATTATAGAAAGCATCTAGCCTCAATTAATAGCTGCACACTCTCCTTGAGTATACACACATGGTCACGACAACCAGGGGTATCCAAAACAGAGTTAAGCATGAGTTTGCCCACAACTCAAGTTCCAATGAGATACAATATTGCAGTACTCAGGATAAATACAGGTAATCAATCATAAATAGCTTTGAATCATGACATAATCGAGTAGCTTGAGGATCAAAATCAGTGAGTGAAATCAAAAATGTATACATCTTGTTATACTGTCTATACTTGCAAATGTCTTCCACACTAATTGCTAATTGTTCACACAAACTAACCTACATACAGAGAGGCCTAGAAGATTCATTTACAATTGATAATAAAAAATACATACTGATTTAAAGTTACATAATGTATTGAGAAGTTAATCCATCTACTTGAAAAAACATACATTTATGTGGAATAACATATCCATGCCAGTGACAATTTTTCTAAACAAATAGTTCCATGAATTCTTCATATAGAATAATTTCTTGGCTAACAATTTACAAATCTCAGTCACAACACTGACATAGTTGACAGATGCTTGAGTACATTAACCAGCACCTATGATCTCTTGTAAGTCGACTGGACCAGCACAGGCATACAGCCATAGAGCAGTATGGAGCAGTATGGGAGTGGAACCACCCACATCTTTCAGTCCCCTCTCCCCCCCCCCCCCCCCCCCCCCCCTCCGAGATTTCTCATTACTCACTCCAACAGATAGGTTACGTCCAGTCTAGCATTCACATCTAATCCTGCAACATTGTTTTGTGTACTAAGTATGCTGTTCATTACCTGATGCTGTTAAATAGAACAGATTATGCAAGCAAAGTAAAGGATTTTTTCCAATCAGTGCAGCTATGGAAACTACAGAGATACTCAACAGCTACTTACAATGATCAGGCTAAGCAGGTAGTAAACAAGTGCTCCAATATCTTTTCTGAATATGCCTGTAAGAGCAGGCTGCAAATGAACCTTAGGGCACCACAGCTGTATGGTTCACCAAAGCTCCACAAACCAGAAGTGACAATCCATCCTGTGGTATCTGCAATACAAGCTCCAGTACAAAAGACTTGCAGGAGAATCAACACCATCTTGAAGAAGAATCTGAACTTCATAGGGAAATATAGCATTAAGAACAGTTTAGATTTAGTTAACAAGTTAACAGATGTTAAGGTTCCAACAGATGCAAAATTAGTCTCTTTTGATTTGCGTAGCTTATTCACATGAATTCCAGTGAAAGACTGTATAGATATTGTGTCACAATCATTATATTCACATAACATAAATCCAGAAAAGCAGCTGAGCATTGTTAGTAAAGTGGAATGTTGTTTAAACCAAAATTATTTCTGCTTGCAAGGGAGCTATTATCAGCAAGCAGGTGGTCTGGAGAGTGGCTCACCTTTATCCTCCTTACTCGCAGAAATGTTCATGGACAAGTGGGAGACTGATTTTCTGAAGAGAGAATCACTGGCAAAACATGTTGTGTATTGGTACAGATATGCAGATGATATTCTTTGCATGTAGAGAGGTTCCAATAGACAACTCCATAAATTTGTGGAAAATATGAACCAGTGGCACACTAACATAAAGGTCAGCAGGGACCCAGCATAAATTTCCTGGACATTAGCTTAAAGATAGAAGACAGTAACCATAAATTTAAAATTTACCAAAAAGATTCCTTCACTGACACTTTCATCCCTGCTTCCTTGAAACATCCTACAACCTACAAACACACAGCATTCCATTTCATTATCCATCGTCTCCTTCCTATCCTCATGATCCAAGAAGACGTTGACCAGGAACTTAACTCAATAAAAACAGAAGCCATAAATAATGAATTTGACCCCAACACCACTGATAAAATTTTAGTTAAAAATATGAAGAAGCAAGCCAGATCCCTACTGTACCCAATGAAAAACACAGACAAATAGGGAAGGAAATGGTGCAGATTACCTTTTATAGGGAAAACATCAAATAGCACAAGTAACATCTTGAAGACAAATGGTTTCTCTGTGTTTTTCTATGTCCCTCAGACAATAGGTAGTTTCTTGTTCAATGCAAAAAAACAAACAACCAGCTGTCACAAAAAGTGGGGTTTATAAAATCACATGCTGTGAGTGTGTCTTGCTACATTGGACAGAGGGTGAGGTCAATCTATACCAGGCTTAAAGAACACCACAGAAACTGGAAATTGAACAAGCCTGATTCAGCCTTTGCAGAACATTGCCTGAACAATAACCACAGATACACAATATATGTGCAAGACCTACACACAGAGGAAAAGGGGACCAAACTCAACCAAATAGAAATTTTAGAAATTAAAAAACAGATGTGTATATCCCCACACCTATTATTAAAAGAGCAAACCCATTTCAATTATTCACCTCTCTTAGATGTAATCACAACCCCAGGATAGCAGCAAAACTTTGGGCCCCAGTCTGTTGTAGTTAAAAATATCTTGGCTGATGCATAACTTTGGTCTGGTCAGTGTAGTACAGTTGGTGAATGTGTAATAATGTATGTAATTTGTTAGAAAAATATGGTCATTGACATAATTTTACATTAAGCTATGGATCGATACCTTAAGAAGTTGAGATGATATTTTTGCTTTGTCATCATGTTTATCTGTGGATTATCATCTTTGGGAATAAGTAATGCACTTGAAAATGGGCTTATAACCTGAATCCTATGTTGTGCAATAACATTAATAGTAAATTATGAAACAAGGCTAAAAACAGTGTTTTTTTAGTTAATTTACAATATTTCACCAAGAACCCATAGTTCATTCAATTAAAATATTGTTATCTGCCTTCATTTACTCTAGTTCTGCCAAAATAAATTGCAAAATATCAGTTTTTACTGTTTCTTTGTTGACTACAATTTCACTTGGCTCAGATATGTCCTGGCTGGATCATACAGCTACCAATTCTATCTCACTCCTACCCTCATCCCTATTCATTTAGTTAACAAGCACACAAGTCCACAAACAAATTAACTTCACAAATAGTTTATACTTATCTTTCCTTTTTGATGTCCCTGGTTGTAGTTGTAAAGTTCTCTTTCATTTGATCCGCACTGTTATTGTTGGCAGTACATCATCACTGTTGATATGACTTGCTTTGTTGGGCAGCCCTGGGTCTTCTTTCTTTGTCTTATCAGAAATTCATTCATACATAAACTGTAAATGCAATAAAATACTTTCTCTTTTCTGCAACAGACAAAACTTCATTATCAGTCAATTGATCCCAGATGACGCCACCACTTGTAATCCACCCTCCCTCCTTCATTGTCACTACTGTCATTGATGGTAAAGTCATTTCTGAAAATTTGAGAGGAGTAAGATTAACAGTACACTTTTTACTTATCTTTTTTCTTGTGGTTGGTACTGTCATTGATACTGTCATTGATGGTAAAGTCATTTCTGAAAATTTGAGAGGAGTAAGATTAACAGTACACTTTTTACTTATCTTTTTTCTTGTGGTTGGCTCCAGTTCTTTATATCTAGGGGTCTGATTCTTGAAGCTGAAATTTTCACATTTTAGGTTCTCATGTTCCAACTGATGTAAATAAAGTTGAAGAATGCCTGTGCAAATCTTTTTTTATGTCTGTTTGCATCACATTTTACTATATCATTCTGTCTTTTGAATTTTCACATTAACAAAGCCGAAATTACATTGTTCTTCCAAAATACAAAAACATGTCCGACCACATCAGAGGCATGCCCATTACTACTTCCTCATTCTGCAGCAATAACAATGTTCCAAAGGCTTTACAAATTTTCTTGACAAATGAATTTCTATTAATTTATAAAAACGATTCCACGCACTGTCAGGTGGCTTGCGGAGTATGGATGTAGATGTAGAAACAGTACCAAATTGTGTAATTAATAATAGAAATTTTAAGAGTGCCAAATATTTTGTAACTCCAAATGTTTCTAAAAAATATTAATATTAACTGTACATACAGAGCCTGTACATATCGATTGTAACAAAAATAAAGTAATTCAATTTCATAGTTTTTAGCTTGAAATACAACATTTTCTGTATAAAATTATATGAAATTTTTCAAATAAACAGTTGAGATAATATTGACCTGTCCAAAATTTGAAAATTAGTTCTGGCATCGACTACTTCTGTTGAGGAAAAGTAATTCTAGAGGATGGTGCCTGCTTCACCTTTGCAAGTAACATTTTAAGCATGAAACATGTAATCAATGATATTAACAGGCTAACATTTCTTTTTATTTCATTTGAACTAGACCTACTTGAGATGACATACAAAACAAATTTTTGAGTAAGGCTGCAAAATTTAGTAACTGGAACCATAGTGTCAAAGCTCTCTAAAGCACTTGTAGACTGTATTTCCCTTAATCAACTACTTAATAACACCAAAAATCTCATTGAAATACCTGATGTAAAAACAGCCACATACCCAAAAGAGACAAGAACTAACCAAACACCATTTTAGGAAGGAAGGAAGAATTGCGATGTACCACTTAAACTGCATATTTTCATAATGAATAAGGAGAACTTCATAACAATAAAAAAAAAAAAATTACACCCAAGATTGTCAAACACAGAGGAGGAACAAGACAGAGGTGAAACAAGGGAATTGTCAGGTTCACAAAAGGGCAAAATCAGTGATCAGACACAAATGAAAAGCTAATATCTTGAAAATACAAACTTTGCCCCAAAAATAAAATTATTTATCAAAATAAGAATGATTTCAGGTACAGAAGAAACACACATGCATCTGCGTGCCATGCTCTACACGCAATCCTTAACCCCCACCCCCATGCCAATGCCCATGTCTCATTCCCACACCCAATCCATGCGTATAGCAATCCTCACTTCATACCTAAACAAATTTGTATTACTACTGTTCAGCATGATATTTTTCCAAAGTCTTACATAGAGAAATTACAATCTTAGTTAAATAATTATGATGGAAACTGAAAGTGGAGGGAGGAGAAAGGAAAGGAAAGGGAATGGACTAATGATATCAGCTGCATCAGGACCTTACGTGGAATCAGCAGCAACAAGTGAAAATGTGTGCTGGACCAGTTTTTAAACCCAGGATCTCCTGTTTACCAGCAGCTGCATTAACCATTGTGCCACCTGGACACAGTATTTATTACACCTGTGCAGACTATCTTGACATGCATCTTGGCTGTCCCAGGGACTGCAGATAGGTGGAGCTAGGTGGGAATGTGGGTCACGCAAGAGGCATGCCAACATAGTCTACAGTTGCAATAACCACTCTGTCTGGGTGGCACAGTGGTTAATGCAACTGCCGCGGATCCAAATCCAGCACACGTTTTCACTTGTTGTTGCTGATTCCCTGTAAAGTCCCAAAACAGCTGATATCAATAGACATGTCCAAAAAAACAGACACAGTGCATTTGCATAAATAATTATGAACTTCCTCCATTAACCTCAATCTTTGTTAAGTTTCCAACTGTATCAACACCACACATGTGTATGATGATGATGATGAGGTCCCATACTCCGAGGAGCATAGGGGCAATACAGAAGACCTGCACCGCCGACTAGGCAAAGTCCTAGTGGAGGTGGTTTGCCATTGCCTTCTTCACACATGTGTATAATTAAACTCATATAAAATTAACAAAAAAAATAGTGATTTAAGAAATGCAGAAGAATAGCAGATACAGTGACCCATTCTGCTATGTTTCACCACCACTACATTGACTTATATAGAGAGATAGTTACAAATACCTGACTACATAATTCAGTGTAAAACAAAGAGCAAATCACACTTCACCTAAAGAATTTTGAAGTTAAGCAAAAGTCAAACACAGAAAATTTTAAATAATATAAATCTACAATATCAAGTATGCAACTGTCTCTGAAACCTAGTCATCATCTTATATCGCAAAAATTAAAATTCATTAAAATATTCAGTATACATGCATATTAACTTTTAAACAATTCAGCTTTCCCTCTTGAAACATTAAACAAGAAGACACAGACCATTTTTACAATTTTGCTCACTCCTTCCATGGCAAAATCTTGAGAATACACATACTTCTGATTCCAAATTGTCCTCTAGCCTCATATAATTCTGGCTGTGGATTCATTCCCCAATTACTTTTCTCCAATTTCTCTGGATTTCATGATTGTCCATTTCCACATATGCACAAAAAAATATACAAAATATTCCAAATTAGCATAATAATATAATTTTTCCCTAAAGCTGAAGGAAACTGGATTAATCATCCTAATAAGTAAAATGTTAATAATATGAACATACAGAATTTTACATAATTAAATTAAAGCAGATGGAAGCTAATTTTGAATTTAAATGATTCTGAGATTAAATCCAATAGTTAAAATCCTCCACTTTTACTTATACCAAAACTATTTCACTTGCGTCAGTCATTCTTGTCAGATATTTTATGTTTTTCTTACTTGTTTAACAGATTAATTATTGGTACATTTTTAGCATATTATTATTGAAATTACAAAAATAAAATCATCTATACACATAATTTATTTCATGAATGAATCAAGTATTATATTTATCTGAAAATAGGATATGCAGCAGTATATATATTTGCTTAATGATTAAATAAGTCAGGACTTCATTCAACATTTTACTTACCAAGCCATAAATACTCCAAATGCTGCCACAAGTAGTATAAGTGACTTTTCATATAAAAAATCATCTTAGCCTTTATATAGTCAGATTAATTACTCATGTCTGCTATCCATCAAATTCTTTCCTCACAATCTTGTTGACTGTAGAAGTGCATTTGCAGAATTAAACTACCACAAAGACAGGGTCACTAATCATTGCTGCATCACATAATATCTCTCATATTCATAAGTAGTAGCTCCATTTTTATTAGTTTGGTGCATACGTTCGTAGCGCTTTTGTTTTGCACATTGGTGTTCCAATTCTTATGGGCTTATTTATCAATTGTAATTTTTATTTGTAGTTCACTGTTGCTGTTTGTGTTTAAATGTTGTCATTTCGTTGTTTGGAGATAGTGAGTTAAGCTATGGACTCTAGAAAATGGAATGCCAAGTGTAGAAATTGGAACATGTCCAACATATTCTGCTGTTTCAGTGCAACAGAGTGGAGACAGCAGTGGAGGCAGCCAGAAACATTTGCAATGTGTATTGAGTTAATGCCATGGGACAGACCATGACAAGAAAATGGTTTTCTCATTTTAAGGATGATTGTTTTGACATTAGTTATTCTCCACGTTCAGGAAGACCATCAGGATTTTATGAAGACCATTTAAATGTATTAATCCGCTATGATCCATGTAAGTGTGCTAGAGAACTGGCAAATGTGATCAACTGTGATCGTTCCATCATGGTGCCACATTAGAATGCAGTGGGGAAGGTTAAAAAATCAGGTGTTTGGGCATCACATGCTCTAAGCCAAAATTACAAAAATCAGTGGGTGGCCATATGCGCATCTCTACTTCCTCATCATCAACAGGTTCATGAACAACACTAGCCATTCTTATCCTGTATCATTACTGGTGACGATAAATTGTGTCTTTACGCTGACATAAGGAAAAGAAATGAATGGTTGAGGCCAAACAAAGCAGTAAACCCCATACAAAGATCTGTGTGCATCACTAAAAGACAATGTTATGCAACTGGTGGAACAGGAATGGTGTGGTGTACTACAAATTGCTTCCAAAAAGTGTAACCATCATTGCTAACATTTATTGTGAACAATTGAGACATCTTGCAGATTCAATCCAAGAACAATGATCAGGAAGACGGCATGAAGTGATGCTACTCCATGATAATGTCCCCCTGCATTCTGCTAGACTGATAAAAAACATTCACAGAAACTGAGTTTGGAAGTTATTCTACCCCCATCTTATTCACCTGATCTTGCACCCTCAGATTTTCACATTTTCTGTTCTCTGTGAAACAACCATCAAGCAACTTCATTTCTGAATGAAAATGCACTCTGGACATGGCTCTGTGGTTTCTTGTTCTCAAAACCACATGATTCCTATAGTCACAGAACTGAAAAAGTTACTCCAGTGTTGGCAGACTATTGTAAACAGGGAAGGAGTGTATATTATTGATGACTAAAATCTCTGTTATGTGTATCTGTTGTGTTCATTAAACTTATGGAAAAACGCTACAAATTTATGCAACAACTCAATAAAAATACCAAATTATACTCCATCACTACATATAACACAATATACCATGAATTCATAACATCATTATACCTCACTGATATCATCATTACTTGATTACTCCATACCTCTTCACTACAAAATTATTAAATATGAAATCATCTATTCACTTTTTGTACATAAAATGACTCTACTAAATGTCACTCCACAACAATAAACAACAATAACATTTTACATTCCTTCACAAACAGACAAAAATTAATTAAGTCAAGTTTCACTTTACTTTGAATAAAAGAGTATTCATTGCACAAAAGTGTGTAATCAGAATAATTGCTGGAGCTCATCCAAGATCATCCTGCAGACATATATATATATATATATATATATATATATATATATATATATATATATATATATATATATATATATATATGAAATTTATTATTAACAGTCCAAATGAATTCAAAAGTAATAGCAGTGTACATGGCTACAACACTAGGAGAAAGGATGATCTTCACTACTCAAGGTTAAATCTAACTTTGACTCAGAAGGGGGTAAATTATGCTGCCACAAAAGTCACTTACCCAATAGCACCAAAAGTCTGACAGGTAGCCATATAGCATTTACAAGGAAATTAAAAGAACTTTTTAATGGCAACTCCTTCTACTCATTAGATGAATTTTTGGATGTAGTAAGTGGGTAATTTCCCCAACCCCCCCCCCCCCCCCCCCAAAAAAAAAATATTAAAAATATTGAGTGTCATGTAATATTTTGTGTAATGTAATATCTTGTATAGACATCTTTTATTAACCTGATACGTTTCACATCATTACGAAGTGTCGTATTCATGATCTATGGAACAAGTACTAATCTAATCTAATCTAATCTACTTCAGACAACACATTTTTCTTGATTTCAGCCAGAAGGGCTATACATAGACAAACTTTAATTTCCATAAGCATTACTATAGGTGACATGACTTTACGATGCAACTTTTGTTTTGTTCTATCATAAAAAATACACTTGTTGACACAATGTTAGATTCTTTGGTTTGCTCCAGGATGACACTGAATAAAACTTTTAACATATAAAATATTAGTTCACTTTATTACAATATAGATATGAATGTATGCCAACCAGCACGGATTTTGAAAACATCAATCATGTGAAACCCAACACGTACTCTTCTCACATGATATACTGAAAGCTTTGGAACAAGGCAATTGGGTAGATGCTGTATTTCTTGATTTCCAAAAAGCATTTGCCTCAGTACCACACCTATGCTTGTTGTCAAAATACAATCATATGAGGTACCAAGTGAGACTTGTGACAGGATTGACGACTTTTTGGTGGGGAGGACTCAACCTCTTATCTTAGGAGGAGAGTCATTGTCAGATGTAGAAGTAACTTTGGGTGTGTGTCAGGTAAGTGTATTAGGACTCTTGCTGTTCATTTTGTCTATTAATTACCACACAGACAATATTAATAGTAAAATCAAAATTTTTGTAGATGATGCAGTTATTTATAATGAAGTACTACCTGAAAAAAACTGCATAAATGTTCAGTCAGATCTTGATAAGATTTCAAAGTGGTGCAGAGATTGAGAACTTGCATTAAATGTTCAGAAATGTAAAAGTTTGCACTTCACAAAATGAGAAAACATAGTATCCTGTGACTATAATATCAATGAGTTACTGTCAGAATCGGCCAACTCGTACAAATACCTTGGTGTAACACTTTTAGGAATATGAAATGGAATGAAACTTCCTGGCAGATTAAAACTGTGTTCTGGACCGAGACTCGAACTTGGGACCTTTGCCTTTCGTGGGCAAGTGCTCGACCAACTGAGCTACACAAGCATGACTCACACCCCATCCTCACAGGTTTAATTCCGCCAGTACCTCGTCTCCTACCTTCCAAACTACACATTCTATGAAATGGAATGATCACATAGGATCAATCATGGGTAAAGCATGTGGTGGACTTTTGTTTATTGGTAGAATATTGGAGAGTGCTTACAAATCACTCATGCAACCAGTTCTAGAATACTGATCAATTGTGTGGAACCCGTACCAGTTAGGACTAACAACAGATACTGAACATATACAGAGAAGGGCAGCACGAATGGTTACAGGTTTGTGTAATCCATGAGAGAATGTCACAGAGATACTGAAGGAACTGAACTGGAAGGCACTTGAAGACAGACGTAAACTATCCATAGGAAGCCTATTAACAAAGTTTCAAGAACCATCTTTAAATGATCACTCTAGGAATATACAGGGAGTATCAAAAAGAGTCATCCAATTTGGCATGTCTGTATTTCTGAAACTAATAAACATATACAATGAATTTTGTTTTTTGATGAATGGGAAACTCAAGAATTTTTTTTTCATACCTTTTCATGGGTGTTCAATATGCCCCCTTTCAGATGCATGGCATATGTCAATGCAGTATTAAAACTGTTCCAACACTGCAGCAATCATGTCTTCAGTTACAGCTTCCAAAGCTGCTGTTATTCAATGTCTCAGTTTGTTCATTATTGTCAGTAACAGAGGCACATAAAGAGAGTCTTTTATAAACCCCCACAAGAAATAATCACATACAGTCAGGTCCAGTGACGTTGAAGACCAGTAAAATAAGTCTGAATCATTTGGTCCAGAGTGACTGGTCCATCTTTCAGTAATCCTTTGATTTAAAAATTCCTGCACTTCCAGAAGCCAGTGCAGTGGAGCACCATCCTATTGGTAAATGAAGTCATTTGAAGCAGTCTCCAACTGTGGCAAAAGTAAGTTATCAAGCTTATCGAGATATGTGCTTACTGTAACTGTGTTCTTGGCAAAGAAAAATTGACCATACACCTTTTCCCATGAAACTGTACAAAACACATTAAATTTTGGAGAGTCATTCTCATGTTGTACAACTTCATGTTGTTGTTCCGTACCCCATATTCTCACATTATGACAGTTCACTTTTACATTTAAATGGAATGTTGCCTCATCACTGAACACTAAGCATGGAAGAAAACTATCAACCTCTGTCTAGCCAAGAATGAAATCATGGAACTCCATACATTGTGTTTGTCACCTTCACAAAGAGCTTGCAGTAGCTGAATTTTGTAGGGTTTCATGTGTAAACATTGTTGCAACACATTTCGGATGGACATCGAGGGCATTTTGAGCTGTCGAGATGCATGGCGAATGGATTTCTGCAGACTTCTTGTGAAACTATGGTGGATGCATTCATTGCCTGTGTCAAACACTCAGGGATGGCACAGCAATTTGCCTTTATGTAAACAACCTGTTTCTCAGAATTGTTCATGACATTATCTAATGCTCTGTACTGTAGGACAACCCACACCATACCTAGTACAAAGGTCATGCTGAACAGTTATTATTGACCCAGACTGCATAAAACATAGAACACAAACACTTTCTGTTGTCCCGACACCATTTTTACTAGAACTGAAATGGGTGCACACTGCTGCTACCTAGCAGGAACCATGTAAAACTCAAGAGTTTGCTCTTTCCAGCAGTATGTTGTTCACACACACATCTCGAATAACATAATAGTTATGATTTTTTGCAATCAGATGATTCTTTTTGATACACCCTACATATTGCTCACATAGGGATCATGAAGGTAAGATTAGAATAATTACTGTATGCACAGAGGAATTCAAACAATTATTCTTCCTCTGCTCCACATGTGAATGGAACAGAAGAAACCATAATAACTGGTACAATTGGACATACCTTTGTCATGAAGCTCATGGTGGTTTGCAGAGTATAGATGTAGATGTAGAGGTAGATTTACTTAACTTTGTACAATCCATTTGCACAGGAATGTTATGAGTATTTACAACTGTCTCTGAATATTAAAGTATTACTTAATACAGACAAATTTGCACAGTGTTCACATTAATTTCCATCTAAGAAATTTAATTCTCTGGTGGCCTATCTAAGACATTTCTGTCATCTTAACCATTGACTACAAACTGGGCAAGTGTCCCTCTGCTCAGATGTAAGTAACCAAGCCATTGCAATAACAAAGAGAAGCTCTAGGAGGCATGGCTATGCCATCATCTCTCATTTATCAGTGCAGTATACAGTGACTATACTTTTTTGTGGTTTTGTTTTGAGGTGCCAACCTTACTTTGGCAGCCTGCTCTTCGGATGAATCCACATTCCTCACCCTCAAAACTCCACACTACCATCATGCATGGTGGATGCATGTAATGATGGCAGCAGAGAAAATGCAGTGTGGATGCATATGAGGAGATGGAGAGTGTAATTGTACAGGATGACAGCCATCTGTCCGCACCTGGTATCAACCTTGAAAGTGACTGGGAACACCAGACAAAATACCAGTCACAGAGGACACACCCACATCCAGAGATGTAGATGATGTGGTCAATTGAAGAGCAAAGTGATTTTCTAGAGTGGCATGAAGACTGTCCAGGCATAATGCATCCACAGACATTGATTCAGGCTACAGGATGGGAGCCAATGGTGGTGACATCAGTAGCGCCAGTTGAGGTGGCTGAGCATCAACCTCCATGGGTTCCACTGTGGATGGTGCCAGTCTTGACTGTTGGAGAGATGGAAGCAATTGCTGCTGTGAACCCCAGAGATGTGTTGGGCCTATGGACAAACATTCTGTGGCAGAATCAGTAACATACTCAGAAGCACACCAAACCTGGTTATGGTGGCACCACTGCGGCCCTGCAGAATTTTAGATGACATAAGAAGAACGTCTGAGAGCTTTGGTAGTGATTCCATGCTCCCAATGCTGTTTCTTTCTGAAAACTTTGTAGAAGACTTCATCTTGCACCTGAAACTTTGTCTGACCAGGTGGGAGAAATTGTTTCTGTGGTGGCTGCAGAAGATGCAATGGGGTACAGTGTCTACAACCACGTAATAATTCTGCTGCTGACTTCCTGTCACATGGCAAGGAACAGTTCAAACATTTAAATGAACTGTTCAGCTTCACTGTTAGACAGAGGGTAAAGAGGTGTGATGGTTACAGAGTGTACTGTTGGAAATCAGCTGGCATGAGTTGTGGTCCACTGTCTGAGATAATGACCTCAGGAAGATGTTAAAGACAAAAATAGAAAACAAAGCCTATACTGTACAATCAGTAGTGGAGGATGTCAGGGGGACAACAAAAGAAAAGTTACTGCAAGTGTCTTACACTAACAACCACCACATGTTCCAGAATGGACCTGCAAAGTCAATATGAATGAGTATTCATAGTCTGGACAGATGCAGCCACTCAAACAAGTATTGCAGTGGAGCTGACTGATGTTCGGCAGAAACTTCACAAAGAGAGGTCATTTGCTCCACTCACTATGAAGCAAATTGATGTCTTGTGATTTGCTTCATGCAAACTACACCCCAATGAAATTGAAGCAATAAAGATAAAACTTACCACTGAAGAGAGTGAGGGATCATGACACATACATTGTCATTTTGTGTATGCAACAGCAGAACACCTGATATAAAAAATAGTGACACACTACTGGGTGGTGAATTTCTTTCAAATTACAGAACCACCCATGGCACACATGTGGCAAAACAACCTTAAGAGCTGCATCAGAAGCATTTGCAATGGCAACACACCAAAAATTGAGAGGAAAATTTTGAAGACTTTCAAAATTCTGTGAATCAATTTGAAAATACAATTCCTCAGATGAATCAAATGCTGTGTCAGAACAGACCAGTAATCAAAACAATAAGTCAGCATTTGGATGTTGGGCAGTGAGCCTGTACAATAACTCACATCAATCATGAAACAATATCAGAGGCCAGCATTGCAATATCTGCACTCTCAGAGGTGGGACAGGCTTGACAGGACTGAACAAGGCTGTCAAATGCCAATTATCTGTCTGCAAATAGAACATCCAACCATAAAAATATTGGTGGAATTTTCTAACACCATGGATAATCGTGAGTGCCTCTTTTTCGAGCTGGCTGTAGTTACTTTGAACTTTAGTAACAGTTTTTGAGACCATAGCAATAGGTTTATCAGAAGAATCAATTTTATTGGAGAAAAGAGCTCTGATAACATAAGAAGATGCATCCACAGTTAACACATTGGGCTTAGCTGTGTCTAAATGAATCAAACATCAACAACAACTTAACAATGTGTCCTTTAATTGCTGAAATGCATTCTGGCATTCCTTGGCCCACACAAAAGGAACATTTTTCTGGGGCAGCCAGTTGAGCAATGCAGCAATTTCCACAGCATTATGAATGAATTTCAAATAATATGAAAGCTTACTCATGACAAATAGGAGCTCCTTAATCATACAGAGTACTGGCAGATCACTAATTGCAGTCAAATGTGAAATTGTAGGATGAACACCCTGTGCATTAATTATGTGAATTAAGTAGTTCAGTTGTTCCTGGAAGAAGGAGCACTTCTCTTTATTGCACATTAAGCTGGCCACAGAAAGAAATTGAAACAAGCAATCTAAATTTTCTAAATTTTTAGCAGGTGGGTGACCCGCAACTACAATATTGCCCAAATAGTTTGTGTTGTGTCTAGGCAAGACAGCCTAGACACAATGAGAGGAAGCCGAAAGGCACGCGCTACGCTCACGCAGATGGGCGTGAGGTCTGAAACAGGATACGTAATGAATGCTATAAAGAAAAGTATGTAGCTTCTGGAATACTTAACTTTAATCCATCCTTTTGGTACATCTGGAGATTGTGGCGATACAAGTGAGACTCTTTAGATACATGCAATGTTACTAATGGCGCCTTGCTAGGTCGTAGCCATTGACTTAGCTGAAGGCTATTCTAACTATCTGCTCGGCAAATGAGCGAGGCTTCGTCAGTCTAGTCGCTAGCTACGTCGTCCGTACAACTGGGGCGAGTGCTAGTCCGTATCTCGAGACCTGCCTTGTGGTGGCGCTCAGTCTGCGATCACACAGTGGCGACACGTGGGTCCGACATGTACTAATGGACCACGGCCGATTTAAAGCTACCACCTAGCAAGTGTGGTGTCCGGCGGTGACACCAAATTCCTCCCCCGCAAATCGGTGAACGATCGTGTTATAAGGCTTCCGCCCGCCGTGGGGAGGACCCCATGTTGACGTATGCGATGAGGTGGGGAGCCTAATGACAGCTGAGGCTGTGCCACCCGCACCCGGCCATTCGGTCTGAGGGGATCTAGGAAACACCTGAAAACCTAGTCCAGGGTGCACATCAACATGCGGTGTATGCGCCCGTAAAGAGACAGGAGGGGCCAAAGGGTCGACCTCCATTGCGTCGGGGTATCCGACGCGCGATGACGTCATGTGGTCCGGAGCGGGCAAGAGTTCCATGGCGGAGGACAGCTGGTCACGGGAAGCGATCGGCGGCGCGTGACCCAGGGAGGCGCTTGGCGGCTGCAGCGAAGCGTCCACTGCGGGCGGCGCCGGCGGGAGAACAGGCGGCGCCGGCGGTGGCTGCGGGGGCGCATCGCCATGGGGCAAAATGGAAGGCATCATCGGGAACACCTGGGGATGAGGCGAGCCAGTAGATGGGTCCCCAGGGCACTGACCGGATGGCACCAACGCTGAAAGCAGACGGGGAGCAGCAGAACCCGTGCGACGACAGAGGCGCAGCTGATTGAGATGCCGACGCACCTCACCAGAGGCCCCCAAAACCAAATACATCGCGTGGCCGAGGCAGCGAAGAATGCGCCCGGCGAGCCAACGCCGTGAACCTCGATAGTTGCAATAGAGTACAACGTCGCCTGGAGCAAAAGCAGAAGTCTGCCGCTGCACAGGAACCTGATGCGGCAGGTGCAGCAAAGACATCAAGGTTCGATGAGGACGACCATGGAGCAACTCAGCCGGCGAGCGACCATCTCGGGGCTGAGAGCGATACGATTACAAAAAGAGCAACAACGCGTCCTCCCGAGAATGCGACTCTTTCAACTTCAACATCTGTGACTTGAAAGTCCAGACCAACCATTCAGCGGCACCGTTTGACTGAGGCGAAAACGGCGCGGATGTCAGATGTTGAATACCATTGGCCTGGCAGAATGACTGAAATTCTGCGGACATGAATTGTGGGCCATTGTCGGAAACAATAGTCTGCGGAAGACCTTCAATCCAAAAGATAGCAGACAATGCTTGGATGGTGGTGCAACTGCATGTTGTGGCTGCGGTAGCAGTGAAGCGGCGGCTGCCACATCGGTTTGCAGTGCACGCTGACCCTGGACGAGCTGTCCAAGGGCATCCAATAACGCCTGCGTCTGCTGATTCTGCAAGCGATAAAATTCGGACAGTACATCTGGCGAAGCCATGACACAAGTAAATGTAAGCAATTAGAAAGAACAAGACCCTTTCCGTTGACTCGTCGCCAAAAATGTTGTGTCTAGACAAGACAGCCTAGACACAATGAGAGGAAGCCGAAAGGCACGCGCTACGCTCACGCAGATGGGCGTGAGGTCTGAAACAGGATACGTAATGAATGCTATAAAGAAAAGTACGTAGCTTCTGGAATACTTAACTTTAATCCATCCTTTTGGTACATCTGGAGATTGTGGCAATACAAGTGAGACTCTTTAGATACATGCAATGTTACTAATGGCACCTTGCTAGGTCGTAGCCATTGACTTAGCTGAAGGCTATTCTAACTATCTGCTCGGCAAAGGAGCGAGGCTTCGTCAGTCTAGTCGCTAGCTACGTCGTCCGTACAATTGGGGCGAGTGCTAGTCCATATCTTGAGACCTGCCTTGTGGTGGCGCTCGGTCTGCGATCACACAGTGGCGACACGTGGGTCCGACATGTACTAATGGACCGCGGCCGATTTAAAGCTACCACCTAGCAAGTGTGGTGTCCGGCGGTGACACCACAGTTTGTACAAGAAGGAACTTTTGCTGTTAACGGTTCCAGGAACCACTGAAAAATTGCAGGAGCTGAAGGACTTCCAAATGCTAGTCTTTGAAACTGGAACAAACCTAGGAGAGTGTTTATCATGAAGTATTGCTTGGATTGCTCATCCAGTGGTAACTACAAATATGCCTCATGCAAATAAATCTTTGAAAAGTATCTGCCCTGTCCCAGTCTGGCCATCAGTTTCTCTGGACATGGAAGAGGGAAGAATCTATTACTATTTGTGGGTTTACTGTTGCTTTAAACTCAGTATACAGATGTAAACCACCTGAGGCTTCTGTCATACATGTCTCTATTAATTAGGGCAATAAAAACACCAGTGTCCAGCTGTCACTTAATTGTCTGTTGCTCCACCCATAACTGAACAAAAAGTTTGTTAACCTGCCTGCACATTGCCTCAAAAGATTTCCACAACATGGAAGTGTGAATGGCTTCACTGTAACTGTATGCACCTGTTGACAGCTGTGTGGCAACCACACATTCACCTGGTGGCAATTGTTTCCTGTGTCTCTGTTGCTGCACAAACACATGGTTTGATTGGGACCATGCCATCCACACTGGTAGCATTCACATGACAACAAGGACAAGCTTTCCACACATGATTCAAAAAATGCTGAGGACAAGACTTCCTCACAGAATTTTGTAGCGGATATTGTGTACCACAAGGTAGTTTTCACTTCCATGCTTACTGTTTGTCAGAGCCTTATTTTTCATCACTTCACCGTGTACTTTAGACTGAGTGTCTTCTGCACTTTAAGTAATGGAAATATATGGAGCCTCAAAATCAACTTATGTTAGTTCAACAATAATTAGAGATTTCAAAATAGACAGAATTATTTTTAAATGAGGATCTGCTGGTTTTAGAATTGCAGTGTGAATGCGTGCATCTGATACATTCTGTGTCACTGGATCACATAAAATAATGTCACTACAATTCATACCAAAGGGCACTTAAACTTCCAATGCCTTGTAAACCCACAGAGTTTAGCAGTCCATTGTTTTAGCGATTTTGCAAGCTGCTGCTCAAGACAAAAAATTTAAACTATGCTGCAGCAACATGAACCTATCACCTGCTCAAGATGAAAAAAATTTAAACCTTGCTGCAGTGACATGAATCTGACTATTAAATGTTCATTAAGGAGCTGAACATGGCTGTCATATTTGACAGACTAGTGTCTGGACACAGTTCCACACGGATGGTAGACATTCACACCAATTCAAACTTCCTGGGAGATAAAAACTGTGTGCCGGACTGAGACTCAAACTCGGGACCTTTGCCTTTCACGGGCAAGTGCTCTACCAACTGAGCTACCCAAGCACGACTCACACCCCATCCTCAAAGCTTTACTTCTGCCAGAACCTCGTCTCCTACCTTCCAAACTTTACAGAAGTTCTCCTGCGAACCTTGCAGAACTAGCACTCCTGAAAGAAAGGATATTGCAGAGACATGGCTTAGCCACAGCGTGGGTGATGTTTCCAGAATGAGATTTTCACTGTGCAGCAGAGTGTGAGCTGATATGAAACTTCCTGGCAGATTAAAACTGTGTGCTGGACCGAGACTCGAACTCGGGACCTTTGCCTTTCACAGGCAATTTAGCGAACAGATGATAGCCACTAGGTGCAAGATGAAGGCTGTGAGAGGGATGGCTTAAAACATCCCAACCAAATCAAGTCAACTACTCTTGTGTTGCATGAGCGGTGTGTGGACATGCATTGTCATAGAGACAGATTCCTGTGGTCAGCATCCCGTGACATTTGTTTTGCATGGCTCTGTGAATTTTCTTCATGGTCTCACAATATCTTGCAGGATTTATTGTTTCACCTCTTTCCAAAAAGTCAATGAGCAGAACCCCTTTTCTTTCCCAAAACACTGACACCATGATTTTCCTCGCTGTTTGCTGAGTTTTGAATTTTTTGGCTGGAAGAGAATGAGTACAGCACCACTGCACTGATTGTCGTTTGCTCTCTGGAATATAGTGATAAGCCCAAGTTTCCTCTCCTATCACTATAGAGCTGAGAAAAGCCTACCCTTCAGTCTCAAAATGTTTAAGAAATTTGCAAGCGGAACTGGCTCTGTTCATTTTGTGTGCTTTGGTAAGCACCTTGGGCACCCATCGTGCATACAACTTGCAATAATTTAGTCAATCAGTTATGCTTTCATGAACAACAGTTCAGGAAATGTTTGGAGAAAGTGCATGCAGGTCATCAATTGTCGAATTGAGAGAAGATGTTCTTCAATTTTTTGCACCACATCAGCAGTTACAATAGTCTTCTGTTTCTGTCTTCATCTTGAATTTTTGTCTTTCCAAAATTGAAATTCTGTACCCATTTTGTCACATGCTGCCTTGACATTATGTCCTCTCCATAAACTGAAACAATTTCATGATTAATCGCAGCACCATTCATGCCCTTAGTATTTACGTAGCGAATTATAATGTGCACTTTGCACTTAGTGGGAGTCTGAATGAGAAAGCTCATTTCTAACAGTGACCACAACACTAATCGGTGAGCTACTGATTGCTGAGAATGCTCATTCCTTCCGCTGCCTTCCCACTACATGGCAGTGGTACCAATTCCCTACTGCACATTCCATGCTAAAGGTACATGTCTTGAAACCTTAGTTTCTGGATAATCCTCACAAATTATCATTACTTGAACATGCATGCTTCCTATTCATTACTGAAAGGAATTTTACAGATGTCAAAACAGATCAATGAGCAGCTAACAGTTGCCCAGTAGAAAAGGCATTGTTCATTTGAGCAACGACACCTGCAGCACTTGAATATTTTTATGTACCTCTGATAGGATTACCATATTCTGAAACCCCAAAGTGAGGACACCTGGAACGTAATTGATCACAATGCTTTTAGGATGGTTCTAGTCTGTATCTCAATAAGAGGATAGAATAAAGCGAACATTGCTGATGTCATATCATATATATAGCTGTTCTAGAATGTTCTCTTTTTTTCTTTTTTAAATAAAGAAATATGATTAGATTAGATTAGATTAGATTAGATTAATACTAGTTCCATGGATCATGAATACGATATTTCGTAATGATGTGGAACGAGTCAAATTTTCCAATACATGACATAATTAGGTTAATTTAACAACATACTTAAGTTAATATAACAACTTTATTTTTTTTTTAATTTTTTTATTTTTTAAATATTTTTTTCTTTTTTTTCCTTAATTTATATCTAAAAATTCCTCTATGGAGTAGAAGGAGTTGTCATTCAGAAATTCTTTTAATTTCTTCTTAAATACTTGTTGGTTATCTGTCAGACTTTTGATACTATTTGGTAAGTGACCAAAGACTTTAGTGCCAGTATAATTCACCCCTTTCTGTGCCAAAGTTAGATTTAATCTTGAATAGTGAAGATCATCCTTTCTCCTAGTATTGTAGTTATGCACACTGCTATTACTTTTGAATTGGGTTTGGTTGTTAATAACAAATTTCATAAGAGAATATATATACTGAGAAGCTACTGTGAATATCCCTAGATCCTTAAATAAATGCCTGCAGGATGATCTTGGGTGGACTCCAGCTATTATTCTGATTACACGCTTTTGTGCAATAAATACTTTATTCCTCAGTGATGAATTACCCCAAAATATGATGCCATATGAAAGCAATGAGTGAAAATAGGCGTAGTAAGCTAATTTACTAAGATGTTTATCACCAAAATTTGCAATGACCCTTATTGCTTAAGTAGCTGAACTCAAACGTTTCAGCAGATCATCAATGTGTTTCTTCCAATTTAATCTCTCATCAATGGACACACCTAAAAATTTGGAATATTCTACCTTAGCTATATGCTTCTGATTAAGGTCTATATTTATTAATGGCGTCATACCATTCACTGTACGGAACTGTATGTACTGTGTCTTATCAAAATTCAGTGAGAGTCCGTTTACAAGGAACCACTTAGTAATTTTCTGAAAGACAGTATTGACAATTTCATCAGTTAATTCTTGTTTGTCAGGCGTGATTACTATACTTGTATCATCAGCAAAGAGAACTAACTTTGCCTCTTCATGAATATAGAATGGCAAGTCATTAATATATAATAAGAACAACAAAGGACCCAAGACTGACCCTTGTGGAACCCCATTCTTGATAGTTCCCCAGTTTGAGGAATGTGCTGATCTTTGCATGTTACGAGAACTACTTATTTCAACTTTCTGCACTCTTCCAGTTAGGTACGAATTAAACCATTTGTGCACTGTCCCACTCATGCCACAATACTTGAGCTTGTCTAGCAGAATTTCATGATTTACACAATCAAAAGCCTTTGAGAGATCACAAAAAATCCCAATGGGTGGTGTTCGGTTATTCAGATCATTCAAAATTTGACTGGTGAAAGCATATATGGCATTTTCTGTTGAAAAACCTTTCTGGAAACCAAACTGACATTTTGTTAGTACTTCATTTTTACAGATATGTGAAGCTACTCTTGAATACATTACTTTCTCAAAAATTTTGGATAAAGCTGTTAGAAGGGAGATTGGACGGTAATTGTTGACATCAGATCTATCCCCCTTTTTATGCAAAGGTATAACAATAGCATATTTCAGTCTATCAGGGAAAATGCCCTGTTCCAGAGAGCTATTACACAGGTGGCTGAGAATCTTACTTATCTGTTGAGAACAAGCTTTTAGTATTTTGCTGGAAATGCCATCAATTCCATGTGAGTTTTTGCTTTTAAGCAAGTTTATTATTTTCCTAATTTCAGAGGGAGAAGTGGGTGAGATTTCAATTGTATCAAATTGCATAGGTATGGCCTCTTCCATTAACAGCCTAGCATCTTCTAATGAACACCTGGATCCTACTATACCCACAACATTTAGAAAATGATTATTAAAAATATTTTCAACTTCTGACTTTTTGTTCGTAAAGTTTTCATTCAATTTGATGGTAATACTGTCTTCCTCTGCTCTTGGTTGACCTGTTTCTCTTTTAATAATATTCCAAATTGTTTTAATTTTATTATCAGAGTTGCTGATTTCAGACATGATACACATACTCCTGGATTTTTTAATAACTTTTCTTAATATAACACAGTAGTTTTTATAATTTTTGATAGTTTCCGGGTCACTACTCTTTCTTGCTGTCAGATACATTTCCCTTTTCCGGTTACAAGATATTTTTATACCCGACTTCCATACTTCTTAGCTGTTTTATATCCCAGGTAATCAACAGTGATTGAGATGTTCCTATTGAAATCCAGGCTAAACCCTTTAGGGCTGCCAAATGAAACAGTGTTAGTTCAATTTTATAATGTCAGATGACTATATTAGATGTGAAACAAACACAATAAAAGTATTATATCCTACACATCATGCATACTTCCTTTACTTTACATATGATACCCCTTGTGTATTTTTCACTGGACTGAATCTTGTTTGAAAGTTCCTTTTGCTGACATAAATTAAATTATATCATTTGAATTCATTTTACAGATTCAGCTGTTAGTCTATTTCTCTCCCTTGTCCACTGTGCCTGTATTAATAAGAAACACTCTCAGCACTTCAAAGAAAAAACACACAGTTTTAACTAATTCATTATGCTGTTCTTCATTACTAGATACTGAGTGAGGTGGTGCAGTAGTTAGCACACAGCACTCACATTCAGGAGGACGACAGTTCAAACCCACATCCAGCCATCCTGATTTAGATTTTCTGTGACTTCCCTAAATTGCTTCAGGCAAATGTTCAGATGGTTTGTTCTAAAGGACATGGCCAATTTCCTTCTCCATCCTTCCCTTGTCAGATGGGACTGATGACCTCACTGTTTGGTCCCCTCCACCAAATCAACCAACCAACCAATTTCACTACTACACGATTAAATGCACTTGCACTATTTCTTCTGGCTTGGCTCATAAATGGCAATAATTTCTTTTTTAAATTTCTATAATGATGTAATTCAATAACTGAATTAAAAAGGATATACAGTGTTGAGAAGATACAAGAAAACGAAACTCAAAATATCTTAATTCCCAGAGCTAAAAAATATTAACATTAGCAGAGTACATAAAAATGTATTCAGACATTACATTAAAGAACAAAAATGCAGAAATGTCCACATAAATGGAGATGAATGCCAATTTCTGATGTAGCAATACATTTATAAAGATTTGATGTAGCACTCTGGCTGACAATGAAGTCACTTATATAGTTTTGCGTTTTCTTCCTAAAGTTGTGTGACTTTTCTTTTAGCAGTGGCTATATTGGTACACCCAGTTTTTACATTTCAGTCTTGTGTATTGCTCTTGCTGTTTTATAACTCAATTCTGTAATGAAACTTCTAGACTTGGCCATAGTGTGCAAAACAAGAAGTGTCTCTGGCAGATAACAGTTGAGGAATGTAAGAGTTTAGATTAGTGAGTTTTCCTAGCTTAGACCTAGCCTGGTCCTGAAGTTGTAACTAAGCGAAAGCAACAGTCACTAAGCAGTGACTGTACTATTTATATGTTACAAAATATGATCGGTAGGCCTATAATCAATGTTCCAGAGTCTATGGCATTCTGCTTCAGATACTTTTATCTTTGCTGTGTCATGTTATCTTCTTCAGAAAACTTGAAATTTCTGAAGTGTGTGTATTACTGTCTTTTATGGATTACACCTTCCAGTACATACTTTGAGCTTTAATGGCTTCTATGCTGACTTATTGCAGCCTCTGATCCTGTTCTTGCTTCTGGCACACAAAACAGATTCCTTCACGTTTCAGAGTAGGTGCGCATGTATAAATCTCATCTAGAACCTACATGCTACAAAAATATCTATATCTCAAAAACTTTATACATCAGATCTTTTTTATGTAGACCTGTGGACACAAATCAGTGATCTACACATGGGTAATTGCAGGTCTTCAGTTTCTGTTTTTGTTTTCAATTTCTTGTAATTTGTAATTGGTTGCACATTTAGGTAAGAAACTAAGAACTAACAACTATCACATGTGGGTGGAAGAACAAGGACGTGTTGGCAGCAAGTGCAGGTAGAGGAGACAAAGAGGTGATAATTGCTTTCAAATACTTGAGGTCATAGTATTTTCTGTTGGAAGTGAGCTGCCACTTGATAGCAGATTCATATGTAGGACAAAAATTCCCATGGAATTAAATCTGATGAAGATTCTTATTTGTCAGAAGCTGTGTGCAGCTGCAAGATTTCAAACGATAATGGGCTGTCATTACTTTACCATTACATTTGGTTGATCCCATGTGGCTCCACTGAAAATATTGTGGTTTTTCTGGCTGTAGCAACTGACCACACACAGAAAACTCCAACAAATTACAATCAGGTGCTTTTATTAAGTTCATGTAATTACACAAAACACAAGAAAAACACTAGAGAAATTCATAGCATGTACATTGCAACCAAAGTCCATAAGACCTAACCAAAGAACCACAAGTCCCCAAAGACCATTTACTCTGCACTTCATAGGTGGCAGTTACTCGCGGTCGATGGTCGCCACAGAGCCCCCGCCCTCCAGGAGCGCGGAGCACTGGAGGAAGGACATGGGCGTCTTCCTGCGTAGTGGTGTTGTGGGACACTTGCTGGTTGATAGAGGCATGTGCGATGAGTCCATTTTGTCTGTGCAGGGTGGGCTGGTGCTGGTATAGTCTGCCATCCAGTGGGGAGGACAGACTGGTCGACCTGCACCCGTGAACTGGACTGGCACGGACAATGTCAGTATTGCAGTACAGGAGGAGAGGGGGATGCGGAGCTTGAGCATCCCATCAGTGCTAAATGTTACAGTTATGCCAGCCATATCCACCCCATTTGGGATGGGGACTGTGCCCAGGATGGTGATATGTGACGTGGGGGTGGACTCACATGAAGTGTCCCCTATGCGGAGGACAAAGATGGATCCCTAGTGGAGCTGCAAGGAAAGCTCATCGTGTGGGCACTCAGAGGCATTGATTGAGATGCAGATTTCATTGACAGTGGACATAGAGGGCACTAGGGGAGGTGGTGGGGAAAAATACATAGTTCAGGAGAAACACTGGAACACTCTGTGGGGGGCACTGGCTGCCGACACTTGCGACGGGTAATGTCACATGCAACATGTAGTTGAGCCTGAGGTTGTGGATTGTCACATGCAGTGCCTGAGTGAAATGAGGGTACAGTATCATCACATGCAACACCTGAGCTGCCCACAGGTGTAGGCTTGGTGCACATATGATCATGGTGGGTCACAGGGGAGTGGGAGGTCTGTGTGAGATTGGAGTCATCACCTGATGGAGGAACATTTGACTCGAGAGGGTGTGGTACAGATTCCTCGATCAACCAGGCTGGTTTCACATGTTGAAGGGAAACAGTCTGCTGATGGCCACTGACAAGAACATCCATAGTATTGTCCATGCGAGCCACTACTCAATGCGGGCCAGAGTAAGGTGGCTGAAATGCCAGTTTGACTGTGTCATCCTGTAACATAATGAACTACCAAGAGTCCAGTGCCAAATGCAGAAAGACCCAAGGACGGGTGTGTGGTCATGGAAGGGGCATGTGGATCACAGCTATGTGTGTCCGGACACTCATGTTGACGATTGCTTTGTCATTTATGAACTCCGAAGGGAGAACTAGGGTCTCGCCATACAGGACCTCTGCAAGTGAAGCCTGGAGGTCTGTCTTGTAAGCCGTGCATTCCTAACATTACCCAGGGAAGGGTGTCAGACCACTCACCACCTTGGCACAAGAGGGCCGCTTTCAGATTCCTGTGTCACCGCTCGACCAGTCCGTTGCTTTGTGAGTGGTAAGCCACAGTGCGGAATCTATCCACCCCACAGAGTGTGTTAAACAGCAGGGATTCAAACTGCCTTCCCTGGTTGGTGGTGGTGGATGTAGGGTAACTGAATCAAGCTATCCAGGAGGATATGAATGCACATGCTACGGAATCCACTGTGATGTCCTGCAGGGACATTATCTCCACCCAACATGTAACACGGACAGTGACAGACAGGATATACCTGAAACAATCAGACACGGATAACGGTCCTATGAGGTCCAGATACACATGTCGGAAGCGGCCTTCGGGGATGTTGAATTTACTTTGACGGTGTTGTGTGAGCCTGCCAACTTTGCTGTGCTGGCACTGTAAACATGCACGAGCCAAAGTACGACAATCCCTCTTCACAACTGACCACACAAAGCATTCTGTAACAAAGCACATAGTGGCCTTAGCACCAGGATGTGAAAGGTTATGTAATGTAGTGAATACTAGGTGATGCAGCAGAGGGGAACAATAGGTCAGGCAGTGCTCATGGATGTATCGCACCACAGTGGCCTGACCGAGTCCGGTAGGTTGTGGGAAACGATCTGGAGGGAAGTATCCAGATCCTGTTAGAGGTAGTGCAATTCAGTATCATTGTCCTGTAAGGGGGCCAATTCATCAAAATTAATGTGGGATGTAGTCAACAACCACATTTTCAGAATCTCAGATGTAATGGATGTCTGTTGTGTATTGGCAAATTAAGTCCATCTTCCAAAACCTGCGTTGGGGAAGGTCAACAATGGTGTTATGGATAGCCTCCATGAGGGGGCGATGGTCTGTGAAAATTGTTATGTTCCTTCCTTCGATGTCTGTGCAGAAATATTTTACAGCTTCATAAACCGCAAGCAATTCTCTGTCAAATGCTGACCATTTATGTTGAGCTGTAGATAGTTTTTTGGAAAAGAAATGGAGTGGTTGTATCGCGTCACCGACGTGCTGTTGGTGGACTGCACCAATTGCAAAATCACTTGCATCTGCTGCAATAGAGATGCAGGCATCTGGCAAAGGGTGGGTGAGAGTGACACTATGTGCTAACGCTAGCTTAAGGTCTTCAAAAGCTCTCAGACCACTGTACTCGGCGATTGCCCGAGGTTTGTTTCCTGGCCAATGAGTCAGTCAAAGGGGCTTGAATTGCTGCTGCCATTGGCAGGTTACGATGGTAGAAATTGATAGTTCCTAAAAACCGGCATAATTTACGAACCAACACTATACCTTCCGAGGAGATGGTGTACCCCAAAAAAGTGACAGCGGTGCAGCAGCATTGTGACTTGTCATTATTGATCTTGACTCCGTTACATATCAATAAGTCCTGTATTGTGGCCAGGTGGTGTTCGTGTCCTCTGTCAGAGAAGGAAAAAATGAGTATGTCGTCAAGGTATGTGTAACAATATGTGCAGTTAAACAGAAATGAGTCTATAAAACTGTGCCAAGTTTGGGCCATGTTTTTGAGACCATAAGGTATGTAACATAATTCGTAGAGGCTGAAAGGTGTGATCAACGCTGCCTTTGGTATGTCACTCTGTTCCATGGGTATCTGTAAATATGCCTTGCAGCAGTCCAAAACACTGAAGATGCCTGCTCCGCTAAGTACTTGTGCAAATTCTTGTATATGAGGTATCGGATACTGTCCACACATTGAGGCAGCAATCGTTGCTGCAGAGGTGCACTGTGCCGTCCTTTTTGGGAACTAAATGTATGGGCAAAGACCAGTTACTGTCCAACAGATGAACAATACCAGCCTGCAGAAGTTCCTCCACTTTGGCCTTAGCAAGGCATAGTTTATGTGGCGGCAGTCGGCTCACTTTATGACGCACTGGTGGCCCGCCTATTGTGACAATATTGTTTGTCGTGCCATTCGTGATAGCGTTCAGCTGGGCTGCCAAACTTGCTTGGGGGCCATCACAAATGGGAATCAGTAGCATGCAAGAGTCACTAACCTGATGTGCCAGGGAAGCTGTCCGCGTCGGCGGCGACAAAGTTCCGTGAGGTGCGTCTCCGGTGTCAGGGGGCGGTAGCGTCAAAGTCCCACGTAGAGCGTCGCTGGTGTCAGATGGTGGCGGTGTTGACAGGCATTGTATGAGGCATCGTGCCTTGGCGAGGGCTTGCATAGCTATTGATATTGCATGGTTCAGTTTGGAGTAGTGAACACAGAGATCATCGACTGCAGCGCTCTTGGACTGAAGCTGGGCAACGGAAGTTGGGGGCTATCCGTCAGTGAAGAGCACTCGATGAGAGCCGTGTTTAAATCATCGGGAAGCTGATGGGGAGGGGGCGGCTGAGGAGGCAACTGAACACACAATATGAGTGGATGAGGTGTGGTGCAATAATGAAGGCAACTGGAGGTCTGGAGACAGTCCGAAATGGGAAAGGAAGTCAATGCCTAAAATTGGGTCTCCTTCATCAGCCACGTAGAAGGACCAAGTGAACTGTTTGCCAGGTATGAGTTCAATAGGTAACTCAGCCAAACTGTCGACAAGAAGTGGTGATTTATTTGGTGTTCAAAGGAACAGTTTGGCTGGTGTCGTGTCCTTTACAGTAAATGTGGGAGGTATAACACTAACGTCTTCTCCGGTATCGACAAGAAAATACAGGCGCAAACCTAAATCCAAGGCATACAGATGTCCTCATGAAGTGGGGCATCTGACAGAATGCAACATCTGTGGGCGCCTTTGCATACATCTGAGAGCCGTGGCGCCTGCTGCTGCCCATGTCCGGCATTTGGGAATGTGCAGGGTGGGCAGTGTTTGCGAGCGGCATCCGTGTAAGTTGAGTGGAACCAGAATATACATGAGTCAGCTGTACTCGTCCCACCAGCTGAAGCGTCAGGTGAAGGGAAGGTGGGACAGGCAGGCACTAACCCGGTTGGGGAAGGGAGAGGCTGCTGCCATCCTGCTTGTGATTCTCAATCTTGGCCACTAGATGGCTGCTGTGTTGTGATACGCATGTGCCCAGCCTCTACCACCCAACGGTGGAAGTATACTCACAGGATTACCAACCTTGGTGGTATTAGGCACTGTGCTGCATGGAGGGAGGTGGTGGTGCCAAATAATGGTATATGCCTGGTCTGCCAGCCATAGTTTATCCTTGAGTGAAGCTGCAGTGTGTGGGAGCCAATGTAATTGTAGTTCCTGCAGCAGTTTCACCAACCAAAATGCCCAGAGTGCTAAGTTCAGCAAGATCTAGGTACTTACCTCAGCACACGAGCCTTGCCACAACTGTGAGAGGGTTCTGTCACCTAAAGTCTCATCACAAATAATGTTGTGAATAACATCAGCTCATCAGCTGGTGGATGAGAAGGGCGTTCGATGAGTAGTGCACGGGCAGAGGCATATTTGTCGCTCTTGGGTGGGTTCAGCAACAAGTCACTGATGAGATCAGGGTGGTCATGCAGGTAGTTCACTAAACACACAAAACTAGTGCTGTCATCTGCAATACCGTGTATGTCCCACATGTTGTCCACCAATGTAAACCACATCACTGGATTGTCCGGTCGTAACGGCGGCAGCTTCGGAAAATGACCAGGAACCAGTGCTTGCAGGGGTGTAGAAAAGGCACTAATCATATGGGGATTTTGCACGGTGTTCACTGATGTGAACTGTGCCTCAGTGACAGGTGATATGTTGCGATGGACATCCATTGGCTGTGCAGGCAAGACATGATATCCAGTCCGTGCAGGAGGAAATCTGTAGGCCACACAACGAGCACGTCACGGCAGGCATGGAAGGATCAACGGCCAATGCACACAAAATCACGAACAGAGTGATAGGGCGGAAGCAAGGCAGGTACGTCGCCCGAGGTGTGCATGGGGTGGCAGGATGGGTAGGCATATACATGGCCCTGTGTGGTTGACATGAGTGTCCCTTTGACTGGCATGGAGGGAGAGACATTAAATGGCTTACCGCTCTGAGGAGGGGGTGACCATGCATGTGGACCCCAAAAATGGACAGCCACATGGTCTGTGTTGTGCAGTAGAAACTCGGACAAGGGGTTTACTTGATCTTGTGCTGGAGGAGCATTCTATCGAGCATAGAATGCCATAGAAGGTGTCCGCCCCCATGTGTACAGTGCCCGGTGTGGTGTGCCGGCAAAGGTTAGGGTCGTCTGGCTGGTCAAAGCAAACACCAGAGATACGAATATTCACAGTGTATTATTAGCACATGGGATGAAGCATTGCACTTCACAGTCAAATGCCCATTCTGCGATCGCGGCGTCCTGCACTGTCAAAAAAACTGGTGGTTGTGACATGGTCTATTGGTGCAAAACTGGTGGTACACAGTGAGTGGATGCAATGACTCAGGATCACCAATATGAGTTTTCTGGCTGTAGTGACTGACCAGGCACAGAAAACTCCAGTCAGTTACAGTTAGGCACTTTTACTAAATTCGTGTAATCACACAAAACACTACAGAAATTCACAGCATGTACATTGCAACCGAAGTCCACAAGACTGAACCAAAGAACCACGAGTCCCCAAAGACTGTTTACTCTGCACTTCATAGGTGGCAGTCACTCCTGGTTGATGGTTGCCACAAGATCATATAATGTATAGTTGTTTCATCAGTTGAAATGGAAAGCTTGCTAATCATAGGTCACATATTATACCAAAGTCCAAGAGTGATGGCACACAGGTTTACAGTGGCTGAGGATTTTGCCATTTAAACATTGCTTTAGAAGCAACAATGAAACTCTACCAGATGCCATAAGCTTGATGGGTGTTGTTTTTGACTGTAAAGAATGAAGACATCTCATATCTGATGTTTAGTATGGTCATATTGTTCTTTTGAAAGTACTCTGCTACTTAAATGGAAGCTTTTATAGATTACAGCGTAAGGTTTTGCTTATAGTCCATAAATTGTAATATACCTGTGTTGTGAGAATGTTAACTGGTGGCAGTTTATGCAGACACAATTTGTTCTCATTATGTAGCTCTCACAATAAAAGAAATACAACATTGCTCTTCCCCATAAACCTTATACCATGGCATGGTCTAAGTATGGTTGGCAGAGAACTTGATTTTGAGACTCTCAGACATGATCTTCCATAGGATGGTAGTGGTGGTGGTATGTATAGAGCAATCAACAGTGACATCATTAGCACCTGTATTCAACTAAAAGAGTGCAAGTATGGTTATCAATTGTGAGAAGCATGCAGCAAAATGTAAATTAAGAAATGGAAACTGCAACCACCATGGGACTCTCTCACCCACATTGTGAAACAAAACAACAAACAGCAGATGCCTCAGGGTAGTACATGAGTAAAACACATAGACTGTAACCACACAACATTTAAAATAGTGTAACAAGGAAATGTGTCTACACAATCAATTGTAAAATAAATGATGAAGCAACCATCCTATAAACACATTAAAACCTTTTACCTAAGACACTACTAACAAGACCAGACATCACACAGAATCTTAAAAGATGAACCACATTCAATTCATCACCTAAAATAGAGGGCAGATCAGCTGGTAAGTGGGTTGCAGCTCACATGGCTTGGTATAAAACACATTCAGTTAAAATGTGGTGTACAGAAACCTATACACCACGAGCACTGCATACTGACAGGTCTTCCTGCCAAAATAGGAATCCATGCATCAGGGGACAGTGTCATATCTGGAGGTGCATTAAAAGTACTTTCTTCTGTCACTGTGACCAGAAGGAGAAATGCTATGTGTACGTCATTGGTTTTACGGGCCTCAGCTTGTTGTTCTCTGACCCTAACCACTCCATCTCCCACAGGATGAGGAGGATGTGCAGTAGATGAGGATGTACAGCAGGCAGTTATGGACTTCTTCACACAGCAGGACATAGTGTTTTACCAAACCGGTATGTTCAGCAAGGTGTGTCAGTGAGATGATTGCCTCAATGTTCATGGTAATTCATTGGCATAATGATTCTGGAGTATATGGCCTTAGAATGGAAACTTTTTGATTGCCCCTTATATACACACATCAAAAAAAGTTTTGCATCATTTTGGTTCTGAGAACTCCGGAACCTATACAGAAAATTGGAATAGAGATTGACATAAATATTATTTCCACTCTTTTTATTGCTCATGAAAACCACACATTGCATATTGTACCATCATACAGTGAGACCTTCAGAGGTGGTGGTCCAGATCGCTGTACACACTGGTACCTCTAACACCCAGCAGCATGTCCTCTTGCACTGATGCATGCCTGTTTTTAAAATGGCATACTATCCAAAAGTTCATCAAGGCACTATTGGTCCTGATTGTCCCACTCTTCAATGGCAGTTTTGCATAAATCCCTGAGAGTGGTTGGTGGGTCATGTTGTCCATAAACAGCCCTTTTCACTTCATTCCAGACATGTTCGATATGGTTCATGTCTGGAGAACATGTTGGCCACTCTAGTCAAGCAATGTCATTATCCTTAAGGAAGCCATTCACAAGATGTGAATATGGGGGTGCAAATTGTTGCCCATGATGATGAATGCCTCGCCAATATGCTGCCGATATGGTTGCACTATCAGCCGAAGGATGACATTCATGTATCGTACAGCCACTACGGCGCCTTCCATGATCATCAGCAGCATATGTTGGCCCCACGTAATGCCACCCCAAAACAGTAGGGAACCTCCATGTTGCTGCACTCACTGGACAGTGTGTCTAAGGTGTTCAACCTGACCGGGTTGCCTCCAAACACTTCTCCAACGATTTTCTGGTTGAAGGCATATGCAACACTCATCGGTGAAGAGAAAGTGATGCCAATCCTGAGCAGTCCATTCAGCATGTTGTTGGGCCCTTCTGTAACATGCAGAATGGTGCCATGGTTGCAAAGATGGACCTCACCATAGACGTCTGGAGTGAAGTTGCGCATCATGCAGCCTATTGCTCACAGTTTGGATCATAACACGACATCCTGTGGCTGCACGTAAAGCATTATTCAACATGGTGGCATTGCTGTCAGGGTTCCTCCGATCCATAATCTGTAGATAGCGGTCATCCACTGCAGTAGTAGCCCTTTGGCGGTCTGAGCGAGGCATGTCATGGACATTTCCTCTCTCTTTGTATCTTCTCCATGTCCAAACAACATCACTTAGGTTCACTCCAAGACGTCTGGACACTTCCCTTGTAGAGAGCCATTCCTGGCACAAAATAACAATGCGGATGTGATCAAACTGCTGTATTGACCATTTAGGCATGGTTGAACTACAGACAACACGAGCCATGGTGATGCAAAACTTTTTTTGATGTGTGTATTATATCTAATACCAATAAACAAATTTGACCTATTTGAGGAAGTCCACATAGAAAATGGTGTCAGTGACCATGAGGCAGTTATATCAAGAATGAATATCAAAGTACAAAAGACAGAAAGATTTATATGTACAGCAAACTAGACAGAGAAACAGTAGTGTCACATCCCATCAGGAACTTGAAATGTTCAGCTTAAGGTAAGAGCTTGTAGAGGAGCTATGACTCAAGTTCAAAAGAATAGTTCATGATGCACTGGATAGATATGTATCCAGTATGACAGTTCATAATGAGTGAGATCCTCCATGGTATACAGTCACTATTAAGAAATTTCTAAAGGAACAGATACTATTGCATAATGCATATAAAACAAAACCTAAGGCTATAGATACTATTACTATTATTATTACTAAGTCAACATTGTTCACTAGTCATGACCAGACAGATTGCATCACATCTTAGAAATTGTATATCAAAACAACTACTAAAACAAAGATAATAGACAAGAAGATATGCAACACTGATCTTATAAACAATGGTTATAAACAACACTTTATAGCTCTTGAATGTTTCAAGTTTGTAGCTTCACAAGTGATGGTATTATGTTGAACAGTGTAAAGTTCCACTTGCAGAGAAAAATTCATTTACAGAATATAGTGTCTGTTGCCTGAACATATGCAACACTCTTGCTCTGAACATCCTCCGTAGTCATGTTTGAAAATCCAGTGGTATGTAGTTGAACACCTTCAGGACTGTTGTGAGAAAACTGTCCAGTGCCTTGCTTAAGTGACAGCCTGGAATATCAACATCAGCCTTATTTCTTGTGTTGTAGTTGTGAATCTCTTATCTCTTCCAGGAGGATCCTTAATTTTCTTTTATCCCTTTCAGTTATTATTTTTTCTTCGCCAATGAAAAATTTTATTTTTGCATTTTTGTTGATCAAATGATTTACCTCCACATGTTTGCTGAAAAAAAAAAAGAAATTTAGAAAATGGTTTTTGAAAAATATGTTGTCATTTGACACCATTGTGTTGCTACAGGTACATATAATGCAGTCAACATATTCTTGTTACAGAAATAATTAGTACACCATTCAAGTGATAAAATTTATTACAACAGATTATTTAATATGAAATTTAACAAGATAATTGTTATTTTTGTTCAAACAAAGTGTTACATGGCATTTGGGACATTGAACTTGGCTTCTGCCAGTGAATTTTTCTAATTTGCATATTTGCTCCCTCCCTTCAGTGTAATGTGGTGAATGAGAAAACTTGTCATATCTGGCATCTGAAACTGGCCTCACCACATCTGATGTGGATTCTTCATCTTCACACTCATCCTCAATCAATCACAGATGTCCTCTTTTCCTCAGAGTGGAGCTGTTTTCCTTCTCCATTAGAATTAAAGCTTCAGCTTCCTTATTTCTGAACTCCAGCAGATCCATTTTCTCTTTATGTTCTTTTCCTTTGGCATCCAGGTCTCTCAAGAGTTGTAGCCATGAGTTGCATATAGAGAGATTGACCATGTGAAAAATTACTTTTACAGGCTACTTCTTAGTTTTCATGCATATTCTGTACAGAGAGATCAAAGAGCCAATTTTGTCAATAATGCCCTTAAATGCACAGTAATCCTTTATGATGGCTGGTCTTGTGATCTCCAATAGTTGCTTCTGTGCTGTACTCCACCTCTTTACTTTATACATAATGTCTGCACCCACGTATGAGGAATTGAGGGTGACAGCACTATTATTGAGCCAGCGAATGACACAGAGATCTTCTTCTATGTTCACACAAACATCAACAGATCCTCTTCCTTCCTTCTACAGTTCAGACTCAGATTTCAGTGGGCACTTTTGTAACCAGTTACCTCTGATGGTCCCAAAGGAAAAGATCTCATTTTTTAACAATTCATGCACCATTGACATAGATGTAAAATAATTATCGCCCACAGCCTTGTGGAATGTTCGCACTCAGTCACATGACAGTGAAAACACCAAGGCTCAAATGCTTGTGCTCACTTCGATTTCCTGTACTTTTGCCTTGATATATTTCAAAATCATATACAATTCTGGAAACTCCACAACAAACAAATTTTTTAGATCAACAGGGTTTGGTTTACCATGAACAAATTGCATCATTACAGTCCTTCCTTTGAGAGGGAGCATTTGCTCATTAATACCTTGCCTTTCTTCTTGTTTCGGACTGAGACACGTTTCCCTGATTCTATTTAGCAGTGGTCTCACCTTCCAAAGTTTGTCTTCTGGAGAGCCACCTTCCATATTGTCAAGTAAATGAAGATGATTCCTCAGTCCGAATATTCTGTTTACAGAAAATGTGTCTGCAATCAAAGGTTTTCAGAGTCTGAGGCTCCCAGTACATATTCAGTCCAAGAAATCCTAATGTACACATCAAAATATGAACTCTAATCAGTTTTTTTTAATTTCAGGGCTGGTATATTTCACTGGCACTCCATTTTTCTACAATGAATACAAATTTGTTTGTTCCAAAAGCAATTCCAGAAAATCATTGGTGAAGTGTTCTGAAAAATATTCAGCAGGACTTCCTACTTCTTCATCAGCTGTAGTATCTGGACCACTGAAAGCAGTGTCAAGGCACATGAAAGGCATTTTTTTTTTCATTTGACATTACCTTGCGGCTGTTAATTTTCTGCTTGTGAAACTTCTTTTTCAGGTTATAGAGTATCTCTTTCATGTTGTGAGGTCCAGCACTCCCATGGTGCTTCTTCACTCCTTGTATCTGCTCCATCTCCAACAGTTTCAGATGCACACTCTTCACTGTCTGAGAGCTCTGAAAGCTCACTGTCATTGAGCACTAATTGAAACTGCTCAATTTCTTTGTCAGAAAGTTTCACCATATCAGAGCCTGAAAAATTAAAATATTTACTGAAATGAGCTATGTGATGAGTGAAAATAATCAGAATATCCATTAAATATATTAAGAATTATTATCTTTCAAAATTATTTCAACTGAACATCAAAAGTATTACCTAAAAAATGAGAATATCCATGCAACATGAATGCATGTCATCATAATGATGTCAAATGACAAAAACCAGATTTGAAACAATGTAGCTAACAACTTTCACCAAAATAACACACACACAATAACCTTACCTTTAGGAAACTTCTAACACCTTTGTCTTCTATAAATCCTCAACAGGCTCGAAACAGAAAGGAAAAAATGTGAAGCCACACACTACAGCACATGCAACACAGCATGACAAAAGTTTGACTGTTGACTTCCCTATTCAAAGGAGATGAAAGTGCTCCATGTGGAACACTCCTGTACTAGATTGTTGTCATTTACCACCAGCGTGATCAAATGCAGACATTCTGTGTTTCCACTCTGCAGTCGGTGAAACATAATGGTGTCAATTGACAACACAGTGATTGTAAGTGTTATATAGACAAGAGAGTTGGAAACATATTGGCTAAATGTTGACATTATTCCAAACTGTTTAAAAATGGGTCTGCTGTGGTCAGATTTCTTGCTCAAAAATATTATTCTTGCAGACTTATTTTGTAGGAGCAATATGGTTTTACTTTCAATAGGGTGTCCCCACAGCAGCAGTCCATATGTGACATGACTGTGGAAAAGTGTGTATTATGTTGTGATTAAGTACTGATCTGTTATCACATCTCTCAGCTTCCTCAGGAGATAAATTACTCTTGAGAGCTTGGAATACACACGTGCAGTGTGTTCAGTCCATTCAAGCTTATTGTCTATGGGGAATCCTTGGAGTTTCACACCTATCAACATTTGCTGCGGATCCATGGTCACCAAGGCTGCATAATATTTCCTGGGTTTTACCTTCATTTAATTTCTTTCTTTTTTTTTTGCTTTGAACCACTTTCTGGCTACTTCAAACAAAATATCAGCATCCTTTAGTGGCTCAGCTGAATTTCTACCCTTATTCATTAATGTTGTATCACCTGGAAAGAGTGCTTAGATGACAAAGAATTAAAGCCTTCCAGTTCTTTTCTTCAAATGCTTCCATTAATTTTGTTATCATATCAAGTATTGCAGTAAATGTAGATTTCTCTCTTCTAAATTCATGTCGGTTATCCACAAAGAGATTTTTGTCCTCAAAATAACATAATAGTTTTAATCACTTTTGATGGTATAGGTGATATAGAAACTGTTTGTGGCTTGATGGATGGTTAAGATCACCTTTTTTATACACTGGTACTGTCTTTGCCAGTTTTAAGAAGTCTGGAAAAGTACCAACCTCAAGGCATTGGTTAATGACAGCAGTCAAAAGTTTAGCAATATCAGATACAGTTTCCTTGAGAACACCACATGAGTTACCATATATATCTGCACTAACAGGGTGTTTAAAACCTTTCACACTTTTCACTATGTCATCTGGAAATCCTTTCTTCCACCTCGTCAATGTGCAAAAGTTGTTAATGCTTATATTGCTTGCTACCATACACAAGGCTGACATTAACACAAACCAAACAAAGAGCATAAACACCTTAGTTTGAAATTTTATAACAAACTCTCAAAGGCTGTGAGCGAACTACCAATGAATAACTTTAAGCAAACAATAGAAGGGTGGCTCAAATGTATGCCATATTACTCACTTGATGAGTTTCTAAACGCTGACACAAAAGAGATATGCTACATGAAACAAAACGCTGCCATATGAATTATACCTATAATTTTGTGATAGTAATTGTTATAACCTTTAATCACCAATAATTGCGTGGATATTCAAACACACTCACTTAGAACAATAGCTTGTTACATGATAACAACTCAGTCTCTCTTATACGGCTGCCGTGCCATGACATGCGGCTGGCGCCGTTTGTAGCTTGGTGGTGCTCCCGCATTCAGCCGAGTTGCGGAGCGCCTCTATCGCCATTTGCGCGTACTGTCGTGGCGGCACTGTTAAATGTCGTGGCACTGTCACTACACTTTTCCCCCCTTTAAAAAAAAAAAAAAACACTCACTTCCTTGGAGACATGGACAGTGCAGAGCCATCCATGGCCTCTTGTGAGGCCCCGAGAAGATCCTGCGGAGAGACACGAGAGTATGGTCGAAAATGTCCAGGACTGAAGCTCGTGCATGGAACATGCCTCCTGGACGAGATGACGGGTGAAAACTCCGGAGCAGCATCCATAGGTGTCGTGGACCTGGGGGCATGCTCCAGCGAGATGGGTCCCGGAGAAGGCAGCGTCGCGACTGGGGCCGGTTCCGGCATACTCGGAAGCGGTAGTGACATCGGCTGCATCTACACGTACAGTAGATTGGCAGCAGCGACCGGACTGGCTTCTCTGGCTGGTGGAGGCGAAGGAAGGGGCGGTGGCACCGGCGTGGCCACCACTCGTGGGCGCATCTGGTCATAATGGCGAACAACCATGCCGTCATCCGTACGTATTTCACAAAGCCGCGAAGAGCCTTGACCACCCCTGGAATCCATTTAGGGTGAGATCCATACCCTTGTGCCCACACGTCGGCGCCCACTGAGTATTTTCCCGCACTAGGGGACACAGCACAAGGCCTGACAGGGTGAAGTAGGTGCAGTAGAGTGCGTGGTTGGCAGCCATGCAAGAGTTCAGCAGGGCTGCGATTACCCAGAGGCGTGAAGCGATAAGAACTCAGAAATTGCAGCAGAGCATCATCTGTGGAAAAATCACTAAAGAATTTTTTCTTCTGGCTTTTGAAAGTGCAGACAAGGCGCTCAACCTCCCCATTTGATTGTGGATGGAAGGGCAGTGCTGTAACATGATGAATCCCTTGTCCAGTACAAAAATCACGGAAGGCCTGCAAAGAGAACTGAGGGCCATTGTCCGTGACGATCATGGATGGAAGACCTTCTAGCGCAAAGATTTTGGACAAAGCCAGCATCGTCGCCGCAGTGGTGGGCGACAGACATCGAACAACAAACGTAAACTTCGAGAAGGTGTCAATCAACAGGAGCCAATAAGTACCGAGGAAGGGGCCGGCAAAGTCAGTGTGCACCCGTTCCCATGGCTGCGCCGGATCAGGCCGAGGAGAGGGCATTGTACGAGGTGCAGCCAGTTGTTGAGCACACTGACCACATGCAGCAACCATGTGGGCGATGTCCGAATCAATACCGGGCTAATAAACGTGCCTGTGGGCCAGGGACTTAGTCCGAGAAATACCCCAATGGCCTTCATGCAACATTTTGAGAACATCTTTGTGAAGAGAGGCTGGCACCACGACCTGTGGAGATGCACCATCCATGGCCAGAAGAACAACACCGTCATGAACAGACAGACGAAGGCGCAAGGCATGGTAGTTGCGAAGGGGATCCGATGCCCGGCCCTTGGTCCTATCCGGCCAACCCCGTTGAACAAAACAGAGCACCTAACGCAGGACTGGGTCCTGCGCAGTAGCCGACGCCACCTGCGAACCTGTAAGTGGAAAACCCTCGACCGCACGACATTCTTCCTCATCAATGTGGAAACAGAGTAGTTCATCACGATCGAAAACCGGGTCGGGGCCCATCGGCAATCGCGACAATGCGTCATCGTTGGTGTGCTGGGCCGTGGGGCAATAGTGAATCTCATAGTGAAAACGAGACAAGTATAAGGCCCAACGTAGCAGGCAGTGAACTGCCTTATCCAGAAGCGATGCCGATGGGCTGAATAGAGAGACCAGCGGCTTGTGGTCGGTGATGAGGTAAAACTTAGAACCATACAAAAAAACTCTGAACTTTTTTAGAGTATAAATGATAGCGAGCACCTCCTTTTCAATTTGAGAGTAACGCTGTTGCACATCGTTGAGGGTCTTGGAAGCATAGGCGATGGGTCGTTCCAACCCATCCTCATACCGATGGGCGAGAACAGCCCCTAGGCCATACTGTGACGCGTCAGTCGCCAGAACCAAGTGCTAACCCGGACGGAATGTGGCAAGACAAGGTGCCGACTGCAAATGAGCCTTCAGGCGGACAAAAGCCTGCTCACACTCGTCGGACCAACAGAAAGGGACGTTTTTGTGTAACAGCTGATGCAGAGGATGAGCTACCGCCGCAACTGATGGAATGAATTTGTGATAATAAGTAGTCTTGCCTAGAAACGCCTGAAGTTCTTTGACCGTAGACAACCGGGGAAGAGCATTAATGGCCGCAACGTGCTGACGTAGAGGACTTATACCCTCACAGGACAAGTGGAAACCAAGATACATAATGGAGGGTTGGAAGAAATGTGACTTGTCCAGATTGCACCTCAACCCAGCCGAATGCAAAACCCGAAACAGTGATCGCAAATTGTGAAGGTGCTCCTCAGTGGAGGCCCCCATGACAACAATGTCATCCAGATAGTTTATGCATGCAGGAACGGAAGCTGTGAGCCGTTCCAAAAACCGCTGAAAAATGGCCAGCGCGCTAGCGATGCCAAATGGTAACCGCTGGTACTGATACAACGCACAAGGAGTGTTGATGACGAGAAATTCCTTGGAAGAAGCATCCAACAGCAACTGATGGTACGCCTGCGATAAGTCAAGTTTGGAAAAGAACTGGCCCCCAGCGAGCTTGGTAAATAACTCCTCAGGATGGGGAAGAGGATAAGTGTCAATGAGGCTCTGAGTATTGACAGTGGCCTTAAAATCACCACACAGTCGCAGACTCCTGTTTGGTTCAGAAACCACCACGATTGGCGATGCCCATTTGCTGGAGGTAACAGAAAGGAGAATCCCTGAAGTTGTTAACCTGTCTATCTCAGCCTTGACAGGTGCACGCAACGCCACCGGAATAGGGCGTGCCTGGAAAAACTTATGGCGAGCTGTAGGTTTAAGAGTAATATGGGCTTAAAAATCCTTGTCAGAGAACATGGACGAAAATTCAGAACACAATCCCTCCAGCTGTTGATACAGAATATCCTCAGATATGAGGTGCACATCAACATCAATAGAGAACCCGAACAACTGGAAAGCATCATAACCGAACAGGTTTTCAGTGCCCGCATGATCCACCACATAAAACATGAGGGGCCTAACAACAGACTTGTAGGCAGTGGAAGCATCAAACTGGCCAATGATAGGAATTTTCTGTTTATTATAAGTTCTCAGATTTCGCGTAACTGGAGACAAGGGAGGGGAGCCCAACTCCAAATACGTGCGAGAATTAATGAGAGTTACTGCAGAGCCAGTTTCCACTTACATGCGAATGTCTTTATCCAGAACACGAACAGTAACAAACAACTTATTTGTTTGAGAAAGCACACAGTTAACATCCATGTCCAATGCCTCGTCCTCGTCGACAGGAACTTTAGGGGACTGACACACAGAAGCAATGTGGCCTTTTTTCCTACATGAATTACACGTGGCCCAACGTTTTGGACACGCAGCCCTGTCATGCTGTACGAAACAACATGGACAAGAAGGAAGTGTGGAACGAACCTGCTTCTGTGATTGCTGTTTTCGCTGCGAGCGTTGCGGCCCAACGCGACGTTGTTTATGCGAGTGAACCGCTGCCACAACTTCATTCTCCTGTGAAACAGGCAAATTGTCTGTGTCGAAAGTTGACTGTACAGCGCCTACATCACACCACGAGTCTATTTGCATGCCAGCAGCATGAGACACTTCAAAGGATCGAGTGATGCTTACAACTTCCGACAACGACGGGTTTGGCAGTTGTAGGGCACATTGTCGAACTTCTTTATCAGGAGCAAGCCGTAGAATAGCATCCCTAACAATTGAATCAGCATAAGACGCATGATGAGTGTCCATGACAAACTGACATTTCCTACTCAGACCGTGTAGTTCTGCCGCCCAAGCCTGGTAAGATTGATGGGGCTGTTTACGACACCGGTAGACCGCCACGCGGGCGGCAATGTCGTGGGTGTTTTTGCGGTAATAGTTAGACAATAAGTCACACATTTCTTGGAAGGACAGAGAGGCAGGTTCCCACAGAGGGGCTAACTTAGATAGCAGCTGATAGATCCGTGGGGAAATCCAAGATATAAATAATGACTTACCCATAGGAGCGTCGACAATGCCGAAAGCCAAGAAGTGTTGCCACAAATGCTTCTCATAATCCTCCCAATCTTCAGCGGCCTTGTCGTAAGGAGGGAATCGAGGCAGAGAAGAGGAAGACAGATGATGAGTAAGCGACGTCGACAACGCCTGAATAGCAGCCGTCAGCTGTGTTTCTTGTTCAATGAGCACTTGCATAAGCTGTTCCATGTCTGCCCCGTCACGAACACACAAATCCACAATGCAGTGAAAATATCCCATCCTCATCGCCAAAAAGTGTTATAACCTTTTATCACCAATAATTGCATGGATATTCAAACACACTCACTTAGAACAATAGCTCGTTACATGATAACAACTCAGTCTCTCTTATTCGACTGTCGTGCCGTGACATGCGGCCGGCGCCGTTCATAGGTAGGTGGCGCTGCCGCTCTCAGCCAAGTTGTGGAGCGCCTCTATAGCCTTTTGTGCGTACTGTTGTGGTGGCACTGTTAAATGTCGTGGCACTGTCACAACAGTAATGTACCAACAAAGACTTTTTACATGGATACATAAGATGTACCATAAATATATCTGGATACTATTGTATATTTAACTGTTATGATATATTTTTATTATTATTAATACTATTGCGAATGAATAATTGTTGTATTGTCAATATTACTTTCACAATTATGTACAATAACAATTATTGTAATTTAAAAAAAAATGTATTGAACACACTGACGATGCCAATTGTATGGAAAACGTACTGAAAGGCAAATAAAGATTCTATTCTATTCTATTCTAATATCGGTTTCTAAATCTGGTACTTAAAGTAAAGTATTCCCAACAACATTAATAAAATATTTAATAAAATCATCAGTATTTCAAAGATTTAATGAATCTCTGAGTCTTTTACTGTGTTAACCAGTTACCAGGATGCTTCGAATGGGTTGCAGGCTTCAGAAATGAACTTAACATTATATGCCTTCTTGGCTGTTACTACTTCCTTTATGTAGATTCTTTTAGCTTTCAGATAATCATAATGAAACATATCTGTGGCCCTAGCATAGACAGAGATATGCTGAATGAAATGCGTTTGGCGGTCAAGAGAGCAGTGCCTGAAGCCTTCAATTACTACCATAGAACAATACTGTCAAAAGATCTTTCACAAAACCCAAAGAAACGCTGGTTGTATATAAAGGCTGTTAGTAGCACCAAAGTTAATGTCCAGTCACTCATGTACAAGGCAGGTACTGAAATTGAGAATAGCAGAAATGCTTAACTCTGTTTTCAAATGTTCCTTTGCGAAGGGAAATCCAGGAGTATTGCTCCAATTTAATTCTCATACCACTGAAAAGAAGAGTGAAATACATTAAATTTTCACTTCCTCTCATTTGGTTTCTTTTTCTAAAGCTCTTTCCTTTGTCTTTTTGTATAGTGGGGTCCACTGTCCCTGTTTTGCTAGTATCTTTAATATTTCAACAATTAAAGGCCAATAATTATGCTTCCTTCTAATATTCTCAGCCTGATATCTTTTTATTTTGGCTTCTTCCTCTTCTATGAGCACTTTTAATCTTGCAATTTCACTCTGCTGAGCATCAGTTTCCATTCCATTCTCCTCCACTTGTTTTTGTATCTCTTGAATTTTCCTCTCAAATATCATCCTTCTGCCTGATACAATTGCCATAAGGTTAAAATGAATCTCTCCTACACTGTACTTTTTAATTCTTTTTTCAATTATAGTGTCAGTGGCATTGAGAAACGCCTGAAGTCGTTAAAACTGAACAAAGCCCCAGGGACCCTTGCAGTCCCTATCAGATTCTATACCCAGTGGCTGAGTTAGCCACTCTGTTAACTATAATCTACTATCATGGATTTCTCGGACAAAAACTGTTCCCAGTAGATGGAATAAGGCATAGGTCACAAAATCTTAACAAGGAGGGCAGCAGAAGTGATCCACAAAACTAATGTCCAATATACTAGACACCCATTTGTTTTATAATCTTACAACATGTTCTGTGCTCAAACGGAATGAGCTATCTCAAAGAGAACGATTTCCTCCATGACAACCAGCAGGGATTTTGAAAACATAGATCATGTGAAACTCTGCTCAGACTTTCCTGATATGACCTTCTGAAAGCCATGGATGAGTGTACTCAGGTAGGCACAGTATTTCTCAGTTTCTGAAAAGCATTTGGCTCAGTATCACACCTACATTTATTATAAAAAGTACTGTATGATTGTACTGAGCATCAAATGAAATTTGTGACTGGATTCAGGATTCCTTGGTAGGAAAAAAAAAACTCTACCTGAACAGTCCATGAAGGTCCAATGGTACAGACCAGTCACTGTGTCATCCTCAGCCCACAGCCATCACTTGATGCAGATATGGAGGGGCATGTGGTCAGCATGTTGCTCTCTTAGCCATAAGTCAGTTTACAAGACCAGAGCCACAGCCAATCAAGTAGCTCCTCTGTTTGCCTCACAAGGGCTGAGTGCACCGCTCTTGCCAACAGCACTTGGCAGTCCGGATGGTTACCCATCCAAGTGCTAGCCCAGCCCAACAGTGCTTAACTTCAGTGATCTGATAGGAACTGGTGTTACCACTGTGGCAAGACCATTGACCTCTTGGTTGTAAGATCATGGCATATTATCTTGGATGGATTGTCATTGACTAATGTAGAAGTAACTTCAGGGGTACCCCAGGGAAGTGTGTTGGATCCCTTGCTGTTCATGTTGTATATTAATTATCTTGCAGACAATATCAACAGTAACCTCATACTTTTCACAGATGATTCAGTTATCTAGAGTGAAGTACAGTCTGAACAAAGCTGTACAGATCATCAGACCTTGATAACATTTCAGAGTGGTGCAAAGATTGGCAATTTGCTTTCAGTGTTCATAAATGTAAAATTGTGCACTTCATAAAACTAAAAAACACAGTATCCAGTGAATATAAGATCAGTAAGTCATAGTGGGAATCTGTAAACTCATACAACTATATGGCTGTAACACTTAGTAGTGACATGAAATGGCTAGATGGGTGAGAACAATGACTAATGAAGGTTGAGGTCAGGATGGTTATGGGGATGTAGGATATATTGCAGGGAGGGTTCCCAGCAGTGCAATTCAGAAAACCTGGTGTTGGTGGAAAGGAGCCATATGGCACATGCTGTTAAACAGTCATCCAAAGTCATCCAACTGAAGAATGTCATGTTGGGCAGCATGCTCAGCAACATGGTGGTCCAGTTGTTTCTTGGCCACAGTTTGTCAGTGGCCATTCATGTGAACAGACAGCTTGTTGATTGTCATGCCCACATAGAATGTAGCACAATGGTTGCAGCCTAGCTTCTAGATCACATAACTGGTTTCACAGTTAGTCCTGCCTCTCATGAGATAGGTAATGTTTTTGAATGAAGTGGAGTAGGAGGTGGTGGGAGGATCTATGGGACAAGTCTTTCCTGTAGGTCTATTACAGGGATATGAGCCATGAGGTAAGGGGTTGGGAGAAGGGGTCATGTAGGGATAGACAAGTACATTGTGTAGGTTTGATAGATGGTGGAATACCACTTTTTGAGTGGTGGGAAGGATAGTGGGCAGGACATTTCTCATAGTTCAGGGTATGATGATAGGAGCAACTGAATTACATTTTCTGCGAGGTTTAGACTACCTCCAACAAACTGTGGCAAAAAAAAAACTGGAACGCCCTGTTGCTGTGCACACCACCCAACATGAAATTCTTCATTTCAATGACTGCTTCACAGCCTGTGCCATATGGATCCTTCCCACCAACACCAGCTTTTCTGGTGCAGGTGGGAACTCTCCCTGCAATATATCCTATGTTCCTGTAACCCTCCTGACCTCAACCTTCGTTAGTCATTGTCCTCACCCATCTAGCCTCTTCCCTGTTCCAATTCCAGCACTATACAGCCCTCTATTCCACCAATGCACCCAGTCTTTTAGTTTTCTCCTTTTCCACTAACCCCCCCCCTCCCCCCCACCACCCGTGCATGCTGTCACCTCCCAACTGCACCTAGCTGCCCTACCCTCTCTGCACCTTATTCCTGCATGCTCCCCAGCAACACTTCATCACCCCCCACCCCTACTCCGCTATCCCTCCCCCTCCTGACCCAGACTCCTCCTTACCCCCACCCAGTTGCCTCTCCCATCATGCACTGCTCCTGCTTCTAGTAGTCTAACTTCAGCTGCCAGTGACTGTGGTTATGTGGGTGTGAGTTATGTTTGTGCGCGTGTATGTGTGTGTGTGTGTGTGTGTGTGTGTGTGTGTGTGTGTGTGTGTGTGTGTGTGTGTGTTTGACAAAGGCTTTGATGGACAAAAGTCTTTTTGCTGTTGCCTATCTGCGACTCACCTTATCTTCGTCAGCCTTACGCGAAATGTACTTTGGGGGCAGTAGAATCATTCTACAGTTAGCCTCAAATGCTGATTTTCTAAACTTCTGCCATTCTTGTGAAAAGGGCATCATCTTATCTCCAGGTACTCCCATATGAGTTCCCGAAGTATCTCCATAAAACTTGTGTGCTGACAGAACCAACCAGTCACAAATCAAGCAGCGCATCTCTGAATTGCTTCAATGTCTTCTTTTAATGTGACCTGGTGGAGATCCCAAACACTTGAACAGTACTCAAGAATGGGTCACACTAACACTGTATTCACCATCTCCTTTATGGATGAGCAATACTATCCCACAATACTCCCAATAAAATGAAGTCCAGTATTCACCTTCCCTACTACTATCCTGACATGATCATTCCATTTCATATCGATTTGCAATGTTACATCTATATTTAATCAATGTGACTGTGTCAAGCTGTACCCTAATAATGCTGTGATTGAATATTACAGGATTTTTTTCCTATCTATCTGCATTAACTTGCATTTTTTTCTACAGTTAGAGCAAGCTGCCATTAATCACACCAAATGGGAATTCCGTCTAAGTCATCTTCTATACTTCTACAATCACTCAACAATGAAACCTTCCTGTACACCACAGTGTCATCAGAAAACAGCTGTAAAATGCTGCTCACCCTGTTCATCAGGACATTTATATACAGAGAGAATATAAGTGATCCTATCACACTTGCCTGGGGCACTCCTCATGGTACCCTTCTCTCTGACAAACACTTGTCATTGAGGACAACATACTTGGTCCTATTACTTAAAAGGTTTTTGAGCCACACACATATCTGGGAACATAAACTGTATGCTTGGACCATTGTCAAGTCTGCAGTGGACACTGTGTCACAGGCTTTCTGGAAATCTAGGATTATGGACTTCGCCTGTTGCCCTCTATCCATGGTTTGCAGGATATCATGTGAGAAAAAGACTAGCTGAGTTTCACACAAGCAATGCTTTCTAAAACTGTGCTGATTTGTGGATGGAAGCTTTTCTGTCTCAAGGATATTTATTATATTCAAACTCAGAATATGTCCAGGAATTTTGCAGCAAACCACTGCTAAGGATAATGGTCTGTAAGTATGTGGGTCAGCTCTTTTACCGCTCTTATATACAGGAGTCAATTGTGCTGTTTTTCAGTTGCTTGGGACTTTTTGCTGCATGAGAGATTCACAATAAATGCAGGCTCAGTAAGTATCCGACACTGCAGAGTACTCTCTGTGAAAGCAAATTGGGATGCCATCTGGACCTGTTGACTTAGTTGTTATCAACTCTTTCAGTTGCTTCTGTACACCACAGATGTCAATTTCTATGTCCCCTATGTGGAAGTCTGTACAACAGCCAAACAATGGTACATTTGTATGATCCTCCTGTGTGAATGATCCTACGCCTCTAGGAATATCCTGCAACCCTTTACATATTGCTCCCATAGGAATCATAAGGACAAGGTTAGACTAATTACAGAATGCACAGAGGCATTTGAACAATTATTCTTTCCACAGTCCATACATGAATAGAATGGGAAAAGCCATGATAACTGGTAAACTGGGATGTACCCTCTGCCATGCACTTCACAGTGGTTCTTAGAATATATACATAGATGTAGATGTAGATACATCCTGCACATGTGCCCATGGTTCTACATACGAAACAATGTGAAGTATCCCATATGCCACTGTGTTCCAACAGCTCCATAACACACAACACATTTTTCATCAAGTCAGTACCCACCCTCACCCAGAGTAATTTTCCTGTGCCTTACCTATTTTATCAAGCAAATTGAGCTTCAATAAATGTGTATGCAGTTTAGTGAGTTTCACTTTCATGATCAGTGAACCTTGTAACATTCCCTGCTGGAACATAATACTGAGAGTGACAATGTGCTGATTCAGAAAATCTAGCCCTAGGACTGCACAGTACCTCACCAACTTGGGAAATACTTCCACATACTCCCCAAAATTCCCTGCTCCAGTACAGAAACTGAGCAACGTTAATCCCAAATATTCCACATCACTGACCCCTACTCCACATCATAAATATCATGGAGCATTCAGTCCCTACCTATACAAGAGGTCGAGACTAGTCACCAACACATGAGCCTCTGTGTCTTATAAAAACATAAGTTCGTTTCTGTTCAGCATGCCCATCAAGTAACAGTTCACCACTGCACCACCTTGGAGGATAATTCCTCACTGGGAATGCCATTTGGTGGTTAGAGAATTCCCATTCACATTTAATGAACACTTACCCTGATGGCACTCATTCTGTCGTTTACCCTGGTAATTTTGCACCCAATGACCCTCCACCCCACACTCATATCATTGTGGCTGCCATGTGGCCCATACATCCAAATAAAAGGGAGAACAGGACATTACTAACAAATAAAATCACTTAACCTCTTGAGGTCATCATTACCCCACTGTTTTCATCTCAAAATCCACCGTCATGACTGCACACTGAAAGCCACTAGAAGCATAAAACGTGTAAGATTCAATAAAGGTAGGAAGATAAAGTGCAAATTGTATGGAAATACATACATAAATTCTATAGGAACCTGTCTCTTCATCCCACCCAACTGGGATGACTAACAGGAAAACTATACAGTAATTAATAAATGTTTGCTCACCTTGAGTATTGAGGGCACATGACTCATAACACAGGCATGGTATGCCTCAGATATGTGATTGATAAACTGTTTAGAACAGAAAAGAAGGAAGAAACAGCAGAAAGGAGATGGAATCATCACAACATTAGCAGTGAAGAGCATTTTTTGTGATACAGCTCAGTCCATTCATTAATGGTATCAAGAGGATTGGAATGGAGACTTCTTAAGATTTCAATTTCTTGTAGGACATTGAGTATCTGACCTTTCTCTCCAGTGAGTAAGATGGTTAAGTGATGTCTAACCTGATGCAGCTGATTTTGGTTGTTAGTCAAATGCAATGTCAAAGCTGACAAACTGGTCAGGCCTTTCTGTTATTTAAATCTCGTATGAAAAGCCCTACAGGTCTTGTCAATATATTTGCTGTTACGCATCCAGCTTGTACTGCACTTAGTGCAATACACACCAGGATATGAGAAACGATCATATTTCAAAACTTCACGTTTTCTTAACCTACTGCCCAAATTTTGTGATATAAAACAATTCCAGAACTATATTGGCTGACAACAGTGTCTTTCCATTCCTCTATGATATGTATCCATGATATAGAATCTTAAAAAACTTGCTCTTTTTCTCTTTCTCCACTATGTTCAAAGTGGTTCCCTTCCTTGCTCTCCCCAGGCAGATATGGTGTGTATGTAACATAATATTTTTCTTTGGTTTTAGAGTTGCAGGTTCTCTTTCTTCCTAATGTTATGATGGTTACAGCTCCTTTCTGCTGTTACTTTTCACTTTTCTAGTATAAACAGTTGACCAATCACATATCTGATTCTTACTGCACCTGCATTATGGGTCATGTAGGTCCTTAATCTCATGACTGGCATGTATTTACTATTGCACAGTTTTCTGTTAGCGATCCTAGTTGGGTGGGATGGTGGAACTGTTTTTATGGAATTCGTGTCGCTAATTCCACACTATGTGTGTTTTAGCTTCCTGTCTTTATTACATCTTCCATGTTTTATGGTTCTGGTGACTTTCAGTGTCTGGTTGTTATGTCAATTTTCATGACTTTTCTAGATCAACTTTTTACTCTTTTGACATGGAAGTTTTGTTCTGTTGTAAAACTGGGACAAAGATGACCTCAGATGATTAAATGATTCTATTTAGCAGTAACATCCTGATCTCTCTTTTATTTTATTTTAGACATTTTAACAGTATAGTTCTTTTTCTGACTCTAAATAAAAAAAATAACAACCCTTGAGGATCCTCTCCCATTTTCTTGTGACCAAATATTATCAATATTATAGCTTACACCAGATGGAAGTTTTCAAAATCCAGTTGTGTACAAAATAAAAGATGGTTGATTCAGAAACTGTTGTGCAGTGTCTTCAATTTACAAAGTGGGCTTGTACAGTTGCAGGTGCTCCACAAGAGGAACTCTTTGTAAACTTAGTGGCAGCACCCAAATACTTTGAATTCTCCATCTGTACCCTCCTTGACATTTTGGGTGTGAGTCCTCTTAAAAACAAATCTAGCTCCATGTATTATGCCACTTACAGAATAATTTTATCTGGTTTCTCATTCTGCTTTAAATTACACAGTCATGCATTGATTTTCCTAATTATAAGAATATTTCCTCTGACTCATTTCATTTCTGCAACATCCCATTAAGTTATTCCCTGAAGTATCTGACACTATTCTGCTTGTGGTAGCACTGATAGAGTCCCATCTCAAGTTGTTAAAATGTGCACACCTTATTCAACCCCTCATGATATACGACATACACCTGCCAATTGTAACTTGGTCTTGTGCAAATGTACATTGTCCAATCAATTAACTGGAGTAGCAGCAGCTTCAACAGTATCAATAAATGTGACACATCCTCAGGCGCTTTACCCAAAATAAGAGCGACTAGACTAGCCACAATGGGATCCATAGAAGGAAAAGGTACACAGGGTGAAGCTTTTCCCTCTACAGTCCCAGCTAACTCATTCTGTCTATGTGCATTACCTGCCACTAAAGTGTCCATCTGTCTTTCTACTGCAGTACTCTTGTCCAGCAGTTTGGCCATCTGCTGCAACAAAGTTACAACCAATTCCTGCACTGCCACAGCTTGTGTTTCTGACATTTGTGCAACCTCTATCTGCTGACAATACAGTATACCTCTTAAGTGAACCACACATCAACAAAGCAAGTACAGTAATGACAACAACTCTGGCATAAGGTCAAAAGAAAAAAAAGAAAAGATATATCATCCTTATGATTGACCTTAACACATCGAGACTGTGAGCAGTGGTGTGCCTCATGTCCACAATGTCAGCAAGTACTACACATACCTGGTACTACCTGCATACATGGAAATTTGTGACCCACTAAATTACCATATTCGCACTTCATTGGTTATAAATAGTGTTGTTGTCGTGGTCATCAGTCTGAAGACTGTTTTGATGCATTTCTCTGGACTACTCTACCCTGTGCAAGACTCTTTATCTCCAAATAACTACTACAATCTACATCCTCCTGAATCAGCTTATTGTATTCATCTCTCTGTCTTTCTCTGTGATTTTTAGCCTGCATACTTCCCTTCCTTAGTAAACTGGTGGTCCCTTGATGTCTCAGAATATGTTCTACCAACTGATCTCTTCTTCTAGTCAGCTTGTGCCACAAATTTCTTTTCTCTCCAACTCTATTCAATACCTCCTCATTAGTTACTTGGTCTACCAATCTAATCTTCAGCCTTCTTCTGTAGTGCCAAATTTCAAAAGCCCCTATTCTGTTCTTGTCTAAAGTATTTATTGTCCGTGTTTCACTTCCATGAATGGCTTAATTCCAGACAAATACCTTCAGAGAAGACTTCCTAACACTTAAATCTGTATTTGATGTTAACAAAAAATTTCTCTTCTTCAGAAACACCTTTCTTGCCATTTCCAGTCTACATTCCATGTCCCCTCTATTTCAGCCATCATCAGTTATTTTCCTGTCCAAGTAACAAAACTCATATACTACTTTAAGTGTCTCATTTCCTAACCTAATTCCCTTAGCATCACCTGATTTAATTTGATGCATTCCATTATTCTTATTTTGGTTTTGCTGATCTTCATCTTATATTTTCCTTCAAGATACTGTCAATTCTATTCAACTGCTCTTCCAAGTCCTTTGCTATCTCTGACAGAATTACAATGACATCAGCAGACCTTAAAGTTTTTATTTCTTCTTCCTAGACTTTAATTCCTAATGTAATTTTTGTTTGGTTTCCTTTAACACTTGCTAAATATACACATTGAATAAAACTGGTGTAGACTGGATCCCAGTCTCACTCTCTTCTCTACCATGCCCCTTGACTCGTATAGCTGCCATCTGATTTCTGTACAAGTTGTAAATAGCCTTTCACTCCCAGTACTTTCCACCGGCTACCTTCAGAACTTCAAAGAGAGTATTCCAGGTCAACGCTGTCAAAAGCTTTCTTAAGTCCGAAGCTGCTGCATAACGTAGGTTTGCCTTTCCTTAATCTATCTTCTAAGAGAAGTTATTGGGTAGTATTGCCTCATGTATTCCTACATTTTTCTAGAATTCAAACTGATCTTCCCAAGATCAGCTTCTACCAGTCTTTCCATTCTTCTGTAAAGAATTTGTGTTAGTATTTTGCAATCACAACTTATTAAACTGATATTTCAGTAATATTCACACCTGTCAGCACCTGGTTTCTTTGGTGTTGGAATTATTACACTAAGGTAACAAAAGTCATGGGATAGCAATTTGCATATACACAGATGGTGTAGTATCATGTATCCAAGGTATAAAAGAGCAGTGCATTGGCAGACCTGTCATTTGTACTCTGGTGATTCATATGAAAAGGTTTCTGACGTGATTATGGCCACACAACGAGAATTAACAGACTTTGAACATAGAATGGTAGTTGGAGATAGACACAAGGGAAATTCCATTTTGGAAATCATTAGGGAATTCAATGTACTGAGATTCACAGTGTCTAGAGTGTGCTGAGAATACCAAATTTGAGGCATTACCTCTCACTATGAACAACACAGTGGCCAACAGCCTTCACTTAATGAGTGAGAGCAGTGACTTTTGCTTAGGGTTGTCAGTGCTAACAGACAAACCACACTCTGTGAAATAATGCATAAATCAAAGTGGGATGTACAGTCAGTTCTACAAGAAAGCATGCAATGTTTTCTGTATGAAATAAAAGACACTATTATGAATATATGTTTACATGAAAATACATGTTATTACTAAGTACACAGTTATCTAACAGTTAATCCATTCACTGTCATTATAGATTATAGCTTGGCACATTGTTTATCTATACACTGTGCAGAAGCACATTGAGTACAGATTTGAGATGTTACTGCAGACGCTACATTTAAAATTATGGTGTACACTTTCTTGTGGAACTGATTGTATGACTAATGTATATGTTAGGACAGTGCAACAAAATTTGTCATTAATTGGCTATGGTAACAGACAACTGATACAAGTGCATTTTCTAACAGCACAACATTACCTGATAGTGCCCCTGCTGGGCTCATGACCACATCAGTTTTACCCTAGATGACTGAAAACCTGGTCAGATGAGTCCTGATTTAAGTTAGTATGAGCTGAAGGTAAGATCTGACTGTGACACATACCCCCACAAGGCCATGGACCCAAGTTGTCAACAAGTCATTCTGCAAGCTGTGGTGGCTCCATAATTGTGTGGGCTGTGTTTACATGGAATGGACCCAGTCCAACTGATTTGATCATTGACTGGTAATGGTTATTTTTGGTTACTTGGAGACAATCTGCAGCAATTTGTGGACTACATGTTCACAAATAACCATGGAATTTTTATGGATGACAATGCATCATGTCATGAGGCCACAGTTCTTCACAACTGGTTTGAAGAACGTTCTAGACTATTTGAGTGAATGATTTGGCCATCCAGATTGCCCAACTTGATTCCCAGAGAACATTTATCGGACATAATTAAGAGGTCAGCTTGTGCACAAAATCTGGCACCAGTAACAGTTTTGCAATTAAGGACAGCTATAGAGGCAGCATGGCTCAATATTTCTGCAGGGGGACTTCCAACAACTTGCTAAGTCCCTGCCACATCAAGTTGCTGCTCTACACTGGGCAAAAAGGTGTCCAACATGATATCAAGAGGTATCCCATGGCTCTTGTACATTCTTCTTGAAGTCTGAATGTATTTGACCTGTCTCATATATCTTGTGCACCATATGCAATAGTTTTGTTATGGCTGGCTCTCCCAAGGCTACCAGCAGTTCTGATGGAATGTCATCTACTGCAGGGGCCTTGTTTCGACTTATGTCTTTTAGTGTTCAATCAAATTCTTCTTGCAGTATCACACCTCCCATCTCACGTTCATCTACATCCTCTCTATCTATAATTTTGCCCTCAAGTTGATCTCCCTTATATACTGCTTCCAATTTTCAGCTTTCCCTTCTTTACTTATTACTAGCTTTCCATCTGAGCTCTTGATATTCATACAGCTCCTCCTCTTTCCTCCAAAGGCCTCTTCAGTTTACCTGTAGGTGGTATCTATCTTTCCCCTAGTGAAAAATGCTTCTAAATCCTTAAATTTGTCCTCTAGCCAATCCCTCTTAGCCATTTTGCACTTCTTGTCAATCTCATTTTTTTTAGATGTTTGTATTCCCTTTCACTGGCTTCAATTGCTACATTTTTATATTTTCTCCTTTCACCAATTAAATTTAATGTCACCTGTGTTATCCAAGGATTTCTACTAGGCCTTGTCTTTCCAGCTATTTGATCCTCTGCTGCCTTAACTATTTTGTCTCTCTGCAACTGCATTCTTTTCCCTGTTCTAGTCAAACATTACCTTATGATCCTACTGAAATGCTTACTAATCTCTTGTCCTTTCAATTTATCCAGGTCCCATCTCCTTAATTTCCTATCTTTTTGCAATGTCTTCCATCTTAATCTACACTTCTTAACCAATAAATTGTGGTCAGAGTCCACATCTGCCACTGTAAATGTCTTAAAATATAAAATCTGGCTCCAAAATCTCTATCTTACAATTATATAATCAATCTGAAACCTTCCAGTATCTACAGGTCTCTTCCACACATATGTACAATCTTCTTTCATGATTCTTAAATCAAGTGTTAGCAATGATTAAATGCTATGTGCAAAATTCTACCGGGCAGCTTCCTCTTTCATTGCTTTGCTCCAGTCCATATTCAACTACTATTTTCCTTCTCATCTTTTTCCAGTCCCCTATCACAAATTTTTATCTTCCTTAGCTATCTGAATAATTTAATCTTACATTTCATTCTTTGGAGCTACTTGGCATATAAACTTGTACTACTGTGGTGTATGTGGGGTTAGTGTCTATTTTGGGTATGATATTGTTGTGACAGTGCCACGACATTTAACAGTGCCGCCACGACAGTACGCGCAAATGGCGATAGAGGTGCTCCGCAACTCGGCTGAGCACGGGAGCGCCACCTAGCTATTAACGGCACCGGCCGCATGTCACAGCACGGCAGTCGAATAAGAGATACTGAGTTGTTATCATGTAATGAGCTATTGCTTCTAAGTGAGAGTGTTTGAATATCCACGCAATTATAAAACTTTTTGGCAACGAGGTCGGATATTATCACTGCGTTGTGGATTTGTGTGTTCGTGACGGGGCAGACATGGAACAGCTTATGCAAGTGCTCATTGAACAACAAACACAGCTGATGGCTGCTATTCAGGCACAACAAACACAGCTGACGGCTGCTATTCAGGCGTTGTCGGCGTTGCTTACTCATCATCTGTCTTCCTCTTCTCCGCCTCCATTCCCTCCTTACGACGAGGCCACTGAAGATTGGGAGGATTATGAGAAGCGTTTGCGGCAACACTTCTTGGCTTTCAGCGTTGTCGATGCTCCTATGTGTAAGTCGTTATTTCTATCTTGGATTTCCCCACGGATCTATCAGCTGCTATCTAAGTTAGCCCCTCTGTGGGAACCTGCCTCTCTGTCCTTCCAAGAAATGTGTGACTTATTGTCTAACTATTACCGCAAAAACACCCATGACATTGCCACCCGCGGGATGTTCTACCGGTGTCGTAAACAGCCCCATCAATCTTATCGGGCTTGGGCGGCGGAACTACACGGTCTGAGTAGGAAATGTCAGTTTGTCACGGACACTCATCATGAGTCTTATGCTGATACAGTGGTTAGGGATGCTATTCTATGGCTTACTCCTGATAAAGAAGTTCGGCAACGTGCCCTACAACTGCCAAACCCGTCGTTGTCGGAAGTTCTAAGCATCGCTCGATCCTTTGAAGTGTCTCACGCTGCTGGTGCGCAAATAGACTCGTGGTGTGATGTAGGTGCTGTACAGTCAACTTTCAACACGGACAATTTGCCTGTTTCACAGGAGAACAAAGATGTGGCAGCGGTTCACTCGCGTAAACAACGTTGCGTTGGGTCGCAACGCTCGCAGCGAAAACAGCAACCACAGAAGCAGGTTCGTTCCGCACTTCCTTCTTGTCCATGTTGTTTTGTACAGCATGACAGGGCCGCGTGTCCAAAACATTGGGCCACGTGTAATTCATGTAGGAAAAAAGGCCACATTGCTTCTGTGTGTCAGTCCTCTCAAGTTCCTGTCGACAAGGATGAGGCATCGGACATGGATGTTAACTGTGTGCTTTATCAAACAAATAAGTTGTTTGTTACTGTTCGTGTTCTGGATAAAGACATTCACAAGCAAGTGGACACTGGCTCTGCAGTAACTCTCATTAATTCTCGCACGTATTTGGAGTTGGGCTCCCCTCCCTTGTCTCCAGTTACGCGAAATCTGAGAACTTATAATAAACAGAAAATTCCTATCATTGGCCAGTTTGATGCTTCCACTGCCTACAAGTCTGTTGTTAGGCCCCTCACGTTTTATGTGGTGGATCATGCGGGCACTGAAAACCTGTTCACTTATGATGCCTTCCAGTTGTTCGGGTGGCGTTGCGTGCACCTGTCAAGGCTGATATAGACAGGTTAACAGCTTCAGGGATTCTCCTTCCTGTTACCTCCAGCAAATGGGCATCGCCAATCGTGGTGGTTTCTAAATCAAACGGGAGTCTGTGATTGTGTGGTGATTTTAAAGCCACTGTCAACGCTCAGAGCCTCATTGACACTTATCCTCTTCCCCGTCCTGAGGAGTTATTTACCAAGCTCGCTGGAGGCCAGTTGTTTTCCAAACTTGACTTATCGCAGGCATACCATCAGTTGCCGTTGGATGCTTCTTCGAAGGAATTTCTCGTCATCAACACTCCTTGTGCATTGTATCAGTACCAGCGGTTACCATTTGGCGTCGCTAGCACGCCGGCCATTTTTCAGCGGTTTTTGGAACAGCTCACGGCTTCCGTTCCCAGCTGCATAAACTATCTGGATGACATTGTTGTCACGGGGGCCTCCACTGAGGAGCACCTTCGCAATTTGCGATCACTGTTTCTGGTTTTGCATTTGGCTGGGTTGAGGTGCAATCTGGACAAGTCACAGTGCTTCCAACCCTCCATTGTGTATCTTGGTTTCCACTTGTCCCGTGAGGGTGTACATCCTCTACGTCAGCACGTTGCGGCCATTAACGCTCTTCTCCAGCCGTCTACGGTCAAAGAACTTCAGGCGTTTCTAGGCAAGATTGCTTATTATCACAAATTCATTCCATCCGCGGCGGCAGTAGCTCATCCTCTGCATCACCTGTTACGCAAAAACATCCCTTTCTGTTGGTCCGACGAGTGTGAGCAGGCTTTTGTCTGCCTGAAGGCTCATTTGCAGTCGGCGCCTTGTCTTGCCACATTCCATCTGGGTCAGCACTTGGTTCTGGCGACTGACGCGTCACAGTATGGCCTAGGGGCTGTTCTCACCCATCAGTATGAGGATGGGTTGGAACGACCCATCGCCTATGCTTCCAAGACCCTCAACGATGCGCAACAGCGTTACTCTCAAATCGAAAATGAGGTGCTCGCTATTATTTATGCTCTAAAAAAGTTCAAAGTTTTTTTGTATGGTTCTAAGTTTCACCTCATCACCGACCACAAGCCGTTGGTCTCTCTGTTCAGCCCATTGGCGTCACTTCTGGATAAGGCAGCTCACTGTCTGCAACATTGGGCCTTATACTTGTCTCATTTTCACTATGAGAATCACTATCGCCCCACGGCCCAGCACGCCAATGCTGACGCATTGTCGCGATAGCCGATGGGCCCCGACCCGGTTTTCGATCGTGATGAACTACTCTGTTTCCACATTGATGAGGAAGAACGTCGTGCGGTCGAGGGTTTTCCACTTACAGGTTCGCAGGTTGTGTCGGCTACTGCGCGGGACCCGGTCCTGCGTCAGGTGATCGATTTTGTTCAACGGGGTTGGCCGGACAGGACCAAGGGCCGGGCATCGGATCCCCTTCGCAACTATCATGCCTTGCACCTTAGTCTGTCTGTTGGTGATGGTGTTGTTCTTCTGGCCACAGATGGCACATCTCCATGGGTCGTGGTGCCAGCCTCTCTTCACAAAGATGTTCTCAAACTGTTGCATGAAGGCCATTGGGGTATTTCTCGGACTAAGTCCCTGGCCCGCAAGCACGTTTATTGGCCCGGTATTGATTCGGACATCGCCCACATGGTTGCTGCGTGTGGTCAGTGTGCTCAACAACTGGCTGCACCTCGTACAATGCCCTCTCCATGGCCTGATCCGGCGCAGCCATGGGAACGGGTGCACGCTGACTTTGCCGGCCCCTTCCTCGGTACTTATTGGCTCCTGTTGATTGACACCTTCTCGAAGTTTCAGTTTGTTGTTCGATGTCCATCGCCCACCACTGCGGTGACGATGCTGGCTTTGTCCAAAATCTTTGCGCTAGAAGGTCTTCCATCCACGATCGTCACGGACAATGGCTTACAGTGTTGTGCAATCAGCAGGTGATGATGGCAGCAATTCTGCAACAATGTTGATTGCAGCAGTGGGTGGCAGCTCACAGTGCCAACTACAGACTGTCTGGTAGCAGAGAGGTATGTTGAATCACATTGTGGGCCCAGCACTGGTAAGATGGATTGTGGCAGCAGCAGCAGTGTCTGTCCTCATGAGTAGAGGCAGCCAACAAGGAGTTTGCCACACAGACATGCCAGCTGAACGGCTGCATGGGCCCGGGCTCAAATGGTAGACCTGTAGGATAGAAGGCTAGCAGTAGTTGAGGTAGGCCAACAGGTAGCCCACTAGATGTAGGACATTAAATCCACATCACTGGACATGGCATGAGCAACAGGGCTGCAGCTAGCAGTGGGAGAGTCCGAAGGTGGAGACTTGTCAATCCCTTTAGACTTATAGACTCATGGGCCATCTTAGGACACCTCTCAGAGCTGGTTGCTGGTACACTGCAACACTTCTGTCTAGAAGGATTTTTTATACTGGCTTAGTCCATCCTTATTTTGCTGAAGCATGAGTTTCCGTAACAGGACCATGCCTCAGACATGAAGCAGTTAGGTCACCTATGCCACAGTGACTATTCTTTTCTGTTGTGTCAATGATATTATGATTATGGTCAGTCTGCTAAGCCAGGCTATGTGGTAACTGCTCAGCAGTTGCTGACAGTGCTTATCATAACAGCAGGTAGCCACTGATGTAGCTTCACCTGGCTGGCACAAACTTTCCTGCTTCCAAGACCTTTTGCATTACCATGGTAGGTGTCCCAGTTTTACGTAGTCATCCCCAATAAATTCTTTGCTATGCAACAACAGCTTCCATCCTCTTTTCACAATACTTTCCAATTTTATCTTTCCTAGACTCTCATTCATAACTGACAGTATTTTCCTTTACATTCAAGTTTTCATTAATTTTTCTAACTTATTGTCTGAACAAACATTGAAAGATTCCATTTTATCATAAGTATTCACAATACTTTCCAATTTTATCTTTCCTAGACTCTCATTCATAACTGACAGTATTTTCCTTTACATTCAAGTTTTCATTAATTTTTCTAACTTATTGTCTGAACAAACATTGAAAGATTCCATTTTATCATCTAAGTCTTTGATATATTTACTCAAGTCTGATTTTAAGTTAGTAGTGTTCCCATTAGTTTGGTCCAATTTCAAATCCAGGTCATCCATATTACTTTTAAGTTCATTACCATTTTTGTCCACTTTTGTATTCAGATTTGAATCTAACTTGCCAATGTCCCATTTGAGATCTGGCAATGACTGTAATAATAATGAACTAATGCTCTCAGTTTAAAACTTTCATTGTATATCTTTATTTTTTTCATACAATTCACATTATCATTATCTTTTCCACTACTTCTGAATTATTCTTTTCACTCTTCACACTACCATAATCAGTAGGTGAAGCCCTTGACATTTTATAAGTAACTTGACTGTCATTCACTTCATCAAACAGGGTTGAATCTAACTCTGACTTAAATTCAATGGATGGATGGATGGATGGATGGATGGATATGGTGTTATGGGCACTCAACAGTGTAGTCTTTATCACCCATTAAATTCAACACCTTAGTAAATTTCACTTTTAAATATTAATTTTTCTCCATTAATTTTTGTCCCCTGTTTATTAACATTAGTCACAGTGTCTTGCACTGTTTTCACACTCTTCTTAAAAGGATAGTAAACAACACTTGAAAACAAAAACACTTTAACTTAATATTTCTTTGATGTTAGTTGGTATTGCATTTCCATTCCCACCAATTTGTTCATGGTTCTGTGTTGGGCTTATTTGTTCACATGTGGGCTCCAAGCTGTTTCCTTATTGGCTGAAACCCTTACATGATGGTGTCAGTTTTCTTCATATGCCCACTGACTGATTCTGATTGCAAAACATGGCAACTGATTTCTTAATTTTCAATTAGTAGATCCTCAATTTGGTGCCATCTCTACCGTTTCATCTGTGCAGCATCCTAACTGATTTTGTCTCTTTTATTAGTCTTCTGTACACTATCCACTTTTTCACGTAAGAATGGTCTCTGCGCTTTAATATTTTCAGCTGAATTTCTAATTCAGTGTTTCACTGTTACTGTCACTAAACATTCACTTTTCATTAACACTGGATTCCAATTTTGTCAGTTGTAAGATCTTGTTCTTAGTGTCAAGGACCAAACCTTACCTAGAAAGGCCCTGTGTGTAATGTTTACTTACTTGGTTGCAGGTTGAAGTCCCTCACTGGCGTATGCAGAACTGAGGCCTCATAATCTGAAACTGCTTTTGTTGTAAGCCATGTAGTTCAATGATGAACACAAAATAATTCGGTTCAATTTTTCATGAATTCACATTTACTCTTATCAAATATTTTCATTGCAGTGGTGATCAGTCTCTATCAATTGAAAGTTCTTTGTATATTATCCTACAGGCATATGTACCAAAAACAGTCCTACTAACTTTAATCGAAAAAATTTTATTAAGCAATCAAGTAAAGCAACCTTACTCAATGTTATAAACAACAATGACACTTAGTGGTAGCTCATCTAAACAATCCATTCTTGTTACCTATAATCAGTTCAGTTCACTACAGTACATTGTAGATTTCAAAGTTGTGTATAACTCAATAAATAAGTGTACATGGTGTAAATAAACTAATTGGTGTGTTACCTTTCTGTACATGTTTGATTGTATTTATTGGCCACCTCAACTGCCAATAAAACAGAAAATTGTACAGATGAATGATGAACTAGCTGAAACTGCTTCTCATGAGCATGAGATGATGTTAGTGCTAACAGTGAGAATAACATTGTTTACTTTGTAAATTCTCCTTGACAAGTGCACTTTAAACTGTAAGTTAGATCAGCATTTGTGCCTATTGGGTTTTGCAGTGTTATATACAATTCTTTTTTGTATTTTGATAAATTTCATATCTGGTGCAAAGATTGAATTATGCTCATCAACTAACACATAATTTATTTCAATGGTGCTAATGTGAAAGCCGTTTATATTTATTTTTCGATGTTACGGAATAGTTAAGTTATGATGATAGTGCTATGTGTGTTTTTTACTCAAAATTTTACATATTTTGAGAGATAATACAATTTTATTTTGGCATCAAGTTCAAAATTTTGGCTCTAGATCCATAAACTTACATATTATGATAAGCGATGTGTGCACACAGGCCTCTTTTTGTATTTGAAATCGTTACTTAAATGACAAATAATTTTATTTTGGTGGTCAAGATTGTATTTTCAAAAAAAAATGACCTTTCATCACTGTCTTGGTCCACAACTGTCTTTGGTCATGTTGTTTGTAAACATTTTGTATTGAGAAGTTCTCCTTTCATGCTACAACAATATGCAGCTAAAGAATTACATTGCAGTCTCATCAAAACACATTCTTCCTTCTTTACTAAAATAGTGTTTTGTCAGTTCATTTGTTTTTTGGGTATTCTGTGTGTTTCTTCATCATGTATTTTGGTTAGAGTTTTTTGTGTTATTTATTAGCTGGGAAGTACAGTCTGTGAACATTTGAGAGAGCCTTGACACCACAGTGCTGCTTGATAAATATTGTAACCTTCCTCAAATTATTTTGCTTTGCATTTCTTAAAATTTCTCAAGTGAGCTTTGCAAGCTATTTGGTGTCGTTCTCTGAATGCCTGTCAGTTGAGATTTTCCAATTTGGATCTGACTTTCTGGCAAATAATTTCTATGTGGTTCTTCCGCCTCAAATCACTCCAGACACTGCTGTGACTGTTTACAGTATATGACTGAGACAGTTGTGCCTACTTACGCACAATACCGTACATGTGTACCAGCACCAACTGTCATTTCTCTGCACAGTTTCCTGTATTTCACTACAATTTTTTGGATATGCAACTTCTCTATGTTCAAAACCATAATCCCCAAACTGCGTAATGGAGCTTCTGATATCATCCACCAGATCATTTATGTTTGAATTGTCAATAGCAATGGTCATATAATGCCTCCTTGGGGTACACCTGAGACTTTCATACCTCAGAATTCTTTCCCAATGAGAATGATGTACTGAGTTCTTTCCAGAAGACACTGCCTTGTTGAAGCACTATCCATGCAGGCAAGGGAGGCTTGCATATTCGCAAGGAACTGAGGGCTATGCCATAAGTAGCACAGCTACTGGCAGTGTCTCCCATGGCAGAAAGGCCTCAGTGGTTAAGATGAAGAGTGTCCTACTATGCCCCATTTCTCCCATATCCAACCCTACAGCTGTACCTCATTTACTCTGATATGCAACCAAAGTTGTCATGTGATCCATGCTGATGGGTGCATGGCACATGGGAAGATGTGTTACTAATGGAGCGGCAGGGATACCAGGTGACTTCTCTGAGTAAATTGTCTTGTACTGCATGGGGTTCCATGGTGTTAACTGAACATTTCCACAACTTTTGCAAAACCAAAATGGAGAGCACAGAACATGAAAAAACAAAAAATTAAGTCATTCTCAGGGGCTCAGAGGAGAAAACCTCTCCAAGAACAGAAACAAAAAGGAGGTAAAGAATGGTTTCCTAAACAAAATTGGGGGAGGGGGACCTAAAAATTCTTGAACCTAACGCCACCAAGAAAGACTGTCATGGAGAGAAGGAAACAAGAGAACAAGGGAGGAGTCTGACACTTCCACTTCTCAGGATAATCACATCCAGAAAAAGCCAAGACAGGAAATAGGGAAACAGACTTATAATACTGCAGTCTCAGTGTTCAAGAAGGTGGTTATCCAAGATGGATAGCCACTGCTCGACGTCACTTCACAGCAGACGGAACTTGTTCAGATAGCTCTCTTTGAGATGACTGGGGGTGATGCAATTCCAGGACCCAAATTCAGGAGGGTCCATCTGGATAAAGGTGCTCCTATCTTTGTCTCTGAGGGGTTGGGGACAGTGGATTAGCCTAAGCAGATGGTGTCCAAGATACCTCCAGGTGCAGAGGTGTAGCTTCTGATCAAGCCAGTGCCTGAGCCCTTCAAGAAACAAAGGTTTCAGTATGGGAACCAAAACTTTTTAAGGATAGTCCTCCAAAGACTCTGTCCAAGAAATTAAGGGTCCAGAAGCAGATGGCCTCTGTGGTGTCGATAGTTCTGATGCCACAGCGTAGGTTGGCATTACGAGAGCAGAATATCTTTGCCGACCACAGCGCCCTCTGGCCAACGCTGTGCACCTCTACGAGCGCCACTCCACTTTCGCCCAGTTCATCAAGAGCAGACGGCCGGGACACTTTGCTTTAGCTTCGCTTGGAATAAAGACTTTGCACTACTTACGATGGGTCTAAGGCTTTGCACCTACGTGCTCATCTGTACAAAGTTGTATATGCCTCTGTATTTATTCATGCACCAGTAAACCCCTTTTACTTACTTGCAGTATGTCACCTGCTCCTACTTGCTTCCTTCATTTGGCCAACCTTTAAGTTTTCAGGAGCAGAGCCATGTGCCGCCTTCCAGGTGGGATACAAAAATATTGCCAATGAGGATGCTGTTTTTGTTCCTCTTTTTTTTTGATAGCCCAATGTGACTGCATGTACGAGTGCTCCCACCTTTCGCTATAAGACATTTTGGCTAATCATTGGCTTCGCCACAGGAACAGGCTTTGCTGTCCGATCTTGTACAGTTTGAGGCTCAGCAAATGACATACCTGCTTCCTGCTGTAAATGGACTGGTCACACTACAAACTGCAGTAACTGCAGCAACTACAGCGCCTCCGACAACTCCGCCTGTACCACTGCTGACGATGCTTCTGGCGCCACCATTTCATGCCTTCAATCTTGACGTTCAATACTGGTCGGAATACATTGCGCAGCTCTAGGCACACTTCGCAGCATACAACATACCAAGTACAGAGCGGCTTGCCTTTTTCATTGCCAATGCGGGTGTTGTGTTATATCGTGTGCTCGTAAAATTGTTTCCCACCACTCCCCCAGAAACTAAAACTTACAACGAAGTGACTAACGCTTTGAATTCCCACTTCTGTGACAGCGTAAATGTGGTAGCTGCATGCCACAAATTCTTTCGTCTCCAGCGTGGCCCTACTCAGTCCAATAAATGTTGGTTAGCAGACCTTCAGGGACTAACATCTGATTGTGACTTTAATTGCTCATCTGAACGCTCATATGTGGATATAATGATTATAGATGCTACTGCGCAGAATGTGCTGGATCACCGCATCTGCGAGCAAATCTTAAAATTTAAAAACCCTTCGTTGCAGGAAGTAGTGGACATGCTAGACAGACAAGATACATTAGATATGGCTACTTCCATGTTCGACATGACCCCGGGTATGTGTACTTTTAGTGAGGCACAACACGTGCCCTCCCACCCTGCCCTAGCACAGCAGACCACACCGCACCGCTCATGCACAAGTAAACAAGTTTCAAGCCAGGCACCCACTAAGAAACTGAAATCATGTCCAAACTGTTTTCCTACCCACCCACAGGACAATTGCCCATGCTGTCAAGTACTGCGTTATTTCTGTAATAAGAAAGGACATGTGCAAGCTGTATGTAGTAAGAGAAGCTATAATTCACAACTTGTCTCCCATTCGCATGACTCGCGCGGGCGTCACTGCAATGGAAACTGCTGTGATCATGATTCACATCAGCCTATGGATGTTAATGCCATTTATTCACAGTCTTCTGCTTCAAGTGCTTCTACAGCTCGTCGTGTGAATAAAGAAGTTTTGCCAGACACTTCCTCTCGTATTCAGCATGATGCGAGGAAACTTTTTGTGACTTTGAAGATTTGTGGACTTTCTGTTCACATGCAGCTGGATACTGGTGTGTCAGCTTCTTTACTGAACAGATCAACATATGACTTGCTTGGTTCGCCCCGCTTTGTCATTCACATTCCTCACTTATTGCATTTACTGGACAAGAAATCTCTGTGCTCGGCGTGTGTAGTTTGCAAGACATGTACAGTGTCTTTCCATGTGCTCCAATTTAGAGATGCTATGAACATTTTTGGCATGGAAGCATTTGAACTGTTTGGCCTCGCAATTCAGGACAATGTACTTTGCATCAACACTAGTGACCATGCAGATAGTGTTGCCGCACTATGCGATAATTTGCTGAACTCTTTTCTGATGATCTTGGTTGTCCCACAGACTTTGTAGCATATGTTGTAGTTAAAGACAATGCCATGCCTATTTTCTGGCATGCACACCTGGTACCACACACACTGCATGACACCGTAGCTTCTGAACTTAAGCATTTGCAAGACAGTGGTGTCATTGAACCTGTTTCTGATTCACCATGGGCTTCGCCTATAGTGTGTGTGAAGAAACCAAATGATCATCTCCATATTTGTGCTGATGCTAAGTCTTCAGTAAATCCCCAGACAGTGGTAGCTATGTTTCTCTTACCACCTCCTGAAGACATTTTTGATAAGCTCGGTACAGGAAAATTCTTTTCCAAGATTCACTTGCGGGATGCATACTTTCAAATTCCGCTCGACAAACAGTCACAGTGCTATTTTGTGATCAACACCCACCTTGGAGTGTTCAAGTTTCACTGCCATCCGTTCAGTTGTGCTTCAGCTCCTGCTATTTTTCAGTGTTACTTACAGCATTTGTGTGCCACTGTCCCTGGTTGTTCCAGTTATCTAGACGATATTGTTGTATCAGGTCACACCCCTGATGAACATTTGCAGAATTTGCGTGCCTTATTTACTGTAATTTTGCAGGCAGGACTTAAGTGCAACAGAGACAAGTGAAATTTTTTTTAAACTGTGATTCAGTAATTAGGACATATGATTAACAGACACAGTACTCACCCCTCGCCATCACATTTCAGTGTGATTAGAGACTTCCCAGCACCCAGGAACTTGAAAGAACTTCAGTCTGTGTTGGGCAAAATTACATATCATGTTCGGTTTATACCAAATACAGCACAGATTTCAGTGCCTTTGCATCGCATTAGGCGTAAGAACGTTCCTTTTGTTTGGTCTTCGGAATGTGACGCTGCTTTCCACACTCAAATCTCCTTTGTTGAGTGATCGCTGTTTGATTCCTTTCAATCCCTCCAAACCAGCTGTTTTGTCAGTCGGTGCATCTTCTCATGGCATTGGAACAGTTCTCTCGCACCGCATTAATTATGTCGATCACCTGATCGCTTTTGCTTCTAAGTTGCTCAATTCTGCCCAGCAAAACTATTCTCAAAGAAAGAAGCATTAGCTGTTATATATGGAGTGACAAAGTTTCATGATTTTTTGTACAGTCGCAAGTTCTATTTGGTCACCGACCATAAGCCTTTGAGGTCGTTGTTTCACCAGTGAAAGCCAGTTCCAGCCTGTACTGCACAAAAGTTGCAATGTTGGTCTTTGTTTATGTCTAACTACAATTACGTAATTTTGTTTCAGCCTACCGCCCAGCATGGTAATGCCAATGCTTTGTCTCGTCTACCGATCAGCCCTGACGAAGTGTTTGATTCTTCCAAATTGTCTTGCATATTTATTGATTCGCAATACAAGGAATTAGCTGATGGTTTTCCAGTAGATTTTTGTTGAATTGCTTCAGCGACAGCCACCGATGCTTCTTTGCAGATTCTTTTGCAGTATATTCGTACTCAATGGCCTCTGTCTGCTATGCAGATTTGCGATCCACTTGTTCGACGTTACTTTGCGCACTGTCACAACTTGTCTGTCCACCATGGTGTTATTTTGTTATGAACTGACAATGATCAGTCTCGTGTGGTTGTACCTCATTCATTACAGGCGGAAATCCTCCGATTGCTGCACGCTGGTCATTGGGGTATAGTGCAGATGAAGCAATTAGCGCGTCGTCACTACATTTGGGTCAGCATTGATAAACAAATTGAGAATTTGCTTGCTAATTGTCGCTCTTGCTTGGAGCATCAATCTGCTCCCCGCCAGTGCTTCTTTTTGTGGCTGACTCCTACTGAGCCTTGGCAGTGTGTTGATATAGATTTTGCGGGTCCTTTCTGGGACACCCACTGATTGTTAGCTATTGATGCGTACAGCAACTTTCCTTTTGTTGTGACTATGTCTTCTACTACATCTGCCAGTACTATTCGGGCTTTGACGTCTATTTTTTGCATTAAGGGCCTTCCTGAAGTTATTGTCACCAACAATGGCCCCCAATTTGTGTCCTCCGTGTTTGAAGTGCTCTGTGATGCTAATGGCATTCACCATGTGACCTCAGCCTCATTCCTACCCCAGTCAAACAGCGAGGCTGAATGCTTTGTGGGTACGTTTAAGTTGCAGACGAACAAGTTGTGCGCCACGCGCTCTCGCGAGTGCGTGCTATGGACTTTCCTTGCTTCCTATCACTCTCACCTGCGTGGCACCCACACCCCAGTGGAAATGCTACATGGCTGCACCCATCGGTCGCTCCTGCAGCTATTGCACCCACCGCTGCAAGCTCCCACTGATTTGCCTCGTTCTGGCTTGGCGCCGCATGCTTTGGTGTTCTATCGCATTTTCTCTGGCAGGCAGCACTGGGAGCAGGGGCGCATTCTTTGCCAGCTTGGCTGCACCTTGTTTTTAATTACTGGTCCCTCCAGCACTGTCAAGCGACACCAGAACCAGATCCGTTTGTGCTGTCCTCTGTTTTCTGCCACTGGTTCTTTTCCGGCAGAACTGGAGGCTTTGCAGCTTCCAGGAATCCAGCTCAGGAATCCATCGCCAGCGCCTCCGCCGCGGCCGTTCCTCCCACTGCTGTCGTCACTACCACTGCCGCCGGTCTGGTCTCCTGTGCCGGGTGGGCGCCTCTCACCACTGCCATGGCCCCACCTCCAGCCACTGCCATCGCCACCACCACCGTGTTCCTCCGTGGTGCTCGAACTGATGGATGCTGAGGCTGCCGTCATGCCGCCACTGCCACCACCGCCACCGCCCATGGAGGCCGTTGCTCCGCCTCCTCATCTGAGCATACCCAGTGGCGGTGCGTGTCCTGGCAAGGTTTTCAATGGGGCATTTTCCTCACCCCCTTGCAAGCAATTCGGGGCGTGGATGGGCAGCACGCCCCAGCAATTCTGCTGTCCGCCCCCTCAGTTGCGCTGCCCCTGGGTCCCTCCACCTGCCGTTGCAAGCTCTACTCAATGACGGTGCATCATTTCAGGGGGGATGGATGTGGTATCAATAGTTCCAATGCCACAGCATAGGTTTGTGCTACGAGAGTAGAAGATCTTCGCCAACCACCGTGCCCTCTAGCTGACACTGTGCAGCTCTACAAGTGCCGCTCCACTTTTGCTCAGTTCATCAAGAGTAGACGTATGGGACACTTTGCTTTAGCTTCACTTGGAAAAGAGACTTTGCACTACTTATGATGGGTCTAAGGCTTCATACCTAAGTGCTCATCTGTTCAAAGTTATGTATGCCTCTGTATTTATTCATGCACCAGTAAACCCCTTTTACTTACTTGCAGTATCGACTTGTTTTACCTCACCTGCTCCTACTCACTTCCTTCATTCAGCCAACCTTTAAGTTTTCAGGAGCAGACTCATGTACCACCTTCGAGGCAGGCCACAAAAGTCTCGACAGAGGATTGCAGAACAATCAACCAATAAGTTGTAGCAGATAGCAGATCACCAAACCATATGGTGGAAGTTTTCAGGAGCAGACTTATGTACCACCTTCGAGGCAGGCCACAAAAGTCTCGACAGAGGATTGCAGAATAATCAACCAATAAGTTGTAGCAGATCACCAAACCGTATGGTGGAAGTTGTTGAAAAATCCCAGAGTGCAATTCCAGAACAGGCTCTGAGATCGTACTTAGAGATCTCACAAGTTACCATAAGAATAATCAAAGATACTAGAAGGAAGTATGGTGGCAAAATAGAGACTTCGAGTATTGCAGATAAACCTGCAACAAGTAAAGGGGCAATTGCCACCCTGAGAAATCTTCCAGGAAGACAGGATCCAATAAACCTATCTGTGTATAAAGGGGGCATTTCAGCCTTCAAAGAAACTGGATGTAAGTTGATTTATGCTAGAAATCTAAAGAACTCCAGATCATGTGTTTATGTCAAAAATGGAATTTCATTCCTGCTAATGGTAGGCTTCTGTTCCTGGTATTCAGTGACCAGGAGGAGGATGATGATGATGATGAGGAGGAGGAGGAGGAGGAGGAGGAGGAGCTTAGTGTTTAACGTCCCGTTGACAACTAGGTCATTAGAGACGGAGCGCAAGCTCAGGTGAGGGAAGGATGGGGAAGGAAATCAGCCGTGCCCTTTCAAAGGAACCATCCCGGCATTTGCCTGAAGCGATTTAGGGAAATCACAGAAAACCTAAATCAGGATGGCTGGAGACGGGATTGAACCGTCGTCCTCCCAAATGCGAGTCCAGTGTGCTAACCACTACGCCACCTCGCTCGGTATTCAGTGACCAGTGTGAGGAAGGAAGCACGTGGGAAGTTTCATTGACCTCTGCTTACCTTCCTTATGAGGACAGTACTACTCCTTCCCAGGAAATGAGGGACTGGTAGACAGCTGCTCACAGCAGACTTAACAATTGCTGATTGGTTGTGATGTCTACATCCACAAACTGGTGTGATGACGCAGTGACACCAAGAGAAGAGGTCAGTATGTTCTTGTATTTTTACAAAGCAACCAGGAGGTACTGAATATGAGCAAGGAACCTATGTTCAGGAATATAAGAATTGAAAAAGTAATTGACATACATTGTGTGTACATTTATATGGGCAACAATTTCAAATTATGGCATTGAACACTGGAGCATCCTTAACTAACCACATGTGCATTAAATTTGAGGTTGAGATGGGTGTTAAACAGATCATGACCTATAGGAATCCTAGAAAAACAGGATGGAACTCACACTTACCTGAATTCATAACTTTGATAAGAAACCCAGTAGATTTCTAGGAAATGTCAGACACAGTGATGTCTGCCATTATGATCTCATATTTATAAGACTGCCCAATCACCAAGAAGTACACAAACAGGAATGTATCTTGGTGGAAGAATAATCTGGAATTGCAAAGCAAGCAGGTAAAAAGACTATTCAACCTTGTAAGAAGGAAAGGACAACAGGCAAAATATCAGGAGACCCTTTCCTTGCAATCAAGCAAGCAAAACTATCATTCTGGAAGGTGTTTTGTGAGGAAGTAGAAGTACAGATTCTTGTGTTAGATTTCACAAAGGACTTGCCAGAATACCATCAAATCACAGAGGTGCTCTAAAGAAGGGGGATGATGAATATACCTTTCAGTGAATGAGATGCTGGATGTGCTCCTCAAGACTCACTCCCTCACTGCATTCTGGAACTTGTTGGGAAGGTGTAAAAAGCACTACACTTTCAGGAAATAGCTTCTGTATCTTCCTAAATGCTGAAAGGGCTTTTAGCACTATAACCTTCAGATACATGGTTAGAGCTGCAGAAGAGCAAGGCATTGAGACAACCATACATAGGTGGATTAAGAGCATGTGGAGCAGAAGAAATGTGGAAGTCACCATGATGACTAAAAAATGGGTAATCATCACCACCAAATGGCACCTGCAAGGAGCAGTTTTGTCCCCACTATAGTGGAGCCTAGTGCTGAATGAACTCACATTTGACAAGGATATAAAGTTAACTTAGTCATAGTAATACTTGGCAAATTTACTAGTACTGTTAGAACAATGGCACAATGTGCACTGAACATTGTGCAAAACTGGTGCAGGAAACAGGATATAAATGTCAGCACCAAGAAAACTGTTGTAGTGCCATTTATGAGGAACCGTATCCAGCACATGTTCTGGAATCTTAAGCTTCTTGATGACACTCTACCTGTAGAGGGATAGTGAAGTATTTGGAAGTAATCCTCAATGTGAAACTATCATAGTTCCCTCACAGAAGGAATATAGAGTTCATGGCAAAATGTGCTCTTATGAGCACCAGATGAACCTGGGGAAAAACCTGGTGTCTAAACCCCAAGAGCATGTACTGGATATATGACACAGTAATAAGACCTATGATAATTTATGGGGCTATAGTATGGTGCAACAAAGTGAAACAGAACGTGGCAGCTAAGGAGGCTGGCAAGGTACAGATACTGGCCTGCTTAGCAGTGACAGGCAGAATTACCAACACCTCCACTATTGGGACGGAAACCATGCTGGACATGCCCCCATTACACCTACCAGTTAAAATGGAGGCAGTGGCAGGGAGATACAGCCTAAAACAGGAAGTAACTGGATACCTTTATGATATCATGACTCCCACTCCAATCCAGGGAACTTGGTAAATATAGGAATGATTGGGGAAATGCTGGCTGGCTATACAATTACTTTCAGCTGCCTCAACATGCCTTTCAGTGGAACAGTTGGTAGTATGGATCAGTGGGAGACTGAATGACTACATCATACAGGTCAAAGACAGACAAAGGTGCTGGGGCTGAGTTATATGGGGTACAACATAGACTAGAGTGAGAAATCTTTCTAGTGAGCTGGCCATGGTAATCCAGGCAGAAATACCCACTATCAGGGTGTGCACGGAGGATAATCTTAGCATCTATATTTATTCAGCCACACAATCAGCTCTTAAGTCTCTATCACATGCTGAAACAAGATCAAAGATCATTGCAGAATGCCATAAAGCCCTTGTGAGATTAGGGGAAACAAATAGGTGAAATCTGCTGTGGGTTCCAGGTCACTCAGGAATCAGTGGCAATTAACAAGCTGATAGGCTGAATAGCACAGGTCTGATGACTCCATTTATTGGGCAGGAACCTATCCTAACCATCAGTAAGGTGATGGTTAAATCAAAGCTACAAAACTGGATAAGAAGACAGCGTGTAGAATATTCGACTATGATCCAAAAACAAAAACAAGGCAAGCTAATGAAGCCAAACCCATGTTTAAAGAGAAGTTCTGTAATCTTGAACTTGAACAGGAAACAGATTAAACAAATGGTAGGACTAATGATAGCTCAGGTGAACTTTAAGAAATACCTACACATGATGGGTATAGAGGAAAAAAGTCCTAAGTGAAGACTGTGTGGTGAGGAGGATGAAACACCTAATCTTCCTGTGTGAAGTGTTTGAGATCAAGAGACACAGAATATTTGGGTCATTAAGTCCTAAAGAAATTATGACTTATACAGAGAAAGTAAAGCATCTCCCACTACTCTTTAAGGGTATTGGTTGGCTTTACTATAAGAACAGGGAGTGAAACACCACAATAAACACGCGACACGACTATACAGGAACTCGAGACACTCGAACAATCCTTTCATCCTTACTCTGGGAAACTATGATCACAGCCATAGGTGGAAGCATAAGCAGCCAAAGACACTACTAGCTAGGGCATAACCACCTACGGCAAGCTAACATACTCCAACAAGCGACAAACATCGGCAAGCCACTGCATATCAGCAACATTGACTGGATATACCAGCCGCTTTTAAAGCCAACCAACAAGCTACAGCAGGGAAACCAATGAGCTTGCCCACTGATGCACAAACAAATAGCCAACAGCACCCTACACTGTGCATCTGATATATGACCTATCGGACACAAAACAATGATGAAGCTAACTGTTACAGGTACGCTGATGCTCACCGAGAGATCAACACCAGCACCCAACGGCAGCCGCCGAGCAATAGCACTGCTCAACATCAAAGGTATCAACATGCATGATATCCATGATTAACAAAGCCTACCCTTGCATGACATGTCACTGGCAGTAAGACATCTGCTACTGCTCTTACTACCTGACCTAACTATCGCAGAGGTTTTTTTCCCTTGGTTCTTGCCTTGGCACTTTTTTTCCCTCTGCCCTTTAAACCGCTACCCTTCGTTCAACTTTGACCCAATAAATCTCCAGATGAGTGCGTATTAATGGTTAACCTTAACCAGATGTACACAAACATCCCAGTACCCACATCCTGCGACACCTCACTTTAGTAAAAACTGACCCTTATGCAGAGATGGCAGTAACTTTACAACAGAACTGATATCTAGTGTTTGAAAGCAGCTTTGTTGTGGATCTCCATTTAGCAAGATGGTCAGATCATGCAATACCCAGATTTGTGAGTCATTCAGATGTGACAGCAGCCTGATGTTGGGCTTCATGGGAATGTGAGGACAGGCATATTTGTTGTCAAAGTTTAAGTCAACAATCTCTGAGCACCATGAGGAAGGTTCTTCATACTGCACACTAAGGACATTGTAACCCCTTCACATCTGTACCTGCCACCTGAGAACAAGTAATGGACTCCCTGTAACATTCTGTCTAATCCCACACCATGGGTCTTAGACTAGCAGCAGCCAGATTGGGGAATTGCCATCCAATGTGTAGGCTGTGATTGACACCATAACATAAACAGTTACTTTGGAGTGATGTCTTGACTGGGAAGCATGGACTGGTGATGAGTGGCATTGCATTGTGTTCAATGATGAATCGTAAACCAGCACTAGCCAAGATGACAATCGTCATCGAATATGACCTGTGGAGAGGTCCCATTTTTCCAATGTTTTGGAGAGGCACAGTGGTGTTACTCTTGGCATCATGGTGTGGGAAGCCTCAGGTATGGCTCCAGTAACAGGGAAACCTGATGGCACAACTGTACATCACAGACAACCTGTGTCCTCATTTGTTACTCTCATGTGACAGTACTGTGGTATCATTTTCTAGCAAAACAACACCCATCCCACAGGTGGCATGTGTGTCTATGTGATGTTGAGGTACTCCTGTAGCAAGTAAGGCCACAGACCTGTCCCCAATAGAACACACTTGGGGCCAGCTGGGATAGCAACTTTGTAACAGTGCTAGTATCCAGTGTATCAAGGATCAGTTCAACAGTTGTGATCCGGCTTGCCTCAGAGAGTACACAATGACTTAATGACACCCATGTGAACAGAATCAGTAAATACATTTAGACCAGACAGGGTTCAACATCATACTGATAAGTGGGCTCATACTGCCAAGTTCTTTGTAGATCTGACTCTATATTTTAATCACTGCAGTAACATCACATGCCCTCTCAACCCACAAAGTTTCATTTTGTTTTCTTCTCACTTTTCAAGTGTTTCATTTTTTGTGCAGGCAGTGTAGATCCATAGTTATATTCATCTGTCGTACAGCTCTTCTTGGAAAGTCATGACTCGCATTTATCATTATTTTTTTCAATCATTTGAAATGCTTAATTGCTCCAGTGACCTCCAGTACCCAACTTCTAGAAGTGAACAAAGTTCTTTTGCATAATGTACTGTACACATACCTAAAAATGAACTTACATGCTCACTGCACTTTGTACTCCCAAGTGCTATTATCCCCATTAATTTGATTGTATTTACTGGCCCCAGATGTGACTCATTAAATGTCTTGTCAAAGGCTAGTATATTTTCATGTTGCATTAATTGTGCACATTCACTGTTCTCTATATTAAGATGTAACATAACGAATATTTAGGCAAGTTAATCAGCTGCCCAGTATTGCTATGAGGTAAGATGAATTTGTTGTACAGCTCAATGCTAGTGGGCATAGGTCTCAGGGTGTGCCACTGCAGTTCCAGATTCCAACTAGGTAACTTGTACGAGCCAGTCCGGGTACAAAGACTAGCTGCATCACCAGAAATGGGGAAAATCCCAAAGCTCGAAATTTAGATGACTGTTCCTCATGTGGCCTTTATGTAGAAGATGCTCCAAGAAATGGTGGAGTGTCAGAGAATCTTAAAAATGGCTAAGTCACACTTCTTTCAGATTTTACAATAACTCACAGTCAAATATTAATGCAGATCTAAATACATCAGCAATACCAGAAAAATGATGTGCATACAATGACACAACAATATTTCACTATTTTTAAAACTACAGACATTAATATTTCACAATGAATAAACACATTCTCAATGAACTTCTGAATTAACTACTTTTAATCACTTCGTGCGATTTCAATAAAGGATATTGTATATGAATATTGTAAAATGTGTTGAGACATTCGTTAATTTATTTGTAGGAAGGGAAATGAATGATGGCATGAATGTTTGTTTGAAGAGGGATTCTGTGATCAGAACAGAGGCAAAGGTGGGTGGAGGTGGAATGTATGATGAACCTAATGAGGCACTAGTCAGTATGTAATCTTACCCTCCCACACATCACTATTAACGTCATCATTCTTTGCACAAATTTTTGAAAGTTGCAAGAGGAGTAAGATTACAAAAGAAGAACTTTTTTACTTAGCTTCATAATCTCGTTGTTGTTGCCGATGGCTCAAAGTCTTGTGTGAAGTACTTTCTTGCAGCTGAAAATTTCGATTTCTTAGGTTCGTGATGACAAAATAACTGTTGAAGAGTTGCCTGTTGCTATGAATATTCTTTTTATTTTATCCCATTCCTCTATATCACATTGACTTTACAATTGCCACATTCAAAAAACCAATAAGTACATTGTTGTCGACAAGTTTAGCAAAATACAAGCATTTCCATCAAAAGCATACCCACCACTACCTACATTCTGCAGTACTCACATTATTCCAAAGAGTTTACAAAGAAAAAGAGTTTACAGAACAAAACATGAATCATTGCTAAAATGTATCATTATTTCATAAATTAATCCGGAAATGAATTCAGTAATCAATGTTATATTAAGCAATCAATAATGTGAATTTTAAGTATGCCCCAAATTTTGTAATTTCAAATATTTTTAAAAGAAGAGTAATTTTAACTGTTAGTACATATCGATTGTAACACATTAATTTCTTTTTATACATTTTAGCCTCAAATATAATACATCATATACAAAATCATATGAATTCTTTTAATGAAACAGCTGAGATAATTTTAACCTATGCGAGTTTCGAGATTATACATGGTATCGGTTATCTCCATAAAAAAAAGGTAATGTTTGAGGAGGAGGATGATTCATTACAATATCCCCCTAACAAAATTTGGAAACAGAGTGTTTACAATATTTTGTGACAGACTATAAGTTTGCCAAACAGTGTACAAAATGATGCCCAGGATAGCAGATGGATGTATAGAAGTATCTGATACATAAAGTATTACAGAGAACATAAGAAAAATATCTACTATAAAAATCATAATCTATATATATATCAGGATATGGCATCCAGATTTTCAGATCTGTGGAGCGTACTGTCCACAAGACATATAATACAACGTCAAAACTACAACATTACACAACTAAACTATATAAATAAATACAGAGACAATGTAAATTACTAGAAATTATAAATTTTAAGTTATGATCCATACAATGAAACCTTCAAAATCTTCAAAAGAGAAGAGAAAAATTTTCAGAGCCTAAGAATAGGACAAGTGAGCTGACTCAAAAACTCACAATGACAGCTGCAGACCAGAAGAATATGCTCGATCATAAGTAGGAATCAGTCAGCCATATAAACCATAGTATTCAAGGATATGTTGACTCAAGAAAGAACAAAATAATGGAAAACTATTAGGGCCCGAGTTTAAAATATGGGGTCCAACCCATGAATCCAAACCACACCAGGTACAAACCAGCAAAAACTGTTCCGACACAACAAAATGAATAAAGTTTATAATCATATCAATGAGTTCAGTCATATACAAAGAGTAATGGTGACAAGCATCTAGATTCAGTCAAAAAATCTATCCAATTGGTATGAGTCTTACTACAATATGTTCTAAACAGTCTTCCAACAAACAGCTCAATTCATACATTGATAACAGGAACAAAAATGATCTGCACAAGGACTTAAAAGCACTTACTTTAGTTCAAAAAGGGGTCCACTACTCAGGAACACTCATCTTCAATAATTTGCCAGCAAACATAAAAAATTTAGTTACAAATAAAGATCAGTTTAAAAGGAGCCTGAAAGACTCACTAGTGGCCAACTTTTTCTACTCCATTGACGAATTTTTTAATAGAAACAAATGATGTATTGTATATACTCATACTATTAGTATTTTTATTTCAGTTTTAAAAAAAAAAATGACATGTTCAACATCCACGAGGATTTCCTCAGCACGGATCTATGGAACGAAAAACTAATCTAATCTAATCTAATCTGCCAATCACTCTCATATAACTTTCAGCAGGGTTACTCGAAGGATGATACACCGAGGTTAGAATATGCTTTATTTTTGTGTGATCAACAAAATCTTTCCAAGATTGTGATGTAAACTGAGAACCATTATCAGATAAAATTGTCTTAGGGATAAATGCCTGATGAAAATATGTATTTTCAAACTTAGAGATGATTTACTTACTGGTAGCTTTCATGAGAGGAAACAACCTTATGAACTTTGAAAATACATCAACCGCCACAAAAACATAGCAAAATCCATTCTTAGACTTAGGTAAAGGTCCATAAACATCAACAGACATGAGATGAAGGTTACTATTAGGCAATATGTTTTGTATTTGGCCTCTATGTGTTTGGTTACTTACCTTCACACTTTGACTCTTCTTCCTATGTTATAAAAATAGATATTTTCCTGAATCTTTTGTGTGCATTTGGTTGTTGCACAATGACCAAAACACTCATGTGTATAGGTAATTAAAGTATCAATACACTGTTCCGGCCAACATAGTTTCCAATCCTCTGAGTCAGTCTTATGTCCCCTGAATAAAATACCCTTGTGTACCTTATAATACTGTTCTGTCTTTTCTCCTCCTTTCTTACCTATCATGCTCTTAACCAATTTCCAGTTTTAATCATGATTTTGATACGTACAGATGTCTTTGTAAATTTTCAAGATCTCTTTTTCCTCTTTCGGCACCTTTCAAGTACATAATTTTAAACTCTTTTTCTCCTTCTCCAATGTTGTCAGATAATTCACCTCCTAAAGGTATCCTAGATAAACCATCACCAACTACATTGTCTGTGCCCTTAATGTATCTGATTTCATAATTGAACTGCTGTAAAAACAAGGCCCAATGAGTAATTTTGTTATGGTACAGTTTACACACCTGGAGATGACATAATGCTTTGCGATCTGTATAGCTGATGACTTTGTGACCTATTAAATAATTTTTCAATTTCTTGAATGCCCAATTTACACCCAAAAGTTCTTTCTCAGTAATAGTTTATGTCTTTTCAAGTTTCTGCAATACTCTACTAGCAAATGTAAGAGATCTATGTTCAATAACACCATCAACTTCATCCTCCTGCAATAAATGAGCACCCAATCCAACGTCACTACTGTTTGTCATAATACAAAAGGGAACAGACAAATCTGGTCTGAACAATACCTGACTTTGACAGAACTGTTGTTTGATTTCATCAAAAGCATCTTGAAACCGCTGATTCCAATCCCAAATGGTATTCTTCTTCAAAGGTTCACACGAGGATGGAGCATTCAAAGCTTGGCTGCTACAAAATTTTCTATAAAATCCAGTTAACCCAAAAAATGATTTAAGCTGTTTCTTGTTATGAGGAGGAGGAAAATTAGCAATAGCATCAAGTTTTTCTTTATCAGGTGCAATTCCTTTTCAGATATAACATGTCCTAAAGATTTAACTTCTTCCATACCAAATTTACACTTACCTATTTTCAAAGTCATGCCTCCTGAGTCTAATTTTGAAAATACATCTCTTAACAGATTCAAATGTTGTTCCCAAGTCTTTTCTGTGACCAGATTGTCATCAACATACACAGCTAATTTTGAATTCACTTCACTTCCTAAAACAGAATAGAGAGCTCTTATGAATTCAGCTACAGATAAATTTAGACCAAATGGCACTACACAATATTGAAAACACTTACCTCCATACAAAAATGCCGTATACTTCCTAGAATTAATTTCAAGTGGGATCTGGTGAAATCCAGTGGTCAAGTCCAAACTACTCATGTATTTTACATGATCAGATTTGTGTAACAGCTCATCCATGTTTTCAGGTTGATCATTCTCTCTGATAAGAAATTTATTAGGATGTCTAGAGCCCAAAACAACTCTCACTCCACCATTTCTCTTACTTACCACATCTAAAGGATTATTGTAAGCATTCCTACTTCTCTCTATTACACCCCATGTTTCCATTTTCTGAATTTCTTTCTCTACATCTTTCCTTTTTGAAAATGGTATATTATATGGGTTGAGAAAGGAAGGTTGATAATTTTTAAGGTAAAGCATGCACTGATAGCCTTTCACTCTCCCTGGTGTTTCACTAAATACATTTCTAAACTCCAATAACAAATTTCTAAGTTGATCCTTTTGTATGTCATTAAGAATCACAGCTTCCCTTACTTTAGATTCCACTATACTTTCAAAATGCTGATCCTCAATCTCATCAACATCTATATTATCATCAAACATGTGGTACTCATCTTGGTTCACAATGTCTTGCAAATAGTTAAAACTTTCCCACAGTTTAAGATACAGAAATTAGTTTTCACATAAGTATTACTTTTAGGTTCCAAAATAAACAATTCGTTAGCATTCCATCCAAAACACACCTCAACTTTCACTATCTAATCCATACTGAGAATTATATTTTCTTCCAGACTATGGAACACTAAGCATCCAGCTTTTGCGTTCTATACTAAACATTAAAAGTACTTGAGATTTTACCAATTTGCTTTGCTTACCTGTAGCTCCTCTTATCTACACACCTACAATGGGCATTTCCACAAAATTCTTACTATACTGGATTTTGTCTCTAAGTTGTTCAGATATATCACAAATTGTGCTACCTGTATCAATCAGACAGTTCCCTTCCCACTGATCAATCTTAATCTTAAAGTAAGGACATCCAAAACCTGAATTATCATCTCTGCTATTAGGTGCTTCGTGTAAAAGATCACTTTCAATTTCATCAAATGCTACATCTCTACTGTTTTTTCAAGGTTTTAACAACTCTACTGGTATCTTAGCATCACTTTGTTTACACATGTTGTCAGGTAAAGATTGAACACACTGAATGGGTTCTATAGCACAATTAACATCACTTATTACACAACGAACACAAAATATATCTTGCCAGCAATTTGGATACAAATTTTGACTAACCACAGCTAACTTATTCCAGAATGCTAATTTATCTATGTTGACATCAGTATGGTCCCAAAAAAATTTCAAAACATTTTAATCCATTATTCTCAAAGCTTACAGATAACTCACCTTTACTGTTTGGATCATTTCTCTGCATGACATTAACGAAAAACTGCTTTGACTGGACTGGTGTTCCACGGCTCTCACTTACATCATCACAAATATCACTTACCTTACCTGTATTTGCAAATAGCTCTAGAACTTCATTATTCTTAACCTCCACAAAAACCTGATACTGATCATCATCATCATCATCATCATCATCATCTTCATCCTGATCCTCATTATCATCAATATGATCATCATATTCTTCCACTACTTCATCAGTAACGTCATTAACAACACAGCTCTCATCACTATCAAAGTCAAATACCTCACCTACATTCATTTGCAATAAGCTACCAGTCTCAGACTTACCAACTCCAGTCATTTCACAGCTCTCATTCACATCTACATAAAAAATACAACCTAATTCATATCCAATACAGTCATCACTTGTTTTACATATATGAATAACATTGTTTTCTGACCAAAAGAAGAAATCATTAGTACATACTACATCATTTTCTCATTACTCTCACATTCTGGTTTGTGATTAGTATCTAAATCACTGTAATTGAACATAGTATTCCAAAACTTTTGATCAAAACATAAATGAGGAATCTGATGTACCTTTGTTCAACTTCAGATACCTGTGTTACATTGTTGATACTATTATTATTCTCTAAATGTGTGTGTAACTTGGAGTTCCTGTACTTGTGGTTTTTCTCGCCCCAAAAATGTGAACCTTCATTGAGGCGACCACTGTTTCCTGAACAGTTGCCTCTATGATTATTTCTCCTATTATATTGCCCATGGTTATCCCCATTATTCCTGTTCTGCTGAGGTTCAAAATTTCTGTTGACAGTGATTAAAGTTACCACCATCTCAGTTTCTGTTGCTGTTACCATTTTGATCTCTATCTTTATGATTGTTATGGTACATGTTTCTTTCTACTGCCCTATCCAGCCTGTTTACATATCGTAAAAATTGTTCTAGACAATCCTCAGGTCTGTGTACTAAATCCCACTGCAACCTTTCTGGCAATCTCCTTCTTAGTGAATCAATTAATGTCATTTTGTCAAATCGCCTGTCAAGGTGAGCTAAATTCTTAAGTTGATTCTTACAAAATTCTTTTAGTGTATCTTCCCTATTACTATAATTTGGACCATTTAGAAATTCATTTTTAATTCTCCCTTGTCAATTTTTTGAACAAAATTTATTAAAAAAAATTTTTTTGAAACTGTGGTATGTTTTCCACTGACTTAAATTTAGATTTACTCATGACAGAGCTTTGCCTTCAAGACATCTTTCAACGAATTTTATCTTTTGGTCATCATTAATGCCCAACACAAAAACTATCCCTTAGCTGTGTATAAAAACCACTGAATGTAAATTGTTTGACTGGAATGTTGGACCACACAATACCATTATTTGAATATACATTTTTATGAATACAATTTCCCTGAACTAATGAAATTTTTTGGTCTGAAACATTTAGATTAGTTACCATACTGTTTTCAACATTTAATTAATTTTTTTTTGTCTAAACTACTACAGTTCTGTTACATTGTTTCTGTTACGGTTTTCTATTCAACTTTGACGTCATCAACATTCTTTGTTTGTTGTGCAGATTGGGCCATGAACTCATTTTCCAAATCAATAAATTTACACACATCAAAAAAAGTTTTGCATCACCCCAGTTCCCAGAAGTCCTGACAAGAGATGTTGACTGTGGATATTGTATCGCAGACACAGGCCCTTTGACTGTTCAGAGATGTCACTAAACTCCCCCCCCCCCTCCCAAAATATGTAAACAAAACAACCATGCATGAGCAGCACCTGTTAAATGGAGGGGGTCCAACAGCCGACCAGTTTCAGTCATTCGACCAGGATGGAGGTACACGGCTCATATTTTCTGTAGTTCAACTATGCCTAAACAGTCAATACCATGGTTCGATCATGCACACATTGTTACTTTGTGCCAGGAAGGGCTCTCAACATGGGAAGCATCCAGGTGTCTCATAGTGAACCAAAGCGATGTTGTTCGGACATGAAGGAGATACAGAGAGACAGGAACTGTTGATGACATGCCTTGCTCAGGCCGCCCAAGGGCTAATACTGCAGTGGATGACCGCTAATTACAGATTATGGCTCAGAGGAACTCTGACAGCAATGCCACCACGTTGAATAATGCTTGTTGTGCAGCCACAGGACGTCATGTTACGACTCAAACTGTCAGCAATAGGCTGCATTATGGGCAAGCTAAATGGGCAATTTCAGCATAATGCAGAATTAGTTTTAAAGTTTGTAATTAAAAATGATAAAATTGTGGAGAAATGATGAAGTGTTTGTTGATTTATGGTGTTCAACAAATTGCATAGTGCAAAAGAGTGTTTTTTAGTGGTAACATGGGCAGAGTGTTTGAAATGTCAAGCCAAATCAAGTGTTCTGCCTATGCTACAAATCAGTTTTTTCTTACTATCCTGTCTGTGAATATATTTATTCCAGTGGGGAGGGTGTTCAATGCCTGACCTATGGGGATTTGGAAAGTCATATCATTATTGGTAACTAAACCACAGTCATATTTTGAAAGCTATCGTCCTTCAGCACTGACAGTGACTGTGGATTGACAAATGTTCAATGCAGTACTTTGTCAAAAGCATCATGAATTTCTGTGGTGGTGGCTGGACTGTGACTGATCTAATCTTTGACGCCAGAACACTGATCATGTGTTGTGATGGTGAAGTGCTACAATGTGGTCAAAGCAAAAACGGTGCAATCAAATAAGCACAAAACCAGTAAAAACTTTTGCAAATAATGAGCTGACTAGAGAGTTTATTCAAATTTATAAATTTATTTTTGCATTTAATTAATATGCTGTGATTTTATAATTTGTGACACATATAATAAATTTAGGCCGATAACACCAAACAATGGAATCTCCAGGTAGGAATATCAAGAACATAGGCAAAGATAGATTTCTGCTTACTGTAAAGAAGACAAATCAAATTGCAGTCCCCACCCCCTCCAGATCGCTGCTTGCATCCCACATGATGCTGCATTCCAGACGAGATGATGGAGTTGGCAGATGTGTGTCCGTGAGGTGTGCTTGCTTGTCTGTGTGTGTATGAATGTTGTGTGTATGTGATTCTCTTTACTGACAAAGGCTGTGGCCAAAAGCTGTATGTGAGTGTCTTTTAATCATGCCTGTCTGCAACTTGACGTGTCTTCTTTTTTTCTACATTGTTAAGCTGATAATATGATATTTCTCTTGAGATACATACTGTTTCACACACCACCACAAGAATACTTACACTAGTGTTCTGACACACAAGTAGGTTATTCCATTTATTACATTATGTATGTTTTTACTATGTTGTGTGTGTTAAATTTGGTGCTACTTAATGTGCCAAGTTATTGAGCTAACAAGCCACGTTAAGTGGAGGTCTGTAACATTACACGTATTTAGGTGAGCTAATCAACCACCCACTATTGCGATGAGGTAATATGAATTTGTTGTACAGCTGAACACCAGCGGGCCCAGGTCTCAGAGTGTGCCACGGCAGTTCCAGCTTCCAAATAGGTAACCAGTACGAACTAGTCCAGGTACAAAGACTAGCTGCATTGCCAGAAATGGGGAAAAACCCAAAGCTTGAAATTTGGATGGTTGTTACTCACATGGCCTTTATGCAGGAGATGCTCCAAGAAATGGTGGAGTGGCAGAGACTCTTAAAAATGACTGAGTGACACTTCTTTGAGATTCAACAATAACTCACAGTCAAACATTAATGCATATCTAAATACATCAGTAATCCCAGAAAAATGATGTGCATACAATGACACAACAATATTTCACTATCTTTAAAATTACAGGTGTTAATATTTTACAATAAATGAACATGTTATCAATGAACTTCTGTATTAACAACTTTTAATCACTTCATGCAATTTCAGTAAACGATATCTCAGATGATAGCATTGCACTATAGCTACCATCCCTGAGAGCTATGCATCTCTATCTATTTTATTTATTGATTTACAATGTCTTTTATATCTGTTTCATTATGCAACAGATGTTCTGTTTGTCAGAACATCATGTATGCCACAATAACACAGCAAATGAATACAGGCATGAATACCTCATATTTTGTCATACTTCTGTATTTATTTAATGAACAGTTTTCTATATTGTCAGTAACTTTATTCAAATGTTGATTGTAAGTGCTATTAAAGAGTTGTGCTAATTTAAGAATGGTCAATCACATGTGTTAGTGGACACCAAAATTGAAAAGAGAACTGAAAGATGGTTCTGTTAAAGAGGTACAAATAATAGTTTAAATAACATTTAGCAACAATCTGTCATCATTTATCATGAGCTCACTTGCACATGAATACTGACTTATTTACACACATCAAAAAAGGTTTGCATCACCCAAATTCTGAGAGTTCCAGAACCTGTAGAGAAAAACAGAGATCAACATAAATATCATTTTTGCCCTTTTTATTGCTCATAAAAACCACACATTACATGTTGTACCACCATACAGTGAGACCTTCAGAGGTGGTGGTCCAAATTGCTGTACACACCAGTACCTCAAATTGCTGTACACACCAGTACCTCTAATATCCAGTAGCACGTCCTCTTGCATTGATGCATGCCTGTATTTGTCATGGCATACTGTCAAAAAGTTCATCAAGGCACTGTTGGACCAGATTGTCCCACTCCTCAATGGCAATTCAGCATCGATCCCTCAGGGCATGTTCAATAGGGTTAATGTCCGGAGAACATGCTGGCCACTCTAGTCGAGCGATTTTGTTATCCTGAAAGAAGTCATTCACAAGATGTGCACAATGGGAGCATGAATTGTCATGCATGAAGATGAGAGCCTCACCAATATGCTGCCGATATGGTTGCAGTATCGGTCGAAGGATGGCATTCACATATCGTACAGCTGTTATGGCACCTTCCATGACCACCAGTGGCCTATGTCGACCCCACGACGCAACACCAAAACAGCAGGGAATGTCCACCTTGATGCACTCGCTGGACAGTGTGTCTAAGGCATTCAGCCTGACTGAGTTGCCTCTAAATACGTCTCTGACAATTGTCTGGTTGAAGGCATATGTGACACTCATTGATGAAGAGAACATGATGCCAGTCCTTAGTGGTCCATTTGGCATGTTGTTGGGCCCATCTGTACCACACTGCATGGTGTCATGGTTGCAAAGATGGACCTCGCCATGGACATTGGGAGTGAAGTTGTGCATCATGCAGCCTATTGCTCACAGTTTGAGTCATAACACAACGTCCTGTGGCTGCACAAGAAGCATTATTCAACATAGTGGCATTGCTGTCAGAGTTCCTCTGAGCCATAATCCATAGGTAGCAGTCATCCACTGCAGTAGTAGCCCTTGGGCAGCCTGAGTGAGACATGTCATCAACAGTTCCTGTCTCTCTGTATCTCCTTCATGTCCGAACAACATTGCTTTGGTTCACCATGAGATGCCTGGACACTTACCTTTTTGAGAGCCCTTCCTAGCACAAAGTAACAATGTGGACACGATCAAACCATGGTATTGACTCTCTAGGCATGGTTGAACTACTGACAACTTGAGCCGTGTACCTCCTTCCCAGTGGAACGTCTGGGACTGATTGGCTATCGGACCCCCTCCATTTAATAGGCGCTGCTCATGCATGGTTGTTTACATCATTGGGCGGGTTCAGTGGCATCTCTGAACAGTCAAAGGGACTGTATCTATGATACAATATACACAGTCAACGTCTGTCTTCAGGGGTTCTGGGAACTGGGGTGATGCAAAACTTTTTTTGATGTGTGTATTTATGGACAAACCTCTATTTATGTTTATTAAAAATGGTTTGAGATTGACTGATTGTTTATAACATTTCTTTATTTAAATATAGTCATAATATGTTAGTTTAGTCCATGAAGTGGTCAAGATGAGTTAAATTATGTTTGCAGTGTGTAAGAATGATGTATTTTTGGTGGGGATGGCCTTCAGCCAGTAGAAAAGTAGACAATAGCAGAACACTACAGGAGTCAAGTGGAGACTGGGACTTTTTTTCAAGTGATGAACTCAAGGGAGCGATCATGGACACTATTACGTGAGTTCTGGAAGAAGGCAGGCCTGCCAGTGATAACAAGTGGTACTTGATTTTGGAGATGTTTGATTCTGGGCAGTGAATGGCCACTGCTGTACTTTAAACTTCTGAAGGGTCTTTATATTTTGAGAGGCCTGAATGTGCTCCAGGGTATGAGTCTCAACTATTTCTGCTTGATTTATGGGACTAAGAATAGACAGAATATGAGTGACTATTCTTTGCATCACATGTGTTAATTTGTGAATCATGTTGAACTCTGAACTGTTTTAATCTGGTGAATATTTTGTGTGATGTGATTATGAAACTGACTTTGTTTTTGCATATCTTTGAAGACTGTTTAGTTTGGGGATTTTGCTACCCTTCTCATATCACTCTCAATGTAACTTAACTGCATTTGATGAAGGTATTTTCCGTTGCAATTTAACTGAATATCATAGGACCACTTTCTGTTTATTTAAAATGTGTTTTCTTGAATAAAACTTATTCAACCTAATTCTCTATCATCTACATCAGTTACAGATGTTAGAATAGAAGCCTTGTTATTAAATTACTCATTTAATTTCTATTTTGTATTTCTGTGTACTTTATTAACTCACAATTCTAGCCAATGCATCGACTATTTGACTGCAGGATCACAGTTACAAGCTATGTAGAGAAAGTTAGTTGGAGGGCATGAGAGTAGACATGTGCAGCTTGACCTATGTCTATACTTAATTATTCTTTTTAAACAGAAGCGTGCATAGCCTAAGTACCTAAAGTACAAGTAACCACAAGTAAAAATGCAACTGGTTTGCTCGTATGGGATGCTGTTTAGGAATGACAGTCTTCACACCATGCTTTATATTTTATCAACATCTGCATGCATATTACTTCAAGATTTGTCAAAGAAGAATTCTTCGTGGATCAGCTGTGAAAAGTTGGAAGTTATGACTAGTATTATTAGCTGAGCCATTGATATGTAACAGGTACATGAATGGTCCTATTACATTCCCCTGAAGCAAGTCACAAGTCAGATACTTCCAAACTGAATTTTTCATTCTGTAGTATTGTGTGCACTGATATGAAAGTTTCTTGCATATTAAAACTGTGTGCTGGACTGAGAATCAAACTTGGGAAGTGTGCCTTTTGTGGGCAAGTGCTCTACCAGCTTAGCTATCAAAGCATGTCTCATGGACCTATCCTCACATCTTTGGAAGTTAGAGGATGAGGTAGAGGTGGAAATAAAGCTGTGAGAATGGGTCATGAGTTGTGCTTGGATAGCTCAGTTGGTAGAGTACTTGGCCAAGAAAGACATAGGCCCCAAGTCTGTGTCTCAGTTTGGCACACAGTTTTAATCTGCAAGGAAGTTTAAAGCCAGATATTAATTATTCCCCTGTTTCTTCTTTGCACAGACTAGGAAGCTATATTCTACATAAAAGTTTCATCCCAATCCAACCTCTGCACAAACATTTTCTTAAGTAGATACATGTATGGAAATAAAACAAAAATTTTTCAAAACTGTAAAAACGTCAAGTTCATTTCTATCAGTGACACTATATTTTATAAAATGTAGGGATGGAAAGTTATCTCATGTAATGCAAGTCAAAGGAGGTGAACTGTGCTGCCCTGTATTACAGTGTTTTAACCTAGTTGACATAATCTGCCTCTCTGATCAACATATGACCAGTGGTATACATGTGTTAACTGTTACAGGATTTATGTAAGCATCTAACTTCTGTAGAGCAGAAATGGAGAAAGTAGGAGCTGTCACACACATCAGGAACTGTCATTAGTTTAAGAACACGGATAGTCATTAATTTTGTGACAAAAGTAGAATTTCACAATAAATCCTTCACAATATTAAGTGTTTGCTGAGCACCTGCAGGTAATTTTCATCTATTCATAAAACACCTTGAAATTCTATTGGCCTGTTTAACAGAAAAAATAGTGGTTGCTGGTGATTTTAAAGTCAGTTTTCTTAAAAATACTTCCAGTAAAAATTTGTTGCAGTCAGTAATAGTATCATTTAACTCCATTCCTACTGTTAACTTCCCAACCAGGGTAACTAATTGTTCAAAAAATAGCCACTGATTATATCTTTCTATAAAGGTCTAACAAACACAATTATATCACAAAAACATAGTCAATATGTCACAGACTGTGATATGCAGTTTCTTTTGTTAAATGTTAGTACTGATCAGGATACAATCTCAAATAAATCTGAATTCAAGGGACAGTCAGTAAGACAAATACTGATTATTTCAGTTAACTCCTGGAAGACATGAACTGGAGTGAGGCATACAGTGCTCATGGCATGAATGAAAAACACAATAACTTTATTAATAAAGTTCTTTCCTCATTTGAAAGCTGTTTTCTCCCCAAATTATCCCAGATTAGACTAAATTCTACAAACAGGCAATAAGATTACCTTTTAATAAGGAACCTTTTGAGTGCAAGGTCACAAAAGGCCAACAATATTTACAACATTCCATTCTCCACATATTATCTACCATGCAACCACAATATTGGCTGCTAAAGGCAACAGGTAGTGGACTGGAAGTAACCAATGGTGAGCACAGCATGAGGCTGTAGAGCATAGTTGAACTCCTTAGTCAACAAGTAATTAACAACACTGCTACAGTGTTCACACAAAGCAGAACAATGCTAACAATAAAAAAAGCAAACTTTGCATTATATCTACAACAGTTGCCAAAGTTGACATTTTGTCAGAAAGCACCCCAAGGAATTTCAGAGTGAGAAAGAAGTGGCACATGAAGTATTAGCATTTCTGCAACATGAGTCAGTGGAATGTGTGGAGTTGTATATGCCTGACTGTGCAGACAGTGTACATGAGGAGTACAATGATGACAATATGTGCATAACAAGTGAAAGTGATATTGATACAGGTGTCAAGCTATGTAGTTCATCATTCTTGTTGGATAGGGAGCAACAAATCTGTTCTCCAGTGAAATGTAGTGAAGGACAATTGTTGTCCAAGGAGCAGGTACTAAACAAAATTACATGCATGGAAGCTCATACCGGCATAGTAAAAAGCAATTATGAACAGATTTTGAATAAAATGACCATGTAGTGCATAAGAAAAACTATGCATATTCAAGGGAGGAGAAAGCACACTTATTATGAACACAGGTGTTTGTGCGTATCAAGGCTGCTTGATACAATTTACAGGATGTGCATGATAGTGACCTACTACATTATGCACATCAAATTGTCTGCAGCATAGATTATAGTGATTTCAATGGAAGAAACAACTTCAAATAATGTCGAATAACTTCAAATAGTGCTACAGAATTGGAAGATGTAAGATAATAAAATTTCAAGCAAAGCATCAACCTGACAATGCACAGAAAACTGTGGAATTGCCTAAAAATTTGTAGATGAAATAAACAAACTTATCCCATAGTTCAGTAGAGAATCTGTTTTCAACGCCAGCCAATCGGATGTGAAGAGGAAATGCATATGAAAGGAACCATGGAACGTAGAGGTACCAAGAGAACTGTATCAAGGTCGACTAACATCAATGCCTCAATGCTTTTGTATACAATTATGCTGACTGTGAATGTGGATGGTAAATTGGCTGGAAAGTTATTTATTGTGTTGCAAGAAGTTTGAGATGCTCTGCCCTCAAAGATTCTTTCTTGTATGTATGATCTTGCAAGGGTAGTAGATAATATTTGTGTCACAGTAAGTAAGAATGGGAAAATGGGCATAAGAGAACTAAATTATGGTATGAACACTACTTTTGGCCAAAAGTTGGTCAAAATAACTTGCTTTTGCTTGATTCCTGGTCTGTGTATAAATATCATAATCCTTTAGGGCAAACTGTCCCTCTTGAAAAGCATGTGACATTGCAATTCATACCACCTGGAACCACTGGACAAATGCAGCCTCTGGATGTTTGTCTTTTCCATGCCTATAAAACATATTATCACACTACCTGCAGTTATTCCGTAAAAAATAACCAGTCTTAAGTTAAGTTCTGTGACAGACTGTTCCACGTTTGGTTTTGTCCCATCACATTCCATCAGTTCACATTGCCCTGTTACACCAGTATGATTCTATATGCATTCTTTAAGAGTGGATATCTAGCTGAACGTCTTGCGCTGTTTGTAACTCACGAAGGAGTTTACCTTTAATCCTGATGGTTTAAACCTTGTGATCACTATGTAGTGCCATTTTTAACTCAGTGTTCATGGTGCATGTTAATGGTTGGTTTTGAACATGAATATCAACAATGTCCATTTTATGAAGTGCAACACATGCATCCCATGGAAGATTGATCTTTGCACCAAAGACACTCATTTTATGTCATCTTCCTGACGCACATGGTGAGTCATTGGCAGCTAATATGTTTTCCTGTCATTATTCTTAACACAACCCTTTCACATGAGCTTTACTAAAGATTGAATTTGTGACCTCACACTAATGGAGGTTCCTTGTAAGGAAAAAAAGAAACTGTCTTCAGAAACAGTTCTGATGCTGATGCTACTACGTTATGCACATCAAATTGTCTGCAGCATAGATTATAGTGATTTCAATGGAAGCAATAACTTCAAATAATGTTGAATAACTTCAAATAGTGCTACAGAATTGGAAGATTAAGATAATAAAATTTCATTACAAGAAATATTGCAAAGTATTGAAGGTAACAACATGAGCATCAAAGAAACTGCATTACAAGAAAAAGATAATCATATTAGATAACAAAATAAAAATGAGGAAGTTGGTAGAACCAGAGATGAAGAGGAAAAGATAGGATTAAGAGTAAATGATACATTGATAAGAGGTGTGTAGTGTTGCACAACTTTTTAATAATCATTCCATAACAGTTACTGAAATGATAAGAGTTGTCAGATTCAGTAGGTGCTGCCATGGAATATCTAAAATAGTCATTACAAATAACTTCAGCAACATGAATATTAGGTCCAAGCACAATAATGCTGACAAGGAAATGTATGTGAAAGTGAAAAAGATTTACAGGTCTGCAATCAAGGCAGCTAAGTGCAAAGCAAATGATACATATATATACTGAACTCAGTATATAAATGCAAAGCTGCATGGGAAACTATTAAAACAGAAAATAACTGTGATGATAAAGTATACCAGACACCAATTCCACCTGATGTTCTAAATGCGCATTTTGTCAGTCCTCAGTCAGATAACAGCATTATGGAGAATGTGAGTAAGGCAGAGGCACTGCTGCCAAAAATGAACAGTAGGCAGACAGACAGCTTTCACTGGATTTGTGTAACTGAGAAGATGGTCAATAAATCAATAGCTAAGCTCAGTAATTCTAGAGCAGAGGATTACTATGGTCTCTCAAATTATGTTACTAAATATATCAAAAATCAAATTGTAATGCCACTGACTAAAATAATCAACAAAATTTTAAATGAAGGTAATTATCCAGAATGCTTACAAATATCTGTAGTTAAACCAGTACATAAGAAAGGAGATATAGCATCACCACATAACTATTGACTAATATCACTTATACCCATAATATCAAAAATAATAGAATACCGCATGCATAAACAGATGAGTCAATATTTTGAACACAATGATATACTCACCTCCTCACAGTATGGTTTCAGATCCAGCCTTTCTACAGTCAAAGCAGTTGAAAGTATGGTAGCAAAAATATACAGTTGTTTTGAAAATAAAGATATTATCTGTGCAATACTGTTGGACCTCAGGGATGCTTTTGGTACAGTCTCACACAATACTCTCTCAAAAAAACTCTACCACTACTGAGTGAGAGAGAGAATGCCCTATGCCTAATGCAGTCATACTTTTACTATAGAAAACAGTCAGTTAAGGTAAATAATCAAATGTCAGAATGTCTCCCAGTTGTAAAGGGTGTACCTCAAGGATCTGTTCTTGCACCTTTCCTTTTCATTATTTATATAAATGATTTCCTGCAGTTGTATCCTGTGATGCTGTGCTATATGCTGACGACACAACACTCATCACATGTGATTCCAATATTGAAAACGTGCAACACAGTATGGCAATGGCAATGGAGAGGTGCACTACTTGGTTTGAGGCAAATGTACTGCAGAAGAATGATAGTAAAACTGAAGCTATTGTATTCAGACTGAATGGTCCCAGTCATGATAACAAAACAGTAAAATTATTAGGATTTCATATACCCACACAGGGAAGAGGTGTGGCAAATCGGTACATGCCATATATCTGCTGTACAAGCTGAGGAAAAGTGTCAGTTAAGAACTTCTGTTATATGCATATTTTGCAGTCTTTCATTTGCACCCAAGTTATGGAATACTATTATGGGGCAATTCTGTAGGCTCAAAATTAGTGTTTAAATGGCCAAAAGAAAGCCATAAGGTGAATAGCAGAACTTAGCCCTTATGCATCATATTGAGATTATTTTAAGAAACTGAATATAATGACAATTCCTGGCCTGTGTATTTACAACTGCCTAGTCTTCATTAAAGAGAATCTGACTAAATTTGACTTAAGGAGAACAGTTCATGACCATAACATAAAAAGTGGACATACAATTAAATACCATATGCTAGGCTTGCAAAGACTCACAACAGCTACAAATATCTTGGTCCTGTCTACTTCGACATATTACCTGAAAATACCTACTCAGTGCCAGTAAATAAATTTAAAACCAGTCTTCAAGGTGGAGCAATTTACTCTGCTAAAGAGTTCCTTGAGTATGTGACAATTGACCCATTTTCCCTATGAGAATGAACTATAACTTAACTGCAAACTATACATATGCCACACTGTGCAACTATTTTATTGCTGTTTCATGTACTTACTGTTAATTATCTGTTTGATTATGTGTTTCTCAGTCACTGAACTATGTAGTTCACTTATCTTGTAATTGATCTATTAGGAAACTTCTTCTTGTTATTGACATTTCCACAGTTATGTATTGTATCCATCTTGGATTATTATATTGTAGTTAATAACATTTGTCATGTCAAAGTTTATATTATTATTATTATTATTGTTGTTATTATTATTATTAAGTTAACACTGATAACACTAATTGCATGCTCAATGGTGAAATAAAACATTTGTATTTCTATTGGGTCAAGTTACCTGATCGTTAACAGCAGAAACTACACCAGTAGTAATGTCCACCATGAAGTCTTTAAAATTGAAAAATTAAAGTGATTAAGATAAAATAAGAACAAAGTTAGTTAAAGAGTGTTTTTATGAGTTTGGAACATTTCCCCAACTGACTCAAATAATGTGCTACAGAATGGCCACAGGTGTATGTTCTACCAGATATGGTGGACAGCTGTGAATACAGAATAAGAAGTCCTGGACCAAGGCAAAATAAAACTAAATTTGCTTTGCATCTGTCTTGTAGCAAGCTGCAAAATGGTCAGTGTCTGTTCATCAGTGAGATGGCTGAAATTAATATTCTGGAACTAATCCTTCCAGTCTTAACACTCTGAGTTCACTCAATGAGTCTATTCAACCCCACCCGATTCCGGGTCCAATCATCATGGAGCATTTTGATAATCACCATATTACCCCAGGTGGTCAATCCACCACCAGTATTACTGTTGTAACTGGTCTTTTGGATTCTGCGGCAGCCAGGTTAAAATGCAGTGTGATTCAACAGAGGAAGTCAGAGTCCTCTGACCAACTTAAAACCAAAACAAATACATTTTTTGCATCACTTAACATAAAAACACTTTTTCAACAATGTAAACTTCATAAACTGGAATATACATTAAAGGAACAGACAATTCAAATTTTGGCACTTTAAGAAACACGAATGTCGGAACCATGGATTTATGTAATTATCGTCTATTTAAAAGTAAAACTGCTAAAAGAATACTTAATAATACAGTGCATCTGGGAGTTGCTTTTGAAGTTTCCAAAAATATGTTAAATTCAATAACAGAAATAAAATCTGTTAATAATACACTAATGACAATTTCTCTTAAATGTGCAAAGAAGGCATACACTTTAATTAATACCCATATGCCAGTGAATGAGGTTAACTGTAAAAAACGTGAAGAAGTTAATGAAGTTTGGGAACCATTAGAAAGCATTGTCTTGAAAATTTCCTCAAACCATGTTAAAATTTTAATCGGTGATTTTAATGCTCAATTAGGTAAAGACAAAAAATATAAGAAAATGTTGGGTGGATTTCCTGCACATAAATGGACACACCAAAATGGCCAAAGACTTGTTGGAACATGCAAACATTTTAACCTTAAAATCATGTCTACACATTTTAAAAAGAACCCTTCAAAACAAAAAACTTGGCAGGCACTTGATACATTTGTTGGGGAATTTCAAATTGATCATGTATCAATTTCATACCCTAACTACAAAGAAATTTTAAATGTCCAAGTTAGGAAAGAGGCTAATATAGATTCTAACCATTATTTAATGTGAATAAAAGTAAAACTTCAACCTCAAAAACACTTCGAAACAAAAAATGTTATCCCAAACAAACTTGACAAAAAAACAATCCAACAACTGGAAAATCCTAACAGAAAAGTCCACCACAACAGCACAAAATTTAATTCCTCTTTGAAAGAAACAAAAACACCATCGGTATAAAGTGGATTGTGAAAGAGCGGTTAAGTCTAGGCATGAGGCATTCAAAAATTGGAATAGTAACAAAACTAAAAATACGTACAACACCTTTCTAACTGTAATCTGACAGACTAAAGGAAACTACAAAAATGCCCAACTTTTAGAAATCAGAAACGATTTTGAAAAGAACATACAAGAAACTTTTATAAAACATTTAAAACAAAACTAACTGATTACTGATCTCAAAGTCTTTGCTTCAAAAATGGAAATGTCTGTTTGGTTCTTAACAACCAAGAAAATTGTAAGGTACTTGCTAATTATTTTGAAAAACTGTAAAAAACCTGAAAAAGTTAATGAAGTTTGGGAACCATTAGAAAGCATTGTCTTGAAAATTTCCTCAAACCATGTTAAAAATACGTACAACACCTTTCTAACTGTAATCTGACAGACTAAAGGAAACTACAAAAATGCCCAACTTTTAGAAATCAGAAACGATTTTGAAAAGAACAATACAAGAAACTTTTATAAAACATTTAATAAAGAGAACCATGTTTAATAAAGAGAACCATCCTTATTTATCCCGTGAAATTTTTTTTTTAAAAAAAACAAAATACTAATCATTAATATTAATGGGTGCGGGAGTTCTGGCTCCCAGGGAGGTGGGTGGGTACTATTCATTGCTGTGTGCGCCGCCATCTTGGCGGGTGACCTTGAACAGGCTTGGCTTGGCGAATAAATTCCAACCACAGCAAACTAATAACACCAAACCTAACTCTAAAGAACCTGATGAAATCAAAATAATTAAACAGATTATAAGACTTAAAAACAATAAAGCATCTGAAGAAGATGGTATAACAAAATCAGTTGGTTCTAACACTATAAAAGAGATCACTCAACTAATAGGACATATCTAGCAAACTGAGAAAGTACCTAAGGTTTGGAAAACTGCCCTAATTCATCCATTGCATAAAAAAGTGGATAGAACCAATTTTAATAATTACCAAGAAATCTCTCTTCTCTTGGTCACATACAAAATTCTGTCGCATTGTTTACTTGATCGAGTCCAAGGACAGTTAGAACCTAAAATTGTTGAATACCAAGCAGGCTTTAGACCAAACAGATCCTTTGGGAACAAATTCTTAATTTAAAACTAATCCTTAGGCACCAAAGGATTTCTGGTAAGAATATAGTATGTACATCCCTAGTAACAAGTCTCTCTTCCTATACTCAACAGATGAACAGGAAATGCTAAAAACAATAGGGGAGCTAAAATCAAAATTTTCCTCTGGTACTGACAACATACCAGACCATATCATTAAAAAATGTGCACCTTTAGTAGTTAGGCCCATGGTAGACATATGCAATAGTTCACTTTCTCAGGGAATCTTCCCAGAAAGGTTAAAAATAGCTAAAGTGAAGCCATTGTACAAAAAGGGTGAAAACAGATATAACAAATTATAAGGCAGTCTCTCAACTATGTGTTTTTTCTAAAATAATTGAAAAAATCTTTTATAAAAGACTCGTAGATTTCATTGAAAAAAATAAAAGTTTTCTTGGCTACACAGCATAGTTTCTGAAAATATAAATCCACTGAGAAAGCTATTATCGATTTCTTAAATGAAGCTTTAAAAGCATTAGATAAAGAAGAACACATAGCAGCAATGTTCCTAGATCTTTCTAAAGCATTTGACATCATTAACCATGGTCTATTGCTTAGAAAGCTAGAAAATGTTGGGGTCAGAGGCCCAGCCTATGAGTGGGTAAAGTCATATCTACAAAACAAACACCAAATAGTTGTTGAAGTCTTGTACAAAGAGGGAAAAAATTTAACTTCCTATCAATCAGAAAAACAGTGTGTTAAATATGGTGTGCCGCAGGGTTCCGTACTGGGACCAATCTTGTTCTTGCTGTTTGTAAATGACCTGGAACCATCCAGCACTAACTATAAGTACATTAAATATGCTGATGATACAAATATACTTATCAAAGGAAAGACCCCACAAGAGCTCCAAAATGAAATAAAAAAGAGCACTTCACATGTATCAGAATGGTTCGCAATGAACAACTTAATAATAAACACACATAAAACAAACACTTTGCATCTACACACAGTGCAGAATAAACAGCCTTTAACTGCAACCATAGAACTGTTAGGCAAAAGGCTTGAAATTGAAAATAGCACCAAATTTTTGGGAGTTTGGATCCAAGATGACCTAAGATGGCAGAAACACACACAAAACCTATGTAGTAAATTAAATACCATTTGTCATAGTATAAAAATTCTTGCTGGATGCACATCAATGCAAGCCATAAAAAATGTGTTCTATGCCCAAGCAGAATCATTACTAAGATATTGTTTAATTTGCTGGGGAAATTCACCACCCAGCAAAAGCTGTTCTATTGCACAAAAAAGAATTATAAGAGCCATGGAAGGCTCAGCACCTTGATCTTAATGCAAACCCTCAATTAAAAAGCTTCATATTCTTCCATTACCAAGCCTACATATCCTAGAAACAGTCATGTTTATAAGGAAAATCGTAGATGAAAATAACAAGATTGCTCCAAAAAAACTAAATATCCATTCATATAACACAAGGAATAATCATGATTTACATATGCAGTTTTCACATACAACACTAAAACAAAAAGGACTCTTGAAAGCAGGAAAAAAACTGTAAAACAAACTACCTAAAAAAATTAAGGCAATAACTGGCATGCATAAATTCAAAACTGCAGTGAGTGACTACTTGCTACAGAATTGCTACTATAGTGTTGGCGAATATTTATCTACAATGTAAATATGTGAAAAATTTAAATAGTTTATACCATTAAGGCCAAAATAAGAAATGTGTACATGTAGATTTATCTGTGCATTATATGTGGTCTATTACATTAATGTGTGTGTCTGTATAATCAAGGCCGAAAGTATGAAATGTGTGCATGTAAAATTTATTTGTGTATTTGTGAAATGTTATTCCCATATGTTAGAGTTATATTGCTATATACTGAAAACTATACAACAGTTTTTCTTTTAACTTTATTGCAAATTATTTGACTTGTCCTATATCATTATGTACCCCTGTACAGTGTATGATTCAAAGGACCAATAAATATACAATTCATTTGTGGCTTTTAAAAGGACTACAACTCAGTTGATCATGAATCTCTTTACTAAATTTCAAAGGAGCAAGGGCTAGATAATAAAACTCTAACACTGATTAAGGAAATATTAACTGACACTACCTCTAAAGTTAAATTCATGGGAGAAATTTCTGGACCATTTGATATAAAGACTGGTGTTAGACAGGGAGATGGACTCTCCCCATTAGTGTTTAACTGTGTTTTGGAAAAGGTGATTACAGAATAGTGAGAGCAAAAGTCGAGTCAAAGAATAGATGAATCAATCAAGTTAGGCAGAGGTAATGTTAGAATAGATAGCCTCACCTTTGCAAATGATCTGGCAATTTTAACTAGGGGTATTACCACAGCTCAAAAACAAATTGAAATTCTTAAAGAAGTTGTGGAAAAAGTAGGACTACAAATAACATTCAGAAAAACAGAATATGTGACATGCAACAAGCAAGCACCAGAGTTTTTGAACACAAAATAAGGAACAATAAAAGGGTTTCTCCGTTTAAACACTTGGGGGAAACCATATGAGAAAACAGTATGGAAAAAGCTGCAAACAAAGATCACTGTTGAAAAATGGCATCTGCATTCAGATTAACACAAAATATTTATAATAAAAAATCGCTTTCTAAATTCAGTAAACTTAGGCATTATAACACTGTAATCAAATCTGAATGTCTTTATGGAGCAGAAATTTTAATTTTAAATAGAAAGAGGGATATTGAAGAAATTCTAGAGAAAGAAAGAAAGATTAGTAGGAAAATATTAGGCCCCAAAATCACTGATGGAGAAACTTTTAGGCTGAGAAGTAATAAGGAAATAGAAGAATACACAGACATACATGGTGACATGAGAAAACAAAGACTTAAATTTTATGGGTACATTAAAAGTATGGCACCCAGTATGTTGACAAAACAAATGATAGAATTCTAAGAAAACAGAAGTAAGGGCAAAACTGAGCCAATTAAATGGATTGCTGTGATTAAGGAGGATCTTAAAGTAACCAGTATAACTCAGGCAGACATTACACATAGAATAACATTCAGGCAAAAGATATTTGCTTGGAAAGCTGGTCAGAGGAAAATCAGAAAACGGACTGTAACACAATGGTCTGATGAAAGAAAGAAACTTCATTCTGAAAAGATGAACCAAATTTGGACACAAAGGAAGGCCAACCATCAAAAGTGACATTGATGGATTGGAGCTCACATGGTCCTATTGGGCCCATCCATGAATAGTAATAATGTGCTATAGTTAAACCTCTGTATAAGAAAGGAGATAAAGAAACACTCTTAAATTTCCATTCACTTCCACTTTTCTCAGAATTCTCAATTTTCCCTAAAAAAAAGGTAATACACAATCTGCTTCTTAACCACCTAATTAATGAAATGTTGGTAAAGACACATTTCAGATTACTTAAGTGTTCTGATATGGAGAAGGCTATCTATGCATATAGTGAGAATGTACTTAATTCATTAAACAATAAGTGACAGGCTACCGCTCAAAGACATTTGACTGTGTAAATCACAATATACCTTTGAGTACATTGGAATATTGCTGTGTAACAGGAAATGCTGCAAAATAGTTCAAATTGTATTTTTCTGGCAGGAAATAGAGAGTGTCAACATGTGTTAAGCTATCAGGCATGGTCTCCCACAAGGTTCCATCTTATGGCACTTTTTCTTGTGTATATCTGTGACCTTTCATCAGTAACATTACCACATCAAGTTTGCTTGCTTTGTAGATGGTACAAACATTGGCATAAAAGACACCCTTATCCTGCCAACAGCCTTGTCAAAGAGGACAGAGGAGCTGACAAAGGCTCAAGACAGTTTCTTGTCTTTATGGTGGAAACTGCCACTAAAACAGTAGAAAAATCAGCAATGATCAATGGCATCTGGTAGCAGAGGGAAATGGAAACTGCAGCATTATAGACACATAGTGTGTATCCACAGGACATGTGGGCTGTAGTTGAAAAACTATCATGATCTATGCATTGGCAAAAGATTCTGGATTAGCCCCCTTTTCAGACATCCAGGGGCTGTCAAGAGGGAGGTGAGCATGAGATAAAGATGGAATAACCAACAGTGGGATAACCTCCTGTGAGTCAGAGCTTGGAATGTCAGAAGTTTGAACATAGTAGGAAAGATTGAAAAGCTGAAAAAAAAATGCAAAGACTCAATATACGCATAGTTGCGGTCAGTGAAGTGAAATGAAATGAAGATAAGGATTTCAGGTCAGACGAATATCTGGTAACATTTAAGCCACACTAAACTCCATGTGAATGGGACTCAGAAGGTCGAACAGCACTGACTGCCTCCCATGTCATCCTCAACCGATAAGCGTCACTGGATGTGGATATAAAGGGGCAAGTGATCAGCACACCACTCTCCCAGCCATATAAGTAGTGGCTCTAGTCACAAAAACTGACAAGTTTTTGTGACTGGAGTCACTCAACCCTTGTGTTGACAATTGAGGTGCTACATAACTGTTGTCAGTTTTTGTGACTGGAGTCACTACTTCTCAGTTGCCATCACAAGGGATGAATGCACCCTGCTTGCCAAAAGCACTTGGCAGACCCAGGCAGTCACCCATCCAAGTGCTAGCCAAGCCTGTCAGTACTTAACTTTTGTGATCTGGGTAATATAAACAGCAGCAGAAATGGTATACCAGGAGAAGGATTAATTATGAATAGGAAAGATGGGGAGAGGGTGAACTACTGAAAACATTCCAGTGATAAGGTTGTTCCCACCAGATTCAACAGTAAATCGATGCCAACAATGATAGCCCAGGTACTGGTGCCAACATCGCAAGCAGAAGATGAAGAGCCAGAGAAAGAATATGACATTACTGAATGGGTAATTCAGTATGTAAAGGAAGATGAAAATCTAATAATCATGGAGGACTGGAATATGGTGGTAGGGGAAGGAATAAAAAAAAGGGGGTTACAGGAGAATATGGACTGGGCAGTAAGGATGAGAGAGGAGAAAGACTAACTGAGTTCTGCAATAAATTTCAGATGGTATAGCAAATACTCTGTTTAAGACTCTCTTAAAAGGGCAGTTACAGATACTGGATGGACAAATGTAGGTACAAGGAAGGTAATTTATGAAGAAACCTTGGGCAACAGAGGAAATTTTTCAAATTATTGATGAAAGAAGGAAGCACAAAAACATTCAGGGTAAAGATACAAATACAGCAATAAATCATTTAGGAATGAAATAAATAGGAATTGCAGGGCAACCAAGGCAGAATTGCTGCAGGAAAGGTGATGAAATCAAAATACAAATGATCATTCGGAGAAATGACCCAACATATAGAAAAGTCAAAATACTCTCGGTGAAATTAAAAGCAAGGGTCGCAATATTAAAGAGTGCACTGGGAATTCCACTTTTAAATGCAGATGAGAGTGGATATGTGGGAAGAGGATTTGTCTGATGACATGATAGAAGAAGAAATTGGAGTCAATATGGAAGACATGGGCTCTCCGGTATTAGAGTCAGAATATAAAAGAGCTCTGGAAGACTGGAGATCAAATAAGGCAGAAGAGATAAAAAACATTCTATTGGAATATCTAAAATCACTGGGAGAAGTTGCAACCAAATGATTATTCAAGTTTGGTGTCGAATCTATGAGGCTGCTGACATACCGTTACCAAACTTTCAAAAATATATCACCCACACAATTCTGAAGATAGAAAGGGCAAATAAGCACAAGAACTATTTCACAATCAGCTTAACAGCTCATGCATCCAAGCTGCTGACAAAAGTAAGTAATGGAAAAGAAAATTGAGGATATGTTAGGTGGCGATCTGTTTGGCTTTAGAAAATGTGAAGGTACCAAAGAGGCAGTTCTGTTGTTGCACTCAATAGTGGAAGCAAAACTGAAGAAAGAAAAAGACACACTCATAGGATTTGTCTACAATAAAATTTATATGACAATTTAAAATGGTGCAAGATATTTGAAATTCTCAGCAAAATAGGTGTAAGCTATAGGGAAAGATGGGTAATATACAATATGTACAAGAATCAAGAGGGAACAACAAGACTGGAAGACTTAGAATGAAGCGCTCAGATTAGAAAGGATGTAAAACGGTGATAGGCTCTTTTGCCCCAGATGTCCAATTTATATATCAAAGAAGCAATGAAGGAAATAAAAGAAATGTTTGAGAGTGAGATTAAAATTCAAGATTTTCCAATGATATTGCTATCCTCAGTGAAAGTGAATAAGTATTATAGGATCTGCTGAATGGAATGAACAGTCTAATAATTACAGAATATGGACTGAGAGACAAAAGTAATGAGAATTAACAGAAATGACAACAGAAAGAAACTTATGAAAATTGGTGATAATGAAGTTGACAAAGTTAAGGAATTCTGATACCTTGAAAGCAGAATAACTCACAACAGATGAAGCAAGGACAACATAAAAAACAGACTAGCCCAGGCAAAGATGGTGTTTCTGGCAAAGAGAAGTCTACTGGTATCAAACATAGGCCTTAATTTGAGGGAGAAATTTCTGAGAATGTATGTTCTGAGCACAGCATTGTATGGTAGCTGAAAGGGAGAAAAGATCTGCCGATTGTGGGTGCATTTCTCTGCCAAAGATCAGGTAGATATGTACAGCAGAGGAAGGTCCTGGTGAGGGTCCAATAACTTCTTTATTATTTCTTTACTAATTTATATAGTTTACAGTCCACCATGTAACTGATCTGAAGTGGCAACTGATCTGAAGATGAATACAAGTCTTTAATTAATCCAGCCAACTCATACAGTCATTTGAGTGCATTTGCCTCATCATGTAATATTCTGGTGCCGTAGCAGCAGGCAAGACAGCACAGAATAGGGTGGATGCATGCTGCTTGGGAGACAGCACTAAGATGGTGTCTCTGGTATGCTGAGCTGAGGTGGGGTGGGGTTGCACCACCTGTGGCTTCTGTGGCACTGTGCAGGGTTGACCAGCACTGCAGAAGGTCGTAGTGTCCCAAGGCATTGCCTGGAATCAAAGTCTGGACCAACACTGAAGAACAGAGCCAAGTGGGAGGTGCAGTGTCAGCTGTCCAGGCTGGCTGAAGTTAAATAAAGTCTTCTCAGTTACCGCACGACCACGAGCTGCCGACTGGTAGGTATCCCACACCTGTCTGGGGAGTCTCCAGACATGTCTTTGCTGATCATTGGGACTCATCACTGAAGACAATTCTACTCCAGTCAGAAAGAGTCCAGGTAAGAGATGGTGAGAAATTTTACTGCTTGTATTCATGCCTGTGAAACCCCACTTTGGCCAGCTAGGTCACAGAATCTCTCCCCAACAGAGACTCTTTGGAACATTATGGGCAGGGCCCTCCAGCCACCTCAGGATTTTGATGATCTAACACATCAGTTGGGCAGAATTTGGCACAATATCCCTCACGAGGACATACAACAACTCTATCAGTGCCAAGCTGAATAACTAACTGCTTGTGTAAGGGCAGAAGTGGGTCAACATGTTACTGGCTTGCTCAATTTGTGAAGTTGTTTCTTTTGAATCAATTATCCTATTTTTCTGAAATTGTAACCATTTATTTGCGTGTACATGCACATCATGTCTACAAATTTATGTCAAATTCAGATAATTCCTTCATGGTGTGTCTTCTTCTTCTTCTTTTTGTGTGTTCACCGGCTATATCCTGACATATTGTTATTTTGGGTCCCACTTTCTTGGTACATATGACAGGTTCATAGTAGGCATAGCACAAACTGATGCCCTGAGATTTTCACTGAACTTTGAGCATAATGGCATCTTTCAAATGACGTAACCAAGTTGCAGCAACAGTGAAATTCTGATCTAGGAGTAAGATTTAACTGTGTACGTTTTGCTGTGTATTCCTAACAAGGGAACCTCCCCATCGCACCCCCCTCAGATTTAGTTATAAGTTGGCACAGTGGATAGGCCTTGATAAACTGAACACAGATCAATTGAGAAAACAGGAAGAAGTTGTGTGGAACTGTGAAAAAATAAGCAAAATATACAAACTGAGTAGTCCATGGGCGACATAAGCAACATAATGGACAATGCGAGCTTAGGAGCGCTGTGGTCCCGTGGTAGCGATAGCAGCTGCAGAACGAGAGGTCCTAGGCTCAAGTCTTCCCTCGACTGAAAATTTTACTTTCTTTATTTTTGCATAGTTATTATCTGTCCATTCGTTCATTGACATCTCTGTTCACTGTAATAAGTTTAGTGTCTGTGTTTTGCGACCGCATCGCAAAACCGTGCGATTAGTAGACGAAAGGACGTGCCTCTCCAATGGGAACAGAAAACATTTGATCGCAAGGTCATAGGCCAACCAATTCCTCCACAGGAAAACACATCTGATATATTCTATACGACACTGGTGACGGCATGTGCGTCACATGACAGGAATATGTTGTCAACCCACCTAACTTGTAGACTTGGCGAATGGGTAAAAAGATTCTTTTACCTTGCCCGATTTAGGTTTTCTTGTGGATGTGATAATCACTTCCAAAAAAGTGATGAAAACATAAGAGTTTGTCACATAAACTGAAAAAAAAAAATTAAACTTTTCACTCGATGGAAGATTTGAACCAAGGACCTTTCGTTCCGCAGCTGCTCACGTTACCACGAGACCATGGCGCTCCTGCGTTCCCATCGTCCTTAATGTTGCCTATCTTCCCTTGAACTACTCAGTTTGTATATTTTGCTTATTTTTTCACAGTTCCACACAACTTCTTCCTGTTTTCTCAATTGATCTGTGTTCAGTTTTTCAAGGCCTATCCACTGTGCCAACTTATAACTAAATCTGACGGGGGTGCGATGGGGAGGTTCCCTTGTAAGTATTTCAATACATGATGTGTAACAACTGTTGCTCCATGAGGTAATTCAAGGAATTTTCAAGTGAGTAGGTATACCTTTTACCCTTTAGTGCCCAGTTAGCCTTATTAATCTGTATTCCTTCCATTACCCTGGAAATTAATATTTTGCATGTAGCATATAAGGTTTCTATTTCATACCATATTTGAATTTCACTGTTTAAGATATGGGTACCAAACTACTACTACCTTTATGTTTGGTAATTTCTTAGGAATTCTAATATTAAAACTTTGATGGCACAAATCTAGGGGGCAGGTTTGTACCAAAGTAGTGAACTACTATGATGTGACATTAAATATACACTGAAGTGTCATATTTTGTAGAATGATTACTGCATTGGGAATAATTGTGTTCTATTACAAGAAGTTGCATATTTTTCTCATAGTGAGAACCACAATATTTGGCATACAGGAATTTTATTAAGGGAAATAATAATTAATGAGGTACTGGTGTGTTCAGACTCTGCTTGTATCAATGACTGTGATGTCATTTACAATCAGTGTTTATTTTCAGTGGAAGCACTCATTAATTTCATGCTTTGTGTGAAACAGATACTGGAAAGATTATTTTGTTTCTGAAATTTCACACTTAAAAGTAAAATCCTTGTAACAATTCTTTCAAGAAACCTCAACAATATAACCATACACAGTTTTCCCCTCAACAACACTACAAAAATAATTGTAACAGAGCTCTCCATAGCAGGGCCATCCTAGCATGCCTTTCAGGGCAGAGGCAGTTCAATCCAGCATAAGTTCCTGAATTCAGTATCATGCCACTTTTCCTGTCTCTCTACTGAACAGACTTTCATACCAAAACCACTATTTTAACAAATGGGGAATATGGTATGAGCATCACAGAAGGGTCTTGGAGAACAGTTGCTTCTCTCTCAAGTTCTAGACCTGGCCCTGCTTGTTAAAACCAGCCATGAGCTGCACCAATGTGAACCACCAATTTCCTGTTTCCTATTCCTTTATTATTTTTGACCAAATTCCTAGACTGACAGTCAGTCTTTACCTGTTGCCCCAGGGTATTCTATCACTGAAAATATATCCCAAATTTTCTTCAGTTGTCTCTTATTTTGCTGTTTCCCTTCTGATGCACACCTGTCCCATTCCACATCCTGTACAAAACATCAGTTACAGCTATCATAGTGTATTAAAGATGCTGTTTGAATTATCAAAAGCAATTCAAATGTTTTTGGAGAAACTTACTCACTGGAATTTTCTGTTGGTTAAAACAAACTTTTATATTCTCTATATTGGGCCCATTTTCCAAAACATATTGATCCAACACACACACACACACACACACACACACACACACACACACACACACACACACACACACACAAAAAATATAATGTTTTTCAACTTGATTTTGTGATGTATTATGATGTTTTCTCCTGCTTGAAATAAAAAGTAACATTTTTATCTAAGTTTCAACCCAAATTGGTTTTTATTTGTCATCATAATAACCAAGTTATTTTTACAATTTATAAGTACATCAACGTGTTCATTTTATTGACTAGTATTTTCTACTATTTTTGTAATTATTGGAAGTGAACTTTAATTTTTTCTGTAACATACCAGCACTGTAAAAGGATGGAGTAACCTTCACCCATCTATTTTTTTGCCAGCCACTATAGATCAAAAATGTTCAGAGGGAACTGCAAGGTACTTGAATGGCCAAAGAAATGAGGCATGAAATGGAAGTGGCTTGGTACTCCACATGAATATTGCTCCTGTAATTGATGTTACTTTGATTAGTGAAAGAATAATTCAAGCCAGAATAAACATGAGCAACAGTGGCTTTAAAATAATCCAAATGTAATGTCCTCAACAAGGGTGGGATGATGATAAGATATCAGAATTTTTTGAAAACTACAACAGCAGGTACAACACGAAAACACTACAATAATAGGGGATTTGAATGCACACTTTGGGACTGATAGGTCTGGTTATGAGGTGGTGATGGGAAATTTTGGCTCTGGAACAAGGAATATTGAGACAAACTTTTCTGGATTTTAGTTTGTAAAATATACTTTTCATAAATAATACATTCCTCAAAAGGCAACACAGTCATAAGATATTGTTTGGATGGAAAAGTTAAGATACTTACTGATTATGTGTCAACATACAAACTTTTGTAAGAAAAAGTTGGAGATACAACTAAGGGTAAAGAGGGTTAACCACTTTTGTCACTAAAAAATTCTTTAATTTACACCAGTTGCTAAAAAGTTATCTATTTTACTCCACAACCATTTTTGGATTTTATATCTTTATTTTAATCCATGAGTCATTTACACCATTATAAATGCAATTAAACAGTGTACATAATGATACAATGAATATTTAAATAGTTTACATAACAGGAATATACGAGGATGACATGGACACATTGTCCATTGTAACTATTTATAATTTCATTAAAACTAATGAACTACCTTTAAGTGTGGGAAACCATCAGTACATGGAACACCTCTTTGACTCCAAGCACAATATTGGATCATTCCCCAAAATGTATCAATCAAGCGCGCGCACGCGTGCGCGCACACACACACACACACACACACACACACACACACACACACACACACCCACGCACGCACACACGCACGCAGACAGACAGACAGACAAAGATCAACAAGGATGTGCAAAGTCTTCATGAAACGAAAAGTATGAAGTGAAAAAACATGGGCATGCATGGTGTGTAAAGAGGGGTTACATCTAAAACAATGCTTTTGCAACTACCATGCCATGCAGGACTACTAATTTTTAGAGCTGTAGGTATTTTTCTATTTGATATTCATTCAAGGGGAGGATTTCTTCTTGCAATTACATTTCCATTGACAATATCTACTTTTAGGCATTGTGTTCTTACATTCCTTCAGAAGAAGTCACATCTGAAGACACTGAGGAAGATTATAATTTCTATTAAAGTATTGATTATTTGTAAAAATTTATATTTCTGTTTTGGAGTACTGTTTGAAACATTATATTACAAAAATGCACAATAAAGGAGCAAGAATTAAATTAGTGTTAACATTTGGAAGAGCAATATCAAATGGAACAAATAAAAGTGTAGCTATATAATGGGTATGTGCATGTTGGTTTGTATTGTGTTTGTCTTGCCCATCATGGTGACTCATTTCACATATATCATCTCAAATCACTTGAGCACAGATCTTGTCGTACTGAATGGTATAATAAGGGGTTAATTTATGAAAAGCACAGATTTTATAATTATGACACACCCATCACTTTTAAATCATCACTTTTAAATCTGCCTGAATTTAAAGTTTAATCATTTGACTTTACCTTGTCACTGCATGAAAATGTAAGTTTTTGATGTTGAAGTTTCTACACATTTTTTCTGTAAGTATTCATTACTTTTCAGCAACTGCAGTATCAGTTCAATACACAGCTGTGATAAGATAGCATTCTCCATATATGGAGAAATTTTCATGGCCTACCTAAATAAGACAGACAACTTCCAAACTCGAAGTCCAAAGTCAAACTTTATTTCATAAAATTAAAATAACTCATATAAAGTTATAGGCATATGGTAAACCACTCTGTTAATTTGTTAAACAACTTTGTATCATCCCTTATTAAAGCCATAAATACATTTGAAGCTCATTTTATGACAAAGTTAACACTGACCCATTCACTGATTTGTACATGTTGAACATCATGCGAACAAACTAGTCGACTGATCTGCTGAATCAGTGATTCTTTCTCAGTTGCTGTTTTGTGTTTGCTCATGTGTTTTATAGTTTGCATCAAAGGTTTAGTTCTCATGATCCAGAAAGTGAAGTAGAAAAAATTGTGGTTAATGATGATGAAATGGAAGTAAAGAAGATTTAAAATAGATGGAAAATGAAAACTGCATAGTGAAAATAATGGTAAAGATTTATTTTCTATTCCTAGTAGTAACACAAACAGCACTAATCTATCTGCTTCAGTTTGTGATATATCTACAAAACAAACTGATGAACTAAAACTATCTATATTAAGATATTTTCCTTCTCACTTGTATGGAGACAAAAAAATTTCTAGCCAATTTGGTACAAATTTTATATATGGCTGGAATATAGTATCACAAATGATGCTTATTTTGTAAGTGAGGGTTTTGTTAATTGGAAAAGAGCAACATAGTCTAATTCCAGTTTTAAGCAGCATGAGCACCAATTCAAACACAAAAACTCTGTAGTGAACCTGTGTATCTTGTCTGGTCTGAGAGTAGACCAGTGTGACTATACTAGTACGATGTTCTGCTGCCTATCACCCTGTTCCTCGTGTGGTCTGTGGACAGACCAGCATGACTGTCGCAGAATGATTTTCTGCTGCCTGTCACCTTTCTCTGTTAGACAGGAAGTTACACTCACCTGCTGTCTCTGGACTCTAAAGGCATCCGACTACTTCTCTCAGCGGGTGTTTCATAGCCTAAGTGAAAACTTCAGTTAATAACAGTGGGACAGAGGGAGAGTTTGAGAACATTACATGATGTAATGACATAAATTAGGTATATATTTTGCCGTAAGTCACATGAATGGGAGGTAGTCCTGTAACAAGTTTTCTAACATGTACTCTCTAATCAGAGAAATTCGACATGAAGCTATAGGAGAAGGAGTAATACATGAAATTACATAAAAATAGTGCCTTATGCTAAATGATAATACATCCAGTCCCTAGAGAGAGGGAGCAAGGAGTTGTTGAAAGAGAGAATGATAAGATGCTAGCCATGAGATCCAAAATTATGAAAACAGGTACAGGGGTTGAATGAAAAAGCTTACTTCATTACATAATGTAAGGTTAGGATTCAAGGCGCTCACAGTACAAATGATGTAATGGTGTGGTAGCAACCAATGTGACTGGGCTTCAAGTTTCTGAACATGAACCATGCTATCCCACATGTATGGCCCTAACACAAGGCTGCTCACAAGGGAATATGAGATATCACCTGTATCACAAAATGGTGACAACTTCCGCAGTATTACTGTTAATGTGAAGGTGTCTGAGATCAGAAATCAAAGACCCTCGAGCATGGCTGGCTATCCTATTTGTAAACTCATGCATCGAACTGTATGTGTGTCCACAGATAACAAATAATTCCCCGCAGCCAATGCAACAAAGGGAGGGAATAAACTGTAGATGCACCTTCGCCCCAGCAGGTGGCCAGGTCTCTTGAACTCTCAGGCTGGGACACACGTTTGAGTGCAAGTTCTCTGAACTAGGGAGAAATGGTAATCCTAACCACCACGGCTTCAGCTAACGTTCAAATGTAGCGGCTAAGAACTGTAAAGGAAATTTGCCATTCATGCGATATCTGCATTAAACAAATGGAGAATGTAACAATTACTCTGCTCCCTGCATCTGATAGTCCTCCATGTAGCTCAAATCTGTGATTGAAATTATCAAACTAGTTTTATTTTTGTTATCTTTATTTGTGATGTGGACTGGCTGGTACAGACATCACAGCTGCACCATGCACATAATGTGTCCTCAAAAAGTCTCTGCATTACACCTGTACATCCAAATTATTTCAAAAATTAAAAATGTAATTTCAGAGAGAATGCATCAATTCCAGCTTTGGTAGATGAAACATATGCCCTAGATGTTCAAGAATACACAGGATACACATAAACAATTGCCAACGTACTTTGATATACTGCCCTTCAAGGAATAGCTCAGACAGGCCATAATGAATCGAAAGATAATGCAAATACGGGAAATTTTTTATCATTAATGGATCTTATAGAAAAAAAAATTCCAGATGTTGGGAAAAAACTTGAACTAAATGGAAAAATACACACCTCATGATGCACAAAATGAAATTCTTAGCATCATGTTCAAAAACTGAGCAACTATCAATTTTCATTCAGCATTATTTGAATGATAGCATACACGATGGGTTTCTTGGCTTTGAACTTGCAAAAAAAAACTCTGATGTACTTCTCTTGTTACTCAGCAACAAAGAAAACCAGTGTGGAGTTAATTTAAATTACCATGCTGCACAAACATGTGATGGAGCTCCAGTTACCAGTGGTTCTTGTGCAGGTGTTCAAGTTCATTTAAGCAGGCAAGTCCCACAAGCGATCTACACACACTATTTGAACCACAAGTTGAATCACAACACAGTAGCAACAGGTAAAGGGATTAAGTTAATTACAGATTTTTTTATGACACTGCAGGGATTCTATATTTATATCAGCATAGTGCATCAATTGTTTATTGATACACAAATAAAAATGAAGGCTGGAAAAGTGGAATGAAAAAAGTTGAGTGACACTAGATGATCCCATTAGTATGCTTCGTGTTTGTTTATGAAGAAGACAACTGAAGCTGACATTGTAACCCTAGCAAATATTCAAGGAGAAAATTCAGAACGAGCTGCAGAAACATCAGGATTTAGAGCAAAGTTAAATTCTTCTTTTATTTTTTCATTTAAGCCTGTTCATATGTTTTCCAGGAAAGTGCAAGTTACTATCTAATTTCCTTCAAGGCAAAAATTGTGATATTGTTCCTGCAATCAACTTAGTGGAAGGGATCATTTCAGCCAAATGAGTGGATCAGACTCAGGTTTCATTTACGTGTGGAAAGAAAGTGTAAATGTGGCAGCAAAACAGGTACTGATATTTCCACTGATTCCTCTTCTCATATTAGGATTTAAAAGTTGCCAAAACATCTTGGGAAATATGTTTGTGACTGGCTGAGTAAAGGCAGCCTGGAACCTGTACAACCAAATGATTTAAATTCTTTTGTATTTGATATTGTTTTACATATAATAGATAGAGAACTTGAGAGATGATTTATTTCATACTCTAGAATATTTAAAGGAATCACTTATCTAAACCCAAAAAGTGAAAATTTTATTGCTAAGCAAATTTTACTGCCACTGGCACAAAATTATTCTCACAATACTGAATCTTTGGAATCAGAAATTAAGATGTTGAAAAATCTTATCATAGGACATGAACAGCAAACCAGAGTGAAGACTGACATTTTGCTCAAGTCATTAGAACAATATAAACTTTCATTACAGGTTTTGTACAAAGTAAGTCAAATAGCAGTAACTATTCCAGCATCCTCTGCATTATGTGATAGAACATTTTTGCGAATGGAACATGTAAAAAGTTATTTAAGGAACTCAATATCTGATGAATGCCTAAGGTATTTATCTGTTCTTGCAATAGAAAGGACTGTGACAAAAGACTTTACACTTGCAAATAGTGGTTGATTATTTCGCCATCAGTGACAACAACAGAATTAGTAGGCTTCTATAGTTAGTGTCATGATGATCAGAATTCTTCTGGGTATTGTATGTATCATCTGTAATTTAATTAAATTATCAGACCAATGTTCCGACCATATTACAATGGCCTTTGTCAGAAGGATTAACCTGTTTTAAAAGTAAGTAAATATCTGTTTATTATTTTGTGTTTCACAGTTTTTTGCTTTCTTCTCAGTGGTAACAATTTTGCAGTTTTCTAGGAGAAAATAAAATTAATGTGCCTCAAAAACAAGTGTTTTGAGATATAGTTTATTTTTGTGGCATGACATGCTGAGAAATGAGTGCTATTCATGTCGGTATGTTATCTTTCAAGATTTGCTTACATATACAGGGTGATTCAGGAGGAATATCACATACTTTGAGAGGTGATTCTATGAATCTATTCCTATGAATATGTGTCTGACTTTTGATCATTACAGAAATGGAGCAGGTTGAAGACAACACAAATCCATGAATGATTATGAAGACAAGTGTGAATGTTATTTACCAAAATGCTGCGTGGGCACTGGGTGGACACAATGGCAGAATGGATGACTGATCCTTCCTACAAGAGGTGCTCATGAAGCCCCACCCATCTCAATGCATTTGCCAATGCATTGGAGGGTGTGTTGTGTTGCACACAGCACATCATCTCAGTGGGGTTTAATTGTGTCAGTAATGCGAGCGCCAACTTCCACACATGCATCCGCCTTCATAGCATACACATCCCCCTTTAAACAGCACCACAAATAGAAGTCTAATGAGAGTAGGTTGGGTGGCCCGGCAGGCCAGTTAATGGGTCTGTCACAGCCAATCCACCATTGAGGAAACAGTTTATTCAGATACTGGGATAAATGAATGGTACAGGAATCAGTGATCAGTTATGTTGTAGGTACATTTGCCATTGTTACTCTAATGTCAGGTCTTACGAAAGTGCAGGTAGGTCTTCTATCCAGAAATATGTGTAGGCTATAGCTGTCATGCAATTTGGCAGGAACACAGGCCCTACACCAGGTCATCAGTCATAACACACTAGACGTTCACTGAGAACCCACCTTAAAATCTTGTTTCCCTAGTGTCATTTTGGTTCTCCATCACCCATGCATGACAACTACATGTAAATGTGGCCTCTTCTCCAACTCATTAATCATGGGAAACACACACGAACAGAACACACCAGCATACCACATGCAACTCTTTCTCACTGGAGATGATCAATATGCCCTCTGTGGGCATTGGTACAAGCATGAACCCACCATCATAGTAAATCTTGAATGTACTAATGTATGCAGATGTTGCACAGGCTGCACATGGAATGGGTACAAGCCCTCAGAATATAACATACGTCTCACACACACACACACACACACACACACACACACACACACACACACACACACACACACACAGAGCCTTACGACTGCTCACTGATCCAACCCATAATTGTGCACTGAGTGCACTTGCAGCTGTTGCCTCTGTGCGACGTCACAATGCTTTCATTTGTTGGAGAACCCCCACACATCTTGTAGGATTAATCATTCATCTGTCCCATCATTATTCTGTCCACCACAGCACACAAAGCATTTCATATTCATTCATGGATATATGTAGTCTTCAACCCAATCCAGTTCTGTAACCATTGAAAATCTGACATGTTCTTAGGAAGTTTTTGGTTTATTTTCACATGTAGACTCGACTCTCAAATTATGTGACATTCCTCCTGAATCACCCTGTATAAGTGTACTTTAGCTTCCAATGTAAGAATGGAAATGATTTGCAATATTTCGCTGTTACTAGGGAGTGTGTGTTTTGGAAAATACAGTTTATGTATACAGGTTTACTGAAGCTCCTGATAGAGGAATGGAAATGTTTATCAGTATTTTGCTGTTAGGAGGGGTGGCTTCTTATTTTATATTGTTTACATCATTCTCGTTCAAAAGCCCAACATTTTTTCTGCTCTCCCCATAGTTTGTTTTTAATGCAAAGAGAATGTCAGGCTATAAAGGTTTATGGGAGGCTGGCATACGAAGTGATGCAAGTGAGGTAGCAACAAAGATTCTTGTATTTATGGCTACAGCAATAAACAAAAATTGGAAATGATGTAGAAATGAAATGCTAATTATTACAGTGTCTCTTAAGCCATATCATCATCATCATCATCAAGTTACTTATGTAAATTAACAGTCATACATATTTTTTTTTAAATATCCTTGGCCAAGGTGGAACAGTTTCGAGTCTGTTACTGTACACTTAAAACACCAACAAAAAGATAGAATCCGTCTTTGGTTTTGTTATACAACTACTATGCATTTTGATGGGTACTACATAATCTTCAGACAATACATGCTGAAACTCCATTGATTTAAATTCCATTTTCCAGTAACAAGTGAAGTCATCTTGATGTTTTGAATCTTCTTGCAGTTTTGTGAGCATCAAAAAGGTTATCCATATTTATACTAAAACTTTATTTGTTGTTGTCACTGTACATAGAAATCAACACTGGTTACTGTTTCTCTACAACAAATAATGTTAGCATGAACTATTTCTAGTTAGCGAAAGACAATGAGATAGAATTTTCAAGTGAACATGACAAACAAGATGATGATCTTTACTGAAGAAGAAATGAAAGACAGAAGTTCAGTTTGCTGTAAAAAGTTATGGATGTATATTCACTCTATGAAATTTTATCTCGTTGATGCTGATACATAAATGCACACAATAACTATAAGTTCACAGTGGAAATAAGCACAAAGAACATAGAAATAAATTCTATCTAAATTACAAATCAAATTTAGTACATTATGTCTGTTATAATGAATTTATTGGTGGAGTTGTGTAAGGTCAATAAATTGCTATTTTAAATTATATTTTGTCCTTCATATTTATCCACATGAACTCTAGATAAAGCCCACCCATTTTATAATTGGCCCACACATGTGACACATGCGAAAGTCACCACTGACCCAAAGCTACTGATGTTCTCATAGAACAACCACCATCAGTCGTATGGACAGAAACAGAAAATGCTGTGGAGCAGATCCAAGGAGGTAATTATATTTCTTTTATTTATTTAGTCAATCATTTCATTTATTTCAGTTGATACATGTTGCATCATTAGATATACGCCTTGGCATTTGGATTATACAATAACATTTACATTGGGTATTCTAATCTACATCTACATCTACATCTATACTCCGCGAGCCACCTTATGGTGTGTGGCGGAGGGTACTTATTGTACCACTATCTGATCCCCCCTTCCCTGTTCCATTCACGAATTGTGCGTGGGAAGAACGACTGCTTGTAAGTCTCCGTATTTGCTCTAATTTCTCGGATCTTTTCGTTGTGATCATTACGCGAGATATATGTGGGCGGTAGTAATATGTTGCCCATCTCTTCCCGGAATGTGCTCTCTCGTAATTTCGATAATAAACCTCTCCGTATTGCGTAACGCCTTTCTTGAAGTGTCCGCCACTGGAGCTTGTTCAGCATCTCCGTAACGCTCTCGCGCTGACTAAATGTCCCCATGACGAATCGCGCTGCTTTTCGCTGGATCATGTCTATCTCTTCTATTAATCCAACCTGGTAAGGGTCCCATACTGATGAGCAATACTCAAGAATCGGACGAACAAGCGTTTTGTAAGCTACTTCTTTCGTCGATGAGTCACATTTTCTTAGAATTCTTCCTATGAATCTCAACCTGGCGCCTGCTTTTCCCACTATTTGTTTTATGTGATCATTCCACTTCAGATCGCTCCGGATAGTAACTCCTAAGTATTTTACGGTCGTTACCGCTTCCAATGATTTACCACCTATGGCATAATCGTACTGGAATGGATTTCTGCCCCTATGTATGCGCATTATATTACATTTATCTACGTTTAGGGAAAGCTGCCAGCTGTCGCACCATGCATTAATCCTCTGCGGGTCCTCCTGGAGTACGTACGAGTCTTCTGATGTTGCTACTTTCTTGTAGACAACCGTGTCATCTGCAAATAGCCTCACGGAGCTACCGATGTTGTCAACTAAGTCATTTATGTATATTGTAAACAATAAAGGTCCTATCACGCTTCCCTGCGGTACTCCCGAAATTACCTCTACATCTGCAGATTTTGAACCGTTAAGAATGACATGTTGTGTTCTTTCTTCTAGGAAATCCTGAATCCAATCACAAACCTGGTCCGATATTCCGTAAGCTCGTATTTTTTTCACTAAACGTAAGTGCGGAACCGTATCAAATGCCTTCCTGAAGTCCAGGAATACGGCATCAATCTGCTCGCCAGTGTCTACGGCACTGTGAATTTCTTGGGCAAATAGGGCGAGCTGAGTTTCACATGATCTCTGTTTGCGGAATCCATGTTGGTTATGATGAAGGAGATTTGTATTATCTAAGAACGTCATAATACGAGAACTCAAAACATGTTCCATTATTCTACAACAGATTGACGTAAGCGAAATAGGCCTATAATTATTCGCATCTGATTTATGACCCTTCTCGAAAATGGGAACGACCTGCGCTTTCTTCCAGTCGCTAGGTACTTTACGTTCTTCCAGCGATCTACGATAAATTGCTGATAGAAAGGGGGCAAGTTCTTTAGCATAATCACTGTAGAATCTTAAGGGTATCTCGTCTGGTCCGGATGCTTTTCCGCTACTAAGTGATAGCAGTTGTTTTTCAATTCCGATATCGTTTATTTCAATATTTTCCATTTTGGCGTCCGTGCGACGGCTGAAGTCAGGGACCGTGTTACGATTTTCCGCAGTGAAACAGTTTCGGAACACTGAATTCAGTATTTCTGCCTTTCTTCGGTCGTCCTCTGTTTCGGTGCCATCGTGGTCAACGAGTGACTGAATAGGGGATTTAGATCCGCTTACCGATTTTACATATGACCAACACTTTTTAGGGTTCTTGTTTAGATTGTTTGCCAATGTTTTATGTTCGAATTCGTTGAATGCTTCTCTCATTGCTCTCTTTACGCTCTTTTTCGCTTCGTTCAGCTTTTCCTTATCAGCTATGATTCGACTACTCTTAAACCTATGATGAAGCTTTCTTTGTTTCCGTAGTACCTTTCGTACATGATTGTTATACCACGGTGGATCTTTCCCCTCGCTTTGGACCTTAGTCGGTACGAACTTATCTAAGGCGTACTGGACGATGTTTCTGAATTTTTTCCATTTTTGTTCCACATCCTCTTCCTCAGAAATGAACGTTTGATGGTGGTCACTCAGATATTCTGCGATTTGTGCCCTATCACTCTTGTTAAGCAAATATATTTTCCTTCCTTTCTTGGCATTTCTTATTACACTTGTAGTCATTGATGCAACCACTGACTTATGATCACTGATACCCTCTTCTACATTCACGGAGTCGAAAAGTTCCGGTCTATTTGTTGCTATGAGGTCTAAAACGTTAGCTTCACGAGTTGGTTCTCTAACTATCTGCTCAAAGTAATTCTCGGACAAGGCAGTCAGGATAATGTCACAAGAGTCTCTGTCCCTGGCTCCAGTTCTGATTGTGTGATTATCCCATTCTATACCTGGTAGATTGAAGTCTCCCCCTATTACAATAGTATGATCACGAAACTTCTTCACGAAGTTCTGCAGGTTCTCTCTGAGGCGCTCAACTACTACGGTTGCTGATGCAGGTGGTCTATAGAAGCATCCGACTATCATATCTGACCCACCTTTGATACTTAACTTGACCCAGATTATTTCACATTCGCATTCGCTAATAACTTCACTGGATATTATTGAATTCTTTACTGCTATAAATACTCCTCCACCATTGGCGTTTATCCTATCCTTGCGGTATATATTCCATTCTGTGTCTAGGATTTCGTTACTGTTCACTTCCGGTTTTAACCAACTTTCCGTTCCTAATACTATATGCGCACTATTTCCTTCAATAAGAGATACTAATTCAGGAACCTTGCCCTGGATACTCCTGCAGTTTACCAATATTACGTTAACTTTTCCTGTTTTTGGTCTCTGAGGACGGACGTTCTTTATCAACGATGATAATGTCCTCTCTGGTAAGCCGTCAGGTATTTTATCGTTTCGCCCAAGGGGGGGTCCCTCTAACCTAAAAAACCCCCGTGTGCCTGCCACACGTACTCTGCTACCCTAGTAGCTGCTTCCGGTGTGTAGTGCACGCCTGACCTGTCTAGGGGGGCCCTACAGTTCTCCACCCAATAACGGAGGTCGATGAATTTGCAACCATTATAGTCGCAGAGTCGTCTGAGCCTCTGGTTTAGACCCTCCACACGGCTCCAAACCAGAGGACCACGATCGACTCTGGGCACTATGCTGCAGATATTAAGCTCAGCTTGCACTCCGCGTGCGATGCTGGTTGTCTTCACCAAATCAGCCAGCCGCCGGAAGGAACCAAGGATGGCCTCAGAACCCAAGCGGCAGGCGTCATTCGTTCCGACATGTGCTACTATCTGCAGCCGGTCACACCCAGTGCGTTCAATAGCTGCCGGAAGGGCCTCCTCCACATTACGGACGAGACCCCCCGGCAAGCACACCGAGTGCACACTGGCATTCTTCCCCGACCTACCCGCTATTTTCCTGAGGGGCTCCATAACCCGCCTAACGTTGGAGCTCCCTATAACTAATAGGCCCGCCCTCTGTGACTGTCGGGACCTTGCCGGAGAATCAGCCACTGGGCCAACAGGCGAGGCATCCTGTGGTGGCTCGGAAACGATGTCATCACCACTAGGAAGCACCCCGTACCTGTTGGAAAGGGGTAAGGCAGCTGCCACGCGGCCAGATCCCACCTTCGCCTTTCGGCCAGGCACGCGCGAGCCCACCACTGTCCGCCATTCACCCTGGAGTGATGGCTGACCGGTAAGATGCTCACTGCCGGAAGACGCAGCGACATCAGGGGTTCCATGTGATTCCAAGGCCACTGAAGTAGGCATAGGTCTCACCACAGTTGCCCCAACGCCACTACGAGCCGACGCCTGTGCCTCGAGCTCGATGAGCCTAACAGACAAAGCCTCCACCTGCCCCCGAATAGTGGCCAATTCTCCTTGCGTCCGCTCACAACATCCACAGTCCCTACACATGACTATGTTTACCCTACTCTATACGGTGACAAATTCCCAAGATAATCTTCTGATGAGCTACTCTGATAATCAAGAAACACTCACTGAAATACGAGACGCGAAAACTACGCTAGGTTTTCCCAGAAAAACTATTTAAAAGCTAAGCGCAGCAAATAAGTACAAAAACGCTTTATACAAACAGTACTCGCTGCTGCTGGTGCTCTCGCTCTGGCTGTCACAAGACAACTGCTGATTCAAGTGACTAGTGGCTAACGGCCGCGAAACAAACAAAAGACGGTTTTAGGGCGCTTTCTGTTCTAAACAATCAAGAAAACACTAAGAAATCTAACACGAAAACTACGTAAAGTTTTATCAAGAACTGTTAGTTACTATGCAGAGCAGATAAACACAAATAGAATCCCTTCCTTAGTGGAAGGTCGTAAACAAAATGCAAAATAAACGCTTTATACAAACAGTACTCGCTGCTGCTGGTGCTCTCGCTCTGGCTGTCACAAGACTAATATGTAGTATACATACAGGGTGTAACAAAAATGTACAACATAATTTGCAGGACACATTCCTTGCATGTCGATAAAGAAATTATTTTAAATGAATATGTGTCTGGAAATTCTTTGTTTTCATGTTACAACTCATTTTCTCCACCTCATTAATCATGGGAAACACACACGAACAGAACTCACCAGCATACCAAATGCAACTCTTTCTCACGGGAGATGATCAATATGCCCTCTGTGGGCATTGGCACAAACATGAACCCACCATCACAGTAAATCTTGAATGTACTGATGTATCCCTGGAGTATTGCACATGATTTCCCAACCTTCCATACTACGGGCACATAGACTATGAACATTTTGTACTAGATTTCCATACACAAGACCTTTCAAATGCCCCCACAAATAAAAGTCCAATGGGTTTAGGTCCAAAGGGCACGGAGGCCAGGCAATTGGTCCATTTCTACCTATCCATCCATCACCAGATCTGATATTTAGAAGCCGACAGACATTATCACTAAAATGAGGATGTTCTCCATTATGCATGATGTACGCATTTTGTTGCACAACTAAAGGCACATCTGCTAACAGATATGATAGAACATTCTCTATGAGAATACTATAATTTTGTCTGTTGAGCCTGGGTGGAAAAAGTGAGGCCCTGCAAAACAGTCACCAACAAAGCTGGCCCAAACGTTGACAGAAAATCTTTGTTGATGAATTGCTTTAACAGCTGAGTGAGGATTGGTGTTTGCCCACACACACAGATTGCGAAAATTTACAATCTGATCTCATTGAAATGATGCCTCATCTGTGAGCAGCACTGTTGCACTAAAATTTAGGGTTCACATTTTGTTGAATAAACCATTCACAGAAGTGTTCCCATGCAGAAAAATCAGCTGCTGACTTGCCCACACATGCTGTAAATGGTACGGATACAGATGTTCCTTGTGTAACACTCGCACATGTCACATGGTCAATGTTCAGTGTTGCAGCTACATGTGTTGTACTGACAGTAGGGTCATTGTCAACTGCATGAAAAATTGCTGCCTCCCGTTGTGGTGTCCTCATCTTTTTAGGCCTCCCCTAGTCACCAGTATCAGGCTTAAGTGCCCCATGTTCCTTAAGACAATTATCAATGGCTTCAAACGTTTTCCTGTCCAGGCACCTTCGTCCTGGAAATCCTTCCCGGAGCAAATGTTGAGCATGAGTGCGATTAACGTCAGCTGATCCATACTTCAAATTGGCATCTCGCATCTCTGCCTTTGTGTACTTCGCCATTGCATGAGCCAAGTCTGTGGTTAACTCTACACGGATAACCGATAGCTGTCAACGGTTGTACAGATTGCTGGAACAGTTGATGATACCTGTAAACAGGCAATGACATACATCACATGGCAGCAATGACAAGTAAAACAAAACACTGGAGGTGCACAACATAACCAGAAGTTACAAAGAGTGCATGTTCCCCATGATTCTAATGTTCCATTTTTGTGTGTTTCCCATGACGAATGAGTTGGAGAAAATGAGTTGTAACATGGAAACAAAGCGTTTCCAGACCCATGTTTAAGAAGCTGAAATTGCAGTCTGCTGAGAATGAAGACGAAACCAGTTGTGATGGTGATTATACCATACTTCAGGAACACATCAGCAAAGATTGGCAGAGTTCTCTGGGAACACAATGTCAAGTGTGTGTTTCACCTTCCATCCAAGGCCCGCCTTATGAGGATCAGTCAAGGATGACTTAGGACTATGGAAACCAGAAGCTTACCAAATTCCTTGCCAGCACAGGAAAATGTAGCAGGTCACACTATCTGGATGGAACAGGAGAGATGCACTGAGTGTACATACAGCCAATAAAGTCAGCTGTGGCAGAGCACTTCATCTCCCACGGACAGGGCATGAACTATGATAGCATGAAGGTGTTGCAGCTACTGAATATCTTCTGGACCTGTATTCTCGAAGAGACAATGGAGATCCAGCTGCATGATGAGCTAATAGATAAGAACAGTGTCTTTCAGTTAACCAAGTCCTGGGATCCAGCCTTGAGTATGATCGGATCACATTGGCAGTCTTTACAGAAATCTGATGTTGTAAGGACATCTGAAGAACACACTGTCACCATGGCAGCTGAGATCTGCACGCAGCTGGTACCGTGGAACGACTGCGGTTCATGATCTGTTGTAGGGTGCTGTGCATCCCTCATCACCCGGTGCCGTGCTTCCCCCACCATCGGCCACGGATTGCATGGAAGCGCCCAAGACAGAGGCTGTTGGAGGGGAGTAAAGACTATAGAGTGTCAGCATCCATCAGATATCAATCAGATTCCAGGAATGCCTGAAGATGGCAAAAAGTCAGCTTGCTGAAATATCACATCTTTTGGATGATGCCACCCAGCAAATACACAAGAGAGATTCAAGATTTCCATACACTGGAAAAACCTAAAATCATAGGTTTTGAGTGCATTAAAAACAGTAGCAACATCTCACAAAGCATTTATGAATTTTGCAGCTGCATCTATTTTACATAAATAATTTCTTACTAATTTTTCTTTTTTGAAGCTTGTAATCCCATTTCTTGCTTTAAATTCTTTGTTAGTATCCCATGCACTTGCTATTATTTTCCATGCGGAAGCTACCTCCATTTTGTCTATGCCGTTGTTGGTATCCCTAGAAGATTCTTCTAATTTATTATTGTCTGTTTGATATCTATCATTTCATCTAATTCAGTTGCTATTATTTTAATGGTGGAAGCTACCTCCATTTTGTCTATACCATTGCTGGTATCCCTAGGAGATTCTTCTAATTTATTATTAGTCAGTCTGATATCCTTCATCATGTCATCTAATTTTTTGTCAGTATTCCTAGAAGCAGGTCAGTCAGTTTTCCTTATTTTAGATAATTTGCTTTTAAACATTTGCACCATTTCCTTCATACTGCTATTTGTACTTTCATTTCCTGTGGCTACATATTCACTGATACCAACAAGGGTATTTTCTTCAGCAATATTATCTGTTGAGTCAACAGTTTATGACACCACATGGCTGAATACCTGAAAAATATTCATGACTGAATACCCAAAAAATATTCAAGAAAACACTCAAAAACTGATATTAGTCTTGAGCACTGTATTTATTAATTTTATATTCCCTTACATATTTCAGGCTTACACCATCTCAAAGGCCCTAGAAGAGAAATACATGAAAGGATATCAGTGAAAAAATATTTACATAAAACGTCCGTCATAAAAATGGAAGAAGCAAGCACTCAGCGAAGAAATTTTGATAAAATACATGAAGTAAAGATCATAAAAAAGAAGACAGATAGAATGCACCACAATACTTATAACATATTCTTAGGTAAACTAAAACTGAATTTGTCAAACATGGGCACAGAGTGAAACTTCCTGGCAGATTAAAACTGTGTGCCCGACCGAGACTTGAACTCGGTACCTTTGCCTTTCGCGGGCAAGTGCTCTACCATCTGAGCTACCGAAGCATGACTCACGCCTGGTACTCACAGCTTTACTTCTGCCAGTACCTTGTCTCCTACCTTCCAAACATTACAGAAGCTCTCCTGCGAACCTTGCAGAACTAGCACTCCTGAAAGAAAGGAGTACTCCTGAAAGAAAGGAGTACTCCTGAAAGAAAGGAGTACCGGGCGTGAGTCGTGTTTCGGTAGCTCAGATGGTAGAGCACTTGCCCGCGAAAGGCAAAGGTCCCGAGTTCAAGTCTCGGTCGGGCACACAGTTTTAATCTGCCAGGAAGTTTCATATCAGCGCACACTCCGCTGCAGAGTGAAAATCTCATTATGGGCACAGAGTATCTGTGTCTACATCATTTGACGGCATTTGAGTGCAATCTCAGTCACTGTACACATGAAAGTATTAGGTGAAGATCGTCAGATGGCAATACTATATGGCATTTATGAAAATTGTATGTTTTGAAATATAGAAGTACTGATGGCACTACTGTATGGTATTTATGAAAATTTACGTTCAGAAATACAGGAGCACTGATACAATTGATTGATACAATGCACTTTTAAATGACAACTGTAATGGCTTACAGGTGCTTTCAAAAATATTGCTGCATGACAAAAAATCGTTGATATACAAATTGCTCACTGTCACCTAACAGTTGAAGTACGCAGGAACAATGAAATACCATAAATATCTTCTCATGAAAGCAAATGTTATGAATAAGTAGTGGTGTTATAAAATAAAACTGTGTAATAACTATGTTGAGCTCATATAATAAATAAAGAAGATCAAAACCTACACAACTTTGTTTAATGTTATGGTTGGAATAACAATATATCGATTTCTACTTTTTTATATTTGCACTTCTGGATACTAAATTATGCATTTGTTGTAATTTATTATTTTATTCCACAGCTAGAAGTTCACTTATTAGAATGACATTTTTTTTATATTGACGCCATCTTGCAGTGATAATTTTTGCCAGTCTCCTTGCAGCAGATGGATAAGTGTTAGAGCAAAAACTGCGTGATATAATAGATATAACAGAATATTATTTGTCATTTAAAAGTACATTGTATCAAACAATTGTATTAGTACTTCAAAACACATAATTTTCATAAATGCTTTATAGTACTGCCTCCCAATGATCTTCTTTACCTAACACTTCAATGTGTACAGTCAGTCATCTTGCACTCAGATTTCATCAAGTAACGTAGATCGGATACATTGTGTCCATGCTTGACAAATTCAGTTTTGTTTTAGTTAAGAATATGTTATAGATACTTTGGCAAGCTCTACCTGTCTTTGTTTTTTATGATCTGTATGTTATGTATTTTTTCAATGTTTTTTTCACTGATTGATCGCTTCTTCCATTTTTACATTGTACATGTTATGTAATTGCATCAATTTTTTTCTTCATTGATGCCCTTTCACGTATTTCTTTCTTAAAGCCTTTGAGAATGGCCTACGGCCAAAATGAGGAAGGTAGTATAGAATTAATAACTTCAGTCATATAGTGCTATTGGAACACAATAAATATATTTATGAAAATTAAAAATCCATTGATGCTTTGAAGACTACTTTTAGTGAAGAAACTGAGAAATGTGAAAAGACAATCTCTGAAATAAATAATAAGGTAGATAATGTTAAATCTTCACTATCCATCAAAATAGATTCGATTCAAAATTTTGTTGTTGATAACACAAAGGAGGTGTTTGCGAGTGTAGATGGTGTTCAGCACAAGGTCAGTGATTTTGCTAACAAAAACACTGATTTTATTGCTGAAATAGAAGAGAAGGAATTAAATTCAAAATTAAGAAGTCTCATTAGAGGTGGTATTAACAGTGGACATATTGCCAATGAACAACACTATTTGAAAGCATGTACTTTCCACAGCTTTTCTGCAAAAGGGTAACTAAACCTTAAAACTTTTATTAAATAATTCAGTGGAGTATTACCAGAATACTGGGACAATCGGAGAAAAATAGATTGCATCACCAGGAGAATGGAAGGAAACACATGCCTTGGGAACTGAAACAGGAAATACTTACCAGTCTCATGAGTAAAATTTATGAAAAAGTTCTTACATAAATACTGGTCAAGCAGTACGCAAGGTGATGGCAGAAACAGCATTTTTCAGAGGATAAACTTCTCAGAGAGTGGGTACAATAGCTACGGAGATTTTTTCCAAGCTTTTCTGAAAATAACTTATACTAGACAACCCATTACATGAGGAAGACCTCATTTCAGTTGTGCTAATCAAACTATCAATGCATGAAAAGGAAAAATTGATAGGAATTCCTGAAAAGAAAACTGAGGATATTTTGCAGGACTTGAATTTGTTGGATGCTGTATCAGGAGAAGTTACTATGAGCAATGGTTGGAGGTGTGTAAGCTGGAGATCCAGAGAAAATGGAAAGGAAAACAGCCAATGTAAATAACAATGAAAGAAGAGAAAACAAAAGATGGAGTTCTGGGTTTACTACGTGAATAAGAGATGGTTGGAACCAAGGAAGTTCAAGTTTTCATTGTAACAGATCATGATGGGGAAAATAATGACAGAAGGGAAGAGAGAGATGGCACAGAGAGGGAAAGCTAAATGGGAGTTCGTGAGAGGTCCTAAGTATTTGATATACTGATAGCAACTAGACAGGTGATGAGGAAGGACTCTGAAAATGTAAGGGAAGCATTTTTTTTTTTTTTTGAAGAAACTGAGAGAAAAAATAAACAGGATTATTATCCTACAGTGTATATGAGATTAGCACTAGAATTCCTTTCTCTGGCCTCATTAACACAAACAGAGGCCAATTTGACCATTAAAGTACAGGGTGATTCAAAAAGAATACCACAACTTTAGGAATTTAAAACTCTGCAACGACAAAAGGAAGAGCTAAGCACTATCTGTAGGCGAATTAAGGGAGCTATAAAGTTTCATTTAGTTGTACATTTGTTCGCCATTTCAGCCAATAAAGTTTTTGGTCCCTTTTTCTTCGAAGGTGCTACTATAACTGGACTACAGTATCTGGAGATGTTAGAGAATTGGCTGTTACCTCAGCTCGAACAAGAAGCACAACAATTCATATTTCAGCAGGATGGAGCGCCACCACATTGGCACTTATCTGTCCGCAACTACCTGAACGTCAACTACCCGAGGCGATGGATCGGCCGCCAGGCAGCCCGTGACAGAGCACTTCATCACTGGCCTCCAAGAAGCCCTGATCTTACCCCCTGCGATTTTTTCTTATGGGGGTATGTTAAGGATATGGTGTTTCGGCCACCTCTCCCAGCCACCATTGATGATTTGAAACGAGAAATAACAGCAGCTATCCAAACTGTTACGCCTGATATGCTACAAAGAGTGTGGAACAAGTTGGAGTATCGGGTTGATATTGCTTGTGTGTCTGGAGGGGGCCATATTGAACATCTCTGAACTTGTTTTTGAGTGAAAAAAAAACCTTTTTAAATACTCTTTGTAATGATGTATAACAGAAGGTTGTATTATGTTTCTTTCATTAAATACACATTTTTAAAGTTGTGGTACTCTTTTTGAATCACCCTGTATAACAAAAAGGCTCTGAATTATTATTTCAATATTGTATGCAGATATTATATTTTAATATTTTTGCACATTATATATATATATTATTTAAGAAACAGAATTGTGAATAAAATGCCTAACAGCAGTAATTACAAAATAATTTTCAATGAAAAGAGTAAGTAAGTGAGGTGGTTTACTTAAGGCTAAAATGCATAGAGAAATTTAATTATTCATTTTTACAGTAATTTTAGCTAGTTCATACTTCTGCACAACTGATACATTTGTATTCAATTTTCTTTGAGCATTTTTCTGAAACCATCTTCTTACAAACAGAATACTTGGAAGTAATTTTATTACACTTACACAGTTTAAGAATGACATTTCTGTGCTATTTCATCTTACTTTTCATTTCACTTTTTTCATAATCACTGGTGGTACATCTAAGTGAACAAATCTATGCACATTCTGTGAGTGCATAGTTCCTCCGCAAGTTGCTGAATAAAATGTCTTCTTTTGATCTTCGTCTCAGGAATAGCTCTGAATACTACATATGCATATGTTCTTGTTAGGTCAAGACTACTGTAGAAGGAGTGTACTGGCCTCCTTCTTGAGGCTGCCTTGACTGAATACTCCCTGACCATTTTTTCTTCTGCATCAACCCCAAACTTTGTCTTGTTGTAACAACTTAACTGTTTATGGACTGTTTCCTCATTTATATTTATAGTAACATGAGAATGAAAGGAACTCATCATTAGCACATTTTTTACTTTCTTTCCCTGATAGGCCATCAAGAAAATATCATCATATTTTAAAATTTTTGTCAAATACAGAGAGACCTTCAAAGACTTAAGAGCATGTCATACTTCTCTTCTTGCTCTATTAGTTCCTACAATGGAAGCAATGTTTCTTTCAGTTTCTTGACAAGTTTGAGGAAAGTGAAGTAATTACCTGTAGTGACATTTCTGCCTTTGGATAGAAATGGTTCGGTAAGGTGCATCACAACATAATTGGAAATCCTTTCATCTCGGGATCATGAAATGTCCTTACCTGGGTGAGGGAAACCATTGAGAATACACTTGCTGTCAAAATCTACAGCTAAACATTACTTTTGTCCATACATGTCTGGCTTCAAAGCCATGGACTGTGCGGATGGGCACCTGGTTCTACATGGGAAGAGTTGTTGTTCTATGATTACTAGTATGTCAGATCTGGATTTAGAGCACATGGTGCAGTTTTTTTTATGAATTTGTTCCAAAGAGCAGAAACCAATGCAAGTTTTATCAGTCAGTGAACATACAGAGGTCACAGACTTTGCACTAAAACTCAGGAATCTCGTAATTTCACAGAATCTATTTCCACTCATGGTTTCTCCACAAAATATTAGCTCCCAGGAGTCTGACCATGAGCTGTGGAGGTCTGTACTTTTACAACCACTCACACACTCCATAAGCATAAATAATGGCAGTAAATGCTTCTATTTCCTCTGTGCTCACTGATCAACTGTCATTTCCTAGTATTCTGTGTGGCTTTGCTATAGCACATTTCAAAATATGTTTGATTATACAGTTGTCTATAAACAAGACAATGTCCATCACTTACATTTCTTTTCGTGTGTGGTATAGGTCCAGGAGATTCTCTCAAAATGTTATCAACAGGAAAACATCCACCTTGTGAATTGGGCACTGATTCTGACCTAACTGTGCCACCAGGAGCCACTTCCTTATGTGTTACATCAGACGATGAAGAAACAGACACTTGGTTCAAATGGCTCTGAGCACTATGGGACTCAACATCTGAGGCCATCAGTCCCCTAGAAATTAGAACTACTTAAACCTAACTAACCTAAGGACATCACACACTGCCATGCCCGAGGCAGGATTCGAACCAGCGACCGTAGCAGTCGCACGGTTCCAGACTGAAGCGCCTAGAACCGCTCGGCCACACCGGCTGGCTCACTTGGTCTACATTCCAAAGAACAGTATCACTTCCTCTTCTGTTACATGAATCTTCTTGATCCATAACACACAATAATTTTTGAACTAAACAAATGAATAACTGTAAATGTATAGGAAAGCAATTACAAATTCTAAATTAAGTACTGTAAAATTATCTTTAGTTAAGGATACATTCATATTAATTTATCAGCAGTAATAATAATAGTAGTAGTAGTAGACTGTATATTTCTATTTGCAATATCTGAAGAATCAGTATCACTTCTATTAAATGATTCATCTTCTATAGTCATCTGCAGTATAAGATCTTCTTCTGAGTTGTCAGAAAAAAGTTCATCACCATCTGAATCACCCTGAAGAACTCTTTGTAACTCTGAAAGTATCTCATCTTCACATAAATAATGTTTCCAATACATTTCAACCTTCACCTCACCTCATTATCACCTTCGAAACCCTGGTTCTTGCAAAACAATGACAAACAAAAGTACAGAGTATAGTGACCATTATTGTTATTTATACCACAATATTATGAATAAAGGTTATTATTACGCCACAAAATTAAATGTCTTCAATAAGAAAGTGCATGAAATAAAGAGTGTATGTGGGCCGAGTTGTGGGTAAGGGCACTGAACAGAAATGTTATTAGCACCCTTGCATGAATGATATATGGACAAGTATGGTGAAAATAAATATTAATTAAATAATAATAAATCAGAAAACCAAGCTGCTTTCACACACAAGAATTAAAAAGACAGTCACAATGAGGTGATTATCAGAAAAGCCCTGAATAAAAGTCAGACAAAACATATCAGAATAATTACATAAATATATGTCTGCTTATGTCTGTATATGTGTGGATGGATGTGTGTGTGTGTGTGTGTGCGCGAGTGTATACCCGTCCTTTTTTCCCCCTAAGGTAAGTCTTTCCACTCCCGGGATTGGAATGACTCCTTACCCTCTCCCTTAAAACCCACATCCTTTCGTCTTTCCCTCTCCTTCCCTCTTTCCTGATGAGGCAACAGTTTGTTGCGAAAGCTTGAATTTTGTGTGTATGTTTGTGTGTATGTCGACCTGCCAGCACTTTCATTTGGTAAGTCACATCATCTTTGTTTTTAGATATAATTACATAAAGTGAAGGACAAAATACCAGTACAGACTGTTTTGATGATGATGATGATGATGATGATGATTAACAAGTAGTCGCCAATGTTGCCTGGTAGCCAATGCTAAATAGAAACATATAAATCACAGCAGGTTTGTTAGTAACGTCGATAAGGTGCTGGCTGCATGGTCTGGATCTGCAACGACTAAAATAATTAGAAGTCATTGGTAAAAAATAATATACAGGGTGTTACAAAAAGGTACAGCCAAACTTTCAGGAAACATTCCTCACACACAAAGAAAGAAAATACGTTATGTGGACATGTGTCCGGAAACGCTTACTTTCCATGTTAGAGCTCATTTTATTACTTCTCTTCAAATCACATTAATCATGGAATGGAAACACAGCAACAGAACGTACCAGCGTGACTTCAAACACTTTGTTACAGGAAATGTTCAAAATGTCCTCGGTTAGTGAGGATACATGCATCCACCCTCCGTCGCATGGAATCCCTGATGCGCTGATGCAGCCCTGGAGAATTGCGTATTGTATCACAGCCATCCACAATATGAGAACGAAGAGTCTCTACATTTGGTACCGGGGTTGCGTAGACAAGAGCTTTCAAATGCCCCCATATATGAAAGTCAAGAGGGTTGAGGTCAGGAGAGCGTGGAGGCCATAGAATTGGTCCACCTCTACAAATCCATCGGTCACCGAATCTGTTATTGAGAAGCGTACGAACACTTCGACTGAAATGTGCAGGAGCTCCATCGTGCATGAACCACATGTTGTATTGTACTTGTAAAGGCACATGTTCTAGCAGCACAGGTAGAGTATCCCGTATGAAATCATGATAATGTGCTCCATTGAGCGTAGGTGGAAGAACATACTGATGAAAGTAAAATGAGCTCTAACATGGAAATTAAGTGTTTCCGGACAAATGTCCACATAACATATTTTCTTTATTTGTGTGTGAGGAATGTTTCCTGAAAGTTTGGCCGTACCTTTTTGTAACACCCTGTATATTGTACTTAACTGATTGTACAGGATTCTTCTTGGCTGCATACATAAAATTATAAACAGATAGCTATTGAGGCCTCACTTAGGCCATACATTATTAAGTCATACATTATTAAGTACCTTGTTGCAGGTTGCTTCCAATCAGCTGAAGGCTATGCTACTTTACTACTTGGCATTCCGACCCAGAGTGGACAAGAGCTCACTATAAACTTGATACAAGCCGCAGAGCAATGCTGGTCGCAGGTCCAACGATACTAATACGGACCGCGCTCGGTAACTGCAGCCCCTAACAAGTGTGGTATCGAACGTTGATACCACACAGATACGAGTGGCTGGATGACTGCTTAGAAATAATGGGTGACAAACATACTATGACACATTAAAATCTCACACCCAATATTCTGCGAACAATTCCAGGCATCACAAAATCTTAAAATAGAAACCACACTCACCTCATTATCAGTTAAAATAGTGGGCAATACCCATGGGAGATCCAGATCAGCCCTAAGATTGTCATACACTAAAGAGCCAAAGAAACTGGTACACCTGCTTTCTATTACAACTACATTTAAGATTATGCACTTATACAAAAGGATAAATACACGATTCAAAAGAATTAGCAGCACACATGTATCAACCTCCAGTTTGTTAAATCTGTTTTGACACAGCCAGTACCCGTTGTCTTATTGCATAGCATGAGATCTTCACTTTCAATGTAAACAACAATTAATATCATCCGCAATCTATTGGCTGTACCTCTGTCATAGTGTTTTCTAGTGGAATGCACAAATGGTAGTCGTTATTTGCAGACTTTATATTCAACGAAGCACATGCAATGGAAAACATCAAATCAGCCCAAGTTTCAAGAGCATTCTGTCTGATCCAAAATGGATGGACTTATGGTTGTGTTGCTGCAGATATCAGTCACACTCTATGTGTCAGCCATAGGTTGTGGACAAGCTACAGGGAGACAAGTCTGTATACAAGACGAGTTGGACAAGGTTGCTGACGCATTACAACCCCGTGTGAAGACATTTCTGGCCACCTCCATGTTGCAGTGTCATGCAGATACTGCCAGAACACTGCAATATGGTCTCGGAAGGCCAATTGAAGCCACTGCGTCCAATGACTGTAATAAGCAAGTTAAGAGAATGGATCTTAAAACCCAAACATTCTGTTTGAGTATTCCACTTCACATGACATCTTGCAACTCTCCTCCATTTCTGCCATTTCCATGTCAACTGGCAACTTTGTCATTGACAAAATGTGTTATTCACAGATGAGTCCAGGGATCCTCTGATTAAAGGTGATGGCCATGTTCATGTGCAGAGGCCTGTGATGAGCAATACCTGCCAAATCCTGCCCAGGGAACTGAAAGATTTCCAAAGTGGGGGGAAGTAATAGTGCTGACAGCCATATGGATCTGGTCATCATCCATGGTTGCCTTACTGCCAGGCAGTACATCAAATAGATCCTGTTGGACCATGTGGTGGCTAATGTATATGGCAGTGGCCCTAATTCCTTCAAATGCCAGAGCTTATGTCGTGGGCATTAGCAGGGAAGTCTTGAGAAGCCTTAGACATTGAAGTAATGGAATGGTTGGTGGCGAGTCTCAATCTAAACCCCAGCAAGCCTATGTGGGACATGCTTAACAGATGTGTTTGTGGTGGTCCTGTTCCACCAAAGACTTTCCAAGGGCCATCATAGAAGGATGAAAACTGATACCACACAACGACCTCCGTAAACTTATATGGAGCATGCCACATATGTGTCAGGTAGTGACGAATGCTCATGCAGGGCATAAATGTTATTTAAGCTCTCAAAGCCCAATGAAATGCACCCAGGATGATGGGAGGAAAGACTGTCTCCACTTTGTGTTTTTTTTTTTATTTTTTATTTTTATGTAAACGACCAGGGATGTAATAATGATGTCTGGTTGTGTACTTAATTTGTGAAAGATAAAGGTATAATTTGATAACATAACCACACCTCAATTATTGCTCAATGAAGAACAGCAGTTGAGCAAAGCAATGTTTCCATAATTCTGTTGAGCAATGTATAATGGTTGTGTGTTTGGATCTAGGTGTTCTCCTGAAGATGTGGTTGTAGTGCCACAAAAGCAGTCGTGAGTCCAATAAAAAGGATTTTCATACAGATGAAATAGTTTTCTAATTTTCAAGATGCTTCATGGACATGTTTCCAATCACAGAAATACAAATTACATGAAATTTTTTCCTTACGGTTATATCAAATTTCTGACTCCAAAATGTTGTTCATTCAATAACTCATCATTGGTTTGGTATGTAAGTATGATGCAATTACTAGGTAAAGTGAATTCCTGGTGTTGTGAGTGTTAAGGTGAATACATTATCATGTGTGTTGATCACTGACTTGTACAATATTGTGATATACTTACAACAAAACCATTTAGAGCAGCTTAGATGCAACCAGAATGGTGAAGGATTATTATGTGCAGATGGCAGTAACTACAATGACTTTTTAAGTGTAAAGTGTGAGTGGTGAACATTGTGGTGTGAAGTATGTGCTATAATGTGTTACTCCAAATAGAGCTACTGGTAGCAGAGAAAATAAAGAATTGCTTTATAATTTAATTTCATTTTGTCTGGAAAAGTACTGTAAATAGATTCACTTCAAAAATTATTTTAGGATTGGTACTTCAGCAGGAGCATGTGGAGACAGAGTTCCCAGATCCCACATGAAACACGCAAGTAACCTTGCATTTCATTTAAACTCGTGACCTATTAAATGTACAAAGATGGAACTGATTTCAGTGTGTTCTGAAAGAGATGCACTGTGTTTTCATTTTAGTTTATTTTTGGCAAAAATGTTTCACTCTTTCGCAGGCGCTTTTTTTGTAGCAACTCAGCGAAGATAATTTTTTGGTATCCTATTAGAATTTTGATCAACTAATAATATTTATTTTTTGATAATTTTATTCTGTGGTTTACGGCAAAAAACTGAGGTGGTACATATACCACCATGGCACCTTTGTGAGGTATTAAAACTGTGGGAGTAAATGGCTATCCCACTGACCTTTCATGAGCTGTTAAGTGTTGCCATTACATGTAAAAAAATTAATGAACAATGTTTTCTGTTTTTATTTAATGTTTTCTTTTACTTTGTTTAAAAAATATTTGTTACCGATATTAAAGTTTACTTACCACAATGTGAAAACTATTCTTGAAACTTTATTTCACAGTAAAGGTATGAGCTGATGCAGGTCATAATAATGTATATTGCAGAAGTGAAGCAACAGTAGTGATTCCGTGACAAACAGACACTGGTTGTTGTGGAAGTTTTCATAGACCTGGTACAGTATACTACCACAAAATGTCAGACATAGACAGAGGTGGTAAGACACATTCCCAAAAGCTTTGGAATACCCCTAAGTTGGTGGCAACTATGCTTCTCAAGGACCACAAATGACAGCATAATTTTTTGGTAAGTATTCTTCCCAGGCCTCTTCCAGAAACTACACTGGTGGTACCCATACTTCCCAGTAACCATTAAAACACTGTTATTTTGCGGGATATATACTTCTCACAGTCCTGAAGGCTGGTGCAGCACACTGCCACTAGATGCCAGGAGCAAACAGAAGTGGTAACACATATTCCCATAAACACTGTACAGAAATATATTTAGAGGGAAGTATATCCCCCATGGCCCATGAAAGGGTTAAGATGGCATACAGTAAGTTTACAAACATGCATTTTTTATGATGTTGAAGAATAAACCAAATTTTCATCTATTCTAAATTGAAATTCTTTAAGAGAGTTCTAACATGAGATAATTTGAGCTACTCATGACAAATACGGTTTTTCTGGTGCATCAAGAGCACAGGGTCACCAGTTTGATTTTCTTATGAGAAAGTGATAGTTAGGTTTACAGTTGACCTTCACTACATTTTCTGATCAGCCTATTCATTTATAAAACTACCTATAAATTAAAATTTTTTGCATGTTAATCAAGATGCAAAAATGTATCTTAAATAAGTCTACTGATATAGGAAGAAAGAAGAACAGTGACACCAGAACACTGACTAAGTGTTGCAGCAATTATATTGTTAGCAGTGAGAGATTTCCTTAATAACACTGAATATTGAGATAACATCATTTCACCTCAGTTGTCAATAATTGTCATCTTATTGCAATTTTAACATTTGCAAAGATATACACTCCTGGAAATTGAAATAAGAACACCGTGAATTCATTGTCCCAGGAAGGGGAAACTTTATTGACACATTCGTGGGGTCAGATACATCACATGATCACACTGACAGAACCACAGGCACATAGACACAGGCAACAGAGCATGCACAATGTCGGCACTAGTACAGTGTATATCCACCTTTCGCAGCAATGCAGGCTGCTATTCTCCCATGGAGACGATCGTAGAGATGCTGGATGTAGTCCTGTGGAACGGCTTGCCATGCCATTTCCACCTGGCGCCTCAGTTGGACCAGCGTTCGTGCTGGACGTGCAGACCGCGTGAGACGACGCTTCATCCAGTCCCAAACATGCTCAATGGGGGACAGATCCGGAGATCTTGCTGGCCAGGGTAGTTGACTTACACCTTCTAGAGCACGTTGGGTGGCACGGGATACATGCGGACGTGCATTGTCCTGTTGGAACAGCAAGTTCCCTTGCCGGTCTAGGAATGGTAGAACGATGGGTTCGATGACGGTTTGGATGTACCGTGCACTATTCAGTGTCCCCTTGACGATCACCAGTGGTGTACGGCCAGTGTAGGAGATCGCTCCTCACACCATGATGCCGGGTGTTGGCCCTGTGTGCCTCGGTCGTATGCAGTCCTGATTGTGGCGCTCACCTGCACGGCGCCAAACACGCATACCACCATCATTGGCACCAAGGCAGAAGCGACTCTCATCGCTGAAGACGACACGTCTCCATTCGTCCCTCCATTCACGCCTGTCGCGACACCACTGGAGGCGGGCTGCACGATGTTGGGGCGTGAGCGGAAGACGGCCTAACGGTGTGCGGGACCGTAGCCCAGCTTCATGGAGACTGTTGCGAATGGTCCTTGCCGATACCCCAGGAGCAACAGTGTCCCTAATTTGCTGGGAAGTGGCGGTGCGGTCCCCTACGGCACTGCGTAGGATCCTACGGTCTTGGCGTGCATCCGTGCGTCGCTGCGGTCCGGTCCCAGGTCGACGGGCACGTGCACCTTCCGCCGACCACTGGCGACAACATCGATGTACTGTGGAGACCTCACGCCCCACGTGTTGAGCAATTCGGCGGTACGTCCACCCGGCCTCCCACATGCCCACTATACGCCCTCGCTCAAAGTCCGTCAACTGCACATACGGTTCACGTCCACGCTGTCGCGGCATGCTACCAGTGTTAAAGACTGCGATGGAGCTCCGTATGCCACGGCAAACTGGCTGACACTGACGGCGGCGGTGCACAAATGCTGCGCAGCTAGCGCCATTCGACGGCCAACACCGCGGTTCCTGGTGTGTCCGCTGTGCCGTGCGTGTGATCATTGATTGTACAGCCCTCTCGCAGTGTCCGGAGCAAGTATGGTGGGTCTGACACACCGGTGTCAATGTGTTCTTTTTTCCATTTCCAGGAGTGTATTTTTGCTACACAACTACTTACCATTGTTGACCATACACTGCAAACATTCAGCTGAATCTGCCTGTGCAACATTTCTGTGATGACAATGGAAAAACTCCATAAACATGACTTTCGTCCCTATTATAAATGCTGGGAGTGTCACATTCACAGTCGTCATTTAATGAAATGATCACTTTTTTTGCTTATTATTTTTTTTTCACTGACTTTTCTACAATTGCTTTACTTTGAGACATTTTTCCAGAATGCACCAAATAGGAATGATAGTTGACAAGTCTTTAGATGTGACTTTCCTAACTGTTTCATTGGAAAGTGCTCAAATTATAGACAGGATAAACTATTATTATTGCGCATAATGTAACCTTTAATTTCGATACAGATCAATTATAACTGAATAAAATGGAATGACTGTACGCCTGTATGTTTTTGCCACTTCATCTATTTTATATTTGGGGAACAGTGGTTTATAGGGTGATATTAGATCTACAAGAAGCACATTTTTAAAATTCTCACTTACTTTGACATTCCAATGTTGAAGCCAAAACAAAGACCTCCTCCTCTTACTTTACCACAGTAGGTAGCTTAACAACACCAAAACAATGGTAAAGAGCATTTTCAATAATACCTGTTAATGTTTCTTTTTCCTTATTTGGGATTAGCGAATTAGTGAACTTATCACAATTCATTCCTTCAAGACTGTCTCCGTTTTCTTCTTTAAAAAATAGGAGACAGTTTGGGAGAAAACCTAGCAAGCTGTCTGCAAGCAGAACATTACATCTGCCTCCCTTTCTGGAAGGCATTACCATTATTCCTCTTGTTATGGCTTCTGTCTAACTTTGCTTGAGAATGTGGGTGGAACAGATCCATGTTTCATCAAGGAGGAACACTTCTGTTATTCATCATCTGGATCTGTCTTAAAAATTGACATCGAGAAAAATATACCATGCAGCCACATCATCTTTCTTCATTGACAGCTTACATCCACAGAAATGTTCATAACGAAATTCCAGGTTGTGAAAAACTGCATATAATAATGTGCTATACTTCTGTAAGGGTGGCCAACAATGTGCCAAGTCTCAGATATTCCCTTCTGCGACGATAATTATAGAATTGACACCACATCATATTCTCAGTAAATGAATGTATTTGGTAATCTGCTTATCCATACAACATTCCCCCCCCCCCCCCCCCCCTCCATCGGAGTTACCAACTTTCACAATTTTCTAGCTTCTTCATCTTTCTCTAACATTCTCTTGGCATGTTTTACATGTTTCTATCTTCATTCAAAACTGCAGCAACTCTTCTTCCTTGAAATAGCTATCCTGACACACAAACAATTTCTCACTGTAAAGCAGCACCTTGGCCAAGAGAGTTACATTGAACTTTCTCACTCATTACATTTGATGATCTTGCTTCTGACACAATGGACAATAAACATTAGCAGTTTCAAATAAAATACTAACTCCAGTAACCATATGAAATGAAAGAAAGAGAATCACAGGAAACTGATCGAAACTGAAGCATTGTGTGAGCATGGAAAGTACATTAGTCCCTTTATATTTATTCTTTCCAGTCAGAGAAAAACACATTAATGAAGATGAATGCAAGCATATGCTTTGAATGTGGAAATAATGATGTTTCAGTGATTGGATCGAGATCATATTAGATTTTCATGTTTTGTGAAAACATGTTCACAATGCAATTAAGAAACTGAAAAAGACAAAGTTAACACTTGTGAAATGTGAAAGATCTTGTAAAACTCTGGTAAATTTAATTCACAAATTTCCAGAGAAGTTGTAAGGATCCTTTCTTGACAAACATGCTTAAAGTAAGTTTCCATGCCAGGCAAAACAGAACTGTTGACATTGACTATTAAGAGATTGCATGAAATGTAGCTGTCTGATTGAAGTAGTAAGGTGAAATTGCCTCTGTATATAGATAAAACACCCATAATAAAAATAGCATTTGATAACAGCTGTCAAGGTAAAGAACTCTGATAGTTGTAATGTAAGGTATGGTTTGCAGAATCTAAGTCCAATAGGTTTCCTTCTGATGAACACTTATATGTGCAGCAAGACTGAATCAAGTATGAAACATAGTGATGGTCATCTAATTGTTTGTTTGCTGGTCTTTGAGATCGAATTTCTAATTAATTCCATAATGAATTCATGTGTGAGTTAACGTATTTGACAAAATATTCCACTACAGTATTTCTAGAGCAGAATCTTACTCATAGAAAAATGTGTGCACAGCAACAATCCAAAAAATACGCTATGCTAAGATTGTAAAGAACACCGAGAAGGGGGAAAAATAGAATTTTGTGCTGGCTAATGGCAAAGGCCATTGAAAATCTACAGAATATGAGGGCATGCTGAAAAGTAATGCCTACAAATTTACATGAAAACTCTTAAAGATTTTTAAATAAAACAAGCTTCATTAGCATACTATAGCTTTCCTGCTTAATGTCAAATATTTAATTCTCAACATAGTCAGCCTGGAGACACACATTTCTCCCAAAGAGAGACCAGTTTGTTGATACCATCACTGTAGAATGTTTCACTTTGTTGATGGAACCATAATGTCTCCTGTACCTAAGCTGCTTCATCACTATTAAAATGAAGTCTTCGAATGTGTTCTTCAAATTCTGGAAACAGACGAAAATCGGAAGGGGCTAAGTAAGGATTCAATGGAGAATGATCAATTACAGTGAATCCAAGGCATCACATTGTTGCAAACGTTGCTGTGCTTGAGTGTGTTCTGGCATTGTCATGACAGAGAGGTTGCTCTGTGTGTGTGGACAGACTCTTCGAATTCAAAACTTGATTACAACAAGCTGTTTCTCATGCACTGACATAGTTAAGTTACACCCCGCCATGTTACATGCTACAATTTGGAGTCCTCCATCAGCAGGGGGCTGCAAACATGTGGACATGTACAATAAAGATGTAGAATGTTAATAATGTTTGTTTTATTTAAAAACCTTTAATAGTTTTCACATAAAAAAATTGGAGGAATTACTTTTCAGCATGCCCTCATAGTATCAGCAGAAGAAATGATTGCTGTAAGGTAGGGTGTCCATCTGTTCCATTTTTCCTGGGACAGTCCAGTTTTTTTTCCCCATGATGTCCCACAGTCCCAAAAGTTTTATTGGGGGCAATCAAATGTCCCACTTTTTTGTGATTCTGCATGGCTAAAGTGTTTTATAATAACAATTTACTACACAAGTATACACACTAGGAAGTGACACTTGTACAACTTGCTCTACATTCTTTATTTACTGTTAATGTTTTGCACTGTTGATCATACCATTTCATGTTAAGTTGCATTTTTGATTGGTTTAGATAGTAAGAACTCCCATTTCCATTGTGGTAAGCACTCTTAAGACATTATTTTGGATATGAGACTTTTAAATCTATGCTATCACTGTTTGATTATGCCGAAACGAAAGTGTAATTTTAACAATAATCTAAAAAGTGAACTTGTTTTTACCATCAGTAATGGAGAAATTGTGGAATGTCTGAGTGTTTTCCTTAGTGAACTCACTGTGATCAGATGGGCAAAAAGGAATGAAAGTTGAAACAATAAAGGCATGGCTCTTTCTCAAAATGATGGTTCTTTGATGGCATATCATGTGCTCACTTTTATGACAAAATGTCAAAACAATATACACTTCTTGGTAAAATACTTAAAACGTGAAAAGGGTACAGAACAATGACTGTAAAGTTTTTTGGGTACAGAACAATGACTGTAAAGTTTTTTGGAATCATCTGAGTGCATGATGCAAAGGTGTTCATTAATTTCTGCAAAGGCAATTTGCATCCCATTTTCTCCTTAATTGTCCAAGGTTTTTTCTAAATTTTTTAAATGTTCGATTTTATAATAAAAATGAAATGGACACCCTTATCTAAGGCCAAAATCATGCTCTACAGGAGAAATCCAAAGCTTGAAATTCAACTCTTTGAGAGAAGCGTATAGTGCATTCAACTGTAGAAAATAAGAAAATAATAAAGATTCCATACGACAAAATGTGGTGAAACATAGTAAACGGACAATTTCTTTATGTGGTTCCTTAATTTTTTGTCCAAAACCAGGAACATCACTTAGAGTTCACTTTGATTTAATGTATAAGGTTTATCAATGTTAGTAAAAGAAACACATGCAAAAAAGTTATGAAATAAACAAACTAATTAATTAAAATGCATAATTTGAAGCACTGTTATTTAATTAACATTATAGGTTCTTTGGCTGATCATCACTGTATATTGCAAAATTTATGCCAAAACAGTGAGTATAGCTTTTGTTTGGAATTTATAATTAACTCTGAATAAATTTTTTTACTGTGCTTTTATTTTTGGTTAAATGCATGCATTTATAAACATATTCTGCACTGATATGTTAAGCACAATGTTATGACTTAGATCACAGCCAAATGCCCATATTACTAAAGTCAACAAGGATGAAACATCAGATGTGGAAGCCTGGATTTTACGACAGGAAGGAAGAAATATGTTAGCAAACAGTCTGATACAATGTACTATCCTGGCATATCAGTATAATTCAAACAATAATAGTTGCTAAAAGTCTACAAAATGAATGATAAACAGACACTACAACTTTAATCACAAGTCAAGAATGGAAATTTAAGCACAGCAACTACGAACATTCATAAACTGACAACAGAAGGAAAAAGGGGGGGGGGGGACACAAAATGCAGGAATATGTTTGGGGTGAGAAAGGATTCAAGGCAGTATGGAAGAATGAGTAGGTCATGAAGAACTGAACTCAACGAAAGCCATCCAAACGGACACGACAGAATGACTGATATAATGTAATATGATAGTGTTACTCCTACTCTTTTTACATAAATTTATAATTTGGAGACAACAGTTTCACAGAATGCTATGGTTTTATAACAGGAGAGTAAACAGGAGTGGTTGTAAGGAAAGCAAAACTAAATTCAACAGAATAACAAATTTTATTTTATTCACTTTTATCTGCAATGTGTACACACTCTACCCATGCGCAGTAGAGCTACTGAAAATTTAATATAAAGTAATTTACTTTAGGAATTTATGACTAACTCACACTGAATATTATTTCTAAATTCAGTCAACTTCAGTAAATGAGCAGTCATTTGTGTCAGCCAATTAATATCGAAAATATGGCTTACTCTGTATGCTAAAAGGTATCATCAAACCTTAGGTGAGGGTCGTGCTTATCTTCAATCACATGGGTGTGAAAAAACTTTGGACTTGAACTGACAGAGCTTGATGGTGTGGAATGGAGGAAAGTTGGTGATCCAGATTGTAAAGACTCTTCAAGAGATCCCCGTCGCTGAGTTCCTTGTGAAATACTCATCCCTGCTCTGAGTAAAGGTGTTGGGGCAGGCTGGAAATAGTAACCAGTAGGACCTACAGCAGAAATTAGCTGAGGTGGGCCATGTGCCAAGTGAAGAAGATTTCCAGAAGCAGAAGACACTCTCCTGAATCCTGGAAGCCCTATTCCCAATCCTGTCTGGATTTGGAAAGCCTGGCCTGAAGATGACTGTGTATTATCCACAGGAACCCAATAATGTCCAGAGTCCACATAACACTGTTGCAGTTCACCATGTTCATGTGTAAACCCTGAAGCACCTTCAGTTTGAGTACTATCACTAACGTGATCACCAATTGTAAAATAAACACCACCAGCCTCTGATAAATTAACAGGGCGGAAATTACGACCAGTAACAAGAAGTGGATTTGTATGCGAGACTGGGCTACCTTGGGGTGTAATACGTGATGAGCTTTGGGCTGTGTCTGCTCTTACACCAACAGGTTTATAAAGGGGGCCATGATGAGCATGTAAATCATGCCTTCGATGACTTGGAAATTCTAAAATAGGAGGGCTCATTGTAACTGGAGAAGAAAGTTGATGTTCATGATAATCAGAGTCAACCGGAGATTGTGGAGCTGTGCTGTAGTAGAAATCATCCAAATTTCTAGCAGCTCGCCTTGGGGGATACACTGAAAAAAAAAATGAAGAAGACAATCAATTACCAGAAAATATTCATAATATACGACAATAGCTGTAACATATTAAAATTCACACACACACACACACACACACACACACACACACACACACACACACACACACACACAAAATTATGTAAATGAATACATAAACAGAATAATATTTACAGTTGACTGAGCAGTATATTAATAATCATCACGCCCAGCATTAGTGTAAATAGCAGCAATGACACTGCAAGTCCTCTTTTATATTTGTGAACTCATGATGTCCCTCTCTCCTTGCTACACTGACAGCAGATTCAAGTGGCGCATTTTCAGTTACACGGGCAGCCATGGAAATGGTGAGTTGAGCCTCCGGGCGCAAAGAGACTGTGAGTTTGGAGATGACGTCACAGGACCCACTGGCAAGTTCAAATGTGGCATACACAGCTCCTTTCTAATCTCTAGTTCACACCCCTTGTATACCTTACAAGGCCTAGTCACAACACTACTAAATGCAAGTACTATTAATGCACTCTGGTCGCCATTCCAACTGTCACAGAGAATAGCAACTCTAATCATTTCATACCCACTGGTGGTGTGCACTTGTACAAATCTTCTGGATGATTTGCCATTTTTGTCAGTCAGTGAATAATGACTGTAGTTTTCCCATTTCTTTCAGAAATTTGCCATATCAACATAGAAAGACCATGCTGGCTAATGTTTCAAGGCAAAATCATTGAATTACCCACGCCATGGTCTCTGCAACTACTGAAAAGGCTGCTGCCCCTTTTAAGAAACCATAAGTTAGTCAGGACTCTGCACAGATACCCCCTCACTGTGGTTGCTCTCAGTATCGTTGAGACATGGAAGCCACACCACCTCGGTAAGGTCCTTTGTTCACAGGGGCAGGGGTTCCAACTTATGAAATACGCCTGAAGAATATCAAGGAAAATTAATTGTGATTAATTAAAATAATGAATCTGAAATAGTGGCTGACTAATCACTATACAGTTGCTCGGTGAGCCAGTCACCATGAGTAAACACTTGAGAACTTTAGTACAGAGATGAAACATAACATAAAATCTTAAAGCCTATACCACACTCGGCCAAAACAGACAGCATCTCAATTAACAGCAAATGTGGCATGCTGTAATTAGTACACAAGTATCACATACTGGTGGGTGCTTTACCCACAGAAAGAATTTATGCATCAGGAAATTTCCATTTTAAAGCAGAGTTGGACAACAACTTCCATTGCAGTGGGCTGAAAAAGATACACTGTGAGATTGGCACAAAGTAGGCAATTCCATGCTCGTTAAGGGAACAGTGACGGACAAGATGCTTGGCCAGCATTAAAAACTGAAACTTCTGTTATGTTAACACCATCTCAACAGATGTTGCAGCAAACTGTAGCATTGCATTTCAGTTATCGGCTGTGAACGCTAAACAGCCAGAATCAATCCATTATTAAGTTATAGCATAGACGTAGTGCACAGCAGTGTCAGATAATCACGTTCTCCACATGAACACAATCAGTGAATCCAGCATGATACTTTCATCATCAACCATCCATGCATTCTAGTTATTAATTATTTCTTTAATACCACACTGTGCAGATGTACACTATTAATTATTTATAATAAATTATTGGATGTAATATTCATGTTGTCTGGTACCATTCTGATGTACCTTCACTCACAATGCAAAATTGTGATAGGCGTAGAATTTTACCATTGTCAAAAATTCCCAAATCAACCTAACAAATCATGGGTTGCAGAATAACACAAGCTGGGCCGTCATTGTGAATTTGTCACTAGTACCCACCACGAATCCTACACTGTTAAAAGTAACACTGTTGTTATTCGTCTAGCCCCAGATAGGGAAGTCTTTGAAAATGCACTTCAATGTGAGAATCCGACCCTTACGGATGTGCTCAATGTAGCACAGTCCTTCAAAGTATCATGGGCTGCAGGCAATCAGATTGCTGTGTGGGGGGGAGGTATCAGAAGTTGCTCAGTCAACCCGTTAGGCACACTGCAGGTGTTCAGGATGACAGGGAAGCCATTCCACAGTACAACTTTCAACTCACCATTGCATGGGGCAGCGTCGTTAAAGACCACAGCGGCAACAGGCCACATCAAATCAGCGGCCACATGGCCTCCCTTCTGTCTTGCTCGTATTGCTTTGTCCAACATGAGTGTGTTGCATGCCCTACACATTGGGCAGTTTGCAACAAGTGTTGAAAGAAAGGCCGCGCTGCATCGGTGCATGGTTCCTCATAAAATGTGGTGGACACAGTAGTACCAATGGACATTAACTGTATCTATACAATGACTGTTCCCCCAAACAAATTATTTATTGACTTGTGTATGTTTAATAAACCGCTAAAAATGCAAATGGACACAGGAGCTGCAGTGACTTTAGTAAACGCACAAACATACATGGACTTAGGCCCCCTCCCCTCACATAGGTTTCATGGAAGTTCGTTAGCTACAATAAACAGCAGATTTTGAGCCTAGGTCAGTTCCCCGATCCTGTCTCTCACAAACCTGTTGTTTGCTCTTGCAGCTTCCTTGTTGTGGATCATTCCTGTAACACAGACCTGTTCAGGTTAGATGTGTTTAATGCTTTTGGTTTCTCCATTGCCAAAGAGGTAAATTTAGTGTCAGATCAAGTTCTGTATCAGCAACTGAAGCCCCTCTGCTCATAGTTTTCATCGCCATTTTCTTCAGGACTAGGTTGTGCTAGTGAATTTCAGGCCCAAATTACCATGAAAGAGTCTGTCTGCTTTCTCTCTTTTTTTTTTTTTTTTTTTTTGTTGCAACAGGTGCCTGTCATACTGCATGTCTCTGTCAAGGTTGTATTAGACCATTTGACATGGATCACCATCATTCAGCCCATTTCTTCCCCTCTTCGTTAAGAAGCAGATGGGTAAGCTTTGTCTCTGCAGCGAATTTAGTGTCAAGATCAATGCATGGTCGGTGATAGATACATACTCTTTGCCCCGCCATGATGACTATCTAACGAATCTGTCAGGCAGCCACTACTTTTTCATAACTGATTTGCCAGAAGCATACCTCCAGCTCCCCTTGTATGAGGCCACTGGACACCTTCTTGGTGTCAATACACCTTTTGGCCTATACCAATATCAACCCTTGTCTTTTGGCAGCACTGGTGCACCTGCAATTTTTCAGCATTTTTTAGAACAGCTGACAGCAGCTATACCCAGTGATATCGTCATTTCAGGTTCTTCCACCGAAGACCACCTTAGCAATCTCCAATCGTCGTTTCTGGTTTTGCAGTCTGCGGGCCTCAAGTGTAATCTTGCCAAATCTAAATTTTTTCAGCTGTCAACTGAGTTCCTAGGTTTTGAGGTTTCTCACACAGGGGTCGAGCTGATGCAAGACTGAGTTCTGTTAAGGCACTGCAGGCATTTCTACGTAAAGTTGCATACTACCATAAGTTTTTACTGGATGCATCCACTGTTGCTCAGCCACCGTAAGAGCCTTAGTGTAAAAATATCCCCAGCTTGTGACCAAGTGTTCACTTTGCTTCAATCTGCCCCATGTCTGGGTACTTTTCAGCCAGTTTAGCATCTCATGTTGGCTACAGATGCCTCTCAGCATGGTCTTGGTGCAGTGCTGGCAAACAAATATGCTACCGAGTCTGAACGACCAACTGCTTACGCTTCTAAGACTTTAACTCCCACTCAGCAGTGATATTTTCATATTGAAAAAAGGGACTTTGTTGATTGTGTTTGCCCTCAAGAAATTTCACATCTTCTTGTATGGTTCCAAGTTCCATTGAATCATGGATCACAAGCCACTGGTTGCTCTTTTTAACCCTTCAGCTTCTGTGCCAGACAAGGCAGCACGTTGTTTCCAGTGGTGGGATCTCTTCCTCACCTGTTATCATTATCAGATCCATTACTGGTTGACAGCGCAAGACACAAACATCAATACCTTTTCTTGCCTTCCGATCGGCTGGACCTGGTGTTTGATCAGGATGAGTTAATTTGTTTCCATGTATATACTGAGAACTAAAATGCGATCAATAGTTTTCCCATCACTAGTGCCACAACAGCATTGGCCGTCACCTTGGATCCTGTACTTAGTCGGGTCCCCTTTTGTGCAGCACGGTTGACAAGAAAAACGCCCGGGCTGTGCCGCAGATCCCTTGCATAACTCTTTCTCCCTCCAACACTGCCTTTCTGGATTTGATGGGGTTTTATTTTAGCTACGAAGGATACTGCTCCCCAGGTTGTGACTCTCACTTCCTTACACCATAATTACTGCTGCTTCTGCATGTCGGTCATTGGGAGACCTCTAACACCAAAGGTTCGGCCTGCTGACGTGTGTATTGGCAGAGCACAGATCATTACATCACTGTTTACAGTGCTTGCACTCACTGTGTTCAGCAACAGGTGGCCCCGTCAGTGTCTTTTTTCCCCCTGGCCAACATCACAGTGCCCGTGGGAGCATCTACATGTTGATTTTGCTGGGCCCTTCCTAAATCAGTATTGGCTCATTGTACTGGATGCCTATTCCATGTTTCCCTATGTGGCACGTTGCCCGGCCACATCCATGGTGGTCACTATTTTGGCCCTGTCTAAGCTTTTTGTAATTTAGGGACTTCCGTGTACCAGGGGTTGTTGACAACGGACCCCAGTTTGTTTCTCGAGAATTTGCATCTTTTTGTCAGGTTAGTGGTGTTTACCATTTCGCAGCTCACCCGTTTCATCCTCAGTCTAATGGTGGGGCAATATGCATGGTTTGGACATTTAAAACTCAGATGCGGAAGTACGCATCTGACAAGTCCCCTGAAGCTGCTTTAACCCTTTTTTTAGTTCATACAGTTTCATTCCAGTGGGGGACAAGTGCCCGTGGATGCCAACCATGGACACTCCTTCACCTGCTGCATCCGCCACCACATCCGCTTGTGTTGCCAGCTCCGCAACGGTTTCATCCGGGTGCAGCTGTTTGGGCTTGTGGTTTCGGCTGTCGGCCAAACTGTGTTCCAGCCATCATTGAGCATCGCCGGAGCTGGTGTCTGCGTGTCGTTGGCAGCCCTGACGGGTGTACGTCCCATCACTTTGACTGGCTGGGGTTGTGGATGGCAGGGCCTGTTCCGGATGATCCACCGCCTCCCTCATCCCCATAATTGCCAACGCTTGTTTCTGTGTGGCTGACGGTCTGGTTCACACAGCAGATGGGGTCACTGTCTGGGGTTCTTGACTTAGCCCACACTCTGACTGCTGTCACCGCGGCAGCCCCCACTGCAGTCTTCATTGCTGGATCTTGTGAGGTTGTCGTCTTAGACGTCCTCAACGACGCCAACCTCAAAGAGGGCATTGCTATGGAGATGCTGTCCCCAGTCCCACCTTATTGCCTCTCATGAGTGGGGGATGGCGCACAGACCAACCCACTCACCACTTCCGCCCCTACTTGCCGATGCTTATCTGCCACAGAGTACATCAGCTCCCGTTGTTGGGCTATGAAGGATTTCAGTGCTGTCATTGGTGTTTTCTGTGGCTTGTTATCTCTGCCAGTGCTTTTTATGTATGTATGTGGTTTTCCCATCCACTAGATGGGATGAGTAATGCACCTTCATTAATGACGCACTTGATTTCTGAGAGTGTGTGTCCATACAGTTCACAGGCCCACTTATATAGGCCACCTGGGTTGGCCCTTGGTACGAGTGCTTGGACTATTCTTTACGCTGTATTATTGTTGTCCAGTCAATGTGTTCACTTATACTCACAACCTGCATCATACATGTTGGTCTATAAAGTACTATGTTCCATGAATCGTGTTTGTTCTTGCTATAACATGTTTGAAACTGAAAGAAATGAAATTTTATATTATTTAAATACTTTTATTTTAATACTATAGGGCAAATGTAGAGGTCCATATTGTTAAACATTCCATTTTATTACGTGTTAGATTTAAGAAAAACTGTAATTGGAAGGGAGACAGACTGTTGCCCATTGGCATGGACCTATAAGCGGTCGCATACGTCTAGAAACCAGCTGAAAGCGTACGGTGTGAAAAGGCGAATTCAAGTTGGATGAGTGAAGAAACAGTACGTTTGGGGAGTTGTAAGAACAGTTTTCAAGTGATGGTTTAACGTGTTCAGCATGCGGTCTCATTAAATACTTTAACAATTGTTGTGACTTTGAAAATGTTCGTGTGATGTGGAACTCCAGTACTTGAGATGTGTTGTTGAGCTGAGCTTTACGAAGTTAGTATTGGGCAATATGATACATTTTCATATAAATGCACTATAGCAAGAGGGGAGGAGGAGGAGATTAGTGTTTAACGTCCCGTCGACAACGAGGTCATTAGAGACGGAGCGCAAGCTCGGGTGAGGGAAGGATGGGGAAGGAAATTGGCCGTGCCCTCTCAAAGGAACCATCCCGGCATTTGCCAGAAACGGTTTAGGGAAATCACGGAAAACCTAAATCAGGATGGCCGGAGACGGGATTGAACCGTCGTCCTCCCAAATGCGAGTCCAGTGTGCTAACCACTGCGCCACCTCGCTCGGTCACTATAGCAAGATGCACAGTGAGATTTATTTTATATTAATTATTTAAATAATTTATGTATGACCACCATATTTAATTATCTGAAAGAGCTACTGAATGAATAAACCAATCGCTTCAGTTAAAATTTTCTTAGTCAACTACATCATTTAATTGTGATATCACCCGATATCATTTATTTTATTTAATGCAACCAGTTGCACTTTACATTATTTATTATTCATAATGACTAGCCAATTTCTGATAAATTAGGCTGTAAGATCACTGGCAACTGATGTATATTATGCAATCAAGCTAATACAGGGCATTAAAGATGACATTTAGGGCTCATCCTCTATGTCAATAGTGAGCCAAATATCTAATCTGGGACAGAAATTGCCTAGTACCAGTCTTCACCATATTCTTTCCAAGTTAGTCACTATAATCTTTTTGACATTCAAAATTACTTTGGGCATCTGAAGCAACCTAGGGTTGGAACTACACATTTATTAAGAAAATTAACTAGAAGCACACATTTGGCTGCTCCATCGTACTGTGCGTGAATCTGAAAAGGCTTTGGTGCTTATGTACAATTAGCAAAATTTCATTTCATGAACAGGTGAGCAAATTTACAGTATATGCATGAATTTTGTAAAGGTAACATACTTTACAGTGTTATTACATTTAAATAAATATGTGACAAGTTGCAGCTCAGCAGCCACAGTGCAGAGTCTAAGTATTTGGCTGGAATTAGTAGCAGCCATTGTAAACCTATACACTGTTTCTTAACCATGAATGGTCTTAAGATAAGATCTGTCTGCTCACCAAGACCTGTGGCTGGTTATCATAGGTTAAAAGCATAGAAAAATGTGTGAAACCAACATAAAGCATCTTATATGGAAATAATTTAAAGACAGTAGTTGCTTTTTACTCCTTCAGCCTCCTAACCATCATGAATTTTTAGTCTTATGGCTGCTAATACTATTCCAAGATTGGACAAGCCTTGTTTTGTATGGGACACACTAATATGGACACTATAGCACTTATAACAACAGGAAACAAATACACACTTAAGAGGGGGCCTTGAGGGATACTATTCTCTTGTTCCAATAGGTACGACAAGACAGAGACGATACATACTACGAAAAAGGACTTGAGGGAACAACAATGTAAAACTCTGGAAGTACCCACTAAATGCCCAGCTGTGAAGTTATTTCAGACTATTATATCTCCAGATAGTATTATTATTTCTCCCGAAATAGACTAAAACAATAAAAACTATCAAATGTTGCCTGCATAAGAATGCCTGCTGTGTAGTCATTTCCAGTTGGGTAAGATTATTGGGTGAAGATCTTATTGAAAACAGCTAAGGAGCTGACCTAGACAAGGCACTGGTTCATCCATTACATTTCATGCATGCATATGCAGAAAATCCATTTCTTCAACTAATATTTCAGCTGTATACCTTTTGGCCATCTTCAATTGAACAAACAAAGGCTATAGTGCTTGTGTGTATCCTTTGAAATGTGAGGGCTGTGCTACTGTGAAAGCAACCACAGATGTACAATGGCCAGAAATGATGTTCAGTGGCAAAGAACTTTGTATGAATTGACTGTGTGGTCAATACATGTGAGGATATTGATGCATCAATAGGATCTACACTGCAGCAACATCAGTTGATCAGAGAAAATACTGGATTCCATGCTATGGCTACAATGAAACTGCGATATATATATTAATTACCTCATTTGCCAAATGAATTTACACTGCTTCCTTTCTACCGAGTCCTAGATCGATGAAACTGCATCAAGAATTTTGACAGTCACACAACACAGAGTGGCCACTGCCACTGAAGTTCTCTGCCACAGCTGATTCATTGGTCTGCAAGAGCCTGGTGTACTTACAATGTTCTGTGCATCTCTCTCATGAACTATACTTGTTAGGTGACCTATGTATAAATGCCACAGTCAAAGATTATCTTGTAAATCCTAGCCTTGTGGGGCATAAACTCATCCGTGACAAGAACAAAATGTGCTGGTGTCTTCACAGAACAGTTGAAGATGGCATTAACTTAAAGCTTTGTGAGTATCTCACCAATTTATCGCAATATACTTCCCACATACGATAGGAAAGCTGTGGATTTAAATCTCTCTACTTCAACTTCTTATTCCATAAGTTCACCTTAAGTTTTATCTATAGCACATAGTGTATTTGTTGTGGGGATTACCCATTTGCTCCAAAAACAACTTTTAAATGAAAAAGCTATTCCTGCAGACCGCCATCATCAACAATGTTATATGCCCTATGAACCAAAGTTCAAGAAACAGTCACCACTTGGGAAGAATGGTGGCAGCTATTTGCATGTAGATACAGGTCTGTACGAGTCGGCTCGCAACAAGCTGCATGTCCCAGGTGGCATCATTTTTGTGATGAACCAAAACTTCCTGTATGCAAGGCAGCTCTCCTTTCCAATTTCTTACAGTCCAAGAGACTTATTGGACATCAGACGTACATACAGCTCTTAAACAGTAATAAATTGGCTGTGGCGGAGCACTGTATCGATACTGGCCACTCTATGGTAACTTATAATGTTGAACTTCTATTGTTCATTTCATGATTCTTGCACAGATCTAAAGAAAGCAATGGAAATGCATGTGGTGAAGGATTTAATTAACAGACAGTGGTCTCAGTGTGAACAAATCAGGGAATCTGGCACTTTCTTTAATCAACTTGCAAATACACCACCATGGTGCAGTTCATACTGATGCATTGATATCCCATGGACTAAGCATCTATCCACAATTCAGTTCATATAATTTGTCACCAATCATCATCTCTGGCTCTAGCATATCTGGGACCATGTGCGCAGTGGCTTGGCTTTAAAAGGATGGATATGAGTGCTGTAGTCTCACTCTCAAGATGGCTGGAAAGGTATAAGGCCAAAATATCAGTTGAAGAAATTGAGGTGCTGTGGTTGCATGTTGAGAATCTAATGGATCATTCAACATGCTGTGAAAACACAAAGACGCAAAGTAAAGGGTATGGTTCACTGAGGGCTCCGTGGACTTTCCCAGTTTTTAGTGTGACTTCATGATAGTTTGTAGGATATGTGACGTTTTCCCCTGGCACTAAAAGTGGGATTAAAATTGTATCTTCTATGATTTGGGGAATTATCTTGCGAGCCAAATCTCTCACATTAGCTGCTCCTATAGAAATGCTGGCTCATTCTATAGTCTGAGTTGTCTTTAGAGGTTACTACTAAGTACACATGCATTCATACTGTAGTTATAAATCATATAGAAACTGTCAAGAGATGCTCAAAGACATCCACACTTTTTAACTGATTACATCAATTGCCTATTGTGACACGAAATTACTCAAGATCAGCAGTGGATTACAAATTTTTGATAAAATGTTCATTATCTAATGGCTGCAGTACATGAGTGAAATGAATTACTAATTACCTGTTGCATGTTCTTGTGCACCATGGTGTCACTGAAATCTTTAGGGGAAAAAACGAGGAGTTTCCAAAAAACAAATACAGAATTCCTGCCTGTGACACTGTGTAAATTCAACTGCTTATCAGTTGCGGGCTGAAGTGAATTTGACAGGAAGGCACCTGGCCGATTTGAGGGTAAAACCAGACAGTAAACAGTTCTCAAGATAAGGAACAAGAGTGGCTCTGTAAGAGGTGGCAAGCTTCTGCAAGCGAATTCACACATGGGCTCAGGAAGACTAACTGTCAACCACATCAAGGTTATGCCATTCCGTCTCCCAAAGCCAAAAAATCTTGCGGCGTAGTACTGAACAAAGGTCAGTTACAGGGATGCCGATCTCCAGAAAGGATTTCCGTGTAGCCTGTTTGGCCAGCCTTCAACAAGTTCATTACCTGGGATTTTGATGTCTTCTGGGGTCCAGAAAAACATCACTGAATGTCTGGACCATTCCAGAACATAAATGGACTCCTGTATGGTCGCTACCAAAGGATGGCGAGGATAGCACTGGTTAATAGCTTGTAGGCTGCTCAAGGAGTCACTACAGAGAATAAACAACTTGCCCGAGCATGAACGGATGTGTTCAAGAGCATGAGATATGGCCACCAGCTCTGCAATGAAACACTGCAGCCATCTGGCAAGGAGTGCTGTTCAGTATGTCCTCCGTGAACATAGGTAAAGCCAACGTGAGCATCAGGCATCGAGCTGTCTGTGTAAACTACTTCAGCGTCCTGGGACACACCAAGAATCGAGAGGAAGTGACAGTGGAGAGCCACAGGATTAACTGAGCCCTTAGGGCCATGCAAAAGGTCCAGACAAAGCTGCAGCCTAGGTTTACACCATGGAGGTGTATGTGGAAGGACCTCAAGTAGATGTGGTAAAGGGAAGGACTCCAGTTCAGACAGAAGGGATTGGACATGAACCACCGCGTTTGGGAAAAGGAGACAGTAATCTGGATGCTCAGGAGAGCTATGAATGTGCGCAACGTAACTGGTGAGCAGTTGTGCAGGCCTGATTTGCAAAGGAGGTATTAAAGCCTCCACCAGTATGCTGGTCAACGGACTCGTCCTAAAAGCTCCTGTCACTAGTCTCACTCTACAGCGGTGCACTGGGTCTAGTAACCGCAATGCTGAGGGCGGCACAGAATCATAAACCAGACTCCTATAGTCAAGGCGGGATTGAAAAGGGGCTCTGTAGAGCTGCAGCAGTGTAGACCGATCTGCACCCCAGTTGATATTGCTCAGGCAGCGGAGGGCCTTGAGGTGCTGCCAGCACTTCCGCTCAAGCTGATGATGGAGAGGAAGCAAAGTCAATCGGGGTTGAAAACCAATCCTAAGAATCGATATGTGTCTACTACAGTGAGTGGATCGTCATTAAGGTGAAGTTCTGGTTCCGGGTGAATGGTACGATGCTGACAGAAGTACACGACACAAGAGTTTGCAGCTGAAAACTGGAAGCTGTGGGCTAGAGCCCATGACTGCGCCTTGTGGATGGTTCCCTGTAGGCGCCGCTCAGCAAAACCAGTGCTGGAGGAACAGTAGGAAATGCAAAAGTCGTCTGCATACAGAGAAGATGAGACAGACAGCCCTGCAGCTGCTGCTAGACCATTAACAGCCACCAAAAATAGAGCGACACTCAATACAGAGCTCTGTGGGACTCCATTCTCCTAGATACGGGGGGAACTATGGGAGGCACCACCTTGGACATGGAGAGTAAGGAGTAACAGGAAGTTGAATAAAAATCGGAAACGGGCCCTGGACACCCCACTCATATAATGTAGCAAGGATATGATGTTGCCAGGTCGTGTCACAAGCTTTTCTTAAATCGAAAAACATGGCAATCAGGTGTTGGTATCTGGAAAAAGCTGTTCACATGGCAGACTCGAGGGACACTAGATTCTCAGTGGTAGAGCGGCCCTGGCACCAACTGCCCTGGCATAGAGCCAGTAGGCCTCACGGCTCCAGGAGCCAACATAACCTCCAACTCACTACACATTCTACCAGCTTACAAAGAACATTGGTGAGGCTGATGGGCCGATAGCTACCCACATCAAGCGGGTTTTTGCCAGGTTTAAGCACTGGAATGATGGTGCTTCCCCACCATTGCGATGGGAATACGCGATCACACCAGATGCCACTGAAGATGGCAATGATATTTCGTTAGTAGTCCGACGATAGATGCTTGAGCATCTGAGTGTGGATCCGATCTGGCCCAGAAGCTGTGTCGGGGCAATGTGCAATGGCGCTGATGAGCTCCCACTCAGTAAATGGAGTGGTTCACTGTGGTGTACAGTGAATGAGAGGAGTTTCTTTTATATCCACCATTTGAGGGTGCGAAAGGCTGTGGTGTAATTCTTCGACTCAGAGGCTCGAGCAAAGTGCTCGGCAACTGCGTTCGCGTCGGAAGATAACATGCCATTGATGTTAATGTCAGGGACACCTGTTGGGGTATGGTACCCAAAAACACATTTGATCTTCATCCAGACCTGTGAAGGCGACGTACTGTACCCAATGGTTGTGACATAGCCCTCACAACACTCCTGTTTCTGTCTTTTTATAAGGTGGCGACCACAAGCACGGAACTGTTTAAAAGCTGTTAAGTGTGCTTATGTCGCTGTAGAGTCTGCCTACACTCTTTAATGGCCTCAGCGATTTTCAGCAACCCTTTATGCACTGCCTTTTGCCGGGGGCACCCCATGGCACAAGGGATCGCGTTTTCCGTCACAGAAACGATCGTTGTGGTGAGCCGTTCAACTACTACATCAATGTTACCATGTGGGAGGGATTCAACAGTGATGACAGAGGTAAAAGCTTCCCAGTCTGCCTTGTTTAAAGCCTATCTGGGTAGGCATCTGGGTGAATGACGCCCGGGGAGTGACAGGAAGATGGGGAAGTGATCACTACCACCCAAGTTATCGTGGGCTCTCCAGTGGACAGATGGGAGACGTCCTGGGCTGCAAAGTGGTAAATCAATGGCCGAGTAAGTATAATGAGACAAACTGAAATGTGTGGGGGCCCCAGTATTTAAGAGGCAGAGGTCGAGTTGAGACAGTAAATTTTCGACATCTCTACCGTGGCCAGTAAGCATGGTGCCACCCCACAAGGGGTTATGGGCACTAAAATCTCCCAAAAGCAGGAAAGGTTTAGGGAGTTGATGAATCAGTGCAGCCAATATGTTCAGGTGTACTGCACCATCTGGAAGAAGATATACATTGTAGATGTTTATTTCCTGTGTCATCCTTTTTCTGACAGCCACAGCTTCAAGAGGGATATGAAGGGACTCAGGTTCACTACAGACTGAGTTGAGGACATAAACACAAACTCCATCTGACACTAGATTACAATCGCTATGTTTCCTGTAGTACCCCTTATAGCCGCAGAGGGCAGGGGTCTGCATTGCCGGGAACCACGTTTCCTGGAGAGCAATGCAGAAAGCAGGTGTAAAGCTTAACAGTTGTTGTGGCTCATTCAGGTGGTGGAAAAAACCGCCACAATTCCACAGGAGGATGACATCGTCATCGAGGCATGAAGTGATAAAATAGGCAGTTTACACCTCATGGTCACCTACTGCCACAGATTGATTACCGGAGCATTATGTATCCATTGTGTTTGAGGCTCCAGAGAGATGTAGGTCCTCAGCAGATGCCAGAATCTCCACCTCATCCTCAGATCCAGAGCTAGTAGGTAGCGGTGGTGTGGGTGCCACCACAATTTCCTTGTTCTTGGGGGGGGGGGGGGGGGGGTCTTCATTTTAGATTTCTCTCACTGCTCCTTGGGTTTCTCTGGCTGAGAGGGCTTCCCTGATTCAGTCTCCAGGACTTAGGAGGATCTTGAAGCCCTATGACCAGGTGCCTTTGGGAGCTCCAGGACTTGGGAGGATCTTGAAGCCCTATGACCAGGTGCCTTTGGGAGCTTCAGCCACTGGCGGGTGTCGTCCTTCCCACTGGTAGGATCCTGGAAAGGGTGGGACTCAAGGGACCCCTTCCTAGCGAGAGGAGCCAAAACAGACTGGCACTTCTCTGGCTGAGAAGTGGGGACTGATGTCCCCGATGGTTGGGGGGCATTACTCCCGAAGTAGGTGGTGCGGGAGCAACAGGGACAGGAGTGCCCCCATCAACAAGAGAGTGGGTGTAGTCTTGCAACCCTGAGGGCTAACTTTCAATAGCTGAACGGATGGGAACTGGAACCGTTGTTGTAGTGGCAGCGTAAGACGATGTCATGCGCACAGGATGGAGCCGTTCAAATTTCCTCTTAGCCTCGGTGTAGGTCAGTCGGTCCAGAGTATTGTATTCCATGATTTTCCATTCTTTCTGTAGAATCCTGCAGTACGGCGAGCAAGGGGAATGTTGCTCGTCACAGTTGACACGGATGGGAGGCGGGGCACATGAAGTATTGGGATGTGATGGACTTCAACAGTCGTGACATAAAATGCTGGAAGTACTGCGGGAAGACATATACCCGAACTTCCTGAGTTTAATGCACCACATTGGGTGAGGGATATATGGCTTTACATCACAGCGGTATACCATCTCCTTGATGTTCTCGGGTAACGTATCACCCTCAAAGGCCGAGATGAAGGCACTGGTGGCCACACACCTCGTTGCTCTAAGTTGGCGTGCAGCTTTTCATCTGACTACAAAACAAGGTCCCTGTGCAATATAATACTCTGGACCACATTTAAGCTTTTATGGGGCGTGATGGAAACAGAAACATCTCCCAGCTAGTTACAGGTGAGTAATGCCCATGACTGGGCAGAGGATGCTGTTTTTATCAAAACTGACCCATATCGCATTTTGGACAATCCCTCTTACCTCCCCAATCTCATCCTCTAAATGCTCCATAAAAAACTGAGGCTTCATCAACCTGAAGGATTTCCCATCAGCTCTCGAACATATGAGGTACAGGGGCAAATAAGATTCGCTGCCATCCTTAACCTGGCATTCCTCCCATGGTGTGGCCAGGGAGGGGAATGATTTGGGGTCATACTTCTTCGCATTAAAGTTAGACTTTGACCACTTAGAGGCTGATGGTGTTGGACCACCAGCAAGAGATGAAGTATGTTTCATGGCTTGTCATCCACCTGATGATACCCACTCCGACCAGGGGCCCTCCCCATGGGCGATACCTAGCCTCAGCAAAGGCCACCTGGCAGGATGGCCATTGCTTGGAGTCCCGATGCCCCAGGGAGATGGGCTACCATGCTGGATATGAGGTGCAAAGAAGTCCATGATCACTGTTGGTGCAGAAAACGACACTGCTCAGTGGGAGGAGGAAAACGCATCCACGAAGGTGTCTTCACCGAACAGCTGGAGAATGAGCGAAACTGCAAAGCTATGACAATAAAGAATGCTGAAGGTCTCAGTGCACAATGGACACAATGCATCATGTAAGGTGCCCTTCCCCAACTGGCTCGTTCTTCGGAAGAATTTTGGAGAATGGAGGTCATACCTTACAGGGGACGATCACAGAAGGCCAAAACATTCGAGACTCCTTTTAATCATCTCTTACGACAGGCAGGAGTAACTCAGGCCTATTCTAACCCCTGGACCCACAGGAGGCGGGGCGGGGGGTCCTGTGGATTTTACTAAAAATTCGTAAATGAATGAAGCATAACTTTGCTACTCTCTGCATGCAGCTTAAGAACAACACAGCATGGTTGTGGAGTGATTAATGTAAGTATGATTTAAGGACAACAAAGAATTGTCTGTGCAGAAACTGGTTGTTACATTACTCTGAGATGTCACCACTATTCTGCCTTGCCACTGATAGTTCATGTTACATGGCTGCAACTTAACTATTCCTAGAGGAAGTTGTGGAAGATATAAAGGAGCATTAGAACATGACTCTTGCAAGCCATATTATATCCAAGCATGAGTGCAAGCATGGTATTTTGGAGAAAAAACATGTTGTGATTATGTTTGGATATCGAAAGTTCCACATGTATATTCAGAGATGAAAGATAATGGTACTCTCTGATCACAAAGCTCTTGGATACTTGCATGAATATAAGGCCGGCCGGAGTGGCCGAGCAGTTCTAGGCACTTCAGTTTGGAACCGTGCGACCGCTACGGTCGTAGGTTCGAATCCTGCCTCGGGCATGGATGTGTGTGATGTTCTTAGGTTGGTTAGGTTTAAGTAGGTCTAAGTTCTAGGGGACTGATGACCTCAGATGTTAAGTCCCATAGTGCTCAGAGCCATTTGAACCATGAATATAAACTGCTAAATGGATGGCTCATGTAGTGGGCTATGTACCTACAGCAATTCAGTTATTATATTTAATATATAGAAGTGAGTGAGAACAGTGTTTCAGACACATTATCTTGACTCCAGTTGAAAAAAAAAAGGTTCAAATGGCTCTGAGCACTATGGGACTTAACATCTGAGGTCATCAGTCCCCTAGAACTTAGAACTACTGAAACCTAACTAACCTAAGGACATTACACACATCCATGCCCGAGGCAGGATTCGAACCTGTGACTGTAGCGGTCTCGCGGTTCCAGACTGTAGCGCCTATAACTGCTCGGCCACTCTGGCCGGCAGGAATAATACATACAGGGAGAAACAGAAGAGCAGGAACATCGGCTACTCTACATGAAAGAGAGAAGGAAATTCAAGGGATATGCAAAGATGTGTGTAGAGCACAGAATGATAATTCAGAACTAAATGAATAAAACTTAACTTTGGTAGCAAAGGTTTAAACAAGATAGCCTGCTACTACAAAACAAACATACATATATTATTTTGTAGAATGGACAATACTGCTCTGTATTTAAGACTGCTTCCCAGAGGACTACGTCAAGGCACTGATTGAGTACACTCATTTGTTCTATGGTCATTAAGGAGCACAAAAATGCACGGAAATTTTGGCGGATGTGCACATCAATAAGTCTGCTCGGTGAGTTTTATACACATTTTCAGGACATGTGTTAAGTGCAAAGCACTCCAACTGGGTGGAATACACACATTTGGATGCATACTGCATAGCGTGAAAAGCAATGCCATGGTCCCCACCACCACCACCACCACCACCACCACCACCACCACAAAGTAATGGCTCATAGCAAGCCCACTTGCTGATGGATGTTATTTCAAGCAATATGTATTGAGAAATAATAAAGCTCTTTGAGCTACATCACGGACTGCTTGCAGTCCACATCTTAATGCATATAGGTTTAACTATTCTGTATCTAGGAAGCCATTGGGACTAAAGAATGTATCCGAATTACAGTGATATGTCCACAAGTGAACTATTCATATGTGGTATATGACACTTTTTTGTCAGACAAAAGTTTAGTTTAGAGCATTATTATTACTATTATTATTATTTTTTCTTTCTTTTCTCAGACGTTATGTCTGCTCAAAAATGGAAAGTGATGCGGACCTTGATCAAGCATGACTTCCTTTTAACTGTACGGTATATGTTATATTGCATTTAGGAACTTTCAGGTAATTGAACATGTATCAATAATTACAGATTTCTGTAGTTGTATATATAAGTTTGGATGTAGCTGTATTGCATTGATGTACTGGTGGATATTGTGTGGTATGACTCCTGTAGTTTATAGTATAATTGGTATAATGTCAACTTTATCCTGATGCCCCATGTCCTTGACTTCCTCAGCCAGTTGGATGTATTTTTCAATTTTTTTCTCGTGTTTTCTTTTGTATATTTGTTGTATTGGGTATGGATATTTCGATTAGTTGTGTTAATTTCTTCTTTTTATTGGTGAGTATGATGTCAGGTTTGTTATGTGGTGTTGTTTTATCTGTTATAATGGTTCTGTTCCAGTATAATTTGTATTCATCATTCTCCAGTACATTTTGTGGTGCATACTCGTATGTGAGAACGTGTTGTTTTATAAGTTTATGTTGTAAGGCAAGCTGTTGATGTATTATTTTTGCTACATTGTCATGTCTTCTGGGGTATTCTGTATTTGCTAATATTGTACACCCGCTTGTGATGTGATCTACTGTTTCTATTTGTTGTATGCAAAGTCTGCATTTATCTGTTGTGGTATTGGGATCTTTAATAATATGCTTACTGTAATATCTGGTGTTTATTATTTGATCGTGTATTGCAATCATGAATCCTTCCGTCTCACTGTATATATTGCCTTTTCTTAGCCATGTGTTGGATGCGTCTTGATCGATGTGTGGCTGTGTTAGATGATACGGGTGCTTGCCACGTAATGTTTTCTTTTTCCAATTTACTTTCTTTGTATCTGTTGATGTTATGTGCTCTAAAGGGTTGTAGAAGTGGTTATGAAATTGCACTGGTGTAGCCGATGTATGTACATGAGTGATTGCTTTGTGTATTTCGCTAGTTTCTGCTCATTCTAGAAAGAATTTTCTTTAATTGTCTACCTGTCCATAATGTAGGTTTTTTATGTCGATAAATCCCCTTCCGCCTTCCTTTCTGCTTAATGTGAATCTTTCAGTTGCTGAATGTATGTGATGTATTCTATATTTGTGGCATTGTGATCGTGTAAGTGTATTGAGTGCTTCTAGGTCTGTGTTACTCCATTTCACTACTCCAAACGAGTAGGTCAATATTGGTATACCATAAGTATTTATAGCTTTTGTCTTGTTTCCTGCTGTCAATTCTGTTTTCAGTATTTTTGTTAGTCTTTGTCTATATTTTTCTTTTAGTTCTTCTTTAATATTTGTATTACCTATTCCTATTTTTTGTCTGTATCCTAGATATTTATAAGCATCTGTGTTTTCCATCGCTTCTATGCAGTCGCTGTGGTTATCCAACATGTAATCTTCCTCTTTAGTGTGTTTTCCCTTGACTATGCTATTTTTCTTACATTTGTCTGTTCCAAAAGCCATATTTATATCATTGCTGAATACTTCTGTTATCTTTAGTAATTGGTTGAGTTGTTGATTTGTTGCTGCCAGTAGTTTTAGATCATCCATATATAGCAAATGTGTGATTTTTGTTGGTATGTTCCAGTAATATTATATCCATAATTTGTATTATTTAGCATGTTGGATAGTGGGTTCAGAGCAAGGCAGAACCAGAAAGGACTTAATGAGTCTCCTTGGTATATTCCACGCTTAATCTGTATTGGCTGTGATGTGATATTATTTGAATTTGTTTGGATATTAAGTCTGGTTTTCCAATTTTTCATTACAATGTTTAGCAACTGAATCAATTTAGGATCTACTTTGTATATTTCCAATATTTGTAGTAACCATGAGTGGGGTACACTATCAAAAGCTTTTTGGTAATCAATGTATGCGTAGTGTAGCGACCTTTGTTTAGTTTTAGCTTGATATATCACCTCTGCATCAACTATCAGTTGCTCTTTACATCCTCATGCTCCTTTGTAACAGCCTTTTTGTTCTTCATTTATAATTTTGTTCTGTGTTGTATGTGTCATTAATTTCTGTGTAATGACTGAAGTTAATATTTTGTATATTGTTGGTAGGCACGTCATAGGGCGATATTTAGCTGGGTTTGCTGTGTCTGCTTGATCTTTAGGTTTCAGATAAGTTATTCCATGTGTATCAGGGAATGTGTATGGGTCTGCAATGTAACTGTTCAATAATTTAGTTAGATGTGAATGTGTTGAGGTGAACTACTTTAGCCAGAAATTTGCTATTTTATGTTTTCCAGGGGCTTTCCAATTGTGAGTAGAATTAATTGCTTGGGTGACTTCATGTTGCAAAATTATCACTTCAGGCATTTGTGGTATCATCTTGTATGTATCTGTTTCTGCTTGTATCCACCGTGCATGCCTGTTATGTTGTACCGGGTTTGACCATATGTTGCTCCAGAAGTGTTCCATGTCTGATATGTTTGGTGGATTGTCTATTTTAATGTGTGTGTTATCTATTGTCTGGTAAAATTTCTTTTGGTTTGTGTTGAATGCTTGGTTTTGTTTCCTTCTATTTTCACTTTTTTTGTATCTTCTAAGTCGTTTGGCCAATGGTTGTAATTTCTGCTTCTTTTCATCTAATTGCTCTATCGCTTCTTGTTGTGAGATTTTACCTAACCTTTTTCATTTTTTTTCTAACATTTCATTTCCTATAAATTGTGTTAGCTGTCCGATGTCTTTTCTCAGTTTTTCTATTCTGATCTGTAGCCTGTGTTGCCATGCTGGTTTTGTGGGTTTCTTCTGTGTGTTGGTTGGTTCTGATCTCTGCCTAGTGTGTATATTTAGTGTAGTGAGTGCTCCTATACAAACCAGTAGTTGTAACTCTTTCATACTTGTGTTTTCATTTATTTTGTTGTGTATGATTGTGTTGATAGTTTTTATTGTTGTTTTGACTTGTGGGTTATTTGGCGGTCTATGCAAGAATGGTCTAATGTCTGTATTTGTGTTACTTCAAGTTCTATTTGTGCTTGTTCTGGTGGCTGTCTTAAGATTTCGTTTTCCTCTGATTGTTTAATTGATGCGTGTTGTTCTTTGTTTGTTTGCTCTGGGATGTTTGAGTCCATTACTGTATTTTCTTCTTCTTCTGATTGCACATTATTTTGTTCCATTATTATTATTATTATTATTATTATTATTATTATTATTCTCTTTCCTGTCTCAGACGTTATGTATGGTTAAAAATGGAAAGTGACGCGGACCTTGATCAAGCGTGACTTCCTTTTAAGTGTACGGTTTTCTTCCAGATATTTATATTTATTTAATCGTGTGTGGTTTTATTTCACTGTGATTGCTAGGTTGTATTATTTGTTTATGTAATATATGTAACAGCACGTAGATTTGACGCATGTGCGTTGAAATGAGAGGAGAGGAATTGTCTTGTGTAACAGGGGGTCAGCTGGGTGACATGTTTGTGTCAAGCAGCGTGCTGTATTTCTGTTTTTTTTGTTGTTGTTTCACTATGAGTGATTTGTCATTTTGGTGTTGGAGAATTACTTTTGAGGATATATTATCATGTAGAAGTTGACGAGTTGGTATTGCTTGAGAAAGGTTGGATTAATTATTTGTTCTGTGTGGGTTACAATACAGCCAGTGTTATTTATTTGTTTAATTTCTGTAGAACTGCAGTTAATTAGCGCCTGTATCTAGACTAATTAAATAGTAAGCTGTTGTGGGATGCAAACTGTCATCTCAATTTGTGCCTACAGTATTGCTGTGACATCAATGATTCTGTGTGCTCAAAAAGGTTCAAAAATTCTGTCTGATATAGATTGAAGTACATGAGGTAGATTAGTTTAAATTTCCTTTGGCAACATAATCTAACACTTAAAAGGAAAAGATGCTATGATAATTTTTTCAAATCAATAGCCCCAAGGTTTACTTCACTTGTCTACAAATTTACATTTGCATATTGTTATAGATTTGCACTTTGGAAGATGTCACCACCGGAATTTTGAGGATGGATTGCACAAAGGTAATAGGGAATCATGGTATGATGGTATTTTAACAGATTGTGACAATCCACCTTGAGGAATGGCTGGAGAGAAGCACAAATTTGGTGAAAAACTGTGCAAACTGGTAATGCAGAGAGACAAGGGCTTGTGTTAAAGGAATTCTAAGATGGATGTCAGCAGTTGTTGCTGAGATGATGACAAACAGTGAATTGTGAGCGAGTACAAGTGCAAAATGTACATGCTGAACAATCCTTAATTTTCGATTGAGTAAGCTCTTTTAAGGTTTAACTAATAAACATACATAAACTCTTATTTTTAATTGTTTAATAGGTGAGAGTAAAAGGAGAAATTCGAAGAGCGTCTCCACAATCTCAATGTTGAATTCAGGGCTTGTATGCATTCCAATGTGCTAACTGTTGTGCTATTTAGTTATGGTTGATTACGCATTTAGTTAAGGAATTGGATACTTATTTGTTTGTTCCTTTAAAAGTCAGACTGCTTCATTTTTCCACGATGTATATACTTTTCTGACAGTGACCTGATATAACATGTTGAATTTCAATGTTGAGTGTGCTGATGCTACTTAACATGACAATTACCAGTTAAGTGCCGACGTGATGCCAGGGCCTGGTGAGATTACACCCATTTGGCATTGTACAAATTGCTGGCTGACAGAAGAGCACACAGTGAGCCATGTTAATGGCCAGGTAGCAAGCTGAAAGTGGTGCACATTTGTTGCCACATAAAAGGAACAGGAGTGGCTCTGTAAGAGGTTGCGAACTCCCACAGGCAAATTCATATGTGGCTACGGAAGTCCAGCCCTTAACAGTGGAGTGGGATACAGGAGACAAGATATTGACTGTAAAATTGATCTACATGTTCTCCACAACCAACATTAAAATTAAGTAGCCTACATCAAACTCTGTGTCAACAAGACAAATTCATTGTACCTTTGTATTCACCTGCAGGACCAAAATTGTGGAAACTGGACTAAGTTTTGTGATTGCTGCAGTTATTCAAAATTAGTTAAAGGACTGGTGTATGTAAAGGCACACAGCTCTGAACTACATCCAAACAAATAATGGTAGCAGACTGTGGTAGCTGAGGTTGCTAGACATCACAACTCAGATTTATACTACATATATAGTTTTGGTTAGAAAGCCATTTTAATTAACATGAAATCAATTACTCAAGACACTAAAAACATATATAGCGATCAAAAGTATTATGAAAGCATATCTGTGAAGACTTAGTCTAACATTCGTACCCTTTACAATGATTCAGACTTTTAATATTTTTGATAGTTTGCAATTTGAACTCTTATTCCATCTGGCTATGTGGTTGCAGGACTTGTCAACTAGAATGCATTCAGGCTTTGTATTTATGCACTTATGTGAAATGAGAATAGAGATTCAGTTTGTATCCTATTAAACTTTATTGCATGCTGATTTGAATATGGGAATTTGTGGTGTAGTTCTCTCCCATGCTTGTGATTTTGGAATGGACACCAGTAATTAATTGCTCTTGTTCACTGAATAAAAAACATTTGATTCAATTTGGATTATCTTTCTTTCACAGATTTTTTAAAGCAAACTGCCTCTGATGAATCATCTGGATACAAACAAATATAGCAAAGCTTAGTGAAAGAGTGATGCAATTCACCCTTCAGGCACCAAATATGAGGCAAGTTTACTCACAATCTCAAACTTGGCTGCTTTCATCCGAAATTTCTTTTTAGTTTACCCCAACAGCTGGATAATGATGAGGAATTGATATTAGATAAAGAAAGGCTGGAGTATTTGGTGCATGTCTGACTTTTATTAAGAAAAATGAATACAGCAGGAGATCCAACTGCAGTGACACTTTTCCTGATGGTTTATTGCTGATGAACCACATACTTTGGAGAGGAACTGTGAAGCAACTAATTGAAACTGAAGGATGAGTACAATAATGACTGGTTCAGATTAAGTGCTGGAAACAGCAATCAATGTAAGTATTTTGACGATTTAAGTTGCTTTTGAGGAGAATACTAACTATTCAATAAAGTTTAATTTTGATTCCAGAATAAATGAGAAACTTTCAATTTCCTACATTTGAGAAATTATTTTAGGATAACTGCTAGTTGGTGATTTTCCAAGAATTACTGTTTTTTTTTTTTTGCTACTGCTGTTTTTCTTAAGAGTTTACTTGAACTGGAATGTGAAAATGCATTTATCATCCTGAATCTAATGTGCACAACAATATCTGCAACAGATGATCCTATAATTTTCCTGTGCCTAAGCTTCGTGTAAGCACTGAGGATATGTTTAATGTCCAGATCATGAATTCCCACAACATCTCCAGATTGTTGAATCAAACTGTACTTATTTATGTTCTTTGTTGGACAGATCATCAAGAATGAATTATGTAATATTTCAAGAACGTGTGATTATGGTGAATATTTAAAGAAATTTACACCTACCAAGTCTAAAATTCTCATACAGGCTGAATTATCGACTTTTGATCATAAAATTATCAAGCAGGTTGTTTGGGCTTATTCAAAATGTCAAGTCTGCAAGTTTTTGTTTTACTGAATCTACTATTGTTTCAACAAATATGTTACACAAATTATTTTTTTTATTTCAATCAACTCGTATAATTATAGCTTGCTGTTTTTGTGCACACCTATTCATTTTTGGGTGATATAATTAGGGATGGTTACTATTGTGTGGACTTGTGAATCTGATACTGTATGGTGTGTTTACATCAGGGAGAGTTAGGTTTTGACTATAAATAGCTATCACATGCTAACAACAGAGATTGGGGGTGGACTGTAGTAGAAATGTCAGATAGACAGTGCTACAATTTGCTGTTACAGTAGCTGCAAGAAACTTACATGCACTGTGCCAGGATTTTCAGTTTCTTTATTTGAGTCTTACTCCTGGTCAGGTCCCGGCACACCATGAGAGCCATTTTAATGCAGATCTTCCCTCTCTAGCGATAAAATTCTCCCAGGCTTCCAGCAATGTCAATTGGTTTAAACCACTTGACACTACTGGAAACTTGAGAAAATTTTATCAGTATATTTCACAGAGAAACTATGCATTTGTATATTCTCTTTATCTTTCCATATTTGTTGAGGAAACAGGAGTTGCTACTAAGCCCATTAAAATACATAAAGGATGATTCTTATTAGATTTTAAAAACCCCGAAGCGATGCAGATGATGCTGGGAAAAGTAATTTAATATAAGACACACAGGGCTGCAAATGATGTGAAATGGCAGATGTTGAACATCATCATGTGATGTCACCAGATGACACACCTTGTCACAAGTGCAGGAGTTTAGCCTATTGGTCTGTCACACATGATCATCCCAACCATAGCCAAGTATTCATGATGGTGTGTGTGTGTGTGTGTGTGTGTGTGTGTGTGTTGGGGCTTATGGGTGCTCAACACTGAGGTTATCAATACCCTGACACACACATTGGTGTGGCTCTGCACCTACGTGCAAGCAGTTTTTTTCCCCATTGTGTTAGAAAATTGTGTGTTTAAACAGCGCAAAGATTTAATACTTTATTTACCAATCTCACTGTTACCAACGGTTTATACCAAAGTATAGTACAACAAAAACCTGGCGTATTGCTTCACCAGTAAATGAGTATAAGCTTTTAAATTTCATCACAACCAGAAAATAATCTACGTTTTCTTTACTAAATGAAGTACATAAACAAAACCAGAAGGAAGAAAAGGACAGAAACACAAAATAAGAACAGCTTCTGCTTTGTTACAGCGAGGACAATAGCTTTTTAACTTCTACATTTACAACAGGTCGCATATAGAAAAGGTGTATTAAAAAAATATTTGTAGCCTAGAGGAGCAATGTGCAGCACTGCTCCTTAATGGTTCAAATGGCTCTGAGCACTATAGGACTTAACATCTGAGGTCATCAGTCTACTGCTCCTTACCAGAGGGTAGGATCAACAAGTCCAACCACTGCACTGCACTGCACTGCACTGCAATGCACATGTGGCAAAGGACATCATCTGGTGATGTCACATGTTCAACAACTGTTGTCCACTTCTGGGGTATTTCCCGACATTCACGGCCTCATGTGTCTTACATTAAATTACTTGTCTCAGCATCATCTACATCGTTTCAGGAGTTTTTAAATGTTTATAATAATCACTCGGTGTACCCACCAGAACATATATCCAGGAGCATCATCATCATCATCATCATCATCATCATCATCCAAATCAGACATGATTGGTGTTGTCAACTCTAATGGTTATAAACCTGCTCCATTGTATTTGAGGTTTCTAAATCAATTTTTTGCCTTTAGGTGAAATGGGTGGTAAATACCACACTCTTTTAGCCATAGCTTCTTGTTACTGTTTGTATACTGGATAATATATTTTCTAGAACACACATTACGTTTAGTGGCGTTCATAAGTTTAACAACTGGTGTACTTTTTTGAAGTAGAGTGTAGGTGCCAGTGCTAAATGTATGGGTATTTACTGACCTACCAAGCTACAGAAGTGTCCTCACACATGATACAGAAAATTTGCAGCTATTGTGATTTTTTTACTTTGTTGTACAGTACACACAAAGTAATTTTCATTCCATGAAACCATTTCTCCAAAGTACACACATTACAATCAGAACGCAAGGCAGTGAAGTTGCCAGAACAGTGAAGATAGGATTGATACGAAAAACATGTTGTGTCTGTATATGAGCATTTTTAACACAACTTTTACGCTCTGTGTGTCTTATACATGACAGAAACGAAAGCACTTAAGGCACCTCCACGAGTCTGGTATTCTGGGCCAGACTTTATAAAGCACCCGATTCCAACTAATACATACTCAGGAATTCAGGGCATTTTAGATTCAATACCAATGCCATTTTATGCACTCCACCACCACCACCACCACCACCACCACCAAACACTTCTATAGGACATTTCACACCATGTTTATATCAGTCTCCCTTCCATCTTGATGTTTTCTAGGAAGTAAAAGGTGTGGAGTGAGTAAGAGTAATGATAAAAAAGAATGCAGATCAAGGTATACTGAAGTTTTTAAACAAAAAAAGTAACCTTTGTCCATCACTAACCTTTAACTACGGATGAAGTATCTGAAGCTAAGAATGTTTTCCAGCAGCATTTGAAAGTGAAATAAAAGCCTTTCCAATAAGAGAGTCTGGATTATTTAACTTGACAACGAAAGGAAAAATAAAGCAACAGGGAATATTCTTGAGTGTGGTCTCAGATGTGTTGTCAAATTTTGAATCTGAATTCTGATGGTTGCACAAATAAATAAGAGTGATAAGGGGAAAATCTGCAGTGAGAAGTCTAAATTAGAAAATACTGGCACTGATTTCAGACAAAAGGTATTTTCTTCGCAAGTAAAACCAGTCAAAAGAAAGATGATTTACAAAAATCTGGCAAAGAGAACTTTCTTACAGATTTTGTAGCAACATATTAAGTAATAATTAGAGATCAGTAAATGAATCTTAAGCAGCCAGCCAGATGCAACAAAAGATTGTTTTATTCAACCTTTAACAATGGTTTTGGTGGATGTAACCCTGTCTTCTTCAGAAATAAAGTAGTTGTTGTTGTTGTGGTCTTCAGTCCCGAGACTAGTTTGATGCAGCTCTCCATGCTACTCTATCCTGTGCAAGCTTCTTCATCTCCCAGTACCTACTGCAACTTACATCCTTCTGAATCTGTTTAGTGTATTCATCTCTCGGTCTCCCTCTACGATTTTTACCCTCCACGCTGCCCTCCAATACTAAACTGGTGATCCCTTGATGCCTCAGAACATGTCCTACCAACCGATCCCTTCTTCTAGTCAGGTTGTGCCACAAACTTCTCTTCTCCCCAATCCTATTCAATACCTCCTCATTAGTTACGTGATCTACCAACCTTATCTTCAGCATTCTTCTGTAGCACCACATTTCGAAAGCTTCTATTCTCTTCTTGTCCAAACTAGTTATCGTCCATATTTCACTTCCATACATGGCTACACTCCATACAAATACTTTCAGAAACAACTTCCTGACACTTAAATCTATACTCGATGTTAACAAATTTCTCTTCTTCAGAAACGATTTCCTTGCCATTGCCAGTCTACATTTTATATCCTCTCTACTTCGACCATCATCAGTTCCTTTGCTTCCCAAGTAGCAAAACTCCTTTACTACTTTAAGTGTTTCATTTCCTAATCTAATTCCCTCAGCATCACCCGACTTAATTCGACTACATTCCATTATCCTCGTTTTGCTTTTGTTGATGTTCATCTTATACCCGCCTTTCAAGACACTGTCCATTCCGTTCAACTGCTCTTCCAAGTCCTTTGCTGTCTCTGACAGAATTACAATGTCATCGGCGAACCTTAAAGTTTTTATTTCTTCTCCATGGATTTCAATACCTACTCCAAATTTTTCTTTTGTTTCCTTTACTGCTTGCTCAATATACAGATTGAATAGCATTGGGGAGAGGCTACAACCCTGTCTCACTCCCTTCCCAACCATTGCTTCCCTTTCATGTCCCTTGACTCTTATAACTGCCATCTGCTTTCCGTACAAATTGTAAATAGCCTTTCGTTCCCTGTATTTTACCCCTGCCACCTTCAGAATTTGGAGGAGAGTATTCCAGTCAACATTGTCAAAAGCTTACTCTAAGTCTACAAATGCTAGAAACATAGGTTTGCCTTTCCTTTATCTTCTAAGATAAGTCGTAGGGTCAGTATTGCCTCACGTGTTCTAACATTTCTACGGAATCCAAACTGATCTTCCCCGAGCTCGGCTTCTACCAGTTTTTCCATTCGTCTGTAAAGAATTCGCGTTAGTAGTTTGCAGCTGTGACTTATTAAACTGATAGTACGGTAATTTTCACATCTGTCAACACCTGCTTTCTTTGGGATTGGAATTATTATATTCTTCTTGAAGTCTAAGGGTATTTCGCCTGTCTCATACATCTTGCTCACCAGATGGTAGAGTTTTGTCAGGACTGGCTCTCCCAAGGCTGTCAGTAGTTGTAATGGAATGTTGTCTACAACCAGGGCTTTGTTTCAACTTAGGTCTTTCAGTGCTCTGTCAAACTCTTCACGCAGTATCGTATCTCCCATTTCATCTTCATCTACATCCTCTTCCATTTCCATAATATTGTCCTCAAGTACATTGCCCTTGTATAGACCCTCTATATACTCCTTCCACCTTTCTGCCTTCCCTTCTTTGCTGAGAACTGGGTTTCCATCTGAGCTCTTGATATTCATACAAATGGTTCTTTTTTCTCCAAAGGTCTCTTTAATTTTCCTGTAGGCAGTATCTATATTACACCTAGTGAGATAAGCCTCTACATCATTACATTTGTCCTCTAGCCATTCCTGCTTAGCCATTTTGCACTTCCTGTCGACCTCATTTTTGAGATGTTTGTATTCCTTTTTGCCTGCTTGTATTTTCTCCTTTCATCAATTAAATTCAGTATCTCTTCTGTTACCCATGGACTTTTACTAGCCCTCGTCTTTTTACCTGCTTGATCCTCTGCTGCATTCGCTATTTCATCCATCAAAACTACCCATTCTTCTTCTACTGTATTTCTTTCCCCCATTCCTGTCAATTGTTCCCTTATGCTCTCCCTGAAACTCTGTAAAACCTCTGGTTTAGTCAGTTTATCCAGGTCCCATCTCCGTAAATTCCTACCTTTTTGCAGTTTCTTCAGTTTTAATCTACAGTTCATAACCAATAGATTGTAGTCAGAGTCCACATCTGCCCCTGGAAATGTGTTACAATTTAAAACCGGGTTCCTAAATCTCTGTCTTAGCATTATATAATCTATCTGAAACCTTCTAGTATCTCCAGGCTTCTTCCGTGTATACAACCTTCTTTTACGATTCTTGAACCAAGTGTTAGCTATGAGTAAGTTGTGCTCTGTGCAGAATACTACCAGGCGGCTTCCTCTTTCATTTCTTAGCCCCAATCCATATTCGCCTACTACGTTTCCTTCTCTTCCTTTTCCTACTGTCGAATTCCAGTCACCCATGGCTATTAAATTTTCATCTCCCATTACTACCTGAATAATTTCTTTTACCTCCTCATACATTTCTTCATCATATGCAGAACTAGTTGGCATATACACTTGTACTACTGTAGTAGGTGTGGGCTTCGTGTCTATCTTGGCCACAATAATGCGTTCACTATGCTGTTTGTAGTAGCTTACCAGCACTCCTACGTTTTTATTCATTATTAAACCTACTCCTGCATTACCTCTATTTGATTTTGTATTTATAACCCTGTATTCACCTGACCAAAAGTCTTGTTCCTCCTGCCACCGAACTTCACTAATTCCCACTATATCTAACTTTAACCTATCCATTTCCCTTTTTAAATTTTCTAACCTACCTGCCCAATTGAGGGAGCTGACATTCCACCCTCCGATCCGTAGAACGCCAGTTTTCTTTCTCCTGATAACGACGTCCTCTTGAGTAGTCCCTGCCCGGAGATCCAAATGGGGGACTATTTTACCTCCGGAATATTTTACCCAAGAGGACGCCCCATCATTTAATCATACAGTAAAGCTGCATGCCCTCGGGAAAAATGACGGCTGTAGTTTCCCCTTGCTTTCAGCCGTTCGCAGTACCACAACAGCAAGGCCGTTTTGGTTAGTGTTACAAGGCCATATCAGTCAGTCAATCATCCAGACTGTTGCCCCTGCAACTACTGAAAAGGCTGCTGCCCCTCTTCAGGAACCACATGTTTGTCTGGCCTCTCAACAGATACCCCTCCGTTGTGGTTGCACCTACGGTACGCTATCTGTATCATTGAGGCACGCAAGCCTCCCCACCAACGGCAAGCTCCATGGTTCATGGGGGGGGAAATAGTGTATAGCCCTCGTTTTATGTTCCTGCCATTTATGACTTTTTTTCATTGCTCCCATCAAATTTCCTATGTTCACAATGTTAATTCTTAACTAATTTTGCATTAGCATATTTATTACTTTCCTGCGATTTACACTGTATGAAAAACTGTTTGTGAAAAAAATATGACGTAACTGAGATAAAATGATACCTGCCATCAAGTAGTGTTTACAAACATTACGTGGTTAAGTTTCTTGACACCAGGGTGATCTACTCAGCAGATCTGCATTTGTAAAAGTTGGAACAATTCATGATTTTATCTCCTGCCACTGTCACGCTCTACTTGGGATAGTGGCTGTGAGTAAGTTTTCTCAAATAAAGATACCATAAAACTGTCCCTACTGCACATGTGCATCTTTGTGATCATCGTCATCATCGCAAAACCTTTGCATTAACTCGAACGCAAATGTGAGGCTATTTCATGTGTTGACACCTTTGCACTGCTGAAATGTTTTTTGTTTAAACAGCACAATTTGTATTTTTTCATGTTTTGCAAGACTCATTTGGAGAATTTATTCTTGTTTTCAAGTGCAAATATTTATGTAAGTATTATTTTTATGTTTAACAAACAGTGTTAGTGTTTGTTTGTTTGTCTGTTGTTGTTGTTTGCAGCCTAATGGAGGGGAGACAGTACTTTGTAACCTCAAAATGATGACTACAGTACAAGAGACGGAGAACAACATATACACATACAACATACGTAAATATTTGCACAATGAGAATAAATTCTTGAAACTCATGCTAAGCATGAAAAAATATGTAACTGGGGCAGTGGTTCATTATTTAAATAACAGATGACAAAGGTCTTCCAAAAACATTGATTATGATGTGTAAAATTGTCACATGTTTGTACTTCCCTGACAGTTACAAGGTCCAGTTACATCAATGGCTGAACATATTAGAAAATTCACATAACCTTTATTATTTAAAAAAAAAAAAAAGTCCCTGACAATTATTTTGATGCCTATTATGTACATATATCATACATCAAGTGCAAAAATGAAAGAGGAGATCCTATACATAACTTTCTCTGCTTGAAATGTTATTTCCCACATTTTACAGCATTTTTGTAAAGATCCTTTAAAAGTCGGAGAGTGGAGTTTCACTGGACATGTAACCTGATGACATTTTAGTTATTCCTGTTACACTGTCTTCGTTATTACTGTTGACTGTCTCCAGGTTACATGAATTTCTGAAGACAGGTTTACATGCACCAAAACCATGGTCAAAGGTTTATTAATACCATCTTTTGTTGCAGCTGGTTGACTGCTTTGGATTCGTTTATCCATTATGGTAAAATTTACCCTCTTCTTGAAAAATGCTGTTCTAGGGGCTGATGCTATACACTGTTCAATGGGGAGAGCTTTAATTCATCTTGCTTTCAGTATTTAATTAGTAAATAAAATAAGTAGCTATGTTTTAATCTATTTATCTTAACACTATTTTACATCGAGTTCTAGACACTGGATAATGATGAAAATCCAACATGACGACCACATGGCATATGGGGAAGTGGCTATTTATTTAGATCATGCAGTCTCGTTTAATTATCAATCAGGATCAACAGGCAAAATAGTCATTTGAGTAATACTGAGCTACATAAGCACTATAACTCCTTGTGTTACTGACCTGGGTGTAGCTGATAGAACACCATTGGATCTCTTGCTTGTGGGTAATCATCCAAACGAGAACACCGCACACGTTTGAAGTACTCTAGTTCTGCCATGTGGCGTAGCTGTAAGGCCTTAATTTCTCGTTGTTGCCTAAAAATTAAGAAAGAGAAGAAGCTCATATTTTATTTTTTGGAATGATTCCACAAGGAATTACAAAATGAGGACTGTACTGATCTGTTAATATTATACAATGTTCAAGTGTTATTCACTGCTGTTATTGACAACTTTACAGCCTTTGAGCTTGTGGTTTAGGCACTCAACAAAGAGACTAAATATTATTTTCTAAAATCTAGTTCACTCTCTGCCTCACAGTCACATTTATCCACATATAACCATCAGAAACTGAAATCTTTTAATAGTCTGCATATAAACATTTTCTTTAAAAGGCAAGTAAAAAATTAAATGTTTAAAACAATGATTCAGAAAAAGGAAACTAAAAACTGGATGATGGATGTGGTAGTCACATTACATACATAACTAAACAAACTCGTCTAAAAGAGGAGGCAACCACATATCACATAAAATGTGTGTAAGGTGTAAGGTTGAGCCATATAGTAGGGGATTCTATCTTTATTTTCTTTAAAAAGGTTTATTTCATTTTCTTGTTACAGTCAAGCATTAGCCGACAGCTTCAGCTGCCTGTAATTTTCTCGTCCCATGGTCTGGCAGCAGCAAGTCAGCACCGAGGTGGGCAATCTCGATCATGTTCCTCCCGCGTGTGCTGATGAGGTAACGCTGCTTACGCGAAGCTGGCCAGGCCATGCTTCGGAACTTTCCATGACCCCCCCCCCCCCTGTTTTCTCGGCTCCTGGCCAATCAGGGAGGAGGAAATCGCATGGCTGTGCAGGAGGTAACCTGCCGCCCGTTGGCCGAAAACACACTCTCTGCCATGCGCTCGGTGGCTGTGAACATCATCATCTTTTCCCAGTGCTGTGGCACCGAGGACTTTGTTTCTGTAGCTGCCATGCCATTCAGACTTGCCTGAATGGCAGCCACCACTTTTCTTTAACTTCGCCTAAGTTTGCTGCGAACTATGTTTCACCCACGTCTTGGCTCACCCTCGCCTCCCCCGGCCTGACTCACGCTGTCCATTTGAATTCACATCTGTTGGTTTCTCTGCCAATAAATGGCCTCATCTCAAGAAAAGGTGTCACAACAATTTCTTTCAACACACTTGCCCATTTCCTTAGCTGCTCATAACAGAGTCGTTTCTGCACTAACTGGCGTCAGAATCGGGATTTGTTCCCATAGCAACTTTGTCGCTAATTTAAATTCTTCTGGCGAGGGTATATTACCAGTAGCCCCATGCCATAACATCATTAGCACTTTTCTATTGGCAATGAGTGGTAAGCTGTGGCGGGACACTTCCATTTCATTATGATTTTAGCACCGAGCATTTCACTTGTATAAAATGCGCCAGCCGGCCGCCATGTTTGCACCGCACGGGATGTGGCTGTGTCAGTAGACACACACAGGGCGTGTGCTGCAGTCACCTGAGCCAGAGACCTGAGCCAGAGAAAACCAGTGATGTGAGAGAGTCGTCGTCACGCCATCTGCCGCTGCGTGAGGGACATGCAGCCGAGTTCCAGGCAAGCCACCGTCATTGGCCACCAACACATCCACCGCCACCTGAGGGTCCAGCAGAAGCCAGCCTGCATCTATGACAGCCGCTGACGATCCTGCCATCCACCACTTCACCACGCTGTCGCCGCCGTCAGCACATCGCGCCGACTCAACTTTAACGCAAGTCACAGCGTTACTTCAAACCTTAACATCGCGGGCCATCCACCGCTGGACTAGGTTATTTTGTGGCCCCTCTTTTTTTTTTTGTAACATTCATTTCATGGTCACTAGAGCCCCCCAATTTTGTAAACATGCCAACAGGGACTTGAGCAACAGAACGGGATACTCTTAGAGAGGCAGCTGCCTTACAAGACCCGCAAGAGGCTATCGATGCTAGAATGAACCAATTGTTCATACAAAATCAAGAGGTGATCAAGCAAAACTGCATCTTGAAACAGACGCTGGAAGTCAGCATGCGAACTTCTGTATCTATGGTTAGCTCCACACCCGTAACAACCCATGACAGCTAATACTAATTTTGTCACTAATACAACTACCACAACCTCAGCTAACATGGCAAGTGCAAGCAATTTTCCTGCGGCTTCTTTCATTTCCACCTTTCTGGAAAGTCCCATGAAAGTGTGGTTATGTTCGTACAGAATATTCGTGATGTGGGTCATACTTGTGCCTGGCCGTATGATCTATTGGTTAATGTAGCCAGATTGAAGTTGACAGGGAAAGCAAGAATGTCCATAAGGACAGTGGAGGAATTGCATAATATGCGTGATTTTGAAGTTTTGGCCCGCGGATTAATTACGCGTTATTCCAACACCAGAGGTATCAGATACTACCGAGATCAGTTATCAACTCTTAGGCAGAAGCCAAACGAGGATTTTGATGCTTTTGCAGATCGTATATGGGCCATATCTCGCCGTACCTACAAGCTCGGGAAAAACGCCAGTGAGAATGGGATTTTGTACTCGAAAGCAGAAGCCCATGCTATTGTTGTGTTTATTCGTGGTATTGACCCCCGAATTGGTGGAGAAGTTAAAGTGGCCTCCCCCACCTCTCTGATTTATGATGTTCATTTGGCAATAGTACGTAAAGATGTATTGCGCTTCTGCGCTGCCGCACCACATCTGCCGGAACCATTACCAGTATTAGCAAGGGAAGTAATTTGTCAGCACTGTGGGAGACCTAACCACACGGCAATGCGCTGTTGCACATCTCTCTGCACTATTTGCCAGACTGTAGGTCATCTCAATAACATTTGCCCGTCAAAGTCGCTATTTTCTTATCAGATGCGCGGTCAACGCCGCAATGCAAGGTCTAATCAGGTAAACGAGCAGGGGCAGGCTCTGCCACCCACACTCGCCCCCGACTAGAATAATTCACCCAGTGAGGACCAGAGAGAGTGAAGAGGTGGAACATATTAGTGTAAGTGGCATATTCAGGAACAAATTAGTTAAGATTCTAATTGATGCTGGTGCACAAGTTAGTGTGTTATTTGTAGATAAAAATAATCAAAGGGTGCTGTAGCCACCCCTATTTCATATTAGTGGTCTTGGAGAAGAAACAATTGTCGTTGCAGGTACGTGTGTGGTGAACCTGCAAATGGATGAGAATAGTTACAGTCAGGAGATAGAAGTAGTGAGGCTAAGAAAACGCGATTTTGACATCATATTAGGGAATGACTTCCTGCACCATTATCAGGGGATAGTGAATTATCAAACGCGAACTGTGCAGTTAGGTGAAGCAATTCATCATTTTAGCAGTGCACCAACCCATCAGACTCGAGGAAGCTGTGAAAGGCACCGTTCACAGTCTCCCATAAAACCACGAATGTGGGCAATAAGAACCACTGACCCTGTAAGGATAAGAGGCAGAAGTGTAAAAATTCTTTGGATAGATGTCAAGAAGCGGGGGCAGCCGAAGACAGACATTCTGGGGGATCCACTCACCCAGAATGATGTGTTAGATCATCAACAAGTTCATGTTAAGAGAAGTATTTGTTGACTGTAAAGAAAACACAAAGGTTTTGCAATACCTGTGAGTATAGATAATTTTGCGTGAAAGATGTTATAATACCGAAAGGTACTATTGTCGCTAGTGGACAGGAGATTTTGGAAGAAGTAGGACGAGTTGAGATTCAACAAACTAAAGATGAGAAGGGATGGAAGAAAAAGAAATTTCTAGTTAGAGAAGTGCGTTATGTAGCATCACCATTACGAAATCAGTTGTCAGAGAAGTTAAGTCATTTATATATCAAGGAGAAAAAGATGTTACAGCCAGTGTTAGATGAGTTTTCTTGGTTGTTTGAAGAGAGGCAGTTTCTACCAGCTACGGATTTGGTTCAGCACGAAATTCCAACCGGTGAAGCTTGGCCAATTGCGCAAAAGCCATATCATTTACCGTATCATTTGCAATCAGTAGTCGAAAATATGATTCAGCAGCAGTTAGCAGCAGAAATTATTCAGCCTTCCTCAAGCTCGTGGGTGTCTCCCGTGGTCGTCGTGCCAAAGAAGTCAGTAAATGGTGAGAAAGCCTATTGTCTGTGTTTCGATATGAGGGCTGTGAACCAAGTAACTACTCCGGACACATATCCCCTACCGTGTATCTATGAAACCTTGGACTGACTAGGCAACTGTAAGTTTTTCAGCACCCTTTATTTGCGCTCTGGATATTATCAGATCCCTGTTGCATCTCAGGATTGCCATAAAACTTGTTTCATTGTACCTATGGGACTATATGAATTTGTAAGAATGCCATTTGGTTTGAGGAATGCATCCACCACTTTTCAAAGATTTGTAGACTTCTTGTTGCGTGGACTGAAACCCACGACATGTTTAGTATATTTAGACAACATTATCATTTTTTTTAAGACCACAAAGGAACCGGCAGAGAGATTGAGGGATGTATTGGAAAGTTTGAAAGGAGCCCACCTGAGTGTGAAACTGGAGAAACTTTGCCCAATCGCAGGTACAATATTTAGGACATATAATAAGTGACGAAGATGTCAAACCGGATCCCCATTTGACCACAGCAGTAAAGGACTTTCCAACACCAACAAGTACCAAATAATTACAGTCATTCTTTGGCCTTGCAAATTATTATAGATGTTTTGTGAACAATTATGCTACCATTTTTAAGCCCCTAACTAAACTATTGAAGAAGGGAGTTAGTTTCACCTGGACCAAGGAATGTGATGAAGCGATGCAACAAATTCAACTTGTTTTGACTAGAGCCCCTGTACTAGCTTACCCATATTTTGAAAAAGCATTTATTCTGTCGGTAGATGCCTAATATTATGCCGTAGGAGTCATTTTGTCACAAGAAATCGATGGAGAGGAACAACCAATTGGTTATGCATCTTTACAGCTTAACAACGCGGAATTGAATTACAGTACAACTGAGAAGGAACTTTTAGCACTCATGTTTGATGTAACCTACTTTCAACACTATTTGTATGGGAGGAAGTTTATTGTCATCACGGGTCACGTCGCATTACAGTGGATGTTAAGTTTGAAAGATACCAGCAGCAGGTTAGCTCATTGGGCTTTAAAACTGAGCGAATTTGAATACGAGGTAAAACATAAGCCAAACAAGTTGCATCAAAATGCCAATGAGTTAAGCCAGAAGGTTAATCATTGCCAATGATATTTCTATTGAAGAATTGAGGGAAGCGCAGCAAAGAGATGTTGAATGCCAGACATATGAAACTTTGCCCGGAATTTTGTATCGAAAAACCCCACTGGGTAAACGAGTAGTAATCCCGAAAGAATTACGTCCTAAGGTAATAGCACAATGTCATGATAGCCTGCAAGCATGTCATAATGGTCTTTGTGCCACCAATTGTCAAATAGCCACCAGTTATTTCTGGAAAGGCAGATGGTGCGATGTGCAAAAGTATATACAAAATTGTTTGCCCTGTGTTAGGTCATTGCCACCTCGAACGTAGGTACCTTTACAATAAGTGCCAGAAGCCACTTGCTCCTGCGTCTTAATAGCAGCAGATATTGTCGGTCCTTTCCCTTTGAGTCCACAGGATAACAGATACATATTGTCAATTATAGATCATTTTTCCAGATTCCTAATTCTTGTCCCCATACTGGACATGTCAGCAGAAACCATAGCTCAAGCATTTGTCACCCACTTGGTGTTACCATACGGAAGTCCTGAAGCTGTACCTACAGATCAAGGCATGAACTTTATTTCAGCATTATTTACAGAAGTTTATCGACTACTGCAAATCAAAAAGTGGAGAACGAGCCCGTTTCACTCTAAGGCTAACAGACAATTAGAGCGAGTCCACCACACAGTTACGCTTATGCTTTCTTATTATGTCAATAAAAATCATTCTGATTGGGACAAGTACGTCCAATACATCACGTCAACATATAATAGCCATGTCCATGAGGCCACTGGATACTCATCCGATGAGGCAGCATATGGCTGACCCATGAATTCACCTTCTGAAATTGACAAACTGCTCCCAGGTATTATATCCACGGACGTGAAAGCTTTGGTGCGACGTTTAAAAGCTATTTGGAAGTAAGTAAGAGGAAACAATGCAAAAGCTGTGGTTTGTCACTTAACAAGGAGTAATGAGAGAGCAATAATGCCCGAGTACAAGGTAGGAGATTTAGTGATGTTGGGCAATCCAGTAGTTAAGAAAGGAAGGACAAATAAGTTTACTCCTATGTATGAAGGTCCATACCCCATCATGCAGCTTACTTCACCGGTAAATGCTGAAATTCAGTTAGCTGCATGGACAGTGATCGTTCATTTTGACAGGTTAAAGTTGCATAAGGGTTCTGACCCCCCATGAACCATGGACCTTGCTGTTGGTGGGGAGGCTTGCGTGCCTCAGCGATACAGATGGCCGTACCGTAGGTGCAACCACAACGGAGGGGTATCTGTTGAGAGGCCAGACAAACATGTGGTTCCTGAAGAGGGGCAGCAGCCTTTTCAGTAGTTGCAGGGGCAACAGTCTGGATGATTGACTGACTGATCTGGCCTTGTAACATTAACCAAAACGGCCTTGCTGTGCTGGTACTGCGAACGGCTGAAAGCAAGGGGAAACTACAGCCGTAATTTTTCCCGAGGACATGCAGCTTTACTGTATGATTAAATGATGATGGCGTCCTCTTGGGTAAAATATTCCGGAGGTAAAATAGTCCCCCATTCGGATCTCCGGGCGGGGACAACTCAAGAGGACGTCGTTATCAGGAGAAAGAAAACTGGCGTTCTACGGATCGGAGCGTGGAATGTCAGATCCCTTAATCGGGCAGGTAGATTCGAAAATTTAAAAAGGGAAATGGATAGGTTAAAATTAGATATAGTGGGAATTAGTGAAGTTCGGTGGCAGGAGGAACAAGACTTTTGGTCAGGTGAATACAGGGTTATAAATACAAAATCAAATAGGGGTAATGCAGGAGTAGGTTTATTAATGAATAAAAAAATAGGAGTGCGGGTTAGCTACTACAAACAGCATAGTGAACGCATTATTGTGGCCAAGACAGACACAAAGCCCATGCCTACTACAGTAGTACAAGTTTATATGCCAACTAGCTCTGCAGATGATGAAGAAATAGATGAAATGTATGACGAGATAAAAGAAATTATTCAGGTAGTGAAGGGAGACGAAAATTTAATAGTCATGGGTGACTGGAATTCGTCAGTAGGAAAAGGGAGAGAAGGAAACATAGTAGGTGAATATGGGTTGGGGGGAAGAAATGAAAGAGGAAGCCGCCTTGTAGAATTTTGCGCAGAGCATAACTTAATCATAGCTAACACTTGGTTCAAGATCATAAAAGAAGGTTGTATACCTGGAAGAATCCTGGAGATACTAAAAGGTATCAGATAGATTATATAATGGTAAGACAGAGATTTAGGAACCAGGTTTTAAATTGTAAGACATTTCCAGGGGCAGATGTGGATTCTGACCACAATCTATTGGTTCTGAACTGCAGATTGAAACTGAAGAAACTGCAAAAAGGTGGGAATCTAAGGAGATGGGACCTGGATAAACTGAAAGAACCAGAGGTTTTACAGAGTTTCAGGGAGAGCATAAGGGAACAATTGACGGGAATGGGGGAAAGAAATACAGTAGAAGAAGAATGGGTAGCTCTGAGAGATGAAGTAGTGAAGGCAGCAGACGATCAAGTAGGTAAAAAGGCGAGGGCTAATAGAAATCCTTTGGTAACAGAAGAAATATTGAATTTAATTGATGAAAGGAGAAAATATAAAAATGCAGTAAATGAAGCAGGCAAAAAGGAATACAAACGTCTCAAAAATGAGATCGACAGGAAGTGCAAAATGGCTAAGCAGGGATGGCTAGAGGACAAATGTAAGGATGTAGAGGCTTGTCTCACTAGGGGTAAGATAGATACTGCCTACAGGAAAATTAAAGAGACCTTTGGAGAGAAGAGAACCACTTGTATGAATATCAAGAGCTCAGATGGCAACCCAGTTCTAAGCAAAGAAGGGAAGGCAGAAAGGTGGAAGGAGTATATAGAGGGTTTATACAAGGGCGATGTACTAGAGGTCAATATTATGGAAACGGAAGAGGATGTAGATGAAGACGAAATGGGAGATAAGATACTGCGTGAAGAGTTTGACAGAGCACTGAAAGACCCGAGTTTAAACAAGGCCCCGGGAGTAGACAACATTCCATTAGAACTACCGATGGCCTTGGGAGAGCCAGTCATGTCAGAACTCTACCATCTGCTGAGCAAGATGTATGAGACAGGTGAAATACCCTCAGATTTCAAGAAGAATATAATAATTCCAATCCCAAAGAAAGCCGGTGTTGACAGATGTGAAAATTACCGAACTATCAGTTTAATAAGTCACAGCTGCAAAATACTAACGCGAATTCTTTACAGACGAATGGAAAAACTGGTAGAAGTGGACCTCGGAGAAGATCAGTTTGGATTCCGTAGAAATGTTGGAACACGTGAGGCAATACTAACCTTACGACTTATCTTAGAAGAAAGATTAAGAAAAGGCAAACCTCTTTAGCCTCACTACTTCTATCTCCTGACTGTAACTATTCTCATCCATTTGCAGGTTCACCACACACATACCTGCAACGACAATTTTTCTTCTCCAAGACCACTAATATGAAATAGGGGTGGCTACAGCACCCTTTTGACAATGTTAACTGGAATACTCTCTTTCAAATTCTGAAGGTGGCAGGTATAAAATACAGGGAGCGAAAGGCTATTTACAATTTCTACAGAAATCAGATGGCAGTTATAAGAGTCGAGGGGCATGAAAGGGAAGCTGTGGTTGGGAAAGGAGTGAGACAGGGTTGTAGCCTCTCCCCGATGGTATTCAATCTGAATATTGAGCAAGCAGTAAAGGAAACAAAAGAAAAATTCGGAGTAGGTATTAAAATTCATGGAGAAGAAGTAAAAACTTTGAGGTTCGCCGATGACATTGTAATTCTGTCAGAGACAGCAAAGGATTTGGAAGAGCAGTTGAACGGAATGGACTGTGTCTTGAAAGGAGGATGTAAGATGAACATCAACAAAAGCAAAACGAGGATAATGGAATGTAGTCAAATTAAATCGGGTGATGCTGAGGGAATTAGATTAGGAAATGAGACACAAAGTAGTAAAGGAGTTTTGCTATTTAGGGAGTAAAATAACCGATGATGGTCGAAGTAGAGAGGATATAAAATGTAGACTGGCAATGGCAAGGAAATCGTTTCTGAAGAAGAGAAATTTGTTAACATCGAGTATAGATTTAAGTGTCAGGAAGTTGTTTCTGAAAGTATTTGTATGGAGTGTAGCCATGTATGGAAGTGAAACATGGACGATAACTAGTTTGGACAAGAAGAGAATAGAAGCTTTCGAAATGTGGTGCTACAGAAGAATGCTGAAGATAAGGTTGGTAGATCACGTAACTAATGAGGAGGTATTGAATAGGATTGGGGAGAAGAGAAGTTTGTGGCACAACCTGACTAGAAGAAGGGATCGGTTGGTAGGACATGTTCTGAGGCATCAAGGGATCACCAGTTTAGTATTGGAGGGCAGCGTGGAGGGTAAAAATCGTAGAGGGAGACCGAGAGATGAATACACTAAACAGATTCAGAGGGATGTAGGTTGCAGTAGGTACTGGGAGATGAAGAAGCTTGCACAGGATAGAGTAGCATGGAGAGCTGCATCAAACCAGTCTCAGGACTGAAGACCACAACAACAACAACAACAACAACAACAAGGGTTCTGAGCCACCTCCACTTGACAGTGAAGCAGAGCCTGCTACACAAGTAGCTCCAGCCAAGAGGGCATGAAAGAAAGTAGTGCAACTGCCTATAGTGTGACCCAGATATGCTCTAAGGTCAAAACTCCCCTATGTATTCCGATCCAGGTACTAGGTCCAGCATGCCATGTATTTAATTTGAAGAGTCTTTAGTGAAGCAAAAAAATTAACTGATGGGAAACTGCAGTAATTGCAATGTATTCATTTAAGTTGTGCATGTTATTTGTAAGTATTCATAAGTATTGGCAACCATTTGTAATAGAAGTTAGGAGTCATATGTTAATGGGAAGGGATTGGAGTTTTTCGTAATCATTTTGTCTTGCATCATTCAATGTCTCCAGTAACGTCATTGTAGCGGTAAAGAGATGGAAACACAATCACTCATTAGTAATGGAATTAAGGGGAAAAGTTGGTCCTGTCAGTAGAATACACAAAGTAAGAATCAATTAATCTTTTATATGTCAAATGGAATGACACTTCACATGTTGGTTTAGTGAACGGTGAACAGGAACAGCTGTTAAAGCTTTGCCATAAAAGCATGTTATTAGCATGTATTTGTAACTGCCATTAGCACAAGATCATTGACAACCTGCCGCCCTCTAATTACAGTTTGGGATACACCACATTACGTGTATGTTTATGCCAAGAGCTCAGACACACATAATAACAATGTTAAAAAGGGAAAAAAACAATTCGAATATCAGGCTTGAGGGACAGTGTCTTCAATTAACAAGAATACATACGTTCAAGTTAAACATCAAATATGTTCCTTTAAAAGTAAAAGGAGCCCTCCCTAAGTGCTATTATATCGTTTCTTAATATGCCGCTGGAGAGACGACAAGGTAAGTTTTCATAATGCCAGGCAAGATAGATGCACGCAGTTTGTTTACAAACTGCAAGTCTTGCCCTCCAAAAATGGCTCTGAGCACTATGGGACTTAACTTCTAAGGTCATCAGTCCCCTAGAACTCAGAACTACTTAAACCTAACTAACCTAAGGACATCACACACATCCATGCCCGAGGCAGGATTCGAACCTGCGACCGTAGCGGCCACGCGGTTCCAGACTGTAATGCCTTTAACCGCTTGGCCACACCGGCCGGCTCTTGCCCTCCCCGCCAAGCAAGCGGACATTAGGATTCCACCCCTCCCTACTGCCTTGTGACGCACTCCCTCCTCCCCACAGGCCACACGCCTCTGCCATGGTGGAGTAAGCCCCCATGTTACACTTCCGCACCTTCCACCATATGGTTGCAATGTAATCAACAGACCCGAAGAAGATAGTTATAAAAATAAACTCACCAGCCTAATATTGCCTTACAGATTCTACTAGTTTTACTCTAGGCCAGAAATCTATTCATGTCACTTATTTGAATTTTCAGTATGGGAAAAAAGTTTTTTTTTGTTTTTGTAAACATCACTTAATCCACTAAAATAGGAGACGTTGGGGTCTCAAATTGGTCTCTAGCTATGTTGTATTGCCACTCTTGTGGCTAATAAACAGAGCTATATGGCGTCAAGGAAGCTGACCCTTGCCGTGGTATTTATTCTGTAAAGTGACCGCTGTGTGGGAAACATGTCAGCCAAAAGGATCGAGTTTGAAATGCCATCGTAAAATAAAGTACAGTAAAAACCAAGTTAATACCAATCCAAAATAACAGTCCTAACTAGATACCCCATTGCTAATTCCAGAAGTGATTAGCCCCGAGCTTCAAGTAAACGATATTTAAGAGAGTCAAGTCGTCATCACAGTTCATGCAGAAATATAAAATCTATCAACTACGTACATTTTAGAAGAACAGAGTGTCCAAGTGAGTAAATTAATCGTGACAGTTCTGTGAATTTTAACGATTGAGTTGTCTGCGTCCCTTAAAAAGAAGACCCTCCATTAATAAATGTCGTGAATGACAAAGTAAGCCTGGAAGAAATTTAGTAACTGCCCAGAGGAATGTAACTCAGCGTGTAGCAAGGAAAGCTACCCTGCCTCCACATACAGAGGCCCTTTTCTGCTCTCCATCACCGCCCCCGCCCCACCCCCTGTTGGGATGAAGCCCAGCCATCTGTTTTGTATCCAGCACAGGCAAGAGAAACAACTGCTAAGAAAGCACACACTCCTGCATTCCCGAAGCGTCTAAGCTGTGTCACCTAGTGCAGTATACAACGATGGCTATGATAAACGCTAGCAAAAGCAAGAAGTACACGAAACATCTACACCTTATATGAGACCATTTTAACCTTCGCTAATACTACTACTACTACTACTACTACTACTACTGCTGCTGCTGCTGCTGAAGTAAATCTTTAATCTGTTGCAAAAGTATCACTGAGAGTGTTTTATGTACGTACTAATCAGGAGTTGTAAAGAAGGGAGAGATAAAAGCTCCAATTGAACACCATACAAGTAACTTTCAACAAAGTAATAGTCAAAGTAAAATATAAAACTGTCACACACTTCAGTTGGGAAAGAGACAGTTCCTACTAGCATCGAACACATGACCTGCAAACAGTTACTTGAGAAGTCATTTATGCCTCTATCTACAAGATTAGGTATACAAGTTACATTGGTAGTCACCGTTAGTACTTTAAAACCACCACTGAACCCGCCTTTCACAGAGAATTATTCTGGAGTTATTTAGCGCTCGACGTCCTGCCCATAGGACGGGCCCCTACGCCGCGCATGCCAGCGTTGCTCCCGCACCAGTTAGATCCAGCCACATCCACAATGTCAGCACTCTGCAATCTTGCGAGCGCGACACCTGCTGCACCCTAGCGCCTCAAGCAGCACTGATTCTCAACATAGAATTATTAACCACTATAAGACGAATATTTTGTATAACTTTACGCTCATTTTCAACACTAAGGAAATTACCTTGCCTCCTACACACTCTACAAATGGCAAATGGACTCTGATTTTATTCAAAAACAGAAACGCTGACAGGCAAGTTATGTAGACGTCATCGAGAGGCAACCAGTATCGATGAGCCGTCGTCAACGAGTATTAGGGAGCAGGCAGGTGAGAGAGTCAACATAAGAAATGACAATTATAACTCAGCTCAATTGGTTAGGAGGCTGCCAACAACCAACATTATGTAGTTACGAGACAAGGAGTACAAATTAAAGCAGGAGATATCGTAAAAAAGAGGTTAACGTTTAATAATATCAAGGAGGGTAATGGCAATTATCGATCTGAAAACTGAAGGAGACGTGAAAACACTTTAAACTAAAACATTGCTAAAGGAGGAATTAACTTGACACTGTACTATTATACAGCATTACTAATAACATTGGCACACAGCATTCATGTAGGTAGACATACCAAAGACATGTCAATCAGTATGGAGATATAAACAATAGCATAAAGAGAATACTAGAGAATACTTATACTTATTTTGCTACAAAATATAACTGGAGAATATGGAAGTTTTGTGTAAGGGAGATTGTATTTTGTACTTTTGCTTCTATCGCGGTTTTGCCACTACATGTGTCACTGCGATGGGTTGCCAATTACTTATGTCTATATACTATTTTAAGTATTCATTTTGTCTATGTTTTATTATCAATTATTTACCAAGGCAATCCCCTAGTTTTGCCAGCACCAGTAATTTAGCATTTGTGTCAATGAGCCTAATGTTTCCATGTGTTAATTTGTTGCCAGAGTTATGAAGATAGTTATTTATTTTGTGTGATTTCAATTATGCCAGAGTAGGTTCCCAAGTATTGCCCATTATTTAAGTGTTTACTAATAATGTTCTAGATAAGAAACTATTTTGGAAGAGTAACTTACGATTTAATCATGCTTTATTTAATTTATGTTTGAATGCTTATTTGGAGGGACATGACACATGCCTCCCTACTGTAGGTAATGTAAACGGAATAAATAACTCCCACAGGTCAAGAGGTTTAGGCCGTACATCTTGTTCGTTAGATAAACCAGCGGGCAATCAATCCCCTCCGGCTCTTGTGTCAAGTTGCTATGTTCCCCTCTTGATGTTCATTGAATAATGAAGGCACCCTCTGCAATTTTCCACCTGAAAGTTCATTCATGGTTCCTTTGTCAACTAAATTACCTGTTCTATCTAATATATCGAATGATCACCTTTTAACGTTAATTGATGTCCTTTTAAAACACGAGAGAGGATAAATTTCTTACGATTACCTTTTAGCACATTTAAGTGAATGGCAGTCAGCCACTAATCTACATACAACTATTATACCAAGCGTCACAGTAACCCCGGTCACTGCTATTTTTATTATTGTACTGATATGGCTATTGTATAAAAAGGGATCTTGCAAATGGTTATGACCGTCCCCTCCAATAGTTCCAGAGCCCCAGCCTTCTGGCGAATATTGCCCACAATTCGAAAGAGAAGCCTATCAAGGCATGTGCCCTCCTTTAGTTTTAAGAGTTCAACTGTGTTATTAACTAATGTGAAAACTGGTGTGCCGAGGATAACGCAGCGCGCTGTGTCACACACTCAGCCTTGCCTGTAACTTCAGTGGTGATACGTATATGCTTTTAAATTCATTTAAGAAACAAAGGCTCCTGATTCAGACTATTACCTTCCAATGTGTTTTATTCACACTTGTTAACTGATGTAATTTTGTTTTGATGTTTTACAATATTTATTCCTTGTACTTGTGTAAACACAATATTCTTGAAGTGTGTAACACCCTTTGTGACCCCCTAAGAGGTCTTCAAAGTCTCTACACCCATCCGTAGTTTAATACCCCTGCCGTCTTTCGTGGGAACCTTTAACAATCAAAGAATGTCATTTTCTTTTTGCAAACTAAAGTTTCCAACATTTAAATAACAATTGCGTTGAGCGAAATCACATACTTTTCCGCTCCCACAGAAGGGGGAGGAGTGTAAGGTTGAGCCAGATAGTAGGGGATTCTATCTTTATTTTCTTTCAAAAGGTTTATTTCATTTTCTTGTAACGGTCAAGTATTAGCCAGTAGCTCCAGCCGCCTGTAATTTTCTCATCCCATGGTCTGGCAGCAGCAAGTCAGCACCGAGGTGGGCAATCTCAATCACACGCCTCCCACGTGTGCTGATGAAGTAACGCCGCTTAGACAAAGCTGATCAGGCCACGCTTCGGAACTTTCCATGCAACCCCCATGGTTTTCTCGGCTCCAGGCCAATCAGGGCAGAGGAAATCTCGTGGCTGTGCTAGAGGTACCCTGTCACCCGTTGGCCGAAAACGCTTTCTCTGCCGCGTGCCTGGTGGCTGTGGACATCATCCTCTCTTCCCGGTACTGTGGTGCTGAGGACTTCGTTTCTCTAGCTGCCACGCCATTCAGACTTGCCCGAATGGCAGCCACCACTTTTCTTTTTTGCCAATCTTGTGCCAGTTGTCAAGACATATCTACACTACTGGCCATTAAAATTGCTACACCACGAAGAAACGCAGATGATAAACGGGCATTCATTGGACGAATATATTATACTAGAACTGACATGAGATTACATTTTCACACAATTTGGGTGCATAGATCCTGAGAAATCAGTACCCAGAACAACCACCTTTGGCCGTAATAATGGCCTTGATGCGCCTGGGCATTGAGTCAAACAGAGTTTGGATGGCGTGTACCGGTACAGCTGCCTATACAACTTCAACATGATACCACAGTTCATCAAGAGTAGTGACTGGCGTACTGTGATGAGACAGTTGCTTGGCCACCATTGACCAGATGTTTTCAATTGGTGAGAAATCTGGAGAATGTGCTGGCCAGGGCACCATCGAACGTTTTCTGTACCCAGAAAGGCCCGTACAGGACCTGCAACATGTGGTCGTGCATTATCCTGCTGAAATGTAGGGTTTCGCAGGGATCAAATGAAGGATAGAGCCACGGGTCGTAACACATCTGAAATGTAACGTCCACTGTTCAAAGTGCTGTCAATGCAAACAAGAGGTGACCGAGACGTGTAACCAATGGCACCCCATACCATCACGCCGGGCAATACGCCAGTATGGTGATGTCGAATACACACTTCCAATGTGCGTTCACCGCGATGTCACCAAACACAGATGTGACCATCACGATGCTGTAAATAGAACTTTGATTCATCCGAGAAAAATGAAGTTTTGCCATTCGTGCACCTAGGCTAATCGTTGAGTACACCATTGCAAGCACTCCTGTCTGCGATGCAGCGTCAAGGGTAACCGCAGCCAACGTCTCCGAGCTGATAGTCCATGCTGCTGCAAACGTCTTCGAACTGTTCGTGCTGATGGTTGTTGTCCTGCAAACGTGCCCATCTGTTGACTCAGGGATCGAGACTTGGCTGCACGATCCATTACAGCCATGCAGATAAGATGCCTGTCGTCTCGACTGCTAGTGATACGAGGCCGTTGGGATCCAGCACGATGTTCCATATTACCCTCCTGACCCCACCGATTCCATATTCTGCTAACAGTCATTGGATCTTGACCAACGCGAGCAGCAATGTCGCGATACGATAAACTGCAATCGCAATAGGCTACAACACGACCTTTATCAAAGTAGGAAACATGATGGTACGCATTTCTCCTCCTTACACGAGGCATCACAACAACATTTCACCAGGCAACGCCGGTCAACTGCTGTTTGTGTATGAGAAATTGGTTGGAAACTTTCCTCATGTCAGCACATTTTAGGTGTCACCACCGGTGCCAACCTTGTGTGAATGCTCTGAAAAGCTAATCATTTGCATATCACAGCATCTTCTTCCTGTCGGTTAAATTTCGCATCTGTAGCACGTCATCTTCATGGTGTAGCAATTTTAATGGGCAGTAGTGTAGATATAATGGAGCACCAGATGATGGACAAAAGCTCACAATGTATGGTGCAATGTGTCTATAACAAAAACCAACTTTTTTGAAAAAGATTGTATACAGATCACAAATTTATAGAACTACTGTAAATAAACCAAAAAAATGTTGCACACTGTAGTTTGCATACCACAGCCCTACTGCTAACTGGTGAATTCTCTTCTTGGAGAGAGAATGCATATGCCATCATCATCATCATCATCATAATCATCATCATCATATTTAAATGTGGTTTGACTTACATCATGCCATCTGAGTGATTAGAATGAAGTTGGGAGGAGCCAATTGGTAGATACCACCATGCATCCTTTTATCCTGCAATCTAAGTCACTTTCCCTCCTATATACATATGGTACACTACCTTGACTGTGAAATCATGAATTGCGTGGGTAGAGCTCACTGTCATATCCTGATTAAAAGCTTAGACAGGTGGTGCATCCGCTAACACATTTTCCTGAATTTCCATCCACCACAGTACCCAGCACAATACAACCCCCCCCCTCCCCCTCCGTCTTCTGTCTTTGTAGAAGGAGAAAGTCACTGTGAATATCTAGGATCTGCTTCACTCCTATGTACATGTATGGAACATAAAATTTTAAACTTCCCCGGTATTCCATAAAATTTCGGGTGAACTGCCGGGGGTCAATAACCTGCTGCCACATGTATGTACCTGAAGATGACCAGAAGAATGTGTGCTGAACTATTGTGGCAGCAAGTTACTGACATCAAGCAGCTTGCCTGAAATTTAAGGGAACAATGCATAGAATAGTTTGAGACTGCAATGACTCAGAGAAAATAAAGAACCCTTATGAAGGACTACTTCTTGTGTACAGTGCTGTCTTCTAAGCAAATTTAGCTCCCCACCAAAGACTGTGCGTGCATTTCATGTGTGTACCTTGACAGAAAATAAAAACAGCAGTCTCCTGCTTTTATCCATAGGTATAGACTATATAATTGCAAAGGTTAATACAAATTAAAAAGACAAATTCAAAACTACCTGTTGGAGTACGATATTATTATTTATTTTAATTAATATAAAATTACTCAGCCATAGTGCCATGCAAGGCATCCAACAACCAACAGTGTAACACACTGGTGGTTGTAGTACAGATAAAATGTCATTATGAACAACATATCATGAAGGCAAGTGGCAGTTCAACAGCCTCAACCAGAGGCCGAGTATAGCACTGGCCCTATACGAGTGTTGTCAGCCTAATATCCTCAGAGTGAGCAGCATCATGGCAGACTTTTCCAGCTCACAGACAGCAGTTTGCAAACAGCCATTGCACAGATGGCCAGGCCACATCTTACATGCAGTACTATGCTGGATGAGCATGATAGGGCAACCTAGGGCATAATACCTACACCTCATCACAGGCGAGCTGACGGGCATTTGCAGGTGCTTGTGCCCCCATGGGGCAAAGATGAAGCAGCTTGATCTACAGATTGAAATCCTCACTGACAAGTTGGTCTTATGGATTGGCACTCTTCCAAAGTCTTCATACTCCAAGGATTTGGTAGTCAGTGTGCGGACATCAATTTCTTAAAGTAATACATCGCAATTGTCAAAAACGCTTCAAAAAATTTACTCTGGAAAATTCCATACACTGTTAAATATAAAACGTGTTGAGATTTTTAACAGAGCCATCGATAGCCATGTGCATTGCATTCTGGTCATGTTATCGTGAGGTGGTTGGGCTGATTGTCAGTAGATGCAATTTCTTTTTTAAGTTTTCTTTGAATGTTATATTATTAAAGTTCATCAACTTTTCTTTTTATCACAAAATTGTTATACAATAATTCCCAGCAGATTGAAACTGTGTGCCACACCAGGACCTGAACCATGGGCATTTGTTTTTCGTGGCCAAGTGCTCTACCAACTGAGCTACCCGAAAACAACTCATGATCCATCCTCACAGCTTAACTTCCATCAGTACCTCAACTCCTACCCTCCAAACTTCACAGAAGTTCTCCTATGAAACTCGCAGGACTAGCACTCCTGGTAGAAAGGATATTGTTGAGACATGCGTTAGCAACAGCCTGGGGGTGGTTTCCAGAATGAATTTTTATGCTGCAGCAGAGTGTGCACCAATATGAAACAACCTGGCGAACTAAAACAGTGTGCTGGACTGGGACTCAAACCTGAGACTTTCACTTACTTCTTGGCAGAACACTTGTCCACAAAAGGCAAGGAACCCAGGTTCAAGTCCTTGTCTTGCACACATATTTATCTGTCAGGAAGGTTCATATCAGCACACACACTGCTGAGGAATGAAAATTCACTCTGAATACAACATTTGTTAATTAAGGAATCAGTGTAACACTTACTCCTAAAATTGAAGTGAAAAAGAAGTTGTGCCCACCACAATGTCTCCTCGTGAGAAACACCATCATGCGTGCACTGACCAGTTGAGAAACTTCAGTGGCCTTGCAGAATTGTGTACAGATATTTTAAGATGTCAAAATGTAGAAATGTCTTGCCTTCGGATCTCTCATGTGTTGCAAGCAATTTAGTTTCTTTTCAAAGAATTAGCACAGAAAATTCACTAATATTTTGACAGTGTTTCTGTTACGCAGTTAGTTCAAACAAATTAGAAAATATTTTGTTGAGCCCAACCTACATAGGTAAGAATGATCATCAAAATAAAATAAGAGAAATCAGAGCTCGAACAGAAAGGTTTAGGTGTTCGTTCTTCCCGCGCACCGTTCAAGAGTGGAATGGTAGAGAGATAGTATGATTGTGGTTCGATGAACCCTCTGCCAAGCACTTAAATGTGAATTGCAGAGTAGTCATGTAGTGTAGATGTAGAAACATTGTAAGCAGAGTTAAACCTCAACAAAATAGTATCCTCTGGAGAGAATCTAAAAAAGTGCAAGAACCTGAAAATTTTTTATGAGTAAAGAGAAATGCACGACACACTAGCAAGTAAATTGTTCCACCAAAGGCAAGTACTTTTAAAACAGAACCCTGAGGGATTAATTTGTTTGTAAACATTCTGTGACTACATAATCAAGCTGGTAACTAAAATCAAGTGGAAAGAAGAACCTAACAATGACGACGGAAAATCCCAATACCAAGGTGTCTCCAAATATTATATCTTCTGGTAGTTTTTTGCACTTTCATAGGGTCAAAAACAATGTTCAATAAGTGATGTCTACACGGAAAGCCCTACTGTACAGCTGCTTATATGAGATATGACCAAAAAGTAATGGGAATTTTTGTTTTTCTTGAAGCATCTTTATTTATTTATCAACATCAACTTTGTCCCCTTCATATATAATACACATGTGCCAGCTTTTTTCCAATCTTGGAAGCACTTCTGGAACTTACTTTTCATTACGGTGTTCAGCTCCTTTAGGAATTTGTTTTCATTTCATCAGTGGTGGCAAAACAATGTCTTTTCATAGTTCTCTTCAGCATTAGGAATAGAAAGAAATTGCAGGGGGCCATGTTCAGCAAATACAGTGGCCGGACCAACATAACAGTTTTATATTATCAAAGTTCATCAACTTTCCTTTTTATTACAAAATTATAATTTCCCAGCTGATTAAAACTGTGTGCCACACCAGGTCCTGAACCATGGGCCTTTGCCTTTTGTGGCCAAGTGCTCTACCAACTGAGCTACCCAAAAAATCATGAACAAGCATTGAGGTGTCAGCGGGAGCATTATTGTGATGCAATTTCCCTTAGTGGTTTTGCCACAATTCTGGTTTTCTTTGGATTGCTTCACGCAAATGGCACATAACTTCTACGTAGTATTTTTTTATGACTATATGCAGGAACTCATGATCATGATGCACTATCCCATTGTAATCAGAGGAAACAGTGAGAAGAATCTTCAAATGTGATCGAAGTGGTCAAATTTTTTGGTACTGGTTCTTCAGGCAGTTTCCATTGGGACGGCTGGGCCTTGGTTTCAATGTCATACCCATATACCCATGTTTTGTCACCTGTTATAACCGCCTTTAGAATTTCTGGATCACCAACGACTTCATTTAGCAATTCCCAAGCAACGTCTCCACAATGTTGTTTTTGGTCAAAGTTCAACAATTTCGAAAAAAAAAAACTTCACTGCCACACGTTTCATGCCCAAAACATCCAAAAATACTGCTTGGCATGAGCCAAAAAATATGCTCACATCATCAGCAATATCTCTGATGGTGATTCAGTTATTTTCCAGAACAGTTTTCTTTACTACTTCCACATTTTCATCAGTAACTGGTGTGCTAGAGCATCCAGGATGTGTCTTCAACATCTTCTCCCCCTCTTTGAAATGTTTGTATCACTCGTAAACTCTCATCTTACTAATAGTAAATTAGCCAAACACCACAGTCAACACTTCAAATACAGTGCTGCACTTTATTCCATTTTCCAAGCAAAATTTAAAGCAAATTTTTTGGTCCATCTTTTTAGTACATAAAATTCACTGAGCACTCTAAAACATGTATAACCTTTTCGACTGTCAACAATAAACCAAACATTCCAAACAGCTAAAAGTGCAAGCACACATAAGAAACATGTGTACAAACTATATAAAAAAATGTTTTGAAAATCAGATGTATAAAGCCTGTAAAGAATTTCCGTTTCTTTTTTATCACAATTCGTATGTGGGAAGGAGTAGTGGTAGATATCTACTAAATTACAGTGGCAGCAACTTAGAGGCATTCTGATCCAATAAACTTAAACAATGCACTGTATGGCTGTACACCCAAGGGGTTTTCCACTCAATGGGCTTTCTAATACAGCTTTTTACTGTGACAGTAAAGTGCTACAGAAGCATAGTAAATCAGCTACACCATAGTAAAGTAGCTACACAACCACAGTAAAGTATCTACACAAGCATATACACCCCTACCCCGGTTAAAATTTAATTTGGGAACATATACTGTCAGATTAATCTGTTTAACACGTATGAAGCTGGTAGGTTAGGTTAGGATAGGTTAGGTTATGTTCACATGACACTCATCTTTGTTTCCCCAAACTTTTTGTAAATTTCCTGTCCCAGAAAGCTGTTCCACATGAACACCATTACTGAAGGTCACAATACTGCATAGCCGCAAAGTGAGTGCATATTTCACTTTTTGTACGGAAAAGACAGAAATATATGTTTAAGCAATGTGTGCCTTAACACACAGTTGCTTTACGGATTTGAAAGTGTAGTGTATTTATAAACTGGGTGTCACTCAAATAGTTTTCAGACTGCTCTTTTTATTAAAATAGACAGCTTACAACACACAACTTGTGTTCTATGACAGAAATATTAAATTCAGAATTGCATGACAGCAAAATAACCTCCCATCTTACAGTTGCACAATTAATTTACCTGTTTCTGGCCTAACTGCACTGCAATTACTGAAGAACTCTTCACAGGTTACAAACATTTTCAAAATTAAATGTTTGCACGGACAGCAGAGTCCACATTGCAAACACCTGTTGTCAAAATCAGAAGTTTGAGGAAGTGATATAAGTGTACCCACTCCAATTTTATTTGAAGGAATTTTCAGTAGAATGGTCCAGAATAATAGTTAAATACCAGAGATATATGAATTACATAATGGGAAATTAATTCACACAGAAACAGTAAGTCATAATTATGGAATCTTACGTTGAACAATAGGCAAATCTAAGTCCCCAGCAGGCACAAATGATCAGTCAGAACTGATCAGCCACAAAGTGATTTATCTTGAGGATGCAAATTTTTTTTATGGCAGTATCTTCTTTATAGCTTGGTTTATTTGAGGGAGGGGACCACCCAGCAAGGTCACCGGTCCAACTTTATTGCACTTACACTTGATTATACTTCTACCATTTCTTTATAGTTTTTTGTCTTTTCTAATATCACTAAAGAGGCATTAAAACACTTGTTAAATTGTACTGAGTGAAGGAAGTGGTTCTCTCCTTACCACAGATTTTGCTAAAGAACATGATTATGTATCACGTTAGCTTCAATAATTGTAATTTCAAGACTAAATGAACACCATTTTCCTATTTAATAGCATATTTCAACCAGAAATTTGGTGTTTTTTGCAAGTTAAAATTTTTATACCAATGTAGGCATAATTTTCAATAAGCTACCAATGATGCTTGTTTGACTGTTACTCATAACAGAAAATTCACAAAAATTGCTGACACGTCTTCTGTGACTTTCACAATGTGTGACCCCCATTTCTCTCATTTGCTTACGTTAACACTCCATTAGATGTTTCTATTAGTCACGCCCAGATAATAAAAATCTAATGTAACACATTCCACTGACATATGTGGAGACACGTGATCATAGAAAGAACTAAAGTTGTTGATGGCATTTTTCAAAACCGAATTTCACGACTTCTAAGCTCTACTTTATAAGAAGCAGAAAATTGAAACATGCCCCCCCACCCACCCCAAGGGGGAGGGAGAGAGAGAGAGAGAGAGAGAGAGAGAGAGAGAGAGAGAGAGAGAGGGGGGGGGGGGGGGCAGTTCACTCTACTAACAAACCAATGAGCACAATTTGCGTTGCAGCTTTTAAACTCACCTTTCAAGCAATCGTTGTAGGGCAATATTATCATCTTCTCTTAGAATTTGAGGTTCGCTGGCTGCTGGACCCTATAAAAACACCACCAACACAATTTCAATAACAATTTGTGATTATAAATCAGCTGATTTAAATAAATAACTTAAAAATATGGTGACTCCCATTCCAAGTGGATAAATAACAGAGGGAAGATTAGAGTTCGATGAAACACCAAAACCAAAGGTCATCTGATACTGACCACAAGCTCAAATTGCACAAAGATAGAGAAGGAAAAATGTCATGACATTTGCAAAGTATCCATCCATATATTTTCTGACCAATGATGAAATATGTGTTAGATGTGATTGTACTCTGATATATGCCACATAATACAACAACTTACATCTTGTTTCAACAAGCATGAACACTTCATAATGACGTTTTAGCCTTTAAACTAATTGTGATTAAGATATTAAAGTGTACTGTGACAATATTATTTCCTGAAATCCAGACATTTGCTTTAAAGGATTAAGGAGACTCACAGAAAATGTAAATCTGGATGGTCAAACAAGGGGCATTAAATCCACTCATTCCAAATGCTAGTGCATTGTCTTAATCACTGCTCTAGATAGACCGTCAGTGACAGAGCACCTCGTGTTCCTGAAGCTAAGAAGGCAAGTACACCATGTGTTTGTTGTATATTTTTTACGAGCTTTCAGCAGGAGTGACTTATTTATTTACAGGTACCTGTGTAGTTACTAGATTATTTTTGTAATTTCTTGTGCGTTCGAGTGCCTACTAGGCACAAGCTTTTATTTTAATAACAGTGTAGCGTACCGTGCCACCGTTGCTACTGACCCTTATATTGACCCTCAGATCGAACAGGCTTTTGTTTGTTTTGGTTAGGGTATCTCTGTGTCATTTAGACCATTAGTGAGAGAGCACTTTGAATTCCTGCTGCTAATAAGCCGAGTACATCGTTCATTTGTTGTATATTTTTACAAGCTTCAAACAAGAGCACCTGCAGTAATGGATAAACACTGTGATTGCTGTGTACAGATGCGAGCTGAGTTGGTGACCCTTCGCTCACAGCTTGAGGCTGCTGCCAAGGGGATCATTGTGGGCGGTCGGATGCGGGGATGTGAGAGACATCGAGCACGTCCCATGTGTCACCCGATCGGTCCACTGCTGTGGCCGCCCCAGGTACTGCCTGCACTGAGGTTGACCCCTCACCTGTGGTCGAGTGGAATATTATTCCAAAGTCTGGCAGGCACCGAAAAACTTTATGAGGGGCCAATCACATGGTCTCCCCGGTTCGTTTGATGAACAGGTTTCGGGCATTATCTGAGGCTGACAATATCTCTGAGCTGGATGCAGTCGTTCACCCTGTTCCAGAGAAAGCTTCTCGACTCGCAAGGTCTGGGCGTTCACAGAGGGTGGGTTTGCTGGCAGTTTGGAGCTCCAACGTTAGGCAGGTAATAGGGCCCCTTAGGAACATGGCTACCAAGGAGGGGAAGGAAGCCAGTGTGCACTCCTTGTGCATACCGGGCGGTTTCAGTCCGGGTGTGGAAAAGCTGCTTCCGAATGCCGTGAAGAGTACAGGGTGAAGCCAGCTGCTGGTGGTGGTGGCTCATGTCAGTACCAATGGAACATGTCGCTTTAGATCAGAGGAGATTCTCTCCGGTTTTGGGTGGCTAGCGGAAATGGTAAAGACTGTCAGTTTTGCTCGAGATATTAAGGTGGAGCTCACCACCCACAGCATTGTCGACAGAACCAACTGTGTTCCTTTAGTGCAGAGCTGAGTGGAGGGTCTGAATCAGAGGCTCAGGCGGTTCTGTGACTATGTAGGCTGCAGATACCTTGACTTGCGCCATCGAGGTGGTTGGATTCCGGATTCCGCTTAATAGGTCAGGAGTTCACTACACACAGGAATCGGCTACACGGGTTGCGGGGGCTGTGTGCAACGGACTGGTCGGTTTTTTAGGTTGGAGAGCACAAGGGAACCACAGGAAGGGTGCCCGCCTAAAAGGGGGTAGGTAAAACACAGCCAGTTAGTTGTAGAAACGATCAGTATTATAGTTGTAAATTGTCATAGCTGTGTTGGGAAAGAACCAGAGCTCCAAACCCTAATAGAAAGCACTGAAGCTCAAATAGTTATAGGTTTAGAGAGATGCACACATACCATCGCAGTATCAGTATAAAGATGGCTGTCCCATTTGCAACTTGCACCAGGGAAGAACAGTGTTCTGTTATTTGGTTTCTGCGTAGTGAAGGTGTGAAACCTATTGAAATTCATCAATGAATGAAGGTTCAGTACGACGATGCATGTTAGTCACAGCAGCAAGTCTACGAATGGAGTAAGAAGTTCGCAAATGGTGTGACTTCAGTGGAAGATGCTCCTCGTGCAGGTCAGGCATAATGAGTTGTGACTCCACAAAACATTGCAGCAGTTGAAGCCACAGTGAAGGAAAACCGTCAAGTGACACTGAATGACATTGCAGCATGTTTACAGATTAGTCATGGGTCAGCACACCACACTGTGCATGATGTGCTCCAGTTTCACAAAGTGTCTGCAAGATGGGTGCTACGCAGCTGACTCCTGAAATGAGAGAATGACGTGTTGATGCTTGTGAAGAACTACTTCAGTGCTTTGAACGAGAAGGTTTGATGGCTTCCTTGAAAAAATCATTACTAGGGACGAAACCTGGGTTCACTTCCACAAACCGGAAATGAAGAGAGGAAGCAAGGAATGGTGCCATTCCTCATCAGCAAAACCAAAGTAGTTTCGAACAGAACCATCAGCAGGGACACTCTTTTGGGACAAAAAAGGGGTCATTTTGGAGCATTACATGCCTAGAGGGACCACAGTCACCAGTGCATCATACACAGATCTCCTAAAAGAAATCATCTGCGGCCTGCAATCAAATCAAAGTGACGTAGATTGCTGTCAGCAGGCATCCTTTTGCAACATGACAATGCAAGGCCCCACATTGCCCATACAACAGTTGCAACAATCACAGACCTGCATTTTGAGTGTCTTCTTCATCCACCATACTCAACAGACCTTGCCCCAAGTGATTTCCACTTGTTTGGACCACTCAAAGACGCAATGGCAGGAAAGAAGTTCTGTTCTGATGAAGAGGTACGCCACGCGGTGCATGAATGGTTGTGTGGACTACCAAAAGAATTTTTTTCTAAAGGAATTTATGCACTTTGGAAGTGCTGGAGGACTTGCACTGAGTGTGGGGGGATTATGTTGAAAAGTGATACAGCTTTGTACCACTTCTGCACAATAAATAATATTTTTAAAAAATTTAAGGTTTTCATTTGACTCACCCTCGTAATTTGCCTTGTAGTGAAATTGAAGTATATAGTTCCTGTGAAGTAGTATGGGTAGAGGCTATACTTGATAATTGGACTAAACTATTAATTGGGTCATTTTACAGACCCCCTGACTCAGAAGATACAGTTGCTGAATGGTTCAAAGAAAACTTAAGTCTCATTTCAAATAGGTACCCCACACCTACAATTATAGTCAGTGGTGACCTTAATCTACCCTCAATATGCTGGAGAAATTATACATTTAAAGCCAGCAGCAGGCATAAAACTTCATCCGAAATTGTATTGCATGCTTTCTCAGAAAAGTTTTTTGAACAATTAGTTCATGAGCCCACTCAAAGCATAAATGGTTGCGAAAGCGTACTTGACCTGTTAGCAACAAATAATCCTGGACAAATAGTGAGTATCATGATGAATACAGGGATTAGTAACCACAAAGCAGTAGCTGCTAGGGTGAATACCATAGCTCCTACAACGATCAAAAAGAAAAACAATGTATATCTAGTTAAGAAAGCTGATAAAAAAAATCTCTAAACACCTTTTTAAGAAACAGTTTGCATCCTTCAGATCTGATGATGTAAGCATAGAAAAGTTGTGGAAAGATTTCAAAGAGACAGTATCGACAGCAATTGGGAGATATATACCACATAAATTAATAAGTGATGGTACTGATCCCCCATGGTACACAAAATGGGTCAGATCGCTGTTGCAGAAGCAGCGAAAAAAAGCATGCCAAATTTAAAAGAACGCAAAATCATCAAGATTGGCAAACTTTTGCAGAAGTTCGAAATATAGCGCGTGCTTCAATGCGAGATGCTTTCAGTAATTTCTGCAATGAAACTCTGTCTCGAAATGTGGCAGAAAATCCAAAGTCTGGTCATACATAAAGCACACCAGTGGCAAGACGCAATCAATACCTTCACTGCGCAATAACAATGGTGAAGTCACTGATGACAGTGCCACTAAAACAGAGCTATTAAACATGATTTTCCGAAACTCTTTCACCAAAGAAGACAAAGTAAATATTCCTGAACTTCAATCGAGAACAACTGCCAAGATGAGAAACATAGAAATAGATACCCTAGGTGTCACAAAGCAGCTTAAATCACTTAATAAAAGCAAGGCTTCCAGTCCAGATTGTATAGCAGTCAGGTTCCTCCCAGAGTATGCTGATGCAATAGCTCCATATCTGGCAATTACATACAACCACTCACTCACAGAGAGATATGTACCTAAAGACTGGAAAATTGCTGAAGTCACACCAATACTCAAACAGGGAAGTAGGAGTAATCCATTGAATTACAGGCCCGTATCACTAACGTCGGTTTGTGGTAGGGTTTTGGAACATATACTGTATTCCAACATTATGAAGTATTTCGAAGGAAACGATTTATTGACACATAGTCAGCACGCATTCATTCAGAAAATATTGTTCTTGCGAAACACAACTAGCTCTACATACTTATGAAGTAATGAGTGCTATCGACAAGGGATGAGAAATTGATTCCATATTTTTAGATTTCCAGAAGGCTTTTGACACCTCACAAGTGTCTTCTAACCAAACTGCGTGCCTATGGAATATCGCCTCAGTTGTGCAACCGGATTCCTGATTTCCAGTCAGAAAGGTCACAATTCATAGTAATAGACGGAAAGTCAGTGAGTAAAATGGAAATAATATCCGGCGTTCCCCAAGACAGTGTTATAGGCTCTCTATTGTTCCTGATCTATATTAATGACATAGGAGACAATCTCAGGAGCCGCCTTAGATTGTTTGCAGATGATGCCGACCTTTACGATCTTGTAAAGTCATCAGATGACCAAAACAAATTGCAAAATGATTTAGATAATATACCTGTAAGGTGTGAAAAGTGGCAATTGACCCTGCATAAAGAAAATTGTGAAGTTATTCACATGAGTACTAAAAGAAATCCGCTAAATTTCGATTACTCGATAAGTCACACAAATCTGAAGGCTGTAAATTCAACTAAATACTTAGGAATTACAATTACAAATACCCTAAATTGGAACGATCACATAGATAATGTTGTGGCTAGAGCCAACCAAAGACTGCGATTCATTGGCAGTACACCTAGAAAGTGCAACAGGTCTACTAAAAAGACTGCTTACACCACACTTGTCCGCCCTTTTCTGGAGTATTGCTGTGCGGTGTGGGATCCGCATCACGTGGAACTGACAGACGACATCAAAAAAGTACAAAGAAGGGCAGCTTGTTTTGTATTATCATGAAGTAGGGGAGATAGTGCCACAGACAAGATACGTGAATTGGAGTGGCAATCATTAAAACAAAGGCATTTTTTGTTGTGACGGGATCTTCTCGTGAAATTTCAATCACCAGTTTTCTCCTCCAATTGCGAAAACGTTATGTTGGCAACTACCTACATAGGGAGAAACGATCATCACGATAAAATAAGAGAAATCAGGTCTCACACAGAAAAATTTAAGTGCTCGTTTTTTCCGCATGCCATTCAAGAGTGAAACGGTAGAGAGACAGCTTGAAGGTCATTCACTGAACCCTCTGCCTGGCACTTCATTGTGAGTAGCAGAGTAAACACATAGATGTAGATACAGATGTACGTTGCTCAGTGGTATTAATAAATTCCGCATCTTTGGAGCTCCGTATCAAGAAACAGAAGTAACAGCAGCAACATAGGTTTACTCAACTGTATACTGTTCATTATAAATGAGTTCACATAGCATTGCCGATATGACGTTTAGGTGAGTTGTTAACAACCTGAACCACCGGTGAAAACTAGTAATACACCAGCTGAGCTGCAGTTCCATTCTGTTTGTCACCATAGTGCTCTGCAAATTGTGATTTCTTGTATTTGTTACTAGACTGTTTTGAACTGTTACAGCAGTTTTCAGAGCTTTTTCTACACAGGTTAACAACTTATTTTTCTGCTGAAGATCTCATCATATTTCATCACTTCATAACAAAAGTTCTGTTATTCAAGTTGATTTCAGGTGACGAAACAGCTTGAGATTTCGTGCCTTGCTTGAAAGCAAATTATTCCATCTTCCTTAGTAATGTTTGTGCTTTCATTGTCAGTCAGTACAGCATCAAGGGACTACTACCTGTGATTACCAGTAATGATCACCTGAACATGGACACTGATACGACGAAAGCAGAAAATTGACGAGTTGAATATGACAATAAGATCAAAACAAACCTTACTTGGAATCGAACACTTCATTTTGTACAATATTTTAATACCTTTTTTGTGTACAGAATATCGCATATATAAACAGTAACTCTACAAGGACCAGGAAGACAAATCACTACAAAAATGGGACAAACAATGAAAGCTAAGGATTTTATGAAAGAAACACCATACATGTATGATAGCATGTAGAGGATATCTGATACATTGGTGGAACAATTAAAAAAAAATGCTGTTTAACTTATTTGAAATATTAATATTTCCTCATTGCCATTGAGTTAATTATCTGTTCTTGTTTCTTTGTTTCGTTTTAGAGCGCAAAAACAACTAAGGTCATACGTGCCCATGTCAGAACTGTAGAACACGAAGACAAAGTGAGGAGTTAAAATTGACTAAATGTTAATCCCAATTGACGGAAGAGAGGACAGCTAAAAACAGGGATGAGGAGAAAGGTCTATAACATACGCCATAGAGAAATGAAGGTCCTGAACTAATAATTAAATGGTCTTCGCCATGTTGATGTGATGGATAAAAAGTAAAATGCCATTGACTGGCCGCGCGTCATTCACTAAAATGGCCGAGATTTCAGACAGTCAACACAAACGAGAATGCAAGTGGTTAAAAAAAAGGGCATTCCGCCAGGAAATGGCGGAACATCAAAGGTTGAATGCAATGAGCACAAAGTGGTGGGAGAGCACCACTTAAGAAATGGTGGTGGCTAAAAAGACAGAGCCCAATACACAACCTAGCTAAAATGATCTCATAACAGCGAGGGGGCCAAGAGGTGGTCGTCCAAGCTACAGGACGAGGCTTAATAACTCAGAGCTTGTTCTCATGAAGGGAGGACCAGTGGTGATGCCAAATTGATACCACCTGCTGATAGATGGCAACAAAGATATCGTTGGAGGGAATGGAAGAACTAGCGGGCTGAGGTACAAGGACTGCAGCCTTGGCAGCAGCGTCAGCAGCCTTGTTTCCTGTCAGATTGACGTGACCAGGAACCTACATAAACATCACAGTGGTTCCATCAAGAGTGAGCAAGTGACAGCTATCCTGGACCCATTGCACTTAGAGATGGACGGTGTACAGCAGAGAGAGGCTTTGAAGGGAACTGAGAAAGTCGGGGCAGCTGATGCAAATGAAAAGCCTGTGTCACCAGATGTACTGCATGGCCTGATACAGGGTGAAGAGCTCTGCTGTAAATACTGAGCAGTGTTCTGGAAGCTGAGACCGAAAAATGTCAGTGACAATGACGAAGACACACCCAACGCCAAGGTCTGTCTGAGAAACATCAGTGTACACAAAGGTACTATCGCGAAGTTCCATGCGAAGGTCTTGAAACTGAAGGCGATAGAGCGAGGCTGGAGTAGTGTTCTTAGGGCGCAAATGAAGGCCAAGGCGAACACAGGCCGCCACATGAAGCCAAGATGGTGAAGGGTTCACACCAACCGTGAACGTTGCAGGTAGTGTGAAGTTAAGCTGCTGGAGTAAGAGCTGAAAGCCAACTCCAGGAGGCATAGGATGGGCGGCCACGCATGGCAGATGAATGTCGTGCATATCTACTGAGGAGAAGTCATATCAGTAGGATCATGGTAGTTCGGCAGCTACTGCATACAGACAGTCAAACTGAGCTAGTGTAAAAGGCACCAGTGGCCAAACGGATGCCACGATGGAGGACAGAATTGAGATGGCATAAGAGGGATGGATGTTCAGATGCATAAACAAAACAACCACAGTCTAGTTTCAAATAAACAAGGGACAGGTACAAACGGAGGAGGGTGGCTCAATCTGCTCCCCAGGAAGTACCACTGAGGACACGTAGGATATTGAGGGACCCACACAGGGGGCTGTCAGACAAGACACATTTGGAGGGTCAAGAAAGTTTCCTATCGAGCATGAGCCACAGAAATTTTGTAGTTTCAACGAACAGAAGAGCAATGATGTAAAGACGGTGGAAGAAACTAATGTGCCACCAGAAATTCATACAAAAAGTTTTGTCAGTGGAAAACGAAAGCCACTGTTGATGCTCCACGAGTGAAGATGATCGAGACATTGCTGAAGACGCCACGCAATGAGACAAGTATATGGAGAACTGCAATAGATGGAAAAATTGTCAATGAAAAGGGAGCTGCAGATGCCAGGGAGGAGATTGGCCATAATAGGGCTAAAGGCGAGAGCAAAGAGGATGATGCTCAGGTCGGAACACCAAGGCACACCGTTTTCCTGGATAAAGGTGTCTGACAAGGCAGAATCCACATGTACCTCGAAAACTCAATCTTTTAAAAATTCCAGAAGGGAACAGGGCATGTGGCCATGGAAGTCCCATTTGTAGAGAATACCGAGGATACCAATCCTTTAGCAGGTGTCGGCTCTCTCCAAATCGAAAAACACAGCTACAGTGTGGGATTTCTACAGAAAACTATTCATGACATGGTTTGACAAAGTGATAAGATGGTTAACTGCTGAATGGAGTGCTTGAAATTCACACTGGGCAGTGGTTAGTAAGTTGTGACACTCGAGCCACCATACCAGCCAGGCACGAATCATATGTTCCATCTCCTTGCAAACACAGCTGGTGAAAAAAATGGGGCGATAGCTAAAAGGTAGGTGTTTGTCCTTACCCGGCTTAGGTATGGGTATGACAGTGGCTTCATGTCAGCATCTGGGAAACTTGCCCTCTGCCCAAATGCGGTCATACGTATAAAGCAGAAAGTGCTTGCCCACAAGAAAATGACGTCGCAACATCTGAATGTGAACACCGTCTGGCCCTGGGGTGGAGCATTGGGATGAAGCGAGAGCACGATCTAGCTCTCTCATAGTATAGGCAACATTGTGGCACTCATGATTCTGAGAAGAGAAGGGTATCGCCCAAGTGTCCTCTGCTCATTTCCAATGGAGGAAGGCAGGATGATAGTGGGAGGAGCTCGAAATCTCTGCAAAATGGCAGCCCAAAGTGTTGGAGATTGCAATAGGGTCCATTATGACATTGTCTGCTACTGTCAGGTCAGAAATTGGGAAATGGATCTTGATCTCAGAGAGCCGTCATAATTATCTGTTCTCGTTCAAACATATTTAAACACCATACAGCAATGAAGTTTCTTATTTGAACTACTACAATTCACACCAATGTTGCAGAACAAGACTACTATGCGATACTGGAAATGAATAAAACAAATACAAATATTAGAAACAAACTCATGTTACACAACCTTCAGCACTATTTCCTTATAAAAAAAAAAAAGAACTTCACCTGCATATGGGGAATTCCTGTCATATATGGAGGAATGGAACCAGTAGATTCATCTGACACAGTAACTGCTGCAGTTTCTGCTCTCTGAGGTGCTGCAACATCTGAAATGAAGAAAGTAGGCATGGAAACATAAATCCTTCTGGAGAAGGTTAAGAAACACAGACCACAATAACCAACAATATTCAGCAACTTTGTATTTAATTGAAATTCCATTCAAATTATACGTGTAACTCAAATGAAAATGAGACAGATGGAAAAAGTACATAAACTGTTTATTACTTCAATACTAATCACAATAACTGTTAATAAATTTATCCCACTGTGAGACAAGACGGTCAGTGCCTTCATGGAGAAATGTTAGTAGTTGCCTACAGAACCACAGTTGTACCTATGCATGGACCTCTTCGTCAGAAGCAAATTGATGGCTAGAAATGTTTTTCTTCATTCCTCCAACGTTATGGAAATCACACAGGGAGATATCGGGACTGTGCAGAGGACATGTAGGGGTTCCCCAGCAAAACTTCTGTAGCATAGTTGAAACAATAGGCATATCAGCTACCAGAAAGTCATGGTGAACTTTTTCTTTGACTGCAAGGGCCAAATGCTCATTGACTTTCTGGAACACAGTGGCACAATTAATGCACAGTGGTACGTAGACCCCCTACAAAAATTGAAGTGCCCCATGAAGCCCAAGTACTCAGGAATGTTTGTGAACAGCATCATTCTGTTGCAGGATAATGACTGCCGACACGTTGCCAGGGTTGTTTAAACTATGCTATGTCAATCCTGGTTCGTAGGTAACTGGTTACATTTTTCCATGAAGGCAATGACCATCTTGTCTCATAGTGGGATAAATGTATTATCAGTTTTGGTGATTGCTTTTGAAATAATAGATAGTCAGCTTAAATTTTCCATTTGTCTTGTTTTCAGCTGACTGTCCCTTATACATTTACAAAGGACGTTAGGGAAGTTTTGGAATATAGTTACAATTATGTTATACTTTGTAAACAACACCTGCTGCTATCAGTTTCTCACTAGCCTTCAAAACCACACAGAAAACTGGTCTTCAAACTGTCTTTGATGGTAGGGCACTTTTAATGTTAAAAATTGTAGCAGCTCTTTTTTCTGCATAGAGGATCAGAATCTTTTCACCTGTATTTTCGCCTTTGGAAAGCAACAATAACATCAGACAAAGCCTGAGCTACAGCCGGTTGGAGATGGGGTTGGTTGGGGGATTCTGAAGAACTCTTAAGCAACATACTCAGTACAATTTTGCTTTCCCTCAAAGTCAGAGCACTCCCATAGGTCTGCCTAGGACTTCTTAATTAATTAATTAATTAATTAATTTTAGAAGTTGGACTCTTAACAATTCAAAATTAGCCTTACAATGCAGAAAACTTCCACCGTTACTGACAGTTAGTTGTTTTCAGACTACTACAGGTGTGCACAATTGCAATTAAATACATACTCCTTGTTTTATCACTTGGTTAGAACACGATGTAAAGAATCCAAGCTTCAGGTAGTGCACCATTGTTAGTTATATAACTTGATGCACTGCTTTCCAATTTTTTGAATGTGTATTTTTGCATGAAACCTTGCCATCTCAAACCAACAGGATGGAAACACAGTTGAACACTTAGCAGACCCCTATGTCCATCAGACATATTTGTGAGCAAACTTGCCCTCTGCCCAAATGTGGTCATACGTATAAAACAGAAAGTGCTTGCCCACAAGAAAATGACATTGCAACATCTGAATGTGAACACCGTCTGGCCCTGGGGTGGAGCATTGGGAACCCAAATGGTCGGCCTGGTGTGTGTGTGTGTGTGTGTGTGTGTGTGTGTGTGTGTGTGCGCGCGTTTTTTGGACACCGCATGTGCAATAAAAACAGAGGGTTTTCCCTGTTATTGGTAGTGCCCATGAGAGTGTTAGAAGCCTCATGAAATGTGGTGAAAAATAACAGGAAGTGTATTTACGGTTGGCCACATTAAGTGTGAGCAAAAACTGACAGTTTTGTAAGTTGAAATTTATTCTTGAAATTCAATTTAACTTTATTAGGGAAAGATGTACTACATAAAGCAACATATAAGAATTTTTGCTGGACCAGGACTCGAACTCTGATTTCCTGCTAATCATGAGTGGTCACCTTACCACTTATGGTATCCAAGCATGTTCCCCGGACTGACCCAAGCTGCCACTTGTCGCACACCTATCTATCTCATAGATTATTGATTCATTTACCCACATCTGCACATATCGTCATACCTGTGCAGGTTTTATAATCAAGACAATGAAAAATTATAGGCTATCATTGTGATTTCCGTCCTAGGTCCATCTTTGATGATGCACAACACTTTAAAATATTGAAATTTATTACTGAAATTCTGTAACAGGTATTGATTCTAAAACCAAATGGGAATCATGAGATGTGTGAGTGTATGTAAATCTATTAATTATTAGTGAGAAGAAATAGATAGGTGTGTGACGTGAAAGTTTGCATTGGTCTGGGGAGTATGCTCGGCTAGTCTAAGTGGCACGGCGACTGCTCAAGATAAGTGGGAAATCCGGGTTTGAGTCCCAGTTTAGCACAAACTTTCAAATGTCACTTTAGGTAGTATATCTGTACCCATTACAGTTAAGTCGAATTTCAGGAATAAATTTCAATATTTGAAACTCCAGTTCATTATCAACCATAAAGATTTTGTAAGGGTTATAAAGTGCAGCCTGCACGGCCTTGCTATACTTCTTGTTGTAGTCAGCTCGAATAAGAACTTCTGAAACAGCAAATGAGAGACTGCAATGCTACCAGCTGCAGTGTAGTGTAGTGTAGTGTAGTGGTTTGTGTCACTGTCTGGCGTGCTGTGGGTCAGCAGTTCAAACCTGACAACTAATAATTATTTGTTATTTAGTAACTAGCATTTATAGAAGGTTGTTGAAATTTCTTAATTTTGTAACATTTGTATATTCTGGAATATTCAATGTTTGTATAAATAGCTGCACTCTCTGTCCAAGTGGTCAGTTGTTCTGGCTGTATTTTGATGTCAGTAACAAATGTGCTTCCAGTGCTAAGAGTTGCATTTCAATGGAGACTCTGCCTTCGGATTTTGACTTGACTGTGGTTTCGACGTGGCAATATTTATCTTAATCTATCATCAACATTCCTCATATAACGGCTAGTAACAATAGAATGCTGGGTGATTTAAAATTTTCAAATTTAGCTAACATGAACAACTTTGAATGGGATAAGTTGATGAATGATAAATTTATCTACAAGGATTTAAGGTATAGATGCAAGATATATGCAGAATACTTCAAATATACTTTGAAATATTAGAATAGAGAAGAAAATTAGGAATAAAGAATTTCTACTATGAGTTAGCAGCCACAGGCATGGTATAGACTGTCATTTACAAGAGATATTTGGATATGACCAATAGGTCACTAAGTATATTCAAGTCAGTCAGATGCCAGGCTATATATAAGGACACTAAATAATAAACAGAAGAACACTCTACTAAGACTTTCCAAAAGAGGGCCATTAGTGACAGCAGTGGGGATTGAGATGGGACATCTGAGATTTGCAGCACCAATATTTTGTTGTTTCAGAGTCATGACCAGTCACACAGCTAATGTGCTGTGATATGAGTTCATTCATGGCTGGAAATGGTATTGACGATTGGCACGGACCAGAGTGAGTCACAGATTTTTATGCAGTCTTTGTATTCAACAAAATTCATCGATGAATAATGAATATATAAAACTGTCCCCCCCCCCCCTACGTCCCACACACACACACACACACACACACACACACACACACACACACACACACCTGACATTTATTTAGTTTCAAAAGAAAATATTTATATTTTAAAATTTTGTAGTACAGACATCACAACACAACAATAAATATGGGTGCATTAGCAGTATGGAATACTATCTTTATATATAAAAGACAAAGAAAATAAAAGGTGACACTATGTTACAGATATGTCAGAAACAAAGAAAAGTCAATTTATATACACATTTTTCACCAGAAACTGCTCTAGCAAATATACTATGGTTGAAACATACCCTTGAATGGAGAAAGCCAGCTGTATCATTTCTCACCTGTCGTTTTTTGTTGTGATCCCGAAGGAGCTGTTGAATGTGTCACAACACTGAAACGTCCCTTTCTCTGTGCACTTATTGCTGGTGCCGAGTCTCTTCTGCCATCTGCAACATTAATAGCAGCTGCTATAGACATGTTTTGACAACTTTCGTTCAATAACAGCTAATTGAAGAAATGAAGGCAGAGGAAGAGAGAGAAAACTTCTGTTATTAACCACAGAATACCGGAAATTCCAGTCATGTACCTCTGTAGTAGCTACCCTAACCTTTACTGTACCTGTGAGATAGTGACACAGTATCTAGAAACACAGAAAGTAATGGTAACACATTGATTTTACGCTTCAATTCAACCTCATGATAAAAATGGCTGCAATATTCTTCTGGCTGACCAGCACTACAGCCGTCACAAAGCCACAAAAGCCTAGCCTTCATTGTGTATTGATGTTTCTTGTAACACCAAGTATACTTGGCGGAACAGACTAAAGGCTGGAGACAAAATTTCAGCATCTTGACCTTTTACATAAGAACCAGTCATTCTACAGTGTTTAAAACACTGTTCATGATAGTATGAACACTCTGTCAGTGATTTGAATGGTACTAACTTTTTGACATTTGGTATAATGCAAGCACACTTTAGAAACATGCAAGGTAACCTGTGCCACCTACTTCCTGTTATTAGAGACCTGGACTGCTTAAATACATTGTATTGTAGAGTATGTGAAATTAAGAGAGAAACAATGACAGTTCTTATTTAGATGTTTTTGGCTCCAAAGGTAGCACAGCACGTGGATTCTTCACCGCATCTTATCTTGTTCAGAGGCCTTTACTTCAATTGCCATTTCCATTCTGTGACGGAGTGAGCCTATAGCATGGGCAATAAATCCATTTCCTGTCACCTCCTCACAGGCCACTAAGCTTAGTGGGGAGCAAGACCAGTTACCTTACACTGTGTTGCACTTATGGCCATTTGGATTTGATAGGATCAAGTTTTGGTGCGGGACTAAGCCTTTTGAGAACAGTAATCTCGTTCTGCTCTGCAAATTATACCTGCATCATCATTGATTTGTGCACTATAGATTGTATCTGTTGCAAATATATTACTCCCTCAGAATACAGATGGCAAATTAATGGGATCAAAACATTATATTACAAATAGACTGGGCAGCATCAAACTTACCATCTGTGCAGTGAAGCATTCTTCCACACCATGGAAACAGATCAAGCTCCACTGTAAAAGACTCACATGACTACATCAATCTGACCAGTCTATATATCTTGGGTCAAAATGAACTGCTTGCAGCCTGTATCATGGAAAATCATGGAAAACACTAACTTCTCAACTGAGCACATCCTACAAACTGACATAGAAGTTTAATTTGCTGCAACATCAGTCTTTTGTTTCCAATCTCCACAAAGGCTGTCCTGCAACATATTGGAAGTATAGGCAGGAGATACAAGCAGACTGAAGATTTGAATCCATCTAGAACGTGAGCTCAGAAGGAAAAAATATTGCCCACTGACCAGCCAGACATCTGACATTAAGCTGAAACGTGTCAAGTGAAACTGCAGTTTCATCATGCTCTACATATACATCCATATACAAACACTATCAGCCACCATATGGTACTCGACAGGGTACTTAGTACCACTGCTAGTCATTTCCTTTTTTGTTACATTCACAAATGAAGTCAGGGAACAATGTCCATCTACATGCCTCTGTGCGAGTCCTATGATGTCTTCCTTTAATTTGACCTCAAACACTTTATCAGTATTCAAGAATGGATCAGGCAACTGTTCTATATGTGGTCTCCTTTATAGATGAGCTACACTTTTCTAATATTCTCCCAGGAAACTGAAGTCTGCCATTTGCCTTTCCTACTACCATATTATATGTTTGTTCCATTTCATATAACATTGCAACATTACGTCCAGATATTTAATCAATGTGACTGGGTCAACCAGCACACCACACATTTAATCAATGTGACTGGGTCAACCAGCACACCACTAATACTGCATTCAAACATTATAGGACTGTTTTTTCTACTCATTTGCATTAACTCACAAAGTTAGTTAGTTAGTTAGTTAGTTGGTTGGTTGCGTGTTCCATTGATCAATCGCACGGTACGGTAGCCATTATGATGTGGAACATGTCAAGTGCACAAGAAATACACATATGAAACAAGATTTTTTATTATTTATATTACAATACAGGGTTAAGGATTAATATTTCTATTATTTACCCCATTCCCTTAAATGGCACAAAATGCATATACTATATTTATAGATTTATTTATTCCTATCCAGGAATTCATCTATGGTATAGAAGGAGTTGTCAAAGAGATATGATTTCAATTTATTTTTGAAGCTATTACTGCCGTCTGTCAGACATTTTATTTCATATGGTAATTTGTCGAAAATATTTATAGCAGTATATTTTACCCCTTTCTGTGCCAAAGATAGGTTGAGTAAAGGATAGTGTAAGTCTTTCTTTTTTCTGGTATTATAATCATGAATGTCACTGTTGTGACATATATATAGGACAGAAGGGGACCCATGATTGAACCCTGTGAACACCTAATGTAATTTCGCCCCAATTAGATGAAGTGGGGTTATTTAAATCACTTTACCCATATAAGGAAACGTTTTGCTTCCTGTTCTGTAGGTATGACTTAAACCACTCATATGCTACTCCATTTATACCATAGAACTCTAATTTTTGTAACATAATGTCATGGTTCACACAATCAAATGCTTTAGACAAGTCACAGAAAATTCCTATTGGTGACATTTTACTATTTAAAGACTCTATTATGTGGACAGTGAAATTGTATACTGCTGTCTCAGTGGAACAGCATTTTTGAAATCCGAACTGTGACTTACTAAGTATCCCATTACTGTTGAGATGGCTAACCATTCCTGAGTACATTACTTTCTCAAAGATCTTTGAAAATGCTGTAAGCAAGGATACTTGCCGATAATTATTGACATCTGTGGTGTCCCCCTTTTTGTAGGGCGGCCTGACAATGGCATATTTTAACCTGTCTGGGAAAATACCTTGAGTTATTGATGCATTACATATGTGACTCAAAACATCAGCTGTAATTGCTCCACATTGTTTTAATATCTTATTAGAGATATCATCTACTCCAACAGAATATTTATATTTCAAAGATTTAATAATTTTACTTATTTCACAAGAGGTTGTTAGGTGAAACTTAATCTGACTAAATTTTTCAAAACAGACTCCTCCATGTACTGCCTGGCTTTTTCTTTCGAACTATTCTCACCAATTTTTTCTCTTACACTTAAGAAATGGTTGTTTAATACGTTATCTACTGGTGTACTATTGGTTAGGATGGTCTCGTTCTCCTTAATAGTAAAACTACCTACCCCGGTGATTACTTTTCCTGTCTCCCTTCTAACAACATTCCATATTGATTTGATTTTATTGCCGGAGTTGTTAATTTGTTCTCTAACATACATATTTTTTTATTTCTTTACAACTTTTCTCAGATGTTACAATAATTTTTATAGTGTAAAACTACTTCTGCATCTTTACTAGTTCTTGCTGTCTCATAAAGTTTTCTTTTTCTTTCTGAAGACACTTTAATACCTATAGTAATCCGAGGTTTCTTTGAAATGTGTGTGGTGTTACATTTAGTAACTTTTGTTGGGAAACAATGTTCAAAAAGGGATATAAATTTATCAAGAAATATGTTGCAATTATCATTAGCATTTGGCTCATTATTTACATCTCCCCAATTAACATTTCTTAAGCTTTCTTTGAAGTGCTCTACAGATACTGGGTTGGGCGACCTTACACTTTTACTTAATGGTTTTCGAACTGTACACCCTGTTAGTTTTTGTAAGTTAATCAGTTGAGCATCATGGTCTGACAATCCATTTACCACAGGGAAAGCATATGATTGTTTTACATCCTCTTTCTGTACAAATACATTATCTATTAGTGTGCTACTGTCTTGAGCTATACACGTAGGGAAATTGATCACTGATTCTAAGTTATATGTTGTTAATAACACTTCTAGTTCACTTTTCCTCTCAGAATTATTTAGAAAGTTTACATTGAAATCACCACAGATTAATAACTTCTTCTTTTTGTCCGACAGACTGCATAATAGGGAGTAAAACTTTTTTTATGAATTGCTCCCAGTCTCCTAATGGGGACCTGTACACTGTTGCTAATATCAATACTACATTATCTAGCCGAAGTTCACATGCACAAACCTCAAAGTGCTGATCAACACAAAATTTTCTTACTTGTACCGTTTTGCATTTATAGCCTTGTTTTATGCAAATGGCAACTCCTCCTTTATCCATACTAGATCTACAAGTGTAAGATGCTAAATTATACCCACTTATACTGACACTATCTATGCCCACAGTTACATGGTGTTCAGACAGACAGAGTATATCAGTCTCATTCTTATTTTTGAGATCATCTAAACACACTAATAGCTAATCTACTTTATTTTTTATTCCCCTGATATTCTGATGAAGTAGGATGATACTGCCCTTAGCTTTACCCCTATTTACTGTACATGAAGTTTCTTTTATTCTATTTATCTTGATTGTCTGTCTGGACTTTAACCTAAAAAATCTGTGTGCTTGGACCCATTAACCACAGGGATCACCCCCTTGTGTGACTGTGGGCCCCCTTACAGTTTCTGCTAATAGAGAAGTTAACTTATTTTTCCCCAACCTATTCAGGTGCAGGCCATGTGTAGTGTATCTCCACCTACCAATAGCATTTACTGGAACAACACGTATTTGAGATTTTGCCGGTGTCTGGAGCATCCTGTTCAGCTCAGTGTTAAGATGCGTTACAGCATGTGTTTACCCAGAGCTGATCATGGCGCTGAAAGACCTTCACAAACCCCACATTTGTGTTTCTGTTCCTATTTTATCCAGGTCACTCCTAATACTGTATCTTTGATTCATAGCCAGGCTGTTTCCTGCCCCTGCAACTATAATTACCTGATCTTTCTTCTCGAAGTTGCTAAATAGCTGATCTATGTTTTCTGACACCTGGCTAAGGCTAGCACTTGGTTTCACAAAACTTGTGACCTGGTACCCTGCACTTAATTTCTCCTGAAGCTGCTGGCCCACACTGCTCCCATGACTGCTGCCTATAAGCAGACTACTTCTTTTCCTATTCTGGTTTGGTCCCGACCTGTCATTTTTCTTTAAGCTAATATTCTGCTTCAACCTACACTCCTGGAAATGGAAAAAAGAACACATTGACACCGATGTGTCAGACCCACCATACTTGCTCCGGACACTGCGAGAGGGCTGTACAAGCAATGATCACACGCACGGCACAGCGGACACACCAGGAACCGCGGTGTTGGCCGTCGAATGGCGCTAGCTGCGCAGCATTTGTGCACCGCCGCGGTCAGTGTCAGCCAGTTTGCCGTGGCATACGGAGCTCCATCGCAGTCTTTAACACTGGTAGCATGCCGCCACAGCGTGGACGTGAACCGTATGTGCAGTTGACGGACTTTGAGCGAGGGCGTATAGTGGGCATGCGGGAGGCCGGGTGGACGTACCACCGAATTGCTCAACACGTGGGGCGTGAGGTCTCCACAGTACATCGATGTTGTCACCAGTGGTCGGCGGAAGGTGCACGTGCCCGTCGACCTGGGACCGGACTGCAGCGACGCACGGATGCACGCCAAGACCGTAGGATCCTACGCAGTGCCGTAGGGGACCGCACCGCCACTTCCCAGCAAATTAGGGACACTGTTGCTCCTGGGGTATCGGCGAGGACCATTCGCAACCGTATCCATGAAGCTGGGCTACGGTCCCGCACACCGTTAGGCCGTCTTCCGCTCACGCCCCAACATCGTGCAGCCCGCCTCCAGTGGTGTCGCGACAGGCGTGAATGGAGGGACGAATGGAGACGTGTCGTCTTCAGCGATGAGAGTCGCTTCTGCCTTGGTGCCAATGATGGTCGTATGCGTGTTTGGCGCCGTGCAGGTGAGCGCCACAATCAGGACTGCATACGACCGAGGCACACAGGGCCAACACCCGGCATCATGGTGTGGGGAGCGATCTCCTACACTGGCCGTACACCACTGGTGATCGTCGAGGGGACACTGAATAGTGCACGGTACATCGAAACCGTCATCGAACCCATCGTTCTACCATTCCTAGACCGGCAAGGGAACTTGCTGTTCCAACAGGACAATGCACGTCCGCATGTACCCCGTGCCACCCAACGTGCTCTAGATGGTGTAAGTCAACTACCCTGGCCAGCAAGATCTCCGGATCTGTCCCCCATTGAGCATGTTTGGGACTGGATGAAGCGTCGTCTCACGCGGTCTGCACGTCCAGCACGAACGCTGGTCCAACTGAGGCGCCAGGTGGAAATGACATGGCAAGCCGTTCCACAGGACTACATCCAGCATCTCTACGATCGTCTCCATGGGAGAATAGCAGCCTGCATTGCTGCGAAAGGTGGATATACACTGTACTAGTGCCGACATTGTGCATGCTCTGTTGCCTGTGTCTATGTGCCTGTGGTTCTGTCAGTGTGATCATGTGATGTATCTGACCCCAGGAATGTGTCAATAAAGTTTCCCCTTCCTGGGACAATGAATTCACTGTGTTCTTATTTCAATTTCCAGGAGTGTATTTTCAACTACATCTGGATGAGGCCCTTCCTCCACTTCAGATAGCAAGCCAAACTGATTTACTAATTGAATTTCTGGAGTTTTTTCAAGTGTTTCCCTATTTCACCCTTTGCTTGCTACCTTTTCCCAGTTCCCAGTCTCATTTTCCTCTCTTAACCTAGATAATTCCAAGTTCGCATTTTCTAATTCTGCCTTAAGGGCACAAATTTTTGCCTCCTGTTCAGCGATTTTTCTATCCTTTCTACATAACCTACACTGCCATGGAAGAGCCTCATTTTCTACCCTCGTTTCCTCGCCGCTACATTCGCCCCAATGAAACCATAATTTACAGTCTACACAGAACACTCCCTCTTTCAAATTTCTACAGTAACCACCACATTTGTCACACATGGTTTGATAGACAAACTTCACACAAAAGCAGAGAATAAGTTGGCACAAGACCACAGTAGTTTCGTAACCTGTAGCCTACTAATTCGTAAATAAACAATGATGTAAACAAATTTTTAAATTTACTTCTGAAAGTTTTAACTACCTAGCTCTGTATGATCGACATGAATTAATTTGACTTTGAAGCGATAACTCTAGTCAAAAATGAAAATCTACACTCTCGCGAAATTTACGACTAAAAAACTTAAATAAAACCAGCAACTACTGGCCTTTTACGAAATACTTCCTTTTTTATCTAAATATGGTCAGAAAAGTGAAACCTTCAATAGATAGCCTAGAGAAGAAGTATATACACTAGTCTAAAATGTAATATTAACTAAATTAGCTCTTATTTCAATATTAATCACTTAACTTAGCGAGAGCTTCATATACGCACGTCTGTCTAGCTCCAGAGATAATACTTGGCCAAATGCACTGCTTTCATTACTGGTCAGTCTTTCTATATACTAAATCTTAAATTTCCTAAGGATGGCCTTTATTTCTGTGTCTTTTTGTAAAAGCAATAAGTTAACAGTAAAAATAACTTGCTTCAATTCCTGTCAAGTGCTGCTAAGTAATAACAATGCACACTGTTCTATACCGAAAACCAGCTGAGCTCACTAACTTGAGAGAAAATAATGTTTCAGTGTCATATGAATAAAGTGAAGTAATGTTACGAATCTCACCTGTTGTGTGTAGCACTTGTGCTTGAATTTTCTGACTCAGTAATTCTGTTTTTTTCTGTAGATCTTTCTTTGGTGTACTATGACGCTCTGCTGCGATGTCATGAAGAGGCTGAGGAGTATCGTACCCACTTCCTTCTGATACTTTGTTGTCACTTGCGTGTACTTCATCTGGCGTGGTGTTAAGACTATCGACTTTTGGTACAGGTGTTACAGATGGCCGGACAACAGGATAAGAGGCTGACTGTGCACCTGGTGCAGGAACAGAATGTGGCACTTGTAGTACCCCTGCAGGATGACATGTCATCGGATGGCAAGGTACACCAGGAGCTACCTAAAATAAAAAAAACAATACAATGCTACTGGTAATAAACGTAATGTTTATTCTAATGAAATTATTTGGGTAACTATTGCTATTAGTCTGCCGCTCGTGGTCTCGCAGTAGCTTTCTCGCTTCCCGAGCATGAGGTCCCGGGTTCAATTCCCAGTGGGGTCAGGGATTTTCACCTGCCCCGAGATGACTGGATGTTGTGTCATCTTCATCATCATCATCATCATCATCATCCATCCCCATTACAGTTGAAGGAAGGCAATGGCAAAACACCTCCATTAGGACCTGGCCAAATATGGTGCTGCAGGTCTCTCGCATCGTTCCCCTACGCCCTGTCAAGAAGCATGGGACTTCATTTCCATTCCATTGCTATTAAAATTCACTCACTGAAATGATAAGCAGTGCTGTTGTGCTTCCTGCCTTTCAGCTTAAACACTGCAATAACATTACAGTTACCTATGGATATTAATTTTATATTTCAATTTTATAGTTAGATCACAAGATACCTTCAGTTTACCACCCAAGCGGTGTGCATGACATGAAATTTATTGTGTGTTTTATTGAGCTCTCGCTCTTTAAGCTAATTTTTTTTTAAATAGACATTTGGAGACTGTTATCTGCTGTTTTAAACTATAGGAAATGTGAAACAGTGGTCATGTAATACTTGTCTTTCTTCTTTCTCTACCTACAATCCGAAGGATGCTCTTCATGGTCACTGTTAGAAGCCCATACAAATAAATTGGAATACAATACTTGACCACAGCCAATGATATACATGTGCCAACATCCCTGAATTATGTTTCCACATTACTGATCTCAAATTTTTATGAGCATCAATTCTCAATGTTAACTGAAAAATAATAAGTCACAGAATTTGTTAATATGATGGTGTAAAAATGTGAATGTCAACAAAACTTATAATTACAGAATCTTGCTCAGACAGCAATGTACTGAAAGCTTCATTATCATCAAAGATGAAAGTCATTGGTGTATAATTGACTAAGTCCTGAGTTCACCAACAGTGGAGTCCAACACAGGTAAACAACAATGGTGACCCCATCCACAGTGGAGCCATATCATCCCTCCAAACCTTAGCCCCTTGTTACCAAGACACTGAGGAAGTCACTACTTCTCTGCAGGTTTCCATAGCCATGTTTCCAGCAATTCATTACTGTGGCTAGTTGCAGCACACCAACCCCAGGCAGCTGACTGCTGATCACATTTTGCTAATCACCCGATTCAGCCCACATCATTTGCTTGCTTTACAATCCCACGTATCTACAGGCAAATGGATTTTTTGATCAGGCCTCTCTCAGGTGCTCCGTAGAGATCAGAAACGGAGCAAGAAGTGCAAGTCCAATGTTGCCGCTGTTACTTCACTGCTGTACTGGGCTCTCTCCTTTCCACTACAGCTCTGTGAGTATGACAGGTCTGAAAATAGTGGTGCTGCAGTTCAAAAATAGTGGTGCTGCAGTTCAAAAATAGTTCAAATGGCTCTAAGCACTACGGGACTTAACGCCTGAGGTCATCAGTCCCCTACGCTTAGAATTACTTAAACCTAACTAACCTATGGACGTCACACACGCCCATGCCAGAGGCAGGATTCAAACCTGCAACCATAGCAGCAGCGCGGTTCTGGACTAGAACCGCTCAGCCACAGCGGCCGGCATGCTGCAGTTGCTTCCTACTCATGAACTTGTTCTCTTACTAAAGTGTGCAGTAGTGTCATCAGTGGCGAGTTTTGATTAACATCCACACTTCTCTTGTTACAGTGTCGAAATTTGTGACCTCTGCCAAAGCTCAGCACAGTTTACACAGATTAATGTCACTAATATGCTAATATAGTTGTACCTGTGATGGTATCCCGAAACAGTGTTGTATTAAACATGCAACAGTGGAGATAATAGGTCAATAGCTTATCAAAAAGCTCTGCCACAGCACAAAAAGAAATGTCTAATTTCTTCACTTATGTTATTGAGAACCCACACAACTTCCACCTCATCATCGACGGCCATTAAAAAATTACATTATTCCATTGAAAAATTCTTTATTCACTCTGATACTGCTGTAGTTAGTGAAGTATTGCATGTTTAAAGCACACTACTTGCGAGTCTGTGGCACTCAAGTGCTCCGAAGATCTCAGACCAATCGGTACGGTTCATGCCTCAGGTTTCTAAAAGATAGCTAATTTAGTTATCTGTAGCAGCTGAAGCGGGTTGTGAAATTGATGTGAAGGCTACACTACCTCATCCAACTATTCTTAAGAATGGAGTGAAGTCTATTGCAGATGCTCTTAAAAAAGTGCTGTCTCCACATGTTACTCCTGCTATTACCAATAAAAAAAGTTTCTTCCCAAACTGATATGTGGATGGATGATGCATGTAAAATAACCTACACTACAGTGACTGTATCCACTGTTAGTGAAATAGAGCAGACACTAAACGAGCTTAACATGTTACTCAATGCTGGTAATAATCTAGAACAAGCCAACTATCGAACCCTATACATGGTACTTCTCTGGCGGTGAAAACTTCTGGATGATCACTTGAGCCCTGTATTAGATAATGATGGCATGATAATACTTAAATTACAATGCAGAAGTTACATGGATGGTTGAAATGATAGGATTAACTGCACTTGTACCACAAGATCTCTAAATATTGCTGAATGGGAAGTGCACAACTGTATACCCCTGTTATTCTATGACTCTGTAACATGATTGTAAGTGAATGTTACTACAAATTACGATTCCATTCTCTCCAGTTATTTGTGGTTCACACATAAGTACATCCGGGCCATCAAACAGCCACATCCATTGAAATTCCAGAGGTATGCAAGAAATGTGGACCATGTCAACAAACACCATGGGTACTGTTTTGCAGAGGCAAAAACTGATATTCTTGGCTGGTGGAAAGAACATGAAAAGACAGTACCTTCTCTGGCATGTGTAGCTACAAGCTTAACATGTCTGGAGCGTAATGTTGTGACATTTTCCTGGTTCACGGCAACAATGATCTGTTAAATACTTTTGACTTAGGTCAATTTATGTTGATACTGTTCACAAATTAAATTAATATAATGATATAACGTTATTTGCATTTAATGATCCTTTGAAACAATCTCCTAGAAATGCCTAGGTGGCGAACCATTGTCTCTCAAGAGTGTCTTGAACTTCCGATAATAAACAACAAAAAGTTGTCACATTACTCGTAAATGTTGTTAAATGACACCAGGCTTGTCTTAACAAACACAGCTAGGAACAGGCATTTAAAGTAATCTCTATGATCGGGCAAGATAGAATTCCATGTACAACATTAATGGAATGAGACTGCTAATATATACTAAGGTGGATGTAATAACCAGCAACTTCCAATTGGGATTGCGGTGATTATGTGGTGAGAGAAGGACGTAGGAGGAGTTGGACAGACAGAGTGTGAAGAAGAGAAGATGGACCAGATAGAGGGAGGAGGAGATGGACAGAAAGGGAAAAGGAGGAGACGGATGGAAAGGGAAAAGGAGGAGATGGATGGAAAGGGAAGAGGAGATGGACAGAGAAATGAGGAGATGGACAGAGAGCGAGGTGGGAGTAAGAGATGGATACATAAGCAGGCAACTCTGGGTACCGAGCTGGTGTGTGTGTGTGTGTGTGTGTGTGTGTGTGTGTGTGTGTGTGTGTGTGTGTGTGTGTGTGTGTGTGGGGGGGGGGGGGGGGGGGTTGCACGTACATATATACATCTACGTATGTAAGTACAAACAGAATAATATTCACCACTAGCAAATCAGTATTACAGTATTGGTGAACAACTTGTGACCCATCCCGGATTCACAAAAATAATGAAAATCACATCAAAATCTCCACATTAGTTGCTGGGATCACGCCTCACATACAGACAGAAAAACATTAATTTAGACTATGTATAGATAATTGTCATTCTCAACCACTGTGTGTATAGGCAATGCCACGAGTCCTCAGTTACACTCACAAATTCATGTACTTGCTCTCCTTTCTATGCCGGTAATCTCCACTTGAACCTGACAAGGTTCAAGAGACATGTTTATAGTTATTAACAGGCAGTGCAGAGACTGGCGAATCAAGTCTTCACGCATATGGAAATGGTAAATACGATGACATTATATGACCTACTGGCAAGCTGAAAGTGTGTATACAGAGCTCATTTCTGATCACTACTGCTCTGTATCACAGTATCATCACAACTACGTTCTCTTCCACACCACCTACAGAGATGATGATGCACATACCTTCCACATAGCCACTGCAAACAGATCATTGCCTCACTTACAGCCACTGCTGTTCCTGATATGAAATATCATGCCACATCTCCCTTTCTACACCTACCTACCTACCAACCAGTTCTCAAGTCCCTTGGAGATAAACAACTATTTAGTGTGGTTTCAAACTCACACTGTGACAAGAGTATGTTTATGTTTCTTTGCATTTTTATTGTTTGTGTGTTGTGGATAAAACAGTGACTGAATACAAACACAGAACTTTGTTCAACAAGATGACGACAAGGGAAAGGTTTAAATTTTACACTGGCACCCAAGCATTTACGTGTTGTTGATTTTATAAGTTCTGTTGAACAAGTTATTTTTAAACTACCTCTGATTATGCAGAGATGGTTAGAAGGCAAGCGTGTTGTGTGTTGACTGTGGTACATTCACCCAAGAGTAATATAACAGCTGCTGAGAGGGCTGCTTTACACTCAATTGGAGTGGTTTTGAATATCATTATTTTACCTGCAAATAAGGGCAGTGCTACACTGTTGTTTAACAATCTAAACATACATCTACATGGCTACCCTGCAAATCACACTTAAGTGCCTGACAGAGTGTTCATCCAACCACCTTCACAATAATTCTCTGTTAGTCTTCTCTTGAACAGTGTGTGGAAAAAACGAAGAACTATATATTTCTGTGTGAGCTGTGATTTTTCATTACTTAATTGTGGTCATCATTTCTCCCTATATAAGCTGGTGTCAACAAAATATTTTCACATTCAGAGGAGAAAGTTGGTGATTGAAATTTTGTGATGAGATTCCACCAGAACAAGAAACTCCCTTTGTTTTAACAATGGCCACCCCAAATCCTGTATCACGTCTGTGACACTTTCTCCTCTATTTTTTAAAAATACAAAATATGCTGCACTTCTCTGAACTTTCTCGAGGTACTCCCTTAATCCTATTTGGTAAGGATCCTAACCACATGACAGTACTCCAGAAGAAGACTGACAACCATAGTGTAGGCAGTCTCTTTAATAGATCTGATGCATCTTCTAAGTGTTCTGCCAATAAAACACAGTCTTTGGTTTGCCTTCTCCAGAATATTTTCTGTGTGGTCTTTCAAATTTAAGTTGTTCATAATTGTAATTCCTAGGTATTTATTTGAATTTACAGACTTAAGGTTTGAAGGATTTATCATGCAACTGGAGTTTACTGGATTCCTTTTAGTGTTCAGGTAGATGAGCTCACACTTTTCATTATGTAGGGACAATTGCCAATTTTCGCACCTCACAGATATCTTACCGAAATCATTTTGCAGTTGGTTTTGATCTTCTAATGATTTTACTAGATGCTAAACAACAGCATCATTTGCAAACAACCTACGATGGCTGCTCAGATTGTCCACTAAATCATTTATATTTGTAAGGAACAACAGGGAGCCTATAGCATTACTTCTGTTTTACTTTATGACTCTCTGTCAATTACTACAAACCATGAGTTCCATGAACCCAGTCACATAATTGAGACAATATTCAATAAGCACACATTTTGATTACAAGCTGCTTGTGAGGTACGGTGTCAATAGCAACCTAGAAATACAGAACCAATTTGAAATCACTTGTCAACAGCACTTAACACTTCATGTGAGTAAAGAATTAGTTGTATCTTAGTTCACTGGGCCCAAGTCATCTCAGACCCCAAAATTTGGGTCAACTGAGTTCACTCATCTCGTAATCACCTTTTGTCAGAATGGTTGTAGTGAAAGACAGATCATACATGTGATTCGCTACTGACCAATCATGCAAGGTGAGTGATAACAATAGCAAGATGCAACCAAAGTCTAAAGCTTTTTTACCTTATACAGAAAGCATTTCCAACGGAATTAGTAGTATTTTGTGGAAATCTGATCCCTCCAACCCTGCTCTACTCGCGAATAGTGCGTGGGAAGAATGATTGTCGGTAAGCCTCTGTATAGGCTCTAATTTCTTGAATTTTCTCCATGTGGTCAATATGCAAGATGTATGTGGAGGGAAGTTGTCTGACTCCTCCCGAAAAGTGCTGTCCCAAAATTTCAATTGTAAATCTCTCTGTGATGGCCAATGTATCTCTTGTAACGTCTGTCAGTGGAGTTTGTTTAGCATCTTCGTAATGCTCTCTCGCCAGCTAAATGATCCCGTGGTGAAACATGCCACTCTTCGTTCGTGATCTCCCCCCCCCCCAACCATCAGCCCTACCTTATAGGGATCCCAGATAGATGAACAATATTCAAGGATCGGGTGAACAAGTGCCTTATACGGCACTTCTTTCATGGATGAGTTACATTTCCTTAAAATTCTTCTGATGAATCTGAGTCTTGTGTCTGCTTTTCTCACTGTTTTATATGGTCATTCCACTTAAGGTCGCACCGGATAGTTACGCCTAGATATTTTACAGCAGATGCTGTCTCCAGCTGTTTGTCATCAATAGTGCAGCTGTACAGTAGTCGATTCTTTTCCTATGTATGCACAATATGTTATATTTATTTATGTTCAGGGTCAACTGTCAGAGTCTGCACCATTCATCAATTCTCTGCAGGTCATTCTGAAAATTCTTACTATCTTCTGGCGTTGCTACTTTGGATAAACAACTGCATCATCTGTGAATAGCCTTAAAGAGCATCCAATGCTTTCTACTTGATCATTTATATATATCATGAACAGCAACGGTCCTATCACACTTCCCTGTGGTACTCTGGATATTATGTTTACATCTGTCGATTTAGTTGCATTAAGAGCGATGTATTGAGTTCTATCTGCAAGAATGTCTTGAATCCAATTGCAGGTCTGCTCTGATACTCCATAAGTTCGTATATTTTTCATTAAACGGCGATGCGGGACGGTGTCAAATGCCTTACTGAAATCGAGGAACACAGCATCAGCCTGAGTGCCATTATCGACTGTTCTGTGGATCTCATGGAGGAACAGAGCGAGCTGAGTTTTGCAGAATCTCTGTTTGCGGAATCCATGTTGACTTTTATAGACAAGCAGTTCATTTTCCAAGAACGTCATAATTCCTGAGCATAAAACGTGTACTGTAATTCTACAGCAGATTGACCTCAACGATATAGGTCTATAATTGTGTGGTTCTGTCTTACGGCCTTTCTTAAAAACAGGAATGACTTGCACTTTTCTCCAGCCATTAGGCACCTTTCGTTGCTCAAGCGATCTACAATGAATTACTGCTAGAAGGGGAGCAAGTTCTTTTGCATAATCTTTATGGAATCTTGTAGGTATCTCATCTGGTCCTAAAGCCTTTCCACTAAGTCATTGCAGCTGCTTTTCAATTCTGCGATCGGTTATCTCAATATCTGCCATTTCAACATTCGTTCGACGACTGAAAGGAGGGACAGTGTTACGATCTTCCACTGTGAAACAACTTGTACTCAAAGTGAAATACACAGCAGTCTAGTGCTCTATCACATTAACAGTATTGAACCAGCACATGTTGCGAAATATATTCAGGATGGATACATCCAAAGCTTCTCCATTATCTATGTGTGAAGGAATAAATATGATTCCAGAAACTATTTTGCACTACAAACTGAACACACTATGTCAGCAGTCCTCCGAGCTGTTTGTGCTAGAACCAGGTCACACCACATCTACATGGTGCACATAATAAAAACACCTGAGGTATGCCCAAGTTTTGCAGGCACTTAAACATCCCATTCATGTTAAAGGATGCAGCTAATGCAAAACTAGCAGACTTCTCAGAAGCAACTAGAGTAATTTGACAAAACAATTCTAATCATTTAGTCCCTTAGAAGATTGTAATTAAGAAACCAAATGGAACCTAATTCATTTGTGGAGATTCAAAAGCTCATTAAACTCATGATCACAGAGTAGCACTATCTACACTATGGTATGAAGATTTATTGTCAAGACTGTCCGCAGGAAAAATGTTCAAAAATAGAATGTCTACAACAGATTACACAACAAACGCAAGGGTATGTGAACTACGTCGACACACATTCACAGCTATCATTGGATGAGGAGTTACAGCAGTATGTGGTTGTTATACATCCTGTTCGTTATGTTAGTAACTCCATCTATCATTCAGGGCAGCAAGTGCCCTTGACCACATTCCAGCAATATCTACAACAGATTACTGGACAAATATTAGGGTACGTGAACTATGTAGACAATATAATCATTACAAGATGGTCAAATGAACTTCTTGTGGAATACCTCACTTTATTATTCCACGTTTTATGGAAAAATGGACCATATTTTGTGAAGAAATGATATACAAACCTGGGATACTTGTCTTCAAATGATAGAAAACCTGCAAATTCCTTGATAGATCCAATTTCAATACACAGAGAAGGAGTTCTATTTATATGGCCTCAGGTATGTGCTGGAGTACACAGAAGTTGAAGTAATAATTGCTGCAAGCACGCTGCCTTGCCATTTTGCAGCAGGGAAGCCACTAGTAGATGCTATGGACATGTTACAGTGTGGTACCCAGATGCTACTATCCCTCGAGAAATCGGACACTTCACAGAATCCAATCACATTCACATCAGAGACACTGAAATAAAACCACCTCACATTGATCGCAGATAGTACAGAAGGCATTGAATATTATAAGTGGAATGAAGAAATTTCACAATTATCTGTACAGCATGAAATACCAACAGATTACAAGCGACGAACTCTTGTTAGAATAAATGCCTTTCTGTGCTAAAATGACTAACGAACATCACAGCAGCTTCAGAGATGGTCATTACTACTTCACAACTATCACAACCATCTCCATTATTGACAGACACTGTGACAAGTGAATGCTTACGCACTGTCGGAATTGTTAATGAGTTTTCAAAACCTCCTTAGCTATGTTATTTCAAGTAGATACAATTAGCAAGATAATATTCCAAGGGTTCCCAGTGGATACATTTAGAATTTCTTGGGAAATGGATTGGGACCCATCCATGAAGTAGGTCTGTAAGTAAATTCACAGAGGTTGGTAGAACAAAAATAGGGATAGCCTCACCAGTTCCCACACTTTTTAACATGACTCTCCAATTAATTACAAAAAGAGGCATAACTCCTTAGTGGTCTGAGACTTAACTCAGGTGGCCATCGCTACAGCAAGGACAGATACTCTAATAGCATTATTGAGGGTATCGGGGCATTGCCCAAAAAATTATCTGGACTGTCACTATTGTTACAGACCACAAATAGACACTTCCACAGAACAAAAAATTTACCAGTGTAAGAAGTGTTCAGCACATACACGATATCTTGCAATAATATGCTGAAATTTTGACATATACATCATTATGGTCTACTTATGCAGTGTGTGAAATTTGGCTTGGATACCACTTGTCCCTTTTGTGCTACCACACTTCGAAAATCAATGTTTTTCAGGTAATTTTTCAAATTTTTGCATTTTCGTGTGCATGTAACTCAGTTTTTGTGACTGATATGGGCATGATGAGTTCTGTGTGTGTTTAGACCACATTAAGCTTACCACAAAAAGAATTATACCCATTTTGAGTGAATTATATTTGGCATAGAAGGCACCTACAATATGTACCTTTTAGCGTATTACAATTTTTTAATCACATTTTGGAATTTTTTATTTTCCCTCAGAAATATGTTGTTGGTGTTTTGATTCATGGAGTGTGTTCTCTAAATGGATGTTACTGGGTTGTAAAAATTTCACTGGACAGTGTGGAATAGTTCCAAAGACCTGAAGTTGGGTCTGAAGATAGATTGCCAAATGCGGGGTTGCAATTTCCGGGTCACGCAACCTTCTTTCACAAGTCATAATTCTGGAACTAATTGGCAGGGGAAACTAATACTTTGTACATGAGTGTTCCACACATGGTAGAATCAGTGTACTGAATTTCAGTCAAATCTGAAACTATGAGCTGGAGCCCCTGGTTGAACTGACATGGAATGACCCCACAGGGTTCTGCTCAAGATCCATGGCTTTTCTTCATCTATATAAATAATCTGCCACTACACATAACAGATCATCCACAAATTTTTCTTTTTTCAGATGACAAGTGTTAATGTGAAAGATGTAGAAAGTAACGTAAATCATAGAGGTAATAAAGTAATCACTAACATTTATTCAGGCAGATGTGCGGCCTCATTTCATGAACTTCATGTTGACCATTGTTCAGGTGCCTCAGTATTCTTCCTCTGCCACCATTGCATATACATTCCAATCAGGGAATTTGTTGTTAACAATACTGATTCATTCAAAAAAAACTGCAACAGCCATTCAAGATAGAAAAACAATACACACTTCTTTCACACTTCCTTAAGCACCGTACAGAAAGATCTGTGCTATTTAGTATCTTTCATTTTTCAATAGGCTTTCAGCAGAACTAAGGCAAAGAAAATGAGAAACCCCAAGCATTCAAATCCACGTTGAAAGGTTTTCTGGCAGTTACCACACCTTTACTGTAGCGGAAGTTTGTGGTGTAGCTCCCCTAATTGGGGTGGTCCCCCAATTGTTTATGTTTTACAAGGTTAGTTACTTATGACAGTCTTGTTATTTTTATGAGCAGTGTCCCACTAAGTAACTTCTTACTGTATTCATTCAAACTGTTTCACAAGTAGTAACTGTTTTCACTTTCTTTGTATTGTGCTTTATGTTGCTGACTTGCACATACACTTGTGTTTCTTTACTTCAGACCATTAAGGGAACACAAAGAATCAGACTTCCTCGCAGATTAAAACTGTGTGCCGGACCGAGACTCGAACCCGGGACCTTTGCCTTTCATATGCCTTTTAATCTGCCAGGAAGTACCATAAGTTCCATATCAGTTCACACTCTGTTGCAGAGTGAAAATCTCAATCTGGAAACATTCCCCAGGCTGTGGCTAAGTGATGTGTCTGCAATATCTTTTCTTCCAGAAGTGCTAGTCTTGCAAGGTTCACAGCAGAGATTCTGTGAAGTTAGGAAGGTAGGAGATGAGGTACTTGTGGAAATGAAGCTGTGAGGACAGGTCGTGTCGTGCTTGGATAGCTCAGACGGTAGAGTACTTGCTTGAAAAAGGCAAACGTCCTGAGTTTGAGTCTTGGTCTGGCACACAGTTTTAATCTGCCAGGAAGTTTCATATCAGTGCACACTCTGCTGCAGAGTGAAAATCTCATTCTAGAAACAATCAGGTACTTCTAGAGGCAGTGTCTACTGCCTTGAACTATTGTATGTTGAATAAAATATCAATGTCCATTTGTAAACCCTCTGAGTAACTTTTGTGACATTACAAAATGAACAAAATGTAGTAACAGGTAATTTTCACAAACAACATCTATCAAGCCCAAGATGTAATTAGTCCTGTGCAAAAATGAGCAAACAATAACATCAGAACTTGGGATCTTAATGAGTTCGGCATGACAACACAAAAGGGCAAAGATTTGAATGTTTTAATGTGCAACCTATTACTTAAGTTCTAGAATCTGGTAACTGCAAATGTATTGGTTCAAATGGCTCTGAGCACTATGGAACTCAACTGCTGTGGTCATAAGTCCCCTAGAACTTAGAACTACTTAAACCTAACTAACCTAAGGACATCACACACATCCATGCCCGAGGCAGGATTCGAACCTGCGACCGTAGCGGTTGTGCGGTTCCAGACTGTAGCGCCTTTAACCGCTCGGCCACTCCGGCCGGCTGCAAATGTATTATTATTGCTTTACCTCCCCCCACTTTCTCACATTCTGAAAATTATGAAACAGGATCAAGTTCCATAAAATCATTCTTGTCTATCATTCAGAGCTTAATTACTGGTTTCTTTCAGTATAATATTCTTAAATCTCAACTTCCACATTACAGTTTTATGCCACGTCCCCACTATTTCCCAGCCCCCTTCATCCACCACCAGCCGTGTCTAAACTGTATTGTTCCCTCTCCTCACCCAGATTTATTTGAGACTGCTATCCCTTGTCTCTTTTATGCTATTCGGCCTGTGAGCATCAGTACGTTGTGTATCACGTCCTTCATATACATGATCCAGTCACATTAATCTGACCACATGCCAAAAGCCTAAATAACCACCTTTTGCAGCATGGACAACAGCAAGATGTGCAGGAAAAATGCCACAGAGGTTCAAGAAGGTACCGACAGGGATGTGGAGCCATGCCAACTCCAGTGCTGTGGCAAGCTGCATTAGTTTTCTTGGTTGAGGATCCATGGCGCCAACAGCCCAATTGAGATGGTCCCACAGATTCTTGATTGGGTGCAAATCCAGGGAGTTTCGTGGCCAGTAGAGTACAGTGAACTTAGCCTTGTGCTCTTCAAACCACACCCATCCACTGCAAGCTGTGTGACATGTTACATTGCCTGACCAGCAGATGTCACTGCGCTGAGAAAAAACGAACTGTATGTTCTGGCGGGCAAGGTCCCCCAGGATAGATGCTTACTGATAGATATGTACTTGTGTTGATCCATTGTGCCTCCCAGAATGACAAGGGAAAGCAACAGAAACATTCCCCAGACCATAACTTTCCATGCTCTGACTTGGACCCTTTGCTTTCAGGCACTTCACACACCAACAGTCATCTGTGAGATGGAGCACAAAATTTGATTCCTCTGAAAAGGACACCTGTCACTTCTCAGAGGATACCCAGTTGTAGTTTTGGCATGGAAATTGCAGTCGTTGCTGCCAATGATCGGCAGTTAGTGTGGGTGCATGAACCAGGCACTTGCTGCAGAGGCCCATCTGCAGCAACATTTGCTGAATGATTGTTGAGGAGACACACTTGGTAGACCCCCTTGCAAATCAACTACACAACTACACAGCCATCACTCACCCCTGTCATCTATGGCCCGTGGTGCACCACAGTTACCGCGGCATCAATTTTGGATAGCACCATTTAGCCATGCACAGTATAGTTTAGCCATGGTGGCCTACAAACAGTTTACAAAATCAGTAGTTTTGGAAATGCTTCCATCCTTGGCCCAAAAACCAATGATCACGGTCTTTTGGACATCAGATGAATCATTCCATCTCTGCATTACGACAACGACTGCACTGTTTTCCACATCCCCCGGCACACTTTATATAACCTTCACTGCTAGTGCTGCCACCTACTGTATATAAGTGGTTATTGCACATTGACAATGAACATAGATAGTGGTCACATTAATACAACTGGACCGTGTATATACCTTACCTTATTTACCCAGAATTTTCCTTCACACACGAAGCAAAAAGTGACTAATGGAAAAGTTAATTTTTGTGAAAAATAGCTGTGTGATATCTTATTCCACATAACAATTTCATAATTTATATGACACTTTGTTACAGTGAGCTGTCCAGTGCTTAAAGTTCTTTTTTATCTTTTTAACAGGGCAACACAGTTTATGTCAGAAGGTCCATTTTAGGTTCACAGTACATTTCTGTTCTATTTGAATTAATTATGAGTGTAAGAATAAGGAAATAGATAATATACATATACACTAACATCAATCATCATCTTAACAACTGGAACTGTCCTCTGAATTTGATTGAAAATTTAAAAAATTAAAATGCTCACAATTTAGCATAATGACTTATGAATAACCATACTGGCAGATCCACTGAATAATTATATCATATCACAAGCCCAATCACATTATATTTCTGTTAATAAATACAACTAGACAAGTTCTTTGCACATTCACCCCATCTTACTGTAGACTATAATGAAACAGCTTTTATATTACTATGGGGAACCTAATGGATATGTGACAGATAAAGATCCACTACACTGGAAAAACATCTAGAAATATACCAGTATTACATAAAGCTATATCACATTTCTTCAGCCAACAACCTGAGTCAGACGAGGTGCTTCACTACTTACGTTGACCTTTATCTGTTATATATGTGGATTAGGTTCCTTGTATTGACATAAAATCTGTTTCACTATACGTTACAAGAAGATGGCACAAATGTGCCAAAACCAGTTTAGGCATGTGTGTTAATGGAAATGTGGTGGGTCTGAAACTGTGACATGATAATTATTCACAATAAATATTAGTGTAATACATGTAATGTAGCACATACCTGACTACACGTAGGTGTTTGAGAAATAAATTGACTAGATAGATCCCTACGTGGACCAGAGTGTATTTTTGCCAGCTCCTGAAATAAATGCAGGTTTGTTTCAGAAATTTTGGACAATAGTCATTGATGTCTATAAGCAAATGAATTTTTCCTTTACTTTCAGAACTGTAACAAAATTTGTGTCTAAGTAATCTTCAAACTATGACAAATACTTATTCAGGAATGAAATGTGTAAAGAAACAGGGAATTCTTTTTAAATACTTTAAAAAACAAATTTGGTAGAATAAAAACAATGGTAGGAGTAAAGGTAACAATTCGCCAAATAGAGCTTTTGGACACGTGCACAATGAGTACCATGTCATAATACCACTGACTGGTGAGTGTACAATGTCCAAAGATTTGGATGTCAGTATTTTCGTGCAACATCATGCCTCCCCAAACTGTAACACCAAGACCACCAAAACAATCATGTTCGACAATGCTGGATCTACCCTCCTATGGCGAGAGGTGGGAACACGTAATACACACAATAACATTGTCGAACATGATTATTTTGGTGGTCCAAATGTTGCAGTGGGGGGGAGGCCTAATGTGTATCTTTGAATACGTTTTTGTGTGCATCTTCTCATAGATGCATTTGGTCCTGACTTCATTTTTATGGATGACAATGCGCGACTGCATCAAACTGCACAGATCGAGCATCTCTTGGAACTAAAGGATATTTGGTGAATGGACTGGTCTGCTCATTGCAACCCAATTTAAATCCCATCGAGCACATGTAGGATGCACTGAGGAGATGTACTGCAGCATGTCCACAAGTACCAAGAGCCATACAGCAGCAGTCAATCGCACTGGTGGAGGAATGAAATGTGCTACCACAAGAACTTCTCACCATGCTTGTAGTCAGCATGGGAGCACACTGCAGAGCATACACTGTCGTCCATGGTGGCCACACACCCTATTAAGAAACATATAATGTTGTCTATAATACCAAGGAGACCATAATGAATTGTGGTGACTTCAGTTTAACTACTGTCTTTGAATAAAAGCACCTTTTCTGTTAATGTCACTGAATATTTCTTTCTGTTATCTTCTGTACAATACTGTTAGAAGTTCTGTGTCTTTATGGCTCAGTTTTATTGAGTTGTGTTACTTGGCAGTGACATGTCAGGTGAAAGTTATTTTCATTATCAAGTTTTGCACCTTAGTGTACTTCGACTCAATTTAAATTACAAAATCATTCACATTCCAAGGGTCAGAATTTTGAATGACTATGTCTAAAGGAAATCTTTCTAAAAGGTAGTTATGAGAACCTGTAAGAAACAAAGCTAGCATTGTCAGTTTCAGCAATCTGATCACTTACAGTCAACTAACAGCTAATTTTAGGGAATATGGCTACTTCAAAACTTTGTCTAATGATTTATTAATCAATTACCTGCACGATCCTTGTAATAATTTTACTTTGTGAACAATAACCTATTTTTATATATTTTAATGTACCTGTTGTAAATCATGGAGGTCAATTGCTGCAGGTCGTGGACGATGATGTCGTATGAGTTCTTCACGAGTAACAGTCTGGCTAGGTGACATTACTCCACTACTGTTTGTGCCACTACTGTCTACATGTACTGCTGTAGGTACCTAAATATTAAAGTTCAATTCAGTAACTGTAAGTGCATAAGGTTACATAGATAATGAGGATTACAGCAAGTATATTATGCAGGGAAGAAAAAGTTCTAAAACATGCAATGTAAGTGATATTTTCCACCTTGTGTTTTCTGAACAAATGATCCAGACAAAAAAACATGGTAACATCAAGCACAAACATAAAAGGCATACGGAATTAAGATGGCTGGAGAAGAAAGGTGGTGGCAGCATGAGAGGGTAAGATGAGAATTGGGGGGGGGGGGGGGGGGGCTAAGATTTAAGAAGTGAGGAAATGGCAGAGGGGGAGAGTGAGGGAAGAGGATTTCCATAAGGCACGGTAAGAGCTAGTGTAGAGGATCAACAGAAGAGGTCTGAGTGATTGTGTTAAGAAGGGGGTCCCACGAGAGCGGTTAGGGGTTAAACGAATAGGTGCTTAAGGTATAAGACAGTTAAAGGAGTCAGGAGAGGTGAAGATATAAGAGGGGAATCTGAGATGGGAGGGGGGGCAGAAGGGGGGAGGAGGTGACAGGGGTTAATGGGGTAGTGGTGAGTGGAGGGGCAGGAAAAGGTAGTTGGAAGGGTGGGCAGTGAACTGACATAAATTGAAGATGGGGGAGAGGGAGGGAGGGCGCAGGATGGAGGATAAATTTTAGTAGTTTCCATTAAGCAAGATATGAAAAAGGTCATAAGCACTCTGGATATAACAATAATCATTGTTATATGAGGAAAAATATGACTTTTGAACTATATCCTTACATGTGCCCCATATGAAGTTGTTGCTTCAGTGTGCAACACTGACAATGGATGTAATACAGCTGGTTGTTCTTGTTCACTTGCAGGAAGACTAACATCACTTGAGGCGACGCCTCGTGCTTGAGAAGCTGCTCCAGTTGTGAATCCAATTTGAGGAGAAAGTGGACCCTGTGCAGAAATGTGAGCTATGTACAAAAAATTCTATTCTTTCACTAAACATGCATGCAAGCGCGCGCCCACACACACACACACACACACACACACACACACACACACACACACACACACACACACACCATGCTCATTATGCACTGCTATTTCAGTATTTTCTATAGCTAGTAGCAGAAATCGAGACGCACAGGGCCTGAAAATGCTATGTAATATAAGAGAAAACGACATAAATAATAATTAACCATACATGAAATTAGGTATGTGTAGAAACAACACATTATACTTCCACAACCATGCCAACCTCCTGCAGGGTGCCAGAGCAAACTAACAGATAAGCAAGGTCACAACATAAGAAAAGAACATTCTATGTTAGTACATTCACAGGAAAATTAGATGATAAAAGGTGGAAGGAAACATACAATTACAACCCCCCTAAAAGACCACACTCAAGCACACAAAACAACAGCACATAGCTCTATAGTAATTCAAGGTTGATTACGAAATATGTGCTGCATTTGGAACTATTCTGACAGACTACATTCTGACACGAAATATATTATTTCCTGAAAATCATGAACTTTGGAAGCAATGTTTTTACATATTACCTTCATGCAAAACTGTAGTGTGTGCATCTGATCACATGATAATACTGAATCAGAGCTAATATATTCCTAGTGACTAAACATTGTTGGATGGAGACACTCCAGTTGCACAATGCCGTCATCAGAATAGTAACAATTTATGATAAATATGGCAAGCTGTAACACTAATAACTAACTATGCAGGCTGTTGCAAACTATTACAGGCTATTTTTTGCTGTCGAATCCAGTATCCTGTGAAGCCTCCAAGAGATACAAGAAGTTTGTACGAGTTTCTGGACCACACACTCTTAAGATGCACAGAACAAAAGTCTATATTAACCCAAAAAGAAACAAACTCATCACACAGTAAGTCAAAAATACAATTATGAAAAAATTATACCCAATTAAGAAACAAGATCAGCACCTACGAAAGTAAAGGTTATTCAGGTGTAAATGAAAGGAGCAATAAATTGACAATTCCAACAGCAAAATATGTTTGAGACACAAAGAAAGCACAAAAAAATAAAATGTCAAAAGGAATGAGGCAGCTATTAAAAAGAAAGTGAACATTCCTTGCAAACAGCCCCAGGAACATGATATAACAATCTGAATTTTACATAACTATTTGGAAAGGCATTCGAGAGGTTGCAAGGAAACAGAATCCAAATTTCTTAAGAGAAACAATCATGAGGAAGAAAGTATGACAAAAACAAAACAACAACATACTGTGTGGAGACAATATTTCATAGCTCTATGGCAGATGTCACCGTTGCTACCCCAACAGAGAGAAAATAGAACAGGCATTCCAAAATGTCTTTAAATGTCCATACAGTTCAAGAGAAGAAGTAAAAAAGTAATTAATAATAAAAATAATGACATTCTAGAAGTAATGTCACTTATGTGCGTTATACTGTTCAAGTTAATGAAGAAAGGGAAGTAGCCACAATATGCTGTTTTAATATATTTTTTTAAAGCCAAAGGGAAAATTATATAAAAGAAACTTGCAGAATTGTTTACAGGTGTTTTTTTTTTTTTTTGTGAAAAGTCAATTCAAGAAATATTACAGACTAATTGGCCCTTCTAGCTGTAACATACAAGATTTTTAAAGTATCACTAACTGCAATATATTTTGATAAGGAGAAGGAATAAGATAGCTTTGGAGATCAATGGTTTTCAAATCCTTAACAAAATTATAGACCTGATCTACGGAACAGACCAACGAGTAGGACTTACCACTTTTTGTCTAGGATTCCTATTTCTGAGAAAGCTCTTGATTCATTTTCAATACAATATGTACACACAGCCTTTGAGGGACAAGGTGTCAATTCTTCATACATCTGTATGCCGAAGAATATATACACATCAATGCTGCTTCATTGGGATAGGGAGAAATGCAGTCAGGCAAGGAAATTTCTTATCGCTAAAACTATTACCAGCAATGTTATAGGATACATGGCCTCAAACTGGGGAGAAGAGCAAGAAAGAATATTTCTTGTGGAACATATCTGAACCACCTCCATTTTGCTGACGACACTGTATTGTTTATCTCCAATGCAGATAAACTTCAACTATGAATGGAACAAATTAATAGAGCGAGTTTGACATTAGAACTGAAAATGAATTATCCTGAGACTAGAATAATTTATAGCCAATGTACTGGAAAGAAAACAGTAAATATCAACAATGAAGTCCTAAAACAAGTTAATGGGTTCTTGTATTGGAGGCAATCACGTGATCAACTAAGTGAGATTTTCCAAACTATGCTCTCTATATGACTTATAAGGAAAGCTTATAAATCCATGTGTGTAATTGGATTTGACTTGTGACAGTGAGGCAGCCTTTAAACGAAAAAACCATTCAAAGCCTGAGGACTGTTCAGTAAGTAATGTAGATGCATACTGGGAATTACCAGGGACAAAAAAAAAGAAACCACTATTTTGTGGTAAAATAACTCCTTTTTTGTTTACTGAAAAATTAAAAGGGTTACTGTCTTACTAACAAAGCAACGAACAGCTGGAAGATGCTAAACTTGTCCGATTGCTACTCTGGAAAATCAGACTAGTAGTGTTTACAAAGCTTATACCCCCTTTTTTATATATATCTCTCTAACAAGTACCTATCTTCTTGCCTTCAGTCATATGCTCTGAGTAGCCTGGAATGTACTACTTCTTTCTATGGAGTGTAAGTATTAATTAATACCACATTCACACAAAGGTAATCACACATAACCACAAACCAACAATAAAAGGAACTGTGATGTGAGAGACTAACTCAGAATATTTTCTCACTTCATATCTTTACAGTGCTGACATCTTCACCATGGCATGAATGCCAAGACACAACACACTTATGCTAGCAGTTACAGGATAGGAGAAGTTCTAGTGCAAATCTAGAAAGTCACTCAAAGAGTGATTGCCTATATATCCAGGGAATTTAAAAAATCTAAGAAGAATTACTGTATGACAGAGGAAATGTGTCCTGCTGGGCAGTTAGTATGTTCCTAGCCTATTTATATGGTAGAACATCTCTGTTGTGATTGACAATCATTTTTTAGCCTGTCTGAGAAGCTTGAAAGATCCATCAGGATGATTGGCAACATGGACACTGAAGCTTCAGAACCACACTGTCACAGAAGTATACGAAAATTGGCACAAATGTGAATGTTGATTGTCTTTTGTGGAATAAATTGGAAGAGCATCATGGTGGTGACAATATATCACTCATCTCTGCACTAATAGAAACTTTAGCTGAAAAAAGACAACATCCAACATTAATGGAGATCATATAGGCCTTAGAGAAGGAAGAAGGTTTAAAGAGAAAAAAAAAAGGGTCCAACCAACAACTCCAGCTTATTTATAGCCAACCATACTGATTTACATTAGTTCTTGATGATGACCTAAGTATCTGATTCCAGATTGTGTGTGACAAAATGAACATTGGGATCAGAAATAAAAGGATCCTGCAGATTAGCAGGGGTGTTTCTCAACCTGATAAAATGTACATTTTATAAAACAGCAGAATGTCATGTTGGTCACAAATCTTAAAGAACAAAATCAATATACAAGCAATAAATTAAACTGCATGAATAAAGTTAGTAGAAGAATGTAACACACACACCAGATGGCTAAATATCACGTTCTATGTCACTGACCTGTAGAGAAGCAATTTTGGACATGGTGCACATTTCTATTGTATACTGACACCTAGCGTAATATGTTGATCCTGCACCACTGTTATATAGGGGTAACCTGTCATAATATCATGGGTAGATTTAATAAATGTGCACATTAAGGAAATATGGTGGCACATAAAATGCTTCACTAAAAATGTATAATCAGATAAATTAATTCTACGTATTATTAATAACACAAAAAAATTATTAAATTCACAAACCAAACTTCCCACATGAGCAAAATCAGTTTTTTGTGCAATTAGAAGCATGCTGAAATTAAAATGTCTATATATTTAATAAAATACCATACTGGAATACCAGCTGAGTAACAGTGTCGTCTTGAAGTAATATTTTGCCAAGTTTCTTACTTCTTACATTCCAGGAAATTCTGAAGATGAGCTCATTTGAAGATTCCAAGTAGAAAACAAGTGAAACAGTTCCATGATTACACCATTACTTAGATTGTAAACCTGAGAATACATAAGTGAAATTCACTGAGAAATACTGCATTCAGATATGCTAATATACTTGTTCTCAAACCAAAGAGGCACTGCATTTATCCTAGAACACTATATAACCGATCATATATAGTTCATGGGCACTGGCACTTTGAGGACACTGAATACTCAATTGCCATGTCAGCACGTATGGGCCATGTTCTGATGAATGTATATTTTATCATTTGTGACAAAACACTGAATATGCATTTTACGAGTTCTGAGGTACTGGTAACTTAATATTCTACAAAGCCTTAACTATCAACAATGGGATTTTAAGGAACCTTTTGGCACGCCATTAATTGTCATCATACTTCCCTCCCATTTTGAGGTACTGTACATTGTTTATACTGGTACTAGAAATACTGGATTTTCACAAACATACAGGTAAACCAGACATACTGAATGCAAATTCAAATTCCAATTTTTATTGCTTCAAAACACCTTTTGCAGAGTTAAAAATCAAGAGGGGATGCAAACCAATGATAATAATTGTGGGATTCTCCTGACCTCACCTGCTTCTCACATGTGAGTAGCCTTTTGAACATACCTCAAAGACCATCACCTTCTTTTGGAGGCTACTTTGGTAAAGATCCCATCAAATTCTATCCTGTAAAGCAATGAAAGGGGTTTGTCTCCTTCATAGTTCAGTACACAATAATGACGTGTTGGAATTTTGTGCATGTAGTCCAGTCAATACAGGAAAATTAGGGGAAAAAATTATACAACCACAAATTTTTGTACAGCAGTACAGGAGGTGTAATAACTGACATAGTAAAAACCCTTACCAGTGGAGTGCTAGTGCAGGGGTGAAGGGGCATTTATAGGTCACTTTTTTATGGTTTTCTTGAATATCTTTACTACACTTCCAACAGACATAGGGAAGAAATGCCAATGTGCCCTCCCTGCAGCAGTCCCCATGTTGCTAACTCAAGGTAGCCTGGCCAACGGCAGGATGGTGGCCCCTGCAGCAAAGACGCAACAGTGAACAAGGCGACGCTGACTGGCAAATCTGAAGCCAGGGTAGCAGAATGAGGAAATGATAGCAGCCCCACAGCATGCGAATGGATGGAATGTCCCACCAATTGTGGCGCTGACCGGCTGCAGGCGAGAAATGCTGGCTAAACCTAAGACGACCGAGGACTTGCACACCACATTGCAACAAGTATTTGAAGAGACAAATGCGGCCTTCAATGCCGTTGTAGTGGCAGAAAGGGCTGTCCTCAAGGATGCCGTAGCTGCAGAGATGGAGAAGACATGTCGCCAGGTGCAGAAACTGCTTGTGGCACTTGCGCGTGACCTCCATGCTGCAACAGAAGATCAGCCTGCACTCACCACTGCCCCACCCTCAGAGTGAAAGGTGGGAAGAGGTCCTACTGAGTGGCCGACCGCAGCACTGGGAACCCCAGAGATGTGAGAAGCCACTGGGATGGTCACAGAGAAGAAGACACCTGTTACTGCTGCTACTCCAACAGAGAAGACAGTAACACTTCCAACCATAAACACTGAAACATGCATGGGCAGTGGCCTGCACCAGACCCCTACCCTGCAACTAACGGTGCATGGCACTGTTATATCTATTTGGGCTGACCTCTTTACAACAAACAGATGGCTACAACACTGATATCGAACTTGCACGCTCTGTCGCAGACAGCAGGAAAGACTGTTACTGCCCTTACTTCCTGATGAGACTGTCGTGGAGACTTTTTTTTCCCATGGCACTTACAATGGCAATTTTTTCCCTCTTCCCTTAACTCACTAGTTCTTCATGTAATTCTGTCCACCACTAACTCCCGACGGGCCATATTAGTGGTTAATCAACCCAGACATACAAACATCATCACTGTCCTACATACTACGATCTCCTCAATTTGGATAACTAACCCTTGGAGAGTTGACAGAAGAACTTTTTGTGATGATTACAATGCTAGTGTGGGCACAGTACGGTTCCACTCTTTAAAAGAGTGAGCAGGTTATTTCCCATTCTCTCTACCCCACTACATCGCAAAAAGCAACTAAATGGTAGTCAACAAAGTTATACCAACTCTTACGCAGCTTGCTTACGAATCATTGGCGATGCAATATACAGACATGGCAAGGTGACATTTTCCACAGTATCTGCTAACACTATATACAATTCACACACACATTAATAATTATACTATGCAAGAAACACATATGGACAGATTCTATGTAGATCTCTTCGGACTTTTCTACACTGCTGGAGAGGAAATTGTTCTTTAGTTATCCTGAAACACAGCTGTAGCGTTCTTCTGGTAAAGCCAACTTCTCACATCATGAGGCCTGCTCACTTTACATACAGACTGTATCTGCCCAGCATTTCCTGCCCATTTTTCTTACATACACGAGTAGGAAAAATAACTTCACTAACCTTGTGGTTATATAGTGGATTTATTTTCAGTTTTTTGAGTGAGTATTTATCTTCAGTCTTTAAGTGAGCTATAATGTAAAAATAGCTTCACAGGTGGAGCTGCCAACTGTCTTCCACAGTGAAGAACCTGTTCCAAGTGTAGCATGCTGGTAAAATGTATTCGAATTTGGTGATTTAATTGACTCCGCTATCAATAGTTCAAATAATTTTCGGAGCATGAGCAATATGCTGTCAACAACAGATGGGAGCAAGAGGCCACATTTCCCAACCCAATCCCTTTCCCTCCAATGCTACATACATCACTTATAACAACATGCTTACAAATTAAGCACTCCTCAGTCTCAGTTTATAAGAATATATTTTACATAAAAGTGCACTTAACCACTGGAAGTAAGTACTTGTTTCATACACTGCAAATAACTTCACTATATGAACACGAGCTCAGCAAAGTTATTTTGTCTGCTCAAATAAAAGGCTGGACAGAAAATGCTGGGGAGGTATAGCTTGTCTCTAAACTGAAAAGTGAAGAGTTCTCATGGTGGGGAAGTTGCCTTTCCTGAAAGAACACCACAGCCGCTGTAAGGGATGACTAAGAATCAATTTCCCATCTAACAATGTAGAACAGTGTGCACAAATTTTCACACAATCTGTCCATATCCTTTTCTTGCATTAGTATAACAACTCCATTTAGCAACTTGTGTCTATACTCAATGCAGTGTTAATGCAGTTTGTGAAAAATGACAAACTCAAAAAGTTTTGTTGAATCAAATTAAACTTAGATCAAAGAGTAGAAGAAGATCTGGGATTCCCTGAATAAATCCTGAAAATCACTTTTCAAACCAGATGACTACGTTTGAGCTAAGGGCACGTTATAAGTGTACATAACAGATATGTCGATAAACTAGCATAACGTCAACAGGGAATGATTTCAATGAACATTAATATACCAAATAAAATGTTTCACGCTGTTGATGACTGTGCGGATTCTTAAGAGGCAAAATAACATCTACAGTGCTTGTAAGAACTCAGCAATCATGAGCAACCCAATTATAGTTTTATTTACTCACAGTGGTTGTAAAACTAACACTTTCATTTCAATTATAAGTTTAGGCTGTTTATAGCAACTTCATTATATTCCAAAATAGCAAATCAGAAGCTCATTGACTAGCCACTGCATGAAATGTGGAAGTTTTAATCATAGACTCCAAATAAAATTTTAATTATATGAATATCATTCTACTAGCAAAGCTGCTTTTAACTAGACGTGTGTTTGGAGGAGGAAGAGTAATGTGAACAGCAACATGCCTACAGAGGGCATTTCAAAGATGATATGTAGGATTCAAGTGAGCACCCACAAACTACTTCTTGCAATATATATCTGCAACTACATCTCTACTCCACAAATCACCTTAAGGTGTGTGGCAGAGGGTACTTTGTGTACCACTGTCACTTCCCCATTTCCTGTACAAATCATGGATGGTCCACGCACAGGAGGATTGTTAGTAGGGCTCCATATGGGGCTGAATATCTCTAATTTTATTTACATGATCTCTTTATGAGATCGACTAGAGTTGGATGAGTACTTCTGTGACAGTCCCACATTCACTACATGAACCTGTGATGAAATACACAGCTCTTCTTTAGATATTCTCTATATCCTTTACCAATCCTATCTGGTACGGATCTTAGACTGATGAGAAATATTCAAGTGTTGGTGTGACGAGGGTTTTGTAAATCACCTCCTTCGTGCGTGGACTACTACACTTCCTGAAGATTCTTTGACATTGTTAGTCTGATATTTGCCTCACCTGTGATTAGTTTTATGTGGTTACTTCACTTTATATTGCTTCGTATGCATACTCCAAGAAATGTTGTGACAGTAAAATCAGAAAAATTCATGTTTATACATGACTGTACTGGCTGTTGCTCTTCCCGCACACTGGAACAGGGCACGGGAGTACGATAATGTTGAACACACACAAATAATTTAGCTTGTGAAGAAGAAGAAGAAGAAGAAAACAATAGCATATGCAGTGTTAGAAGGTCTACTAACCACTTAATTTGGTGAACTGTCTGCTATTCACAATATTAATTTGCAATACAAATTCCGTGTAGCTGGTCTGTTTTGTTGAATGATGAAATCACTATATACTGCAATGGTATATTGTCACTGATAAGTAGCAAGAGTTCTTTATCTGCAAACCTCCACGCTCACAGTTTTACATGGAATGAAATGGTGTGTTTGTGCATCCACATAAAGATACACCATGGCAGATACCGATTGCCCTGTAGAAAGGCATACCATAATTGGATATTTAATGGATAACAAATTCTAGCTTCCTACCACATTAAAATATGTATCCTGCTACTTTATGAGCTACAAAAACTCATCCTTGGGGATAATGGCCCCCAACTATCTTTCAATCCAGTCACATGTACACATACTCACAACAGGCAATGTATGACCAGCAACAAATATGGCTGCAGTAAGAGTAAACCATAGTCGAAACAAGCACAGATTTATTATTTTGGTAGAACATGGCAAATATCGGTCAGTAACACACTGGTAGGTCTTGGCTGAAACTAGTGGACACTGCATCTGAGGCCAGAAATTGCTATATTCTTTGAACAGCAAAAGAACAAACAATTCATCACCCAGTCACCTCTGCCCGCCTTTGACCTGCCAATGACGCTATCACAGAAAGTTTGAAACATTATACTTCAATGCTATTCAGGTAAGTTGACTAAGCTGTCTCCTCTTATTCTTATAGAAGCAACTGTCATTCTGTTTTATAAATATATATTTATTTGCTACATCCAAATCACATAATGCGATTGCAATGTTGATGGTTTGCATAAGCTAATTTTATGCAGCCACACTGTGGTAACAATACAGTCATCTGTTGCGTCAATTGATTTAGGTCTCCAGTTATGGCTGCTTTTGTGATTTTTCTTGTTTTATGTAAACAAATGTAATAACCATTCAACTTGCACTGTGCTGTCAAACATGTTCCAGAAGACCATTCCCACGATTCATGTTAGACATGACCATGGCAATCTTAAATATGGAAGTTCACATTATTGAGCAATACAGCAAAGATTTTTGATATCATTTCACACATAGAGCGTACTACCTAAACTTTTTCACACACAGGTGACAATCTGAATAGTAACCATTTTGTCGGGACAGTTTTAGAGCCCACAATACTGTCCATTCTTCAGGGAACTCTTTAGGCTTTATTTCAGCGTGGTAAGAAACATAATTGGAATCACTGCTATGCTGACCTGCGCTGTCATGTGACATGTTTTCCCCACACATCTTAGGCATGGTTTGTGGGCAATTTTCTTATCGAGAACCACCAGCAACTACTTCTATTGCTAGTTAAATGTAATCATTATATCTGCTATACGTCTGTTTCAATTTCACGTTCATTATCAAGCATTTGCATGTAAATAGCTGCAAATCTAATGCTTGCAGACCACACGTAACATAAAAACAAATCATTAAAAAGAATCACGAAGCATTCTCCAGCCAGCTTTGTTGAACCATGGCATACTGACAGCTATTCTTGATTACTCACTCATCTTATTGTCAATGGCCTAATAATGGCATGCTGGTGAAACTGACAGAAACATGCTGTTATCAGCCCACTAGATGCGAAAATGTTCAAAAATAGTTGTCAAATGCCACGGTTTGACAAAACTAGCTGAAACATACCTCGGCATTCTTTCAAATATTTTTTCCCTCTTACTTCACTTTAGGTCTGCAAACACTAGATGTACAACCACTTACATGCGAATGCTTGATAATGAGATTGAAATTGCCAATAGCCAATAAATATATTACATAAAGTTACAGCTTCAGTAGAAACATGTCTTCATTTAACCAGTATCTGATGGCTGTGGAACCAGTTTGGAAGAAAACTGGTTGTTACTATTGTTGCCTTATGGGTTTTCACATAGTTGAAGTAGGGAGGTGCTCCAGGAACATTCAGAGGCCTTCTTTGATTCCATGGTACAAAATTTGAAAGTTCTGATAGCAGTTCACTGGGACTGAAACCATAAAGCAAGAAATCTTATACTTCTGCCATCAGATTCTTTTTTTTGTCATTTACCTAATGTGAGCTGTAAAGTTTATAACAGTCAAATCCGTTCTTATGGGTTTTGTAACTTTCACAAATGATAGTGCATTTTCTACGTTTAAGTAGTGACTGGGCAGTTCTTCAGAAAATTAATGTATTGTTCAGATTGACATGTGCTAGGTTTCTAAATTTCAGAATTATCCTCCTCCTCGCCATTGCCATAATCCATCATCATAATTACCACAATACTTGTAGCATACAAATTTAGCAAAAACTGGGAACAGTCATACCTAACTAGCAACAACATGCCCATGATAACAGATCTCAGAAGCATTTACCTACCATAAATACAGTAAAACTCCTTCTTACACTTTTCAGCAGACTGACTCAAAAAAACGCAAGGAAGTGTAAAATGCAGGAAAGCAAAGGAAACACAAGTAAGAATAAATAAATTACTCTTACTGTAATTCTCTTTATATTGTTCAAAATATGAAATTAAAAGAATTAAAATTTTGCCTCTTTAAACATCCAAAATAATTATTCAGTCTTGTTTCTTTCTAACAGCAATTACAAACCACATTAAGAAGATATTCATATTCTGATGTGAGAAATATTTTTGATAATCAGTATAAAATTATGGTAAATAAAACTTTTAAACACAATATTGGTTAAAGCACTAAATTTGGTAGTCTTCATGAACACAGAACAGTAAGTACGAAATCTACAGTTTGGCTGCCAATAAGACAGTCATTCAGTTCGGGGACGTGGTTGGTGAGAAAGAGGGTGGAAATTGTCTAGACAGCACCTTGCGGCACAATGTTTATGTCTAACATCAGATCGTACCAACCCAAGACAAGGCGCATAGTACGGATTAGCGTATTTCTTGCACAAGTAACAACAATTCATGAAGGCCCATTATAGACACTGACTTCTTCAAAAGCAGTGTATAAATGACTCTGAAGTTAAATCTAAGTAGTTGTAATACAACACAATGAGCAGAACGAAGGATGCCACTAGAGTCACTATCGTCAGATTGTGATTATCACTAAGGCAGTGACTCAGTATACTTTCCCACCCTTCTAAACACTGCAGACCTATAATACAGGAGGCCATGACCCAACACACTGACAAAGAAAATCTTACTTGCCACGATAACAATGTGTTACATGATCAATAACTTTCCCTGTAGTCTGCATTTTCTGCTTTGTTTCAAGGCTGACTTTGAGCAGGAATAGCACTTTTTGGAGAAATCTGTATGAAAATCAATGGTTATGACGACATCAAAGAAAACTTAAAATGTGGGAAATGTAACATGGAATCAGTAGTGATGGGAAAGCATTGCATTGAGTAATATGACTTCTGATTTATACAATTAGGATGAACTATGTATGAAGCCCAGTCTGCTACACTTTTTTAAGAATCGGTTCAACTTACTGAGGAGGATTCATCTTGTGTCTGGTAATATAAAACCGTGTAAATAGACTGGGATTAACAAGAACTACATACATACTCTGCAGCTCATGATATGATGCACGGCAGAGGTCACCTTGCACTATTTCTTCTCATTTACTTCCCTGTTACACAAACCAATAGAGAGAGAGAGAGAGAGAGAGAGAGAGAGAGAGAGAGAGAGAGAGAGAGAACAGTCCAGTCTATATGGATCGATGTGAGCTCTGGTTTCTATTATTTAGTCTAGTCTTTGCATTCCTTATGTGAGATATATGTTGGTGGCACTAGACTGGTTCTGCAGTCAGTCACCAGTGCTAGTGCTGCAAACAGTGTTTCACAGAAACCTCATCTTCCCTCCAGGAATACCAATTTCCATTCATACAGAATTTCTGTAAAACTTGAGTATTGATAGAACCTATGGGTAAACAAATCTAGCAGTAAGCTTATGAATTTCTTCTATATCTACCTAGAACCCAATCTGGTGGGGATCCCACACACTCCAGCAATTCTAAAAAACAGGTCACATAAATGTTACGTATATTGGCTCCTTTATAGATGAGCTACATTTTCCAACAATTCTCACAATAAACCGAAGCCAACCATTCGCCTTCCTACAACAGACCTTATGTGCTCATTCCATTTCACAATGCTTTGCAACATTACATCAGCTGTGTAAAGCAGCACTCCAATAATATGATATTTGAATGTAAATACAGAACAAGAGTAGTCCAGTCCTATCACACTTCCTTGGGGGAACCCTTGACAATACCTTTGTCTCCAATGAATGTTGCAGAGTAAGTGGCAAAGTACTGGGTTTCATTACTTAAAAAGTCTTCAAGCCATTCACATATCTGAGAACTTCTGTATGGTCAGACCTTTGTTAACAGCCTGCAGTGGGGCACTGTGTGAAACGATTCCAAGAAATCTACAAATATTGAATCTGCCTGTGGCACTACATCCATGGTTAGCAGCATATAGTGCCAGAATAGGGCAAGTTGAATTCTGCACAAGCAATGCTTTCTAAATATACATTTATTTGTTGGTAGAATCTCTCTCTCTCTCTCTCTCTCTCTCTCTCTCTCTCTCTCTCTCTCAAGGAAATTTATTATATTTGAACTTAAGAATATGCTCATGAATTCGGCAAGACAGACAGACATTAAGGATACTGGTCAATGTCGAAGAGTACACACTGTAAAACCGAACTGGGATTTCATCTGGACCCAACGATTTGAAATCTGTGTGATGGTTGAATAATTATATGTCCATACAATCCTAATGTGTGAATGATATTTTGAACGGAAATGTAAAACTTCAACTTTCCTATTTCTGTCTTCTATGACACGCCTGGATGGTTTATGTGCGACTGAACAGAAGCCATAGACCTGCTTAGTGATTTTACGTAGGACCAGAATTTTGTAGAATTCTTGGCATGATCTTTCACTAACATATGACAATGAAAGTAGACATATGCTTTGCAAACTAACCTTTTACAGATGTACGAATTTCTACTAACTTTTGCCAGCTGACATTCTATGTTCTTATTCGAATTAAATATTTGGAGTAAAAAAGGAGCAAGATTAATTTCACAATATGTAAAACAGCAGTCATAAAAATGATTCCAAATTTACATCTGTTAGAAACGTTTTAACACTACTATGGAAAACAATGCTTGTCAATTACAGACATGTCAGACCTACACCTGCCAACTTCAAATATGGCCCAATTTTAGTCCAATATGGTTTAATAGTCATTGGGGTGGGGTGATGATTTCCACAAAAGACTCTCTTCCAGAAAATTATGGCACAGAACCAGAAGGTCTCAAGAGAGGATTTCAAGGTAATAAACCAAAAGGTTGCACCAAATGGCCAACCCCCAGTATGCGAAAAATTCCTGATGGCAGTGTGAGAACAGGACCTGAAATTGTACTTGGGTTTCTTGCAGGTTGCCATCAGGATAATCAAAGACATCGGAAGACACCATAGTCGCAAGTTGTATGCTGCAAGTGTTGCAGATAAACCTGCAAGAAGGTAAAGGAGCAACTGCTCTCAGTCGTGTACTGGGAAGACAGGAGGTGGACACGGCCCTGATCCAGACACCCTATCTACGTAACGGGGGCATTTCAGACCTCGGAGGAATGGAGGTAAGCTGATTTATTCTAGAAATCTAAATACCTCCCGAACATACATTTATCTTAAGAATGGAATTTCATTCATGTTGATCACAGACTTCTGTTCCAGGGACTTAGTGGCCATCAGGATGAAACAACATGAGGAAGGAAGCATGAGGGAAATTGTATTGGCCTCAGCTCACCTTGCTAATGAGGACAATACTGGACTCTCAAGTTCCTCATTGATGAAACTATACCCAGGTTATGAAGTATATAAGGGTAACCTCGGTTGCGAATCTATCATGGACATATCATATAAAGAATATACATTGCCGGAAAAAAAAATAATTAGTAAACCTTTTTAGAGGTTTCTGATCCATTCAAGATTTATTGTTTCAACAATGTATACGGAACACATGAAATGATCACATTTACAGATAAATAGCCCACACAGTTCTGAGACACCAGGTGTTGACCCATGCTGAAACTCCCATATTAGCATGTGGTGTAGCCTCCATGGGTGGCAAAACAGGTGCTGACTCTGGCAACCAATTGACTGAACATATGGCAAATACTGTCCTGGAACGTTATGCCATGCCTGCTTGATCTGTTCACATATACTATGTGATCAAAAGTATATGGACACCTGGCTGAAAATGACTTACAAGTTCGTGGCGACCTCCATCGGTAACTCTGGAATTCAACATGGTGTTGGCCCACCCTTAGCCTTGATGGCAGCTTCCGCTCTTGCAGGCATATGTTCAATCAGGTGCTGGAATATTTCTTGGGGAATGGCAGCCCATTCTTCCCGGAGTGCTGCATGAGGACAGGTATCGATGTCGGTCGGTGAGGTCTGGCACAAAATCGGCATTCCAAAACATTCCAAAGGTGTTCTATAGGACTCAGGTCAGGACTCTGTGCAGGCCAGTTCATTACTGGGTTGTTATTGTTGTGTAACCACTTCCCCACAGGCCGTGCACTATGAACAGCTATCGACCGTGTTGAAAGATGCAATCGCCATCCCCGAATTGCTCTTCAACAGCAGGAAGCAAGTAGGTGCTTAAAACATCAATGTAGGCCTGTGCTGTGATAGTGCCATGCAAAACAAGGGAGGAGGAGATTAGTGTTTAACGTCCCGTCGACAACGAGGTCATTAGAGATGGAGCGCAAGCTCGGGTGAGGGAAGGATGGGGAAGGAAATCGGCCGTGCCCTTTCAAAGGAACCATCCTGGCATTTGCCTGAAGCGATTTAGGGAAATCATGGAAAACCTAAATCAGGATGGCCGGAGACGGGATTGAACCGTCGTCCTCCCGAATGCGAGTCCAGTGTGCTAACCACTGCGCCACCTCGCTCGGTACCATGCAAAACAACAAGGGGTGCAAGCCCCCTCCATGAAAAACCATGACCACCCATAACACCACCGCCTCCCAATTTTACTGTTGGCACTACACATGCTGGCAGAATACACTCACTGGGCATTTGCCATACCCAAACCCTGCCATCTGATCGTTACATTGTGTACCGTGATTTGTAACGCTACACAACATCTTTCCAATGTTCAATCGTCCAATGTTTACACTCCTTACACCAAGCAAGACGTCTTTTGTCATTTACTGGTGTGATGTGTGGCTTAAAGCAGCCGTTCGACCATGAAATCCAAGTTTTCTCACCTCCCGCCTAACTGTCACAGTACTTGCAGTGGATCCTAACATAGTTTGGAATTCCTGTGTGATGGTCTGGATAGATGTCTGCCTATTACACATCACGACTCTCTTCAACTGTCGGCGGTCTCTGTCAGTCAACAGACGAGGTTTGGTCTGTATGTTTTTGTGCTGTTCGTGTCCCTTCACGTTTCCACTTTGCTATCACTTTGGAAACAGTGGACCTAAGGATGTTTAGGAGTGTGGAAATCTTGCATACAGGCATATGATGCAAGTGACATCTGATCACCTGACCACGTTCGAAGTCTGTGAGTTCCGCGGAGTGCCCCATTCTGCTCTCTCACGATGTCTAATGATTACTGAGGTCGCTGATATGGCGTACCTGGCAGTAGGTCGCAGCACAATGCACCTAATATGAGAAATACATGTTTTTGGGGGTGTCCGGATGCTTTTGATCACATAGTGTAGTTCTGCAGGAGTTCTTGGTTGACTTCTTGTCCCATAATATCCCACATGTGCTTGATTGGGGACAAGTCTGGAGATTGTACTGACCAGGGAAGTTGCTGCAAAGAACACCGAATTTCACAGGCAGTGTGTGGGTGAGCATTATTCTGTTGTAACCATGCATCACCTTCTTGTTGCAAGACTGGCAAAAGAATGGGTCTAACAACATATGCAACTTACCAAGTGCTGATTAGTGTCCCTTTCAGAAACATCAACAGAGAATGAGATTTGTAGCTTATCACACCCTAAACCATAAGGCCTGGGGTGGGGCTACTGTGAACTGAACAAATGCACCCTACTAGACAGCACTCACCAGGTCTACATTATATGCACAAATGGACAAATGCACCCTACGAGACAGCACTCACCAGGTCTATGTTATATGCACAAACAATCATCACTCGTGTGCAGGCAGAGTCTGCTTTCATCGCTGAAGACCACAGCATGCCATTACATCTTCCAAGTGGTCCTCTGACAGCACTAGTCTAGCTGTGCATGTCGAAGCTGTGGAAGACGGTCTGCAGATGTGTGTGCCTGCATTACCACTGCTAGTAACCGGTTCACAACAATTCGTGTTGATACATCTGGGCTCATAAGCTATTATCTGTGCTGTGGTTGGTGTATGATCTGCCACTGCTGCCCTTAGAATATAACGATCCTAGTAGGTGTCAGTGCTGCGTGGATGCCAAGAACTTCATTTACCAGTGTCAGAATGTTCATGTGACGTCTGATATCAGCATTGTTGCACAGCTGATGCAGTATGTCCAACTTATTTGTCAATTCTCCAAAAGGACCATCCCACCACTTAGATAGCCACAATTTGACTCCTTCAAACTCGCTCAACTGCTGTAGGAAGCACGAGTGCATCTCCGTAGCATGGTTGCCTGCTTGCTTCACATGTTTGCACCACACTGAGCCTTCTGGCTATGAGCATTCCCTATTAAAGGGTAGACACAGAGGGCACTATGGTAGCTATGACACTATGCTATCTGTTGGCGGACAATGTTAAAACCATTATCGGTACATCTAATATCCTCGAAGTGGCATGTGCCGCCGAAATCAATGTCATCTTTCCAGGTGTGCTATTTTTTTTCCAGCAGTGTACGTTCCAAGGCAAAAAGTGATCTCATGATCACTAGGAAATCCTGTCGCAAAAATATTCGACTCATTAAGAGTCTGAAGTAATTATGTCTAATGAGGAACTAGCAACAGGTCTCCTGCTACTTCTGAAGGATACCGGTCAGCTTTACTAGAATCATAGGGAGTGAAACTGCACAATAACCTCAGTTTCACTGTGGGTAACAGTGGACTAAGACCACTATTGCTTTTGTCTCCCTGTATTGAAGCAAATCAAATCAATACTGGGGGAGACTTACAATTGGCTCACTGGTGGCAGGTCGATTTCAATCTGCGGACATGACTGTGGCACAGAAGTGATAGTAGTATCAACCTACGAGAAACTTGGATGAGAAGTGACAGATTGTGGAAATGATACAACTGCTACACAGAACTCTTTAAAATTCCAGATGCAACCACTACGAGAAACAAGAATGATGAAAGAAGAGGAAAGAAGATGTCACAACAAACAGAGGAATATGGATCAAAAAGATGCCAAATCACAGCACACAGAAACCACCACTAGCAGAAAATGGCCGAGTAAGGATCGCAAGTGCTGTAGATGGATAATTAAGATCATTGAAGTGGCTGAAGATTTACTACCGCTGCTATAGAAAAGTGTTTAGAATTGCTGCACTAAATTATAAAGAGTGCCAAAATTCGAGTGTGGCAAAACCTGATGTAACAAGAGTTGTAACAGTTACTGTGTGTTCTTGTAGTGTTTCGCTCAGGTATTTGTGGGGATCAGATAGTAAATAGGATAATTTTGTCTCATTTGGGAAGATTAATTAAACAAGCAATTTAAGATCAAGATTTTCAGTAGCATGTAGCAAACTGGAAGAAATCTTGTTTAAAGTGACTACAACCCAAATGGTATGGCGGGAAGAAGTAGGGGAAAGACAAGATGGCAGCAAGATCAAACATGTGGAACCATCAAAGACAGGGTTAGGATATATTCCAGAGTTATAAATAGTCTTAATAAGTCTTATAGAGTAAATAAGGTTGTCAAATAACAAGGATATGATCCAACTGAAAGAAATATTCAAAGTGTGGAAAATGGAAATTGATGATAAGCTTGGATAACACCACAAAACGGGAGAGAAGAAAATAGCTCTGGTAGAACAAAAAGTACATACCATGGGCCACATTGTACAGGAACTGAAACCAACATTAGAAAAACACGTGGCGGAAGCAGTGGAGAATAGTTTGTGCACGGAAGCAGTCATGGTCAAGAGGAAAACGACTGTAATTGGTAGAGTTTTAAGTTCCAAAGGAGATAGTGATAGTGGAAGGAGGTGACAAGAAATAGATTTATTGACACACAAGATAACAAACAGAATTGTGTGTGCTGGATAGTACAAGGCCTTCCACACAAAAGGCACTGCAAGCAAAATAGAAAAGACAACAGTGACAGTTGTAAAAACACGGGTAATACATGCACTGACTGAATGTGAAACCTGTGTCCACTTAACTGGCAAGGATATACAATTGGTGTCATGAGGAAGAAAAATGTTTATGCTTCAAAGGTGCATAGAGAGACTGTTGGACACATGAAACAATGTCTTTGACACTGGCGGACAGAAGTGAAGAATCCATCACACAGCAGAAAGGAATCTCAAATGCAGCATATGATATTTCAGACACAGCACAATGATGGTAGGCAGAGGAGACTGTTGCAATCTGAGTGAAGAAGAATACAAAGCAGAGAGGCCAACAATGGGCATGAAGCAGCCACCCAATGTGAGTACAGATTTAGAGATACGAAAACTACAGGTCCACAAGCAGCTAGTGGCGTGAAAATGTGAGTTGGTAGAACAGGAAGCTTTAACAGAGGCAGAAAATATGATAGAGGGAAGGAAAAAAAAATTACACACCAAGTTTACCAGTTAGTGGCTTAAAAAAACATAAAAGGTGGTGTGGACAAATGTGAGAAACCTATTAAAAGTCCAGCGTTTTTGGACTTGTGCTGTGAGAGAGAAAGTACCACATGGATGAATCATCACGGCATATTTATATGGAGAAATTGTTGTTGACCAGAAATTATGAACTATGAAGAAATACTACAGAGAAATAAGATGAAATTACATTAAGAAGAATGAAGCATTAAGAAGAAATGAAGTGAATTTATACGATGAAAGAAGATAACACTGGAGAAAAGTATTAGGTTCTTCTCATAGATAGCCAATAGCTGGTCCACTTCTGGCATTATTGCAAGCAGGTATTTGGCTTGGCACTAACTGACAGAGTTTCTGGATGTTGTGCCAAATTCTGTCCAACTGGTGCATTAGATTGTCAGAATCTTGAGATGGTTGGAGTACCCTGCTCATAATGCTCCAAACCAAGGAAGGGTAGGGCAAGCATGATGACAAGCAGCAGAAACTCTCGCTGTGTGTTGTCTAGTATTATCTTGCTGAAATGTAAGCCCACGACGGCTTTCCATGAAGGGCAATAAAATGGGGCATACAATATTGTCACTGTGCTGTAAGAGTGCCAGGGATGACAACCAAAGGCCAGGGATGACAACCAAAGGCATCCTGCCATGAAAAGAAATGACACCTCAGACCATCACTCCTGGTTGTCACGCTACATGGCAGGTGACAGTCAAGTTGGTATCCCATTACTATCCAAGGCATCCCCAGATAATGTCTTCGACCTGGAATCCCATTGACTGGATTAGAATTGTCTTCAGCGATGAGTCTCACTTCAAACTGAGCCCTGTTGACCAGCAAAGGGATGGGTGATTGAATGTGTGTGTACACTTCGGGATATCAATCTGACTCTTAGTTTCAATTAAAAGGAGGCAATTTTAGTTTTATGTTATTGGAAATTTCCTTGGGGTTTCTTTTAGAACCTATCCTTACGTATCTCTACCGGGCTGTAGCAGCACAAATGATGCAATGGTGCCCCATATCATGAAAGAGAGATGATTTTGGTGCATGGCAATTTTTGCATGCATAACTAAGTCAGTCTGGCCTGAGCAAGCCCGGATGGCAGTTCGCAGGTGCGAGAAATAGCACATACAAGTGTAATAAATGCAGATTAAGATTAAATTCAGACCTGATAAAAGAAAAGTAACATATTACAGTGACCAAATTGAAACTGAGACCAATGGCCAATTCAAGAGAAATTGAGTGGAACTATGGTGCGAATGTGAGTAAGACTAACTAAAAGCACAATAAATCCAGATTCATTTAAACTCTGTGTAATTTCGAGAGACACTTTCCATCACTTTGATCATTTTTTGGGGAATTAGATGGTGGAACAACAGGTTTTCCAATAGGGCATCTATCACTAGGCGCATGGTTAGATACTTAATAGTACGATATGTGTACCTTGTATGTAAGCCTGTCCTCCCAGTTCTGTCATGAACAGTATAGTTCAATGCCACACAATTCCACTAGCAGACAAATCGAAACAAACTGATAATGCTGGGAAAGGCTTACAGGTTCTTCTGAAATGGTTTCACAGCAAATGACAGTAATATGATTCCTCCTTTCAGTCATTTCAAAATGACACATACAGAAATAAATGATAGCAGAAAATAAAATCACCTAAAATTTTTCAAATGTGGACAGATGTCTGGGCTGGATGAGACACCTATGAGATTCCAGAGTGAACTTGCTCCCTTCTAGGAGCAATTTGTTGTTGGTCTTAGGAGCAACTAAGTGTACTACATGATTGGAAAAAAATATGCAGCTCAATCCAGTTTTCAAAAGGGTTGTCTGGCATATGAACACAATAACAGACCTGTAACGGCGACAAATAATTATGGAACATGTTCTATGCTCATGCATTATGAAGTTTTTGCAGAACAAAAATCTCTTCTATAAAGAGTGACGTGGATTCAGTAAATAAAGATCTTGTGACAACACACTGTTCATCAGTGACAGCCAGATGACAGTAGACAATGACATCCAAGTTAATGTTGTGTTCTTTGAATACCAGAAGACATTCAGAGTTCTGCACCATCATTTAGTGAAATAATTATTGAGTATTGGACATTGTGACTATATTGAAGACTTCCTAACAGATAAAATGTCAACACCTTTTAGTGGAACAAAATTTACAGATAAAGTAACTCCGGGAGTACCTCAACAGAGTGTTATCAGGTTCTTACTGTTTACAATATAAAAATGATGTAGTGGATTACACTGAAAGCTCTGTGAGACTGTTTTCAGATACCGCTGTTATCTGCAGGAAGGTTCCTCTGTGAAATGTCAAGTGAAATGCAAGAAGTTCTGCATAAGATCAACAAATGGGACATTGAATGGCAGTTGACATTCAGCGTAAATAAATGTTATGTTTTGTGTAGAAACAGGCAAAGAGATCCATAACTGTTAGATTACACTACTGTTGATAAATCACTGTAAACAGTAATAACTGTAATATACTTAGGAGTAACTGCCGAGAGCAACCTAAAGTCAAATAAGCAAATGTAACTAATTGACAGAAAAGCAGATGCCATGTTGAGATTCAATGAATGATTCTTACGGAAAAGTAACTCGCCCACCGAAACTGCTTATCAGCCTGGGACCCTTAGTAGACTGATAATTAAGATAAAGAAGCAGATCCCCAAAAAGCTGAGTGTTTTGTCATGGGATCATTTAGCAAGCCCAAAAGTGAAATGGAGATAATCAACAAACTCCAGTGCCAGTCGCTACAAGAGGAGTAGTGTGCCCACAGGGGGGTTTTGCTATCGAGATGATAAAAGCAGACAACACTACTTTCTCTCACATGCATCTCATGAAATGACCATTAAAAAAAAAAAGGGGGGGGGGAATGAGATCTCACGTGGAGGTTTATCAACAGACATTCTTCCTACACACCATTCGCGAATGGAATAAGGAATAGGGAAAAGTATAGTGATACCAAAAGTACCCTCATCCGCACACTGCAAAGTGGCTTGCAGAGAGTATAGGGTGTCCAGGAGGAAGCGTCGATATTTAGGGATATGACAGGAACAATCAATTGAAGCAAGAAACTTCATATAGTCGTATGCCCTGTACCAGTTGGTTTCCGAGATATAATATATTTAATGTACATTGTTATTTATTTTCTGTATTATTCAATACATGGTAAGGTTTACACATGTACAACAGTTCGTGGACATTACAACATGCATTTTACAAAGTATCAATTGAAAATTACGTGTTTAACACATTCACCTCTAAGCAGTATCAATCATTGTGTTGCTGTTGAGCCATTCCATGTCAAGTAGCCCAGTAAATTCATTTTATTGGCCATCAAGGAGTGGCTAGTGCTGGGTTCCTGAACAGCACATTATTGCAGTTATTCCGGCACCCTCAGCGACATTGCCTCGTTGGCTGTACAGTTTTCCTCATGATATTCTACAGCAAATTAATGAAACCTGTGAACAATTCAAGAAGCTTGAAGGAAACATAAGCTTAGGATCCTGAAAGAGACCTCTTCTGGCTTTGCCCTCTGACACTTAAAGATATGTATCACCATGCTTTGGACCTTGTGTAAAGAAATCCTTATCAGGCTTGGGAACCTGTGGTAAAGAAACCCACTGGTGGCTGCTGTTGCACAACTATCGAGCGTGGCACATATGGCGATGAAGATGCTGGTTCTCTCACCAGCAGTGGTTAAGCCACCATGGACCATAACAACACATTTACACACTCTCTCATCTGTTCGTTTGACCCAAAAACTATGCGAACACAAAATATGTTAGAGTTTAAACTGGAATTAAACTAGCATGTCAACAGTGTTGCACAATAAAAAGACACACTCAGAATTCTCTAAAGCATGAATACTTTCCAAAAAATGCCACACAGACTGCTATGAACTTCCCAAAACTTACACAAAGTGAAAATGGTGTAGTGTTGCACCTGTTATACAACAATTTTACTACTGTGAAGTCTGGTGCCTTGGTAATGCACAGTTAAATTTTGAGCTTTATAAACGGTTTAATCCTGCAGTTGTCATACCAGAAAAATAGGACAAAATACATTGTGATGAGAAAAGGCATACTTCTTTTTAATGTTTTTCAAGTTGCTCCAACTCCACCTCTCTTCCTAACCAGGACTCTTGATATTAACTTCCCAGAGAGTACTTAGCAACAGTACAAAGTAATAAATGATATCAGATGTAATTTGAGTACCAGTGGGATACGAGTGTATTTTACTACACTCCTGGAAATGGAAAAAAGAACACAGTGACACCGGTGTGTCAGACCCACCATATTTGCTCCGGACACTGCGAGAGGGCTGTACAAGCAATGATCACACGCACGGCACAGCGGACACACCAGGAACCGCGGGGTGTTGGCCGTCGAATGGCGCTAGCTGCGCAGCATTTGTGCACTGCCGCCGTCAGTGTCAGCCAGTTTGCCGTGGCATACGGAGCTCCATCGCAGTCTTTAACACTGGTAGCATGCCGCGACAGCGTGGACGTGAACCGTATGTGCAGTTGACGGACTTTGAGCGAGGGCGTATAGTGGGCATACGGGAGGCCGGGTGGACGTACCGCCGAATTGCTCAACACGTGGGGCGTGAGGTCTCCACAGTACATCGATGTTGTCGCCAGTGGTCGGCGGAAGGTGCACGTGCCCGTCGACCTGGGACCGGACCGCAGCGACGCACGGATGCACTCCAAGACCGTAGGATCCTATGCAGTGCCGTAGGGGACCGCACCGCCATTTCCCAGCAAATTAGGGACACTGTTGCTCCTGGGGTATCGGCGAGGACAATTCGCAACCGTCTCCATGAAGCTGGCCTACGGTCCCGCACACCGTTAGGCCGTCTTCCGCTCACGCCCCAGCATCGTGCAGCCCGCCCCCAGTGGTGTCGCGACAGGCGTGAATGGAGGGACGAATGGAGACGTGTCGTCTTCAGCGATGAGAGTCGCTTCTGCCTTGGTGCCAATGATGGTCGTATGCGTGTTTGGCGCCGTGCAGGTGAGCGCCACAATCAGGACTGCATACGACCGAGGCACACAGGGCCAACACCCGGCATCATGGTGTGGGGAGCGATCTCCTACACTGGCCATACACCACTGGTGATCGTCGAGGGGACACTGAATAGTGCACGGTACATCCTCACCGTCATCGAACCCATCGTTCTACCATTCCTAGACCGGCAAGGGAACTTGCTGTTCCAACAGGACAATGCACGTCCCCATGTATCCCGTGCCACCCAACGTGCTCTAGAAGGTGTAAGTCAACTACCCTGGCCAGCAAGATCTCCGGATCTGTCCCCCATTGAGCATGTTTGGGACTGGATGAAGCGTCGTCTCACGCGGTCTGCACGTCCAGCACGAACGCTGGTCCAACTGAGGCGCCAGGTGGAAATGGCATGGCAAGCCGTTCCACAGGACTACATCCAGCATCTCTACGATCGTCTCCATGGGACAATAGCAGCCTGCATTGCTGCGAAAGGTGGATATACACTGTACTAGTGCCGACATTGTGCATGCTCTGTTGCCTGTGTCTATGTGCCTGTGGTTCTGTCAGTGTGATCATGTGATGTATCTGACCCCATGAATGTGTCAATAAAGTTTCCCCTTCCTGGGACAATGAATTCACGGTGTTCTTATTTCAATTTCCAGGAGTGTATTTTACCCACACCTCCACTGTCGTCATCGTTTAGGGCCTTATATGATCACATTGCAAAACCAAATTAGTTTTTTAGGTGGTCTTCCACATAAAAACAGTTTAAAAGAGTTTTTAGAAGACTTTTTTGTAAAAATGAGCTAAAATAGCCATTCTCATCATTTTTACAAAAATGTCAACTTTGGCCTGAATTCGTGAACTATTGGAAAGTAGTAGGAGGATGAAAGATTATATTCTGAGACCTTGTACTGGCAAGTTATTTCATGCAAAGTTTCATGTTTATCCTGCAATTACTTTCTGAAATATAAAATGCCAAACTTCATATTTTTTCCAAGTATCTATTTTTTAACTGACTTTGCTTCACATTATCCATAAGAAAATTACTCAAGAAATCTTTATTACTACTTCACTTCAGAGAGCACAAAAAGTTGTACAAAACAGCCTACTTTTATTTCTTTCAAGAAAATATTGCCAGACATATTATGTCGCAAAGATGTTGAAAACTCAGGGGCACGTTTTCAATAGCTGTGCTATAGTGTCAAACAAATGACTATAGCTCTCTTGGTATTATACTGGCGAAAGTAAAATTAAGCTAATGTTCATTGGGAATGTGTGAACTTCAGCAAAATCTGTGACGGTCATACTGGAACCTCTAGGCCACTTGGCATACAATAACCCTGTTTCCAAACCCGCTATTAAACTACATCTTCAAAAGAAAACTCTGAACTTGGAATAACAGTTGTTTCACACAATGTGCTGAGAATTTTGGCAAACACACCCACCTTGCACACAGCTTCTTCATAGACAATTCTCCATGCAGGATTATTATGCTCTCACTCAGTTGAGATGCCTATAGTCTCCGCAATCTAACAAATTGTTATTCAGCAGTTTTCCATTACTGTATCACAAATTTTGTCAAAGCTTCCTTTGTGGTGACCAACTGGATAGCCAGAGTGCACCTAGTCTTTGGTGCATGTATTTATTTTTTTAAATCCAAAAGTAAATAGTCTTCAATGATGTGCAGAGTTCACTTAAACTTCATTTAAATCTGTTTTGATTTGTGCGCCGGTCCAAACCTCCAAATGAAAATGTTTCCTAACACCATAAAATTCTGTTTTCTAAATTTTCAATCCCAGTCAACTCACTGACCAATTCAGATGGCTGTTAACAATGAACTTTACACTGCACATTGTTGAAATTATGTATACGAGCCTTGGAATAATTAAGCTTATCGAACCATGAAGGTGCAACAAAAATGTTTCATTCTTTCATGGAAATTTACCACACTTATCAAACCACTACGTGGCTTTTCAAACTTGGAAAGAAAAGTCCAGATGTGAGGAAGAAGATGGTGTCCAGAAGCTCCTGATAAATTAACTGTGAGTGGGGAGGGGAAGGAGAGGGGGAGTATATCACAATAATGACTTTTCTTTCCTCTCAGCCAAGCTATGTATCATTAAAAGCAGTTAAGGAATTAAAGAAGTTAAAGTTACCTACAAATTATACATAAACCAGACTGCAGTTGTTAGTTTCAAAGGACATGAAAGGGAACACTTATTTCAGATGTGTGGGAGACAGGGTTGTACCTTATCTCCAATGTTAGACTGGGCAAGCTGTGAAGGAAATAAGGAGAAATTTGACAAAGGAACTGAAGTTCATTGAGAAGAAATAAAAACTATTGAGGCTTGCTAATGAAATCCTAAGTCTGTTAGAAATGGCAAAAGGACTTTGAAGAGCAGTTAAAAAGAGAGGACAGTGCCTTGAAGAGATACAAGATGAACAACAACAGACGCTAAACACGGGCAATGAAATGTAGTAAATTTCAAATCTAGTGATACTGAGAGAATTAGAGTAAGAAATGACACACAAAAAGTAGTAGATGATTTTTGATATGTGGGCAGCAACATAGCTCATTATGAACAAAGTAGAGGTGATATAAAATGCAGACTGAAAACAGCATGAAAAGCTCTTCTGAAAAAGAGCAATGTGTCGACATCTAAGATAGATTTAGGTATTAGAATGTCTTTTCTGGATGTATTTGTCTCTAGTGTAGCTTTGTAAGAATGTGAAATGAAGCAGTTAACACAAGAAGAGAATAGAAACTTTTGAAATGTGGTGTTATAGAAAATTGCTAAAGATTAGATGCGTAGAGCGAATAACAAATGAGGAGGTACTGTACTGTACTGAACTGAACTAGAGAGAAAACAAATTTACGGTGCAATATGGCTAAATGAGGTAACAGAGTAATATAACACTTCCTGAGATATCAAGGAATTGTCTGTTGGATAACAATGGGGAGTGTTGGAAATAAACATTGAAGAGGGAGACCAGGGCGTCCCTGACTGCAGTAGGGAGGTTCAAATGGATATAGGCTGCACAATATTTAGGCGTTTAAGATATTTGCACAGAGTGGATTAACATGGAAATTTGCATCAAAGCTGGTTTCAGGCTGAAGACACACAACACCACCACATGTAGCTTGAAACTCTCCCTACTGAGTCTTAAGCATTGTGATGGTTTCTTTAGTTTATTCACAAAATGTTCAAATGTGTGTGAATTCCTGGGGGACCAAACTGCTGAGGTTATCGGACCGTAGACTTACATACTACTTAAACTAACTTATGCTAACAACAACACAAACACCCATGCCTGAGGGAGGACTCAAACCTCCCGCAGGAGTAGCCACGCAGTCCGTGACATGGCGCCTCAAACTGCGCGGCCACTCCAAGCGGCGTTAGTCTATTCCCTATCAGACAATACAACTTAACATTAGTAGTTACTGAGGTCAGCAACATTAATTAGAAATGAGCAGTTACAAAGGGGAAGAAAGTTATCACAAATGTTTCCTCACGGATGGCATTACTAGTCTGGTGTACAATAGTATTTGACATGTCTATACTGTGGAAGAATGCCACATTACAGAACATAATACTTCTCATTACTTGTTACTTCTCAGTATCTCCTTCCAGATTTGCTACTATTATTGTTAGACCAAAAAAATCAATTTGTGTTATTGAACAAAGCTAAATTCGAACTAACTCACAAGAGCACCTCTATGAAATCTGGATTTTTAGAACATAAAGATCATTAATATCAGTAAATTTCATTTATGTATCTATCTCAACACACTCACTGTCCTCACTCTCACAAAATCAACTGCCTCTTGGTGAAACTACTATGTTACATTACAGTAAAATCATACAATGGAAAATCCATTGTGGACTAATGACAATATTATGAAAAGAACATATTGATACCATGTAGTGATGTTGAGTCACAGACAGGCACTAAAAAGGACTGCTAAACAAGTAAGCTTTTGGCCTGAAGGCCTCCTCCTGAATTATAGATTGCGCGCGCACACACACACACACACACACACACGCACGCACACGAGCATGCAAATGCAACTCTCACAAACATGACCACTGTCTCTGGCTGTCAAGGCCAGACCGCGGAGACAGTGGTCGTGTGTGTGAGTTGTGTTTGTGTGTATGTTGCCTAATTCAGGAGGAGGCCTTTTGGTTGAAAAGCTTACTTGTTTAGTAGTCTTTTTGTTGTACCTGTCTACAACTCAACAAATGGCTCTGAGCATTATGCGACTCAGCTTCTGAGGTTATCAGTTGCCTAGAACTTAGAACTAATGAAACCTAACTAACCTAAGGACATCACACACATCCATGCCTGAGGCAGGATTCGAACCTGCGACCATAGCGGTCGCCCGGTTCCAGACCGTAGTGCCTAGAACTGCACGGCCACTCCGGCCGGCTACAACTCAACATCTCCACTATATGGTGATCAGCAATCTATCCTTTTTGTAATATTGTACAGTAAAATGATGCTTGTCTTGCTGAAATCAGGCAGGATGTATATTCAGTCACTTCATATAAAAGGCTCTCTGTCCCACAAATGTCATCTCTCGCAACTAATGTGTACATTCATTGAACCTTTAATCAGTCAGCTTAACAAGTGGATCTCACTGCCATCATAACATTAATTTGGCTGTTCTGCCACTTTTAATTTAAGGGGTTTTTAGGACATTATCCATGGAAAGAAACCACTTATGACACAGCACTGCTTTACTGTCCAGACACAAATAACTGTCTTAGCGTAGAAGAAATACACTCATGCACATGCTCTGTTTAACCAAATATACTAGATCCACTGTTACAAACAATTTTACACTCTGCAGGCTGAACTAAAAATTATAAAGGTAATAAACTATGCTATCTCTCATCAGATTATCCAAGGTAATTTTGATCTTTGTTATGAGAACTATGAAAATTTATTTGTGGCTGTAATGTGTGTGTTACACATCTTTTAAGTTTTTGGTATTTGACAAGAGATACAAAGCACACTGAAACACCTCACCACACCTAGGTCACAAAACATGCAATGGAGAAAGATTAGTTTGACATATTTCATAAGAAAATGCCTGCACAAAGGAATCAACATGGGTTCCAAAAACAATGATCGTATGAAACCCAGCTTGCTCTGCTCCTCCACAAGACCCAGAAACCAGTAAATATCAGTGTCTAGGTTTGAGTTGCTTGCCTTGCTAAAGGTGCTTGGTTCAGTTCTGCATTGCCATTTAATGGTCGAAATAAGACCATACAGAATATCAGACCAGCAGTGCAATTGGAGTGACGATTTCCAGCAAATAAAACACAGAATGTCATTCTAATCAGAGAGAAATCTTCAGGAACAAAAGTAACTTAAGGTTTACCCCAAGAGTGTGTTACCTAGCCAAACATTTTCACAATATATACAAATGACCTTGTGGATAACTTCAGAAATACCATGAGGCATTTTGCATACAATGCTGTTGTTTACAGGGAGGCCGCAACACTAGAAAATTGTAACAGAATGCAGGACGACTTGCAGATGATTGACGCTTGGTGCAGTGCGTGACAACTGACCCCCAACATTCACAAATGTAATGTATTGCATAAATAACACACACACACACACACACACACAATATCTAGAAGTATACATACAGAGCAATTTAAAGTAATTTAAAGTGGACCACATAAAACTAATCACAGGAAAGGCAGATGCCACACAGATTCATTGCAAGAATCCTCAGGAAATGTAGTCCTACAACAAAGGAGGTATCTTACAAAACCCTTGTTTGACCAATATTTGAATATAGTTCATCAGTATGGGATCTGTACCAAGAAGCATTCATAGGAGAAGTAGAGAAGATTCAAAGAAGAGCAGTGCGTTCCATCACATGTTCAGTTAGTAACAATGAAAGCATCATGAAGATGATCAATTCCAGTGGCACAGCAGCAAGAGAGGCAATGTGGTTTAAAGTTAAAAGTTCCAAGGGAGTATGTTTGAGAAGAGTCTACAAATATAGTGCTTCCTTCTATGTATATCTCACAAACGGCTCATGAAGATAAAATTAGAGATATCTGAGCCCACACGGAGGCTTACCGGCAGCTATTCTCCTCGCCAACCACTTCCGACTGGAACAGGAAAGGCAGGAAATGACAGTGGTACACAAAGTACCCTCTGCCCCACACAACAAGGTGGCTTGCAGAGTACAGATGCAACAATGGATTTAGAAGAGTCTGGCATATTATTTGATACACATAAAGCATATTTACAACAAGTTGAGAGCTTCACAGAGAGTGGGAGTTTAGTGTACTTTGTTAACGGTATTCATTTTGTAAATAATTTAGGTTTATTTTCAGTTTTAGGTTCTTCAGTCAGAGAACTTATCTATTTCTGAACCAGTTTCAATTTGCATCATAATGCAACAAATGATAAGAAATTCCTAGAGAATTACAGGGCCAAAGATAATATGTTCATAAAAGATGCACACACTTAAACAAAATATAGTGACTTGAAAGAGAACTACAAAACACATTTAGGTACCTAACACATGTGAATATTTACATACTGACAAGAAGACTGTATCTGAAATTTACTGAGATTGATAGATCTGTAGTGTAAATGTGGACAGTATGAGGACTGATGACACTACATGCACTAGAGGTCACATATTCACATATGTAACCATTATAATATAAACAGCAGCACATGAAACACTTTCATTCATTAAAATTGTTGTGCTAAATACATTTTTACTGAACTAATATTCATTAATACCAGAAAACTGTATGAGAGACAAGACTGTAATAGTTGCTACACTGATAAGCCAAAACATTATGAACACTGCCCACCGTGATGGTCAATGTCACCTGATGGCGTCGCGGGCACGTGGCGTGCAAACAAAAGTATGTAACGAGAGCAGGCACCGATGGGGGATCACCCTAGCAAAGATATTAGCTGCAAATGGGGAAATCCATCGAGAGAAGTGACTTTGACAAAGGACAGATTATTATTACACAGATCCTGTGAACGAGTATCTGGAACATGACAAAGTTTGTCAATTGTTCACTTGCTACTGTAGTGAGCATCCATGGAAAGTGGTAGAAGGATAGCGAAACTATCACTGGGCATTAAATGGTTGGACATCCACGACTCTTCACAAAATGTGGTGCTCGAAGGCTTGTCTACTTGGTAAAGTAGAGTAAATGAAGATCTGTGGCATCTCTGCCACAAGAGCACATTGCTGGTACTCAAAAAAGTGTTTCGGAGCACACCATTCACTGTACGTTGTCGAACGTGGAACTCTGCAGCAGACCACCCATACATGTTCACATGTTGACCGAACGTCGACCGACACCATCAATTATGATTGCAGTGGACACCAGACCATTGGGATTCGACAGTTGACCAGTGGAAACGTGTCAGACCTACGGGTGAATCACATTTCTGTTACACTACGTCGATGGTCGTATCCATATCTGCCGTGATCAAGGTGAATAGCGACTCAAAATGTGCAGGTTGCCATGGTCACAGGCCAATGTGAGCAGTGTTATACAATGGGAGATACACTCCTGTGCTTGCATGGGACCTGTGGTAGTAATCTAACAAAAGCTGACAGCTGCGAACCATCTGTATCCCGTCACGGTTGACACCTTTCCTGACAGCGATGCCATCTTTCAGCAGTATAGTTGTCTGTGTCAGTCAGAACCCTGCTCCAGTGGTTTGAGGAGCATTATGGTGAACTCATGTTGATGTCTTGGAAACCAAATTCCTCTGATGTAAATCCTATGGAACCCATCTGGGTTGCTACAGGCACCATCATCATGTACGCAAATCAGTGGCCCATTATTTACACTAATTACATGACCTATGCATAGGCATCGAATGCCACATACCTCCAGAAACCTACCAACAAACTGTTGGATTCTTGATTCTCAGAATCAGTGATTATTTCATTCCAAAGATGGACAAACAAGCTGTTAAGCGAATCATAATGTTTTGGCGCACCAGTGCATATATACATATGACTGAAAGCAGATTACAATATCAGTCTCAACTAAAAATAAAACCATCTGTAGTAAAGGTAAAAATAAAAACAGTCTAGATCACATAAAAACATTTACTGCAATGGTGACCGCAGTTGACATTTGTCTTTCAACGGACGGTACCTGCTCTGTTCAACACCTCTGCCTGCCTCCATTCAAGAATGGTCTGAAGCTAGTCACCAAATAGACAAACCGGTCACCATTGCAATAAATGTTTTTAAGATCCAGACTTTTTTAATTTTTAACTTCAAAATTTTGCGCTAGGATGGCCATTAATTATTAAAAAATAATTAATTATGGCTTTCATTAATCTACATAAGAGACAACAAATACATTAAAATAATGTGTGCTGCCACAAAATTTTGATTCTAGGCTGTGAAACACCTCATCAAAATTGGTTTCAACATATGAAAATGTAAGCAACACACGACTGATTCAGACAGATAACAAAATTTACAGATAACTCTGGAGGACATTGAGTACAACCCTGCAGCTTGGTGGTACCTGTAAGAATACCTCTATACTTGAGAGAACTCAGTTTCCCTGTATTATAAATACAAATGAAACAAAAACAAATATATATATATATATATATATATAATCTAAATACAGATTGAACTAATTTACATTCACACACAGAGCTATTATGTGAAAACAAAGAGCGTATGAAACAACAAACTTTGCATATGGCATCAACCTGTTTGTCCACGTCCTCCACTCGTTCCGTATCATCAGCAGTGAGTTACAACATTTATTACTGCCACAGCCCTGCAGCAACCACCACCACCACCACCACCACCACCAAAATAAAATTCTACATGGAACTTAAGTTTTGAATCAAAAAGCATTATATACGCACAGACAATATAAACCACAATAAAATTCTACTAAAACATCCATTTAAGTGCAGTTTGTAAAGTGCTTAATCAAGTTTAAATCAACTGTCAGGTAATTAAAGCAACAATGGTCTCATGACTAGAGTACATTCATTTCAAGCAATATACGCAGATCCATCAAATTGAAACATGGTTCTATTTTGAAGCCATTAAACGATATTAACTTTGAAATATAAATATTATTTGCAACCAAAAAAGCAAAACTGTTTGTAATAAATAGAAATGTTTTCATGTAATAAGTGTTAATTATTAACAGAACTCAAACAAAGAATCCCAGTGACACAGTAACCATATAAAATGGGATCAATATTACAGAGAGCGCAAACAATTTAAGAAAACCAAAAAGCAGTGGAGAGGTATATTGAGAGAGACTAATACATTGCATCTCGGATTTTTCCCTTACATTTTAAATCTGCATTTCAATGAATTTATTATGCCAACAAATTAACAAATGAGGGATATGATGATTTGCTTCTAGTCAGCTGTTAATCTCCTATAGTATATAAATATATTTATGAACTGCTAAAATACCAAAGGATTTTGAATTGTTTTAAATTCATTCTAGGGGTTTATAGTATATAAAATGGCTTACTACGAGGTACCAAAACAGTTTTTACAAATGTCACTGTGAGGCATTGTGTACATGAAAATATTCTCTTCACTTGTGGGAACTATATTGCTAGGCATTATAGGATATGTTTATGGATTCATAAAATAGTTGTACTATATGAATTGTGTGTCCCCTTTAACAGCAGGTAAGTACCTGAATAACTCATGAGATAGTATACACATTATCATAACGTATCTAGAGGAACACCATTCACAGTTTTTGGCGTCCTCAGTAAACTAACGAAAAATACACCATTAACTTATGTATCATAAAACCTGAGCAGGAAATGTACACAAACATTTGGCATATGACAATGAAATTAAAGAGACAATATGGGAAGACTGAAATCTTGTTTATGAAGTGGAAATTATGGCACTCCGAAAAGAAAACTCCTCCAAAATAGCTACTGCGCAAAAAACATTGAACTCTTATGGCATTTTTTAAATCCAATAAAAGTGTTTGCTGTATCTACCTTTGAACTGCAAAAAGAAGAAAACTGAAAATAAATGAGTAATGAAGACACTAGGTAAAGAGCCTTATTTGAAACAGAGCCTTTTTCTAAGAACAGCCAGAAATTAAAGATTAGAGCACAATACCATACCACAAAAATATAGTAGCAAGATTTAAATATACAGGAAAATGACATTGTTACGAAAAATAGCACACAGAGCCACACCAACTTTCACATTTTGCTAACACGCAGTAAAAGCATGCATTTTCTATTGACTCCAAACAAATTGCTCTAAAAAATAAAAACTAATAAATACAGGATATATACAACCAAACTGAAATGATGATGTATAATAAAGCCTACTACATTTTACCCCTTTAGTGCAAAGAATTACAAGCCAATGCAACACGGACAAAGCAACTGTCAACACAAGTCACTCTGAGAGGTTAATGGTACATAAGATTTATTACAGAGGAGTAGTAACAAGATTATAAAATTGCACCCCAGATATCAATTCTAGTACTTACCGAATGATGACGTCGATGGCCTTTATAAGAGGGTCTGCGTGAATTCTGACGAGTTAGTGAAGAATGACGCACCTACAAGGTGCAATTTGGCAGCACAAGATAGATGTAAAACATGTATCAAAAAGACAAGAAAACATATGTTCTAAGCCATGAAAGTATGTAAACATATAAAATGAGAGATACTCATGAAGGAGATTAAAAACTTCAGAACTGAAAAGCAGAAAAATGGTCTAATAAAAATGTCTGGTCAAAAGAAAATGAAATCTAAAAGCAAATTAAAGGCACATTATATTACAACAAAAGAAAGATGATTATGGGGTATGAAGAGAAATGGTTGCAACAATTTTTTTAATGGCTACTCTAACAAATGCATAAAAATTGTGAAACAGATCATGCTACTCTTGTCACAATTATCTATACCTTTATTACCTAAGATCAACTTAATGAAGCAGCTCTTCTTTCATACATACATTCATTCACTGACATTAACTGCACCTCCACCTCTCATTTCCACAAAGCAAAAATGATTATAAGATGTTCTCATGACTGCACAAAATAAAATGAAAGTATTTGGTAACAAAATTAAAAGGAACACTACATAAAGAAAGACCACACTACAAAACTGATTGCACCAAAATTACAACTGGACACTGACAGCCGATCTCCAAATAATATCTTCTAAAACTTTTGTAAAACAAAAAAATAAAATGTGTCAGTATCACCAAATGTTGCAATATCTTAACAGATGTTAAAATAAGCAAGGCATTTTACTGAAAAGTACAACAACAAAAAAGAACTGAAAAAGAACAAAAAGAAATTTCCTTAACAGTGATATTAAGATATGTAAACTTACAGAAGCTCTATCTAATAACCATTATAAATAAGTGAACATTCATTCAAACAAGTTATGAATTGACTTTAATGTTAGACTGTGTTTATGCACACAGTTTGGAATGTTCATAGGTGTAACACTGTGAGACAAAAGTTCACAAAACTGCTTCAGAGAATTAGCAATTATAGGTTTGGTAAAACACTTACAAATTTACAAATACGAGTTGCAGGAGATGTTCTCAAACATCTGAAAATCTCTTTACTATTTTAATTTATTTTGAAGACAATGAGTAGCATCCCTATGGAAAGAGATCCTTCCATTCCCTTCAACGCATATAGGAAAATATCTAACAAGAAAACAATTTCATCTTACAAGACCATTTCACTGTACATCAAACTTTTAAAGCAGTTTCTCAAAACTGCTACTTCGGTACATTTTAATTTCACCTGTATCATACATTTACCCCTTCCATCACTATTGCACACCAAATTATGCTTTGAACTGATGTCTTGTTTGTCAGTCTACCCATAGAGAAAATTATTTTCTGCAACTCCATTTTCCACGAAAAGGACAGAACAGCATCCTCCCGAATCAACTTTATTCTACTACACAGAATTCCGATAGTGATCCACAAAAGTTACAACAATTCAGTAAGAAGTTAGTGCTACTACATATTCTACAAATTATGGAACAAAATTAATGGTGAAGGTTCTTTAATGCCTTAAATAATGACAGTGCATGTAAGTGATATAAAATACATACCTAATAAACAAAGGAAGGATAAAATATACAATTCAGTAAAATACATTTCGTACTCTCAATGCAAAAAATTAAAATTTGTCCTGTTACATGAGAAGAATGTTTAAAAAATAAACACTTTCACTTTCACCGTCTGTCATGATAACTACAAACATTAAATCAAATACATCTGGGTTATGATTAAACACAATGATATTCATTTAATCATTAATGATTTGTACAAAGGTCATAACACTGTGAAACTAAAAGTCTTAAAAAAATGAAAACAAAATTGGTAATTTTCATAATTGATGGCATGTCTTCGGAACAGTGATCTCTTTCACCAGTTTAAATAAACACCATCTGGATCACAGCTTTTCATTACTGACTACTGGTTTCAATCAGTGCTGCAGATCACCTTCACATCTGCATCACAATGTGCAGTTTGTCAACAGTGGTGTTGACAAACTTCACTAGTGGCATCAGACCTGAAGGTGATCTGCATCATAGATTGAAACTGGTGGTTGTAACAAAAAGTTGTGATCCAGATGGTGTTTGTTTATTAATTATAAATAAGTATTCCCTTTACTTTTTAGTTTTCTAAATCTATTAGTAATTTAGGTAGAATTAAAATTTCAACACTTACTCTTGGGAAAGGGTCAATCAACTTTGTGCGTTCTCTAGGCTTTCTAGCTGATTCTGGTGCACAAACTGCCACAAGAGGTAGTTTGTAAGACTCATCTTTCAGTTTTGTTACAATATCATTTATTAACTCAATGAGGAGGTCAGAATGGTGCTTTGGCAGCAGATTTTGCTCCACCTAAGCAGAAAAGTAGCATTTTGATTTACAAAACCAAACAATAACATCTTACACACACACACACACACACACACACACACACACACACACACACACACACACACACACACACAGGGCAATGCACATACACTGATTGTGGCAGTACCGCATATACATGGTATAAAAGGGCAGTGCATTGACTGAGCTGTCATCTGTACTCAGGTGATTCACATGAGAAGGTTTATGATGTGATTATGGTCATGTGAAGGGAATCAATATATTTTGGATGCAGAATGGTAGTTGTAGTCAGATGCTTGGGAAATTCCATTTCGGAAATCATTAGGGAATTAAATATTCTGAGATCCAAAGCATCAAGAGTATGCAGAGAATACCAAATTACAGCCATTACCTCTCACCAAGGACAACACAGTAGCCAATGGCCTTCACTTAACGAACGAGAGCAGTGATGTATGCATAAAGTTGTCAGTGCTAACAGACAAACTGTGTGAGATAACCACAAATACCAATATGGCACGTACAACGAACATATCCGTTAAGACACTGCGGTGAAATTTTGCATTTTATGGGCTATCGCACCAGATGACCGACGCAAATGACTTTGCTAACAGCACATTGCCTGCAGCTCCTGTTCAGAGCTCAAGACAACATCGGTTGGACCCTAGATGACAGGAAAACTGATCGGGTCAGACTAGTCCCGATTTCAGTTGGTGAGAGCCAATGGTAGGGTTCAAGTGTGGCACAGGTTGTCAACAAGGCACTATGCAAGCTGGTGATGGCTCCATAATGGTGGGCCATGTTTACATTGAATGGATTGCGTTCTCTGGCCCAACTGAACCAATCACTGACTGGAAATGGTTATGTTTGTCTATTTGATGAGCATTTGCAGACGTTCATGGACTTCATATTCTCAAACAAAGATGTAATTTCACCGGACCACAGTTGTTTGCAACTGGTTTAAAGAACATTCTGGACAATTTGAGCATATGATTTGGCCATCCCGATCACCTGACACAAATCTTGCAGCACGGCTCAATATTTATGCAGGGAACTTCCAACGACATATTGAGTCCATGCCATGTTCAGTTGCTGGACTCTGCTGAGAATAAGGAGGTCTGACACGATATTAGGAGATATCCCATACCCTTTGTTACCTCAGTGTATGTAACTGGACGATCAATAATCAAAACCAAACATGGATGAACCAGCCACTCTGTAACATACTAAAAGCTCAATATGAAAGCTTACGCGGGAGTGCAGACTGAACACAAAACCTGAAAACGTCCAACATATTTATCTGTCAACTGAAACAGAGGGCAGATTACAATGCAACATTATTGCCACCTTCTTAGCAGAATATAAGAAACACAATGCAAGAATGTGCAACACTGAAATGTTTTCCTCACAGACATCACAAATGGATGGCGCAGCCTGCAATAGCAGACAACTATGTGTGAGGGGCCTCTGTTATATAAGGAGACAGGTTACGTAACTTCTTTCCTTGCTGGTGATTGGAAGGGGAACATAACACTGGATTGTTGCTTTCATCATGCAGCTTGTTGCCCCTCACTTCCAGCCATGTTTCCTCCCATTTACGCAATAGCTTGAGGTGCTGCCACAACACTTAAGTCTTTCATCTTTTTGAGACCACCTTATCGACTGTATCATATTACACATTTCCGCCTTTCTCCGTGTTTCCTGGTCCCCCATTGTTTTAGTAGTAGGAGGGAGTCCTATACATTTTGGACCATTTTCTCTCCTAGGTGGACCTGCTCTAGGGCTTGAAGATACTAGTGGAACCTGTTCCCTCTATCACACCTCATCTGCTCCATTAATTTTACGTTACCTACAACCTAACATTATGCATTAGAGCACTTTATCCACGTGGCAAGCCTGCTCAAGTAGTGCTCGCTGCCCATCACTTGGTTTACATGTGTTGTGGAAGCACACAGCCACAAGTTTATGCGCTTGGTGTCACGCAGACTGCACTAATTGAGTGGCATGCACTCACAGGACAGCCCTGCCATGCAGCTATGGGAACACTACACACCTTTGTTACTATGTAGAGGCACTAATGGGCCTAGCAAGTGTTGAATGCATTTAAAATTAGAATTTCTTTTTAGCTGTCGATTTGATATCTTTTCTACAGAGACTGCATACGCTCCATACCTTATATTCACCAAATATTACCACAGCGACTGAGATTGATTACGTATAATGAAAATGAAATTGATAATTGAATACTGGATGTCACTGATGGTTTTTGGCTTAGCTGTGGAACAGTATATTTGCATAAATGAATAGCTGATGAGATAATGCTCACATTCAGTTAACAGCTAGAATTGCACTGACATTGATACTATTTCTGACAGAACAAATGAAACATATTTTGATTGAGGGGCATGACAACTGATTACAACTGTCAATTTAGTTTATAATCAACAAAAAACTTCAATCCAGCAATACTGTATAGGCTCTTGTGAGTAAATCAGGGAAGTGAATTAACAGGACTTATTACAGTTCACATTATCAATTCCACTGACTGGAAAGATGAAGGAAGAGCAAGGCATAGTGGCAAGCAGAGATGGATTTTATTTGAATAAATTTCTGCCTGGATAATCATCTGAATAAACAGATCATTCAAATAAGTCTATTCACTAATAAAATACGCATGGGGAAAGGGGTTATTCCATCTGTGAATAGAAATAATTATCCGTTACTTATTATTCATGACTTAAATAATGAATAACGTAGCATACTATTGCATTTTCTTTGTTTACTTCTTGCACAGGATTCTACAACGTATGTTACCTTGGATCTATGCAGTTTCTATTTGATACATAACTTATTAATGGTTAGCACAGAAATGTGCCTCAGTGTGCACACAAGTGTCAAGGTAAGTTATTACACTTTATAAAGCTGAAGAAGCTAGGTGAGAAAGGTACACATGGTGAATGTAAAGACGAGCTATAGGGGAGGTTGAAAAAGTGGATTTGTTCCAGACTTCAAAGCTGTTGTTGGTTCTTTCATCTCCAATAATGAGAAAAATTGCCAAGTCAAGTTGTACCATGTTTTGGAGTACATGTTGAATTGCAGGCCCCCCTCCAACTGCTTGTACAAGCTGATTCATACGTGGGAGGAAGACAAAGACACACAGGATGCTTAGTAGGGCACAGCACATCTGTACTTGCATTACAGCATAACAAATACAACAAAAAACTGCTTTGCAGGCAGATGGCCTTAGCAGTTACACTATCAACTCCGCACAATTCAACTAAATCTGCACTTGACAGTACTCCCCACCCCCCACCTTCCCGCTAACATCTGGAAGCACTCAATGTAAATAGCCTAAGATGATGAGAATGCAGCCAACAAAAACGATTAAATTGCAGTAACTTCCTTCACTGCACCAATACTGCTAAAACTATCAGATGTGTGTGCCTCATTCATATAATTATGCAATTTGTTCGTGTCTGCAGTGCTACAAAATGAGTGAACCAAGTAAGAACTTATTGGTTGCTAATGACTAATATCAACAGACTAGCTCTAAAATCTTCTAAACATTTGTGGAATGTTGCTGGATATCCAAAGTTACCCAAAAGTGTTTCAGTATCAACTCAGTAATTTTTCTATTGTAAAATAGAATAGTTTTACAATCGAACATGCGTCTATGCAGTTACACAGAGCTTTGAGGATGAATAATTTCGGAAGAGACACTTTGTCTAGGGTTTATAATATTGCAGCACATTGCAACTTTATCAAGAAAGTGTCAGGACAGAACCGGACGACTTTATCCGTCTTTAAACACCAACCGTGATTATTGCAGCAATGCCTTGCCCACAATTTAAAAACAAATAGTTCACCTGTATTGCTCTCTATGACCAAGGGAGGCTTACAAAAGAACACATAATGACAGCAGCCAAATAAATGTCGAAGAAACTGAGTCACGAGTTTCAAATCATGCAATAGTAAAAAACAAAATTTATTTTGAGAGTGATCTGGGAACTGAAACTAATGTGGGATCACAACAAAGTTGCCAGCCAAAAACTAAAACAGAATTGATGATATCTCAATTTTTGCTCAAGAAGGTTCTGATCTGAAACTCTTACACCATTATCCTGAAATAAAGACAAGTTCACAAGATTAAGACACCAATATCCTCTGTGAGCGTGTAGGACATATTTTCTTTAGTTTGTTGCAGTGGCAAATCTTTAAAAATTAAATAAGCTTCCTGCAGAGATGTTTGGGGAAAAAAAACACAGTTGTTCTGAAAATGAATTGAAAAGCAACATAAATTACACTTGTTTAACAAATGACAAATAACTGGAGCAATAAATTTTCTTGGATTGCAGATCTATCTATGACTCCTAACACTTTTTATTCACAAATGACAAATGTTTTTATTCATGTAAATGAATAATACTCTGAATTTTTGTTATTCACAAATAACAATATTGCCCAACTCTGGTGATAAGAAGTGCATCGCACATGTGCATGCTGCAAATTTACAGGCTATGAGGACGTGATCATGAGCGTGTGGCACCTACACGGCCGCGGACAAATGCTCACTTAGCTGGATTATTGCATCTGTCATTTTCAGAAATTTCTGCCAAGGTATACAAAGTGTCATTTTTTCTGTCATATAATGCACCTGCATGTAGACCATTTGGATGGGTTGTGTGCATTAAGGGCTCTGTTGTACACTGTAAATGTATCTGCTAGGTGGGATATAAAGAGACAATCAGGAAAACCACTGAGTAGCCACAGTATTTACCCTATTTTGACCTCTCCATACACGTGATGTTAAAACTGTCAGTAAGGTTATTAAAAAATGAGCTAATAACAGCATTTGTAATCAAAGGTTTGGCTTCATATCTATTCATATTTCGTAGCTTTCATAATATATTCCTAATATTTTTATTGTCCTCCCCATCCCTCACAACTCCTACTTATCCACCACATGGTCTAGAGCAGGGGTCTCCAAACATTTTAGCCTAGCCTAAGGGTCACACTGGCTTGTCCACTAAGCCCCAAGGGCCAAGATGTAGCTACAGTGTGTCTAAGTTTTCTCGACGCCTGATATTCTTGTACTGCTTGGAACTCCTCGGTACAACTCAGAATTTTTTTTTGACCCTTACCACTGCCACCAACATTTACAAGCTGACACTGAAAGGCATAGCAGTAGTTATTATGCAGTGAATTGCTTATTGTTTTACTTTGAGCTGTGGCCTTAATTCCATTTCATATACACTGCTACACATAAACACCACTCACGAAGGCCACTGAATGTGCTTTGATGAAACCTTGTTACTTCTGTGCATTATTAACATCACCACAAGTGGTCGGAACATAGCGCGAACTGCATATGGTATCAGCATTACAGTACATCTTCTCACCACAATATTGCTCGCCATACGGCGCCAATAGCAGTTACCCTTTCATTCCCTGCGGTCACTGCCGGCAAGGTTCAAGAAAATTACATGGAAAAACCACTCATATTAAATCAATTTCTTCAAAAAATTGTTTTGTTAGTCTCAACTGAACAAAAAATATTACACACCAAACATCCAGTCAGCAACCAGAGACTATTTCCTCTAGATCTCACAACTGAAAGTTTGACTACTTTAAAAAAATTTTTTTGGGTCTTGTTTTACTGATTTTGATGTTATTGCATACAATATCAATATTTATAGAAACACTTTTATTGTCAATAAAGAAACACTCACCCTAGAGCTTCAATTGGAAATGGCTGATTTGCTGTGTGGCAATTTTTATAAAGATTAAATATTTAAATTCATCATCGTTGAGTCTTTCACTGACACAGTTTGATCAGTTGCATAATTTCCCTCATGGCTTTTTTTACTGCTTTTGTGACTACTTAACTCTTTGAAAAAAAACATTCACTCACTGTGCGACTCATTCATTATTGGAGGTGCTTGATTAGCAAGGTTTGACTAATATACAGCAGGCTGGATACAATCATGTCTGACCCATTACTGCAGGCCAGACTGTCGATGTTTGCAGGCCAGTGTTGTTCCGCTGGCTGCAGTTTGGAGGCCCCTGGTCTACTGCATGTATTTGTTACAGAGGACCTGCCCATTCACCCAGAGCTGTATGTTTGTTGTTGAATGCTCAGGTAACTGACAATCATTTTTCTATTGTACTTTTATTCCAGTGGTATCTATTCTAAGCTAGAAATAGATAAGTTAGTTAGTTTCATGTTCCATGAATCATTTATATGATAAATCATAATGCTGTAAAATAAGACATTTTATATTCACATTGCAAATTAATTTGTAAATCTGTCTACTTAATGAAAATTTAGAAGTGGTTGTTTTCTAATGTACAGGTGTGAGTTAGTAATTTCTATTCACTACCTTTTACACATCACAATAATAAAAACTACTACTACAGAATAAAAGGTGTTATCAAGAAGAAACTTTTTCACTTTGTTTCCAGATCTTACTTTGCTGTCTGTCAAATATTTTATACCACTTGGTAAGTTATCAAAAATTTTAGTTGCAGCATTGTGCATCCCTTTTGTGCTGAAGACAACATTAATGTGGGTAATGAATGTCTCTTTTCTTTGTGGTACTGTAATTATGCACATCACTGTTCTTTTTCAACTGCAATGGATTATTTACAACAAACTTCATGGTGAGGGTATAAATGCATTGTGAAGCAGGGTCAGAATGCCCATGACTCTTTCTTAAAGAGTAGTTATCCAAGAACATTATTCCATATGATGTTATTGAATGAAAATATGCAAAATATGTTAACTGACTGATTTGTCTCTTCCCAAGATCTGCAATGATTCCAATTGCAAATGTGGCTGAACAAGTTGGTTTAGCAGTTCCAAGCTGTGCTTTTTCGGGTTTAAATTTTCGTCAATATAGACACCTACGAATTTTGAAGTTTCCACCCTATTTATTATTTCTTAACCATGTGTTCCACTTATCATTGACTCCTAAATGTAAAGAACTGAATATGATGTGCATTTTAAAAATTAAGAACAAGCTCATTTGCTGAAAACTGAACAGTAATACTTTTAAGAACATTGTTCACCACATTTTCTGTTGCTGTATGAACGGTTGGACTGGTTACAATACTAGTGTGATTTGCGAAAAGAACTAATTATCTATGTTGCATATTAGACAGAAGATCGCTTACATACATGAGAAACAGAAAAATTGCAGACCTACGATTGAGGCTTCAGGAACCCCATAAACGATTTCTCCTTAGACAGGATAATATCCCCGAACTACACTGATTGCATTACAAAGTACAATCTTCTGCATTCTTTTGGTTAGATATGACATTGTCAATTAGTTGACTCTACCATCAAACCCATAAAACTTCAGTTCATCCAGGAGAATACTGTGACTCACATAGTAAATGTCTTACACAGGTTGCAGAAAATACCAATTAGTGCTATTTTGTTATTTGATTCTTGTAAAATCTGGAGATGTCAGCACATAAAAATATAACATTAAAATATCAACAATATTATACAAACGATATACTGTCTCTCACCATTAGGATGAGATGCTAAGTTGCACACAGGCACAATGAAAAGAGTGTTACACACAGAGATTTTGGCCAAAGCCTTCTCCAAAAAGGGGACACACACAGACAGACACACACACACACACACACACACACACACACACACACACACACACACACACACACACACACACACAAGCGCGCGCGCGCGCGCGCGCACGCACCTGCAACTCAACGTGTTATCTTTACGGTGGGTGGCAATCTATCCTTTTCATAACATTGTTGACATTCTAACTTGGACTTTACATTGTAAAATTAAAATATCAATGGATAATGCCACTACACACAGCTGGAGAATCTAATTATCATATCCACTGGAAGAAAGGAGTAGTAACTCGACAGTTTAGTCCACAGACAAATACACTACGAGAAATCCTTTATTTAACTTCTCTTGGACAAGAGGTCTACTGACAGAAATCACACCAGTGAATTACTGAGGATCATTGGTTACATTACAGTAATTCCTTGATTATCAATCACGAACTGGCAGAACCTGAATAAACATAGTTTAAATACATGATAGAAATTGGGAACTTCCAAATGTATATTTGACATTATAAGAAATGCAAACACAATCAGTTTTTACTTTGGTACTCAACAATTTCATAACCTAAGAGTCTTCTATGAAAGCAATTGAAAAATGTGTGTTGAGTTCTCAATAATATAACTTTTAATTCACATGGTGACCTACCAATCTATTTGCTATTTCATTAGGTGCCATTGCATCCTTGTTCCATTTGAAAGTTACAGTTCTGTGTTTGCTGGATTCCAAAAGACATTCTAACAGACTTCCTCCATTTTCCACTGATAATACCGTTAATTTTGGTCCTCTTTCAGCTCTTGTGCGACGTTTAACTGGCTTTTTCATTCTCTTATCTGAAGCTCTGAAAAATAATTCAGATATTAATTATCTGAGACAAAGGAATCACACACATGTAAGTTCATGAACATTATTTCAAACACAAAAATTTGATGTGATAACTTCAGTGACTAGCTTAACACAAAAACACCTACTTTCTCAGGACAATATGAAATAAGAACAATCATTTTTGCAATAGCTTAACTAGTTTCCTTGTTCCAAGTGCATCAGCATTCCATACCCCTATAAATGCTAATTGTTCAACACCACACTGTGCACATTGTCAGTGGTTCCATCAATGCTTGCAGCAGCACACCATTCAGATGAATGACCTTTCTCAAAAATAGAGCCACATTTAAATTCAGTCGTGTGTTTCTTAACTGTTGAAAATGAAGGAACGGACTCCTTATGAGCCTTCCATTTTTCCTCAGTGATAAACCATCCAAACAAAGAATTTTATGATGCCACAATACTCCACTTTACCTAAGAGAGTCAAACACTCAAAACACTACTACAGGGTGGCCATAACTAAAGTTCCAATTTCAAAAAGCTGTAGAAAGAGAACCACTGCTCAGAATGATGTCAAATTTTAACAGTATATTACTGACGTAGGGGGAAACATCATGGTAAAAAAACTGCCTAACATGACTGTCAGGAGCATGTACTATTGGTCAAGCTCTCTTACAAGAATGGTGGCTGTGCATCAGTAGCCCTGAAGAAATTCCAGACAATCAAGAATATGAAGAAAGGGATTGATCTGACATCTGCTAAGGGTCTGGAGAAAAATATTACAAAATTCAAAACGGCAAGTTCTTTTGAAGTGCAATACAGCAGAGGAAGGAAAGCAATTGATCTGACATCTGCCAAAGAAGTGGCCACAGCACTGCAGGAGACGTCGAGCGGTGGTGTGCAAATATGCAGTGCTCAGGGAAATGCACAAATGTTGGACATGCCTGCAAGCTTGCACATAAAATCCTACAAAACATCCTTCGTTGTTATCCACACAATATCACCCATGTTCAAGAGTTGCTTCCTGCTGACCTGCCATCAAGAGAAACATACGATCTGGAATTTACTGCTCGCATGGAACTGGACAATGAATGGCCATGAAACCCATTTCCATCTCTAAGCACATGTCCACATACAGAATATGAGCAATGGAAAATCCACACACACAACTGGTACCACTTCATTCTGCAAAGCTGCCATGTGGTGTGGGTTGATGGCACTGTTTATCACAGAGCCATATTTTTCGAGGTGGAGAGTCCTGCGGGTCCTGTTACCAGTACCGTCACTCGTAAACGCTAAGGAGTCTTTAGCACAACCAACATTATTCCAACCTTTCAATAGCGTTAATGTGTGGGTAGGATCATTTTTATGTAAGATGGTGCTCCAATGGACATTGCACAGCCAGTGAAGTGCCTACTGGGGGTCTGCCCCTATTTTAGCTGACAATGGAACAATTGTTGTACAGGGTGTATATGCAGACGAGGAAAAAAATTCCTGGATTTTTCCTGGATTTCCCGGGTAAAAATACACTTTCTCCTAGATAAAAACACGCTTTTTCCGTGTTATTAAGTGACAGTATATTTTCCCTTGGAACTGTAAAACTTATCAATCCTTTGAATAGTTATGTTTTTATACACGGATGTAGAATTTCCAGGCACTTTAGAAAACAAAACTCAGGGAAGAAAACTTCTTTTGGAAAGATTTTTGATGTGCAGCAACATATATGCTGCATTTTTTCGTATTACAAAAGTATAAATTCGAATTCTACCAAACACCACATGTTACGTTCCGAACTATTGTAATCGAGATTGCGATGCGCTTTTGTAAGCCAGTCATAGCTCATGTCACGTGATCCTGCCAGCCGATGACAGTGGATACTCAGACCACAGGACACATGATGTAGTAAGTTAATAGCAACATCACTTATGTAGCGCAGATATACAAACAGGAAAAGTTAATGTTTTAAATTAATATACATGGTGTTGCTACAAGAAAAGCAAAGCTTTCACATATAATATTGGTCTCTAAGGTTAATAAGCTGCAAGAGTAGCTAAGCTTCCACATATAATGTTGATATTTTTTACGCATGTTACACTTTAAGATACATCACACAAATGTGCCAGTAAAATTTTTAGCCGATTCCAGCGACTTGTCCTCAAAGTTTTCCACAAATAAATTAGCTACCACAGAGGAGAGAGAGCTTCCCGTAGCACTACATCAATTTGCTCATAATAATGACATGCATGTCTGATCTGGGCTCAAAATACTTCTAAATGGCTCGTCATCAAATGTTCTGCGATTTAAGAAATTCATAGTACATTCTCACACATAGTTCAACTTGCGTAAAAGGAAATTTACTGTGAAAGTAATGCTTTTCAAACTACCATTTGCAATATTTTCCCGCGACCTGTTAGAAGTAGGTACGTTTCAGTAGTTGTCAGAGAGCACCAGATAACAGGCGCTACTGCACTTTGGCAGCTGCTATGACGCAGGAAGCCCGTATGTTCATATGTGTAAAACATTAAAAGATCTTACATTATGTTACAAAAGAAAAAAGACATCAGAGGATACTCCAAGAGCATCGGAATTTCGTGAATCATACTAAAATGGCACATTTCAAGTCCATACTTAAAAAGCATGTTCATATGTCCAGATTCCCAATGAACTAGGCCTCAACCTGCCATTGAGCTTTTCAGAGTTGGTTGCGGGATGTATTGACTCATTTTTGATTCTTTATTATGGCTCGATGCCATACGTGCTAGAAGATGAAAACGTGCACTTGAAATGCAGCGAGCAGTTGAAATTAGCTAATAGTGTGGAACTAAACACTTTGTTTCAAACACGTTGACTGCCTCAGCGTAAAAGATTAATAAAAGACAAGTTTCCTTAGCAAATCGACAAAAATAACTTCATTGTTCTACAAGGCGCTTAATGCATAGCTGTCAGAAAAGTGGAAATCGCCCCCTCTTTCGAGTGTTTGAGATACGTCAAAAATTTAAAAATCGAATTTTCAAAAATACGTTCATTTCGTAGCACACATCTTTCTCAAGAGTCTGATACATAAAACATATATGTTCGAGGAAATGTAAGACATGTTAGTTGGTCTTAAGTGTGCCGGAGTGCAGTGCCACCCCTCTTCACACAGCATTATTCTATCGCACGTCACTGTATTTCGCTCCACAGCATTGAAATGTGTATATTTTGTACTGGATGCCATCAAACCATATTCAGGACAGTGAAAATTATAATGTTCTGTGGTGCCTCTCCTGCTCCCAGTCGCCGGCTTGACATCCTGCCCCTCTTTTTTAAAAAAAAAAAAAAACACCCCCTCGCAATTAATGCTGGATGGGATTATTTGTAATCAGGAGAACAGGAACTCTTCAGAAAATTTGCACACTTTATTGGCTGTTAACTAATAACTTTCTGTTTTGGGTGACATAAAATTAAATATAGGATACATACACCCCCCCCCCCCCCCCCCCCCACCCCCCAGAAACATGGACCTTGCCATCGGTGGGGAGGCGTGCGTGCCTCAGGGATACAGATAGCCGTACCGTAGGTGCGGCCACAACGGAGGGGTATCTGTTGAGAGGCCAGACAAACGTGTGGTCCCTGAAGAGGGGCAGCAGCCTTTTCAGTAGTTGCAGGGGCAACAGTCTGGATGATTGACCGACTGATCTGGCCTTGTAACACTAACCAAAATGGCCTTGCTGTGCTGGTACTGCGAACGGCTGAAAGCAAGGGCAAACTGCAACCGTCATTTTTCCCGAGGGCATGCAGCTTTACTGTATGGTTAAATGATGATGGTGTCCTCTTGGGTAAAATATTCTGGAGGTAAAATAGTCCCCCATTCGGATCTCCGGGCAGGGACTACTCAAGAGGACGTCGATATCAGGAGAAAGAAAACTGGCGTTCTACGGATCGGAGCGTGGAATAACAGATCCCTTAATCGGGCAGGTAGGTTAGAAAATTTAAAAAGGGAAATGGATAGGTTAAAGTTGGATATAGTGGGAATTAGTGAAGTTTGGTGGCAGGAGGAACAAAACTTTTGGTCAGGTGAATACAGGGTTATAAATACAAAATCAAATAGGGGTAATGCAGGAGTAGGTTTAATAATGAATAAAAACATAGGAGTGCGGGTAAGCTACTACAAACAGCATAGTGAACGCATTATTGTGGCCAAGATAGACACGAAGCCCACACCTACAGTAGTACAAGTGTATATGCCAACTAGTTCTGCATATGATGAAGAAATGTATGAGGAGGTAAAAGAAATTATTCAGGTAGTGAAGGGAGATGAAAATTTAATAGCCATGGGTGACTGGAATTCGACAGTAGGAAAATGAAGAGAAGGAAACGTAGTAGGCGAATATGGATTGGGGCTAAGAAATGAAAGAGGAAGCCGCCTGGTAGTATTTTGCACAGAGCACAACTTACTCATAGCTAACACTTGGTTCAAGAATCATAAAAGAAGGTTGTATACACGGAAGAAGCCTGGAGATACTAGAAGGTTTCAGATAGATTATATAATGGTAAGACAGAGATTTAGGAACCAGGTTTTAAATTGTAAGACATTTCCAGGGGCAGATGTGGACTCTGACCACAATCTATTGGTTATGAACTGTAGATTAAAACTGAAGAAACTGCAAAAAGGTAGGAATTTAAGGAGATGGGACCTGGATAAACTGAAAGAACCAGAGGTTGTACATAGTTTCAGGGAGAGCATAAGGGAACAATTGACAGGAATGGGGGAAAGAAATACAGTAGAAGAAGAATGGGTAGCTTTGAGAGATGAAGTAGTGGAGGCAGCAGAGGATCACGTAGGTAAAAAGATGAGGGCTAGTAGAAATCCTTGGGTAACAGAAGAAATATTGAATTTAATTGATGAAAGGAGAAAATATAAAAATGCAGTAAATGAAGCAGGCAGAAAGGAATACAAACGTCTTAAAAATGAGATTGACAGGAAGTGCAAAATGGCTAAGCAGGGATGACTAGAGGACAAATGTAAGGTTGTAGAGGCTTATCTCACTAGGGATAAGATAGATACTGCCTACAGGAAAATTAAAGAGACCTTTGGAGAAAAGAGAACCACTTGTATGAATATCAAGAGCTCAGATGGAAACCCAGTTCCAAGCAAAGAAGGGAAAGCAGAAAGGTGGAGGGAGTGTATAGAGGGTCTATACAAGGGCGATGTACTTGAGGACAATATTATGGAAATTGAAGTGGATGTAGATGAAGATGAAGATGAAATGGGAGATACGATACTGCGTGAAGAGTTTGACAGAGCACTGAAAGACCTGAGTCGAAACAAGGCCCCGGGAGTAGACAACATTCCATTAGAGCTACTGATGGCCTTGGGAGAGCCAGTCCTGACAAAACTCTACCATCTGGTGAGAAAGATGTATGAGAGGTGAAATACCCTCAGACTTCAAGAAGAATATAATAATTCCAATCCCAAAGAAAGCAGGTGCTGACAGTTGTGAAAATTACTGAACAATCAGTTTAATAAGTCACGGATGCAAAATCCTAATGTGAATTCTTTACAGTCGAATGGAAAAACTGGTAGAAGCTGACCTCGGGGAAGATCAGTTTGGATTCCGTAGAAATATTGGAACACGTGAGGCAATACTGACCCTACGACTTATCTTAGAAGAAAGATTACAGAAAGGCAAACCTATGTTTCTAGCATTTGTAGACTTAGAGAAAGCTTTTGACAATGTTGACTGGAATACTCTCCTCCAAATTCTGAACGTGGCAGGGGTAAAATACAGGGAACGAAAGGCTATTTACAATTTGTACAGAAACCAGATGGCAGTTATAAGAGTCAAGGGACATGAAAGGGAAGCAGTGGTTGGGAGGAGTGAGACAGGGTTGTAGCCTATCCCCGATGCTATTCAATTTGTATATTGAGCAAGCAGTGAAGGAAACAAAAGAAAAATTCGGAGTAGGAATTAAAATCCATGGAGAAGAAATAAAAACTTTGAGGTTCGCCGATGACATTGTAATTCTGTCAGAGACAGCAAAGGACTTGGAAGAGCAGTTGAACGGAATGGACAGTGTCATGAAAGGAGGATATAAGATGAACATCAACAAAAGCAAAACGAGGATAATGGAATGTAGTCGAATTAAGTCGGGTGATGCTGAGGGAATTAGATTAGGAAATGAGACACTTAAAGTAGTAAAGGAGTTTTGCTATTTGGAGAGCAAAATAACTGATGATGGTCGAAGTAGAGAGGATATAAAATGTAGACTGGCAACGTCAAGGAAAGCTTTTCTGAAGAAGAGGAATTTGTTAACATCGAGTATAGATTTAAGTGTCAGGAAGTCGTTTCTGAAAGTATTTGTATGGACTGTAGCCATATATGGAAGTGAAACATGGACAGTAACTAGTTTGGACAAGAAGAGAATAGAAGCTTTAGAAATGTGGTGCTACAGAAGAATGCTGAAGATTAGATGGGTAGAACTAATGAGGAGGTATTGAATAGGATTGGGGAGAAGAGAAGTTTGTGGCACAACTTGACTAGAAGAAGGGATCGATTGGTAGGACATTTTCTGAGGCATCAAGGGATCACAAATTTAGCATTGGAGGGCAGCGTGGAGGGTAAAAATCATAGAGGGAGACCAAGAGATGAATACACTAAACAGATACAGAAGGATGTAGGTTGCAGTAGGTACGGGAGATAATGAAGCTTGCACAGGATAGAGTAACATGGAGAGATGCATCAAACCAGTCTCAGAACTGAAGACCACAACAACAACAACAACAACAACAACACACAAAACCAGTAAAGACAAGAGACAAGCAATACAGTACACCTTTCTTCAATCCTTAGCTGTTAGCATTGTTTTCTCTCTAATCTTGATACTGCTTTACATAGCGTGCTTTCCTTTCTGCGACAGAATCTATTACCTCATCAAAGTACATCAAACTTTTTGCTACATGAAAAATCGAAATATCGTTGTCTAATACAGTGTAAGCAGTTAATAAAAATAGTACCCAAGACTGGTGTGGTTTCTCGATCTGATTATGTCTATTTTGTCACTGCTAAATAAAACAATCTAGGCCTCTCTAACACTGCAGAAATTGTCACACACACCAAATGAACGAGACTGTTTTGGCACAAATGGTCATTTTTGTAACACGTCAGAATATAATTCACGAAGACCAACATAAAATGCCTATTAGGCCTTCTACAACCAAAAAGCTTTATGTTAGAAAATAGTTTCACATTTCATTCATACGTTCCAGTTTCTCGTGCATGAGATTGAAAAGTAGTAGTACGAGATTTTAATATAAATTTGGAACTGTCATATACTTCCCTAATTTGTGTGATGTCCTTGTTTCCTCTCGTTCATACAAACAATCTTGTCATGACTAATTCTGGAACTATTCCTGCCTTTGTCAAAACTTATTCGCCAGTTAACTTCACTAACCCTGCCACAATCACCGGTTTAGTTATCCCTGATTATTCTCTGGTTAGGAGTTGTTATGTTCTTACAAACCATTTTCCGCACTACTTCCAGAATACAACTTAAGCGGCTGCTAGACGGGGACTATAGAACTGGCACTTACTAATGTAGCGATATGGCCAAAAATTTTCTGACAAAATTTCATTTTCCTGGATACACTGAGAAGATAATACGTAATCTTTCTTACCTGTTATTCCTGCTAGTCATTTATTTCCACTCTGGTAGTCTGAATCTCTCGATTTCCCTAGTAATTATAACAATGCTGATCATTTGCAAACCCAATCAACCACATAATCAGACAACGATTGGCATTCCCTCATTTGGCTTTACTCTGCTCAGCTTGTATAGCCCGGTCCCCTTTTGCCTGCAGGAAAGTCTATTTCTAGATGCGACGTGGATTCCCACGACAGACATCACGTACACTATGCACGCATTCAAAAATCAACTTATGGTTTTGTTTTTTTTCCATGGGACCAAACTGCTGATGTCATTGGTCCTTAGGCTTACACACTACTTAATCTAACTTAAGCTAAGGACAACACACACACCCATGCCCGAGGGAGGATTCGAACCTCCAACAGGGGGAGTCGTGTGAACCGTGACAAGTCGCCTGAGACCGCACGGCTACCCCACGCGGCTTATGATTCATTCAGAAATAGACTTAATTCAAAAACCAACAGGGATGCCCCCCTCCCCCCCCCCCCCTCGATCTGGGCCTGCTGCACATGCATGAATCTGGCATCTTGGGTGCGGCAGTAAAATTTTTCCTGGTTGCATCTAACTGCTTGCTGTGACTGCTTACACAGGAGCAGCCACATTTCTGTAGCCAGAAACGGGAGAAGGTACTACTCATAACTGCGTATGCGCATGAGACCGCTCATAACTACTAAAATAAATCTAATGTAAACAGTTGTGACGTCATGCTCATCAGAGGCAATTTGTTGTTATGTAGCACTGCATGGTCTTCCTAAAGCCTTTGACACATTTTGCTGTTGGCAAATGCTTGTATGAGCACTGTGTTTTGTTGTTGTATATGGCACGTTTCCTTTGCAATTTATGTTTTATTTTCGATTTTTTTCCTCATTCACGTTTTATTGTTGCAGTATTATTCTGCAGTGGGGGGATACAGTAATATCCTTTGTTAGAATATTGATTCTTACCAGTCAAAATTACAAAAATTTAACTGAAAACTGAACAAAAAATTCCTGGAATTCTAAAAAATTCCCGGGTTTTTCCCAGATCTCCTGGATGTCCCGGGTTGTATGCACCCTGTAGTACATATTTCAAAATTTCAAGACTTTTGTGATTAGTATATTAGTGACAACTCATTATCACGTGTAACATCTCAGTAGGTTTACAAACATTACAAAATTTTCCCAGTGAAAATACATCCACATGTTGATCATTAACAGAACTGGATTACAGTTTTATCTTTATAAGCAATAAAATTTAAATTTAACTAAAGCGCACGAGCACTGGCTAGTTGGTGGATCATCGCCGGTGTTGGTAAGTGTTTTCCTATGGGTCACTTTGTCTGTCTATTCCGCCCTCTGGATTTGAAAGCATCTGAAAATTGGTGCAGAACAGCTAATACTCATCAACACTATTCCTTGGTCACACCAGATACTATTTGCAGTTCCATAGTATGTCCCTCCAATGCAATGTCTATAGTGGTAGCAAAGAATCATTCTTATTTAATGGTGTTGCCCTCCTCATCCAGGGCTGGTTCGGTTGTTCTAATGCACATACTTTTAGGGCTGAGTTGTGGCTGCTCATGACCATTAGTGATCCAAAACTTTCCTTGACCACCTACAATGATTAGGTTCATTGGTGATTTGTAGATTTCTCATACGAGCCTGCAGCTTTTTGAAATCAACAAAAGTTTCTCAGCTGCATCTTGACTGAAGACCTGACCTTGTCTTGTTGATGATGTTGGGATAACATCTTCAATGGCAAAAAATTGCCCTGAGCAATCTTTATTTTATGTGTTAGTTGGACTAGCTTTGTCAGTCGAAGTCTTATCTTCCGCATTCTGACTGCCTGTGATGCCTTCATTAAGTCCCACCCAAGAATAACCTTATGACTACATTCTCTTAAAATGACACATTCAAAGGGCTGTCTCTGTCACTGATATTTATTTTTGCAAATGTCTTGCAATGTCTAAAAAAACTGTAACAGCATTTATCAGTCCAAATGGTAACTCTATCACAAATTATCAGTTATCATTCAGGCCAGATCAACACAATGATGTTACATTAAGTAACTGCAATACCAGAGTGAAAAGTTAAGAACATCAGAGTTGGCACCTTTTGAGTAACATTTTCAACCAACAATATAGGAAGTGCTCAAATATATTCTGGAGAAAACTGGTATCTGAGGTCACTTTGTGAGGGAGTGATAACAAATATTATGCTTATGGAAAATCAAAAACACTAACAAAATGATGCAGACTTCCCACAGTGTGTTAATTTTCACACCCGTCCAAAATACCTGTGCTACACATACAAACATTTTATTTCCACATTGGCCAATTAGTTATAGATACTTTAATTCATGTCTCAACTTTTATCTTCTTCTGGGAAAGGTTTTTAACACAAAGGTTGAAACTGAAATTTATACAATGAATTTCAAACACCACAAAACAGCATATAACTTACATGTCAGCTGGGCCTCCAGATGCAAGATCAGAAGTTGTATCCAAATGAGGATGTGGAGGCTATGTGGAGAAAAGTTTACAAGAATTAATATCACTACACTAAGCAACAGTCATAGCAATGTATGAGACTGAAGTAAACTTATTTTCTAACATCATGCAACACTACACAAGGTAATTAAAACTTGTGATGCCACAGAGATACATCAAAATAAAATGATTAACCAAACAAGTATTACAGTCCAGTACAATAATTCACAAATTAAAGAGATTGAGATTCTATGATGATTTTTTTTCCCATTCATGCTACATAAATTAAAATACAATTCTAAGTGTTGCTTGAGAGAGGAAGCACCGTTTGACATAAACAGATATTCAATGAACATTTTTATTTTGTTATCTCTCACCTGCATTACTGTGTGTCCTGTGTTAACATATACAGGCTCCATATAACCCTGACCTTTCACTGCTGTATCCATATGAGGAATTCCTGTTTCGCGTTGCATAATTTGTTGATTGCCAGCGAGGTTCTGCCTAGGTATTTCAGTTGCTGTCATCAGTATACCAGCCTGTGGCATTTTATCACCTGAGATTATTTCTAAGTTTTGACTTGGTACATAAATCAGAGAGGGGGCTTTCTGTTGTGCCAAGTTAGTGTTCCATTCAGTTGTGTTTGCAAGTGTTGGAGGTGGCATCGCTTCAGCAGGATGTCGATAAGTCAAAGCTTCTGAGTGCCCAGCTTTCTGAAGACTTTCTAATCCCTCTTGCTGTAAATGAGAATGTCCGGGACCACCAACTACCACATTTTCAACCTTTAATTGTTGAGGCATATCACCAACAGAATACTGGATAACATTCTGCTGAGTGTTTACATTCAGCAATAGTTCTTGTGGCGTCCCCTGCTGGTGTAGTACATTCTCTTTGCTTGTTTGACAATGGTCAGGTTTCTGTGTAATCAGTTGTTGTAGCTGATTTGACAGGGCTTCAGACTGTGTTAACACATGCTGCTGTGGTATCGCCCTTTCATGCTGGACAATATTTTCTTGATGAGAAAGTGTTTGGGTCTCACCAGGCATTACTTGACATATTTGAGTCTGTCCAAGCTCGTTTGAAGTTTTGTTCTGATATTCAGAACTTACACTTCCTTCTTGACTTTCAAAAACATTCTGGGATGCATACACATCTTTTAATGAAGTTTCACAGGTTGCCACTACATGTGATCCAGTATCTGAGGTAACTGCTGTTGACATATTTTCCAAATCTTTATTGTCCTTTTGTACTATGCCTTCTGCAAAAAAAATTCCGCTGAGTATATGTGGGGTCTGCAGTTGATTTGTGCTGTCTGGCATTAGTGTTGCTTCGGATGTAGCCTTCATAAATTTCACAGCTGAATCTTCCTGACTTACACCAAAATTCTGTTGTAGCTGCCCTTGCACATGCTGCTGGTGTGTAATCACAAGTGCATTGGTTTTGGAAGATTGTTGCCTATATTGGACCACTTTGGCTTTACGTTTAGTTAGCACATCCCGATTGAACTCACTAGATGAGGTTTCGTACTGATTGCTTTCTTGGCTCATAGTTATATCCTCCTCTGTTGTAATGGTGGACTCCTCTGCCCATTCTGATACAGATGTATCATGAACGCAAAGTAGTTCTTTCTGTTCAGTTACCATTTGATTTTGTAACAGTTCTTGCTGTGCTGATGAAACTTGTTCTAAACAGTGCATTTGGTACTGTGTAATAGGAGGCTCTACTTTTACTACAGCTGGCTGATTTTCATGTAATGTGTTTTTTTCTTCCAGAAAATATGATTGTTGACTCTTTTCCTTCTGAAGGTTATCTGTAAAGTGCAAAACATTTTCTTTCACTTCAGATCCATATACAACACCCTGGATCACATCACGACTGCCTGTCACTCCCCCATCTTGTCTTTCTAAACCTGGTTTGTACTCACTCTGAGAATATTCTTCTTTCTTAGGTGGCTGATGCATGGGCACATGTTCTCTTTCAACTACCTTGGTTGCTGTATCTTGACACAATTTTAGTTGCTCTGATAACTGCTCTTCTAATAATGGCATCTGAGCAATTACAACAGGCTCCTTATATTCTTGTTGAGGCAAAGTAGGAACAGCCTGGCGAGTTTCTCCTCCCAGAGAAGTCACAAACATACTCTCGGGTTGCACAGGCATCTGTTGCAGTTTTATATCACTCTGAGTTATCATTTCACCTGTGGAATACTTTCCATCCACACGAGGAACAAACTCACTTTCCTGTGGTAATCTCTCTCTGTTTTCAGATGTCATCTCTTGGGACTCACGCCCTGAAACCTGTTTTTGCTGACTGTCTCCAAACTCTTGGGGGTTTGGTTGCTCAAACTTGACTTTTTCAATTATATGACCTGTCAGTTCATCCTTCTGTCCTTCATGGTCAACTAAAACCTGTTGATTCCGAGTTTCTTGTTGAGCCTGTGTCATTATCGAGAATTGTTGCTGTACAGGCGCATTTGGCATAAACTTATTATCTGGGCCAATGGCACTGTACTGTTGATCAGCTGGTGAAATTTCATTGTTACCTGTCGATGGAAGTCCACTTGGCTGCTCTTGAATTGTTAGTTGACTATTATCTTGTAACTGAATCTGACTAGGTACATGATCCTGCCATGGAATTTTGTGACTCTCTAGTTCAACAGACTGATTTTCAGGTGTAGGACAAATCACACTAGAAATTTGCTCTGGCAACCATCCCTCCTTGACACTTTGAATTACATTATGTGATTCAATGACAGTTTCTTCTGATGAAATGTTTTCCTTTCCATACGATTTCTGTGGAGAGAGAGACTGTGGAGTTATCTGTTCCTGGATGTGCTGTGATCCTTCTACAGATGAAATCACTTTGTTAATATTACAAGTGTCAGAGCTATGGTCTTCTGGTGTAGCACCTTGTGAATTATCAACTGACTGGTAACATATTCTGTCTTCCACCAATTTCTGTGGTAAACCTGGCTCTAAGACGGATGCAGGAGTGTCGTATTTTCTAGATTCAAAATGTTTCTCAGTTACTTCCTGTGACTGAATTGGCTGATCTGCGACAACAGCCTCACCGTGTTGCCATGTTTGTCTTTGCTGGTATGCAAGAACTTCTGAGTCTTCTTGAGGGAACATTCTGTCATGTGTAGTAGTTTGTTGCTGAGTATTCACTTGGTTTGAACTACCACTAGAAATCTCATCTAGTTCATGAGAAAGTTGTTGTGTGAGAGTCTGATGTTTCTGTATAGACTCCAGTGCTATTTTGTTTCCATGATAAGATTCTTTTGCTTGCTGCAATGCCTGCTGAAGTTGTTGAATGCTTTGTTGGCACTTGGTAAGATCTTGGTGGCATTTCTCTTGCTGCAGAACCTGTTGTTGGATGAGTTTTAGTTTCAACTGTCGTTCAATATGTAAAATATTTTCCTCTTCTTGACTAAGCGGTACATGGGGAATGTAAGATGGCTGTTGATGCATTTGAGCAGTGGACTGACTTGGTTGAGACAAATATGTCTCTACTGCATACTGAGGTTGTGACTGCATGTGAAAGATGCTGATATCAGTCTGCATCTCAGTACTCTGAGCAGTTGGCACAATATTGGTTTGCTGAACATTATCAATTTGAGATGGATGCTGTGTGTCAGGCACATTATGTAGAGCACCTTGGTTCTCACTAACAGGTATCTGCATCTGAACAGATGATAAAGGATGTTGGGCCAATGCTGAGTGGTCAGAGACAGGTCCATAGCCATGCTGGAAAATTGTTCCTTGACTACTATATGATTCATCAGAAGTGTCAGTCGGAATGTAGGTTTGATTTGCCTGTTGGAAGGAGAAGAAAAAATCTGCTTTCAGACAAGATGAAATTTTAGATATTCGCAATTATTTATAATGTAAAATAAACTAAAAATCATGACTATTTTAACAGTTTTTGATACTGGGATTAAGCTTTACAATTATTACATAGGCAGTTAAAAAAAAAAAAAAAAATCCCGATTAGCAAATAATATCACCCTCCTAAAATTTGGTAGTTCTTCAATCATCTATTTTTTTTTCATTTTACGATCACTGTTTCTATGACCAGTACAGTTTTCAAGAGCCCCCCACCAGCCAAAATTCTAAATTCACACAAATCTTTAATGGAACTAAGTTCTTACCATTCACTTATATCTGTGTGTAACTCTATATTTCAACTGATATACCTACATTAGTATGCTGTAAGTTACTTTCTATTCTTTAAGGGGGTAGGATGTCAAACTGACCGTCTTGGAGCAGGAGAGACACCACAGGACATTTCCACTGTCTATACTTTTACGAATAAATTCATAAAACTTTGTCAGCATGACCAGGAAGGATTCAGGATTCACAATCATAACAGTGGAAGTTCAAAAAAAAATAACAAAATAAAATTTTTTTACATGTGAAAGTTCATCATTTTTTCACTTCTATTGGCTGTGTTTGTTGCTATAGGTACACGTTTCTTCACAAGTAAGAGAGATTATTCGATGAATTTTGCACAGAATACAAACCATACTTACAGGTGTATGAAACTCTAGAAATTATTTAATTTATGAAAAAATGAATGAGCTGTTACATTTTAAACTTCATGTTTATAAAAAACTCAAATTTTATAGTTAATTATCTCAATTTTTACCACAGTTTTTAATAGATTTGGAAAATTCTAGAGTTTCATACACCTGTAAGTATGGTTTGTATGCTGTGCAAAATTCATTGAAGAATCTCCCTTACATATGAAGAAAAGTGTACCGATAGCAACAAATGCAGTCATTGGTAAGTGAACAAAAGGTGAAATACAAATGTAAAAAAATAGATTATTTTCTTATATTTTTGAACTTCCAATGCTATAAGTGTAAATCCTAAATCCTTTCTGGCCACTCTGACAAAGTTTTATGAATTAATTTTTAAAAGTATAGACAGTGGAAATTAAAAATTCCTGTGGTGTCTCTCCTACTCCAAGTCGTCCCGTTTGGCGTCGTACCCCCCTTTAGGACATTATCCTATACTAACACATTTAACTTTAATTTTCTAACTGCTTTTCTTTAATTCCAGAAACCACTGCAGCCAGATGGTCCATCATCGTCATCGTCATCGTCATCGTCATCGTCATCGTCATCGTCATCGTCATCGTCATCGTCATCGTCATCATCATCGTCATCATCATTATTATTATTATACAGATGATATAGTACATCAATTTCAAAGCCTCTACTGATTACGCTCATAAAATCCTGTCTCACGGATCCTCTTGCAATTCTTCTGATCAAATAACATGTTCAAAGGAGATTAATGTAATTTTTCTGTCTGTACATTATTTTATGCAGAAGAAATAAAATTTTAATATACTATGGTTATATAATTGTAAGCTCTAGTACACGCAACATGTAGAAAAAAAAGATGTAAAATAGATTAAAAATGAACAAGTTCACAAACACACACACAAAAAAAAAGCATTTTCTACATACATACGAAAAATGTGCCTGTGAATGCTGGAAAATTTAATGGTTAACTGTAGTTTTCTACAGAATGACACAATAAATTTGGAAATTTTCATGAAAAATTTGACACTACTGCCTACTGAAGAAAGTATTTTAATAATTAACAATAATGGAAATTCCTGGATGGAGCAATATGTAAAATTAGGGAAAGGCAACCACTCACCTATAGAAGACTAATGCATGGAGCACAGTAACACAACAGAAAAAAAATCCCTTAAAACTGCATCAATATTTCTGCAAAAACTCTGACCCCTGTAAGAGTCTCAGTATTTTCTAAAGTCCTTATCTTTAGCCCAAATCTAATTTCAACCATGCTGGGCTTGTAATGGACTTCCTTTCCTTTACTCATTCTTTGCAGTGGAAACATTTCTTTGCCCCACCCCAACGGTAGCCAACCTAAAACCCATTTAGAACCTTATTTACAACAGTTCCAGCCTGCCTCCAACTGCAATGATCTTCCTTTCCTAAATCCCTCCACTGTGAGTCCAACATCGCTCATATATAACACACTGCCATCCGTAACCTGAAAATCAGTCCACACCTTATCACCCTTCCCCCAGTCAAAGACTATACCACAGACGGTATGAATCACAGTGACTACGTGGCTGAGGGTTTTCACCAACTTTCCGACACGTCTGCATACAAGTCTCCCCAGCATAGAAGTCCAACATTACCTCAAGCAGCTTCTCAAGGCCTTAGGTCCATCCAAAACCCTGACACCTGAATCCTATTTATCTCCCCCTCCTCACACCAGCAACCCCACGCATTCCTACCTTTTACCTATTCCCATAACTCCACAAACCTAACCCTACAGGTCTCTCTATTGGTCATCTCATCGTGGCTGGGTACAATGCTCCCAAAGAACAAACCTCTGCCTTTGTTGACCAACACATCTCAACTGTTGACCAACACATCTCAACTATTGTCCATAACATCCCATCCTACATTCAAGACACTGCTCACTTCCTTCACTGTCTCTCCACAGTTCCTGTTCCATTACCACCAGAATCCTTGTTGTACACCAATATCCTCCACACCCCAGTCTTGCAGCCATGGAACATTACTTTTCCCATTGCCATCCTTATACCAAACCCACCATCTCTTTCCTAATCTTCCTAGCCAACTACATCCTAAACCACAATTACTTCAATTTTGAACATTAAATCTACAAACAAATCCATGGTACTGCCATGGGTACTCACATAGCGCCATCATATGTCAACTTACTTATGGGTCATCTGAAGGAATCCTTCCTATGCAGTTAACCCCTACAACCTCTTATATGACAGATGCATTGATGACATTTTCATGATCTGGACTTACAGCAATGACAACTTTCACTCTTTCTTCCATAACTTTAACACCCATTTCCAAATCCCCTTCACATCGTCTTTCTCAGCTCATTGAGCCACCTTCCTAGATGTATATCTCCACCTCTCTGATGGTTCCTCAAATACATCAGTCCATATCAAGCACACCAACCACAAACAGTACATCCTCTTTGACAGCTGTCACCCATTCCATGTCAAAAAATCTCTTCCTTACAGCCTCACCAACCACGGATGCTGCATCTGCATTGGAAAGCAGAATTGTCAAAATATTCCGATAACCTTACTACAGCCCTCACTGATAGGCAGTAACCTACATAGTTCGTCCATAAACAAGTCTCTTATTCCATCTGCTAGTCTGACACCAGTAAACCTGTTAACCAGCCGATGCCTATCACTCCTCTGATCACCCAGTATCACCCTGAGCTTGAGAAGCTCAACCTCATCCTACACCAAGGCTTCGAGCACCTCACATCATGCCCCGAGATGAGGGATATACCACCCAAAACCTTACACACATGGTCAAAAGAAGCATTCCACCACCCACCCCTCATACAGAATATCCTTGTACATCCCTATTCCAATCCTGCTCCCAGTCCTGCACCCTATGGGTCGTTCCCTTGTGGTCGGCCCAGAAGCAAGATCTGTCCCATACACCCACCCACCTCCTCCCTACTGCAGTCCAGTCACAAGCATGTCTTTCCCAATAAGAAAGGCATGGCTGTGTGTGAAATCAGCCATGTTATGCCTCAACTATGCTGCAATTACTGTACAGCATTCTATACTTGACCGTTTGGTTGCTGAACATGCTGCGAATCGCGAAACTAATGCCTTCACAACAGCTGCATGACTATGCACGCCATTTGGATATTCCTTTCCAGCACAAGTTCCTCTGAACTATGCAGATGGGAATTGCCTCTCCAACATATCCCGCGCTCTAGTAATCTCCCTGGCCTAAACCTCTGCTAACATGTTCCCATTGCATCACCTTGCATTTTTACTACTCTCCCCTGTCCATACCACTACTTCTCCATACAGATCATGCAGCACTGTCTTCTCCCACTACTCTACCCCCCCCCCCCCCCCCCCCCGCAGGCATTCCTCCTCTCCTTCCCTCCCTCACTTCCCCCTCTCCTCACCTCCTTTTCAACCCCTGTCCCTTCTCTTGCCCCTTCCTTTCTCCCTCTTAATTTTCACCTCTCTCTCTTCCACTATCGGTCAACTGACAATCCAAGACAGGTTTGGAGAAGTGGATAAACAAGGGTTTCTACTGAATCACAGTATTCCTCCCAGTTTTATCATCAGAACTAAATAGCCACAAGTACCAATAGTTCCTAACAGCTGTCCGACCATAGTTATTAGAATACATCTCGCTGGGCATAAGGTAGACCTGTGGTAGCAACAAGGTAGTTGTTTGGCCTGTAGCGACTCCCTTCGTTCACCTTCACTAACCGCCACAGATGACATGGTGCACGAGCCAAAAAGCAGCTATCAGTAAAGCTCCTACCTGTCAATGGGTCACTGTGTTTCCCTAAAACTCACACTGGTCACTTGTGCCGCAGGTAGACCTTTGAGGGGTACACTTTCTGGGAGACACGTGCCTCCAACATCACTTGCTCAGTCTCTGTTCTTGCTTTGATGAGGTAACATCTTCCAGCAACACTCTCGGCAGCTTGTCTCACACAATGCCACATAGGTAGTTTCTTCACTGGAGTTCGCATTAACAGCAGGCATTTCACACTGGTATTTAGCTTCTGGGTTTCCTTGCACTTTGGCAAACGTGAGATGTTCTACCACTTGTCACACACCCCGTTTGGAGCTGTGTTTCCTCAAAGGATTTTTGTCGTGATTCACCAAAGTCTGATGCAAGATGTCAGGCAATAGGCGTACCCAGTTGCTGTACTACTTCAGTGCCTATTCATCTGGGATTTGAGTGACACCAGTTCTCCTTTTCACTACCTCAATGACACCAGTTCTCGCTTTTCTACATTTCCCCGTAAACTACTCCTGAATCCTGGACCCACCTCTCCTCTCCTGATCAGTGCTGCCAAAAATTCAGCTATACCAAATTATGGGGTGCATAGTGCATACCCACTCGCTTGACTCAGGTCTGCCATCATGTACTCAAGCAGGTTTCACTGTTGCAAATGTTATTAATCCCATTCTGGGCACTGATTTTCTTGGCCATCAGCACCTACTGGCCAATGTAGTGAAGTGTCTTTTAGTCGACAGTGCCTCTGGTCAGGCTATCCACTGCAGTTTAATTCTACCACATATTTTGCGGCAAAACAGCTGGCGATTTTGAGCCCATGCCAAGCTACTGCAGAACTTATCCTCCTAACCTGGCCATTTAGTGCCCCCCAGAACATTCAGCATGACACTTCACCACCAACCCTGGCCCGCCAGCTGGTTTTCTGCCATCCCCACCCCACATCTGCCAGCTCCTGGGACCTTAATGTAGCCAGTGAACTGTGATTTTCACAGTCTGTGGCTGACAAAGATGATGCTCTGACCTCATAGGTACCTGTTGTCGCAACAGTTATCTGACACCACCACTATTAGCACCTGTATTATTGGAGCAACAACACTATTTTACAGCTACCAGTGCCACGCACAGGAGTTGCCCAGGCCCCTCCTCTCAGCGGAGACTACAGCACTCACGTGGACACAGCAACAGCAACCCACGCATGACCCCCTTGGTGCGCTTGATTGGTCTTCAACATCACACCTGATGCCACACACCTTGTGGTGCCCGACACCCTCCTCCACTGCTGCCCTGCCCTGCCCAGCAACCATCAAGATGCCGCCCAACAGGCATCCTCTGTCAGCTTCAAGCATCCCTCTGCTCTGCTGGTACCACCATGTTTGTCGCCGCCACTGAAAACAGCAGATGATGTGCTGTGCTGGACAAAAACCAGCAGTCAGCAAAGCTCCTATTGACCAATGTGTCACTGCATTTCTCAAACACAGACACTGCATACTTCTGACGCAGGCAGATCTCCGACCACCACACTTTCCGAGAGCCACGTGCCTCCACCATCACCATTGCTTTCCCTGTCTCTTTTCATGGTTCAATGATATAATACCTACTAGCCATGTCCTCGACACCTTGCCCCGCACAACGACATATGGCTTGCGTCATTAGCTTCCGTGCTTCACCAAACTTCGCATTAACACCAGGGATTTCGCATTAATATTCAGTTACTGTGTTTCCTCGCAGTTCGGCACACATGAGAGGTTCTACCACGTCTCCCACAAGCTGTGTTTCCTCCAAGGATTTTTGTTGCAGTTCTGCTATGTCTGATGCTGGACGCCTGGTTTGTCCCCCTCCCCTTCCCCCTACTGGTATCTGCACCTGGGTTACTTGATGAAGTGAAGTGTGCTCAGTGCAGTGAGGTCTAGTGAGTGCCAAAAGTACCAGGCAACTTGAATTGCCATTTCATCCCCAGGCACTCTCATATTCCTATACAGCCAAGCATGCACAGAAAAGAGTTTCTTTGACCAACTGTGCTCGCTCCCTTCACCTACAGGGGCTCCAACTTTGTCCCAATTACAGAGTTTCTTTTCACTGAAAACCAGAGCATTACAGATATTCACACGCACTTGCAGAATGTCTACGGAGGCCTGGAAATGACCGAAGGTATGGTGAGTCATTTGGCAAGGTGGCTGTTATCATCGCGCAAGATCATGCAAACCTGTCCGATCTCCCATGTGCTGGCCAGTTGCACTTAGCTGTGACTCCTGCAATTCTGGAATGTGTGGACACTCCTTCGAGGTGATCGAAGGATCAGTCAAACACCTCACTGCTAAACTGGACATCTCTGTCAGTAGTGCTGACACACTCAGCCACCAGTTGGGGTACTCAAGGTTGTGTGAGCATTGGGTTTCACGCCACGTAACAGAAGACCATAAAAAGCAACGGAGGACCATCTGTGCAGAATTGCTTGCATGTATTGAGGCTGGTTGAGACAATTTTTTGCCAAACACCGTCACAGACAGTGAAACATAGGCTCATCACTTCAATCTGGAAACAAAACAGCAATCTACAGACTGGCGCCATACCATCTCTCCTCCATAGTAAAAGTTCAAAGCCACACCAAAAGCCGGTAAATCATGGCCACTGACTTCTGGGTCTATGATGGGGTTATTCTGTTTGAGGTTCTCCTTCATGGTGCAATGATCACCTCTGAAGCCTATTATGCTATTCTCAGTACATTGAAGAAACAACTTCCGTGTGTTCGCCAGGGCTAAAATGCACATTAAATTCTCTTTCTCCGTGACAATGCAAGGCCTCACACAAGTCTGCGCACCTGAGAGCAGCTCAAAATTTCATTGGACTGTTCCTCCTCACCCACTCTACAGCATGGATCTTACATCTTTAGACTTCCACCTGTTGGGCCCAATGCAGGATCCACTCCATTGGAAGCAGTTGGTGGATGGTTGGGAGATTATTGATGCAGCAAGATATTGACTCTGATGTCGAACAGTAAAGTGCTACCATGAGAGAATACAGGCTTTCCCAATAAGATGGCCTACAGCCCTCAAACTGAACAGAAATTATTTTGAAAAATAGAGTTTTGTAGCCAAAAGAGTGGGGAATAATATGGTGTATTGGAGTCCAGCCATAGGGAACTTTTTCCTTTCTTGCAGGAACTCAAACTGATAATGGCATAGTGTCAACCACAGAGGTCATCCTTCTCCGCCCCCCCCCCCCTCTCTCTCTCTCTCTCTCTCTCTCTTATATATATATATATATATATATATATATATATATATATATATATATATATATATATATATATATATATATAAAACAGACAGAAATGTGAAACAGCACTGAAGCCCAAAATCATTTCCATCACATTGTTTGCTGTATGCGCAACGAAATCATTAGTATCTACCAACAACAGTTAATACTGCACTTGAAACAGAGATTTCACTTTAGACTTTGATTTCTACATGAGCACCTCTACACTGACACCTTTTGAACCCAATTTAGCAACTCAGGTAAATGTTTTGTGTGTTATTTACCTTAGAAGCTAAATGAACTCTCTCCTGGGTAGAAAAAGATATACATTATTCAAGACAAATTCAAATTAACCATCCACAGATGTACCACTATTTTCTTACAAAACCTCTCCTCGATTTCCACAAAATGTAGCAAGTCATAATCAATTCAGTAAATAATATATATGGGTAGTAAGTACAGAGAATATTTAACATTTTAATTACCTGCAGTTGTGTAAGATGGCTTTGTTCAACAGAGTGTAATGAAGGAGTCATAACAGACTCTGGAGAAATTTCTGAAAATGAAAGAAAATGTAAATACACTATCAGCAGAAAATTTATGAATCTAAGTATGATTAATCATCTGACAATGATCATTAGCCTTATCAATAAAAACAAAACAAAAATGTTGAGTGCAGATTTAAAATTCAAATCTTTAAAAACATACTATTAATATACATTCTTCAAAGCGAAACAGTATCATATTTTTATTTTCTGTGTTTCTCAGTGCATGGAAAATTGTTTTCCTGCAGTACACGAAAAAAAAAAAAAAAAAAAAAAAAAAAAAAAAAAAAAAAAAAAAAAAAAAAAAAAAAAAAGTCTGAAGATATCCCTCTAATTATCTTATTAAACCCAAAACCAAACAAAATAGACAGCATGATGTAACAATAATCTTCTTGGAGGTGAAACACATTGTCACATCATCACAATGAGAGACACGTCAGAAATGCTACAGGTATATAAATACTTCTTGCCCTTCTTTTCTTTTTACACAAATCTAAGTAGTTTCAATTTACCATGACATTTCTGACAACATCTCACAACTTAAGACTTCTATCTTGTTCCCCTCCCTTCCCCTTCTCATCAAGTCTTTAAAAGACTATGTAAAAGAGCTAAAGTAAACAATATAAAAAGTTTATACAGAGAGGAATCAGATGTAACATGACAAAACAACAAAAGTATTAGCTGCAACATATTCTTTGCGAAGGAGTTTCACCTTATTCATTTCATGAATAAACTGAATTATTTTGAGTATCACTACAACTTGACATTGTTAACTAGTAGCTACCTGTAGCCACTCACATTTCATGCAAAAAAACAAAATCATTAACACACATTTCACAGAGACTTGGATACCTGCAGCATTAACACTAATGCATAGTCATTTTTGTATAATTAATAAAACAAGTGTACCTTGTTTTAATGTAGCTTGATCTTCTTCCTTCGAGTGCAATTTGCGTTCTCGTTTTTTTGATAATTCTGATATTTTATTCTTCAACATTGTTGCCACTCTTCGAAGATCATCTTCCATTATTAGCCCAGATTTAACCTAGAAAGAACATAACACTATTACAATCTAAGTAAACATCATATGATCTGTTAGATAAGCAAGTATTATTTTATTCTGCATCAACTATTGAGATACTGCAGTGCTTCCAATCAAATCAACAATTTTACAACACACATAAGCTGGAGGAAAAAATTAAGTCACATGCATGTGTTAGGATATGTTGAAAGAAACCAGTTTATTGTGTAACCTTTCTTCCACACCATTAATGGAAGATACTGCTTTATAGCCGTACTGACTCCTTACAGTCCATCCAATACGTATGCTTATCATGCCATTTGCATTAAAACTGAGGACATGTATTGTAAGTAAAACTCTTCATGTACCACATTTTTTGTACCACCTGTAGCAGATAATCTTTTCAGCCACTCAGGTTATTAGCAGAGCTACAAAAGAAATAACATTTTTAGCCTTGTAGTATCCAATTAATGGACAGGGCCATAGCACAAAATGCTCAATCACACTCAACACACCAGTGATTGCTTTTTAAACACCATCAGTTTTCAAATCACCATCACAGAAAATCCCTCAATATGGTGCAACAGGTAAGCAATGAAAGTCAATATTACACATTTAACTGTACAACTTCTGTCGAACAAGTCAGAAAATGTACAGCAGACGACATGAAATAACAACACTGTCCTTCATGATTAAAAAAAATAATAATAAAAATAAAAAAAAATTTAAAAAAAGGCTCTCCATCTTCAGATCACGAGTGGCCTACCAGGACCATTCGACCACCATGTCATCCTCAGGGGAGGATGCAGATAGGAGGGGCGTGGGGTCAGCACACCGCTCTCCCGGTCGTTATGGTGGTATTCTTGACCGAAGCCGCTACTATTCGGTCGAGTACCTCCTCAATTGGCATCACGAGGCTGAGTGCACCCCGAAAAATGGCAAGAGCGCATGGCGGTCTGGATGGTCACCCATCCAAGTGCCGACCACAACCAACAGCCCTTAACTTCAGTGATCTCACGGGAACCGGTGTAACCACTGTGGCAACGCCGTTGCCCCCTTCATGATACGAAGTGTGTTAAATTAATCAGTGACTGATACTTATACTTCATTTGAAGAAGAAGAAAGCACTGCACACGTGAAGACACAGGCAAAAAAACATATTAAAAAAACACAATCATCAAAATTTTAAAATTTACGTGTATCAACACATCGGCACCAAAGTTAAAATTAACTGAAGAGTCATTCTTAATTTTCTTGTTGGTAATGTCTGAATAATCATTCTTTGGATAAATAACAGCATAAGCAGTTCATGGGAGTCACACCACTACTGTGAAGTTTACACAACAGTAACAAAAATTCCTGGCACAATACATTTTACCTCTTGATTCAGAGAGGACTAATAAAGTGATGGGTGGTATGTCATGACACGGAAAATGTGTGGGGGATGTGAAGAGAGTTCAGCATGATAACACATTCACTTTACATGCTACAGTAAAATGTCAGCATTTTAATAACTGAATGAGTTAATTTCAGTGCACTTTTGTTAGGTGGGCAGACGGGTACACACTACAGTAAAACAGATGTGAACCATACCAATGCTGCATTTTGGATATCACACTGGAAAAATCAACTTTCAACTTTCACTTACACTTAAGAGTCACATTCTACCCCTAAAAATAAACCTTGTCGCCTCATTTTATAAATCAATAAGTCATCACTGATGACACCAGCTTTTTCACTACAGAAATTCTAAACTGCTTGGACACATTCTCAGAAACAGGAAAAGTACCGGGTGACCCAAAAATGCATTAACATTTGAAAATGCACCTTACAGACTTATGTACATAGAGAGGTAAAATTTCATACACATGCCTGAAATGAAAAGGGGTTTTACTGAAACCAAGGTGGTCATTGGATGACCAGACCAAAGCGCTACTGCTGCTTGGACAGTTCAGGGAAAAATCGACGTGTTTGCAGGTTCATCTCTGCAATATGAAGCCAGCACTCATGAAGTCGTTCATTGCACCAACAGTCCACAAACTACTGTTCGGAAGCACTATGGAGTGTCCTCCAATGCTGCTCATACAAAATACAGCATTACCATGAATTTTTAGCTACCAATTTTGTGATGCGGACAGCATTTGCGGTGTGGGCACTTAAAAAAATTAGGGAAGATGATGATTGGTTGTCTAACATTGTTGTGGCCTGACGAAGCCCATTTTATACCCTGGTGATGACTTTCAACAATTAAAAATGCAGAATCTGGGCTACCAAAAATCCTAGAACTGTCATGGAAATCCCATTGCATGCTGAGAGGGTCACAGTGTGGTGTTTATTTACCACAGCAATCGTGATTGGACCCTTTTTCTTTGGGAAAATGCGGAGTGTTGTTTTTCAAACTGTCAGCATGACTGTTTAATGTATGCCAATATGTTACAGAATCACAACAACCCTAGATTGGCTGCTAAACTGATGTACCTTCTCTCGTCGCCAAGTTTGCTACAGCAAGAACAAAGCGATTTATAGAATGTAGGACACAGTGAAACACCTAAGGTGGAAACATGTAAGGGTGAAGAACAGCAATACAAGTTACAGAATACGCTGAGCACTCGGCTATCACTTAAATGACACTGTTTCTTTGGCAGCTCACCACAGCGCACCAAGGCCCCAATCCAGGTGGCCTCTATAAGCCGACCTGTGATCTGTATGGACATACTATCTCTGAAATCACGTACATCGTGAGTGAAGATACATCATGAACACCAGCTGGAATGTACAATTTTTAGGCAGGATGGTGCACTGCCCCATACTGCTACATGTGTGAAAGATTGCTTATGCACATTGTTTGGGGAGGATAATGTGCTACACCACCACACTTCTGCACTGCCTTGCATCCCATGTCCCAGACCTCCAACTATGTGATTATTGATTGTGACGTTACATGAAGCTGCAAGTCTACTGCAATCATCGGACCCCATTAGGGACACTAAAAGACAACACATGACATCAGTTTCTCACTATACTTCCTAATATGCTGTACAGTGCTGTCACAACATTGTCCCCCAACTGCAGGTGTCTTGATGAATGACAGCCAACATGTTGAGCATTTGTTATAAAGAACATAGCATTTTCTAAAAAAAATCAACTGTCATGCTAATTATTGCTTTTATCTAAAAACAAAGATGATGTGACTTACCGAACGAAAGCGCTGGCAGGTCGATAGACACACAAACAAACACAAACATACACACAAAATTCTAGCTTTCGCAACAAACGGTTGCTTCGTCAGGAAAGAGGGAAGGAGAGGGAAAGACGAAAGGAAGTGGGTTTTAAGGGAGAGGGTAAGGAGTCATTCCAATCCCGGGAGCGGAAGGACTTACCTTAGGGGGAAAAAAGGACGGGTATACACTCGCGCGCGCACACACACACACACACACACACACACACACACACACACACACACACACACACACACACACACACACACATCCATCCACACATATACAGACACAAGCAGACATATTTCAAGACAAAGAGTTTGGGCAGAGATGTCAGTCGAGGCAGAAGTGCAGAGGCAAAGATGATGTTGAATGACAGGTGAGGTATGAGTGGCGGCAACTTGAAATTAGCAGAGATTGAGGCCTGGTGGGTAACGGGAAGAGAGGATATATTGAAGAGCAAGTTCCCATCTCCAGAGTTCGGATAGGTTGGTGTTGGTGGGAAGTATCCAGATAACCCGGACGGTGTAACACTGTGCCAAGATGTGCTGGCCGTGCACCAAGGCATGTTTAGCCACAGGGTGATCCTCATTACCAACAAACACTGTCTGCCTGTGTCCATTCATGCGAATGGACAGTTTGTTGCTGGTCATTCCCACATAGAATGCATCACAGTGTAGGCAGGTCAGTTGGTAAATCACGTGGGTGTTTTCACATGTGGCTCTGCCTTTGATCGTGTACACCTTCCGGGATACAGGACTGGAGTAGGTGGTGGTGGGAGGGTGCATGGGACAGGTTTTACACCGGGGGCGGTTACAAGGATAGGAGCCAGAGGGTAGGGAAGGTGGTTTGGGGATTTCATAGGGATGAACTAACAGGTTACGAAGGTTAGGTGGATGGCGGAAAGACACTCTTGGTGGAGTGGGGAGGATTTCATGAAGGATGGATCTCATTTCAGGGCAGGATTTGAGGAAGTCGTATCCCTGCTGGAGAGCCACATTCAGCGTCTGGTCCAGTCCCGGAAAGTATCCTGTCACAAGTGGGGCACTTTTGTGGTTCTTCTGTGGGGGATTCTGGCTTTGAGGGGATGAGGAAGTGGCTCTGGTTATTTGCTTCTGTACCAGGTCGGGAGGGTAGTTGGGGGATGCGAAAGCTGTTGTCAGGTTGTTGGTGTAATGGTTTAGGGATTCCGGACTGGAGCAGATTCGTTTGCCACGAAGACCTAGGCTGTAGGGAAGGGACCGTTTGATGTGGAATGGGTGGCAGCTGTCATAATGGAGGTACTGTTGCTTGTTGGTGGGTTTGATGTGGACGGACGTGTGAAGCTGGCCATTGGACAGGTGGAGGTCAATGTCAAGGAAAGTGGCGTGGGATTTGGAGTAGGACCAGGTGAATCTGATGGAACCAAAGGAGTTGAGGTTGGAGAGGAAATTCTGGAGTTCTTCTTCACTGTGAGTCCAGATCATGAAGATGTCATCAATAAATCTGTACCAAACTTTGGGTTGGCAGGCCTGGGTAATCAAGAAGGCTTCCTCTAAGCGACCCATGAATAGGTTGGCGTACGAGGGGGCCATCCTGGTACCCATGCCTGTTCCCTTTAATTGTTGGTATGTCTGGCCTTCAAAAGTGAAGAAGTTGTGGGTCAGGATGAAGCTGGCTAAGGCGATGAGGAAAGAGGTTTTAGGTAGGGTGGCAGGTGATTGGCGTGAAAGGAAATGCTCCATCGCAGCGAGGCCCTGGACGTGCGGAATATTTGTGTATAAGGAAGTGGCATCAATGGTTACAAGGATGGTTTCCGGGGGTAACAGATTGGGTAAGGATTCCAGGCGTTCGGTGTTCCAAAACGTCCCAAAGGTGTTCTATAGGATTCAGGTAAGGACTCTGTGCAGGCAAGTCCATTACAGAGATGTTATTGTCATGTAACCTCTCCCCCACAGGCCTTGCATTATGAACAGGTGCTCGATCATGTTGAAAGATGCAATTGTCATCCCTGAATTGCTCTTCAACAGTGGGAAGCAAGTAGGTGCTTAAAACATCAATGTAGGCATGTGCTGTGTTAGTGCCACGCAATACAACAAGGGGTGCAAGCCCACTCCATGAAAAACATGACCACACTGTAACAACACCGCCTCTGAATTTTACTGTTGGCACTGCACACGCTGGCAGATGACGTTCACCGAGCATTCACCATACCCTCACCCTTGCATGGGATCACCACATTGTGTACCGTGTTTCTTCACTCCACACAACTTTTTCCGATGTTCAATCGTCCAATGTTTACGCTCCTTAAACCACAAGTGTTTGGCATTTACTGGCATGATGTGTGGCTCATGAGCAGCTGCTTGACCATGAAATCCAAGTTTTCTCACCTCCCGTCTAACTGTCATAGTACTTGCAGTGGACCCTGATGCAGTTTGGAAATCCTGCGTGATGGTCCATATAGATGTCTGCCTATTGCGCATTACGAACCTCTTCAGCAGACAAGATCGACCTGTGCGCTTTTGTGCTGTACATGTCCCTTCACATTCCTGCTTCACTATCACATGGGAAACAGTGGACCTAGGGATGTTTAGGAGTGTGGAAATCTTGCATACAGGTGTATGACAGAAGTGACACCCAATCACCTGACCACGTTTGAAGTCTGTGAATTATACAGAGAGCACCATTCTGCTCTCTCACGAAGTCTAATAACTACTGAGATCAGTTTTAGATCACTTAGCTATGTTAATGTGTGCTGGGAATGTTATAAAAAAACATAGTGGGAATTGTAGTACATGCAGATGTAATTAACCAATGCAGTGGGTTCTACCTAACCTTATTAAGGAAGTTTCAGTGGGAAACAGTCACGGGAAATTTTTCAGAAGGTAAATCCAGGATACTATTGTTTCTGGTCACTGCAACTTTTACCACTATCGGCAGGTACTACCACCTTTGCAATTATGTGATAGATCACCTGGTGCTCTATTAGTAGAGAAGAGGTTCAGTCCAAAAATTATGAATGACTTCATATAGGGCTCACATGCCTCAATAACTTCATAAAAAGATGTCAAATAGCAAATGTGTAAAAATATGGTACAGAAAGTTATGGCAGAATGTAAATAATTTAGGTATAAAGGAAACATCGTACGGTATAGAGGTGAGAATTTGGAGGTAATTGTGAAAACGCTACAAAGATAACTGATGTTTCACATAAACAAATAATATGAAGGCAACATTTACTTAAACATGGGTGGCAAGGACCATTATGTAGGACTGCAGAGCTATTGGCAAGACGTGCCACTTACACTATCTGGTTATAACACAATACTAATGCTGACTCCTTACCATTTCACTTGCAACTCCATCAGCATTGTCGTTCTGCATATCAAACTCAAACTGAATAGCTTCATTTTCCTTATGTTTATGACTTCGTTTCTTTGGATCAAGTACTCTCAGTCTAAATTCCACTTTAGGATTTTCTGATGCAATTACATCCTCATTAGACACCATTTCCAGGCGAAGACCCAAATCATCAGCAAAAAATTCATGGTTCATCAGATCTTTGACCCCTGGTCTGAAAAGGTACAATAAAAATGCATAGTCAATTGTTGTGACAACTCAGTTCTTTTATTACACAAAAGACACTAAATGTAACATCCAGTCATTCTACATAGCAGAAAACTCAAAAATGACTAAAACACGAAAAATTAGAAGAAAAGTTCTTCAATTACTGCTACAAAGAGCACGCAACAAGTGGGTGAGAGTAGACAATGGGGAAAAGGGGGGGTGGGGGGGGGGGGAAGTGGGTGAGAGTAGACAATGGGAAGGGGGGGGAAGTGGGTGAGAGTAGACAACGGGAAGGGGGGGGGGGAAGTGGGTGAGAGTAGACAATGGGAAAGGGGGCAAATGGGTGAGAGTAGACAATGAGAAAGGGGGCAAATGGGTGAGAGTAGACAATGGGAAAGGGGGCAAGCACGAGACAGGCGACAGTGGGGGAGGGGGGAATTGGATGAGGCCAAGAACTGGGGAGTGAGTAGGGAGGGTGGGAAGGAAGGTGGTGAGGTCAAGCAAGAGTGAATGAGGGGGGGAGGAGGAGGAGGAGGAGGAGAGAAAAGCAAAGAAAGAGCAGGAGGAGGAGGAGGAGAGAAAAGCAAAGAAAGAGCAGGAGGAGGAGGAGGAGGAGGAGGAGAGAAAAGCGAAGAAAGAGCAGGAGGAGGAGGAGGAGGAGGAGGAGGAGGAGAGAAAAGCAAAGAAAGAGCAGGGGGGGGAGGGGGAGGAGGAGGAGGAGGAGGAGAGAAGCTAAGAAAGAGGAGGAGGGAGGGAGAGATGGAGATGATGATGATGATGATGATGATGATAATGATGATGATTATTATTATTATTGGTTTGTGGGGCGCTCAACGTCGCATTCATCAGCGCCCAGAGTCCCAATTTTTACACAGTCCAATTTTACCACTGTCACAAACTATGATGATGAAATGATAAGGACAACACAAACACCCAGTCCCCGAGCAGGGAAAATCCCCAACCCAGCCAGGAATCGAACCCAGGACCCCGTGATCCAAAGGCAGCAACGCTAGGGACTAGACCACGAGCTGCGGATGAAGGGAGAGAATTTAGCTTTCATATTCAAATAGTTGAATACAAATCTGAAAATGACAGCCATATGGAACAAATTCTCAATCCTATATACTATTTTTCTGTTCTACTTAATGCTGAAATGACATTTTCTGAAGTTATGGATGTTAATCCTCTTACACAATCTATCGTTTTTAAATTGTTTATGATCCTTCCCAGTGTTTCTTGCCAGTTATTAACTTGTATCTCAAAATATCACCTCACTTATAAGAATCTCTTGGATGTTTTGAAGACAAAAGTAACAATACTTCCTTACAGTAAGAAGAAAGCTGTGAAAACAAAGCACAGACAGTGAATAAATCACACTGTTACAAATTATTACTTCTACAGCATTTATACCATTGCTATTGTTACATGCTTACATCTAATTATAGTTTCATTAGTTGATGAAGTACAATACAGCTGAACTTACCTCTCTTCCTTTTTAAGCCGAATACACTGTTCTATGATGTCTTTTATTTCAGGATTTTCGACTTTGTCAAAACTGGCTGGCTTCACACCCTGAAATACATTCATAATTCAAAAATATTTATAAGGTAGAACATTTACAGTCAAAGGAAATGGAGTTTCATTTACAATTAACTATAAGAAAGTTCTAAAAGTTTTAGCATTTATCAGTTATCCAGAACCAAACTTCATAGGCAGTCAATGTCTTTCCATAGTTATCAACAAGATAAACAAATTTAAATTATTTTGCTGGAAATGTCCAAAACAGAAAGAAACTAACAAGGCAGATAACAAACAAAGTTCAATAGAACCAGTTTGAAGCTTCCAATTTAGTTTCACACAAAATTTTAAATAATTATATTAAACATTTATCCAAATATATATCTATAAAAGCTAAAGAACATTACAAAAACACTCTAATAAACATTATAGTACTAGTCAGACGAATCCAGTGTTTCAAAAATTAACTCTTTGGTTGAACATGTAGAGGTGTGGTGCCTTACACAGACTGTGAAGATCTCTAAATGGGATTTTGCATAGAAGGAACTACTATATCTAATGTATTTGTTTATGTGATTTTGGTAAGGTGGGATTGAGGGTGTTTGCTTAAGTGTGCAAGACCATACCGAGGAACAACATCAATTAAAAACATGGTTTACACACAGCTGTACTGCCATCTTATTACAAAACCAGTTTCAGTCATAGAAAGACGACCTACAGGTATAGCGTGACAGCAACCAGATGTACAAGGAGGTGACAAAAGTCATGGGATAGCAATATGCACATATACAGATGGCCGTAGCACCACATGCACAAGGTATAAAAGGGCAGTGCATTGGTGGAGCTGTTATCAGTATTCACGTGAAAAGGTTTCAGACACGATTATGGCCATACGACAGGAATTAACAAAATATGAATGTGGAATGGTAGTTGGAGCAAGACACAATGGAAATTCCGTTTAGGAAAACATTAGGAAATTCAATATTCTGAGAGCCACAGTGCCAAGATTGTGTCTAAAACACCAAATTTCAGGAATTGCTTCTCACCACAGACAATGCAGTGGTCAACGGCCTCCACTTAACAGCCGAGAGGAGTGGCGTTTCCATAGAGCTGTTAGTGCCAACACACAAGCCACACTGTGTAAAATAACTGCAGAAATCAATGTGGGATGTAAGATGAAAGTACCCATTAGGACTGTGTGGCGAAGTTTGGTGTCAATGGGCAATGGCAGCATAGGACCAATGCCTTTGCTAACAGCACGACACCACCTGCACTGCCTCTCCTGCATTTGTGACCATATTGGTTGGACCCTAAATGAGTGGAAAACTGTGGCCTGGCCAGATGATTCCTGATTTCAGCTGGTAAGAGCTGATGGAAGGGTTTGAGTGAGGCACAAATCCAATGAAGCCATGGACCCAAGTTGTTAACAAGGCAATGTACAAGCTGGTGGTGGCTCCATAATCGTGTTGTCTGGTCCAACTGAATCGATCATTGACTGGAAATGATTATGTTCAGCTACTTGGAGACCATTTGCAGCCATTCCTGGACTTCATTTTTTCAAACAATGATGGAATTTTTATGGATGACAATGAGCCATGTCACCGGGCTACAATAGTTCATGATTGGTTTGAAGAATATTCTGAATGATCTGGCCACCCAGACCACCTGACATGAATCCCATTTAACATTTATGGGACATAATCAAAAGGTCAGCTCATGCACAAAAACGTGCACTGGAAACACTTTCACAATTATGGATGGCTACAGAGTTAGCATGGCCCAATATTTCTGCAGGGGACTTCCAACGAATTGTCGAGTCAATACCATATTGAGTTGGTGCACTACACCAGGCATAAGTAGGTCCGATATAATATTACTTGGTATCCCTTGACTTTCGTCACCTTATTGTATGACAACTCATATTCATTATCAAGCATATCAAAAAACAAAACGTCAATTCAACTACAAATCTGGTGCACATATAGCCTACAGTATAACTGTAGTGAAGCACATGGCAAGACACTCTTATACAGGAGTCACATGGGGCTTTGTGCCAGTGGAGAGATTTGCAATAAATGCAGACTAAGTAAGGAGCCAATACCAAAGATTTCTTTCCGTAAAACCAAACTGGGGAGCTAGCTACCTCTGAACACCAGGGATGCTTATTGCTAAGTATTTCATTTGGGAGTCGGTGTGATGGTAAAACATGTGTATGTCTGAACAATGCTCCAGTATGAATGATTTTTTGAAGCAAAATTTAAAGCTTCAGCTTTCCCTTTGCTATCTGATATTGCCACATCAAACTGCACAAAAGAATGTATAGAAGCCCTTGACCCACTTAGAGATTTTGCATAGGAACATAATTTCCTTGTGTGCTCAGCAGGATCTTTTGATAAGGTATGATGACAGGAGCTCATGTCTGCTTCGCCTATCATTTTATAGGCACACTAAATTCTAACTTTTTCCTATCACATTTCCACGTTCTTTTTGACCAAGAGTGCAACAATCTCTGCTTCCTCGGCATTTTCAGAATTTCTTTTATTGGAAATGGAAATGCCTTGTGGCTAGCGCCTCCAGTCGGGTAGACAGTTTGCTTGGTGCAAGTCTTTCGAGTTAACGCCACTTCTGCGACTTGCATGTCGATGGGGATGAATGCGTGATGATAAGGACAATACAACACCCAGTCCCTGAGCGGAGAAAATCTGCAACCCAGCCGGGAATCGAACCCGGGCCGTTAGATATGATATTCCATCACGCTGATCACTCAGCTACCAGGGGCGGACATTTCCTTTATTAAACCACAGTGAATCTTTTCCTTCCTAAATTCACATACTCAGCACATACCTCTCCATGGTGTGATTTACAATCAGTCTAAACCTGGACCATAATTCTTTTGTGGCAGGAGAGTACGTGGCAGAGGGGGGCAGGGGCAGTACACATAGGGGGCCGCAGGGGGGCCGCATGCACAAGGGGCGGTAGGGGGGCAATCTACACAGGCAATGGTGGGTAGGGCGGGGGGAGGAGGTAGGAATGAGAGAGTACAAAAATGTACTTATGGAATAAATTTGAGTTAGTAATAGCTATTACTCTGTTTAAAGATCACAAGAGTGAAAACATTAAGACTGGAATGGAATTCCACTATTAAACCCAGGGGAGAGAGTGGATAGTAGGAAAGAGTACACTGAAAGCCATCTATAAAGTGGCCGACTTGTCCAATGATGTGGTAGAAGAAGAAATCGAAGGCGATATGGAGGATGTAAAGGATCCAGTATTTGATTCAGAATTTAGCAGAGGTTTGGAAGACTTGTGACCAAGTAACGCATAAGTGGCAGATAACATTCCATCGTAATTTCTAAAATCATTGGAGAAGGTGACAACCAAATTACTATTGGAGTTAGTGTCCAGAATTTAATAAACTGTAGAGAGAATAGACTTTTAGGGTTGGTGGGAAGGGAGAACAGCAATGCATTCCAGAACACAGGAAGGGCAGACAGTGCTGGAACTATTGCACAAGCAGCTTAACAGCACATGCATCCAAGTACCTGACAAGAACAATGTACAGAAGATTGTGTAGCGTTGCAAGTTGTTCCGAGAGAACTTTTGTTTTAGGATAGCTTACTGTATGTAACTTCGTGGGCTGATATCTAGTGGTCTACCTGGGAGACATACATGCATCTGTCACTGCCTGCCATGGGAAAGTTATTCATTGTCTCTTACTGAACGCGTACATTCACCACCTATAAGAATCTATCTAAAGGATAGTAGTTTTTCTGTAATCACTTTGAAAATTTGTATACTGCACTTTGTTATTAATAGAAAGGTGGTGTGAAAATCTCAGCTTTCTAATGGGCATATTTTCGGAGATAGAAAAATTTACTTTAAAGTTAGAAAAACTACACTTAAGAAAGGAAATTCACCTGGGAACATTTATGACTTTTTTTGGTCGTCAATTGAAATTCTCACCTGAAGTATCAGGGTACAGAATTATTTAATTGAAATTTAATTTAAAAATTTAAAATACCTTACAATTTTTGTAGTATGAAATCTAGGATAACTTCAGAAAGAACTATTAAAATCAATATTTATTGTATTATGTGTTATGTGAGCCTGTTAGTAAATGAGAGTGTGTATGTGGGACATTCATCAAATTTCAATATTGCATTATATAGTGTCTTAAGTAACGTGCAAGAGTTATACAAGCCTGTCATCGTAAAATGATCTTAGGGGATTTACCCACTTTGCTGATGACGCATGTCTAGGTGTGATTGCTATTGTAACAGAGCAGCCAGAAAGTCAGCTGGAGTAAAATCCGTATCTAAAGAATATTTCCAGGATTATTGTCTTCTCTTTTTCATTTATTAAACATTACTATAATATTTGTACGTCAGATTGACGCAAATGCGTCTGTGTATAAGGATTGGTGCAGACCAGTTTTGGCGTGAGTATGATCACAAGAGAGTATTCCGATTGGCAGTCAGTATGGTCAGCCAATCAGACTTGAGACTGTTCCCACTTGTTACCTGATAGTGATACCGAGAGTGAGGCTGGAAGAAGCAAGTCGCTTGCTAGTTTTGAACGTGGATGGTCATGTTACTAGTGCCAGTAAAAATAATGTGTAAGATGAAGAATAACCTAGTGTTTGAGTTATTGGTGAGCTAAGTCAATAGCAGTTGTTGTTGAGGACTGCTTGGTGAAATTTCAGAGGTTTTAACTTAATCTGTTCGACAGGTATTTGCATGCGAAATATTGGCCTTCATAGAATCTGCATGGCATGTTTCAGTATTCATCTACTGAGCATTTTTGGCGAGCAGTTTCTTTTTTAGATATCCAGAAGAAGGACCAACTGTAATAACTCGTATTAGTGGTGAAATTAATGACTGTGAAAACGTTGTTTAATCTAGGTCAGGTTTGGACAGATTTCTGGCTGCTGTGCGTGTGAAATGTGTGTATGAATCGTGAACTGGAAGGAAATAGCCAATAGTTTAAATATGGACTGAATAGTACCTTTTCTTTGGTTATCAAGGACAAAACAAATATTATTGTGTGGAAATTTCAGACATTATTTTCCAGAAGCCAATCCATTTTCTTACTGCCCGATAAAACTGGATGACAGTATTTCTACAGAACTTTCTTTCAGAACTAAAGGTGCGCGACCTCAGTAATTGTAAATATTAGGTTGTGTTTTTTATCAACACTGCTTTTCCATCATCTTGTAAGTATCTACATCGCCAAATGAAGGGACATTGAGCAGATGCCATTCTGAGGTAGGTGAATTTTAATTTGCAGCCTGCATAGTGACGACGATGAGTAGACACGAGAAATTAAACCCCGACCCGCCGCAAGTGGAGAAGAAAATTGAGGATATGTTTCATAATGATCAGTCTGACTTTAGGAAAATTAAGGTAGCAGGGAAGCATTTCTGATGATGTGACCGATAATGGACGCAAGACTGAAATAAATACTTTAAGATCAAGAACAAAGTGCTGGAATTAAAATGGGTGTAAATGAGGATGCAGTCTTTTACCCATACTATTCAGTCTGTACATCAAAGAAGCAATGACAGAAATAAAAGAAATGCTGAAGAGTGAGTTTAGAAGTAAGGGTGAAAGGATGTCAATGATAAGATTCACTGATGACATTGCTATCCTAGATGAAAGTGAAGAACTGTAGGACTTCTTGAATGGAATAAGAAGTCTACTGAGTGCTCACTGTGGATTGAAAATGAACCAGAAGAAAGACTAAAGTAACAGGCAGCAACAGAAATGAAATTAATGGAAAACTTTAGCATTACAATTAGTGACTATGAAGTAGACATAGTTACGGAATTCTGGTATTTTATAAGTAAAATAACTTGTGACAGATGATAGGAGGAGGATATTAAAAGCAGATTAGACAAAGAGCACATTCCTGGCCAAGAGAAGCCTGCTAGTGCCAAACATACACCTCACATTGAGGAAGAAATTTCTGTGAACAATTATTTGGAGCATAGCCGTTAATCATAACCTGTTGGGAAAAAAATCAAAGCATTTGAGATGTGGCACTATACAAGGATGTTGAAAATTAGGTGAACTGATAAATGAATGACATGGTTTTCTACAAAATCAGTGTAGAAAGGTGTGTATGGAGAACATTGCTAAGAATATGGGAAAGGATGATAGAACATGTGTTAAGGCACCAGGGAATAACTTCCATGGTACTAGAGGGAGCTGCAGAGAGTAAAAATTGTATGGGAACATGGAGTTTGAATACATCCAACAAATAATTGAGGACATAGGGTGAAAGTGATAATCCAAGATGAAACGGTAGGAACAAGAGAGGAATTCATGGAGGGTCACATCAAATCAGGCAGAAGGCTGAGGAATGGCAAGGACAGTGAGTCTGAGAAAAGGTCAGCTGAATGAGGATGAGTTGACGCGGGCCACCTAAGAGCAGGGAAGTGATGGGGGACAACCATGTCATGACTCCTCTTGGCTTCACCACATTCAAATTCTGTTATTACTATTTTTTGCAAAAATTTAATTTTCTGTTCTGAGGCTGTAATAAATGTACAAAGTAAAATTAGCTGTGAAATTGTCAATCATCTGTGTGCAGTATAGGCTACAGACCCAACTCCAGACAAGGGAAACAGGGTTCCACGAGTGGCAGACACGGTCCTGAGGAAGTTTGGGGGGGGGGGGGGGGGGGGGGGTCCTGAAGAAGGGCAGGAAGGAGGTCCTGGCAAGGGCAGTGCTGGTTCATGGAATGGCAATGGCAATTTGTGGAAAGGTAGGGGGATTTTGAAATAGTATTGGAAGCAATAGAGGGGGTGGGAGGTGAGGTTGATGAGTGGAAGTTGTGGATGTAGGTGTGGGTTGTGGTAGGTTTGGGATAGGGTTCAGAATGGGTAGGGGTTGGAGTGGAGGAGGGGAGAAGTGTTTGGGGTTGCAGTGGGACTGAGTTGCACAGCATGGAGAAAAGAGTCACTCACACTGAAGGAGGCCTGCATCCTCTGGAGGAGATTCACATCCAATGAAGAAGAATTACATACACTAAAGAGGAATGCAAGTTTATTAGCAGAGAGATTCATTCCCTTTCTTGTTTCAAAAGGATGAATGTCCTGTTGACAACAAGGTAATTAGAGACAGAGTTCACATGCTGATAGCATAAAGACGGAGGAGGAAATCGGTCGGCCCCGACATTTTCAAAGGAACCATCTCTAGCTTCGACTTAAGTTATTTACAGAATCTTTGAAACTTCTAAATCGGTATGGCTGGATGAGAAGTACAGCCTACCTTCTTCAGCATGCCTTTCGGCATCTTAACCACTACACCATCCAGTTTTGCCTATAACAACTCAGGTACACAATGAGTTGTTCTCTTTACTGATATCGTTTTTAGTATTACAATCAGGATTCTCCAGTAAACAATTCTCAACATCTTACACTAAAAAGAATTTGTGGGGCACCTCTATGATGCAACTACACCCTGTAAATTACAGAGAATACCCACCAATTAATGTGAAATCTGTTGAAGGTATCAATATTCTATACATTTTCGAAGTCTGTGGTGACTGTGTAAAGGTTTACAATTTTACTGTTCTTAAATGCATTGGTGGATCCAATAGATCCGGCATTCTGGCCCGAGATGCTGGAGTTGGTGGTTGTGTGTGCATGAGGTGTGCTTGCTTTTTGTGTGTGTGTGTGTGTGTGTGTGTGTGTGTGTGTGTGTGTGTTTTACTGATGAAAGCTGTGGCCAAAAGCTTTATGTAAGTGTCTTTTAATTGTGCCTGTACGCAACTTCACGTGCCTTCTTTAAGCTAAGTATCAATCTGCTTTTTCCTACACTGTTGTTAATCTATTGTTGAGATAAATATAACTCATCATGAGTTTATAATCTAACATTGCCGCATGCTTATCGGAATGGACTTTCACATTTATATCATTACAGAATGTAATATCTGATCACTACTTACACTAATCACTTTCTTATAAATCTGAGCAGGTCCATTGCATTCAGAATAAGGGTATTCTGATGTGGCCATTTCCAGCATACACATTCCAAATGCATACACATCAACACTTTCATCGTAATGTTCCTCATACATTTCTGGAGCCATGAATTCTGGTGTTCCTGAGAGTTAAAATGAAATAAAATACAACAGGTTCTACAACTGAGACTAAATTATGAAGAAGAAAAAATATTTCTGGACAAGTATACAAAAAGATTAATATATTAATCTGGAGTAGTGAAGGTAATAAATTTTATAACTTAATTTAGTCTTAATAACAAATGAAGCTGAATTAAATACAACATGATCTGTTATACCTATTAATTTGTACTTATTAAAACTAATAATCACATTCTTATAAAGAATTTTCCATTGAGAACTTTTTTCTATCAGATTTATGAGCACAGGGAAGAGGACCGACTTGGTGCACACAACTCCTATTTTGCTGAATTAGAAGCTTAAACACTTTGAACTGTTGAGATTTATTGTGAAGTAAATGCAGACAATAGCGTGTGTATAGAAAATTCTCCAATGAATATTTTCCAGCTTATCCTGCATCACTCAAATAGGACAAGGTCAGTCATTTCAATGTGGACAGAAACGTAGGTTGTCAACATGGTTGTGATATGGGGTTACTACATAAGCCATTAGGTGGCAGCAACAAGTGGCATGCAGTTTCTTTTGTTGACATATAAAATCAACCAAGGAGTAGAAACAAGCCTTAGATGAAGCAAATACTCTTCTCAACAACCATTACTTGGTTACATTTTTGTTGCACTTTTTGAGGCATACTGAGGGACTTGCAATTAATCATGTTATATTACAGACTAAATCATCCTCTCCTATCAGCTTTAAGTTAGACACAAAGTCATCAGCAAATCTTACTCCATGGAAAAAAAAAGAAAACAGGGATTATACCTTGTACACAATTCCCTTTAGCTAACTTCCTCACACTCTCAACAATTTTCTAAGGAGCACAAATTTCTTACAGCAGAGATGCCCATTATCACTGTGTATTAAAGATTCACTTCTCACTAGGGGAAAATGAAAATTATCCAAACAACATACTACCAGCTCTGAGAGCATTAATTCCCCTATGCTTCAATACTAATGGACAATAGCTTTTACAATGGTTCTCCATGTGTTACCATCTTCAGCCATATGCATCCATGGCTATAATCAATTAGGTCATTGTCCGACCAGTTGCCATCTCTTGGGATTCAGCAAAGAACTTTCTTGGTTCACCTGCCATCCATCTGCCTGCCTACAATGTTACTCAACTCTGTTTCATTTTCATTGCTATGATTATTACTTTTCCACTCCTGTATGCTTCCTGATCCATTAGTTTGTTGTGCTTTCTCTTCCAATAATTACAAACATAAATAGCCTCAGTTTTTGAATGATTTTCCATGTCTCATTCCGATACGTCAAACCTCATAGTATACACTGATGATAGAATTTCCTTTTCAGATACTCTGGAAGATTTCAGTTACCAAAAGCACTATAGGCTATTTTTAATCTTCTGTTTTTCTTCCCCCTTTTATTGTTTCCCATCACATCATTGTCTTGAACTGCTCTAAATACAGGGATCGTCAACTAGTTCTATGTATAAGTTCATTGTCAATATGTGCTACTTTATTTTCAATATGTTGGTTATACTTTGTCTTAGTCTGATTATAGTCTATTTTCAGGTCTATTTTCAAATTTGCATTATAAAGTTTTTCCATTCATTGTTGAAGTTTATCTGCACTACACACAAATAGTTTTAATGTCATCCACAAAATGAATGTGGCTTATATATGTTCCAATATTATTCTATTTTCTTTTTCCCAAATTAAGGAGCTGCCATCTTCCTCTAGAGATGCTGAGAAGAGTTTTGATGATACAAAATCTTCTCAACAAACACTATTTTCAGTTCTAGAAAGAAAAGGAAGAAGCCACTGGAGACAGTTCACGAGATCAAATTGAGTGAATATGGGAAAGGAAATTGGTTATGAGCTGTTACAGGGAACCATCCCACCTTTCATCTATAGTGTATTAGAGAAACAATGAAACACTCATATCTGGATGGTCATACAAGATTTGAGCCCCGGTACTTTCAGTTCTCAATTTTGACCAATCTTTACAAAGTCTGATAGAAACTGTAGCATTGAAGTACATTTTCTTCAATATACCAGAGGATGATGATGGTTTCAAGGCACTTGCACCCTTGGAGACGAGATACTGGCAGAAGTGAAGCTGTGAGGGCCGGGCGTGAGCCGTGCTTCGGTAGCTCAGATGGTAGAGCACTTGCCCGCGAAAGGCAAAGGTCCCGAGTTCGAGTCTCAGTCGGGCACACAGTTTTAATCTGCCAGGAAGTTTCATATCAGCGCACACTCCGCTGCAGAGTGAAAATCTCATTCTGGCACTTGCACCCTGATTATCAGAGCCCTTTGTAGCATGCCAACCATATATGGGCATAACAGTGGAAACCAGAGTGGTGTACTGCAGCAGCACTAACAGCAAACAAGCGCAAGATGTTCACTGTAATAATTCAACAAGGCCAATTCAATGTTGTGAGGCAAGTTAGCGTGTGCAATGGCACAGACTAGTGCAGTGAGCAGCAAGACAAATTTCCACAATGACAGTGGTGTTTTAGAATATGTGGCTGCCAACTACAAATACTGGAAATTTTTGTAATGGTGCTGAACACGACAATGGGGATGTGCTGAACAAGGACACCACATGGACCTGCCAGCAGAAGTCACTCGTTCACAGCCACAGCAGGGCAACAACTCTATGCTCTAACCACTAAATCTCACCCAGACTCAGTGCCAGAGGACAGCTGGTCATCAAATGTAATCTCCAGCAGGACAGCCGACACCTGTGCAGGGGGACCGGGGGTGAAATCCCGTGCACGCCAGCCATCGTCCTCCATTGCAGGATCGGAATATCATCACAGTGGGCATCCCTTGCAATGATGCAGCAGGGAATTGCCCACACCAGTAGTAGATATGTGATCATCAAGTACATGCCATTGGTGAGGAGACCATGCAACTAGCTTACATATCAAGGATGTCGGCGCTCGGTGGAGTATCTGTGTCAGCACTGTGGGGCATGCAGGCAGCCAGCCCAGCAGAATTCTGCAGCCAGCCAGCCACTGACCCAGTGTATCAGGCAGTTCAGAGTGCCAATAAAGATTGTTACATTTGCAGCTGCCTTTCTCTGGAGCCTTCAGGGCTCCCACCTCAGCTCTACCACTCGCTTGCACCATCCTGGCTCATAGTCATCCAACCTTGCAGTGAGGATGCTATATCTTAATGAATATGTATTCATGTAGCATTTAGTAAGACAGACAGCTTCTCCTTTCACACAGTGTTCAAATGTGTGTGAATTCCTAAGGGACCAAACTGCCGAGGTCATCAGTCCCTAGACTTACACAGTACTTAAACTAAGTTGGACTAACTTTAGCTAAGAACAACACATACACTCGTGCCCGAGGGAGGACTCGAACCTCCGGCAGGAGGGGCTGTGCGCAATCTTCTTGGGACAATGACCCATGGAAACACATTAGAAGCTTTAGACACTGTCTAGCAATGGAAACACAAACAACAGTTGCGTATTAATATATTAAACTGGATAGTAAAAAATCACAGCGGTGTTTGCACAACTACATGCACGTTTCCTCATGCTTCATGAAACTACAATACCATTATGACGTAGAATATTAAGTAAGCACGAATTAGCTGAAAGATACAGTAATCCAATCAAGTAAAATGTTGTGCACCAACATTAGCATGCCAGAAGCACCACACAGTGGTGCGTTCTCCCTCTGGAGGAAGTGCATGTGTGTAAGTGAAAAAAGCCCTACTCTCAGTTGTGTTAAAACCACTTATTTTCATTTGTGTGACAAACTGTTCATCTTGGCAAAACTGTTGGTTTCACCAGCCTTATTTTGTAACTGTGTATCCTCAGCTGCTCATTCTCCCACTAACACACGACTGTCATCCTCAACGATGAGGTGACTGCACTCAAGGAAATTGTACGAGGCGGTACATTATTTTGTTACAAGCATACTTTATGTTCATGTCAGTTTGCTCATTTTCTTAGATTCCAATGTGGCTTAATACCCAATAGAATGATACTGCTTACCCCTAAAGATGTAGTATGTGACGAGTGACTTTTAGGCATTGTACCACTGTCTGCTAGATAAATTTGTTGAATCATCTGTAGAGCCCTTAGGGATTCTTTTAAATTCATTGGACACTGCCAAGGGAAAGCAGAGAGCATTTAACAGTATTCCCCTGCTTAGACCACTTTAAACAACTGTTAAATTTCAGTATCATCTAAAAATTCATAAAACGATTATTTAAAAATAAAATCTGGTGCACAATATTTATTGTACTTTATTAAACTTCAAATTAACTTGGGCACTTGCTCCAAACCAATGCAAAAACATTTAGAACCATAACACCAAAGTCTGAAAGTTGTTCCTTTGTTCTAACTCCAAACAACCTTGTTACTCTGCTGTGATTTACATACACATTGTCTACTGATGGTCGAGCAAGAAGATTAAAGGCTGGAGGCTGTGAGCCTGACAACAACTTATATTCGTGTCACATCATGAGCAATGGATAGTCAGTATCTGCAGAGAGGTCGGTGGCGGGGCTTGTACTATATGCTACTGTCACTAATGTCCACATTAGTGAGAGAGTACAAGGATGGTCATGCAGAGCTACATGTAGCACAGCTACCATAAATCTACAACCAAACTATGGCTTTGCAAAATTATAACAGAGAGAATACGTACACTATAAGGAAGAAAGAGTTCAAAGTGAGAAAGACACAAATGTGAAATATACACAATGTTAGGCAACCTTTCTTGCACTATCCGCACTTCTGTAAAATTTGGAAAAGAAATGGCAAATCAAACCCAACTATGGGCACCATATACACTCATGCTCATAAATTAAGGATAATTGCAGAATGTGGTGTCACACAACATGCACTACACAAAACTGGCACTAACCGCATAGGCGCATAGGGAACACACACAAAACAGATCTGTAAGTCCACGGTATTGGTGGTAAGTTGAGAAAACCGTCCCGAAACACATGTGCTACAAAACGCCACTGTTTCCTGAGCACGTACCCCAACATCAATATGAGATATGATCACCATGCACACGTACACAGGCCGCACAACAGGTTAGCATACTCTGGATCAGGTGGTCGAGCAGCTGCTGGGGTATAGCTTCCCATTCTTGCACCAGTGCCTGTCGGAGCTCCTGAGGTGTCCTAGGGGTTTGAAGACATACAGCGATACGTCGACCAAGAGCATAACAGACTTGCTCGATGGGGTTTAGGTCTGGAGAACAGGCAGGCAATTCGCCTGATATCTTCTGTTTCAAGGTACTCCTCCACGATGGCAGCTCGGTGAGGCCGTGCATTATCATCCATCAGGAGGAAGGTGGGACCCACTGCACCCCTCAAAAGGCGGACACACTGGTGCAAAGTGACATCCCGATACACCTGACCTGTTACAGTTCCCCTGTCGAAAACATGCAGGGGCGTACATGCACCAATCATAATCCCACCCAACACCATCGAACCACGACCTCCCCATACAGGTCCATTTCAAGGACATTAACGGGTTGGTGTCTGGTTCCTGGTTCATGCTAGATGAAAACCCAGCGAGAATCACTTTTCCGACTATATCTGGACACGTCAGTGAACATAACCTGGGACCACTGTTCCAATGACCATGTACTGTGTTCTTGACACCAGGCTTTACAGGCTCTCCTGTGACCAGGGGTCAGTGGAATGCACCTTGTAGGTCTCCGGGTGAATAAACCCTGTCTGTTCAGTCATCAGGCAGCAGTAGCCGACTGAAACAGATGCAGCAACAGGGAAGTAAACGCTTTTGTGACATTTACGAGTTCCTAATCAGGAGTGAACTTTATTGTATCATCTGTGTGCTTTAATAGTTTAGTTTCTTAAGTTTCTGCGTGTAAATTTGATATCTAACAGCCACAGTTGTCGCGTTTTTGTTTGTGTCGGAAAGTAAACTTATTTTGTGACACATTACAAGTTCCTAATCAGGAAAAATTTTTTTGTTTCACCCGAGTGCTTCGGTAGTTAGGTTTTTGTATATCTGCGTATTACTAGACACAGTTCGTGCATTTCCGTCAGGGTCTACAGTAGAGTTGCGCAGCACGTGCCGATAGTCCATTTATCTGCATAGTTTAGTTTTCCACAGTCTTAAGTATGGACAGGGACTGCGATTGTTGTGTGCGGATGCGAGCAGAGTTGGTGACACTTCACTCTCAGCTTCAGGCTGTGACGGCTTCGGTTGCACAGCTTGAGGCTGCAGTGGATGGGCATCACTGTTGTGGGCTGGCTGTGGGGATCCAATGGACATCCAGCACGTCCGAGTCCTCCGATCGGTCCTCACCAGTGGCCAAACCAGTTACCGCTCGCACTGAGGCTGACCCCTCACCTGTGGTCGATCCCTCACCTTCGCCCCAGGGCGAAGCAGGCAGAGAAAGACTTCCCAGGCGGCCGCACATAAGGCTTCCCCGGTTTGTCTGATAAACAGGTACCAGGTGCTGTATGTGGCTGACACTGTCGCTGAGCAAGATGCTGTTGCCTCACCTGTTTCAGAGGAAACCACTCGGCCTGCAAGATCCGGGCAACCACAGAGGTTGGGATTACTGATAGTTGGGATCTCTAACGTTAGGGGCGTTATGGGGACCCTTAAGGACTTGGTTGACAAGAAGGGTAAGAAAACCAATCTGCACTCCGTGTGCATAACGGGTGGAGTCATTCCAGATGTGGAAAGGGCCCTCCCAGATGCCATGAAGAGCATAAGGTGCTGCCAACTGCAGCTGGTTGCTCACATCGGTACCAATGATGTGTGTCACTTTGAATCAGAAGAGATCCTCTCTGGTTTCGAGTGGGTAATAGAAGTGGTAAAAGCTGCTAGTCTTGCTTGCAAGATGAAAGCAGAGCTGACCATTTGCAGCATAGCTGACAGGTCCAATTGCGGACCTCTTGTACAGAGCCGAGTGGATGGTCTCAGAGCCTCAGACGGTTCTGCGACCGTGTAGGTTGCAGATTCCTCGACTTGCACCGAAGGGTGGTTGGGTTTGGGATTCCGCTGAAAAGGTCAGGTGTCCACTATACGCAGGAGGCGGCCACATGGATAGCAGGGGCTGTGGGGCAGGGACTCGTCGGTTTTTTTAGGTTAGAGGGTCTTGGGAAAACACAAGAAGGGCTTCAGTCACAAAGGGTGCAGGCTGAACACAGGAAGAATGTTAATACAGGAACCATTATATAACAGTTGTAAATTGTTGTAGCAGTGTTGGGAAAATACCAGATCTCCAAGCGCTAATAGAAAACACTGATGCTCAAATCGTTATAGGCACTGAAAGCTGGCTGAAGCCCGATATAAGCTCAGCTGAAATTTTTGCGAAGAACCTAACGGTGTTCCGATAGTATATGCTAAACATGGTTGGTGGTGGCGAGTTTGTCGCTATCAGAAGTAGTTTAACTTGTCGCGAAATTGAAGTAGATGCTTCCTGTGAGCTAATATGGGCAGAGGTCATTGTTGGCAACCGGAATAAAATAATAAATGGATCTTTTTACCGACCTCCCAAATCAGATGATACAGTTGCTGAAAGGTTCAAAGGAAACTTGAGTTTGATTTCAAACATGTACCTGACTCATACGATAATAGTTGGTGGTGAATTTAATTTACCCTCGATATGTTAGCGAAAATATATGTTTAATTCCAGAGGTACGTATAAAATATCATCCGAAATTGTGCTAAACGCATTCTCTGAAAATTATTTCACACAGTTAATTCATGAGCCAATGCAAATAGTAAATGGTTAAGAAAACACACTTGACCGCTTAGCAACAAATAATCCTGAGTTAATAATGAGCATCAAAACCAATTCAGGGATTAGTGAACACAGGGTTGTCGCAGCGAGACTCTATATTGTAATCCCCAAATCCTCGAAAAATAAGAAAAAAATATACCTATTCAAAACTGCAGATAAAAATTCACTTGATGCCTTCCTGAGAAACAATCTCCACTCATTCCAAATTAATAATATAAGTGTAGACCAGATGTGGTTTAAATTCAGAGAAATAGTATTGACAGCAATTAAGAGATTTATACCAAATAAATTAATAAATGACAGAGCTGATCCTCCTTGGTACACAAAACGGGTTAGAACACTGTTGCAGAAACAACGAAACAAACATGCCAAATTTAAACAGACGAAAAATCCCCAATATTGGCAATCTTTTACAGAAGCTCGAAATTTAGCGTGGACTTCAATGCAAGATGCCTGTAACAGTTTCCACAACGAAACTTTGTCTCGAAATCTGGCAGAAAATCCAAAGAGATTCTGGTCGTATGTGAAGTACGTTACCGGCAAGAAACAATCAATGCCTTCTCAGCGCGATAGCAATGGAGATACTATCGAAGACAGTGCTGCCAAAGCAGAGTTACTAAACACAGCCTTCCAAAATACCTTCACAAAAGAAGACGAAGTAAATATTCCAGAATTCGAATCAAGAACAGCTGCCAACATGAGTAACATAGAAGTAAATATCCTTGGAGTAGTGAAGCAACTAAAATCACTTAATAAAAGCAAGTCTTCTGGTCCAGACTGTATATCAATTAGGTTCCTTACAGAGTATGCTGATGCATTAGCCCCATACTTAACAATCATATACAACCATTCACACAATGAAAGATCCATATCCAAAGACTGGAATGTTGCACAGGTTACACCAATATTCAAGAAAGGTAGTAGGAGTAATCCACTAAATTACAGGCCCATTTCGTTAACGTTGATATGCAGCAGGATTTTGGATCATATATTGTGTTCGAACATTATGAATTACCCCTAAGAAAATGGTCTATTGACACACAGTCAACATGGGTTTAGAAAACATCGTTCCTGTGAAACACAACTAGCTCTTCATTCACATGAAGTGTTGAGTGCTACTGACAAGGGATTTCAGATCGGTTCGATATTTCTGGATTTCCAAAAGGCTTTTGACATTGTACCACACAAGCGGCTTGTAGTGAAATTGCATGCTTATGGAATATCAACTCAGTTATGTTACTGGGTTTGAAATTTCCTGTCAGAGAGGTCACAGTTCATAGTAAGTGACAGAAAGTCATCGAGTAAAACAGAAGTGATTTCTGGCATTCCCCAAGGTAGTGTTATAGGCCCTTTACTGTTCCTTATCTATATAAATGATTTTAGAGACAATCTGTGCAGCCGTCTCCGGTTGTTTGCAGATGACGCTGTCGTTTATCGACTAATGAAGTCATCAGAAGATCAAAACAAACTGCAAAATGATTTAGAAGAAATATCAAAATCGTGCAAAAAGTGGCAGTTGACACTAAATAACGAAAAGTGTGAGGTTATCCACATCAGTGCTAAAGGGAACTCATTAAACTTTGGTTACATGATAAATCAGTCTAATCTAAAAGCCGTAAATTCAACTAAATACCTAGGTATTAGAATTACGAACAACTTAAATTGGAAAGAACACATAGAAAATGTTGTGGGGAAGGCTAACCAAAGACTGCATTTTATTGGCAAGACACTTAGAAAATGTAACAGACCTACTAAGGAGACTGCCTACACCACACTTGTCCGTCCTCTTTTAGAATATTGCTGCGCAGTGTGGGATCCTCACCAGATAGGACTGATGGAGAACATCGAAAAAGTTCAAAGAAAGGCAGTATGTTTTGTAATATCGCAAAATATGGGAGAGAGAGTCACAGGAATGATACAGGACTTGGGCTGGAAATCATTAAGAGAAAGGCGTTTTTCGTTGCAACGGAATTCCAATCACCAACTTTCTCCTCCGAATGCGAAAATATTTTGTTGACACCGACCTACATAGGGAGGAATGATCACTACGATAAAATAAGGGAAATCAGAACTCATACAGAAAGATACAGGTTTTCATTCTTTCCATGTGCTATACGAGATTGGAATAATAGAGAATTGTGAAGGTGGTTCGATGAACCCTCTGCCAGGCACTTAAATGTGATTTGCAGAGTATCAATGTAGATGTAGACTGTGTGTCTGGAGACAACTGTTCCCCTGGCTGCGGTAAGGTCTCGAGAAAGGCTACCTGCAGTACTCCGTGGCCGTCTGTGGGCACTGATGGTGAGATACCGGTCTTCTGGTGGTGGTGTACATTGTGGACATCCCATACTGTAGTGCCTGGAAACGTTTCCTGTCTGCTCGAATCGTCGCCATAATCTTGAGATCACACTTTGTGGCACACGGAGGATCCGTGCTACGACCTGCTGTGTTTGACCAGCCTCCAGTCACCCTAGTATTCTACCCCTCGTAATGTCATCAATATGTGCTCCTTGAGCCCTTTTCAACACACAGTCACCATTAGCACGTCTGGAAACATCTGCACCATACTCTGACATGCACCAACACACCTCTGCGTATGTGGACTGCTGCCAGCACCACCGTACGACGACCGCAAGTCAAATGCACCACATGGTGATACCTCAAGGTGACAAACCCGCAAACCGCCCATCATAGCGTTGTTTCACTCTGTATCAGCATTATCCTTAATTTATGAGCATGAGTGTAGTTTAGAATGAGAAGTTATAGAACACAGAAGGGAAGAAGATAACTGTCCAAAATTACAAGCCTCATCCAAGCACAACTGGCACCAAGAAGACCCTACAAGGGAAAGGCAGAGAGGATACAAAGAATAGTACGAGGATAGACCTGTGGCATGGAAAGGGAGGTAGCGCTGCAATGGCCGGGGCCCAGAGGTGGCACATACTCACAAAAGAGATGTGAGCCCATTGGGAGTCATTGGGTGAGAGGTTCACGATAAATGCAAGCTAAGTAGGGGCCAGTGCCGAAGACTGCTCTCTGTAAAACCAAACACGGAGTCCATCTGGACTTAACAAATTATTTTTTTCCAACTCTTTCAGTTGCTTCTTTACACCAGGGATGCCTATTACTGTGTACTCCATACAGGAGTCTGTGCGATGATCCTCCTACAAAAACTAAAACTTCAGCTTTCCTTTTTCTGCCTTCTAGTGCCAGACCAAACTGGTCAACAAGTGACTGAATAGAAGCCTTTGACCCATTTAGTGATTTTACATATGAACACCATTTTGTCAGGTTCTCGGCAAGACCTTTCGCTAAGTTACGATGTTGGAAGTAGTTGTACACTTTGCGCATCAATCTTTTTGTAGGCGGACAAACTTCTAGTAACTTTTGCTTGTCATCATTTGTGCGATCTTTTTTGAACTAAGGATGCAACACTCCAGTTCCACAGCATTTTCCGAATTTTGTTATTAAACTATGGTGGGTCTTTTCTGTCAAAAATCCACTTATCAGTACAAACTTCTCCACAGGGTGCTTTACAATCCATTTAAACCATGGCTGTAATTCCTCTACATTCATCATATTGGAACTAAATGATGTCCATTCATTGTCTAAGTGGGATGCTAACAACTGCTTATCTAAGTTTTGTAGCAAAAATATTGTTCTTGCCTTCTTGATGGATTTATTAACTTGAATAAACATCATCATTATAATATCATGATCACTAATCCACCTCTATTCTGAAACCTCGGTAAGGTAAGGCCTTTTTGTAATTACAAGGTCTAAAATATTTCTATTGCATGTAAGCTGTCAAACTAGGAGACAATTTTCAGAAAACCTGTTCAAAAGTACTTCTTCACACATTGACTATTATTCATTCATGGCTGTTTACTAATCCAGTCATAGACAGGAGATCTTACATGAAAAGTCTAGTTACCTTTAATCATCCAAAATCCTCCTCTAAAAAAACTACACATCCAAAAATCTTTGTTAAGAGACAAATTAATAAACTAAGATGGTAGAAATTCAAAATTTTTTCTCTGTCATGTTGTGCCATGCCAATATTACATGTAGTTCATCAGCTAGTACTGGTACTAGTAGCCAAACAGAGGAGTGATGGAGGGAAAGCGGTGGGGCGGGGGAACATTTCGTATGGATTATATACACTACAATACCACACAGACATGCTGAACACTAAGGGAGAAATACACACATCAAAGAAAGTTTTGCATCATCTCAGTTCTGAGAGTTCCGGAACCTGTACAGAAAATTGGAATAACATAAACAACATTTTCGCCCTTTTTATTGCTAATGAAAACTACACTTTGCATGTTGTACCACCGTACAGCGAGACCTTCAGAGGTGATGGTCCGATACCTCTAATACCCAGTAGCACATCCTCTTGCACTGATGCATGCCTGTATTCGTCATGGCATACTATCCACAAGTTCACCAAGCTACTGTTGGTCCAAACTGTCCCACTCCTCAATGGTGATTCGGTGTAGATCTCTCAGAGTGGTTCGTGGGTCACGTCATCCATAAACAGCCCTTTTCAATCTATCCCAGGCATGTTCGATAGGGTTCATGTCTCTGGAAAACATGCTGGCCCCCATTATCCTCAAAGAAGTCATTCACAAGATGTGCACGATGGGGGCGCGAACTGTCATCCATGAAGATGAATTCCTCGCCAATATGCTGTCGATATGGTTGCACTATCAATCGGGGAATTGCATTCACTTATCGTGCAGCAATTATAGCGCCTTCCATGACCCCCCAGCAGTGTACGTCGGCCCCACATAATGCCACCCCAGAACAGCAGGGAACCTCCACCTCACTGGGCAATGTGTCTAAGGCGTTCAGCCTGACTGGGTTGCCTCCAAACATGTCTCCGACGATTGTCTGGTTGAAGGCATACGCGACACTCATTGGTGAGGAGAATGTGATGCCAATCCTGAGCCGTCCATTCGGCATGTTGTTGGGCCCATCAGTACCACGCTGCATGGTGTCATGTTTGCGAAGATGGACCTCACCATGGACATCGAGAGTGAAGCTGCACATCATTCAGCCTATTTTTCACAGTTTGAGTCTTAACACGATGTCCTGTGACTGCATGGAAAGCATTATTCAAAATGGTGGCCTTGCTGTCAGGGTTCCTCCGAGCCATAATCCGTAGATAGCGATCATCCACTGCAGTAGTAGCCCTTGGGCAGCCTGAACAAGGCATGTTATCATCAGTTCCTGTCTCTCTGTATCTCCTCCGTGTCCGAACAACACTGCTTTGGTTCACTGGGAGACAGCTGACACTTCCCTTCTTGAGAGCCCTTCCTGGTGCAAAGTAACAATGCAGACGTGATCGAACCGCAGTACTGACTGTCTAGGTATGGTTGAAGTACAGACAACACGAGCCGTGTACCTCCTTCCTGGAGGAATGACAAACTGATCGGCTGTCGTACCCACTCTGTCTAATAGGCGCTGCTCATGCATGGATATTTACATCTTTGGGTGGGCTTACTGACACCTCTGAACAGTCAAAGGGACTGTGTCTGTGATACAATATACGCAGTCAACGTCTATCGTCTATCTTCAGGAGTTCTGGAAACCTGGGTGATGGAAAACTTTTTTTGATGTGTGTATTTAAAGAAACAAGATGAATTACGAAGACTGCAAATGTCCATTATGCACAAAAGGAAGCAAGAAAGTGATAGTGTGTGGAAGACAGTATATCAGAATATTAAATGGCTTTCCTATTGATGTACTTTCTGTGTAACAGTTAGTAAACAACTTTTCTGCATTCGTGAATGTTCTCAAACAGTGTGATTACTGTCACTAGATTAGAGCACAATGTGTTTAGGTCACATAAAGCACAGGCTTTGCAGCAACAGAAAGCTTGTGAAAACAATAAAGAATGATGCAAGAACTACGGCGTACAGACACGTCACAAATACAAAGTGAAGTTTCTATTCAACACGCCCAACTTATGCACGATGAGAAATTGCGTTTCTTTCTTTCCTCCTGCCTTTATTAAATGGTCACCTTTTACTGAAGATCACAAGAAGAAAGAATGAGCAGAAAATGGTATAAATGTAACTGATATATCATTATACATATATTAACAACATAACACAGTAATATTACATTTAATTAACTTTTCACACAGCTTATCGACATTTACACAATGTCTCTGATGGGCAATTGCTCCTCAATCAGCAAATGTAATAATCTTTTGATTTCATCACTACATAATGTTTTAATTGTTTTTCATTATACTTACCAATAACGGATTTCGCAAAGGACCTGTTCTTCAGTGTAGCTAAACCTAAGTCACCAATTTTTACACTTCCAGTAGTGCCAGTTATAAATATGTTGTCACACTTGAGATCCCGGTGTATTATTGGTGTTGAGCGGGAGTGCAAAAACATGAGTCCTTTAAGTATTTGGCGACACCATGATTTCAAAACTTTAGGATTGATTTTCTTAAATCGACGTAGATAACTGCAAACAAAAAATTATATTATTATTACAGCACCTAGAGCATCCCCCTTAGAGAGAGAGAGAGAGAGAGAGAGAGAGAGAGAGAGAGAGAGAAAGAGAGAGAGAGAGAGAGAGAAAGAGAGATATGGAGGAAGGGGGCTGGCTAGTAACGTATTGTATGAAGCACAAGTGAATACAATAAAGTCTGAAGTAAATATTACAAAGCATCAATTTACTATACTCTAGTAAGTCTCCAGACAGTATCCTAGAAGAATGTTGCAAATAATGAAACCATCTAACACAAAAAGGTTAAGTTTAGTCACTATACAGCTTACAGTATAGCATAATTCTGGAACTTAAAGTACTTGAATAATGTTTGAAGAATCAGATGCCATTAGTTTAAGAATTCTGTGCAAGAATGTTTTGCTCTTTTAACACTATCTAAATCAACTGCTTCCAACACCACAATGATGGTCGAATGCAACATGAAATTGGTGTGACTACGTAATGAATACTTAGTTCACACTCTAATGACAACAGATCATTTCGTTTCGCCTTTACTTTCTCTACTTGGTAATAAAATATCCATTTAAATTCAAAATTAGTCATACATAATATTTACTACAGTATTTTATTAAACTGCAGGATTATGACCTAACTTCCAACCACAGCAGCTTGATTAAGAAGTGAGCAAGAAAAAGCAGTACACCCACAACTTTGAATTTGCACTTCAATACAATCCATTTTCACATGTTTCTTATGAAGCAAAACTACAGTCATTGAGGTATCAACGGCATCTTCATCAATTGCACGTGGAGCAACACTCACAGCTGCACAAGAGACAGCACATTTAAATTTCCCATTGGTATGCCATCGAGTGAGCTTGCTCTTCTATTTCTCACTATCTCTGATGGGAGTGTCATGAATACACTGCACCAGAGGGCACTAAATTCACATGGCCTCAATGCCTGCAACTCCAATTGGCTGGTTCACCTTTTAAGCATCCACTCAGAACTTCGCCCACAGAGATTCGGTGTATCTATAGACTTATCAACATAAGTGCAGAAGGCTGGAGTAAGGAAATTACACTGACCTGGAATGACACTAGTAGGCATTATTAGTTACCATTGACTTAAGCGATTGTTTCTATCATGAACATTACCATCAATGTAAATAACTCAACACTACAGAGGGACCTACAGTACTTCGAAGTTATGTATATCTCAATTATTAAGAGAACATATCTCAGTTATTAAGTGTACATATTACAAATAACCGTATTACTCTGTTACCTTTTTGTAGACATCAGAGTGTTGTTATTGGCCACCTCAACTACTGAGTGACATGTCAATCTCTTAAGTCAACTGTCAAAAACACTGTGTTACTTTCACATTCTGAGCTCACAAAACTGCTTGAAAGATATTACTGTAAATGCAAGCCAAAAGAATGATAATATCACCCTACATGTTGGATGGTAATTCCATAGTCTGGCTGCTGCTAGGGTCCAAGCTATGGTGTGGGAGAGACAGACTGTTGCAGGGAGTACATTACTTGTTTTCAGATGGCAGACACATATGTGAAGAGGTTCCAATGTGCTTTGTGCACAATATGGCCATCGTTCCTTGTGATGGTCAGACTTGGTCAACAGCAATGTTAATGAGCACATCTGTTCTCATATTCACATGCAGTGCAACAACAGACCACTGACACGTACAAATAACCCACAAACCTCGATACTGACCAGCTGGCCAAATGGAGACCCACACTGAGGCCCCTTTCAAACTCTAACCGGTACTTATAATGCTCACACATGTTGCACCTTCTTGTCTTCCACAGCGGTCATTCGACATCTGATGCTGTTCACATGCTTTATATACCCTATCAGACCTGGTAACAACACTACATGTGAACAAAACGAATGCACTCTAGTGGCCATTTTACCTGTCGCAAAGAATAACAATGCTTAATCACTTACACAGCCACATAGACATCCATGTTGTCTTTTGTCATGCAGTGTAAACACACTAGTCATCCAAAATGTTGCTAGTTGATTTATTCCCGGTGTAAATGCAATGTCAGTGCCGTAACTATGGTGACAGCTTGAGATAACAACTATAATTACACAATGGAAAGAAGAAAAGAAAAGAAAGGAAATGCACAGCACAATAACAATAGAAAGGAAGAACCAGAAGAACAACAGAAGGGCAACCAACACTACTATGAACAAAAACTGGAAAAGAAAACCATAGTTAGAAGGGCTAAAAACAAGAGAGCAGATGACTGTAGCTGGCCGAAAACAAGAACAGAAAGGAAAAGCCAGCCACTGTGCCACACATTAAAACATCCATCCAAAAAGCATTAGAGTGGAGAACACAAAGGGACAAAGGGCATGCGCTAAAACTTACATAGAATGATAAAACCCACCGTCAAGCATAAAATGTAAAACTAAATTAGCCGATGAGGCGTTGTTAGCTAAAAGTAATGGCAACAAGTCCAGTAACTGAAGAGTCCATCATAGGACAGCCAAAGGAGGACAGCTCACCGAACTATGGGCCACTGTCAGCCGGGCGCTGTACCGACACTGAAGTGGGTCATCACGGCGCAGGAGGTAGCTGTGTGTCACCCTAGCATGGCCAATGCGGAGCAGGCAGAGAGCTACAGAGTCCCTGCAAGAGGCCAGCATGGAGGACTGCCACACATTCGTAGTCTCCTTAATGGCACGCAGTTTGTTGTGCGTGCTGAGGTTATGCCATTTCGTCTTGCAAAGCCGCAAAACCTTACGGCGTAGTACTGAATGCAGGTCAGTGGCAGAGCAGCTGATCTCCACAAGCGGTTTCCGCGTAAACATGACCTGAGGTCCAGACAAACACCACTGAACGACCAGACCGTTCCCAAGCATAGATGGATTCATGGATGGTCGCTATCAAAGGATGACAAGGGTAGCAGTGGGAGAGAGCTTGTAGGCTGCTCAAGGAGTTAGTACAAGGAAGAAACACCTCACCAGGGCACGAACGGATGTGCTCAAGGGCACGAGATATAGCCACCAGCTCAGCAGTGAAAATACTGCAGCCATCAGGCAAGGAATGCTGTTCAATATGCCCTCCATGGACTTACGTGAAGCTGACATGAGCATCAGCCATCGAGCCTTTGGTGTAAACCATTTTGTGGCCTCGGTACTTGTCAAGGAACGAGACGGAGTGGCAGATGAGAGCCGTGGGGTTAACTGAGTTCTTAGGGCCATCTGAAAGGTCCAGGCGAAGCTGCAGCCCCGGTGTACACCATGAAGGTGTATGTGAATGAACCTCAAGTATAGGTGGGAAAGGCAAGGACTTTAGTTCAGAAAGAAAGGACTGGACACAAACTGCAATTGGAAGGCCTGACCTGGGCCGCCGATGCGGGAGATGAACCGCCATGGGTGGGAAAAGGAGACGGTGATTCACATGAGCAGGAAAACTATGAACATGTGCTACGTAACTGGCCAGCAGTTGTGCACGCCTAACCTGCAATGGAGGGACTCCGGCTTCCCCAAGGATGCTAGTTACCGGACTTGTCCTAAAAGCTCCTGTTTCTAGGCAAACGCCGCAGTGGTGCACTTGGTTGAGTAAACGAAACGCTGAGGGAACCGCCGAACCATAAAACAGACACCCATAGTCAAGGCGGAATTGAACAAGACCTCTGTAGAGCTGCAGCAGCGTAGAGCGATCTGCACACCAATTGGTGTTGCTCAGCCAGCGGAGGGTACTGAAGTGCTGCCAGCACTTCTGCTTAACCTGACAAAGGTGAGGAATCCAAGTCAATCAGGCGTCGAAAACCAGTCCTAAGAATCAATATGTCTCCACTACAGTGAGTGGATCATCATCACGGTAAAGTTCTGGTTCTGGACAAACGGACCGACGCCGACAGAAGTGCATAACACACGACTTTGCAGCCGAAAACTGAAACCTGTGGGCTACAGCCCATGACTGCACCTTGTGGATGGCTCCCTGTAGGCGCCACTCGACAACACCAGTACTGGTGGAGCATAATAAAATGCAGAACTTGTCTGCATACAGATAAGGTGTGATGGACAGGCATACAGCTGCCGCTAGACCATTAATGGCCATTAAAAGTAGAGATACACTCAATACAGATCCCATTATCCTGGATACGGGGGGGAACTATGGGACACGGAAAGTACAAAGCAACAGGAAATTCTGGATAAAAATTGGGAGTGGGCCTTGGAGACCAAACTCGTAAAATGTGGCAGGGATATGACGTCACCAGGTCATGTCATACGCTTTCCGTAAATCAAAGAAGACGGCATCCAGGGGTTGGCATCTGGAAAAGGTTGTACGGATGGCAGAGTCTATGGACACAAGATTGTCAGTGGTAGAGCGACCCTGGTGGAAGCCGGCCTGACCTGGAGCCAGTAGGCCACGTGACTCCAGGACCCAACCCAACTGCCGACACACCATACGTTCCAGCACCTTACAAAGAAAATTTGTGAGGCGGGTGGGCTCATAGCTCTCCACTTCTAGTGGGTTTTTCCAGGTTTGAGCACCAGAATGATGGTGCGCTCCTGCCACTGCGATGGAAAGACGCCATTGCACCAGATCTGGTTGAAGAAGACGAGGAGACATCGCTTGTAGTCAGTTGAGAGATGTTTAATCATCTGACTGTGGATCCGATCTGGTTCAGGAGGTGTGACAGGGCAATGTGCAAGAGCACTGAGGAGCTCCCACTCTGCAAAGGGGGCGTTATAGGATTCACTGTGGCATGTAGTAAACAAGAGGACTTTCCCTTCCATCTGCCGTTTGGAGTGCAAAAGCCTGGGGGGGGGGGGGGGGGGGGGGGGTAATTCTCCGACACAGAGGCATGAGCATAGTGCTCAGCCAAGTGTTCGGCAATCGCATTTGTATCGGTAGATAACACACCATGTATGTTAACGACAGGGACACCTGCTGGGGTCTGGTACCCGAAAACACGTTTGATCTTTGTCCAGGCATGGGAAGTTGACGCATGGCATCCAATGGCCTAGACATATATCTCCCAACACTTCTGCTTCCATTGTTTGATAAGCTGGCGAATGCTAGCACGCAGCCATTTGAAGGGTATGAGGTGCTCCAGGGAAGGGTGCCACTTATGCCGCTGTAGAGCTCACTGACTCGACTTAATTATGTTAGCGACTTCCGGCGACCACCAAGCAACTGTCTTTTGCCGGGGGCACCCTAAAGAGCGAGTGATCCCGATTTCTGCCAAAGAAACAATTGTTGTAGTCACCTTCTCAACCATCACATCGATGTTACTGTGTGGGAGAGATTCAACAGTGACAGCAGAGGTGAAAGTTTCCCAGTCCGCCTTGTTTAAAGCCCATCTGGGCAGGCGTTCATTGGCTTGGTGCCGAGGCAGTGACAGGAAGATAGGGAAGTGATCACTACCACACAGGTAGTCATGTGCTCTCCAGTGGATGGATAGGAGAAGTCCTGGGCTGCAATGTGATAAATCAATGGCCTAGTAACTACCTCGAACCACACTAAAGTGTGTGGCAGCCCCAGTATTAAGGAGGCAGTGGTCGAACTGAGACAGTAAAGTTTCAACATCTCTGCCTCGGCCAGTAAGCACGGTGCCACCCCACAAGGGGTTATGGGCATTAAAATCTCCAAAAAGTAGGAAAGGTTTTAGGCAGCTGATCAATCAGTGCAGTTAATACTTTCAGGGATATTACACCATCTGGAGGAAGATATACATTGCAGACAGTTATTTCCTGCGTCGTCCTTATTCTGACAGCCACAGCTTCAAGATGGGTTTGAAGGGGCTCAGGTTCACTACAGACTGAGTTTAGGACATAAGCACAAACTCCACCTGACACTGAATTACAGTTGCTATGGTTCCTGTAGTATCCCTTATAGATGCGTAGGGCAGGGGGTCTGCATTGCCGGGAACCAGGTTTCCTGGAGGGCAATGCAGGAAGCAGGTGTTAAGCTTAACAGATGCCATAGGTCAGCCAGGTGGTGGAAAAAACCGCTGCAATTCCGCAGGAGGATGATATCATCGTGAGACTGGGAAGGCATGGAACATTCAATGAGGCAGTTTACGCCTCAGGGTCACCTGCTGCCACCGACTTATTGCCCGAGCAGTTTATATCCATTCTGCCTGAGGGCCCGGCGAGATCTAGGTCCTCAGCGGATGCCAGAATCTCCACCTCATCCGCAGACACAGAACTTGTAGGTAGCGGTGGTGTGGGTGGTGGGTGCCATCACAATTCCCTTGGTTTTGGGGACCTCCTTTTTGGATTTCTCTCACTGTTCCTTGGGTTTCCCCAGCTGGAAGGACTTCACTGATTCAGTCTCAATGACTGAGGATGAGCGTGAAGCCCTGCAACCAGCTGCTTTTGGGATCTTCAGCCATTGGCGGGTGTCATCATTCCCACAAGCACAAACCTGGGAAGGGAGTGATCCAAGCGACCCCTCACTAGTGAGAGCAGCCGAAGACGAATGACGTTGCAGATGGTTGAGGGGGGGGGGGGGGGGGGGGTGTTGCTCCTGAAGTAGGTGGTGCAGGAGCAACAGGGAGGGAAGTGCCCCCCACATCAAGGGGGCAGGTGTGTAGTCTTCCAGCTCTGAGAGCCGACTGGAGTTAGAACTGGGGCTAGAACTGTTGTAGCAGCGGCGTAAGATGATGTCATATGTACACGATGTAGGTGTTCAAATTTCCTATTAGCCTCAGTGTAGGTCAGTCAGTCCAGGGTCTTGTACTCCATGATTTTCCTTTCTTTCTGGAGAATTCTGCAATCAATGTGCAAGCAAACTGTGCTCTTCGCAGTTGACACACATGGGAGGCAGGGCACACAGAGTATTGGGATGTGATGGGCGTCCGCAATCTCGACATGTGATGCTGGAAGTACAGCAGGAAGACATATGGCCGAACTTCGAACATTTAAACCCCTGCATTGGGAGAAGGATATAGGGTTTTACATCACAGCAGTAGACCATCCCCCAGCTTGTCACAAGCTAGTAACGTCCATGACTAGGCAGAGGATGCTGTTTTGATTAAGACTGACCCAGATCTCAATTTGGACAAGCCCTCCACCTCCCCAAACTTGTCCTCTAAATGCTAAACAAAAAACTGAGACTTTATCGTCAAGGAAGATTCCCCATCAGCTCTCCAACATACAAGGTACCGGGGCGAATAAGAGCCGCTACCATCCTTAGCCCTGCGTTCCTCCCATAGTGTGGCCAGGGAGGGGAACGATTTGGGTTCATACTTCCGTGGACTGAATTGAGCCCGTGAATGCTTAGAGCCTGCTGGTGTTTCACTACCAAGAGATGATGAACTACACTTCATCGCATGTCATCCACCCTGATGCCACCCACTCCGACCAGGGGCCCTCCCCACGGGTGCCACCCGGAAACAGCAAAGGCCACCTGGCAGGATGGCCATTACCGGGAGTCCCAATGCCCCAGGGTGATGGGAATCTACTCCTCAACTTACATGGGGAGTTAACGGTGCAGGCATCAGCAGAGCGATCCCTGTGTGGTCAGGGGGCTACAACCAACAGGGTACATGGCAGCCCCACCAAAATGGACTGGCTACCGTGCTGGATATCAGGTGCCACCAAGAAAACAAGTCCATTATCATTGTCGGCACAGAAAACGATACTGCACAGCTGATGGAAAATAACGCACCCAAGAGTGTGACATCACCCAACAGTTGGAGAATGAGCAGAAGTGCACATCCACGTTGACGAAGAATGTGATAGGTCTCAGTGCTTGATGGACACGATGCACCATGTAAGCCTCCCTTCCCCAATTAGCTCGCTCTTCGGGAAAATTTTGAAAAATGGAGGTCAAACCCCACAGGGGACCATCACAAAGGCCGAAACATGTGAGACTCCTTTTAGTCGCCTCCTACGACAGGCAGGAATACCTCGTGCCTATTCTAACCCCTGGACCCGCAGGGTGGTGGCCATAGTGTATCAATGCTGTTTTGTCGCAGATCGCAGTGGAAGAACAAACAGTGATTCGATTTCATATTTTACTCGTTATAATGGCTACCGACACATCCGTGTCGAAGCAAAAACCTTACAGCTATAATTTTTTTTTAGGTCATGAATGAGTGTGAATGGTTTACAGGTTTTAAAGGAGGGAAGGTGTCGCTCACAGCCAACAAGAAGTCAGTGGTCCCATCTTAAGTTCTCCAACAGAAACACTTAGAAAATTCTTGATATTTTGTAAACTGACACTTACGAGGTGCATTCAAGTTCTAAGGCCTCCGATTTTTTTTCTCCGGACTGGAAAGCGATAGAAACATGCACGTTGTTTTAAAATGAGGCCGCGTTCATTGTCAATACGTCCCAGAGGTGGCAGCACCGTATGGCAGATGGAATGTTACCGCCAGCGGCGAGAATGAGAACTGTTTTAAATACTTAAAATGGCGACGTTTTCCTTACTTGAACAGCGTGCAATCATTCGTTTTCTGAATTTGCGTGGTGTGAAACCAATTGAAATTCATCGACAGTTGAAGGAGGCATGTGGTGATGGGGTTATGGATGTGTCGAAAGTGTGTTCGTGGGTGCAACAGTTTAATGAAGGCAGAACATCGTGTGACAACAAACCGAAACAACCTCGGGCTCGCACAAGCCGGTCTGACGACATGATCGAGAAAGTGGAGAGAATTGTTTTGGGGAATCGCCGAATGACTGTTGAACAGATTGCCACCAGATTTGGCATTTCTGTGGGTTCTGTGCACACAATCCTGCATTACGACCTGAAAATGCGAAAAGTGTCATCCAGGCGGGTGCCACGAATGCTGACGGATGACCACACGGCTGCCCGTGTGGCATGTTGCCAAACAATGTTGACGCGCAACGACAGCACGAATGGGACTTTCTTTTCGTCGGTTGTGACAATGGATGAGACGTGGATGCCATTTTTCAATCCAGAAACAAAGCGCCAGTCAGCTCAATGGAAGCACACAGATTCACCGCCACCAAAAAAATTTCGGGTAACCGCCAGTGCTAAAAAAATGATGGTGTCCATGTTCTGGGACAGCGAGGGAGTAATCCTTACCCATTGCATTCCAAAGGGCACTACGGTAACAGGTGCATCCTACAAAAATGTTTTGAAGAACAGATTCCTTCCTGCACTGCAACAAAAACGTCCGGGAAGGGCTGCGCATGTGCTGTTTCACCAAGACAACGCACCCGCACATCGAGCTAATGTTACGCAACAGTTTCTTCGTGATAACAACTTTGAAGTGATTCCTCATGCTCCCTACTCACCTGACCTGGCTCCTAGTGACTTTTGGCTTTTTCCAACAATGACAGACACTCTCCGTGGCCGCACATTCACCAGCCGTCCTGCTATGGCCTCAGCGATTTCCAGTGGTCAAAACAGACTCCTAAAGAGGCCTTCGCCGCTGCCATGGAATCATGGCGTCAGCATTGTGAAAAATGTGTACGTCTGCAGGGCGATTACGTTGAGAAGGAACACCAGTTTCATCGATTTCGGGTGAGTAGTTAATTAGAAAAAAAAATCAGAGGCCGTAGAACTTGAATGCACCTCGTATATCTCACATAGGGCTATCACTTAAGAACACAGCATCTCTAAACAAAGTGTTAAAGACAAGAAAATGTGTGCTAAATTTGCCCTGCACACTTTGATTTCTGTACAAAGACAATGGCATGTGGATGCCTAGAGTGACTGGATTGCAATGAGAAATGCGGATAATTCTTTTCTGGAGTGGAAAAAAAAAAAACCAATATGAACATACCACAAAATGACAAAGTGGGTCTCTGATCGTTAGCTAAGACCGAAGAAGAATGACAAAATCAAAAAGGAAGACAATGCTCATGAGATTCTCCATAGGAAATTGGATTCGACTGGCACCACTGTCAATTTCCAAATACTATTTGCATGTCATGGTCAATTGTGCAAGAGGATTCAGATGGTTTGTCCACAACAATCGAAGGAGAGGGACTTCAGATAATTGCACGATAGCTGCATTTGTAATACGCCCCTTTTTTTTTTCTTTTTTTTTTGTGAAAAATGAAGCGTCAGTCCTCAACCATCTTTCATATTGATCCGATTTGATGCTGAGTGACTTTTTTTAATTCCTAAAAGTAGAAGTTCAAATGAAGGATCAATGCTTTGATGACATAGCCTACAATGAAGCCACTGAGAAGTGTGAACTGGAGAACATCCCAAAGAAGAACTATCCTGATATTTTCACACAGTTTTTCTCAAGCTGGAGTTGACTATGTAGAACACTTGAAGCATCTTAACTTTTCTCTTTTTGGACTGATGGGCTATCATTTCCATGTAGGTGAGGACATGGTCTTCATCTGTGTCAAGACATGTAAACAGGGGATTTAAATGGGAAGCAGTTAAGAATACAGCAAGATGAAACTAGTTTTGGACTACATCTTGTTTAGTAACCACATCATGATGTAAAATTCTAAGGTAAGATCTATATTGTTTATTTTACATGCATAATACAGCTAAACAAAATACTATGATGGTAAAAATTGTGTTTTTCACCTAAAAATACTCCCTGTAACTTCATACCTAATTTTCAACTTATTGGGAAAGAACTGCTTAGGGAAAATATACGTGAAAGGGTTCATCTCAAAGCTATGCAATAACTATTTCATTGACCAAAAACTTTTACTTTTATCTCATTTAACAAGCATGGCTGTGTTTCAGGCTGGGTGCAGTTCCTGCTACCTTATAGGGCGATTGACGAAACTGTAGAGCTGACGAAAACCTGTAGCTCTGATATTTAATTAAATACTTTCTCTTATTGATAATGTATCTTGTGTTTGTGAATATGTTATATGTGAACTCAATTTATCTATAAAACAGTGGACATATGCACACAACAGTTCGCAACTTAGGACAGGGGGTAGGAGGGGTGGGGTGTGTGATGCAGTTGTAAGAATGGTGGCTTGTCATTAACCTTTGTCAGAGTACAGAATATAGTGGAAAGATACGTACACAGAATGTTAATAGGTAGGCCAGTTCTGGCTGCTACGATCTCATTGGTGATCACACCTTTGATGTCACTGGAATGCCAACAGTACTGTGGATTAAGTTGCCCCTTGTGCTAAGCAGTGCTCACTGCTACTGTTTCCAGTAAATTTCTTACACACACTGTAAATTCTTATGCTCTTTATTGTTGGTGCACTTTTAAATAATCACTGGGTCATAAATAAACAGGTGGCTAATTCATAATGGTTACACTTATTCATCATACAATAAAATTATTTCCTCTTGATTTCAAATGTCCACTCATCAAATGAAGTCTTGATTAAAACAATCATCTTTACCCAGCATACAAGTACACAGTTTAAGAAGTCCTTAAGCTCACAAATGTCAACTTTAAGTACTATTAAAGTATGTTGTAATGTCAGACTCTGAAAAAATGATAAACTCATAAACTTACGTTTTTAGGGTTCCTGATGTCATCAGCTCTGTAACTAATACAATGTATTTTCTCTTTGTAAGTGAGACCTCCCAGTAATCGTAAAATCTTACAATGTTTGGGTGCTGTAGTCCTTTCAGCATCTCAGCTTCTTCACGAAAACGTAGTCTCTCACTTTTATTCAATTTCTTTTCCTAAAATAAATGAAAGGTTATTCAGTTTTAAAGCACTTTTAAAATACATGAGAATCAGCAACCTTAGATAATTTTTAGCAACATGATGACCATAAGAATAGTATTACTTTGTACTCATGTTTTTAATTGTGCTTCTATCTTTTATGTGCTCTGGATTATGGATTGGTTCCACAGTGGCCACCTTAGCCTTACACATTCAAAGTTTAAATTTTTATTGTGTTATACACCAAGATTAAAAAAATGAAAATTTAGTTGTCTTTAGGTTCAATTAATTAATTTATCTATTTTAAAGGTCCACATCTCAATAAAGAAAACTTGCATTTGCGTATCAGTTTGGATTAATTATCAGTTTGGCCATTTTTTACTTAATAGTAGAGCGGAGTAGAAAAATTAGGTCTAGTAAGGGGAAATTTTCAAATTCTGTGCTCTTGTTTATATTTGTTTTCACTGGAAGCTACCCTCAGATATGAGTCATATTGTTAGTAATAGGTCTAACAGCGTCCTGTCTAAGAATGAAATAGACATTCTTGCCAAAGGGGGAAACTGTGCGGTCTTACCTAGAATACCAAAAGAAGATATCATTGCTAATATTGAGGGTGGAATTCGTTTTCTACTGCAGATGAAAATCAGGCAGAATATTGCTTAGGAGTAAACCATGTAACAGTAACTTAACGAAAGGTTTAAATTCTGATAAAGACATTTTAATTCTTCCAGCAGATAAAGGCAGTGCTACAGAGGTAAAGGCAATGCTACAGAGGTAATGGAGAGAGACGACTACTGCATTAAAATTAGGGACATATTAGAACCAGGAATATATAGAAAGCTTGAGGGAGATTCCACAACTTCTGTGCTTAGAGTAATTAATTAATGAACTAATAAAAAACCCTGATTTCTCCCACTGACAAGAGGGTTCTCATCAAATCCGAAGAGCTAACATCAAGACTGTATGGTTTGCCAAAAATTCATAACCTTGGCGTCCATTATGCCTTCCTGTTAGCACTCTTGACTGACCAACCTATGGGACTGCCGACCACTTAGCTATTTGCCTATAGTTGTTTAAAGGAAAAACTGAAGCTCATATTAAAGATTTTGGTTATTTTATCAAAAAATTTGAAGTCCTGCAGACTATGTCCATGTGATATTGTGATCAGTTTACTAGGGTTTCTCTCAATGAGGTTATGTCACAGTTGGAATGCATGTTTGCAAAGGATATGGCAAATCTCTCTAAAAATTGTCTCACATCAACTTGGTTTCAGTGGGACAACAGATTATGTCGGCAAACTGACAGTGTGGCTATGGGGAACCCACTCAGTGCTGTTATAGCAAATTCTTATATGGAAAAATTCAAAGAAGCAGCTCTTCAGACAGCGAAGAAGAAACCCACATGCCAGTTTTGGTATGTTGTGATATTTTATTCATATGGCCTCGTGGAGAAAATGAACTACCAGAATTTCTATTTTTTAATGATATTAATTCTAATACTAAAATGTAGACTTTCACGGCCTGAAATATCATGTCCATTATAATTATCCAGGCTGTTATGCCGTGGTCGGTTGATGAATTCTGTGTCGATTCCCAACGTTTCGTCTCCGACTGCGGGAGACATCTTCAAGGGGGTCCGTAGCTCGATGGGTGGGTCCAACACACCCACTGGCTCGCTACTGACTGTAGCCAGTGGGTGTGTTAGACCTTCCATCGAGCTACGGACCCCCTTGAAGATGTCTCCCGCAGTCGGAGACGAAACGTTGGGAATCGACACAGAATTCATCAACCGACCACGGCGTAACAGCTCGGATAATTATAATGGACATTAATTCTAATACACAGTTCACTATGGAAGAAGAGAAAGAAGGTCCATTTTCATGTTTGCAGGTTCAGATACTTAGAAAACCCCTTGAAGATGTCTCCCGCAGTCGGAGACGAAACGTTGGGAATCGACACAGAATTCATCAACCGACCACGGCATAACAGCCCGGATAATTATAATGGACATTAATTCTAATACACAGTTCACTATGGAAAAAGAGAAAGGAGGTCAATTTTCATGTTTGCAGGTTCAGATACTTAGAAAACCCCTTGAAGATGTCTCCCGCAGTCGGAGACAAAACGTACACAGTTCACTATGGAAAAAGAGAAAGAAGGTCCATTTTCATGTTTGCAGGTTCAGATACTTAGAAAACCTGATGGAACTTTAGGGCACAAAGTTTACAGAAAGCCCACTTACACGGCATATACCTTCACAGAAATTACAAATAGCATTACAAACAGAAAAAGAGGAGTGAAAAAACATTGGTGGACTGAGCTAAAACACTGTGAGCTGCAGTACTTAGGCAACCTATATGGTTTACGAACTGCCTTCAGAAGAAAGGTCTACACTGACAAAGACAGAAATAGGGCACTACAAACTAAAAGACTTTGAGCTTTTACTGAAAAAGAACCAACTGAAGGGTAAGTTTCCCTCCCATTCGCAAAACATGTCGCAAAACATGTCACAGATCATATCCGCGAAGTATCCAGAACACACGGTATTGATGTAGTGTTTTAATTATTAAGAACGGTATGTGAACATTTGAACACTGCATAAAGGACTTATGCCCACCACTTGCCACAGATACGAGTATATAAAATCCCTTATGCACATGGTCAAGTATACACAAAAACTACAAAAAGAAGCATTAACACTCACCTTGAGGTGCACAAGAGCAATTGCCATCTGGGCAACACCAATAAATCAGCAGTAGCAGAACATGCACTGGGACCAGTGAACCATCAACCACGGTTTTATCAAGATTGAATCAATAATATGCTTGGATGTATAGAGGGGCCATGGAAATTCAAAAGCACAAAAACAACTTTAACAGAAAAGGAGGACTGAAATTAGACAAGTTGTGGGCCTTAGAAGTAAATAAAGCTCCATAACAAACATCAGTGTGAATCCACTACCTTAGGCAGTGGTCTGATGACATCACAGACAGACAGTTGCCCGGATACATACATAAACAGTTGAGCCTGCTGAGCTTGTTGGAGATTGCAACTGCTTTCTGAGCTGGTATAGCCTATAATAATCTCTCCAGCACTGGAAGATGTAATGTTAGGCAGAGAAGTATTCCTTGGACTACAGACTTTTTTTTTTTTTTTTGTTTTGTTTGTGGTTTTAGGGCGCAAAACTTCTATGGTCATTAGCGCCCAGCCCGTGACGTAGAAAACAGGAAAAAAACGAAATTTAAAATCAGCAGCAATGGAAACAAAGTCAGAAAATTTCAGAAACTAAAGGCAGAAGGAATGCTTAAAAGTCCACTATAGAAAGGGGTTGGTTGTCCCCCAAAAAAAAGCTTCAAATGACTGACGTCATTTCACTGTCACTAATAAACTGTAGAACGCGGTCAGCTGAGCGCGTGTCATCTGCTAAAATCGACGATAGATCAGGCGATAGCTGTAGACGGGAGCGTAACGGATTAAAGTAGGGGCATTCAATTAAAAGGTGTCTGACCGTCCACAGCTGAGAGCAGTGGGGACAGAGTGGGGGAGGATCACCGCTTAAAAGATGTCGATGACTAAAAAGACAGTGCCCTATCCGGAGTCGAGCTAAAATTACCTCCTCCTGACGACGCGTTCGGGAGGAAGAGGTCCAAGCGTAAGGAAGGGCTTTCACTTCCCGCAATTTATTGTGGGGAAGTGTTGACCAATGCGCATGCCATAAATGAGTAACTTGGCGACATAAACCGCTCCGTAAATCGGTAAATGGAAGAGACTGAAGAGCTGGCCGAGGAAGGGAGACTGCAGCCTTGGCCGCTATATCGGCCGCCTCATTTCCACAGATACCAGCGTGTCCCGGGAGCCAGAGGAACGCCACTGAGACGCCCCCCAGGTGGAGCAAGCGCAGACAGTCCTGAATCCGGTGGACCAGAGGGTGCACAGGGTAAAGAGCTTGGAGACTTAGGAGAGAGCTGAGAGAATCTGAGCAGATTACGTACTGTATCCGCTGATGGCGGCGGATGTAGTGGACAGCCTGGAGAACAGCGTAAAGCTCCGCAGTATAAACCGAACACTGGTCGGGAAGCCGAAAGTGATTTGGGGTGTCGCCAACAATATAGGCACTCCCTACACCTAACGATGTTTTCGAGCCATCGGTGTAAATAAATGTGGCTTCCGTCATTTGTGCACATAGAGCAGCAAATGCCCGACGGTAAACAAGTGTAGGGGTACCATCCTTGGGAAATTGACATAGGTCTCTGAGCAAGTCGATCCGGGGACGGAGCCAAGGCGGTGCTGTACCCCAAGTTGTCAAGAAGGTTTTAGGAAAGCGGAAGGAAAGAGAATGGAGCAGTTGACGGAAGCGGACTCCCGGGGGTAGTAGGGAGGAGGAGCGGCCTGCATACCCGACATCAGAGGAGGCGTCGAAAAAAAGGTTATGGGCTGGATTAGCAGGCATGGAAGACAGATGGCTAGCATAACGACTCAGAAGGACTGCCCGCCGATTGGACAGCGGAGGTTCAGCAGTCTCAGCATAAAGGCTGTCCACAGGGCTGGTGTAAAAAGCTCCAGACACTAAACGTAATCCACGGTGGTGGATAGAGTCGAGACGCCGAAGAATAGACGGCCGAGCAGAGGAGTAGACTATGCTTCCATAATCCAATTTCGAGCGCACTAAGGCGCGATAGAGGCGGAGAAGGACCACTCGGTCCGCTCCCCAAGAGGTACCATTCAGGACACGGAGGGTGTTAAGGGAACGCAGACAGCGAGCCGAAAGATAGGAAACGTGGGAGGACCAGCACAGTTTTCTGTCAAACATAAGACCCAAGAATTTAGCGACGTCGGAAAACGGAAGGTTGACAGGACCTAGATGTAAGGAGGGCGGAAGAAACTCCTTACGTCGCCAAAAATTAACACAAACGGTCTTACTGGGTGAGAAACGGAAGCCGGTTTCGATGCTCCACGAGTGGAGGCGATCGAGACATCCTTGAAGACGTCTTTCAAGAAGGCTGGTCCGTTGAGAGCTGTAGTAGATCGCAAAATCGTCCACAAAGAGGGAGCCCGAGACATCAGGAAGGAGACAATCCATAATTGGATTAATGGCGATGGCAAACAGTACAACACTCAGCACGGAGCCCTGAGGTACCCCGTTTTCTTGGGAGAAAGTACGGGAGAGAGTAGTGTTCACCCGCACCCTAAATGTGCGCTCTGCCATAAATTCGCGAAGAAAAAGGGGCAGCCGGCCTCTAAAGCCCCAAGAGAACAGTGTGCGGAGGATGCCTGTCCTCCAACAGGTATCATACGCTCTCTCCAGATCAAAAAATATTGCTACCGTTTGGCGTTTCCGGAGAAAATTGTTCATGATATAAGTGGAGAGAGCAACAAGATGGTCAACAGCAGAACGATGCTTTCGGAATCCGCATTGGGCTGGTGTTAAAAGACTGCGGGACTCCAGCCACCAAGCTAAACGGTAATTCACCATACGCTCCAAAACCTTACAGACACTACTCGTGAGAGAAATGGGACGATAGCTAGAGGGGAGATGTTTGTCCTTTCCAGGTTTCGGAACGGGAACGACAATAGCTTCCCGCCATCGCCTGGGAAAGGTACTGTCGGTCCAAATTCGATTATAAAGGCGAAGGAGGTAACGCAGGCTATGGGTTGATAAATGCAGCAACATTTGGACATGGATACCATCCGGTCCTGGGGCGGAGGAGCGAGAAGAAGAGAGTGCATGTTGGAGTTCGCGCATGGAGAAAACAGTATTGTAGCTTTCGCGATTTTGAGAGGAGAAAGCAAGATGTCGCACTTCCGCTGCACGTTTCTTCGGGAGAAACGCTGGCGGGTAATTTGAAGAGCTCGAAATCTCAGCAAAGTGCTGACCCAATGAGTTAGAAATTGCGACGGGGTCCACTAAGGTATCATGCGCGACAGTGAGCCCAGAGACCGGGGAGAAACTAGGCGCGCCTGAGAACCGTCGAAGCCGACTCCAAACTTCCGAGGAGGGAGTGAAGTTGTTAAATGAGCTAGTAAAGAATTTCCAGCTTGCCTTCTTGCTATCGCGGATGACGCGACGGCATCGCGCACGGAGCTGCTTATATCGGATACAGTTGGACAAAGTTGGATGGTGACGGAAAAATGCGAAAAAGGACTACAGCCTAATGCCCATAAAACAAATGTCACTGAAAATGCAAATACCAGCTGTGAAAGTCAGTATTGTATAATTATTAAATTCTTTGGTGTTGTCAAGTTTAACAAATGTTGGTACTACTTTAGGATAATAATTTTTGTATTGTTTTGTGAAGATTGGAAATCACATTTTCACTGGGTACTAGACAGCAGAGAAGGGAGTCATAATGAAGCGCTACCACACACATTCATAACTTTCTGTCTTCACACTGAATTTGAGCTAAATGAGGTTATTAACAGAAAAAAAAACAATGGGATTAGGGAAAATGAAATGAATACACGTAAAAAATAGTTGTTGTTGTTGTTGTTGTGGTCTTCAGTCCTGAGACTGGTTTGATGCAGCTCTCCATGCTACTCTATCCTGTGCAAGCTTTTTCATCTCCCAGTACCTACTGGTATACTTGAAGAAATCCATCTCTGAGCTATCAGATGTACAAATACACCTTTATTCTCCTCTAGTTTTGGTTAAATAATCATCTTTACAGGAGGACTACAAAATTCAGAAACAGAAAAAAAACATATGTAGTATACACAGACAAAAGAAGCACATGTGTGAAGAACAATCAATTAGAAAGTACTTACACAGCTCTACACTGATGGGTCATGAAGACATTTTCTTCAAATCATCTCCAATCATATGTTCATACAATTGCTCCATAAACTTAGATGAACTAAAATTATTTTGTCTGATACAAATACAGCACTATATAAAATGTGATCTGTTAAAACTGATTATTTCAAACTTGGAGGTACATATTAGAAGCTGAATGTCAAAGACAGTATGGTCAAAGAATAATCAGTAGTTCAACGGGTATAGGTTTCTGTTCTAGTCAAGGTTGGCAGACCAATATCTTTTTCAACAAAGATGATACCCAAAACATTGATGTACTTTTGGAAGCCAGTAGCGACATTCCATCTAATCACAAATATTCCCTGAAAATAAGATTACTGCGTGTGTTTAGATGTTACATAAACATAAGGCTTTGTCAATATTGTCACAAAAGAAGCTGAGTGGTGATGGTTGTTGGGATGTTGAAGGGGGACTAAACAGCTAAGGTCATCAGTCCCCCATTCCAAAAACAGGCGAGACAAAAATTTGCGGAGCAGGTAAAACCCCAAGGGGAAGGAGACCTCCCCCCCAGGCACTGAAAGAACACAAATGCGGCAACGAACACTACAGACAAGAAGAGTACAGATGAACACCAGACAGAAAGAAACAGAAGAAAAGAAGATGGCCGGAGACTGGTTGACTGACCACGAGAACAAAAAAAGGGAAAGAGTCAACCAGCCGACTACACACTAAAATCTGCAACCAAATATGAGAGACTTGAGGACAAGAATGAAGCTGAGTAGCACAACCACCGTGGTGTAGTGGTTATGATACTAGACTGTTGCATGGAGGGTCATGAGTTCAAAACTCACTTGAACTGTAAAATTTTAATTTCTACATTCGGTTCGAGTACATTCTAGAAGTATCCACAAATGTCAAGAATCATTGTACTGGAATGTTCTGTAACAGTATACATACCGTATGTGTTCTGGCCGGAGGCAGTTCGCTCTGCACTCTTGTATGTGCAAGTGCTGAATAAACCTTCGTTAAATGAAGTTAGTGTTCGCCATTCATCTAATTAGACATTCTTCTACGTAACAGTATTCTGGTGGAGACGCTGGGTATTGGAACTTGTGATAGTGCACATTATCGACAATGCAGTGGCTCCCATCAGGCTACGACAGAGCCGCTGCTTACGTGGCGAGAAACTAGAGTTCAAGCCGTATTCAACAAATCGCAATCTATTGGAGACAGGAGAAGAAGGGAACGTTATGATGACAGCAACTGTGTGCCACCACATGAGACATCCTCCCGGGTTCTCTGGTGACAATGGCCAAGATCCAAACAAGTGGCTGAAGGTATATGAGCATATAGCCAAATTTAACAAATGGGATGACACCGTGCGTTCGACTAATGTATTTTTCTACTTGTAGGGCACTGCGAAGCAATGGTATAAGAACAACGAGGAGAAGTTCACAAGCTGGGAAGTATTCCAGGCGGAACTGCACAAGTGTTTTGGCAACACGCAACAACAGAAGTGCAAGGCTGAAGATAAAGTGCAGGGTACAGCGTCCAGGAGAAACTACAGCATAATACATTTAAGATGTCTTCGAGGTGTATAAAATAGTGGATCCTAGAATGAAGCAGGAAGATAAGGTTGCACATCTCATGAAGGGTGTTGCTGGGGACATTAATCAAGCCCTACTCCCGAAGGAGGTTTCGACAGTAGACGACTTCATAAAATGGTGCCAGTATATCGAGACAATGCATCAAAAAAAGAATTACACGCAAGAAGTTTGAACGGCTTCCAAACGCTGTATCAATGTCTGTGATGGAGTAAGAAAGTGATTTCACAAGTGTTCTTCGTCAGGTAGTGAGAGAGGAAGTTCAGAAGGCACTTGGATTGCACGGCGAGCAAAAACCGAGAGGCTTCAAGGGGTCATAAGGGAGGAAGTGGCACAGACGTTGAACCCAATCTCTTGTCCTTCATTTCCCTTTAAAACAGTGAAAAAGTTGAAACCCAGGTGAAGTTACGTTCCTACAATGCCACATGAGGAACCTGCTTGGGCACCAAGGAAGACTGACGTCTGGAGGACCCAGGATAACCAACAAGTATGCTTCCACTGTGGACAACCGGGACATGTTGTGCGCTATTGTCGAGAAAGGCGGCGGATATTTGATGACACCCACGCCAGGTGACAGCAGGTCGATCTTAGCCGACGCCAACTCCGGGATGACGAACATGAGCAAGAAGATGTAGGTGCAGGACGACGTAGGTCACCATCACTGCAAGCTAGCCGTTGGAGAGGACACACCCCAAGAGGCTAATCAAGGTCTCCATCGCCATTTAGAAGCTCCAGCCGATCACCTAGCAGCCGCAACCTGGAAAACTAACGGACGTGACTTCCCTTGAAGGTGAGGTCACCGAAGAGAAAAATCCTCCACCGTTGATCACTACAAAAATGATAGGAAACTACGTTGATATCCTCATGGATGGCTGACCAACCCAAGCTCTTGTGGACTCTGGAGCATCATATTCAGTCATTTCGGAGAAGTACCATCGCCAGTTGCAGAAAACCATATTCATCAACAACAAAACATCTCTGCTGAAGGTGGCTATTCAGAAATATGTAAAACCTATAGGAAGATGTGTTATTCGTGTGGGCATAAGTGGCCATACACAGCCCTTAGAATTCATCGTCTTACAAGAGTGTAGTCATGACATCATTCTCGGATGGGACTTTCTGAAAGCTTCTCAGGCAGTTATAGATAGTGGTCGCTCGAAGATTATACTAGACGAGATGAGATACTGTGGACAGGAAAATGCGCATCCGAGTTCGTGGAGACTATGATTGCTGGATGAAGTGATCATTCCTGCAGTCAGTGCTAGAAAGGTAACGGGCATGTGTCATGTTATGCATCAACCCATGAGTCTTGTAGTGGAATGTAAAAGAAGCATACCACTGAAGAACAACTTGGTCATCCCAGCCTCTATTGTCTCATTTAAGAATGGATTCATTGAATTGTGGATAGTCAACTGTCGCCAAGAACCGCAAATCCTTTCAAGACGCATGTGCGTAGCAAACGCTGAGCCATTAATTGCCAAACAGCTGAGCACTGCAGAAACCTCCCGTGCCGAGTCTGTGGGCAAAATTGGCGCTACCACTATGAGACAAGATCTTCTAGCTTGACTATCACCAGATCTCACTAAGGAACAACAGAAGAAGCTACTTGTATTCTTCAAGAGTTCTCTGAATGCTTCAAATCCATAGGTGAAGAGCAAATTAGACAAATTGACTGTGAAGTACTGGATTAGCACTGGAGACCATCAACCAATAAGCCAGAGAGCATACCGTGTGTCTGTAACAGAACGTCGAATTATTCGCGACAAGTTAGAGAAAATAATGAAGAATGACATCATTCAGCTTTCGCAGAGCCCATGGTCGTCACCAGTGGGTCTCGTCAGGAAGAAGGATGGCAGTTGGCGCTTTTGTGTTGATTACAGAAGGCTTAATAAGATAACTCAAAAGCACGTTTACCCCCTTTCTATGAATTGACGATACACTAGATTGTCTGAAGGGCGCTAAGTTTTTCTCAACCATGGACATGTACTCGAGATACGGGCAAATCAAAGTAGATGAGGCTGATCGTAAGAAAACTGCATTCATCACCCCTGAGAGCCTGTATGAGTTTAAGGTAATGCCGTTTGGTTTGTGTAATGCACCAGTAACTTTTGAACAGGTGGTGGATAATCTTCTAAGTCACTTGAAGTGGACAATGTATCTTTGTTATTAAAATGACATTATAGTGTTCTCAGAGAAATTTGATGAACTTGTAAAAAGACTGAGGGTCGTTCTTAAGTGTCTCTAACAACGCAGACTGAAACTTAATCCAAGAAAGTGTCTCTTCGGAGTGAAAGAAATCAAAATACTCGGACACGTGGTGTCCAACGAAGGTGTGCGGCCAGACCCAGAAAAGGTGAGATCTATAATGGAATTTCCTACTCCTAAAAGTATTAGAGATGTGAGAAGCTTCCTCGGATTATGTTCTTATTACTGTCGTTTTATCAAAGACCTTTGTATCAAAACCAGGCACTCCAAGAGTTGTTAAAAGCCAATGCTAAATTTACCTGGGGTGGTGCCCAACAAGACTCTTTCGATGTGCTGTGAAAAGCTCTGATGACTGACCCTGTACTTGGTCTGTATGATGAGAGAGCACCTACAGAACTACACATAGATGCCAGTGGGCATGGGATCGGTGCTGTTCTGGTGTAAATTTCGGATGGAAAAGAGAAGGTTATAGCCTATGCTTCTAGGACGCTGAGAGACACTACTCAACAACAGAAAGAGAATGTCTTGATGTGATCTGGGCCATGTGCGAATTTCGACAGTATCTCTATGAAAGGCCATTCACAGTTGTTACAGACCATCATTCACTTTGTTGGCTGACAGGTCTTAAGGATCCAACAGGACGACTCGCCAGGTGGGCACTACATCTTCAAGAGTATGACATTACGACAGTGTACAAAAGTGGAAGAAAACACCAAGATGCTGACTGTCTCTCAAGAAACCCAGTGCAGGACCATCAGGACTTTGATGAAGATAGTGACTGTCTCGCTGCACTCCAGGATCCCTCTGCTGAGCAGACGAAGGATGCCAAGATAAATCAAATTACGCTTGCCTTAAATCGGTCAGAGGATGTGAAAGGACACTTTAAGGAAGTTAATGGGTTATTTTGCAAGAAAAACTTTGATCAGTTTTGAAAGATGTGGTTACCAGTGAATCCTAAACACATGCACTTATATGTTCTACAGAAATTTCATGACACACCTGAGGCCGGACATTTAGGATTTATTAAGACATACGATAGGATCCGCAAGAGATTACTCTGGCCAGGTTTATTTAGGAGTGTATTGCACTGTCGTGAGTGCCAGAGGGGAAAGGCAGTTCCTCAGAAACCACCTGGCTGACTCACACCAATTCCACAAGCCGAAACGCCTTTCCAGCGTGTTGGGATTGACCTCCTCAGATGATTTCCAACGTCTGCTAGTGGCAATAGATGGATTATTGTTTGCACTGATTATCCGACATGCTATGCCATTACAAAAGCCATGAAAACTGCCAAAGCATCTGAGGTAGCCAAATCCATCATGGAAGAAATTGTATTGAAACATGGTGCCCAAAGGTCGTTAATTACGGATCGAGGGAAAGTTTTTCAATTGAACCTTGTGAAAGAGATAAACCGTCGGTGCGACATTACTCACCACATGACGACTGCCTACAGTCCGCAAACTAACAGGCTTACTGAATGCCTTAATAAGACCTTGGCCGACATGCTATCAATGTTCGTCAATGTTGAGAAGAGCAACTGGGATGAGGGGCTACCTTCCATGAAGTTTGCCTACAACACCGCCAAACAAGACACCACAGGATTTACGCCCTTTTTCCTGGAGCATGGGTGTGAGGCGACTACGACAATGGACACTGTGTTTCCGTTACATCCTGATGGCGTGGATGACGACTACATCCACCAGGTGTTAACCAGAGCTGAGGAAGCTCAGCAATTAGCTTGACTCCGCACGCTGCAGGCTCAAGACAACGATTGCCGAAGGTATGATGCGAGCTACCACCCTGTTGGTTACCAGCCTGGTGACCTCGTCCGGACCTTCACTTCTGTTCGGAAGACTGGTCTCTCTGATAAGCTCCTCAGGTGCGACTTTTGACCTTATAAGGCTGTAAGACAGTTGTCTGATGTTACTTATGAAGTTGAAGAATTCGACCCCAACACAAGATGATGAAAGACAGAGATACAGCCCACATCCTTCGAATGAAGTCCTATAAGGATCCTGCAACCCAGGGTAAATTCGAAGCTCCAGAGACAGGCAACAAGCAGAAAGGTGATTAAGAGCATAACAGCAAGGCAAATTGTAGTGGTTACGATACTAGACTGTTGCATGGAGGGTTGTGGTTTAAAACTCACCTGAACTGTAAAATTTTAGTTTTTATATTCGGTTTGAGTACATTCTAGAAGTATCCACAAATGTCAAGAATCATTGTACTGGAATGTTCTGTAACTATATATACCGTATGTGTTCTGACCAGAGGCAGTCCGCTCCGCGCTCTTGTATGTGCAAGTGCTGAATAAACCTTCGTTAAGTGAAGTTAGTGTTCGTCATACATCTAATTACACCTTCTTCTACATGACAATATAATCATGGTATACAACTGGGGTAAAAATTTTAAAAAAAGATGAAAGTAGTACAGGATTATGAACCAATTAGGTTGAGTATATCTGTACATCAATTAACTAACTCAACCTAATTCCAGAAACACATTAAACGAAGACCTTGGACACCTAAGTAAATCAGCATCTGTTAACATTTATATAGCAGAAATAATGTGCAAACATATAATTACACATCAGAACAGTAAAAACCAGTAATGTTATACATTCATATTACATGGAAAGACTGTAAAATATACATAAAAAGATTACATTATTTTTTCCTAAAAATTCTAAGTACAATACTTGAACTATGGGTACCAAATGCCCTGTCCCTTAGGTTGAGTGAGGCATTAACGTGTAAACCACTCATGCAATATATCTAAGTGTAGTAATAAAATTGGAGTTATTCATCAAACAAGGTCATACCATAATGTGCCAAAAATGGAACGCGATAACCTAGACCTCGGGTACCTACTCACTAAGGACAGCATACAATAGATGTTATAATGTATCTATTACAAGAAAATTAGAATTATAAATACAAACTTATTTAACACTGTCTACAAACAAAATTGAAACTATGCAGGGAATGAGACTACCATATTACATAACTTTATTTTTAATATGGGCACACAGTTCAAAAACATAAATGTCTTGCAGACATGGTTATAGCTCTACAAGATCCTACGCAAATAGAGCACAATTAATTACATAATCCAACTGTAAATGTCATCATCAGTGTGGAAAGAACAGAATGTAAAATTAAACCAATATGTTTATTAGGTAAACACAATGCAACGATATAATAAGAGTCCTGATAGCAATCATTAAAAGAAAAAATTAAAGTATTGAACAAGTGACACTTTATTACAAACCATAATAGTAAAAATAACATTTAAACAAAAGATAGTTCCAACATAAAGCAATGTGAAAAGGGGTACAATATTAATAACAGATAACAGTAATCATAAGAGCCAAAATGGTTTGGTATATCTGCAGATGAGTTCATAATTAATAAAATCTAACACACTGCTTTGGCATACTGAACCTAGACTTTTGCAACAGATGAATCACTAATTTCATCCCGGGCACGGGGTCTTGGGTTCAATTCCCGGCGGGGTCAGGGATTTTCACCTGCCTCGAGATGACTGGGTGTTGGCGTTGTCCTCATCATTTCATCATCATTCATGAAAGTGGCGAGATTGGACTGAACAAGGGTTGGAAATTTGTATGGGCCCTGATAACCGCGCAGTTGAGTCCCCCACAAAACAAACATCATCATCATCATCATCATCATCGTCTAATTTCGTTACTACTCTTCAATATATTCCCTGTGTGTTTTACGCATTAACACCTCAGTTTGAAGGACAGGGCATTTAGTACCTAAAGCACAAGTATTGCACTCAAAATATTTTAGGAAAAAATAATGTCATCATTTTATATACTGGTTATAGGCTTTCCATGTAATATGAATGTATAATATTACTGGTTTTTACTGTTCTGATGTGTAATCATTTGTTTTCACTGTATTTTTACTATATATGATGTTGGTTTACTTAGGTGCCCAGGTATTGGTTTAATATGTCTTTGGAACTAGGCTGAGTTAGTTAATTTATGTGCCGACATACTCAACCTAATTGGCTCATGATCCTGTACTACTTTTTATCTTTTTTCAATTTTTATCCCAGTTGTATACCATGGTTATATTGACAAAGCCTTACGTTTATGTAACATTTTATACATAAACACAAAGTCATTTTATAATGTCCCAACAATAAAATGATATGAGATTGTCTTCATATTTTAATAATGCAGGAATTCCAGGTTTTTAAATGCTCCTCAGATGTCTGTTGGTATGCATTCTACCATTTAACAAATGTGTTTACGTTTTTCTGCTGTTGGCAGCACTCTAAGTTAATACCTGCTTCATAGACATTATTCACATAATGTACATCTAAACGCATCCAGTAATCCTACTTTCATGCAATATTTATGATTAGATGGAATGTCACTACTGGCTTCCAAAAGTACATCAATGTTTTGGGTATCATCTTTGTTGAAAAAGATATTGTGTCTGCCAACTTCGACTAGACACACAACCTATACCCTTCAAAATGTAGATTATTCTTGTTCTCTGTAATCTTTGACAATACTGTCTTTGACATTCAGCTTCTAATGTGTACCTCCAAGTTTGAAATAATCAGTTGCAACAGATTATGTTTTATGCAGTATTGTATTTGTATCAGACAATATAATTTTAGTTTATGGAGCAATTGTATGAACATGCGATTAGAGATGATTTGAAGAAAATGTCTTCATGACCCATCAGTGTAGAGCTGTGTAAGTACTTTCTAATTGATTGTTCTTCACAAATGTGCTCCTTCTGTCTATGTATGCTACATGCATTTTTTCTGTTTCTGTATTTTATAGTCTGCTTGTGAAGATGGTTATTTAACCAAACCAGTGGAGAATAAAAGTGTATTTGTCCAGCTGATGGTTCAGAGATGCATTTCTTCAAATATCTGACAGCTGTAAACAGTTAACTTATAAAATTTATAAAAATAATGTAGTTTTCAGAGCAGAATCACTACCAAATTGAAAATAAGTATGAGCTGTTGCAGTACCAGATAGTTCAAGGAAGAAAGTAGACCGGAAACAGAAAATCTTGCTGCCAGGTAGCAGTCTAGGAATGAAGGTGGGCCAACAATTAAATAAGATGCCCAGCATACAGGCATCACGAACCTAGTACCACCTATCAAGGCTTAACTAATGATTTGAATAACAGGCATCAGACATTTACAGCAGGGACAGAAAGTAATAACCTGGCCAAGAGTTTGAGGTACAGTACCAGTAAGAGTTTTGAGATAAAGTACCAGGAGTGATTTTGACACGCTGGGAACAGCAACTGTAAAAAGAAATTGACTGCTGATGTTGTGCAGAGGTACAGCCAGTCATAATTTTTTTTCTTTTTTTTTTTAATTTTGACATACCCACATGATAATTCTCTCTCAAACTTAAATTTTTTCGTTATGTTTGCACAATATCGTTCCACATCTTTAAGGGGGCTCCAGAAAGGATCAAAATCATGAAATGTTAAACTTTTACTTTTTTTGCATTTTAAAATTCCTTTCAATAGATACATAATTTATTCAGCCAATCTGCAATACATTAAAACATCCACCCAAAAAGCATCAGAGTGGAGAACACAAAGGGGGCAAAGGGCATGCACTAAAACTTGTATAGAATGACAAAACCAACCGTCACGTATAAAACGTAAATCATTTAGGGATGGCTAGAAGACAAATGTAAGGATGTAGAGGCTTATCTCACCAGGGGTAAGATAGATACTGCCTACAGGAAAATTAAAGAGACCTTTGGAGAAAAGAGAAGCACTTGCATGAATATCAAGAGCTGTGATGGAAACCCAATTCTAAGTAAAGAAGGGAAAGCAGAAAGGTGGAAGGAGTATATAGAGGGTCTATACAAGGGCGATGTACTTGAGGACAATATTATGGAAATTGAAGAGGATGTAGATGAAGATGAAATGGGAGACATGATACTGCGTGAAGGGTTTGACAGAGCACTGAAAGACCTGAGTCTAAACAAGGCCTCGGTTGTACACAACATTCCATTAGAACTACTGACAGCCTTGGGAGAGCCAGTCCTGACAAAACTCTACCATCTGGTGAGCAAGATGTATGAGACAGGCGAAATACCCTTAGACTTCAAGAAGAATATAATAATTCCAATCCCACAGAAAGCAGGTGTAGACAGATATGAAAATTATCTAACTATCAGTTTAATAAGTCACTGCTGCAAAAGACTAACGCGAATTCTTTACGGACAAATGGAAAAACTATTAGAAACCAACCTCGGGGAAGATCAGTTTGGATTCCGTAGAAGTACTGGAACACGTGAGGCAATACCGACCCTACGACTTATCTTAGAAGCTAGTTTAAGGAAAGGCAAATCTATGTTTCTAGCATTTGTAGACTTAGAGAAAGCTTTTGACAATGTTGACTGGAATACTCTCCTCCAAATTCTGAACGTGGCAGGGGTAAAATACAGGGAGCGAAAGGCTATTTACAGTTTGTACAGAAACCAGATGGCAGTTATAAAAGTCGTGGGACATGAAAGGGAAACAGTGGTTGGGAAGGGAGTGAGACAGGGTTGTAGCGTATCCCCGATGTTATTCAATTTGTATATTGAGCAAGCAGTAAAGGAAACAAAAGAAAAATTCGGAGTAGGTATTAAAATCCATGGAGAAGAAATAAAAACTTTGAGGTTCGCCGATGACATTGTAATTCTGTCAGAGACAGCAAAGGACTTGGAAGAGCAGTTGAACGGAATGGATAGTGTCTTGAAAGGAGGATATAAGATGAACATCAACAAACGCAAAACGAGAATAATGGAATGTAGTCGAATTAAGTCGGGTGATGCTGAGGGAATTAGATTAGGAAATGAAACACATAAAGTAGTAAAGGAGTTTTGCTATCTGGGGAGCAAAGGAACTGATGATGGTCGAAGTAGAGAGGATATAAAATGTAGACTGGCAATGCCAAGGAAAGCGTTTCTGAAGAAGAGAAATTTTTTAACATCGAGTATTAATTTAAGTGTCAGGAAGTTGTTTCTAAAAGTATTTGTATGGATTGTAGCCATGTATGGAAGTGAAACATGGACGATAAATAGTTTGGACAAGAAGAGAATAGAAGCTTTCAAAATGTGGTGCTACAGAAGAATGCTGAAGATTAGATGGGTAGATCACATAACTAATGAGGAGGTTATTGAATAGAATTGGGGAGGAGTTTGTGGCACAACTTGACTAGAAGAAGGGATCGGTTGGTAGGACATGTTCTGAGGCATCAAGGGATCACCAATTTAGTATTGGAGGGCAGCGTGGAGGGTAAAAATCGTAGAGGGAGACCAAGAGATGAATACACTAAGCAGATTCAGAAGGATGTAGGTTGCAGTAGTTACTGGGAGATGAGGAAGCTTGCACAGGATAGAGTAGCATGGAGAGCTGCATCAAACCAGTCTCAGGACTGAAGACCAGAGCAACAACATATGTTGTTGAATTTATAAAGAAAAAAATGGGACAAAAAGTAGTAAATTTTCGTTAGATTAGAAAAAATTAATCTCTAATAACTGAATTCAAATTTTTAAAAATCCTTGTGTTAAGTCGTAGCCAATATTCCAATAAATGATCTTTGAAAATTTCAACTTCCAGATCAAATACTTTCTGAGGAAACAAGCAAATCATAAGTGCTGTTTTAACATTGGATAGAACTTTCCGGTGCCCCTTAAATGCAAGTATCAATTCTGTAAAAGAATAACTATGTAAGCTGCATTGTTGTTTTGTTTCTGAGAAGTCCAATGGAGAACAGACATTCCCGAGTTCCTTCTCTACAATTCCCGAGTTCCTTCTCTACATCCACTGCAACACTTTTGGTCACTTGGTAATCCCATACCTGTCACCATCATAACAACTGCATTTCCCATTTTCATTCTAGTTGCCCTCAACATAAATTTAAGAAAGAGAATATATCTCAACTTTCAAGACAAAACAGAAAGTGCAGACCGAGAGATGGTGTGGAATTACCAAGTAATTGGTTGAAGGAAAGGTGTGGAGAAGGAATGGAGGTTAAAGGTCTGGAATGAGCTGCACATGTGGTGCAAAAACACAGTTCACAGCTGTAATTGACACAGGACACTACTACACAGCTGACCATTAACAATGATAACTTTGCTGAATATTGTCACATTGCAATGACAACTGAGACCAAATCCGATTGTATGGTCGTCAAATAAGAACACTTTTTTTTGTACTGAAGGCACGTTTATTATGAACACCAACGTGGATTCATAACAGAATTAAACTTGTGGTTGGGGATAGCTGATATGTTTCATAATTTTTGTGGACTGCTGTTAATGTGAGGTAAATAATAACTCAATTTTCCTACCACTACCAATAACCTGGCACCCAGAAAGGACTCTCCACTTTCATACACTAATTTCAGCTAAGAAACAATTTCTTCCTCAGTATAAAGATTATATAATACCCAATGCCACCCATTTTCATGAACTCAAGCTGCAACCAAGGAACCACTTTTGAACAATGAGAGATACATAGTAAGTGATAACAATGTACTGTGGCTGTGAACACTTTGGCACTTGAGTAGTATTGTTTATCACATCCGAAACACTCTGGTTACACAGTATTTCGTTGTTTTGCAGTTACACAGTGTTTCCACCTATTTTTTCATTGTATCACATATATTGCATTGTTTAAGGTAATTTTATTTGTAAATAATTAAAAATTCAGTATTCTGGCAGTAAGAGTAGATGCATTGAGTTGAAGATGTCAATCAACTGAAAAAAGGAAAATCGACAGTTTCTCAGTTACACAGGTATTGTTTCTTCACCGACAATAAGTATGTAATCTAAAAATGTGACATTATTTACTGGTCCATGTATAAGTTTGACAGAACTGTAAAGACAGAACAGGAAAAATCAGAGGGAGACAAAAATGCACCAATGCAAAATTTACAAGGAGTGGATGCTGGCTCCACAAGTAAAGATTTGGAATATTCACATCTTGCTACAAGACATTTACCATCTGAAGGAAGAGCCACACACAAGCCACATAACCATATAATAGTCAATGACAACACAGTGCTTCACATTATCCCCTCCAGACAATATACTGTTTCCTTTAGCATTGTAAAAATGTATGGGTCAGTAGTTATTGTGTGTGTTCTTTTGCCAGTATACTGAAAAGTTTAAGTTAGATGTGCATTCAGACTGTTATTGACCTGTGACAGGATCCCAGATTGATTCCTAAAATTTTCCTCCACATAATTATAAAGAAGAACTGTCATTTTCTTAACAATGCTTGTCCAGGATTTTTATCATCTTGAAACACATTACAAAGGTTCGTAATTTAACTGTTCTTAGTGTTATATTAAAATGTGAATTTCATGAATAGTTAACCATTAATCTAATAGATAAATTTTTCTTCATAACTAAACATCATTTATACATATGTGTAACTCTTACTGTTAACAAAAAACAGTGCAAAAAAACAAGTCTCTCACCATATCAGTTACACAATAAAGAATAAACTGAACAGCAACTTTAAGTGTTACATAATGTCATTTCTACAATTTATAAAAGCTGTGGAACACCAACAAAAATTAATCAAGTTGGGTTTAACATTTCATCGGTTGCAACGTGTGGCAAGTGCATGTTCATTTATGTGTATCTGTGATTATGGGGCATCTACATAAAGAAAGGCTTTCTCATGAAACAGTAAAGTTAAAGAAGAGTATTAGTTACTCACTGAAATCTTGGGTTTAATAATTACAATTTCCTTGCTCACTAAAATGTACATCCACTTTGGACTGATGAGCAGGATGTGACCTTGTTACCACTCTTAACTACAGTTTTGTGCAACTTAACTAAATGATTTAAAATCTGCATTTCTTTGTATTCTTATTACAGTGTGATTCAGAGACAAACAAACAAATCTGAATGCCATGCCAAAACAATCTGCTGTATGTGTGAGAGGGTATTAGAAGTAGCTGATACTAGATCTACACTGATCAAAGAGCTTTAGTAAAGACAGTTCCCTTAGATAATTACAAGTGCTTCTTCATAAGTTATTTAAGAATTTCAATACATAGTTATGGTAAGCCACCTAATCCCATGAACATTAAAATATAGCCGTAGTAAAAGTTTTTGTGGCGTAACAGGCATTTACAATCTTAAGTCATCATAGATCAACCCAAAAAGGCGTAATCAAATGTATCGGTGTTAACGCAACACATAATTACTAATATGCATAAGTGTTGCCAAAATGCCTGCAATCTTACAACATAGTGATTAAATATTTGAGATAGTAGACACAAAAGTGAAGATAATGTAAACAAAACAGAAAATTTAAGCAAGTAACAAATTCTACTAAGAAGACTGGAGGTAAAATCATTCATCTGAATACAAAGACACATTATTATCATTATGTTATTAAACAAATACTGCATATCACACTGTACACAATAATTTAAATACAGGGAAGAGTAAGAGATGGCCACCACAATTATTATATAGTCAAGGAAACAACTAAAAATGAAGTACCTAAACTGAGAGGGAAAAGAACCCAGAACAGTTCTCAAATTTACAAGAAGGAAAAAGCATATAGTAAGCTCATAAGAGAAGCCGGATCTAGGTATAATGCCTGATAAGGCAAGGTAGGATGAGCGAGATCAAGCTAAAGTCAATAACATTTTTATCAACATCAAACAGTAGTGAGTGAATGAACACTCAACTGATACATCTCAAAGCAAAAAGAATACATAACATCACCAGCAAGGGTCAAAATTTTGTGTGTGTATTAGATCACAGAATCTTCTGGTGTGATTATCTCTAAAAAAATTTGCATTAAGATGACCTACAACAACTACATATTGCAGTTTTTAGCTTTGTGTAGAAGTACTTCAAATTATTTCAGGTAATTGTTTATATTAAAGCTAGATGGTCAGTATCGAACTAATGTCAGCCACTTGCCTCCCTGGATAATTATCTGCACTGCTACTGCATGTTAGAACACTGATTGTTGAGTACTGATCTTGATTTCAACATTTAATTATATGGTGATTACTCTTTCCTTATAGTTCTTCAGAACTGTTAGTCTTTTATAGTCTTGTAGATTACAAACATTATATTCAATTCTTATTAGTGCATATCCTGTCATAACAAAATATTTGGTAGTTCACTATCTGTTAAAATCAATCAATCAATCAATCAATCTCTCTCTCTCTCTCTCTCTCTCTCTCTCTCTCTCTCTCTCTCTCTCTCTCTCTCTCTCTCCAATACATCATCTTTCACATCTCCATCATCTCACAAAATTGTGAACCCAAGTATACCTGCAATATTGCTAATAAATATATCTACTAAGAACCTTAATACCACAGAAGTTTCAGTAATTTTCGAAGGGCCAGCCCTCAGCCTTACACCCATATTCAATCATGCTGGACTGGACAAAGGGCTATTCTACCCTGCAATGGAGACACTTCTTTGCTACCAACACCTTGAACTAAAACAGGCCAAAGAGAACACTTTGCCTTTATTCTTCCAATTCATACCTTCCTCCAATGTGACACATCCTTACTCCCATTCAACAACATCCAGTAACCTACCAGGAATTCCCCACCTCCAACTTGGCCTCATCTCCTTATCCCTGTTCCTTCCCAGCAACAAAAAATCTCTTGATGGAAGACAGAGCAGCCATCCACATTCTTAAAAATAGATTATGATTTCATCATTTTCCCTGTAAATAAAGCCTCTGCCACTGTGACTATGAATTTCAGTGACTAACAGGCAAAAGTTCTCCACCAACTGTCAGATTCTTCCCCCAAAAGCTGTCACAGTAATCCAATCACAGAAGTTCAGCATAATCTCAAATCATTAGACCCATCCCAAAAGCTTTCCACTACTCCATTTCCTTCCTCACTCCTCAACCCCAACCCCCTTTCTCCCCATACATCCACAAACCTAACCAATCTCAACATCCTATTGTAGCTGGTTACTATGCTACTTCACCCCCTCCCCATATCCACCCAAAATAATATCTGCCCTAGGTAATCAACATTTCCCAATAACTGCCCACAGCCTAGCTTCCTATACCAAGCAGGCCAATCACTTTCTTCAGTGCTTCTTCAGAATCCTACCCCCGTTACCACCTCACCAGGTTCTCTGCTTGCCACTGTTGAAATCCCCTCCCTATACATTAACAACACATGATCAATTATATCTACATCTACATACATATTCCAAAAGCCACTGTCTGGTTCATGGTGGAGGGTAACTTGTACCACTACTAGTCATTTCCTTTTCTGTTTCACTCTCAAATAGAGTGAGGGAAAACCGACTAAGTACATGACTCCATACAAGTGTTAATGTCTCTTCTAGCTCAATTACACTGATATCTTCTTGATCTGGATCCAGGGTCAAGAAATACTATCCTCTTTCTTCCAAAGCATTAATGCTATTATCCTATCAATTTCACCTATTCCAGCTCCATATACCCACCTTCCTGAACCTTTATGCCCACCTCTCTGATCACACAGTAAAACTTCCAGACATGTGAAACTTCACATCAACGCACAGTACCTGCACTTCCACAGCTGCCATTCCTTCCACATTAATAAGCCTCTCCTGTGTAGTCTCATCGCTCATGGATGGTGTATCTGCAGTCACAAGCCAGTATGCTGATGACTAAGGTCTTTACAGAGAGGCACTACCACCCCAAATCTAGCTGACCAAACAGATCTCGTGTACTAAAATTACATATATTCCTAGTCCTCCAAACATCCCCATTAAACCTCACTCACACATATCTCTCTTCCAACCTCTCTAAAAGTTTGAATAAATTTAAAGTTTATAAACAATTTAACAGATACAGTCTGCAAAATACATACTTGTGTCCTTGTAAAAATTCATTTACTTTTATTAACAACAAACAGCACCGCAAAAATTTTAAAGGAATTAATTACCTGCAATTCACACCATGCGACAGCAACACCAGTCTGTGTATCAAGGCCTTTGTAGACTGTCTTAAAGCTTCCTCGTCCAACTTCCTCCTCAAACTTCAAGAATCTTCCATCAGGTGATGCTCCAATTGCCTTTTCTTCGTCATCTTCATCACCACTGCGAACACGACGATTAGCTGTTTGTACCAGCGCACCTTTCTCTATGTCAGAATGCAATGTGTCACTTTCTTCTTCTTCTTCATCATGAAAATCTGATCTTTCCTCCTCTTTGGGACATATCTCAAACGATTCTGATGCAGTCGTAGTCCTTGACGACTGTGGTGATGTGGGATATGGATCTGCTTTGATCTGTGTGAATTTTCTTATTTTAAATTGGCCTATTTGTGCAAAATGAGGTTCTGGTTCTGTCAAAGTACTATGTGCACTTAAAATCTTTGGTTCTGTAGTAGTTTTAGTTGCATCTTCCAGGGAATTCTTTCTTGGTGCTCCAACAGCTGGAATGCATTTTGTTTCATCTTCTGAAGATGGATTATCTGATGTTACCTCTGAATAACTACTTGAGTCAAAGTGTAACATGCTAACAGGAACTGACCATTTAACTTTTGGATGTGAGGGTTCAATTTTTTCAGACTTGTTCTCACTTGATTCACCAGTTGAACCAGTTGAGGTCCTGTCAATTTTTGAGGCCTTATCACCATCTGTGCCAGCTGGGTCTTCACAAACACTGAGAATCTGTAAGCCATCTGTACTTTCTGATGAAACTGAAAGGGACAGACTAGTTGGCTCCACAACAGCAATCTGAAAATTGAAGCAAACAGAGCCACTGTGATTATGTAACTAATTACAGAATGAACAGAAATAATATGGAGCATGCACGTATGGATATAAACACACACACACACACACACACACACACACACACACACACACACACACACACACACACACCATTTTGCCTGATAATTAATCAAAACAACATGTCACAATGGTTCACATAAGTGGATTTGTTCACTGGGCTGTACCAAACATTGATTCAACAACAGAACTGGTAAGTGATCATGTACAAATCTACTTCATTAAATCTTGAGAAGTTACTGTGTAAAAATGTCACTTTAATCACAACTGCTTGATCATAAAACTAAAATTCTGGAATCAACAACAGTGAGCCATTATAGAATTTTGCACAATTCAGCAATGGTGATTGTAAAACAGTCCAGTCCCAATTTCAGTGTGTGTGTGTGTGTGTGTGTGTGTGTGTGGGGGGGGGGGGGCTGCTACTATTTTTAAATACCCCGTATCTATTAGACTGAAGAATAAAAGTAATAACGAATAGTGGACACCAATTATTAACTTTTAACTTTGTTAAAGGAAAACAAATTGGATAGTTATAAATTCACTGTGTCTTTTGCTTTCTTTCTGTAACTGAAAGAAAGAAATAACAACAATTAAAACCAAAAGAAAAATTGGGTTATAGTACATATCACTCCTAGTAGAAATGTTTTAAATGCAACAATTTAATGGATAATTATTCCTACATCTATGTTCCAGATATCATCTGATGCCATCTTGTAACTCAAATTTCTTTTTTGATCATAACTAGTCACCATCACAACAAAAGTGCCAAATAACACAATACTAATAACATTAGCACTTAGTTCTGTCGATCTGAAATACATAGAAGTCTTCCAGTGTGCAGCACTCTGTGCCAGTGCTTATCCAAGAGGTAATACTTTTGCATTTGTGAGAGAGTTCTATTAGTGTTTTCAGTGTCTAAAACACATCAAGACTCCTTTTTATTCTGTGTATTCCTTTTTACACTATTTTTTACTAACAGATTTTGTCAGGATTGAGCCAGTGTGTGAATCGGACATTCACATAAGCTACAATCCTCCTCTCCACAGATGAGAAGTCATGTACTTGACCACATTATAGCAGTCCCACTGCAGTCTCTGTATAGTTTCCAATTGCGTAGGTTAGTGCCTTCATTCGTGTTGTTCCCAGAGGGCAGAGTTTCGCATATTTACATACTGTATGTCATATCAGAATGAAAGATCCTTCATGAAATGCAGATAATGGAAGGAGTAAAGGTAACAACTCACCATATAGGTTAGGTACTGGGCCGTCGATAGACAGATAAACAAGACTCAAAATGTTGCTAAGCTTTTGGATGATGTCCTCCAGATCCAACCTTCGATCTGAAAAAGTATACTATCCAAAAGTTTTGCTATTTTTTCAGTCTTCTTTATGTGCCTATCAACCTCAACAATATGAAGAGTTGTTATTTTTACTCTTTCCATTATTTTCAGGGGTGTAATATTATATTTTATGTGCAAATTTATTTTATAAATGCAAAATCTCTCTCTTTGAGTAAATACAGTTGAACTTTCTTATAACAACATTGATTACAACAACTCTGCTATAATGTCACGATTTCTGTGATACGGTCATATTCTTAGTAAGGAACATACTTACCATCGCTTAATACGACAAATGGACAGTAGTGGTGACAATCACAGAACTCGTCAACAGTACAAATGATGTCAGCTTCTATAACAATCTGTTATGATCTGCGTGCATTTTAGAGCAGATGGCCAGTAAAAGAAAAGTTTTAACAGTGGAAGAAAAAGTGAAACTGACTCACAAAATTGAGAATGGTGCTAAAATGTCTGACGTGTGTCGGCGATTTGGCCTTGTAAATTCTACAGTCCAAATGATTTGGAAGAACAAGGATAAAATCGTTATTGCGTTTGAACAAAATGGATCTAAAACTATGTAGTTATGAAAAGCTGAACACAGTAACATGGATGAATCACTGCTTAAGTGGTTTAAGCAACAGAGAAGCATCGATGTACCCGTTAGTGGACCTCTCCTTATGGTGAAAGTAGAAGAATTTGCCAAGAAATTAAAAGACGAGGAATTTGTGTGTAGTAGTGGCTGTATTGACAGATTCAAGCAGCGTCATGGCATAATGTTTGGCAAACTGTGCGGTGAACCCAACATGTGAATACTGAAACAATCCAAAACGGCTTACCACAGCATGTCCTACAATTCGTGAAGGATATGCAGACTGGGGTATCTTTAATGTAGACGGGACTGGCATTCTATTTAAATTGACACCTGACAAAACTCTGAAATTCAAGGGTGAAGAATGTGTTGGTGGCAAGTTATCTAAAGAACGAATAACAATTCTGGTTTATGCTAACGCAGATGGAACTGTGGGGGAAAAAAACTGCTTGCGATAGGTAAGGCAAAGAATCTTAGAGGTTTTAAGGATGAAAAAATAATCTGCCAGTGCAATACAATGCTAATAAAAAGTCCAAGATGACCTCCAAACTCTTTGAAGCTGAAATAAGGCGATGGGGTCAGGAGCCTAAAAGTCAGAAAAGGTTTGGGTTGGGTTGTTTGGGGGAGGAGACCAGACAGCGAGGTTATCATGCTCATCAGATTAGGGGAGAACAGGGAAGGAAGTCGGCCATGCCCTTTCAAAGGAACCATTCCAGAATTTGCCTGGAGCGATTTAGGGAAATCACAGAAAACCTAAATCAGGATGGCCAGACGCGGGTTGAACCATCGTCCTCCCAAATACGAGTCCAGTGAGTCAGAACAAGGAAGATACTGGTTCTTGTTGATAACTGTCCAGCACATCCTGTATTCTCTGGTTTGGAGAATATTGAGCTCGTTTTTCTTCGTACAAATATGACAAGCTTATTGCAGTCAATGGACCGAGGAGTAATGAGGAGTCTGAAATGACACTATTGTAAGCTCATATTACTGAAAATGATACAATACATTGAGAAAAAGCAGGACTATTCTATTATACTGATGGATGCAATCAGATGCATTACGAAATCTTGGAGCCAGGTCACAACCCAAACCATCAAGAACTGTTACCATCATACAGGAATTACAACTGAAGGAATAAATCCACTGAAACTGAAGACACGTTCAATGACACTGATGGCGTGCCACTACCTGCTTTGCTGTCAGAAATCAACTGCGATATTCTCAATCAGTGCGACTATGAAATGTATGCAACAACAGATGACCTTGTTACAACCAAAGTGCAAACTGAAGACAAAATTTCAAATGAAGTCAGCACACACAGTGACCATGAAGTGAGCAAAGGAGATGAAGATGATTAAGAAGAGGAAGAAAAAAGAAATAGATGTCTATCCCTACGGTGATAGCGATTTAGAAACCTTTAGAATTGTGAACATGTTCTATCGAGTTAGGAGAGGGATCAGTGAAATTTCAAATGAAATAATGAGCATAGTATGTAATTCAAAAGTGTGTACTGGGCAAATAGGCAACAGAGTAAAATGACTGATTACTTCACTCTTAAGTAACGAAGTTTGGTGAATACTCGACATACTGCTGTATATACTGTGTTCACACAAGCTTAAGAGTGAATACTATTGTGTAAAATAAAACAAGGCTAAATAAATTTCTTCTTTTCCATTTGCCACCACAGTAAACTGAAAATATGAATCTTGGTTACAATGACGAAGAAAAAATAGCCACACAATGTGCTTGACACAATTCCACATTCATCTCCTGAAAGCACGTGAAGCCTCGTGCACTTCAATAACATCTTGTGTTTCACTTTTTCAAACAACAGTTCTGCATAACTCACCTGAGCAACAAAAGCTGCAGATCACAGAAAATGAGCTATCTAGGATGTGTTTCAACTTTAATACTATTAACACATTATTATTATTATTATTAATGATGTTTGTGAATGTTTAATAGTTTGCTATTTTATAGCCCATTGAGAAAATGAAATATTCCTCAATTAATTTGTTCGATCATTCATCAACGTATATTCACAAAAATGCCATCATGAAGGGTAAGGGACACACAATGAGTAAAGTCAGAAGTAACTGTTGCATGCTCCTTCTGTAAAATATACTAACAACAAAAATATCACGAGTGCTAATCTACTAGCATTGATAGTTATAGGAATTACTTCCATGGGGCAGTATCGGCTGTCTGTCTAGCTGTGTGTCTGTCAAAACTTAAAGAGTACAGTGGAATTGTCATCCCAAAGTCCAATATTCTGATAAATTATAGTAATGGCCAATAAGGTACTCATACTTTTTTTTATTAACATCTGTGGATGTTTAATTTACTGTTTGATGTATACCAGTGACCAGTTATACACTTTTGCACCAGAATATAAATTTTATTCTGAACCCTTGATAGGGACAAATAGTCTACATGGAAATTATTTTTACTTCTAGTGTTGTGGTTGTAAAATGCACAGTTCATTCTAGTTATTAATCACAAATACCATAAGGGTGTATGTGCATTACAATGTAAGACTAAGTATCCCTACGTCTCTGACGAGGCTTCTGAAAAACTCATTTTGTTCAACTTGTAGAGCATGGTGGTCTTGTGGTAAGGCACAGGCCTGGAAACAGAAAGGTCACAGGATCAAATCCCAGCGGCACCATGGAATATTTCAGTCTGCCTTTAACCTAGCCTTCACCTCTCACTGACTTGATTCGCCAGGAACAACAGGTGGTCAAGATTCCACATTAAAATGCAGGACCCCTTTCCCTAGTGGGGTTACTAAGGATGGATTAAGGACAGAGAAGTTGTCAAATTGGTATACTATTGAAAAACTTGCCACAGAACCATGTGGAATTATTATTATTAGTCACAGCAGCACAGACTTGCAGCAGAAGTGCATGTGCTGAAGTAACATATGCACTGTGACAACTTGGTATAATATGTACATGATGGCAGGGACTTACTGAAGTTCACTGTATTTCCGACAGTACACCTGAAGATGGTCAGAAGACTCTGTGCCAAAATACCTTGGCAGCAAGTTACCAACCTCTGGCAAGTTCACCCAAGATTTCATGGAACATTGAACTTTATCCTTCTTAGATAAATGTGATTTAGGGGGATGCTTTACTGTTGTCATTTGCTCTTCATGTTTAGTTTATTATTTGGACTCATCTATTCATGAAAGATGACTGGATTTAGAAATAAATTATCAATCACTGTTGTGTTCTTTTTGATAATGTTAATGTGAGAACAAATCAAAGTTTGACATCAGTATTTGTGTGTGTCCAATCAGAACTATCCAAGAACTACACACTGGAATAGGTGGTGGTGGTAAGTTCCTATGGGACCAACTGCTGAAATCATCAGTCCATAGGCTTACACACTACTTAATCTAACTTAAACTAACTTACACTTAAGACAACACACACACACACACACACACACACACACACACACACACACACACACACACACACACACAAAATCAAAAAATGGCTCTAAGCGTGATGGGACATAACGTCTGAGGTCATCAGTCCCCTAGACTTAGAACTACTTAAACCTAACTAATCTAAGGACATCACAAACATCCATATCCAAGGCAGGATTCGAACCTGCGACCGCAGCAGCAGCGCGGTTCCGGACTGAAGCGCCTAGAACTGCTCGGCCACAGTGGCCGGCACACTGGAATCTCCACATGCGATAATGTCCTTAAATACTGTCTTATAGGTACCTTTCCTAATTAATAAAGTTTAAAACGCCACCTGTTTGAGGTCTGTACACTTTCAGCACTGCTATCTTGTGTTTTTCCAAATCTATTACTGAAGCAAAGCAATCAAAGAACTGCTTACCATAGAACTCATATCCACGTATATTTTTCTGATTTTAGTGTGCACTATTCTTTTCCCCATGGCTTTGTCCGTGTATGCATTCAACACACAAACTGAACACACACTGCCCCCCCACCCTCTGTGACCCCCTCTTCCTCCAGCTGCCCACCTCATCCTCGCACCTCTATCTGTTTATGTCCCTCTCCTCCCCCTCTCTTTGTCCATTTCCTCCACCCCCTGTCTCTGATCATATCCTTCTCCCCCTCTCTCTTTCAATCTCCACCTCCCTCTCTTCCTTTTCCACTGATTCACCACCCCTTTACACCTTCCACCTGCCTCATACATCCTTCCTCCTGCCCCCCCCCCCCCCCCCCCTATCAATTTATTCCTCTCCATTACTCTATCCAACCCCTCCTCTACCCATAAGAACCTGTTCCCTAGCGAAACTCATCAGCATGTGTAGTCCCAGCAATAAAGTTCAATAAATCAGGCAGGTACTACTCCCACAACACACCATCATGCAAAGCTGCTTACATGTTGGGGGTCTGGAAAAACAGTTCTTGCCCCTGACATGTACGCTGCCATGCAAAGCAGGCTGATCTGGCAGGGCGATGTTCCTACACAGCATGCCTGTCAAGCAGGTCGGCCTATATGACAGAGTCTTTAAACATGGGTTTTGTCTGTATTGGAGCTTGGAGATTATAAACCTGACAGTGCTGATACTTGTGAGGCCTGCTGTTTCTGTGCCAAATTTGGCTGAAATTGAGCCAAGGGTTTGGGAGGAGATCCTGACCATGCACACATACACTTGACTTTGTTAACGCTCCTTTGAGAGCAAAACTTATTACAGAAATGTTACCTGTAGCACCACAACCCTTGACTGTTTTAACTAAGTGGGGCACATAGCTTGAGGCTGCATTGTACTACAGTGACGCTTGGAAAGTGTTAAGAAGAAATGTTTCTTGTATTTGATGAGATAGTTAAACTGCTTAAGTCTGAGTCTACAAACACAATATCTTCCTCTACATAAATATTTTGCAAACCATCAGTGAGTGGCAGTGGGTATCATTTACTAATTTCAGTCTTTCCCTGTCCTATTCCACTCGCAAATGAAGTGTGGGAAAACGACTTTATATATGCTTCTGTACAAGACCTGTTTTCTCTTAACTTATCTTCACAATTACTAAGTGAGAAGAACACTGGTAAGAGTGTCATTCTGCAGTCTGATTAAAATGTCAGTTCTCTAAAGTTTCTCAATAGTGTTTGATGAAAGGAACTCTTCTTCCCTACACAAATTCCCACTTCAGTTAAAGCATTCGCTCAACAGTTGATCAAACCTACCGGTAGCAAATCTAGCAGCACAGTTCAGAACTGCTTTGAAGTCTTCTTTAATCTGTCATTGTGGGGTCAGTAATCCAGAATGGTTGGAAAAGTGCTCTGTACATGGTCTCTTTTATAGACAAGCTACAGTTTCCTACAATTCCCCCTATAAACTGACGTCAACTACTTGCTTTCCCTACAACCAACCTTATGTGCTCAATCTACTTCCTCTCGCCTTGTAATGTTATGTCTAGATATTTAATTGACATGACTGTAGCAAGCAGCAGACCACTATAACTGTATTTCGAAATTAAAAGATTGTTTTAGATTGTTTTTCTTATTCATCTGCATTAACTTACATTTTTCTACATTTGGAACAAGCTGCCATTTATCACACTAAATAGAAATTCTATTAAAGTCATCCTGTATCATCTTAAATAATTCAATGACAACACTTCCACATATGCCAGAGTCATCAGCCAAAAGTTGCAGATTACTGTTCACCCAACCTGTCACATCATTTTTGATATAGATAACAAGAGTGGTCCTATCACACTTCCCACAGGCACCTCTGATGAGCACTCGCCGCCAGGACAACGTACTTGGTTAAACCAGTAGTTTTTGTTGTATTCTCATGGTAGTCGATTCCTTGACACATCAGACAGGCTGTGCAGGCAGCCACCCTGGCACAACGGCTCTTATCATCATTGAGATATTTTCCTTGTATGGCCTCAACTGCTAACCATGGAATTACACATCTCCACAGCATCTGGGGGTCCCAAACTCACCAATAGGCAGTGTGCCTGTCTCATGAGAGAGCGCTGTTGGCAGGGAACTATTTTGCAATAATAGGTGATGTTTCCTCAGGATGCCAAGTGGATATCCGTATGTGCCTGGCTAATTAGGCCACTTCAAGACTGTGCCAAGCAAGTGATCCCCTACACCTCAAGTCGGCAGTACCAGTAGTTTCATATCAGCATTCCACGCCAGCAGACACGGCGAATGCTGATATGTTCTTTCATATGCATAGTGTTTTTGGGTTCAGTTCAGTGGAATGCAAGGTTTTGTTTCTGTCTTTTTTAGTCAATGCCTGGGCACATGTTTTCCTTTTGCTGACTGTATTGCTGATCGTTCCATTTCCCAGGACAGTCAGCACTGGCAGTGGGCTGCCTCCCCCTGTCAGAGAGACATGTCTTTGAGATAGTGATACCATCTATTTTTAAAGGGTTGAGGGATACTGTATCTGCTTGCTAGCTGATTCCTCCACTCACCAGGCAGGTCGTGCAGGCAGCCGCCCCACCAGGACGACGTGTGTAAACGGTTCTCATCAACACCAAGATATTTTCCTTGTTTGATCTGGGCTGCTTACCACAGAATTTCACATTGCCTTCAGAGCATCTGGTGGCACCAACTTCACCAACAGACAGCATGCCTGTCAGCAGGGAGCGCAGTCAGTAGGGTACTATTTTGCTATGCCAGGGCATCCAACTGCATCTGACTTTTTAGACCATCGCTAACTGTGCTGAACAAGTTATGCTCTAGGCCTCAAGCCAGCAGTACCAGCAGTTCCGACCAGCTGCATCAGCAATTCAGTCCCAATGTTACAAGTTGGCAGTACCAGTTATTTTGTCTCACTCAAGAGGTCCAACTGCCAGATCCAGCCCAGTTCGTTAGGGTCTTCACACGCATCACATCATCCGTCATACGCTGGCAGCACTGGGCCAGTAATGTTGCAGGTCTTCCACACCACTGCTTACCGTCACTCTGGGTTTTGTCGTGTACGCAAATCAAAGACATCACAGGAGAGACATTTCTATTGTATGTAGATGTGCAGATATTCATTCAAGGAAATTGTAATTGAGCTTTGTTTTGATAACACGCAGTTATTCTTTCAAAGAGTGTCTGATCACTCTTCAGTACAAGGATACTTCAGTTTAAAAGTTTGCATAAGACAACTAAAAGCACAATGCAGTCCTCAGATGAGAGAATGTTTGGTTCTATTAACAAGGACAACTGGCTGGTGATATTGGAGACTTGTTTTGTGTTAAAATAATTAAGCTGGAAATAAGAAAAGTGAGGTTATGTTACAACAAATAATAGCCATTATCGAGCTTAATTCATGACTAAAGATGTTAGAAATCAATAAAGTGCAGATCTGTAAGGAGTTCCTATTCTATATCAGTTTGATTCTTCAAAGTGTGTAGTCGATGCATCTATGTGTGTATCTTCCATTCTGAAGTATTTTCAGTTTTTTAGCAAATTAATGAGAGCATATTCTGATTGTTTTAGTGCACATCAACACATCTTGTCATCATATAGACATAAATAGTGAAGTACGAGTAAGGACTGTTCTTATTGGAAACAATAAAGGGGAATTGGTCATTTTCCAAAAAACATATAGAAGTCGTGTTGGCCACAGTCAACAGGCCTTGGATTGATGCCCTTGACTGAATCAGCATCATAGAACACGCAGTGGAAGCTGTAGTATCTCTGCTGCCGCTAACATCACCTGAAATCCTCGATATCACTATTCTTTCCAACGTATGTTACCTGTATAGTTCTTCCAAACCTGACAGTGGCTCTACAATACATTTCTGGGCAAAACAAGAATGTGGGCACTAGCCACATGGCATTCCATTTAAGTCTGCTGCGCACTGTCTAGAGTGCCTTTGAAGACAAGTAGCAAAGCTATTTTGCCCCAGTCTGTCTGCCAACGGGTCTTGTCCAATGATATGTGGAGGACAATCTGCCTGTGACTATTGAGTGCAATGGGTGCAGCTGGCTACTTATCTTAGCTCATTCCACCGCGAATGAGGCTTGCCTTGTGGGTTCAGAAATCATCCTCTGTTACTTCAGCCAACTGAATAAATTAGAAAATCTGTTCTCATGTGGGGTGGAAGCACAATTCCCTATGTAGAGTATCATTCCCAAAACTAATCAGAGCTGTCTATCATGGAGCTAGGTACAAAGTTTGAACCAGAGGTTCAGATGATTCTGTAACAACATGCACATTTCTGGACTTCTGCTTTTTGGAGGAGAAATGGGGAGATCCTTCATAAGTGATTCATGTACTGCAGAACGAAACCTGTTATTTGGGTATCAGAGAACTTTTAGCTTATTTTTGTGGGTTTTTCAGCTCAAAGAAACCTGTTTCGAAGGTTGAACTATCAATTGCAAATTGTATTTGGAGAGAGGAACAGATTATCCATGTTACATACACAAGCATCTGTGGTTGGTTGGTTGTGGTAAGGGACTGAACAGTGTCGTCATCAGTCCCTTGGTTAAGGATTTATTCATCCGTAGGGTGTGAAGGTCTCCAGGAATGTACTTGGATGAGGAAAGTACATAGGACTGGTAATAGCAGGGCAGTGAATACAATACTAATATCACAACTGAAAATCAATTTACGACAATGTGTAAGTTTATATAGGGTGATTTTTTTTTTCCACCGTGTACAAATTCTAGGGATTGATCAATGAGAGGGAACGGAACAAAAAAGGTCTAATGAACTGATGTCCAGAAATGCAATGTTTCCATCCTACAGACCATTTATTCAGTCCTACATAGTTAGAGTGACTTGCCTAAGATGCATGCAGCCACAGTTACAGAAGTGCTGAAAAAGGTTTCCATGTGCCTCAATGCATGTGTGTACGGCTGTAGAATGTTCTGTCTCACACATTCACATTGGCCAGGCTGCAGCCAAACAGTGTCAAAGGCAGCATGAAAACGCTGCTCCAGTGTCTCCACATCTAAAATAGGCTCTACTTACAGGATACTTTTGAGATGACCTCATAACCAGAAACCACACGGCTTGGAATTCGGTGAATGAGCAGGCCATGTAACTGGAACCCCTCATCCGATCCATTGACCAGGGAAGACATGATTGAGATGCGTCCAGGTGTTAATGACGAAGTGGGCTGGAGCACCATCATGTAGAAGTCACATAACCCTTCGAATCATCAATGGCACTTTCAGCAGGGGAGACAAAGTCCCCCACAGGAAATGCCGATAGTTCCAACCTGTTAGGCGACATAGGACGACTTACCCGGCCCTCAAATTCTGGCTGGACCGATGCTGATGATTGACTGTCACCATACCACTGGGGTTCTGCATACTATCCCACAGATGTTATTAAAGTTGAAGATAGCATGCCACGTAAAGGTGGCCTCATCTGTGAATAGGATGGATAACACAAATCCTGGAATCGTGGCTGCCTGGTGAAGAAACCAGTGACAAAATTGCTCCCGATGTGGAAAATCGGTTGTTAGTAAGCCCTACAAATGCTGTAATGTACGATTGAATAAATGGTCTCCAGCATGGAAACCATGCATTTCTGGACATGAGTTTATTAGACATTTTTGTTCCATATCCTCTCATTGATCAATCCCTAAAGTGTGCACAAAGTGGGAAAAATCACCCTGTAGATTAGATCAGTATGTAGGTTAGAGCAGACAAGTGGTCTCTCAGGGCTCAACCATGCCGAGAGAAAATAGCTACTGAATAAAGAATGTCTTCTAGTCAAACGATCACAACAATAAAAGGAGAAAGGCTAACAACAACTGCCAGTATGGCTCCACAACCATAATGTGGGGTGGCTCATTACATAAAATGAAAATATGAGCCAGTCTGATATGGCCAACGCTGCAGTGACATACAACAGCACATTCTTCCCAGGAATAATGGAAGGCGGAGTGCCATGCAGCAGTAGTCTCCTTGATAGTACGGAATTTATTACAGCGTTCAGTGGCCCACCAGATGATGATCCATCTCTGAGTGACCAAAGCCCCTAGCTGCACCCACAAACCCACACCTGGGATCATCAAAGCGAATGAGGGATGAGTAATTGCTTCTCTAGCTGAACTGTCAGCCGACTCATTCCCTGGGGTAACCATGACTTGGGATCAGGAGAAAGGCAACCAAGCAGACAGTATGATTAAATTCAGAGAAAAGCTCATGAATAGCAGATATTACAGCATGACAAGAGAATGTTGGTCAATGACCTAGAGACTACTCATTGAGTCACTGCATATTAAAACATAGCCAAGGACTGTTTATGAGCCATAGCACTGAAAGGAACATATACCAAAAGGTCATGGATGCAACAAACTTTAGATCCTTGAAACAGATTGTTCCTAATTTATGATTTCACACCAACTATGGAGTGGTGGGTGAGAAAAGGCAGGGAGTACATTCTAAGGGGGACAGTGGAGGTCCTGGCAAAGTGCTGTGAGGCATATATCAATTGGTAATCCCACCTGAGGGCACATGTTGAGGTCAATGCCCCTCATATTCAAAAACAATAGGATGTGTTGGATGATCAGGAAATTGTCAAATGCAATCACATAGGTGAGCACGATTTGGTATCATTATAGCTGAAGAGGGAAGATCCCCACTTCAGCACAGTGACTATCTAAGGAACTAGTGCAAAAGGCACCAGTGGTCGAATTCCATGATGATGGACTGGTTATAACAATTTTGAAGTCGATGGCACCACTAAGCCATAAACCTGAAAATCATAGTCCAAGTGAATTGGACCAGAGCTCGGTAGATACAAAGGAGACTAGTGTGATCCACAGCACAAGAGATGTGGGCAAGCAAGCAGAGAGCATTAAGCTGTCATATGCAGTTAGTCTTCAAATGTCGAATACAGGGCAGGCAAATCAGCTTCTTGTCAAACAGGAAACCCAAAAATCCAGAGTGTGTAACAACATCCAAGTGCTGGGTAAGCAAATAGAATTTTGAGCCCGGATGGACCATGGTATAATGACAAAAATGTACAGCCCACATTTTTGCAGGAGACAACTGAAAACCACGGGAAACAGTCCAAGCAGAGTCCCATCAGATGACACCTTGGGGCTGGCGTTCAGCCAAGGGTACGGAGTGGGAGCTTTACCAATGCACAAGGCATCGACATACAGTGGTGCGGGGAGGGGAGGGAGAGCGGAACAACCAGTGGCCCAACAGAGGACACTAGCCCATTGACGGAGATCACGTGAAGTGTGACACTCGGCACTGAGCCCTGCAGACCGCCATTCTCTATGACCCATGGAAAGCTGAGAATTACCAACTCGAAACCGAACAACCGGTGGGATAAAAACAGAAGAATAAAAATTGGTATGAAACCTCAAAAACCCCAATCATGGAAGGTAAGAATAATGTGATGGTGCCACATCTTGTCATATGCTTTACGTATATCAAAAATGACTGCAATTTGGTGTAATCAATTAGAAAAAGTTTGTTAGTTTGCAGTTTCCAACCTAAACAGGTGGTCAGTTGTGGATTATCCCTCCCAGAAACCACACTGATATGGGGGCAAAAGGCCCTGAGATTCGAGAACCCAGCATAATTGGCTGGAAACCATCCTTTCAAGCAGTTTGCAGATCATGTTTATGAGGCTAATCTGCTGGTAACTGTCGATGGATGTTGAATTTTTGCCTGGCTTAAGGATTAGAACGATGATATTATCTTGCTACTATATAAGGAAGAGAAGGTTGACCCCAGTATGGTTGGAAACCCTGAGGAGACGAAGCCACTGAGTAACAGTCAGTTACCATCTGATTGTAAATGGAATCATTGTGGGGATTGTACTGTCAAACAACTCCCCACTCAGTGAAAGGTTCATTATGATGGAGTTGTTTCATTTTTGGTGAAAGTGTAGCTTACAGTCCAACTTAAAGATATCACTGTAGATGTTCGAAATGGTCACCATTAACATCCACACACAAACGATGCCGCCGAATTGCAGCACAAACTACTGACTGCAACGTGTTCAGTTGGATATTTACACACGAATGTAGATGGATTCTCAAAGTTCATCCAATGTGTGTGGCTTTTGTCGATAAATGACGTCCTTTAGTGTTCCCCACAGGTAAAAGTCCAGAGGAGTTAGGTCTGGGGAATGTGGTGGATACTCCACAGCACCTCTACGGCCTATACATCTCCCTGGTAGATTTTTGTCGAGATACGCCCTAACATGATTTTTGTAGTGGGCTGGGGCACCATCTTGTTGAAAGTAAACTCTTCCGTCTCCATACAAGTCTCGGATGGAAGGTAAAATGTATGTCTGAAGCTTTCTGAAGGTAAACCTCACCGGTAACTGTGCCGTCAAAGAAGAATGGCCCAATCAAGCCCTGGTAAGAAAGCCCACACCAAACATTTACTCCTGGCAAATTCACGGCTTTATCTACATGGACGTTCGGATTTTCGGTGGCCCAGTAGATGCAATTGTAGCGATTTACTGTACCACTGAGTTTGAACTGTGCCTCATCAGACCACACAATCATCTCTGCAAATTCTTCAACATTTGGCACCATGTTAGTAAACCACTCCTAGTTCCATTCTATGCTCTGGGTCGTCCTCATTCATTGCGTGTAGCAAACGTGGGATGTAGCACTTCCACTTTGCTGTCTTCAAAATTCGCCAAACTCTTGAGCAACTCACTCCAGTTTCACAGGCACACTGTCTCTCAGACTTCTGTGGTGAGTGAGTGAATTGTTGTAACACACGACGGGAGTTAGCTGGACTTGTTACTGTTACACGTCGTCCAGATCGTTGTTTGTGCACATCTTTAACACAGCCTTCTGCTTCAAATTTGTCTTGAATGCGACGAATCATTAAACATGTTGGTGACTCTGTTTGATACTCATTTCTCCATTGCCATTGAACCTTATTAATGTTTTCGTACTTAAAATACCACTTGAAAACTGACTTCCTTTCATCGAACGTAAGCCTTGCGCCAGCCATGTTTACCTGGGTAACTGGTTGCAAGTAAGAACAAAACACTGACTATCTGGCGACTGTCATCTGACAAAACAAAACAACGCAATACAACGCTTGTGTGGCGACTGCCGGAACTACAAACTATTACACTACCAAGATGAGACAACTCCGTCAATTAGTTTGCCAGTTATTGACTTTTAAACAGTGGATACATTTTTTTTTTGGACCCTTCTGTATAATTTAGCATGCTGAGTGGGTGAAGGAGAGGAGGATGCTGACACCGTTCAAAAGTGTTCAGCAAGACCCAACACATCAGTACAAATTGTGAATCTTTGGCAGCTCAGAAGACTCTCTCGAGACTAACACGGTTCTGACGGACTCCACAATAACCACAGAGCATTTAGGAATGGTTGTTGGTGAAGAGAGTTCCTTGTAGAGCAATGAAAATTGCAGAGGACATGGAATTTAGGTGCTGTAGCTCCAGCAGGTAAGAGTAATATCATTTGCAGTTCTGCTGAATTATCATATGACAGGTGCCCAGGTGAGGTGTGAAGGGGCCAGGAGGACTGGTGATGTCCAGGATCACTCTGTCCTCAAAGGAGTTGGATGAGCATTGGTTCAGAATCCGTCAGTGTCTGGGAGATCTGGGGCCTCCTCCACTGTCACCAGAGTAGAGTTATCCTAACAACTCTCCTCCTCCTCCTCCTCCTCCTCCTCCTCCTACTCCTCCTACTCCTCCTCCTCCTCTGTGCAGCATTTGGTCGCTGGGATTCTTGCAAGGGCCTATCTGCAACGAGCATGGAGACAGATGAAAAGCAGGCACACTTTGGACCCATATACAATAGCTCCTTCAGTTACTGGCTGGCAATGGGCCTCTGATCCGTGGGTTTCTGAGGAAAGGGATCCCATGAGAGAGCCCTGTCACCAGTTGACGCTGGAGGAGTAAGCTGCTTACCTTGCGGGGTGCAGGAAATGGTTCCTAAAGATGATGCCATGGGAACCACAAGAGAGCAGAGCAGTGGAAGAACTGGTTTCTTAGGGTCCACCGTGCAGTGGGATGACACATGACCAAAGTGTATGCACCTCACGGATGGTGGTTTTACATCACACTGTTACGCAATGGCTAACTTTTACTGTTCCCTTGAATAGTTGAGATAAATCTGCCTGGTACCTGTTCCGTTATCCTTGGTACCTCTTTGGATGCTTCAGACAGAAAGTACACATTGCCTCTCGAGATTAGCCCATAGCTCCTCAATTGTTAGGAGCATAATGTCTCTGTGGAAGAGGATTCCCTTGGACCATATAGAAAGTTTTGTGTAGGAAAATGTTCACTGGTATGTTACACAGATGATTACAGGCCTGAAGAGCTGTAGACTGTGCTGCAGAGGTGGCTTTATCAATAGCGGTCCAATGAATGAATATTTTTCCAAAAGACTTCTCCAAATTTATCTTCAATGTTTCACAAAAAAATAATGGCTTTATCACACAAAATGTATCCTCATCAATTCAAATACATTATAATTATTGGATAAATTGTTCCACTCCCATATGTCTGGCTTGTTCCTCTTCTTGTGAGATAGCCAGGGTAGAAAAAGCAGTGGGGTTATAACTGTCTGCATAGAAGTTTCTCTACCTGTTTGATGAGACAGCCAGATCACAACAAACATTGTTTTGGTGTAATTTAATACATGTAATGTGCGAAATTTAACTGCTGTTTGTTGTGCATACTGTTATGCCACTCCGTCTCCAAAAATCGAAAAACCTGGCAGCGTAAAACAGAACGTAGATCCGTTTCAGAGATGCCCATCCCCAGGAGCAGTTTCCGTGTAGCCTGTTTGGCCAGTCGGTCAGCAAGTTCATTGCGTGGGATTGTGATGTGTCCTGGGGTCCACATAAACACTACAGTACAATTGGACAGTCCCAGGGCAGGTATGGACTCCTGGATGTTTGCTACCAAAGGATGGCGGCAGTAGCACTGGTCAATACCTTGTAAGCTGCTCAGGGAGTCAGAACAGAGACTCACCACCAGAACAGGAACGGGTGTACTAAAGTGCACGAGAGATGGAAACAAGCTCTGCAGTTAATACACTGCAGCCAGTGGGTAAGGAATGCTGTTCAATATGGCCTCTGTGGACATAGGTGAAGCCAACATTACCATAAGTCATTAAGCATCCGTGTAAACAACTTAAGATCCCCAGAACATGTCAAGAATTGAGAAAAAGTGACAGTGGAGAGCGACGGGATTAACGGAGTCCTTAGGGCCACGCAAAAGGTCCAGATGAAGCTTCGGCCGAGGTGTACACCATGGAAGTGTATGTGAATGGACCTCAAGGAGAGGTGGTAAAGGGAAGGACTCCAGTTCGGAGAGAACAGATCGCACATGAACTGCAATTGTGAGCCCTGCCCTGGACCGCAGATGTAGGCAGATGAATTGCTGCAGGTGGGAAAAGGAGACGGTAATTCCGATGCTCAGGAGAACTAAAAATGTGTGTAACATAACTGGCGAGCAGTTGTGCACGTCGAATCCGCAATGGAGAGAATCAATCCTCCACTAGGACACTGGTCACCGGACACTCTCTAAAAGCTCCCATCACTAGGCGAATGCCACAGTGGTGCACTGGGTCGAGTAAAAGCAACGCTGAGGGTGCCGCCGAACTATAAAATAGACTCCCACAGTTAAGGCGGGATTGAACAAGGGCTCTGTAGAGCTGCAGCAGCGTAGAGTGATCTGCACCCCAGTTGGTGTTGCTCAGGCAGCGGAGTGCATTGAAGTGCTGCCAGCACTCCCGCTTAAGGTGATGTAGCCAAGCCTATCGGGCGTCAGAAACCAGTCCTAAGAATCAATATGTCTCCACTACAGTGAGTAGATCATCATTAAAATAAAGTTAAGGTTCCGGATGAATGGTACGATGCCAACAGAAGTGCATGACACAAAACGTCAAGGCTGAAAACTGGAAGACGTGGCCTAGAACCCATGACTGCACCTTGTGAATGACGCCCTGCACGCGGCGTTCAGCAACACCAGTAGTGGAGGAGCAATATTAAATGCAGAACTCACCCGCATAAAGAGAAGGGGAGACGGACGGCCCTACAGCTGCTGCTAGACTGTTAATGGCCACTAAAAATAGAGATACACTCAATACAGAGCCCTGCGGGACCACATTCTCCTGAATATGGGGGAAACTATGCGAGGCACCAACTTGGATACGGGAAGTATGGAGCGACAGGACATTTTGGATAAAAATCAGGAGCAGGTCCCGGAGACCCCAATCACACAATGTGGCAACAATATGATGTTGCCAGGTCGTGTCATATGCTTTACATAAGTCAAAAAAGACAGCAACAAGGTGTTGGTATCTGGAAAAGGCAGTTCGGATGGCAGACTCAAGGGACCCAAGATTATCAGTGGTAGAGCGACCCTGGCGGAAGCTGCCCTGACATGGAGCCAGTAGACCACATGACTCCAGGACCCAACCCAACCGCCGACACACCATACGTTCCTGCAGCTTACAAAAAACATTTGTGAGGCTGGTGGGCCGATAGCTATACACATCAAGCGGATTTTTACCGGGTTTTAGCACCAGAATGATGGTGCTCTCCCACCATTGTAATGGAAAGATGCCACTGCACCAGATTAGATTGAAGATGACGAGGAGATATCGCTTTTAGTCAGACAAGAGATGTTTAATCATCTGACTGTGGATCTGTTCTGGCCCAGGAGCTGTAATGGGGCAATGTGCAAGGGTGTTGAGGAGCTCCCACTCTGTAAATGGGGCATTATAGGGTTCACTGTGGCATGTAGTGAACAAGAGGAGTTTCCTTCCCATCCGCCATTTGAGGGTGCGAAAGACTGAGGGATAGTTCTCCGACGCAGAGGCTTGGGCATAGTGCTCAGCAACGCGCTTGGCAATCGCGTTTGCGTCGGTAGAGAGCACGCAATTGATGTTAACACCAGGGACACCTGGTGATCTTCATCTACAGTTGGAAAGGTGAAGTATGGCCCCCTATGGTTGACACGTACCTCTCCCAACACTCCTGTTTCCATCGTTTTATCAGCAAGCGAACGCGGGCACGGAGCCACTTAAAGGTAATTGGGTGCTCTAGAGGAGGGTGCCCTTTATGTCACTGTAGAGCTCGCTGACACTCTTTACTTGCCTCAGCGACTTCGGGTGACCACCAAGGGACTATCTTTAGCCGGGGGCACCCCAGAGAATGAGGGATCACTTTTTCTGCCGCAGAAATTATCATTGTAGTGACCTGCTCAATCACAACATTGATGGCACCACATGGGGGAGATTCAACAGTGACAGCAGAGATGGGCATGATGCGTGGGGAGTGACAGGAAGATGGGGAAGTGGCCACTACCACACAAGTCGTCATGTGCTCTCCAGTGGATAGATGGGAGAAGTCCTGGGCTGTAAATTGATAAATCAATGGTGGAGTAACTACCATGAGCCACAAATTTTTGACATCTTGCCATGGCTAGTAAGCATGGTGCTACCCCACAAGGAGTTATGGGCATTAAAATCTCCCAAAAGCAAGCAAGGTTCTGGGAGTTGATCAATCAGTGCAGCCAATACGTTCAGGAGTACTGCACCATCTTGAGGGAGATATACATTGCAGACAGTTATTTCCTGTGTCGTCCGTATCTTGATAGCCACAGCTTCAAGAGGAGTTTGAAGTAGCACAGGTTCACTACATACTGTGTTCAAGACATAAACTCCACCTGACACACTATTATATTCACTATGGTTCTTGTAATATCCCCTATAGACATGAAGGGCAGGGGTCCGCATTGCCAGGAACCATATTTCCTGGAGTGCAACGCAGAAAGCAGATGTAAAGCTTAACATTTGCCACAGCTCAGCCAGGTGGTGGAAAAAACTGCTGCAATTCCACTGGAGGATGACATGATCGTGGGAATGGGAAGGCATGAAACTAGTCAATGAGGCAATCTACACCTCAGGGTCACCTGCTGCCATCAACTTATTTCCTGAACAGGCTATATCTGTTGTGTCTGAGGGTCTGGCAAGATCTCGGTCCTCAGGGGACATCAGAATCTTCACCTCATCCTCAGACACAGAGCTTGTACGCAGTGGTGGTGTGGCTGCCACCGCATTTCCCTTGGTCTTGGGGGTCTTCTTTCTGGATTTCTCTTGCTGATCCTTGGGTTTCTTCGACTGGGAGAGATCACTGATTCAGTCTCCAGGACTCAGGATGATTGTGAAGCCCTATGACACTTTTGGGCACTTCAGCCACTGGCGGGTGTCATCTTTCCCACTAGCAGAAATCTGGGAAGGGAGTGATCCAAAGGGCCCCCTTCCAAGCGAGAGAAGCCAAAGAAGACTTATGCTCCTCCGGCTGAGAAATGGGGACTGGTGTCCCCAATAGTTGGGGGGACAGAGCTCCCGGGAGCAACAGGGAGGGAAGTGCCCCCACCATCAAGGGTGCAGGTGTAGTCTTCTGGCTCCGAGAGCCAACTGGAACTCGCGAAACTGTTCTCCTAGTGGCGGCATAAGAGGAGGTCATAGCCACAGGATTTAGCCTCACTGTAGGTCAGTCGGTCCAGGGTCCTGTATTCCATGATTTTCCTTTCTCGCTGTAAAATCCTGCAGTCTGGTGAGCAAGGGGTATGATGCTCTCCGCAGTTGACACAGATGGTAGGCGGGGCGCATGGAGTATTGTGATGGGATGGATGTCCACAATCTTGACATGTAATGCTGGAAGTACAGTGGAAAGACATACGGCCGAACTTCCAGCACTTAAAGCACCACATTAGGGGAGGGATATATGGCTTGATATCACAGCGGTAGACCATCACCTTAACCTTCTCGGGTAATCTGTCACCCTCGAAGGTCAAGATGAAGGCACTGGTGGCAACGTATTTATCCCTCGGACCCCATTGGATGCGCCAGACGAAATGAACTCCTTGTCGCTCTAAGTTGGTGCGTAGCTCGTCGTCAGACTGCAAAGGAAGGTCTCTGTGGAATATAATACCCTAAACCATATTCAGGTTCTGTTGAGGCATGATGGTAACAGGAACATCCCCATGCTTGCCACAAGTGAGTCATGCCCATGACTGGGCAGAGGATGTCATTTTTATCAAGACTGACCGCATTTTGGACAAGCTCTCCACCTCCCCAAACTTGTCCTCTAAATGCTCTACAAAAAACTGAGGCTTCATCAAGACAAAGCAGTTCCCATCAGATCTCATGAATAAGGTTTGCTGCCATTCATGGCTTGGCATTCCTCCCATGGTGTGGCCAGGGAGGGGAACAATTTAGTGTAATACTTCCTTGCACTGTACTGAGACTTTGAACACTTAGAGACTGCTGGAATTTGATCTCCATCAAGTGATGACGTGGTACGCTTCATCACGCGTGGTCTGCCCTGATGCCACCCACTCCAACCAGGGGCTCTCCCCACGGGCGCTACCCAGCCGCAGCAAAGGCCACCTGGCAGGATGGCCATTGTCGGGAGTTTGGATGCCACAGGTGGAGAGTTAATGGTGCAGGCATCAGCAGAGCGATCCCTGTGTAGTCAGGGGGCTACAACCAACAAGATAGCTGGTAGCCCCACCACAATGGACTGGCTACCATGCTGGATATGAGGTGAAAAGAATTCCACGATCATCATCGGCCCACAAAATGACGCTGCACAATGGGTGGAGGAAAACCCATCCAGGAAGGAGTCCTTGTTCAAGAGATGGAGGATGAGTGGGACTGCAATGCCATGATGAGAAAGTGGGCTATAGATCTCAATGCACGATGGACATGACGCACCATGTAAGGAGCCCTTCCCCAATTGGCTCGCTCTTTGGAAAAATTTTGAAAAATGGAGGTCAAACCTTACAGGGGACCATCACATAAAGGCCGAAATGTGTGAGACTCCTTTTAGTCTCCTCTTATGACAGGTAGGAATACCTCGGGCCTATTCTAACCCCCGGGCCCACAGGGGGTCCGATGTCGTTCAGTAGGGAACTGTTTTGCATACTGATGAAAACTTCAACTGTCAATGATCTACATTTTATTTTATAAATGTCTATACATATTATTCCTAAAGGAAGTGGGAATGAAACTATCACTACCACACAAACAAACTATCACACAAAGGTGAAGCATAAAGGCCAAAAACTTTTTTTAAATAAAATAAGATCATTAATGTTTGAAAAATTTATCTATATCTACAACACTACTCTGTAATTCTCACGTAAGTGCCTGGCAAAAGATTCATTGAACCACCTTCAAGCTATTTCTCACCTTTCCACTTTAGGGGTGCATGGGAAAAACACACACACATATCTTTCCATGTGAGCCCTTATTTCTCTTAGTTTATTACAACGATCATTTCTTGCTATGTAGATTGGAATCAACAAAATATTTTCAGTTCAGATGATAATGTTGGAGATTGAAACTTCATGAAAAGACCTCGCAGCAACAAGAAACGCCATTGTTTTAAAGGCTGCCACCTCAACTCTCTTATCATTCCCATGACAGTCTCTTTCTATTTTGCAATAATGCAAAAAGAGCTGCCCTTCTTTGAACTTTTTCAGTGTCCTCCCTCAATCCAATCTGGTAAGAAGCCCATGTTATACAGCAGTACTCTAGCAGAAGACAGAGAAGAGTGGTGTAGGCAGTCTCTTTAGTAAACCTGTTGCTCTCTTCAAAGTGTTCTGCTGATAAATTACAGTCTCTGGTCTGCCTTCTCCACAATATTATCTATGTGATTGTTCCAATTTAAGTCACTCATAAACGTAATTCCTAGGTATTGAGTTGAACTGACAGTCTTTAGATTTGAGTGATTTATAATGCAACCGAAATTTAATAATTCCTTTTAGTACTCATGTGGATGACCCCACACTTTTCATTATTTAGGGTCAATTGCCACTTTTTGCAAAAATACAAATATTTTGTCTAAATAATTTTGCAATCGATTTTGATCTTACAATGACTTTACTAGATGGTAAATGACAGCACCAAGTAGAAACAATGTAAGGTGGCTGCAAAATATTATCTCCTGAATAGATTAGGAACAGCAGAGGGTATACAACTTTTCCTTGGAGAACACCGGATATCACTTCTGTTTTACTCTACGACTTTCCAACAATAACTATGAACTGTGATATTCCCGACATGAAATCACGAATACAGTAAGGAATATTCCTTAGGTATACAATTTGATAAGATGTCACTTGTGAGGAAATGTTTCAAAACCCTTCTGGAGATTGATATGTCCGTATCAGTTCTCGTCTACTTATCATCGCTGCCTCAGAAAAATTCTACAAGGAGCTTTCAGCACGCATGTAGTCTCTGACTTTGGTAGTGTTCTAATAGTGGCATGTGAGGTAGGAATGCAAAGGCTGTGTCTCAGATATAGTGCAGAAGGGCCAATGCCACATGGAAGGCTCTGCAGTGTGTGAAGGGTGGATTTTGCCACTCTGATGCATTGGCACTGTATAGCCGCATCATACTCGAGATTAGACCTGTGTTTACTGACATATGTTTGTGAATTAAACAACTGTTGAGGCATGTCTGCCAGTTATATTTGAAGCTTTGTAAAAGCTTCTCGATTTAATGTGATTGTGAGACCACTACACTATAGCCCAAGCTGCTAAGTGATTTCTTAAATTATATTGCATGTGTTAATAGTATGTGTATTTCTTTCCGGTCATAGAACTTTATCATCTGTCATTTAAATCTGGTGGGTCTGAGTATGCCTAAGGTGTTGCCACTTTGTAATATGTGTTAGAGAGTATTGTTGGCCCTGACAGACGAAAACTGTTGTCTGGGTTACATACGGAAATGGGTTTTCCTGTTTAAATTCACTTACTGTGGTGCTCGACAGTGTAAATCATATGATTCTGATTGCTGTCAATATGCATAGTGGTCATTTATACCATATCATGAATAATTCAAACTGACTTTCTTTCTTGCTTGCCAGCTCAATGTTTATCTGATGAGAGTTTAAAATTTTGTGCACTTCTCTTTAATATGAACTGGATCCGAATGCAGACAGCTCCCTCTGTTCTGTCTTGAAGGCTTTAATGTTAAATCTTGTTGGTTCTCTATTCAAGTGCTGTTAACTGGCATGTAAGAATGTGACTCGAATATTTGATTCAGTTTGTTGCCTTGGCCTGTGTGTTGACAGCTGATATTTGTGTAAACTGCCTTCTTCAAATTCCAGCTCAGTAGAAATGACAGTTACAATGTGTGTGTCTTAATATATTTGCTGTTTAATCACATGCAGAAATATTGTCCTTTTCGAATTTTTTTTAAACAAAAATTTCTAGTGTAGTTCTGAATATAAACAGTGCTAGTTATTTCTTGCTATTTAATAGTAATAACAATACTTTATAAATTTTATTTAACTGTTTGCATGAAGAATGTAATTTATTAACAACTCAGAATATTTACTTAAGTTCTGGTAAGATTGGCTGTGCCTGTCAGTGGGTGCCAAGTGGGAATAATTCTGTATACAGGGCTTGTGCCCATGTATTGTTTATGGTCTGCTTGCATAAAACAAATAATTATTTGAGTAACTGTGGTTTACCTTATTGCATCTTGTAGTGTATCATGTGTCAGCTTTTGTCAAAATATTGTGGAAGTACCTATGTTGGAATTGTCCTCATTGTTGTTTAATAGTTTATTAATTAAATTGTTTAATACACAGTCATTGGCTTACCACTCAAGGGTCAAATACCCCAGTCCAACCATCTCAAAAGCTTTCCCATTCCCCATCCTCAAATACTGTACCAGAAATCTACAAATATGGAATCAATTTCAGATAACATGTTGATAGCACTTATTACTTTTACGAATGAAGTGCTAGTTGTGTTTCACGAGAATGATATTTTCTGAATCTGTGCTGTGCTTTTCTCAAGGTAATTCATAATGTTGAAACACAGTATACGTTCCAAAATCCTACTGCAAACCGACATTAGAGGTATAGGTCTAATTCATCGGATTACTCCTACTTCCTTTCTTGAATACTGGTGTTACCTGTGCAACTTTCCCACCTTCAGGTATGGATCTTTTGTTGAGCAAGCAGTTGCGTAAGATTGTTAAGCTATTGTGTCAGCATACTCTGAAAGGAATCTACTTAGTGTACAATATGGACCAGAGAACATTCCTTTATTAAGTGATTTAAGGTACTTTGCTACATTGACGATATCTACTTCTACATTACTCATGTTGGTATCAGTTCTCGATTTGAATTCTAGAATATTTACTTTTTATCCTTTGGTGAAGGAATTTGAGAAAACTGTGTTTAGTAACTATGCTTTGGTGGCAATGTCATCAATAACATTACCTTCACTATCACTCAGTGAAGGTATTGATTCTGTTTTGCTGCTGGTGTCCTTTACATATGATCAGAATCTCTTTGTATTTTCTGCCAGATTTTTAGACAGTTTGGTTATGGAAACTATTAAAAGCATCTCACATTAAAGTTCCTGCTAAATTTTGGACTTCTGTGAAACTTCGGCAAACTTAGGGGTTTTGTGTTCTTTTAGATCTGAAATCCTATTTTCAATGCATCTGTAACAGTGTTATGATCCGTTTGTGTACCAAGGGGATCAGTACCACTTCTTATCAATTTATTTGGTATACATCTCTCCATTATTGTTGATACTATCTCTTTGAATCTGGTCTACAATTTCATAGTTATTTTGGAAGGAATGGAGGCTGTCTCGGAAAGCCATCAAGCAAATTTTTATCTGCTTTTTTAAATACATACATTTTGCATTTGTTTTTGCTCAGTTTGGATGTTACAGTATTCAGTCTCGCTACAACAATGTTGTGGTCAGAAATCCTTGAATCTATCATGAAGTTTCCTATTTGCTCAGGATTATTTGTTGCTAAGAGGTCAAATATATTTTTGCAACCATTTACATTTCACATGGCCTCCTGAACTAATTGTTCAAAATAATTTTCTGAGAAAACATTCAGTATGATTTTGGTTGACGTTTATGCCTACCACCAACTTTTAAACACGTACTTTCACCAACATAATGAGGGTAGCACGCACCACAAGTGTATGAGTGGGGTACTCATTTAAAATGAGGCAAGTCATATTTTGAACTGTTCAGCAACGGTATCATCTGTGTCGGGAGGTCGATTAAAAAAAGAACCCATTATTAATTTATTCCAGTTGTCAAGTATAGCCTCTACCCATACTAACCCACAGGCACTACCTACTTCAATTTCACTGGAAGACAGACTACCACTAACAGCAACAAACACACCACTATCAATTGTATTTAATATAATCCTTTCTGAGCACGGTTAGGTCCTTTGTAAAAATTTTGGCTGAACTTATCCTGGTTTTAGCCAACTTTCAGTACCTATAACAATTGGTGCTTCAGTACTTTATATTAGTGCCTGGAGCTCTCGTTCTTTTCAAACACAGGTACAACAATTTACTTCTATAATACCTATGGTTCTTACATCAATCCTTGCCTCGTGTTTGACCTGCACCCTTTGTTCTTTCCCAGGACCCGATAATCTAAAAAACCACCCAATCCACGCCACACGGCACATGTTACCCATGCAGTCACTCCCTGTGCAGAATGGCCACCTGACCTACTAAGCAGGACTCAATACCCTACCACCCTATGGCGCAAGTCATGGAATATGCAGCCAATATGGTCGCAGAACTGCCTGAGCCTCTAATTCAGACCTTCCACTTGGCCCTGTAGCAAAGGTTCGCAATCGGTTCTGTCACAATGCTGCAGATGGTGAGCTCTACCTTTATCTCACAAGGAAGACTGGCAGTCTTTACCAATTCAGCTAGCTGCCCAAAACCAGAGAGCACCTCTTCGTTAGTACTGACATGAGCCACCACCTGCAGTTGTCTGCACCCCATGTTCTTCATGGGATTGGAAAGGACCCGTTCCACATCTTGGATGACTCCCCCAGTATGCACACATACTGGATTTCTTCCCCTCCTGACAGCCACGTCCCTAAGGTGCCCTATATTACATGTCCAACATTTGAGCTCCCAACTATCAATTATCCCACTCTGTGACTGCCCAGACCTTGCAGGCTGAGAGGCTTCCCCTAAAACAGGACAAGTGGCTGCATCTAGCTCAGGACCTATAACAGCCACAGACAGCACCTTGAACCTGTTTGTTAGATGAACTGGTGACGCCTTTCAATCAGCCCCTCGAAAAGTCTTTCGCTGCCTGCCATAACTTGTAATAACCTTCCAATCTACCACTGGTTAGGGGATCAGCCTCAATGCAGGCAGTAACTGCGGCATGAACAGTAGTGGATCAATCTGGGGACATATGGAACATGCTGACCTTCTCTGAGGTCCCCAAATCTGGCCTCCCACAGTGATGCCCATTAGTAACAGACTCAAGCTGTGTGACTGAAACCAGCACCGCACGGAGCTGTGAGCGAAGGATCACTAACTCAACCTGCATCCAAACACAGCAATCCACACTCCCTATCTATACCGAAGACAGCAAAACTCTACACTACAAAATTATTAGAAGGCTGGACTGTGCCTAGTTAGCACTCAAACATACACACATTAAATAAAAATAGTTCTAATGCAGCCTGTGTAAGTAATCACTATGTGGCCATAGGAGTGTTGAGAAAACATAACTGGAACAGATGGAACATTATGTAACACGAAATGTTTGCACAAAACTGAAAAGCCATCAACTAACATATGGACAATGCAGGATGCGGTTATATGGATTAAAAGAATCCTGGACTGTTTCATCCAATTCCCTATATCCAACAGAAACCGTAAAGTTCTGAAACTTGATGCAATTTCAGTTATTTCACTTTTATACTGCATTCATCATAAGAAGAAACCTGATGTAAACATTCTACTATGTATTCTTCTGTGTTTGCTTGAATCTTATTGGATTTCAATTCATATGGAGTGGAAGCCAAACTATGTCCAGTACAGCCAAGTACAATCATAAGGACAGGTTTTGTGCCGTGTTACACACACATAGATTGAATGATAATGGGGCACAACAGCTTTACTGGCGCATTTAACTTTGAAAGCAATAGCCAGCCAGCTGGTCCAACAAACCTGCAATGATATGTGCAGTTGCAGATCAGACAAAGAGAGATGAGTGGAGACACAAAATAGCTTCAAATGTCATTTAATTTTTAAAGAGAATGAAATAATACTTGGCAAAATGCCAGCACTACCGGACGTTTATTAGGTGAACAGACGGAAAGTATAAAATGCTCTCTTTCTCACCTAACATAGCATTTTAATTACAAACAAGAGCGATGAAAATTCCTAACTTAAACACAGGATACTTTTTCTTGGCGAGCTGTGTGCGATGCAACGCATGCTGCAGGGATTTCACCATATTGTTGAACACTCATGCCATTGAAGGTATTAATTCAAATCAGTCGTCTGGTAATCTCTTAGCTCCTTCCTTATTCAAATCCGAGAAATTCACTTCAGTTCTGGAACTGTCTTCTGCTACATTGATAACGAGTTGATCAACAGAATCCACCCAGGCGCCACATTTTCTCCTTCTTTTACGACGTGCTGTTCTGTATCCCACCAGCAATCAAAAGCGACATATGAAAAAGCTGTGTGCATTAGTTTTAGTACATCTGCCAGCTTAACAGTCTTGTTATTTCTTGTGTGAAATGCCTTAACTTCGCTCCAGATCAGTTCTGTTGGGCTCATATTGTAACAACACAGTGGCAAATATAAAAATGCAGCATTTGTATGGTGTGCTCAATGCTGTAAAAATTATTGTTTTTCATGTTTCTGCAACACTTATTATTCTGGTTCATATGAGATTACATCTGTGACATAAAACAATGGATGTAGCCCAAATAAAGAGTACTTGGTTTTTCATTTTTGTTCCAAAAAATTAAATTGTTATCTTTTCTTAATTTAAGCAGCCTCTATTAACAATCTTTCATAAAATATCAATAATTAAGAATTTATATTTGAAATGAACAAAAAGTCTAATTATCAAACTGAATTATTAATATTAATTGGTCTTCTTCACTCCAGTCCTAAAGGTAAAATAAATTGTTTAATAATTGCTGCAGTGATCTTTAGTCCAAAGATTGGTTTGCTGCAGCTCTCCACACTATTCTGTAAATGCCGCCTTCTCTCTGTATAACAACTGCGCCCTACATCAACTTGAACATGTGTACTGGAGTCAAGCCTTAGAATCCCTCAAAATGTTTATCCCCAACTCTTCCCCCCAGTGTTTGGAAAGCATGATCAGTTCAACCAATATTGTCACTACTACTACTACTACTACTACTACTACTACTACTACTACTACCACCACCACCACCACCACCACCACCACAAACAGAGAGTACACTTTAAGTTCAACCTAGTTTCATGAAGCCAATAGTGAACCTCAGTTTCGTGTCAATGTATTTTTCATTGATCTAGTTTCTTCCACTTTAGGTGGAATATTCAAAAGTTGAAACAATCACGTTTCAGCTGATTTAAACCCTATGGGATACCCATGACGTGTCATTACAAAAGGTTTACAGTGAACATGTGGACAGGCATAACAATTACAGGGTTTCTGATGTTTGTCCATCCCAACAAGAGTGGTATGCACTGTACATTAGAGAGAGAATTTCCCACGTTACTTTATCAAAACTACTTCGTATGTTTTCCCACTGCACATACACTGATGAGCCAAAACATTATGACTGCTGCCCACCATGGGACTGAATTCTACCTGGTGGCATCACACGCACACGATATGTTAAAGAAAGTACATAAACAGAGCAGAGAGAAATGGAGGAACCACTGTAGCAATGATATGGGCCGCAAATGTGGAGTACCAATGATGTACATGACTTTGAAAATGGACTGATAGTTACGGCCCAGCACCTGGGAATGATTATCTCAGGAATGGCGAAGTTGTTCAGCTGTTCGTGTGTTATTGTTGTGAGCATCTGTGGAAACTGGTTGAGGGATGGTGAAAAAATTAATAGGCGACAAGGTGTTGGAACTTCACTCCCTCATCATAGTACGTGGATCTAGAAGGCTTGCACGCTCCATAAAGCAGGTAGAAAATGCAACAAAAATACAATGTTTTCCAGCACACCATTCAGCACACATTGTTGGACATGGGGCTCTACAGAAGACAACCCCTATATGTTCCCATGTTGATCCAAGGACATCCTCAATTACAACTGTGACACTGATGAAACTGGGCCTTTTACCAATCAAAATGGGTCACCTGTTCAGATGAATTACATTTTTTGTTATACTAGGTTGATGGTCACATCCAGATATGGTGTTATCCAGACAAATGGGTGCTTGGAACATGCACCACACCATGAATACCTGCCATTTGGGGTAGTATAATGCTGTGGGGGACATTTAGATGGGCATCCATGCTACCAGTGGTAGTAATTGAATGGACCACGACAGCTGCAGAATACATTAACATTATTTCACACCACCTACATTCCATTATGCTGGACTTCTTCCACGACAGTGATGGCATCTTCCAGCAAGATAACCGTCCAAGTCACTAGGCTAGTATCATTCTATAGTGGTTTGATGAGTATGATAGTCAACTCGCATTAACTTCTTAGTCACCATATTCACCAGATCCAACCCCAGTGGAATGCACTGGAGACAATACTGGGTGCCAGCTCTGTGCCAACAAACTACTAGCCCATAATTTACAGGAAATGTGTGACTTGTGCATAGACGTCTTGTGCCACATACCTCAAGGAACCTACCGAGAACTTACTGAACTCATGCCATGCCGAACTGCTGTAGTATTGTGTTCCACAGGTAGACCAACATGCTATTACCCAGGTGGTCATAATGTTTCAGCTCATTAGTGTACAATTAACATTTTGATGCTCCACTCAAAATGCAGACAGTGTTCATGATTATTTTGGGTATTGCCCTGATGGGCAGGCTGTTGCTTGGCTGCTGCACTTACCTGATGCAGCTCTAACAGACTTTTTTCTTATAGTGCCATGAAAACACCGTGCCTCCAAAAAAATTTTTACGGAGTAAACAAGAGCTTCTAGCAAGATTGCAGTTGGTGTTATTTTGCCCAAATGATACTCGGGTAGTTAGGACACGTGCTGCAAACTTTATTGTGATTAGTTGCTACAAAATTAATTTCGAGGAAGTAAGAATAGTGTTTAATGCCTAGGCAACAGCATGGTGTTTAGATACAGAGTTCTCTCTCAGATGGGGAGGGAAGGAATAAACCAACTATGCCTCAGCATTTTCTGAAGTGATTTCTCTATACCACAGAGAACCAATTTACACACAGACCAAGGACTTCAAATACACTACTCCTGAATATGAGTTCAATACCTTAATCTTTCAGTTACTTTGCTCAGTAATTTTAAGTGGTCTACTACTGTTTTTCTGCAACATGCAACCTTGCCTTGCTGGCTATTAGCAATTACTTTAGTTGTTAATTTTTGCCTCTAATGTAACTAGGGTGAAGTTCTTATCTCATTTATTTTTATACTTCATCTCCAAAAATATATTTAAAGGCTGTATACGTGGACAAGGAAGAAAAATTCCTGGATTTTTCCCGGAATTCCCAGTTAAAAACACACTTTCCCCTGGGTGAAAAAACGCTTTTTCCGTGTTAAGTGACAGTATATTTTCCCTTATCAATCCTTGGAATGGTTAAGGTTTTATACACGGGCACAGAATTTCCCGGCACTTTAGCAAACAAAACTCAGAGAAAAAGACACATTTTGGAAATATCTTTCATGTGCATCGACATGTACGTTGCATATTTTTGTATAACGAAAGTATACATTGAAATTCTACCAAATACCGCATGTTACTTTCCGAATCATTGAAATCAAGATTGCAATGTGTTTCTGGAAGCCAGTCACAGCTCATGTAACGTGATCACGGCAGCCGATGACAGCGGATACTCAGAGCATAGGGCATGTGATGTAGTCAACCAACAGCAACATCACTGTTACGTAGCATGAACACAAACCGGGAAAGTTAATAGTTTAAATTAATATACATAGTGTTGCTACAAGAAAAGAAAAGCTTTCACATATAATATTGGTCTTTAAGGTTAATAGGCTGCAAGAGAAGCCAAGATTTCACATATAATGTTGATTTTTTTGCGCATGTTACACTTTAAGCTATATCACAAAAATGTGCCAGCAAAATTTTTTAATGATGACATAAATGTCTGATCTTCGGGCAGGGTGTATACGTGGACAAGGAAAAAAAAATCCTGGATTTCTCCCAGATTTCCCAGTTAAAAATACACTTTCTCCCAGGTGGCAACATAGTTTTTCCCTGTTAACTGACAGTATATTTTCTCTCGGAACTGTATAACTTATCAATCCTTTGAATGGTTATGGTTTCATACATGGGCATAGAATTTCCCAGCGCTTTAGAAAACGAAACATCTTTTGGAAAGATCTTTGATAGGCAGCAACATGTACGCTGCATATTTTCGTATTGTTGTTGTTGTGGTCTTCAGTCCTGAGACTGGTTTGATGCAGCTCTCCATGCTACTCTATCCTGTGCAAGCTGCTTCATCTCCCAGTACCTACTGCAACCTACATCCTTCTGAATCTGCTTAGTGTATTCATCTCTTGGTCTCCCTCTATGATTTTTACCCTCCACGGTGCCCTCCAATGCTAAATTTGTGATCCCTCGATGCCTCAAAACATGTCCTACCAACCGATCCCTTCTTCTCGTCAAGTAGTGCCACAAACTCCTCTTCTCCCCAATCCTACTCAATACCTCCTCATTAGTTACGTGATCTACCCAACTTATCTTCAGCATTCTTCTGTAGCACCACATTTCGAAAGCTTCTATTCTCTTCTTGTCCAAACTAGTTATCGTCCATGTTTCACTTCCAGACATGGCTACACTCCATACAAATACTTTCAGAAAAGACTTCCTGACACTTAAATCTATACTCGATGTTAACAAGTTTCTCTCCTTGAGAAACGCTTTCCTTGCCATTGCCAGTCTACATTTTATATCCTCTCTGCTTCGACCATCATCGGTTATTTTACTCCCTAAATAGCAAAACTCCTTTACTACTTTAAGTGTCTCGTATTACGAAAGTATAAATTCAAATTCCACCAAACACCGCATGAAGCATTGAAATCGAGATTGCGAAGCGTATTTGTAAGCCAGCCATAGCTCATGTCACGCGATCTCGCCAGCCGATGACAGCGGATACTCAGAGCTTCGGACACGTGTAGTCAGCCAATAGCAACATCACTGTTAAGTAGTGCGAACACACAAACAGGAAATGTTAAAGGCATATATATATATATATATCTGTGTGTGTGTGTGTGTGTGTGTGTGTGTGTGTGTGTGTGTGTGTGTGTGTGTGTGTGTGTGTGTGTGTGTGTGTGTGTGTGTGCGCGCGCGCGCGAGTGTATACCCGTCCTTTTTTTCCCCCTAAGGTAAGTCTTTCCGCTCCCGGAATTGGAATGACTCCTTACCCTCTCCCTTAAAACCCACATCCTTTCGTCTTTCCCTCTCCTTCCCTCTTTCCTGATGAGGCAACAGTTTGTTGCAAAAGCTTGAATTTTGCGTGTATGTTTGTGTTCGTTTGTGTGTCTGTCGACCTGCCAGCACTTTCATTTGGTAAGTCACATCATCTTTGTTTTTAGATATATTTTTCCTACGTGGTTCATTGTTCTGCATGGCAATTAATGCTTGACTGTCAGAAAGGTAGAAATAAAATAAAATCTGAAACAAATAACGTATTTTAGCCTTCTGTACTTGTGTGAATGTATTTTAATTCACATGATAACTCCCGGTCAAAGAAATCAATTTTGTTTCCATTTGACGTGAGTGCAGTAGACAAAGAGGAAACAGCAAAATCAATAAATGTAAACATGGGTCACATGGAGACTACCCACTTCCCTATTATCACTCAGACTGTTCTGCGCATCAGACCCGTATCTACGATATTTCCGAACCGCGGCAATAGTAGATAGTGGCGTCCCTCGATCATTTGAGATAGGACATAAAAAAAAAAAAGAAGAAAATCGAATTTTCAAAAATACGTTCATTTTGTAGCGCACATCTTTCTGAAGACTCTGATACATAAAACATGCGTGCCCGAGGAATTGTAAGACACGTTATCTGATCTTTAGTGTGCCAAAGTGCAGTGCCACACCACACAGCATTCTTCTATCGCACATCACTGTATTTCGGTCTGTGGAATTGAAACGTGTATAGTCTGTACTGGATGCCATCAAAGGACAGTGGAAATTAAAATGTCCCATGGTGCCTCTCCTCCTTCCAGTCGGCCGGTTTGACATCCTGCCCCTCTTCAGAAAATTTGCACTCTTTATTCCCTATTAGCTAACAACTTGGTGCTTTGTGTGACATAAAATTAAGTATAGGATACATAAAACCAGTAAAGAGAAGAGACAAGCAAGACAATACACATTTCTTCAATCCTTAGCTCCTAGAATTTTTTTCTCTCTAATCTTGCTACAGCTTTACATGGTGTGCCTTCCTTTCTGCGATAGGATCTGTTACATCATCAAAGTTCATCAAACGTTTTGCTACATGAAGAATCGAAATGTCATTGTCTAATATTGAAAAAGCCGTAATAACAAATAGGCCCAAGACTGGTGTGGTTTCTCGACCTGATTACCTATATTTTGTCATTGTCTGCGAGATAAAACAAAATAAGCCTTTATAATACTGCAGCAATTGTAACACAAGCCAAATAAACAAGACTGTTTTAGCAGAAATGGTCATTTCTACAACGCGGCAGACTATAATTCACGAAGTACCGATATCAAATGCCTATTAGGCCTGCTACAAGCAAAAAGCTTTACGTTAGGAAATAGTTTTACACTTCTTTTATACGCTTCAGTTTCTCAAGCATGAGATCGAAAAGTAGTAGTGTGAAATTTTTATAGAAATTTGGAATCGTCTTATTCTTCCATAATTTGTATGATGTCCCCGTTTCTTCTCCTTCCTCGTTCTAACAAACAATGTTGTCATCACTAATTCCGTATGAATTCCCGCCAATGTCAAAGCTTATTCGCTGGTTAACTTCACTAACTCTGCCAGAATCACCAGTTTCGTTATCCCGCGATTATTCTCCAGTTAGACATTGTTACGTGTTCGTACAACGCGTTTTCCGCGATACTTCCAAAATAGACCTTAAAGCGGCTGCTAGCCAGAGACTGTACAACTGGCCCTTGCAAGTATAGCGATCGAGCCAAAAATTTTCTGTCGAAATTTCATTTCCTTGGATACATCGAGAAGATAATACGTAATCTTTCTTACCTGTTATTCCTGTTAGTCGTTTATTCGCACTTTGGTAGTCTGAATCTATGGATTTCGCCGGTAATCTTAACAACGCTCATCATTCTCAAACCCTATCAACCACATAATCAGACAGTGGTTGGCTTTCTTTCATTCAGCTATACTCTCCTCAGCTCGTATAGCCCCTTTTGTCTGCAGGAAAGTTTATTTCTAGATGTGACGAGGATTCCACTGACACAAACATCACGTACACTATGCACGTATTCACAAATCAACATATGATTCATTCAGAAATCAACTTAGAATGTATTCAACAATGTTCAAAAACTGACAGGGACACGTTTCAAAGTCATACGAATAATCGATAGACCAACGTGCACTGGATGCTAGGCACTTTGTGAAACAAGGTTTATATGAATTGCCCCCCCCCCCCCCCAGCAGCCCCCCCCCCCCCCCCGGCACTCCTAGATCCAGGGCTGCTGCGCAATCTGACAGCTTGGGTGCACCAGTAAAATTTTTCCCGGGAGCACCTAGCTGCTTTTTTTTTTTTTTTTACTGCAACTACTTACTCAGACAACAGCCACGTTTCTGTAGCCAGAAGCGGAAGAAGATACTACTCAACTGCGCATGCGCATGATCCCACTCGTAACTGCTAAAACAAATCTAATGTTAATATTTGTGACGTCATGCTCATTGGAGGCAGTTTGTTGTTATGAAGCATTGCATAGTCTTCCTAAAGCCTTTGTCACATTTCGCTGTTGGCAGAAGCTTGTATGAGCACTGTGTTTTGTTGCTGTATATGGTGCATTACCTTTGCAATTTAAGTTTTATTTTAGTTTTTTCTCTCGTTCATGTCTTATGGCTGCAGTATTATTCTGCAGTAGCAGGATACAGTAATATCCTTTGTCAGAGTATTGGTTCTTACCAGTCGAAATTACAAAAATTTAACTGAGAACAAAAACAATGAAAAATTCCCAGGTTTTTCCTGGATGAAAAAATTCCCTGGTTTTTCCTGGATCTCCCGGGTCGTAGACACCCTGTCAGGGTTCGAAATTATTCTAAATGGCTCATCATCAAAGAGCTGATTTTTAAATGAGAGTCAAATGCTCTGTGATTTAATAAATTCATGGTACATTCTCGCACATAGTTAAACTTATGTAAAAGGATATTTACTTTGGAAGTAACGCTTTTCAAACCACAATTCGCAATATTTTTCTGCGACCTGTTAGAAAAAGGTTCGTTTCAGCAGTTGCCAGAGAGCGCAGATAACAGGCGACACCGTGCTTGCGCAGCTACCATGACATAGAAAGCTCGTATGTACGTATGTGTAAAACATTGAAAGATCCTACATTATGTCATAAAAGAAACAAGACATCAGAGGATACTCCAAGAGTATCGGAATTTCATGAACCACACTAAAATGTGCACACTGGAAGTGCATATTTAAAGTGCACATTTGTATGTCCAGATTCCCAATGAAGTAGACCTTGACCTAATATTAAGCTTTTCGGTGTGGTTTTCGGGATGTAAATTTTCTTGGAGCACCAGTACTGTATTATATCATGTTTGGTTCTTTATTATGGCATAATGCCATACATGTTAAAAGATGAAAATGTGCACTTGAAATGCAGCGAACAGTTGAAACTAGCCAGTACTGAAGAATTAAACATTTCGTTTCAAATACATTGACTGCCTCTGCGGAAAAGGTTAATAGAACTCAAATTTCTTCAGCAATCAGACAAAAATAACTTCATTGTTCTGCAAGGTGATTAATGCTTGACAGTCAGAAAGGTGGAAATAAAATAAAATCTGAAACTAATGACATATTTTAGCCTTCCGTAATTACGTGAATGTATTTTAATTCACTTGATAGCTCCCGGCCACAGATATCCGTTTTATTTTCATTTGATGTGAGAGTAAACGAAGGGGAAACAGCAAAATCACTAAATGTAAACATGGGTCACGTGGAGACTATCCACTATAACTCAGACTGCTCTGTGCATCAGCCTTGGACCTACAATATTTGCGAACCGGGTCAATACTAAAAGAAATTGAATTTTCAAAAATATGTTTATCTTGTAGCGCACATCTTTCTGAAAAGTCTGAAACATAAAACATATGTGTTCGAGGAAATGTAGGGCATGTTATTTGGTCTTAAGTGTGTTGAAGTGCACTGCCACGCCTCTTCATAAAACATTCTTCTGTCGCATGTCACAGTATTTCGCTCTGTGGAATTGAAACATGTATATTTTGGGAGAACAAGAACTCTTCAGAAAATTTGCACTCTTTATTGCCTATTAGCTAATAACTTGCTGTTTTGTCTGACATAAAATTAAATATAGGATACATAAAACCAATAAAGAAGAGAGACAAGCAAGAAAGTACACACTTCTTCAATCCTTAGCTTCTAGCATTTTTTTCTCTCTAATCTTGCTACAGGTTTACATGGCACACTTTCCTTTCTGCGAAAGGATCTATTACCTCATCAAAGCTCGTCAAACGTTTCGCTACACGAAAAATCGAAATGTCGTTATCTAATACTGAAAAGCTGTTAACACAAATAATACCCAAGACTGGTGTGGTTTCTCGATGTGATTACGTCTATTTTGTCACTGTCTGCTAAATAAAACAAAATAGGCCTTTCTAATACTGGAGAAATTTTGTAAGACACCAAATAAACGAGACTGTTTTGGCACAAATGGCCATTTTTATAACACGACAGAATATAATTCACGTGGTGCCAACATCAAATGCCTATTAGGCCGACTACAAGAAAGTTTTATAAAAATTTGGAATCGTCTTATTCTTCCATAATTTGTGTGATGTCCCTGTTTCTTCTCCTTCCTCGTTCTAACAAACAATCTTGTCATCACCAATTCTGCAGCTATTCCTGCCATTGTCAAAATTTGTTCTCCGATTAATTTCAATAACCCTGCCAGAATCACAGGTTTAGTTATTCCGTGTTTGTACTACATGTTTTCCGCTTTGCTTTCAGAATAGAACTCAAGCGGCTTCTAGCCAGGGACTGTACAACAGGTCCTTACTAGTGTAGCGACCTGGCCAAAAATTTTCTGTCAAAATTTCATTTTCTTGGGTACACAGAGAAGATAGTACGTAATCTTTCTCACCTGTTATTCCTGTCGGTCGTTTATTTCCATTCTGGTAGTCCGAATCTACGGATTTCACTAGTAATTATAACAACACTGATCATTCGAAAGCCAATCAACCACATAATCAGACAGCAATTGGCATTCATCCGTTCGGCTTTACTCCGCTCAGCTCGTATAGCCCCGTCCCCTTTTGTCTGTGGAAAGTTTATTTCTAGACGCGACGAGGATTCTCCTGACAGACACATCACGTATGATATGAACGCCTTCAAAAATCAACTTATGATTCATTCAGAAATCAACTTAATATGTGTTCAAAAATGTTCAAAAAGCAACATGGAAGTGTTTCAAAATCATATGAATAATCAATAGACAAACGTGCATGGATGCTAGGCACTTTGTGAAACAAGTTTTTTTCCCCCCTCAAGAATATGAGTTTGGCACCCCCTTTTCCCAGTAGCATCTAGCTGCTTGCTGTGACTGCTTGCACAGCCAATAGCCACATTGTTGTAGCCAGAAGCGGAGAATCTACTGCTCAAACGCGACTCAACTGCGCATGCCCATGAGCCCGCTCGTAACTGCTAAAACGAATCTAATGTACACAGTTCTGACTTCATGCTCATTGGAGGCAATATGTTGCTATGAAGCATTGCATAGTCTTCCTAAAGCCTTTGACACGTTTTGCTGCTGGCAGACGTCTGCATGAGCACTGAATCATTGTTGCATATGGCGCATTTCCTTTGCAATTTAAGTTATTTTCATTTTCTTCTCTCGTTTACATTTTATTGTTGAAGTATTATTCTGCAGTAGCAGGATACAGTAATATCCTTTGTTAGCGTATCGGTTCTTACCAGTCAAAATTACAAAAATTTAGCTGAAAACTAAAACAATGAAAAATTCTCAGATTTCTAAAAAATTCCCTGGTTTTCCGCTGGATGAAAAAATTCCCAGGTTTTTCTGGGATCTCCCAGTTGTCCCGGGTCATCTACACACTGATTTAACTTACTGTATATGTTCAAATATATGTTGTTCACATTTTCCAAAATTTACAAAAAAGATCTAACAAATAACTAGAGTGCTGCTGCTATTGTGCTATGACTATTTTTTCTATAAATTGTCATACAAAGGCGAAAAGCTGCTTATATTTTTAATTGAATCAATATTTATTAATTAACATGAGGTTTGAATTCTGAAAACTCAAGAGAGCATTCCAAGATAAGAATAACACCTGTATAACGCTACTGTTGTTGCAGTCCAATATAAAGCTTAATTTCCGCCATACCATGTCGGTAAACTTTGATGCTATTTCCAAACAGAATCTGTTAACAGTAATTAAATGCCATATGCTAGTCACTTATAAATAAACAAACATAACCTAGTTCATGCCACACGGCCTTTCATGCTCAGTTGCTGTAACCAAGTATATTAACATGGAAGGAAAAAGCAGCATTTACAGTGGGGGAATGAATGGTGAAAAAATACACCTGAATATATTTGCTAATTCACGCACTGTTACTACTGTACTATGAAATTTTTTATAAAACAGTCATACAAACTTGTAACACACACACACACACACACACACACACACACACACACACACACACACACACACACACACAGAGAGAGAGAGAGACAGACAGACAGAGAGAGAGAGAGAGAGAGAGAGAGAGAGAGAGAGAGAGAGAGTGAGTGTTCTACTTACATCCCAAGTATCAGGAATCACAGTACGATCACTATATTTGGTTTCTTGACTAGATTCATTACTTGCAACAGGTGGTTTTTCTTCCAGTCCACATGTTGTGCTGCCAACATAAGAGAGTATAACAGCTAAAAACCAACAGCTAATAAACAAGAAAAAGAAATACTTTGCTTGAATTATTTCAGTTGAAATGAATTAATTGCAGTGAAATACAGTGAATGGATTAACAGGATTGTCAAGATGCATTCAATGTAACATGCAACAAGGTGCCAAAATCAAGGGAGAAAAAAGTCAAGTACTGAACGGAAAGACAGATGACAAAATTTAACTGTAGTATATGACAAATAATAAAGGACAGATGGATCATTCACACTAAAAATTAATCATTTTCGTGATACCATGTTTCATAGATAAGAATTTTTATTCCCTTTCTGAACCTCCTCTAATCATATCATCAATGAGCCACTGAAAAGTAGATTTACTTCATGCTTTCTTCAGTTTCTGAAACTTGAACAATCTAAAAACCCTACATCACATAACAAGACAATTACCCCTGAACAAGCAAACTGTGGGACTCAAATCAAAAAATTCAGTGAAATGTTTTTTCATTTGTGCCAAAATCAGTCTGTCTATGAATATATTTATCTGTTATGTATATACTGGAGATTTTTGGGCAAAAGTTTTTTCTATTATTTCCACATCACTGTAAATGTTGATACTCTTGAAGAGTAGAAGAAAACCAATAATTCACAAATAAAACCACACCTTTATGCACAATTAAACACACTGGAATGCTGAAGTTCATTTACTGTGAAAACATTTTAGAACTGGGAGTCAAGTTTACATGTGTAAGTGATTGATGATCCCTTACTGAACGTAACATGTCAGATGATTAGTTTTTGGCTTTTGCATTTTTGAAAGGCAACAGTTGAGGGTGTGACACTCGCCGTGGGCAGATCATCAACAATAACTGAAGCTACAATGATTATCAGGAAACTGTTATTATTATTATTATTATTATGTGTGGTTATATAGGAGAGTTTCACAGATATTAAGTGAGTGAATAAAACAGCAGTGTTGGTGTCTCCAACCTCTGTCAGCCGGGATTGCAGCACTGACAGTGTAGAGAGAGAGAGAGAGAGAGAGAGAGAGAGAGAGAGAGTGTGTGTGTGTGTGTGTGTGTGTGTGTGTGTGTGTGTGTGTGTGTGTGTGTGTGTGCGCGCGCGCGCGCGTGTGTGTGTGCGCGTGTGTCATAAGACTGGCATGTGACAGTATTTCATTCTGGTGAGTACCAAGATTAACAATGATCATTTCGCAAGACAAATGGGTGACTGTCATGTGTTGTGTGTTTAAGAAAGTATATAGTTCTCCACGTCAAAATTTGACACAGCCCTGAAATGCCCCTGTAGCACATCCCTTTCAAAGCTGATAACCCTTGTCCATAAAGCCATAATCATGAGCTAACTTTTTTTAAATTAATGAAAAGGGTCGGACATCCGACAGGATGTGTTGCCACGAGCTACCAAGAGTACAACTTCTTGTATCCACAGAGCATAGTAATAAGCACAACATTAAGGACTGTATTTACGAGAACAAGCATTAAAATCCGTGAGAGTGACTATAATTTTCAAACACAGAAGAAACGCAGGCGTTACGAAGCCACAATTGTGAGGACTGTATACACACAATAAAATGTCCATCAAAAAGGTCAAAGCTGCTTTTCAAACAGTTTAAATTTGCTGAATTAATGTGAGCCCAGAAACTTGAATACATATGAGAACACAACTGTTGGGTGACATTGTGCAGACACACAGAATGAGCAGAGCCACTGAATACTAAGCAGCAAAGTGATTCTACACACTCACGAATCTAACACGCACAAAGAACATGGACAGACAAGACCAATAATACCAAACTGTATAACAGCAGAACCATCATGATGTGGTTCTTCAGTTTCTCCCAGCATACCTGTTGAGCTAACAGTCCAAAAGACACAATATTCTGGCAATTGGACATGTCACCATCATCAGGTGCACTGATGAACTGAGCTGCTGAGAGCATGTGACCAACTTATATCCCTTTCTAACGCAAGCCTATCCCTCCGTAGTCGTGCCCGAAGGCACGCATTGCTAGTCGGGGAGAGACACATCGGTGTCTGTGGTGGCGTTGATGTGGTTTCTCTGTCAGCTCTGGTTGCCAAATCATTGTCTTTTCTGAGCATCATCTTAAAAATTAGACCCAGTACTGGTTCCCAAGCCTTGAAGAGTTTATAACTGCAATCCCAATTTAGTAGAATACCTATGGGGTGAATTTTGATGGTTCTTTAACAGCACTGTCCCAATATTTGGAAGTCTGCACTAAAATTCTGGTATGTTCGTATTCCATAGCATAATTCTCTGACGAACAGCACTATGCGACCGCCAACCTGTTGGGAATACATTAGTTGAGTGTGCCACTGGTTTTCTTGGCACTGACCTTCAATTGTTTAGCCAATATATGTCTTGCTGCTGTGACATGGAATCTGATACACCCCAGCCCACAGCAAACCAAGGTCACATTTTATGCCATCCAATAAAGCCTGTGGTTTATTGGGCAGGCAAAAAGACAGTTTTTTATGCAGTGCTTTTTCAGTATGCGATCGAGTTTTCCCTACAGTGCGCACTATTACAGAATGAAGTCTGTGCCTACCTCTTCCTCCATGATTTCATCTGACTCCACTGATTGTACTGTAGTGGCAATTTGGATGATGTCAAGGCCTCTTCCTAGAAATGTTCTATATACAAATTCATAACTACTGGCATGGGTGGGCTGCCCATTGCAACTCCCTCCATTTGCTCATAGTATTCTCTATTAAACAGAAAATGTTGAGGTCAGAATATGCCTGAAAATGAGTTCTGGTGACTCACTTAGAGGCAACCTGGTGAATAATGAAACAACGTTAACGCTCCTTATGAAATCCGGGGTACTTCACCTTGAAGTTGTTGAGGCATTTTACAAAATGCTTATAATTGTGGATGTGATGTCGGCAGTTACCCACATAAAGACTTAGTATATCTGGCAGGTATTTTGCCAGCAAATATGTACAAGCTTTGATGTCGCTGCCCCTTTGGGGTGTAACAGCACCTCATCTTCATGGACCTTGGGAATTTCGTTAAGTCTTGATGGTACAGGTCCTTGTGGTAACAATATCTTTATGGCCCCCACTGATAATACTGATTCCTTGAGAAGCACTATGGTCTTGTTCTCCACCTTCTTGGTGGGGTCAGTGATGATCTTCCTGTACGAGTAATCATTTAGCAGGTTCTGCATCTTCTCAGGGTAGTCCATGTGGGAGAAAACAAGAGTAGCATTGCCTTTGTCCGCAGGTAAGATAAAAATCTCTGGACACTCTCTCAAGTTCTGAAGGCCCCCCTCTCTTTGCTGGTAATTTTTGATTTCATAGTCTAGTTCTTGTCACAGCACGACCTTCATAGACACACTTCTTCTGTTCAATTGCACTGACGATTTCTGCTTAGGAGTGGGGGCAAAAGTAAGTCACCTCTCCAGAACCAAAATCACATCACCATTCAGCTGCGTGTTAGTCAGATTGATGACAGTCTTGCATGGGACCTCCAGTGATGGTTTGTCAATGAGACATGAAAATTTTGATGTTTGATGTCCTGTAGCCTTCTTATGGGGGGAATCAGTTGTCACCCAGGTAACACCATCAATCAAGTCACATGTCCAAGAGTTAAAATGATTGGCCACATGTAAATGTCATTTAAAAAGTTCCTTGGAGTTGCACTCAACTGCAGCACGTGAAGTGTACCCTCTCATGTACAAAGGCAAAGTCAGCCCACTTCTTGACACTCCTGGCTGTTGCAGAATCGATGTCATACAAGACCTTAGCAAAGTTCGGCACAACTTGCTCAGCATGACATCTCTTCAGAAATGTGAGAGCACTCAGCAAACGGCATCTTCAGTTATGCAGCTCTTCGAATTTCTATACGTTGCGATATATATATCTCCTCCCTGTAAATATATGTGATGTGATTCTTCAGTTTCTTCTAGAGTGTGTGTCAAAGGGTCCATGGATTGGCAGTACACCTATTGACCATTGGACCAACAAATACACTGGGAGAAGATAGAGAATCACTTCACATACCTTTATGGGGAGAAGATGTGCCACAGTACAAGCTGCGCCACCAAGGATGTCTGTCCCCACTCCCAAGTTCATACCAGTCACAGATATTGTCAGTGCAGTTGAACAGGCTGCTGTGCAACTACCACCTGAAGCAGCAGAAAAAGTGTGCCCATGAAGCTCGTTGTGCTGTGACAAGAACTAAGATCATGAAGTCAAACATTACCAGCAAAGAGACGGAGGCCTTCAGAACCTGAGAGAGTGCCCAGAGATTTTTATCTTATCTGCTGACAAAGACAATGCTGCTGTTGCTCTCTCCCACAAGGATTACACCGAGAAGATGCAGAGCCTGCTAAATGATGACTCCTACAGGAAGACCAACACTGACCCCACTTAGAAGATGGAGAACAAGACCATGGCAGTTCTCAATAGACTGGAGTTACCAGTGGGGGTCATCAAGATATTGTCACCACAGGGGCTTGTACTGCCAAGACTTTATGGACTTCCCAAGATCCACAAAGATGAGGTGCTGTTACATCCCATTGGGGTCAATAATATTACAGTTCATACATACCTGATGGCAAAATACCTGACAGACACACTAAGTCCTTGTATGGGTAACTGCCCACATCACATCCGCAACTCCTGTGGATTTTGTGAAATTCCTCAACAACTTCAAAGTGAAGCACCCAAATATCATGGTGAGCTTTGACGTCATTTCGTTATTCACCAGGGTGCCTTTGATTGAGTCAACAGACCTCATTGGGTACAAATTTGACAAGAAGAACACTGACCTTTACAAGCAGTCCTAACCTTCCGGTATTTTCTTTGTAATGGAGAAAACTATGAGCAAATGGAGGGAGTTGCAATGTGCAGCCCTCTCTTACCAGTGGTGGCGAATTTGAACATAGAGCACTTCAAGGAAGAGGCCCCAACATCATGAGGAAGAGGCCCCAACATCATGGAAACACACTGTTTTTCAGTTGTTCGGATGACACGTTTGTTATCTGGCCCCATGGAAGTGATAAACTTCCAGACTTCCTTGTACATCTGAACTCCAGACATCTCAACATCAATTATGATATGGAGACCGCAGAAGAGTTAATACCTTGACATCATGATGGCACCCTGAGCCATGGTGTGTACCAGAAGAAAACACACACTAACCTGTTTTTGCACATAGATAACTGCTGCCACTCTATGCAGAGGAATGGGGTACTAAAAACACCAGTACACAGGGCACATATCGTCTTAGACTCAGAGTATCTGCCCCAGGAACTGGAACACCTGAAGACCTAAGCCGAGGACACCTGCAGCACACTGTTAGAGAAGCCATCAAAATTTGCACTGTGGGTAATCTAGTCAGTTGGGACTGTGGCTATAATCTCTGCAAGGTATGGGAAAAAGTAATGGGTCTAATTAAGAAGACACTCAGCAAACACAATGGCAACCAGAGTGAACACAGCAACCACATCAATGCCACTAGAGACACTGATGTCAGCATCTCCGCAATTGCGACACATGCCCTCAGGTGCAGACCATGGAAAGTCATGTGTTGGGAGAGGATATAAGTCAGCCACGTGCCCTCAGAAGCTCAGTTCATCAGCGCACTTGATGATGGCGACATGTCTGATCTCCGAAATATTGTATCCATTGGACACTATGGTATTTATCAGGGCGGATGACCCGCAATGAAGCGGACTAAGTCATCTCTTGCTGGTGGCTGTACGGCACCAGCAGTCTCTAAGAAGGGCGAGATTGAACACAATGTGGACGGTATGACCCTAAATCGTTTCCCTCCCTCGCTACACCATGGGAGGAACATAAGGCTACAGAACGGAGAGAGCCATATTCGCCTCGGTTTTTAGTCTGCAGCACAACTTATGGGGACTCCTTCCTACCTACGAAGCCTCAGTTTTTCAATGAACACCTCGAGGATACGTTTGGAGAAGTGACAGCGCTGTCCAAGATGCGAAACGGCCCAGTCTTGATTCAGACAGCATCCCCAGCCCAATCCCAAGCGTTACTCGCCTGTGACAAGCTGGGTGATATTCCTGTTTCTACCACTCCCCATAAAAGCCTCAACGTGGTCCAGGCGATCATTTTCCATCGCGATCTCCTCTTGCAGTCTGACGACGAGCTCCGTGCTCATTTAGAAGAATAAATGGGTATTAAGAAGTACATTATTTATTTATTTGTCTGTGTGTTGAATTTCCAGATATAACATACATTCTTTTTCTTTTTCTGTTTCTCTCTTACTTCTGATAATGGGCAGTGTAGGCTGGTAACAGTTAATGTTTTGAAGCATTCTGTGGTTTTGTCACCTGAAAAAGTGTTAATAACAGGATGTGGCAGAATTTCAATAAAGGTATTCCTTGAAATTGCTACTGGTTACAAGTTAATTCAGGACAAGAGGAATATTCGATATAAGACATAGGCAATGATCAATGACACGTTAATGGCAGCTGTGACATCAGCTTTTTGTGTGTCCATTCACAGTTTTGTTGTTAGTTGGTGAAGCCAATGAAGATGAAAGTTAAAAAACCTGGTTATGGTGACAGACTGATCTGTAGCTTAGGTCATTTGAAAAAAAATCACCACTAATATCACACTATCATCACGTTGTTGTTTATGGTGTTTGTTGCATATATTCCACATCACTGGTCAAAGCCTATGCCTAATCAAATGTCCCTCTTTTTCCGTTAATTTTGTATACTGTTTCAAGTTACATTGGCCCCTGAGTATCCCACTGAAACTGTTTGGGAAAGGAATGGGTGATCAGAATGAATCACATGTCCGTGCACAGTTAGTTAGCGTGTGTGTGTGTGTGTGTGTGTGTGTGTGTGTGTGTGTGTGTGTGTGTGTGTGTGTAAAGCCTTTACCACAATAAGCTGATAGTGCGCTTTAGTAAGTATCTTTTTCTCAAGCATGCATAAAACAATATGCTGAAGTCTCATATAAAAGAGTTACGTGTGTTCCACTGGAAACATCCTCGTTCCCTGGGTGAACTGTTGGGCAATGTCAATTTCCACAAATCTCCTCAAATTAATTGCTCACCATTCACTTGATGACGCAGTTGCTTCCACGTCTGCAGTATTAGATTTTTTTGTCAGTGACGAGGGAGTCTTATCATCCTTATCTGGAGGTAGCTTGGTATCTACACTCTCCTTGCTGTCGCAAATAGGGTTGTTATCTCCTGTTACAGCCTTCAATAAAAAAGAAAAGCAAAAATTTTATGTACATTACACAACGAATACACACGTAAAATCTGCAGAATTTCGAAAAAGTCCATAAATACTTAACAGAATAACCCAAATGCCCAATATTAAAAAATCCCCATATGCTTTATTAGTTGACGTCAAGATTAACATTAGTTCTGCTTGCACAATAACATTATATCTGCTGACACACATAAAAATTACCTTTATTAATAAACATAAATAAAAATACCGTTATCAATAAATTTTATGTATGTTCTGTACACATTTCAATACTTTATTCTTCCCCTCATTTTCCCCCTAATGCCAACAAATTTTGCTACAATTTTTCTAGTTCTATTATTTGCAATAACTGTAGTAACCCATACATACTACATTCACACTGCAACTAACATGGATCACGCAGTTTTTGTAGGACACTGTTTGGCAGCTCCAGGGCCCCCACCAGAGGTCATCGATTGTGGTCCAGCACCTCAATCGCCTATAGCAGAGCGCCAGTGGTCCCCAGTGGGCAAACTCTCTTTATATTGCCATGTACTGGCTCCAGCCTGCAGCCTGTACTCATCACTAGTCGCAGTGTTCTGCCTTCCAATGACTATGATGCAGGTTGGCAAGCCTCTGACACATGTCTCTGCTTCCACTTTGTCCCATTTCAGGTTTGGCAAGCTTCTGACTGACGGTTCTGCCTATTTTTTGTCCCATTTCAGGTACAGGACACAGACAATGGTAATGCTTTTTTTTTTTTCCTCATGGCTTCCTTCTCACTTGTTCTCCTTGTTGTTAGTTGGCCCCCTTTCAAGGATCCAGCCTTCCTTCCTTCATTGTGCAGTTTAGCCCTCTTTTGAGGACCAACTTCACTCTCCCTTGCTGTCATGTGAAGTTTGTTGTCTGTCAACACTTGTCCACCCTTCAAGTGCTGCCCACATCATATTTATCTTAGTGCCACAATCCTGCCAGCTCCATACTCAGGTATGTGATCATTTCCTTTGCACCCAACAAAGACATTCGTCAGTGCACTCTTCACTGTGTGGATCCATCCTCAAACACTGTTTTCCGCTCTCTGCTAGGCGAAGAAGAAGTTGCTGCAGTTCACACCAGGAACCTCATCACAATGGACAACTCCAACGGCAACTACAACAAGGGCACCATGCAGTACTTTCTTCTGGCCCCTCTTGTTTTGTGCAACATGAAAGAGCTGCATCTTGACACCACAGCAGCTGTCTTGCAGCTCAGCTCTCAAATGTATGCATGGCTGGGTTGTCAACTGTTGGTTTCCATCAAATGTCATCTGGTAAGCTGCAATAAACAGAATATTTATGTTCATCAATTTGCTCTATATATTGTTGTGCACTGGCTCCAGCTTCCAGTCTTAACTTGTCACTAGCCTGCACTCATCACTAAACTGTATTGTTCTACATATGTTTAAATTATCACAACACGACGTAATAAATAGTTGTCGGTTTCTCACAAATGCGTCTTTTATTGTGTTCAGAATTAGAACAATAATACATACTTATGCACAAAACATCTTTCCCATCTGACTTAACACTTAGTGTCTTAAACACTGTAACCCTTCTACAACTTACTGGTAACTACAGAAGTGCCCATTCTTCTCAGTTTTTATAAGCATTAAATCATTTATTTTATTTATCATGTCATGAGAACAAATAAACAATTGGAAATACAGGCATGCTTCTGCTTCTGAAATATGTCTACTCAAATTTCATGCCAGTCAGATAAGAGTGGCACTAGTAGCACCATTATGAGGATGATTTTGCTTTGAATACATGCTGTAATGGTCATAAGCATTAGTTACCTTTGAGATTGGATGGGGCGAGCTGATGTCTATCAAGAATACCTTTATGATGATGAAGGTGCTGTTCTCAGCACCTCGCCAAGTTTGAACGAGGTCGCGTAATAGGGCTACGAGAAGCCGAATGTTCCTTTTGCGATACTGCAGAAAGACTTGGTAGGAATGTAGCCACCGTACATGACAGCTGGCAGCAGTGGTCACTAGAATGTACGGTTGCAAGAAGGCCGGGCCATGTAACGCTACCAAGAGAAACGACCATGTTTGGCATGGGCTCTGGCACATCATACTGCATCTGCAGCAGCAATTTGGGCAGCAGTTGGCACCACAGTGACAAAACGAACTGTTATAAATCTGTTACTTTGAGGACAGCTCTGAGCCATATGCCCTGTAACATGCAAACCACTGCCCCAAGCCACTGCCATTTTCAACTTCAGTGGTGTCAAGCAAGATCTCATTCGAGGACAGAGTGGAGGTCTTTTGCGTTTTCTGTTGAAAGCTGGTTCTGCCTTGGTGCCAGTGGTGGCCATGTGTTGGTTAGGAGGTGACCACTTGAGGGCCTGTAACCAACTTGCCTGCATGCTAAACACACTGGACCTACACCTGGAGGTATTGTCTAGGGTCCAATTTCGTATGAGAGCAGGAGCACACTCGTAGTTATCCCCCGACTGCAATTTTGTACATCAGTCTGGTTACTTGATCTAGTGCACTGTCATTCATGAGCTGCACTCTAGAGTGTTTTCCAACAGGATAACACTTGTCGATGTACCGCAGTTGTAACCCGACATGCTCTACAGAGTGTCGACATGTTGCCTGCTTGACCACCAAATCTGTCTCCAATAGAGCAAATATGGGATATCATCAGACAACAACTCTAGCATCATCCACAAACAGCATTAACTGCCCCTGTATGGCCTGACCAAGTGCAACAGGCATGGAACTCCAGCCCACTAACTGACATCCAGCACCTGTACAACACGATGCATGCATGTTTGTATGACCAAATTCATCATTCTGGAGATTACACTGGTTAATAATGTACCAGCATCTCAAATTTGCAATGACTTATCCCAAGCTTACATTAACCCATGATCTTGCAATGTTTATCACTTAAATATGTTATCTAGATAAATGTATTCCCAAAATTTCATTAATCTACATTACTTTTTGGTGCTGTGATTTTTTTTCCATTAGTGTATATTCTTATTTTAACCAATACTGCAACATATAAAAGAATGACTAAAGCTCCACAAATATACAGACACACTTACTTGCACATACTACTGATCATGTTCATGATATTCCACAATGACATGGTTCGTATGTTAACATTTTATGAGACTTGTTGGTATGCTTAATTGCTTACACCAGTTAGATGGGCTAGTTACATATTATCTACAGGGCTATTACAAATGATTGAAGCGATTTCATAAATTCACTGTAGCTCCATTCATTGACATATGGTCACGACACACTACAGATACGTAGAAAAACTCAAAGTTTTGTTCAGCTGAAGCCGCACTTCAGGTTTCTGCCGCCAGAGCGCTCGAGAGCGCAGTGAGACAAAATGGCGACAGGAGCCGAGAAAGCGCATGTCGTGCTTGAAATGCACTCACATCAGTCAGTCATAACAGTGCAACGACACTTCAGGACGAAGTTCAACAAAGATCCACCAACTGCTAACTCCATTTGGCGATGGTATGCACAGTTTAAAGTTTCTGGATGCCTCTGTAAGGGGAAATCAACGGGTCGGCCTGCAGTGAGCGAAGAAACGGTTGAACGCGTGCGGGCAAGTTTCACGCGTAGCCCGCGGAAGTCGACGAATAAAGCAAGCAGGGAGCTAAACGTACCACAGCCGACGGTTTGGAAAATCTTACAGAAAAGGCTAAAGCAGAAGCCTTACTGTTTACAATTGCTACAAGCCCTGACACCCGATGACAAAGTCAAAGGCTTTGAATTTTCGGCGCAGTTGCAACAGCTCATGGAAGAGGATGCGTTCAGTGCGAAACTTGTTTTCAGTGATGAAGCAACATTTTTTCTTAATGGTGAAGTGAACAGACAATGTGTGAATCTGGGCAGTAGAGAATCCTCATGCATTCGTGCAGCAACTTCGCAATTCACCAAAAGTTAATGTGTTTTGTGCAATCTCACGGTTTAAAGTTTACGGCCCCTTTTTCTTCTGCGAAAAAAAACGTTACAGGACACGTGTATCTGGACATGCTGGAAAATTGGCTCATGCCACAACTGGAGACCGACAGCGCCGACTTCATCTTTCAACAGGATGGTGCTCCACCGCACTTCCGTCATGATGTTCAACATTTCTTAAACAGGAGATTGGAAAACCGATGGATTGGTTGTGGTGGAGATCATGATCAGCAATTCATGTCATGGCCTCCACGCTCTCCCGACTTAACCCCATGCGATTTCTTTCTGTGGGGTTATGTGAAAGATTCAGTGTTTAAACCTCCTCTACCAAGAAACGTGCCAGAACTGCGAGCTCGCATCAACGATGCTTTCGAACTCATTGATGGGGACATGCTGCGCCGAGTGTGGGAGGAACTTTATTATCGGCTTGATGTCTGCCGAATCACTAAAGGGGCACATATCGAACATTTGTGAATGCCTAAAAGAACTTCGAGTTTTTGTATGTGTGTGCAAAGCATTGTGAAAATATCTCAAATAATAAAGTTATCGTAGAGCTGTGAAATTGCTTCAATCATTTGTAATAACCCTGTATATTACACTTATCTGTGTAATGTATACTATGTGTGTATATGGATAACTGCCCCTCAATAATACACTCCTGGAAATTGAAATAAGAACACCGTGAATTCATTGTTCCAGGAAGGGGAAACTTTATTGACACATTCCTGGGGTCAGATACATCACATGATCACACTGACAGAACCACAGGCACATAGACACAGGCAACAGAGCATGCACAATGTTGGCACTAGTACAGTGTATATCCACCTTTCGCAGCAATGCAGGCTGCTATTCTCCCATGGAGACGATCGTAGAGATGCTGGATTTAGTCCTGTGGAACGGCTTGCCATGTCATTTCCACCTGGCGCCTCAGTTGGACCAGCGTTCGTGCTGGACGTGCAGACCGCGTGAGACGACGCTTCATCCAGTCCCAAACATGCTCAATGGGGGACAGATCCGGAGATCTTGCTGGCCAGGGTAGTTGACTTACACCTTCTAGAGCACGTTGGGTGGCACGGGATACATGCGGACGTGCATTGTCCTGTTGGAACAGCAAGTTCCCTTGCCGGTCTAGGAATGGTAGAACGATGGGTTCGATGACGGTTTGGATGTACCGTGCACTATTCAGTGTCCCCTCGATGATCACCAGTGGTGTACGGCCAGTGTAGGAGATCGCTCCCCACACCATGATGCCGGGTGTTGGCCCTGTGTGCCTCGGTCGTATGCAGTCCTGATTGTGGCGCTCACCTGAACGGCGCCAAACACGCATACAACCATCATTGGCACCAAGGCAGAAGCGACTCTCATCGCTGAAGACGACACGTCTCCATTCGTCCCTCCATTCACGCCTGTCGCGACACCACTGGAGGCGAGCTGCACGATGTTGGGGCGTGAGTGGAAGACGGCCTAACGGTGTGCGGGACCGTAGCCCAGCTTCATGGAGACGGTTGCGAATGGTCCTCGCCGATACCCCAGGAGCAACAGTGTCCCTAATTTGCTGGGAAGTGGCGGTGCGGTCCCCTACGGCACTGCGTAGGATCCTACGGTCTTGGCGTGCATCCGTGCGTCGCTGCGGTCCGGTCCCAGGTCGACGGGCACGTGCACCTTCCGCCGACCACTGGCGACAACATCGATGTACTGTGGAGACCTCACGCCCCACGTGTTGAGCAATTCGGCGGTACGTCCACCCGGCCTCCCGCATGCCCACTATACGCCCTCGCTCAAAGTCCGTCAACTGCACATACAGTTCACGTCCACGCTGTCGCGGCATGCTACCAGTGTTAAAGACTGCGATGGAGCTCCGTATGCCACGGCAAACTGGCTGACACTGACGGCGGCGGTGCACAAATGCTGCGCAGCTAGCGCCATTCGACGGCCAACACCGCGGTTCCTGGTGTGTCCGCTGTGCCGTGCGTGTGATCATTGCTTGTACAGCCCTCTCGCAGTGTCCGGAGCAAGTATGGTGGGTCTGACACACCGGTGTCAATGTGTCCTTTTTTCCATTTCCAGGAGTGTATATAAAATTTCAATTTTATATGCTAGCACACTTGTAGAAACCCCATAATAATACTAATGAAAACCACACGCAGAGTTCACACTGGTATATTGTGTTGCGCAGTTTGTATGGCAAATAAAAGAGATAAACCACAGGTAGTCACTCAGATACAAAAGTAAATAGTAGCTTTAATACCAACAGCTGAAAGGTGTGTCCAGTATCAGACACTGGCATGCAGTAATGAGTTTCCTCTGTTGGAAGATTACTCCTTATTCAAACTGACCAAGTTGCCTAACAGCAATAGGTTTCTCGTCCGCCCCCGGTTGCTGGGTGGTCAGCGCAACGGACTGTCAATCCTAAGGGCCCGGGTTCGATTCCCGACTGGGTTGGACATTTTCTCCGCTCGGGGGCTGGGTGTTGTGTTGTCCTAATCATCATCATTTCATCTCCATCAACGCGCAAGTCACCGAAGCGGCATCAAATCGAAAGACTTGCACCAGGCGAGAGGTCTACCCGACGGGGAGGGGGGGGGGGGGGGGCGGGGGCCCTCGTCACACGCCACACAATAGGTTTCTCATTAGTTAAATAAGGAACATACCACCATCAAAACAAATTTAGTTTTTCTAAAATAATGAAGACATTTGTACTGTTCGATGCCTCAAACAGATCGTAGAAAAATCCAGTTTGCGTTTTTTTTTTTTTTTTTTTTTTTTTTGTCATCAAATACTTCAAGGCAAATTTAGAAGAAAGGTCCTTCCAGTCTAAAGTTTGACTGACACACATTTTATTTATGCAAACATCCTCCTCCAGTCCATGATTTTAAATTTTCCAAAATTACAGAGGAAAATTTTAACAGTAAACCTGATCTATAATCTAAAACTAGCATACTTCTGGTTGTTTAGTTGGTTGGTTTGGGGTATAAAGGGACGAAACTACTGGTTCATCAGTCTCTGTTTCCTGATGCAAGCAAGGCTCCATGTACTAAAACACCCAAAGTACATTTGAGAGAGTAAAAGGGGGAAAAGGAATGGGGAACCACACCTAAAAAGAAAACGAATGGAATGAACAAAAAACGGGGAAACATACACCACAAGGAAAAGTACAAAAATATATTAAAACCATAGAGCAGATGGTCTGGGCTGGCAGAGCACAATAATAAAAGGGGATGAGCCAACCACACCGCAAAACATTAAAAAGGCCATCCCAAAAAGACTAGACGAGATGAATACATGTAGGGAAAAGGCTAAATGCCCACCCTTAGTTGGTACAATAACACCCCCCCCCCCCCCCCCCCGAATAAAACGTAAAACTAAATCTGCTGTTGAGGCATTGTCACCCAACACCGAAGGCAGGGTGCTGGGAAGGTTGAAAGTCCTCAGCAGAGGGGCTAAAACTGGGCAGTCCAGCAAGATGTCGATGACAGACATATGTGAGCCACAGCGACACTGAGGTGGGTCCTCGCAAAGGAGGAGGTAACCATGTGTTAGCCACATATGGCCAATGCAGAGCTGGCAGAAAACCCCAGAGTCCCTGCACGAGTCCTACATGGAGGACTTCCACACATTCGTAGTCTCCTTAATGGCAAGCAGTTTGTTGTGTGTACTGGTGTACTGAGACTATGACATTCTGTCTCCCAAATCTGAAAAACCTTGCAGCATAATAATGATCACAGGTCAGTTACGGGGATGCTGATCTCCAGAAGCGGTTTCCATGTAGCTCGTTTGGCCAGCTTGTTGGCAAGTTCATTTCCTGCGATTCCAACGTGGCCTGGGGTCCACACAAACACCACAGAACGACTGGACCGTTCTAGGGCATAAATGGACTCCTGAATGGTCACTACCAAAGGATGGTGGGGGTAGCACTGGTTAACAGCTTGTTGGCTGCCGAAGGAGACAGTACAGAGAAGAAATGACTCACCGGGGTATGAGCGAATGCACTCAACAAGAGCACAAGAAATGGCCGCCAGCTCTGCAGTGAAAACACTGCAGCCATCTGGCAAGGAGTGCTGTTCAATATGTCCTCCACGAACATACGCGAAGCCAATGTGACCATCAGCCATCGAGCTGTCGGTGTAAACCTCTTCATGATCCCAGTACACCTGGGCCTCCGATGTGGAAAATGAATTGCCATGGGTGGGAAAAGGAGACAGTAATTCAGATGCTCAGGAGAACCACGAATGTGTGTAATGTAACTGGTGAGTAGTTATGCATGCCTAACCTTCAATGGAGGGACTCCGGCCTCCACCAGGAGGCTGGTGACCGGACTCGTCCTAAAAGCTCCCGTTGCCAGTTGAACACCACAGTGGTGCACTGGGTTGAGTAAATGCAACACTGAGGGCGCCGCTGAACCATAAACCACACTCCCATAGCCAAGGTGGGATTGATCAAGGGCTCTGTAGAGCTGCAGCAGCGTAGAGCGATCTGCACCCCCAGTTGGTGTTGCTCAGGCAGCGAAGGGCATTGAGGTGCTGCCAGCACTTCCGCTTCAGCTGACGAAGACGAGCAAAACCAGTCCTAACAATCGATATGTCTCCACTAGAGTGAGTGGATCGTCAGCGAGATAGAGTTCTGGTTCCAGATGAATGGTACGACGCCTACAGAAGTGCATGATACATGACTTCCAAATGAAAACTGGAAGCTCCCTGTTGGCGCCACTCAGTAACAATAGTACTGGAGGAGCAGTGTGAAATGCAGAAGTCGTCTGCATACAGAGAAGGCGAGACGGACGGCCCAACAGCTGCTTCTAGAATGTTAATGGTCACTAAAAATAGATATATACTCAATACAGAGCCCTGCGGGACCCCATTCTCCTGGATAGGGGGGGGAACTATGGGAGGCACCAACTTGGAAATGGAAAATTCGGAGCAATGGGAAATTTTGGATAAAAATCTAGAGCAGGCTGGAGACCCCACTCATATAATGTGACAAGGATATGATGATGTCAGGTCGTGTCGTAAGCTTTTCATAAATGAAAAAAGATGGCAACCAGGTGTTGGCATCTGGAAAAGGCTGTGTGTCATGGCAGATGCGAGGGAAACTAGATTATCAGTGGTAGAGTGACCCTGGCGGAAACCGCCCTAGCACGGAGCTAGTAGGCCATGTGACTGTGGGACCCAACACAACCACTGACTTATCACACGTTCTAACAGCTTACAAAGAACGTTGGTGAAGCTGACGGGCCGATAGCTATGAACATCAAGTGGGTACTTGCCGGGTTTGAACACTGGAATGATGGTGCTCTCTCACAATTGCAATGGAAAGATGCCATCACACCAGATCCGGTTGAAGATGATGATGAGATGTCGCTTGTAATCAGACAAGGGATGTTTAATCATCTGACTGTGGACCCGATCTGGTCCAGGAGCTGTGTCGGGGTAATGTGAAAATACGCTGAGGAGCTCCCACTCTGTACATGGAGCATTAAAGGGTTCATAGTGATGTTCAGTGAACGAGAGGGTTTTCCTTTCCATCCACCGTATGAGGGTGTGAAATGGTGGGGGATAATTCTCTGACATGGAGGCTTAAGCAAAGTGCTCGGCAATTGTGTTTGCGTCGGTAGGTAACACGCCATGGATGTTAATGCCAGTGACACCTGTAAGGGTCTGGTACCCAAAAATGATCTTCGTCCGGACATGGGAAGGTGATAAATGGCAACCAATGATTGAGACGTACCTCTCTCAACATTCCTGTTTCAGTCTTCTTATAAGCTGGCAAATGCGGGCAAGGAGCCGTTTAAAAGCTATTACGTGCCCTAAGGAAGGGTGCCACTTATGTCGCTGTAGAGCTCGCTGATGCTCTTTAATGGCGTCAGCAATTTCCGGCGACCACCAAGGTACTGACTTACACCCTAAAAAACAAGGGATCTCATTTTCCGGCACAGCAACGATCAATCTAGAGCCCACGCAACTACCACATCGATGGTGCCCTGTGGGGGAGATTCAACGGTGGCAGCAGAGGTCAAAGCTTCCCAGTCTGTCTTGTTTAAAGCCCATCTTGGTAGACATCTGGGGGAATGGCACTGGGGGAGTGACAAGAAGATGGGAAAGTGGTCACTACCACACAAGTCATCATGGGCTCTCCAGTGGACAGATGGGAGAAGTTCTGGGCTGCAGAGGGATAAATCAATGGCCGAGTACATGCAATGAGCCACAATGAAATATGTGGGGTCCCCAGTACTTAAGAGGCAGAGGTCGAGTTGAGACAGTAGAGTTCCGACATCTCTACCTTGGCCAGTAAGCAGGGAATCACCCCACCAGGGGTTATGGAGATTAAAATCTCCCAAAAGTAGGAAAGGTTTAGGGAGTTGATGAATCAGTGCAGCCAATGCGTTCAGGGTTACTGCAACATCTGAAGGAAGATATATGTTGCAGACAGTTATTTCCTGCGTCATCCTTATCCTGAGAGCCGCAGCGTCATGAGGGGTTTGAAGGGGCACAGGTTCACTGCATACCGAGTACAGGACATACACAATCTCCACCTGACACACTATAATAGTCACTACGGTTCTTGTAATATCCCATATACCGGCAAAGGGCAGGGGTCCGCAATGCCGGGAACCAGGTTTTCTAAAGGGCAATGCAGAAAGCAGGCGTAAAGCTTAACAATTGCTGTAGCTCAGCCAGATGGTGGAAAAAACCACAGCAATTCCACTGGAGGATGACATTATCATGAGGCTTTTTTTTTTTTTTTTTTTTTTTTGTTTGTGGTTTTAGGGCGCAAAACTTCTATGGTCATTAGCGCCCAGCCCGTGACGTAGGAAACAGGAAAAAAACGAAATTTAAAATCAGCAGCAATGGGAACAAAGTCATAAAATTTGAGAAACTAAAGGCAGAAGGAATGCTTAAAAATCCACTATAGAAAGGGGTTGGTTGTCCCAAAAAAAAAAAAAAATAAAATAAATAAATAAATAAATATCAAATGACTGACGTCATTTCACTGTCACTAATAAACTGTAGAACGCGGTCAGCTGAGCGCGTGTCATCTGCTAAAATCAACGATAGATCAGGCGATAGCTGTAGACGGGAGCGTAACGGATTAAAATAGGGGCATTCAATTAAAAGGTGTCTGACCGTCCACAGCTGAGAGCAGTGGGGACAGAGTGGGGGAGGATCACCGCTTAAAAGATGTCGATGGCTAAAAAGACAGTGCCCTATCCGGAGTCTAGCTAAAATTACCTCCTCCCGACGATGCGTTCGGGAGGAAGAGGTCCAAGCGCAAGGAAGGGCTTTCACTTCCCGCAATTTATTGTGGGGAAGTGTTGACCAATGCGCATGCCATAAATGAGCAACTTGGCGACATAAACCGCTCCGTAGATCGGTAAACGGAAGAGACTGAATAGCTGGCCGAGGAAGAGAGACTGCAGCCTTGGCCGCTATATCGGCCGCCTCATTCCCACAGATACCAGCGTGTCCCGGGAGCCAGAGGAACGCCACTGAGACGCCCCCCAGGTGGAGCAAGCGCAGACAGTCCTGAATCCGGTGGACCAGAGGGTGCACAGGGTAAAGAGCTTGGAGACTTAGGAGAGAGCTGAGAGAATCTGAGCAGATTACGTACTGTATCCGCTGATGGCGGCGGATGTAGTGGACAGCCTGGAGAACAGCGTAAAGCTCCGCAGTATAAACCGAACACTGGTCGGGAAGCCGAAAGTGATTTGGGGTGTCGCCAACAATATAGGCACTCCCTACACCTAACGATGTTTTCGAGCCGTCGGTGTAAATAAATGTGGCTTCCGTCATTTGTGCACATAGAGCAGCGAATGCCCGACGGTAAACAAGTGTAGGGGTATCATCCTTGGGAAATTGACATAGGTCTCTGAGCAAGTCGATCCGGGGACGGAGCCAAGGCGGTGCTGTACCCCAAGTTGTCAAGAAGGTTTTAGGAAAGCGGAAGGAGAGAGAATGGAGCAGTTGACGGAAGCGGACTCCCGGGGGTAGTAGGGAGGAGGAGCGGCCTGCATACCCGACATCAAAGGAGGTGTCGAAAAAAAGGTTATGGGCTGGATTAGCAGGCATGGAAGACAGATGGCTAGCATAACGACTCAGAAGGACTGCCCGCCGATTGGACAGCGGAGGTTCAGCAGTCTCAGCATAAAGGCTTTCCACAGGGCTGGTGTAAAAAGCTCCAGACACTAAACGTAATCCACGGTGGTGGATAGAGTCGAGACGCCGAAGAGTAGACGGCCGAGCAGAGGAGTAGACTATGCTTCCATAATCCAATTTCGAGCGCACTAAGGCGCGATAGAGGCGGAGAAGGACCACTCGGTCCGCTCCCCAGGAGGTACCATTCAGGACACGGAGGGTGTTAAGGGAACGCAGACAGCGAGCCGAAAGATAGGAAACGTGGGAGGACCAGCACAGTTTTCTGTCAAACATAAGACCCAAGAATTTAGCGACGTCGGAAAACGGAAGGTTGACAGGACCTAGATGTAAGGAGGGCGGAAGAAACTCCTTACGCCGCCAAAAATTAATACAAACGGTCTTACTGGGTGAGAAACGGAAGCCGGTTTCGATGCTCCACGAGTGGAGGCGATCGAGACATCCTTGAAGACGTCTTTCAAGCAGGCTGGTCCGTTGAGAGCTGTAGAAGATCGCAAAATCGTCCACAAAGAGGGAGCCCGAGACATCAGGAAGGAGACAATCCATAATTGGATTAATGGCGATGGCAAACAGTACAACACTCAGCACGGAGCCCTGGGGTACCCCGTTTTCTTGGGAGAAAGTACGGGAGAGAGTAGTGTTCACCCGCACCCTAAATGTGCGCTCTGCCATAAATTCACGAAGAAAAAGGGGCAGCCGGCCTCGAAAGCCCCAAGAGAACAGTGTGCGGAGGATGCCTGTCCTCCAACAGGTATCGTATGCTCTCTCCAGATCAAAAAATATTGCTACCGTTTGGCGTTTCCGGAGAAAATTGTTCATGATGTAAGTGGAGAGAGCAACAAGATGGTCAACTGCAGAACGATGCTTTCGGAATCCGCATTGGGCAGGTGTTAAAAGACTGCGGGATTCCAGCCACCAAGCTAAACGGTAAGTCACCATACGCTCCAAAACCTTACAGACACTACTCGTGAGAGAAATGGGGCGATAGCTAGAGGGGAGATGTTTGTCCTTTCCAGGTTTCGGAACGGGAACGACAATAGCTTCCCGCCATCGCCTGGGAAAGGTACTGTCGGTCCAAATTCGATTATAAAGGCGAAGGAGGTAACGCAGGCTATGGGTTGATAAATGCAGCAACATTTGGACATGGATACCATCTGGTCCTGGGGCGGAGGAGCGAGAAGAAGAGAGGGCATGATGGAGTTCCCGCATGGAGAAAACAGTATTGTAGCTTTCGCGATTTTGAGAGGAGAAAGCAAGATGTCGCACTTCCGCTGCACGTTTCTTTGGGAGAAACGCTGGCGGGTAATTTGAAGAGCTCGAAATCTCAGCAAAGTGCTGACCCAATGAGTTAGAAATTGCGACAGGGTCCACTAAGGTATCATGTGCGACAGTGAGCCCAGAGACCGGGGAGGAACTAGGCGCGCCTGAGAACCGTCGAAGCCGACTCCAAACTTCCAAGGAGGGAGTGAAGGTGTTAAATGAGCTAATAAAGAATTTCCAGCTTGCCTTCTTGCTATCGCGGATGACGCGACGGCATCGCGCACGGAGCTGCTTATATCGGATACAGTTTGCCAAAGTTGGATGGTGACGGAAAATGCGAAGAGCACGTCGCCGCTCACGTATTGCGTCACGGCATGCCTCGTTCCACCAAGGAACTGGGGGGCGCCGGGGCAATTCGGAGGTGCGTGGTATTGAACGTTCCGCAGCTGTGAGAATAACGTCGGTAATATGTGTGACCTCATCGTCGACGCTGGGAAAGCGACGGTCATCGAATGTCGCTAGAGACGAAAAAAGTGTCCAATCGGCTTGGGCAAACTTCCAGCGTTGCGAGCGCATATATGGCAGTTGAGGCTGCAGTCTAAGAACACATGGAAAGTGGTCACTCGAGTGTGTATCATCAAGGGCGAACCATTCGAAGCGCCGAGCTAGCGGAACAGTACCGACCGCAAGGTCCAAATGAGATAAATTTGTCGTGGAGGCAGACAAAAATGTGGGGACCCCAGTGTTGAGGCAGACTAGATCCGCTTGGTGGAAGACGTCTAGCAATAGTTAGCCACGTGGACAAGGATGTGGAGATCCCCAAAGCGGGTGGTGGGCATTGAAGTCCCCAACCAGCAAATAGGGGGGTGGAAGCTGACCAAGAAGATGAAGGAGATCAGCTCGTGCCATTGGTGTGGACGGTGGAATGTATACCGTACAAAGAGAGAACGTGTATCCAGAAAGGGAAAGACGGACGGCGACAGCTTGGAAGGAACTGTTTAAGGGGATTTGGTGATAATGGAGAGTATCGTGGAGCAGAATCATGAGTCCTCCATGGGCTGGAGTGCCTTCAACAGAGGGGAGGTCATATCGAACGGACTGAAAATGAGGGAGAACAAAGCGGTCATGGGGACGCAGCTTTGTTTCCTGAAGACAGAAGATGACCGGCGAGTAGGATCGTAAGAGGATCGACAATTCATCCCGATTGGCTCGAATGCCGCGGATATTCCAGTGGATAATGGACATAGGGTGAACAGAAAATGAAGGAACGTGACCAAGGGTGCTGTCAACTCAACGACTGCTCAGAGCTTGCGACCGACAGCATGGAATGGCATTCGGTCGAAGGCAGAAGATCCTGATCCATAGGTTGGTCAGGAGCAGCTCCAGCCACCAACGATCGGCCAGTTGACCAGCCACCAGCAGTGCGCCTCGGCGACACAGAAGACGGCCGAGGGCGATTTCCGCCAGGTGGTGCTGTAGATGGGACACGCCTTGGCGGAGAAGGAGAGGAACTGTGCTTCTTCGTAGCCTTCTTGGAAGTATGATGTTTAGATGAAGGAGGAACCGATGGTTGTGAAGTTGCGGTACGTAAAAACTCTTCACGAGAATGCTCTTTTTTCGAAGACTTGGCGTCTGACTTTTGGGCTCGAGATTTAGCAGAACCCGACGAAGGGTGAGCCATTGAGTGGGCAGGCGAAAGTGGTGAGGTTGAACGGGCGATCTTTGCGCTGGCCGATCTGACGACCGTGGTACTAAAGGTGAGGTCGCAAGTCTGCGTGGCCGCCTCCTTTGTTGGCCGAGGAGAAGCAAGGACAGTGCTGTATTTTCCTTTCTGAGGCACAGTGGGCTGTCGACTGGCGAGTAACTTTCGAGCAGCAAAGGTCGACACCTTTTCCTTCACTCTTATTTCCTGGATGAGTTTTTCGTCCTTAAAAACGGGGCAATCTCGAGAGGAAGCAGCGTGGTCACCCATACAGTTGATGCAGCGAGGGGATGGAGGTGGACAAGCACCCTCATGGGCATCCTTGCCACACGTAACACATTTGGCCGGATTGGAACAGGACTGGCTGGTGTGATTGAACCGCTGACATCGATAGCAACGCGTAGGGTTTGGGACATAAGGGCGAACGGAAATTATCTCATAGCCTGCTTTGATTTTTGATGGGTGTTGAACTTTGTCAAATGTCAAGAAGACAGTGCGGGTTGGAATGATGTTCGAGTCAACCCTTTTCATAACCCGATGAACAGCTGTGACGCCCTGGTCAGACAGGTAGTGCTGAATTTCTTCGTCAGACAATCCATCGAGGGAGCGTGTATAAACGACTCCACGCGAGGAATTTAAGGTACGGTGCGGTTCCACCCGGACAGGGAAGGTGTGGAGCAGAGAAGTACGCAGCAATTTTTGAGCCTGGAGGGCACTGTGTGTTTCCAACAACAGGGTGCCATTCCGTAATCTGGAACAAGACTTTACAGGACCCGCAATTGCGTCGACACCTTTCTGAATAATGAAAGGGTTGACCGTGGAAAAGTCGTGACCTTCGTCAGACCGAGAAACAACAAGGAACTGTGGCAACGATGGAAGAACCGTCTGTGGCTGAGACTCAGTGAACTTATGTTTGTGAGCAGACATAGTGGAAGGTGAGGAAACCATTGCGGAAGAATCCCCCATGATTACCGGCGTCTCTGATGGCGCGCTCCTTCCTTGTGGGGGCCCTCACCGAGGGCACACCCGCCTTAGGTGATTGTTCACACCTCAGGTCACACCTCCCGACAAACGGACGGAGGGACCAATCGGCACTTTCGGAAGGTATCAGCTCGGGTAATCACCCCTCCCTGGGCCTGGCCGTTACCAGGGGGTACGTACGTGTCCTACCTGTCTACCCGGGGCGGGGAATTACGCGTTACCCCGTCACCGGCTACGCATGGAAGTGCGTGGGTCGGCCTTCAGACACGCACAGGGAGGAAGAAAGAGACAGGGAAAAGAAAGAAGAGAGGTCTCAAACGCCGCAGCGGAGAAAAGGGTAAAGAGAAGAAGTAAAAAGAAGAGGTAAGGAAAAGAGAAGGACGAAGAAAGATGAAGACATACAAGCAAGGAAGGCGAAGAGTGCGGTACATTTACAAGCGTCCGTCTCCGGACGTAGGCACAAACCATACTCCCAGAGGGGGAGAAAGGGAAGGAAAGAGCCAGAGGTGAGGGGGAGGGGGGGGGGCGAAGATGGGGGATGGGGAAGGATACGGAAAGGGGGGGTATGCAGCCCGGAAAAGAAGGAAGGCCACATTAGCTCGGGGTCCCGTGCTCGCTACACACGTATCCACAAAAGAGTTGTGGATCCCCTGGGGGGATCATGAGGCTGGAAAGGCATGAAGCTTCTTGCATGGAGGCATGTTATGCGTCAGGGTCACCTGCTGCCACCGACTGAATATTTGTATCCATTTATCCATTCCTATTGTGGATGAGGCTCAGTGAGATCCAAGTCCTCAGGGGACGCTAAGATCTCCACCTCATCCTCAGGTGCAGAATTGGTAGGGAGTGGTGGTGTTGAGGCCCAACAGAGGGTCCTTTTTCTTAAAAGACTTCTTTGTTTGCTTGCCCTCTCACTTCTCTTTAAGGGCATGCTGGGAGGACTTCTCCGAAGTAGCTTCAGGCACAGAGGACCATTAGCCACTGGCGAGTGTCCCCTGTGGCATTAGTGGAGACCTTGGCAGAGAGGGTCCCAATGGCCCCCTCCACATGAGAAGAGCCAGAGGTACTTTGGGAGCAACAGAAGGAGATTTTCCCCCTATAACCAAGGGGGCAGATGTATTCTGGAGGCCCGAAAAGTCCACTGTCTGTGGCACAGAGTGTGGTGTGACTGGTACTTGTGACAGCGATGGTACTGTAGCTGCTGCATATGTGGATGTCAATCAAACGGGGTGTAATCATTCAAATTTAAGTTTAGCCTCTTGGTAAGTCAACTGGTCCATGGTCTTGTGCTCCATGATTTTCCGTTCCTTTTGGAGTACTGTGCAGTCTGGCAAGCAGATGGAGTGCTGCTCTCCTCCACAAGGAGGAGGTGCACGTGGAGTACCTGGATGCACTGGATTCCTGCAGTCTCAACATGTGGTGCTGGAAGTGCAGTGTGAAGACATGTGCCCGAATTTTCCGCACTTAAAGCACCAAATAGGGGGAACGACGTATGGTTTAACATTACAGCAGTAAACCACCACCTTGATCTTTCTCAGCAATGAATCACCCTCAAAGGCCACGTTGAAGGCACCAGGAGCAACCCTGTTGTCTTTGGTTCCCCTGTAAACACGCCGGATGAAATGAACACCCTGCCATACTAGATTGGAGCGGAGCTCGTTGCCAGACTGCATGAGGAGGTCGCGATTGAAAATAATCCCCTGGACCATGTTGAGGCTTTTGTGGGGAGTAACAGGAACAGGAATATCACCCAGCCAGTCACAAGTGAGTAACGCTTGGGATTGGGCTGGGGATGTTGCCTGAATCAAGACTGCACTGCTTCTCATCTTGGACAACGCTGTCACTTTTCCAAACTTATCCTCAAGACGTTCAACAAAAAATTGAGGCTTTGTAGCAAATATGGTTCTCTTCTTTCTGTAGCCCTATGTCCCTTCCATGGTGTAGTGAGGGAGGGAAATGATTTAGGGTCATATCTGTCAACATTGTACTTGATCTTGCCCTTCTTAGAGACTTCTGGCACCTTACGGTCACCAGCATGAGATAGCGAATATGCTTCTCTTCTTTCTGTAGCCCTACGTTCGCCTCCCATGGTGTAGCAATGGAGGGAAACAATTTAGGGTCATATCTGTCAGCATTGTACTCAATCTTGCCCTTCTTAGAGACTGCTTGTGCCTTACGGTCACCAGCAAGAGATGACTTAGCCCGCTTCATTGTGGGTCATCCACCCTGATGCCACCCACTCTGATCAGGGGCTCTCCCCACGGGCGCCACCCAGCCACAGCAAAGGCCACCTGGCATGATGGCCGTTGCCAAGAGTTCTGATGCCCCAGGAAGACAGGCATCTACTCCTTGGCATACGTGGGAAGTTTACAGTTCAGGCTTAAGCAGTGCGATCCCTGTGTTGTCAGGGAGCTACCACCAAATGGATACATGATGGCCCCACTACAACAGACTGGCTACCATGATGGATATTGGGCGCAGAGAAATCCAATACCGTCATGGGGGCAAATGATGACAGGAGACAATGGAAGAAGATGACATACCCCCGCAAGCGTCCTCGCCCAAATAGTTGAATTGCAGGCGGAGATGCAAAGCCATGACAAGAGGTTCAGGAGATCAAATCTAAGGGCACTATGGATAACTCATGCACCACGTAAGGCATCCTTCCCCATTTGGCCCGTACTTCTGTAGAATTTGCAAAGTGGCAGGTGAAACCATAAAATGGGACCTGAACTTATAGAGCCAAAAAGTGAGAGACTCCTTTTAGTCACCTCTTACGACAGGCAGGAATAACTATGGCCTATTCTAACCCCCTGACCCGCAGGGGGGACTTCAGGTTGCGTGGAAATAATATCTTTAGAACGACATACAACATATTGGACTGAATACAATGAGTATATCACAGGAATGGGCCTTGAATATTTTGCTTGAAATTCTATGCTACCTAGATATACTGGCCTACAATTTTCTTAAGCTGTCTTTTTAAATGCCTCCACAGACCTGTGTCACCTTTGCTCTTTTCATCTACATCTACATTTATACTCCGCAAGCCACCCAACCATGTGTGGCGGAGGGCACTTTACATGCCACTGTCATTACCTCCCTTTTCTGTTTCAGTCGCATATGGTTCGTGGGAAGAACGACTACCGGAAAGCCTCCTTGCACGCTCGAATCTCTCTAATTTTACATTCGTGATCTCCTCGGGAGGTATAAGTAGGGGGAAGCAATATATTCGATACCACATCCAGAAATGCACCCTCTCGAAACCTGGACAGCAAGCTACACCGCGATGCAGAGCGCCTCTCTTGAAGAGTCTGCCACTTGAGTTTGCTAAACATCTACGTAACGCTATCATGCTTATCAAATAACCCTGTGACAAAACGCGCCGCTCTTCTTTGGATCTTCTCTATCTGCTCCGTCAACCCGATCTGGTACGGATCCTACACTGATGAGCAATACTCAAGTATAGGTCAAACGAATGTTTTGTAAGCCACCTCCTTTGTTGATGGACTACATTTTCTAAGGACTCTCCCAATGAATCTCAACCTGGTAACCACCTTAGCAACGATTAATTTTATATGATCATTCCATTTCAAATCGTTCTGCACGCATACTCCCGGATATTTTACAGAAGTAACTGCTACCAGTGTTTGTTCCGCTATCATATAATCATACAATAAACAATCCTTCTTTCTATGTATTCGCAATACATTACATTTGTCTATGTTAAGGGTCAGTTGCCATTCCCTGCACCAAGTGCCTATCCGCTGCAGATCTCCCTGCATTTCGCTGCAATTTTCTAATGCTCCAACTTCTCTGTATACTACAGCATCATCTGAGAAAAACTGCATAGAACTTCTGACACTATCTACTAGGTCATTTATATATATTGTGAAAAGCAGTTGTCCCATAACACTTCCCTGTGGCACACTAGAGGTTACTTTAACATCTATAGACGTCTCTCCATTGAGAACAACATACTGTGTTCAGTTTGCTAAAAACTGTTCAATACAGGCACACAGCTGGTCTGATATGCCGTAGGTTCTTACTTTGTTTATCAGGCGACAGTGTGGAACTGTATCGAACGCCTTCCGGAAGTCAAGGAAAATAGCATCTACCTGGGAGCCTGTATCTAATATTTTCTGGGTCTCATGAACAAATAAAGCAAGTTGGGTCTCACACGATCGCTGTTTCCAGAATCCATGTTGATTCCTACAGAGTAGATTCTGGGTTTCCAGAAACGACATGATCCGCGAGCAAAAAACATGTTCTAAAATTCTACAACAGATCGACATCAGAGATATAGGTCTATAGTTTTGCACATATGCTCGACGATCCTTCATGAAGACTGGGACTACCTGTGCTCTTTTCCAATCATATAGGTCTATAGTTTTGCACATATCCTCGACGATCCTTCATGAAGACTGGGACTACCTGTGCTCTTTTCCAATCATTTGGAACCTTCCGTTCCTCTAGAGACTTGCGGTACATGGCTGTTAGAAGGGGGGCAAGTTCTTTCGCGTACTCTGTGTAGAATCGAATTGGTATCCCGTCAGGTCCAGTTGCTTTTCTATTCCTTGGACACTTATTTCGATGTCAGCCATTTTCTCGTTTGTGCGAGGATTTAGAGAAGGAACTGCAGTGCGGTCTTCCTCTGTGAAATAGCTTTGGAAAAAGGTGTTTAGTATTTCAGCTTTACGCGTATCATCCTCTATTTCAATGCCATCATCATCCCGGAGTGTCTGGATATGCTGTTTTGAGCCACTTACTGATTTAACGTAAGACCAGAACTTCCTAGGATTTTCTGTCAAGTCGGTACACAGAATTTTACTTTCGAATTTACTGAATGCTTCACGCATAGCCCTCCTTACACTAACTTTGACATTGTTTAGCTTCTGTTTGTCTGAGAGGTTCTGGCTGCGTTCAAACTTGCAGTGAAGCTCTCTTTGCTTTCGCAATAGTTTCATAACTTGAACCACGGTGGTTTTTTCTCGTCCCTCACAGTTTTACTCTGCACGTACCTGTCTAAAATGCATTTTACGATTGCCTTGAACTTTTTCCATAAACACTCAACATTGTCAGTGTCGGAACAGAAATTTTCATTTTGCTCTGTTAGGTAGTATGAAATCTGCCTTCTATTACTCTTGCTAAACAGATAAACCTTCCTCCCTTTTTTTATATTCCTATTTACTTCCATATTCAGTGATGCTGCAACGGCCTTATCATCAATGATTCCCTGTTCTGTGCTTACAGAGTCGAAAAGTTCGGGTCTGTTTGTTATCAATAGGTCCAAGATGTTATCTCCACGAGTCGGTTCTCTGTTTAATTGCTCGAGGTAATTTTCGGATAGTGCACTCAGTATAATGTCACTCGATGCTCTGTCCCTACCACCCGTCCTAAACATCTGAGTGTCCCAGTCTATATCTGGTAAATCGAAATCTCCACCTAAGACAATAACATGTCGAGAAAATTTATGTGAAATGTATTCCAGATTTTCTCTCAGTTGTTCCGCCACTAATGCTGCTGAGTCGGGAGATCGGTAAAAGGAGCCAATTATTAACCTAGATCGGTTGTTGAGTGTAACCTCCACCCATAATAATTCACAGGAACTTTCCACTTCTACTTCACTACAGGATAAACTACTACTAACAGCGACAAACACGCCACCACCGGTTGCATGCAATCTATCCTTTCTAAACACCGTCTGTGACTTTGTAAATATTTCGGCAGAATTTGTATCTGGCTTCAGCCAGCTTTCCGTACCTATAACGATTTCAGCTTTGGTGCTTTCTATCAGCACTTGAAGTTCCGGTACTTTACCAATGCAGCTTCGACAGTTTACAATTACAATACCGATTGCTGCTTGGTCCCCGCATGTCCTGACTTTGCCCCGCATCCTTTGAGGCTGTCGCCCTTTCTGTACTTGCCCGAGGCCATCTAACCTAAAAAACCGCCCAGTCCACGCCACACAACCCCTGCTACCCGTGTAGCCGCCTGCTGCGTGTAGTGGACTCCTGACCTATCCAGCGGAACCCGAAACCCCACCACCCTATGGCGCAACTCGAGGAATCTGCAGCCCATACATTTGCAGAACTGTCTCAGCTTCTGATTCAGACCCTCCACTCGGCTCTGTACCGAAGGCCTGCAGTCAGTCCTGTCGACAATGCTGCAGATGGTGAGCTCTGCTTTCATCCCGCTAGCGCGACTGGCAGTCTTCACCAAATCAGATAGCCGCCAGAAGCCAGAGAGGATTTCCTCTGATCCATAGTGACACACATCATTGGTGCCGACATGATCGACCACCTGCAGATGTCCATAGTCCGATTGGGGGATGCATGGGATGAGCTGGCCGTCCCCGACAAACCCCCATCCGGACCCCCCACAGTGATGCCCATTGGCAACAGCCTCAAGCTCTCTGACCGAAGCCAACGCTGCCAGAAGCTGGGAGCGAAGGGATGCCAACTCAGCCCGCATCCGAACACAGCAGTTGCAGTCCCTATCCTTGCTAAAAATAGTTGTGTAAAGAACGTCTGAACTAATCTACAGAGAGCACAAACAATTTGACACAAAATTTAAACAGTTATTAAAATACAAGATTGCCCAGTAAATGCAGTAATGCTGTTACCTGTGCACTGTTGACACACTGCTCGGCGGCAGAAGGAGACTACGCGATTTTTCACTATTGAGGTACTAAAACGTGATGCTAAAACTCTCAAATACTATAACACTCCTGAAATTTATTCATTAAACAATGGAAGTACCCAAAAACACGCAAAGAAATTAAGAATTAAACTACGTAACAAGTAAGTGAGCTAAGAGTATACGACTTGCTGCTGGCAGCTGCTTATCCAACAGCGGCAGGGAGCACACTGTTTCCAGTCATAGGGCAAGAATCAGTAAGTAGGAGATACACAATAAAAATGAGAAGAATAGGGGCTTCTTAAGCAGTGTAAAACACACAAAATGTAATACATGCTGCACAATAGCCTTATGTCTTGTGTAATTTGAGTAGGTACTTGCTAGTATTTCTTAAAAATGAGATGCTTATTTCAAGATCATCCATTTGTGAGTTTGTGTTAATGTCAAATGATGGTGCAGTAGGATCTGCGTGCATAAACATGTCTCTTGTATATTGTTTCAGCAACTGGTTGGTCCACAAGATACTGGATGGAAGGTTCTGAACCATACACTGCGATTTTCTGGGACATCTTGGGGAATTACTTCAAGTTTCACATAAAGTACTTCTCATAGATTCTGTGGTTTCTATAAAGTTTTCACTGTTGGTTTGCCAAAAATTTATTCTGAAGCAAAAGTGACGATCGCTATTCTCTCAATATTCTCCAAATGGCACCCTCACACCAAAGTAAATATACATTGTCTTATTACATTACTTTGTACCTATTTCTATTTGCTTAGACTGTGATTTCCGCTTTGGTGATAACTCTTCTATGTCCACCACATTTGAACAAAATGATCCCAATTAAACTCTTTGTAAAATGTCAGCAATATTTTTTAGCAAAGCCTTCTTGATATATTATAGACCCCCCCCCCCATGAACCATGCCACAGGTGGAGTGGCTCGCATGCCTCAGTGATACAGATAGTTATACCACAGGTGACACCACAATGGAGGGATGTCTGTTTAGGGGCCACACAAATGAGCGGTTCCAGAAGAGGGGCAGTAACTTTTTCAGTAACTGCAGGGTAACACTCAGGATGATTAACAGATTTGGCGTTGTAACATCAACCAAAGCAGCCTTGCAGTGCTGGTACTGCAAATGGCTGAAAGCACAGGGGAAAATACAGTTGTAATTTTTCACAAGGGCGTGCAGGTCTACTGTAGTTAAATGATGATGGCATCCTCTTGGGTAAAACAGTCCAGAGTCCCCCATTTTGATCTCCTGGTGGGGACTCAGGAGAATTTAATCAGGAGAAACAAACTTGTATTCCATACATCAGAGCATGGATCCCTTAATCGAGCAGGTAGGTTAGAAAATTTGAAAGGGGAAATGGATAGGCTGAAGTTAGACATGGTGGGCATTTGTGAAGTTTGGCAGCAGGCGGGAAAGGACTTATCATGTGAATACAGAGTTACAAATACAAAATCAAATAGGGGTTATGCAGGAGTATGTTTAATAATGAATAAGAAAATGGAAATGTGGGTAAGCTACTATGAACTGCATAATGAACATATTTTAGTAGATTATAGTAGCCAAGATACACACTAAGCCCACATCCGATAGTGGAAAAAGGAAGAGAAGGAACAATGGGTGAATATGAACTTGGTGGAAAGGAATGAAAGAGGAAGTCTCCTGGCAGAATTTTGCACAGAGCATAATTAATCATAACCAATGCTTGGTTTAAGGATCATGAAAGCAAGTTGTATATGTGAAAGAGATGTGGAGATACTGGAAGGTTTCAGACTGATTATGTAATTGGAAGACAGAGGTTTCAGAACCATATATTAAACTGCAAGATGTTTTCTGAGGCAGATGTGGACTCTGATCACAATTTATTGGTTCTGAACTGTAGATTAAAACTAATGAAATTGCAAAAAGGTAGGAAATTAAGGAGATGGGACCTGGAAAATTTGAAAGAAGCAGATGATGTTGAAAGTTTTAGAGGGAACATTACGCAACAGATTATTCAAACGGGGCCAAGGAACACAGTAGAAGATAAATGGGTAGCTTTGAGAGATGAAACAATGAAGGTAGCAGAGGATCAAATGGGAAAAAAGATAAGGCCTTGTAAAAAATCGTTGAATAACACAATATACATTAAATCTAATTGATGAAAGGAGAAAATATAAAAATTCAGCAAATGAAGCAGGTGAAAGGGAATACGAATGTCTAAAAATGAGACTGACAGGAAGTGCAAAATAGCTGAGCAAGAATGGCTAGAGGACACATTTAAGGATTTAGAAGCATATTTTATCGTGGAAAAGATACATACTGCTTACAGCAAAATTAAAGAGGCCTTTGGAGAACAGAGAAATAGTTGTGTGAAAATCAAGAGCTCAGATGGAGAATAAATAGTATAGAAAGAAGGGAAAGATGAAAGGTGGAAGTAGTATATAGAGGGTCTATACAATGGAAATGAACTTTAACGGAATATTATAGAAAGGGAAGAGGAGATATGGAATAGCACAACACCTGTCTGATAGAAATTCATCTGTTGAGGGCAACAGTAGTGTCATGGAGGGACGTCGGCAGAGAGCCTGTAGTATGAAATCTCAAAGCAATTTCTGTCTCGTCGTCAATGTGAGGATGCAAGGGGTACAATAATCCGAGTATATCGTATCAGTTACAAATTGCTGGACATTTAGGAGAGTTTTTATGTGGTGGCTGTAGCCGCACCATAACCATAGACATAAACTAGCAGTATGACTCAGCCAATGTTCTCGAGCTGATGACAGATATGCTACTGCGAGAAGAAACTGACTGAGCACTGAAAGATGCAAGACGAAAAAAGGTCCTGGTATAAATGACTGTGTCAGGACTATTAATAGCCTTACGAGAGCCAGCCATAACAAAACTGTTCCATCTGGTATGCAAGATGTTTGAAACAGGGTAAATACCATCAAGCTTCAGGAATAATGTAATAATTCCAATTCCAAAGAAAGCAGGAGCTAACAGGTATGAATATTACCGAACTATCACTGTAATAACTCATGGCTGCAAAATACTGACTCGAATTACTTAGAGATGCGTACAAAAACTGGTAGAACTCAACCTCTGGGAAGATCAGTTTGGATTTCAAAGACATGTAGGAACACGCAAGGCAATACTGGCCCAGTGGCATCTCTTACAAGATATGTTAAGGAAAGGCAAACCTGCATTTATAGCATTTGTAGAATTAGAGAAAGCTTTTGACAAAGTTCACTGGAATACATTCTTAGAAGTTCTGAGAGTACGGGAGGGGGGGGGGGGGGGAAGGGGGGGGGAGGAATACAGGGAGTGAAAGGCTATTTACAACTTGTACAGAAACCAGATGGCTGTTATAAGAGTCAAGGGGCATGAAAGGTTGGTTGGTTTTGGGGTATGATGGGGGCTAAACATCGAGGTCATCAGTCCCCAGTTCCAAACAGACATACATGTAAAAGGTCTATACAGTAAAAGCATAACCTCTGCACCCAGAGGGAGGGAACACCAAGGGGTACAGAGCTAAAATGAACACCGCAGTAACACAAAATAGAGGTCACTTAAAAGGAGCAGAGGAAATAGTTGACTAGAGTAAAACAGACTACAGTGGTTGATGGATCAGGTAAAAGGTCAACCTCTCAACCACAAATGAAGAACCTCCAGCTGGAAAGCATTGATATAGGTACCAACACAACTTGTAACCATAAAAGACACTATTTTTGTATCCACGTCACAATTAAAAGTCGCTGGAGTTGGTGTAGCCTGAAAAATCATGCGAGAGCACCCACACTAGAGCGAGTGATAAAACCCAGCTGCACAGATAAAACGTAAAACTGAGTCAGCTATAGAGGTATCATTACCTAGGATTAAAGGAAGTGCAGCTGGTAAATTAAAGGACTGCTACAAGGGGGCAGTCCACCAGAAGATGGACCACAGTCAGCCCTGCATAACAGCGACACTTGGGCAGGTTATCATGACGAAGTAGATAGTTGTGGGTCAACCGCATATGTCCAATTCGGAGACGGCAGAGAACAACTGAGTCCCCATGCTTGCCCCACAAGGATGAGTTACATACGGCCGTGGACGACTTGATCATGCGGAGCTTATTTGGCGTGTTCAAGACAGACCATTCAGAGCTCCAGACATCGCGGACCTTGCGATTTAGGGCTGACCGGAGGTCGCTTATCATGAGACCAAGCTCCACAGGTGGCGAAGTGGTGGCCTGCTTGGCCAACCGATCGACATGTTCGTTTCCTGGAATACCAATGTGGCCCAGGGTCTACACAAACGTCACTGAATGACCACACTCGGCGAGAGCAAAAACAGCACAATGGGTCCCGAGAAAAACACTGGTTGAGTGCTTGCAATCCACTCGGAGTCACTGCATATGACAAATGACTCCCCAGAGCAGGAGGAAAGATGAACGAGTGCATGATAAAAAGCAACCAGCTCCGCAGTGAAAACACTGATCCCAAAAGGCAGGGAATGCTGCTCAACGTAGTCGCCGTGGATGGAAGCAAACCCAGTGTGTCCATAGACCAAAGAACCATCGGTGTATAGACTACATCTACATCGCGAAACGAAGCAAGAAGAGCCAGGAATTGTTGACAAAGACTGGCAGGTGGAATGGAGGACTTGGAGTCTCAGGACTAATCCAAACAAAACCACAAGTGAAGGAGGGACCAAGGAGGGGTAGAGGAAGAGGGCCAGAAGGATGGAGGAAGAGGAAAGGACTCAAGTGACGAGAGAAGGGAATGAACGCAGATTGCGATCGGGAGACCCGACCTAGGCCGCCGTCGTGGGGAGGGAAGTGCAGAAGATGGAAAAAGGAGCCTGCGGTATGGTTGCTTGGGCGAGGCATGGACGCGGGCGATGTATGACGCAAGCAACTGTCGGCGGCGGAATCGTAGAGGAAGGATTCCAGCTTCTACTAGAAGACTAGTCACCGGACTAGTGCGGAAGGCACCTGTCGCCAGTCTGACACCACAATGGAGAATCGGGTCGAGGATCTGCAATGTTCAAGGTGCTGCTGAGTCATACACCACGCTCCCGTAGTTGAGACAGGACTGGACTAAGGTCTTATAGAGCTGTAGGAGGGTTGTTCGTGCAGCCCCCCAAACGGTGTGGCTGAGGCAGCGAAGGATGTTGAGGTGCCACCAGAACCATTGTTTAAGCTCGCGAAGATAAGGTGTCCAAATGAGCTGAGCATCAAACAGCATGCCAAGGAAGCGATGCGTCTCTTCAATACGAAAGAGTTCATTGGCAAGGTAGAACTCTGGATGGAGGTGGACCGTGCGAAGACGACAGAAATGCATCATTCGGGTCTTGGAGGCTGAGAACTGGAAATCATGGTTGGATGCCCAAAAATGTGCCTTACGGATAGCTCCCTGCAGCCGCCTTTCAGCGACACTGATGCTTGAGGAACTGTAATAAAGACAAAAGTCATCGGCATATAGAGAGGAACAGACCGATGAGCCCACCGCAGCCGCAACACCATTAATCGCCACCAAAAAGAGGGGAACACTGAGAACCAAGCCCTGAATATGAGCAGAGCTAAAATATGTGCCAACTCAAACCCAAAAGGAGCGATTGGAAAGGAAATTCCGTAGAAAAATTTGAAGTGGACCCCGTAAGCCCCATTCATGCAGCGTAGCAAGGATATGATGGCACCAGGTGGTATCATACGCCTTCCGAAAATCAAAGAAAACAGCAACTAGATGTTCTCGCCGAGTAAAAGCTGTACGAGACTAAATTGTCAATCAATCGCTGAGCGGCCCTGACGGCAGCCCCCCTGTTGCTGGGCTAGGAGGCCCCAAGCTTCGAGGAACCACATGAGCTGCCGACTCACCAGGAGTTTGCAGATAACGTTGGTAAGGCTGATAGGGCGATAGCTATCAAGCACCAGCGGATCTGCACCAGGTTTCAGCACCGGGATGGTAACAATATCCTGCCAACGAGTTGGGAAAACTCCCTCCGTCCAGATGCGGTTAAACAGGGCGAGTAATTCACCCTGACAGTGCGCCAAGAGACGGCGAAGAAACTGGTTGTGAATTCGGTCTGGACCTGGAGAGGTATCGGGGCAAGCTGTAAGGGCACTTTGGAACTCCCATTCACTAAACGGGGCGCTGTATCGTTCCCAAAGGTGCATGCGAAACGACAACTGCATACACTCAGCCTGCTCCTTAATGGTGCAGAATTCTGCACTGTAGCCTGCTGCCGCGGAAATACGAGCGAAGTACTCTGCCAGATGTTCGGCGATAGCGATTGGGTCAGTACAAAGTGTACCCCGAAGAGAAAGGCAAGGGACAGACGCATGAGGGCGAAAGCCAAAAATGCGCTGAACCCGCGACCACACCTGAGATGGGGAGGTGCGAGAACCTATGGTGGTAACATATCATTCCCAGCAGTCCTGTTTGCTCCGACGGATTAACCGCCGAGACTGGGCCCGCAGCCGTTTAAAGGCAACCAGATTCTCTAGGGAAGGATGATGCCGGTGTCGTTGCAGGGCTCGCCGGCGGCCCCGCATAGCTTCTGCAATCTCTGGTGTCCACCAAGGGACTGACTTACTCCTTAGGGTACTTGAAGAGCAGGGGACAGTTGCCTCAGCAGCAGAAACAATGGCCATAGTGACCTCGTCCACTGCCAAATCAATGTCACCAAGAAGCGGAGCAATGGCCATAGTAGCTGAGGTGTAGGCTGCCCAATCAGCTCCACGAAGAGACCATCGTGGCAGCTGGTCAGGGGTTTGGGATTGAAGAAGAGAAACCAGGATAGGAAAGTGGTCGCTACCACAGAGGTCGTCCTGGACCCTCCAACTGAGGTATGGAAGAAGACCTGGGCTACTAAGAGAGAGGTCAATAGCCGAGTATGTGCCATGAGTCAAGCTAAAATATGTGGGAGCACCAGTGTTAAGGAGGCAAATATCCTGCTGTGCCAGGAGAGCCTCAATGTCCCTACCCTGGCCCAAGATCTGAGCCCCACCCCATAAAGGGTGGTGGGCATTAAAGTCCCCCAAAAGGAGGAATGGCAGGGGGAGCTGGGCAAACAAGGTAGCTGGGTTGGCAAGAGGGACAACTTCATCTGGGGGAAGATAGAGGGAACAGATGGTAAGCTCCATTCCTGCCCGGATTCTAACAGCCACAGCCTCGAGAGCTGTGTGAAGTGTCACTGGGGCACTAGGAACAGTGGCAAGAACATAATCACAGACACCGCCAGACACCCTGTCATATTCTACGTGGTTCTTATAGTAGCCCCGGTAGCCACAGAGGGAGGGGGTCCGCTGAACAGGAAACCAGGTTTTCTGTAGGGCCAGACAAGTGGCAGGGAAGCAGCACAAAAGCTGTTTCAACTCAGTGAGGTGGTGGAAAAAACCACAGCAATTCCATTGAAGGATAATGGTATCTGACTGTGAAGAGATGAAAGAACCCGGGGGCGGAGACAGGTTAAGCCTTAGAAGCGCTCGCCGCCTGATCAACTTCCATAGGAGCTGCGGGTCGAGTAACATCTATATCCTGAGGGGATGCTAGATGCTCCACATCATCTTCAGGTGCAGTGGTGAACTCCTTTTCTGTCTCTATGGCCTTCTCTTTTTGCTTTTTCTTCTTTTTGGTAGGGTCCCGTTTGTCCTTCAGTTTATCAGGCTGGATGGGCTTTTCTGACCCAGTCTCATGGACCGAGGAAGACCTGGAAGCCCCACAGCCCTCGGGTGGTGGCTTTTTCAGCCACTGGCTGACATCTGGAGGGGCAGTAACCATGGAAGGGAGGGCACCAAGCGTACCCTTCCATGCAAGAGGAGCCGGAGGAGGTGGGCACTTCTCTGGTGCAGAGGTGGGGACTGAAGTCCCCAAAGAAGGAGGTGTTGTTACTCCCGATGTTGATAACAGGGGAGCAACGGAAGAGGGTGTTCCCCCAACCACCTGGGGGGCAGCAATAGATGGCCGGGCTGGATGGCCCATAAGAAGTGACTGAGCTTGGGGGCTCATTGCCAGGGATGGCGACATCGAAGCTGCTGCAGCAAACGTCGATGAAATGCGCACAGGGTGAAGTCAGTCGTACTTGCGTTTAGCATCTGTATAAGTGAGCCTGTCCAAGGTCTTATACTCCATAATCTTCTGTTCAGTTTGATAAACCGAGCAGTTGATGAGCAAGGTGAATATTTCTGTCCGCAGTCGACACAAACAGGGGGCGACGAACACGAGACGTTGGGGTGGGAGGAACGTCCACAATTCCGACAGGTAGGGTTGGCGTCACATCTCTATGACATAAGCACAAACCTCCAGCACTTGAAGCAGCACATGGGAGGAGGGATGTAAGGCTTAACATCACATTGATATATCATCACCTTGACCTTCTCGGGCAAGGTGTCTCCATCGAAAGCCAAGATGAAGGCACCGGTGGCGACCCTACTATCTTTAGGTCCCATGAAGACACGTCGTACAAAGTGGACACTGCGGCGTTCCAGATTTGCAGGAAGCTCGTCGTCAGACTACAACAACAGGTCTCGATGAAAAATAAGTCCCTGAACCATATTGAGGCTCTTATCAGGTGTAATGGAGACTGCAACATCACCGAGCTTGTCACAAGCAAACAATGCCCGTAACTGTGATGGGGATGCTGTCTGTATGAGGACTGCTCCAGCTCAAAAATGACTGACCCTCAACTTCTCCGAACTTGTTCTCTAAATTTTCCACAAAAAACTGAGGCTTTGTGTTCAGAAATGAGTCCCCATCTGTTCAGCTGCAAACCAGAAATCGAGGAGAATACGTCTCACCAGGTAAATTAGACTGCTGTTCCTCCCCCGGTGTGGACAGAGAAGGGAACGATTGGGGGTCATACTGTAAAGCATTGAAATTTCCTTTCTTAGAGACTCGTGCTTGCGCACTGTTCGTATTTCATTTCATGGTGGTCCCACGAGCAGCTAGGGGAAGGAATGTCCACCCAGACAGAGCCCCGCTTGCCTGGGTAATCCTAATACAACCGGAGGGAGGGGGGGGGGGGGGGGGGGAGGGCGGCAGGTTCCCCAGAGGTCGTCCGCTAGCAACTGTTCTACCTCAACAGCCATGCATCTCCTCGGCGCGCAACCACCTTGAGATTGAGGTTTTTTTTATAGAGGTTTATACCATCCTCGCGATCCAGACAGTTAAGCCAAGATCCCCGGGCTCTGTACCATACAATGTTCCACTGTCACGCATTACGGTGGTTGTTGAAGCATGCTGAGAGCTTACGGTATTGAGAACGGGTGGGTCCTCCCAGTCCCCAGTTCAGGGACCCCGGGGTCGCCAAGCCCGTATCCAGCAACTAAATGCTGAGCCCCCTGAGGGAGCCGTCAAAGGAAAGCAGTGGTTGAGAAGGGAGTGAGACAGGGCTGTAGACTATCCCCAATGTTATTCAATACCTACATTGAGCAAGAATAAAGGAGATCAAAGAAAATTGGAGTAGGAATTCAAGTTCAGGGAGAAAAGATAAAAACTTCTGACATTTGCTGATGACATTGTCATTCTATCAGAGACAACAAAGGATCGGGAAGAGCAGTTGAACAGAATGGACATCAAATTGAAAGGAGGATATAAGATGAACTTCAACAAAAACAAAACAAGGATAATTGAGTGTACTCAAATTATATCTGGTGATGCTGAAGGAATTAGATTAGGAAACGAGACACTAAAATTAGTGAATGAGTTTTGCCATTTAGGCAGCAAAATAACTGGTGATGGCAAAGGTAAATAGGATGTAAAATGTAGACTGACAATGACAAAAAAAGCATTTCTGACTAAGAAAAATTGTTAACATTGAGTATAGGAAGTCTTTTCTGAAGGTATTTGTGTGGAGTGTAGCCATGTATGGAAGTGAAACATGGACGACAAACAGTTTTGACTAGATAAGAGTTGAGGCTTTTGAGATGTGGTGCTAAAGAAGAATGTTGAATATTTGATGGGTAGTTTGCACAACTAATGAGGAGGTACTGAATATAATTGCAGAGAGACAAAATTTGTGGCACAACTTCATCAAAAGGAGAGATCGATTGATAGAACATATTCAGAGACATCAAGGGATTAGCAGTTTAGTACTGGAGAGAAAAGCAGATGGTTAAAATCATAGGAGGAGACCAAGAGCTGAATATGGTAAGCACATTCAAAAGGATGCGGATTGCAGTAGTTATTCAAAGATGAAAAGGCTTGCACAGGGTAGAATAGCACAGAGAGCTGCATCAAACCAGTCTTCAGATTGAAGACAACAGCAACATGACTATAATAGCAGTTTGGTTGTTATTTGCTGTCTCTTGGAAGTCTGTAGCTTAGAGCTCAAAACATTTCTCACTCATCTGTTTAAGTCCATGGTCAAATTCACATTTCTGCTTGTCCCTATCAATGTCTACCCTTCTGGAAAATTCCAAGCTGTCTTTCTGGTAACAAATGATGAGGCAAGACATTATGACCACCTGCTTGACAACATGTTGGTCCACGTTTGGAATGCAATACAGGCACTATTCGGCATGTCATCTATTTGAAAAGTCCTTGGCAGTTTTCTGGAGTTATATGTGACATTAAATACCTATACACAAGTCACATAGTTTCCACAAATTCTGGGCCAATGGTTTGTTGTCTCAGAGGTGGTGCTCGATAGAGTCACACGTGTTCTATCGGGTTCAGATCAGGAAAAGTAAGTCCCAACACATCAACATAATTTCACTGTCATCTTCCACAAACTATTACAGCACCATTCTGGTCTTGTGGCATGGCCAGTTATGCTGCTAGACGATGCTATCACAGTTGAAAATGATGTTGAGCATGAGGGAATGCAGACAGTCCTCAATACATTCACATAGTTCATAGCTATCATCACGCATTCAGTCAGTAGTAACACACAAGCCTGGATGAATATCCTCCACAGTATAATACTGCTTCCATCGGCATACAACTTCAACCTATTGTGACACGAAATATGATTACCTGATCAGGTGACACATTCCATTGATACACGATCCAATCTCGATGATCCAGTGCCACTGCATTTCTTAGCTGACAATGCCCTATGGTCAACATGGAACACACAGCATCCCTATATCTGCTGTGGTGCCTCATGTTCAACAATGTGTGCTGAACGATATGCTCTGAAACAATTGTGCCCACACCAGCATTTTACTCTGTCAACAAATCTGTCACAGATTGTCACTTATCCTGCATTACACTGCAGGAACACCTCTTACCACATTCTGTGATGAGGTGTGGACATCCATTCACCTCGTCGTTTACGCAAGATTTCTTTGTCCTTCAAGAACTTTCCACTAATCAAGACAGTAGCACATGAACTGTATTACCACTTCCATGATGCTCTTCTTCAGGTGCCAGGCCATAACAATCTGCCCTTTGTCAGTGTCACTAATGTTGGTGAATTTCTTCAAGTATGAAACATATTGTTGCTAGAATGATTTCCCATTCATCTCTGCTCCATTCATCAACTTTCCTTACAATGTTATGTGCTCACAATACCACCAGATGGCATTCCCTCTCTTCGGGGGCCGTGGTCACAAGGTCTTATACTGAAAATGTCTTCACTTTCTACTACAGACTTCAGCCAACTTTCAGTTCCTCATATTACGGAAGGGAAGAGAGTTCTAATACCTTAGACAGAGGTTTGTAATATTCTCTTTCTCCACATTTAATCTGTGATACACATAATTACTTTCTGAAATAAATGTCATCTCTGAACTGATAACAAAATATCCATGACTTTCATAAATCATTCTCGGCAACTACCTTTCCCCAGCCCTGCCCACTTATTACTTTAATGTTAATTTACTGTAAAAACTTGAAACTATTATCATTATTAAGTATGTTAAATATTATCCACTTAATGTAATGATACATTCCAAAGTAATGTGGCAATGTTACAGAGTTCCTATGGAATAAAAATAATAAATCAAAATAAGTTAAAATAACCAAACATGACCATAACACCATTATAAACCTAATTTCACATAACACTAACTTAAAAATAAATTTATACTATACTCTGACACACTGAAATTACCTGGTAACTTTTGCTCATGGCACAGAAAACCCTCCTCAATGCTCAATGAAGAACAACCACACTTCCATGGTTAGCAACTATTTCAAACAAACCTGTAAATCAACATACAAATTATTGTTACAAGAGCAGTGTTTGATAAAATACACAGAAATTCAAAGAGTGTTGAAAACGAAAAATTAAGTTATGATAGTGTGTTTAAAACAATTTTAGTGTTTTTTATATCAGTGACTATACTATAAACATAAAAAAATTTTTTTTGAAGGTAGATGAGGTACTGATGACACAAAAGCTGGGAGGACGAGTTGTGGGTCATGCTCGGGTAGTTCACTCGGTAGAGCACTTTCCCCATTAGAGGTAAAGGTCCCGAGTTTGGATATCGGTCCAGCACACAGTTTTAATCTCTCAGGAAATTTCAGAGTTAGTCCAGCTTGCAGATGATACTAGTATTGTTGTGAAGCTGAGCAAATACACACCAACACAGAAAACATTAAATGATACAGGGTGACAATGATTGAACTATATGAAAAAAACTTAAATTAGTTACAAACCACTGTGTGCACTCACTTTATTCAACACGTAAACATCACAACAGATATTCAAGTTTAAGTTATGACATGCTTGATACGCCTGCCGTTATTGGCAATGATGTAGATCAGGTGAGTAGTGAAATTCTGCATGATCTGCTGAAGTGTCAGAAAATCGATGCTGTCAGTGACCTCACGAGTGGCTGTTTTCAGCTCAGCAATGGTTTTGGGGTTATTGCTCCACACCTTGTCTTTAATAAAGTCCCAGAAAAAGGAGTTGCATGTTTTCAGACCTGGAGAATATGGCGGCCAATCGATGCCCATGCCAGTGGCCTCTGGGTCCCCAGAGCCAGAATGTGGTCCTCAAAGTGCTCCTCCGGAACATCAAACACTCTCCTCCTTCGGTGGGGTCGAGCTCTGTCTTGCTTGAACCATATCTTGTCGAAATGAGGGTCACTTTGGATAATGGGGATGAAATCCTCTTCCAAAACCTTCACATACCATTTGGTAGTCACTGTGCCATCAAGGAATATCTCACCAATTATTCCATGACTCGACACTGCACACCACAGAGTCACCCGGCACAGATTCAGAGACCCACAAATGTGCCAATTTTGCTTACTGATGAACCCAACTAAATGAAAGTGGGCGTCACTAAGCCAAACCATACAGCGCATAATTCCCACCGTGCCCCATGACCAACTGAGCAGTTTGAATGTTCTAGCACAAACTGTTCAGAAGTTATGATAATTTTATTTGATATAGTTCAATAATTGTCACCCTGTATTATTGTGAACATTACTGAATGGTTCTGCATGAACAAGTTAGCTTTAAGCTTTAAAAACACCATTTCTATCAGTTTTGTATTGTCAAAATGTCCCACTTCCTATTAATGTAGTACACCAACAAGAAAAATCAACAGGTTAGAAAACTGTAAGTTCTTAGGTGTGCATTTTGATAAATACTTAAACTGGAAAAACCACATAGTAGACCTGACAAATGTTTAGGTGCAGATACTTTTGCCATGACAACTGAGGATTTAGGGTGTAGAGAAGTAAGCAAGTTAACATATTTTGCATATGTCCATCATTCTCTGATGTCTTAAGGGATAATATTCTAGGGTAACTACTCTAGGGTAACTTACGCAAAATGTATTCATTGCACAGGAGGGGTAATTAGAATTGTTTGTAGAGTTCATACATGCACATCTTGCAGGTTTCTCTTCAAGTAACTGGGGATATCTTCCACAGACTCACAATACATTTATCCACTTACAAAATTTGTTATCAACTGTCCATCTAACTTTTAAGAGTGACAGATATCAGAAGTACAACACTAGAACGAAAAATGATCTGAATTAGCCTACAATGAATCTAAACTTTGGCACAGAAAGGGGTGGAAAGTGCAGGTGAAATGTCTGACAGACTGCAAAAGTTTTTTTTTTTTCAAATGTTAAGCTGTATACAAGTGTTTTATGCTTGTCCTGTTGACATGTTCGACATCATAATGTTTATTGCAAATTTGATGCATGGAGCACAAAACCAACTAAATAACTTGACTAATGGCGTAACATGCCACTATCCAAAGTGCCATTTACCGAAGAATTTTATATTCGCCAAGTTTGGTGATTAGCTTCTGTGACTACTGAGCCAAGAAGAAAACAGTACACTTATACGTGTGTAGTGAAGTGATGGGAAAGAAAAGTGCAAATTACATAATTGGCTCTCTGAAGCACTATGTTAAGAATATACTGATAGGAGATATGAGACATCTATACATATTCTCATATAACTGTTGTGCCCAAAATAAGAATATGACACTAGATCAGTTCCTACTTACATGTATTAATGTTGACAGATTGGAAACCATTACCCATTGGTTTCCTAAACCAGGTCAAAGTTTTTGCTCTGCAACAGGTGTTTTGATGTAATGGAGAAGGAACTCACTGAGAACAAATGGGTTTTTTCTGCCACAAGAGGGAAAAACACACCACCATCAAAGTTCCGCTTAATCACTGAACACTGTTATGATATGAGATTGTGTGTCAGCTAAACACTTACTTCATAAAAGCCTTTAAAATTGATAACAAAGACAGATTTCTAGTGTCTATTTGTCAAGCGTTTCATTACATTCATAACAATGATGTGGTAGAATATAGTATACCCCAAGCACACCTATCTTGAGCAAGTTCAGGCTGCTGGGCAGCCCCATGTCCATATCAAGGTTCAAAATGGCTCTGAGCACTATGGGACTTAACTTCTGAGGTCATCAGTCCCCTAGAACTTAGAACTACTTAAACCTAACTAACCTAAGGACATCACACACATCCATGCCCGAGGCAGGATTTGAACCTGCGACTGTAACGGTCGCGCAGGTCCAGACTGTAGCACCTAGAACTGCTCGGCCACATCAAGGAAATCTGCCATTAAAACCCACGAAACTAAGACACAATCGCATTAGCGGAGCAATATGCCCTACATACCATGGTACTATGAGGCACTGAAGTGCACCTCAGGTGTGGCAAGTGGAGACTGTACAGACTCAAGCTACCGAAGATGAAGACATTGCTAAAATACAGAATATTCTACTTACTATGATGATTATTTTTCCTTCACTTTGGTTCTATACTTATGTTCAAAGAGCATAGGTCTTTATTCAATATTCACTTCATCATATTCCACATTATTGAATAAAATAAAGAGCTTCTCAAATATACTGGTGTACAAAACTTAACGACGAAAGCAATTTTCGTATGGCATGTCACTTATAAGTAACATAGCTAGATGAAGCTTTGACCACAGATTGAAAGAACAATTACAGCACAGTACTGAAAGAAATGCACAATGAGACAATAGAAATGACTAATTCAAAGACAATAATTACACTGAAGTCACTGCAGTTTATGATGGTCCCCTGGGCATTAAAAAAGGCGGGACATGGTCCTTAATAGGGTGAGTGATTGTCACAGATGTCAGTGCATGCTCTGAAATGTGCTTTCATGCTGACAACAATCTTGGTAATGAGTTCTTGTAACAGGGCATTCCAATCCACCACCACAGTTGACAACTGCTATATGGGCAGTGGTGCATATGAATGTACCACAATACGTCTCCCCAATGCATCCCACACATGCTCAATGACACATAAGTCCAGGGGAACGGGCCGGCCAGTCCATCTGCTGAATAATCTCTCGTCCCAGGAGGTCCTCCACCTGTGCAGCTTGATGCAGGTGTGCATTGTGACCCACAAAAAAGAAGTCAGGCCAAATGCACCATGAAAAGATGCACTTACAGAATAAGTGGTGTCACCAGAATGTTGACCACTGAGTGCACTGTGTACAAAGATTTGGAGGTTAGTATGCCTATGCAACATTATGCCTACTCACAACACAACACAACACCTGGCCCACCGAAACGATTGTGTTCAATGATGTTCCTGGATGCATTATATGTTCCTACCTCTCACCATAAGAGGGTATGTCCAGAATCACTACACAGACTGAATGTGCTCTCATGTGCAAAGAGCACAAGACTCCACTCCCAGCTGATCCAGTCTCTCTGCTCTTGGCACCATCGCAAACGATGCCACTACACCAAAGTGCACCATAACTGCTCGGTTATTGAAACATGCTGTCTTTTCCCATTCCTTCAACTGTCTTGTGTAGCATTTGCACTATAGTCACGCTGACATCAAACCCACATGATGTACAACTTTCGGTGCACAACTGGGAGACCTCTGGCAACATGCTCCCTCACTTTCATTCATTTCCACCTGTAAAATGTTATGTTACTTTAACTATCTCATCCCTAGGTTTTTCAGAGCAGTGTATTTAACCACATTTTTAAAATACTGATGTAAGACAGGAATAACTGTTTTATGTTTATATTAATATAAATAATATTAATTGGTCTGCACTTTCAAATTGTAGCAAGGCATTACCACTTTAAGAGAATGCTTTGAGAATATATCTCTCAGAACTGTTCAAGCTATATGAAATATGTTCATCAACTTTACCTCTCTCCCAAAAAAGATAAAATAAAATAAAGTACATAGGTAAAATGGGGTTATCCTACTCTTGCAGCAAATTCAATTATGATTCTTATTATGGCACATACTGGACTTTGATACGTGGTTTGTACCCACAACTTTCATAACAAAATGGGCCACAGCAGATTATTTCCATAAAATGGTCACCCACAAGTAGAATGACTTGAGGCTTGAGGTAATATAGAACAGTACATTAAAAATATGTTTATCTGTAGATTAGATATACAGCAGCATTTAGTAAGTGCCTGGCAAACTTTGAGCACTTGTGATGCAATGAAAGTTATTTGAGAAAAATTTAACCAATAACTTAATTTGATCACTTAGTCAGGTATGTCTTCAAAGATATACTTTTCTCCGTGTTTTTTTTTAATGACCTTTCCTACGAACACAACGCTAGATAAATGCATTAAGTATAAAGTAATGTGAATTACAATATGATACAAGAACTGCTCCTAAGCAAGAGCTCCAGAATTTATGGCAACAAATTTAATACAATATGAAAAGAACTCTTCACACAGAAATCTGGTAAACCTCTAAAGCAAACCTGTGTGTTTTTTTTTAATACAAGATGGAAAGAATATTAGAATATTTAATCAATGTATTTGTTTAGCATGTGAAACACAAAGACACACTCATCAATGTCCAGTGGCACATGTTAGAAAACTGGCATCATCGAAGACATTATGGTTAAAAATTTGAGTGTGTTTGATCCATCAAGTCAGACAGCATATTACTTCTTCCTATATACCTCTTGCAAACAGATCATGAGAAAAGCAATCAAATTTGCACTGATACAGAGGTTTAATGAGACATTCTTGCCACACATCATTCGCAAATGGAAAAGGAAAGGAAAAAATTATGGTGGTACTCGAAATAGCCTCAATTACATCCTATTAAGTGGCTTGTGGCATGAAGATACAGGCCTACACAAAATGATGTATGAGATACAAATAATTTCTGAGACATGGCCTATCTGCTATCAACTTTATGTCTACTTACAAGGAGCATAATTATAACAATGCATGCCACAGGCATACATTATGAAGAAGACATGTAAAATAATTTTGCTTGCATATTTTAGTTGTAGATGGCAGTGTGTTTAGTGCACAACATGTCATTAAGTTCTAGTTGGTGGTGGCTTGACTTATGTTAATCACTAAACCTAAACAGAAGAGGAAATAGCAATCCACTAATATGGGGAGTGGCTTGTAACATGTATAATAGGAGGTGGCACGAAGCTGGGTTTTTGTAACACAATGATCTGTAGCATAACCCAAGGTCTAGGTTGCATCAGAAGGTAATAGTTTTTTTAATACATGCACTATTCATTATCACATTTATGTTCCAGGACGAAAACCTATTTCCCTGCTGTGGCATAATTTTTCAAGTTTTTAATAATTTGTTTGAAGGCATTAATAACAAGGGCATCCCATTAATTTGTCAGTCTTTCATACCATAATGTTTTGTTGGTGTTAGTGACGTCATTCATTGATCATTTTTTGAGGGTCATATATCTGCCATGTTGATGACATCATTAGTTTGTCAACAAGGTAATCACATCACTAGTCATTGCAGGAATTTGGCCATGAGTAAGAAATGAGACATACTACGACTAGAATATGGCTTCCAAGATTACCAGTTCTATGTGAGTCATACAAAAACATTGGATACATTGTATCACGGGAACATTCTCAAGCACAAGACAAATGCAAACTGCTTCAAGTTAAAATAATGGAAACCAAGTAGACGAAACAGTTAGGCAGTGCTGGGTACGTCATACACGCAGCAATTTGTTTCAGTTTACAACCACAGTTTTCATTGTTACAAAATATTAAATGATTTCATCAGTCAACATGGAAATCACTTACACTTTTTTACAAAAGGTATTACTTTACACAACAATGTGCTACAGTTTCTTAATACATCGGAAAAACAAACCGACTGGTATTGGGACCAATTGTCTGTTAACAAACAAATCTTTTGTTTTATTTTCAACTTACAGCACATAAATTACTACCATTAGTAACAGTTCATAAATATTTAATAAATGTTAAAATCATATAGTTTCATAAGCGGCTACTCAGTGCTTCATGTTGCATGGCACAAGTTAAAAACTGTTGGCAACAAGGCTACCATAGCTGTTTGACAACACTTTTGTATTATTTTCTTTAAGCTGACATTTTACACACATTTGTAGTCCTAGTATTACAAGCAGTTTTACAGTATTTTTTAATATGTTAAGATTGATATTGTGAACACCTCTACCACTCCTCCCTTCCTTAATTGCGTCATGGCGATCTACTATGTTTGTTACTCACAGAAAACAATTTTACAGTCATACAACCACAGCAGATCTTATGTTCGGCAATGCGTAAGTGTGCCAACTTTAATCAACCCCCTAGTAATATATATCATTTTAACTTTTATTAAATATTTATGAACTGTACTGACGTAGTAATTTATGTGCTATAGGTTGAAAATAAAACAAAAGATTTGTTTGTTAACAGACAAGTGATACCAGCACCAATCGGTGCATTTTTCCAATATATTAGATTTTTTAAAAAATCTGTAACATATTGTTTTGTAAAGTAATATCTTATGAAAAACATTGTAAGTGATTTCCATGTTGACGGATGAAAACATTTTATACGCTGTAATGATAAAAAACTGGGGTCTAGTGTAGCAGGGGATACAACCCGTCGGCTTTGGACAATGACGTCACAAGTTGCCAGAGAGCAGTTTACCATTTTCACTTTTGCTGTTATGTTTCAGTTACTGATTGCTTAATAAAGTGGATCTGTTTATTCTATCTCATGAGATTTTTTTTAAAGAAGCCAAAAAACACTTATCAGCTACTGAAGGGAGCTACAACACTAATAAGAATCGCTTCTCGTTTGGCGACTTGTGACGTCATTGTCCAAAGCCGACGGGTTGTATCCCCTGCTACACTAGTCCCAAAAACTGTGGTTGTAAACAGAAACAAATTGCAGTGTGTACCACATACCCAGTGCCACCTAGAAGTTTAGTGCACTTGGCTTCCAAAATTTTTACTTGGTAGCAGTTTGCACTTGTCTGGTGCTCGAGAATGTTGATGTAATATGACATATCTAATATTTTTATATGGCTGACGTAGCACTGGTAAGCTTGGAAGCCATATTCTAGTCATAATATGTCTCTTATCAATGGTGAAATGTATCCTATTTTCATATTGTCCGATACCAGTTTAGTGTTTTATGTTGCAGCCTTTGAAAATGAGGAAAAGTCGAAACGCTTAAGGTTGGTGAGAAATAGAAGTGTGATCAAGACAAGTAAAGTTATTTAGAGTGCTGCATCATCTCTCAGCATTTTCATGCAAACTGCAGCACTGCATTTACTCGCAAGAAAAGAGGGGATGTATTTGGAGTGTCAAAAATGAAACAGTTTGACATTCTTCACTGGTTACGAACTATTTCCTCAAACATTCACCACACAGCTTCAACATTTTTTACTACTTGTTTGGGATGAAACTTCACGTGACAGACTGCTTTGTAACCTACCCCAAAGCCTTGGTTAGGTTGAGAGGTGATAGTTTGATTGAAAGTTGACTCGACACTGACTTTAGGGCACCAAAATGGCGTGGCCCTTGCTGAATATGAATGTATGCATTTAGTGGCACAATGCCACTTTTCACAACCAATCTTATGATCCTCCATAGACACACATTAGAAACCTTTTAGAGAACATCTTGCAATGCGCACATTTGTGAGGACAAGGAGAGTCGATCCTTCAGGCCAGATCTTTGGCCCCACCACTCATGTACCTATGATAGTTCCTGCACTCACAGGTCAGTTCTGGTTACCTATAAATGATAACAGTAATCTCATTTAATGCAAAAAAGCATTTTATGATGATTTTGGTTAACTTCGTTTCGTTCAACAAATAACACAAAAACGCGGGGTGAGCACTTCGTTTCTTAGCTATTGTACCTGAAACTAGTGATTATTTTAAACAGTAAATAACTTGTCTGGTAATTAACTGCAAGAAAAATGAATACTTACACTTTTGTTCAAGACATGGCAAATTTGGACATAAAAACAAATATGCCCTTAACAGTGTTGTGCTCTCATAAAATATAAAAGGAATTAAAGACTGAACAATAAAATACTCGTACCACCAATATTTGAACAAAATTATGAGGAATTATCGTTAGAATGTGACAATGCCCCCCCCCCTTCCCCTTTCCCCACACAAATCTTGGTTTTGATGACAGTGTGCACTGTAGCATAGCCCAAAGTCGAGTTTTCAAGTTGGGAGGTGACAGAAAAACTTTGCAGAAGCTCTCCTGCAGCTTTCACAGGAGAGCTTCTGTAAAGTTTGGAAGGTAGAAGATGAGGTACTGGCAGAAGTAAAGCAGTGAGGACGGGGCATGAGTCGTGCTTGGGTAGCTCAGTTGGTAGAGCAGTTGCCTGCGAAAGGCAAGGGTCCCGAGTTCGAGTCTCGGTCCGGCACACAGTTTTAATCTGCCAGGAAGTTTCATATCAGCACACACTCTGCTGCAGAGTGAAAATCTCATTCTGGAATAATGGAAATGCTACAGACAAAGTATGAATCCTTCCAATGTACAAAGTTCACTAGTGTTTCTTGTTGGGAGCCAAGTCAGTTGGCATAAAGACGTGCTCCTGGTCTAAATTCCATGTCATTTATGCTCCCAGTTTTCAGTAACAGAATTAGGTCCATTACAGTGAATAATTATGCAATATTTTACACTGATATTCCAAAAATAGTTGCAAAGTTTGTAAGTCCAGTAAAACAAAAATACTGTACATGTCCTACTGTTCATATGCAGAAACTACTGATGAAATCCCAAGTGCTACTTAGGAATCCTGTAGACAGACAGCCTGTTAATTAAAATTGCTAAAGCCAGGACCCAATAAAAACCTGTTTTGGCACAGGAGAAAACATACTGACACACAGCAAATGACACAGTACAATCTTGGTATCTGTAAGGAATTCGGTAAGCTTCTGAACAAATACATTTTGAATTCATGGAAGATTATAAGAATCATCGTACATCCACAATAGGAATGTCAGGCACTATAGCATCAACCAACACAATATTGGGTAAGGGAAAATCCAAGTTTCTTGATCTAAGTGTGATGCTGTCCACCTAAAAATCATCTGGTTACAAACTGATTGCCAACGTAGTGCGATGTATAGGTTAGGTTTGATGGCAACAATTTTGTTGTGTGATAGTGATGCCAACAAATGTGAATATGAAATAAAGGTTTTGATGACAGACCCATTTACAGCACAGCTCGAAATCTATGTTCCCTCTATATTTAATCCACTTTTCATCACAAGCTCCAAAGTAAAACTCAGAAAAGTTGCTTTACAAATCTCAGATAAATATTCTGTGCGTATTTTGCACAATAACTATGAAGGGGAAGGGGAGTGAGAATAGATAATTCTTATGTGAAATGCTGACTCGTTTTTTCAGATGACCAAAGAGAGACCATAAAGATGCAGATGGGCCATAGTACCATGTTCAGCGTTCTAATCAACAATGGGTGTCCACATCGTGTGGAGTGATAGTATAGAGAGATGTAAAGAAACAGTGCAAAATTATTTTTCATATTATGTTACCTTGAACAGATTGTACATGAACAAAAGAGCATTGTATGCTAATGACCATCTGAATGAGGCAGTGCATTTGTTGAGACACTGACACATTCAAGTTTGCTCTGCCGTACCATCCTGATTTAGGTTTTCCTAAATCATTACAGGCAAATGCCAGGACGGTTCCTTCAGCATGGACACTGCCACCAGCCTGTTCCATCCTCATAAAAACATCCTTATAAACTGTGTGTGTCTGTATATTTGATCCATTAATTTTAATTTTATAGCAATGAAAAATCTTGTATCATGATAAGTGGACGAGTAAGTAAATCTATGAGAAGTGATATCTCTCCCTCACTAACCCATTTTCATAATTTTAAGCACAGGGTATTTTATAACATCAATAATAGCAACACAAAATAACTAACTATTAACTTCATTATTCAGTTGTTGGGAACATTATCAACACACTAACCCTGTTTACTATATTTCTTTGATACCTAGAAATAGGGTTTTAATATTAGCACAAATACTCAAACATACATAATCACGATCAATACTTGAGAACATTTTCCACCACTCATAGGCCAACAACACTGTCAAATATGAAAGCAGATGTATGAAATGAGTAGAGAAAAGATTCAGCACAACCTTTCCCTCACAATGAATACACTATCTGCCCTGGCAAGTTGAAGTTGGTTCAAATGTCTCTGAGCACTATGGGACTTAACTTCTGAAGTCATCAGTCCCCTAGAACTAGTTAAACCTAACTAACCTAAGGACATCACACACATCCATGCCCGAGACAGGATTCGAACCTGCGGCCGTAGCGATCGCGCGTTTCCAGACTGTAGTACAAGTTGAAGTAATAAGGAATTAATGCTCTGAGCATATCAAGTTCAACAAAACATAACACACTTACAACAGACATCATTAGCAAGGAAACTTGAGACATTTGCCTTATTTTCATAATCCTCCACAGGATTACACAAAAATGCTTTACCATACCTCAAAACTTCTCAAGACCCATTAAGCTAAATAATGTCATAATACTATCTGGACAACATAATACTTCATTATCTCAGGCTTTGAGAAAGTTACACTCAACAAATAATAATCACGATAATAAAACCGATAGTGACACATGCAAATTAATTAATCTAGCCTCCAAACACTTAAATTGGGAAGATTCGAACAGAATGGGCAATATTAACGAGTAAAAATTGTGTTTGCATTTGTGATTCTGTCTTGTTTATGTCAACATAACAGACTTTTCGGCACAAAAGGATTTCGTCAAAAACTTCCTAGTTTTTGTCACATCTACTATATTGATCCTGTAATTATTCATGCACTTATTTTATGTCTGTTTCTGTAAAGTCCACTAAGGAAGGAGAGGATTTTTATCCCATGCAGATGAATATAAAGAATCTCCAATGAATCAATTATGTTCCTGATCCCCTTCAACGCTGTTACTTTCAGCTTGTTTACAACTGAAGATGGGGACAACACAAGATTCGTGCAACTATCGACTGTACAAACGGTCGATTATTTCAAAGACGGCTTGCCCATAATAAAATTCCTTCGAAAATGCACACCTGCAATATACAGGCAATTTACTAGGAATGATACTTTCTGCAATTGGAAAATTTGTAACTATGGAGTTAGCAATCCATAATATTGACAAGATAGTATCTGCATAAATTACACCATGACAAGTTCTAAAATCTGACAACTTTCGACGCAAAGCGGAAAAGAATCAACATGACCATACTACTAATTCCTGCATACATTACACTATGAGAAAATTCTAAAATCTGACAACTTCCAAAGTAAAGCGGCGACGTGTTTAAATACTATACTCCTATATGGGCTGTTGACAAGCGACACTTATCAGATCAAGTGGTTCAAGTACTAAGCGTTAATGATAATCGTCCAAGTTTACAGTGCGCTAACGGAACTTACCGCCTATGCGTTGAAAACAATCAACCACTAGTGGCAAAAACGAAAACCTCTTCAGAGAAAAGCAGACTTATTGAAAAAAACGCGTTTCATTTCACTTGCAGCTGTGGTTATCGCATACTTTGTAAAAGGAGAAAAAAAAAAACATCGTTCGTCACAAACCTATAAGAATGAAATTTTGAATCTCAATAACAATGTCGCTGTTACTTCGTTTTACTATGCCTCAAAACAATGCCTGAACGCAAAAGCGTTGAAAAGAATAGAGTAACAGCTTAGAAGAATTACTAGGAGTCATCCACATCAACCTTCGATAACACAAAATCACATACTCCGCCTGTCTCAAAAACGTATTGGACGTTCAGCTATGAATATATCACACGACCGACAATTGTCTATGTGAATGTCAAATTTCTATAAAGTGACACAAAACAAATAATTCCAAAAGTAATATTACCAAATGACAACAGGTCATCCTGATCTCAGATTCTTCCTGGGCACCAAGCTGTAACGGTCGCACACACTAACAACTTCAGAATCTTGCAAACAAACCACGATCGAAAATTACACCAAACACTCTGCACCTATCATTAACTGCAATCCCTACAGAATACCAAAGTTGTTGCAAACACTAACTTGACAACAGAAGATTCGTGCAACTATCGACTACACACACGGTCGATCATTTCAAAGTCAGCTATATCGTTGGTTCGAGTTCATTCTCTATATAATGTATTAAGTTGCCTTTTGAAAATGAAATGCATACATCAATAATAAGAAATATTCAATATGCATGACTTGATTTCGTATAGTTTCAAACTCTTATTTAACAAGTATATCACTTACCAAAGATTTTAAAACGTATTTTTAAAGAAAACACATAGAGTCATCATCATAAAACTCGTTACAGGGTCGATATAATCGATCAAAATTAGTGTCAAATATCATTAAAATTGCTTAAGTAATTTTTTATTTTATTTTTGGAATTATATTCTATGTTTACGCAGTACATAATAAGTAACGTTTCTGGAAAATTTCTTGACCTTAGTAAATCTTTCGACGTAAAGGCCAATTCACCGCCAGTTCACATTGACCGTCATGGTACCGTCACGTCATCGTACCGTCACGTCAGGGTACACCGTGAAGTGACGGTGCGGTGACGTGACGTTGCCATGACGGTCCATGTGAACTAGCGTTGAATTGGCCTTTACGTCGGAAGATTTACTAAGGTCGGTCAAGGAATTTTGCCAGAAACATGGTGCTTATAATGTGTAAACAGAGAATATGAGTAGCGGCGGAGCCCCTCCACACCAGCATGGTGGCCAACTCAGAAGGTCTGCTGCCATCTCTGCATATGGGTTAGCTTTCACTAAAGTGAGGTGTCGCAGGATGTGGGTACTGCGACGTTTGCGTATGTCTGGTTGAGGTTAACCATTAATACGTGCTCATCTGGAGATAGATTGGGTCGGAAGTCGAACGAATGTTTGCAGTTTGAAGGGCAGAGGAAAAAAAAGTGCCAAGGCAAGAGCCAAAGGAAAAAAAACCCTCTCTGATAGGTCGGGTTATAAGAGAGCAGTAGCGGATGTCTTGCTGCCTGTGACAGGTCATGCAAGGGTAGGCTTTGTTAGTAGTGGGTATCATGCATGTCGATACCTTTGACATTGTGCGGTGCGGTAACTCGGCGGCTGGCACTGGGTGCTGACGTTGATCTCTCGGTCAACATCAGCATATCTTTAACAGTTAGGTTCATCGCTCTTTTGTGTGATAAATCATATATCAGATGCACAGTGTAGGGTGATTTGTTTGTCCGTCTGTAGGCGAGCTCGTCGGTTTTCCCGCTGTAGCCTGTGGTCAGCTTTAATAGCAGCTGGTATATCCAGTCAACGTTGCTGATATGCAGGGGCTTGCCGACGTTCGTCAATTGCTGTATGTTAGCTTGCCATATGTGATTATGCCCTAGCTATTAGTGTCTTTGGCCACTTATGCTTCCACCTATGGTTGTGATCATAGTTTTCCAGAGAAAGAATGAACGGATTGTTCGAGTTCCTGTATAGTCGTGTGGTGTGTTTTTTGACTACTTCCTTGAGGGTTTCAAGGCTGTATTCATTGTGAATATCCATGGTGTGTGCGTAGCGTGGAACGTTGCTAATGATGTGTAGCATTTTGTTCTGTACGATCTGCAGGCAGCACAGGCGTGTAGGAGTTCCATATCCCCAGATGGGAGCTGTGTACATCATCAGAGGTCTAATCAGTGTCATGCATATGGACATCGACACCCTCCTATTCAGTATGCTTTCCGTGTTGAGCATTGGGTAGAGTTGTTTGAACCTCGCGTGCGCTCTGTTGGCAATGTATTCGATGTGGTCCCCCCATGTCAGTTCCTGGTCCAGCCAGACACCAAGGTATCTGACTTTCTCTTGGAAACGTATTGGGCGTGTATGTAGTGTTATCTGTCTAGTGTGCTGATGTTTGTGCAGTAGTTTTGGTCTGTGTGTGAACAGAACTGTTTCGCACTTGTCAACATTTACTTACACTGTCGGTCACGTCACGTCACATCAAGTCAATTGAAGTCACGTGACCTCAAATCGCATGGCTGTCTTCTACTGTTTTTTTTTTTGTGGTAGTTGCGATCTTTGTAAGATGATTTTGAACTGTTTTTAAGCACAAAGGACACTTACACAGCGTTGTAGCTTATATAAGTGAATGTTGAGTCAATATTTGTACGAAAACTGCATTTATTGGAGTCAAATGCTTTACAGCTTGCAGAAACAGGTCGTTAGAGAAAGAAGACAAAACAAAAGAGTGTGGGGTCAGAAAAATGTCATTACGTGGTAGAGAAAGGGAATTTCACTCACTGTAGAAGGGGCTCAAGGAAGAGGAATCATTATTTTAAATTTTAGAAAGTAGAAGCATCAGTTTTTTCATTTAGTATGTCAAATTATACCCAGAATTACTAAAAGAAATGTGTTACGAGCAGCCATCACATCCCATTAAAATTTGGTTTCTTAAGGTGGTTCCTTAAGGTTACGTTCCGCCTCCCTCCCCCCCCCCCCTTCACCCCACGCCATGAACCATGGACCTTGCCATTGGTGGGGAGGCTTGTGTGCCTCAGCGATATAGAAGATAGCCATGAGGTAGCTGCTACCACAAAACAGGGATATCTGCTGAGATGTCAGACAAACATGTGCTTTCTGAAAAGGTGCATCAGCCTTTCCAGTAGCTGCAGGGACAACAGTCTTGATGATTGACTGATCTGACCTTGTAACACAAACCAAAACGACCTTGCTGTGCTGGTACTGTGAACGGATGAGAGCAAGGCGAAACTACAGCCATAATTTCTCCCGAGGGCATGGAGTTCTACTGTATGGTTAAATAATGATGGCATCCTCCTGGGTAAAATATTCCAGAGGGAAAGTAGTCCCCCATTCGGGTCTCTGGGTGGGGACTACTCAGGAGGATGCTGTTATCAGGAGTTAGAAAACTGACATTCTACAGATCAGAACGTGGAATGTCAAATCCCTTAATCGGGCAGGAAGGTTAGAAGCTTTAAAAGGGAAATTGATAGGTTAAAGTTAGATACAGTGTGGATTAGTGAAGTTCGGTGGCAGGAGGAACAAGACTTCTGGTCAGTTGAATACAGGGTTATAAATACAAAATCAAATAATGGTAATACATGAGTAGGTTTAATAATGAGTGAAAAAAATAGGAACACAGATAAGCTACTATGAACAGCATAGTGAACATGTAGGAATAATTTCACTACATAAAAGAAAACACTTGCGTGGAATTTATACTGTGAACAACCACCTTTATTGTACTGCACAAACACAATAGATACATATTAATGCGGGAAACGAACACTGGTCGGGTCCTCCAAAGAACCCTGCTCGCAAAGAGAATCTCTCAGTGCCTTGTCGACTATCGATTTGTCACTCCCACAGAGCCTCCCCTCCTGAACTGCGGAGCACCCGGTATGGTGGGGTACTTAAACTTCACCTCTCAGCCTGCCCGAGTGCGGATAGTGCGGGTGTGGGTGCTGCTTGATGATTCCGTTGCTGCATTAAGTCCCCTGGTGTGGGGCTCCTGTGGGTCACAGCTGTCTGGTTCTGCGGAAGGTGTGGGTTCGTTGCAAGTTGTGTCTGAAGTCGTCTGTGAGACTGTAGTCGGTGCTGTCATTGTCCAAGCGGGTTTCACTCGCTCAATGGAAACCTTGGTCAACTTTCCCTGGTGTAGGACATCCATTGTGTGTGTGTCCCGTCCTAGCACTTGGTATGGTCCAGTGAACGGTGGCTGTAACGAATGACGTACCAGGTCTGTGCGGAGCATGATGTGGGAACAAGTATCGAGGGACTTGTGTATGAACACTGGATGCGTGCCGTGCTGAGACGTCGGGGCTGCACGTAGCGTCTCTGCCTGCTTCCTCATTTGTTGCAAGAGGTGGGGTAGTTGTGTTTCATCTGGGAGAGGAACTGCTGCAAGGAATTCTGCTAGAACACGGAGTGGTTCTCCATATACCAACTCTGCCAAGGAACAATTGATGTCTGTTTTTAATGCGGTCTGTAATCCCAACAAAACCAATGGCAACGCTTGAGTCCATGAGTCCTCGTGGCACATCAGGGCAGCCTTTAAAGTCCGGTGCCACCTTTCCGCCAAACCGTTGCTGGCCGGGTGGTAGCTAGTAGTACAGTTTCGTTGGAAGCCGCAGAGTTTTGACAGTTGTTGGAACAGTGTTGACTCGAACTGGCGTCCTTGGTCAGTGGTAACGAAAAATGGGCACCCAAAACGAGCCACCCAAGTTTCCAAGAATGCCCGTGCAGTAGTCTCTGCATAAATGTCCCTGATTGGTGTAGCCTCTGCCCACCGTGTGCAACAATCCACTGCCATAAACAAGTACCTGTAACCTTCTGAAGGGGGGAGGGGTCCGACCAAGTCAATGTGTACATGCCCAAAACGTGCCATTGGGTTTGGGAATTGTCTGACTGGAGCGTGAACATGGCGTCCCAGTTTGCTACACTGACACTGATAGCAGCTGTGGGCCCACTCCCGTGTATCTTTCTTGATTGAAGGCCACACAAAACGGTCCGTCACTAATTTCACTGAGGCATTGGTTCCCAGGTGTGCCAGGTTGTGAATGCTGTCGAATACCTTTCGTCGGAACTGGGGGATGATGTATGGGTGTGGTCTGACCGAGGAGGTGTCACACCATATTTTACATGGGCTGCAGGGGACATCCACAAGTTGTAAACGTAGGCCAGTGGACGGGTCCACCAACAAGAACTGCAGCTGCGCATCTGAAGCCTGAGACCTTGCCAATTCGGAATAATCCAACATTGGACTTATCCCATTAATACATGAGAAATAGTCTGCCACAATGTTGTGGATGTGACGCACGTCTGTCGAAAACTGGCATATAAGCTCTATATGGCGGGCCTGGTGGGGGGAACATGAATCGCTGACTTTTTAGAAAGCTGCCACGAGAGGTTTATGGTCGGTGTATATGGTGAATTGCCTGCCCTCAACGAAGGGGCGGAAGTGCCTGATGCTTTCATACATTGCAAGGAGTTCCCTGTCGTCTGCACTCCAACGAGTTTGACTCATCTGTAGTTTTTGTGAGAAAAAACTTAGTGGCTGCCAATGACCCTTCACTCTCTGGTGCAGTGCTGCACCGATTGCAACTTGGCTTGCGTCCACTACTAGGGCTAGCTGAGCTCCTGGTGCAGGGTGTGCAGGCCCCACTGCGTTGTGAAGGCTGTTTTGCAGTGCCTTGAAAGCCGAGTCCACCTCGGGTGTCCATGGGAGTGGGCGCTTGCCAATTTTGTTGTGTCCGGCCACGGCATTGTTCAGTGGCGTCTGGATTGTTGCTGTTCCGGGGAGGTGGCGGTGATAGAAATTTATCATCCATAGGAATCGTCGGAGATCGTGGTAGTTTTGAGGCCGTGGCAGGGTACGCAAAAACTCCATCTTCTCTCGCAGTGGGGAAATGCCCTGAGCTGACACTTTATAACCCAGGAAGGTTACCACGGGTTCCCCGAACACACACTTGTCCTTGTTAAGTGTTATTCCATGAGCACTAAGCCTGCTTTACACCTCACTTATGTGTTTCTGATGGTCAGAAACATTCCCCGAAAACACCAGAATAGGCGAAACAATATGGTAGTCCCCTTAGCATGCTGTCTAGGAACTGTTGCCATGTCTGGGCAGCATTTTTCAGTCCAAATGACATCACCAAAAATTCAAACAGCCTGAATGGGGTTGTCACTGCAGTCTTTGATATGTCCTGCTCTGCCATTGGGATCTGATTATAAGCCTTACGGCAATCCAAAACACTGAATATGGTGCCCCGGCCAGTGAATGGGTGAAATCCTGTATATGTGGCACAGGGTATCTGTCTGGAACGGTTCGGGCGTTCAAAGCTCGATAATCACTGCACGGGCGCCATGAGCCACTCTTTTTACGGGCGAGATGCAGAGGAGAGGACCACGGACTGTTGGATGGCTGTATAGTTCCTTCCTGTAGCATCTCGTTGAAAATGGCCTTGGTTTCCCGCAAGCGATCGGGTGCAAGCCCGCGAACACGTGAGGAGACTGGTGGGCCTGGAGTTGTACGGATGTGGTGCACCGTCTCATGCTTCGCTCTGCTCTTTCTTGTTCCCTGTTGTGGTTTGGGTGTCGCATTTGTGGTTGAAACAGCAGGAGCCTGTTGCAGTGTCATCAACTGTTTTGATGTCGTTTGAGCCATCTGCCGGTCAGATTCCTTCGTTGCTATGGTGTCCTCCCAGGTGGGTGCACTGAGGTTATCTACCCTTTGGCATGCATGAGAGGTCAGACGTCCTTGTATTCCCGGAATAACCCATCCATTGGCAGAATGGACGAGTTGTGACTTGTGTAAATCCAGGGACAATGCATGTTTTGCCAGGAAATCAGCACCTAGTATAGGTTGGTCGATATCGGCCATAACGGAGGTCCAGTTGCATTTTCCTGGTAGCCCAATGTCCCCTCGCAGTGTTTTTTGTCCATATATGTGGATGACTGAACCGTTGACTGCTTTCAAAGTGGTCTCTTCAGTACGTTTGTCTGAAGGTAAGGAATTTACAGGCAGGGTGCTGACATCTGAGCCAGTGTCAACCAAGAACATCCATCCTGTAGAGCGATCAGGAACGAAAAGTCTTTGTGAAGTAGCATACCTTACAGCTGTGGGAGACGCCGATCCGCATAACGTAGGCTCGTGCTGAAATGGGGGTGTTCTCTTTCCATGCGTCTGTGAGTTTAGGCGCAGTTGCTTGTTGTCACGGTTGGCTGTGCGTAAAGCAGGCCGTGGGATTCGTTTGGGTGCGAGCACGGCACCTTACACTTCATAGCTTGCGCGCCGAAGCACTGGTGGAACCAGCAATAACCGGTGCCGTTGTTTGCGTGATGCGGCGGGTGCGTCGGCTGGCGACAACGCGTGTGTGTGTGTCAGCCGCCGCAACGTCACGTGGCTCTAGCCGCTGCAGCTGGGTGGTCAGCTGATCGATGGCAGCGCGGAGATATCAGAAATCTTTGGCCGCGTCTGGCGTCCGGTGCTCGTCGTGCTATTGTGGCAGCACAAGCTGGAGGTGCCGCGTTGACCGGCTCCGGCTGTGCTCGGCTGGTGTCGTTGGCCGAGGTGGTTGTGGCAGCAGCCACTGTGGCGCACGAGTCGAACAGGGAGAGCGCTCCATCGGCCATTTGCAGCAACTCGCTTAATGGCCAGCCCTTGTAAGCCATTAAGGTTAAGCCCACCTGCGGAGGTAACTGCTGTTGCCATATGTGCAAAAGTAATGTGTCTGAGAACACGGAAGGATCCACCATAGCACGTAAATGCCGGTAAAAGTCTGAAGGCGACCTGTCACCGCATTTCTCGTGGTACAGGAGCTGTGTTATCCGCTGGTCCACAGGTTTTGTACAACACGAAATTAAAGCCGTCTTGAGAGTGGCGTAGGCTTGTTGTGGTGGGGGTCGCATAATTATATCCAATACCACTGACGACGCACGTTGGTCCAAGTTGCATATCACTAGCGTGAACTGTTCAAATCGTCGACTATTTGTTGCTGCACGAAAATGTTCTCCATAATAGCGAACCAAATTTCCAGACGCTCGGGAACGAAAGGTGGGGGCCGAATTTGTAACCGCAACGCGGGTGGCCCCAATCACTGGCAAATGGAAAGTGCAAAACTCGTGGGAGCAGTACCGACGGGGTGATGAAAATGGGAGCACTTTTGGTCTGATATCGGCGTGTCTTGCGGGCTGGTTGTGCGAGGCAATATCCTGTGGCGGCGGCACAGGACCCGCCGGCACACACTGTGCGGTTGGGAATGTAACATCGTGGGCGAAGTCGGTTTGAGATGTAGGCGTCCATGGCACTGTGAACTGAGGGTTTTGCTGCATCGTGTCGAGCTCCTTGATATTTTGGATGACGCTGTCAATGTCGCGGAAGATGTTCTGTGCAGACGACATGTCGATACGAGACATCGCAGAAAATATCTAGAGAAACTTGCCTACTGTCACACTGCTTAGTTACGGGGTCACCACTTATGTAGGAATAATTTCACTACATAAAAGAAAACACTTGTGTGGAATTTATACTGTGAATGACCACCTTTATTGTACCGCACAAACACAATAGATACATAAGTTAACGCGGGAAATGAACACTGGTCGGGTCCTCCAAAGAACCCCGCTTGCAAAGAGAATCTCTCAGAGTCTTGTCGACTATCGACTTGTCACTCCCACAAACACATTGTAGCCAAGACAGACACAAAGCCCACACCCATCACAATAGTACATGTTTATATTCTGAACTAGCTCCGCAGATGAGGAACACATTGAGGAAATGTACGATGACATAGAAGAAATTATGCAGATAGTTAATGGAGGCGAAATTTAATAGTCATGAGGGACTGGGATTCGATAGTAGGAAGAGAAGAAAAAGTAGTAGGTGAATATGGACTGGGGGAAATGAATGAAAGAGGGAGTGAATTGGCAGAATTTTGCAGAGAGCATAATTTAATCATAGTTAACACTTGGCTTAAGAATCATGAAAGAGGGTTGCATACATGGAAGAGACCTGGAGACACTGGAAGGTTTCAGATTGATTATATAATGGTAAGACAGAGATTTTGGAGCCAGGTTTTAGAATGAAAGACATTTCCATTGGCAGATGAGGACTCTGACCACAATTTACTGGCTATGACCTGCAGATTAAAACTGAAAAAACTGCAAAGAGGCAGGATTTTAAGGAGATGGAAACTGGATAAACTGAAAGAGCCAGAAGTTGTAGTGAGTTTCAGAGGGTGCATTAGGGAACAACTGACAAGAAGTAATGAAAGGAATACAGTAGAAGAAGAATGGGTAGCTTTGAGAGATGAAACAGTGAAGGCAGCATAGGATCAAGTTGATAAAAATACGAGGGATAGTAGAAATCCTTTGGTAACAGAAGAGACATTTGAATTTAATCGATGAAAGGAGAAAATATAAAAATGCAATAAATGAAGCTGGCAATAGGGAATACAAATGTCTAAAAATGAGATCGACGGAAAGTGCAAAACGGCTGAGCAGGAATGACTAGAGGACAAATGTAAGGATGTAGAAGCATATATCATTAAGGGTAAGATAGATGCCGCCTATACCAAAATTAAAGAGACCTTTGGAGAAAAGAGAACCACCTGTGTGAATATCAAGAGCTCAGATGGAAAAACCAGTCCTAAGCAGAAAGGTGGAAGGAGTATATAGAGGGTCTATAGAAGGGAGAGGTACTTGAGGGCAGTATTATGAAAATGGAAAAGAACATAGATGAAGATTAGAAGGTGATATGATACTGAGTGAAGAATATGAGAAAGCACTGGAAGACTTAAGCCGAAACAAGGCCCTGGGAGTAGACAATATTCCATTAGAACTACTGATAGCCTTGGGAGACCCAGCCATGACAAAACTCTACCGTCTGCTGAGCAAGATGTATGAGGAAGGTGAAATAGCCTCAGACTTCAAGAAGATTATAATAATTCCAATTCCAAAGAAAGCAGGTGCTGACAGGTGTGAAAATTACCGAACTATCAGTTTAATAATTCACAATTGCAAAATACTAACACAGAAGCCAACCTCAGGGAACATTTGTTCGAATTCAGGAGAAATGTAGGAAGACACAACTCAATACTCACCCTACAACTTATCTTAGAAGATAGGTTAAGCAAAAGCAAACCTACATTCATAGTATCTGTAGACTTAGAGAAAGCTTTTGACAATGTTGACTGGAATGCTCTCCTTCAGATTTTAATGGTGGTAGGGGTAAAATACAATTTGTACAGAAACCAGATGGCAGTTATACAAGTCGAGGGGCATGAAAAGGAAGCAGTGGTTGAGAAGGGAGTGAAACAGGGTTCTAGCCTATCCCTGATGTTATTCAATCTGTATATTGAGCACGGAGTAAAGGAAACAAATGAAAAATTTAGAGTAGGGAGAAGAAATAAAAATTTTGAGGTTTGCTGATTACATTGTAATTCTGTCAGAGACAGCAAAGGACTTGGAAGAGCAGTTGAACTGAATGGACAGTGTCTTGAAAATAAGATATAAGATGAATATCAACAAAAGCAAAACAAGGATAATGCAATGTAGTCAAATTAAATCAGGTGATGCTGTGGGAATTAGATTAGGAAAAGAGACACTTAAGGTAGTAGATGAGTTTTGCTATTTGGGAAGCAAAATAACTACTGATTGTTGGAGAAGGGAGGATATAAAATGTAGACTAGCAATAGTAAGAAAAGCGTTTCTGAAGAAGAGAAATTTGTTAACAACGGGTATAGATTTCAGAGTCAGGAAGTTCCTTCTGAAAGTGTTTATATAGAGTGAAGCCATGAATGGAAGTGAAACATGGACAATAAACAGTTTAGACAAGAAGATAATAGATGCTTTTGAAATGTAGTGCTACAGAAGAATGTTCAAGATTAGATGGGTAGATCATGTAACTAATGAGGATGTACTAAATAGAATTGGGGAGAAGAGAAATCTGTGGCACAACCTAACTAGAAGAAGGGATCATTTGGTAGAACACATTCAGAGGCATCAAGGGATCTCCAATTTAGTACTGGTGGGAAGCACGGGGGAAAAACTGTAAAGGGAGACCAAGAGGTGCATACAGTAAGGAAATTCAGAAGGATGTAAGTAGCAGTAATTACTCAGAGATGAAGAGGCTTGCAGAAGATAGAGTAGCATGTAGAGCTGCACCAAACAAGTCTCCGGATAAAAGACCACAACAACAACAAGAGTAAGTTTCGTTGCTAGTCCAGAGCAAATTTTTATGGAATAGTCATACCTCCTTCAGTACATTTTCCTTCAAGATTTCCAGTTTTTCTTTTCTTCTCGTATTTGGCTTTTAATAGTTCGAGTGCCTTATTTGTACTCGGGTTGGCTAGTGGACGCATCCTGTCAAGGATGAGGTCATTAGAGACAGAGCATGAGCTTGGACTAGGGGAGGATGGGGAAGGAAATCGGCTGTGCCCTTTCAAAGGAACCATACCACCATTTGCCTGAAGTGATTTAGGTAAATCACAGGAAGCCTAAATCAGGATGACCAAATGCAGGTTTGAACTGTCGTCCTCCTGAATGCGAGTCTAGTGTGCTAACCACTGCGCCATCTCTCTCGGTGGGGTTAGCTAGTGAAATCACATGAATATTGACCACTGATGCCCGCAAAACTGTTTCACACACAATCCATAGAGATATTTAACATTAAATAAGCCTAGTATAAATGCATATTTAAACAAACAACTCTGATACATTACTTTATTTATAGTTCACAAATAATGCATTTTACCACTTTTGCAGTGTCTGAAGGTTTCAGTCTATTTCTTTATCAGACGTATCAAATGCCTGACAACATACACTACTGGCCATTAAAATTGCTACACCACGAAGATGACGTGCTACAAGTGCAAAATTTAACCGACAGGAAGAAGATGCTGTGATATGCAAATGATTAGCTTTTCAGAGCATTCACACAAGGTTGGCGCCAGTGGCGCCACCTACAATGTGCTGACATGAGGAAAGTTTCCAACCGATTTCTCATACACAAACAGCAGTTGACCAGCATTGCCTGGTGAAACATTGTTGTGATGCCTCAGGTAAGGAGGAGAAATGCGTACCGTCACATTTCCAACTTTGATAAAGGTCAGATTGGAGCCTCTCGCGGTTGCGGTTTATCGTATCGCAACATTGCTGCTCACGTTGGTCGAGATCCAATGACTGTTAGCAGAATATGGAATTGGTGGGTTCAGGAGGGTAATACGGAACGCCGTGCTGGATCCCAATGGCCTCTTATCACTAGCAGTCGAAATGACAGGCATCTTATCCACATGGCTGTAATGGATTGTGCAGCCACGTCTTGTTCCCTGAGTTAACGGATGGGGACGTTTGCAGGACAACAACCATCACCATGAACAGTTCGACGACGTTTGCAGCAACATGGACTATCAGCTCGGAGACCTTGGCTGCGGTTACCCTTGATGCTGCAACACAGACAGGAGTGCCTGTGATGGTGTACTGAACGATGAACCTGGGTGCATGAATGGCGAAACGTCATTTTTTCGGATGAATCCAGGTTCTGTTTACAGCATCATGATGGTCACATCCATGTTTGGCGTCATCGCGGTGAACGCCCATTGGAAACATGTATTCGGCATCGCCATACTGGCGTATCACCCGGTGTGATGATATGGGGTGTCATTGGTTACACGTCTCGGTCACCTCTTGTTCGGATTGATGGCACTTTGAACAGTAGACATTACATTTCAGATGTGTTATGACCCGTCGCTCTACCCTTCATTCGATCCCTGCGAAACTCTACATTTCAGCAGGATAATGGACGACCTCATGTTGCAGGTCCTGTACGGGCCTTTCTGGATACAGAAAATGTTCGACTGCTTCCCTGGCCAGCACATTCTCCAGATCTCTCACCAATTGAAAACGTCTGGTCAATGGTGGCCGAGCAACTGGCTGGTCACAATACGCTACCAGTACTCTTGATGAACTGTAGAATAGTGTTGAAGCTGCATGGGCAGCTGTACCTGTACACACCATCCAAGCTCTGTTTGACTCAATGCCCAGGCGTATCAAGCCCGTTATTACAGCCAGAGGTGGTTGTTCTGGGTACAGATTTCTCACGATCTATGCACCCAAATTGTGTGAAAATGTAATCACATGTCAGTTCTAGTATAATATATTTGTCCAATGAATACACGTTTATCATCTGCATTTCTTTTTGGTGTAACAATTTTAATGGCCAGTAGTGTACAAACAAATTCCACTCACTAATCAACCGGATTCTATCCATAGTACTGTTTTCAATTCAAGTTGCAGCCATACTGCAGCCAATTTCATTGTAAAATATTAAATACAGTATCGATATGTATAAAAATCTACTTTACATGTATAATAGACTGCTGCGTCACTACTTCCATTAATCTTTCGTCATTTATTATAAATTTTAACAAAAGAAATAATGGAACAAAAAATTTTATAACAAATAAAAAACACAACTGGTATTAACCACTAAAACCAGAACAAAATGAAATATGGAGATCTGCACCTGGTTGTGTATTTGGAACAAATGAACTTTGAGGTCATACAATCACCACTGGATGGATTACATCAGCCATCAAAACTTTCTTGCTGAGAAACCTTGATGGTGCCAAGATGTGACGGGAAATGACTGCTATGTCGATGCCGCCACTTGAAATGCATTGCAGAATATTTTGATAGGACAGGACATGACACGATGCGAGAGCCGGCGAGAACTCGCCTTCACACAAGCCGTCATATCACATCATGTAATGTCCTGTCAAAACATTCTGCAATGCATTTCAAAAGGTGGCATCAAACTAGCCATCCTGTCACGTCATGGCACCGTCAAGGTTTCTCTGGAAGATAAGATCTGTCTGTTGATGTCATCCATCTGTTGTTTATCACATGACCCCCAAGCTCATTTCCTCCTTATACATGGCCACACGCAGATCTCCGGTTTTCGTTTTGTTGTCGTTGATATCAGTTGTTTGTTATTTCTTATAAATTGCTTGGTTCCATTATTTCTTTTGTTAAAATTTATAATAAATAATGGAAGATTACTGGAAGCAGTGAGGCAGCAGTCTGAATTGTATGACACGAGCGCACTAAATTAGATGGCCCTCTATTATATTTATAAAGTAGATTTTTATACATATCGGTACTGTATTTAATATTTTACAATGAAATGGACTACAATATGGCTGCAGGTTGAAGTGAAAACAGTATTGTGGGTAGAATCAGGTTGATTAGTAAATGGAATTTATTTGTATGTTGTCAGGCATTTGTGATGTCTGATAAAGAAGTGGACTGAAGCCTTCAGACACTGCAACAGTGGCAAAATGCATTATTTGTGAACTATGACATTCTGTTGGCACCCACCTACATAGGGAGAAATGACCATCACAATAAAATAAGAGAAATCAGGGCTCACACAGAAAAATTTAAGTGCTCGTTTTTCCCATGCCGTTCAAGATTGGAACGGTAGAGAGACAGCTTGAAGGTGGTTCACTTAACCCTCTGCCAAGCACTTTATTGTGAATAGCAGAGTAATCACATATATGTAGATGTGGGAAACAGGAGTACAAATTACTTTACAGTTAAGTCTTGATCCATCTGAATGTGTGGTTCTACATCAGTATTCATAGATTTGACCCCAGGGAGGGTGGGCACTGGATCGACCAAAACCAGCAGAATTTGATTCCACTTTCAATTTTTCCTTCTTGTTGCTGTGGGGTATTGATTTCTTTGAGGATTTCCCGGTCTTGATGTCTGGGACAGAAGAAGACCTTTCTTAAGCATCATCCTTCTGTTGCTCTCTCAACAATTACTCAATTTTATTCTCCCTCTTGAAAACTGAATATGTCAGTGAGAAAAGGGATGGTGTTCTGAGCAGTTTACGCATGCAGAAATTGTCTACAAGGTCCAACCTCATGCGTTGTCCTTCTGCCTGTCCCACAAGTAGCTTCATTAGTAAATGGGAGGAAAAATTTGTCCAAACCTCAGGTTCTTTAAGTGTTTGTGCAAGGATTTGTGATAGACTGCTGGTCTGCTTCCTCCTGGGATGGGGACACCTCAATAGATGTACAAATTACTGTGCTGGGGGGTTGGTTACCACTGGTGCTGTTGGTTTGGGAGCTGCAGAAGCTAATGTCCTCTCCCTCGACAGAAAATTATGCTTTTGATACCTTGTTGTCATTGTGCTAGTTGTAGGTTTCATCACAGTGTCTGCAAAGTTTGACGTCATCATGTAGACTGGGTGGAAAAATTCAAACTTTTTCTACGCATTCTGATCTGACAGGTGGTCAAGCATTTCATATTCCTTGATTTTCTTCTCTCCCTTGAAAACTGAACATGTCAGTGAACAAATAGGTGGTGTTCTATGGAGTTTATACATTTAGAGGTTGTTTTCAAGGGCCACCCTCATACATTATCCTTCTAGTTGTCTCACAAGTAGCCTCATAAGTAAATGGAGGACCTGTATCCAAACCTCAGGCACCTTAAGCATCTTGTAGGTGGAGGAAAGTAGGGTTTAACACCACGCCTATAAACCTGACCTTAACTTTCTCAGGTGAAATTCTTCCATCAACTGTTACGATAAAAACTCCAGTGTCCACCATATTATCCTTAGGTCTTCTCTGAATGCAACAAACAAAATGGACTCCACACCACTCTAATTAGCATGCAATTTTTCATCTGTTTGCAGCATTAGGTACTGAGGGAAGATGAAGCCTTGAATCCTCTTGAGTTTGTTATGAGGAGAGACTGTTCCTGGATATCCCCAAGTTTTTCACAGGCCTGAAATATCTGTGATTGGTTAGCATTCAAAGTTTTGATCAATAGCAATTGCAGCAACTTGGCTAAACATATCCTCAATATTTCCAAAGAAAAGCACTTTTGTTGTTGAAAAAGATTATCCATTGGTTATGGTGCATACCAAGAGCTGGTCAAAGTATCTACCTGCATTTCTCCTTGCCTGACTTCATCCCATGGCGTGGCCAGTGGTGAAAATGCCATCAAATTATTATACACTGAGGTGACAAGTCATGTGGTACCTCCTAATATTGTGTCAGACCTCCCTTTGCCCAGTGTAGTGCAGAAACTCAATGTGACATGGACTCAACAAGCCGTTGGAAGTCCTCTGCAGAATTACTGTGCCATGCTGCCTCTATAGCTGTTCATACTCATGGAAATGTTGCTGGTGTAGGATTTTGTGCCTCAACTGACATCTCAATCATGTCCCATAAATTTTCAATGGGATTCATGTTGGGCAATCTGGGTGGCCAAATCATTTGCTTGAATTGTCCATAATAGTCTTCAAAACAATTGTGGACCATTGACATGGTGTATTGTATCCATAAAAATGAAGTCCATGAATGGCTGCAAATGATCTCCAAGTAGCTGAACATAACCATTTCTAGTTAATGGTCAGATCAGTTTGACCAGAGGACCCAGTCCATTCCATGTAAACACAGGTCCCTCCATCATGGAGCCACCACCACCTTGCACAATGCCTTGTTGCCAACTTGGGTCCATGGCTTCATAGGGTCTGTGCTACACCTGAACCCTACCAGCAGTTATTATCAACTGAAATCAGGACTCACTTGATCAGACCACAATTTTCCAGTCATCTATGGTCCAACTGATATGATTATGAGCCAATGACAGGCACTGCAGGCAATGCCATGTTGTTAGCAAAGGCACCTGTGTCGATCATCTGCTGCCATAGGCCATTACTGCCAAATTTTCAACACTGTCCAGCGAATACATTCATCGTATGTCTGACATTGATTTCTACAGTTATTTCATGTAGTGTTGCTTGTCTGTTAGCACTGACCACTCTACACAAATATCACTGCTCTTGGTTGTTAAGTGAAGACCGTAGTGAGAGGTAATGCCTGAAATTTGGTATTCTCAGTACACTCTTTGACATTGTGGAACTCAAAATACCATATTCACAAACAATTTCCAAAATAGACTGCCCTATTCATCTAGTTCAAACTACCATTCTGCATTCAAAGTCTTTTAATTCACATCATGCGGTCACAATCATGTCGTAAACCTTTTCTCATGAATTACACGAGTGTGAAAGGCAGCTCTGCCAAGCAGTGTCCTTTTATTCCATTTGTATATGGTACTACTGCCATCTGTATATGTTCTCATCACTATCCCATGACTTTTGTCACCTCAGTGTAAGTCGCTGCATTGAAATCTTGTTTTCGAACTGCTGAGATAGCCATGTTCACATGGCCATCAGTGTGAGTAATTTTGATGCATTTAACTCAGATCGTCCACCCTGACGTCTCTCATTCCAATTGGAGACTCTCCATGGACGCCACCCCACGATGACAAAGGTAGCTAGCATATTAGCCATTGTCCTCAGTCCCAGTGCACCAGGTCGGCTAGGCACCTCCTTGTTGGCATACATTTGGCAGTTTGCTGCTCAGGCATCGGCAGTGAAATCCCTGCAGTGTAAGGGGCTACAACCATGAGGGTACATGATGCTCCACCCCCCCCCCCCCTCGCCCCCAAACCCCTGAGACAGAGTTACCATGTGGGTTATCGGATGCAGTCATAAATCCACTCTAATAGTAGGTGCATGGTGTCACAGCATGTGGTGGATAGATTGTACACCCTGTAAGCTGTTCTTCCTGCACTTCCGTGAAGTTTAGAAAAGTGGAGGCCAAACCCAAAAAGAAAACCATAAGCAATTAAACCAAAAAGTTGAAGATGATGTGATCTGAGCAAAAACTGAGTTGTCTTCATAATAGCCAAGTCAGCAATGTAAATGCTTGACTGGGTATAAGACTCCTTTTACAATGTAATTTCGATTTATATTCTCCAATTTTACGTTTTTCGTGATTCTACACCATAAATTCATAGCCCCTGTGAAAAACCCACAAGATCAATGCTAAAAATTCCTCGATTTTACATTTCTTCCTAGTAAGGTTTACCATGATTCTAAGTTTTTACTCGATGTTTCACTTGACATCATCCTGTTTTCTTCCTATTGTCATTTGATGCAACTGAACAAGTTATAAGTGGCTCAAAAGACAGATGGTTCACCCTACAAATGGTGGCAGAATTAAGGGAATATTTTAGGCTGTTGTGGAGAGGGGAGATGTGAGACAGGAAATGCTTCTGTAATCCATGAATGGTGTTGCCAACAAAACTTGCAACACTTAGCTTTACCACACAGTTATGATACAACTATTGCTAGGTACTTCAGTGATAATTGAAAAACAAGACAGTCGACACAAGTGTTTTGGACGAAGCCAATACTTGACAAAGGGGCCCAACCACCACCTTTTCTTGTGCCAATTAAAACTCAGTCTCATCCTTTTGGATGTATTTCTGATGCACTGTATTCAGCACCAATATCAATCATCAACCTCTTAAATTCAAATGCTGTCTTGAAGAATATGCTCTGTCATCATAAATGAAACGTCGCCCATTTCTGGCTGGTGAACTCTTATTGATTGGCAACTATTAAGTCTCCCAATAACCAGCACAGCCATCACACCACACTAACACAAATAAAATGAGCTCACTTACTTGATGTGTGGAGACAGGGAGTGGCCCTTCAGTGACAGGAGTGCAGGTAGTGGTCAAAGCATTTTGTGAAGTCCTGAAAATGTACTTTTCATGCAGATGATGTGCTATGACAGAGATGTCCCACAGAAATAGAACAAGGGTTTTGCAACAGCAAATTTTAAAGACTTTCACATTCAAATCTGAAATGATACAGTAGTAACAACTACATACACTACTCATGTATGTACTTCGCACCACACACACCACATACTGTAGATCGTAAAGATTGGCAGCAGTGACAGAGGATATGAAGCGAAACAGTAGCATTTGAGCTTTCTTTCAAAATTAAATTTTACACAGTGTATGCAAATTCACTGAGCCGACTCCTAATAAGCTTGTTATGTCAACTGGGGAAGTAAACTCATTTTTTCACGTCTCTGTTCCTCTCAAGCCTGAAATAATACTTTAATGGTGGTGAGCATATGAAGTACGGCTCATAAGAAAAGCATTTAACAATAACAACAATGGTGACAAAGTATCTCACTAAGCAGATGTTCACATTTATGTTTATGGTTTAACCACTCGGCTGCTGTGATGTTTCTTGTTTAATTCAACGTGTTCATCAAGTTTTGCTTTTTTATGGGTGAGTGCAAAGGATGATCTCCCAAAAACGTGTGTTTTGAACATAGAATTTGTAGCCATAGCTTGTTGAGAAACAGCTCAGTTACCTTGTACGGAGATACCAATTTCATTTTTTGATGAGTTTTTACTTGCTGTAACACATCTGTGATTTTTTAAAGAACTGATGAAATTGAATACCACAAATTGTTGTATAAACATTGTATAATTTTCTACACTTAGACAGATTTTATACAAAGTACTGGACAGGATTGCAATTTTTAATCATATATGCCAATTACATGTTTTTTTGGTTTTTTTTGGGGGGGGGGGGTTAAAATTTTCCTCAATTCTGAATTTTCCTCAATTTTGCGATTTTTAAGTCTGGACTGCATGGAAATGCGTAATACGGATTTCACTGTAGTCACCTCTTAAGACAGGCAGGAATTATTGTAGGTCTGTCCTAGCCCCCAACACTACAGGACTCCTGTGCTGTATTTAGTCTACCCTCATTTAGACAAACCATCCAGAAGCAATAGGCCCTACATAGGGAGCTGTGGTATATTCCCAGATACCAGATTTTATTTTGGTTTTTGAAACTTTCTAAACAGACTTTCCCATGCTAGTTGGCGTCTGCCATCATCTCTTTGCAAGGCAAAGATTTTCAGCATTTCTATGATGTTCTCATGGGAGTAAACCTGTGACCAATCTTGCTGTTCTTCTTTGTATGTGTCTGTCCTATGCATTGTATAATTTAGAGAGTAGTCTGCCCCTGGTAGTTGAGTGGTCAGTGCGACGGAATGTCATACCTAACGCCCTGGAATTGATTTCCGGCTCAGGGATTGGGTGTTGTGGTGTCCTTATCATCATCCTTTCATCCCCATTGACATGCAAGTCGCCGAAGTGGCGTCAACTTGAAAGACTTGCACCAGGCAAATGGTCTACCCGACAGGAGGCCCTAACCACAAAGCATTTCCATTTAGAGAGTATTCTAGAATGGATCCATAAGAGTTTTTTTAGTGGTCTCCTTTATAGAATGACTTTTTTCACAATATGCTACCAATGAAGCAAATTCTTCCAGCTTCTTTACATATGATTGATCTTAAAAGGTCATTCTGTTTCATTTCCTCGCAAGCTGATACACCCAGGTATTTTTATAAGCTGACTGATTCCAGTTGTGAGTCATTGGTATTACATTTTTGCATTTAGTGAAGTGCACAATTTTGTGTTTGAAGCAGGCTGCCCATGTTTGCATCACCTTGAAATCTTACCAAAATCTGATTCAGTATCTGCTGGTATGCTTCAAACAGTACTTCATTCGAGTAATAGATAAGCAAAAAGTATCAGGTTACTCTTAATATGAACAGGGAAGGCCCCAAAAAACTTTTTTGGGACATGCCTGAAGTTATTTTTATATCTTTTGATAGCTTTCCATCCCAGATGACTTGCCTCATTCTGCCTGACAAGAAACTCTAAATTCAATTAAAATTTTTGTTTGATACTCTACATGATCTTACTTCACTTAATAAAGATCAGGTTGTACTGAGTCATATGCTTTTCTTGAGTTGGGAAATACTTCATCCACCTTAGAGCCTGAAAGCATGGCTTTCAGAATGTTATGTGAAAAGAGTATGAGATGGGTTTTGTATGGGCAATGATTCAGAATCCATGCTGTTTGGCATGGAGGAGGTCATGTTGTTTGTGATAACTCATTATGTTTGACATCAAATGTTGTTCTAAGTTGTCAGTGATCTTGGACAGTAGCTTTTTGGGGTATGTCTACTGTTTTTATTGTAGACAGTTGTGAGCTACACTTTCCTCCAGTTAACAGTGTTTTGTTTGAGGGATCTGCAGTATATTATTGTTAAAAGACAGGCTTAATCAGCTATCAGTTCTCTATAAAATCTGACAGGGATACCTCTCAATCTCTGGGCCTTGTTCATTTTTAGTGGTTTCACCTGTTTCTCAATACCACTACCATTAACACCATTGTTGCTCACCTTTGGAGTGGAGCAACAATTAAGCTGAAGCAGTACTCTTGGATCTTCCACTGTAACAAAACATTTAAAAACAGAGATCAGCATCTCTTCTTTTGCTTTGGTACCCTCAGTTTTGGTTGTTACGTTTTCTATGAGTTTTTGGACAGAAAAATGTGGCGTCACTAACAGCCTTAATGTGTAATCTGAATTTCTTTTAGTTTTGTAAGATGTCTTTTGGTAAGATTCTGCTATGGTAGTCATTGAAGGTTTCATACACTGGCTTTTTGATGGTCACATGCCTTTCATTTAGTGACACTTTATCTATAGCTCTATGATTTGCTTTACAACTTCTGTGCATTAGTCATCGTTTCTTTAGATGTTTCATTAAAGGCTAGACCATGGAGGATCCCTCTTATCATGAATTTTTCTGCTGGCTACGTATATATCCAGTGGTTGGTCAACCAGACTCCTGAATTTGAGCCACTGCTCCTCTAAACATCCCCCCCCCCCCCCCCCCCCCCCGAGCAGGAACAATTATATCTTTCTACTTGCTTTAGTTGCCAATTTGTTCTTCTGCAATCACTGTTGCTGCAACTGTCTCATTTTGGTCAATACCAGTTTCAATGTCGACACCCTTAAAGAGATCAAATCTATTTGTTGCAGCAGAGTTCATATATTTCTGCCATGAGTCAGCTTTCAGATTATCTGTTCCAAGTAGTTTGTAGAGAAGACATTCAGTATTGTTTAACAGAATGTCTTGTCATGCCCACCACTTACAAAACAGTGCTTATTTCCATTGTTTCTTGGATGACTAAATCTCCTGCATCTATGGCATTATGACTGGGAAACATGTGTGCTAATGAGCTGTGGTTTGCTCTAAAGTATTAAGTTGCAGGTGAAGTGTGCTGCACAGCTGAGGTTTCACTTTTTGGTGGGAAAAAGCACTTCAGACTTGTTGAGGTAGAGTAGGCACGTGGGTGGTTCAGGTAGCCTGAGTTTTTTCTGGCACCTGCTTCCCCTGTTCATGGCCCCTAAACCTGCCACTGACATACCATTCACAGTCAAGATGATGAATAGTGATTAGTCCTGTATTTCTTGGAGAAAGAATAGTATTCATGGGAAAGAACAGTACTTGAGGTAAGGTTAGTACTCTGCTGTGCCTCGTGATAGTCAATCTAACAATTTTTTTTCAGCAGCCAATCACTTGACAGCAGTCAGAATGATTTGCAGCTGTTTAAGAACAGCAAGTAATGTATCCAGTGCTTGAGAGCAGCATTCACAGTGGGCTCGCATGGTGGCTGTTAAAGTGTTTATCTGTTCTTATATATTATATGTCCAATTCATGTCCAAAAGAACAGACACTATGCAAAATCTGCAGCTGTGATACACATTATGTAAAGCGAAGGTGGAGGAGGAAGAAAGGAAAGGAAAGGGGAGGAACTATTGATATCAGCTGCATTGGGACTTCATATCGGTGATGAGTGAAAACGTGGGCTGCACCATGATTCGAACCTGAGATCTCCTGGTTGCTAGGTAGTTGCATTAACCACTTTGTCATTCAGACACAGTGTTTCTTACAACTATGCTGACTACTTTGGCATGCTGCCTGGCTGACCCATATTCCCACACAGCAACACCTATCTGCAGTCCCTGTCCATGTCCTCCATGCTCGCTACTTTGAGATTCCCACAAGAGGTCAAACGAAATTATGGATCCGCACTGAAGGTGGTGGATTCATTGCCCATTGAGGCATATCAGTTAGATGGATGCGTGGTGTCCATTCTTTTTGATATGTCCGAAAGAACAGACACCACACATTCATGTAATTGAGACACTTCAATGAGCAATGAATCCACCACCTTCAGTGTGGACGCACAATTTCATTCAACCTCCTGTGGGAACCTCAAAGAAGAAGCATGGAGAACATGGATGGGGCTGTGGATAGGTGGCAGTATGTGGGAATGTGGGTTGGCTGGGAGGCATGCTCAGATAGGCTGCACAATTGCAAGAAACACTGTTTATGAATGGCACAGTGGTTAATGAAACTGCCTAGTAAGCAGGAGATCCTGGGTTTGAAACCCAGTGTGGCACACATTTTCACTCATTGCCCCTGACTCCGATTTAAGTCCCGATGCAGCTGACATCAATAGTTTCTTCCTTTTCCTTTCCTTTATACCCCCCTCTAACTTCACTTTACATAATATAACTTAACCACATGGACATTCTTTTAATTCCAGGATTTATTATGCTACGAATATTACAGATCCCCTTTAAGAACCCAAAAAACTTGTTTGTGTTATGTTGCCTTCATCACAACCTCATGACACCCAACATCACTGGTAGCAAGAAACAAACATCCTGTGACATAAGATGGCTAGCCTGCATGCTTCACAACTTTATGTAAACACATGGCTCTAAAACATAAATAAAATGGTTAATACAGAATGAGTCAAATAATAAACATTTATTACGTTTATGTACAAAAGCAATACTAATCTTTTAGCAGTGACAGAAGAGTGGCTCCATATTCAAAGTCTAACATGCTCACTATTTAAACACATTGTAGACAGTTGTTGTTGTTGTGGCGTTCAGTCCAGAGACTGGTTTGATACAGTCTCCATGCTACTCTATCCTGTGAAAGCTTCTTCATCTCCAAGTAACTACTGCAACCTACATCCTTCTGAATCTGCTTAGTGTATTCATCTCTTGCTCTCCCTCTACGATTTTTACCCTTCACGCTTCCCTCCAATACTAAACTGGTGATCCCTTGATGCCTCAGAACGTATCCTACCAACTGATCACTTCTTTTAGACAGGATGTGGCACAAATTCCTCTTCTCCCCAATTCCATTCGGTACCTCCTCATTAGTTATGTGATCTACCCACCTAATTTTCAGCATTCTTCTGCAGCACCACATTCTACTCTCTTCTTGTCTAAACTATTTATTGACCATGTTTCGCTTCCATACATGGCTACACTCCATAAAAATACTTTTGGAAAAGAATTCCTGACACTGAAATCTATACTTGATGTTAACCAATTCCTCTTCTTCAGAAACTCTTTTTTTGCCAGAGCCAGTCTACATTTTATATCCTCTCTACTTCGACCATCATCAGTTATTTTGCTCCCCAGATAGCAAAATTCATCTACTACTTTTAAGTGCCTCAATTCCTAATCTAATTATTCCCTCAGCATCACCTGATTTAATCCAACTACATTCCATTATCCTCATTTTGCTTTTGTTGATGTTGATCTAATATCCTCCTTTCAAGACACTGTCGATTCCATTCAACTGCTCTTCCAGGTCCTCTGATGTCTCCGATACAATTACTATGTCATCAGCAAACCTCAAAGTTTTTATTTCTTCCCCACGGCTTTTAATTCCTACTCCACATTTTTCTTTTGTTTCCTTTACTGCTTGCTCAATATACTGATTGAATAACATCAGGGATAGGCTACAGCCCTGTCTCACTCCCTTTTCAATCACTGCTTCTCTTTTGCATCCCTCTACTATGATAACTGCCACCTTTTTTCTGTACAAATTGTAAATAGCCTTTTGCTCCCTGTATTCTACCCCTGCCACCTTCAGAATTTGAAAGAGAGTATTCCTGTCAACATTGTCAAAAGCTTTCTCTAAGTCTACAAATGCTAGAAATGTAGGTTTGCCTTTCCTTAATCTATCTTCTAAGGTAAGTCGTAGGGTCAGTATTGCCTCACATGTTCCAACATTTCTATGGAATCCAAACTGATCTTCTCTGAGGTCAGCTTCTACCAGTTTTTCCATTCATCTGTAAAGAATTCATTTTAGTATTTTGCAACCGTGGCTTATTAAACTGATAGTTCGATAATTTTCACACCTGCTGACACCTGCTTTCTTTGGGATTGGAATTATTATATTCTTCTTGAAGACTGAGGGTATTTTGCCTGTCTCATACATCTTGCTCGCCAGATGGTAGAGTTTCGTCAGGGCTGGCTCTCCCAAGGCTGTCAGTAGTTATATGGAGTGTTGTCTACTCCCGGGGCCTTGTTTTGACTTAGGTCTTTCAGTGCTTTGTCAGACTCTTCACGCAGTATCATATTTCCCATTTCATCTTCATCTACATCCTCTTCCATTTCCATAATATTGTCTTCAAGTACATCGCCCTTGTATAGACCTTCTATATACTCCTTCCGCCTTTCTGCTTTCCCTTCTTTGCTTACAACTGGGTTTCCATCACAGCTCTTGATATTCATACAAGTGGTCTTCCTTTCTCCAAAGGTCTCTTTAATTTTCCAGTAGGCAGTATGTATGCTCTCCCTGAAACTCTCTACAACCTCTGGTTCTGTCAGTTTATCCAGGTCCCATCTCCTTAAATTCCCACCTTTTTGCACTTTCTTCAGTTTTAATATAGAGTTCATAACCAATAGATTGTGGTCAGAGTCCACATCTACCCTTGTAAATGTCTTACAATTTAAAACCTGGTTCCAAAATCTCTGCCTTACCATTATACAACCTATCTGAAATCTTCCAGTGTCTCCAGGCCTCTTCCACGTATACAACCTCCTTTCATGATTCTTCAACCAATTATGCTCTGCGCAAAATTCTACCAGGCAGCTTCTTCTTTCACTCCTTACCCCCAGTCCATATTCACCTACCACTTTTCCTTCTCTTCCTCTTCCTGCTATCGAACCCCAACCCCCCATGACTATTAAATTTTTGTCTCCCTTAACTATCTGAATACTTTCTTTTATCGCCTCATACATTTATTCAATTTCTTCATCATCTGTGGAACTAGTTGGCATATAAACTTGTACTACTGTGGTAGGAGTAGGCTTTGTGTCTACCTTGGCTACAATAATGTGTTCACTATGCTGTTGGTAGTAGCTTATCCACAGTCCTATTTTTTTATTCATTATTAAACCTACTCCTGCATTACCCCTATTTGATTTTGTATTTATAACCCCGTATTCACCTGACCAGAAGTCTTGTTCCTCCTGCCACTTAACTTCACTAATTCCCACTACATCTAACTTTAACCAACCCATTTCCCTTTTTAAATTTTCTAAGATGCCTGCCCAATTGAGGGATCTGACATTCCACACTCTGATCTGTAGAATACCAGTTTTCTTTCTCTTGATAACAACGTCCTCCTGAATTGTCCCTGACAAGAGATCCAAATGGGGGTCTATTTTACCTCTGGAATATTTTACCAAGACGATGCCATCATCATTTAACCACACAGTAAAGTTGCATGCCCTCAGGAAAAATGAGATCATTATTTTATTTAAAATGTTTAGCAGTATTGTTGTGTTTGGCTGTTACTCATTTCTGTCTCTGATTAGAACTTCCCTAGACACTTACCACTGAACAGTACAGTGGCGAATGAAGATAGCATTGGCTGGTCGGGACTGGAACTGTAGAACTGCAGGCACCTGGATGTGAACTTTGCCACATGTGAACTGGAACTAAACAGCTATGTGTACTTTGTTGTGAACTCCTGATGTGAACTGGTTGAAAGTGGCTGCATGTTGCTATTTATCCTGCAGTTGGTGGGATAATCTGGCATCCATAAAGAAGGTAATTGTTCTGGTGATCAGTGCCCCCTGTGGCAGCTGATATCAATAGCAGTGGATGAATCTCACACTTCAACAGTCTTGTAGCAGAAGCAGTGCTCAGTCCCATATTATGAGCGCCATCCAGGTGGCAAATACTTGAAACTCAGTGTGGTTCCACAGCTGGAGTGCCTGGATGATGGCACCCCTGGTGCATATCACTGTGTCCCAGTAACTAAGTACAGGGCAGTTATAATTGAACTTTCACCACTTGAAAGGGCCCACCATTCTCAGCCATCACAACAGTAACTTCTTCAACAATTTGTGGCACAAATGGGCATTGGCCTCTCACACAAGCAATTCCCAAAACTGCCAGTTAATCCGAAATTCCAAATTGTGTTTAACTCCAATGTAGGAAGTGGACCTTCCCATATTCCTTTAATGCATCAATACTTGAAAAGAGCAACAGCACTGTTGCTGTTGTTTTGATGAAGCAGCTTTTTGAGTAAAGCCTTGCTCACATTGTCCAGAGCCTTGTTTACTGTCTGAAACTATAATGCATATTCATGCTTGTGTTTTAACCCTATGTCACTGTACCAGTACCTAATGCCAAGTCAAAACACTAACACTACTAACAATGCAGATCCTGTGGGATACAGTCTAAACTTAATTCCTATATAAAGTTGGGCACCCATACAGTCTGCCTTGACTCAAGTAGTGAAAGTTGAATTATAACCATCCATGTTATAATAAGAGAAAAATCTGGGATAAAATTTTCTGGTTCCCTGAAGCTACTCAGTAACTTGTTTTGTCAAGGCTACACTCACTAACAGACTTGCATAACCAACTCAAAAAACAGTGAAAATTTATGATAAATGCAGACAATATACACTGCTCCTCAAGTGGGAAACTAACTGCAAAGTGACATGATAGTTATAATAAGCATGGATCACAGTATTATGTCACAGCAGCAGACTTTATCAGAGCTCTGTTTATATCATGATCATAAACTTTCGAACAGTTTTATAGAACTACCTGGTCAGTGTTCAATTAAAGGTGGAAATATTGCACTAATCAGTATGTACCTACACTGAAATTGAGGAGAGTTTTTCTACTTGAACAAAGTATTACTGTCTTAATTTGTAGATTGCACACTGGTAACTCACAACCATTGATTTTCTACAAAATATACCAACTGATATTAGAAAGGTCCAGACCTATAGTATCAGTGGCTCATTGGATAACTTGCCAGATTCCTGTCTCCCAAACATATAGCAAAAAACAATTTTGGATGTGGCTTACAGCAAATTAGGAGTATCCGTTATATCAGTATTACCTATCATGACCCTTCTTACACTGCAATCACAAATAGTGAATACATAATTAAGGTTCTTAGTTGGTGATTGAAAATTTTTCAACTATAGAAGCAATTAACATTCCCAAGATCCTCAACAGTTTTATTATCAACTTGCTTTGAGCCAACTTAAACACAATTTCATTCATGTTAATTCAGATCATAAAATTGGAAAGGAATTTATAGTGACACACAGAAAGTGAGTTGTACTGCATTCCTGGGTCTTCACTTACAGTACAAACTAAACTGGGAACATCACATACATGGAATCATGAAGAGCTTGAACTTGGCTGCTAATCGGTCTCATCAGATTAGGGAAGGAAGGGGGAGGAAGTCGGCTGTGCCCTTCCAAAGGAACCATTTGCTTGAAGCAGTTATAAAACTATGGAATTGTTGGTTGCAGCTCACAGAAGTAATATTAATAATGTGCTGATATCAGGACAATCACGTTTAGCTTGCCAGCCACAAACAATAGCTCATCAAACCTTACCAACTGTAGCAGCAGAACCGACACTATCTACTGATAAAACACAGATGTCAGCAACACCAACAGCAATGTTACCTTCTCTAGAAACAACAGCAATTACAGAAGAAGCATTATTGTCACCCCAACAAACATCACAACTACTATTACCAGAGCCAGTTGTTATGCCAGCATCACCAATGACAGAAGCATCAGCCTCCACAACTTCGGTAGAAGAAGAAAGTATAGCAATAGCAGCACCAATAGAAGACTCCTGTGCCCCACCATCAACATCTCAACAGGCCACAACCACAATCTCCGAGGTCCCATCTCCATCATCACCTGAAGGAGCAGAAAAAGAAGAGATGAACAATGAGACACTTTTTTCAAAGCTTCTGTGGTCCACTGAAATGTCTGCTTCCACATATCCAAGAAAAAGCCATAGAAGTAGAAGACCTGCTGTTCACAAAGACTATTTTTTATGGGATAGTGCTGCATCAAGAAACAGAGGAAAGCACAAGTCAAATCGTAAGTAATGTGCGCACAAGCAGGCCCCTTACCAGGGAACCGGACAGTAAATCAAGTATCAATCCTGATGTATTGAGAGATTCTAATTTAACACCCATAAACTGCAAATTTAAATCTGTATTGAAAGATGAATTCTGTATATTCCACCAAAATATCATGAGCCTTAGAGGAAAATTAGAGCTTTTGGGTCTCATGTTAAATGAAAACCAACCTCATATATTGTGCTTTACAGAACATCATGTAAGGTCTGCCATGCTGATGCCCCATCTGGAAGGTTATGTTTTAGCTGATAGTTACTGTAGATCAAACAGAGAGAAAGGTGGATCTGTAATTTATGTCAAATAAAATTACTTGACTTAAGTATGTATTGTGAAGATTTTAATTTTGAAGAACGTGGATCTGAAATTTTTGCTGATAATAAGTCTATTATAGTGGTAACAATTTATAGGGCTCCTGCAGGGAAAATCTGTATTTTCTTAAAACAGCTTGAATCAGTTTTGGTAAAAATATATTCAAAGGCTAAGCAGTTAGACATTATGGGTGACTTTAATGTAAACTTCCTTACAGGCAACACCAGTAGAAGAGAATTGGAACATTTATTGAAAACCTTTAATTTAACTCCAATAGTTCAATTTCCTACCCGAGTGACAGATACCAGTGTAAGCCTTATTGACAACAACTTTATTGATAAGTTTAGTAGTAGTCTTAGTACTGTATGTCAAATTCTTAATGGTCTGTCAGACCATGATGGGCAGTTGCTAACTCTTAATGACTTATGTTCTGGCATTAAAAAATATAAACCAGTTTTTAGGTCCTTCAGAACAATCAATGTGGACACTTTAGAAAATTTCAATCAGCTCTTGCAGCAGACTGAATGGAGCCCAATATACAAAGAAATAAATGTTAATATTAAATTCAATCTATTCACAGATGAATTCATGTCTCTCTTTGAAGCAGTATTTCACAAGAAAACTATTAAAATTAACTCCCAGAATTGCAAAATCAAACCCTGGATTACAAAATGGATAAAAATTTCATGTAATACAAAAAAATGGTTATATATGTCACAAAGATGTTCTGAAGATCCTGCAATAAAAGAACACTACAGATTATATGGTAAAATCCTAAAAATAATTATAAAGTGCTCCAAAACCTTACATATTAAAAGTGAAATAGACAACTCTAACAACAAAATAAAAACTCTAACAACAAAATAAAAACCATCTGGGATGTCATCAAAAGGGATCTGGGGAAAAAAGAGGAGAGTGTATCCAGCATAGAAATAAGACAGTGCAGTAATTTAATTAAAGAAACGAATGCAGTTGCAACAGTCTTAAATGTCTTCTAACAGCTTCTGAGAAAACTGGCTGTAGGGGTTCAGTCAATGAGGCTATGGACGTTCTGAAAGGATCTGGTCTGTGCAAAATTAATCAAATACTCAGCCCTAGTTACAGTGAGTGATGTGAAATGGATCATCACTAAAATGCAAACCAAAATGTCATCTGGCTTTGATAATATCTCCACTAAGATACTTAGACATTGTCATAATGCCATTTGTGTAATACTTTGCCATATATTTAATGAATCCCTTCAACAAGGTATTGTCCCTGATAGAATGAAGTATGCCAATGTGAAACCATTGTTCGAGAAACCACTGTTCGAGAAGGGGGAAAAAACTGATGCTTCTAACTACCGCCCTATATCCCTTTTAACATGCTTCTCCAAAGTTCTCGAGAAACTGATGCACAGGAGAATTGTGGAACACTTGAATTTCCACAAGGCTCTTAGTCAATGCCAATTTGGTTTCCAATCAGGCCTGTCAACTGATGATGCCATATTCTCATTTACTAATAATGTTCTAGAAGCACTGAACAATAAATTGGTTTCAGTTGGTATTTTTTGCGACTTAACCAAATCCTTTGACTGTGTGAGCCACGAAATTCTCCTTTCAAAAGCAGCCTATTATGGTTTAACTGACACAGTGGGAATTTGGCTCAGATCATACCTGACTGACAGAAAGCAGAGGGTATTGCTGAATCATGAAGATGGCTCAATAGCTTCATCTGGCTGGGGAACAGTTAGTGTAGGCGTGCCGCAAGGTCCAGTGCTTGGCCCTTTGCTCTTTCTTATTTTTATTAATGACCTTCCTCATTGTTCTAAGGCTACCATCAAATTTACTCTTTTCGCAGATGATACGTCCCTTGTAATTGAAAAAAACACCTGAAAATGGTATTGCATCATCTGCCAACTTGGTGTTCCATGACCTCCATAATTGGTTCAGATGCAACGGCCTACTAACTTTAAATCTAAAAAAACCCAGTTCATACATTTCCATGGGTCTCACAAAGTTCAGGATGACGTAAGTCTAAGCTGTAATGATCAAGATATACATCAAGTTTATTCAACAAAATTTTTAGGCCTCCACATTGACAATAAATTAAATTGGTCTTGCCATATTTTGGACTTGAGAAAAAGACTTAGTTCAGCAACTTATGCTCTATGTATTATAGCAACAACTGCTAATAGTGATGCTGTTAAGGCTGCTTATTTTGGCTATTTCCAATCATTGTTATCTTATGGCTTAATATTCTGGGGTAGCCAACCAATGGCAAATAAAGTATTTGTAACTCAGAAAAGAGCAATTCGAATTATAAGTGGAGTTAACACGAATCATTCATGCAGAAATCTTTTTAAAACACACAAAATATTAACAATGACCTCACAGTATATCTTATCCCTTACATGCTTTTTTTTAAGAACCTTCACATCCAATACTTCTTGTCATGACAATGACACAAGAACAAAACATGACTTTCATGTTGACAGAAAAAAACTTGAGTCTGATACAAAAGGGAGTATACTACTCAAGCATAAAGGTGTTTAATGCACTCCCATCTGGCATAAAAAATCTTACCAATGAAATGCCAAAATTTTAGAGTAAATTGAAGGAATATCTTCTGGAAAAAGCGTTTTACTCTCTTAATCAATTATTGAATGTAACATCGTAACTTAGATGTAATACTTTACTTGTAATATTTGTTACTGCCACTTTGTAACTTAATACACCTTACACCAGTATGGGACTTCGTGTTCAGGCAATTGGCACTATCAAATTCTTGCTAATGTATAGTCTGTAATATGGAAAATTGTAATTTATTATTTTATCATTTTATATCTCTGGTTTACCATAGAAAATGCTTAAGCCTGTAACTATTAACATACTTTGTTTCTTATACACCAATTGCAATTTACATTTGTTAGCATATACAAGTAGGCTACTGTGTTAATTTATATTATGACTTGTTCCATATCCATGCAATTCCCTTGTATACCAGATCTACAGAACACAAATAAATAAATAAATACAGTGATTTAGGGAAATCATGGAAAACGTAAATCAGGATGGCCGGACACAGGTATAGACCATCATTCTTCTGAATACAAGTCCAGTGTGCTAACCACTGTGCCACCTCACTCGGTAATAATATTTTCTCACATAGGACAACAGAAAGACACAAAGGCTGTCTCTTTTGTTCATGTATACTCTATCAGGTGCAGTTGAATTATTTCCTGGAAGAAATCTCCTCTTTTGCAAAACTTCTTCATTGATGAAAAAAGAATAATTAGACTCATTTGTACAGTAAGTTCAAGAACTCCATTTGACAAATTGTTTAAGCAGCTGTGAATAATTACCTCTGCTTCCCAATACACATTTTCTCTTATATGCTTTACTCTAAAGAACTATACTTCTTATGAAAGCAGTACATGTCCACATGCACAAGACAAGACACAAGGATAAAATCTGCTTACATCAACATTTTCAACTCAGGAATTCACTTTCAAAATAAGATTATGGCAGTTTGTGAAGACAGTTTTCCTATTCTACCAATGAATTTGGAGATACATTCATTCCAAATAAATGATTATCATAAACATTTTTCCCAAGTGCAACTTGTATAAGAGTATCGCCAGGTACTCAGTGTGTAGTTTGTATTTGTATTACAGAAAAGTTCTCAAATGCTAGCATAAAAATATTACCAGTACATTCAATGGTAGAAGATCATGACTGTATGGCTCTATAAAACTTGTCTGCACTAAGTAGTCCAAAATACCACTGCCAATTTAGGCCTACTGGGAGCTTTTATGTCTGTGTGATCCATCATAATTTTCTGTCAAGATAAAGTCCCAAGAATTATACAGATTGTCCTTTGTCAAGATGTTGAATGAGAAATCAAATGTGTTCAGTTTTACTGAAATGTAATGTCAGCTTATTATCATGTAACAATTATCATAATATATGATTAATTTGTTTCACAACGTACACATAATCATGTAATGTGATAATAGCTGTGTCATCAGGATGCATCATTGTTTAACATTATAATGAATTAGGCAGATAATTAAGAAACACACAAAACAAAATAAGCAAGAAAGGCCCGAGATAGAGCTTTTTGGGACTTAGTTCTTATATTCTAAGAAATTTAATTAATCTTCCATTATAGCCTTAATATTAGTTATCTTATTGTTGTGTGTATGTAATTTGAAGGTTATTTTTGTCTCTCTTTTCTTTTTACATGTGTGCTAGATGTGTATAAGGTTATACAGATGATTGCTACATCTTTTGAGATGAAACAGAAGGTACCATAATGCCTCATCTTGCGGAATGCTCAGTGCAATGACTTCATTTAGTATATTTTAAGAATTTTACATGATGTAGTGTCACCACTGTTTTTCACCACCACAGAGTAAAATATTTGCACTGTTATGGATGTTGCAAAAAAAGGCTGTGGAAGCCAGCCAGTGCAGAGCTGACCAAAACACTGTTACTTCAGATGCAGCAATACCACCAGTTGTTTCCACATTGTGGACCAGGGATCAGCACCCACAATACTAACAGTACAGCAGAAAGGTGGAGACCATGGCAATAACAGGTCAGATGCTACACCTTCTGGCTGCCACCTTGTTTTGGTGTACATGGTTGGAAGAGGTGCCTCAGAATGACAAGTAGGCACTGAAACTGTATAAATACCCATAATTTTTAGCCAAAGTCATCTCAATCTGGTAGCACCATCTATGAGGGGAGGAGTATGTCTGGTGATGGGTTGACATGGTTCTGCAAACAGCCACTTCAAGACTTGGGCTACACCACCAGTGTGCCTACAGCTGGTTCTAAGTCCACTCCAGTGGACATGGCAGCTTTGAGCTGCTGGGGCACATTAGAGCACATCTCAGATGCAACCAGCCTTGTGTCCTGGAAGGTAGCTGTTTCTGAGGGTGGTGTAACCATTCCACTGCTGGCAATTGTGCAGACAAAGTGGTGCTGTACATCCCTGCTCTCAAGGACAGACACAACTGCTGGAAGCTGCCTTCCACTTCGAGAATCACTGTAGACTAATGCATCTGCCAGCACATCCTGTTCTGAGTTGCAGAGTCGTGCCAAGACGGTAGGCTGCATATGCTGCTGCAGATGTCATATGTCAGCATACCACCCAAGGTGCCGGCAAGCCATTGGCTGCCTATTGCATCAGTACCACCATGCTCACTGCTGTCAGCACACACCTTGGAGGTGTTGCCACTATGGAATGATGCTAAAAGTACTGTAGCTTGTTTTCTAATAAAATGTGTGATTGTCAATAATCTTTTCTGGGGCTAGCAGCAGTCAACATCATCTTGAGGACAACTCACCACCTCCAAGTACACTACAGAATCCACCCACCTTGGGAAACTACATTTTGATATAAGAACCATCTCCGAGACAGATATTGGCAGCCAGACCCAGCATCACATGACAGCCACAGTGGTCAGCACTGAGTGTTACAGTGGGGTGAATGGATGAACTGTTTTGTTTTTCTACTCATACTTTTGTATGTGTGTGGTTCATGGTGTGGGTTCCTGTAGTCATGTCCTAGTTCATGAATCACGGGCAACATATGAGTGGCCAAGTAAGTGGTCCCGACAGTCGGGATACCAGTTACTTTGGAATAAGGCTGAGCATCTCGGACATATTCTGAGTTGTGGTCACCTTTGTGCTCATACGGCAAAGACTACCAAATCCACCGGTTAGTCCCTCAACCGTTAGGGGTAAAACTCAATGGGACTCGGGGCAAGTAAGGCTAGCAACCTGCTTCCCCGGTACTTTAAATATGATGCTGGCAACAATCAGAGCAAAATGCCTCGGACCTTTGGAGGTGACGGAGTCCCACCTCTAACTGACAAACCAGGGACTCCTAAGATACGACTCGGCAAAAAAATGGTAATGAGATGGGGAGCTATTAATATCAATGGGGGCTACTCTGGGAAGAAGGTAGAGCTGGCAGAGGCTGCAAGTAAGATGGGGCTGGATGTTTTAGCTGTTAGTGACATTCGGGTAAGGTGTGAGAAAGAATTGGAAGTGGGAGAATACAAGGTCTACCTGTCAGGAGTCAAAGCAGGAATAGCACAATGGGGTGCAGGGCTTTACATCAGGAAAGAAATGGAACCCAGCGTAGTTGCAATAAGGTATGTAAATGAACGACTGATGTGGATAGATTTGACAGTGTCTAGCAAGAAAATTAGGATTGTGTCAGTATATTCGCATTGTGAAGGGACAGATCAAGATAAGATGGATAGTTTTTATGATGCACTCAGTGATGTAGTTGTTAGAGTAAAGGACAAGGACAGTGTTCTGCTCATGGGTGATTTTAATGCCAGGATTGGAAATCGAACAGAAGGGTATGAAAAGGTTATGGGTAAATTTGGAGAGGATATGGAGGCCAACAGGAACGGGAAACAACTCTTGGATTTCTGTGCCAGTATGGGCTTAGTAATCACAAACTCCTTTTTTAAACATAAGAACATTCACCGGTATACTTGGGAAGGCAGGGGAACCAGATCTGTCATTGACTATATAATAACACATCAGGAATTCAGGAAGGCTGTGAGGGACACACATGTATTCAGGGGATTCTTTGATGACGCTGATCATTATTTAATCTGCAGCGAAATTGGTATTGTGAGACTGAAAGTGCAGGAGGTCAGGTCCATATGTAGGAGCATAAGAGTGGAGAAACTTCAGGATAAGGAAATCAGGCACAAGTACATAACAATGATCTCAGAAAGGTACCAGTTAGTTGAATGTAGTCAATTACAGTCATTGGAAAAGGAATGGACAAGGTACAGGGACACAGTACTAGAAGTGGCTAAAGAATGTCTTGGAACAGTAGTGTGTAAAGGTAGGATGAAGCAAACAGCTTGGTGGAACGACACAGTCAAGGCAGCCTGTAAAAGAAAAAAGAAGGCGTATCAAAAATGGCTACATACTAGAACTCAGGTAAACAGAGAAAGTTATGTTGAAGAAAGAAACAAAGCCAAACAGATAATTGCAGCATCCAAGAAGAAATCTTGGGAAGACTTTGGAAACAGGTTGGAGACTTTGGGTCAAGTGCTGGAAAACCATTCTGGAGTGTAATTAGCAGTCTTCGAAAGGGAGGTAAGAAGGAAATGACAAGTATTTTGGACAGGTCAGGAAAACTGCTTGTGAATCCTGTGGATTCCTTGGGCAGATGGAGGGAATATTTTGAAGAGTTGCTCAATGTAGGTGAAAATACGATCAGTAATGTTTCAGATTTCGATGTACAATGGGATAGGAATGAGGACGGAAATAGGATCACATTTAAGGAAGTGGTGAAAATGGTCAATAGATTGCAGTGCAATAAAGCAGCTGGGGTGGATGAAATTAAGTCGGAACTCATCAAATACAGTGGAATGTCAGGTCTTAAATGGCTACACAGGATAATTGAAATGGCCTGGGAGTTGGGACAGGTTCCATCAGCCTGGACAAAAGCAGTAATCACACCAATCTTTAAACATGGAAACAGAAAAGATTGTAACAACTACAGAGGTACCTCTTTAATCAGCGTTGTGGGTAAAATCTTCTCAGGTATTGTTGAAAGGAAAGTGCGAGTATTAGTTGAGGACCAATTGGATGAAAATCAGTGTGGGTTTAGGCCTCTTAGAGGTTGTCAGGACCAGATCTTTAGCTTACGGCAAATAATAGAGAAGTGTTATGAATGGAACAGGGAATTGTATCTATGCTTTATAGATCTAGAAAAGGCATATGACCGGGTTCCTAGGAGGACGTTATTGTCTGTTCTACGAGATTATGGAATAGGAGGCAAACTTTTGCAAGCAATTAAAGGTCTTTACATGGATAGTCAGGCAGCAGTTAGAGTTGACGGTAAATTGAGTTCATGGTTCAGAGTAGTTTCAGGGGTAAGACAAGGCTGCAACCTGTCTCCACTGTTGTTCATATTATATATGGATCATATGTTGAAAACAATAGACTGGCTGGGTGAGATTAAGATGTGTGAACACAAAATAAGCAGTCTTGCATATGCGGATGACTTAGTTGTGATGGCAGATTCGATTGAAAGTTTGCAAATTAATATTTCAGAGCTAGATCAGAAATGTAAGGACTATGGTATGAAGATTAGCATCTCCAAAACGAAAGTAATGTCAGTGGGAAAGAGATATAAACGGATTGAGTGCCAAATAGGAGGAACAAAGTTAGAACAGGTGGACAGTTTCAAGTACTTAGGATGCATATTCTCACAGGATGGCAACATAGTGAAAGAACTGGAAGCGAGGTGTAGCAAAGCTAATGCAGTGAGTGCTCAGCTACGATCTACTCTCTTCTGCAAGAAGGAAGTCAGTACCAAGACTAAGTTATCTGTGCACCGTTCAATCTTTCGACCAACTTTGTTGTATGGGAGCGAAAGCTGGGTGGATTCAGGGTACCTTATCAATAAGGTTGAGGTAACGGATATGAAAGTAGCTAGGATGATTGCAGGTACCAGTAGATGGGAACAATGGCAGGAGGGTGTCCACAATGAGGAAATCAAAGAAAAACTGGGAGTGAACTCTATAGATGTAGCAGTCAGGGCGAACAGGCTTAGATGGTGGGGTCATGTTACACGCATGGGAGAAGCAAGGTTACCCAAGAGACTCATGGGTTCAGCAGTAGAGGGTAGGAGGAGTCGGGGCAGACCAAGGAGAAGGTATCTGGATTCGGTTAAGAATGATTTTGAAATAATAGGCTTAACATCAGAAGAGGCACCAATGCTGGCACGGAATAGGGGATCATGGAGGAATTTTATAAAGGGGACTATGCTCCAGACTGAACGCTGAAAGGCATAATCAGTCTTAAATGATGATGATGATGATGATGATGACTTTTGTATGTAAGTGTGATCAGTTCAATGTGAGACTGTCATTGTAACTTGAGAGGAACATTTATGAAGCTAGAGGATCTGGCTTATTTGTTGCAATTCTGTGGCAATGTTAGGAAGCACAACTTTCAACCTGTGAAATGCTTACACTGCAACCTATTAGTGCACCATGAGCTGACTCAGTATCAGTGGAGTGTTTCACATGCCACCTTTATGGCCAAACTTCTAGGCAGTGAACTGAATTGAAGTGGCTCATGATTAGACATAAGGTGTAAGTAATATTATATAAGTGTGTTTTTCTCCTGTTATTATTGTTTAAGTGTACTTGATTGTGATTGAGGATAAAGGTCACACAATGACAGAGTCTAGGACATAGGTTGTTTCCAGACTGGGTGCAATTCAGTCATTAATAACTCAGGTAGCACAATTATCAATGGATAGGCCAGAGATGCACAGGTGAATGGTTGCCATGAAGGTGGGTGGGGATCATCCAGTTTGCTACCCCATTGGTGGATTCAGGCACCACTAGTTTGACTAGCCCCTTTTCTAACAAACCAAATGAGGATGTATTGTCCTGTCTGGAAAGTATGGAAGCAGCAGCAAAGATGGATTTAGGTCCAATGATCATCTATTGCAAATGACTAAGTTGTGATTGACAGGGGAAGCAAAAATATTTGTGAGATACAATGAAGAGGTGAGGAAGATACTATTTGAATGATTCAGACAAGGGCTCTTGCAATGACACACAAAACAGAATAGCATGAGCTCAAAGTGTAGTGTGAACTTTAAGGCGAGATGCTTCCAATACTTTCCACGATGAAACTTTGTCTTGAAATCTGCAAGAATATCCAAAGAGATTCTGGTCATATGCTAAGTACACCAGCAAAAAGATACATCAATGTTTCACTGTGCAATAACAATGGTGATGTTACTGATGACAGTGCCATTAAGGGAGCATTACTAAATACAGTTTTCCAAAATTCCTTAACCAAAGAAGACAAACTAAATTTTTCCGAATTCAAACCAAGAACCACTGCTAACAAGAGTAACTTACAGGTAGATATCTTCATTGTAGCAATGCAGCTTAAATCACTTAACATGACTGTATACCAGTCAGGTCTATCTCAGAGTATTCCGATACAAAACTCCATATTTAGCAATCAAATATGACCAAAATTGCTCACTGATACATCCATACCTAAAGGCTGGAAAGTTGCATGGATCACACAAATACCCAAGGAAGGAAATAGAAATAATCTGCTCAATTACATATCACTAGTGTTGATTTGCAACAAGATTTTGAAACACAGACTGTGTTTGAACGTTATGAGTTACCTCAAAGGTAATGATTTATTGACAAACAGCCAACACGAATTCAGAAAATATTGTTCTTGTGAAACACAACTAGCTCTTTGGCCTCACAAAGTGATGAGTGCTATTGACAGTAGTTGTCAAATGATTCCATATTTTTATTTCCAGAAGGCTTTGACACCATACCTCACAGGCAACTTTTCATCAAATTGTGTGCCGATGGACTATCATCTCCGTAGTGCAACTGGATTCACAATTTCCCGCCAGAAAGGTCACAGTTCACAATAACTGACAGTAAGTCATCAGGTAAAACAGAAGTAATGTCTGGCATTCTGCAAGGAAGTGTTATAGGCCCTCTGCTGTTCCTGATCTATGTAAAGAATTTAGGAGACACTCTGAGTAGCACTCTTAGGTTGTTTGCAGATGATACTGTCATTTACCATCTTATAAAGTCATCATATGATTGAAACAGATTTCAAAATGATTTAGACAAGGTATCTGTATAATGCAAAAGGTGGCAACTGACTCTAAATAATGAAAAGTGTGAAGTCATCCACATGAGTACCAAATGGAATGTGCTAAATTTTGCTTTCACAATAAATCACACAAATCTAAAGGCTGCATAAATTCAACTAAGTACTTAGGTATTACAATTATGAATAACTTAAATTGGTATAATCACATAGATAATTTGTGGGTAGAGCAAACCAAAGACTATGCTCTATTGGCAGAACATTGAGAAAATGCAACAGGTCTGCTAATGAGACTGCCTATACTACACTTGTACATCCTTTTCTGGAGTATTGCTGTGCAGTGTGGGATCCACATCAGATAGCACCAATGGAGGGCATTGAAAAATTTCAAAGAAGAACAGCTTATTTTGTACTGTTGCAAAATAGGGAAGAGAGCACCATGAATATGATAGTTAAATTAGGGTGGCAATAATTGAAACAAAAGTGTTTTTTATTGCAGCGTGATCTTCTCATGAAATTTCAATCACCAACTTTCTCCTCCAAGAGTGAAAATATTTTGCTGGTGCCCACCTACATAGGACAAAATGATCACCGTAATACAATACGAGAAATCAGAGCTCACACAGAAAGATTTAAGTGTTCATTTTTTCTGCACACTGTTCGAGAGTGGAACAGTAGAGAAATAGCTGGAAGGTGGTTTGATGAACCCTTTGCCAGGCATTTAATTTTGAATTGCAGAGTAATCATGTAATGAAGATTTTTTCCTGTAGCAGTTGAGTGGAATATCACAGAAGCACAATGAGCTGGTAGAGAGTTTCAGTGATAGGTTAAGGAAAATCAGTGGGGATACATACAAATTTACAGGAAGTGATGAAGCAAATAAGGTTATCCTCCAGGAAGCAGAGCAAAGGGCATTAGATGCTTTCCTGAGGAGCCTGCCAGCTGATACGTCTAGGAGGGTTCAAGCAGTTACCCCAAAAAACCTGAATGCTGCTGTTAGGAGAGGTATGGAGCAGGAAGAAATAGATATAGCAACAGGGATGCACAATGGGTATTTTATCTACCAACATAAAGTGTTATAGCTAGGGGTGTGCAGGGCATGTACACAGACAGTGCTGCCAGCCACAATGTGAAAAGTGTGGTGTGGTTGGGCAGAGTCAATGGGATTATAGAAGCAAGGGCTGGAATGCACATGGGTGGAATATTCAGGTGTTAAACACAAATGGGAACCCCAAGTCTACCCCCCCCCCTCCCACCATCACCACACCTCCCCCCCCCCCCCCCCCCTGAGTTGCATTAGCATTAAATATGAATGCTGCAGAATGTATGCAGAAGTTGAGTATTGTGTACTAGGAACTGTATGGGGTAAGAACCGTGAATTTTTGTTGGACACAGAGTCATATGAATCAATCTGAACCTCATAGATAGGAAAAACAGTTAAATTCACCATGATATAGGTTGCGTAGAGTGTCAGATGAGGCTGTATCACACAAAACATGTTAACAGGCAGTTATGGCCCCACACTTACCCAAACTTGCTTCCCAGTGCCTTACAGCACTGTATTTTGTGAATTAAGCCTCAGTGATTTTGTCCACAAAGAGTAACTGGTGATGCAAAGTTACTAGGTTCAGCAATATTAAGTTCTGAGGTTGGCACAGAATGATTTCATGAATGCATGGAATGGCAAAGGTTACTGTTCAATTCAGGGGTTAGACACTCTGTTCAAGCATCATGCCAGAATTGACCTTTGCAATGTATGGTGGTACTCAAGAGGACAATGTTCCAATTAGGACAAGCTGTCACCAGTGAAACACTGTTGCAAGGTTCATTTACCTTAAGGGAGAAACCAGTTAAACTGTGGAGAAAATCACTAAGGCTTAGACACTCTGTTCAAGCATCATGCCAGAATTGACCTTTGCAATGTATGGTGGTACTCAAGAGGACAATGTTCCAATTAGGACAAGCTGTCACCAGTGAAACACTGTTGCAAGGTTCATTTACCTTAAGGGAGAAACCAGTTAAACTGTGGAGAAAATCACTAAGGCTTAATTCACATGATATAGTGTCAGAAATCACAAGGAAGCTATTTTGGGCAAGTGTGAGGCCAGAACTGCCTATTAACGTGTTTTGTGTGACAGAGCCACTAGACAAGAATGATGTGTTAGATGCATCACAATGTTTTATACAAAGAAGTACTGTACACATATGGGAGATGGACAGGGAGAGTGGTATCTGTCAGTGACTTTGGTGCTGATTAGGGGAAGCTGACCAAAGAGTTATTGGTTGCAAGTTTAGATGTTTTGGATGAAGATGATTTGGCCATGTCATGTATAGGCCACAATCATATGCCAGTAGCCCCTACAACTACATTATGTGTGAGGGTAGAGCATTTTAAAAGAATGGGGAGAGCAGAAATGGAAGAATTATTACTGGAATTCAAGGAGCTACTTAATCCTCTGGACCCATTGCCAGCGACACCCATATCATAACATAGAATTCCAGTGGCGAATGAAGCATCTACAGCTACATCCATACTCTGCAAACCTCCATGAAATGCATGGCAGAGGTTATATCCCATTGTACCAGCTATTACATTTCTGTTCCATTCACATATGGAGTGTGGGAAGAATGATTGTCTGAATGCCTCTATGCATGTAGTAATTATTTTAATCTTATCCTCATGATCCCTATGTGAGCGAAATGTAGGGGGTTGAATTATATTCCTAGAGTCATCATTGAAAGCCAGTTCTTGAAACTTTATTAATAAACTTTCTTGGGATAGTTTATGTCTATCTTCAATAATCTTCCAGTTCAGTCCCTTCAGTATCTCCCGTAACACTCTCCCACAGATCAAACAAACCTGTGACCATTTCTGTCCTTCTCTGTATATGTTTAATATCCTCTGTTAGTCCTATTTGGTAGGGGTCCCACACACTTAAGCATTATTCTAGAATGGGTCTCACAAGTGATCTGTAAGCAATCTGCCTTACAGACTAATTGCATTTCCTCAGTATTCTAACAATAAACTGAAGTCTACCACCTGATTTACCCAGGACAGAGCCTGTGTGTACATTCCACTTCATATAATAAAATGGAACACCTACAGCTGTTCTTATGTTATTTATTATATGTTATTTATTATATGGCTACCAGTTTCAGTGCTTCAGTACATCATCTTCAGGCCTTAACTGATGCTGAGGGGCTTAAGTCAGATCATATACATGATTCCATCAGTGGCCACCATCTATGAACTGGTTTTTGCAGACTACCTGTAACAATGATGTTTTGTCTCTAACCATCATCTACCTGTCATAGAATACTACAATTTTTCATTTTGTGAAGTGCACAGTTTTACATTTCTGAATATTTAAAGCAAATTGCCAATCACTGCACCACTTTGAAATCTTATCAAGATCTGACAGAATATTTGTGCAGCTTCTTTCAGACAGCGCTTCATTATAGATAACTGCATCATCTGCAAAAAGCCTGAAGTTACTATTAATATTGTCTCCAAGGCCATGAATAGCAAGGGCCCAACACAGTTTCCTGGGGCACACCTGAAGTTACTTCTACATCTGATGATGGCTCTCCATCCAAGATAACATGCTGCATCCTCCCTACTAAAAAGTCCTCAATCCAGTCACAAATTTCTCTTCATACCTCACATGATCATCCTTTTGACAAGTGTAGGTGTTTTACTGAGTCAAATGGTTTTTGGAAATCAAGAAATACTACATCTACCTGACTGCCTTGATCCAAAGTTTTCAGTATGTCATAAGAGAACAGTGCAAGCTGGGTTTCACACAATCAGTTTTCAGAATCCTTGGTGGCTGGCATTGAGGAGGTCATTGTGTTCAAGATAAAGTCATTAAGTTTGAGCTCACAATATGTTCTAAGATTCTACAAAAAATCGATGTCAAGGATACTGGATGATAGTTTTGTAGATCACTTCTACTGCCCTTCTTGTAGAAGGGTGTGATGTGAGATTTTTCCCAAGAACTGAGCATGATTTTTTGTTTGAGGCATCTGTGATAGATTATAGTTAAAAGAGGGTCTAACTCAGCCACAAATTCATTATAGAATCTGACAGGGATTCCACCATACACTGGAGCTTTGTTCAATTTTAACAATTACACCTGAACACTGACACTAATACTTATTTCATTTGTCTTTACAGTGGTACAAGGATTAAGCTGGTGAAATTCTCCTGGGTTTTCTTTTGCAAAGGAACATTTATTGGAAACTGTATCACATACCTCATTATTTAGTGCTGGTTATGAAGGACTTCATTAACCAACAACTGAGCAATGGCATAATAGAGGAGAGCAGCTGTCATTGTTGTATCCAAAACCTGGGTGGATGGAACAAAGAAGTATAGATTTTTTTGTGACTACTGACAGCTGCATAGTAAAAGAATAACAAGTGTATACCCAATACCCAACATTACAGAAGCCATAGACAACTTGGAGCAGCGCCAGTACCTCTCTATGATAGACCTGAGGAGCTGGTATCATCAGTTGTAGATGGTTATGTAGGTTTGGACAAAAACTGCGTTTTTGGTCCCCTGCAGTCATTACCAGTATCGGCAAAAGCTGGGCACATTTCAGTGGTTATTGGATGGAGTACTGAAAGGTTTGAAGTCTCAGCAATGCATTGTGTACTTTGATGATTTAATGGTGTTTCCAAGGGATATGAAGGAACATACACAGCAGTTCAGGGAAGTGTTTAAGAGTTTACTTGGTGCCCATCTTACATTAAGTATGGAAAAGTGTTATTTTTCCCTGGAAGAAGTGAGTTATTTGCAAAATGTGATTAGTTTGGAAGGGGTAAAGACAGGCCCAAAATTAATACAAGCAATGCTGGATTTTCAGGCTCCTCAGATAAGTAAGGAGTTACAATCATTCATGGGTTGGCCAATTACAACTGAAAATTCATGAAAGGGTTTTCAGACACTGCATGGCCCTTAAACAATTACTGAAACAGAATGTAAAGTTTAAATGGGCGACTGAGTGTTGAGTCATGTTTGAGAAGCTGAAAGAGGCTCTGATGTCGAGTCCAGTTTTGATCTTTCCTGATTATGAGAAGGAATTTGTACTATCATATGACCCTTCTAACCAGGCATTGCAATGTTTTTGAGTCAGGTAACAAAGCTAAGGGGAATTACTCCACAACAAGGAAGGAGCTGTTGAGCCTAATATGCAGGGATATATATTTTGATGTTATCTGTATCATAAAAATTTCAAGGTTCTCGCTGGTCACACAGCATTAAAGTGGTTGTTAGGGTTGAAGGATTCTTCAAGCAGGTTCTAGAGGTGGGAATTGAGACTGAGTGAGTTTGAATTCGAGGTAGTGCATAAAGCAGACAGGAAGCATGGAAACAGTGGTGGATTGAGCAGGAAGATCATGGTAATATGGGCTGCAGGCCATTTATGGCACAGCCATAGTATAATGTGCATGATGGATTGCGATATAGAACAATGTGACTGGGGCTGCACAAAGTAATATCTGCCATGCTAAAGAAAGAAGTACTGAAGGTAAAGTACAATCCCATGAGATCTGGGCATGGGGTTGTCAGGCAATGGGTGAAAGAGTGGCAGAATATCGTTGATGGGGGACAATATAAAGGGATGTAGATCAGTATGTAAAGAATTGTGTACCATATGCACAGTGAGTACTGCTATAGAAGTTACTAGAAGCAACCAAGCATTTTCATATGATAGGAATGGATACTTTAGGACCTTTTAGTCAGAAACCAGTGGAAAACTGTTATATTATGATTATTATTAATCACTTCTCATAATATTTAACAATAATTGCCATTCCAAACCAACAAGCAATGACAGTGGTGCAGGCCATGGTGGATAACTGGTTCCTTAAGTTTGGTGTTCCTGAAATGGTAATCTTGGACCAAGATTCTAACCTCAGTTGTGTTTGATGAAGTAGATATGTCACTTATTATGGGTGTGAAAACTAAGGATTAGCATGTTACACCCACAAGCTAATGGCAAAATGAAGCATATACATCATACCATTGATAATATGTTGAATTACTATGTCACCAGCTATGAAATGATTTGGATATTTACTTACGATTCATTGTCATCACATATAACTCCAAAATGCACACCAGCACAATGATTTCTCCATATAAAATGGTATATGGGAGGAAGATGCTTTCACTGTTCAAAATAGTCACACCAATGATTGGGAGGAACAGAGAAGCACTTTTGAATTTTACAAAGATATTAAGGGAATCATGACCCCAAAGGATAAGACAAAGAAGTTTACTATACAGTACCAGGGGCCATGCCTGGTCATCAAAATGATATTACCAGTAAACGTCACACTAACTGCCAACTCAAATGACTGTAGTTCATGTTGAATACCTACAGCCATTCCAAGGTGTTCCAGATCCATTACCACAAATGTCAGCACTGATCACTAACAAAAGGGTGAGGAAAGATAGGATGAATGCGCCATCTACATGAGAGACACTGTGTAGATTGAGAGATCTTGGAAGTAAGAAAGAACGATGTGGATTTTGGGGTTGTAACTTATGGAAGAGGTTGGGAGGACAGCACATCATTGCTATTCAGTTTGATTCCATTGCTAGGAAGATTATGCAGGAGAATCAATAAATATCATAGTTATACATAAAGGGTGTAATCACTTTCAAAGGAATTTTGTTTGTTATCTGTTTACATTAGGTGTCATTTGGCAAAACATCAGGTCTTTCAAAAGGGAGAGGGAGAATAATGATGGCTTACCTTTCCTAACGTTGCCACATACCAGAGGATGGAGGTGAGGGTTGCTGTACTGGGTGTCATCAACCAACATCACATCAGTGCTTTATAGATGCCTAACACACGAGAGACAGATTTCCAGAGGACAGACAGCCATAATCTGACAGTCTACCAGGAGGTGACCCAAGTGCTGCTACAGGCCACAGGCTGCATGAACCTATCAAAAATAGAATTGGTTGTATCCTAGTGCTGAGTAATATTTAGGGCAGCTCTTCATCTACATCTATATCTAAATATATATTCTTTGAACCACAGTATGGTACATAGCAAAGGGTACCCTGTACCACTGCTAGTTATTTCCTTTCCTGTTTCACTAACAAATAGAGTGAGGGAAAAACAACAGCCTATATTAGCACTAATTTCTTGTATCTTATCTTCGTGGTCCTTATGCAAAATGTATGGTGGCAGCACTAGAATTGTACAGCAGTCAGCTTTAAGTGGTGGTTCTCTAAATTTTCTAAATAGTATTGCTCGAAAAGAATGTCGCCTTCCCTCCAGGGATTCCCAATTGAGTTCCAGATGCATCACCGTAATACTTGTGTGTTGTCCAGATCTACAACAAATCTAGCAGCCCACTTTTAAATTGCTTTTCCTTTAATCCTGCCTCCACTTGGGCCAAACCACACCAGTTCACTCTGAGTGAGTTTTCATGGGCCAGATGCTGATACCAAAAAGAATCCATCAATCAGGATTCTCACTCAAGACCTGCCTCCATGACATCGTAGCCATTCATGTCTCCAGGAGCTGCCTGCTGTGCCCTAATTGCCAAAAAAGACAGAGACTCTGTCAGTGTGACAGACTTGTGAACTTTTAAATTATTTCTGTTTAACTTTCAAATGTCTTCACACCGGACTTTGACAATTTTGTTCTCCATGGAATTTTGAATTTTATGAAGTGTGGTTAATGAACTCAGACTGAGTGACCATCTAACCAGTCTTTAGCCGCTAGAAGAACTATTGTTCTGTTTCAAGAGGTGACTTATTTTATGTTTTGTTTCAATCCACATAGGAATAGTCATGCTATTAATCTTTGATAAATAAACTTGTTCAATCATTGCTACCTGTATATTTTTTGTGCCATCATTGGTGGTGATATCAATTGGTGACAAGGTTTTGCATTCACATCAGGCTCACATGTGTTCTCTGATCAAGGTGGTCAGTACTTGCATGTGTTTTCCACTTGACAGTACATTCATTATAACATTGCTTAAATCATGATGGAGCTGGTGGATCCCTCTCTCCAGGTGTTGATACTACTCCAGCAGATGCAGCATATCCACAAACTCTTAGTTGAGCATCTGATGACCATCTCTACATTGCCTCTGGAAAACTCCTCACGCTTCTTTGAGATCAGCTGCAGTTGGCATCAACAGATTTCCAGTCAGTTGACAGGAAGGTCAAACCATTGGCAAACTATGTTGCAAGCATGGAGCAGCATTTCCTGGCTCATGGTATTTCAAGTGATGATCAGCAGTGCACTTTTTTTTTGCATAAGTAAGCCCACAACTAAATCTCGTAACAGAGCAGGGACTTGCACTCTCTGTGGGTCCTTGAGTCCTTTGAAGGTGTTGGTTAGGTTGCCCTTGCCTATGACAAGTTGAAAACCAGTTTACTTGAATACTTCAGCTCTCATGTGCACTTGGCCGGAGCCTGCAAGTATTTTTTCATCATCATAAGGTTCAAGGACAGTCACACAGAGAATGGATTTCCTACCAACAGAGTTTATCTCACAACTGTCATTTTCAATGCAGCAATTGTATGCTGCTTCCTCATTTACAGGTATGATTTTCGTGTATACCCCAGATAATGGTCTTAGAACTGATCCCTTGAAACTCAAGAACCCACCTCTAGGAACTGGTCTCCCCATCATCAGGGAAGTTGAACAGTCTCTTCAGTCGTTGACTATCCTATAGGATCCCTCATCAGTGTTTGCAACTTGGACGACACATCAACCTCAAACTCAATTATGGAAACCTGCCTGATTTGATTAACAAAATTCAGGCAAATAGACAGCATCCTAGTGCTGTTTCCAAATCTTCCTTCATGCTGTCAGTGTTTTATGAGCCATGAGCAACACCAGTGCCATTAATGGCAAGCAAAGTGCACCTTCTGTGGGAAATCCAGATGAAGGGCTGAAGTGTGACTACCAGCTTTTTAGATGTCAGTGGACTGTGGCCACCTGGACCCCCCAGTCATGGGGGCAGGCAACTGCACCCAGATATAGCATATATTCAATCAGTGTTAAAATCAATAATGTACCCATCTCCTTGCAGGTAGATACAGGGTCTCCTGCGACCATTATCAATTGGGAATCATATCATACTGTCAGGTTCCCTTCCATCCAACCCAACACATAATTATTATAATGACCTTACAAAAATTAAAGGACAATTAACAGCCCAAGTACAGTATTGGTCCTACAAGATCATGGATAGGATTTTGGTGATGGATACCCTGACAGCTGTCAGTCTCATGGACTCAGCCGTTTGTAATGCACTTAGGTTATAAATTCATGACTTCACCCCCACAGTCAACACCCTGGGTACAAACCCATACCTAAACAATATTTCCCCCAATTCAGCTTTCTACTTTCACAACTCTCAAGACTTCAAAACCCACACAGCCTTCCTTCCATCAGCAATGCCAAAGTTCTTTAAAGCTAGAAATGTACCTTTTGTGCTCAGAGATTAACTTCAGGGGGGATTACAGTATATACAAGATGAGAGCATCCTCACTCCAATACCCTAAATCCAATGGCTCATGCCAATCATCACTTCTTGAAAACCAAATGGTGCCTTACGTGTTTATGGAGATTTTAAAATGACCCTCAGTGTCCAATCAGTCATTGATGAGTACCTGATACCTAAGGTAGACATCATGGCGCATCTAGTGGGCGGAAAAGTGTTGCACCAGTACCAGACACTTCACTTTGGCACATTCAGCTACCTAGTGATATTTCAATGATATCTGGAGTGTATCATTCATGATGTACCAGGGGGAACAAATTACTTAGATGACATTCTTGTTGCAGGCGAAGATGCCCAGGACCTGGCCAACAACTTGCGATGCTCTGTTCATGATCCTCCAATGTAACATGGGCAAGTTCAAAAATGGTTCAAATGGCTCTGAGCACTATGGGACTTAACATCTGAGGTCATCAGTCCCATAGAACTTAGAACTACTTAAACCTAACTTAAGGACGTCACACACATCCGTGCCCAAGGCAGGATTCGAACCTGCGACCGTAGCAGTCGCACGGTTCCAGACTGAAGCCCCTAGAACCGCTTGGCCATGGTGGCCGGCCATGGGCAAGTGTTCCTTCTTTGTTCATCAAGCTGAATACCTTAGACATATTTACAGTGCTTCTGGCATCCGCTCCACGTCTCAGTACATTGAGCCAGTACAATATCTTGCAGCTCCTACCAATACCATCCAGTCGAAATCAATGTTGGGACAACTAAATTACTACTGAAAGTTTATTCCCCAAGCACTCCACCCCAATAGTTGAGTGATCAGCATGACGGATTGCCGTCTGACGGGCCTGGGTTTGATTCCCAGCTGGGTCGGGGATTTTCTCAGCTCAGGGACTGGGTGTTGTGTTGTCTTCATCATCATTTCATCCCCATATGGCATGCAGGTCGCCCAATGTGGTGTCGAATGTAATAAGACCTGCACCAAGGCGGCTGGACCTGCCCCGTAAGGGGCCTTCCAGCCAATTACGCCAAACACTCATTTCCATTTCCATTCCCCAAGCAGCTGCCATTGCTGCACTACAGCACCTGCCACAGACAAACATCTGTTGGCAATGGACCCTGGTCTGTGACAAAGCTTTCAGAGATTTAAAACAGGTCCTTCTCTGACCCTCATGCCTCATGACATCTGGCCCCACCAAAGCTCTTATCCTGGCAGCAGATGCATCAGACTATTGGGTGGGGGTAGTCCTGTTCCACATGACTGATGGGATGGAATGCCCAACCACTTTTGTGTCCAAGACACTCACCACTGTTCAGCAAAATCATTTCCTGATTGAGGAAGAAACATTAGCCACAATTTTTGGCTTTAAAAAGTTCCATACTTACATGTATGGTATTCACCAACCTTAAATCTTTTCTACTTCTTTTCAAGGTATCAGACAAATTTCCACCAAAACTGCATGCCATTTTGAGCAGTGGACCCTGTTCCTGTCAAGTTATTACTTATGATATTCAGTATTGTGCTACCACACAAAATGCAAATGCTGATCTCCTTTCCTGTTTAGCCCTGGCTCAGGATCCAGTGTTTGTCAAGGATCCTAATGTGTGTTTCCACCTGGACACAACTGTAGAAGAAGCTTTAGCCAATGTTCCACTGGATGCCAAGATCATCACATGCCACACCATGGGGGACCCAACCCTCAGTGAGAGCCTCCACCTGGTATGTCATGGGTGGCCATTAGACCACAAACAGATGTGGCAGCCAGAAATCCAAGCTTAAGGCACCATTAAAACAAGCTCTCAACACAGAAGAATGTGCTGCTGCTTCAAGGGGGCAGCCACACCCTGGAGGTCATTGCTGCAGCTCTCTAGCACTGCACTTTGTTGTTTCTCCATGTCACATACTGGGGCAAGTTGTTCACTAAACATCTGGCCCACCATCATGTCTATTGGTGTGGCATGGACACTGCTGTTATTCAAATGGTATCTTCTTGCACCACCTGCTATGACAAGCAGGCTGCCCCTCCACACAGTTTCCTCTCTTGGCCACTCTTCCAGTCATTGATCCAGGCTTCTTTTGGACTTCACAAGGCCTTTCTTAGGTCACACTTGACCCCCTGTAATGTTTCCTGCATGTCTACAATATCAGCTAGACAAATTGTTCGAATCTTATCTCACATTTTTCCATTGAAGGTTTTCTTGACATCATTGGCACAGACAATGGTCCCCAATTTGCATCTCCAGAATTCTCTGCCATCATCCTAGTTCACACAGCACTCTTCCAACCTGCCTCAAAAGGATTAGTGGAATGTCCCATGCATACTTTTAAAACCCATATGTCTAAACTTCACCATCGCCATCCTCTGGACAAGGGTCTTATCTTTTTCTGGCATCCTACATGTCATGCCTGCAGGACGGCTAATCTCCTGCTGAGAAACTTCACCCCTGATCTCAACAGACCCAACTTTCTATCCTTCACCCCACAGTTCACAGCCTCCCTGCTCAGGAGTCTAGCTGCCACCGTTTTTCTCTTAAAGACCCAGGGTGGGCCCTTGTTTTTATTACAGGACACTAATACTGGTTTCCAGCAGCCATTTCCAAATTACTAAGCAGGGCCATGGCTGAGGCAACACTTCCGGATGACACACTGTGCTGCAAACATGTCAACCAATTATGAACTCACTGTGGTCCTTTCCCCAATGCTGGGAAACTACCACTTTCTTTTATTCTAGAGATGGAGCCACCTGCTGCCTCCACCCCAGACATTACTGAGCCATCTCAACCGCACTGGCAGCCAACTCACTGAAGGGGCCTTCAGCAGCTCCATACACCATGTCAGGACTGATACCAATGGATGTGGACATGCACATCAGCCTCCCTCCCCCCCCCCCCCCTTCCCAACCACTACAGCCACCAGTGCGGAACCTACCTACTCCAGGGACGTTGAACTGAGCTTCACCATCTCCTCCCCTCTCAAGGGTAGTCACTGCCATTCTGTCTGACTTCATTACCCCAGGAGCTGCCTGCTGTGGCCTTCTTGTTGAAGAAGACAGGGAATCTGTTAGCATGACAGACTTGTGGACTTGTAAATTTATTCCTGTTTAACTTTCAAATGGCTACACAACATACTTAAGACAATTTTGCTCCTTGTGGAACTGAACTTCGACTTTTATAAAAGTACGTGTTTAATGAACTTAGACTCAGTGACCATCTAACTGACATACAACTGTTGAACTGTGTACTTCAAAGAATGTGGCTTCATGATGTATGTAACTCATCGAGTAAATGTAAACTAGTGCACAATTATGAAATTCAACATCTAACAAGCATCAGTGGAATGTTATGTAGGGGAAGGTTGGGCAAAGTGGACATGCTAAGGAATATCTTTTTTAATCTTGAAGAAAATAAATAAGAACTAAACTATATTTTAACATACGATATCCTACATAGAGGGTCTATACAAGGACGATGTACTTGATGACAATATTATGGAAATGGAAGAGGATGTAGATGAAGATGAAATGGGAGATATGATTCTGCGTGAAGAGTTTGACAGAGCACTGAAAGACCTGAGTCGAAACAAAGCCCCGGGAGTAGACAACATTCCCTTAGAACTACTGACAGCCTCGGGAGAGCCAGTCCTGACAAAACTCTAGCATCTGGTGAACAAGATGTATGAGACAGGTGAAATACCCTCAGACTTCAAGATGAATGTAATAATTCCAATCCCAAAGAAAGCAGGTGTTGACAGATATGAAAATTACCGAACTATCAGTTTAATAAGTCACTGCTGCAAAAAACTAACACGAATTCTTTACAGATGAATGGAAAAACTAGTAGAAGCCGACCTCGGGGAAGATCAGTTTGGATTCCGTAAAAATATTGGAACACGTGAGGCAATACTGACCCTACGACTTATCTTAGAAGCTAGATTAAGGAAAGTCAAACCAATGTTTCTAGCATTTGTAGACTTAGAGAAAGCTTTTGACAATGTTGACTGGAATACTCTCTTTCAAATTCTGAAGGTTGCAGGGGTAAAATACAGGGAGCAAAAGGCTATTTACAATTTGTACAGAAACCAGATGGCAGTTATAAAAGTCGAGGGACATGAAAGGGAAGCAGTGGTTGGGAAGGGAGTGAGACAAGATTGTAGCCTCTCCCCGATGTTATTCAATCTGTATATTGAGCAAGCAGTGAAGGAAACAAAAGAAAAATTCGGAGTAGGAATTAAAATCCATGGAGAAGAAATAAAAACTTTGAGGTTCGCCGATGACATTGTAATTCTGTCAGAGACAGCAAAGGACTTGGAAGAGCAGTTGAACGGAATGGATAGTGTCTTGAAGGGAGGATATAAGATGAACATCAACAAAAGCAAAACGAGGATAATGGAATGTAGTCGAATTAAGTCGGGTGATGGTGAGGAAATTAGATTAGGAAATGAGACACTTAAAGTAGTAAAGGAGTTTTGCTATTTGGGGAGCAAAATAACTGATGATGGTCGAAGTAGAGAGGATATAAAATGTAGACCGTCAATGGCAAGGAAAGCGTTTCTGAAGAAGAGAAATTTGTTAACATCGAGTATAGATTTAAGTCAGGAAGTTGTTTCTGAAAGTATTTGTATGGAGTGTAGCCATGTATGGAAGTGAAACATGGACGAGAAATAGTTTAGACAAGAAGAGAATAGAAGCTTTCAAAACGTGGTGCTACAGAAGAGTGCTGAAGATTAGATGGGTAGATCACATAACTAATGAGGAGGTATTGAGTAGAATTGGGGAGAAGAGAAGTATGTGGCACAACTTGACTAGAAGAAGGGATCGGTTGGTAGGAAATGTTCTGAAGCATCAAGGGATCACCAATTTAGTATTGGAGGGCAGCGTGGAGGGTAAAAATCGTAGAGGGAGACCAAGAGATGAATGCACCAAGCTGATTCAGGAGGATGTAGGTTGCAGTAGGTACTGGGAGATGAAGAAGCTTGCACAGGATAGAGTAGCATGGAGAGCTGCATCAAATCATTCTCAGGACTTAAGACCACAACAACAACAACATCCTACTTACTTAGCTACATAAAGCAATTTTTATTTTGACTTTATCTCAGTAAATTTTATATATATATTTTTTTTACTCTAACCCTACCAAATGGCCACTTTGCCCCTCGGGGACAAACGTCACAAATAAAGTCATTGTCTTTTTCCTCACACTCGGCACAGGCCCCATGTGCCCATCGTAAACAGCCCAAACACCTTACCCATCCTTCATTTTCCCTTGACTTGGAATATAAGTCCCCACAGACAAGGCAATCAGTATCATTCACGTCACTGTCCAAGTCATTAAACAAAGCATGGTTCACTGATTTTGATTTCACTTTCTGCTTTCCTTTACCTTTTTCTTTGTTTCCTTCATTCCTCTTCTTACTCTGTTTTTCTTTTTTCAGTTCCAGCTTTATTTCCTTAGGTCTTTCCTTTTCTTCTTTTGTGGCTACTAGTTCCATCTTGAAAGGGCTTGAGGTCAAAACTGCAGCTGTTCCTTTTTTAAGTGTATTTTCTCATTTGATAATATTTGTTTTAGGGATTGGAACAATATCCTGTGGGATTATAGCAAAAGTATAGGGCCTATTGGTCTTGGAGACTCTGATTACATCACATGATGCACTGCAATGAGGCAGAGGGCTGGGTTGGCATTTTGAAGTAGGCCTACTTGGCTTTGGCGAGTCTTTAGAGATTAGAACAAATGTAGAGTTTGGATCTCCAGATCCTACAGTGACATTTTGTCTGTGGTCACTGGAAAACATAGGAACTGCAGTGTTGGATGCAGAGGTTGCTGGTCAGCAATCTGTCTCTCCAGAAGGTGTGTTCTCTTTACTGGCAGGTGGTGTCTCTTGACGTCGAGCAACCTTGTGTTGCGAATCTGCAAACTCTTTTCCTGGCACCACAGTAGAAGTTTCCCGTTGGTCTTCAACCCCTACTTCTTGATCTTCAGCTTCTTGAAAAGAGGTAGAAGCTTGCACAGAGATTTCTGTGGTCACAGCTGCAGCAAAATCTGCATCAGTAAACTTCTGTCTGTTTAATGGAATTATGCCACATTTTCCAAACCCCTTTCCCGTAATAGTAGGAGTAGCTGCAAGGGGAAATAACTCTCCAAGAAGTTTACACATCTGATGCTGTGTCACTAGTCTACCAGGATTATTAAGCAAGAATCTTTCAATCGCTTGGACATACTAAGTTAATAAGTAGTGAAAAGTCCCATGAAAGGAATGTCGAGTGGCTGCAGCTTCTGACTGCAGAGTGGGGGGAGGGGGGGAATGCAAACTACAGAATGTTCATCAAGTATGAGCAAGACTGGGTCGTCTTCAGATGGCCTTGCAAACTTCCAGAAATGGTCTAACCATTGTGTGAAAATCTCAGTTTGCATCCACCCTGAAGGATGACAAACAATAGCTGTTCCAGGTAGAGTGCTGTCTTGAAGTTCCACTTTCATCTGCTGCCTAGGGAAGATGATAAAGAGAGGAATAAAAACTCCCCCAGCTGACACAGGAATTACAAATGTGGAGAGAACACCTGTCTCTGCAGATGTAAGAGAGCCCACTTACCGTCACCCTTTTAGAGCAAAAACCTTTGAAGACCTTGACTGGACAGTCATAAGTCCAGTTTCATCAACATTGTAAACCCTATGAGGATGATACAAGTGATGTTTTCGAACATCCTCCCAAATGTCATAAAACTTGGTTACATTTGTATTGTTAGATGCTTGCGCCCTTGCTGCTAAAGTCGCCTCAGGTTTTCATAACACAAGTTCAGAATGGTGCTTTTTGAACCCGGTTACCCAATCTTTGCCTGCTAATTTCATTTTTTTATTGAAACTGTGAGGGGTGTTATTCCATTCAGCCAGTTGGTAAGCAAGGCTGCACAAGTCACTTACAGTAATTCCAAAAAAACGTACCTCCATATCCAAGAGATAATTTACCAACTGCTGTTCTTGGTCTTTGTTGAAAACAGCTCAAAAATGGCCTAATACTTTTTTATTGTCAGTGGTGTCTTGATTTTTATTTAGTACACGACATTTTAGTGTGTTCCCAGGCACGTTCTAAGTTTTAGTAGCCATTTGATAAGGCATTCCTTCTTTCTTCACGGCTTCAATTGCTCTTTGCATAGCTGTGGGGTCCCATGACTGCTGCTGACTCCTCCTCTGATATTTTGACACCATCGCTACAACTGGAAAAAAACAATATTTTTAGTATTACATCTTAAATAGCATTAAAATATGAAAGTAACACGGCGTTTTCACCTTAAATAAAACTGTAATAATCTTATAAACTAATGATAATTTATTGTACAATGTAAGTACATAGTACAATAATGGGTCTTGGAATATAATTACTAGTCTACATTACTTGCTAAAATAGCTTTGTTGCAGGTGAAAATCCCTACACCAGGCTTTAATCCGTATGAATTCAAATAAAGCACACACTATTATGCTGTTTGAAACCCTCAATAGTTTTGCAAACAACATACAATACTATTAATTTTCAATGAAAATATATTTTACTTTATGTCGGGCAAAGAGGACACGGTCGGGCATAGTGGCCACACACATGGCTACTTTGCCCTCTTCGCTGCCATTACTACCAGCTAAATGAATTGAGCAATGTGTTACACAGGCACATCATTTTGTAGCCTAATACACCTCTTTTGCCTGTATTATGAATGAAATTTTGATTATAATAGTTAATTAAATACACTTACCTTACATCAGGACATTGCACAACACGAAAATATTCAATAACTTTTAAACAAGTGATAAGAACACCTTCCACCTTCATCACATCTAAGATGGCGTACCAGTGGAATAGTTGACTTGTCCACCACTGTGTAGCAGCATCGTACAGTGCAGTAACAGCCAGTGGCCACTATGCCCGCAGCGGCCACTATGCTCACCCTTCCCCTATGTGGATAACCATAGTTACACAACATCCTTTTTAACTGTACTGTTTTTATTTGTGACTTAATGGAACACAACACATAACAAGTTTTTTAACGATCAGAGGATAACAGTCTTAATCGTTGAAAGCAGTCATCAGGAGGAAACAGTACTGAATGCAATCTTGGCTATTAAATTTTCTTCAAAGCAATTACAGATTATTCCTTCTTGTCTTCAACGATGAGAAATTTCAAGCTTAATGTTGAGTCAACAAACCTTGTAGTTCATACTGACTAGACTTAAGAAAAATCTATTGTGCCCCATTATTAGTGTGGAAATGTATGCTGAGTCTTTGCAGAATTACCCTGAGTTAGAATACAGCGAGCAGATCTGGTAGAGGGTGAGGTATGTACTGCTGTCACTAATTTTGGTGCTACAGAGTAAAATAGCAGTGCTGCTACCGCTGTTGCAAAAGGGCCATGGAAGCCAGTGGATACAGAGCTGATGAAGAAGACACCATTAAGTCAGATGCAGAAATACCACCAGCCTGTTTGCACACTGCAGGCCAGGGGCTGGCACCCATAGTACTGATGACATGGCAGTGAGGTCAGTTGCAGCACCTTCTGGCCACCACCTTGTTATGATGTACGTGGTTTTAGGCCAGAGGCATCACACTCTGGAAACACCCTCTATGAGGACATGACTATGCCAGGCAGTGGGGTGACATGCTTCTGCAAATAGCCACATCAAGACATGTGCTCCACCACTGATGAGCCTGCCAGCTGGTAGACCACTTCAGCTGCAGCCAGCCTTCTGCTCTGAAGGCAAGTCATTTGTGACCATGGTGGTGCAGCCATTCTATCATCTGCATCTTGTGCAGTCAAACTGGCACTGTATGTCTCCACTTGCAAGGGCAGACATCACTATCAGGTACTGTTTCCTGTCACAAGAATCACGGTGGGTTTCTGCATCTGCTGGTGTGCCCTGCCTTGAGTTACAGAGTCATTCCGATGGAGCCTGTGCTGTTGCAGATGTCATGCTTCAGCAGTCTGGCCCGCATATGAGCAGGCCACTGGCCATTTGCTGCATCAGCACCACAATACTCACTGCTGACAGCACACACCAAGGGGGTGTAGCTACTATGCAATGGAGTTATGACTGCTGTAGCTTGTTTTCTAATAAAATGTGTGACTGTTAGTGATGTTTTCTTGAGCCATCATTGGTCAGCATCCTGACGACAATGCACTACCTCAACTAGCCCTATCGCTATTGAGGACACTCACCTCAAGCCACTACAGTGAGGATAGGTGACTATTCAGGAACACGGAACACATAATAGATTGCTTACAGTTCTCATATTAAAAAAATAATAAATAGTGTGCTAGGTGTAGGGCAGAGACAACTGGGCAAAATGCTAAGTAAATTAGTACAAAAAACAAGTAGAGATTCAAGAGTACATGGAAGAGACAAGTAAGGGTCACAATGGCTGAGTTAGGATCAAGTAGAAAAGTAGTAGTGTGGATGTGAAGCAGGTGTGGGACCAAATGGATAGAATTGGATTGGAACATGGGATGGTGGGGTCACGTGGAAGTAAGGGACTAGAGGAGATGACAATATGGAAGGGGGAGCATGATGGCTGCATGAATGAAGGAAATACTGGAGGGATATTTCCCACTGTGCAATTTTGAGGAGTTGGTCTTTAGGGAGAAGCTTCAAGTCAACTACATTATTTTGGGACTATACCGAACAATTTGGTGGTCTAGTTTACCTTTTCCCATATTTTGTGCCTTCATCTGTTTCACATTCATATTTGATATCTTTTTCACTTGGCCCCCAGATCAAGTAATTCCTCTTGAGCTTCAATACCTTTTCCCTAATCCATTTCACATGGTCCTCCTTAGCACTGCAAGCCAGCTTTCTGGATGTTAATCTCAACCTCACTGGTGGCCCCATATGTCTATCCCAATTAAACTTGCAAACACTAGAAAAACTTCCTATCTAATAGCTGCCATCCAATACGTATCAAAAAGTTCCCCCTTTACAGAGTGTACATGCATGAATACTTTATTTGCTGTGACAAACCATTACTCCCACTGTACATCGAAAATTTTGTTTAACTTGGAGAACACAAAGTAGAAGTTAATTTAAAAAGTGACAACTGAAACACCTCTGTCATATTAAAATATATGGTAATATGGTTGCATTAGCCTCACGCATGCCATTACAATCAGCCAGGTGGCCCTGTGGTCTAGTCAGTGACATAATTCTGTAGTTGCAAGCTGCAATAACGCAGCATAGCATTGTGGCTTGCGGTATTCTACTGTTAGTAGTGGATGAGACTGCTACATGCTGTGGCACCAATCAGCATTCCCATGGCCGACTATGTGACAGGAACCTAGCTCCTGCCACGACAGTCCTGGCTGGAGTGAGTATATGTGCTCCCACAGTGGTATTCCATGTTCACACCAGTCATCGGCAAAAGTGCAGCTGAGCTATTATGGCGTCACTGAGCAGCACTGTCAGTCAGGCAAAGCTTCTGGTTTATGCACCATTGGTTATCCTCAGTGGTTGTGCACTTCAAACCGTATCTATGGAGATGAGGCCACCCAGTCGGTGCCGTCACCTGACACTCCGGCCCATCTCTAAAGATCCCAGGTTCAACTCAGGGTACCTGCACATTCCTACCAACTGTCTCAAACTATGTGCAGCGTATGCTAACCCTGCCACAAGCCTTGCTGCACTGCAGACCTGACACCCTACTCGCATCAGGAAGAGCACTGTCCTTACTAGCTGACATTATGCTGCCACAGAAATCTGCTGCATCAGTGGACATCACCAGCTACTACTAGCCACTACAGTCAAGCACTTGGGCAGCACCCATTAAACTCCTGCATGAAATCATCAAATAATAGAGAATATTGTTGTTGATTGAGCATTCTCAGTTCCATACTTGCCACAGTACTGGAGACCCCATCTCACAGTTCCCCAGACATACTTCTCTGGAGCCAGAAGTGGCTACCTTACAACACTCCTCTCTGCTTGCTGTGATAATAACAATGCATGGCTGGCTTGGAGCCCTTGTTGCTACCAGAAGTAGCAGCTCCATGTATTAAATTCCACACTCTGTGTACTACCAAAGCACCTTAGGGTTTAATAGTGTATTCTTCATACTTTGTTGTCAATGAAAACCAAGTGAAATTTCATTGTTTGAAGTCCTTCCTGCTGTTGCAATTTTAATGGGAATCAGCATACATTATGTGCAAAGACTACAGCAATGCCACCCACCAATGTACAAGATTATACAGTGTTGTCTCCCATGTGGTTACCATTAGGATTACTATGTACAACATGGCCTTCTCCCAGAAGCCTGAAAATATAGTGTTCCTAAATAACTGAGCGTATTACTTGAGCTGTCTCAGAGGCCATTAACCAGCAAAAGCCACCCTGACTTAGAAATAAAGCTATGTCACGGAGTCATCAATGAACATATGGAAGCGCTGAGGAAATATAAGCTACACAGCACCCAGAAATACTCCATACTCTTACATCATATGCAAACACTTATTAAGAGGATGCTAGAAAAGTGGAAGTGGCTGAGTTGGGTGGAATTCAGTAGCTTCTTAAGCAAGACACTATAATATCCAATGTGTGGAAAAAGATGAAGTGCTCAAAATCTCTTCATATCTTGTCATTGCTATATGACACCTATGATTAATTGTACTATGAAACAAAATGTTAGAGAAGCAGACATCAACCACCATCAAACATTCTCCAATTACAGAAAAATCAAGTATATACATTAGTCACCCACTTGTACAGCCTTTCTCAGTGGTTGGGTTTCAGAGTGCTCCCATATTTTGTGACATGTGGCCCAGACAGCATCCACTACAATATGTTTCTATTTCAATGAGATGAAGAAAAACAGTATTTACAATGTATTTGCAGTGTGCTTGAGAAGACCCTATACCCCTAGGTTGAAACAGTATATTCTTCTTCTTAATTGTCACTTTAGCCTGGGAGACCATACGTGTTCTCTACATTCCTTCACCAATCATTACTATTCCCAACTTTCATGGTCCCTTCTCCCTTTCTGAGCTCCCTCACCACTTCATCTTTCCATCATGTCTGTAGCCTTCCCTGGTGCCTTCTGCCTTTCACATATTCTGATAATGCTACTTGCAGTAGTCTTCCTCTTTCATCCTAATTAGGTGTCCTGCCCACATCAATCTTCTTATCTTCATCCTTTGGGCAATAACAGCTTGGAGTATAGATTTGTCAGTTCTTGGTTTTTTTAACATACTCCATTCCTGTGACTGGGTGTCCCTCTTGCAACCCAATATTTTTCTTAATATCTTACCTTTGAAGACTAACAGTTTTTCTTCATCTGTTTTCCTTAATGTAAATGTTTGAGACCCATATAGAGCTAACAGGAGAATTATCCTCTGGTAGTCTTATTTTAAAACTTTTGAAACTGCTCTACTGCACGGCATGTCCCATAAGCCAAAATAAGTTCTATCTTCACTGTGACCCTTGCATTAATCTCAATTTCCACTCTATTCTGCTTGCTAAAACTGCCTCTTACATTACCACTGCTTTCTGTAACAGTGACGTGTCCTTGAATGCACACTCACCATACAAGCGTAAAGGGGATTCATAAAGGAGGAATTTTACACTGAATTAGATTATGTGTATAACTTCTTGCCGAACCATAATGTTAAAATAGTATAGTCTGACTTTAATAACAAAGTGGATCAAGTAGCCACTTATAAACCAGTAAGCAGTAATGCAAGTCTGTGTCAAGAGAGCAGTGGAAAGGGCACCCATTTGATCAACTTCACCATTGACAATAACATGTTCATCATGAGTACATGGTTTCAACATAAAAACTTATATAAAAAGACATGGATTGTACCAGATGGAAAAAACAGTATATTTATGCATGTATATATGAGGGTTGGAACTTTAATACTGGCAACTATTTATTTACAGCTTGTACAAAACAGATACATGTTTCAAAGTTTTACTGACCTTCAAATTAGTCACCAGCATTGTGTATAACCTGTTGCCAGTGATGTGGAAGTCGTAGGATACTCTTAGCAGTGACAGGTGTGTTGATAGTTCAAGTAGCATGGTCTATTGCCCGATGAATTTGTAGCAGTTCTGAAGTGAATGCCGTGAAGTGTTTCCTTCAGTTTAGAAAATCGAGCTGAACTTACGAGGGCTTAAGTCAGGGGAGTGCAGTACGTGGTATAACACTTAGCAGCCCCATCAGTCAAACAAATTAGTAACAGCTTGCACTGTACTTGCTTGAGCATTGTCCTGCAAAATGATGGTCAGGTCCTGCAGAAAGTGTCATCACTTCTGTCTCTATGCAGTTCATTTTTGGAACACATCCTATGACCAGCTTAGAGACAGAAGTGATGACTCTTTCTGCAGGACCTGACCATTTAACTACTTTTAAAATATCAGAAGCCATGAATGAATTATGGAGGAAGCTCTCAGCTGGGTCAGTACATCAATGCAGGCTCAACAGCCAAATAACAGAGTTGGAGAAAGAAAATTTTCATTTGAGACATTTACAACTGTTGCAGGAACCTCAGACAAGGTGCCAGCAACATTTAAGAGAGAGGCAAGTGTGACAAAACAAGAAAGCTATATCTTTGTTAGACCTCAAGATAACAAGGGTTCTAAAACACTAAGAAAGAGATCTGCTGATTTATTAGATCATAGACAGGAGAGAATAAAAAAAGAATATGAGGACCACAAAGAAAGCATTAACTGAAGAAATTGAGGCCGAGAAAGATAGCAAGAAGTTCTTCAAAATTTATAGTTAAAAGAGGAACTGAAATGTGAACAACTGAGGAAGATAAGACCCTCCATCATTTTGTATCATGTTGAGTCAAATCTTGCAAGAAAGGGCTTCTTAGGCATGGTTTATGAACAGAACCTGGTAAACAATTTTAGTAGACAGGAATTTGAACAGAAGATAAAAGCAAAATTCAGAACATGCCCCAAACATACACTCATAGTGCATAACACCTTTGAAATTATTCAAAACTAAGGAAGATTTTGATACAGAGAAAGCAAATCTATGTGGGGTTTAGATCCATTGTTGTCATGCACTATTTAACAGTGCAAGCATGTGTAAAGTGTAGAGAATGTGCACATATAGCTAAATTTTGTGTGGTTACAGACAAGGTCTACTCAGATTGTGGGAAGAAGTATCGTATGAAAAAGGACTGCAAGAACACTGCAGCTTCTGCAGTTTGTGTTCCTTGCAAAATATAGGCATCTACAAGGAATGTGGAAAACCCAGGAAAGTGGATAATCTCTATCAAACACAAAATTTTATGAACGTATTATGTACAAAACACAAACAAATGATATGTAGATATACAAAGACACGTACTGGTACAAATTAGTAATAGTGGATTTGATGGTTACTTCACAGTTGACATAATTAAATGTCAATGTGTAAAAAAAAGTAAAATCTGAAGCAAGGAAGCAAAAGAATCAGTTACTATCAATGATACGGGGAAAGAAAATAAAATTATCTATATTGCACACTAATAAGTTGGATGGGAGAACAGTAAGATCAGGAAACCACCATTTAAAACCAGAAGAAACTGGAAGAAAACATGGGAATGGAAGATGTAATAGACCCTGCTTTGTAATAATGATAAAAACCACAATAATAATTGCAGTAGGTTCAAAATGACTATGAAGTTTTCTGCAATGTTAGTCTATTCAAGCAGCCTAATGTCACTTGTTGTAGAACAATACTTATCTTGCATGTCCAGTTGTTCCAAAAATTAACTATTTGTGCTGTTTGTTACAATAATATAAGTCCTAAACTGTTCCTCTGAGAATATGTAAGCATTCTAGTTATAGCTGGATAATACTTAAATAAAAACTTGTCAACCTCAGATAAATTTACTTGCTGTATTTATTAACTTTTTAACTTCCATTTCATGAAATATAAATTACACACACGTACTGTACTTGTTCAACATTTCAATTGCCCACAGCTGCCATGTACTCAATTGGGCTGCATTTTACTCTTCTGCAATGCATTCATTTCTTAGGTTCAGTTGCTGGGACGTACATATATTTTTATCAATGTGAGCTAGTACATGTGTTATTGACAATAACACTTTGTTATAATTACAATTGATAATTAAGTTACATAAATGTGCCTTGGCATAAATGACAAAATACAATTACAATTTCTGTAGTAAGAATTAATAAGTTTGCATTCCTCCAAATTAAAAATAGCATTATGTTTTTAACAGTTATCAAAATAATTACTTTACCTTACATTTTGCTAACATTTGCATCTAAAGTTCTTATCATATACAATCATTTCATGCATTTTGATTCCACTTCAAATTCTAATAATACAGCATATATAATTGCTTTTACAAAAATTGGGTAAAGATATTATATTAACTTTTGATATAACATAGTGAATATTATTTAAAATGAACAAAAATAAAAATATGTTGTAAACATTTACGTGTCATAAAAAATCTATCAGTTTGTTTATTAGATTGATGCACCATGATCAAATGTTCATTAATGTGGATCTGTTACATTACACACATTTCCAGAATTTCATGCATAACACTTATGCATGAGATTCTGCCAGGGCATGCATGAAACAGAAAATGAAAATAAAACTTTACATGTCAAGACAGTGTTGACACAGATGCTCCTACACAAATTCTTGATTAACCTCCATGTTCAATTACCCTTCTCATTATGACATGTCACTTTCTATTAACAGTTCATCAGTTAACATCAAATAAATTTATCAGTTTAAGCCAGAGGTGGGCAAATGCGTTTATGCAGGTGCAGGCATCCATGAGTACCCACACTACTTGCCCGCCACCGCTGTGAGCCAGCAGTTCCCCTTCACCTCTCAACCTCTCTGCCTACACCACTACATTTTTTATCAATGCGTGTGCAACAAGACTGGCGTGTTTTCTTCGAGTTGTTAGAATTCTTGATGTTGATGTCTCTTTGACATTTATGGTAAGACAAAATTAGTGAGAGGTAAATGGCTGAGTAGTAGTTACAATCTTCAAAACTAAAATTGGTTGAATCCCTACATTTCAAACAACCAGTGGAAGAGGATAACTTTTTTATTGAAACACTAACTGGCCCTCAGTGTCTGTTTTGTATAACTTTTTTTTATCAATGTGGAAGAAGTTCAATGTGAAGTGGCATTTTCAATTCCTTCATGAGAAATTCATGTTCACTTTGGATACTGAGGAAAGGAATTCCATACTCCTCAAGCTAAAACAGAGAAGAGATAGGAAGAAATTTAATACAGATGTATGTCACTTCTTGTTAATGTTACTATTATTTATGAAGCATTACATGGTTTTCCCATAATTTTACCTCTGGCTTGTAACACATTTACAGGAAGACAACCATTTCATCCACAATTCCCCCCTTCCTCCCCCCCCCCCCCCCTCGACCCTGTACTCTACAGAGTAGAATTCATTTCCTTTCCTGCATGACAGAATTGTTATAAGCTAAATATTATTTATTACTTCTTATTCAGCAGCACTTTTCAGTAATACAAGATTGGTCTTTAAGGTTTGTCAGTAGGTTAATTTGGGGGAGGGGACCAAACAGCGAGATCATTGGTCCCATTCAATTAGGGAAGGATGGGGAAAGAAGTCGGCTGTGCCCTTTCAAAGGAACCATCCCGCTATTTGCCTGAATCAATGTAGGGAAATCACGGGAAACATAAATCAGGATGGCTGGATGTGGGTTTCAAACCATCATCCTTCTGAATGCGTGTCCAGTGTGCTAACCACTGTGCTACCTCGCACCTCTTTAAGGCTACACATCTACAAGTACTATGGAAATATTATATCATGCAGTGAATATTCATTATTATTGTCCTACTATAATAATTATGACAGTGAAAATAATACTAATGTGACTACAAACTTGAGTTTCAGCTGCCAATCATGCATTAACGGCAGTGTTGAGTCCCATTTTCCAGTAAGAGAATGTGAACTGTGCACGTATTGTGCCCGCACAATGATACACAATGCCCACATGCTTGCGGGCAGCCTTGCAGGCAACTCATGCACCCAGCACTAGTTTAAACCAAGTGTTACCAAACTTTCTTATTCACAAAACAAATGTATCACAGATATTATCCCACACTCCATGTTGTCATCAAGTATATTCTTAATTGCCTTTACAGAACTACTTATATTTCTCAGTGAATACATTCCCATATGATGTTGTGGACATAATCCACTACATTTCATGACAATTAACCCATAACAATAACCTCATCTTCCTCTCCTTCACAATTACTGCAATAATATACAAAAAAATGTCATAATCTTCCATAATACAACATAATCATTATCAACAATTTACAATCCAATGGTCCTGCAGCAGTGAAGATATCTCTTAGAGACATTCTGTATTAAAATACTGATTGCTGCTGTAGGAGTAGTGTTTTTTTTATTTCGATAGACCCATTTGGTCTAGATTGCTATCTTTTGACCATCTGCAAAAGTTGCACAATATTTAAATTTTATTTTGTTATAATGTTGGTTGTCATATTTTCAGATATACAAGTTTTGTACTTATGTCCATGCATCATCAGTGGTTGCTGTCACTCTGTACTCTACTACAATGTGGTATGCACCATGCTGGGGAAAACAAAACTGCAGCCCCACAGAAGTTGAGCCATCTTCCAGGAATAGCAGTTGCTGATGTAGTTCCCTGTCACCAAAATCATGAGGAGACAGTCAGTTCTGACACCAGTGCTGCAACATATGGACTGGGTGCACATTGCGATCAGGGAGTTGAGCGCTGAGTGAGGGTCAGTGGTCCAGTGCACACCCGGAGGTGTTAGTGATATAGCAATATCGGCAATAACATTTATTTATTGTGTGAAGTGTACAGGGGTATAAGTGTCTTCAGAGCTGCAGTGGGCAGCTAGGTGCAAGTGCATGTGCTATGAAGGAGTGCTGATGTCTTATCAGCAAATCGTGACATTGCTGCCACAGGTGAGGGCCATGGCCATGTGCCATGCCAGGAAAGGTAGTGGGGTGAGGAAGGCACTGCCTTCCCTCTCCCCCAACCGAATATATTTTGTGGTGACCTTCATACAGCTCCCACATCAGCAATCTTGAAGACAGCCCTTCACATGTGGCCCAAAATGTTGGTTGTTGATCAACCATCACGGAATGACCAAGAGTGCAGCAGATGCTCACAAATCAGCCAGGGCTGCGCAGACATGCCTCATCTGAAAGGTGCTTGCAAATCATCTGCAATGACCCAGTATTGGAGCAGGGTTGGTCACTCACCAGTCTTTTCATCCATCATGGCCCAGTAGGCAACCTCAGCAGACCAAAACTGTAGTATGCAACAGGTTTGCTGCATCTCATTGTTGAAGTCAGAAAGCAAATAGCATGGCTGCCCATCATCAATCAGCCTGTCATGGTTCCACTGAAACTTAATAGACTGTCACTGTCTCTTGCTCTAGGAACACAGACAGAATGGCAGCATGACAGAACGAAAGCTCCTCTATCTAATGGACCAGGTTCCACCTATGTTGTGGTGGCTCTGAATATATGAGTGCATTTGTTCTCATTTACCAGACCTGTCAGCCTCCTGCCTCACTTTGGTAATTTAATAATAATTCTTGGTCACTGAGCTTGGTTCTTTTCTGTCTATGTCTGATTTTGTAATGGCACTTTGGCAGTGATATTACATACCATTATTGCACAATGCTTTGTTAAGTAGCACAGCAGTGCTTGTGTTTCTATCTGCCTCATTCTGACATCTGTTGCATAGGTAGTATGCAGAATTGATATGCCGATTGGTACACCAGCCAAGGACTAACCTACTCCATTCTGAGCTTGCCTGGAGGAATTTAAAAAAAAATTAAACATGTACAATAAAATTATTCTGCTGTGTAACACTGCCAAAAGTTAAGAGACATATCTATGACTAAAATATATCTCTAGCAAAGAGCAGGTTACAATTTATTGACTATTTAGAAAAACTGTTATTGTTACATGTGAGCTACATTCCTATTGGAACAGAGAAATACATTCATAATTTAAAAGACTACAAATAAGAGACAATTTATATATTATAAGTACACTTGCTATTGCCTCACTTGTTTCAAAAATTTCCTCTATTTTTTTTTTACTGATGCAAAGTTGTCAGTCACATGCTGAGTGAAGTCTGCAATCTCCATCATGAGACCTCTTTCAATGGAAAGCATCACTGAGGCTAACTATCATTCCTGGCTCATGGAGTTGCATAACAATTATTTTTATTCTTTTTGAAGTGGAAAAGCAGCTTTCTGTTTTGAGCAGCATCATGGGAATTGTGAGCTTCAACAGTTTAAAGCACTCAGTGAATGTCTTCCCTGGATTCTTGGATATTATAAACTCTGCTGGACAAACAGTAACTGAAAATGATGTTCTAGGCAGATAGAAGATAGTTCATGACATAATTTCAGCTTACCCAAAATGTATATACTGAACATACTTCCCTTCATATATCATCAAGAAACTTGAACATTATAATGGGAACATTGGAAGAAACAATGGTGAAGCTACAAGATGACCTGAGAAACTAAAATGATCTTTAGCCTCACAAATTATCACATGGCTCATCTCCTTTGCTTCTTTATACCACTCAGTCTTGTCCAACTTCCTTCTATTCATTGAGCAGTTGCTAGAGTCATTACCACTAGTGACGTCAGTTTCTTCCCAACTCATAGTAATATTTATTTCAAATGCTCAAATGGCTTTATGGGAAGAGCACACATTATTGTCTCCACGCTGCAGCTGAGCAAAGAGAATTTTGACTAACCACCAAATTTTACTGAGAAATTCCGACCAATAATCAAAGCTACAACTCAAAAGAACTTTCTTATGATGAAGGGCTGGCAACTTGTAATTTTACTCAAGTCACCTTCCAATAGGTGATTCATACATTTAATAATGTTTTTCTTGCATTCATGAACTGTATTTACAGACTGATAATGAAAATTTCACCTAGTAGGACAAGATCAAGGCAAAAAAAAAGTTACATTGCAGTTGATTGATACCACCTTGCTCATTATAAGATTAAACTAATGGGCATAGCAATGTACATATTCTGTGTTAGGACAGAATTTTTTTCACCCTAAATTGTACTCCAACAGAGAAACCAGCCATAACAGATGCTCAGATGCACAGTCATTTTTTGAGAATCTCATTTACTTTTTGTTTGTTAGTTTGTTTTGTCTAGCAAATTCACAGCTAACGTCTGTGCATCATTTCCGGAAGGAGGCAGGGATACACCAGAACCTTTCTACTGGTTTATCTCTTAATACATAATGGTATACAACAGCCATTTGAAATACATTTTATATGTTATTACTTTCATCTGCTATTCCCTTATTTTCTATGAAATTTCGTCTTGGCACAGCTAAAACGTAACTTGAAAAAGTACATTACAGCTGCAGTAACACCAATAACTGCAATATTCTAGCCATTTTCCCAAATTCCACAATGTTAGCATTAAATCTAAACTCTATTTATGATTGACAAAAATATAAAATGCAGCTATGCTGCAGAGAAACCATTTCCACTGAATTTCTGCCATCAAAATAAACCTGTGAATGGAACAAAATTATTATGACTGCTGTTGAAACAGGAATATCAGTAATATTCCCTCATGGTTTGAATAACAAAGTAACACTATGGAAGGAGGGAAAGTGGGAAGAAGTGTCCTCCATAGAGTGTTTCTTGACAGAGTTTGCTTGCTGACTGCAACACCCGGTTATGTTATTGGTGAACATATAACCTAGTGCTACAGACAAGTTCCGACTTGTACCTACTCGAAGTACAATAGACCCCTATCACATGAACTGGCATGTGGGTTCATAGCAACATGACCAGTGATCAAAGCACCAGAATAGCCATGAGGTTTTTCCACACAGTTACAGTAGTATGATCCCACAAAAATATTGCAATGACAACAAAAAATCTTAACCAGTGATTAACCTATGTGACATAATAGTAAATGACATATGCTAAAAGAACATGTAATTATAAAACATGTAAGTTTCAGATAGGAAACTGAATTATGAACAAATTTCACTAACTCATAACTAGCAGTAATTGAATGAAACATTACTTTCTTCCTTTCATCACACATTGTGGCAGTACTCATTCATATGATTTATAAGCATTAGTTTCCTGAGCTTTTCTAAAGTAGTAATAACATCAGTTTGTTTAAATAGCAGAGTCATCGCACTGAAGTCACCACTGAAGTCACATTTCTTGTATTGACCACTACATAGTATTGACAGTAAGCCACTCAAAATAGCATTTCCTAAGGTATTGCTTAGTGTGAACAAAGCATTAACAGGCAAAGAACAACATCGAAAGAAAAACATCTAGTGATCGTTACAAGGATCATTCGTCATCAACTTTCACAGTACAGAATAAGCCACAGTACGAACAACATCAAATGAAAATTCAAAAGTTAATTTGCAATTAAAGTAAACAAAGAGTCTTTCAATAGGGCTTTAGTTCCGTTTTGTCACTTTTTGGACCCAAGGAGATGACAATAACACGGTCAGTGATATTTATGATTATTTGACATAACGAAATATTAGCCAATACATCTGGATAGAATATTATTGGAAAGAACGGTTACTAAACAAAGACTGAGTTGAACATAATATTGGCAATATGAATGAATACTGTAACCAGTGATATATTACTTGATTGGATTACATTTGGCCCCTGCCATTTGTAACATCCCTTACAGATAGATATTTCACAAAGGTAAGTCATTAGTTAAGCATAATGTACCTGAATTCCTTAACAGCTATCAGATCATACTATATCAATCTGCAAAAGTAAAATATAATGCATTTAACTCTGACTATGAACTAATGGAGAATGGACAATGATGATGGTAATATATAGTTTTGACATACTGACAGGAAATAAGGAGATAGAGCACAGAAAGTGAAAACAGAAATAGTGCTACAACAGCTTGAGCTCCTGTGCATGCCACACAAATGACATATAAAGAATAAGTCCCTCTGAGTGTGACAAACACAAACCGCAGAAAACAAAAAGTGAGGAACACAATGACAGGAACGTAAGAGAAGAAATAGACAGAAAATGTAGCACTAGCAAACGTGAGTTGAAGAAAATGCTTCAGAGATAGGGAGGGATCCATGTACATGACATACGAAGAATGTATGAGGGGCTTTTCATAAATAATGCACAGGTTGGTATTACTGTCGACTGTTTGATGCAAAACAATGAAAATTACATCAGATGTAGTTGGGAGCTTGAGGAAGAAGCATGTGTTTTCGTTTTTTTCACTGTGTATGCTAACATAAAATTGGTGAAAGGTAAAAATCAACCCTGCAGGGCTCTTGGGTGGTGTGACTGTCAAAGACCAGAGGTTGTATGTGAAGATCAAAACTTTACATGGCAAAAACCCAACAGAAATCCACAATGTCTTAAGTGAAGTTTGTAGTGAGTTTTAGCTCTGTCACAATTTTTAAAACAATCAATGTAATAGAAAATAATGTGCCCAGAGATGATTCCTGTACATTATTACTAAAATAAGTGGCAGAACACCTGAATTTGATACAAGTTTTGAGAACTTTAAAGCAATACTGGTATTCAGAAGGTAATAAAGAGTGGCAAAGGGCTTGAAAATAACAGCTACATAAAAAATGCAGTCAATAAAATGAAAGCTGTACGGAATATTGTAAATGAAGGAACAGGAAGTATCAAAATAAAAATCAATAACATGCAATCGAATGAAAATTCATGAACTATTAGCAAAGTGAATGATATATCTAATGTATTTATAAGTTATTTTGTAAACAGTTAAAAAAAATTATTGAGCAAAATGCCACCCATAAATACCTCACACAACTTACACTATGTGATCAAAAGTATCCGGACACCAGGCTGAAAATTACTTACAAGTTTGAGGTGTCCTCCATTGGTAATGCTGGAATTCAATATGGCGTTGGCCCACTCTTAGCCTTGATGACAGCTTTCACTCTGGCAGGCATACATTCAATCAGGTGCTTGAAGTTTTCTTTGGGAATGGCAGCCCATTCTTCACAGAGTGCTACATTGAGGAGAGGTATCGATGTTGGTTGGTGAGGCCTGGCATGAAGTCAGCTTTCCAAAACATCCCAAAGGTGTTCTGTAGGATTCAGGTCGACTCTGTGCAGGCCAGTCCATTTTTCAGGGATGTTATTGTTGTGTAACCCTTCCGCCACAGGCTGTGCATTATGAACAGGTGCTCAATTGTGCTGAAAGATATACAATCGGCATCCCCGAATTGCTCTTCAATAGTGGGAATCAAGAAGGTGCTTAAAAAATCAATGTAGGCCTGTACTGTGATAGTGCCACGCAAAACAACATGGGATGTAAGCCCCCTCCATGGAAAACATGACCACACCATAACACAACCGCTTCCGAATTTTACTGTTGGCACTATTCACCATACCCACACCCTGCCATCAGATCACCACAGTGGGTACCATGAATCGTCACTCCACAAGACATTTTTCCACTGTTCAATCGTCCAATGTTTACGCTCCTTACACCAAGTGAGGTGTCGTTTGGTATTTACCAGCATGATGTGTGGCTGATGAGCAGCCGCTCAACCATGAAATCCAAGTTTTATCACCTCCCGCCTAACTGTCATAGTACTTGCAGTGGATCTTGATGCAGTTTGGAATTCCTGTCTGATGGTTTTGAAAGATAGACATTACGACCCTCTTCAACTGTCGGCAGTTTCTGTCAGTCAACAGCCGAGGTTGGCCTGTATGCTTTTGTACTGCACGTGTCCCTTTACATTTCCACTTCACTATCACATCAGAAACAGTGGACCTAGTGATGTTTAGGAGTGTGGAAATCTTGCTTACAGACATATGACACAATTGATACCTAATCACCAGACACGAAGTCCTTGGGTTCTGCAGAGTGCCCCATTCTGCTCTGTCATGATGTTTAATGACTACTGAGGTCATTAATATGGAGTACCTGGCAGTAAGTGGCAGCACAATGCACCTAATATGAAAAGCATATGTTTTTTGGGGTTTCCGGATCATATAGTGTACATCAAAAATTAAAGTCAATAAAGTTGATGAAGTAATAATGAGAAATATGAATGTTATAAGTTATTATGTGATGCAACAATGTTTAAGAATACTGCCAAGACCCTACCTTTGTAGTAGTTATGTTTGCTAATGTACATTTTCGTTCAACATATCTGTATGTAAAGAAGTGAATGGAATAATAGACATTGACAAATAGGAAAGTATAGTTATGTGCAAGAGAATGTTGTATTGTGATGACACATCAAAGTAATGAGGTAACTTATTGACAACCTACTTGAAAGTGTGGCACTGTAGTCAGAAATACTTTGATATTTTTTATGGAAAATAATGATAATACTGAAAATTTGTGAGAAATTATTTGGTAAAGATAACTGAAGAACTATTCTAGTTGATAACTTGTTGAACATACACTGCTGCAGAGCTCACTTTCATGATACAGTACTATTATTCATACCTCCTATGTGATTTATGTTTCATTTTGAATGACTTCAAGGAATAAAGTTACATAAACAGAAAATGCATATAATCTAGCTGAGTGAGTATATCATGTAAAAAGGTTATTCTAATGAGAATTAGCAAAAATAAAAAAAAATAAATTTAAATTCTGCAATATTAAAGTCAAACCTTGAGGATTTCACTGATTTAACCCTTGAAGATTTCACTGATTTATTTACAATTTCAAGAAAGTTAAGTGATCGTATTTCAGAGCAGAACATTTGATTATCTGAAGCAGCTTCCATTCTCTTCCCATTTTCTCCACATTTCATTGTAAATTTTCTTTATTGCATTGTACTGATAACTATTTATGTTTCTGATGTGTGACAATAAATCAGTTAATGAGAAAAGTATTTTATTTCACGTTTACAGTTAAATTGCAATAATTTTCTAATATAGAATATTTTGTTTGCTCTTTTCATATTTGTAAAGGCTGAGCATCATTGTATCCATGGACATGGATTGGAGTGCAGAAAGAAGGACTCATAGCCTGGACCTCTAGCAGGCAGTTGGATTAGTGTTGGTAAAAATAGTGCCAGTAGTGAATGAAAGCAAGAAATGTTTTTCATTATTAATTCAGTGTTAATAATAAATAAAAATATAACTAAATACAAGATGAAACCAACTTCAAATTGCATCTACAATAAGAGATTGGTGGAATGTGAAGTCACATTATGACCAGGGGAGGTTATTAGGAAAGACATGTTAGTGACATTCTGCCTGTACTATTATTTCTACTACTGTGATTTATTGTGGTATGTAGACCATTATGGAGCACTGAAAAATCCAGTCTGCTATTTCTCAATAATTGTCTGTATAACAAATGAAATCACTCAATAGAGAGAAGGCAAATGTACCTGATAGGATACCAGTACAATTCTACATCGAGTGTAGCTGCAGTGTAACAAAGATCCCTGGAGGAGGAAAGTGTTCCTAATGATCGGAAAACATTACAGGCCATTCCCATTTTTAAAAAGGTTGTTGAAAACGTGCACAAAACTATTAGCCTATATCCATGATGTCAGTCAGCTGCAGAATTTTGGAATATGATTTACCCTAGCATATTATCACATGTCTGAAGCCTGACAATCTTCTCTGTAGAAACCAACATGCAGCCCCAGATCTAAGATATCTCCCAACCGGGGCAGAAACTTGATAGTGGCGCAGATCCCACCCCCCACCCCCATTCCCCCTCCCACTTGAACGTTTGATATAGGACGTTAAAAAATTTAAAAAATATCGATTTTTCAAAAATATGTTCATTTTGTTGCGAAGATCTTACTGAAGAGTTTGATATACAAATGTGTATACAAGGAAATGTAAGACATGTTATTTGGTCTTAAAGTTTGCCAAAGTTCAGTGCCACATCTCTTCACACGGCATTCTTCCATCACACGTCACTTTATTTTGCTCTGTGGAATTCAAACATATATATTTTGTAATGGAAGCCACCAAATCTATACAATGGGAAATTAAAGTGACCTGTGGTGCCTGTCATACTCCCAGTTGGCCGGTTCAAGGACTTCCTAATAAATCTTGGGCTTGTGAAAAGTAAGGCAGAACCGTGTTTGTTCTATCGAGAAAACTGCAATGACAAGTTGATAGTAGTTCTGTATGTTGATGATGGATTAATATCTGGAAGTAAGAAGAAGGATATTTAAGTTTTCCTAATGGAAATTCAAGATGAGTTTAAAATTACTGTTGAGCCAGTAGGATATTTCTTAAATATTAATATTGTATGTCATGATAATGGATCAATAGAGACTAATCAAGAAAGTTATGCTAAAGATATTGCTCGATGGTTTAACATGACAGAGGCAAAACCTGTGTCAACTCCAGTTGAGCAGTATTTGCAGCCAAATGAGTTAACCAGTGATAAACCAATTAATGCTCGATATCGAGAAGTAGTTGGCTGTCTTATGTATTTAGCTGTTGGTACAAGGCCCGATATTGCATTTGCAGTGAGCTATGCGTCAAAATTTTTAGAGAATCCTCGAGAAAATCACTGGTCTGTGGTAAAAAGAATCCTAAAGCATATAAAAGGTTCAGTGTTAATGGGGAGAAAATATGATGCTAACTATGCAAACAGAAGACTGGGGATATATACTGATTCTGATTATGCCAGTGATCCAGCAACCCGATGCTCAGTTAGTGGAGTGGTTGCTGCACTACATTCGTGAGAAGATTCAAGAAGGCCAGCTAGCCATTGAGCATCTACCAGGCAATCAGCAAGCTGCAGAGATTCTCACCAAACCATTGCCACATGTCTGGCTTAACTATTTGAGATCATTAATTGGAATATGTTAAGTACTGCATTTAGAAAGATAAACATTTAGAAGAAGTGTTGAAGTGAAATGTTTATATTAATCTCTGTGCTGTGTACTATATCTATGTCTTTGGTTGGTGTCATAAAATAAAATACATGTGTCTTGTTACCGCAACTACGTCGTGCGTATGCTTTATGTTGTGCCCTTTAGTTTCTTCTTGAAGTTTCTGCAATAATAGTCACTTTCATCTACCTCATTTGCATAAATAACACAACAGAATATAATTGACGATGTACCAATATCAAATGTCTATTAGGCTGTTACAAGCAAAGAGTTTTATGTTAGGAAATAGTTTCACATTTCATTCACATGCTCTAGTTTTTCAAGTATGGGATCGAAAAGTAGTAGTAGTAGTACGAAATTCTTATATAATTTTGGAATCGTCATACTCTTCCATATAATTTGCGTGATATCCCCGTTTCTTCCCCTTCCTCGTTCTAACAAACAATCCCGTCATCATTAATTCTGTAACTATTCCTGCCACTATCAAAACTTATTCTCTGGTTAACTTCACTAACCCTGCCAGAATCAATGGTTTAGTTATCCCGTGTTTATTCTCCGGTTTGGCGTTAATACGTGTTCGTACAACGCGTTTTCCGCGCTGTTCCGAGAATATAATTAAAAAGCTGCTAACCGGGGACTGTATAACTGACCCTTAATAGTGTAGGGATCTGGCAAAATTTTTGTCAAAATTTCATTTTCTTTGATACACCGATAAGACAATGCGCATTCTTTCTCACCTGTTAATGGTTCATTTCCACTTTGGTAGACTGAATCTATCGATTTCTGTAATAATTATAACAACGCTTACCATTCACACAAGCAATCAGCCACATACACAGACATAAATTACTATTCTCCCTTTCGGGTTAATTCGGGTCAGCTCTTATAGCCCTGTCCACTTTTTTCTGTGGGAGAGTTTTTTATTTCTCGATGCGATGGGGATTCCCCTGGCAGAGACATGACGTACACTACGCACGCCTTCAAAAATCAACTTAGGATTCTTTCAGAAATCGACTTAGAATCTGTTCAAAAATGTTGAAAAACCAAAAGGGATGTTTTTCAAAAACGTATGAATAGTCGATAGACCAACGTGCGCTGGATGCTAGCCGCTTTGTGAAACAAGGTTTTTTTTCTTCAAGAATATGATTTTGGCGCCCCCTGAAATTGCTGCTCAGGGCAGATACCCCAGTTGCCTTCCCCCCCCCCCCCCCCCCTCCTTCCTCGCCCACCTAGATCCGAGCCTGCCAACATGGGTTCGAAAAACAACAATCGCATGGAACCCAGCTCACTTCATTCATCCACAGAACCTGGAAGCAGCAGATACAGGTACTCAGGTAGACACCATTATCCTTGACTTCTGGAAGGTATTCAGTACAGTCCCACACTGCCACCTAACAAACTAAATACAAGTACACAAGATATCAGACCAACTGTGTCACTGGACTGAAGAGCTTCTGGCAAACAGAACACAGTATGTTCATTCTGAATGGAAAGAAATCTTCAGAGTAAAACTAAATTCAGACATGCTCCAATGGGGTATTATAGGACCATTACTTTTCACAATATGTATAAATGACTTTGGACATAACATAAAAGGCTTTTTGTGGATGATGCAGTTGTACACAAAAAAGTTGTGATGCTAGAAAATTGTAGTAAAATGTAGGAAGACGTGCAGAGACTCGACACCTGGTGCAGCGAGCGGAAATTGACCCTAATCACAAACAAATGTATGGTATCTCGAAAACATAGACAGAAAGATCTTCTATTGTATGATCACAAAATTGCAGAAAAATCACTGAAAGCAGTTACTTTCATAAAATATCTAGGGGTATGCATAGCAAGCAATCTGAAATGGAATAACCACCCAAAATTAACTGGGAGTAAGCCAGAAGCCAAACTTCAGAAAAAGTAGTCCATCAATAAAGAAAGTAGCTTCAAAGCACTCGTTCAACCAATACTTGCATACTGCTCATTAGTATAGGATTCATAGCAGATAGGAGTGATCGAAAAAGTAGAGAAAATCCATAGAAGAGCAGTGTATTTTGTTACAGGTTTATTTAGTAAGCATGAAAGCATCACAGAGATGATCAACCAACTCCAGTGGCAACCACTGCCAGCCGAAGTGGCCGTGCGGTTAAAGGCGCTGCAGTCTGGAACCGCAAGACTGCTCCGGTTGCAGGTTCGAATCCTGCCTCGGGCATGGATGTTTGTGATGTCCTTAGGTTTAACTAGTTCTAAGTTCTAGGGGACTAATGACCTCAGCAGTTGAGTCCCATAGTACTCAGAGCCATTTGAACCATTTGGCAACCACTACAAGAGAGGCGTTCTGTGTCATGGTGTGTTTTATTGTTAGTTCCAAAATCTTGTGTTCCTAGAAGAATCGACAAATATATTGCTTTCTCATACATAAATCTCACAAAAAGACCCTGAATATAGAGAGATTCAAGCCCTCACAGTGGCTTAGCGACAATTATTCTTCCCGCAAACTCTTCACGACTGGAACAGGAAAGAGTTAAATGAGAGTGGTACACAAAGTACCCTCTGCCATACAATGCAAGGTAGCTTGTGAAGTATAGGCGTAGAGGGAGATGTAAATGTATAATTGAATTTGGGGGTGGGGAGAAATTATGAGACACAACAAGTGGGTACTCCTCATCTGGTATGTCTTTCGTTCCCAATAATTATCAATTTTGTGACATGTTACAGGTACAGGTTCATGAAAACTTGCAAATCAAATACCAGGCCAAGTTCAATTTAAATTCATTATTCAGTTTATTATTCTTACTGTACTGATTTTCAATGATACAATCGGTTTGTCTGTAGGCTATGTTAATAAAAAGTTACAGTTAACTGAAAATAGTACTAGTGCTCACGTCACGTCATGTCACGTCACGTCATGTCACGTCACGTCATGTCACATCACGTCATGTCACGTCATGTCATGTCAAAACATTCCACAAGGCATTTCAAATGTTGGCATTTACATAGGCATTCAACAGGTCCTCATGTCATGTCTCGTCAGATCATGTCACCATGAAGATTTCTCAGGATGGAAGATTTGACGGTGTCATCCTCTGCTTACCTATTTTTGCTACTATTACTCACGTTATTGTAGTGGATTTTGTACTTTTGTCTCTTCTTAATTTTTATGTAAGTCCGCCTGAGTGGTCAGCACGACGGAATGCCATGCAAGGGGCCCAGGTTCGACTCTCGGCCAGGTCAGAGGTTTTCTCTGCTATAGGACCAGATGTTGTGTTGTCTTCATTATCATTTCATCATCATTGACAATCAATCACGAAAGTTGCGCCACCTAAAAAGATTTGCATCATGTTACCGCACTCCCTGCAGGTGGGTTCCCCGACTATCCGCACATAACATCATTATCTCATATAATTATTTTGCTTTGTTTTCGTGGCGAAATACAAATGTTGCATGATGACTTGAATTTTTTCATTGAGGTCAGACACCTGAAAGCGAAAAGTTATTTAGGTTTTACAGTAATGGAACAGAACTGATTCTTACACTGTGTATAAATATGAACTTAAGCTGATGAAGCAGTTTTCATTACATAACATTTTAAGTGAACAAGTCAGTTCTAATGAAGGAGAAAGAGATTAGATTAGGTTAATTATTCATTAAATAGACCCATAAAAGAGGGAATCCTCCTGGGTGTGGAACATGTCAGATAAACACATTACAAAAATGTAATTAGAAAAACTTGAGTTTCATTAATTTTAATGATCCCCAGTCAATAAACAGTAAAATTATGTACATGAATTAAATTTAAACTTCTAATATTTACATGTTTAATACTTATATCTGCTTTCATGAAATCCGTCATTCAGACATTTGCTAGTTTCTTGGCTATTACAACCAAGTATTGTCAAAAATTAAAGTAAATTATTCATTTCAGTGATCCTCAGTTAAGAGCAGTCAGATTATGTACAAGATTTAAAATTCAACTTCCACTATTTACAGACTTAAGACTTACATCTGCTTTCCATATATCCATCATTCCCACAGTAGGTAGTTACTTGGCTGTTACAACCAAGTATTGCCAAAAATTAAACTATAACAAATTTTCATTAAATGGTCTACTGCACTTGTTGAGAAACTCATGGATGGAATAGAAGGAGTTGGCCACCAAAAATTCTTTTAAATTAGGTTTAAATTGTGCTTTGTCTGAAACTAAACTCTTAATGGTTGCTGGTAACTTATAGGAAATATGCATTGCTGAATACTGGACTTCTTTCTGGCCAAGAGTAAGTGATTTTAAATCTTTATGTATATTGTTCTTATTCCTAGTATTGATACTGTGTACTAAGCAGTTAGTTGAAAAAAGAAATGTACTATTTACAACAAACTGCATTAAGAAATAAATATACTGAGAAGCTGTGGTTAATATGCCCAATTCTTTGAATAGGTTTCGACATGATGTTCTTGGATTTACACTACTCATTACTCTTGTTATACACTTCTGTACTCTAAAATTTTTTTCTCTGTTTGTAGAGTTACCCCAAAATATGATACCATATGACATAATGGAGTAAAAATAAGGAAAATATGCCAGTTTTTTATATTTATATCTCCTATGTCTGACATCATTTGCATTGCAAACACAGACTTGATTAGGCGCTTTAGCAGTTCGTTAGTATGTTGCTCGCAACTGAATCTATTATCAAGTTGTAATCGCAAGAATTTTACACTCTCAACTTCTCCTATTTCCATGTCATCATATTCTATACACACACCAGAAGGAAATCTCTTGGAAGTTCTGAACTGCATGTAGTGGGTCTTTTCAAAGTTTAATGACAGTGAATTGGCTATGAACCACTTATTAATGCCAGTAAAAATGTGATTAGCTGCCCTTTCTAAATTTATATTTGATTTACTCTTTATTGCAATCTTTGTATCATCTGCAAATAAGACAAACTTGGCATCTGGTAATGTAACAGATGACAGGTCATTAATATACACAAGAAACAGTAGTGGACCTAGTACGGAACCTTGAGGAACACCACATGTAATTTCTTCCCAGTCAGATGATGTCTGATTGCCTACTGCTAAAGTGTTACGTAATGACACCCTTTGCTTTCTATTAGTAAGATATGACTGAAACCACTTTGCAGCACTACCAATGACGCCATAATATTTTAATTTACTTAAAAGAATACAGTTGTTTATGACGTTATTCGTTACATACTGAAAAAAACACCATGGTTAAGGTAAAGAGGCTCTATTTATTCCCATATAAATATTGTCAGATGTGTTTGTATGCATATATATTCACTAGCATATAAATGTCGATCTTTCTAAATGATGATACAAGTACCATTATCCAAGATGGTGGCATACATTGTGTTCACCACGTAGTCTGGTACCCAGAGGGGGCTGTCGTCCAAGAGGGCGGCAAACAGTACGTTCACCACGTGGTTTGGTACACAGTACCGGCAGCAGACGACACTGTCGTCCGTAACGTCACCCAAGAAGTTGGCAAGCATTGTGTTCACCACGTTGTCTAGGACACAGCCAGAGCACACTTCCATTACGTAATCCAAGAAGCGTCGCTCATAGTAAGTGAAACATGCGTCTCCCCTCGCCCCACCTGCAGTCAAGCGCTGAGAGAGAGAGATGTCGCGTTGCCCCCTCTTTCCACACCATCCTAATGTACCACGCCTGATGTGTATAGCCCTCCCACGCACATACTGACGTTACAGCATATAGCCCGCACGTCCATGTTGATGTCACAGATCATCCTCTGGAAACCTGCTCACGATTCAAATGGGGTACATGTGACTCATCGCGCGCTCATAGCTACATACCACCATAAGTGGATGAAACAAAGTTACGTACTAACATCACTATGAAGAAAATAAGAACCAAGTCGAACTCTCGGAAATTCTAGAGTGTCCCACAAATACTTAACGTTCGCTTTCTTGATGTCTCCATATAAAAATTCATGCCCTAACATAAACTGGTTACGAAAATAGCCCAGAATTCCATCTTTTATGCTGTACACTATTCCTAAATACTAAAAAAGAAATTCTGCATTTTATCATCTCAAGACTTTCTAAAGGATTTGCTTCAGTGTTTACGAAGCTGAACTAACTCCAATAAACGCTAGTCTTAATACCAGCAACCTAGAATTATACGTACATGGCATTCACGTTCGAAAAAATCACTAAGCTCACAGACTTTAAGCGAGATGCAATAAATCGTTGATCAAGAATATACCTAATTGCTTCCTCCTCAGATGAGTTCGTAATATACACACATAATGACTTCAGATTCAAAGGCTGAATTCAATATCATACAGTGTCTATTCCAAATAGCATCTTCACTCATAGTATGAATTATTTAGATGTAAATTGATAATTTATCATAGGCTCAGCTCTCCTCGAGGTAGTGGAAACATCTGACTAGCTCAGCTTTCAGTCACTAGGGATGCTAGTGAGTCGATTCCTCAACGCCCATTGGTTCACACTGATATCACATGATACTACGTCATCACATCTATATAAGGAATCACTCTCCAGCACTCTTTCTGAATCATCTGTTGTTTGTCACATCGTTTGTGTGTGCATTCGCTATTTCTTTTATCCCTGCAAAGATGAAGAGAGTTAACTCTAACACCTCAGAGTGTAGTGGGAAGAGATTTAGAGTTCAGGATATGGGATTGCCAAGTCAGTAAATAATTTCTATTTTGAGTGTGAATTTTCGTATTTATGTTAAATTCGCCTCATTAGTTCTGTCTCCTTGTTATAGTACAACTCGCGGATTTCATCCTCGAATGTAAGGAGCGAGCTGGACCGCAATAGGCTCTGGAAGTCCAGCCTCCTGTGTTTGATGCATAGTTGGAGTTGTCTTGTGAGTATGATTTTCATTGTAATTTCTTCTTCTTCTTCTATATTAGCCATTAAAAAGTTTTTCTTATTTCATACTTTTTTTTTGTTTCTAGGTCAGTTAAGGCAAATTCAAATCGATTTGGATGCAGAGCTGGGGGATGTTCGACTTAGCAATGCTGCAGCAGATAATTGTGTTCAGCCCCCAGCTGTAGATAACCAACATCACTCACGCAAGTACAGAGAAAAATATCCATGTTTGTGATCTTTCAGTGTAACTAAGCATTCAAAATAAATAAAATTATATCTCATCCTGTTACAGGAACAGCTCTAGACGATCTGGATTTGATGAATAGGAAGCTGGAGGCTGTTCATCGGCGGATGCAAGAGCAGCGTCCAACAAATAATAATGAGATGGTCAGGCAGCATACTTGTAAGTTTAAAAAAAAAAGATTAACTTCCTCTATTAGTAGTGCTAGTAGTAGTAGTAGTAGTATAGGGAGTTCTTTTTTATCTAACAAATCGATTTATATATCTCGTTTGTTCTAGGTGATGATCAACAAGATAAATCACTCCTATTCGACGATTGCCATGATTTTTTTGAGGGGGCGGTGGAGTCAACTGATGAATTGTTTATGTCCTGGAGCCAGAGCGAAAAAGGTAATTACTCACCCTCCTTATAACCATGTGTGATCGTTAGAATTCATTTTCTTCACCTCATCAGCAGCAGTAGACAATGTACTTATTAATTTTATCTCCACTTGTTCTCCTTTTACAGCGGTCGCGCTCAACATGGCACTGTGCGCATACCGGTGGCAGCTAAATCCTTATCAAAGCGGCGTCCAGAAAGTCGTGCGTCTCCTATAAGGGCGCCTGTAGTCGTCGCGCAGGAAGCACGTGCTGCAGCGGCCACAGCTGCTGCACCGGGGACCGACCCCGCTACAGGCTGCTCTCACTTGTGACCGGCTGCCAGCCCATCACTCAGGTCTCCACGGGCCGCCGATCGCTCACCGCTGCTGGATTCGCAGGCGTTTCCTCCTGCACTGTCACATGATGTACAGGGCTCACGCCTATCCACCTCACCCCCGCCGAATAGTTCTAGTTATAATAGTATTAGTGAAGATCTTGTGGCTAGTGGCACTTCTCTCCCCCATCCTTTTAGTGAAGGACATCGGGGCAGTGACACCATACCGCAGTTGCAGTACTCGGTGATTGCCAACACCTTTGAGGAGCGAATCTCGTTCACCCGGATCGAAAACCCAGCAGGAGGGTACTGCGATCCTTTTGGATTTCTAAGCACATGCCTTCCTGTCGTGGTAACAGAGCTCCTCAAGGTAGTCACCATTAAATGCGGTGCAGTGCTTGGCATTTAATTATTGCACCCCCTGACAGTTGAGTCTGGTGCTGGAGAGATGAGTATTCATTATCTTTCGGGGGGAAAATAGCGTGATAACGCGGAGCACATCAATTGCAGAGTGGTTTCGTAAGTCCACCTTGAGTGCTATATTGGACCGGTTTTCAGAGATGGAAGTGAAAGCCTCAGCTCAAGTACTGAGCAGAATTCTACACCTGGACATCCATATACATGTCTACAATCTGGTAAATGGAGGGTCTAGCTATTTCAAGCTCCCTAAAGATATAGCTAGTAAACAGGCATTCATTAATGTTGAAAATAGAAATGATCAAGCTTATATCAAGCTTATTTTGCATGGTTAATCCTGGCTTGAAAAAGAAAGTACAATTACAGAGATCATCCTGAGTGTCCCAGTAAATCCCATGTAGGTGATAATATTCATTCGTGTCATAACTTTGATGGTATAGAGTTTCCCATCAAGATTCAGGACACACCTAAATTTGAGGCCCAGAATACCGATATATTGATTCATGTTTATGGCCTGGAGAAGAAAAGCAAGTCAGATGAGCAAGACAAGCACATCGTCGTCAGGCCCCTTCATTTCTCAAAATTTGCCGGTGAGCGTGAGCTGCATGTAAAAATGCTGCTCCTCTCTGCAGGTGTTAATTATCACTATGTTTGGATCAAGGACATGTCCCAACTCCTTTCCTCCCAACTATCAACTAATCGTCATCCAAAACATATTTGTTTAATGTGCCTCAATTATTTCTCCTCAGACAAGTTTTTAGCTATGCATCTAGTAGACTGTGCTTCCAAGGATCTGGTACTTGTTATTATACCTACTGAGGAAAACAAATTCATAAAGTTTAAGAATACTCATCACCAGGAGCGATGCCCGTTTGTAGTGTAAGCCGACTTTGAATGCCTCCTCGCTCCTGTGAGCCACTGTGAAGGTGACCCTACAACCTCACACACCATCTTTACAGAGAAACATGTACCATATGTGGCAGCATACAAAATTGTATCGTCATATGACTCCAACTTTGACCGATACCAATCTTACATCGGGGATAATCCTGCAGTTTGGTTGCTCTCTGAGCTTCAAAATTTTCATGGGAGGTTGATAAGCTTTACAGTGGCAACTTTCCCATGACCAAATCGAAGGAGAATGAAGATTTGTATAATAACGCCACTGATTGTCATATTTGTGGGCTGCCATTAGACAGAAATGCAGAAACTCCTCGTGGGGATCACTGTCATCTTACGGGGAAGCTCCGTGGTGCAGCTCACAACGCGTGCAATTTGAAGTAACAGCTACCTAGGCACATACCCGTTTTCTTCCACAATTTAAGTGCGTATGATGCTCACTTTCTAGTTGAGCACTTGGCTGATTTCGGTTTGGAGAGAGATCAGGTGCCCTACCTGAGAACGTCGAGAAGTATATTTCATTCTCCAAATGACGCCAAGAATTACGTTCCATTTCCTTGATAAGCTACATTTTCTGCAGGCACCACTCCAGAAACTTGTTGAAACTCAACCTCGGGGGGATATGCATATCACTCGAGCTGCATTTCCCGACTAGGAAAAGTTTCAGTTTGTGACTAGGAAGGGGGTTTTCCCATATGAGTATGTGGATAGTATGGCGAAACTCAGTGAAACCAGGCTACCCGACATAACTGCATTCTCCAGCAACCTCACAGGCGATCCATAATGAATGCGGAGTACGAGCGTGCCGTGAATGTCTGGAGGGAATTCAATATTTCCACTTTAGGAGAGTATGCACGGCTTTACATGGACACAGACGTGCACTTGCTTGCGGACGTTTTTAAGAAGTTCCGGAGTCTATGTATGACCACATATTCTCCGGATCCTGCCTTTTATTACACGTCACCTGGGTTGTCTTTGGACACAATGTTCAAGAAAACGAAGTGCAGCATCGAATTATTAACCGATCCTGACATGCTTCTTTTCTCTGAGCAAGGGATCCATAGGGGACTTTGCCAATGTATCCATAGGCATGTGAAAACAAGTAACCCACGGTTGGGTGACAGGTTCAACACATCACTCGATTCAAGTTATATAATGTATCTCAACGTGAATAACTTACACGGGCATGCCATGCAGTAATCACTGCCGATTGGCGAGTTTCTATGGCTGTCCAAAGAGCAATGCAAGGGATAGATGGAAAAATCATGGGGGTATGGCAGCTGATTCTGACGTAGGGTATGTGGTAGAGGCAGAACTCACATACCCTATTAGTTTGCATGATGCGCATACCGATTTGCTGCTGTGTCCAGAGAAACTAGTTCCGCAAAGGGGCTCCACACCAGAACTGATGACAACGCTAGGGGGTAAGCAGAGTAATATTATTCATTATCGTAACCTCCAGCAATGCCTCAGCTTGCATATGGAGCTGGTTAGAATCACCCGGGCTATCTCCTTCAAGCAGTCCCCCTGGCTGAAGGAGTGTATTGAATACGAGACAGAGAGCTTCTGCAATGTGTGACTTTGAGAGCCGACCGGTGTGGCCTTGCGGTTCTAAGCACTTCAGTTTGGAACCGCGTGACCGCTACGGTCGCAGGTTCGAATCCTGCCTCGGGCATGGATGTGTGTGATGTCCTTAGGTTAGTTAGGTTTCAGTAGTTCTAAGTTCTAGGGGACTGATGACCTCAGAAGTTAAGTCCCATAGTGCTCAGAGCCATTTGAACCATTTGACTTTGAGAAAGATTTTTATAAATTAATTAATAATTCAATTTTCGGTAAAACTATGGAGGATTCGAGGGGGCAACATTAAATTTTTTTTAGAACCGAATGGGATGGGCGTTATGGCGTAAGAAAATGCATTGCCAGACCAAATTTTAAGCAGGTCACCATATTCAGTTTACAAAACCTATGTATGTGGGGATGTGCATACTAGACCTATCCAAACTCCACATATATCGCTTTCATTATGAGTTTACTAAAAGTCATTTCGCAGATCGTAAATTACTTTACATGGATGCAGAGAGCTTCACATTGGATGAATAACTGTGATCCATATGAAGTAATTAGGTGCCACAGAAGTGAATTCGACACGTCCTCATATGCGGCCGATAATCCTTATGCTATTATTCTGCAGAACAGGAAGGTTATCGGTCTTATGAAGGACGAGTCGAATGTTTGTGGAGTTTGTAGGTCTACAGTCAAAAATGTATGCATATCGCACATTGGAAGGTGCCACCCAGAGGCAGGCTAAGGGTGTGCGTTGCGTGGCATCGAGAGCCCTACCTATCAAAGACTATTTGCGACGCCTGCGGAGTGGTGTTTGTGATGCTGCACCGCAGCTGCTGCATATGGTATGGCAGACCAGTATTCGATCGATAGGACACGAGGTGTACACTGTACTACAGTCTGTCACCTCATGACGATAAAAGGGTCTTTTAAGATGACGGGATTGAAACTCGCCCGTACTCACACTATTCACTTGTAGAGAGAGAAGGGGTGGGGAACTCTGATTGAGAGAGAGGGAGAGAGAGAGAGAGAGAAAGAGAGTGCATGCAGAGATGTAGTATGACCCTTTTATCATAGTGTAATTAATTTTTTGTGTATGTGTGTGTGTGTGTGTGATGTCTGATGTGAGTGTGCGTGTGTAAGTGTGTGTCGTGTAAGTATTTTTGTGTAGAATGTACACATGTACACACACACACACACACACACACACACACACACACACACACACATATATATATATATATATATATATATATATATATATATATATATATATATATAGACAGAGAGAGAGAGAGATAGAGATAGAGGGAATATGTGTAATATTTTTGTGTACTATGTAACATGTATCATAGAGAGAGAAGGTGTGGAAGAGGAAACATGGAAAAAAAGAATAATGTTATATATATATATATCACACGCACACCATGTGCGTGTGAAAACAAAGGAGAAAATATTGAAAAATAGTAAAAAATTATATATTCATATATTTTTCCATAGACAATGTAGTTCTATACTGTAAAAAATATATATCTATGCACCATGTAGGTGTAATTTTTTTTTTATTAATAGAATAGCTTTTAAGTTTTTCACCTGCCACTAGCCATCCAGTAAAACTAGTTTTATTTCCATCAAAATAATATTTTTATTTAGTACAGCTGTTTGGGTTGGACACTTTAGCCACCCAGTTAATTGTTATTATTAAAGTATTTTAGCTATCTGTGGTGGAAAATGTCTAAAGCCATCCAGTTCAAAAAATATTTAGAGCTGCTCAGTTAAGTTGAGGCCATACAATTAAATTTTGTTATTTAAGCATTTCAATGATAAATGTATATTTCAAACATATATATATATATATATATATATATATATATATATATATATATATATAGGTCTACATATATACACTCCTGGAAATGGAAAAAAGAACACATTGACACCGGTGTGTCAGACCCACCATACTTGCTCCGGACACTGCGAGAGGGCTGTACAAGCAATGATCACACGCACGGCACAGCGGACACACCAGGAACCGCGGTGTTGGCCGTCGAATGGCGCTAGCTGCACAGCATTTGTGCACCGCCGCCGTCAGTGTCAGCCATTTTGCCGTGGCATACGGAGCTCCATCGCAGTCTTTAACACTGGTAGCATGCCGCGACAGCGTGGACGTGAACCGTATGTGCAGTTGACGGACTTTGAGCGAGGGCATATAGTGGGCATGCGGGAGGCCAGGTGGACGTACCGCCGAATTGCTCAACACATGGGGCGTGAGGTCTCCACAGTACATCGATGTTGTCGCCAGTGGTCGGCGGAAGGTGCACGTGCCCGTCGACCTGGGACCGGACCGCAGCGACGCACGGATGCACGCCAAGACCGTAGGATCCTACGCAGTGCCGTAGGGGACCGCACCGCCACTTCCCAGAAAATTAGGGACACTGTTGCTCCTGGGGTATCGGCGAGGACCATTCGCAACCGTCTCCATGAAGCTGGGCTACGGTCCCGCACACCGTTAGGCCGTCTTCCGCTCACGCCCCAACATCGTGCAGCCCGCCTCCAGTGGTGTCGCGACAGGTGTGAATGGAGGGACGAATGGAGACGTGTCGTCTTCAGCGATGAGAGTCGCTTCTGCCTTGGTGCCAATGATGGTCGTATGCGTGTTTGGCGCCGTGCAGGTGAGCGCCACAATCAGGACTGCATACGACCGAGGCACACAGGGCCAACACCCGGCATCATGGTGTGGGGAGCGATCTCCTACACTGGCCGTACACCACTGGTGATCGTCGAGGGGACACTGAATAGTGCACGGTACATCCAAACCGTCATCGAACCCATCGTCCTACCATTCCTAGACCGGCAAGGGAACTTGCTGTTCCAACAGGACAATGCACGTCCGCATGTATCCCGTGCCACCCAACGTGCTCTAGAAAGTGTAAGTCAACTACCCTGGCCAGCAAGATCTCCGGATCTGTCCCCCATTGAGCATGTTTGGGACTGGATGAAGCGTCGTCTCACGCGGTCTGCACGTCCAGCACGAACGCTGGTCCAACTGAGGCGCCAGGTGGAAATGGCATGGCAAGCCGTTCCACAGGACTACATCCAGCATCTCTACGATTGTCTCCATGGGAGAATAGCAACCTGCATTGCTGCGAAAGGTGGATATACACTGTACTAGTGCCGACATTGTGCATGCTCTGTTGCCTGTGTCTATGTGCCTGTGGTTCTGTCAGTGTGATCATGTGATGTATCTGACCCCAGGAATGTGTCAATAAAGTTTCCCCTTCCTGGGACAATGAATTCACGGTGTTCTTATTTCAATTTCCAGGAGTGTATATATGTTTGAAATATACATTATATATATATATATATATATATATATATATATAATTTGTGTCGTTAAGTTGGAGCCACTCAATTAATTAATTATTAAATGGAAAATATTTACAGCCCTCCAGCTAAGTTGGAGAACGTTAATTCACAGAGCAGCATATAGGCTGTTTGGATAGAATTTCATTAGTAACAGTATTTAGCGTGTAAGTCAGATAGTCAATATCTCCGCTTTAGTTTTAAGTACTAACTAAATTGTGAACTCAAGAACTGAATTGAATCAATAGAGGAAAAAAAATCGTTAACCTACGTCACTGTTCTTATTTAAAAAACCCTAATCATTATGTTTTTGGTAAAATATATCTTTTAACATTCTGCAGTTACATCTGCTTTGCATGCGCATGCGTCTGCAGGACACAATTTCAGAGAATTCCCTGCAGGAGAGGTGAAAGCGTACCTATTAATAGCGCAGGTGCCGCTACTCCCGTGTCGACAGTGCGCAAAGGCTGTGGTAATTGAGTCACACACAGTTCCAGTGGAATCCAGGTGTAGATGGAAGCAGGTATAGTATCACAGGTAAACTTACATGCTAAGGATGCAGGTATCAAAAAGAAAAAGTATACAAGGATATTTATGGAAGAAAAATTATTTATTTTTCATCCAACTTAAAAGTAATTTTACATTTTCATAAGCGGATACAACAGCACTTTTTTGATACATGTTCTTGAGTCGATGGATAGAAGGACAGAAAGATTCGACGCATCCATGACATCACCTCCTTCTGCTTCACGTAGATGATGGTATCCATGTGATCGAATAATTTAAGTGCAGTCACCACATCTTTATAGGGTATGCTAGGATTTTCCCAGTGAATTCCATGGTAGAAATGTGTTAACCACTTAGTGCTCTTCTTTGTCTTCGCACACCTCACATGCTTGAAAGATCTTGGTGATGCAATGTTTGCTGAGAATGTCTCCATTATTCCAAAATCCTGTGTTTACTCTACAAACGCAACATATTTAAATACAAACTGTCTGCACTCACCGTCATAGAAACCTTGAGCATCCGCAATGATGTTCACAACATGACATATCATTGTGAAATGCTCTAGGTACGGTGCCATACCTATTCATTTATACAGCTCGTTGCACAATACCTGTGAGCGGGCAGTAGTTGATCACATGGTCATGTAGAACTAGAGCATGCGTGGCGGTGTGTTCTGGGAAATTTGTCGATGATTCAAATACAAGTCGCACATCTATTGGTCCAGACTTAGTTATTTCGTTCTGTTTCGAGCAGTCTATTACGATGATCGGTGAAAGCTCTTTGAACTTACGTGGATTGAGTAGTTACCTCTTCTATCAGTCTGAAACGCAAGTATAATGAATCTAGGTGTCTAGATGGGTGGACGTTTTAATAGCCCACGTTTGTCTGCTCGCAGTCGGTAACACTGGGTACTCGAAAAACTCCCATGAGCAAAATGTCAATGACAGAGACGTATCTGAATTCAGGACTTTTAAAAGTTTCAAACGCTCCTCGTCTGACACAATGATGTGAGGCATTTTACATATTATCTTGCTGATTGTGATCATATTCTCCTCTTGAGCTCTTTGAATGTATGAGTTATTGTCTGTCGCACTCTGTAACAGAATGAGTTCCTGTTTAACGTTCATAATAATCTGTCTCATGTCCTCATAGTACCCCATAAGCATTTTTAGAGGTAAGCAGGCAGTAAATCGCTTGTACTCTGCAACTGTTCTATCCTATGGATCGTCTATGAACCATCCTGCATTTTCTAAACTATGCAAATCTGCCGGTGATGCCGAGATGTATGTTTTAAGGGTTGATGTTATGCCGACATTGTGTGTACAGTCGATCTTGGACCCACTGAGTTCATAGCATATCTCTTGGAACAGGAATGCTGAAGCGTTATGTGTCAGCTTGGATCTCACTGTATTGCTGCCGTCAATTTTCTTGAATGACCCCTCTAGATATATGAAACTCTTGCATGGAAGCACAAGTGCGTATTGGTGCTGGATGACAGTCCTGATTTCATCATTCTTGTTAAACGTGGTTGAAGCGTAAGGTTTATGAGAGAAGTTTTCCTGACATATAATTCTCTCGTCATACTCTACTGGACTGGTTATATTGAGTGAGGACGTCATTGCATAGCTTCAGGCCAGCTGATTTAAGAAACTCGTAGTTCGCACGTGTTATCACTTTGCTGTTCGGTAGCGAAGTGGCATGCTGTGGATTGCATGCGCTTGCTTTATAGGCCTACCGTATGCCCATCCTGCCTTAGATGTAATCGTACAGTGATTTCCTCACCACGGAAGTCAACAAGTTGATTATTCTGGTCCACAATACGCAGCTCCAAATAGTCCAATGTCTGAGTTGTCACTGGAAGGTATATTGCATTGGCAGGGGTCTCAACACTCCTAAAAAAAAAAAAAGTATTAAGTGTCATGTAATATTTTGTGTCATGTAATATCTTGTATAGACACCTTTTATTAACCTGCAAGTTCCACACCATTAAGAAGTGTCGTATTCATGATCTATGGAACAAGTACTAATCTAATCTTATACTCCGTTGCAACTGAGGGGAAGAATCCGTAAATAGTGCGAATCAAGACTATCGTTGAAATAGGAGTTCGTTGCAATATTACACTTGACACGGATTGTGCTGATGGGGAGTATGTCCACTGTCTGATCTGACTTGTAAAGTTTACTTGGATCCTTCTTCAAAACCTGCCCTTTTGTGAAACCCAGCAGACGCCCTATTGAATCTTTCTGGTTAAAGTCAATCGTTGCATTTACAGTCCTTATTTCAAATTTAAGTGTATTGAGGTTTGCAAGTAGTTCAAAACCTTTTCCAGACTATTTTAAGACTTCGTTTACATCGTTAATATCGTATGCACCCGGTTCTATTTCCACAATATCTTTTTCACCATTAATATCCAGATGCAGTTTATTGTTAGTCTCAGTGATATTTGGGATGCTGTTGTACGTCTCCAGTCTAATCAATGCAATACTCCATTCACAAACGCACAAATCAATTGGTGGGAAGTAATTTACACAGAATACAGATGATCGTTCTTTTAACGTCAAAGTGTATGACATTGCATCTGAACCTCAACTGATGAATGAATGTTGACACCTCCTCCTTATATAGTAGCATGCTTCTTCTTCTTCTTTGTGAACATCAAGAGAAACGTGATGCATAGATGTCCACAGAGGTGTGTTTTAAAGTCCTAATAGCGTCGATAATTGTATAGCACACGTCTTCTGTGAGTGAAGTGTCGTTGTAATTCTTCTGGTGGTTGCAGGTCACCACATGAGTTGAAATAGTAGACAGTATCCGCATTATTCATAACATATGATACCCGGTGGGTGCCGGGGCCTCCAGCAACATCTAAATTCACAATACCGCATTCACCAGTTTTCCACATAGTCTTCGGTAATGTATCCCGCATAAACACACCACGGAATCTTGGTATCTTGAATTTGGCTCTAACATATTTAAGAAGATCTGTATTTGTGAGTGGTCGATCTGGTAGGACCGCTAATGGACTTTTGTTTAATTTATGAATAGACCAAGCCATTTCCTGTACGGTTTCAAGTATAGTCCTTTTCCAATGGCTGCGGCTTCCATCATGTGGTTATGTCTTCTTGCCTCTTGTAACTGTGCTTGGGAGTTTTGCGCGTTCTTGACTGTTCGAGCAATAGCTCCAGCACCACCAGCGAGGGAACGTATCGCCGAGAGCTGGGAGAGGGCAGGGATGAGAAATGGAATAAAACTGCCAGATGTCTTGGGTATTGGTAGAACTCAAGGTACTTTAACCGATCCTCTTCTTCTTCTTGCCGCATCTTTCTGCTTCAGTGCGTTTTTAGCTGCATACATCGCTGTCAGGATACTGTTCTTCCTGCACTTGTCCTTCTTGTTCTTGTTTAGTGCACAACGTGCAGCATTCATAACTGGCTTGAAATTCATCAGTCCTAGACACAGCTTAATTTTTCCACGCATGGTTTTATCAACTGCAAATGCTGCGATGCGTTGACCTATACCAATATCCTTTCTTCTCCGGATCGCAAAAGCCTTATCAGCTGAAATCCTATCTGCAATGTGACGAGTTGATAGATCTTTATTTGCAGCGTATCCAATGTCGTGTTCCATACACGCTTTTTCGAGCAGATTAACCCCATTATCACATCGCGCCAAGCGTTTCTGAAGCTGTGTCCCAGGTCCACAGTAGTTATGCCCAGGGATGTGTAATTCCACTAGTATAGAATACCACCACCTCCTCTAATGCGTCTCCTAGCACACATGTTATGCTACTGTGGTGGTTGTGGACTATGCACGCCCATTTAATAGCAATTCATCGGCATCAGTCCAGCTGTTTTGTGTAGCAGGTTGGTTCAAATGGCTCTGAGCACTATGGGACTTAACATCTATGGTCATCAGTCCCCTAGAACTTAGAACTACTTAAACCTAACTAACCTAAGGACAGCACATAACACCCAGCCATCACGAGGCAGAGAAAATCCCTGACCCCACCGGGAATCGAACCCGGGAACCCAGGCGTGGGAAGCGAGAAAGCTACCGCACGACCATGAGATGCGGGCTGTGTAGCAGGAAAACCAAGCCATTTGACTAGTGCTTAATTTCCCCGACGTCTTATGAGTCTCTCCACGAGAAAAACATCCAGTTCTGAGCTTTTCTGCAACTTCTCGGTGTAGAAACAGTCTGCAATTTATTCAACTTTACTATCCTTCAATATATAAGTTCTAGGATTCATTCGTTGCACCTTTGAAATCGTTAATATCTCAGTTGACCATTTCGGTAGGTATGATTTCTCGAATGCCGTCTTGTGTTTTGAGATACGCACCAAGTCACACACATTAAATTTCTGTTTGCGTGGATCCAGCATGTTAATGCGATAATACACCGTATCCATGGGTCCATTATCACGAACATCGATTGGTCTCATTTTTATTGTGCTATTTTTGGTTCGATTATACTGAGCAATTATTTCTGGGAGGACATCCGTCCATCTGTATGAGCCGGGAAGGTTAAAACGCATCCACGTTCGACCTTTTATCGTTCTGTTCAGGAGCTCCACGATACTTGCCTTCAGATGAGTGAATGTTGAGTAGTGATGTATTCCATACCGCTGCATCACGGTCTTGAAATTCCTATTCTAGAACTCCCCACCGTGATCAGTTTGGAGGTTGTCTGGGCATTGATTCATCCCTGTCTGTAGTAAATGGTCAAAAACATCGGCGACATTTCCACCTGTTTTTGTTTTGACAGGTAATGCCCAGGCAAATTTGGAGTATGTATCAAGACCCATGAAAATATATTTGAATCCATTATTCTCATGTGAATATTCCCTCATATCTACAAGATCAGCTTGCCACAGCTCATCCAACCCTTTAATCATAACATGCCTACGAGGGTATGTTTTGCGTGCTGGTTTATGCAGTTCCCAAACTACTGTCTCCATGCTTATTAGATGATACCTCTCTCTCTAAGCTCAGAGATTATTGAAACAACCTCGTTTGAATGAGCTGTATTACCTGCAGCAGCTGATGCCGTGAGCACCCATAGTCGATCTATTAGCTCGTTGGGGTCGTGATAATATATATACTCAGGGATTCGATTGTTCACTGCTTTATGCTCAATATCAATATCATCACCGCTGCTGCTGTTGTTTTCCCTTTCAAGTATTGGTTTTATAATGGTTTTATATTTCTTGTTGTTCAGGCTTTTCGTGATCTTACGTATACCAATCATGTGCAGTATTTCACTGTACGTTTCCCTATCATTAACTGAATAAGTTATAGGTTTTTTGGTAGGTCTTAGGAAAATAACATTCATTAAGACTGGTGTTCTCCCAAACAGCTTATCACCAGTCTGTACTGCGTCATCAGTTACAGTTATAGGATGCGCACCCAACATGTACGGTCTTCCCCTGCTAACGCCGAATGTTCTATCTATCTGACAGGGAGTGTGATGAATAATGAATTCAACAATGGCAGCACCCTCATTATCGCTTGTTTTTGTTTTTGCTGAGAGCTGTCAGAGAGATTCAGTAATCAATTTAAAGGTCCCTCTCAGTGTTTGCTGTCGATCCGTTTGCCATAACCTCAGCAACGGTAATTTCTCACGAACTGCTTTCCGCTCTTGGATCACTTTCTGCTTCGTCGACATCTTGGTGTATACCAGTCAGACATCTCCGCAGCGTGGGCTTTATATATCGGGTCATTTTATTCTCCTCTTATTATGTACCTGCTCTCCGTTCTCAATAACATGGAACTCCACATCTATTTTCCCATCAGTGGCCTCAACCCTTTCAGTTAAGTCGGCTACTTTCTTACCGACTTCATTAACTAACTCATTTAATGCACTCACCATTCTCAGAAGAGTGTGGTAATACGTCTATAGCTCCCTGCGCATACATCCAACTATATGCACAATGTCCAGAATTTTCGCAGGCGAATGTTCTTCTGTGTAGACCCATTCTCTCGGGTTGAGAGCTAGACATACGCGCGAATTTGTCCATGGTGCGGGGTATACTGATGTACTAACCTCTCTTACCGTATTATATATGCAAAAACTCTTCAAATTTTCGCTTGTACCAACAATCACTCAGTTTTCTTGTTTTATCAATAACAAGAATCTCATACTGTGAATTATTCCCGAAATCATCACATATCTTTACAAAATCATTGAAGGACATGTCAATTCCGACATTTACCTGGTAGATGTTTTTTAAATTCAGGTTGTCTTGTTTGAAGGCTATAATGAGGTTTGCGTTATTCCTAACCAACTGTTTGGGGATTCTGGAATATGTTTGGCTTAGATAAAATACATCAGCACCCATATGACTAGCAAAAAAGAAATATTTTCGAGTTTGGTCTTGGTTTTCCACAGCAACATCGTCAAATATGAAGTCAGTGTTTGGATTTGCTTTTTCAGGTGGAGGGATATCACCGCTTCCACTGAATGTCATGTATGTAACACCATCTACACCACACAATTTCTCCTGCAATAGCCGATACTTGGGTTGAAACAGTGTTTTGAGAATACACAAATATGTTCATATCGGACTCCATCAACATGTGTTAGCAGAGTCATGAGGAAATTAGTCTTTCCAAAATTGCATGGACCTACAATAATTTCTCATATATTACCAAGAAGAATTCCGTTCTTCTTGTTCATCTTCAGGTCTTCTTTTGCAGCTTCACAGGACCAGTCACCGACAACAAAGTCCTTGTGATGAGGATGTTTCACCCACCCTGTCATGATACTAACTACGCCAGGTACAGACAAGTAGCTGACATATATAGAAAAAATACACTTGAAAGGATAATAATAGTAAGTGTAGCCACCATAGTTCCATCATTAACCGACTGAGCTATATTGACTACACAGAGAAAATAGCTATATATTTTGCCTATGAAGAGTAACTTGATCAATGATCATCTCAATAACTCTTATAGCATTGAAAAAAAATTAATAATTGTAATACTTCGATTATAATGAGAGAGGTATGAAATAAAACACAAACACGATTTGAGATTATATATTTGCATGAATTATTTATTTAAATATCTTACATGGGGTGTAGTATTTCAGGAATATCATTACAATCTGTATGTATCTTCTTCTTCGCACCTATACAGTATTTACCAAATAAAGCTTTTTGACATGCAATAAATTCAGTGCATATCTCCCTTAAGTCAATAGGTGCCTCACAATACTCAGGTTTTTCACACACATATTTAATCTGTTGCTCTTTAGGTTCAGCGTTCATACACCAACAAAGGTGCTGCTTAAGATCATCAACATGTACACTATGCACATGTAGGGAGTTTATTCCATCATTGTATGCAGAGTGTATGCTAGGCAACCAATGATTCAGTCTGTCCAATGAAAGACATATGGCAGTGACCAGATCGTATAACTTCATAAGTGAGGCATGTCTTAGATAAACGCAGTTGTCACCAGATTTCTCACGTAATGCACAGTCATTATACACTGTTGTAATAGAAAGTGTCACACCAGTAAAGGGAATGTCTGGGGAGGAATGCGTTGGATAATACTCAGTAGTCATCTGCTGATTGATGTAGCACTCTGCATGACATATTTCATCCCAGCAGAAATCAGAAATTGACACTTTAACATACTTGGATACATTTGCAATGTCCATTCTCACAAGCAACCTTCAGACATGATGCGCTTCTATAGCAATGTTCACATGTTTCAATCCACTGGGAGTTAAATTGTATGTGGAGGTGAAAAGTGTAGGTGCACTTGACACCTTCTTATCCACAATATCTGTGCTCTGTGGTTGCATTATTACAGGAATGTTCTGCTGGGATGGGTCATATGTTGGTGTCGAGTACTGACCTACATCTTGTTGTTTAACACCACCAGCGACAGCATTCGATGTGTCTGGGGCAGATAGTGTGTCCCCATCACCCAAATTGATGAGTGGGATGGATAACAGCAACTCTTGTCCTGCTCCATCAAGTGGGCTATGTGCACTACCGGATCCCACATGTCCGCTACTGGTTCAGACACGCTGGAGGCTGTTGTTGCAGGTCTCGACAAGATGGTACCTGAGGTTGCTACAAGTCCGTGTATGGCAGCAGAGCTTGGCATGTTGTCACTCTACCCTGTTGAACAAAAATGAGGAAGCATTAGACATGGACCAAGACGTGAAAACTTTGAATAATAATTGTAATAATAATACTAACGCTAACCAGAGAGAAAGATGTGATATGGGAAACTTACTTTTCCATTTAATCCTGTTCTGCATGACTATGCTGGAGTGCGACTGCTGTTGGTGCTTCATGGTTCTTCTTCTTCTTCTGCTGCTACTACTGACTGATTGGACAAGACTGAGGTCTCAGAGCTGCTGAGCCTCGCCTATATCTCCTACAATGACGTCACCAGATATTACCATCCTACTGGCTGAAGTCAAGCACGTGACTGGATTAAGGGATCTTATTGGTACCCGCCATTTTCCCCCACCATCTTGGAATAGGTAATGAAATGGACAACAGTGCCCTCTGGTGACAGTACGGTGCACTAAGCCCAGACCTCGTGGGGAACACACTGTTTCCAGCCATCTCTGATAACGGTACTTGCATCGTCAGATGACATCATGGCCGCCATATTGGATGATGTGATGCACTGTTGCCAAGTCTACATGCCGCCATCTTGGATGATGTCATCTCTGCCATCTTGGATACATCTGGCAACAGTGGAGAGAGGAGTGGAAACCACTTTGATTCCACTACTTGCGAGAACATTTTATTCTATTCAAGACAGAATGAATTTAAAACACATTTATGAAGAACATATAGGAAATGATGTGACATTCAATGAATTTATAGCCATATGCAGAGATTGCTGGAAAATCACATAATAGATAGTTTACCAATACATACCTGTGTCAATATATTGCATATTATGGACAAATTTTATGCACACACACACACACACACACACAGATATATATATATATATATATATATATATATATATATATATATATATATATATATCATGTAATCACTATGGGAGGATGAGAATGGCCAAACATCTGTTTGTACATGATAGAAAAATTAAACATATCAACGAAAGTCTTAACATGTCATTTTACAGAAATGCAAATGATGAATGAACTTCTGAAATCTCAGTCTGCAAGAACTTCAGTGTAGAGTGACAGTTCTGAAACTCGCAAAGAAAATCTTAAATGTCGGCATAAAAAAAATTAAGACCCCTTCTCGGTTGGTTACATTAATCATGGAAAGACTTTAAGCCTGTAAATCTTTGAGAAGACAGCGATAATACAGGGTGGTCCATTGATTGTGACTGGGCCAAATGTCTCACAAAATAAGCGTCAAGGGAAAAAACTACAAAGAACGAAACTTGTCTAGCTTGAAGGGGGAAACCAGATGGCGCTATGGTTGACCCGCTAGATGGCACTGCCATAGGTCAAACGGATATCAACTGCGTTTTTTTAAATAGGAACCCTCATTTTTTATTACATATTCGTGTAGTACATAAAGAAATATGAATGTTTTAGTTGGACAACTTCTTTTGCTTTGTGATGGATGGCGCTGTAATAGTCACAAACATATGGTTCACAATTTTAGACGAACAGTTGGTAACAGCTAGGTTTTTTAAATTAAAATACAGAACGTAGGTACGTTTGAACATTTTATTTCGGTTGTTCCAATGTGATAATGTACCTTTGTGAACTTAACATTTCTGAGAACGCATTTTGTTACAGTGTGATTACCTACAGGTCCATTTTAACACGGGTAATGTATCACGAAGCATTACTGCAATAAATGCTCAAAATGATGTCCGTCAACCTCAATGCATTTGGCAATACGTGAAACGACATTCCTCTCAATAGTGAGTAGTTCGCCTTCCGTAATGTTCACACATGTATTGACAATGCACTGATGCATATTGTCAGCCATTGTCAGTGAATCACCATAGCACATATCCCTCAACTTTCCCCCAGAAAGAAATCCGGGGACCTCGATCTGGTGAACGTGCGGGCCATGCTATGATGTTTCGACGACCAATCCACCTGTCATGAAATATGCTATTCAATACTGCTTCAACTGCACGCAAGCTATGTGCCGGACATCCATCATATTGGAAGCACATCGCCATTCTGTCATGCAGTGAAACTGCTTGTAGTAACATCGGTAGAACATTACGTAAGAAATCAGCATACATTGCACCATTTAGATTGCCATCGATAAAATGGGGGCTAATTATCCTTCCTCCCATAATGCCGCACCATACATTAACCCGCCAAGGTCGCTGATGTTCCACTTGTCGCAGCCATACTGGATTTTCCGTTGCCCAATAGTGCATATTATGCCGGTTTACGTTACCGCTGTTGGTGAATGACGCTTCGTCGCTTAATAGAACGCGTGCAAAAAATCTGTCATCGTCCCGTAATTTCTCTTGTGCGCAGTGGCAGAACTGTACACGACGTTCAAAGGCGTCGCCATGCAATTCTTGGTGCATAGAAATACAGTATGGGAGCAATCGATGTTGATGTAGCACTCTCAACACCGACGTTTTTTAGATTCCAGATTCTCGAGCAATTTGTCTGCTACTGACGTACGGATGTGCCGCGACAGCAGCTAAAAAACCTACTTGGGCCTCATCATTTGTTGCAGGTCGTGGTTGACATTTCACATGTTGCTGAACACTTTTGTTTCCTCAAATAACGTAACTATCTGGCGAACGTTCCGGACATTTGGATGATGACGTCCAGGATACCGAGCGGCATACATAGCATACGCCCGTTGGGCATTTTGATCACAATAGCCGTACATCAACACGATATCGACCTTTTCCGCAATTGATAAGTGGTCCATTTTAACACAGGTAATGTATCACGAAGCAAATACCGTCCGCACTGGCGGAATGTTACGTGATACCACGTACTTATACGTTTGTGACTATTACAGCGCCATCTATCACTAAGCGAAAAAAGTGGTTCAACTAAAACATTCATATTTCTTTACATACTACACGAATATGTAATAAAAAATGAGGGTTCTTATTTTAAAAAAAACGCAGTTGATATCCGTTTGACCTATGGCAGCGCCATCTAGCGGGTCAACCATAGCGCCATCTGGTTTCCCCCTTCAAGCTAGACGAGTTTCGTTCTTTGTAGTTTTTTCGTTTGATGCTTATTTCGTGCGATATTTGGCCTGGTCACTATCAATGGACCAGACTGTAGATCCATCCTGGCAAAGAATTACTGGTATAGCGGATTTAATGTTCTTAAAAACTACAAAACACAGCAATTACTTTCCAAAAGAGATACGAGTATGTGCTGAAATATTATGAATGACAGTCATACATAGGAATCACAACACCCCCGACAAATGAATAAAAAGTTTGAACAGTACAAAATACAAAAATATTATTAAACCCACACTAGCCAGTAGACATAGCACTGAAAAAGCTAATGAACAGTCAGTCTCTGCAAGATACATACTTTCACAATCCTAACGAAATAATAGAATTGTTATTACTGATCACGGCATCAGTTGCTTCTGGGGATAAAGCTCACATGAATAAAACGGCATCAATCATTTCAGGGCTTCAGTGAAGATATAACATTGAAGAATTATTGAGACACAAGGTTCAAGAACTCCATTAAGCCTGCATGCAAAACATTCTTGTGCAGGTGAATTATAATTCGAGGCTTGAATAATTTGTGGCAGACAGATCCTGTATGTATGAGACAGCATTCACAAGCAAACAAGAAAATAAAGCCTTCAAATATATTTTAATTGTCACTTATATGTACTCAAAATTTACCTAGGCCCTACCTGTGAAAACAATGACTGGGAAGGAAGCTGCAGGAGCATTTGAACAGTTGTTGAATGTCCACATTACTTGATAAGAGAAATATAGATCCTCAACTGTGCCTATTAGATGCACAGTAGAAGTAAGTGCATACATGTTGAAGTGGCATGGAGCAGGAAAGATAAGTAACAACACAGTCCCACGTAGCTGGAAAAATGTCGACACTTCACAGATGAGCAGCCAGGTTCAATTATGATGCAGTGCCATGAGGTGATGAGTTGATAGGCAGTGACATCCAGTTAGTGTGAAGTGGGGCATTATCCCATTGGTCAGGGCCATATAAGAAAATGGCTGTGGTAGTTGTTAAAGATGATACCATTTTACTATCAGTGTAATTTGTTATTCATCTTCAGAGAATAATTTATTACCCAGCTTATTATCTTTCTAATTTATTGCCCAATTAGTATAATTTACTACTTGAAAATTGCTGCAAAGATGTCCGATATGTAGGAATGTGGTATAGGGATGCCTATATGATGTCAAAGTGCACTTGTGCCAAATAAAAATGGGTGGAAATTCAACTGTGGCGGCCAGATCCAAAATATCTTGGTCGTCTTAAGGGAAAAATCAGATTCAAATAGCTCACTTAAGTTTGCTTGTTCCATATTTCAAATGGCGACTAATTAAAAAAAATCCAGTTTTTCTGACCTGCATGTACCAGTATCACATTAAAAATCGGCGCTAAACGTCACACACACTTAATTAATATATGTCATGACACACTGTAATGTCACTATTAAACATGGCTGCCAAGGTTAAGTCCAGCATAATGGCATTACAGTGAATTTGTAAAAATGGTGAGAAATAAGAAAAGCCCAGGTAGCCTAAATTTAAAGTTCATTTGAGCTAAGTTTAAACCCTATAGCTCACTGCTGCGGCCTGTATGGTTCTCAAAAAATTACTTCATTGTGTGTTTAGGATAAGGTAAATGGGAGAGGTATGCTCTTGCATTTTTTGTTTGTTTAAATGCTGCCACTCACGCTGTTCCATTTGCAGAACATGCACCACATTGCACTACGCCAACTCATCTCGCCTAACAGGTGGTGCATTGTTGCCCACATGACGTGATGTGTGCTGCCGAGTTGGTCTCACACACAGCCCACTGCAAGCACAGCTACACACTTGTGATAACTTCTTTGGCAGAATGACAACATCAACTTCCCCCCTCTCACCTCCAATAGACTAGTATATTCCTCTATTATGACAGCATCAAACTGCTAGGTGATAAATTCTCCCTTAATCGACCATAAGTGATGGTGACTCTATATGGTTTTCGATATTCAGGTTGTTTATCTCCAGTCGGAATTCTGTATTGTGTTACAGGTGTCACTGAAACTGGAGCTGAAATATATAGATTTAGGTGTGTAATCCAGACATTTCTTACATCGACTGCACTATATGCTAAAACTCATCATCTGCCCACTGTCAAACACAATTCGATCATTTTCAGTAATTACCCATTCCTCCAGGAACTCATCCTTGAGCTATATATATCTACAAATCACAACACTCTCTCCACTGACTTCCCTGAAAAAGGAGGCAATCAAACCAATAGTAGCTGAATGTAACGAAAGGAATGGCCAAATTAGATAAACCTCTGTCTTCTCTCATAGCAACCAGCAGACTATGGATCTCTGTGTTATAAGTCATATAGTTGCTACATAATGAAATTGGATATTTACCATGCAATACATCCTACTGCAACCTCAAGCCTGTGGAAAAACTGTACTTTTAAGAATCCACAGTAGCGGCCGTTGTTTCATCAGACACCTCACTTTTCCTTTATTTCACTTCGTCCTCTTACATAAACTAAAGTCTGTTCAATACATTGAATCTTTTTCTTAAGATCTGTGGAATGACATTTGTGAGAACAGTAGAAGTTTATAGTTCTTTTTCTTTTGTATGTTTACTTATGTTCTGTGTATCCCAGATCCAAAGTATCATGTCACTTACTTTGTATTGCTGTATCTCACACTATTACTGTGTTTTATTACCAGAACACTGCAAAGATGTAACAAATCTTGTACTAAGAGACTGCAGCACTATGCTTGCATTGTATGCTCGCTGTCACCTGCTACCCAAATATTGCTAATATGTGAGCCATGTGTATTTTTTTACCGCTATAGAACAATTAAGTTACAACACTAGTACTACACCTGTGTTTTATATTCGAAACCTTACATATTTTAATAAATAATACAGACAGTTTTTACTTTTGGACACAAGACTGAATTTTTCTGTACACAATCAGAGATCTGTAATCATGCAATTGTATTACAACAGGAAACATGTACGTGTATATTAAACACATAGTGTTAATCTGTACTCCAAAACAGCTATGTATGGAGGAAATTTATGAAACTATCAGCATCGGTGCCTTTCTAATGCAAGTGAATAGTACAGCCCACCCATGTAACTGTATGAACAATGTAAGTAAAAAAAATAAGGCAATGCCAACCAGCTGTTATTGTCAGAAGTTACCTTAGCATGGTGGATCACTTTAATGTATCAATGACTTTGGTACTGGTTTTAGCAGAAGTAAGACAACTTTTTGACAAAAAAATATGGACAGTTTAAGCTTTGGTACAAAGGTGAAATGTATTTTTTATATGTGGGCAGAAATCTATAATCACACATTTATATTACAATAAGCAATGTTTATGTTTGTTTTGTATGCATACTGTTGCATACAAAACAAATCTACTTAAGGGGAAATGTAGGAATATACATTTATTAAAATATGCATTAAAATGTGATATGTTTTAAAACATTATTGCTTCTCCATACATTTCCCTACACATTCCTTACTCATTGTTCATATATAAAAAAAGCAAAATTACTATGTTGTACTTACTATGTGATAGTATAAAGAACGTTTATACCATTTAGTAACAGCAGAAGCATTATATATGTAGGTAAATAGTACTTATCCTGTGAAGTTGGTGTCAATGTCTGAGCTGGCTCCTCTGTTCCTACATAACCTATTGAAAGGTTTTCATCAAGGTTATTCAAATGACAAGTTGCTGGGACATTATGTTTATTCTTTTATTTGCCTCTTCTTGACAAATATTTTACAACAATAATTCTCAAATATACAGTATGGAGATCACTGACCAAACTTAATAGATACTAAACCCACTCTGACGCCCTTAGCTCCAAAAATTCAGTACATCTATTATGAACACAGCTTCCAGGATCTTCTACAACAGGATGTACTCCCAATTGGTATTAATGACTGTCTTAAATGAAATTGTTTTTCAGATTTAATTTATATAATGTTTCCTGGAAATAATTATTTACATGGAGATTTATAGGCCTAATGGTTAATAACAAAGATAGCAAATTTTGTCAATATGATAAATAGTAACTTCCTGTTGTTTTATAAATCGATTTCATTATTGATAATAAAACTGGGAAAATTACAAGGATAGAAATTCTGTTTGCATGAAAATTGAAGCATAACAACATTATGTTTACTGCAAATTTGTTTTTAGGTCATTTAAGTTGACAGTTGTGATTACTAATTTTCATGGTACAAGGTTGGTACTACGAATTGGATCGAAATATAAAAGATACGAGGGTTGCCCAGTAAATAATGCCCCATATTTTTTTTCTCCGAAATAAAAAATATTAGAAATGTGACACTTTAGGTGCGAGTTATTTGAAGTTTCCCGCGTGTGTACGCAAAGTTTAAATTTCCTCCGACAGAGAGCGGTGGTGTAGGAATGTTCTAAAATGGCGTCTGCAAGTGACATCCGTCAGAAACAACGTGCAGTGATTGAATTTCTCGTAGCAGAGGAAGAAACCGTGGGCAATATTCATAAACGCTTGTGCAACGTCTACGGAACATCTGCAGTCGATAGGAGTACTGTTGGTCGCTGGGCACAGAGGGTGAAAACATCAGAGGGCGGTGCTGCGGAGCTCCGAGATTTGCCGCGGTCGGGAAGGCCTCCCACGGCTGTCACGCCTGACATGTTGCAGCGGGCTGATGTTCTCATTCGACGGGATCGACGCATTACGACTCGACAATTGGCACTGGAGTTGTCAGTAGGCAAAGGAAGTGTGGATGTGATTATCAATCAGCTTGGATACTCAAAAGTGTGTGCAAGATGGGTTCCTCGGTGTCTTACTGTCGATCACAAATCCCAAAGAAAAGACATTTCTTTCGATTTGTTGCGACGCTTTCACGTTGACGGGGAGGCCTTTTTGTCACGGATTGTGACAGGTGATGAAACTTGGGTGCATCATTTTGAGCCCGAAACAAAAAGACAATCGATGGAATGGCGTCATGCTTATTCTCCACAGAAGAAAAAATTCAAAACAGTTCCTTCAGCCGGAAAAGTCATGATGACTGTGTTTTGGGATTGCGAGGGCGTAATTCTCATTGATGTGATGCCAAAAGGCAGTACCATTAATTCAGAGGCTTATGTCAAAACATTAGACAAACTTAAGCAGCGCTTCCGGCGCCTTGGGCGTCATGTTAACCCACAGGATGTTTTGATTCAGCATGATAACGCTCGTCCTCACACAAGTTTGAGGACTTGTGAACACATCGCGAAACTGGGTTGGATAGTGTTACCCCATCCACCCTACAGCCCCGATTTGGCTCCTTCAGACTTTCACTTGTTTGGGCCAATGAAGAATTTCATTCGTGGAAGACGTTTTGCCGATGACGAAGAAGTGATTCACGAAGTGACAACCTGGCTCCGTAGGCAGAGTAAAGATTTTTACCGGCAGGGAATACACGCTCTTGTGTCTCGCTGGAAAAAGGCCGTCGAACTTGAAGGAGATTATGTGGAAAAATAAAGCAAGTAGACAAAACATCAGTCTTTCACATATGTAAATTTGATTGTTGTGGAATAAATACTTCTGGAGAAAAAAAATATGGGGCATTATTTACTGGGCAACCCTCGTATATTATCAGGAAATTAGTTTTTTGACAGTCAAATATAGTCAGAAATATCTCCAGATGAGAAATGTATAGTTTAAGTAAGAAAACCGAAAAGTAACCAAAGTTTATAGTGAATCGAAAAATTCAGTTAACATGCAAAAGGTCCAAAGTGGCGCAGTTCATTACAACATACACTATATAACGCGTTTTTTAACTGCATGGGACTAAGGGACAGCATACAACGACCATGAAAATTTAGGAGGTATAAGAGAAAGTGACCTGTTGTGGCAGACATCTAGTATCGTTAGAGTATATAATGAAGCTTGAGAACTGCAACTGATCAATATTCTGTGGTAGCAGAAAGGGTTAACATGTCTCGCTCCAACATACTAAACATTCCTCAACTGTTAGGGAGGAACAAGGGACAAACCAACGAACATTTTGACATTTTGGTGTATGGTTATTATTGGAGAACCTGGATAATCTCGTTAGTGACATTGGTAACATTAATCAGATCGAAAATTCCATGCTCCTCAGCAAGAAGAATTTAAATGTCCAGAACCAAGCTTAGCCAGGTGACAGAAAACATAGAGCCCTAGTGCAGAGATTTTGATGGAGAGGATAAGGTACTTATAGTAGGAGGAGCAACAAACAGCTTGACTAGCAACTTAGAGAATATAGCACTTAAAGTGACCTGGAGGAAAGGGATCAACAACAGCACATACTTGTTCGGAATTCATGGAAGTTTTGCAGTGATATGACCAGCCACAGGTTAACACGGCTGTAGCCGTGTGAACAAAGAGTTGAGCAAACTACTTTCGACTACAATGAAGTCTCATATCTGTGCTGTGCCTGTTGTGCAGTCAGGGGATGGTTATACGCAAGTCATGGTCTGCCCTTGATTAGCAGGGGGAAGGAAAGATTAGTTGCACAGCTTGCAGAAAGTTTAAGGGGGTCCACCAGCACATAAGATAAAATTTCTATGAAACTGGAGTCAAAGGGACACATTTTTTTAGGTTAGTGTGAAGTTACAGACAGCATTGAAAGAAATTAGAGCAGAACAAGACCATGATATATGTAACAGTTTCCATTAAAATAAAAACGTTTCATCAGAACATTGAATGGTTGAAAAACAAGATAGATGAGCTTCTTGCAAGCCTAGAAGAGGTGGAAAATTCTGAAGTAGTAGATGTCCTGTGTCTCTCTGAACACCACATAACAACAGGGATGGAGGAGTTAAGTCTCAGGGATTATAAATTATCATCTTTTTCTCAGATAGTTCACCAGAAAAAGGAGCTGCATCATATGTAAGAGTTGAACACAAATTCAAAAATATTGAAACAAACAGTTTTTGTGTTGATCAGACCTGGAAACATGCGTTTCTGAGTTGTTACTCCAGAATAGTTCTCTGATAATTGTAACAGTCTATAAATCCCCTCTAGGAAACATTCAACTATTTATGAGAAATCTATATGGATTATTGAAGTACCTGAAAGACAAAAAGAAACTGTTACTAGTTGTGGTGATTTGAAAGTATAGTTCTTAAGAGGCACAGACAGGAAACAGGAACTAGAATCTTCTGGCAGATTAAAACTGTGTGCCCGACCGAGACTCGAACTCGGGACCTTTGCCTTTCGCAGGCAAGTGCTCTACCATCTGAGCCACCGAAGCACGATACTGGCAGAAGTAAAGCTGTGAGTACTGGCCATGAGTCGTGCTTTGGTAGCTCAGATGGTAGAGCACTTGCCCGCGAAAGGTAAAGGTCCTGAGTTCGAGTCTCGGTCGGGCACACAGTTTTTAATCTGCCAGGAAGTTTCATATCAGCGCACACTCCACTGCAGAGTGAAAATCTCATTCTGAGGAACTAGAATCGTTATTTGGATGATCAGTTTATGAGAAATCTATGTGAATTATTGAAGTACCTGACAGACAAGAAGAAACAGTTAGTAGTTGTGGAGATTTGAATGTAGAGTTCATAAAAGATATAGACAGGAAAAAGGAACTAGCATCGTTATTTGGATGTTCAATTAATTTTGGTACTCAAGTTTCTAACTTGTGTGCAGCAGGATAGAAAGACACTGTGTGATAATGTCTTTATAGACAGTGCTCAGGTTGAAACAATTAATGTGTCCCCATTGCTAATGAATTATCTAATCATGATGCAAAGTTAATGGAAATAAACAATATGGCGCATTAGACCCGAGAGCCATATACATACAAAGTGGTGAGGCTCCTAATAAGAACAGCATAAAACATTTCAAGAGGAAATTAAAAGAAATGGAATAGGATGAGGTGTACATCAAAAGAGGTGCTAATGTCTAATTCAGTTTATTCCGTAGTAAATTTGCGTCAGTATTTCGTAGAAAATCATCCAGAAGGTCCATTAAAAACAGTGTAAGGCCTGGATAAGCTAGGGAATTAAAATCTCATGTAAGAGGAAGAGTGAAATTTGCATAAAGGCCAGACTTAGCTAACATACTACAAAAAATACTGTATTATTTTAATGAAAGTCATTAAAATCTCTGGAAGTATGCACATCCTGACAGAAATAAGTAATGCACATAAGATTAAAACTATATGGGAGGTTGTCAAATGGGAGGCAGCATAGCTATTCAGTGCACAAGATACCATAACAATTGAGCTAAATGACATTATATTGACTGATAATTCATCAGCTGCAAGTACTTTTAACAGTCACTTTCTAAACGTAGCAGTAAAAACAGGATTAAGTGATTCAGTTGAAGAAACAAGAGAATACATTACAAATGTTATTCCACAACACTTGAAGCTACTAGAAGTAGCACCAACATCCTTCACTGAAATTAGCAAAGTTGTAAAAATTGTAAAAACAGAAAAGCTCACGCGGTATTTATGGAATTTCAAACAGAATTCTGAAAAGTTGTTCCAACTTAATAAGTAATGTACTCAGTGATATACTGAATGCATCACTGGATTTTTTCAGAAATGTTAAAATATGTAATTGTCAAATCACTTCATAAGAAAGGTGACAAGACAGATTAAACAATTATCATTCAGTTCCCTTACTGACGTCTTTTTCCAAAATATTAAAAAAGTAATCTACTCAAGAGCAGTCTCACACATAAGCTGCAAGTACTTTTAACAGTCACTTTCTAAACGTAGCAGTAAAAATAGGATTAAGTGATTCAGTTGAAGAAACAAGAGAATACATTACAAATGTTATTGCACAACACTTGAAGCTACTAGAAGTAGCACCAACATCCTTCACTGAAATTAATAAAGTTGTAAAAATTGTAAAAAAAGAAAAACTCACATGGTATTTATGGAATTTCAAACTAATTCTGAAAAGTTGTTCCAACTTAATAAGTAATGTACTTAGTGATATACTGAATGCATCACTGGAATTTTTTCAGAAATGTTAAAATATGTAATTGTCAATATTTATGGAATTTCAAACTAATTCTGAAAAGTTGTTCCAACTTAATAAGTAATGTACTTAGTGATATACTGAATGCATCACTGGAATTTTTTCAGAAACGTTAAAATATGTAATTGTCAATATTTATGGAATTTCAAACTAATTCTGAAAAGTTGTTCCAACTTAATAAGTAATGTACTTAGTGATATATTGAATGCATCACTGGAATTTTTTCAGAAATGTTAAAATATGTATTTGTCAAACCACTTCATAAGAAAGGTGACAAGACACATTAAACAATTATCATTCAGTTCCCTTACTGACGTCTTTTTCCAAAATATTAAAAAAGTAATATACTCAAGAGCAGTCTCACACTTAAGTGAAAACAATTTACTTAGAGTGGCTCATTTTGGATTCAAGAAGGGTTGCTCGTCTGAGAATGCTGTTTACACATTCATTCATCAAAAAGTAAAGCTCTTAAACAATAAAATATATCATCATCTGGTATTTCTTTTGATATTTCCAAGCTGTTTGACTGTGTAAATCACGATACTCTCTTAGAAAAACTGAAGTTGTATGGAACCGATGGCTTTCCATACAAACTGGTTTGAATCATTCTTAACAAACAGAATGTAATTAGTTGTTCTGAGCAATTTAAGCAATGTTAGAAGTGCAGAAAATTTTAGTGCCTGGGTACAAATCACAAAGGGAGTCCCACAGGGTTCAATTCTTGGTTCACTCCTACTCCTTATATATATATGAATAACCTTCCACTCAACATTCAACAAGATGAATGAGTCCTTTTTACAGATATTACTGTTATAAAAATACCATTAGAGAGAAAGCATCAGAAGAGATGGTACCTGTTTCTTCTAAAGAATTGTAAAGTGGTTCCCAGAAAATGGACTCCCCCTAAAATTTGAAAAGAAAAGGCTCACCATATTCAGTTCTGCACAGAAAAGAAAGTCATATGAACAACTGATGTAGCACATGAGCAGGAGGGAGGTAATAGGGTGGAATGCTCGAAATGTTTGGGTGCACATATTGGTGGAAACTTGAACTGGAAGAAGCATGTTACTGAGCTTCTCAAACAATTAATTTCAGCTACTTTTGCGTTTCATACAATTGCCAATTTTTGAAACAAAGTAATCAACCTCTTAATATTTTTAGCCTATTTACTCTCAATAACATCTTACACTACCATTTTCATAGGTGACTTATCACTTAGAAAGAAAGTATTGATTGCACAAAACAAGCAGTAAGAATAATATGTGGTGTTCACCCACGGATGCCATGTAGGTGCGTCTGCAAGGTGATCTGTAATGTTAAAGAAGAAAGTATGAAGTGCATTTAACAGTCATGTACATGACAAATTCTTCAATTTCATGTCTGCAAGACATGGTGTCAAGGTAAAGCTACCCTTTCTCCTATATGGAAACAACAATTTGGCAGCAAGAGGAATACTGGAAAAAATGAGCAGGGAAGCACTGGAAACCGTTTCGTGGACATACAATAACTTTGCAGCTATTGCGCATAAAGTGGAATTGGTCGACATTGAAATTTATGCTCTAAAGGACCAACTGCCTGGCATATTGCAAGAGCTTTGTGTAGACGACTATTACCTTACAGATGTGGATATAATACAGAATTTTTTTGAGATTTCTAACAAAATGGAAATTTCTGACTGCTTAACCTTAAACCACAGCATCAGTCAGCAAGAACACTAACAAGAAAAATATATTGTTATTGTAAACAATGAGAAGACAGCCAGAATAGAATGTGGACAAGCTTCCTTTGCAGAGCAAAGATATCTAACAAATTTATGTGTCAAATCACAAGCCCATGAGTGAATAAAGGGATTGATAACCATCTTAATGGCATTATAGAGTGCCCTGATATGCGTAAATCAGGAATTTTTACATCTTCTTTGGCTAAATAACATGTTATTATTAAACCTGTAGTCACTATTTATAACTACAAAATGGATGGTTTGTTCAACCCTCTGTAAAACTGTTTAGATATAGTAAACATCAACAAAGAGAATTAACAATGTGTTCTGCGATACATTCTGTGAACCACATGTATGTGATGAAATTATTGGATAGCTTACAGAGCAGCTGCACTGTCATTAACAGTGGTTTGAAATTTGTTGACTGGGGCAATAAGAATGTCCAATAGTTGACTGGTGAGAAAGTAAACCTTCCAGAGAACAAAGATCGAGAAAAGTTTATACTATACAATACTATACTATAATGTCTATAGTTTTAATTATTTGGCTGTAAACTACATGGAAGTTCGTTAATACAGACTCTAACAACAGGAGAAACAAATTTTTCGTAGTCCAAGACGATTTTCTCCACAATCCAATCGCATATGAATACTGTCAAATTAGGATTGGTTTCCACAACTGATATTGTTTCCCAGGCCTTAAGAAAAAGAACCAATGTATTGATCACACTTAAACCATTCCCTATTAAATAAATTACTCCTTTAAGTGCAGTCAAGTGTTATGCATACGAAAAAGGAAACTGGAAATAGTTGAAGTCAAGAAACGAAAGCTGGAGTATATGGGGGACACAGTATTCATGAAGGAGCAGTATAAACTGTTATTGGAAAAAGAAGAAGCCATTGCAGATGTGCAAACAAGGTTTGCATGTTACTTTAAACACAGTGTATAGAAAAATCTGAATATGAGTAGGAAATGCAAAACATCAGCATTTACTCTAAATATTTTCATAGATCCCCATTCATGTTTGGATACGCTTAAGAAGGGTGGTTACATTGTATCTAAATATTGTGGAATAGAAGTTGTGCACCTAGCAGGAGTACAGCCATTCGAAAGTGATTGAATAACAACATTTAAAAACAGGCCATTTGCAAAAAATGTTAATGTAATGTTTTATGTGGATATTGCACAAGAATGTGGAGCAGAAGAATTGCCAGAATACACCCAAGAAGATATGGAATGACGTAACAATAATGTACTGCAGGAAATAAGAAGCAAAATTAAAATTCCTGAATGCTCTTGGCCAGCAGAATTACAAGAAGGAATGGAACTAACTCTTAAATGCATTAAGGAGACAGATTACAGCAAAAAATAGATACATATTAGAGTTTGACGACGTATCTTCTTTGCATTTATTAAATTACTGATATGAAAAGGAATCATATGATTCAGATGTAAATTTAAGTCATAAGTTAAAAATTAAGCTGGATAAGTATCATGAAAACTGCACCAAACAAATGAAAAGAAAGAATAGTTTTCTGTGTGTAAATGTATATGGAAAATTGTACAAGAACTTGTTTTTTATTGCTCGTTGCCATACCAGGTGTGGGCTGGTTTCTTTAGCATCCAACAATGATTTAGATTTCCCCATCCAGGCAGAGTATCTACAAAGTGCTTGCAGGATCGCTTCTTCTTCTTCTTCAAAAGTCAATCCACCAACGCCGGCCGCGGTGGCCGTGCGGTTCTGGCGCTGTAGTCCGGAACCGCGGGACTGCTACGGTCGCAGGTTCGAATCCTGTCTCGGGCATGGATGTGTGTGATGTCCTTAGGTTAGTTAGGTTTAAGTAGTTCTAAGTTCTAGGGGACTGATGACCTAAGATGTTAAGTCCCATAGTGCTCAGAGCCATCCACCAACACTTCTATCAAGACAGTGATAGCTATCAAAGCAACCACTTACATGCACACTAAAAACACATGGATTGTGATGGAGCTGAAGTGTGCTACAATATTATCAGTGTATCATAGGAAGATGTGTTGACTTTAGCTATCTTAAATATAGCTTCATGAATGCTAATTCTCACAAAGACTAGCTTTATGAGCACTAACAGTGCTGACACCAATTTTTCTACTTTCTTGTATGATACTAACACAGAATACTGATCAACTGCAACCATCAAAACCCTGTATGCATGTACAGTAAAGATGCAAGACACCTGTATCATATGGTATCTTAAATACAGCTTTATGCTTACTGAGTATTATAAAGTCTATTTTAATGACCACCTACCAATGGCGGCACCCACTTTTTCACCTGCTCGTATGCTGATAACACAGAATACTGATCAACTGCAGCTTTCACAGCTTTTTAATTGATTCTAAAGACGCAGATGCATCTAACAGGTAGTTATAATGTTCGAGGAACTGATTTATCCAGGTGCAAACTCATAGCCCAGCTGTTCTGTGTGTGTGCGTGTGTGTGCGTGTGCGTGTGTGTGTGCGTGTGTGTGTGTGTGTGTGTGTGTCTGTGTGCGTGCACGCACAAACACACAGACAAAAAACAGAGCATTTGGGATAGGAATTTACAAGTGAATAAGTCACATGAATAAGTGAGACGTGCACTTTAAAGTACAAGAGACTTAGATCCACGAAGGAGGCGCATTACGATGTCGACAGTAGTGTCAGGGAATCCCATATTGCGGAGCACCCCTTCCGGATAGTCGTAATCGACCCGATCGAATGCCTAGCTGAAGTCAAGAGCTGTCAAAAGTCCAGGCGTGGACGACGAGCGTGGACGAGAGTGATTATGCTCCAATAGCGACAGAGGGCATTGCGAATGTTAGTGGCACCTCCCAAAGAATTTTGGCAGGGGGACACCACGTACCGAGCCGGCCGTTTAAGCCGTGCAGCCAACAGCCGGGTAAAGATCTTTGTGTCGCTGTTGAATAACGTCAAGGGCCGGTACTCTCGTATCCATGAGGTACTTCAAGGCTTGTGAATGGGAATGAGTGACCACAAGGATCATTAACAGGCGGCTCACAGAAAGGGGGTTGATCTCATGGTGCTTCTTGTGCCGACTACAATTGAACTCTGTACACCAACAAGCCCGTTTGCAGGTATGTCAGAAACATTCGGAATGGAATCACATTAACTGGAGTGGAATTCTCTTCAGTGAGGATTCCCGGTTCCAAATGAGCCCCGATTGCAAGTGAAGACGTGTCTCGACACGCCCCAGACAGTGGTGTGATACCAAGCTGACTGTCGACCGCCAATAGGCCCGGCAGTCAGCGCTGATGGTCTGGTATGCCATTTAATTTCGTAGCAGGACCTCTTTGGTTGTCATCCACTGTACCCTTACAGCACAGTGGTACGTCGATGCTTTTCTACATCCTGTTTAGTTGGCCTACATGGCAAGCCATCCTAGGCTTACAAGATAATGCCCGGCTGCACATGGCGAGATTTTCCACTGCTCGTCTTCCGGGTTGCCAAACGGTATCTTTTCCAGCAAGGTCGCCGGATCTCTCACCAGTTGTGAACATATGGAACATTATGGACAAGGTCCTCCAACGAGCTCGGGTCTTTGACGATCTAACGCTCCAATTGGGCAGAATTTGGCACGATATCCCTCAGGAAGACATCAAGCAACTCTATCTATCAATGTCAAGCCGAATAACTGCTTGCGTAAGGGCCAGTGGTGGACCAACGCGTTATTGACTTGCTCAATTCGTGAAGCCTTTTCTCTTGAATAAATTATCCAAATTTTCTGAAACTGTAATTGTTTGCTTCTCAGTACACGTACATCACATTTACCCATTTCAGTCTCATTCGGATAATTCTACATCTACATCTACATCTACATCCATACTCCGCAAGCCACCTGACGGTGTGTGGCGGAGGGCACCCTGAGTACCTCTATCAGTTCTCCCCTCTATTCCAGTCTCGTATTGTTCGTGGAAAGAAGGATTGTCGGTATGCCTCTGTGTGGGCTCTAATCTCTCTGATTTTATCCTCATGGTCTCTTCGCGAGGTATACGTAGGAGGGAGCTATATACTGCTTGACTCTTCGGTGAGGGTACGTTTTCGAAACTTCAACAAAAGCCCGTACCGAGCTACTGAGCGTCTCTCCTGCAGAGTCTTCCACTGGAGTTTATCTATCAACTCCGTAACGCTTTCGCGATTACTAAATGATCCTGTAACGAAGCGCGCTGCTCTCCGTTCGATCTTCTGTATCTCTTCTATCAACCCTATCTGGTATGGATCCCACACTGCTGAGCAGTATTCAAGCAGCGGGCGACCAATCGTACTGTAACCTACTTCCTTTGTTTTCGGATTGCATTTCCTTAGCATTCTTCCAATGAATCTCAGTCTGGCATCTGCTTTACTGACGATCAACTTTATATGATCATTCCATTTTAAATCGCTCCTAATGCGTACTCCCAGATAATTTATGGCAATAACTGCTTCCAGTTGCTGACCTGCAATATTGTAGCTAAATGATAAGGGATCTTTCTTTCTATGTATTCGCAGCAGATTATACTTGTCTACATTGAGATTCAATTGCCATTCCCTGCACCATGCGTCAATTCGCTGCAGACCCTCCTGCATTTCAGTACAATTTTCCATTGTTACAACCTCTCGATATACCACAGCATCATCCGAAAAAAGCCTCAGTGAACTTCCGATGTCATCCACAAGGTCAATTCCTTCGTGGTACGTCATTTTTTTTGTGCATCCTTATCCCAAACTACAGCACACTTTTCTGGTAAAAAGTTTTTCAGTACTCAGTCATATGTATGTCAGCCTGCTGCCTGGATTCATAACTATGAATGTGTCAGTTTAATATCAGTGGACTGTTTTTGTTTAATAGATACCTCTTCTGATATAATATTTTAAATATGTACACTTGAGTATATTGTAGTCGTAATGACAAATCACTTGAAATACTGTCTGCACCACTCGTTTTTTCTGAGACTGCACATTATACGAACAGCCTTTTCAGAATTCAAAAGGTACCTCTTTTGGAGGGTGATATTCCCCAAAAGAAGATTCCATACTGTAGTATGGAATGGAAGTAAGAATATTACAAAGTTGTGCAGCAGGGTGAAAGGAAGAAGATAAGGACTGTGGCAAGATTTGGGGTGGATGACGATGTGATATATGCTTCAGCAATATTTGCATTACGTTCGTGAGGCACAGCGGAGAGTGCTGGGTATTTGTGACGCTCTCCGAATGCCAGGGTGATTGGACTGGCCCTTTCCTGCAGCTCGATAAGGCTGTGTGAGGAAACGACAAGGAACGGAGAGTATTTTGTTTGCCACTGTTCTGTGAAGGTTCGCATCAGCCTTCACTGTGAGCCAACATCAAAAGTGCCTCCACAGCAAGGAAATAGCCCAATTTCTGCTGAACTGCCTGACAAACAAACCCAAGTTACTACTTGTTCACAATGTTCTGAATGGCCTCCCTACGTTCGTTCTGGATCGACCCACTAATGTTTTGTGGACTGCCACTGCCACCAATGACGATCTAACAATCAGTGCCCGTGTACACTATGTGATCAAAAGTATCTGGACACCTGGCTGAAAATAACTTACAAATTCGTGGCGCCCTCCATCGGTAATGCTGGAATTCAATATGGCGTTGGCCCACCCTTAGCCTTGATGACAGCTTCCACTCCCGCAGGCATACGTTCAATCAAGTGGTGGAAGGTTTCTTGGGGAATGGCAGCCCATTCTTCACGGAGTGCTACACTGAGGAGAGGTATCGATGTCGGCCGGTGAGGCCTGGCACGAAGTCGGCGTTCGAAAACATCCCAAAGATGTTCTATGTGATTCAAGTCAGGACTCTGTACAGGCCAGTCCAGTACAGGGATGTTATCGTCGTGTAACCACTCCGCCACAGGCCGTGCATTACGAACAGGTGTTCGATCGTGTTTGAAAGATGCAATAGCCATCCCTGAATTGCTCTTCAACTTTGGGAAGCAAGAAGGTGCTTAAAACATCAACTTAGACGTATGCTGTGATAGTGCCACGCAAAACAAGTAGGGGTGCGAGCCCCCATAGCCGGCCGAAGTGGCTGAGTGGTTTTAGGCTCTTCAGTGTGGAAGCGCAGGACCGCTACGGTCGCAGGTTCGAATCCTGCCTCGGGCATGGATGTGTGTGATGTCCTTAGGTTAGTTAGGTTTAAGTAGTTCTAAGTTCTAGGGGACTGATGACCATAGATGTTAAGTCCCATAGTTCTCAGAGCCATTTAAACCATTTTTGACCTCAGATGTTGAGCCCCTTAGTGCTCAAAGCTATTTGAATTATTTTTGAGCCCTCGTTCATATAAAACAGGACCACAACATAACACCACCGCCTCCGAATTATACTGTTGGCACTACACATGCTGGCAGATGACGTTCACCGGGCATTCGCCATACCCACACACTGCCATCGGATCGCCACATTGTGTACCGTGATTCGTCCCTGCACACAATGTTTTTCCACTGTTCAATCGTCCAATGTTTACACTCCTTACACCAAGCGAGGCGTCGTTTGACATTTACTGGCGTGTTGTGTGACTTATGAGCAGCCGCTCGACCATGAAATCCAGGTTTTCTCACCTACCGTATAAGTGTATAGTACTTTCAGTGTATCTTGATGCAGTTTGGCGGTGGTCTCTCTGAGTCGTGGACCTAGGGATGTTTAGGAGTGTGGAAATCCAGCGTACAGGCGTATGACACAAGTGACACCCAATCACCTGACCATGTTCCAAGTCTGTGAGTTCCGCGGAGCGCCCCATTCTGCTCTCTCACGATGTCTAATGCCTACTGAGGTCGCTGATCTGGAGTACCTGGCAGTAGGTGGCTGCACAATGCACCTAATATGAAAAACGCATGTTTTTGGGGATGTCCAGATACTATTAACCACATAGTGCATACCGTAACCGCCATAAAGTGACAGTCGTCCCGCGCCGTGCCAAACTAGTAAATGCATATATAGGGTGTTACAAAAAGGTACGGCCAAACTTTCAGGAAACATTCCTCACACACAAATAAAGAAAAGATGTTGTGTGGACATGTGTTCGGAAACGCTTAATTTCCATGTTAGAGCTCATTTTAGTTTCGTCAGTATGTACTGTACTTCCTCGATTCACCGCCAGTTGGCCCAATTGAAGGAAGGTAATGTTGACTTCGGTGCTTGTGTTGACATGCGACTCATTGCTCTACAGTACTAGCATCAAGCGCATTAGTACGTAGCATCAACAGGTTAGTGTTCATCACGAACGTGGTTTTGCAGTCAGTGCAATGTTTACAAATGCGGAGTTGGCAGATGCCCATTTGATGTATGGATTAGCACGGGGCAATAGCCGTGGCTTGGTACGTTTGTATCGAGACAGATTTCCAGAACGATGGTGTCCCGAGAGGAAGACGTTCGAAGCAATTGATCGGCGTCTTAGGGTGCACGGAACATTCCAGCCTATGACTCGCGACTGGGGAAGACCTAGAACGACGAGGACACCTGCAATGGACGAGGCAATTCTTCGTGCAGTTGACGATAGCTCTAATGTCAGCGTCAGAGAAGTTGCTGCTGTACAAGGTAACGTTGACCACGTCACTGTATGGAGAGTGCTACGGGAGAACCAGTTGTTTCCGTACCATGTACAGCGTGTTCAGGCACTATCAGCAGCTGATTGGCCTTCACGGGTACACTCATGCGAATGGTTCATCTAACAATGTGTCAATACTCATTTCAGTGCAAATGTTCTCTTTACGGATGAGACTTCATTCCAACGTGATCAAATTGCAAATTTTCACATTCAGCATGTGTGGACTGACGAGAATCCGCACGCAATTGTGCAATCACGTCATCAACACAGATTTTCTGTGAACGTTTGGGCACGCATTGGTGGTGATGTCTTGATTGGGCCTCATGTTCTTCCACCTACGCTCAATGGAGCACGTTATCATGATTTCGTACGGGATACTCTACCTGTGCTGCTAGAACATGTGCCTTTACAAGTACGACACAACATGTGGTTCATGCACGATGGAGCTCCTGCACATTTCAGTCGAAGTGTTCGTACGCATCTCAACAACAGATTCGGTGACCGATGGATTGGTAGAGGCGGACCAATTCCTTGGCCTCCACGCTCTCCTGACCTCAACCCTCTTGACTTTCATTTATGGGGGCATTTGAAAGCTCTTGTCTACGCAACCCTGGTACCAAATGTAGAGACTCTTCGTGCTCGTATTGTGGACGGCTGTGATACAATACGCCATTCTCCAGGGCCGCATCAGAGCATCAGGGATTCCATGCGACGGAGGGTGGATGCATGTATCCTCGCTAACGGAGGACATTTTGAACATTTCCTGTAACAAAGTGTTTGAAGTCACGCTGGTACGTTCTGTTGCTGTGTGTTTCCATTCCACGATTAATGTGAGTTGAAGAGAAGTAATAAAATGAACTCTAACATGGAAAGTAAGCGTTTCCGGACACATGTCCACGTAACATATTTTCTTTCTTTGTGTGTGAGGAATGTTTCCTGAAAGTTTAGCCGTACCTTTTTGTGACACCCTGTATAGTGCTCAGCTCTGCGTGACGAATACGTGCATTGTTCCCACCTCTCCCTCATCGGCCGCCAATGTGCTGCGTGCCGGTAGGCGGAGCTTACTTTCTGTCCTCTTGCGCTCTGCAGTGCTTAATCTACGATTTTGTACAATCACAGTTAGTTACTTGAAGATATACGTGAAAATGCTGTAATGAATACAAAGTTTCTACTTTAAGTACCAGGAACGGGCAAGTAACCCCACCCCCTCCTCTTGCGGTTGCCTATGCTTTCAATGTACTTTTTACTGAATCACCTAATCTCACCTTGCCTAGCTTTTAAATTATTCTCCTTAATTGTCTTTAAGATGTTTTCTTTCCGATTTTACTACACTCCTGGAAATGGAAAAAAGAACACATTGACACCGGTGTGTCAGACCTACCATATTTGCTCCGGACACTGCGAGAGGGCTGTACAAGCAATGATCACACGCACGGCACAGCGGACACACCAGGAACCGCGGTGTTGGCCGTCGAATGGCGCTAGCTGCGCAGCATTTGTGCACCGCCGCCGTCAGTGTCAGCCAGTTTGCCGTGGCATACGGAGCTCCATCGCAGTCTTTAACACTGGTAGCATGCCGCGACAGCGTGGACGTGAACCGTATGTGCAGTTGACGGACTTTGAGCGAGGGCGTATAGTGGGCATGCGGGAGGCCGGGTGGACGTACCGCCGAATTGCTCAACACGTGGGGCGTGAGGTCTCCACAGTACATCGATGTTGTCGCCAGTGGTCGGCGGAAGGTGCACGTGCCCGTCGACCTGGGACCGGATCGCAGCGACGCACGGATGCACGCCAAGACCGTAGGATCCTACGCAGTGCTGTAGGGGACCGCACCGCCACTTCCCAGCAAATTAGGGACACTGTTGCTCCTGGGGTATCGGCGAGGACCATTCGCAACCGTCTCCATGAAGCTGGGCTACGGTCCCGCACACCGTTAGGCCGTCTTCCGCTCACGCCCCAACATCGTGCAGCCCGCCTCCAGTGGTGTCGCGACAGGCGTGAATGGAGGGACGAATGGAGACGTGTCGTCTTCAGCGATGAGAGTCGCTTCTGCCTTGGTGCCAATGATGGTCGTATGCGTGTTTGGCGCCGTGCAGGTGAGCGCCACAATCAGGACTGCATACGACCGAGGCACACAGGGCCAACACCCGGCATCATGGTGTGGGGAGCGATCTCCTACACTGGCCGTACACCACTGGTGATCGTCGAGGGGACACTGAATAGTGCACGGTACATCCAAACCGTCATCGAACCCATCGTTCTACCATTCCTAGACCGGCAAGGGAACTTGCTGTTCCAACAGGACAATGCACGTCCGCATGTATCCCGTGCCACCCAACGTGCTCTAGAAGGTGTAAGTCAACTACCCTGGCCAACAAGATCTCCGGATCTGTCCCCCATTGAGCATGTTTGGGACTGGATGAAGCGTCGTCTCACGCGGTCTGCACGTCCAGCACGAACGCTGGTTCAACTGAGGCGCCAGGTGGAAATGGCATGGCAAGCCGTTCCACAGGACTACATCCAGCATCTCTACGATCGTCTCCATGGGAGAATAGCAGCCTGCATTGCTGCGAAAGGTGGATATACACTGTACTAGTGCCGACATTGTGCATGCTCTGTTGCCTGTGTCTATGTGCCTGTGGTTCTGTCAGTGTGATCATGTGATGTATCTGACCCCAGGAATGTGTTAATAAAGTTTCCCCTTCCTGGGACAATGAATTCACGGTGTTCTTATTTCAATTTCCAGGAGTGTATTTTAACAGAAGGAATAATAAAAGAATATAAGAAAATATGACTCTTTAGTTAGGTATTACTATCGATCAATGAACGTAGATAGACCACTTAAAAGAATATGCAATAAGAAGGCTAACAAAAAATTTCGACGATATCACGTTGGAATAGTAAATCTAACGATATTTTTCGCAGGTATCTGTTTTTGAAATGTTCTAGAATGCAGTAACACCGTCAGTCTGTATAGGAGTATCGACACTGTAATTGCACATAGTGGAATCATTTGCTCCAGTTTCTTTCCCAGCGCCAACTGTTACTCCAACAAAGAAAATAATAGCGAAATGCATGTGGATGTTGCGTACACGCAACATCCACATGCATTTCGCTAATATTCTGGAAGTGTGTTCTGAAACAACGAGCAGTCTTATTCTGTTCTACTCCAAGCCAACAGCATGTTTGTAATCATATGTGTTGGGGCCTGTGGTAAACACTTCAGTGAAACTGTGTCTAAAGCATGTTCTGTAAAACACTTTGGAATGCGGAACTTTTACTACTTTAAACTACAAAATTTCAAGGCCTACATGATGAACTACCATATGTCATTTTATCAGAAGAAATTTGTCTCTTGTTACAGGACTTAAGGAGATCATTTCATCACAGATGCTTGGACAAAAGGAAAAGACTATATATTTACACCCTGGAGGAAGATGATTTGTGGCAACGAGTAAATGGAGACCACTGAGGAAGAAAACAGAAACATGCGTTGATGTAACTGATCATACAGTTACGTGTTTTTGCCTACTACATAATACTGTCAACGACAGCAAACGCAGTTTAGAAGCTGCAAACTTCTGTTACAACGCTGATTGCCAAAAAATTAGTATCGCATTCAACAGGAATTCCATATCATGTTCCATGACAGACTGAAGAAATGCAATAAAATTAATACTGTTAATCTTTCAATGACAGCTTTGAAATTGGAAAAAAATGATATTTTGAGCACGTGTATCACCTCAAATAAAGCAATGTGACTTCCAAAGTAAGACAGTCATGCTTAGCATCTAAACCACATTTCATGCTCATTACAGTCCACGATCTGGAAACTGAATGATAAGCAACACCTGTTATTGCTTGGTTCATCACTTCATTTCCATATGAATTTGTGTCAAAGTTTCTGACAGGTACATTTGTAATGTGTTCAACAAAGTTACTTGGATGGCTCCGAGGATATGGCAGAACTGGAGGGTTTCAGAGCGACCCTTTGCCATTATATTTACCCACATGTTAATGTTGATTGCACTCCCACGAGATAACGCCACAGGAGAGAGGGAAACAGGAGGGATAAAAAAGCATAGTACCCTCTGCTACTGCAGATCACGTTCATATTTCGTTGAGTGGTTTTGAACGGTCCCTAGTAGTTCCAATCTGTACACAAGGGCAAAAATTGCGGTTGCGCGGCAGTCCAAAGTGGTGCAATCACGTTCAATGTGGATGTAGCCCCACAACATCTTTAGAGAAGGGTTGAAAAGTCCGAGGCTGTCAGCACTGTCAAAGGTTGTCAAGGACGTCTTCCTATTGCGCATCGCACTGCGAACTGTCGTTTTCAACCGCGAAATATGTGGGAATCAGCGTCCCAGGGAAAGGGGTAGTTTTATTGACGCACTTTATGTCACCAAAAAATGTTCAAATGTGTGTGAAATCTTATGGGACTTAACTGCTAAGGTCACCAGTCCCTAAGCTTACACACTACTTAACCTAAATTATCCTCAGGACAAACACACACACCCATGCCCAAGGGAGGACTCGAACCTCCGCCAGGACCAACCGCACAATTTATGTCACCCTCTGAGGCCTTTTCATCTCGTTTCTGAGCGGCGATGTGCCAGAAACTTTTTTTTTTCGTCACCTCTAAGAAAACCGCGTCACTTCAACGCTGGGCGTCTTGGTTATGCCCTTCATTGCAGCGAGGTCAAAATAACGGATGAAATGTATCAGGGGCTATGACGATCTTCTCATCGTGTGGCGCATCCACGGGGTCTTTGGGCAGAGTTGTGGTGAAATTTAGTGCCAATGTGACATCAGTAATCCACCTTACAGCCTGCGTGAACTTCCGAGCTGTCGTCTTTTTTTTTTTTTTTTTTTTTTTTTTTGCATGTGTCGACATGTTGCTGTCTGAAGGGTCGCCCAGCCCGAGTGTGACATCGCAGGACACCACGCTTTTGTACCCTTACAGAGGAAAATCGTAGGCATCTTTGTGCTAACTTTCAAACTTACACGCCGCAATGGGAGAAAACTATAGTGTTTCGAAAAAAAATGTTCCTTTAATTTTGTTGCTCAGTGTAGTTCCAGACGTTTTCTCTGGAACTAAGACCGGCTGATTTAGCGGGCCGTTCGAGGTACAATAGGATGCCTAAGGGTTTGTCAACCATCAACATTTGCTTGTAGTCCTGTGAGCACGGTTGTTGTCATCTTCTAAGACGGGAGTGTCCATAGCATACTCATTAGGAAGCTGTAGAAGAAAAGACAACACTTGGTAACCGAGCTGTCGACAGGAACATCGTCGCTCACGGTCTTGATAATATCATGAGTGAGCGCAGGTCGTCAATGAAAATAAAATAGGGTAAATCTTACTACATTTGGAAACAACCAATTTTGTTGTTTGTTGGATGAAGGAAAGCAAGTCACAACTTGTTCTGTAGAAAAGGAAGGTGCATGAAGTTTGCTAGTACGAGGGTGTGCTGAAAAGTAATACCTCCGAATTTTTTATTCTCTTCTCAATATCGGTTGAGGTAACACATGTGATGCATAATACTCGGTCGACTTTCCCGCTTCGCTGACACAAGTTGCAACCGTCTGCCGCAAGAGGGCTCCGAATTATGGAGTGTAACTATGTCTGTGCGTGAGAAACAGCGTGCTGTAATCGAGTTTCGAATTCGAAGGGTTCGTCTACACATAGAGTACGCTCCCCTGCTGCATTAGAATGCCATAAAATAAACGAGTGCTGCGAGATTTGCGACAATCCGGCGCCTTGGGCTCACTGCCATCGATCGTCCTACCGATCATCCTCCGTACAGCCCCGACTTTGCCCAATCCGATTTTCATCTGTTTCAAAACTTGTAGAAAACCTTCGAGAACTTTAGTATGACAGCGATGGAGGGGTGCAAGCAGGGGTGAGGTTGTGGCTACGTCAACAGAGTCAAACATTCAAAAGTGATAGTATCAAGAAACTAGTCTCCCGTTGGGAGAAATGTGTTTGCCGCCATGGCAGCTAGTAAACATGAAGAATAAATATGTAGACTATTAATGAAGTTTGTTTTATGTAAAAAGCTTTAAGCACTTTCACATAAAAAATTCGGAGGCTTTACTTTTCAGTTCGCCCTCGTACGACTCGCACAAATCACATTCAGATCTGTAAGTCCACTTTATGTTCAATGATTATGCCAAGTTGTTTAGTCTCATAAATTCTTACAGTATACCGGTTGATATTAGCAAGTATATGAAAAGTTGCTTCATCTTCCATATGTGACAGAACTGCAACACGAAAGTCATAGCCGGCCAAAGTGGCCGAGCGGTTCTAGGCGCTACAGTCTGGAACCGCGCGACCACTACGGTCGCAGGTTCGAATCCTGCCTCGAGCATGGATATGTGTGATGTCCTTAGGTTAGTTAGGTTTAAGTAGTTCTAAGTTCTAGGGGACTGATGACCTCAGATGTTAAGTCCCATAGTGCTCAAAGCCATTTGAACGAAAGTCATAACATTTGCTATTGCCTTCTGGATGCAGTCCTTGCAGCAACTGCGGTTTGTAACGATTCTTAAATATAGCTGTTACCGAAAAAGAAACGAAAGAGGGAAGGTTAGAGTTCAATACCTCGTCGATGTCAAGGTCATTGGGGATAGAACACAAGACTAAGATGAGCAAAGACGGGGCAGGAAATCAGCCGTAGCATCTTGACATTCGTCTGGAATGCTATCGGAGATATAAGGAAAACCTACAGGCAAGCGATTTGTTACTCGCTCCTCGTGACCACGAGTCAATTGTCTGCGTCGTATTCCTCGTTGGTGAACGCACAGTACTATGATAACTTATGACAAGTTTGGAATGAATTCGATTTGATGATGTTTCAAATACACTGTCTGACAAAAAAGGTGAAGCAGCAGAAGACATACGTGACTTTGTACACGTACACACCATTGGCAACTCTCTGTAACAGACAGAACGGCTACCAGAGCACATTAGTGTTGTTCATACGTAGTGTTGTTACCAGGACAGGTAGGGCATATGAGGGGCGTAAACAGCGCAGATGGAGAGTGATCACCGTAAAGGACACGGAGATGCCGTATATTCTTGTGAGAGAGCGTTATCAGTCGCTGACAGAGTCTGGAAAGGGCCTCATTTTTGGTCTCCATTTGGCCGGCTGGTAGACTCATGCTGTATCCAGATTTATGAGGCATTCGGATTTGACAGCAGCCCACCGTTTGACTGCACGCATATGTCAGGGCAAGCATACTTGTCGTCAAGGCTGCGGTCGACCACGTCTGACCGTTACAAGGGAGAATCGCCGTATTGTCTACCAAGCACGTTGAACCCCTTCACATATGCGTCTGGCATCCGAGAATAAGTAATGGACTCAGAGCAACATTCTGTGTCATCCTGCAGCCTATGTCGGAGACTAGCAGATGTTGAAATAGGGAATTAGCACTACAACACACACGGCCGCGTTTGGAGTGGTACCATGACCGGCAAGCATGGACTTCTGATAAATGGCTTCACATTGTGTTCAGCGATGAACCGCGGCTCTGTGCTACCCCAGACGCCCATCATGGGCGAGTATGGAGGCGACCTGGCAAGGGGTCTCATTCGTCTATGTTTTGGAGAGCCCGCCCGGTTGGCCTGCGGTCTAACGCACGGCTTTCCGGGCGGGAAGGAGAGCCTGGTCCCTGGCACGAATCCACCCGGCGGATTTGTGTCGAGGTCCGGTGAGCCGGCCAGTTTCTGGATGGTTTTTAGGCGGTTTTCCATCTGCCTCGGCGAATGCGGGCTGGTTTCCCTTATTCCGCCTCCGCCTCAGTTACACTATGTCGCCGATTGCTGCGCAAACAAGTTCTCCACGTACGCGTACACCACCATTACTCTACCACACAAACATAGGGGTTACACTCGTCTGGTGTGAGACGTTCCCTGGGGGAGGGGGGGGGGGGGTCCACCGGGGGCCGAACCGCACAATAACCCTGGGTTCGGTGTGGGGCAGCGGAGGGGTGAAGTGGACTGCGGTAGTCGTCTTGGGGTTGTGGACCACTGCGGCTGCGGCGGGGACAAAGCCTCTCCGTCGTTTCTAGGTCCCCGGTTAACATACAATACAATGTTTTAGAGAGGCATAGCAGCGTTACTCCTGTCATCATGGTGTGAGAAGCCATCGGGTATGACTTCAAGTCACGGCTGGTAGTGATTGACTGAATTCTGATGGCACAAAACTACACCATGGCTTTATCCCTCCCTCTGTGTTACGTCTCGCGAGACAGTATCGTCGTGCTATTTTTCAACAGGACAACAGTCGTCCACACATGACACGTGCCTATATGAGTTGCCTGTTTGCCCCATTCAAGATAGGACATGAGTGGGACCAGCTCGGACCTCAGCTACATATCAGTCCCAGTATCCAGGATATCAAAGACCAGTTACGGCCATTTTGCATCAGGCGAGGATATGACTTCATTACACCCTTCCCAACCGAATTAGTGCATGCATTCAGGCCAGAAAGGGTGCAACGTCATCTACATCTACATCTACGTGACTACTCTGCCACTCACAATAAAGTGCCTCGCAGAGGGTTCAATGAACACCTTCGCGCTGTCTCTCTACCCTTCCATTCTCGAATGGTGCGCGGCGAAAACGAGCACTTAAATTTTTCTGTGCGAGCCCTGATTTCTCTTATTTTACCGTGATGATCATTTCTCCCTATGTAGGTGGGTACCAACAAATGTTTTCGCAATCGGAGGAGAAAACTGGTGATTGAAACTTCATGAGAAGACTCCGTCGCAACGAAAAACGCCTCCAATTGACGTATCATGCCTGTGGCACTGTCACCCCTATTTCGCGATAATACAAAATGAGCTGCCCTTCTTTGAACTTTTTCAATGTCCCACCTGATGCCGAGCGGTTCTAGGCGCTTCAGTCGGGAACAGCGCGACCGCTACGGTCGCAGGTTCGAATCCTGCCTCAGGCATGGATGTGTGTGATGTCCTTAGGTTAGTTAGGTTTAAGTAGTTCTAAGTTCTAGGGGACTGATGACCTCAGAAGTTAAGTCCCATAGTGCTCAGAGCCATTTGAACCATCTTTTTTAGTAGACCTGTTGCACCTTCTAAGTGCTCTGCCAATGAATCGTAGTCTTTCGTTTGCTCTACCCACAACATTATCTATGCGATCGTTCCAATTTAGCTTATTTGTAATTGTAATCCCTAAGTATTTAGTTGAATTTAGAGCCTGCAGATTTGTGTGACTTATCACGTAATCGAAACTTCGCGGATTTCTTTTAGTACTCATGTGAATAACTTCACACTTTTCTTTATTCAGGATCAACTGCCACTTTTCATACCCTACAGATATCTTAATTAAATCATTTTGCAATTCGTTTTGGTCATCTAATGACTTTACAAGACGGTAAATGACAGCATCATCTGCTAAACGATTTAAGAGGGCTGCCCAGATTGTCTCCTATGTCATTAATATACACTACTGGCCATTAAAATTGCTACACCACGAAGATGACGTGCTACAGACGTGAAATTTAACCGACAGGAAGAAGATGCTGTGATATGCAAATGATTAGCTTTTCAGAGCATTCACACATGGTTGGTGCCGGTGACGACGCCTACAACATGCTGACATGAGGAAAGTTTCCAACCGATTTCTCATACACAAACAGCAGTTGACCGGCGTTGCCTGGTGAAACGTTGTTGTGATGCCTCTTGTAAGTAGAAGAAATGTGTACCATCACGTTTCCGACTTTGATAAAGGTCGGATTGTAGCCTATCGCGATTGCGGTTTATCGTATCGCGCCATTGCTGCTCACGTTGGTCGACATCCAATGACTGTTAGCAGAATATGGAATCGGTGGGTTCAGGAGGGTAATACGGAACGCCGTGCTGGATCCCAAAGGCCTCGTATCACTAGCAGTCGAGATGACAGGCATCTTATCCGCATGGCTGTAACGGACCGTGCAGCCACGTCTCGATCCCTGAGTCAACAGATGGGGACGTTTGCAAGACAAGAACCATCTGCACGAACAGTTCGACGACGTTTGCAGCAGCATGGACTATCAGCTCGGAGACCATGACTGCGGTTACCCTTGACGCTACATCACAGATAGGAGCGCCTGCGATGGTGTACTCAACGACGAACCTGGGTGCACGAATGGCAAAACGTCATGTTTTCGGATGAATCCAGATTCTGTTTACAGCATCATCATGGTCACATCCGTGTTAGGCGACATCGCGGTGAACGCACATTGCAAGCGTCATCGTCATACTGGTGTATCACCCGGAGTGATGGTATGGGGTGCCATTGGTTACACGTCTCGGTCACCTCTTGTTCGCATTGACGGCACTTTGAACAGTGGACGTTACATTTCGGATGTGTTACGACCCGTGGCTCTACCCCTCATTCGATCCCTGCGAAACCCTACATTTCAGCAGTATAATGCACGACCGAATGTTGCCGGTCCTGTACGGGCCTTTCTGGATACAGAAAATGTTAGACTGCTGCCCTGGCCAGCACATTCTCCATATCTCTCACCAACTGAAAACGTCTGGTCAATGGTGGCCGAGCAACTCGCTCGTCACAATACGCCAGTCACTACTCTTGATGAACTGTGGTATCGTGTTGAAGCTGCATTGGCAGCTGTACCTGTACACACCATCCAAGCTCTGTTTGACTTAATGCCCAGGCGCATCAAGGCCGTTATTACAGCCAGAGGTGATTGTTCTGGGTACTGATTTCTCAGGATCTATGCACCCAAATTGCGTGAAAATGTAATCACATGTCAGTTCTAGTATAATATATTTGTCCAATGAATACCCGTTTATCATCTGCATTTCTTCTTGGTGTAGCAATTTTAATGGCCAGTAGTGTATATCAGGAACAATAGAGGGCCTACAACACTTCCTTGGCGAAGGTTGGATATTACTTCTGTTTTACTCGTTGACTTGCCGTCTATTACTACGAACTGTGACCTTTCTGACAGGAAATCACCAATCCAGTCGCACAACTGAGGCGATATGCCATAGGCACGCAGTTTGGTTAGAAGATGCTTGTGAGAAACGGTGTCTAAAGCCTTCAGGAAATCTAAAAATATGGAATCAATTTGACATCCTCTGTCGGTAGCACTCATTCCTTCATGAGTATAAAGAGGTTGTGTTTCACAAGAACGATATTTTCTGAATCCGTGCTGACTGTGTGTCAATAAATCGTTTTCTTCGAGGTAATTCATAATGTTAGATCACAGTATATACTCCAAATCACTACTGCAAATCGACGTTAGTCATATGGGACTGTAATTCAGCGGATTACTCCCATTTACCTTTTTGGGTATTGGTGTGACTTGAGCAACTTTCCAGTCTACATCTACTTCTACATACATACTCCGCAATCCACCATAAGGTGCGTGGCGGAGGGTACATCGTACCACAACTAGCATATTCTCTCCCTGTTCCACTCCCAAACAGAACGAGGGAAAAATGACTGCCTATATGCCTCTGTACGAGCCCTAATCTCTCTTATCTTATCTTTGCGCCCTTTCCGCGAAATATAAGTTGGCGGCAGTAAAATTGTACTGCAGTCAGCCTCAAATGCTGGTTCTCTAAATTTTCTCAGTAGCTGTTCACGAAAAGAACGCCTCCTTTCCTCCAGAGACTCCCACCCGAGTTCCTGAAGCATTTCCGTAACACTCGCGTGATGATCAGACCTACCAGTAACAAATCTAGCAGCCCGCCTCTGAATTGCTTCTATGTCCTCCCTCAATCCTTTCCAGTCTTTTGGTACGGATCTTTCGGTAAGAGAGCGGTTGTGTATAGCTGCTAAATATGGAGCTATTGTGTCAGCATACTCTGAAAGGAACCTGACTAGTATTGCGATCTGGATCGTAGGCCTTGCTTTTATTAAATGATTTAAGCTGCTTTGCTACACCGAGGATATCTACTGTTGACTGGAATTCAGGAATATAATACTGATAAGTAGACTCCTACTGCCAAATTCTTTGTAAATTTGACTCTATACCGTAATCACTCATTTAACATCACGTACCGTGACAACTCGTGACGTTTCATTTCTTTTCCTCCTCCCCTTCTGGGTGCGTCACTTAGTGCGTCATTCCGTGTTTCTACGTAAAAGAAAATATGTGAAATATGGTCTGTCTTTGTGAAGCGACCTGTATATCACAAACAACAATAAAAATGCAATGTTCTAAGAAACAATAAATTTATTACATATTACATGTATAAAAAACAGTTTAAAAAAATGAACAAAAGTGATTGAAAACACCACCTATGAGTAACAGTTTATAGCTAACTGTGTTCACAACTAGACACGAGCGAGTGCTGCGGTGTGAGCTGTGAGGCGCAGGTCTCAGTAGGGGCCCGAGCCGCCGCCGCCGCCGCCGCCACCGGCGCTTGGAGCACCGTATTCTGGGCTGGGGCCAGACGGCGATGGAGGTCCGTACGCGCCGCCCGGTCCGCCACCCTCCTGAGTCTGCAACAGGCACCAAGCACTTGCGGTCATTCATTCTGTTCTCTGCCTAGGCACTTGCTCCTACTGGAACGTTGTAACTCATTTCGCAGGTGTTTCTGAGGCATCCTAAGTCATTGGGGTAGAGCGGCTCATCATATGAGAGTGTGTCGTGCAGATGACTGCAAGATAGTGTCGTCTTTTGCATCTTATCGTATCGTATCCAGATCTGCAGGAAGATCTGCAGCGGATAGGCACTTGGTGCAGGGAGTGGCCACTGACCCTTAACATAGACAAATGTAATGTATTGCGAATACACAGAAAGAAGGATCCTTTATTGTATGATTACAGGGTGTTCCAAAAAGGTACGGCCAAACTTTCAGGAAACATTCCTCACACACAAATAAAGAAAAGATGTTATGTGGGCATGTGTCCGGAAACGCTTAATTTCCATGTTAGAGCTCATTTTAGTTTCGTCAGTATGTTCTTCCACCTACGCTCAATGGAGCACGTTATCATGATTTCATACGGGATACTCTACCTGTGCTGCTAGAACATGTGCCTTTACAAGTACGACACAACATGTGGTTCATGCACGATGGAGCTCCTGCACATTTCAGTCGAAGTGTTCGTACGCTCCTCAACAACAGATTCGGTGACCGATGGATTGAGAGGCAGACCAATTCCGTGGCCTCCACGCTCTCCTGACGTCAACCCTCTTGACTTTCATTTATGGGGGCATTTGAAAGCTCTTGTCTACGATACCTCGGTACCAAATGTAGAGACTCTTCGTGCTCGTATTGTGGACGGCTGTGATACAATACGCCATTCTCCAGGGCTGCATCAGCGCATCAAGGATTCCATGCGACAGAGGGTGGATGCATGTATCCTCGCTAACACTGGTACCAGTTACTTCTGTAAAATATCTGGGAGTATGCGTACGGAACGATTTGAAGTGAAATGATCATATAAAATTAATTGTTGGTAGAGAGGGTGACAGTTTGAGATTCATTGGGAGAGTCCTCAGAAAATATAGTCCATCAACAAAGGAGGTGGCTTACAAAACACTCGTTTGACCTATACTTGAGTATTGCTCATCAGTGTAGGATCCGTACCAGATCGGGTTGACGGAGCAGATAGAGAAGATCCAAAGAAGAGCGGCGCGTTTCGTCACAGGGTTATTTGATAAGCATGATAGCGTTACGTAGATGTTTAGCAAACTCAAGTGGCAGACTCTTCAAGAGAGGCGCTCTGCATCGCGGTGTAGCTTGCTGTCCAGGTTTAGAGAGGGTGCGGTTCTGGATGAGGTATCGAATATATTGCTTCCCCCTACTTATACATCCCGAGGAGATCACGAATGTAAAATTAGAGAGATTCGAGCGCGAACGGAGGCTTTCCGGCAGTAGTTCTTTCCGCGAACCATACGCGAGTGGAACAGGAAAGGGAGATAATGACAGTGGCACGTAAAGTGCCCTCCGCCACACACCGTTGGCTGGCTTGCGGAGTATACATGTAGATGTAGATGATCGTGGGAATGAAAAGAAAAGAAAGGAAAGATGCATTTGTGTGGTAGTAGGTTACTTTCTCTTGCCTAAGAGTGACATTGAGCATCGTCTATCCATGTGCTGCATACGCTCTCACCCAGTAGACATTGCTGAGAGGTTTGGGATCTAATCCAGGACAGTGGTGCACCGTCTAAGGATCAGAAACTGTATGCCACCGCTGCATACCGCTGATAAGAATTACTTACGCCACCAGGTTCGAAGTCGACTGCTTCCAGATCGAACGCTATATGCACAACTGTAGGGGACTCTACAAGCCGTTACTAAGCGAAGGAAACTGTGTTCCTCAAATAATGTCAGAATGGGCAGCAGATAAGTAAATGAAGCTTCTTTTACAGTGGACTGCTTTGCGGAGGTGAGAAATGGACCACTGGCGCATCGGGGACACTGATACGAAAGGGAAAACACTACACTAGGGGCACGAACTGAGAACAAGGGGAGAAAACTAGCCTCGGTACGTGGGAAGGTCGCTGAGGAAGATGATATAGTGGAAAGATTGGTGCAGCGATGAAACAGTGGAGGAGGAGCCAGGGAAAACTACATTGAACTTCCTCTGCAGTTGTACTAGCCGCAGACTGAATCGGTGGAAAAGGACTACTGAAAATCAGCTCAGTGGTCGACTTTGACAATAAAGTATATTTATAGCTATTTTTCCTGTCTCACTTTCATTTTTCGTCATTTCTTCTTATTTACTGGTTTAATATTCGATCAATTATTATTATATAAGATTAGCTTGTTAAAACAGAGAGAACGTTTTAATACAAAAGACACGATTATGCGAACTATGACCTGTACACGAAACTAAATTCTGTCTGTTTTCGATGTCCAGTAACTCATTACATCAGTACTGTTTTGACACAAATAAGTTAATTTCGGAAAGGTTATAGATGTAACGAATGAACAACCGGTTTTGATTCTTTTCGGACGTTAAGAAGAAACTTCGAATATTCTTATTTTCCATTTTAACATTATCTTTCACAGATTTTCTCTTTTTCTTTAACTTTATTCCCATTTTTTTGGGATGCGAACATAATAGACGCTTGCCTGTTGCAGATTCTGCATTATTTTTTTACTGTACCAGATGTCCCTTCCGTCCACTATAACACTGTTTACCGTAAAACTAAATGTCTTTTGCTTGCGAATGTTAAGGAATTTTGTGTTTTTTGTGTTTTAACTGTCTATTCTGAGGTGGAGATGAGAAACACAAGAGTAAGGAAAACAGCATTTCGCTGTACATATGCTGGTCGATATATCACACCATCAGTATTGGTTTTCGTTATCCTCGTATCCTCAAATGTTCTCGCCCAACCACCTTGAGTTTCAGTATTAGTCGACCACAATATTATTACACCTGGGAGTGAGTGCGCTTCAGTCGGCATATCTTGAGTTCTAATCACGAGGACACGCTGAAACACTTGATAGTACGTGCACAGCTGTCACCAAATCGTTCATAGTGCGATGCGCTTTCCTGAGTCACTACTATACTTGTTTACTGCAACATCACTGCGTGTATCCGATGACGGCCAGGGGTGGCTAAGTGCATCGTGGCCGGCTAGTGACTACGTTCTTTACTTCTTGCGGGTGGCATAATTTTGGTCTTGTTGTTGTTGTGGTCTTCAGTCCAGAGACTGGTTTGATGCAGCTCTCCATGCTACTCTATCCTGTGCAAGCTTCTTCATCTCCCAGTACCTACGGCAACCTACATCCTTCTGAATCTGTTTAGTGTATTCATCTCTCGGTCTCCCTCTACGATTTTTAGCCTCCACGCTGCCCTCCAATACTAAATTGGTGATCCCTTGATGCCTCAGAATATGCCCTACCAACCGATCCCTTCTTCTAGTCAAGTTGTGCCACAAATTTCTCTTCTCTCCAATTCTATTCAATACCTCCTCATTAGTTATGTGATCTACCCATCTAATCTTCAGCATTCTTCTGTAGCACCACATTTCGAAAGCTTCTGTTCTCTTCTTGTCTAAACTATTTATCATCCATGTTTCACTTCCGTACATGGCTACACTCCATACAAATACTTTCAGAAACAACTTCCTGACACATAAATCTATACTCGATGTTAACAAATTTCTCTTCTTCAGAAACACTTTCCTTGCCATTGCCAGTCTTCATTTTATATCCTCTCTACTTCGACCATCATCAGTTATTTTGCTCCCCAAATAGCAAAACTCCTTTACTACTTTAAGTGTCTCATTTCCTAATCTAATTCCCTCACCATCACCCGACTTAATTCGACTACATTCCATTATCCTTGTTTTGCTTTTGTTGATGTTCATCTTACATCCTCCCTTCAAGACACTATCCATTCCGTTCAACTGCTCTTCCAAGTCCTTTGCTGTCTCTGACAGAATTACAATGTCATCGGCGAACCTCAAAGTCTTTATTTCTTCTCCATGGATTTTAATACCTACTCCGAATTTTTCTTTTGTTTCCTTTACTGCTTGCTCAATATACAGATTGAATAACATCGGGGAGAGGCTACAACCCTGTCTCACTCCCTTCCCAACTACTGCTTCCCTTTCGTGTCCCTCGGCTCTTATAACTGCCATCTGGTTTCTGTACAAATTGTAAACAGCCTTTCGCTCTCTGTATTTTACCCCTGCCACCTTCAGAATTTGAAAGAGAGTATTCCAGTCAACATTGTCAAAAGCTTTCTCTAAGTCTACAAATGCTAGAAACGTAGGTTTGCCTTTCCTTAATCTATTTTCTAAGATAAGTCGTAGGGTCAGTATTGCCTCACGTGTTCCAGCATTTCTACGGAATCCAAACTGATCTTCCCCGAGGTCGGCCTCTACCAGTTTTTCCATTCGTCTGTAAAGAATTCGCGTTAGTAGTTTGCATCCGTGACTTATTAAACTGATAGTTCGGTAATTTTCACATCTGTCAACACCTGCTTTCTTTGGGATATGAATTATTATATTCTTCTTGAAGTCTGAGGGTATTTCGCCTGTCTCATACATCTTGCTCACCGGATGGTAGAGTGACGGAATATTCGAACTATGCTCTTTGCTACTTTCACTAGCGCGTGCCGTCATCTGATTCGGTTAAATACAATCTGTCATCAGTAAAAAAAAGTCATAAAGCTAACTTGCGCGAACAATACCTCAGGCCAGATCGACAGATTTTGATCTGAGGAGTCTGCCTCTCCCGTCGGGCTCGAAATCTAGCGCTGTGCGCTTTAGTTTATAGTAGTAGACCAACTCTTTAAAATATGTTTAATGTAAATACGCACTTACTTGTGTTTTGTAGCGAATGAAGTAGACTTCCGGCTTGGAAGGCTGTGTGGGCGCGGGCGTGGGGATGGTGATCTCGGGCGGCTCCTCGGGCTTCTTGACGAGCACGTAGATGAGCGTCTTCTGTTCGGGGGGCGGCGCGATGGGCGGCAGGTCCGGCACCGTGGGCGGCGGCGGCGCGGGCGCCTTGATGAACACGATCTTGTAGTGCTTCTGTGGGGGCGGCGGCGGAGGCTGCGGCTTCCTGGGCGCCGCGTACGTGGGCTCTGGTGGCGGCACGTGCACGTACACGTGCTTGTGGATGACCGGCGCCTGCGCTGGCGCGCCGTACTGCGTGTCGACGGCTGGAGGTGGCGCGTACCCGCTGGGGAGTGGCGGGCTATAGCCACCGCCGCCGCCACCGCCGCCGCCGCCGCCGAAGCCTCCGCCGCCTCCGCTGTAGCCGTGGCCACCACCGCCGCCCCCGCTGTAGCCGTTGCCGCCCCCGCCGCCCCCGCTGTAGCCATTACCACCACCGCCTCTGCTGTAGCCGCCTCCGCCGTTACCGCTGTATGGTCCCGCAGGTGCAGTGCGTACCGACACTGCCAACCAGCACATCGTCTGCAACAAGAGTTTTGTGAGTTGTGCTCGTTGGCCCCTTTTAATCGTCTAGACATTCTTATGTTCCAGAAACAGTGAAGCTTACTTGACGACGTACACCAACCGACCACCTTTTATACAGCTTTATTTATGCCAAGTGCATTTCGCGCTTTCAGCCATATTCAGTTAACATTAATATCCATAGGCGTCAGCAACCCCCGGGTTATAGGGCGCACTTACCCCTTTCCGGAAGTTCAGGGTATAGAGTTTGTATTTATTACAAAGTTTTCACATAACTGTAGCAATCACTGTTTGCCGTATTACTAAGTAGCAAATTTAACATTGATACAAAAGGACATTTTGTGGTCTTTAAAAGTTTATTTCGCCAGCCTGGGTGGCCGAGCGCTTCTCGGCGCTAAAGTCTGGAACCGCGCGACGGCTACGGTCGCAGATTCGAATCCTGCCTCGGGCATGGATGTGTGTGATGTCCTTAGGTTGGTTAGGTTTAAATAGTTCTAAGTTCTAGGGGACTGATGACCTCACAAGTTAAGTCCCATACTGCTCAGAGCCATTTGAACCATTTGTATTTGAAAAGTTTATTTCCGTTTTTCTATTTTGAGTAGTATTAATTTGGCATTATTTTTCTTTTTGTTGCATTCCAACAGCGTCCTCTCCGTAGTTCTCTTTTTTTTCTATTTCAGATTTTTACGTTTCAGTTCTCCATTCTCCATTGTATATAATATATCGATGTCATAAGGATCACATCATGCTAGATAATGAAGGTACCATAATTAAGAGAAATATATGTTATACACATATATGATCATAATACTGTAAGGTGTAACTACAACTTTGACATTTTTTAACGCAGATATGAGATAAATTTCAGTGTGATGATGTAAACATAACTATCCACATCAAACATATCCTAATATGCCAGCTCTGGTGATAAATATTTAAAATAGTATTTTCTTAAGTATATATTCTGCCTAAAACAATGAATGCATATCTATTAATCGTTTAAGATACATCACGTTTCATGTAATTCTTGTTAAATTTAGTTCTTGCGGCAGTATACGTAGTCAAACTAACTGTTCCAGTTATACAAAATGAGCCGGCCGCTGGTGACCGAGTGGTTCTAGGCGCTTCAGTCTGGAACCGCGCGACCGCTACGGTCGCAGGTTCGAATCCTGCCTCGGGCATGGATGTGTGTGATGTCCTTAGGTTAGTTAGGTTTAAGTAGTTCTAAGTTCTAGGGGACTGATGACCTGAGATGTTAAGTCCCATAGTGCTCAGAGCCATTTGAACCATTTATACAAAATGAATCAATTTCAGAGTATTGCCCCAATTTGAAAAATTTCTGCGGACGCCCATGCGTATCGTGTTTTTATCTTTGTCAGCACAACGTTTTTATCGACTGCATTTTCAGTGCTTCAGCTGCCTTTTGCACCGTATGTTGTACCTTCTTTTTTACTTTTCTATGCATAGCACAACCACCAAAATGATTCGCTCTCACCTACCCCATCAGCTCCTGTGCTGGAGGAACGACTGCACGCCAGCATATTAACACCAGTTCCTTTAATTTTACCGTCATAATCATTATGCTAGATGTATGTAGGTAGAAGTGACATGTTTCTTGATTTGCTAACGAACGTGCACTGTTGGACTATTAAGAATAAGGTTTTTGATGAGTCTTAACACCTTTTTAATAGCAACATTCATTGGGATTTATTACTAAACGATGTGGCGCATACTTACGATACAAGAGGTCTGGGCTAAAAATTTAAGCCCGGACGTCCATGTATAGGTTTTCCGTCACTTTAAGAGAATGCAACTGTTGGATTCTGCCATCAGGACACGACCTATTTCCTTCCGCATCCTTTTCCAACTGATTATTTACAGTTATCCGTCATTTACAATATCCCTAAATCAACATCTACAAGACTACTCTGCAGCTCACACTTAAGTTTGTGGCAGAGGATTCATCGAACCATTTTCAGACTATTTCCGTACCGTTGCAATCTCGAACAGCACGTGAAAAACGAAGACCTAAATCTCTCCGTACGATCTCTGGTTTCTCTTATTTTATTACAATGATCCTTTCATCCTATGTAGGCGGGAGTCAACAAAATATTGTCGCATTCGGAGGAGAACGCTGGAGATTGAAATTTCGTGAAAAGGTCTTGCCGCATCAAGAAATGTCGTTGTTTCTGTAACTGCCACCCCAATTCGTGTATCAAATCCGTGATAGTCTCTCCTCTACTTCGCGATAATACAAAATGAATTGCGTCTCTTTGAACGTTTTCGATTTCCTGTGTCTATTCTATCTTATGGGGATCCCGCGCCGCGCACCAATGAATGCTCTAGCAGAGGACGGACAAGTGTAGTGCACGTAGCCTCTTCAGAAGATTTGTTGCAACTTCTAAGTGTTTCTACAATAAAACGCAGTCTTTAGTTCGCCTTCCCCATAAAATTTTCTATGTGATAGTTCCTATTTAAGTTGTTCGTAATTGTAATTCCTAGATTTTTTTCATTTTTGAATTCTTCCATTACTTCTTGGTAAACAATTCCATGTTATTCAACCCTAGATATTTAGTTGAGTCGTTGTATGATTTATCGTGTAACCGATATATAACCGATTCCTTTTAATACTCTTGTAGAGGACCTCACACTTTTTGTTGTTTCGTCAACTGCGACTTTTCACATCATACAAATATCGTGTCAAAATCATTCTGAAATTGGTTCTGATCTTCTGTTGACTTTACTAAACAGTAAACGACAGCGTCATCTGTTAACAGTCTAAGAGGGCTGCTCAGGTTGTCTCCTAAGTCATTTGTATAGATTAGGAACAGCAGAGGGCTATAATACTTACTTGGGGAATGCCAGATTTCGCTTCTGTTTCACTCGATTACTTCCCATCAGTTACTACGAACTGTGACCTTTCTTAAAGGCCTTAGGGGGCTGCCTTCAGCGTTTGTTTGAAAAAAGTAAAGTAAATAAAAAATAAATTTTAACAGGATGAAACTGCGAGGTATTCATGACCTGACGTTGTTACTGTGTGTTCTTTGTGGTATTCTGGTGGCTCCTGGTTATATACTAGGTGGGAGGATAAAGTTGTGGAGTAGGAGAGAATGTTATAGGAAAGATGTTGGATGTGGGAAAGAATTATTGGAGGGGATTGAGAACTTACTGTCTCGACGTCGATGGTAAGTTCAATTTTGATTCAATTTTATCATAGAACTTTGAGCACGTTTTTGGGACGTACTTGTGATTAAAAGTCGTAATGAATTACGTAGCTTTCCTCTGGATATTCTGATAATTCAGCATAGTAAGGATTAATGAGCTGTAAACACTACTGAGTAATCGTGGGACATGTGTTTTGTTAAGAGAACTCGGTCGTGGATAAACTACAATTTATCAGTATTCTTTCATATAGTGTCATTCTGAGAACAGGTTTTCTCACAGATTCGGTGATCGTTGCACGTTAAATTGCTGCTTATAGATACCCCAGATATTGGAAAGTTGTTTGATAGCTGGTAATATAGGAAAACATATCGGACAGTAATTCCCTATTTCTTCACCTTGTATTGCATTTCTGAAAGCTAGTCTCATTCATGAAACTGAAAACGGTAGGCCATGCCGAGGAGCATGCTGAGCAGAAACTCTAGGCAAGCACCTGAAGTGATATGAGAAATTATGAAAAACTTAAATTAGGATGGCCTGGAGACGATTTGAACTCAGCCTCCTAACTTATACGTTATACGAGCCCAGTTTTAAACGTGATGTCACCTAACTTAGTGGTGGTAGAGCACTGCCAGTAGATGCTGCAAAAGAATCCAGTGTTCCTGGTTGCTTAAAGCTACCGTGTATGTATGCCGATTTCTTCGATGGGAGGACGACGGTTCAATCCCGCGTTCGGCCATCCTGATTTAGGTTTTCCGTGATTTCCCTAAATCGCTCCAGGCAAATGCCGGGATGGTTCCTTTCAAAGGCCACGGCCGACTTCCTTCCCCATCCTTCCCTAATCCGCTGAGACCGACGACCTCGCTGTCTGGTCTCCTTCCCCAAAACAACCCAACCCAACCCTCTTCGATGTACGTTAGTAACAGAGATCGTCCTTAACATAAGGGGAAGAGTGCATATGCTGTGAGAAGAAAAAGTAAGAAAGAATGTCGCACACTTTAGTGCCTCTGAACTACTACACCGTGATAAGAGTCAAGTGGAAGGCGTTAATTAAGTTGTGGACTGTGGCATGTAGTGGGAGAAAGTGGTTGCTAATGGCAGCGTTGCCCTGTTTCCCGCGCAAACAATGCGCCATGACGAAACGCGCCGCTTTCTTTGCGCTTGAGCCTTCCGGCCTTCGTGCACTGCCACGGTCACGTTGTCTTAGCGACATCGGGAGTGGGAAACTAGGTCAGATCATCGCGATCTCATCATTCCCAAGCTGCGAAACATCTCTCCCTGACGGTGCAATTCTTGTAATCATTTTCCCTTAGTGGCAGCTCGTACTAATGTTCTACAGGGATCTATCCCTAGATCCTTCTTAGATTTCATTTGAATTAGATCTCCCATGGAAGTCATACAAATTCCATCATCTTTTAGGATTGTCTGAGAAGAAAGATACAGAAATTAAATCTGTTAACATATTAGGAATGTATTACGAATTTGAACTTAGCTGGGAACAACATGTGAATCATATCTGCTAAATGATATCGTAGGTTCCTACATTTAGTGGAAACTTTGGAACGTGGCACGTGTGACGAACGTTTGACTCCTCAAAAATCTACTTTTCGGATTGTCTGCTCATATGATATTCTCTTCAGGGGACTAGTGTTTTACGAGCGCAAAAAATTCGTGTACGAGTTGTAAGTCTTCGACTAAGGATCAGCGTCTTTTTAACAAGTTCAGAGTGCTAACGGAATCTGTTGTGGTGATATTGAAAATTTTGAAAATGATGTAAACAGAATTGTCAGAAAGCAAATTAACAGTGTAAAAGATTTCTCTGATATGCATAATACTGATATTAGTTCTTAAGACGATTGCTGCAATCATGGTCTTTTGTTGTTATATATCAATGACAAGGCCTATTTCACTTTGAAATCACGAATTGCGATTAAAGCATGTTGATTTTCGTACTCAAGAACTATTTCTGTATGGTCTAAAGGATCCTCAAACGCGCTTCATGATCGGCAAGGAGATTCTAGCTATATGTTTAATATTTCCAATGTTCTAGGCTGCGATGCCAAATTCAGAGCGATCTACATGTCCCTGCGAGCTTAAATGTTTCTAGCTGAGAGCCGTCCGTTTAGTCCTGCTAGTTAGCGCAAAGTGTTTGAAATATTGCCCAACAAACTGCACTGGAAGACAGTGTAGTTAATATATTACGCGTTATGGAAATGTTTACGCCTAAAATTCTGAGAACACAAGGCCATTATAGAAACATACTACATCGTTTCACATAAATTTCACATTAGTAGACAACAAATTAGAGAAGTTTAAGCTCATGCGTAGATGTAACGGTAGCTGTTATTTCCGTGCCTCTTTCCTAAACGGGGCAGGGAATGGGAGGGAGAGGGCGATGAAAACAGCACAAGGTAATGTGCGGAGTCTAGCTGCAGATGTGTATGTACAAAATAACAATGTTAGTCCTAAGAGTGGCACAACACTTCATTTCCCCGCCCTCCCCCCCTCGTGTGTTTGGTTTTATAATATTTGACCTTGGCGCATCCTTAAATACGACGACTGGAGAGCCCACACTTTGAAAGTTAATTGTGTCAGCCACAGTCACTTGGCACGAATTATTCTTAGAAGCACTTAGGGGCCAAACGACTAGTGACGGTTCAACAACTAAATTCGACTCGAACATGAAATGATCAGAAAACCTACTAGCTGCACCACTCCGAACAGTAGATAATAGCTTGCGAGAGTAGTGCAACAAATTCAAAATGTTCAGATGTGTGTGAAATCCTATGTGACTTAATTGCTAAGGTCATCAGTCCCTAAACTTACACACTACGTAACTTAAATTATTCGAAGGACAGACACTCATATCCATGCCCGAGGGAGGACTCGAACCTCCGCCGGGACCAGCCGCACAGTCCATGACTGCAGCGCCTGAGACCGCTCGGCTAATCCCGCGTGGCGGTGCAACAAATAAGATGTCATCAAGCTAGAAGGCGCATGGGCTCCAGCATTGCTCGAATCCTGCCTTGGGCATGGATGTGTGTGATGTCCTTAGGTTAGTTAGCTTTAAGTAGGTCTAAGTTCTAGGGGCTGATGACCTCAGATGTCAAGTCCCATAGTGCTCAGAGCCATTTGATTTTTGGGGCCACATCAGTTATTTTGTTGCCCGAACAGCAAAATTCGTCTAGTACTTTTAGTGATTCATTTCAGAAAACCCAGGAGTGGTACGATCGACGTCGAGGCGCTTGCTTGGACAAAGAAGAGAACTGTAACTGAATGTGTCTTTGTTGATGAAACTGCCTCACCATTCACCTGAAGCGCTTGAGAGAAACCACATAAAATCCTGTTGTCCTCTGATATGAGTGTAGTGCCTTAACCAGTACACCAATATAGATTGATAAGTAAAGATCACAACTATTCGTTCGATGGAGTACGTTTCTATAGTGAAGCACTTCCAGATTGGAGAAATCTGTGGGGAGGGCAAGAGGCACAAAGAGGTACCACTCGAAACATTTCCGCTTGAGTTTCCGACCGAATTTCTTATCTCGATGTTAAGCTATGGCGTTACGCAGCTCGTATAGCGCAAGACTTAAGTTTTCATGTCACGCCAGGTATTTACTGCTTCAGCATGATGAATCAGCATCGGCGTCATAACACGCATTTCTGGCCGCAGGAAGACGTGCAGGAAGTAATCTAGGACGGATAAGGCATTGCTACAAGACTCATCGTCGCCTCCAACCAGTTCATTGCGTGACCAATGCTATGTTCCGCTGCTCGGCTGCATATTACTCGTTTCTTGAGCTTTCCCTCGCAACTGTAAACACAGCCACGGACGTTTCGTTCCGAAGAGACAGGTGCAATTTTATATTTTTACTAGTTAATGAGTTCGGTATTTCCCTGCTTGCGAAATAATTGCCGTTCTTCTACCTTTTTTCCGTCTCGGCGTGTACTCTGCTACATTATAGTTTAATCCGTGCAGATACTGTTCGCTACCTCTGATACTGATTTTCTGTGCAGAAAGCCATTTTAGGTTTATGAATTGGGACGTACTGAGCGGTAGTTATTTTTTTCATTAGAATTTATAGCAACAGTTGCCAAAAAATGAGTTAGCATCGAAGGCGAGATTACTACTCAGAGCTCACGTTATGTTATGTGTGTTGTGCAGTATGTAACTCAGTTTGGCTGGAATGAATCTTCATGGCAAACTAAACTAATACTGTGAGCTGGATTGGAATTCGGAGTTTTCACAGCCAGTGCTCAGGTTACTACTATTCTATTGTTGCATTTGTGGGTAGAACTTAGTGCTCTTTGTAATTCTGAATCTGGTTTTCTTGCGTCGTGACGTATCAGCACCGTACTCGCTTGTCGGTTTCGTATTTACTCTGCAGCTTCGAGAAGGAGAATATCTCCATTACATGGTTCGATGGCGAGCAGCCAAATGCCACACTAAATAAGGTGCCTGGAGTTTTGTCCCCAGCCAGTCCTACAAGTGTTTTCATACAATTAACTTGACGTTCAGTTCAGTCTAAGTATTGTGTTTGTGAACAGTATTAAGCTGCACCTTAGTTGGGACTCCACATCTGAAGTCTAGATCCTTATGTAACTGGGAATTGAGTGAGGCAGTGCATTCCTTAAGAATGGGTAGCTATTTGGGAGGGTTAGGCTACAAATAGCTGTCTGGTCATCCTGATTTAGGTTTCTTGTTCTTGCTGTAAACCACTTCACGCTAATACCACGACGGCTCCTTCAACAAGACCATTCCTGGTTTCGTCACTGAACCCCCTCCCTTCCCTGACCAGCACAAAAAATCTCGTTGTTTCCTAACTTAGCTGCCGTTGAAAAAGAAAATGGAATACACCTCGTAGAAGAATCCGTAAGGTTTTTGCGTACAAAAAGCTTTCAAATCACGTTTCAAAAGGGAAAGAAAGCAGACTGAAGGAATGTTAAATGTTTCACAAGTCTGTCAATATAATTTGGGTAGGTTTTGTTAGCGATAAACAGCTTTCAAGAAGCAAGATATTACTAGTTTACATTTTCCATCCCTAAAGGGGCGGCTCAATTTCTGACCCATTGTGGGGTCGGAGTCCTTTCAACCAAATAACAGGTGAGCTGGTAGTGAAACAGGACGAGCCCCAATTGGGGCATAAAAGGGGGCGAGATGACTTAACGGAGAAAGGAAACCTCCAGAAAACCTTGGTCACAATCGGGGAGGGAAGGAGGGGTTGCCAGAACTATATTAAATTTCATTGTGAGCAAATATGTCCAACGCGAACAGTACGAAAGTCTAGTAAATAAGTGTAAGTGCATATTTTATGCGTTTTCAGTTGAAAGACTTGCTCGAAATGTGTAGTATACCTGCATCGCTAACAAACGCAGGCGATGCTAACGACGGCGACTGCTACACAATTCGTCACCTTTTACAACATTTTGAAATTTAGTCCTGCGAGTACTGGGTATGTGTTTATATTTGGAACAATAAACATCTAAAATACTCCAGAATGCATTTTCACTGTACAGCGGATTGTGCGCTGATTTGAAAGCTAGTCTACTACTTTCTTGTCAGTTTGTTCCTGGGAGCAGGTACTTCACTTACATTATTTCTTCTTTTTCCTTCTGGAATCATACCCTCCTTCCGTTGTCACGTTTTAAATAACTATGTGTTGTGTTACTGAGGTGGCGAACTAGCCACGAATTTACCTAAGTGAGTGTGGAAAACCACCGGTAGGCTGGCTGAGCTTCCAGACCACAGGTTGTTTATTCGACGCTCGGACTATCCTGTGTTGCAAAAGTTGCACTATTCGAACAGTTCATTTCAGCTGCCTATCTTTCTTTTGTAATTATGTTACGTGCTCTAACACTGCAGTAAGAGCAGAAATTTGCTTCTGTAGCCGTTTTCAGTTGGCCACTGCACGCAACTGTCGATATCATAACAGTAGTCCTACCTGTGGAGCATATGTAATACGTAGATACGCCGTATCTAGTCACATAAATACGCCTTGTGTATCATTTTGTTTGAAGCACTTTTCTTATTTTTGACATAATATTTTTCGTTGATGAATCGAAAGGAACCGTTATGATAGATTAATAAGGTGTTGACTATGTAATCCTTCTGCGGTTTGTGAAAATCAATAGAGGTGAAAGTCTACCCGCACGGACAGCTGTGCACGTCATAGCGCTGCTTCCCCGGGAGGGAGGTACCTACCTCCGGCCGGTAGGTCAACGACGAAGGTCGGTGTGTCGCCCAACTCGAATGTGGTTTTTATGTGGTTTCTCACGCCCACTAGGTGAGTACTAGTCAGCGACTGATGGGGACCCGCTCACGGTGGACAGTCTCCGATTCAAAAGGTAAAATACTTTCAAATACATTGGTAGTCTCTGCAGTGATCAGAACCACTGTGAAACTGAAATAAATGCAAGAATTGTTGGAGGCAACAGAGCATACTTTAGCCTTCAGGATGTGCTGAAGAAAAGATCTCTGTCAAGAAGTTTTAAGATCAGGCTGTACCAAAGTATAATCATGCCATTGGTTATGTACGGTTGTGAAAGCCTCACCTTTAGGAGAACAGAGGAAGAGAAACTACTTGTTTTCGAACGAAAAACCTCCTGAGATAGATTCACAAACGGGGGAATGGAGAATTCGGAAAAACCAAGAATTAAAAGAGCTTTAAGCACAGCCTGACGTTATAAAAAGAATAAGAAGAAGATGGTTGACCTGGGCTGGACATGTAGCAAGGATGAATGAAGGGAGGGTACCCCATGATGTGTTTCTGGGAGCTGTAGCTGGAAGCAGATACCGAGGACGACCGCGGACAAGATGGAAGGACAATATTGACAAGGACACCGAGGACATGGGACTAGGAGCGGGCGAGTGTTGGCAGGAGGCTCGCAATCGGGAACGATGGAGGAGGAGTGTGGAGCAGGCATATGGTCACTAAGGCCCAAGCCACGGATAAGTAAGTAAGTAGAAGACTTTCGCTTACTTTCACATGAGTAACACTACATCCAGACACTTGGGGTACACATTTTCCGTCCAGTGAGGGTAACGGGGTGGCGACAGGAGGGGCATGTGGCCACACTTCAAAATTAACCTCGCCAAATCCTTTAATAGCCATGTCGACCCTGCGCGGATGCGGGACAAAGGCACAGGAAGAAAAACACAGGTAAAGAGCGGACTGGTTTTTGCGCAAAACAACGAGCCGTCTGTTTCTGAATATTTGTCTTATTCAAATGACTCGAGTGTTAAGACCCATGAGCGTAGGGGGCTACGTAAATGACATATTTCGCTATTGAACAGGTTTACCTTGAGCTCATGCGGTCGTTTTTCTCCCACACCACTCCTAAAATTGAACAGAAAACGGGTGTAAATGCTAATGATACTCGAAGTACATCGTAAAGTGTAAACACAGATGTAGATATACCTGCAGATGATGTGTCAGAAGAGCAAATGTGCAGTTTCGATGTCTGTAGCGAACGCTTGCGGGGTGTAGATTGTTTGTTCCTGGTAGCATACTCTATCCGAATGCTTAGCGCCATCACACGACGGACGGTTAGTCATTAACCGTGACACAGGCATTCACTTCATGAGATACTAAGGAGAAGTTTGACAATCAATCCACTGGTGTCAGTTGACATTTGATGGCGTCGTAGGACCTCATCTGCGTCAACTTCACCATCCATAGTGTGCAAACCACTGTGATGTGATGGCAGAGGGTACATCCCATTGTAACACGTATTAGAGTTTCTTCATATGCCATTGGCGCAATGGATGTGTGAAGAACGTTGAAATGCCGCTGTGTGAGCTGTTATTAGTCTAACCATTCTTTGCAGTCCCTGCGGTTCAAATGGTTCAAATGGCTCTGAGCACCATGGGACTTAAAATCTGAGGTCATCAGTCCCCTAGAACTTAGAACTACTTAAACCAACTAATCTAAGGACATCACACACATCCATTCCCGAGGCAGGATTCGAACCCGCGACCGTAGCGGTCGCGCAGTTCCTGACTGTAGCGCCTAGAACCGCTCGGCCACCCCGGCCGGCCGTCCCTGCGGGAGCGATATGTAGGGGGCTCTAGGATATTCCTAAACTCCTTACTTAATACTGGTTCTTGGAAATTACATTTTTGCGGTATAGTTGGCGTCTATCTTCATGCGTTTGGCAAATACAGTTCTTCGCCATTTCCCTTACCCTCTCCCAAGAGTCGAACATACATTTTACCGCTCCTGCTGCCCTTCTATTTACTCAAAAAAATGTTCAAATGTGTGTGAGTTCTTATGGGACCAACCTGCAGAGGTCATCGGTCCCTAGACTTACACACTACTTAAACTAACCTATGGTAAGAACAACAAACACGCCCATGTCCGAAGAAGGATTCGAACCTCCGACGGGAGGGGCCGCGCAATTAGTGACATGGCGTCTCTAACCGCGCGGTCATCCGCGCGGCTCTATTTATTCGTTCAAATCCCCAGTCAGTTGTATTTTGCATGGGTACTACACACTCGTGCAGTACATGAATCACTGCGGAGAGGTTTGAGAACCAACCCATCGTTGTTATGGTTTTCAGTCGCTAGGCTGGTTTGAGGGAACTCTACACGCTGGTCTATCTGCCCAAGTCCCCTCATCTCTGTATAGCTACTGCAGCCTGCAGGCACTTGATCTTGCTTACTTTAGTGATGGCTTTCTAATCTGTTAGATACCAAACAAAAACCTGTACATATCACTCCTCGTTCTCTCGTTTGCCATATAACTGTTCTCTGGCTCATGCAGCAATGCGGTTTAGCAACTTAGAAGAAACTGATTGACAAATACAGATGCAGAGATCTGTTTAAATGATGGAAAGCAAGTGTTGTTGTTAATACAATGACAAAATCCCAAGAGTATGTTTTAGAAGTTAAAATGTTATCTAAGAAATGCTAGTTATTTTTGGTTGGTACTGAACCTGCCGCTTCGTAGCTTCCAAGGCCAGCTGAATGATTCTAGGAAGCTACCGCAAGCGGGCAGAGGAGAGCTGTGGAGATGTGCTTACCAGGGCTAGGAGGTGCGCGCGGGCCATGGTGAGGGCGGAGCCGTGCTACGTGCTACTGCGCTGTCTCCTTTCGCCAGGCGCTTATATACCGCCGGCTCTGTGAGAGCCCGGCCCTTTCTACTGATGCGCCCCGCGGAATAACAATGTGTCCGGAACGACATTAACAGTCGGCGCGCTCAGGCAACAGCACAGAGGCCCTAATTCACATCGGCACGATCGTAATCAGGCCTGTGTTACGGCATAGATGTACTACCCCACAACACGTCGCCGGGGGACACTCCGGAACGTACCTCTCCCTTCTTACGGATGTGTTCGTTCGGAAACGAATAGCGTGGCGTGGCTTCTACTACAACGTCTCTGTGAATGCCGTCTCTGTGGCTGAACCATTTTTCAGATACTGCTGTTTCGAGAGGTATTAAATTTGGAAGAGATCTTTGAGTTAATCTGCGGTCGCTTTTATACTAGAAACTGATAAACAGCTGCTCGCGGGCACCTGAATGTCTTCTGGTTCGTATTTGCGGCTCTGAAGTGAAATTGAAAACAGAAGTAAAATTACAGATATTTAAGCTCTTTCAATTTTAGCAGAATACCAGTAAGCCCCCGAACTTTAAAGTATTTAACTCCAATATATAAAACAACTTCGAATGCCTGATTACTTTACGAACGAGTTAATGTGTTAACAATTAAACTTTGAGCGTACAAGCGAGAAAAGTTTAGAATATATTGAAATTATTCTTAAAGTGTGTTGGAAGGCACTAAGTGCTCTCATTATGAAACAATGGATGAATATAGTCTGGTGATTTGCTCTCCATTTTAAGCAAAATCTAGTTCTTCGCGCATCTCAATGTTTTACGTCATACCTCCTGAACTGCGCATCGTACAATGACGTAATTTTGCAGGTACGCTCAGAAATATATGTAGATACTGTCTGCAAAATGTGTCGTGAATAGAGATAGCAGTAAAGAACTGTTAAATTAATATATCATGCTTGAACTCCCATTTTGAGCAAAAACTAGTTTTTCACGTTCTCAATGTTTATGATGTCATATCTGCTGCACAACACAATTAGTGGTATGTGTGAACACTGCCTAAACACTGTGTTGCGAATACAATTGTAATAAAGAGGTAATAAATTAAAACGTCACGCTTGATCATGAAGTTTGCCTGCTTGAACAGTGAAAATGGCTCTAAGCACTATGGGACTTAACATCTGACATCATCAGTTCCCTAAATTTACAACTACTTAAATTTAACTAACCTAAGGACATCACACACATCCATGCCCGAGGCAAGATTCGAACCTGCGACCGTAGCAGCAGCGCGGTTCCGGACTGAAGCGCCTAGAACCGCTCGGCCACAGTGGCCGGCAACAGCGAAAATATAGTAAGCAATAAACCTAATTCCTTTCATCATTCCGTGGGGAGTATCAGCACAGGGAGATTTATGAAGGTTTGAAATTATGTGTAAAGTTTGTTGCAAGTCGCTAAGCACTCTCATTTTCAAATAAACGGTGAATGACGTTTGGTATTTGCGCGCCTTGAGTTATGCTGCCTCAAGGTAAACACACAGTTTCTAACAGCAATATTGCCTTATGGTGTTAAACTTTTAATAAATTATTCTACCGCTTAATAAGAGGGTTGTGACAGCATTTTAAATTTTTAAATTCGGTCAATAACTACGCGAAATGTTAAAAAACGAATTTTTGTTAACCTTACGGTACAACGGGTTAGTGTTTTAGTGATATAGATGTTTCGACTAAAAGGCCATCATAACCATCACATCGACGTTCAGGATTTAACCATTTCTGATTCCCCCCCCCCCCCCCCCCGTCCCCTATCCCAAGTATTCTGCTCTGTTCTTTGGGCGACTGATCATCCTTATCCCTTGTTTCGGTTTTTACTTCAACAATGAGTTTGGTACTCTGTTTTCTTCAGTTCCTGTTAGATGCTTTTCTGTTTCCGTTTAGATTTATATTCATAACCAGAAAACCACTGTGAAATGCTTGGCCGCGCGTACTGTCCGTTCTCTTCCCATTCAATTCGCATATTGAGCGCGGGAAGAAAGACTGCTTAAATGTTACCCGCCTCCGTGGCCTAGGTCCCTAACGCACGTCTGTGCGCTGGCGCTCGCGTCGAAAGGAAGCTGCTTCATATCCTGGTGGTGGATGAAATTATCACTGTCAGTATTTGCCCGGCATGAGGAGGAGGAGGGGTGGCGTAAAGTTTGTGATAGCTAGTCTTTGCGTCAGTGTAGTGGATTAAATTCCAAACCTCCCTGCAGCGTGATAGAATGAAGGATTTCGCGACCGGATTACAGTGCTGCTGGTAAGCGTTTCGCGGCATAGAAACTCTTCTGTTCCTAATTTTTCGGGCAGAACTGCGCTGGACATCTTCAGAGACGTTGTTCCGTTGACTCCTGCCGACTGATGTAGGCAAGACTCAGCAGAGGAGCAACGCCTCTGAAGAAGTCCAGCGCAGTTCTGGACGAAACGTCAGGAACAGCAGGGTTTCGTGTATCATGACCTTATGCCCCGAAAGGCTTACCAGCAGCAATCTCTGCAGCGTCTCACCAAGTGATGGCATGTGGCATTACTGGTGGAGAACAATTCGTGGTATGAAGACGCCGAACTCGGCGGTCTCCTTGGTGCTGCTCGATAGAAGTATTTATTTATTTGTCCATATAAATCTCTTTTTAAGTACATATATTGTACACAGGATACTGGACAGAAAACCTTTTTAGCTATTGGATTTTCAAATGTCAAACATAAATTTTATAAATTTTTATGACAAATTGGATCTATACAGTTCATAATTACAAATTTTTGAAATACTGTATATTTATAACTTATTTATACAATTAAAGATACAAATTACATTTTTTTCTTGCATAAGATACTGTGAGACTGAATAGTAGCAGTTTTTCAGAAGGTAGGATGTCACAGACTTTTTAAAGCTTTGTAGTTCAGTAAGAGATTTTATATGTCTTGGTAATCTGTTGTAAAGTTTTGTTCCTGCATGATATACACCTTTTTGGCATAATGTGGTGTTACAATGATTGACATGTATGTCACTGTCTGACCTGGTACTGTAATCATGGACACTTTTGTTTTGAGGAAAAAGGGTTTCTTTTCTCAGTATGCTTTCTTTGACATGCGTGACTACTTCCAGTATATAAATGCAGGGAAGGGGTAGGATCTTCAGATCTTTAAAGAAAGGTTTGCATGATTTTCTGCTGCTCACTTGTTTCATTATTCTTATAATTGCCTTTTATTTCCTGAAAACTGTTATGGCCTGATGTACATTTCCCCAGAAAATGATACCGTACTTCAGTATTGAATGTACACGAGCAAAGTATACAGCCCTAACTGTTTCTGCACTAGTACTGTTGCAGAGAATTCTTACCACATAGCTCATTTTTGCTAGTTTTGAATTTAGGGCTGTGATATGAGTGTTCCATTTAAGATTTTCCTGGATATGAATCCCAAGAAATTTAGTTTCATTGACAGAACTAATGTTTTGGTTATCTATACATATTACAGGTTGTGCCGGATTTTTATTTTGATCAGTGTGGAAGTTCATGAGTACCGTTTTTTGGGGATTAACTATTAGCCTGTTTCTGGTAAACCATTCAGACACTCCTTTTGTAATATCTTTTGCAGATGCAGTAAGATTTTCTTCATTATTCCCTTCAATAAATAGACTGGTGTCATCTGCAAACAGTACTGGTTCAGAATCCCTAACGTGTGATGGGAAATCATTAATGTAGACCAAAAAAAGAAAGGGACCTAAAATGGAGCCCTGTGGAAAACCATGAGTTAGTCCACATGGTTCTGAAACGTGTACCTGGAGTTCATTTCCTTCTGTGTACTTAATTTCAGTTACCTGAGAGCGATATTCCAAATATGATTTGATCCACTGATTTGGCACACCTCTTACACCATACCATTCGAGCTTCCTCAGGAGTATAGAATGATGAATCACATCAAAAGCTTTTGTTAGGTCCAAGAATAAACCTGAGATATTTCTGTGGTTGTCCACTGCATTTAAGACATGGTTTATCAGATTGAAAGTGGCAGTTTCAATTGATCTCTGCGGTCTGAAGCCATGTTGACATCCAGAAATAATATTATTCTTGTCAAAGAATGTAATTAGTTTTGAAAGGAACACTTTTTCAATAATTCTCGTAAACCCTGACAATAGAGACACAGGCCTATAGTTACCCATACATTGATGATCACCTTTTTTATATAGGGGTATTACTTTTGCCATTTTTCAGTTGCTGAGGGAAGACACCGCATGATAAGGATGAATTGCATATGTCCAATAAAGGTGAAAGTTTTTGGCTTGCTGTTATTTTTATAATATAATCTGGAATATCATCAATACCAGTTGAATACTTACTCTTCAGTGAATTAATGGTATTTAGGAGCTCTGTTGGGCTTATTGGACTGAGGAACATGGATATATTATTTATTTCAATAGATGAAAGTTCTTGCCATGTTGTATTAGGTGGATTTCCAAATTTTTCCTTCACTAATTTCCCAGCAACAGTTGCATAGTAAGAATTGAAACTATTTGCAACTTCCCTAGGGTCAGTGACATTCTTACCATCATGTGATATCACAATATTTTTGTGAGTTGTCTTCTTCCCAGTAAGATCCTGCACAGCTTTCCACATGGATTTAGTTTTATTGGATGACTTTATAATATATTTGTCATTTTCCTTAATTTTTGCCTCCTTTATGATGCGTTTCAAAGCTAGCTTGTATTTTTTCAAATAATTAATAAATTCTGGACTGCTGTTAGTTTTTGACTGCAGAAAAAGTTCCCGCTTCCTTTTACAAGATACTCTGATGCCTGGTGTAATCCTGTTTCTGAATCTATCTGTGCTCTTGGAAATAACTTTCCTTTGTGGAAAAGCTATGTCAAAATTATGCTTGAAAATGTTCAAAAATGTTCCATCTTTTCGTTAGTATTAGAGGTATCATATACTTCTCTCCAAGATTGTTCACTGATTAGGTACTGGAAGCATTCAATATTTTTCCCACTATAAATCCTTTTATGGATAACATTTTCTATACTGGTCGAAATGTGATTTACAGGTATGGTCAGTAATTGCGAAAGGTGGTCACTGTAGCCGGTAACAAAGTTTTCTGATGTACACTTGTCCATGTTTACACATACCTGATCAAGGAGAGTGACTCTAGTTTTAGTTACATGTGTTGGAGAGCTAACAGTAAGGCAAAGATTGTAGGCTTTTATAATATTTAAAAACGTTTATCTGTGAGGACTATGGCTCAGAAAGTCAATATTAAAATCACCACATAGTAACATTGTTTTCTCAGTTGTCTTAAGTTTGCCTAAAACAATGTCCAATTTTTTGAAAAAAAAAACACTTATGTTGCTAACAGGAGATCTATACACACATAAAATAATAGTGTTTTCAGACATTAACTCTACAGCTGAGATTTCAAAGTCTCTTTCACAACCAAGTTTGCAAACAGATGTTATACTCTTATAATCTACATTTTCTTTTACATATATACAAGTTCCCCCATGTTTTGATTCCATTCTACAAAAGCAGTTTGCAAGGTTAAAATGTAATATTTTTAAGTACTGAAAATACTCATTTTGTAACCAATGCTCACAAAAACATAACACTGAAACATCTTTCCATTCACTATTGAGGAGTATATTTATTTCATCAACTTTGTTAATGACTGTACATTCTGGTGTACAATCTTCAGTCTATATTTGCAATTTAATTCTGCATCATTTTTTTTGTGATACAGTCTACTTCCCTAAAAAATGTCTTTCACCCTTTTTATAAGACATCGCATCTTTATTTATGACCCATTTGTCCAAAGTACTTTGGACTGCTTCTATATTAGGCCTATTGTGAGTCCAATTTGCTAGACGACAGATTTCTTCAACCAAAAATTGTTTCCCACTGTGATTTTAATGAAGGCCATGGCTGGTGTGCATGGACCTGTCTAACGTGCTTACATTTATTAAGTTCACATACAGAAACTTTTTGCATACAGTATCTATCTCTTTGTTTACCCTTTCTATTAATTTATTTACACATGACCAAGGAGGAAGGTTGTATCTGTGTGGTTGATTTACAACAGCTACATTTGTGTTGCCTAATTTGGGTAGCAAACTTTCAAGAAGTACGCTGTGTGCCAGCAGCGGTTTCACCCTCTCCCTTCTCTCACGCAACACAAACGTAACAATAAGCTACAAACGTACCCATTACAAGTACACATACGACACAGCTCTCTCATAGTCGCAAGGAAAGTGGCCAATGTGCGCTGAGGAAGATCACTCTTTCTGACAGGTGGCTAAAGCCACCACGTGGAATAGCCCAGCCCACAATGCGATACGACATTTACATTTTTACTGCTTAAGTACCTCTATCTTTGCAATAATTAGTTAATCTTGTTTTCACGCCTCTACGGGAGTATATTCCTAGATTCCTCATTTAATACTGGCTCTTGAAACTTCAAAAGTAGGCCTTCGAGGGATAGTTTGCGTCTGTCTACAAGCGCCGGCGATTTCAGGTGTTTCAGCATTTCCGTTAGACTCTTTTTTTGGGCCAAATAGACCTGTGCTACTTTTCACCAGTTAGTGTAACCACTCCGCCACAGGCCGTGCATTATGAACAGGTGTTCGATCGTGTTGAAAGATACAATCGCCATCCGCGAAATGCTCTTCAACAGTGGGAAGCAAGAAGGTACTTAAAACATCTTATTGGGTGTGGATCTCACATACTTGATCAATATTCTAGGATGAATCGCATAAGAGTTTTCTAAATAATCTAATTTATAAAGTGACTCAGTTTCCACAGAATTCTATCAATAAATTGAAGTCTGACTCCTGCTTTACCAGCAAGTGAGACGAAGTTACTAGTCCATTTCATATCCCCACAAATTATTACACAGTTATTTGTATGAGTTATGATTCGTTGATGTTGTAGTCATACGATACTATATCACACATTTTGCGAAGCGCACAATTTTAAATTTCCGACCATTTAAAGTAAGTTGCCAATCTTCGCACAACTACGAATTTTTTTGCGGATCTGCCTGAATATTTATGTAGCACTTTTCAGATAGTACTTAATTACAGATAACTGCATAATATGTAAAAAGTCTGAGGTTTCTGTTAATATTGTCTACCGTATCATTAAACAGACATCTGTGGAGCGCGCCTGAAGTACTTCTATATCTGTCAATTCCTCTCCAGCAGGATGGTACGCTACAGCCTCCCTACCAAAAAATACTTCAACAAGCTACAAATTGCGTTTTAACATACACTGTGTGATCAAAAGCATCCGGACACCTGGCTAAAATGACTTTCAAGTTCGTGGCGCCCTCCATCGGTAATGCTGGAATTCAGTTTGGTGTTGGCCCTCCCTTAGCCCTGGCGACGGCTTCCACTCTCGCAGGCGTACGTTCAATCAGGTCCTGGAAGGCTTCTTGGGGAATTGCAGCCCATTCTTCACGAAGTGCGGCACTGAGGAGAGGTATCGATGTCGGCCAGTGAGGCCTGGCACGAAGTCGGCGCTCCAAAACGTCCCAAAGGTGCTCTATAGGACTCAGATCAGGACTTTGTGCAGGGCAGTCCATTACAGGGATGTTATCGTCCTGTAACCACTCCGCCATAGGCTGTGCATTATGAGCAGGTGTACTATCGTCTTGAAAGATGCAATGACGTTCACTGGGCTTTCGCCATACCCACACACTGACATCAGATCGTCACATTGTGTACCGTGATTCATCCGTCAAATGGTTCAAATGGCTCTGAGCACTATGGGACTTAACATCTTAGGTCATCAGTTCCCTAGACTTAGAACTACTTAAACCTAACTAACATAAGGACAGCACACATATCCATGCCCGAGACAGGATTCGAACCTGCGAACGTAGCAGCGGCGCTGTTCCGGACTGAAGCGCCTAGAACCGCTCGGTCACAACGGCCGGGATTCGTCCCTCCACACAATGTTTTTCCCTTGTTCAATCGTTCAATGTTTATGCTCCTTGCACCAAGCGAGGCGTCGTTTGGCATTTACCGGCGTGATGTGTGTTATGAGCAGCTGCTCGACCATGAAATGCTAGTTTTCTCACCTCCCGCTTAACTGTCATAGTACTTGCAGTGGGTCCTGATGCAGTTTGGAATTCCTGTGTAACGTTCTGGATAGACGTCTGCTTATTACACATTACGACCCTCTTCAACTGTCGGCGGTCTATGTCAGTCAACAGACGAGGTCGGCCTGTACGCTTTTGATCACATAGTGTATGATATAACCCTTTAGTAAGCGTTGGTCTGTTGCTGCGCCAAGTAGTTCTCAGATATCGGGGAATGTTGCACCTATCCCATTTTCTTGATCTATGATTTTCACGACGTCATATGAGGAAATAGCATCTTGGGTTCACAAGACCGATGTTTTCGCAATCCATGCTAGTTTCTCATAGGGGAGATCATTCTTTTCGAGATACCTCATTACGTTTGAGCTTATAATATGTTCGTAGGCTGCACAACAAATGAATGCTAATGATATTCGACGACAGTTTTGTGGATCACCTCTGCTATCCTTCTTATTTATCACCTGAGCGTTCTTTCAACTAATTATGGTTCAGAGAGAGACAAACTCAGCCACAAATTCGGTATAGAATCTGATGCGGGCTCCATCAGGCGTTGGAGCCTTCTTCAACTTCATCGATTTCTTTGTTTCTCAATACTGGTGACAATATTTAAATTACTTATCTCTGCAGTTGTGAGTGAAATAACCTGGGGTAGTACTCCTGTATCTTTATTTGTAAAGGCATATTTGCAAATGGAGTTCAGCAAATTTTATTTTTCTGTGATACTCTCAGTTTAAGTTTGTCTGGACACTAATTTTAGTGCCACTAAAAGCCTTGAATTACGACCAGAATTTCTTTGTGGTTTGTGAGAGCACTTTCGATTAGTTTTTATTATGGTAGTCGTTGAAGGCTTCACACATCGCCCTTTTGGCAGCCAAACGTGTTTCATGTATTATTGTAAAACATAAGTACTAGCGAACCGAAGTTTCCTTTAAAGTTTACAGTTACATCTGGGAGGGTTTGTCTAGTGGTCGATAGAAGGATCCTACTATAGGTTTATGTCTACCCTTCGTACTGAGTCTTGTCTATTCAATCTCGTATGCGGCTCAAATTTGTATCTCTTTGGATATGAGTTTGTTATCTTCTGCAACGAATTCACAAAGTTGATTTTATGTTAGCCTATCCTTTCGAACATAATCACACTTAAATTTACTCTGAAAGTCTCACTGCTGTCAATTTCGGGTTTTAACCATCTTTCTCCACCTAGTATTATGTGAGCTCCACTACTGTTTAGGAGCGCATCCAAGTCTGGCTCTTCATTGTGAATACATTGGCAGGTTTTTGAGAGAATAAACCGCCATTTCGCTGTTTATTACTGTATTTATCTTCTGTACTATCTAGATTTCGGCTTGTATGCCATTATAAAGTACAATGCTAAAAGTTCTTACTTGATTTGGAATGCCTTAACAGATATGACATGTTAATGGTCTAGAAACATTTAGCATTGTACTTGATAAAGACTTAAAAGCCGAAATCTAGATAGTACAGAAGATATATACAGTAATACACAATCAAATGACGGTTTATTTTCTCAAAAAATATTGCGTGATTGTGGTTTAACGCCATCGAAAGCTTTGGCAAAAGGTTACTAGAATTATGATAGTATCATTTGCAAGTTGTATTTCTTTGAGTCGTATACTAATACTTTGGGGCCTCGAATATCAGTCATTTTTTGGACTGTCTAGGGAATTGTCTAATCTGAAAAACCCCTGCGTGCGCCCTCCACATCGTCAGCTACCCCGGCAGTAGCCTCTGGTGTGCAGTGCTCCCCTGACCAATTTAGGGGGACCCTACAGTTGTCAACCCTACCGCGCAAGTTCATGAAGTCGCAGCCTAACTTGTCCCTGAATATCCGATGTCTCCACTCAGAACCAAACAGCATTCACAGTGGGACTGCATCCACTGAGCACTGATCCAACATTTCACTACTTTTTCTTTCAGATTAAATATATTTAATTATTTCCTGAGATTTTCGTTTCTAATCCTGTGAATTAATGTTTAAACAGCTATTAGTTTCTGAAATCTCGCCTCTGCACCCTCTATTCTTTTTTTTCTTTCTTTTCATTTGATATGTCCTTTCGTAAGCGTCCAAAATTAACAGCCATACAGTAACGTTGATACTGCCAATTCTTCATACAGTTTAAGCAATGTATCTCTTCCGCTACTTTTAAAATGCTATTTGAGTGTGCCACATATATACTGCAATATTTATAGTGTTGTACTCACATTATTATATAAATTGTACGTAGTATCACACACAAGAGTTAATAATTTATGAGCTTGTTCTTTTGCTTAGATGTTTATGACAATTTTGGCCCCAACTGCTTTACATCCTCTAAATGCCATCACATTTGTTTCTGATGTGAAAACATTTAAATTACATTCATTTCTTACATTCAAAAGCAGGTATAGATCACGTTGTAGATCGCCTTCTGCTCCAACTGAAATCACTTAGTCGTCTATGAAGAGCAGCGTACATGGAGTAGCGTCGTCTATTTTTAAATTTTTTGATAATAGTTTTCTACGTTTATTTGTGATCTCATCAACTTATAAATGGAAGAGATCATATCATAGAGGGCAACCTTGTCAAAGACCTTGGGTCATTTTATCTTGGATCATTCTAACTAAAATTTTAATATACACTCTTTGTATTACTCTTACTAAATGCTGCAGAAGTTGCTTGTCCAGTAAGACAAGAAATAATTTGATTGTTTTCATCCGATAAAATGCTTTTTATGGTCAATAAAAGCAATGTACATAGTTACATTGAACTCTCGATCCTTTCGATTGACTGTGTGATGATGAAAACAGAATCTGATTTTACGGAAATCATTCTGTAGGTCGTTTATAATTTCTTCTGGTATTACACCAACTCTTTTCTAGACTGTTATGGTATATATTTTGTATTCCGTTAGTAGAAACTTATACCTATGTAATTTTGCTGTTTCAGTTTTATTTCACTTCTTTAATATAAGATGTACTAGGTACGATATTCACGCATCTTTTGTTGGAAGCAGCATTGAATTTGTTGCTAAAGATTATTTACCTACTGCGTGTACAACACAAACTGTGTACCGAGTATACGGTAAGACGCAAGTGACAGAAAATGAGGAACACTGAAGTTTAACCCATTTATGTAAATAAATGTGGCCAACCGAAACTTTTACCCCCTCATTTTGACAGCAAGCTAGTGGAGTTGGAGCCCTCCTGGAAGGATTAGAACGAGGAAAAATCCCGTTTCTACCCTCGACCTCCAGGGCCGGAGTCTAGTGCTGTACCTGCTCTTTTTTTCCTTTTTATCTGCTCTTCCGTCGTTTTTCTTCTGCAGTTCTGTGCGGATGTCGCACGGTGTCTCTTAAATTCCTTCGATGAAAACATTACTCAGTTTTTATTACAGAGGGTGGCCAGTCCCCTGACCGAGCTGAACTTCCGTTCCGGCAACCCGCTATGCCACCATAGTCACGTCAATCGAGTCATACAGTAGTTTCCGCGATTTGTAGCATACTTTAAGGTTGCTGTATGTCTTCCACTGTAAAAAGGAGATGAGGCGGGCACAGTCGTCGTACTCTTGAATGATATTGTACAGCCTCTCAAATAACGTTGAACACGAAGAATGTAGGATTCCATATGAATCTTAGTTTATGAAACCAATGTGGGTAGTATGTTTATCAGGGCCATGTAATACTACTTCAGTAACCGCAAAATTCTGTTTCATAGCACTGATTGACAATCAGGCGGAGGTGTAGCAGTGGCCGAAATTCGCCTTGCATTCGGACGCAAACAGCACCTTCCTTCAACTTTGCCAAAATGGATTTAGTGCTTCACCTCTAATTACATGACTGTTCTTAACACACTCCACTTTCTTCTCATTCTCAAGTAAATGAATATTAACTATTTAGTCGTGAAGAACTGATTTCGTTGTTATGAGATACTGTCTCGCCAAACCTACACATTTGCTGAGGGATTTTGAGGTAAAAATATTATGATCGAAATAGTTTTGGGACTGATAGCTACGAAGAAAGTTGTGGGGGAGACTGACTGGACTCTTTCGGCCTATCTTATGGGCCTCTTACCTATAGCAATCACCCTTGACCAAACTTTCGTCGACACTACTTCAGAGCTTCTTGCTTGCACTTAGGTTCATTATCAGTCAGCATACGGTTTGGTGTTGTCACAGGTTGCACGCTGTAACTTCCTTAGTTGTTTTCATTTCTCTTATTTGGGGAATTTAACATTTTATTTGTAGTTACTGTTGATTTACGATATCAGTCATGAGATGCTCTTTGTTCCCTTCTACTTCGATAAATGAAAAGTTAATAGCAACACAATTCTCTACAATAACAAGGTGATAAGAAGAATTGCTTCAGCATTACATACATCCAAAAACGTACTGATAAATATTGACAAGGAAATGTTCACCGAAAAAGAGGAAAAGCATCATAGGTAGAAACTCCATGGAAAAGAAAGTCGACGGGATAAGCAGATTAACAACTTAGATTAATTTGTTGATGATGTGAGACGTCATAATTTTTTGTAATTATTATGGTAGGAAGGAACATCAAGACTCAGCAAATTATCGGATATCTTGGAGTACTATGAAAGGCATTCGAATATCGTAATTCATAGTTATTTATAGCGTAGAATTTCGCTATGTGCATTTCTGTTGTCAGAAGCTGTTGATCGAGAGAGAACATGGCGATGGCGATTGTTAAGACAGACCTTTTAGGCGAACATGAAAGAAGCGGAGCTCGATGAAGGATGGCTCAGTTGTGGCCAAAGACTCAAGAAGGGCTCGACAGGAGACTTAAACGATATGAAGACAGTACGTTCAGGCGAGGTAAGTAGATGTAGTTTTCCATATGCTGGTTTTCTCTCTAATTCTCTCCTAGCTGATTATCTATTGAAAACAAGAGACACAACGAAGAAATGAACCATACTACTTCCATAAAATTGTTCTTTGACTCGTTGATGCTAAATATGGAAGAACCTTCAGCATTTATCATACAATGCTGCCCATTAAAATTACAACACCATGAAGGACAACAAGTAAAAAATCGTACTTATTGCGCATGTGCAACATAATAGGGAGAAAATATGATTAAAATTATAGTTTATGAATGAAAAAACACACGACACGGGTGCAATATTATACAATATTTACTATTTTACGAACACGTTTTCGGACGTTGCGCCATCTCAGGTAAACAGATAATTATATAAGTAGATGTCAAAATTTTTTGGGATCAAAGATTTTAAAACAGTGCAACTACAGAGTATCTCAGTTAGTTGCAAAGATGATAATTTTAATGTTTGATTTAGGACTAAAACGAGAGGGGTTATTTCAGTAAAAATGCCGTGCATGTGTTTCAGGGGTAAACAGAGGTGTTGTGAAGTTTATAGCCGGCCGGGGTGGCTGAGTGGTTCTAGGCGCTACAGTCTGAAACCGCGCGACCGCTGCCTCGGGCATGGATGTGTGTGATGTCCTTAGGTTAGTTAGGTTTAAGTAGTTCTAAGTTGTAGGGGACTGATGACCTCAGAAGTTAAGTCCCATAGTGCTCAGAGCCATTTGATTATGTGAAGTTTATACACAGAGCTGCCACCTCCGGCAGCATCAATGGCTCTAATCCGGCAGTACATCGAGTCGAACTGAAGTTGGATGATAGACATGGTTCTGTCATTGCATACTGGTTCACATCCCTATGCCAGAGCTCATCAGTGGTAGTGGCTGGCGGGTCGTAGTGTGCCAGTGGCTCACCAATGTTTTCAATGGGCAAGATATCTGTAAAAAGTTCTGGATAGGGCAACAGTCGAACAATCTCTGCATCGAGGTATGTCCGGACGAAAAGGCAATATGCAGTCTTATGTTATCCTGTTGAAAGGTGATGCACGGAGACCTCGAAGATAGGGCACAGTCACCGACCTTAACGCCTCAGAAATCTAACTCCTGCTGTCCAAATTACTGGCTGTGAGAATAGGTCACTGTGTTGTGTTGCCAGTGGCACTCAATATCACCACGCCACTTATTAGGCCTGTATATCGATGGTGAACACAACTGGAAGAAGTTCGCTTTCCTTCGATTTCTCACACAGAGTTATATTCATGGTGGTGATGCATGCAGAACAGGGATTCATTTGAGAGGAGGAGGTTACACCACTCCTGTGCCTAGTATTCGTGTTGGAAGCACCACACCTGGCGCACTTCTCGCTGTGAACAGGGAAGCCGAAACTATGAATGTCATGCTGACAGTCTGCGGTGTCCAGATCTCATAGCACTGTCCGTGTGCGTACTTGTTACAAACAAGACTATTTCCTGACTCAGTGTATGGGACGTGTCTGTAAGATCCTGCACGATTGACTGAACCATATGTCTGTCTTCTCGCTCGATAACTGCGTTGGGCCGCACGTGGCGTTGAGTATGGGCCTTCTGAACCCGTCGATTCCATATTCGCAAGCCGGTCGTGGGCTCGCAACCTGCGTGAGTAGCAGTGTCACGGAATAATAAAGTGGACTCTCGATAGGACAGATCCAGGCACTGACAAATTCCGCAGCGTGCTGGTAGACATTTCTCCTTCGTACAAAAGGTATAACACGATCTTCTCCCAAACAGCAGATATTCAGATACGATTTCTTAATGAGAAACCCGATGAGAAATCTTTCCTTAGATATAGAATGTATTCAGAATTACTTCTACGTGCATTGTGTGGTTGCGCTGAAATGCTTATGATTTGCAGAGCCAAGGACATAGTACACTTCATCCAAATTAGACAATTTCTACTTGCTGATTTCATGGTCTTACGATTTTAATGGCCAACACGGCAACTGATAATACTTCTTAGCACCTTGCCACGGTTCGCGCGGCCCGTCGGAGGTTCAAGTCCTCGCTCGGGCATGGATGTGGGTGTTGTCATTAGCATAAGTTAGTTTGCCGGCCGCTGTGGCCGAGCAGTTCTAGGCGCTTCAGTCTGATGCCGCGTGACCGCTACGGTCACAGGTTCGAATCCCGCGTCGGGGAATGGATGTGTGTGATGTGGTTCAAATGGCTCTGAGCACTATGGGACTTAACTTCTGAGGTCATCAGTCCCCTAGAACTTAGAACTACTTAAACCTAACTAACCTAAGGACATCACACACATCCATGCTATAGGCAGGATTCGAACCTGCGACCGTTGCGGACTCACGGTTCCAGACTGTAGCGCCTAGAAACGCTCGGCCACCCCGGCCGGCGATGTGTGATGTAGGTTAGTTAGGTTTAAGTAGTTCTAAGTTCTAGGGGACTGATGACCTCAGATGTTAAGTCCCATAGTGCTCAGAGCCATTTGAACAATTTTTCGGAAGTTAGTTTAAGGTAGATTAAGTAGTGTGTAAGTCTAGGGACCGATGAACTCAGCGGTTTGGTCCCTCAGGAACTTGCCACCACAAATACTTCTTACCATTCATCTGCTGTAGATAAGGGGTCTAATATGACGTAGCGAATGAAGGAGCTGATTGACTGTCTTCAGTATAAGAGCATTGAAGCAACAGGATCTCAAACAAGTGTAGTTAACGGTACTAGTATATCTCCATAAAGTACGTTTCTCCGAATATGAAATCAATGAGAGGGCTTAGAGTCACTAGGCAACTACCATAACACTGCTATTTCAATCCCGTGGAAGTGATATAGGAGCAAATTTAACGTTACACTGTCCAAATTATCGCTTTAGTAAGCAACCATAGTAAAATTGAAGCAACAGTGACAGCGATGGGAGTGACATTACTCGAGGTTTTCCTCTGCGTGGTACCAAAAGTGTTGTTCCATGGAGGTTGGTTGGAATTGCATCAAGGCGCTAATATCTCGGCCGATGGCAGTAGAGCCAGGAGAGAACGAATGCACTCTGCATTGTTGACAAATTTACTCAAGATGGCAGCAGTAGATGTGGCAACATCACACTGATGACACACCTTCCCAGTTCCTTTTACCCTTTCCCCACCTACACCCACCCCTCCCCCTCTCCTCCCTTCCCCTCCCTCACCTGGAAATTGGTGGGAAAAGCTCAGTCTGTGCTGAGCTATTGGTGTGGAAAGGCAAGACTGGTTATTTCTTTATTTGGGAAATGACAGGTGTTATCCTCTTGAAGATGGCAAGAAAAGCTTAGGAAGGTGCGAGTATTATCCTGTCTAGCCACTACATGCCCTAATTACATTGCTACAGATCATCAGTCTAAAAAAATCATAAGCACGCCTACAGAGATCCTATAGCATATTGAAAAAAAAAAGACAGGTAACGAAAACCACACAAACAGATTATATAAAGATCTGTGATACTGCAGAAAATGATACCGTACCACAGCTAAAAATCACACCAAAACTCCTCCTACAGATCATTTAAAGATTTAAGCATATTGCAAATATCGTAAAATACAGAACGCCAACACTCCCAAACTTCACCTATAGATGATAAATACGCATCCTACGTACCGCAAACGGAGTCTATAATAATGCTTGCACTGTCTGGTAATAGCTCTGAGCAGATGTGGGTGCTAGAAAACAGCGATACTGCACTGCACTCAGCGTCGAGACCGCTGACAGCTCTGAGCGGAAAGACCATTACTGCACTGTGCCGAGACTGCTGACAGATTACTTCAGGGCTTCTCGCTGTATGCGGTAACAGCCAGAGGTCTGGCGATGCAAGAGGCAATTGCCACCGACCCGGTAGGTAGGTAATATTATTCATAAGTGTTGCATTGTGTGGTGGACAACACACCTATAATAATAATATACTGCGTTAATAATGGTTCCCCCTGCAGCCAAACAGACGGGTTTGCAGTGACCTGTCCTCTTTCACAACCCCAGACCGATTGACTTAGTTCACAATGTCACCACCAGATGCCTCTCGATATTGTGGCATTATGAATTTCTCTAACCTCTCCTCCTCCTCCTCTCCCTCCTCACGCCACCTTTCCTTCCTCCACCTCTCTCCCATCCCCCACCTCGGAACTGGTGGGAAAAGCTGTCTGTGCTAAGCTGTATTTTCTTTATTTCATTATTTTTGAGGATGTTCAGGTGTTACCCTGTTGGAAGAAGAATTCGCAGTAACACCCACTACCCCCATTTTCCATCGTTTCCACTTGGGATTTGGCGGAAAATGTTCAGTCTGTGCTGTGGAAGGACATAATGTAATTTTTTCTCCCTGCATTGAGAAGGTGCAAGTATTACTGTGTTGGAAGAAGAAGTCATAATACCACCCCTTGTCCCCATTTTCCACCACCCCCAACACCAACTTGTTTCTGATCGCATGCATGCATGCACGTCTGTGAAAGAAACTCTCTTTCACAATAAGGTCCTCAGAGGGAGCTTGAAATTGTGACATGATGTGTTCATCCCTCTCCCCTCCCCTCGAATATCGACGAGGAAAGCTGACCTATAGGTGTGGAAGATGAAAGTGTTATCTTCTTGCGGGATGTCGTAATTGTGTACAGATTATAAAAAAACCAAAAACTTCTGTATGCATAGCTGCAGACCAAAGATATTGCAAATACTGTGAGAAATCTCTTCAAAACTTCACTCAGAGATCATACACAAGCGATGCGTACCGCGAATGGCCCGCTACAGGACGTTTAGCTCAGAGCTGTCCTTGAAGCAACCGGTTTGTAGCAGTTCGTTATGTCAGGCACTTACGTGGTTGCTGTGTCGACCGAATTGCTGCTGGAGATTCTCCACGATCACGGAGGTTGTGCCGATACTGTCTGCTAATAGCTCCGAGTAGAAACACCGTTACTGCACTACGCTCGGACAGCAGGTTGGAAACACGCAATGAAAATAGAAAACAGAATATTGACATCTACACTACTGGCCATTACAATTGCTACACCAAGAAGAAATGCAGATGATAAACGGGTATTCATTGGACAAATATATTATACTAGAACTGACATGTGATTACATTTTCACGCAATTTGGGTAGATAGATCCTGAGAAATCAGTACCCAGAACAATCACCTCTGGCCGTAATAACGGCCTTGATGCGCCTGGGCATTAAGTCAAACAGAGCTTGGATGGTGTGTACAGGTACAGCTGCCCATGCAGCTTCAACACGATACCACAGTTCATCAAGAGTAGTGACTGGCGTATTGTGACGAGCGAGTTGCTCGGCCACCATTGACCAGACGTTTTCAATTGTTGAGGGATCTGGAGAATGTGTTGCCCAGGGCAGCAGTCTAACATTTTCTGTATCCAGAAAGGCCCGTACAGGACCTGCAACATGCGGCCGTGCATTATCCTGCTGAAATGTAGGGTCTCGCAGGAATCGAATGAAGGGTAGAACCACGGGTCGTAACACATCTGAAATGTAACGTCCACTGTTCAAAGTGCCGTCAATGCGAACGAGAGGTGACTGAGGCGTGTAACCCCATACCATCACGCCGGGTGGTACGCCAGTATGGCGAAGACGAATACACGCTTCCAATGAGCGTTCACCGCGATGTCGCCAAACACGGATGCGACCATCATGATGCTGTAAACAGAACCTGCATTCATCCGAAAAAATGACGTTTTGCCATTCGTGCACCCAGGTTCGTCGTTGAGTACACCATCGCAGGCGCTCCTGTCTGTGATGCAGCGTCAAGGGTAACCGCAGCCATGGTCTCCGAGCTGATAGTCCATGCTGCTGAAAACGTCGTCGAACTGTTCGTGCAGATGGTTGTTGTCTTGCAAACGTCCCCATCTGTTGACTCAGGGATCGAGACGTGGCTGCACGATCCGTTACAGCCATGCGGATAAGATGCCTGTTATCTCGACTGCTTGTGATGCGAGGCCTTTGGGATCCAGCACGGCGTTCCGTATTACCCTCCTGAACCCACCGATTCCATATTCTGCTAACAGTCATTGGATCTCGACGAACGCGAGCAGCTATGTCGCGATAAGATAAACCGCAATCGCGATAGGCTACAATCCGACCTTTATCAAAGTCGGAAACGTGATGGTACGCATTTCTCCTCCTTACACGAGGCATCACAACAACGTTTCACCAGGCAACGCCTGTCAACTGCTGTTTGTGTTATCACAGCATCTTCTTCCTGTCGGTTAAATTTCACGTCTATAGCACGTCATCTTCGTGGTGTAGCAATTTTAATGGCCAGTAGTGTAATTACACTGCTACAGATAGACATAAAGATCAGTTTATCATTTACACTGCAAACGGATTGTCATGAGATAAGCCTAATTCTGCTGTCTTTTATTTTTTTCTGACGTATTTATCTCTTGCGTGGGCCGTGGCTAACAGATCCGTCGCAGAGCTCTAGTAACAATTTCGTCAAATACCACTCAACCTTTCGTTCACGCACCATTGCCAAAGGACGTAAGGGGCCACGGAAAACCCTTTACATGGGTTATATGCTCAGGAGAGCTACCAGCAAAGTGTAAGTCGTAAGATGGTGTGCTGCCGCTACTCACCCGCGAGCTCTGCAACTTGTGGTCAGTGTCTGACAGGGGCCGGTGCATCACTAATCCGTAGCCGCACCACAGCGACTAGCTAGAGTCGCTTTGCAGACCTTGCGCATGCCCATTCCTATGTCTATTGTCAAGTGTGGTCATATTTAGCGCAAGTCACAATGACAATCATTTCCAATTGACCATAATTCCACATCAAACATCATCTGGCACAAACCAACACACACCATCATTCACTGCCAGGCAACATACAGTTTTCCTTCCACCCAACTGACATCACACTTTAAACAATTGTCACCCTACGTTTAGCCGTGAATCCTCGAATTTAGAGTTGGAGATGTCGGAGTGGGTGTAAGTGATCACACCGACCTCGAGGATATGGTTTCATCGTGGACGCAGACCAAAATTCTCTGGGAAAGGCCACGCTTTTGATGGTTTTAGAAACCGTAAATAAAAGCCATGTCTTGCAATATTCTTTCAGTGGCGTGTATCAGCTTCCCAACTCTGACATGTCTGACGAACGAACGATCATCCCATCCCTTTCCACTGAGGGGAAATAGACATTTCTACAGCATATTAATTTACTTACAAGGCATATCTAGCAGTACTTAGAAAAACGATATCTGTTTTATGAGCAATAATTTTTCAAATACTTTTACGACCAATGGACTATGACGGGAGGAGTTCGCAGGATGGCACATAGAGCTATCGTCGACCCTGGACGACTGTGCAGTGAAGGACATGATCTACCACACCCAGCAGCGATGAGATATTGGTTGGTGGGTGGGGTACAATTTCGGCTTCCCTGTTTCCCTGATGATTCAATTACGACAGCAACCATGACCTACCACACAGATCTACCGTTGTGGTCAATATTGTTTGTGGGCACCAGTCCTAATTCAGCGATATCTTCATCTGACGGTATTATGGAGAACAATGTCTGGGATGTAGAGAAATATGTTTCTCATGCTTTAATATAGCACTTCTGAGTAGTACTTTTGTCATCTTTGTTGCAGTCAGCGTTAAGAATCTCCATGCAGTAGGTAACTAAACTGTATGCAGACAGAACATAATTAATAAGCTTTCATCGGTCTTGAGGCTCAGGACGGTTTCAGATAATTATCGAAAACTCTTACACCCTCTAGTAGGCAAACTCCTGCTTTTATGCAAGTTATCTGTCAGTTGACAACACATGGATGTAACTGACACAGAGTACAGTCGATCCCATTGGGAAAACTGTTTGCTATAGTTCAAAAACAATTAAACAATCTGCACTGGATCAAACACACGATCCATTCCGTAGTTGTACACTCCTGGAAATTGAAATAAGAACACCGTGAATTCATTGTCCCAGGAAGGGGAAACTTTATTGACACATTCCTGGGGTCAGATACATCACATGATCACACTGACAGAACCACAGGCACATAGACACAGGCAACAGAGCATGCACAATGTCGGCACTAGTACAGTGTATATCCACCTTTCGCAGCAATGCAGGCTGCTATTCTCCCATGGAGACGATCGTAGAGATGCTGGATGTAGTCCTGTGGAACGGCTTGCCATGCCATTTCCACCTGGCGCCTCAGTTGGGCCAGCGTTCGTGCTGGACGTGCAGACCGCGTGAGACGACGCTTCATCCAGTCCCAAACATGCTCAATGGGGGACAGATCCGAAGATCTTGCTGGCCAGGGTAGTTGACTTACACCTTATAGAGCACGTTGGGTGGCACGGGATACATGCGGACGTGCATTGTCCTGTTGGAACAGCAAGTTCCCTTGCCGGTCTAGGAATGGTAGAACGATGGGTTCGATGACGGTTTGGATGTACCGTGCACTATTCAGTGTCCCCTCGACGATCACCAGTGGTGTACGGCCAGTGTAGGAGATCGCTCCCCACACCATGATGCCGGGTGTGGGCCCTGTGTGCCTCAGTCGTATGCAGTCCTGATTGTGGCGCTCACCTGCACGGCGCCAAACACGCATACGACCATCATTGGCACCAAGGCAGAAGCGACTCTCATCGCTGAAGACGACACGTCTCCATTCGTCCCTCCATTCACGCCTGTCGCGACACCACTGGAGGCGGGCTGCACGATGTTGGGGCGTGAGCGGAAGACGGCCTAACGGTGTGCGGGACCGTAGCCCAGATTCATGGAGACGGTGGCGAATGGTCCTCGCCGATACCCCAGGAGCAACAGTGTCCCTAATTTGCTGGGAAGTGGCGGTGCGGTCCCCTACGGCACTGCGTAGGATCCTACGGTCTTGGCGTGCATCCGTGCGTCGCTGCGGTCCGGTCCCAGGTCGACGGGCACGTGCACCTTCCGCCGACCACTGGCGACAACATCGATGTACTGTGGAGACCTCACGCCCCACGTGTTGAGCAATTCGGCGGTACGTCCACCCGGCCTCCCGCATGCCCACTATACGCCCTCGCTCAAAGTCCGTCAACTGCACATACGGTTCACGTCCACGCTGTCGCGGCATGCTACCAATGTTAAAGACTGCGATGGAGCTCCGTATGCCACGGCAAACTGGCTGACACTGACGGCGGCGGTGCACAAATGCTGCGCAGCTAGCGCCATTCGACGGCCAACACCGCGGTTCCTGGTGTGTCCGCTGTGCCGTGCGTGTGATCGTTGCTTGTACAGCCCTCTCGCAGTATCCGGAGCAAGTATGGTGGGTCTGACACACCGGTGTCAATGTGTTCTTTTTTCCATTTCCAGGAGTGTATATTGTAGCCTCCAGCCTGATGGCACAATGGTCTTTAGTGAAGTAGTATGTAAAAGCTTCTCATAATAACATGTTAGGACACTTTATAAAATCTATGCTGTTGATTTTCGAAATACAACCTACGACCAGCTTAGAGACAGAAGTGATGACACTTTCTGCAGGACCTGACCATCATTTTGCAGGACAATGCTCAAGCAGTGCAAGCTGTTACTGATTAGTTTGACTGATGGGGCTGCTAAGTGCTATACCACCTACTGCACTCCTCTGACTTAAGCCCTCGCGAGTTCAACTCGATTTCTAAACTGAAGGAAACACGTCACGGCATTCGCTTCAGAACTGCTACAAATTCGTCGGGCAATAGACCGCGCCGCTCGAACTGTCAACACAACTGGCACTGCTAGGAGAATCCTATGACCTCCACATCGCTGGCAACGGGTTATACACAATGCTGGTGACTACTTTGAAGGTCAGTAAAACTTTGAAATGTGTATCTATTTTGTATGAGCTGTAAATAAATAGCGGCCACTATTGAAGTTCCAACCGTCGTATTAGATGGTTAAAAGATAGCGACCCTATAAGTCCGAAAGTACTTCCATCTTTACCCAGATGTTGTTTTCTGTCATCGATAAGAATAATCATGACCCTGTGTTTGCCATATGCATACAGAAGATGGCACATGTGAGAGAGAAGTGGTAAATACTAAGACAGATCGTTGTGAGATCTAAAACTCACCATTCTAGGGTGTTAAGGTAGATATGGGTGACGTCGTCCTGTATTTACCATACGCATACAAAAGATGTCACATGTGAGAGAGTAGTGGTAAATTCTAAGACAGGTTTTTGTGAGCTCTAAGACACAACATTCCGGGGGTTAAGGTATATACGGGTGACGTGTAAAGAGCCACACATATTCTTGACAATCGGATCGGATGTTCGGTTATAGAAATGTATCCTTATAGTTTATTATTATTTCTTGAGCAGACCTAGACCATCATCTACTAAAGTTTTCGGATATGTATCCCTAAAATAATTCTAGAACTTATCTACCTGAGGGAGAGTAATGCAAGATCATTATGTTATTTGATCATGATATCTTTTCTGGTTATGATTCCTAAAATTGGAATACATAAGTGTTTCATTTTTAGCTGGATGTGTACACGACATGGAAGACTGTAGTTTTAATGGATTATTAAGTAATGGTAGCGTGTAATATCTCGATACTCCACCGAAAAAAAGACAATCAGAATGTATAATGGTTTATAAAAAAGGTGCTGTATATGTGGTATTCCATGCTGCACACCCAGATTACTGCCGATTCTTCGTAAGCAAATCAGTCTGGAAAATACTAGTGAGAGTAAATCTGAGTATGCAAAGAACAGCTACATATCTGCTTTGGTGAATTTAGTTGGTTGCGATATAGAATAAATTATGCCTTCCTGATACGTATTGGAGACATTGTTTGTCGAGTAGACCTATGAAAATTACTGGATATGTGTACCTAAGATTATTTAACAATTTGTTTACTGGATGTGAGTAATACTGGCTCCGATGGAATTGATAGCGACGTCTTTTCTGATTATGACTCCTCAGATTCGAATGAATCTTATATTTTTTGCTGGATGTGTACATGTTGTGGAAGACTGTAGTCTTAATGGACTGTTAGGTTATGGTAGGATGCAAAACCTTGATACTCTGCTTTAAAAAAAGGACAGCCAAGCCCTATAATGGTTTATAAAAAGATGTGCTGTATACCTGTAATTTTAACACTGAAATGGATTACACAAAACATCTATAATGGTAGCCGAAGTAATGTTGGAAATCGGTGTTACTCAGCCAGATGATTGAAGTCTCCTCATCTGCCCACGTTAGCTCCTATAGAATCAAGACTGGGAGACTAGTCATCTTATGCTCTCGCAGCTATTATTGACAGAAACATCGTCGTTCCAGATGTGTCGGGGTTTTACTATACACTGCTAATGTCATTATGGTGGTAACTACGATTGGTGCCGCGCGGGGTAGCCGCGCGATCCGAAGCGTCCTGACACGGTTCGTTCGGCTCCTCCCGTCGGAGGTTCGAGTCCTCCCTTGGGCATGGGTGTGTGTGTTGTCCTTAGCGTAAGTCTGTTTAAGTTAGATTAAGTAGTGTGCAAGCTTAGGGACTGATGACCTCAGCAGTTTGGTCCCATAAGATCTTACCACAAATTTCCAATTTTTTAACAATTGGTCTTCGAATCAATAATTATGTTTCATGTAGATAACACGTTCAGGATTACCGTGGTGTGTTATGACAAGATACGAAATTTCGTCAAGATTCTCACATTACCAGGTTTGTTTAATAGGTGTAGGCTACAATTACCTCAACAGGTACTTCCATTGAAGTCTATTTGTTACTGACAATCCAGTGCTTACATACGTATCAGTCTAAAGAAATATTAGACATAGGAGAAGTCGTCAGTAAGGAGTGTGTTATAGTGACAAACGAGTCACTGCTATGAAGGTGGTCAGTAATCTTCGTAGAAACCAGTGAATGAGCCTGTCTTGATGTACCTCGATCGTAATGTAGGACTACTTACGTTTTCCGAACACTTTTTTTTTTAATGGGCCCCATACATGACTCAAGTTACCGCATATTTGTCTTAGAACGTTCTTCTCCTAGAACAACCGACTTTATAAAATATCCCTCAGTAGATAGACTCTGCAACCGTTTTTCTCAGAAGTATTAGGCTCCAATATTACCTGATTAATGATTTGTCCTTGATAACATTATGTTGTTCTAGCTTTAACGCTATGTGAGAAGCGGATTCGTGGTAGAATCTTAAAGTCCAACATCTGCTGATATTGTAACGAGTACACGTATAGAGTGTTTTTTCTACTAAATAATGCTGTTTTTTGTCAATAAGTCTGTATGTAACAGCTGACAGGCGTGTAATACAAATGCTCCACACACTGTCGGCTCACCAGGTGTAGAGAGAGAGAGAGAAAGAATAACGAAAATAAGTTTAACGTTCCAGACATATAACTCCCCTCCTCCTAAGAAAGAATTCTAATTAGAAGCACTTTACAAAAAATAAAGAACAAGCAGGATGAGTATATAATTTACCAATATAGTTCTTCCTCCACGATGAAACCATATCCCCGATATCGTCAGGGATCGCCTCCACCCACTCCGGCATCTCAGACTCTGAGTTCAAGGATTCGCGGCTAAACTTAGGGTGACAATTGTTTAAAGCCCGACGTTAAAGAAATGGAGTGAAAACTGAATGTTGGTCGGCAGTGAATGATGGTGTGTGGTGGTTTGTGCCAGATGATGTTCGATGTGGAATGATGTTCCATGTTCCATCGATACTTGCTTTAAATATGACCACACCTGACGATAGACATACGAGTGGACACGCGCAAGATGCGCGAAGCGACTCCAGCTAGACAGAGTGGTGCGGCTACGGTGTAGCGATGCTCCGGCCCCCGTCACACGTTGCAAAGACTTGCGGCATTCGCGGGTGAGTGGCTGCATCCTTAGAATTTCTTCATCACCTTCCAGCTTATGCTTCTCCAGTAGCTCCCTTGGGAATATAGCCCGTACACACGTGTTTCCCACAGATCCTTATGTCTTACGGCAGTGGTGCGTGGCGGAAAGGTTGAGTGGTATTTGGTAGCTTCGTTGGGCTTGTTAAGCTATGGCCTGCGTGCGAAAGAAATATGTCGGAAAAAAAATACAAGACAGCAGATTTACGCTTGTCGCATGACAATCCGTTTGCAGTGTAAAGGGTAAAAATGGTTCAAATTCAAATGGCTCTGAGCACTATGGGACTCAACTGCTGAGGTCATTAGTCCCCTAGAACTTAGAACTAGTTAAACCTAACTAACCTAAGGACATCACAAACATCCATGCCCGAGGCAGGATTCGAACCTGCGACCGTAGCGGTGTTGCGGTTCCAGACTGCAGCGCCTTTAACCGCACGGCCACTTCGGCCGTTTGTAAAGGGTAAACTGGATAAATTTAAAGACATTTTTGTGCTACATGAAATGTACCATTTCATAATAAACGTTTATGTTGATGATCTGTAGCAGTGTAATTACGTGTGGGTATTCTGAGATCTATTTGCATTGCGTGTTTGCAACCTGGGGTAGCCTGCCGGTGGTCTCGCCACAGCGCACTAACAGTGTTTCTGCTAAGATCTGTTAGTGGACAGTGTACGCACAGCCTTCTGAGATTGTAAACCAGCCTCCAGTGGCAATTCGGTCAACACAGCGGCCATGTAAGTACCTGACACAATGAACAGTTACAAATCGGTTACTTTAAGGACAGCCCCGATCCAGACGTACTGTAGCATGCCACTCGCGATATGTAGTGTCCTTGTTTATGATCTCTAGGTGAAGTTTGGAAGAGGTTTCTCACGATATTTGCAATATCTTTGATCTGTAGCTCTGCATGTAGATGACTATGATTTTTTTCTGATCGGTACATAATTAGGATAACAGGATAAAACTTGCACCTTCCACACCAACGGGTGAGCTTTTTCCACCAATATCTGAGTGGGGAAAACCCATGACGCAACAATTTTGAGCAACCTCCGATGGCAGTATTATGAAAGAGAGGTCCTTCCACATACGTACATGCACTCAATCAGAAACAAGTCTAGGCAGGGGGTGGTGAAGGATGGTATCGTGAATCCTTCTTCCAACAGGATAACACTTGTACATTCCCCATGTAAGTAGAAAAAACTATCCTCTGTTCTTTCACAGCACAGGTGGTGGAAATTGGGGGCAGGGGGCTGTATGGTGAACTAAGCCATTCCACACCAACTCAAGTGTCACCTGGAATTCCACTCTGTTATATAAATAGCCGACCCATGACACTACAGTTTCGGGCTCCTTCTTGTGACGGTATTGTCAACTAGACCAGTCAATCCCGCAAGTCAAGCCGAGCACAAGTGATTGGAAAAGAAGTGGAGACGTGGGGACGGTTGAAAATGGGGCTTGGGGTGCGTAATGTGAATTCTTCTTCGAACAGAATAACACCTGCACATCCCCAAAAATGATGAAATACAGAAAATACCAACCTATGTCCTCCCACACCAACAATTCAGCACAGACCGAGCTTTTCCAGCCAATTCCCACGTGAAGGAGGGGAGGGGATGGGGCAGAGGTGGGGTGGGGGAAGATGCAGAGGGGGGGAGGTGGAAAGAACCCATGACATCACAATCTGGGACGCCCTCTGGTGGCAGTATTGTGGACTAGATCAGTCAGTCTGGGGTTGTGGAAGAGGACAAGTCACTGCAACCCCATCTATTTTGCTGCAGGTAGAACCATTATCAGTTCAGCATATTACAACTATAGGTGTGATGTCCATCACACAATGTGGCATCTAAGAATAATAGCACCTACTTGATGGATCGGTGGCAATCGTCTCTTGCGCCACCAGACCCCTGGCAGTTAGCACATACAGTGGGCAGCCCTGTGGTAATCTGTCAGCTGTTCCAACAGAATGCAATAACGATGGTTCTGCTCGGAGGTGCCAAAGTCCTGGCGGTCGACGCAGTGCAGTAATGGTGTTTTCTAGCATCACGAATCTGCTCGGAGCTATTAGTAGACAGTGCAAATATTATTGTAGGCTCTATTTGCGGCACATAGGCTGCGTGTCTGTCATCTGTAGATGGAGTTTAGGTGAGGTTTTTAGCTGTGCTGGAGTACCATTTTATGCAGTACTTCACGAATCTTTATATGAGCTGCAGGTGCAGTTTTTATTACAGTTTTCTGTAATATGTTATTAGGTCTCTGTAACTGTGCTTATGATTTTCTTAGATTGATGACCTGTAGCAGTGTAAAGGGCATGTAATTTCTGGACAGGGTAATAATTGCAGCTTCCAAGTCTTTCCCCACCAATTTGGAGAGGTACTGGAAAATTCTTCCAACAAGGTAACATCTTTCATTCCCCAAATAAAGAAAAAGCTGCCTTTGTCTTTTCCCCACAACAGCTGAAGACAGACTGAGCTTTTCCTCCCATTTCCCAAGTGGGGGGAAGGAGGGGTTGGGAGTGGGAGGGCTGTAGATGTGAAGGAGAGGGTTGGCGAAGTGGTGGACGGGGGATAGGAGGGGAAAATCCATGACATCATCTGGTGATGTCATCAATGCGACACTGCCACGTCTACTGGCGCCATGTTGAATAAATTTGTTAACAGTACAGACTGCGCTCAGTCTCTACTGGCTCTACTACTGACAGCATGCCAGCTGTGCTCTGTAGCATTGAGGTCAGGAATGTGAAGAGCCCTGTAAGTGCTCTCAGGTTCTTGGGGTGATACTGAAATTGTTTTAACACGGTTTAGGTGCTTTGAGGTAGTGCATTATCTTACTGAAGGTATAATTCACCATCGTATTGTCGTAGGTGAATAAACGGATGCACATTATGAAGCAGTATATTCTGGTACAGTTCACTAGAGTCAGATAATTATATAGGTATAAGGGGCTCTAATTTATCCCATGTAAACATCTCCCACTCGTGAATATCACGACCAATAGTGTTCTGTTGCCATGAAGAATGTAATGCCTTATGTGGTTTTTGCAGTATTCGAGCTCTGCAGTGGGAGCGTATTAACGTCTATCAGTTTAACATCTATCTGTCCAAGCGATCTTTTTGCACACTCTGAATCTTCAATAACGGTTTTCTTCAGCAAACGCGTATCTTTGTACTGTGTGGCGTGCGGTGAGAAAATATCTGCGTGTGTGGCGATGGCTTTTGTAACTCATAGCGAGGGCGTGATTTAAGATGATGTGTGGTTGCCCCTTTACTGAGTTTGCAAGTGAATCTCTGCACTTTTGCTCGTCCATTCACAGCTAATCTGTGTCAACACTTCGTTGCCCATGGTAGTCGTTTCCGGTAGAGCTAATTTTCGCCGATTCGAGGTACTCGCAGTGCATCATCGACACGGTAGCATAGAAAAATCCTGTTGTCGGAATAAGCTCGGAAATGGAGAGCCCATGCCTCTGACAGCAACGATCTGGACGCGATCCAAAGCAATGGTATAACCCAATCGTTACGGTGCTGGCCAGCATACACTATGTGATGAAAAGTATTCGGATACGTGTTAGTGGACATTAATATGGGTTGTGCCCACTCTTCGACTTTATGACGACTTGGACATTGCTAGGAGCAGTTTCAGTGATGTGTCTTAGTATATGTGGAGGAATGGTAGCACATTCCTCCTCAAGAGGCGAAACCAGGGAAGGTAGTTGTGTCGAAATCTGGGATATGGAGCGAAATCGACGTTCTAACTCATCCCAAACGTGTATCCGGCTATAAGGCTGCTGGAAGCAGGGTATTTTGTTCAACAAAATCGAAGTACAATTTTTACTGTAGAAATTATCATATGTTTGTAATGGCCTACACGAACGATGATACCCAACGCACACTGTATTATTTCTCCTATCTTGCTCCATTTCATCAGTCTGAAAAACAAGCTGAGGTTTAGTGATTAACAGGTTAACTAAAGGGAATTTGGCGCATTCTTTAAACCTATTGTAAGTCAGTGAGAGAGCGAGGGAGCGAGAGAGAGAGAGAGAGAGAGATATTGACGGCAACACGATATTTTTGCGTCTCGCAAGGTACTTCTCTATTCGCATGTCTTTTGTATCCTGAGGCATCTAAAGTTGAGGGTCATATCTCAACATACATTGTGGAACGTTATAATTTATTAACAGTAGTTATATACGTATGGGATGCTATCTTCTATCAGGGACTACCACAGAATGAAATTTTCACCCCGCAGCGGGGTGTGTGCTGGTTTGACACCTCCTGGCAGATTAAATCTGTGTACTGGGCCGGGACTCGAACCTCTACCCTCACAAGGTAGAAGAAGAGGTACTGGAGGAAGTAAAGCTGCGAGTCGGGTCGATAGCCGTGGCTGGATAGCTCAACCTGTAGAGCACTTAACCGCGAAAGGCGAAGTTTCCGCGTTCGAATTTCCATTCCCAGCCAAGTTGTCAACTGGACGCGTATAACACTACAACGCATAGTGTCAGCTGGCAATGACTGAGGTACCAGGCTGCCCTGCCGTGTTGCTAAGGCACGATCCTTAACTATCGCGTCGTATCTACATCTACATCTACACCTATATCTACACGGATACTTTGCAAATCATATTTAAGTGCCTGGCGGAGGGTTCATTGAAATCACCTTCACAATTTTCTATTATTCCAGCCTCGTATAGCGCGCGGAAAGAACGAGCACCTATATCTTTCCGTACGAGCTCTGATTTCCCTTATTTTATCATGGTGAACGCTTCTCCCTATGTAGGTCAGTGTCAATAAAATATTTTCGCATTCGGACGAGAAAGTTGGTGATAGGAATTTCGTGAGAAGATTCCGCCGCAACAAAAAACGTCTTTGTTTTAATGATGTCCACCCCAAATCTTGTATCATTTCAGTGACACTCTCTCCCCTATTTCTCGATAATGCAAAACGTGCTGCCCTTCCTTGAACCTTTTCGATGTACTCCGTCAATCCTATCTGGTAAGGATCCCACACCGAGCAGCAGTATTCTAAAAGAGGACGGATAAGCGTAATGTAGGCAGTCTACTTAGTAGATCTGTTACATTTTCTAAGTGTGCTGCCAATAGAACGCAGCCCTTGGTTAGCCTTCCCCATAACATTATATATATGTTGCTTCCAATTTAAGTTGTTAGTAATTATAATTTATAAGTATTTAGTTGAATTTACGGCCTTTAGATTTGACTGATTTATCGTGTAACCGAAGTTTGCGGATTCCTTTTAGTACTCATGTGGATGACCTCACATTTTTCGTTATTTAGGGTGAATTGCCAATTTTCACACCGTACACATATCTTTCCTAAATCGTTTTGCAATTTGTTTTGATCTTCTGATGACTTTATTAGTCGATAAACGACAACGTCATCTGCAAACAACCTAAGACGGCTGCTTAGATTGTCTCCCAAATCGTTTATATAGATAAGGAGCAGCAAAGGGCCTATAACACTACCTTTGGGAACGCCAGAAATCACTTCTTCGTTGATCCATTATGGACCGTGGGATAACAGCTGGCATGTATTTCTTGATGCAATAATTTACCAACAGCCGTATGTATTGTAGAAATTTATTTTATAAACTTCTTATGTGCTACCAGTTTCGGCATTACATTGATGCCATCTTCAGGCCCCTGTACAATAAGTAGAACAAATGTACTATTATAAAAAATATAAGATATACGTTAATAATTGACAGGTATCATGTTAACTATGTAAGTGGCTCAAAAAGACATATTGTATATCATTAAAACTATATGTAACATTAGGACAAATATGCTTCTGCCTATTTCATGCCACTGTTAATAGTTTTCACTGTTTTACTCGAATATAGCATGACAAGTGAAAATATGTATACGCTATTAGTCACAAATGCGTACCACGCAGTTAAATAGACCATGCAACACAACAATCAAATGTACCGCATACAATCATATGTCCAGTGAGATTGGGAATCTTCTTTGTAACTACGACTATATGAGGCAGATACTGTCGTTGCATTAATCCACTCAACACAGTGCGGGGTGGTCTTACATAGGGGTTCTAATGACGCGCCTACGGTGACAAGGTGTTTGATGATTTTTAGAGTACAATTGCATTGGTTTAATTCATGAATGCAATTGGGTTTTAAGACAAACTCTTTTATGCTTTTTATTGTTAATATTGCGTCAGCTATTTGTCGTACCACACATAATACGACCTAGGCTACACATACGTAACTTATGCATTCTGACATGGTTATGTCACATTTTCTTGATTTTAATTTATTTTATTATTTATTTATATTAGTCTGCCAGCCGGAGTGGCCGAGCGGTTCTAGGCGCTACAGTCTGGAACCGTGTGACCGCAACGGTCGCAGGTTCGAATCCTGCCTCGGGCATGGATGTGTGTGATGTCCTTAGGTTAGTTAGGTTTAAGTAGTTCTAAGCTATAGGGGACTGATGACCACTGCAGTTAAGTCCCATAGTGCTCAGAGCAATTTGAATTTTTATATTAGTCTATAATTTAAAAAAATAAAACTCTTCCACTGGACATATGATTGTATGCAGTACATTTGAGTGTTGTGTTGCATGGCCTATTTAACTGTGTGGTACAGATTTGTGACTAATAGCGTATACATATTTTCACTTGTCATGCTATATTCGAGTAAAACAGTGAAAACTATTAACAGTAGCATGAAATAGGCAGAAGCATATTTGTCCTAATGTTACATATAGTTTTAATGATATACAATATGTCTTTTTGAGCCACTTACATAGTTAACATGATACCTGTCAATTGTTAACGTATATCTTGTACTTTTTATAATACACTCCTGGAAATTGAAATAAGAACACCGTGAATTCATTGTCCCAGGAAGGGGAAACTTTATTGTCACATTCCTGGGGTCAGATACATCACATGATCACACTGACAGAACCACCGGCACATAGACACAGGCAACAGAGCATGCACAATGTCGGCACTAGTACAGTGTATATCCACCTTTCGCAGCAATGCAGGCTGCTATTCTACCATGGAGACGATCGTAGAGATGCTGGATGTAGTCCTGTGGAACGGCTTGCCATGCCATTTCCACCTGGCGCCACAGTTGGACCAGCGTTCGTGCTGGACGTGCAGACCGCGTGAGACGACGCTTCATCCAGTCCCAAACATGCTCAATGGGGGACAGATCCGGAGATCTTGCTGGCCAGGGTAGTTGACTTACACCTTCTAGAGCACGTTGGGTGGCACGGGATACATGCGGACGTGCATTGTCCTGTTGGAACAGCAAGTTCCCTTGCCGGTCTAGGAATGGTAGAACGATGGGTTCGATGACGGTTTGGATGTACCGTGCACTATTCAGTGTCCCCTCGACGATCACCAGTGGTGTACGGCCAGTGTAGGAGATCGCTCCCCACACCATGATGCCGGGTGTGGGCCCTGTGTGCCTCGGTCGTATGCAGTCCTGATTGTGGCGCTCACCTGCACGGCGCCAAACACGCATACGACCATCATTGGCACCAAGGCAGAAGCGACTCTCATCGCTGAAGACGACACGTCTCCATTCGTCCCTCCATTCACGCCTGTCGCGACACCACCGGAGGCGAGCTGCACGATGTTGGGGCGTGAGCGGAAGACGGCCTAACGGTGTGCGGGACCGTAGCCCAGCTTCATGGATACGGTTGCGAATGGTCCTCGCTGATACCCCAGGAGCAACAATGTCCCTAATTTGCTGGGAAGTGGCGGTGCGGTCCCCTACGGCACTGCGTAGGATCCTACGGTCTTGGCGTGCATCCGTGCGTCGCTGCGGTCCGGTCCCAGGTCGACGGGCACGTGCACCTTCCGCCGACCACTGGCGACAACATCGATGTACTGTGGAGACCTCACGCCCCACGTGTTGAGCAATTCGGTGGTACGTCCACCCGGCCTCCCGCATGCCCACTATACGCCCTCGCTCAAAGTCCGTCAACTGCACATACGGTTCACGTCCACGCTGTCGCGGCATGCTACCAATGTTAAAGACTGCGATGGAGCTCCGTATGCCACGGCAAACTGGCTGACACTGACGGCGGCGGTGCACAAATGCTGCGCAGCTAGCGCCATTCGACGGCCAACACCGCGGTTCCTGGTGTGTCCGCTGTGCCGTGCGTGTGATCATTGCTTGTACAGCCCTCTCGCAGTATCCGGAGCAAGTATGGTAGGTCTGACACACCGGTGTCAATGTGTTCTTTTTTCCATTTCCAGGAGTGTAGTACATTTGTTCTACTTATTGTACAGGGGCCTGAAGATGGCATCAATGTAATGCCGAAACTGGTAGCACATAAAAAGTTTATAAAATAAATTTCTACAATACATACGGCTGTTGGTAAATTATTGCACCAAGAGAAATCACTTCTGTTTTACTCGATGACTTTCCGTCGGTTGCTACGACATGTGACCTCTCTGATAGGAAATCACGAATCCAGTCACATAACTGAGATGATATTCCATAAGCACGCAATTTCACTACGAGCCCGTTGTGTGGTACAGTGTCGAAAGCCTTCCGAAAATGCAGAGATACGGAATCAATCTGAAATCTCTTGTCAATAGCACTCGACACTTCATGCAAGCAAAGAGCTAGTTGTGTTTCACAAGAACGATATTTTCTAAATCCGCGTTGACTGAGTGTCAGTAGACTGTTTTCTTCGAGGTAATTCATAATGTTCGTAGCCATCCAACCACATATTTACCAACAGTAGCCACACAAAAACATCAAAATTGAATTCTGAGTAGAAGATGTTAATATTTTCTTACATTTTCGCGAGGCCGTCACTATGAAAGGCAGGACGTGGTTCTTAATACGGTGTGCGATCAGCAAAGGCAGCATTACATGGTCTGTAACGTGCTCCCATGCTGTCCACATGGTTGGTAAGGAGTTCTGGTGGTAGAGCGATCCATTCCCCCACCGGCACTGTTTACTACTGCTGGATGGTCGGCGGTGCATGAGGATGTCCTACAGTCCGTCTCCCCAATCAGTTCACACATGCTCGATGAGATTTAAGTCATGGGAATGGGCAGGCCAGTCCATTCGCCCAGTATCCTCTCGTTTCAAGAGCTCCTCCACCTGTGCTCCATAAAAATGCAGTCAGTGTCGAATGCACCTTTGAAAAGTCGCATATGGAGATGGAGTACAATGTCACAGTAACGTTGACTGGTTTTTGTAGCATTTTCGAAGATTTGGAGGTCAGTACATCGATGCAACATTGTGCTTCACCATACCATAACAGCTGGACCACCAAACCGCTCATGTTCGACCCTGTTCCTGGGTGCATTACATTTTCCCAACACTCATCATATGAGGGTATGTCCAGAATGACTACTCAGACTGAATCTGTTCTCTTCTCAGAAGAGTACGCAACCCCATTCCACGTTGGTCCAGTTCCTATGCTTTTGGCACCATCGTAAACGGTGCTGACGATTTTTACGTGTCAACGGAAAACAACGCACTGATCGTCGGGCAGAGAGACCACCCACATACAGTCGCCGTTTCAATGTGGAGCGTGAGATTGCGAGCCTTCCAGTCCTGTTAAATGTGCTTGGGTTTCTAAATTTCATCCACTGTTTGGCGTTGGTCCCTTCTGGCCTGTTGGGCGGTGTATCGGTCTTCTGGTGCTGCAGTTCACCTTGGTTGGCCACCTCCTCTCCTTCAAGCAGAAGTGCCTGTGGTTCGGAACGCTCCCCATGAACGTGAAATAACGCTGTGAGCACTACTAAACTCCAGGGCTCCACTCGGCACGATTCGTCCTTCATCCAGTTTCCCGATGATTCTTCTCCGTCTGGAGTCGTCCAAATGTTGTCTCTGGGCTATATTGTAATGAAGAAAACCACCACAGTGCACCTCCTCTGTGGGTAGACTACACTTTCTGACGGTTCATGCACTGAATCGCAGTCTGGCATCCGCCTTATCTGTGATTAGTTTTATGTGGTCGTTTCACTTCAAGTCGCTCCTAGATGTCTAATAAATGTGACTCCTGCCAGAGGCTGTTCTACAATCATGTAATCATATAATAGTGGGTCTTATTGCTTATTTATGTGCAACACGTTACATTCGTTTATGTTGAGGTCAAACGTCGCTCCCTGCGCCAAGCGTCGATCCTCGTAAGGTCTTCAAGAACTTCGCTACAGTTTTCTAGATGTGACTTCTCTGCATGGAACAGCATCAGCCATGAAAAGTCTCATCGAATTTCCGACGTTGTCTACTAGGTCAGCCGCGCGGGGTAGCCGTGCGGTCTTGGGCGCTTTGCCACGGTTCGCGCGGCTCCCCCCCCCCCCCCCCTCCCACGGCGGCGGAGGTTTGAGTCCTCCCTCGGGCATGGGTGTGTGTGATTGTGTGATGTCCTTAGCGTAAGTTAATGTAATTTAGATTAAGTAGTGTAAGCCTAGGGACCGATGATCTCAGCAGTATGATCCAATAGGAACTTACCACAAATTTCCAAATTTTTGCTACGTCATTTATATATGTTGTGAAAAGTAATAGACCTCTGATATTCCTTTGGGGTAGGTCGGGGGAAGTTACTTTAACGTCTGAAGACTTCTCTCCATTGAGAATGACATACTGTGTTCTGTCTGCTAGAAACACTTCAGCCCAGTCACACAGTTGGTCTGATATTTCGTACTCGTATTTTGTTCATTAGGCGGCAGTGCGGACGTGCATCGAACGCCTTATGGAAGTCAAGGAATGTGGGATCTACCGGGGCGCCGGTATCTTCTGCTTTCTGGGTCTCGTGAAAGAGCAGAGCGAGCTGGATTTCACATGATCGTTGTTTTCGGACTCATTCTAATTTCTATAGAGGAGATTTTCGGTGTCCATAAATGTCATAATACGCGAGAAAAAACACATTCCAAAATTCTAAAACAGCCCGACATCAGAGATGTAGGTATATAGTTTTTTGCGTCTGTTCAACGACCCTTCTTGAAAACTGGAAGCATCTGCGCTTTTTTTTCTAATCAGTCGGAAAGCTTCTCTCCTTCAGCGACGCTACGATATACGTTATACTGCAAGAAGAAGAATCAGTTCTTTCGCATACTCTATGTAAGACTGCATTGATATTCCGTCAGATCCTTCGTCTTTCTTCTGTTGAACGATTTCAGAGTCGATTTTCTGTTCCCTGGTTACTTATTTCGATAACTAACGTTTTAAAGTTCATGCGAAAATTTGCAGTGAGTTACGAACGCCATGGGATAGCGATATGCACATATACAGACGGCTGTAGTATCGTGTACACAAGGTATAAATGGGCAGCGAATTGGCGAAGCTGTCATTTGTAGTTAAGTGATTCATGTGAAAGGGTTTCTGTCGTGATTATGGTCGCAGGACGGGAAGTAACAGACTTTGAATGCGGAATGGTAATTATAGTTAGACTCATGGATAATTCCATTTCAGAAATCGTTAGGGAATTCAATATTCTGAGCTCCACAGTGTCAAGAAAGTGTCGAGGATACCACATTTCAGACATTACCCCTCACCAGGGACGACGCAGTGGCCGACGTCCTTCGCTTAGCGGTCGAGAGCAGCGGCGTTTGCGTTATCAGCGCTAACAGGCAAGCAACACCAGGTGAAATAACCGCAGAAATCAGTGTGGGACGTACGACGACGAACGAATCATTTAGGACAATGCGGCGAAATTTGGCGTTAATGGGCTATGGCAGCAGAAGATCGACGGAGGGACTTTGCTAACACGACATCACCTGCAGCGCCTCTCCTGTGCTCGTGACTGTATCGCTTGGATCCCAGACGATTGGAAAACCGTGGCCAGGTCAGAGTATCAATTTCAGTTGGGAAGAGCTGATGGAGGGTTCGAGTGTGGCGCAGATTCCATAAAGTCATGAACCCAAGTTGTCAACAAGGCACTGTTCAACCTGTTGGTGAGCCCATAATAGTGTGGACTGTGTTTACATGGAATGGACAAGGTCCTCAGGTCCAACTGAATCGATCATTGACTGGAAATGGTTATGGTTTATAGAGACTATTTGCAGCCGTTCATGGGCTTCACGTTCCCAAACAACGATGTCATTTAACGGGGCCACAAATGTTTGCAATTGGTTTGAAGAACATTGTGGACAGTTCGGACGAATGATTTGTCCACCCAGATCGCCTTACATGAATCCTATAGAATATTTATGGAACATGATCGAGAGGTCTTTTCGTGAACAAAATCCTGCATCGGCAACACTCATAATTATGGACAGCTACAGAGGCAGCATGCCTCAATATTTCTGCAGGGAACTTCCAGCGACTTGTTGAGTCCATGCCATGTCGAGCTGCTGCAATACGCCGGGCAAGAGGAAGTCCGACACGATATTAGGATGTATCCCACGACTTTTGTCACACCAGTGTAAAGGCAGAAACACCGTACGATCTTCCGCAGTGAAACAGTTTTGCGAAAAGGAGTTTAGTATTTCTGCCTTTTCTCTATCATACTCCGTTTCAATCCCATTATTATCAAAGAGTGTCTGAACAGATGCCTTAGATTTATTGATATAACGTAAGACCAAGACTTCTTAGGGTTTTGTGTCAGAATGGGAGACAGAATTATACTTTCGAGTTTGCTGAACGCTACACTCATGACTCTCCTCACGCTAATTTTGGCTTCGTTCTATTTTTGTTTGTCTGTGACGCTTCTTTACAACCGTATTCAGCGACTATGTAATGGTCTTATGATCACTGATTCCCTTCTGTACGATGATTCGAAATCTACAGATGCTGTAAATGTAGTTTTGATTTTCTTGAATCTATTGCCCAAGATAAATTTTATTTAACTGAACACTGGTAACGTGAACAGTACCGTAGACTAAGATATTTATCTTAATGTTAAATTTTTGTTGCACTTAGAACATGAATAGTGAAAAACACTAATATGTCAATGTTTATTAAATTTAAGACATTGTATCATTTACTGATCTGCAAATGTTTAAATGCTGTACAATCAGTATCCTGATTCACCCTCCATCATTTTGATACCATTGGGGTAGATGAACTACGGAACATGTAATTAACTAATTAAAATACGTACATATGTAGGCCTGTGCTGTGATAGTGCCACGCAAAACAACAAGGGGTGTAAGCCCCCGTCCATGAAAAACACGACCACACCATAACCCCACCGCCTTCGAATTTTACTGTTGGCATCACACACGCTGGCAGATGACGTTCACTGGGCATTCGCCATACCCACACACTGACATTGGATCGCCACATTGTGTACCGTGATTCGTCCCTCAAATGGTTCAAATGGCTCTGAGCTCTATGGGACTTAACATCTGAGGCCATCAGTCCCCTAGAACTTAGAACTACTTAAACCTAACTAACATAAGGACAGCACACATATCCATGCCCGAGACAGGATTCGAACCTGCGACCGTAGCAGTCTCCCGGTTCCGGACTGAAGCGCCTAGAACCGCTTGGCCACTGCGGCCGGCATAAATAAAGTGTAGAAAAGATAAGTCCAATGGGTGACATAAGCAGGAATCCAGAGAAAACCTTTAACTTCAGCGTAATATATTGTGATACTAATTTACGTTTTCGAAAGTCATCTTTATTCATATCAAGCAAAAAGGGAGACTGGTATTGAAAGGAACCATAACCACTTCGTTTTCCGACCCGTTTAGCATCCCAGTGTACCTGCTGGGACGCAACGTTGAAAACTGACGAAAAACATAAAGAGGAAATAAACGAATAAGTCGACGAAATGCTTTCCGTGCTTTAGTTTGCCACCTGTGGAATTAAGAATGGTCTCTACCTAGTTACAGATACTATAACAAGTATCAGATCGTAAAAACGTAGATTGTACAGGCCTCATGTAATTATTAGACTGGCATTTCTTTAAAAGAAACTGAAACAGCTGCCTTGATGTAGATAGGCTATGTTAGCGGAACTTTATTATCACGCGCAGTTATTTTCAACAACTCACTTCCGTAATTTCCTTACTTTACCTTAGGACAGAGTAGGAGCAGTTCTTCCGAGAAGACCTCAACCTAGCCCCCTGGGTGTTCAACAAGCGTTCATTTTCTAAAGACATTCGTCTCTGCCAGATAACAGGCGTTTACTAAACGAAAATATACAGACACCAACCAGGAAGGGCTCTCAGCAAGTGAAGTTTCCAGGCGTCTCGGAGTGAACCAAAGCGATGTTGTTCGGACATGGAGGAGCTACAGAGAGACAGTAATTGTCGCTCAGGTCACCCAAGGGTTACTGCTGCAGAGGATGATCGCTACCAACGGATTATGGCTCGGAGAAACCCTAACAGCAACGCCACCATGTTGAATAATGCTTTTCGTGCAGCCATAGGACGTCGCGTTACGACTCAAACTGTGCGCAACAGCCTGCATGATGCACAGCTTAACTCCCGAGGTCCATGGCGAGGTCCATCTTTGCAACCACGATATCATGCAGGGCGGCCAAACAACATGCCGAATGGACCGCTCAGGATTGGCATCACGTTCTCTTCATCGATGAGTGTCGCATATGCCTTCAGCCGGACAATCGTCAGAGACGTGTTTGGAGGCAACCCGGTCAGGCTGCAGCAAGGTGCAGGTTCCCTGCTGTTTTGGGGTGGCATTATGTGGGGCCGACGTACGCCGCTGGTGGTCTGGAAGGCGCCGTAACGGCTGTACGATACGTAAATGCCATCCTCCGACCGATAGTGCAACCATATCGGCAGCATATTGGTGAGGCATATGGTGGTACAACATGCAATGTGTGGTTTCTGTGGTGTCACCGCCAGACACCACACTTGCTAGGTGGTAGCTTAAATCGGCCGCGGTCCAATTAGTACATGTCGGACCCGCGTGTCGCCACTGTGTGATCGCAGACCGAGCGCCACTACAAGGCAGGTCTCGAGATACGGAACAGCACTCGCCCCAGTTGTATGGACGACATTGCTAGCGACTACACGGACGAAGCATCGCTCATTAGCCGAGCAGATAGTTAGCATGCATTGCTCATTAGCCGAGCAGACAGTTAGAATAGCCTTCAGCTAAGTCCATGGCTACGACCTAGCAAGGCGCCATTTGTAACATTGCATGTACCTCAAGATAGAGTCTCACTTGTATCACCAAAAATGCTGTATACCAAAGGACTATATAAAAAGTTAAGTGTTCTAGTAGCTACATACTTTTCTTTATAACATTAATAAGTATCCTGTTTCAGACCTCTATCTAGCCATTGAGATTACGCGTGCCTTTCGGCTACTTCAGTGTGGCGTAGCTGTCTTGTTACGCCACAACAGTTTCCATGAGTAATAAAAAGGGCGGAAATGATGTTCATGTGGATCACTATTCCAATTTCCTGTACATGTTCCGGAACTCTCGGAACCGAGGTGATGCAAAACTTCTTTTGATGTGTGTATAATTGTTTGCTTCTGAAGGCCGTGATAAAATTCAGTACTTCTGTTTGATACACTGGTAAAAAAATTAATGAGTCATACAAAATACCATGTATTACACAAAGCTTAGCGTTTAATTCTCTATCCTGACATAAATAGGGTGATTCGGTGGCTACGTTCGTGGAATTTACCACTAATGGCGCTTTAAATGCGAACTTCAAGAATTTTTTTCCAATTTATCGGTTTTCGGTTCCTGACCATACTATCATCTCAGTAGTGGAATGGCGATACGAGCGGATCGTATGAGGACGGTTGGTCGCCTGCAAAAAGTAAATCATATTCAGCCCTGAGTCTTGTTCATACCTAACAAGACTGCAAATGGCATTCTCATCGCGGGGCCCTGCTACATTTAGTGGGCAAGCCTCTTGAAACCCCTTAAAAACCATGTAGTGTGAGTTGATTAGAAGTCAAGAATACACGAGCTATACAGCAAATTTATGTTCCCGCGGGGTGTCAGTGCGATAAAATATTCTTGGATTCTTACCGCGTGACAAACGTAGCAGACACACTGCGAACTGAGATGAAAAGAAACCATAGAATATTTTATTGCAATATATGAGTCCACTGTCGGAAAACAGACAAGGGTTGGACAAAATTTGGAAACACCAAAAGCACAACAGATTAGTGTGCCTAATACGGTGTAGGAAACACGGTGGCATTAAAACAGCTTCCACTCTTCTCTGAATGGATAAATATTGGTCCTGCATGATTTTTTTTCAAGGGAATCTTACAACATTCTTCCTACAAAATAATGGTAGTTCCCGTAACGATGATCTAATCACTGTGGTGCCGGCCGGAGTGGCGGAGCGGTTCTAGGCGCTACAGTCGCAGGTTCGAATCCTGCCTCGGGCATCGATGTGTGTGATGTCCTTAGGTTAGTTAGGTTTAAGTAGTTCTAAGTTCTAGGGGACTGATGACCTCAGAAGTTAAGTCCCATAGTGCTCAGAGCCATTTGAACCATTTAATCACTGCGGTGGCCAGGGCAAATGCGATAATTCGTCATCGTGCCCACATAACCAGTCCTGGACGATCGAGCTGTGTGAGCAGGGACCCTGTTGCTTTGAAATACAGCATCACCACTATCGAACAAACACTGTATCATGGGATGGACCTAATCAGCCAAAATAGTCACATAATACTCGGCAGTAATGCGACCTTGCAGAGTGACCAAGGGGCCCATGGAATACCACGATACGGCTGTCCAAATGATCACCAAACCTCCGCCATGTTTCAGTCTTGGGACGATAACTCGGCCAGCTGTTGAAAACAGTGTGAAACAAGTCTCATCTGAGCAAATGAATTTTTTCCATTGCTCCACAGTCCTGGTTTTATGGCTTTGGCAACACGTTTTCTTATTAAGTGGCATGCGCATCGCTGATGAGTTGTTTCGGATTTCGCTAGGGTGACATTCAGTTCTGCAGTCTCTGTTGCAACTGTCGTCCTCTTATTTTTCGTCGCAGTCCTCTTCTATGACCGACTGTCACGATCATTCAAAACAATTTCGTCTAACTTGTGACTTATCAAAATGGTTCAAATGGCTCTAAGCACTATGGGACTTAACGTCTGAGGTCATCAGTTCCCCAGACTTAGTACTACTTAAACCTAACTAACCTAAGAACATCACACACATCCATGCCCGAGGCAGGATTCGAACCTGCGTCCGTGGCAGCAGCGCGGTTTCGGACTGAAGCGCCTAGTACCGCTCGGCCACAGCGGCCGGCTGTGACTTATCAGATGATGTTTTTCAACTTTCCCGGTATGCGGTCTAAATCTGCGATTCGGTGCCTCTTGAAACACCAAACAATTCGGCTACTTGTTTATGGAAGCACCATACGAGCACTATCAAATTGTCCAGGTTCGAATTCAATTAACCCTGTTCTGACCACGACTGGTGCTTGCAACGTATTGAGGACACTACACAATTGCCTATCGTGGTCAAATACAACAGCTCAACCTGTAGGCTTGGCTTGCATCTCCATTTCTGTTCATTTCTCGTGGTGGTTCCATATTTCTGTTCAACCCCTGCACGTCAAGCGGACATTCAAAATGCTCTTGATAATCGCGTTACCATAAGGGAACGTCTGTTTCATATGTCGATCCTTATGACGAGATTCCACAGATCAACCTCATCTCAGTAAACCCTGACCTTTCATTCACCATACTCTATATCCGAAACGATCCATGAGACAAAGTGGCTCAGTTTAACATGAAATCCTCAACCTTATTCAAAACAAATAGTTCAAATGGCTCTGAGGACTAATGGGACTTAACATCTGAGGTCATCAGTCCCCTAGAACCTAGAACTACTTAAACCTAACTAACCTAAGGACGTCACACACATCCATGCCCGAGGCAGGATTCGAACCTACGACCGTAGCGGTCGCGCGGTTCCAGACTGAAGCGCTTAGAGCCGCTCGGCCACTCCGGCCGGCCAACCTTATTCAATACAGGCAAAAGAAACCATGGACTGTAATATCATAGAGCTCAACGTCGTTAACTCTGTCTTAAAAACTAGTTTGTGGACGGCTTGGTAGGAAGACATCACAGCGGAGCGCATATATTAGTTCAAGCTATGGCCTTCATCTCAGTTTTGGTATATTTGATTTACTTGCCTCCGTCTCTCCGTGTTCGTCTGTGAAGACCAAACGTGCATGTGAAACTGGACACCGAAGAAATTTTCAGCAGTAAACAGAACTACTCCGCACGCCATATATATTACATAGATGCACCAACCTGACTGGTGTTTGTACCCATCGAAAAAACAACCGCTACGTATGGCTTATCTGGCAATTTGTTTATTATAAGATCTCTGTATATCTCCAAACTCACAGGTAATGTTCGCAGAGGAGCATAATCGCCTAATGAAAATTTACAATTCTGATGCTACGAAACATTTCAAGTTTTTTTTTTTTTAATTTAGCTATTCTATAGGCAGGTGGGCTTTTATTTCGTTTTTCGAACGAGGTGACACAGTGCTAACATACTGGACTTCCATTCGGGATAACAACGGTTCAAATCCTCGAACTGGCAGCCAGATTTAAGATTTGCGTGGTTTCCCGGAAACGCTTAAGGCCGATTTCCTTCCTATCCTTCATCTTTACTATGTGCTCCGTCTCTAATGAGCTTGTAGCTGACTAGACTTCAAACCCTAATCTTTCTTTTCTTGTATGACTTTAACTATTCAGCATGTAACTGGTCGTGCCACTAAGGCAACACGCAGCGAGAAGCTAGTCGCGGAAGGCGTTAATGTTAGCGCAAATTGGGAATGAAAGATTGAATGAAGGAAGATTTCGCTTGTGAAGAGAAAATATGTGTGTGGATGCAGGCAAGCTTGTTTGTATGTGATTGCTTTTTTATGTACTTTACGATGCGGATTATTTTTATGTGAGAAGAAATTTGTGTTACTTTAGGACGGAAGAAAATTTCGTACATGGAAAAAGATTTCATATCAGGGTCGAGAAGCATTGACCATGGAGAAAAGTTTATATGAAAGATCAGACAAGTGTGTAAGTGTCAGATGACAAATTTGAAAGTCAGAGGTTCAATCCTCAACCAGACATAGGATTTTTTCCGTTAATTATCGCTTCTTTTATCATTGGCGATCCTACATTGGTGATGCATCCCCGTTAAAGCACTATATTCTCTTGCATCAGTCTGGATAATTTGGTCTGAAGGTCGTAGGTGGCCAAGGGCCTACAGTCTTCAGTACGACCATGTCAATTATGGAATGAGTGTGTTCAAACCAACACTCACTTCATGCGAAGCTATACATTAGATGTACAAGAGGATTCACTTTAGTTACAATTCAGTGTACTGGCATATGGCGTCTGATGTAACTCTTGCCCATATAATGTAAGACACGATACACAGTTTTTTCATCGATCGAATGGTTCAAAAACAAGCAAATGTCCTTGCATTATGTACCTGATCACTGCAAACTCTTGCTAGGCACGAATTCTGTCGCATTACGTAAGTATTTACAAATAACATCAAGAAACATTGGGTTAGAAATAATTCAAAAGCCAAGATCGCTTAAATACTGTTTACTGGATAACCGGTTTCAATATACTAAAGGTGCCATCATCGGATCTGTGAAGATATAACAAGACAGGCTTGAGGGAGGGCTAACATGAGTTACACTATATACATTACTATTTGTGCAGTATCACATACCTGAATTTAGATTAACATTTATAAACCATCTGGATGTAACGATACATGAGGCAGACCAGCTGATATAAAATCATTGTCACAAAATTAAGAAACAACTGCTCTCCTGGTCATTCTTCTCCATGAGATATGTAAACCCGAAGTCACAAGATAAAACTATTAGTACATTAAGAAACAACTGCTCTCCTGGTCATTCTTTTTCATGAGATATGTAAAACCAAAGTCACAAGTTAAAACTATTTGGTACATGACTGCTGTCAGTCGAGCAGCGGTTATGTACCAAATAGTTTTATCTTGTGACTTCAGTTTTACATATCTCATGGAAAAAAATGACCAGGAGAGCAGTTGTTTCTTAATTTTTGTGACAATGATTATATATCAGCTGGTCTGCCTCATGTATAATTATATCTAGATGGTTTATAAATGTTAATCTACATTCAGTTATGTGATACTGCACAAATAGTAATGTATATAGTGTAACTCATGTTAGCCCTCCCTCAAACCTGTCCTGTTACATCTTCACAGATCCGACGATGGCACCGTTAGTGTGCTGAAACCGGTTATACGGTAAACAATATTTAAGCGATCTTAGCTTTTGAATTATTTCTACAACAGAGTGATCGCCCCACTACACACTGTGTGTTCACTGCAAAACATTGGGTTCTTGGCTGAATTTCACGTGTTCATGTAACTAGTAAATTGAATAAACAGATCGATTGTTTAGTTTTAGCTCGATCTGGGGACTATTCCCCATCATTACACCTCAGTCCATTTCTCAAACAGTCTGTCACATAGCACTCACTTCACTTTGTCTCTCTGACCAATACCACACCTACTGCTCACTTTATCCTCTAAATTAATAAACCCATCGCCTACCCGTTCCTTCTCTGTAAGAGTTATACAAGGGCGAGTCAAATGGAAGCGAGACAGATGGAAAAAAGTAAGTAAACTGTTTATTATTTCAAAAGTAATCGCCATAGCTGTTAATAAATTTATCCCACTGTAAGACAAGACGGTCAATTCTCTAATGGGAAAATATGGGAAAATGATGGTGATTGCCTACTCTTCGTCGGAAGGAAATCGACGACCACGAATGTCTTACTGCGGGGCTCCAAAAATATGGGAATCTCATGGAGGAGGGGGGGGGGGGGGGAGATCGAGACTGTATGGAGGATGTGTAAGGGCTTCCCAGTGAAACTTCTGCAACAGAGATGAAGAAAAAGAAGAATTAGATAATAGACAGACAGAGAATTGAAAGTATACTCCAGCGACTTCTCAATGCAGTACCTTGCCTCACTGGTCAGTGGATACCTACAATTTGAAGCTGAGTAGGTGAAGATTTCCGCTCGTATTCTGTATGTGTAGATGTATAGACTGTGTCGTTTCAGATACAAACTCCGAAAAGGCCGGGTCTCAGCAAGTGATTCAATTTGCGTCTAGCTTTCAGCGTTATTCTCTGCAAGCCTCGTTACGTCTCTTTAATCCCTTAACTCCGAACCAACCAACCAACCTCTGCACGCCGATGAAATGTTATTGGACAATTACACTTCACATGACATTCATACATACTAACAGCTTCCTGTTTATTTCAATTACATTGCGCTGGTTAACTACCCATGACTAGGTGAAAGATAAGTTTTGCATATTTTAGAACATTTATGCCTTCTGTCTCTTTCTGTGACTTACTCGACGTTGACGGAAGCAACATTTGAAGAATATGGGAGCATGGTTTCTGTGAACATGAGCTTATGTAGTTTTCTTGTATGATAATAAAATTTGTCTCTACCTTTTCTTAGCTCTGTGGGCTGGTTCAAACGGTTCAAGTGGCTCTGAGCACTATGGGACTTAACTTCTGAGGTCATCAGTCCCCTACAACTTAGAACTACTTAAACCTAACTAACCTAAGGACATCACACACATCCACGCCCGAGGCAGGATTCGAATCTGCGACCGTAGCGGTCGCGCGGTTCCAGACTGTAGCGCCTAGAACCGCTCGGCCACCCCGGCCGGCCTCTGTGGGGTGGATCGTATCTAATAGTTATTACCCCATGAGAAGACAATCCCTCTTTACAATGTCTGATACTAGCAAGAGTGAACTGCAATTCACACCCAAGTCTACAGTGAACTGCAATTTTATCTTTAAAGCCCGGACACGCTTCTCACTTTCTGATATTGCTGGAAGAAGTATTCTACAATCTCGTTGCATGGGAAGGTTACATACCACTTCTTTTAGCATAAAACCCCACAAACGAGCTGTGTGAAACATTGCCCATGATTCTGCTGCCTAAAGCTGTTGGCGCATGATTGTGCAAGCATTAAGTGTGGCGTGTATACTAGCTTGCTCGTTTATTAACACTTGGAGGTGAAAGCATAGAAAGCTGTGGAAGAGGAACACTTAACGTTCATTCGCTAATCTTTGTCCACCACCTCGTGCACTCGTCTGTTACAAAACAGCTGAGTGCCATTGACTTTCGAAGAACACGTAGGTCATATGTAGCTTCTGCAAGTGCTCGTAATAAACTTGTAAGTGGATAGCAGAACATGACACTTGTGTTCGTGTCTAATGAAATTTTCGCGCTGTGTTCTTTTTTTAATAGGTTGTTTTACTCATTAGGTATCAAGAATTGTTTCATACTCTCAAAAATATCTTCTCTGGATCAAAAGCGTAGTAGTTCACTGAGGTATTGCCGTATCAACACATGTAAATACTGAGACTCAGTTTTCAAAACAAGGTTAGAAATTTACATCTCGTTTAGCTCATTAGAGATGAAGTTGTCGTAGTATGTTTAAGTAAACATTTAGGCAAGCGCCTGAAGTAGCTCAAGAAAATGGAAAACATTGATCAGGACGGTCGCATGAGGATATCAGTCCTACTCCTCTCGAATAGGAGTCCAGAATATTAACTGTGCCATCTCACTTGGTATCCCTCTACTGTTTCTAGTTGGTGTAGCGTGTGAATATCATTTTTATCTCATTGGACTGTCTTCATATGTCATTCTTACGGTAAAAAGCTAAACGAAATATAATCATCAAAAGACACTCCTTAATGGTATACACAGATGACATGCATCACCTGTTGAACAGATAATCTTCATGGGAAGTTGTAAAAGTCTGATAATTTTTCCCGGCATATGTGCCAGAAGTTTCATTTGAGTCGCAAGATTGTGTCTGTTCCAGTATAATGGGTGAAAATTCAAACTGAAGATTTCTCTGTAACCACTAGCCTTACATTGAGAGCACTGCGCTAGAACCCTATGTTATGAGGCTATGTTGTTAATCTGTCAAGAATGACTTTTGCAGTGGCCAGAAGTGACTTGCCATGCTTCACGTATGCGACTGCTAAGTGGCAGAAGGTGTTGCAATTCGACCGGACGTGGTCCGTGCGAATCTCACGATTGAAAACGTTTCCATTTGCCCCTAAGGCTGCTACGGGATGAAAGAGACCGTATATAGTCCCTAATCATTCAGTAGTAAGAGAACACGTTAAGCTGCACCATACTTAACAAAATACGATCGTATAAATACCACTGATTGTGGAACGACTTGTACATGGGACGTTGGATATTTCGATCCCATTGTTGATTACCGTTGAGACTCAAGCTATATGCCGCTTTGGGCATTAATATTGCCTCTTTGGACATTAACATTGCACTTCAAGTGCACTCGCGTCAATTATGAAGTTCTCCTCGCTAATCTAGGCGGTACAGGTTTTTCGTAGCTGGACAACTAGTCAGCCTTTGCCTTCCTCTATACTTTTTGCCCCTCCCTCTTTCCCCATTCGCAGTCTCTTCGGTCGATTACCAAATGGACTACTCCTTTACGCCTCAGGATGAGTCTATTGACCTATCCCTTCTATTGTCAATTTGTGCCATATGCTTCTTTCCTCCCAGATTCGAATCAGTAACTCTCCATTATTTACCCGATCTGCCCATTTGATCTTCAGCATTCTTTTGTGGCACATATTCAAAAAGGTTCTCTTCTCTTTTTGTCTGCATTGCTTATCATCTACGTACCAGTTTGGTACAAGGCTACTCCCAAGACAAATATTTATAGAAAAAAAAAATCTGATGTTAATAAATTTTTCTTTTTCAGAAAAGGTCTGATTGCCATTTCCAGTCGGCAGTTTATATTCACTTCTGTTCTGCCATCGTCATTTATTTTGCTACTAACATATCAAAACTCATTTACTACATTTTATATCTCATTTCTCAATCTAAGTCCCTCAGCGAGTTCTGATTTAATTCCATTAAACTCATCCCCCTTGTTTTACTTTTCTTGGCATTCGTATTTTAACCTCTTCTCGACACAGTAACTGGTCTTCCGAGTTCTTTGGCGTTTATTTGTTCATGAGGCCCGGAAAATATTAGATACAGGCTCCCAGGTAGATGCCATTTTCCTTGACTTCCGGAAGGCGTACGATACAGTTTCGCACTGTCGCCTGATAAACAAAGTAAGAGCCTACGGAATATCAGACCAGCTGTGTGGCTGGACTGAAGAGTTTTTAGCAAACAGAACACAGCATGTTGTTCTCAATGGAGAGACGTCTACAGACGTTAAAGTAACCTCTGGCCTGCCAAAGGGGAGTGTTATGGGACCATTGCTTTTCACAATATATATAAATGACCTAGTAGATAGTGTCGGAAGTTCCATGCGGCTTTTCGCGGATGATGCTGTAGTGTACAGAGAAGTTGCAGCATTGGAAAATTGCAGCGAAATGCAAGAAGATCTGCAGTGGATAGGCACTTGGTGCGTGGAGTGGCAACTGACCCTTAACATAGACAAATGTAATGTATTGTGAATACATAGAGAGAAGGATCCTTTACTGTATGATTATATGATAGGAGAACAAACACTGATAGCAGTTACTTCTGTAAAATATCTGGGAGTATGCGTACGGAACGATTTGAAGTGGAATGATCATATAAAATTATTTGTTGGTAAGGTGGGTGCCAGGTTGAGATTCATTGGGAAAGTCCTTAGAAAATGTTGTCCATCAACAAAGGAGGTGGCTTACAAAACACTCGTTCGGCCTATACTTGAGTATTGTTCATCAGTTTGGGATCGGTACCAGGTCGGGTTGACAGAGGAGATAGAGTAGATCGAAAGAAGAGCGGCGAGTTTTGTCACCGGGTTATTTGGTAAGCGTGATAGCGTTAAGGAGATGTATAGCAGACTCTGCAAGAGAGGCGCTCTGTGTCGCGGTGTAGTTTGCTGTCCAGGTTTCGAGAGGGTGCGTTTCTGGATGAGGTATCGAATATATTGCTTCCCCTTACTTATACCTCCCGAGGAGATCACGAATGTAAAATTAGAGAGATTCGAGCGCGCACGGAGGCTTTCCGGCAGTCGTTCTTCCCGTGAACCATACGCGACTGGAACAGGAAAGGGAGGTAGTGACAGTGGCACGTAAAGTACCCTCCGCCACACACCGTTGGGTGGCTTGCGGAATATAAATGTAGATGTAGATGTATGACAAAATCACAGTGTAATCGTTAAACCCTAGGGCTACTATTTCTTCTCCTTGAACTTAAATTCTATTTGAGTTTATTTGCTACTTGCTCATTGTACAGGTTCAATAACATTAGGATCGGTAACAAGTATGTCTCAATCCCTTCTCAACTAATTTGTCTTTTTCCTGTCATTCGATTCTTATAACTACAGTCTAAATTCTGTAAAAGCGGAGATACTTTTGTGCTCCCTGCGTTTTATAGCTGGTGTCTTCACCTTTTAAGGGTGTATCCAAGTCAACATTGCTAAACACTTCATCTGAACCCAGAAACGCTATAAATGTAGATAAGTCGTAGGGTTACAACTACCTCCCGTGTTCCTACATTTTTTCAAAACTCAATTCATTTTCTCCGAGGCCGAATTCTAACAATCTTCCCATTTTTCAGTAAATAACCCATGTTAATGTTTGCAGTAATGAATTATTACGCAGATAATTCCCTAGTATGCAGTCTGTCAGTACCTGTTTTAATTGGAATTGGAATTGTCACATTCTTCTAGAAGCCGGAGGATATTTTCACCTATCTCATATACAAGGGCGTGCTCACTTGAAGCCGGAGGATATATTCATCTGTCTCATATACAAGGGCGTGCTGAAACGTAGTGCCTCCGAATTTTTTTATGTGAAATCTCTTGAAGCTTTTTAAATAGAACAAACGTTTCTAACATTTCACATCTTTACTCTTCATATCTACATACTTGCAGCCCTCTGCCGCTAGAGGGCTCCAAATTGTAGCGTGTAACATGGCAATGTGTAACGAAACTACACTGGCGGAAAAAAATCGCAGCTTCAAGAAGGGATTGCGCAGCATAAACAAAAGTTACTGTCTGTTCAAATTTGGAGCTGGTCGCATGAGGCCGGCTCTAATAGTTCCACTATGAGGATGCAAATCACGTTTGCTTTAAATGTACGCTGTTAACGGTCGTGAGCGTTATTTATCTTTGAGATTGGACGTGGTGAGTTGATGTTAGTCAACAATGCCTTTAAGGCGACAAAGACGCTGTTATCAACACCTAACTGAGTTTGAACGAGATCGTGTAATAGGGCTACGAGAAGCTGATTCTCCCTTCTACGATACTGCAAAAAGACTTGTCTAGAATGTAGCCACTGTATATGATTGCTGACAGCGGTGGTCACGAGAATGTACGATCGCATGAAGGCGAGGCTGCAGATGGCCTTGTGGCACCACCGAGAGGGAAGACCATCGTATTTGGCGTATGGCTCTGGCGCATCGTACTGCATCGGTAGCAGCGATATGAGTAGCAGTCGGCACCGCAGTGACACAAAGAACTGGTAAAAATCGGTTACTACAAGGACAGTTCCAAGCCAGACGCCCTGTTGCGTGTAATCCATTTGCGGTCTAAGGCGCTGCAGTCATGGACTGTGCGGCTGGTCCCGGCGGAGGTTCGAGTCCTCCCTTGGGCATGGGTGTGTGTGTTTGTCCTTAGGATTATTTAGGTTAAGTAGTGTGTAAGCTTAGGGACTGATGACCTTAGCAGTTAAGTCCCATAAGATTTAACACACATTTGAACATTTTTGAACCGCCATTTGCGACTTTATTGATATCAAGCGAGAGATCACTGTAGAGCAGGGAGGTTTGTTGTGTTTTCTGATGAAAGCTGGTTCTGTCTCAGTGCCGGTGATAGCCGCCTCTTGGCTAGAATCAGACCAGTTGCGGGCCTGCAACCAACCTGAAATGATAATTAAATCAAGACCCTAAGCTGCCGACAGGCGTTGATATACATCAACGGGGACAGTTGAAAATGTGTGCCCCGACCGGGACTCGAACCCGGGATCTCCTGCTTACATGGCAGACGCTCCTTCCATCTGAGCCACCGAGGACACAGAGGATAGTGCGACTGCAAGGATTTATCCCTTGCACGCTCCCCGTGAGACCCACATTTCCAACTTAATGTCCACACGCTACCTTCGTAATGTCCGCCCCAGTAGCTGAGTGGTCAGCGTGACGGATTGCCGTCCTCTGGGCCCGGGTTCGATTCCCGGCTGGGTCGGAGATTTTCTCCGCTCAGGGACTGGGTGTTGTGTTGTGTTCATCATCATTTCATCCCCATCCGGCGTGCAGGTCGCCCAATGTGGCGCCGAATGTAATAAGACCTGCGATATGGCGGCCGGACCTGCCCCGCGAGGGGCCTCCCGGCCAATGACGCCAAACGCTCATTTCCATACCTTCGTAATGCCGCTGCCCATTACACTCATTACTCACGGCAGACAATCTTACCGAGTTCCGTAAGAGTTCGGGCAATGCATGTGCATCTGCACAGAAGAAGAAGGTCAATGGCCTTAACTATATGAAGATGGTATCTGTTCTTTCGGACATGTCTGCGATTAATGAGTGTAATGGGCAGGGGTACTACGAATGTAGTGTGTGGACATTAAGTTGGTAAGGTGGGTCTCACGGGAAGCGTACATGGGATAAATCCCTGCAGTCGCACTATCGTCTGTGCCCTCGGTGGCTCAGATGGATAGAGCCATGTAAGCAGGAGATCCCAGATTCGAGTCCTGGTCGCGGCACACATTTTCAACTGTCCCCGTTGATGTATACAACGCCTGCCGGCAGCTTAGGGTCTTGATTTAATTATCATTTCATTCTAGAGACCTGCATGGTCACCGATAGTATCTGTTCTTTCGGACATGTCCGAGAGAACAGATACCATCTTCATATATGCAACCAACCTGCCTGCGTGCTAGACACACTAGGCCTACACTTGGAGTTATTGTCTGGGGTGCGATTTCGTGTGACACCTGGAGCACTCTCGTGGTTATCTCACGTACCCTTACTGCAAAACTGTACATCAGTCTGGTGATTCCACCTGTTACGCTGCCACTCATGAGCAGCATACGAGGGTTGTTTTCCAACAGGATAAAGCTCGCCCACATACCGCTGTTGTAACCTAACATGCTCTACAGAGTCAATATGTTGCCTCGGCCTGCTCGAACACCAGATCCGTCTCCAGTCGAGCACATATGGAACATTATGAGACTACAACTCCGGCGTCATTAGCAAACAACATTAACCGTCCGCGTACTGACCGAACAAGTGCAACAGACATGGAACTCTATCCCACAAACTGACATCCGGCAGCTGTACAACACACTGCGTCCACCTTTGCATCCTTGCATTCAACGTTCTGGTTGATACAACGGTTATTAATGTACCAGAATTTCACATTTGCAGTAGCTTATGTCAACTTTACATTAACCGGTGAACTTGCAATGTTAATCACATAAATATGTTACGTAGACAAATGTATTCCCCAAATTTCATTACTCTACATCAATTACTTTTTGGTGTTGGGACTTTTTTCTGTCAGTGAATGTCGGCGCCGAAAAACTGTGCGCTGTAATCAAGTTTCGAATTAGAAGAGTTAGTCCGCGCATTGAGCAGCCTCTCCTTCAGCATGCCAATGCCAGACTACACACGAGCGCTGCGACATCCGCAACAATTCGAGGCCTTGGGTTCGCTGTCCTCCATCATCCTCCATACAGTCCTGACTTGGCCGCATACAATTTTCATATATTTCAAAAACTTAAACAGCTTCTTCGAGGATTTCGCTTTGATAGTGGAGAATCGGTGTAACCAGAGGTGAGGTTGTGCCTGTATCAACAAAGTCAAACATTCTAAAGTGACGGCATCAACAAACTGGTCCTTCGTTGGGAGAAATATGTTCGTCGCCAGGGCGATTATGTTAAGAAATAAATAGGTAGGCTTGAAGAAAGATCTAAAATGTTAATAACGTTTGTTGTATTTAAATATCTTTCATAGTTTTTACATTAGATATACCGAGACATTGCTCTTCAGCAGTTCTCGTATCTTGCATACTAGGTGAAATAGTTTTCTCATTGCTGGCTCTCCCGAGGATGTCAGTAATTTTGAGAGAGTGTCATCTACATCAATTGCCTTTTTTCGACTTAGGTCTGTCAGTGCTTTGTCAAGCTCTTCTCGCAGTATCACGTCTCCCATCTTAGCTTCATCTACTCCCTCATTCCTTTCGATACTATTGTCCACATGTTCGTTTTTTCCCAAAGGTTTCTTAAATTTTCCTATACACGGCATCTACCTTTCCGATAGTGGTGCTTCCTTTGATAGCTCGTGTTTAACCTCTAGCCATTCCTCCTTTGCCATATTGCAGTTTTCGTCAGTTTCCTTTTTTAGGCATCTGTACCCCCTTCTGCTTGCTGCAAGTTTTTGCATTTTTATGTGATCTTTCTTCAGTGAAAATTAATATTCCCTGTGTTACCCAAAGATTTACATCGCATCTTATCTTTTTACTTAGATAATCTTCTGCTGCATTCACTATTTCATCTCTCAAAGCCACCAATTCACCTTCTGTTGTGCTCCTTTCCCCTGTTTCAATCAATAAGTGCTTAATGCTCCCTTTGAATCTTTCAGCAATCAGTGATTCTTTCAGTTTATCTAGGTCTCATCGTCTTAATTTCCTATCTTTTTGTAATTTCTCCACTTATTGTAACCTGTCGATAAGTAACAAATTATGGTCGGAGTTCATATCTACACTGGTGATGTTTTGCAGTTTAAAGTCCAGTAATGGAATCTCTCTCGTGCCATAATGGAAACCTTCTGGCATCTTGACGTTTACAGCCTTGTTTCTTAATTCTTAAACCAAGTGTTTGCAAGGTCAAATTATACTTTTTTTACAAAATTCTAGCAGATGGCTTTCTGTGTCATTCGTTTCCCTCAGTCCATGGCCTCCCACTACTTAATTACAGTCCACCAATACAATTCCGTTTTCATATACCTTATCGAACCGAATAATTTCTTCTAATCATATTTTATTCATTTCATCTCTTTATAATTGGGGAGCTACCGAGCTACTCTGATAGGACTTGGCTTTGTTCCTACTTTATCTTTGATAACGCGTCCACTGTGCTGTTTATACTGGTAAACTCACATTGCTATTATCCTGAACTCACCTGACCAGAAATCCTGTTCTTCCTGCCACCGCACGTCACTAATTTCTTCTATATCTTACTTCAACATACCCATTTCTTGCCTTCATTTCTCTAACTTATTTCCCCGATTAAGGGATCTAACATTCCTAGCTTCTAACTGTAGAAAGCCAGCTTTTCCACAATGTCATAATCAAATGGTTCAAATGGCTCTGAGCACTATGGGACTTAACTTCTGAGGTCATCAGTCCCCTAGAACTTGGAACTACTTAAACCCAACTAACCTAAGGACATCACACACATCCATGCCCGAGGAAGGATTCGAACCTGCGACCGTAGTGGTCGCGCGGTTCCAGACTGAAGCGCCTAGAACCGCTCGGTCACCCCGGCCGGCATGTCAACATCCATTATGTCAACATCCTCCTGATTACTCCACATCAATTGATCAAAATGGGAGCTGTTTTAATTCCAGAATATTTTACCTAAGAATATGCCATTATCATTAAACCATACAGTAGAACAGCATATCCTCGGGAAATGTAACGGCCGTAGTTTCCCTTTGCTTTCAGCCGTTCATAGGTTGACTAACGTTGAAAGGCCAAACAGTCAATAATGCAGATTGTAGTCCTGTAACTACCGGTAAGGCTGTTTGTTTCCCTCTTCAGAAACGATACGTTAGTCTGGTCTCTCTACAGATATCCCTCAAACGAGGTTGCACCTACGGTGCAGCTGTCTGTATCGTTGAAGCAAGAAACCCACCCCAGCGCAGCTAGGTTAATGGTTCATATGACACACCAAATAAGGGAAAATAAACGTACAGCACAATATGACATTTTTCTGAAGACAGATCTCGCCGTTCATAGGTCAATTTAAACTTTACCTAAGTGTCTGTAAAACAAACATAATGTCTACCTCTACATTTACATATACCATTCATATCCCTATGAAGTATGAAGCAGGGGGAAAATTTTATTGTACTGTACATCGAGGTTGCGTCCTCTACCTTTCACGGATACAGCACTGGAATATATATGCCTATGTATAAGCTATATTTGATCTAATTTTATTCTCTAGATATCTACGGAACTACTACTTTGGGGACTCGAGACTATTCATAATTTTCACCTCGGAAGAGCGTTCTTTAATATTTCTAAACAGATTTACACGAGTGCCAACCAATTCAACTGTTTCTGCATTTGTATTACACTTTCGTAGCAGATAGACAAAGCTACAACCCCCCCCCCCCCCCGCCCCCTCGCCCCGTCTTCCCTGATAATTCTATCTGATGTGGACCACTCTCAATTGGAAAATACTCCAGTATGGAATGTAATGTAATGTACAGAGTGACAATTATTGAAGTATATGAAATAAAATCATCATAACTTCTGAACGGTTTGCGTTAGGACATTAAAACTGCACGGTTGGCCGCGGGGCATGATTGGAATTAGTATGCACTGTATGGTTTGGTTTAGCGACTAAGCCCACTTTCATTAGGATGGGTTTGTCAGTAAGCAAAATTGGCGCATTTGGAAGACTGAGCTGGCCGGAGTGGCCGAGCGGCTCTAGGCACTTCAGTCTGGAACCGTGCGACCGCTACGGTCGCAGGTTCGAATCCTGCCTCAGGCATGAATGTGTGTGATGTCCTTAGGTTAGTTAGGTTTAAGTAGTTCTAAGCTCTATAGGACTGATGACCTCAGATGTTAAGTCCCATAGTGCTCAGAGCCAATTGAACCATTTGGAAGACTGAGAATCCGCATTTCGCGATCGAGAAGTCTCTTCACCCTCAATGGCTGACTGTGTGGAAGGTGATCGACAGCATCGATATTCGGGCACTTCAGCGTCTCATGCGGAATTTCGCTATACGTCTGCGCCACATCATCGCCAATGATGGCAGGCATATCGAACGTGTTATAACATAAATCTGAGTATCTGTAGTGACGTTTACATGTTGAATGAAGTGTGTGCACGCCGTAGTTTGTAACTAATTTACGTTTTTTTCATATAGTTCAATAATTGTCACCCTGTAGCTGTGTCTTGTAAGCGACGTATATCGTGATAAAACTAGTTTTCAAAATCTTATCAGCAAATCCAAGTCTTTCACTTGATTAACGTCAACTGAGCTTATGAGATCGTTCAGCTTGAGTTCTCTGCACATGAACGCTGTACTTCCGGGTGCTGATCCGAGTTGTTGTTTGCACTTTGTTACTTCGAGATTTGTGTGTAACATCATAGGCTCAAGTTGTGAGTCAGTAATAACCTGTTCAACGGATACAACATTTTTAGGTTGCATGAAATTCACAAATTTACATTTACATTTCGCAGTGGTCTGATGGTTGTTTATTAAATGTCCGCACTAGTCAACAACTGCAGTTTTCCACATACCGTCAGCGACCGGCTATACTATTTTACAGTATGATTTTATGTATATAGACTGAAGTGGCAAGTGAAAATTTGTACCAATGCCGGGAATCGAACCTGACTCTCCTGCTTACTAGGCAGGTGCATTAGCCACTTAGCTACCTTGGCACAACGGTTCAGACAACTGCAAAGATTACCTGGCACGCCTTCCTGCTCTATCCAAATTTTCACTACCGCCCCAGTCTACTTTAAATTCCCCCTTACACACGTACAGAATTGCCAAGGCTCTCGATGTTCTGAAATAGCACCTCACCATCGAACATAAATGGGGGATTCAGCCTGCGACCCAAGTCCACGTACTTATACAAATTACATTTACGTTAGTGCTGAGGTGTTATTTCAGAACTTGGAGAGCCTCGGCAATCCTGTTCATACGTAAGGCGGAAAGATTGAAATGATCGTGTGGCATTGATGGCCGGGAAGATCCATCCGGGGAAGTTCGGCCGGCGGGTGCAAGTCTTATTTCAGGTGACGCCACAGTGGACGATTTGCATGTCGACGATGATGAGGTGATGATGAGGACAACACAACACCCAGTCCACAGGTAAAGAAAATCTCCAACCCCGTCGGGAATCGAACCTGGGCTTGCTGCATGATAGGCAAGCGCGTTAGCACTTAACTATGCATGCGGACTGCAAGGGAAAATTTAAAGTAGACTGGGACGGCAGTGAAAATTTGGATCTAGGAGAGAGGCGGGCATGGAAATCCGTGCAGTAGTGTGAACTGCTGTGCCAACGTGGCTCAATGGCCAACGCACCTGCCTAGACATGGGTTCGATTCTCGACCGTGGTACACATTTTCCCTCGCCACTTCAGTCTGTATACAGAAAATCATATCTGTATGTGACCAGTAAAGTCCCTGAAATCGTGTCATTTCATTTGTATTTTACAGTAACTATAGCAACGTTTTGGATGAAGTGCCATTGAACACGAATGTCTCTTCCTCTTCCTTCTGTGCTCAAATCACTACCAGGTACGGTGATGACTATGGAGAGGCTCGGGGACAAGGTATGGATGACGATAATGCAAATCAAACCGTAAGAGTGCTGCCGTTATTGGTAGAGTACAGACCGAAACTCAGTAATCAACGGTGACCTACCAATACTTAGTCAAGATGTCATAGACGCGAATTATTAAAGCAGCGACAAAAGTGACTGCTACCAGAAGCTGAGAGTCTGACTCAGAGCAACAAAACAAACAAAAAAGCACGGCTGGAAACCGCTGCCCTACAACAGATGGACAACTTACATGTTGGTACTCAGCCGGAAAGAAAGCAGGAATACTCAGCCGGAAGGAAAGCGGGAGCCAATAACACCAGCAAGTGAGGCTGCAGCTACTGCTATTTCTGTGTATAACAAATATGAGTGGTATAATATGAGGCCTTATGCCATATTCGTATAAAGTAAAGAAATAAATTCTGGTGTCTACATCCCACGTCCGTGGCAAAACTTATCCGACTAGATGGTTAACTTGTAACTAGGAGCGTAGTGTATATTTCGGCCTCGTGTGAAAACTTATACAGAATACAATATTTTCGAACAAGAGTCAGGAAGCCTATAGCTCTATGTCATTAATCGCAAGAAAAAGTGTGTTACGCAATGTATATGCTGCTCTGTCAGGAGATGTCATACTTGCCCGAATCGAATGACCAGAACCAGTTGGGAAAGAAAGAGCATTTACTACAAACTTCATGGTAATTGGAAATACTATAGTAGATTTGCGTCATTATTTATGACACGCAAACAAGGAGAAAAATGGCTCTAAGCACTATGGGACTTAACATCTGAGGTCATCAGTCCCCTAGAGTTAGAAGTACTTAAACCTAACTAACCTAAGGACATCACACACATCCATGCCCGAGGCAGGATTCGATCCTGCGACCGTAGCAGCAGCGCGGTTCCGGATTGAAGCACCTAGAACCGCTCGGTCACAGCAGCCGGCACAAACAAGGATACTGGTTAGTCATTTATGTAGTAAGTTGAACGGTAGAACCAAAAATATATATATCCCATGAAGAAATATTATTACTGATTACGATACGAACACTTTTAATAACCAATGCAGAAGTAATCCAAAGTATAATTACGGTGTACGTCCATTCAACAGCAATACGTATCCACTGAAATATTTAGGTCCACACCATTTGGTGCCACATATGGGCAGAAACGAATAGTACCTTATTTTTTTAAGCACAGGAAAAAGAACGTAGGATGACCCAAAGCAACATGACGTTCTAGCAGGCAATAAAAGTCAAATGAGAACCGAAAATATGATTGTGCGACCATTACATTCTAGAAAAGACATCGAATTTCCGGCACAGACAACTCTAAGCTAGACAGATAGAATACTATCAAGCACCTAGGGTAGACTTCCATCAAAACTTCCTTCCACCGACCACACATTACAGAAAAAAATAGCAAGACAAACTAGATAGGGTAATGCACAGTCCAAAGTAGAATCTGATAACTTTCTCTTCTCGAAATTATGGTGTCAGAAGTTACTACTAGACGACTTCAATGCACCTAAACTCGAATCATATGCCTACGTTAATTACTCTATACACTCCTGCGCAGGAGACATAAATGATGATTTAACATAAAGATTGAATACACGGAAGGTAAGAAAAGAACTACAATAGTCTGCTGAACACTTGCAGTACTGGATAAGAAAATGGTGGAACGCAATATATATTAAATGCACCAGTAATTTAAGCTCCCTCCTAATGATTAAGCATCTGATCAACGAGAAGTTAGTGAGAACAAAAATAGCCAACAGAGGACTGACACGCCGAGTGAGTTGTGCACGGGGGTTACACATAGAAGTTTTGAGCGCAGAATCACATTTTTATGATAACTGCCAGAGGAACTTTCATGGGGTTTTTACAGGTAACGTGAGCGTAGCTTGGGGCAACGTACAGTCCTGATTTCATCAAAATCTGATGAGGAAATATAAGACTTAATTCAAAGATTTACTCCAACGGTCGCGTCTTATCTGCATTACAAGTAGACGAATTATCATAGAGTTTTCAAAGTAACCTGAGCGTAGCGTGAGGCAACGTATAGGCTTTATTTAATCAAAATCTGGACACGAGAAGGAAGGTATCATAATTTAAAGCTTTATCAATGTGATATAGGGAAACATATTTAGTCTTTGCAAAAGCTGTTTACTCTTTGGCTTTTTAACTGTATCACATTTGTGAAAACGCTTTTATTGATTAATATGTTCTACGTATTACGATTCAACGTAATGAATACAATGCTTATACTATCCTCAACGCTTTTAATCCATATTTCCATACTAATACTATTAAATGTGAAAGAATATCCACTATTCCATGCCCCAGTAAGTATACTGGACTTCCCTGGTCATCGGATTCTGGAGGACCAGGAATATCATGAGAAGGAGAAGAATCGGAGCTTCTCGAAACCTCTTCACAAACTCTGTATTCGTACGCTAAACACAAATACTCTGCTCAAGACAGGCAAACTCAAACAGTTTACGGATGTTCAGGAGAAATTTAACATAAAAATCCTATCAATATAAGAGACGCATTTCACAGACGAAGACCACTTCAACTCAGAAAAGGATATACCAAGGAAAACCTGCTGTTGGATGAGGAACACCGACAATGTTTGGCACAGGATTTGCGTTTAACGAATCAGTCATAGACAACATCCCAGATTTTAGTTCAGTATCAGAAAGAATCTCTACAATAACATTCAAAGCAGGAAACAAAAGATACTCAATCGTCAACGAACATGGACCGACAAACGGCCACAACAGAAAGAAACCACAAGAAGTCGAAGGCTTTTGGGAAGACATAGAGGAAATAACAAATAAAATTCCAGAAATACATGTTAAAATTGTATTAGAAGACTTCAGTGCACAACTAGGCAAGGAGAAGAAATACAAGCAAATCACTGGCCCATACACAGCACACAAACACACTAACAAGAATAGGGAACACGACACACTTTATTGTCAAAATTTCAGCTAAAAAATTATGTCATCGCAATTTCAAAAGCCAAAACTAAAACTCACAACATAGAAAACGCCCAAAAAAGTATGGGGAGATTTCCAAATAGATGACATGTCCATAACAAGCAAAAATAAAAGCGAAATTCTAAATGGGAGAACACGTAAAGGATTCTTCGAGCTCGTCCATCACTTGCTACAAGTAAAAATTAGGCCAATCCCAAGAAAGTGTAAGACAACACAGAAAAAATTATAAGACCTGACCCAAAATACTTAAAGATAAACATAGACAAAATTATTGAAGAAATTAATCGAAGTTCAACAGAAGAGAGACGTCTACAGACGTTAAAGTAACCTCTGGCGTGCCACACGGGAGTGTTATGGGACCATTGCTTTTCACAATATATATAAATGACCTAGTAGATAGTGTCGGAAGTTCCATGCGGCTTTTCGCGGATGATGCTGTAGTATACAGAGAAGTTGCTGCATTAGAAAATTGTAGCGAAATACAGGAAGATCTGCAGCGGATAGGCACTTGGTGCAGGGAGTGGCAACTGACCCTTAACATAGACAAATGTAATGTATTGCGAATACATAGAAAGAAGGATCCTTTATTGTATGATTATATGATAGCGGGACAAACGCTGGTAGCAGTTACTTCTGTAAAATATCTGGGAGTGTGCGTACGGAACGATTTGAAGTGGAATGATCATATAAAATTAATTGTTGGTAAGGCGGGTACCAGGTTGAGATTCATTGGGAGAGTGCTTAGAAAATGTAGTCCATCAACAAAGGAGGTGGCTTACAAAACACTCGTTCGACCTATACTTGAGTATTGCTCATCAGTGTGGGATCCGTACCAGGTCGGGTTGACGGAGGAGATAGAGAAGATCCAAAGAAGAGCGGCGCGTTTTGTCACCGGGTTATTTGGTAACCGTGATAGCGTTACGGAGATGTTTAATAAACTCAAGTGGCAGACTCTGCAAGAGAGGCGCTCTGCATCGCGGTGTAGCTTGCTCGCCAGGTTTCGAGAGGGTGCGTTTCTGGATGAGGTACCGAATATATTGCTTCCCCCTACTTATACCTCCCGAGGAGATCACGAATGTAAAATTAGAGAGATTAGAGCGCGCACGGAGGCTTTCAGACAGTCGTTCTTCCCGCGAACCATACGCGACTGGAACAGGAAAGGGAGGTAATGACAGTGGCACGTAAAGTGCCCTCCGCCACACACCGTTGGGTGGCTTGCGGAGTATCAATGTAGATGTAGATGTAGATGTAGATGTAGAAAATTGGACAAATAAACTGGAAGCAGTCTTGATCGCATAAATTTTTTAATGTGGTAACCGGTTTCGATCTTATCATAAGACCATCTTCAGACCATAGATGTCTGCCGGTGGCGGTGGCGCATGGCAACCCTCTTGCTTGTGGCCGGTGGTGTACTGCCTGGTGCATTAAAAAATTTATACGATCAAGACTGCTTACAGTTTATTTATAATAATTGCAGATCGCTGTTTCCAATAATAAGAACTATGTTCTTTAAAATATTGAAAGCAAATTGGACAGACCTTTCGAAGATAATTGATTACGCAGAACTTTTAGGGCAACCTCCTAGGAACCGCAAACATAGACGGTGGAACGCAACTTGTGTTCAGGCCATTGAACGCAGAATCCAGGCATGGAAGAAGTTTAGCAGCACGGAACGAAAGAGACATGGCAAGATTTCCATAAAGTCCAGAAACAATCTTCGAAAGATGTGGATGAGTGAAAAGGATATACGACAAAAACAGACTAAATGAAATTCGAGGAAGACTTCAAGAAAAGTAACACCATAAATTTCCACAGAATTTTCAGGGAAAATACAAAAGGTTATCAGCCTCCAAGCATTTGCTTCAAAAGAACAGACAGTTCTCTGGAAACAAGCACTAAAGACAACGGCAAAATTCTTAAAAATTATTTTGATAAACTCCTCAATTGCGAGAAGCCTAAAAAGTTACTCTTCGAAAACAATACCAAACCCAGGTTTAAAGCTGCCTTCAATAACGGCTGTAGGAGAGATTACAAAACATCTAAAAAACAACAGAGCCCCAGGAGAAGACGGCATTATCTCCGAGATGTGGAAACTCAAAGACCAAACCATCACATAGAAAATCCATGAAATTCTTATAGAACTATGGAATACAGAGAAAATTCCACAGGAATTGATTCACCCACTCCACAAAAAGGCGATTAGAAAGACCCTAATAACTACAGAGGTACCTCATTATTACCGGTCACCTACAAAATTCTCTCCAAGGCATTACTCAGCAGACTAGAATCACAAGCTGATACAAAGAAGGTGAATACCAAGGCCCTGTATTGAACAAATTTGGAACTTGTGAACGCTCCTGAATGTCAGACAGACAAAAAACACTGTAGCTATACTCGTGGACTTTAAGAAGGCCTACCACTCCATAGACAGACAGATTCTCTTCGACACATTAGAAGAATATGGAGCAGACAGATACACTAGGACACTCATCCGACAGACACTTACAGATACCAAATCCAAAATAAAATGTATGGGAAAAATCTCGAACTCATTCGAGATACATACAGGGGTCAGACAGCGAGATGGTCTCTCATCGCTTTTATTAAACATTGTCTTGCAAAAAATTATCAAATAATGGGAAGAAAAAGTGAAAGGAATTCAGTCAGGAAGATCATGTGCAGAGAAGACGATCATATAACACCTGGCATTTGCAGATGACCTGGAAATACTCAGAAACAACAGACAAGGAGCACAAGAAGCAGTGGAATACTTACATGTAGTCTCTGTGAAAACAGGTCTACAAATATCGTATAAGAAGACGAAATACATGGAAAGAATGAACAACAACCAAGTCATGTACACAAAATACAGAAAGGTTAACAGAGTGAAAAAATTCAAATATCTTGGGAATATGTACAAACAGGACGATTAAACAAGGCATCCAACTACAAAAAACAGAAAACAGAAAGCAGACAAACTGGTGTGATCAACAGTATCCGGATACCCCCAAAAACATACATACTTCATATTAGGTGGATTGTGCTGCCACCTACTTCCAGGTATTCCATATCAGCGACCTCGGTAGTCATTAGACATCGTGAGTCAGCATAATGGGGCGCTCGGTGGAACTCACGGACTTCGAACGTGGTCAGGTGATATGGTGACACTTGTGTCATACGCCTGTACGCGAGATTTCCACACTCCTAAACATCCCTAGGTCCACTGTTTCCGATGTGATAGTGAAGTGGAAGCATGAAGGGACACGTACAGCACAAAAGGGTACAGGTCGACCTCGTCTGTTGACTAACAGAGACCAACGACAGTTGAAGAGGGTCGTAATGTGTAATAGGCAGACATCTATCTAGACCATCACACAGGAATTCCAAACTGCATCAGGATCCACTGCAAGTACTATGACAGTTAGGCTGGAGGTGAGGAAACTTGGATTTCATGGTCGAGCGGTTGCTCATAAGCCACACATCACGCCGGTAAATGCCAAACGACGCCTCGCTTGGTGCAAGAAGCGCAAACATTGGACCATTGAACAGTGGAAATACACTGAGTGGACTGACGAATCACGGTTCACAATGTGGAGATCCGATGGCAGGGTGTGGGTATGGCGAATACCCGGTGAACGTCATCTGCCAGCGTGTGTAGCGCCAACAGTAAAATTCGGAGGCGGTGGTGTTATGCTGTGGTCGTATTTTTCATGGAGGGGGCTTGAACCCTTTGTTGTTTTGCGTGTCACTATCACAGCACAGTCCTACATTGATATTTTAAGCACCTTCCTGCTTCTCGCTGTTGAAGAGCAATTCGGGGATGGCGATTGCATTTTTCAACACTATCGAATGCACGACATGTGGCGAAGTGGTTACACGAAAGTAACATCCCTGTAATGGACTAGTCTGCACAGAGCCCTGACCTGAATCCTATAGAACACCTTTGGGATGTTTTGGAACGCCGACTTCGTGCCAGGTCTCGCCGACCCACATCGATACCTCTCTTCAGTGCAGCACTCCGTGAAGGATGGGCTGCCATTCCCCAAGAAACCTTCCGCCACCTGATTGAACGTATGCCTGCGAGAGTGGAAGCTATCATCAAGGCTAAGGTTGGGCCAACACCATATTGAATTTCAGCATTACCGATCTAGGGTGCCACGAAGTTGTAAGTCATTTTCAGCCAGGTGTCCGGATACTTTTGATCACACAGTGTATAGTACAGTTGTACTACCACAAGCAATCTGCACATGGGAAACCATTACAGTCGGAGCACCAGGCATCACAGAGAGAGGAAACATACAACATAAAATCCTAAGAAAAATTTCTGAAGACCTACACACAGATGGTATATCGAAGAAGAGACCAACGAAATAATTGTAACAACACAAAGATAGGCTCACAGACATGATCAGAAAACACTATGGACATATTCATAGAAGAAACAACAACAGACTCACAAAGAGGAGTTTTGATGCAGTGAACAGTTCAGTAAAAAAATCAGTTGTTTTCTCCAAACAGAAGAAGACGTAAAAGAACTAGGGATCAGTACTGAAATGACAAATGGAGGAGCTAAATTCAGAAACAAAATTATGTACACGAAATTTGAACTAAAAGAAAGGAAGAAAACAGGCAAAATATGGACAGAGCAAAGGAAGCAGGAACACAGCCAAAGAATGAAGAGGTTTGGGGAAGAGGAATAGAAGAAGGAAACAAGGAAAAAAGTTAATAACCATGTAACCTTTAAGTTAATCACTGTCCTGGAGGCAAAAATGTATAATAGTAATAATAAATATGAAAGTAATTCAATCTGTTACATTTTCCCGACTAAATTGCTGAACCAATTTCGATGAAATTTGGTATGGAGATAGCTTGAACCCTGAGGAAGAACATACGCTACTTTCAAGAGCAAAAGTTAAAAACAATTAAAAAAGCAATCGACCCTTAAGAACGCAATATAGGGGCTAGAACCTCTTTTTTACATCAGTAAATATAAACTATGTCCAAAAAATTTTAAATTTGTTGCACACTGTCCACGTTGTATGACATAGTTACTTCAGTAGCATGATGCATAAAAGAGTGCTCCTGCCCACTCTCCTTCGCATGTATCATTTGGCAGCGACGCTGTGCATGTTGCCACATTGTGCATTGGGGCAGGTGCATGTTGCCACATTGTGCATTGGGGCGGCTGCATGTTGCCACGTTGTGCATTGGGGCTGTGGAGCAGTGTGGCGAGGTGTCTGCCACATCACTAGCTACGCTCAACGGAATAGGAGGCCATGTGAGGGCAGCTCACATTATTGCACATACAACAGCTTACTGGCTCAGCATTATTCATCATAATAAATCTACTGATATGCAAATGCAGCTGTGGGTATCCTATGTTGATTGACAAATCGGCCATCATAGTCTTTACAGAACCTGAGCTGGCTTGTTACAAAGTGACTTACACTTATACAGTAATCAAGATGTGTGGACACACAAATGTAGACTTTAGCTTCGAAGCAAATGCCAATGACGGTGTACTGAAGGAATATCTGGCACAGTGGTCAGAAGCATGTAAGATGTATATGGATTTGTCGAGGGCTATTGAAGAAGTGTGATGGACACAAATAGATACAACAATAAACGCCATCAAAATATATAAATTACATCCTGAAGCAATCATTATGGCAGCTGAACTCATTCCTGTATGTGAAGGATTAAAAGTAGCAAAATAAGATTCTCAGTACACATTAATTATTCTGTTCTATAGCTTATTAGCAATAACAGCAATCAGACATCACCATTACAAATTAAGTAACCATTCTGTCATCTGCTAAGATATGGAGACAACTCATAATACGAGACAACAAAATCGAAGAGTCATTACTTTATGGGTAAAAGCACATGTCGGCTTTAGAGAGACTATTTAGTAGACGAAATGGTCAGTGAGGTAATGCATACTGTGAAAACAGGCCAATACAGGTTTCCAACAATAAATAAACCTTAAATAGACATATAGTGCACGATCTAAAAGAAAAACTGACAGAAATAAAAACTGATATTATTCTCAGATACAACCAATGATTCCAGTAAAGCAGTCTTACGAGGGACGTTCAATAAGTAATACAACATTTTTTTTTCTGAAAGCTGATTGGTTTTATTCAGGATTCCAATACATCATATTATTCTCCACACTTTAGGCTACAAAACATTATTTTTCAACACAATCTCTGTTCAATGTCAGTTCTAGTATAATATATTTGTCCAATGAATACCCGTTTATCATCTGCATTTTTTCTTGGTGTAGCAATTTAAATGGCCAGTTGTGTATGTATAGCACCGCCACCTATCGGGACGTCATGAAACTATAGGGGCTGAAGCAGGCATATGCCACCATGCCCCACAACAACTTTCGCATTTTTTCAACCGAAATTGGCCGAGAAAAGAAAGTATTGCATCATTTACAGAACGCCTCTCTTACGAAAGTAGAAAAGATCCAAAAACCTTTTGACCTCAACAGCAAAAATGAAGTTCGATTACTGAAGTTTTAAGAAACCTCTACATAGGATACACTTATCAACAACAATACTATCTGAAGAACCAAACCACTCATTGTTCCACACTACCATCAACAGAGCAAAAAACTGATGAATTGCTAAAAGAGTCAGCGAACAGTGGAAAACCATCTACCTCAAATTGATGAAATGCTACCTGCAGTAGTTGGCCATAAAATTTACCAACTAATATACAAATTTATTGGAGAAAGAAATATGCTTTTGTAAACCTCTAATTTAATCTTCATGGAGTAAAGAAGAAGATTTACGCATGCTATGAATTAGTGAAGTATAGAACGTGTCAGTTATTACTATAACCATAGTTTTGTATGATGATTTTGAGTATTTAATCAAGGCAAATGTATTTAAGCAGTAGAGACTAGTGTACAAAAAGGCTTCTCAATAATTTTGAAGAATTTGTTATTTTTATTATGTAGTCCATTTCACAAACTACGGAAGTAACTATGTTAAGGATTCAGACCATATATAGGCACAAACAATAATTGAAGGAGTTTAGTTAACTGTGTGAAGAATCATATCTACACAATAGAAAGGTATTATTCTAAGAATTAGTTGTAACTGAAGAAAGGATGTTCACAAATAATTGTCTTACAGAATAAATTCTGTTTATGAATGGTTATTTGTTGGCCTTTAGACTTTTTCTCAAGATTTAACTGAATATTTTTAAAGGATAAAGCTGGCTCATAGATAATCGAATAACGTCTGAGAAATGAAATAGTGCTATCCGACTGACCATTCATGTGTAACATGAATAATGTCCGTACATGACTCTCCATTCGGGATAATAATCTCAATTCTGTCTATCAAAGCTTTTCAGTTAAATGACGATCTTTATTAGACATTTCATACGCGTGTATTTTATTTCATAGTGTTGGTGGATCTTAAGCTTTACGGAATTCCAGAAATATCGAATCCCCTCGTTACCTACACCCATACTAGGGAACGGCGTTGTACGTGGAGGATAGTATACTTAGGAACACATGCTGTTTCCTGGTCGATGTTTCAATCTAGAGACTGGTTTTAGAATCGCATGATGGAATGCGCACTAGGAACCGCCATGAGCGGTTTCCATCATTTTCCACTGGTTTTGTTGTTGTGAGACATGAGGTTGTATTTTAATGCAGCGATTGTAACTATTAGGTGTTACTGTACATTTTAAAGGTGTATAATACGAGGGGCGTTCAGAAAGTAAGCTCCGATCGGTCGCGAAATGGAAACGACTATGAAAATCCGATAAAGCTTTGCACAGATGTGTTGGGTAGAGTCTCTAGTATAACCCCAGTTAGCATCACGTCGCTCTTCTCATTTCTGAGCTCGCAGTGAGTGCGTAAAGATGTCTAGAAAATAGTGTCTGCCGCCAAGTACGAGGGCCTGGTGAGAAATTTCGCCTGAAGCTATGCAGCTAACTTTACATAACTGTCGTGCTGTTTCGTCTTCACGACAATTCTCAGCCGCATTCTGCAGGGGCAATGAAGATGCTCCTGCATCGTTTTCAAATGGAAATGTTAGATTACCCACAATACAGTCCGCAGTTGTCTCCCCCTGAGTTTTATCTCTGGTCACATGAACCGCTGTCTTTGAAGACAACATTTTGACACAGACAACGAGGTGTAGGCCAGCGTGGAGAATTGGCGGAAAGCACTGGCGGCTGCCTTGTATGATGAGGCTATTGAAAAGTTGGTACAACGCTATGACAAAAGTCTAAGTCAGAACGGCGACTACGTAGAGAAGTAGCTGAAAGGTGTAGCTAATTGTTACAAGTAATACATTTCTGATGTTCACTGTGGTTTCAATTTGGCAATCAATCGGAGCTTACTTTCTGAACAGGCCTCGTATATTAAAATTTGCCTCCATAGCTGAGTGGCAGCATAGATGGCTGCCATGCGGAGGACACAGGCTCGATTCCCGGTACTGAAAGGATTTTTCCTTCGTGGGAGGACTGGTACAGGGTGCACTCAGCCTCGCGATGCTGACTGAGGAGCTTCGTGACCGTGTAGTAGCGACTCCACGGCCTGGAAAATCAGCAAAAACGTCCGGGAGAGCGGTGTGCTAGTTGCATGCCCCTCCATACGGCATCCGCATGACGCCGCAAGGCAGTGGATCACACGGCGGCCGGTAGACATCCCTTGCGCCTTCACTGTGTGGTCAAGGAGTTCATTTATAATATAGTAGCTGAGTATCCGGCGCTGCCCGTGTTTGTATTTATTCCAGTTTTTTTAATCCATCTCCTCCTGCCCTCTCTGTCTCACTGTCCATATCCTACCGCACCCCCTCTCTGTCCATCTTTCCACCCCTCTCTCTGGTCGCCCCCTACAACCCCTTCTCTCTGTCCATCTCCTCTTCCTCTCTCTCTCTCTGTTCAGTTCCACCTTTTTCCTTTCTCAGTCCATCCCCTACTCTTCCCTTTCTCTGTCCATTTCCTCCTCCTCTTCCGTCTGTCAATCTACTCCTCCCCCCTCCTGTCTCCACGTTACCATGCTCGTCCCAATTGGAGGCTAATGCTTCTTACCTCCACAGTATTTCTTTCCGATTATAACTAACATGTGTACCAAATTAGGCTGAAATCGGTCCAGGTCATTAGGACTAGCTTTTTACCCATGGCTTTGCCCACGTACGCCCTGCATAATACATTTCACGTAATTTAACATATTTAATACATATTTGTACATACATTTCACCCATATTTCTATCGTATCTGATGTCATATTTCGTGAACTACGTGTCATTCAAAGATATAATTTGCATGGTATATTCAGTTATATATGTGAATACTGAATTCTGAAGTGTCGCGAATACAGTTAGTAGTAAAGAGATAATAAATTAAAACATCTTGCTTCATGCAGCAGTTTTACAGCGAAAATGTAGTAAGCGATAAACTTTTTTCGTTTCATCGTTTTGTGGGGGTCATCAGGGACAAAAAATTTCTTACAGTTTTGAAATCGTGTGTAAAGGCTGTTGCGAGCCGCTATTCTCAAACATTGGATGACTGAAGTTTGGGTATTCACTCGTCTTGGGCAACACTGCTTTTTCACCCGTCACACTCAACCCTTTGACAGGTAGATGATCCATACCCCCACAGCGATAATTTACACACAATAAGCAATATGAGTACTAAGTTTGGTTGAAATCGGTCTAGTGGGTGAGGAGGAGATGGGCAACATACATACTTACAGACATACATACATATGTACATACATGAATCTTTGTAATACGTATTGATGTAGAGATTAAAGCTGTTTACGGGATATAGTTAATTATTCCGTTGCGTAGTTTTATGGTGAGTAAAATTTTGTGTATTTTTAAAACTAGTCTCTTAACGTGGGTCGTGCACCATCTTGTACCTTGAAACGGAAGAATACCTGATACTTGCAAATTAAATACGTTTATTTAATGTCTTAATGCTTTTCCTTGTCTTGAAAATGGATATTTGTGATAGTTGCAAATAGCGTCCAATTAAAAATGTTTTCAGCTTGTAGCTGGTCTTTGGTAATATTTCTTCTCAATTTAATTTCAGTTATTCATTATTGGTGTGTAGTAGAGTAATAATGTAACACATAGAATATTGAATACTACAGTATAATGACTTGATTTTCTCGATCGGAACACTTTTAGGTTTGAGTAGAATATTTGTTATTAGGTACATGATCATGTCACATGTTCGAATAACCTTACTTTTCCAGAGTAATTTTTGTAATTTTAGAAAAATACTGCGGTACGCATTAAGTGAATGATATCATTTCAAAACGGATTAAGAAAACATGTTAAACTTCTATTACAGGGCTGCTTAAAGGCGAGCGTTTGAAAAGTGCTCCAAGGTACAATGTTCTCTCTACCTACGCTAGCTATTGTGAACAGTGCAAAATATGTTCAGCATGACTTCTTTCGTTGGACTCTGTTATTGTGTCCAAACCGAAGTTCTCTTTTCTAAGTAGATCATTATGTTTGAAATCAAAACATTCTGAATTCTGCAACATTTAGAGGCAAATGTCTTGTGATAGCAGTTATGTGAATCATCTTTGCTGTCTTTTGTTGCAGGTACGTGTGACCTTCTGCTCCTGTCTAATCGCAGAGAAGAGTTCACTTGTAATTTTCTCTTCCGGTGACATCAGACCGGAACCTGAAGTGTGGAAAGTCCTCCTTGCTGTGACTTATCAGTGCAAGCTACTCAAATGTAATGTTTCCGGCATTCCAGAGAGAGATTCTTCGAGCAGTCTGCGTGGGTTGAGTCAGCCAGCCGCCACGTAAAGGCCATGCGTCGCTTATCTGATGTAACTTCAGGATGAATTGTCGGTATGTGGGAATGCGGCCGCTCCATCGCTAGTACTACAGAAGAAAGTCGTGTCTCAGGGGTAACTGCGAAAATGTGTATGAGAAATAATCAGGAGGGTGAAGAAGGTCTTCGTACTCCCCAAACAACGGATTGGCCCAAAAGAACCAATAGGGATCAAGATGAAATCGTCATGCCAGCGTCGAGAATATGTGGACAGAAATATCGATTCCCCTTTGAATGCGATTACTCTCCATGTAAGCCTTCATGCTGCTGCTTTCCATCACCGTAAGTGCGGGAAAAAAAACAATGGTCTGCAAAGTTTTCACACATATAAAACTGAAAGAAGGAAGGAAGAATAGGATTTTACGTACTGTCGACGACGCGGTGGTCGTGAGAGACAGCATAATCTCGAATGGGGGAAGGATGGGGAAGGAAATCAGCCATGGCCTTTCCAAGGGACCATCTCGGCATTTGACGTGGTCAATGTTAGGGAAATCACGGAAAACCTAAGTCTAGATAGCCGGGTGGGGATTTGAAGAGCCGTCCTCCCGAAGACGAATCCAGTGATATACAGTGCTCCACCTCGCTCGGTTGTATATATGTCTAGTTGAGCGTGTTTGAGAATTGATAATTCGAGACTGGAAATGGTGTTGAGGAAGTACTCTAGAGACCCTTCGGAATTACGATTTTTGCCACGTGGGAGAGCACTAGTTCCATCGTCTCTATCCTTCGAAGACTCAATGGAATATTGGACAATGAGGATGAAGGATTTTGTACTAAAAGCAAACAAGTTCTTTTTGGTTAAAAATTCTTCTTCGTCTACTTGCGTCGAATCCAGCCAACGATGGACTACTAAAGCAATTATTCAGACGAACAGTTCTTTCGAATGAGGTTCTTCTTCCTATCTTCGCAGTACTTCTTCATTATTTCGCTCTGCGTCCTTCCACATTTACTCTCTTTTTCTTGAAAGTCCTTAAAGTACTTGATTGAGTTGTGGATATTTCTTAGCCGGCTGAAGTGGCCGTGCGGTTAAAGGCGCTGCAGTCTGGAACCGCAAGACCGCTACGGTCGCAGGTTCGAATCCTGCCTCGGGCATGGATGTTTGTGATGTCCTTAGGTTAGTTAGGTTTAACTAGTTCTAAGTTCTAGGGGACTAATGACCTCAGCAGTTGAGTCCCATAGTGCTCAGAGCCATTTGAACCATTTTTTGAATATTTCATAGTTCTGAATGTCATCTTCGGTTATGTTAATTGCTTTTAAGCCTTTCTGAGCATTTTTGATCCACTGATTTTTGTTCCTTTTGTTATTCTTTTAATTAATCTAGTGTTCTCCATTCTTTTCACATCTCCAAAGAAACTGAACCAACTTCTCCAGATATTATCCGTGTATTTGGGAATGTTTGAGTTCTTTATAGTTTCTTAAATTGTAGTTGCTATTTTCGTCCGTGGTTGACCACAGAACATATGATATTTGTCATGTATTCGGTTTTGTATGTCAACATTTGTAAGCCTGCTTTCTCGCATATTCTAAGGAGAAAATTTATTTGAGTGCTATTTGATTCTACATCTTTGGCAAAGACTCCTAAGTCATCTTCAAAGACCAATCAGATGATTTTGATTACTTTGTGTTTCAGTCCTAGTTTTATTTCCAATTTATTTCAGATTTTTGTAATGTACTTCGCCGTTCACTAATGATTCTTTCTAAATTGCTGTTAAAGAGTACAAGGAAGAGTCTATCCCCTTGTCGGAATGCTGTATTGATTTCAAGTGTTTCAGAAATTTCATTTAGGAATACACTTTTTGATACCTTGTTGGTGAGAAATTTTTAATCAAATTAAGCAGTTTAATATCTGTTTCAAATTCTTGTAGTGCAGAAGATAGGGCTGGTCTATCGACAGACTCGTAACTTTTTGAAATTCATCAAGGTGATGACGTAGTTTTGCCTCGTTATCGTGTATAACTTTATAAATGAATTGAGACTGAAGATTTATTCCACTTATCATCTTCTTTTGCGGATACCTCCTTGACATTCCCCTGTATTTTATCGGCTTGCTTTACTTCTTTGAAAAATGAAGAATTTTTTTTAAACTCATAAGTGTACATTTCATCTCAAAATAGTCAGCTAAGCAATTGGGAAGTTTCTTGATATAACTTGCCTAGTGTAATGTTACTAAATACTAAAAACGGGCATTTTCTTTCTTGAGAAGGCCCTAGCAACCAGTCACTTTTAAGAATTATTTATTGTAAAACCATTATCAGTTTTAAGATATTGTAAATATAACAGCCTCACATCTCCAGATGGCGTTAAATTAAAAAGAGGTTTTTAAATAATAAATATGAGTATTCATCTAGAAAACACTTTATCTTGTTTATGTTTCTTCCTTGGAATTTCATTTCATGATGGAAGTCTGCGAATGTTAAAAGAAAAGCAGGTTAACTCCGTGCATATTTTTGCCTTAAAAGAGGTCGGTTACTTTTCGAAGCTGAAATCATTAATGTCTATAAAGGAGAAAAGTTTCTAAATGCTAGTACTTGGTAAACCACAGTGTAGCTGTTGCGAGGAATGGCTTCTACTCTTCGTAATGTTCAATTACGTTGCCCAGGGAGCTACCCGTTTCATCACACTGAATAAATTTTGTTTGATTACAGAGGTTAATAAGGCAATCGTGTTCAAATGTTTTACTTCCGTTAATCTTTTATAAACAATATTGTCACTCACTGCATGTGCAAGAATCGTACCAATCCAACATTAAATGAACGAATAAGCCCTAGTAATTTGGTAATAAAGACATTAAGCCATACAATGTATTAGAAAGCTCGATATTCTTTACGACCACAGATTTATTTCTCATACTAAGAGCCAATAAATTACTCGGATTTTCTCACTATCAGCAAGGTCTCTTGGGAACGTGCTGTTATAATCATTTGACGTATATGGCAATATTAATAGGAGTGGTAAGCGTGGAAAAGGAGGAATCAGTTCCCTTAGTTGAACATTTCTCATTTAGAATTCCCTCTCCTCATCGAAACGGTTCATTACACCACAAAAAAGTTCACAAAGGTCCCTTACACAAGGAAGTATTTGTCTAATTAATTAAATGATCAGCAGCAATTCTGGGAATAGGGTCCTTTCGTCCCGAAGAAATAATCAAACAAACAAAAGGAGGAGGAATATCAAGTTGATTCCACATGGCAAAACCGATTAATTCATTACTATCTGAACCAAAGAACGATTATCATGCATACAGGGTCGTGTTGTTCTCAGTTATTCGTATAGGGGGTCGTTATATTCAGTGTAGTTAGTTCCATGCAATTAAAGATGGAACCTACAAATAGACAAGGTAATGACAGAGCCACTCTGCAAAGTGAAACATATTTATTCCAGTACAGTCGGTTAACTGGGAATCGTAAATATGAATTTATGGATTCGTTACACTCAGTGAGGAGAACGCTCCGTAATAGAAAGGATCTTTAACTGTAAAACCCAGATTCGAAAACACGTGGTGGACAGTGCCACACAAAGAATAGGTTCGAACTGCTGGACGTATAATTTGGAAACAAGAAACAAAAAGGATGGAGGATCCCTGAAGGTGATTAGATGAAAGAATAATAAGCTTCCGCTTATTATTTTGACTACAAGGGAATAGTACGTTGTATCATCACCCATGACGCTCACAAAAACGTTCCACTACATAGGAACAAATTTATTTTCGTTGCACGCTATGACAAATTAAAACTCCGCAAAGACACTGGTACTGAACAATCATACCAAATATGATTAAACTTAGCAACAACTAACATACTAAAGCCGGGAGGTTGGTGATGGACTAAGTACAAAGCACTTCTGCAAGATCGTACATAAAAGGCGAATTTAATTAGACTGAAAGTCTGAGTATTACTAAAAGAATTAATAACTGCTAGGTCAACATGATTTACTCACATCTATCGACATCTTAGCCTGTACAAAGCAACCTGGCTTAGACTAAGTCATGTTCCAGAGGAACAAACATACTCACACCAGTACACCACCAGCAAGAATGACTCAAAAAATCAGTCTCCAGGCGTCCGTTGTAGACGGAGTCTGATTTTTTTTTTTTCAAGGACTGGGATGGCGCCATTCGGTTAGCCAATAGAGAGGACACAAAAAAATCTGGCAAGCTCCGGATTTGCAGCCTGCTGTGTTGGACATTCATGGAATGGAAATATTTAGGTTGGTATTGCTGCGCCAAGGACCAAGAAAACTTCTCTGATCTACCCTGATACATTTAAAAAACATTTATCTAATCATTTTTATCGAAGAGATAGACATTCCGGGGATAGGAAGGGACATGGAAAGGAGTTACTGATCTCGAATGAAATAAAAGATAATTGCTCAATTGTATACTTTTCCCAGGTATCTGAACAATCTCAACTAGAGTGCAGAGGCCACAAAACTTACAACATTAGCAATCCATGAAATTTTAAATTATGAAAGGGGCAAAAAGACACATCCCTTTCATCACATTGGTGCTTGTGAAAAGTGTACACAACGGCCTACATGAATTTCGTGAGTTGACACCGCAGATCAGTCTTACCGATCGTTTCTGGGCTAACAATATTCTAGGTCAGTGCACAGAGTTGCCCAAAAATGTAATACCATTCGAGATAATAGAGTGAAAGTAAGCAAAGTAGGTTAGCCTTCGTCTTTCAGTGTCACAGGCAGTGGAGATAATTCACATAGCGAAGATAGCAGCATTCATTTTCTGCACCAGATCTTGAACGTCATAGTTCCAAGAAAGCCTTCCATCTATCCTCCGTTCCACGAATTTAAAACGGTCGACTTCATTTATTGTTTGATCACCTTCGTACAACAAATTTTTGCTTTTGCAAGTGTCCCACGCCAGAAATTATATGCATTGCATTGTGTTACAGTTAAGTGTTACTCTGGTCTCTGAAAGTCAATTGATGATGTTACTGACTACCCTATTAGCTACATCATTTATATTACATTCCTCTTCATTTACAATAACAGCTGTGTCATCTGCAAAGAGAAAAATTGTTGTGTCACCTGTAATGTGCAGTGACATACCGTCACAGATCGAGAAAAGCAATGGACCCAGAACAGAACTATGTGGCACCATCTACTTTACATGACCCCTGTCTGGCTCAAATCGCTTCCTTGTTTGTGGACGTTGTAGAACTTTTACCGTAATCCCATAATGTTCCAACTTATGTAAAAGTGTTATATGGTACACACAGCTAAATGCTTTTATTAAATCAACGAATACACCTGCTGTCCCGACCCTATTGTCTAGCCCTACTAGCGCCTCGAATACTACAGAATAAATTACATTTTCTGAGAGTACTCATTTTCTAAAGCCAAAATGATGGTCTGACAGCAAACTATGTGTACTGAGATGTACCACTACTCTCTTAGACATTATTTTCTCAAAAAATTTTGAAAACAGGATAGCAAAGAAACAGGCCCATTATCGTCCACGTTATCTGTTTCATCCTTTTTATAAAGCGGTTTCACTAACGAGTATTTCAGTCTGTCAGGAATCAGATTACAGCTAAATGACCGATTGCGCAGCCGGCCGGGGTGGCCGAGCGGTTCTAGGCGCTACAGTCTGGAACCGTGTGACCGGTACGGTAGCAGGTTCGAATCCTGCCTTGGGCATGGATGTGTGTGATGTCCTTAGGTTAGTTAGGTTTAAGTAGTTCTAAGTTCTAGGGGACTGATGACCTCAGAAGTTAAGACCCATAGTACTCAGAGCCATATGAACCGTTTTTTTTAGTAGAAGTCCCAGTTATCCTAGACCTCGTTACAACTACACTACTGGCCATTAAAATTGCTACACCACGAAGACGACGTGCTACAGACGCGAAATTTAACTGACAGCAAGAAGATGCTGTGATATGCAAATTATTAGCTTTTCAGAGCATTCACACAAGGTTGGCGCCGGTGGCGACACCTACAACGTGCTGACATGAGGAAAGTTTCCAACCGATTTCTCATACACAAACAACAGTTGACCGGCGTAGCCTGGTGAAACGTTGTTGTGATGCCTTCTGTAAGAAGGAGAAATGCGTACCATCACGTTTCCGACATTGCTGCTCGCGTTGGTCGAGATCCAATGACTGTTAGCAGAATATGTAATCGGTGGGTTCAGAAGGGTAATACGGAGCACCATGCTGGATCCCAATGGCCTCGTATCACTAGCAGTCGAGATGACAGGCATCTAATCCGCATGGCTGTAACGGATCGTGCAGCCACGTCTCGATCCCTGAGTCAACAGATGGGGACGTTTGCACGACAACAACCATCTGCACGAACAGTTCGACGACGTTTGCAGGAGCATGGACTATCAGCTCGGAGACCATGGCTGCGGTTACCCTTGACGCTGCATCACAGACAGGAGAGCCTGCGATGGTGTACTGAACGACGAACCTGGTTGCAGGAATGGCATTACGTCGTTTTTTCGGTTGAATCCAGGTTCTGTTTACAGCATCATGATGGTCGCATCCGTGTTTGGCGACATCGCGGTGAACGCACATTGCAAGCGTGTATTCGTCATCGCCATACTGGCGTATCCCCCGGCGTGATGGTATGGGGTGCCATTTGTTACACGTCTCGGTCACCTCTTGTTCGCATTGACGGCACTTTGAACAGTGGACGTTACATTTCAGATGTGTTACGATCCATGGTTCTACCCTTCATTCGATCCCTGCGAAACCCTACATTTCAGCAGGATAATGCACGACGCATGTTGCAGGTCCTGTACGGGCCTTTCTGGATACAGAAAATGTTCGACTGCTGCCCTGGCCAGCACATTCTCCAGATGTCTCACCAATTAAAAGCGTCTGGTCAATGGTGGCCTAGCAACTGGCTCGTCACAGTACGCCAGTCACTACTCTTGATGAACTGTGGTATCGTGTTGAAGCTGCATGGGCAGCTGTACCTGTACACGCCATCGAAGCTCTGTTTGACTCAATGCCCAGGCGTATCAAGGCCGTTATTACGGCCAGAGGTGGTTGTTCTGGGTACTGGTTTCTCAGGATCTACGCACCCGAATTGCGTGAAAATGTAATCACATGTCAGTTCTAGTATAATATATTTGTCCAATGAATACCCGTTTATCATCTGCATTTCTTCTTGGTGTAGCAATTTTAATGGTCAGTAGTGTATTTTCTCACGTTGAAATTCACTTAGCTCTGACGTAATGGACTCACAACAATAGAGAATATTGTTTTTCTCATGACTGGTAGCTGCAACTCTTTGAGGACATTGCACAAACACCATTAGTGGTCAAATACAACAGCGCAACCTGCAGACTTGGCTAGCATCTGCACTTACGTTCAAGCATGTGTTTCTCGCGCTGTTTCCATAATTTTGGTATACCTGTTGGATGTGTGAACTAAAATGTTGAACACGCAGATAATGTTGAAGATTATGGTTGTCATAGCAAATTACAGGAAAATGAGCAAACGAATCGGATGAGCTCGAGAAGATTTCCTCGTATTTGAGAGTTTTAAAATTTTTCCGGCGCACCGAAAACGCGATGATGTTTTGGGAGAACAAGCTGTTGTCCTTGTAAATGAAGTCCGGCCACTCTTCTACTACTGAGTACGTCGGCAAAATTTCAGGTTTCACCACAGACACATGTATGGGGAGGGGATGACTGCATTTGATAGGAGATTCAACAAGGAAACGACGAACGAAGCTATCTCGACACATTATCAAGAACGCTTTGCTTCATTGCCGGTTATGAGATTTTTCGGAGCAATATGTAGATTTATCCTTCATATCGAATATTGTAAGGTGGTAATGTGTCATGGTCGAATTCCTTGAGGTTTTTGTAACACAAATCCAAGTTGTCCAATGTACTGTGCACAATTTTACTAATTAACTGCAGACATAATTACGGGGGTCCTGAAGAAGATTCGCAACGATGGCGAAGGGCCGTTCACAGCAGAAGCTCCCGTTCCCAGCGGAGAGGCTGCTTTCACGGCGGTGATGAGCACTGTGGGAATCGCAGCCAGTTCACGTCGGAGAAAATCCCGAGACCGCCCAAGGGGAGCAGAAGCCTGGGTGTACGCCTAACTCGCAGTCGCTAAACCATTTACAAAACGTTCACTGAGAATTCTGCGAGTGACACTAGTACCTGTACGTGGTGAGTGATTCACATACCCGCGTTTCTCTGCAAATTTCACGCAGATGACGTGTAAGTAGGAGACTGAATGGACATTGTGGACACAGCATCATTAAAAAATGCATGTTTTTTCTTGATCTTTTTAAAATATTTTTATTGTCATGGGAGTCGCTTGTAGAAGAATGGTGCAAGTGAATTGCTGATTCATCGAAGGAACTGTCCTGGCATTAGCTTCAAATTATACGAAAAAACCCGTGCAACTTTTAACCATGGGTGGTCGGCTGTAGATATGAGCTTCACTTCTCGCGATTGTCAGTCCCTCGTTGAAAATACTGCGACACGCATGTCAGTGCAGGGGTTGGAACACAGTCAAATAACACGGTGTTTGTCGCGGATTTACAGAATGCATACCGAAAAGACGAATTGCAAATAGGAAAATTCCTCGTTTCATTTGGGTTGCTGTATCCCCTTCTTCCATTGTGGCAATTTAACGAACTGGCTGTAAAATAACGAGCAGTCGAAGCCGATGTTCTTAGCTGCGTGGCATAAACTCAGGTGATAATGATCGGAGTGTCCTTTCTGTGGGAATATCTCAGCTTTCGCCGGAAATCCAAACGTTTCCCAAATACAAATACAGGGCCTTTAAGGCTGATCTACTTCATTCAACTACGCCGAACACAGTTACGACCATGTGTTCAAAGCTATGGTATGTATTGCGACTATGTGAGGTACAGACTATGTGGAAATATAATAAGTTATTTAAAGTGTAACTTTGAGTTGTAGTATGCTAGTGGACGGATCCTCTGTGGTAGGGGGACGTGACGTCACATTGTGGGCAGGTGGAGAACGCAGCAGAGCAAGGAGCAAATCTACTCTATTTTCTGTGACCACGAGGGCAACGTGTAACGTTTTAATAAATGGGTTTCTATTCTGTGAAACTTTATTTGATTTATTGCAAAAGTTATTAGGCACTCTAAGAGTATTTACCGGTTCTCATTCCTAAAACTATTATAGAACATAACGGTATGCATCTGCAACAGAAGGTAACGAACGGTGAATATTGAGCTGTGAGCTTCAGAGCACTGCAAAGGGCCGATATTTGTAGTTTTTACAGAAAGAAGCAACTTTAGAGCTTAACGGCTTGTGGAAAATCTGGTCAACATAGACGGAGCGCAAGTTCGTATTCTAAAATATTCCGGCATTCTCCTAAAGTGAGCACGTAAGACCTAAATGCCATTGTCCGCGAAGGGATACGAATACGATCCCAATGTTTTAGCGCTGCGCCACCTTGCTCGGTATGTCGACAGAGACTTCGTGAATACCTTGTAGAGTTCGATGTGTGTCCCTGCAGGTAAACCTGCGGGACAGTTAACTTTGGTGCGTTACGCCTCTAAAATCTGGCACTTCCTTCACTGGCTAATCTTTGGTGTTCTCAGGAAACAATCAGGAATTTGCCAGTCCATCACGACCACAGTAAACGAGAAAGACACTACGCTGTGCCATCGCCATCTGGACTCTGCAAATACTAGTGTACGTTCTATTATGGCGAAAACTATTTTGAGATAGTGGCTGTGTACATAATACAAGCTGATGCTTGAAAAGAAGAAACCAGCAACCAGCCACTATTAATAATGGCATTTATTTACATAAATAGTGACGTTACCGGTTTCGTAGCAACAGTCATCTTCAGACGGCTGTTAACGTCTAGATTACACTTTCTGTTGTTTACATTAGTTGGTAGCTGTTTTTTCTCGCTTATGACCGAAGTCCCTTGGGATGGTGGAGCCGTCGAAATTCCCGCGCCAGTAATGTATTGCTTTGTTGAGTGCTTGTGTTAACACAATAGTAAAAAATATATGTCAAGCACTTTTCTTACACATAAGCACGTAGTGTAGAGTACCACACACACACACACACACACACACACACACACACACACACACACACACGTCAAATAGTTATTGTCACACGGGATACTGTACGTAAATATGGAGGATTCACAGAAAGTACTGTGCCACAGAATTTGTCAGAGGTGTTACGGTGTATACATTGATGTGACAACAGAAAATTTACAATGCATAAACGTTTTGATATAGAGCACGACTACCCCTTGGAAAGTCCGCCCGGCTAGCTGCGCGATCTAATGCGCTGCTTCCCGAGCGGGAAGGCGTGCCGGTTCCCAGCACGAATCCGCCTGGCGGATTAGTGTCGAGGTCTGGTGTGCCAGCCAGTCTGTGGATGGTTTCTAAGGCGGTTTTCCATCTACCTCGGCGAGTGCGGGCTAGTTCCCCTTATTCGGCCTCAGTTCACAGTGTCGGCGATTGCGGCGCAAACACCGTTCCCACGTACGCGTACACCATAATTACTCTACCACGCAAACATTTGGGGTTACACTCGTCTGGTATGAGACGTTCCCGAGGGGTCCACTGAGGGCCCAACCGTGCGTTAACCCTGTGTTCAGTGTGGGCCGGCGGTGGGGTAGGTGGACTGCTGTGGCCTATTGTGGGGTTGTGAACCACTGAGGGCTACGGCGGGGACGAAGCCTCCCCGTCGTTTCTAGGTCCCCACTTTAGTACACAACACACACACACACATACACACACACACACACACACACACACACCATGGAACATTCGTCACAAGGGGATAAAAGAGCCAACAACTAATTTAAACAATAGCAAATGTAGGCAAAGGTCCCGCTGACGTGAAACTTCCTGGCAGATTAAAACTGTGTTCCCGTCTGATACTCGAACTCGGGTCCTTTGTAATCGTTTTTGGAAATCCAAGTTCCGCAGATCTTCTCCGCAATGTCTTTATGGGAGATCTGGTCACAGAATCAGCCACTGCTGCACACTTTTGCTGTCGTAATGATGGTCGACCTGTCCTCTTTCTATCCAAAATGGACCAGGCTCTGAAGAGTTTCTGTTGTCATCGCAGTAGCGATCGCTCTGGTGGAGCTTCCTTACGGACTCTTACAGCAAAACCCCATCTCTTATGGTTTTCCCTTGCGTGCACGTTCATAAGCCCACTCACTTCCCAGAACTCGTTCTTCCGCCATCTGAAAAGAAAGAAAAGACATATGGAGTATAAATATACATCACGACCAAAAAAGAGGAGGGGGAGGGGGTGACAGGACATTCGGACCTCACTGTAGATGTAGACGGCTGCTACCACCGAGTTCATCCGGTGCGCGTCGTTACTCAAGAAAGTGATAGCAAACGGTTTCCCTGTACATGTTACTTTTTACAGGGTGTCCAGAAAAGGGCTCCCTGATTTCAAAATTAAACATCTCGAAAACAAAGATCGATAGAGGAATGCAGTAAACGGTATGTTTATTGTGAAAGCTGTAAGAAGTTTATACAGCAGTTTGAAATAATAGTTACAAAAGCTGCTAACAGATGGCGCTGTACGCTGTACAGCTCATATCAGCATACATAAGTGAAATAATCGTATGAAAACAATCTTTGCAAACAATCACATCACAGTGTTTTCAAAATGTTCACCATTGGCACTACAGAGGTGGCGCAAACGAAGAATGAAATTCGCTACCACATTTCGTACTGTCTCAACCGAAATGGATTCACATGCCACAGAGATCGCCGATTCAAGCACGTCCAGCGTGGCGGGATGCTTCAGGTAGACCATGTCTTTCACTGTGCCTCACAAAAAAAAGTCACAGGGAGTCAAATCCAGCGAATATGGAGGCCAATCCATGCCTGCACCAGTAAATTTGGGATATTCCAAAGCAATGACTCGATTCCCGAAGCGTTCCTCAAGAAAGCGAAACACTTGTTCGGTCCGATGTGGTCGGGCTCCATCTTGCATAAACCATTCAGTACCTGGTCGATCCTCTAACGCTTGCTGTGTGACGACAAATTGTTCCAAAATTGCAACGTAACGTGCACCAGTGACCGTTTCTCGAATGAAAAAAGGGCCAATAATGCCTCTGCTGCGTACTGCAGCCCACACAGTAACTTTAGGAGAATACAGGGGTTTCGCTTCACACCAGTATGGCTTTTCGGAACCCCAAAATTGCCAGTTCTGCTTATTCACATATCCATTCAGGTGGAAGTGTGCTTCATCTGTAAACCAGATGCAGCCAACATCAAATCCTTCACTATCAATCATTGTGAGCATCTGATTAGCAAAGGCAACCCTTTGTTGCACAGCTCGTACGGGTATGGCCTGGTGCGTTTGAACTTTGAATGGAAACATGTGTAGGCTCTTCCTCAGTATTTTCTGCGTGCTGGAACGCTTCAAACCAGTCTCAGATGCAATTCTACGGACGGATGACATTGGATTTCGCTGAATAATTCCAGAAACTGTGGCGATATTTTCAGGCGTAACTGCGGTTTGCTTGCGGCCAACATGCCTCACTAGATCATCAGTTACGCTGCCTGTTCGTTGAAATTTTGCGAAGAGCGTACGAATGGTTTTCGCATCGGGTCCTTTTGGAACATTAAATCGTGCTTGAAAACTTCGCCTTGTTGCCGTAGGACTCTCTTTTAACCTGTGGTACTCTAGCACCAGAAAAACGCGTTGTTCAATGGAGTACATGGTTTTAATCTCTTCCTTCAGTACGCTAACCTCCTTTCACGTTTCAATAGTGGAACTGATCGCTTTGGGCTTCGGATCACTATTTATACTAGGCATTACGTATGGCGATTACAGCGCCATCTGTTAGCAGCTTTTGTAACTATAATTTCAAACTGCTGTATAAACTTCTTACAGCTTTCACAATAAACATACCGTTTACTGCATTCCTCCATCGATCTTTGTTTTCGAGATACTTAATTTTGAAATCAGGGCGTCCTTTTCTGGACACCCTGTATTACGCCTTAGTAGCTCAGTGGTCAGCGAGTCTGATGCCGTGGCGGTCGGTAGATCCCCATTAGCTCGTCTGGGCCAGTACGCGGAGCTTGCTTTCCTCATTCTTAGTTTCAGATCTGAAGATGGCCTAATTCGATCGTAAGCGGTTATTACAAGTCAACAAAAAGTAAATTAGACCGTTTTGCTCGCATATTCTTTATTTTCATTTTACGCATCCCACAGACATGTGTACGTACAGTTAGCTCCACAATAAAGTGTACGCACCGACATCTCTGGTAGTGGTCTCGAATCTGTAATCAGTGCGCTTCTGCACAGCATATAGATAAATAGTGTGAGAGTTGAATATTTTGTTTTGAAGGTTGCAGTTTAAAATGACTGCAAAATATCTGAAGCGTCACGAGGCAGTGTTCCTTATGAATCATCCAAGGGACCAAAGCTTTCATATGGAGCTGATGCTAAAATTCTTAGAAAGTCAAAGTCATTCGTTGCGAAGTGGGTCAAACGATATTTGGACGTTGGAAACTTGGATGACTCACAGCACTAACGTACCAAACTGTAATGAATAATGGCGACGATTGGATTAACTATTATGTAGTTGCACAATTAGTAATAACATGTGTTTTCATGTAAAAACATATTTATAATGGCGTTTATTTAATACAAATAGTCGGCCGGAGTGGTCGAGCGGTACTACGCGCTACAGTCGGGAACCGCGCGACCGCTACGGTCGCAGGTTCGAATCCTGCCTCGGGCATGGATGTGTGTGATGTCCTTAGGTTGGTTAGGTTTAAGTAGTTCTAAGTTCTAGGGGACTGATGACCTCAGAAGTTAAGTCCCATAGTGCTCAGAACCATTTTGAACTAATACAAATAACGGCGTATACTTTCTTGTGGAACTGACTATATTTATGTGATTTTATTTTACAGTTTTATAGAACACAGTCAGTAATGGCACATTTAAAAGTTGTGTTCATGCGTGAGGCTGGACCTGAATGCTCGACGCTATCTCGAGACAACATAGATAGCTTTTTTTCCAGTACTGTATTTTTCTGGTGAAATTCAAACACACACACCAAACATTTCCCAAGATAAACTGTTTTTCAGAATGAAAGTTTTCAGAAGCATTCAAAGCGAAGATTATTTTTATATCGATAGCAATTCCTTGTTCTGAAACTAGCCTTGCAGAGAGAAATATTGAAAACATTTGTACGTTTTATCTATTTCACTAGCTCTCAAAGTAAACATTGTTCCTACGTCACGAACCAGATTCATAGAATTGTAATATGTAGTACCCTCACACAATCGGTACGATTCCGTGTGGTTTGAGGAGTAGAATTTACACATGAAGATTAGATTAGATATATCTTTCATTCCATAAATCAATACTGAGGAGATACTCAAGGAAGTGAGGCATGTCATAAAACAAGAATACATAACACATGTTAAAAAAAAAGAAATTTGCTTTTGTCCTCATCACAGATCGTAAGTGAAGTAGACCTCATGGATGCGGAATCAGTCAAAAAAATCTTAAGCGTATTATCATTTAAGAGGTAGTAACAAACCCGACACAAAACATGTAAATAGCTGATAATGTCAAGTGTTCAAATTTTCTGTTCTACTTTTTTATACTAGCAGTTGTGACACTTGAATGGGTGAACGTGGACACAGTGAAAGACTGCAGCTAAAAAAATATTGCTGGGTTGCATAATATCTGACTTGGCTGTCAACAGCAAGGGGAATTAAGGTTCTAACTGCTGGGTTGCATAATATCTTACTTGGCTGTCAACAGCAAGGGGAATTAAGTTTCTAACTGTAGACTAAAAGGAAGTTACCTAAACGGTCTGTGGACCGGTATTACCTGTAGAAAGCAGACGGCGAACACTACGCAAAATGTGAGGCGCAACGGCGTTGGGCACATTCGGTGGCAGCTACGTTGTTGATACTGACATGTTTCATTGCAGCGGGGCACTTAATCCTGTGAGTGTCACCGCTTTTGTGAGTTAATGTGCTCTGCAGAGGCATTCTTCCGAGCCAATTTCGACAAACCAATTATACTTAACCGTCTCATATTGTCGCCTACAATTTGTGGAAACATTTGCATATTAACCACGACGCATTATAGTAAACAATCGCCAATAACATAATCGGAAAGGTATTATAATATACTTAGAAAAACGCCAATAGTTCCAGCATCAGTTATTGTGCTTTTACTCCCATTCATATTTTTAAGAATATTTGGAACCGACTTCTTTAGTCGAAAGGGAGGCATCGGAAGCTACAAGGACTCTGCCTGATATTATATTTGGTTAAATGAACTAAAAATACATACAAAGTATACACTAGATTCTACTTCTTTCCCCTCGACCACGTTATTTCAGCCGTGTGGTTCCTTGTGCCGTAGCCTGCACCCAGTATTCTCGCATTTGTTTACTGCGACCCTCCATTTATTTCTGGTTTCTTCTTGAAAAGCTGACTCTCTCTCTCTCTTTTCTTTTTTAAATACAAAAGGCAGATGGAAGCTAACTTGGCTGGTCTAGACTCATACATTTTCTGAGTGTAGACTGTCACTTCTTCTACATGCAAGTACAATTAGTTGACATGTCGTCATCTGTACTCACCATTCTCACTTTTCTTTGAGCTCTTTTTTTACATGGGTTCTGTAACGTCGTTCAAGCTTTCCCTCTTCATCGCCAGACGTTCTGCTGCCTACAGAGCCTCTGGTAGACTGAATGCACCTGAATTTGTCGTTAGACGACAGTGATCCCTCCTAGCTACTTGAACTTCTCTGGTCTCTACTCCCTCCCACTACTTTCACATTTTATCTAGCTCTGAGGGCGCTGGGCTGATGTTAGCTACAAACACGTTTTCTCAAAGGAGCGTCTAGGGTATCGACTTCACTGATTTGTCAGTTATGTGGCTGTGCATAGGAGAATAGAAAATACTATAAGCCCATCTTGTTGACTGATATCCATCAACATCTTGTTTTCTGAGCCTCAAATATAAAAGTACAGATTTACGGCTGATACCTAGGTCAGCACAAGAGTATCCTCTCCGAAATTCTCCCGCCGGCCGCGGTAGCCGAGCGGTTCTAGGCGCTTCAGTCCGGAACCGCACGACTGCCACGGTCGCAGGTTCGAATCCTGCCTCGGGCCTGGATGTGTGTGACGTCCTTAGGTTAGTTAGGTTTAAGTAGTTCTAAGTTCTAGGGGACTGATGACCTCACATGTTAAGTCCCATAGTGCCCAGAGCCATTTTTTAAATTCTCCCAGTTGCGAGCCAAGTTGTTCCTCTGGCCGAGTCTAAGGAGATGTAGTTATCTGTCAAGGCTAGTGACTTGTCACGATTGCTGTTCACGACAGATTCATCACCTTCATCACAGAGCAGGTGAATCAGGGCTGATATGCAGCGATTTGGCAGTTTTTCTGTTTCCCAAATCTCGACTGATCTCCGTCAGCTTAGCCATCGCTTTTTCGCCTTTATGCGTCGAGAGTATAGCAATAATTGAGCAACCACCTGTTGTTTCGTTGTTCTTTAGAGACTGGATTATCTATCTAATTCCCTATTTTGAGGATGGAAATGAGTATGGGTTGGGTTGAGCGATCTGTTAAAAAGCAAAGTTTGATTGTGGAAGTACACAATTAAGAAAGGACACGAAGTATTTTGCCAGGGTCTGATAGTTGTCCTGCGTTGTAATCACGTTTTCTTTTTTTGTACGTGAAGTGTAGACCTGGAGGTGTATATTTACTGAGGTATTATTATTATTATTACTGTTGGTATTATTCATGTTGTTTAAAGGAAAGTGGCCAAATAAAAACATCAAAATCAGTCGATATTTCGACAGGCACTCCCCCCTTCATTCTCCAGACACTAACTGCAGAGTGACCTGATTGTACTGCATAATTTAAATCCGCGGTGGGCGGGACCCCACGCCCGGGTTCCCGGGTTCGATTCCCGGCGGGGTCAGGGATTTTCTCTGCCTCGTGATGGCTGGGTGTTGTGTGCTGTCCTTAGGTTAGTTAGGTTTAAGTAGTTCTAAGTTCTAGGGGACTTATGACCACAGCAGTTGAGTCCCATAGTGCTCAGAGCCATTTGAACCATTTTTTGGGCGGGACCGCAGTGACGCGAACAATATAATATGCAAGAAGACAAACTACAAGTGGAATCAAATGCCTCTACATCTACATCTACATCTACATCCATACTCCGCAAGCCACCTGACGGTGTGTGGCGGAGGGTACCCTGAGTACCTCTATCGGTTCTCCCTTCTATTCCAGTCTCGTATTGTTCGTGGAAAGAAGGATTGTCGGTATGCTTCTGTGTGGGCTCTAATCTCTCTGATTTTATCCTCATGGTCTCTCCGCGAGATATACGTAGGAGGGAGCAATATACTGCTTGACTTTCCGGTGAAGGTATGTTCTCTAAACTTTAACAAAAGCCCGTACCGAGCTACTGAGCGTCTCTCATGCAGAGTCTTCCACTCGAGTTTATCTATCATCTCCGTAACACTTCCGCGATTACTAAATGATCCTGTAACGAAGCACGCTGCTCTCCGTTGGATCTTCTCTATCTCTTTTATCAACCCTATCTGGTACGGATCCCACACTGCTGAGCAGTATTCAAGCAGTGGGCGAACAAGCGTACTGTAACCTACTTCCTTTGTTTTCGGATTGCATTTCCTTGGGATTCTTCCAATGGATCTCAGTCTGGCATCTGCTTTACCGACGATCAACTTTATATGATCATTCCATTTTAAATCGCTCCTAATGCGTACTCCCAGATAATTTATGGAATTAACTGCTTCCAGTTGCTGACCTGCTATTTTGTAGCTAAATTATAAGGGATCTATCTTTCTATGTATACGCAGCACATTACACTTGTCTACATTGAGATTGAATTGCCATTCCCTGCACCATGCGTCAATTCGCTGCAGATCCTCCTGCATTTCAGTACAATTTTCCATTGTTACAACCTCTCGATACACCACAGCATCATCCGCAAAAAGCCTCAGTGAACTTCCGATGTCATCCACAAGGTCATTTATGTATATTGTGAATAGGAACGGTCCTATGACACTCCTCTGCGGCACACCTGAAATCACTCTTACTTCGGATGACTTCTCTCCATTGAGAATGACATGCTGCGTTCTGTTATCCAGGAACTCTTCAATCCAATCACACAATTGGTCTGATAGTCCATATGCTCTTACTTTGTTCATTAAACGACTGTGGGGAACTGTATCGAACGCCTTGCGGAAGTCAAGAAACACGGCATCTACCTGTGAACCCGTGTCTAAGGCCCTCTGAGCCTCGAGGACGAATAGCGCGAGCTGGGTTTCACACGACCGTCTTTTTCGAAACCCATGCTGATTCCTACAGAGTAGATGTCTAGCCTCCAGAAAAGTTATTATACTCGAACATAATACATGTTCCAAAATTCTACAACTGATCGACGTTAGAGATATAGGTCTGTAGTTCTGCACATCTGTTCGACGTCCCTTCTTGAAAACGGGGATGACCTGTGCCCTTTTCCAATCCTTTGGAACGCTACGCTCTTCTAGAGACCTTCGGTACACCGCTGCAAGAAGGGGGGCAAGTTCCTTTGCGTACTCTGTGTAAAATCGAACTGGTATCCCATCAGGTCCAGCGTCCTTTCCTCTTTTGAGCGATTTTAATTGTTTGTCTATCCCTCTGTCGTCTATTTCGATATCTACCATTTTGTCATCTGTGCGACAATCTAGAGAAGGAACTACAGTGCATTCTTCCTCTGTAAAATAGCTTTGGAGAAAGACATTTAGTATTTCGGCCTTTAGTCTGTCATCCTCTATTTCAGTACCATTTTGGTCACAGAGTGTCTGGACATTTTGTTTTGATCCACCTACCGCTTTGACATAAGACCAAAATTTCTTAGGATTTTCTGCCAAGTCAGTACATAGAACTTTACTTTCGAATTCATTGAACGCCTCTCGCATAGCCCTCCTCGCACTACATTTCGCTTCGCGTAATTTTTGTTTGTCTGCAAAGCTTTGGCTATGTTTATGTTTGCTGTGAAGTTCCCTTTGCTTCCGCAGCAGTTTTATAACTCCGTTGTTGTACCACGGTGGCTCTTTTCCATCTCTTACAATCTTACTTGGCACATACTCATCTAACGCATATTGTACGATGGTTTTGAACTTTGTCCACTGATCCTCAACACTATCTGTACTTGAGACAAAACTTTTGTGTTGAGCCGTCAGGTACTCTGTAATCTGCTTTTTGTCACTTTTGCTAAACGGAAAAATCTTCCTACCTTCTTTAATATTTCTATTTACGGCTGAAATCATCGATGCCGTAACCGCTTTATGATCGCTGATTCCCTGTTCTGCGTTAACTGTTTCAAATAGTTCGGGTCTGTTTGTCACCAGACGGTCTAATATGTTATCGCCACGAGTCGGTTCTCTGTTTAACTGCTCAAGGCAGTTTTCAGATAAGGCACCCATTATGAACGTTTGAGTCTCCCAGTCTATATCCGGCAAATTAAAATCTCCATCCAGAACTATAACATGGTGGGGAAGTCTACTCGAAATATTTTCCAAATTATCCTTCAGGTGCTCAGCCACAACAGCTGCTGAGCCAGGGGGCCTATAGAGACATCCAATTACCATGTCTGAGCCTGCTTTAGCCGTGACCTTCACCCAAATTATTTCACATTTCGGATCTACGTCAATTTCCTTCGATACTATTGCACTTCTTATCGCTATAAATACGCCTCCCCCTTCACTGTCCAGCCTGTCTCTGCGGTATACATTCCAATCCGAGTTTAGGATTTCATTACTGTTTACGTCTGGTTTCAGCCAACTTTCTGTCGCTATGGGCGTTGTGACCGTTTATTAATGAGAGCAGTTCTGGGACCTTTCTATAGACGCTCCTGCAGTTTACTATTAGCACATTAATATTGTTATTCCCTGATGCATTTTTCCTACTCCTACCCCCTCGCGTCTCAGGAGGAGTCTTGTCGGGCCTAGGGAGGGAATTCTCTAACCTAAAAAACCCCCATGTGCACTCCACACGTACTCCGCTACCCTTGTAGCCGCTTCCGGCGTGTAGTGCACGCCTGACCTATTCAGGGGGACTCTACATTTCTCCACCCGATAGCGGAGGTCGAGAAATTTGCACCCCAGATCTCCGCAGAATCGTCTGAGCCTCTGGTTTAAGCCTTCCACTCGGCTCCAAACCAGAGGACCGCGATCGGTTCTGGGAACGATACTACAAATTGTTAGCCCTGATTCCATCCCGCGAGCGAGGCTTTCCGCCTTCACCAATTCCGCCAACCGCCTGTACGAACTGAGGATGACCTCTGAACCCAGACGGCAGTAGTCATTGGTGCCGACATGAGCAACAATTTGCAGTCGGGTGCACCCAGTGCTCTCTATCGCCGCCGGCAGGGCCTCCTCTACATCTCGGATGAGACTCCCCGGCGAGCAGACAGAGTGAACACTGGCCTTCTTCCCCAACCTTTCCGCTATTTCCCTAAGGGGCTCCATCACCCGCCTAACGTTGGAGCTCCCAATATCTAATAAACCCCTCCCCCCGTGTGCCTGCTCGGACCTTGCTGAAGGAGCAGCCACATGTCCGCTCACAGGCAGAGCGGGCGATGCCACACGGCCAGCCTCCACATTTACCCTCCGCCTCGTGCGCCGCGAACGCCGCTGAACCCGCCACTCCCCTTGGGGAGAGGGTGGCCCAACCGTGCCCGGTACCCGCGAAGATGTCTCAACAGCAGGGACAGTGGGTGAAGCATGTAACACCTGGGGTGTACCATGCGACGCACCAGGCTCCCCACTGCCGCTACACTCCGAGGCAACAGCCTGAAGACGGCTGACCGTGGCCATCAACACGCTCAGCTGTTCGCGAACAGTGGCCAGCTCCTCCTGCGTCCGTACACAGCAGTCACACATCCTATCCATCCTAAGAAATCAATTTACTGTAGAGAGTTAATCAACTCTTAACTAGACTGCTAATTCACTAAAGGCGGCTGGCTGATTGTTGACGAAAGTGTGATTGCTAGCCACTTCTTGTAGAAAGCAATGAAAATAGCACTACCTGTCTCTGGACTGTATTGAAAACAAACATTAGCACTACTGGGACTATGGTTGACTAAAGAGACTCTGACTGTATTCAAAACAAGCACGAAATCTATGAAACACTATTACTAGCACTCGTGATTGTGGAAGTACACAATTAAGAAAGGACACGAAGTATTTTGCCTGGGTTTGATAGTTGTCCTGCGTTGTAATCACGTTTTCTTTTTTTGTACGTGAAGTGTAGACCTAAAAGCAAAAACACACGGAAGAAATCACAAGTACGAAAAATAAAGGTAATACTTAAATTAAGGTAGCTCGCTGCACAGAAGACGTGAAGCAGACGGCAGTTACGACGACACTGACACTATGGCTGACTAAAGGGACTCTCTCTGACTGTATTCAAAACAAACACGAAATCTATGGAACACTATTACTAGCACTCGACAATTAAAGCTTCCTAAAAGCAAAAACACACGGAAGAAGAAGTGACAAGTAAGAAAAATACAGTTAATACTTAAATTAAGGTAGCTCGCTGCACAGCAGACGTGAAGCAGACGGCAGTTACGATGGACTGTTGCAATTCAAACTAGAACGACTTTAGGTAATGTGTAATAAGTATTGGTAATAGTACTAACCTTTCACTTAATAACAGTAATAAGAATGGAAAAAACCACGCAGTCTATAGATCTTATGACAGACTAATTTTGAACAGTAGTTCGGAATCCTGAAAATACTGAACAGCACTGAAGCCGACATAAAAAGGAGCTTACGTATATGCAAACGCCATCTGACAGTAAGAAAAATTGAACGCCAAAAAAGAACGTTGATTATTAAGAAGAGACTAATAACGTGATGCATTTTGTAAACTTCGTTCCCTAATTTGTATATAAAAAGCAATAATGTAGTATAGCTTTTAAATGAAAGGAAAAGTGACATTCCATTGCCAAATGAAATCAGGGACAATCAAGCAGAGTTAATAAATGGTTCAAATGGCTCTGAGCACTATGGGACTTAACTTCTGAGGTCATCAGTCCCCTAGAACTTAAAACTACTTAAACCTAACTAACCTAAGAACATCACACACATCCATGCCCTAGGCAGGAGTCGAGCCTGCGACCGTAGCGGTCGCGCGGTTCCAGACTGTAGCGCCTAGAACCGCTCGGCCACCCCGGCCGGCAGAGTTAATAAGTAGCGTGGTTACAAACAGAAATAAATTTGGATTAAGAATAAACGAAATGATACCAAAAGTTATGATAGCCAGCAGATATAACAACAACAATTTATTAATTCTGGCCAGTCGTAAAGATATTGCGAACGTGACTGGAAAATACCACTTAGAACCGTTACAATACACGATCCCTCAAGGAAGGAAAACACAGAACACAGTTTAGCTAACAAAGATATTGATTTGAGATCGAGGAAAGAGTTTCAGGATTGACACTGATAAAAAAAAATGAGTCATGAGTCATATGTTATAGGAATCCACGAAACGAAGTTAGTTTGTTGCTAGAAGGAATAGTGAACATATAGAAATATTTGAATTGTGGCACTGCCAACATGTGTTAAAAACACAAAGGATAAACGTAAATAAAAAACTGAAAGTATGTTAGAGTTGATCATCAACGGGAGTTTAAAGCTAGATTTGCAACAAAAACAAACGAAATACAGTGAATTGTCTGAAGAGACCAAGAGAAGTTAATTGCTAGGCGGAGTAGTGAACGTAAAGAAGTTTTGTGATATTATTATAATATGAGGGCTGCTGAAAAGTAATGCCTCCGAATTTTTTATGTGAAAACTATTAAAGCTTTTTTCGTAAAGCAAACGTCATTAACATTAGAAATCTTTATTCTTCGTGTCCACATATTCATTTCTGAATATAGTCAACCTGGCGACGAACACATTTCTCCCAACGACAGACCAATTTATTGATACAGTCACCGTAGAGTGTTCGACTTGTTGACGGAGCCACAACCTCCCCTCTGCTTGCACCGATTCATCGCTATCGAATAAAGTCCTCGAAGTTGTTCATCAAGTTTTGGAAACAGATGAAAATCGGATGGGGCTATGTCGGAACTGTACGGAGAATGATCGCTGACAGTGAACCCAAGGTGTCGGATTGTTGCAGATGTTGCACCGCTCATGTGTGGTCTGACATTGTCATACTTAAGAGGGGGGGGGGGTGCGCCTGTGTGGACGAACTCTTCGAATTCGATTACAGCGCGCTGTTTTACGGTGCCGGCATGGTTGCATAACACTCCGCCATGTTACACGCTGCAATTCGGAGACCTGTTGTGTCTAGACAAGACAGCCTAGACACAATGGGAGGAAGCCGAAAGGCACGCGCTAAGCCAAAGCAGGGTGCGTGAGGTCTGAAACAGGATACGTAATGAATGCTATAAAGAAAAGTACGTAGCTTCTGGAATACTTAACTTTAATCCATCCTTTTGGTACATCTGGAGATTGTGGCGATACAAGTGAGACTCTTTAGATACATGCAATGTTACTAATGGCGCCTTGCTAGGTTGTAGCCATTGACTTAGCTGAAGGCTATTCTAACTATCTGCTCGGCAAAGGAGCGAGGCTTCGTCAGTGTAGTCGCTAGCTACGTCGTCCGTACAACTGGGACGAGTGCTAGTCCGTATCTCGAGACCTGCCTTGTGGTGGCGCTCGGTCTGCGATCACACAGTGGCGACACGCGGGTCCGACATGTACTAATGGACCGCGGCCGATTTAAAGCTACCACCTAGCAAGTGTGGTGACTGGCGGTGACACCACAAGACCTCTATCGGCTGCGGCTGCAGATATGTAGACATGAAGAATAGAGATGTAGAATGTTAATAATGTTTGTTTTACTTAAAAAAGCCTTAAGAGTTTCCACTTTAAAAATTCGTAGGCACTAATTTTCAGCACGCCTTTGTACAACCACAAAGACTATCCAACGAAGGACTCACACAGAGATACAGAGGTTGCTACAATATAAAGAGATGTCGAGGATCAAACTAAATTCCTCAAAAAATGGATAATAAAAGAAGGAACCAAGAGGATGTTTTTAGAGTTTAGCAATCATTATGTATCATCAATCTATACTATGGCGACTGCTTGCTCAAGGAAAATACACTTCAACTTTAGATTTCTACAGAAGGTACACGTCCGAAGTACAGGCTGGTACAGGGTAGATTTGTTTCTTATCGTTACTACACAATGTGTTTAACACTTGGTATGTGTCGGGTCTCTGAAGAAAGTAGAGTATCCGCAACACTTAATAATTAACGACTGCACTAATTCATGTGGATGCGCATACTCATCAGTAAGACGCTTACATCCACTCCACTGCCATGAAAATGACATAGCCAGTGCTGAAACAGAAGTCAGTGCATAGACAAATAAATGAATTTAATCTTAAGACTAAGAATGGAGAAAGATACTTCGAAGAAGGGTACATTGCGATGGTTCGTTGACCGGAAAGAAGTTTCAAGTGAAAGGATATTCACCAGCCTCTGAAGTGGATGAATGACTGTGAAATCGCTTCATCCATTAGTATTTATATAATAAACGCAGAAAGATTATGGGTAAACGTCCCGTTGACGATGACATCATTTGAGACGGAACACAAGCTCCGATTAGACAAGAACGGGGAAGGAAACAGACCATGTCTTTTCAAAGGAAACATCTGGTCATTCATCTAAATATATGTAAGATATCTATAGAAAGCCTGGATGGTCGGATTGGGATTTGATTTACGCTCTTCCCGAATGACTGTTCAGTGTTTTAACCGCAACACCAAAGCAAAATAGCCGACAATTAGGGGTACAACAAGGAATGTACTATTACTATGAAAGAGGCATACCATTCAATGCGTATTATTGAAAATGGGGCACCACCATAAACGACATCGAAGTTGGAGGCGAGCTGACTCCGTGAAGATTCGGGATAAAGGCCAGCAAAAAAAGAAGAAATATTGGAATCAGAAGTAGTTACAGACGGCAACGTGAAATCTATGGAACACGTTGACATTACTGCATATTTGATTTGCTGCTACACGTCTGTATTCATGTGACTCTGGACTATTAAGCAGTTTATTATGAGTTTTTCGCTTACACGCGTTTGGTTGGAGCAATCCAAAAGATTTGGCTATTCAGCAATTGCTTTGTAGCTTCTTTGTATTATTTCTGTATCATGGCTGGTATTTTAAATTCCCATTGTTTTGTAGAAGTATGTTGTTCAAGCGGTTTTACTCGTACATTCTAACTTAAATCAATTTAAATGTGATTTAAAATAAAACAAGTGCAGTTACTCTTTGGGCTCTTGACCGGTCAATCAAATGTGAAATCTTTATTACCAATCTACACTGGTCAATGGATCCAAGTGGACAACGTTGTTAGTACAATACCATGGCCATTGTTCTTATTTTCTGCATAAACTTGAGCGGTAACAGATACAGTGTTGAGAAGCGAACATCCTTATTTCTGTCACGTGTGTACTCCTAGAACAGAGTGTGTTGCCTCATACGCGTTTTAAGAACCCCTTTCTTTACCGAAAATAAACAACTTTTTCAGCCTTCAGTTGCAAGGTAATTTTTTTACTTGTTTACCTAGATTTCGAGTCCAGTAAAGGAATCTTCTTCAGAACCTATGAATTAAACCACATACGGACATATATTACTCACTGAAACGCATCATCAGTCTATTGGGATCATGCATTTCATTGGGATGAAGCATTTCAGTGAGTAATATATGTCCGTATGTGGTTTAATTCATAGGTTCTGAAGAAGATTCCATTACTGGAATCGAAACCTCGGTAAACGAGTAAAAAAATTACCTTGCAACTGAAGGCTGAAAAAAATTGTTTATTTTCTATACATATACGGTTGCTGACGCGCTGCATGATGTTAAAGATTTGTCCTTTCTTTACCCCCTGTTGAAGTGAAACATTTCCAGTGTATTCGTGAATAGCTGAGAACATGTTGAAATAAAGTGACGTTCGTCTTGCATTATTTAGAAGCTAGCTGCAGGCGTCGACTCAAGTGATCGAAAGAGAAACAGAAGCATATTTTTTATTTCATCTTTGGCAGCTAATCCTTCTCTAACACTTTTCACATATTAATCTTGATTCGTATTTACAATATCTTTGTAACATAGATAAAGAGTGCAATTAAGTCCTCACTTTAGTTTATTTCTGTTTCGTGTTGTTTTATCCTTGAATTCAACTACGAACTCTCTTGCATTTATTAAGTTTCTTCAAGTGCTTCGTCTGTTACATTTATCTGTCAAGATAAACTAGAGTTAGCGGCGTGTGCGCTGATATGAAACTTCCTGACAGATTAGAACTGTGTACCAGATCGAGACTCGAACTCGGACCTAGAGTTGCGGCATATTTGATATAACTTCAACCAGTCTGGATGTAGATTGACTTAACCGAAATAATTCATATGTGTATGCAACAAGCTACTACCTTCATAATCACATCTGACGTGTAGTGCACACGAAGTTAAAAACATTGAGTTTCTGTAGCCATTGAACTTGTGGTGTCGGTCAAATACTCTTAAATTTGGACTGTTATTATTTACAAGTGTTAACGAAAACTGACACGTGAAACGCGTTCGTCATGGAAGCAAAGATTTGGTATTAGGTACTGGGATGATGCTACAGATTGACTACTTTGTTAAGCCTCTGTGAAGAAAGCTATTTAGTCTTCTGCACTATTGCTAACGCACAGGAGGCATCTTACTCAGCGTGAGAATCTGCATGTTTCTTACGCCTCTCACTATCCGTCCCTCCCTAGTTTTTGCCTGGTTTCATCAATAGCCATTCCAGAAAGTAAGACTGTAATTCCAGTTTCTCGCTATGTGAAAAATTTTCTGCTTTTGATTTGTACCAGTGAGCAGCTTGGTAATGGCCAAGAATTATTACCATAGCTTCCGTTCCTCCGTGGAAAAACTACTCTTCTGTGCACAAAAAGATCACGTGTGCTGTCCTTTCTTCGAATACCTTATAGGACGAGATCTCTGGAAACAAAGTGTTGGAACACACGTCCGTGGTTCAGATGGTGGAGTTCAGTGTGATACTATCATTACCCCTCTGCCGGCTTTCTTATTAATTTCACTAACGGTGCGTAAGAAGAACACATGGGGTGTAAGTCTCCTTATGAGCCCGAATATATCTAATTTTGCCATATTCGTGATTTCGAGAGATGTACGTGGGAGGCAATGTGATTCGTTTAGAACATACGCTCTCGGAATTATAAAAGTGAGTACAACGCCTCTCTGCTATTTGACTTTGGTGAGTGTCTCCGTGATGCTCTGCTGCTGGAAAACTCTTCATAGCCAATTATGTAGCCTACTACTAGAGAAGGAGAGGTACTTTTTAGTTGCCAGTTTATGGAGGCTGCTGAGATGGCCTTACGTACATTAATGGAAGAAATTCAAAATCAAGAAAAGGTTTTCAATAAAACATAAAATTTACGCCACAAAAGCTGATCTTGACAAATTAACTACTACAATTTAAGATTAACACAGATATAACGCTGTAAAGACCACTTATTTTCAGATAACACTCAAACCTGAAGTAAGACGTCTTGAAGATGAATTCATCAAATGAGAAAAGCATTTCACGCATTCAGTATACATTATCAGTCAAGCTGTTTGGATGAGATATTACGTGTCTTTGATGCTAAGTTCTGCAGGACACTGATGGACCTTATGCGAAGCGATATAATTCTGTACGATTTAAACTGGTGAAATACAATTCAACAGGCAGATTCTGAGACACCCATATGTAATGCAGACCCGTCAGTATCAAATGAGGCGCTGAGTACTTTGTTGTCAGTAGAGAAGCAGTAGGGTAAGGTGGTATAGTTTCGATACAGGTACAATTCCGATCAACATAAGGTTTCGTAGTGTTGGTAGCACTTGCCTTTGTGTGGCGTTGTAGTGTAGCAGGTTTCTATAGCTCCACCTCTCTTTTCCAAGAATACACCACTTTGCGCTACGCGCTATGTGCTTGGCACAATTCACTATTATTTACTCCTGATTTCATTCACGCCAGTAGTACATTTTCGATCAGAAAAATGGTGCAATTTCGATACCCTAGTACAATTTCGATCAATGCAGTTTTTTAGTTTAGTCCGTCACGATTTATTACCACAGACATATTATACACAATTATTGCAAATAAATTCTGTATATTTAAACATCTTCCAACGCGGTTTTTAAAGCCACCTGTTATTTTCTAGATGCCACGAAAACGAGCAAAAAAGAAAAGTAAATCTACAATAAATGGAGCCCAGCTGCATTAGATGAGGCAATAAAGAGTGTAACGAGTGGACATTTGAGCCTTAGAGCTGCTTCAGAATTATATGAGATTCCTTTCAGCACTTTACATGGTAAAGTGCAAATTAAAATGAAAATGCAAGCTGGATTAATTCCAACTAGTCCTATAGAAAATAGAATTTGTCATCCAACGGTACTCAGTTCTGAAATGGAAGATGCTTTGGTCCAGAGAGCTTTATTTCTAGAACAGCGAGGATTTGGTCTGTCGCCACTCCAGTTAAGAAAAGCTGCATTTCGGTTGGTTGAGAAAAATAAGTCGAAACATCCATGGAACTTAGAAAGCAAGGTTGCTAGAATCGATTGGTTTAGAGCATTTTTTAAGAGACACACTCACTTTAGCCTGAGAAAACCCGAGGGTCTTTCGCGAGCCAGAGCTGAAGGTTTGGCTTCAAATGGCTCTGAGCACTATGGGACTCAACTACTTAGGTCATAAATCCCCTAGAACTTAGAACTACTTAAACCTAACTAACCTAAGGACATCACACACACCCATGCCCGAGGCAGGATTCGAACCTGCGACCGTAGCAGTCCTGCGGTTCCGGACTGCAGCGCCAGAACCGCTAGACCACCGCGGCCGGCAGCTGAAGGTTTAAATAAAGCAGAAGTAAGTAAATATTTTCAGAATTTAGAAGAAATCTTAAAGGAATATGATTTGTTTGATAAACCAGAGAGTATTTATAATACGGATGAATCCGGATTTCCTCTTAACAACAGACCCACAAAAATAGTAAGTCGTAAAGGAAAGCGAGAAGTTGTTTCACTAACATACGTGGAAAGGGGACAAAATGTAACTGTTGCTGCATGCATGAATGCAAGTGGTACCTATTTACAACCAATGGTAATTTTTAAAGGAGTGAGGAAACGCCTTGAATTTCAAGATGGCTTACATCCTGGTTCCATTACGAAGATGATCAAATCGGGATACATTAATGAAGAATTGTTCATGGTCTGGCTTCGACACTTCAAGAAATACAAAACAAACTTCTTATTATTGAGAACCATGGCAGCCATTCCGGGTTAGATGCTGTAGAATATTGTCGGGAAAATGGGATAGTACTTTTGGGGTTGCCTCCGCACAGTACACAGGTACTGCAACCATTAGATAGAACTTTCTTCAAGTCCCTAAAGGCTCAGTATCACAGAGATGCAACTCACTGGTTTCATCGCAATCCCAATGAAAGCATTACAAAACAATGATTCTGTACTATTTTCTGTGATGCCTGGAGCAAAACTGCGTCCGTTGGGTGGGCAGTCAAAGGGTTCCAATGTACAGGAATAATGCCCTTTTGCAAAGACATTGTTCCCGAGGAGAAATTTGCACCTTAAACGTTATTCGAGGCTCCTGCTGCTTCAATCTCAACCAGTCAAGCTACTAACAGCATTATGGGAGGAGAACCCTTATCTTCAAAAGACGTAACTGAAGAACACGGCAAATCCGTAACGCCAGGATCCAGTACCATGTCTCAGCACGATGCTGTCAAGGGCATTTTGCCAAGTCCAGAGAAAAATTTATCGTCTCGGAAGAGGAAAACACAGACATCAACTAGACTCACTTCAGATGAAAACCTGGAAAACCTCCGCAGCAAGAGAAAACTTTTACAACAGGGCCCAAGGAAAGAAATGAACAAAGCAAACAAGGACAATAAACAGAAATGTACGTCTGTGAGTAATGATGAAAGAAGTGTACCAAGCTTCAAATCGTCAGCAAACAACGAGATTAATTGTGGATTTTGTTTATTGAATTATTATAGTGCAGTATCAGTAGCTAAGGGTGACTGGAATCGCTGCCAAAAATGCAATGTTTGGTACCACGAAGTATACGTTGGTGCCCAAGGGAAAAATGCTTTTTATGTGGAAGATGCCAGTGATCGGAACTATACCAGGAAGTGATCACAATTGTACCTAGTGTGGTACTTTTTCGATCGATTTTTATCAGTTCTGTATCTTTTTTTGTGTTTATACCAACATTTGTAACTGTCTAATATTTGTGTTACATATTCATTAAACATCCAAGAATAAGTGCCATAGTTAAAATTATTTCTTTTCTCAATATATTTCCAGTTACAATAACATTCGTCCGAAATGATCGCAATTGTATCACCTTACCCTAACAGCAGAATCGGCCGGTAAGGAAAGCTCAGATAATTCGACCGTGGAGTGCTCATTGGATGTCACCTGCATTACAAATCCTTCAGAACATTTCAGCTCTTCTAAAGCTGTCCAGGTCGACTGTTGGTGATGTGACTGTGAAGTGAAACACGAAGGAACCTGGAATTATATGCATTCATGGTGTCTGTTTTTTCGAACATGTCCGAAAGAACAAACACCACGCATTCGTATAACTGATTCGCCTCGATGGGCAATGAATCCACAACCTTCAGTGCGGATGCACTATATCGTCCGGCCTTCAGCAGGAATCTAAAATTAACGAGCGAATATATGGCGCTGGGGTGGGGAATTTGAGTCGGCCGGGGAGCGTGTCGAGATAGCCCGCGCATTTCCAATTAACCCTGCTTCTGGATGGCGCAGTGGTTAACGCAACTGCCTCGTAAGCAGGAGATCCTGGATTCGAGTTCTGGTCTGGTACAAATTTTCACTTGTCGCTGCTGATTCTGCATAAAGTCCTGTTATCTCCCTTTCCTTTCATTTCTCTCCCCTCCACCTTCAATTTACATAACCTCAGTTAACCACAGACCAGGCAGACCTATGTACCGACAGGCAGGTAGCGTCGAGCATTGCGGGGGGTGGTTGTAAAAATCGTATGGAATCAGCTGAAGGACTCACAATGAGGTTTAGAAGTGCTACCAACAATCTAGTTATGACCGTGCATAGGAGTTAAAAAGAATGGGATGCAATCAACGTGCAGCTGCTCACAAGCCACAAATTTCTGTAGACAGTGCTAAGCGATACCTGGGTATGATGTAAAGAGTGATGGCAATGGACAGTAAATGACCGGAAAAAATGATGAATCACGCTGTACCCCATGGCAATTCGATGGAAGGGTTTGGGTTTGGCGAATGCCTGGAGACCGTTACCTGCCATCACGTATAGTCCCAACAATGAGGTATGGAGGAGATGGTGTTAGGGTATAGGGGTATTTTTTGTGGTTAGGCTGTGATCCCCTATTGCATTTAAGAAAACTCTAGATGATGAAGGTTACCAATACATTTTACGGCATTCTGTACTGCATATCGTAGAGAAACAGTTCGGTAACGATGACTGTTTGTATCAGTCTAACAATGTACCATTCCATAAAATAGCATGTGTGAGGCAATGGTTTGTGATCAATAACAGTCTTGAAATGTACTGGCCTGTCCCAAGTGCCGATCTGAGCTCAGTGGAACACTTTTGGGATGAGTCAGAATCTCAACTTCAATCCACAATCCAGCGTCCAAAAATAAAACGTTCTCTGGTTCGGCTCTTGAGGATGAATAGTCTGTCATTTCTCCACAGAAATTCAGAAACTTCACTGAAACTATACCTAGCAGAGTTCAAGCCGTCATGAAGGCGAAGAGTGGACACAGCCCGCACAAGTGTCTATTAATAGGTGTCCAGATGCTTTTTATCAGATGGTGTGTAATCGTGTCTTGGAGGGATACAACCTGAAGTGGGTGCCGGCAGAAGAGAACGATTTTTCCTCAGATACTTCTCAGATGCAGAGTTCCTGTGGAGAACATCTGCTGTTTATAATACCCTATGGGGGGCTGATAAGAGACATCACGTGATCTGCCGAGTTGGTGATGACGTCTGGTCGCTATCCAGTATGGGGAGCGTGAGGAAGACCATGAAACAATATACAGGATGTAAATTTTAAGTTGACAAACCAGAATAATTCGAAAAATATGCTTCACACGAAAAAATGTGTAGAATCAAAAGTTGATTATTTTCGAGTGGGACATCTGCTGGTGCTAAAATTAGCTCGGCACCCCAGCCCCCTGGGGGCGGCGCGGGAAGCAACTTCAAAATTTCAAATGGGAACCCCCTTTTTTAATTGCAGAATCAGATTCTACATAAAGAACTACGTACATTTTGTCTTAAACATTTGTTTTGATTCTTGGTAGTTGGCGCTGCAATTCAAGAAAATGTTTGGGTCAACATTTGTAAAACTCTAATTCCTCCTCCAGATATTTGGGTCAACATTTGTAAAGCTCTAATTCCTCTCTTTCAAATCCCACCCTATGGGGTGATAGAGAGAGTTTTAGTTTTAGCGAACCAAAATTTACGAAGTAAATAAGTATTTTTTATTTATCCGTAACCATTTTCCACGCAAAAACGAGAACATGGATTTTCATGAATTGTAGCGCCAACTACCAAGAATCAAAACAAATGTTTAAGGCAAAATGTACGTAGTTTCCTATGTAGAATCTGATTCTGCAATAAAAAATGGGGGTTCCCATATGAAATTTTAAAGTTGCCTCCCACCCCACCCCCCAGGGGGCTGGGATGCCAAGGTAATTTTAGCACCAGCAGATGTATCCTCGAAAATAATCAACTTTTGATTTTACACTTTTTTTCGTGTGAAGCTTATTTTTCAAGTTATTTTTGTTTGTCAACTTAAAAATTTACAGCCTGTATAACAATATAACCAAGGGTCGCTCATAAGTAAAGGTTCTGAGGCAGAGCTGACCCAAAAGATATGTTAAAATATATTTTTCAATAATGTATAACAGAGTTTAAATGAAGGGCTTATTTCAATAGTGGTACAAGTCCATTTTTGTTCATTTTGAGATACAGAATCCTAAAGTTAAATGAGCGCTGAAAAATCTTCAGTTGAGATACCAGAAATATTCAAGCATATGACTTCTTGCTAGAGATGAACGTTTCTTTCTGTTTGTTTGGATCATTAATTTCAGAATCATTATAGGCAGAAAAGTGGAGGTAATGGACTTGTACCACTATTGAATTAAGCCCTTCAAATGATCGGGGATATTTTGAATATTTTTAACACAGATTAAAATGACAGTCAACTATTTTAAGACTGTAGGGATTGAGTGACGTTTTCCAAACTTGTAGTAAGTAGGGGTGTGGTTTCTACGCAGTAGGGGAATGCATGCTCTGCAACGTTCTCTACCGTTGGCCTATAAGGTTGATTGCGGTTGATCGTTCCCTTCCTTCACCAGCTCAGCTGACAACCGCTGGATGGTCATCGGTGCATGTTGTAACCACTCAGGGGTCGACTCGCATTAAGCACTGAAAATGCACGACCGCGCCATCTGTGTTCCATATTAGACAACACGCGGACGAGCGTGAGTAATGGTAGAATTTACGCCAATGACAGGAGATGCACGTTTATGCCATCTGGTAGCCGAATAATCAAACGGCAAAGATATTTACAGCTAGCCACCACTAAGCAGCAGTGCGTACATAGAATCGTAACAGGAAAGGGGGATATTTATCAAAGATGTGCAAATGAGAGAGATTTGTGTTAATTTATTTAATGTATTTTGTGATGTTGTAACCTGAATTTGTTTGGAAAAATATTATTAGTTATCTAAAAATGTTGCAATCCTAATGGAATATGAGGGAGAGTTTAGTTAAGAACATCACTGTGTAAACGTTTCGTTATTTTTCCTATCACTACGTTTACATGAGACATATCTTCCGGAGGACGAAAACCGAATTTCGGAAATCGTTTTTCGTATATAGAGTGAATCACCTGTAACTTGCACCGCAGATATTGCAGACATTGAAAGTACTATTGGTGTGCGGTGTTCACAAAATGGATTGGTAGTCAGTGGCTCGTACTCTTAGACAATCAACAGATTGTAATAACAGTTTTAAAGTGTATTTTTTGTGTAAACATACACTTCTTTAAATGTAACAGCACCTGTTGACATTCACAAACTAAAAGAAAGGTAAATTAGAATGTCAGTGATGTTTGCTGCAGGATTCTAGTAGTTTAGTGACAGTACATGCGTCATATGATAGGAATCTCTTATCGACGCACCTAACTTGTAGGCCTGATGAGTGAGTGGGATATGCCCCATTGCCCAATTTAGGTGTTCGGAGGAATGTGATGTGATCACTCCCATAGTTTGTTACATAAGCTGCAACAAATGAACGCAACAGTTTCACGATCATACACTTTTCCCTGTGCTCTGTCAAAACATATATTTTTAACGTTTTTTAAGTGTTCCGTTTCGGACGTTTTGACTCTTGAATTCCTTTGTTGTAACATAGTTCAAACCCGTTTATTTGTTATTTTCATTTCTGTGAGACATCTATGTGGTTCTGGCGCTGCCGTCTGGAACCGCGAGACCGCTACGGTCGCAGGTTCGAATCCTGCCTCGGGCATGGATGTGTGTGATGTCCTTAGGTTAGTTAGGTTTAACTAGTTCTAAGTTCTAGGGGACTAATGACCTCAGAAGTTGAGTCCCATAGTGCTCAGAGCCATTTGAACCATCTATGTGGTATCTCGCCTGCTCTCACTGTTCATCACATTTAATTGCGGCGCTATTGTTTTCTTTCCTGTTGCACTTGTTAAGTTTGTACCGTTCACTGTTTCTATTTTGCTTTCTTTTCAGACTTCAGTACACCTTCCTCCCGTTTTCATGCTTGATCTGTGTTCAGTTTTTGCCGGGCTATCCACTGCGCCGTCTTACCACTAAATCTGAGGGTGTTGCGATGGGGAGTTTCGCTTGTTAGGAGACTTTGTGTGCTTCGGATCACGTTCAGATTCGTCGAGTGGTTTTCAATGGTTCCTAACGAATCCACCTCGTACAACAGAGCCAAAATTACTGTCGCTAAGCTACAGAGAGGCCAGATCGTGTTCAGTGGGGTTGCAGCCCCACGATGCCCTTAGAGAAGGGTTGAATCGACCGAGAGCTGTCAGCAGTGTCATAGGGTGTGAAGAATGTCGTTATGTTGCACAACGCACTGCAAAATGCCGTTTTCCACCGCGATACATGTGTAAATGAACGCCCCAAGAGAAGGGTTGGTTTCATAGGTACCCTGTAGGAAATATATTTCACGTCTCGCGGCCTTTTTCGAGTCTGTTCTGAGCGATGGTGTGTCTGATATGTTTTCCTCGGCCAGCCATAAAGAAACAGCGTGATTTCAATGCTGGGCGTCGTTGTTATAACCTCCGTCACATATGCGTCTAGAGCAGGATTGAGAAGCGTTTTGGGGGGGGGGGGGGGAGGAGGAGGAGGGATGAATGACGACCATCCCATTGTGCGGCACGTCCACGGTAGCGTTGTAGTGAAATTTGGTGCCATTGTGACATAATTCATCTGCCTCACACCTCATATGGGCTTCTGAGTTCTGATTTGTTTTTCGCATCTACATCTAGATCTACATCGATACTCTGGAAATCACATTTAAGTGCCTGGCAGAGGGTTCATCGAACTACCTTCACAATTCTCTATTATTCCAACCTCGTATAGAGCGCGGAAAGAGCCAACACCTATATCTTTCCGTACGAGCTCTGATTTCCCTTATTTTATCGTGGTGATCGTTTCTCCCTACGTTGGTCGGTGTCAACAAAATATTTTCGCATTCGAAGGAGAAAGTCGGTGATTGGAGTTTCGTGAGAAGACTCCGTCGCAACGAAAAACGCCTTTCTTTTAATGGTGTCCAGCCCAAATCCTGTATCATTTCTGTGTCACTCTCTCCCATATTTCGCGATAATACAAAAAGTGCTGCCCTTCTTTGAACCCTTTCGATGTATTCCGTCAATCCTGTCTGGTAAGGATCCCACACCGCGCAGCAGTATTCTAAAAGAGGACGGAAAAGCGTAGTGTAGGCAGTATGTAGATCTGTTACATTTTTCCAAGTGCCCTGCCAATAAAACACAGTCTTTGGTTAGCCTTCCCCACAACATTTCCCAAGTGTTCCTTCCAATTTAAGTTGTTCGTAATTGTAATACCTAGGTATTTAGTTGAATTTAGGCTTTTAGATTAGACTGATCTATCGTGTAACCGAAGTTTAACGAATTCCTTTTAGCACTCACGTGGATGATCTCACACTTTTCGTTATTTAGGGTGGACTGCCAATTTTCGCACCATTCAGATATCTTTCCTAAATCGTTTTGCAGTTTGTTCTGATCTTCTGATGACTTTATTAGTCGATAAATGACAGGGTCATCTGTAAACAACGTAAGACGACTTCTCAGATTGTCCCCCAAATCGTTTTTATAGAAAAGAAACAGCAAAGGGCCTATAACACTACGTTGGGGAACGACAGAAATCACTTCTCTTTTACTCGATGACTTTCCGTCAATTACTACGAACTGTGACCTCTCTGACAGGAAATCACAAATCCAGTCACATAACTGAGACGATATTCCATAAGCACGCAATTTTACTACAAGCCGCTTGTGTGGTACAGCGTCAAAAGCATTCCAGAAATCCAGAAATGTGTCGACACTTTGCTGCTTGTAGCATCGTCGAAACCAAGGTTGACGTTGCAGGGCGCCACGTTTTTGGAAAATTACAGACGAAGGCTATAGGTACCTTTTAACCAAATTTCACACTTTTGCGTCGGAATGGGGGGAAACGACGGAGTTTCAAAGACGTGAACCTATAAATCTTTTGTACAGTATATATTAGGGTGGTTGTTTGTTAATACATTGCTCTTACTTCTGAAGGCTTATTCGGTCACTGAAACTCTTCTTTTAATATACATTATACTTTTTCCAGCGTCTGTTATTTGCACTTCCCTAGTAGCAAAATCCATTTACTTAAACTAGTACTGTGTTTCCCACCTTAATGTCTGTCCTTACTTGTCTCTTCGATTTATCTAACATCATTACTTTAATCTAACTCATGTTTGTTTTTAAGTTTGTGGTTGTCAAATTCAACAGCCAAATTTTTAACATGTACGGTGATAACCCAAAATACACTCCTGGAAATTGAAATAAGAACACCGTGAATTCATTGTCCCAGGAAGGGGAAACTTTATTGACACATTCCTGGGGTCAGATACATCACATGATCACACTGACAGAACCACAGGCACATAGACACAGGCAACAGAGCATGCACAATGTCGGCACTAGTACTGTGTATATCCACCTTTCGCAACAATGCAGGCTGCTATTCTCCCATGGAGACGATCGTAGAGATGCTGGATGTAGTCCTGTGGAACGGCTTGCCATGCCATTTCCACCTGGCGCCTCAGTTGGACCAGCGTTCGTGCTGGACGTGCAGACCGCGTGAGACGACGCTTCATCCAGTCCCAAACATGCTCAATGGGGGACAGATCCGGAGATCTTGCTGGCCAGGGTAGTTGACTTACACCTTCTAGAGCACGTTGGGTGGCACGGGATACATGCGGACGTGCATTGTCCTGTTGGAACAGCAAGTTCCCTTGCCGGTCTAGGAATGGTAGAACGATGGGTTCGATGACGGTTTGGATGTACCGTGCACTATTCAGTGTCCCCTCGACGATCACCAGTGGTGTACGGCCAGTGTAGGAGATCGCTCCCCACACCATGATGCCGGGTGTTGGCCCTGTGTGCCTCGGTCGTATGCAGTCCTGATTGTGGTGCTCACCTGCACGGCGCCAAACACGCATACGACCATCATTGGCACCAAGGCAGAAGCGACTCTCATCGCTGAAGACGACACGTCTCCATTCGTCCCTCCATTCACGCCTGTCGCGACACCACTGGAGGCGGGCTGCACGATGTTGGGGCGTGAGCGGAAGACGGCCTAACGGTGTGCGGGACCGTAGCCCAGCTTCATGGAGACGGTTGCGAATGGTCCTCGCCGATACCCCAGGAGCAACAGTGTCCCTAATTTGCTGGGAAGTGGCGGTGCGGTCCCCTACGGCACTGCGTAGGATCCTACGGTCTTGGCGTGCATCCGTGCGTCGCTGCGGTCCGGTCCCAGGTCGACGGGCACGTGCACCTTCCGCCGACCACTGGCGACAACATCGATGTACTGTGGAGACCTCACGCCCCACGTGTTGAGCAATTCGGCGGTACGTCCACCCGGCCTCCCGCATGCCCACTATACGCCCTCGCTCAAAGTCCGTCAACTGCACATACGGTTCACGTCCACGCTGTCGCGGCATGCTACCAGTGTTAAAGACTGCGATGGAGCTCCGTATGCCACGGCAAACTGGCTGACACTGACGGCGGCGGTGCACAAATGCTGCGCAGCTAGCGCCATTCGACGGCCAACACCGCGGTTCCTGGTGTGTCCGCTGTGCCGTGCGTGTGATCATTGCTTGTACAGCCCTCTCGCAGTGTCCGGAGCAAGTATGGTGGGTCTGACACACCGGTGTCAATGTGTTCTTTTTTCCATTTCCAGGAGTGTATTATGGCTGCCTACTTAACAGCGGTCGGTCCACCTTTGGAACGCATTGCAGCAGTCATTGAGCGTCACATGGATTCGACAAGTCCTTGGTATTTGTCTAGGTGTACGAGGGCTATTCGGAAAGTGAGGAACGATCGGTTGCGAAATGGAAACCACTGTGAAAATCCGACGAGGCTTTTCACAGAAGTTTTGGGCAGTTTCTTTAGTATGCCTGTCGATTGTATCAAGACGCTCTTTTCAGTTGTCAGCGCACTGTAAGCGAGTAAAGGTGCCTAGAACAACAATGTCTCCCGCCAAGTAGGAGGACCAGCTGAGAGGCTTCGCCTTAATGAATGCAGCCCACGTAACACAACTGCCACGCATTTCCTTCTTCATGGCAGTTCTCAGCCGAACTCTGCAGGGACAGTGAAGACGCTCCTGCATCCTTTTCGATGGGAAGTGTGCGATCACCCACAACACAGCCCTAAGTGGCTCGTCCTGAGTATCATCTCTGTTCACATGAAACGCTGGATACGAAGACAACACTTTGGCGCAGGCTAAGCGCAAGAGACCAGCGTAGAGAATTATCGGAAACCACAGGTGGCTGCCTTCTATGACGAAGATGTTGGAAATTTGGTAGAACGCTCCGGCAAATGTCGAAGTCGGAGCGGCGACTACGTAGAGAACTACCTGAAAGGTGTAGCTAAACGTGCAAAGAAAACAGTTTTGATTTTCCTTGTGGTTTCCATTTCGCGACCGATCGTTCCTTACTTTTCGAACAACTCTCGTTTATGGCACCAGATGTTTCGCACAGATCAAGCAGTTCCCCTAATTCACGGGCTCTTCGTTTACGAGTGCGGAGCTGGCACACGATAGTGTCCCAGATGTGTGTCATCGAGTTAATATCAGTCAATTTTATGGCCAACACATCAGCGTGGGTCCCATATCATGCTCCTCAAACCACTGCAGCACGACTCTGGGCTTCTGACAATGAAAGTTGTCCTACTGCAAGCTGCCATCACTGTCGAGGAAGGCATCAAGCATGATGGGATACAGGTGGTCACAGAGTACATACCTGCCATTGTGACTTCGATTACTACGATTGATCCCACGGAAGCCCAGGTGAATAACCCTATAGCATAGTATAGGCCCCATCGGCCTGCGCCTGTGACCCAGTGGTGCAACAAGAAACGTGAATCATCCGACAAGGCGAAATGTTTCCATTCATCCTCAGTCCAATATCGATGAACCTGTACACAGTGCCATCGTAATTGACAATGTCAGTGGGTCGACGTGGGAACATGTGGTTATCATCTGCATCGGGGTCCCATGGTCAACAATGTGCGCTGGTCGGCATATCTGCGACAGGTCGCTGCCTATCCTGCTTTATAGAGGGCCTCCGACCTCCACGTTTCGTTGTAGCGATGCAAGGGGTACCAAATTTGTCATAAAAGTCAGTAAATTACTCAACTGATAGTATTTTTCAATACAAGTATTTCGTTCATGCCAAGCGAGTATCAATTCGTGACGTCATCGTCCAGACACGAGTTGACAGTAATCTGAATCCACTTTAGCAGACTAATACGAGGGTGAGGCAAATGAAAACCGTAAATTTTTTAAAAGTATTCTTTATTGTGCAGAAGTGGTAAAAAGCTGTATCACTTTTCAACATAATCTCCCCCACGCTCAATGCATGTCCTCCAGCGCTTACAAAGTGTATAAATTCCTTTATAAAAAAATTCTTTTGGTAGTCCGCGCAACTACTCATGCACCGCGTGGCGTACCTATGTATCAGAACGGAACTTCTTTCCTCCCATTGCGTCTTTGAGTGGTCCAAACATATGGAAATCACTTGGTGATGTGGAATGGCGCCATTCCTTGCTCGCACTCTTCGTTTCCGGTTGGTGGAAGTGAACCCAGGTTTCGTCCCCAGTAACGATTCTTGTAAGGAAGCCATCACCTTCTCGTTCAAAGCGTCGAAGAAGTTCTTCACAAGCATCAACACGTCGTTCTCTCATTTCAAGAGTCAGCTGCCGTTGCACCCATCTTACAAACACTTTGTGAAACTGGAGCACATCATGCACAATGTGGTGTGCTGACCCATGACTAATCTGTAAACATGCTGCAATGTCATTCAGTGTCACTCGGCGATTTTCCTTCACTATGGCTTCAACTGCTGCAATGTTCTGTGGAGTCACAACTCGTTGTGCCTGACCTGGACGAGGAGCATCTTCCACTGCAGTCACACAATTTGCGAATTTCCTACTCCATTCGTAGACTTGCTGCTGTGACAAACATGCATCACCGTACTGAACCTTCATTCGTCGATGAATATCAATAGGTTTCACACCTTCACTACGAATAACAGAACGCTGTTCTTCCCTGGTGCAAATCGCAAGTGGGGCGGCCATCTTAATACTGATACTGCGACGATATGTGAGCATCTGCACTATGCTGCCACCTACAGGCCATTCTGCACGCTGTTTGTAGCACGCTTACCAACTTACAGGATAACGGCGTGAAATTTCGATTTGTTATTACAAATTTAAGATTTTTATTTGACTCACCCTCGTAGTTTCTTTCACGGGATAAAATTCTATTGATTATTAAATACAAGTTCTTGAAATTTATTTAGAATAGGAAATGTTTAATTAGTAATTGCGTGCTATCATTTATCTGTTTAATATAAAGGTGTTTTGATTTTTGTATGGATGTAAAAGGTGTGAGTTTACGTGCGGCTTTTACTCTTAGACGAGTTACCACTTAGAGTGCTAAAAGTGCACGTGTACCGTTCGTTGACCTGTGCGGTGAATTTCATTTTGTGATTTTGTGCCGAATAGAGACAAATCCAGTTTCATTTAGACTTTACGTCAGATAGACACATCACGTTATTACAAAAAATCGTTTAGCCCATCAGGGAAAATTGAAACCTGCGCGCTCGATTTGAAACACGTTACACCCTAGCGCGTGATTGAGCTTTCCATCAAATCGTGTATATGATTGCAAACGTGCTTGGACTTAATGCACGAACTTTGAAATTACTTTTCAAAACAAATACTGATTTTTGGTAAAAAAGAACAGAAATTTTATTCTAAATATCGAGGTTCTGTCTTAATTAGGACTCATATCACCTTGCTGATCACGTTGCTTAGCAACAGTATAATGCAAATCAATTCATTCATTAGAACGATTTGCGACTTAATATGTCTCATTCGACATACAAAATGTTACACGGAATTTGCTGATCGAGTGATAGTATAAGAGTGTTCTTTTAAAGAAATGCCAATAAACCAGCGGTTTCAAAAGTTTAATTACCAACTGATGTGCAACTTCATTGATATTGCAGTTCACTGACGAACACTGTTCTTATTGATAAATGAACATTAATTGCAAGTAGATTTTGAATACTTACCAACACTGCCAAGCAGCAGTTCACATCAGTACCATTAATAAATACCAATATAATTGAACGTGCATTACTTCATTAAAACAGAGCAATCAGCTTCCAGTTCTAGGATAAACTGTACTAGGTGGAATTATCAAAATCTTGTGGCAGTGTAATAAGGTTTATCTGAACACTTCTATCATACATCATTATTTCACATTACCTGGACAAATTATTAGTCGGAAACGAATTCACCCACAACAGATTGTCCGTCGCCACTACTAAAATTTTATCATGACTCTTTACAAGAGATCTCAAGAAGCCGGGATCAAGAAACAAGAAAACAAGAGAAATGGGTATATCGTGATGAGGCGTTTATGTCCAACACCTCGTCGCACACTCGTGGTTTCACTGTTCTTCAATCGCTTTTCATAGACGGAAAATTGTAAATTTGTGGTAAGGTCATATGAGACCAAACTGCTGAGGTCATCGGTCCCTAAGGTTACACACTACTTAATATAACTTAAACTAACTTACGCTATGGACAACACACACACACCCATGCCCTAGGGAGGACTCGAACCTCCGACAGGGGGAGCCACACGGACCTCGCAGGGCGCCCTAGACCGCGCGGCAACCCCGCGCGGCTTTTCATAGACGCTTAAGACTGTAGCACACTGGCAGCCGACCAGTTTCATCCTTTCCGAAACGCCCGTTCTCAGGCATCGTGTCACAATAATCTTCCGTTTGTCAGAGTTGCTTATGTTAGTGGATTTCTTCCTTTTCTAGAATGAATCTCCATACGTCTCTGCTCGGCTCACTTATACCGGAGTGAGCAGTACTACATGCAGTGTGGTCCAGCGTATCGTGTCGATGGCTGGTGTGATGCGAGTCACCAGTTCCCACTGGAGCACCTGCAATTATTTGTCATTTAATATTTATCATTTCTGAAGGGTTTTCGAAATGTAATGTTGCATATTCTGAAATATTCGATGTTTTGGGCACATACTTGTTATTTAGTGTTTGGTTTTTCTATGTGGTTAGAATTATATTTTTCTCAACCTAATTGGTTCTTTTATGAGATCGGGTATCTTTCACGTCATCCATGATTTCGTCCGCCTTACTTCCTTCTTCCATATTCCGTTCTCCTTCACTCACATGTCTTCTTATTTCCCCCAGTTTACAGCTTCCTGATTTATGTTGTCTGTTTCCGCTCTAAATTTCTCAGCTATGTTTTCATTCTTAAGACCTTCTGTACACCACTCCGACCCAGTTGTATTCTGTTGCTTATTAAAATTAGTATCTACTTGAGTATCATTATTATGTGACCATTGTCAATGTTAGACCTGTGTAGGAATTACTGTAATTCATTTGGTTTCTGTATCTTTGCCTGACAATCATATAATCTATTTGCCATCTAGTAGCGTCTCCTGGTGCTTTCCACCTTCTATTAAGAGCTTTAAACCATGTGTTAGTTTGTACCATTTCATAGTGTTCCGTAGTGGAGCGAGACAAAGCAAGGACTCATTGCCTTAAGCGCGCTGCTTGCCATATACAGCTGGCGCAGCGTTTCGGCAACCAGTCTGCCTCAGTACACTTAGCACAACCGTTTGGTCAAGGACCAACAGCATTATCGTAACCTGGGATGGCTCGGAGGCGTTGTGGCAAATGTTGTGTGTGAGAGACACCCAGGGACCCGCTCATCAACAAGCCAGCCCGGCCGGCTAGCCAGAGTGAGGATCGAATCAGAGAGTCATCGAGTCGGTGTCCTCTGTAGTGAGGCCGCCATCGCACAACCGCCATCCTGACTACACAGTCTGGGGGTCCAGCTGCAGTGCCGATGGGACAGCCACTAAACACCGAGCGTCCGCTGACACCAGACGTCGCTAGCTAGGCGTCGAGGCTGGATATGCATCCCAGATACTTTTCTGTCACTCACCATAACTGGGTAGGTCCACCAGACACCTTGCTACCAGGATAGCCGGCCGAGATTGCCACGCCATCACCTGACACAATGCAGGAACCACCGCCCTGGAATGCATATACCGCAAGCTCGATCCGCTCCCGAACCGCACTGGGCATAGCACCTCCAGACGTCTTCACGAATATACATCGGGAACTGTGGTCCTTGGGTTCGACGACGACCACCATATGCCCGCCTTATTTGGACACGAGTTTACTGTAATACGGTAAACTGTTGGGAAATAAATGAAGGTTTCAACTGTCTTCGAGTTGAATTGGCCTGCCCACCTCACCCTTAAAAGTGGTGTCAAAAGTACAATGGTGTTCTGATGCTTTCAGCAACGAAAGAAAACAATGACAACAGCAGTCCAACAGTCGCGTTCAACACAGAGATACAAGTACGTGCCGAATTTAAACTTTTGTATTGGCCTGTATGGTATTTCCCTTCCTTTTTCTATACGTGATGATATTTTTATTTTGTGCTCCTTGGAACTGGTTGAAAACATGTCACCTAAGGATATAATTCAACACTTTTCTTGATCAGATTGCTCAAATGCTAGAATTAGATAGGAAACTGGAAAGGTTGCGTGAAGAGAGAAGGGAAAGCCGCTCTTCTAACATGTCCCTACCTATCCTAGATACCAGCATAGCCTGGTTAGTAGCTCCTTGGGATGATATTTTGACTTTTATATATAATTTACTTACGGTTGCAAAGTTGGAGGGATGGAATGACGATCGGTTATTAAGTATGATTCGGTTAAATTGACAAGGAATGCTAGGGTATATGTGATGTGCCATGATAAGTCATGAAATGCTAGATCACTCTAGGACCAGCAGGAAGGACTGGTGGAACGATATAGGAGGAAAGGTACCTCTAGGAATTATAGAGGGCAGCTCAATAGATTAACTCAAAGGGAAGGACACTCGGCGGAAAGTTTCGTTGTCCGAATTAGGAAGTTAAACATTAATAATTTTGAGTTGACGGATAACAACAATGTCAAACAAGGCCATTCTTCAAGACGTAGAGCACACGGTGCCAGACACGTTCTTGCGGGGTTTGCCAGCTTCAGTTTCTCTTAAAGTACCGCTAGAATCTACAGAGTCTTTAGACGAAACTGGGGTGACTTTGACAGCTTTAGCAGGAATAGATGTGGTAACCAGAATAAGGGAAAATAAGGTAGTTTTTAGTGTAGAAATCGTATGCTGTTGATGTCGCTATCCTGGCCACATTCGGAAAAATTGTAGGAAACGTCATTGTGGAAGGTGTAAGAGAAGTGGGCTCTCAGAATTGGAATGTCAGTACAGATTTCCACAGGCACAGGCAGAGTGGTCGCTAGTTGGACCCCACACCCAGGCGGTAAGCAAGAAAGGTAATGTGATCATTCTGCAGTGTTCCTAGTAAATGTGAGCACGGGTATCTGTGTGCGGAACCAGTGACAGATTCGTTTTTGACTGGCTATGTAAGAAGTAGAGTGCATAAATTTTTTATTGGATGGTGGATTGCTGGTATTCGTAGCAAGTCAGGGGTAATTGGCTTAATGGATTTACGCCTGCCTCATTGTAGACGAAGTGGCGTGGTTGCGGTAGTATTCATTCGCCCTGTTTGTCATAGATTAACTTTAGAGTGATAGGCAAAAACTACAGGACTGGCTTGGAAGTACTTTCTTTAGTTAACGATAGCTACGATTTCATATTTGGAATAAATTTTCTGAGTAAACAACACACCAAAATCGATCAGGAACGGCGCATAGGAACGCGGGACGGTGGGTTTTAATGCCGGAAAAACCGAAATGCCACAAGGTATACCAGATGTAGGTGAAACCACCTAAACTGCCTGAACGGTCTCTCATAATGTATTCGATAATGCCGTAAGGGGCAGGAGAGCTATCCTGGGTATATGCAAGAACAGATTGTCCATTAATGCACTTCCGGAAAAAATGTGAATCACCCGTACGGAGGGGTGGAAATGAAATGAAATTTCATGTGTTGGGAGATATGTCCGCCGCCGCCGCCGCCGACGGCGGCAGCGCAGGAAAAATACCCAGGTAAAAAATGAAAATGAAGTGTATTGCAACACACGCATAAACATTCTTCTCTGACAAAAGTAAGTTTGGAACATAATAATTGAAAACAGGTCACGTCTTGAGAGAACAGTAATGACATCTGAAGCGTGAAGGCCTCAAAATGACACAGGAAATTGAAATCCTATGTCCAAACACTAAGTGTGCCACAATCAAAGTCCAGAAGGGACGTGCAGAAGTTAAAGTACCGAGAGAACGAGAAAAAGTTGAAGTCCCGAAGGGACACCTAAAAGTTCAAGTCCCGCATATTGCCGATAGAAAACGAAGACAAATATTACAAAGACCCGTTGCTGGTCAGAGAGTCTCATGCTGCGTATCTTCGTTTTAGAGGCTACGAACCGTGCAGATCCATAGCTGAAAGCTCTTGGAGGCGAAGGTCGAAGTGGAGGGCGTCATCGTCGTAACAGCGGCTCCAGAGTGATATCCTGACTGTGAGGATGCTTTCGTGATTGGTGTCTAGCCCAGGAAACTCATTTGTAATGAACTGCTCCAGTTTAGCCCGGGTGCCGGCCTAAATACGGCTGAGGTGCCAAGACACTGCAGGTACTATTTCCGGTCACATGGCCTGTGGAGCCGGCCGGAGTGGCCGAGCGGTTCTAGGCGCTACAGTCTGGAACCGCGCGACCGCTGCGGTCGAAGGTTCGAATCCTGCCTCGGACATGGATGTGTGTGATGTCCCTAGGTTAGTTAGGTTTAAGTAGTTCTAAGTCCTAGGGGACTGATGACCTCAGAAGTTAAGTCCCATAGTGCTCAGAGCCATTTGAACCATTTTTTTTTGTCTCCAAAATCGTTTATATAGATAAGGAACAGCAAAGGGCCTATAACACTACCTTGGGGAACGCCAGAAATCAGGTCCGTGTGGCCAGTGACTTGTGTCGGCTTCCTGGTGGCTAGACAGAGCACGACCATCCCTTGTCTGCCATCTGAAGAGCTGTTTTCTGCTAGATCTGCACCTGCATAACCAATCTCTCTTGTTTGTTGCTGGCTGAATAGGCGCAAGGCCTCAACACAGTATTCCTCCCCCCCCCCCCCCCCTCTCCCACCTCCTCTTCGTAAGGAAGGAGAGATGGAAGAACATCTCAGTGTTCTTGGTTCTTGGGAGGGTCTAAGTCTCTGTTGACAGCTGGGATGGTGGATATGTACGGTCTTTACCACTCGTCTTTTATAGGGTGCCTAAGGGATGCTGCATTCTCGGAATGCTGCACAACAATTCAAGCAAATAACATTAGCAGCTTTATTTCTATAAAGCAGTTTAACAACACTTAACTTGTATTTACAAAGGTGTCGCAAACGAAGGGCGATAACTGAATTCGTGGCACTCTCTCCTATGCCGTGCGAATACGTTCCACTAATGTCTGGCCGAGGCTGGCAGGATCGGCGCTTATATTCACTTCGGCTTGATGGCGGTCCTGTCGTGGTGCGGTCTTATTCCGCGCACCATTAGCCGACGTCGTTTCACCGCCTTTTCTGGTCTTGGGTTCTTCGTCTTCGTTCCGGCGTTTGTGGTTACGCCAGAACATTCCTCCCCCTCCCACCCCCCAAAGAAAAAAAAACGACGGACCGTCGTCGTGTACGGAGTGCGGCCACGGCGGAGGATGCAAGAGTGTGGGCGCAACGTCGGGCCGGAAGCTGTGGCTGCAGGCGACGTCAGGCTTCCGGCCGTACCCCGCCTGCGCTCTGGTGGAAATGCCCCCGTAAAACGACCAGAAGGGTACGCGTCTACCTCCTGATACCGTGAACCAGATGAAGAAGGCGGCGGCTGCTGCGGTGTGGGCGGCTCCAGCTCCATCGGTAGGACGAGAGGCGGCGGAAGTGGTGAAGGTTCCGTCTCCATGGCGTCGTCCCGCGATGTTGTGATGACACCTTCTGGCGGCTGCTGTGGCCGCACTGTCCTCTGGACCTGTGGATCTGAGAGAAGAGAGACTGATAGATCATCGTGTATATGACAGAGACGAAGTTGATTTTAATGGCGGCGCTGCAAACCATCTGGACCTGAAAGAAGATACATGGATGCGCCAAGTCGACGGACGATCTCACCTCGTGCCCACCGTCTGCTGCCGCTAAAAACCCAGTAAAAGACAAGATCATGCGGCGCGAAGCGATACTTGCGGCCTTCCTTAGGTGTCGGATGCTGAGAAGGGTGGAGCAGGTGGAGCAGTGTCCGATGGCGGCAGCCGTAAAGCAGTTCCGCCGGCGATGGTCCATCTTGTGGGTGCGAACGATATGAGGAGAGAAACAGTAGCAATGCTTGATCCCTGGTGTGTGCGGAGCGAAGTTTGGCCATCTGCTGCTAGAAGGTTCTGAAAAAACGTTCCGCTTCGCCGTTTGACTGTGAATGGAACGGTGCACTAGTTAGATGGTGTATGCTATTGCGTTCACAGAATGTTTCAAATTCATTTGACGTGAACTGAGGGCTGTTGTCTGACACTAGTAATTCAGGTAAACCTTCTAGACAAAAAATCGATGACAACACCTGATTTGTGCTACGTGACGTTGTCGAGTTCATTGGCACAGTAAAAGGAAACTTGCTATACGAGTCAACTACAATCAACTAACGGGTGTTCCAAAAAGGTCCCGCAATGTCTATGTGCACACGTTGCCATGGCGATTACGACTTAGGCCAAGCAAAGGATTACGGAAATGCTTCAGTAACTCGGATGGGAGTCTCTGGAGGAAAGGAGGCGTTCTTTTCATGAATAGCTACTGAGGAAATTTAGAGAACCAGCATTTGAGGCTGACTGCAGTACAATTTTACTGCCACCAACTTATATTTCGCGGAAAGACCACAAAGGTAAGATAAGAGAGATTAGGGCTCGTACAGAGGCATATAGGCAGTCATTTTTTCCTCGTTCTGTTTGGGAGTGGAACAGGGAGAGAAGATGATAGTTGTGGTACGAGGTACCCTCCGCCACGCACCGTATGGTGGATTGCGGAGTATGTATGTAGATGTAGATGTAGATTTTTGTGGCGGAGCGAACTCATTTTGCGCACATGCCTGACAGTGTGGCGTCATGTGTTCTATTTGGGTGTCCATACCCTGCCAAATACAGTGACGACACGCTAACTGTTTCGTACAAACACTCCCCCAGTGTCGTTGGTGAAGGAACTGCAACACTTCTTTTTGCAAAGCGTTAGGGATCAACACACGTGACTGCCCACTGTCATTTTGAACAAGAATCACACCTCTGTACAGCGAGCATATGCCGACGTGCAAAGTATCGGCGCACTACAGAGTTTTTTATGCTAGTCACTGAGGCCAACATTTGCGAATGCAGCTGAGCAAAATGTTCAAATCTGGATCAGCTTCCGTGGCCTGTGTAATTTTTTATAGTTCCGCGGAAAAGACTGAACCAATTCAGAATCCTGAGCATCGATGTGACAACAAGATGCAGCAGAAGCGTCAAAGTCTGTCAGGGCCAATCGGAAGGCGTGAAAGCGCGTCCGGATTACCATGTTGAGCAGTCGGACGATACACAATCTCGTACTGGTATTTAGCCGGCCGGTGTGGCCGAGCGGTTCTAGGCACTACAGTCTGGAACCGCGCGACCGCTACGGTCGCAGGTTCGAAACCTGCCTCGGGCATGGATGTGTGTGATGTCCTTAGGTTAGTTAGGTTTAAGTAGTTCTAAGTTCTAGGGGACTGATGGCCTCAGATGTTAAGTCCCATAGTGCTCAGAGCCATTTGAATCCGTACTGGTATTGAGACAACAACAGAGCCCGTCTTTGCAATTTTTGGGTAGTTCGTACAGGAACCGGTTTCGTCGGAGCTGAGCATTGTCTTCCAGCGTAATACGAGCAACAAAATTGTTAGCTTTGCCTACACCTTCAGGAAAGAGTTCCGGAAATTCTTTGAGCAAGCTAGCTACACTGTCTTTTACACTGAATGGGGACACTGACAACACATCGTCCTGAATGTTCAAGCCAAACAAATCAAAAAGATCAAGACCAAATATGTTCTCACAATCTCGTCATTGTAGCACTTTAAAAGTCACCGTTCGCGTATGTGAGCGATACATGTCTGGCAAAGTACATGTTCCAATAACGGGAATGTGTTGTCCATTATAAGCCGTCAGTTGTTTGCTAGTGTAGGTAGGCGTGGTGAGCCTAATAGTTCATATGTGTGACGATTTAGCAATGAAACAGAGGCACCCGTGTCCAACTGAAATTTCACACGTTTCCCACAAATAAGTAAATGAACAAAAACTTTGTTTGACTGATGTATCACTGACGAAACTGCATGCTTGCTTGTTGCAGACTTGGAATGTACTGCATTAATGACATGGGCCTTGTGACTAGAGTTTTGTGAGTGGGCTCAATTCTTACGTTTGTTCCGTTGCAGACATTCGGATTGCACATGTCCTTTTCTACCACAAGCGTACCACTGAGCTTGTCGGGAGGGGTAGTCTTGGCGTTCGTGCCGTGAGTAACACCTAGGGCAAGCCTTAATTCTGTTCGGCTTTGTAGCCGCCTATTTCGCGAACTGCTTATGTGGTGTGGAATGTTGTTTACTCGACGTGGTTATCGCAGGCCGCCGGTGCGGAATGGGGCGATCGTAACTAAGGGGCTCAACCCGACAAATAACTGGCTGCTCAAATGTATGAGCCGACACGGTACCGTAATCGTACTGATCTAAGATTTGCATTAATTGTTCAAATGATGGTTCGGACTGTTTCAAAATTTGTTTTCTGACTTTGACATCAAGTACATTGTAAACGATCGCATCACGCAACATAACATCTGAATATAAAACACCGCAAGCACATGTGAATTTACATTTCTTTGTCATACCTTGCAAATCTGTTACCCAGCCGGCCGCGGTGGCCAAGCGGTTCTAGACGCTTCAGTCTGGAACCGCGCTGCTGCTACGGTCGCAGGTTCGAATCCTGCCTCGGGCATGGATGGGTGTGATGTCCTTAGATTAGTTAGGTTTAAGCAGTTCTAAGACTAGGGGACTGATGACCTCAGATGTTAAGTCCCAAAGTGCTTAGAGCCATTTGAACCATTTGATCTGTTACCCACTCGCGATAAGTTTGTTCTGACCGGTTTTTTTTTTTTGCAATTAAAAAATTCATACCTAGTTGCTGCCACATTCACTTGTTGGTTATAATAGTTTTTTAGCACCTGTACCACACGTTCATAACTAAGTTCACTCGGAGTGGCGCTAGGAAAGAGTTTTTGAATTAATCTGAACGCTGCACTTCCTACCGTTGATAATAGATAAGGGAAGTTTCACAGTACCTGACACATTGCGGGCGATGACGTGGGCGTTAAACTGAGACAACCACTCGAACCATTCCTCGTCTTTTTCACTGAACTGTCTAAAAGGTGGTATAGCAACTGTAGTACGCGGTGCTTGTTCCGTCAGGCGCACAGCGTTGGCCAGTAGCTGCTGCACCGTGTTGTGTCGAGTAGCTATCTGTTGCGTCTGAAACTGAAACATCTGCATGAGCTGTGTCGCATCTAACGCTTGCGACTGTGGCGCCTGAGCAAGGGGACGGACAGGTGGGATGGCCATGTTGGAAGACACAAATGTAACAAATAGACAAAAATATGAACAAAGAAAGTTTCTGCAATGTCCACCTGAAAACACTTATTAACAAAAACTACAAGAAACTGTTAAAGCAATATGCGCCCTGCAAAGTAAAGACAAGAGAGGATTAAGGCGTCAGCAACAAAAAACACACAAATTTCCGTGGCCTTCGGCACAGAGTTCGGAGGATTCTCGTGGCCAGTTGTTGGGTCTTGCCCACTCGTCTTGTATAGCGTGCCTAAGGGACGCCGCATTCTGGGAATGCTATACAACAATTCATGTAAATAAAATTAGTAGTTTTATTTCTATAAAGCAGATTGACCCTACTTAACTTGTATTTACAAAGGTGTCGCAAACGAAGGGTGACATGCAACCAAGTAAAAGTTCATGCAAGTTTGTCACACAGTTTGTGGATAACCAATAACTGAATTCGTAGCACTCTCTCCTTGACTGTGCTATGCTCTGCGAATAATGTCCGGCCGAAGCTGGTAGGAGCGGCGGGCATATTCACTTCGACTTGAGGGCGCTCCTGTCGTGTTGCGGTCCTATTCCGCGCACCATTGGCCGACGTCGTTCCACCGCCTTCTCTGGTCTTGGGTTCTTCATCTTCTTTCCGGCGCTTGTGGTTACGCCAGAACATAGAGGGTCTCTGGTCCACCTCCATCGGCATTGGCACTGGTGTGGCGTGTAGAGCAGCTGACAGTCACTACAGAGAACTGGTCACAGGCAGGAGCTGAGGTAGGCGGGTGGTGTCTGGGATGGACATTGTTGAGAACTCTCTGGAACTAATTATGATGGTAGACTACCGAACCCAGGCAGAGGACCACAGTGAGGTCGCAATTGGTTAATGTGCTTATGGCATGCTGTGATATCTTCAAATGTTATTCAGCCATGGCCTAGTCAAAAGATTGGAAACAAGCACAGCGAATCAACATTGGCAGAATTTGGTGAAGACAAGCGTCCACTGATTATTTTGGGCAGAGAAACGGTGGCAGCCAGACTGCTGAGAGGAGAGATGGGTGCTGGTGGAGTGGATGGTATATAATTGCGACCATGGTCACCGACCATAGAGTTTTACTGCTGGGTTTGACCTGTCCTGGGGAGCAGAATAATAAGAAGTCAGAAAGAGTATAAGTGTCTTCCCCAAATGGTGATGGTGGTGAAGCTTGGACAACTGGGATTTAAATGCATGGGTGAAACATTTTGCCAGATCATTAAAGGCAGGGTGGAAGGGTGCACTGTGTATCAGCGCTATGTCATTTGCTTCTCAGTGGGCAGAGAATTCCATGAAAACAAATCGAGGGCCATTTCCTGTGACAGTTGTTTCTGGGAGCCCTCCAACTGAAAAGGTCATTCTGGTCGCGGCCCTAGCTGGCCACCCAGGTCATCTTATCTGTCAGAGTGTGATTACTTCGTGTGGGCTGCCTCAAGAACTGCATTCTCACAACATTCTTGACGAGACTACAGCAATTCCGGCAGTCCAGATCCGATTCGCCTTCAGCAGGTTTCTGACCAGGACCCAAAAGTGCCAAGAGATGAACGGTGGTTACTTTCACAGTCTGCTGTATTTCTTTTCCTCTGATGTGTTTCTTTGTACTCCTGGCCACTTTTATGTGTCTCATGCTGAACAAAGCTATCTTCCTTTATCCTACCTCTTTCTGAGGACTCTGAATTAATTAATTTATATTATTTAAAACTATCTCTGTGCTGTTGTAATTGACCTAATAGAAAAATCAGATTGAAAACGCTCTGCTACGGCTGCTTGGTATAGTTTCAGATACTAGGGCACCAAGGTGCTTAGAAAATATCTCCGGAAATCAGGACAACAAATATGGGATGCTCTTGCGATGAAACTTTCCACATTAACCGCTTTGTTAAGGAAAAGTGACCACTACGTAAGCCTTCAGAAAAATGCATATGGTTCTTGTACATTCTTTTCTTTTTAGCTTAAAAAGATTTGGCGTGATACCTCATGATTTGCATATTCAAAATTTGTAAGAGGCAAGCTTCTATCAATAATCATAGTTTAGTGAAAATTCATTCTCTTAGAGCAGTCACTTTGCCCCAGTTTCCCCTAAACATGTCTAAAAAATTAAATACTTAAATTAAAAAATTTAAATGTCACTTCTGGTCGTAACATTATCGTGTACGATCAACAACTAAATACCGACCGGACGTTAGTAACCAACAAGCCTTACATCATTGTACTTCGACCAGATAAAAGACCATGGCTCTTAATAGATGTCTCAGTCCCGTTAGAGACGTTAAAATGCAAGGATCTTAATATTAAGGTTAATCGAATATGGAGTATTGGAACGCTGAAGCCAATATGGCACAATCTCTGTCTATAATTGCGGAATCTTGTGAATATAGTAACATGCAAACATAGTACTTTTCACGTCTACATGGATACTCTGCAAATCACACTTAAGTGCCTGGCAGAGGGTTCATTGAACCACCTTCACATTAATTCTCTATTATTTCACCCTCGAACAGCGCGCGGAAAAACGAACACCTATATCTTACCGTGTGAACTCTGATTTCCCTTATTTTATTATGATGATCGTTTCTCCCTATGTAGGTCGGCGGCAACTAAATATTTTCGCATGGGAGGATAAAGCAGGTGATTCAAATTTCTTGAGAAGGTTTCACCGGAACGAAAAGCGCCTTTGTTTTAATTATGTCCACCACTAATCCGGTGTCATGTCCGTGGCAGCCTCTCCCCCGTTTCGCGATAATACAAGACGTGCTGCTCTTCTCTGAACTTTCTCGATGTACTCCGTCAGTCCTATCTGGTAAGGATCCCAGATCGCGCAGCAGTACTCCAAAAGAGGACGGAATAGCGTAGTGTAGGCATTCTCTGTAGTAGATCTGTTACATTTTTTAAGTGTTCTGCCAGTAAAACGCAGTCTTTGGTTAGCCGTCCCCACAACATTTTCTATGTGTTCTTTCCAATTTGACATGTTCGAAATTGTAATTCCTGGGTATTTAGTTGAATTTACGGCCTTTAGATTTGACGGATTTCTCGTGTAACCGAAGTTTAACGGATTCCTTTTATCACTCATGTGGATGATCTCACACTTTCCATTATTTATGGTCAATTGCCAATTTTTACACCATTTAGTTCTCTTTTCTAAATCTTGAATTATTGTAAAATACTGAAGTCACCAAGTTTACTCTGATACTTATCAACCGATCTATTCAGTGAGCTAGACTCTAAAAGAAGGGGAAATTAGCTAAGGTATTTAGGGCACTGAAATGTGCAATACTACTTGTTAGTGTTCATGTGACCCCATGCGTGTTCGTTGCCCTTTATAGCCCGGTATCCGCTGGATATGAAGCACTTTATGTAGCTCCATTACTCATCGCCCTTGGCCAGAGAAACCTCCATTAACGTCGCGTGGAAACCAACCTAATTGTGCCGAATAAGTAACGAGAGTTGTAATGCTGTTATGTTTCGTGCGTCTTTGTACTGAAGTATCTTTGCGGTGAAGTATGTTTAATATAGATTGTAACAAAATAATTTAGAAACAAGGTGATGAGTGTGTGACTCTTCTCTTGTGCCTGTGAGTGTCTCTCATATGTTGATGAAGGAACCCAATAATATAATGGTGCTCCATCCCGATTGTGTGCAGATTAACAGGAAGAAACAAGTTCACGATTTTTTTTTATAAAGAGAAAACAGATTTTTATGTAGACCACACGCAAGGTGCAGGACAGAAAACGATACTGTAGAAGAGAGGAACACGAGTTGGGGCTGTGCACCTGACAGATACTACACGAGAAAACACGTGTGGGGTCGTCGCTTCTGAAACTGACGAAACTTAAGAAAATTTTATAGAAGCCAACGGTCTAACCATTATGGTCAGATAAGAACATATGTTCAATGAACTGCGATTTCTAAACTGAAAAAAAAATCACTTTCGGTTGAAAGTGAGCACTTTGTAATACTTTATTACATTCATGATTCTGTTTATTTAGTTATTTATATTCCATATAACCCTTATTTGTATGACATCTGGTAATGGAACATGGCCTTACATATCAAGGAGTGATTAAACGAAAAGTATCTTGATCTGTGCATCAAAAATTTCCAAATGTAGGACACAACATCGCTGAGCGGATGAATTGCTTTGGGGTACCATTAAAACGAAAATACGATCTCGATTTCTATATACTGATGACGAACTGAACGGCAACCACTACGTCAGAGGGCTTTAGAGCTAAAAATTGCTGTACTACATTTCAGCAGGACACCGTCCACCCGTATGTGATTATGGATGTGCACGTTCGCCTGACATTTGGTCCCATGCCCTGATTACGGTTGACGGCAACATGTTGTCCAGACCCACCAGCAACCGCTGTTGTTTCCTCATGTGCTCGCATACAATCCGCTTGGATAAAGAGTCTCCATAAACATATACATATCCTCTTCAGTTCTTCGTCATGAAGCTTAGAGACGATAATAGTAGCACGTGGGGCCTTTATAAACTATATGATCAATAGTATGCAGACACAAAATAGTGGACATTAATATGGAGTCGTCTTTACACTGAAATGAGCTATTACGAGATGCAAACAAATTATTGCAATTATCTTTTTTGCAGAAAGTTAACTGTAAAACTGAGTGATTGGTCAATATTTTAGTGATGACTTCTGAGTTTGTTACCTTTCTTTAAGACGAAAATAGTTTTCATTGTGGTAAGAATAACAGCAGATGCTCATTGGCTACCATATTGTTGACAAATATTTAAGAATAGTAGCGGCTCTAAGTTACGAAAACTAACAGTGGTTGGGAGAGCTGCTTGCTGATCCCACGTCCCTCCACACTGCATCCAGTGACTCTATTGGAGGAGGATGACACGGGGGTCGGTCGGTACCGATGGGCCCGCCAAGGCCTGTGGACGGAATTTACGTTTAAGTTTACGTAATGAACGGCAACTTGCTCTAAATATAGAAAAATATAAGTTAATAAAGACGAGTTGGAGAAACAACCCTGTAATATTCGAATACAATATTAGTGATGTGCTGCCAGACACAGTCACGCCTATTAAATATCTAGGCGATATCAAATGGAACGAGTACGTAAAGGCGACAGTCGAGAAGGTGAATGGTCGACTTTATTGGGAGAGTTTTAGGAAAGTGTAACTCATCTGCAAAGGAGACCGGGCTAGAAGACTTGTACGACCCATTCTTTACTACTGCTTGTGTATTCTGGATCCCCACCACGTCGGGTTAAAGAAAGACATCGAAGCAATTCAGTGACGTGCTGCTAGATTTGTTACCAGTAGGTTCGACCAATACGCGAGTGTTACAGAGATGCTTTGTTAATTCAGATGGGAATTCCTAGAGGGAATACGACGTTTTTTCGCGAAAAACTATTGCGAAAATTTAGAGAACGGGCATTTGCAACCGACGGAAGAAGGATTCTGCTGACGCCAATGTAAATTTCGCAGAAACAGAGAAGAGAAGGTAACAGAAATTAGGCCTCGTTCGAAGTCATATAGACAGTTATTTCTCCTTCGCTCCATTTGAGACTGGAACAGGAAGGGAAACGACTAGTAGTTGTAGCAAGGTACCCTCCGCCACACACCATACGGTTGCACCATACATTGGCTTGCGGAGTATATATGTAGATGTAGAACATTCAATGTAACTGGGCACTCGCGACCGGCCTATTCTACTGTTACTGGTTCTCTACTGACAACACAATACTACCTGCCTCTTTTTGTTCTGGCGGATCCGCGTCTCATGACATCTAGTTGACGAGCCATCATTGCATAGGGGTGTACGGGTACAATTGGCCGGATAGTGCATGTTACTGAATTTTCAAAAAAATCAAATGGCTCTGAGCACTATGCGACTTAACTTCTGAGGTCATCAGTAGCCTAGAACTTAGAACTAATTAAACCCAACTAACCTAAGGACATCACACACATCCATGCCCGAGGCAGGATTCGAACCTGCGACCGTAACAGCAGCGCGGTTCTGTACTGAAGCGCCTAGAACCGCTCAGCCACAGCGGCCGGCGAAGTATATGTTCTTCAGTGCAGTAACATAAGTTGACTCATTGTCTTGGTTCTCAAGAGATTGCATTATAGATTTTTTTGAAACGGAGTCAAAATTATCCTCAAAAACTGCACTGTCTGATAAAAAAAGTGAAGCACTGGTAAAGAGGTGAGGGGGAGGAGAGGAAACGAAATGAAAGTTCATGAGTTGAGAGAGTTCGTGATGTTATTTCAGTGATTGCAATATCGAGTCAAATTTGCAAAGAACTTAGCAGTATGAGGCCACTTATCGGTATGACGTTACTCTCACTCTGGCCTGGATGTATGCACCGATTCAGATGGGTTCAAAGGGTTCAAATGGCTCTGAGCACTATGGGACTTAACATCTATGGTCATCAGTCCCCTAGAACTTAGAACTACTTAAATCTAACTAACCTAAGGACATCACACAACACCCAGTCATCACGAGGCAGAGAAAATCCCTGACCTCGCCGGGAATCGAACCCGGGAACCCGATTCAGATGGGATCAGTGTCACAAACCCGTTGTATTCTCTCCTAAAGCAAGGTGGCCCTCAACGTTTGTAACTGATCCGCGATATCCTGGTGGTGGTGGTGGTTAGTGTTTAACGTCCTGTCGACAACGAGGTCATTAGAGACGGAGCGCAAGCTCGGGTTAGGGAAGGATTGGGAAGGAAATCGGCCGTGCCCTTTCAAAGGAACCATCCCGGCATTTGCCTGAAACGATTTAGGGAAATCACGGAAAACCTAAATCAGGATGGCTGGAGACGGGATTGAACCTTCGTCCTCCCGAATGCGAGTCCAGTGTGCTAACCACTGCGCCACCTCGCTCGGTGCGATATCCTGGGTACTGGCACTGAGACAGAGTTGACATCTGAGGTTATCCCATACATTATCTATGAGGGACAGATGTGGCGATCTTGGTGGCCACGCGAGTACTTCAACATCATGCAGACAGTTCATAGATACACGTACCATGTGGGGACGAGAATTGTATTGTGGAAAAATGGAACCATTCTACACTGTCCAGTCAGATTAATGTGACCACCTGTCAATAACCTGAATAACCACCTTTTGCAGCGTGAGACGTGCAGGAAGAGAGTCAATGAGGTTCTGGAAGGTACCGACAGGGATGTGGAACCATGTTGACTCCAGTAGGCCAGGTGGGACAGCTGCCTCATCGATGTGACCCCACATATTCTCGAGTGGGTTTTAATCCGTGGAGTTTGGTGGCCAGGGGGAACGGTAAACTTGGTGCTCTTCGAATCACCCGTGTGCACTGCGAGATGTGGGACACACTGCGTTGTCCTGCTGGGAGATACTATCGTGCCGAGGAGAAAACAAAAGATATGTACGAGTGGACATGGTCTCCAAGGATAGATGCATACTTTTCTTGATTCATTGCGCCCTCCAGAATGACTATGTCAACCAGGGAATGCCCTCCGAATTGACCCTTTTCGAAAATTCTTGCTGGATGTCTTCATTCAGGTGTTTCACACCTTACATGCTAACGACCATCCGTCTGATGGAGCATAAAACGTGATTCATCTAAAAGACTACCTTTCGCTACCAAGTGGACTTCCAGTTGAGATGTTGGAGTGCAAATTACAGCCTTCGACGCCGATGAACAGCAGTCAGACGGGTGCATGAACCACGCACCTGCTATTGAGACCCATCACAGCAACGTTCTCTGAACAGTAGTTGAGGAGACACTGCTGGTAGCCTCTTGTTTCGTCTGGGTGGTCAGTAGCTCAACACATCTCTGCAGCCGTCATCCACCCCTGCCATCTACGGCCTCAGTAGCTCAACAGCTGCACGTCCATTCTTTCGTACACATCTCCGCAGCCGACATCCACCCCTGCCATCTAGGGCCTCAGTAGCTCAACAGCTGCACGTCCATTCTTTCGTACACATCTCCGCAGCCGTCATCCACCCCTGCCGTCTAGGGCCTCAGTAGCTCAACAGCTGCACGTCCATTCTTTCGTACACGTCTCCGCAGCCGTCATCCACCACTGCCATCTAGGGCCTCAGTAGCTCAACAGCTGTACGTCCATTCTTTCGTACACGTCTCCGCAGCCGTCATCCACCCCTGCCATCTAGGGCCTCAGTAACTCAACAGCTGTACGTCCATTCTTTCGTACACATCTCCGCAGCCGTCATCCACCCCTGCCATCTAGTGCCCATGGTGTACCACAGTTGCCCCGGCGCCAGTTTTGAATAGCGTCATTTTACAATGAGCAGTATATTTTAACTCCGGTGGTCCAAGAACTGTTTGTGAACTTAGCTGTTACAGAAATTCTCTCGCCCTTGGCCTGAAAACCAATGATCATACCCTTTGGATGTCAGATAAATCGCTCCATTCCACATTATGACAATGATTGCACTGTTTCCTGCGTCCCCTCGAAACGCTTTATATTCCCTCCATTTGCCATCTGCGTTTGGTTATTGCATATTGACGTCGAAAATAGGTAGTAGTCACATTAATGTGACTGGACCGTGTAGAGTTGCATGAGACGTCATACATGACACAGAATGTCTGTGATGTACTGTCGTGCCATCAGAGTTCACTCTGATATGAAGCTACACCCGAGACTCCCCCAAACATGGCTACACGAGTAACACTGATTTGCCTCTCCCGAAAACATTGTAAGAATGGGACCTCTCAAAGGTCGCTGCCATACTTCCCGACGATAGTCATCTGGGGTAGAGCAGATTAGCGATTCATCACTGACCACAGTGTGACACCATTCATTCATTAACATTCTGATCACAGTACCACTCCAACCACAGCCGTTCTGACCAATAGTGCAGGTTGATACAGAATGTTGCACAGAGTCCATGGTGGACGCCGAAATCAAGGGGTTACCGTGTGCTTGGTGCACAATATGACAATCCTCCCTTGTCGTGGTCAGATGTAGTCCGCTGGAACTTAGAAGAGTATGCGTGTCTACATATTCCCATGCAGCCAACATCGGGCCATTGTCACATTTGAATGCCCCACAAATATGGATACTGCATTATTCGACCACTGAGTCAGGTACCCCAGTGGTTAGCACAATGGAATATCTTTTGGCAGGACGATGGTTCAAACCTACGTTCGTCAATCCTGATTTATGTTTTTTTGATTTTCCTAAATCGCTTCAGGCAAATGCCAAGATGGTTCCTTTGAAATGGCGCGGCCGATTTGCTTTCCCATCCTTCCCTAATCTGAGTTTGTGCTCTGTCTCTAATGACTTCGTTGTCGATGGGACGTTAGATACTAATCTCCTCCTCCATGATTTGATTAGCCGGCCAAATGGAGACTCTCAGTGAGACTCCCTTCAAACTCTGCCATGTGCTCATAACGCTTTCAAGACACTAGCGCACACAGCACCGTTGTGTCCTTCACAGTGATCACTCAGCATCTGATGCTGTCCATGCCCCTTATACAGGGTGATTCAGTTGTGCAACACACAATGCCTTCAAAAACCACACACAAGATTTTCACTTTCTCCCGCTCGCTACTTGAAAACCGTTAGTACTACAGATAAAATAAAGATGATCTTTATGCAGGAAATTTAATGTAGTTACATTCTATACTAGGGTACGTTTTCGCTGGAGGCCACGCCTTTAAAGTTACTGAAGAAAAACTTTTGTTCTTTCTTCTTGAATAATTCGAAAACTACGGCCTCTAGCGAACATGTATCCCTGTAAAAAATTTACCTACATTAAATTCTTCATCGAAAGGGTCCCATTTATTTTTTCTGTCTGACTAATACTGAAACTTCCCCCTTGCATGTAAAGAATGATAATGCTGGCAAAATTCTTACGTTATTTGATACAGAGACAGCTGAGCAAAACTGAACGTACTCAGACATTTCTCTCTTTACTTATTCTGATCATCACTAAACTGACACACAATATTTTTAGCGCAACGCAATCTGACTTTCAATAATCTCTACAAAAGAATGGCCTTGACTAACAAAAACCTATACCTTTCAAGAATCACTTACTTCACATAAATCTTTGTTACTCGCACTACTGTAATACAGTGAGTGCCAATACTAATTAAAAGATTCTAACTGCTGAAGGCACTAACTACTGATGGGCATAGTTAGCAAATGAAAGATTTTGATAGAGAACAAACAATGTATTTACCTTAATAATGTTCAAAAGTCATCATATATATACACTACTGGCCATTAAAATTGCTACACCATAAAGATGACGTGCTGCAGACGCGAAATTTAACTGACGGGAAGAAGATGCTGTGATATGCATATGATTAGCTTTTCAGAGAATTCACACAAGGTTGGCGCCGGTGGCGACACCCACAACGTGCTGACATGAGGAAAGTTTCCAACTGATTTCTCATACTGAAACAGCAGTTGACCGGCGTTGCCTGGTGAAACGTTGTTGTGATGCCTCGTGTAAGGAGGAGAAATGCGTACCATCAAGTTTCCGACTTTGACAAAGATCGGATTGTAGCCTATCGCGATTGCGGTTTATCGTATCGCGACATTGCTGCTCTCATTGGTCGCGATACAATGACTGTTACTAGAATATGGAATCAGTGGGTTCAGAAGCGTAATACAGAACACCGTGCTGGATCCCAACGGCCTCGTATCACTAGCATTCGAGATGACAGGCATCTTATTTGCATGGCTGTAATGGATCGTGCAGCCACGTCTCGATCCCTGAGTCAACAGATGGGGACGTATGCAAGACAACAACCATCTGCACGAACAGTTTGATGACGTTTGCAGTAGCATGGACTATCCGCTCGGAGACCTTGGCTGTGGTTACCCTTGATGCTGCATCATAGGCGGGAGCGCCTGCGATGGTGTCCTCAATGACGAACCTGGGTGCACGAATGGCAAAACGTCATTTTTTCGGATGAATCCAGGTTCTGTTTACAGCATCATGATGGTCGCATTCGTGTTTGGCGACATCGCGGTGAACGCACATTGCAAGCGTGTATTCGTCATCGCCATACCGGCGTATCACCCGGCGTGATGGTATGGGGTACCACTGGTGACACATCTCGGTCACCTCTTGTTCGCATTGACGGCACTTTGAACAGTGAACGTTACATTTCAGATGTGTTACGACCCATCGCTCTACCCTTCATTCGATCCCTCCGAAACCCTAAATTTCAGCAGGATAATGCACGACTGCATATTGCAGGTCCTGTACGGGCCTTTATGGAAACAGAAAATGTTCAACTGCTGCCCTAGCCAGCACATTCTCAAGATCTCTCACTAATTGAAAATGTCTGGTCAATGGTGGCCGAGCAACTGGCTCGTCACAATACGCCAGTCACTACTCTTGATGACCTGTGGTATCGTGTTGAAGCTGCATGGGCAGCTGTACATGTACACGCCATCCAAGCTCTGTTTGACTCAATGGCCAGGCGTATCAAAGCCGTTATTACGTCCAGAGGTGGTTGTTCTGGGTACTGATTTCTCAGGTTCTATGCACCCAAATTGCGTGAAGATGTAATCACATGTCAGTTCTAGTATAATATATTTGTCCAATGAATATCCGTTTATCATCTGCATATCTTCTTCGTGTAGCAATTTTAGTGGCCTGTAGTATATATCTATCAATTCATGACATCCATACTTACTATTTTCTGGCATCTCTGTCTCCACATCCACCACTGCTGGCGGCTCACCTCCAACTGCGCAACGCTACGCGCTGTTCACATCCAACTGCCCAACACTACACAAGCGAATATTCCAACAATGAGTCCAACCAGCAGCAGTCTGCACACAGCGCAGTCAGCGATTTTCATACAGAGCACTACATATCATTACCAACATAAAAACCTAAACAGCCTACTTACAATACTTTGCACGTTGCGAATGAAAGAATATGAAAATCGTGCACCTAGTATTTGAAGGTGTTGCAAGTTACATAAAACCAAGCGTATGCCCTATCAGAACTGGTCACAACACTAAACACGAACGACGCTAATGCACTCTGTAGCCTTTCTACCTGTCACAGAGAAATGTTACTCTAATTATTTACATATCCGCTAATGGTGTGTGCGTGTACGAAGTAACATTCACATCCCACGGAGTCTTCTTTGTATTTCAACTTTTTGTCAGACAGTATGTGGATCGCAGACATAGTGATAATTCGTATTCGTTGCTCTGATGCATAATTTCGTTTAGGAAATGGTCTTTGTACTATATTTGTGGTGTCCTGCCCACTCGTCTGTTACAGGATGCCTAAGGGTACTGTTTTCTCAGATAGCTATACAACAAATCAAGCAAATCACTTTAATGGTTATTATTATTACACCAAAGTAGGTTGACAATACTTAGCTTTGATTTACAAGAACGTATCGCAAGCAATTGGCGACATGCAAACAATCAGTGTCATTCGCTATATACACTACTGGCCATTAAAATTGCTACACCACGAAGATGACGTGCTACAGACGCGAAATTTAACCGAAAGGAAGACGATGCTGTGATATGCAAATGATTAGCTTTTCAGAGCATTCACACAAGGTTGGCGCCGGTGGCGACATCTACAACGTGCTGACATGAGGAAAGTTTCCAAACGATTCCTCATATACAAACAGCAGTTGACCGGCGCTACCTGGTGAAACGTTGTTGTGATGCCTCGTGTAAGGAGGAGAAATGCTTACCATCACGTTTCCGACTTTGATGAAGGTCGGATTGTAGCCTATCGCGATTGCGGTTTATCGTATCGCGACACTGCTGCTCGCGTTGGTCGAGATCCAATGACTGTTAGCAGAATATGGAATCGGTGGGTTCAGGAGGGTAATAGGAACACCGTGCTGGATCCCAACGGCCTCGTATCACTAGCAGTCGAGATGATAGGCATCTTACCCGCATGGCTGTAACGGATCGTGCAGCCACGTCTCGATCCCTGAGGCAAGAGATGGGGACGTTTGCAAGACAACAACCATCTGCACGAACAGTTCGACGACGTTTGCAGCAGCACGGACTATCAGCTCGGATACCATGGCTGCGGTTACCCTTGACGCTGCATCACAGAGAGGAGCGCCTGCGATGGTGTACTCAACGACGAACCTCGGTGCACGAATGGCAAAACGTCATTTTTTCGAATGAATGCAGGTTCTGTTTACAGCATCATGATGGTCGCATCCGTTTTGGCGACATCGCGGTGAACGCAAGTTAGAAGCGTGTATTCGTCATCGCCATACTTGCGTATCGCCCGGCGTGATGTTGTGGGGTGCCATTGGTTACACGTCAGTTCCAGTATAATATATTTCTCCAATGAATACCCGTTTATCATCTGCATTTCTTCTTGATGTAACAAATTTAATGGCCAGTAGTGGACAATACCCACGCAAGTAATGGATATGGATCACAAATCACGCCTCGTCTAGTGCTTTCTTCTAGTCCGGGGCTGCTAGTGTCCGTCTTCTACAGTCGGGCCGAGGCTGGCTGGAGCGGCGCTTATATTCTCTTCGTATAGAGGCCGATCCTGTCGTGGTGTGGTCTTAGTCAGCGTACTATTAGCTGAAGTCGTCTGACAGCCTTCTCGGCGGCTACGTTCTTCATCGTCGTGCCGGCGCTTGTCGTTACGCCGGAATAATATTCACTTTCAAACCCAGCTTGTTCCTTTGTCTGATTAGTGTCTAACTTTTTTTTAAGCCATTGGTGATGATTTCAATGAAAAACTTGCACTTTATAGAGAAGAGGCTGGCAGGTTCACTGGTCTACTTGTATAATTGTTTTATGTCTTGTTTCTCCCCTACCTGTGACGGTGAATAATGACAGTGTTGTTCTTGTTTAGGGAACTGTTTTTTTTCGAAATTCTTATTTCCTAGCACCTTTATTTCCATCGTACCACGAATGGATTTATACAGGGTGAACCATAACACCAACAGCAACATTTCAGAATCCTTTAAGGAAGCCATGATCTCCAATGACTCTTTACAATAATGCAATTATTATTTATTCTATTTCATACCGCAATTATTTTTGTTTCTGTAAAAATCTCCACAACATTGGAACCTCTTGTAACGCATTCACCAACACGTACAACACAAAACACGAAATTATGCTAGGACTATTAACCAAAACACGTACACAGATTTTCAGTCTGCTCTGTCAGTGTTCAGTAGTGTAAATAACAAATGCAGAACTGTTTGCTTACATATATTTTTCAAAATGTCGACCATGATGATCACGGCAGACTGTGCAGCGCTTGACTTACACACTCAAGAATCCCTGGAGTTCGATGTAGTATTTAAGCAGCTGCGACGATCCTAGCAACCAGGTATATGCGAGTGTCTCCCAAAGTCTCGTAAGTTGGGCTCTTCACACGCTCGCAGAAGAAGAAGTTGATTGGTGCATGGCAGCCGAGCTGGTCATGAAACAGGACCGCTGCAACCAACCCATTGTTGTCCAAACTGTACATCAGTGTAGTTCCTAATGTCGACTCCAAAGCGTGACAGCGCATCGTCATTTTGAAGCCAAGTAAGCTACGCTAATTCTCATAGGAGTTGTGGGAGATCATTTTGAAGTACTGTTTTGTGCACGACTGTGTTCAGTTTATCGATAGGTACGCAGGGTGCAGTCACCTATTCGTTGACAATACCGTCCCATATATTCAAAGCGAAGGACCGACACACCAATGAATGTGGGGTTTCGTCATCCTTATATGGCTATTACAAACGTTGAGCATACTCTCTGTTGTAACCATGGCTTCGTCTGTAAACATTACGAAAGGAAGAAATTTGTAGTTTTGCTTTACGAACTAATTTGCAAACTCCACTAGATATGGGAATTCCGCTTGATGTAATGACGGGGCCTTCTGTGCATGATACGGGTGGCATAATTGTTGTTCATGTATGATTCTCAAAACAGTTATTTTTTTGTGTCCAGAGCTCGTGCAACGCACCAGCCACTGGTGGCAGAATTGTCACCAGTCGAGTGTTCCCTGTTCTCTTTCAGAACGAGTGTTCTGCGTACCTTGCAAGTCCAGTATCTTGCATTCTAATGCTGAAATGTTTGCCGATGTTGTAGAAACAGCTCGGTATAGCGTTAAAACAGTTCAGGACAGTGTTATTGTGCCGCTCTTGAAATGCATTCAGTGAATTCGCTCACTCTGGCCGATACTCACATAGACCATGTTGCCACGATCGTCGGTGCCACGTAATTAGTACATCAAACTCCTGAGATTCTTGAGTGTGTAATACGGTGCATATGTGCCAAATTTTCACTAGCAAACATATTCATACTGCTGCATATCGGTGATGACAGACAACTAACACTGCGGCTAAAACAAGCCAGAGCCATAACCGAGCAGTACTGAACACAAGCTTGACAGCGAGGAGTAATTTGGACATTACTCTTGTCAAGATGAAATACTGTGTGTGCATGGAACAGTTTTGTTTCTAAGCGGGATAAATAGGGCATGCCGTCAACACTTGCAGTGTTGTCAATATATCTGCAATGTAGTACAGGTACAAAGATAAATAGGGTAAGTAGCCTAACGCACAGAAATACATTACTAGACTGGAAACACTGTATACACTATCATTGGTGTTACTGAAGCCAGCACTTTAGAGTCACAATAAGGCGGCGAGCACACAGGACGTGTAAACAGCTGTTTATTTACTGGTAAAACAGTCTTAAGAAATAAGGATGAACTGCCGGCCGAAGTGGCCGTGCGGTTAAAGGCGCTGCAGTCTGGAACCGCAAGACCGCTACGGTCGCAGGTTCGAATCCTGCCTCGGGCATGGATGTTTGTGATGTCCTTAGGTTAGTTAGGTTTAACTAGTTCTAAGTTCTAGGGGACTAATGACCTCAGCAGTTGAGTCCCATAGTGCTCAGAGCCATTTTTTTTTGAGGATGAACTGATATAACTACGTTACCTTTAGAGTTTTGACGTAATGGTCAATATATGCGTCGAGTTTGGCTGTAAGTTTTAGCATAGCAGACGGAATATACAAGGAAGGAATGTGTCTCAATGCAAGCGTAACTAGAAACGTCTAACGTATTTTTGCTTTTGTAGTGTATGCAAGTCTAAATAATAACATTACAGTTTGTCTTGTTTAAAATACCCGCAGTGTTTAAATAGTTTATGTATATTTTAAGGAGTGTAATAACGGACGATTCAACAGTGTATGTGTTAAACTCAACTAGTAGGCAAACTCTTGCTCATCTGCAGCATTTTTTTAGATCACCTCGTAACGATTACGTCATTTCGTTTCAAAAAGTCATTGTAGTACCATACACAAACTTCTGTCGCGGTCATCTTACCTCACGAAACGGCAGGCTTCAATAAAAGATACGTCTTTTTCAGTCTAGTAATGTATGTATGTGGTCTACCGAAAAACAAATACTCTGAAATTAGCCAGTAGAGACCACAGATCCATTATACAGAAATACTCAGAAATATCCTTGAACAATCTCTGAAATATTACCGATGAAGTTTGAGCATACCTTATATACCTCATCTGCGGTTACTTCTGCAATCTCATTTTTTTCACTTTAACTAGCCGTGTCTCTGATTCATCCACTGAACTGTATGAACATTAAAAGAAATCTCGAAATGTTAGTGTGATCTCTCTGTACCTTCCTAACTTGTTAGCAGATACAGGGACACAGATGAGCGAGATTTTTGTGACGAATGTAGGTAAATAATTCTTACAATTCCTTGAGCTAGTAGAATATATCAGTGCGAATCGGTGGGATTAAGTGCAGCTTTATAGTTGAAGTTTTACATAAAAGAGGTAGGATTTTTATGCCATTCTGTGAAATGATTTTCTCTACTATTTGCAGTGTGTGGCAGATTTTCACCTGCAAACTGTTCATATAGACAGGACTTTGCAGTCGCAGCATTGCACTAATGCGTGAGGACTGTAGTAATTTCAAAAAATTTACACGTCTCAGGGATGTCTCATAAAACAGTGTTGAGAACTAGCAACTCCCAAACTGCCTGCAGTAATTGGAAAAAAATTCCTGTGGCTACAACTCAAATTAAAACGGGCTATGAGGGATATTGTCTTGTCCATCAAAGCGTCGGAAATGAAGTCTTGGAGAATTTATAACTTCATGTTGAACAAAACATATGTCGGTCAGTCGGGATATATGGACGTTCTTTTTATTTTGGTCAAGTTTATCTAGTCATTCTACGTGGAACAGTGACAGCATTCGCAAACAATGTCGGATGCTGTAATAGGAGTGAAAACGAATAACTCAGACTGAATTAAGAGGCAAGAGAATATTTGAGCTCAGAAAGAAAAATAGATGAAAATTTCGTCGATGAACATGAAGCTGAGGCAGTGACTGAGAAAGAGTGAGACAGGGTTGTAGCCTGTCAACCATTTTATTCAATTTGTACATTGAGTGAGCAGTAAAGGAACCAAGGAGAAAATCAGAAAGGAATTTCAAATTCAAGGAGAAGAAATAAAATCTTGAAAGGTTGCCGACGACATTATAATTTCAGCAGAGTCGGCAAAGAACTTGGAAGATAAGTTGAGCGGAATGGATAGTGGCTTGGAATAATAGAAGTTGAACAGCAAAATAAGTAGTGATGGCAGCATGGTTCAAATGGTTCAAATGGCTCTGAGCACTATGGGACTCAACTTCTGAGGTCATTAGTCCCCTAGAACTTAGAACTAGTTAAACCTAACTAACCTAAGGACATCACACACATCCATGCCCGAGGCAGGATTCGAACCTGCGACCGTAGCGGTCTCACGGTTCCAGACTGCAGCGCCTAGAACCGCACGGCCACTTCGGCCGGCGATGGCAGCATGCAAACTGGCAATAGGAAGAAAAGAATTTTTGAAAAAGAGAAATTTGTTAGCATCGAATATAACTTTAAATGATAGTAGGTCTTTTCTGAAGGCATTTGTCTGGAGTGTAAACTTGTACAGAAGTAAACTGTGAAAATAGACTGGGCAGAAGCATTTGAAATGTGGCGCTACAGAAGAATGCTGAAGATTAGGTGGTTGATCGGATAACTAATGAGGAGGTACTGCATAGAATTGAGGAAAAATAAATTTATGGCAGAACTTGATAGAAACAAGGAACCGGTTGACAGGACACATTCTGAGGTAATTTGGTAGTGGAGGAGAAAAGGGGGCATAAAATCTGTAGAGCGAGACCAAGGTTCGAATGAAGTAAGCAGGGTGAAATGGGTTTAGGTTGCAGCAGATATGCAGAGATGAAGAGGCTTGCACATGATAGAGTACCGTGGGCGCAGCATTAAACCAGTCTTTGGACCGAAGACCATAATAACAGGATGATAGGTTCACTGTCGCTTTGCGTGGGACGGTATGAGGGTAGTCAGGCATTCTGCGGTGTTGCTTTGGGTGGGGTGTTCCGGGTTGGGGGGTGGCACTGTCAACAAACTGGTCTCTCGTTGGGAGAAATGTCCGTGGACACTGCATCAAACCAGTCTTTGGACCGAAGACCATAACAACAGGACGATACCATTTGCGCTATCCGCATCTATATAATTTTCAATTACGCTATTAAAAAGGATGGTGCCTCACTAGCTGATTATCTCATAACTGTGGTCATTTGTTTCTTTTTTAACTATTCAGCTGTTTATTGATTTTGTTATGATGCCGTTTCACATGTACTTGAGCCGATGTTTTATTATTAAGAATTTAATGCTGTGTTCTGCTTCATGATATCTTCTGCAAAATTTGAAACTATGTCCAAGAGGTGTTGCACTTTTTAAGATAGGTGATATTGTTAATCCCTATTTTTATGTCTTCTTGTTTTTCATGCCTTTTTTCATAAAAAAAGGAGAGGTGTTACTTAGAAGTTTAAACGTCGTTCTACATTATTTTAAGGTTGATTTTTCGTCATAGGTACCGGCACGGCACACCGGCACGTATCGTCACAAATCAAGCACTGTTAGTTCGGAAATTCTCGTTACAAACTCCTAGGACTTGTAAAGTGGAATGGGTACATAATATTCTGAATAGGAACCCATGTCCAGAAACATATCATTTCCGTTCTACGAGAGTTTCAATTCAGATGTTTAACTCATCCACTGCTGCCTGAGGAATTGAATTAGGCGTCACACGGTACAATTATTAGGTAACAGTTCCAAAGGAAACATAACGAAACATCCATTTATCATATAAGCATATTTGTTTGTATTAACACGTAAACATATAATGTTTATATCATTCCAAAACAAAAAAAGAACCCCGCATACTGTACGTACAGAACAGTACTGGTGTATTAAAACAGCGGCTCGTTGTGGAGACCACCAACGTAGTTACAGACATCATACCTATGAAGCAAGTTCTTTTACGTATTCTCCATCCCACCTGGTGTCTCTTCACTCTCTAGTGCAGTGGCCAGAACTCGTGCCAGCAGATCTTCCTCTGTCTCGTAAATTGAACTTTGCATACGACTCCATAAGAAGTAGTGCATAGGAGTTAAATCCGGCGATCGTGGAGACCACGCGGTAGGAAACACTTCGGCCTAACCATCGTTCAACATATCGTCTGTTGAGTTGTCTCTGAACCGCACGTGACAAGTGAGGTGGTTCACCATCACTCTGAAACCATATTGAGTGGCACAGCTTCCAAGAGCGGATCCAATACATTATGTAGGAAGATCAAATATGCAGGACCAGTTAGCGTAAGTGGAAGCGGAAGTGGATGAGTTAAACATCCGAACTGAAACCGTCATAGAACGGAAACAGTAGGTTTCTGGACATGCGTTCTTATTCAACATATTAAGTACTCATTCGTCTCTACAAGTCCCGGAAGTTTGTAGCGGGGTTTTCGAACACCCTATGCTGGACGAACATTAATAAAAAAAAAATGGTTCAAATGGCTCTGAGCACTATGGGACTTAACTTCTGAGGTCATCATTAATAAAGCCGACAAACTTCAGGCACGGATTCCTGACTGGAAATGGAGGAAGAAAGGTCCTATGAACATGTATCAGGAAGTGGACGATGCGCATGCAACGACAAAAAATAGTCCCGTACACACAGTACAGAGCTGCATCGCAACCACGTCACAACAAATGTTCAAAGCGGCCTCCATGGGACTGCAGGTGATACGGATAGTAGCGGTTGGGATGCGGGATCATTATAACCGTGCTTTGGCTTACACTATGTTGGCGGACCATTGGCCTGGAGCATAAGCTAGGGTTCGTCTCAATATCCTGTAGAACCTGGTCCTTCAAATCCGTTGTACGCACAATCCGCCGCCTGCCTGTCGTTCGTTTTTCTAAGAGGACCCATCATCACAAAAACACCCAAAAGTGGCATGAAGTGTTGTGTGATGTGGTTGGTGTTTGAGAGGGTACTTGTTTTGGCATAGCCGTGCTGCCTCTGGACCGTTTCCATCTGCTTGGCCGTACACAAACACCATCTCTGCTTATTCCCGACATTAACACTGGACCATTCTGCTGCTTGCAGTACGCTGCATCAATCACACAGCCTGAAGCACACAAGGAACACATGGCACGTGGTCAGAGGAACTTTCATTCGGTAGCGCCATCTGCTGTGGTAACGATGTCTCTCCGGACACGTGTTCATAGGGTCTTTTCCCCTCCATTTCAATTCAGGAATCCTTCCCTGCAGCCTCTCGGTTTTATTAAAAAAAAATGGTTCAAATGACTCTGAGCACTGTGCGACTTAACTTCTGAGGTCATCAGTGCCTAGAACTTAGAACTAATTAAACCTAACTAACTTAAGGACATCACACATATCCATGCCCGAGGCAGGATTCGAACCTGCGACCGTAGCGGTCGCTCGGCTCCAGACTGTAGCGCCCAGAACCGCACGGACACTCCGGCCGGCCTCGGTTTTATTAACATTCATTCTATATACACAGGGTGTTTCACAGTTCATGTTACACACTTCTAGAGGCTGTAGAGGGGACTTAGTACATCAAGTTTTACACAGGAACCCATGTCCGGAAACGTCATTCAACGACGATACAGAGCTTCAGAGCTGTAGGCGCCGGCACCTGTAAGTGTGTGTGTATACATGGTGAGTCCGTGATGATGTTACAGTCTTTCAATGATGGTGGAGAAGGATAAATGTGTCACTTTGAAGTAAGGGCCCTGTACCAGAAACAAACGAGTCGAAAATTATAAGCGTTCTCATACTTCTGATAGTGAAATACATCCACCCATACTGTTGTTGCTAATAGTGTCGGGTAGGCAACTTTCTGAGGTGGTAGTATGAACCAAAACAAGAAAAAATGTGTAGTAGACATGAGCTCTAAAAAGCACAAGGGCTATGAGCACATGTTCAATAGAGGAAATGTGTTTTACACTAGCAAAGATGAAACAGTGCTCATAGCTCCTTAGGTATGCATTTTAGAGCCCTTCTTTACAATATATATATATACCACCTCTAAAAGTTTCAGGCTACATTCTCAGCAACAACTGTACCGGTATATGTATTCTACTGTCTGATGTATCAGATTAAGTTTTGCTTGTAACTTCGTCTCATTCGTTTCCGGTACAGGGACCCTTACCTCAGACTGATAAATTTATCTGTCTCCATCACCCCTAAAAGCTTGTAACATCATAACGGAATCAGCCTGTATATACAAAGTTCTATCAGCCTGTCTTTTTCAAAGAGCGCAAGAGCAACTGAAAAACAAAACTGGTGAATACCAAGGTGCCTTTCGCCCCAGTAGATCCTGCAGAGAACAAATTTTCAATCTAAAGACCGTGCTGAAAAATACAAGCAGTCAGAAACAGCCCAATTATTTGCATGTTTCTTGACTTTTGAAAGGTATACACCTCAGTACTTTGACAGCAAGACAATTGTTATATTATTATTATTTTCGATTATTCCCATTTAAGAGAGAGTTTGAACTTGAATTCCTTTATGATGATTGTTTATGTTTTTTCTGAGCCCAAATTTTCTTCATGTGTTCACTGTGTTGTTTCTTTCGTTCCGCTGTCCATTTGCATCCTGGTCTCTTCTGTGTTGTGGTGTCAAATTTATGTTTTTTGATGATGTACCTGAATTCAGTTCTATTTTCTGCATCGTTTACTGTTCTGTGTGCTTGTCTGAAGTCCTGTTCAACTTCTTTTATCTATTTTGTTTTTCCCCTGCCTGAGTTGATGACTTTAAGAATTCGCTTTGAAATTCTGTCTTCATTCATCCTGTGGATATGTCCGTAGAACTGCATTCTTCTTTTCCTTATTGTATCCGTAATTGTTATATTATTATTATTATTATGAGCGATTAGACTCTGTTGGATCACGCAAAGCTTCTTGATTCTGCACTTTTTGATATTCTTGAAGAACAAGAGTTACATCCAAAAACTCTTAACGTCATCAAAGAAACATTGACAGATACTACCTCCAAGGTGAAATTCATGAGTGAAATATCTGATCAACAATGGCGTCCGACATGGTGATGGTCTGTCTCCTCTCCTATTCAACCTCGTGCTGGACAAGGTCATCCGCGAACGGGAAAAGGAATTGAAGAGTAAACACTGCTGGAAACCTATGCAGATGGGGCTGGTCAAGGATGACAGAAGAATTTCATGTTCAGATTTTGCTAATGACTTAGCCTTACTAGCGGATGATGAGATAACAGTAATCGAACAGGTTCAAACCCTTAAAGAATGTGCAGAGAAAGTTGGTCTGCAAGTATCTTTCCTGAAGTCTGAGTGTATCACCACAAAAACTGACACCCAAAAGTTGACTAAAAAATAGAGTCCCATATTTTAAATACTTAGATTAAGTCCATGAACCTACGGGCCGGTCGGTGTGGCCGTGCGGTTCTAGGCGCTGCAGTCTGGAGCCGAGCGACAGCTACGGTCGCAGGTTCGAATCCTGGCTCGGGCATGGATGTGTGTGATGTCCTTAGATTAGTTAGGTTTAATTAGTTCTGAGTTCTAGGCGACTGATGACCTCAGAAGTTAAGTCGCATAGTGCTCAGAGCCATTTGAACCATTTGAACCTACGGGGTGAAAGAAAATAGCACAAAACATTCGCCTCCAAAAACTAAAGAGAGCCTAGGGAAGCACCTACAATGTGTACAATAAAAAATACTAAAATTAGGCACTATAATACTGTATTAAACCCTGACAGTTCACATGAAAGGTGACCTAGAAAACTTATTAAAGGAAGAAGGTAAATTCATCAGAAAGATACTAGGTCCAAAGAAAACAGAAGAGGGCTATAGACTACACTCTCAGCCAAACAACTGACAAATCGTGCAGCCTTGCAGCACACATTAGAAAAAGGCGGTTAAAATTTTATGGGCACGTCTCTAGGCTTCCCAAAACAAGATATACGCACAAAATTCTTAAATACATAGAAGGACTTAAAACTATACCCTGTGTACAAGAGTTCAAAAAGAACCTACAAAAAGCTCAGATAAATTATTCAGATATTTTGGACAGAAAGGTATTTAAGCAGAAAGTTGACAGATAGTAAGTTAAGTCAGAGGACGAAGTTCCGAAGAAAGTAGGAACAAAATGGACAAAAAAGAATGGTTCAAATGGCTCTAAGCACTATGGGACTTAACATCTGAGGTCATCAGCCCCCTAGACTTAGAACGACTTAAACCTTACTAACTTACGGACATCACACACATCCATGCCCGAGGCAGGATTCAAACCTGCGACTGTAGTAGCAGCACGGTTCCAGACTGAAGCGCCTAGAACCTCTCGGCCACAGCGGCCGGCTAACAATATGGACAGAGAAAAGGAAGGGAGCCCATGCAGAAATAATGAGAGCAGTGTGGAAAAAAAGGAAAAAGAATCAAAAAGCTTTGCGTGATCCAACAGGGTCTAATCGCACATAATAATAATAATAATAATATAACAATTGTCTTCAGGTTAGACGTCTTTGGCTATAAAGATCAATGCTCTTTTCTCTGAGCCTGTGCTTCTGACGAGAAACTCAAGTGCACATTTACTTCGCGACGATAGGCTAAAGAAATGATTCCATGCCGCGCAATATCTTCCTTTTACGATTTTTCAGTGCGTTGTTAATTTTTCAGTGGTGTCTCGTGGAGTCAGTTTTCTAGCTTGGTTCTTTTCCCTCAAGTTTTAACGGCAGTAATTATTTATTAGGTCTCGAAAGATGTTTCCATTATGACTGCTGTCTTCCAATGATTATGTGCCATTTTACGAGTAGTATATTTGCATAACAGTATTTGCTTGAATGAATTAATACTTCTATAAACTAGTGATGCATGCCATATCAACTAACTCTCTGAGTTCATCTACACAGTTTTCACGGATTGTTAGTTTGATTTAATTATTTCTTGGGTATGTTACTCATGTTACCACCCCTGTTCTGAAACCTCGTTATGGTTGTAAGTGCTTGTGGGTTTCCCATAGCAATAATTGTGTTTCAGCCATGATCGACTTCAATGTTTTTCTGATTATAGGTTGACATTGCTCAAATTGTGCCTAGCGAAGTTATTATTCTCCTACGGGAAAGTTTTCACGTTGCCTTCGGTGTAAGTTGTTAACGGCACCTCCCGTTAACAAAGGCACCCATGTGCACGGTGCTTGGAGACTACAACTGGCTCGGTCACTACTTCACATGTACAGGCGCGAAACGAGTCCCTACCTTCTAGCTTTCGCAATTTCTTCGCAGTAACATTACTAAAGGCGCTCGAATTTCAGCTGCTGTGTCGTAACTTGGAACGTCTCCCATCTTTCACAGCACGACGATGTACAATGCTTTTGACACTGGACCCGCATTTATATTTTCGTGCGCGTACAGGCGAATGTGTATGCAAAAATTATTGGTTTTTCCTTCATTGCTGGAGCATTTTCTACAAGCACTTTCTGCTGAGTTAAACAGGCGAATGCGTCAGTAAAGGTGATAAACATTTTTAATAGTGGTTGGTGGGGTTTCCTAGGGTACCGTACATACATAGATGTCCTATAGTGCCGTTCGGCCTGATATGATACGGTAGCTGTACATGCCGTGTGCTCTATGCGGTTATTTTGGTATTTTAGGGACTTTTAGTTGTATTATCATCGATTCACCAATGCTATTTCGTATTTCCTTCTCACGCGTCGGATAGTACCAACTCCGTCAGGTATCCACGCTAAACACAAAGTCTTGGATATCCCTTCCGCATTCAGTGAGGTTAATCCTCTACATCAAACGGAGCATCTTCCTGCACTACTCTGTCATACAGGATCTCTAATACATACAAAAAGAAAAGCGACGAACCTACTTTCCCATCGGCTAGTAGTTTATTTTCAGTATTTTATACGTCAAAGACTTGGAACTTCATACATAGTACGGTGCAATGGATTTGTGTCCTATATCCTTTGATAATAAACACCAAGCTAATTGACGCTACTGATTCCGCTCAGTTGGTCATTAAATTAAAGGGGATAACTCACTACTTTATTTTTGTATAAATGGCGTTATTGCAAACCACAATTGTTCAGCTACATATGAAGAAAGTCTGCCTGAACAAAACCCTGTTTTAATTATAATGTTTGAAGAGTTCAATAGTACATTGATCTAAGATCATGATTTTATTATGTACTCGTATTTAATATTGCTAATATTCGCTCTTTTCTCAAGTCTTTTAATATATATGGTGCATTTGGTTGACGGTAATCGTGTGAAGTGGACTGTCTGGGAGACTACGTGAAGATGGTTAATTTGTATTTCATTCCACACAAAATTCATTAGTAACTGACATGATTTTTTCTATACTATGTATACGGTTTTTCTTTTCTGATTTTTTGGTGAAATATTGGATTTAAGAAAGATGGGCAATTATAATTCCCACTGTAGGTCATAGTTAAATTTTAAGTCAATATTGGTAATGACAGGGATCAACGTATTATTCACAGCTTTCCTATGGAAAAATAGACCCACTTAATCTGATTCTAGTATTTTATATGTTTCAGGTAATATTTTGCATATTTGTTTATACAACTGATACCAATACCTGTTCATTTATTGTAGAGGTACGTACATAAAATTGTTTTACAGCTCCTAAAAATGTGCAGAGACAGTGCAGAGTTGCGTAACATTAGATGAACTTGCTAATTAGCTATAATATTCATGCCATACACTTCCAAGATGTGTTAATTGTATTGCTATTTACTTATTTTAAATTATTTCTGTATTCAAGAGTTTCGTTACTTTTGATAAACTTTTGATTGGTGTACAAATATCTTTCCTTTCATTCTCTTTTATTTATGTTGCCATGTTTTAGTTAAACATATCTATTTTACGTTTTTAAGAAGAATATTTAGTTATTATTAAGTAACACAACAACATGTTCATCTTTTCAGTTAAGGTAATATTGAAATCTACAGCATTCGAGATACACCATGTGATCAAAAGTGTCCGGACACCCTCAAAAACACACGTTTTTCATATTAGGTGCATTGTGCTGCCATCTAATGCCAGGTACTTCATATCAGCAACCTCAGTAGTCATTAGACATGGTGAGAGAGCAGAATGGGGCGCTCCGCGGAACTCACGGACATCGAACGTGGTCAAATGATTGGGTGTCACTTGTGTCATACGTCTGTACGCGAGATCTACACACTCCTAGACATCACTAGGACCACTGTTCCCGATGTGATTGTGAAGTGGAAACGTGAAGGGATACGTACAGCACAAAACCGTACAGGGCGACCTCGTCTGTTGACTGACAGAGACCGCCGGCAGTTGAAGAGAGTCGTAATGTGTAATAGGCAGATATCTATCCAGACCATCACACAGGAATTCCAAACTGCATCAGGATCCACTGCAAGTACTATGAAAGTTAGGTGCGAGGTGAGAAAACTTGGATTTCATTGTCGAGCGGCTGCTCATAAGCCACACATCACGCCGGTAAATGCCAAACGACGCCTCGCTTGGTGTAAGAAACGTAAACATTGGACGATTGAACAGTGGAAAAACATTGTGTGGAGTGACGAATCACGGTACACAATGCGGCAACCCAATGGCAGAGTATGAATATGGCGAGTGCCCGGTGAACATCATCTGCCAGTGTGTGTAGTGCCAACAGTAAAATTCGGAGGCGGTGGTGTTATGGTGTGGTCGTGTTTTTCATGGAGGGGGCTTGCACCCCTTGTTGTTTTGTGTGGCACTATCACAGCACAGGTCTACATTGACGTTTTAAGGACCTTCTTGCTTCAGACTGTTGAAGAGCGATTCCGGGATGACGACTGCATCTTTCACAACGATCGAGCACATGTTCATAATGCACGGCCTGTGGCGGAGTGGTTATACGACAATAACATCCCTGTAACAGACTGGCCTGCACTAGTCCTGACCTGAATCTTACAGAACACCTTTGGGATGTTTTGGAATGCCGACTTCGTGCCAGGCCTCATCGAACGACATCGAAATCTCTCCTTAGTGCAGCACTCCGTGAAGAATGGGTTGCCATTCCCCAAGAAACCTTCCAGCACCTGATTGAACGTATGCCTGCGAGAGTGGAAGCTATCATCAAGGCTAAGAGTGGGCCAACACCAAATTGAACTCCAGCATAATCGATGGAGGGCACCACGAACTTATAAGTCATTTTCAGCCAGGTGTCCGGATACTTTTGATCACATAGTGTACTTGTGAGAACATTATATAGTCACGAATAACAGTATTATTATTATTATTTTTGACACTTACTTATTCGGTGGGTTCCTAGTTTGTCTGTTTGCTCGGTACAGTTTTCCCAACTGATTTTAAATCAACTTCCCGACGAGCTTGAGACTTGAAATTTTAAATATAACTCAGAAACTGGATGACAATGCAATACTGACTCACTTTCTTGTCTGTTCAAATGGTTCAAATGGCTCTGAGCACTATGGGACTTAACTTCTAAGGTCATCAGTCCCCTAGAACTTAGAACTACTTAAACCTAACTAACCTAAGGACATCACACACATCCATGGCCGAGGTAGGATTCGAACCTGCGACCGAAGCGGTCGCGCGGTTCCAGACTGTAGCGCCTTTAACCGCTTGGCCACCCCAGCCGGCTTTCTTGTCTGTCTGACCTTCCTAGCTCTCATAGCAAGACTACGACATCAACGTGAGCCCTACACTCAGTAGGTAGCTGATGAGGGAGATTTTCACTTATCCATAAAAGATTTTTGTGAAAAGTGGCTACGAAAAATTTCACACACAGAAGACTAAAAAGCAGAAAATAATTATTTAAATAAAAATAAATTTTAAATATAACATAATTTAAATTGGACGCGAAAATAAATAATAATTTCTTCTACCCAAACACAGGTTCCTGACTGCCACACAGATAGTTTTGAAAGTTTGTGACTGTTAATTTTTAATAATTATGAAAATCCTTGTAAGGTTTAAAACGAAAAACCTGGGGTGCATGCAATACATAGCTGATGCAAGAGTAGTGTACCTCCTTAGTGTTACCTATCGCATGCACCCCACGTTTGTTGTTTTCAACTTCAAAGTATTTTCAATTTTGTGGGGTTAGGGATTTGCATTGGGATAGGAGAAATTATATTGTAATTTTTAGTCTGACTGAAAAGCGTTTTATATTAAAAATGTATTTTTATTTAAATAATTATTCAAAAATTTAATCTGCACTTTTGCTTCTCAGACGAGATAGACGCTCAGCAGTCAAGGGTGTTGAATGTACAATCAGACGCCAATGCTGCTGAATAAGCTTTTCGACACGTTTGCCAGCTGCTAATCTGCCGGAAAGATTTTATCTACTCTGGTTTCTCCTTTATGCCCTTTAATTAAAAACACAGAGAAAGTAATTTAAATCTGACTTTTCTTTTGTTCCCTGGTCTTATCCTTTGTCTTCACGGAGCCGCCTTGCTAAACTGGATTTGGCAATGTTAGTGGTTGAGGGCGGCCGGACGGCCTTCCGGCCGCCACCACCCCTCTGCCAGTACCAGCTTCCCCAAACGTTTAACATCGCCAGTATACTCTGTGTTTGTGAAAAACATATTCACCACGTTATTGGCAGATATTTCATTTGATCTTCCTGCGCGTATGTGACTCCAGCATCATGGAACCTCAGTTCGCTTTGCTCTTCTTACTCGTGAACATCGCGTCAGACATTGCTTGACAGGTGGATAGGATTGAGGAAGTCGTATTTCATAACTAGCTCGTTCACTTGATCTGACATCATCTGGTTTCTTCTTGTGACGTCATGTGACAAGCCTTGTGTGTGATGCACCTGTAGATGCTACAGAGCAGCTGCTGGCAAGAATTGTTGTTACTTGCGACATTGTTCGACCTTCATCGGGGTTGTTTGACCGAATACGACAGAACTCTACGCGACGTCATACCGCCAAAGTCATTGGGAACACCACTTTGAACAATTATTATGAATGTAACACGTTGTGTAGATAAACAAACTTATCATACAGTGATGTGTACATGGACTTTTATCGCCGTCGGAATATCGACGATAAATTTGAATTTTCACATTTTCGTTTATACACTCCTGGAAATTGAAATAAGAACACCGTGAATTCATTGTCCCAGGAAGGGGAAACTTTATTGACACATTCCTGGGGTCAGATACATCACATGATCACACTGACAGAACCACAGGCACATAGACACAGGCAACAGAGCATGCACAATGTCGGCACTAGTACAGTGTATATCCACCTTTCGCAGCAATGCAGGCTGCTATTCTCCCATGGAGACGATCGTAGAGATGCTGGATGTAGTCCTGTGGAACGGCTTGCCATGCCATTTCCACCTGGCGCCTCAGTTGGACCAGCGTTCGTGCTGGACGTGCAGACCGCGTGAGACGACGCTTCATCCAGTCCCAAACATGCTCAATGGAGGACAGATCCGGAGATCTTGCTGGCCAGGGTAGTTGACTTACACCTTCTAGAGCACGTTGGGTGGCACGGGATACATGCGGACGTGCATTGTCCTGTTGGAACAGCAAGTTCCCTTGCCGGTCTAGGAATGGTAGAACGATGGGTTCGATGACGGTTTGGATGTACCATGCACTATTCAGTGTCCCCTCGACGATCACCAGTGGTGTACGGCCAGTGTAGGAGATCGCTCCCCACACCATGATGCCGGGTGTTGGCCCTGTGTGCCTCGGTCGTATGCAGTCCTGATTGTGGCGCTCACCTGCACGGCGCCAAACACGCATACGACCATCATTGGCACCAAGGCAGAAGCGACTCTCATCGCTGAAGACGACACGTCTCCATTCGTCCCTCCATTCACGCCTGTCGCGACACCACTGGAGGCGGGCTGCACGATGTTGGGGCGTGAGCGGAAGACGGCCTAACGGTGTGCGGGACTGTAGCCCAGCTTCATGGAGACGGTTGCGAATGGTCCTCGCCAATACCCCAGGAGCAACAGTGTCCCTAATTTGCTGGGAAGTGGCGGTGCGGTCCCCGACGGCACTGCGTAGGATCCTACGGTCTTGGCGTGCATCCGTGCGTCGCTGCGGTCCGGTCCCAGGTCGACGGGCACGTGCACCTTCCGCCGACCACTGGCGACAACATCGATGTACTGTGGAGACCTCACGCCCCACGTGTTGAGCAATTCGGCGGTACGTCCACCTGGCCTCCCGCATGCCCACTATACGCCCTCGCTCAAAGTCCGTCAACTGCACATACGGTTCACGTCCACGCTGTCGCGGCATGCTACCAGTGTTAAAGACTGCGATGGAGCTCCGTATGCCACGGCAAACTGGCTGACACTGACGGCGGCGGTGCACAAATGCTGCGCAGCTAGCGCCATTCGACGGCCAACACCGCGGTTCCTGGTGTGTCCGCTGTGTCGTGCGTGTGATCATTGCTTGTACAGCCCTCTCGCAGTGTCCGGAGCAAGTATGGTGGGTCTGACACACCGGTGTCAATGTGTTCTTTTTTCCATTTCCAGGAGTGTAATTTTTTACTTAATCGTTTCTAGCCCTGGTTTCCGATCTCAGAATGATCCTTTCCCATCATCCATGGAAGTTTGTTTCATCATATCTGAAAAACCTCATACTTTTTCGTTTCTGATTTTTAAATAATTTCGAAAAAAATACGATTTCAATGTAAGTATTAGGCTGGTGCGTAAGTTCGTGGAGTTTTTGTTTTGTATGTTGGTATTCCGGTTGTCACTGGTTCGTCTGTGTGTTGTTTGTAGTTCCCTATTGCTATCTAAGTTTACATATTGTCATTTGGAGATAGTGAATGAAGCTGTGGACTTAAGAAGATAGTGTGCCAAGTATAGAAATCGGATCATTTCCGATATATTCTTACGTTAGATTTCAGTAGAGGGGTTGAAGTCACGGAGGCAGCCAGAAACATTCGTCCCGTTTATGAGGATAATGCCATTGGACAGAGCGCGGCGAGAAAAAGGTTTTCTCGTTTTAAGGAGGGTCGTTTTGATATTAGTGACTCTCCAAGTTCGAGAAGACCTTCGGGGTTTGATGAAGATAATTTAAACGCATTAATCCGCAGTAATTCACGTAACTGTAGTCGATAACTGGCGATGTGATGAAATGCGATCATTCCACCTACGTACGACATTTGCGCGCAGTGAGGGGGGGGGGGGGGGGGTGGCCGAGCGGTTCTAGCCGCTTCAGTCCGGAACCGCGAGACTGCTACGGTCGCAGGTTCGAATCCTGCCTCGGGCACGGATGTGTGTGATGTCCTTAGGTTAGTTATGTTTAAGTAGTTCTAAGTTCTAGGGGACTGATGCCCTCAGAAGTTTAGTCCCATCGTGCTCAGTGCCATTTGAACCAATTGGGGGGGAGGGGGGGGGCGGCTTCAGAACTCGGGTGTATGTGTACCGCAAGATGTAAGCCAAAAGCACAAAAATCTGCGCGTGGCATATATGCATCTCTGCTTGCTCGTCATCTACTGGCTCTTGAACAAAACCGAGCATTCCCGTCCTGTATCCATTACAGGTAACGACGAGGAATGGTGTCTTTATGCTAACATAAGGAAAAGAAAGGTATGGTTGAGCACAAACAAAGCAGCAACTCCCCTTACAAAGACTTGCGTGCGTCCACAAAAGATGTCATGCATATGGTGGAACAGCTACGGTGTGATGTACTACGAATTGCTTCCCCAGGGTGAAACTACCACTGCTCAATTTACTGTCAACACCTGAGACATCTTGCAGACGCAATCCAAGAACGACGACCATGAAGACTGAGTGAAGTGATGCTGTTCCACGATAACGCCCGCATGCATTCTGCTAGAGTGACAAAAACCACTATACGGGAGTTGGGTTTGGAAGTCATTCCGCACACGCCTTACACATTTGATCTTGTGCCCTCAGATTTTCACCTCTTCCGCTCTCTCACAAACAGCCTTCAAGGAACTTCCTTTGCGGATGAAAATGCACTCCAAACGTGGCTTGACGAGTTCTTCACCACAAAACGAAGTGATTTCTACAGTCATGGAATCGAAATGTTATCCCAGCGTTTGCATACTATTTTAAATAGTGAATCAGAATATATTATTGATGACTAAAGTCTCTGTTATGTGTATCTGTCGTGTTTACTACACTTCTGGGAAAACGCTACGAATTTAGGCACCAACCCAATACTAAGTTACACCTTTATTCATCTACATCTACATACATACTCCGCAATCCACCATACGGTGCGTGGCGGTGGGTACCTCGTACCACAACTAGCATCTTCTCTCCCTGTTTCACTCCCAAACAGAACGAGGGAAAAATGACTGCCTATATGCCTCTGTACGAGCCCTAATCTCTCTTATCTTATCTTTGTGGTCTTTCCGCGAAATATAAGTTGGCGGCAGTAAAATTGTACTGCAGTCAGCGTCAAATGCTGGTTCTCTAAATTTCCTCAGTAGCGATTCACGAAAAAAACGCCTCCTTTCCTCCAGAGACTCCCACCCGAGTTCCTGAAGCATTTTCGTAACACTCGCGTGATGATCAAACCTACCAGTAACAAATCTAGCAGCCCGCCTCTGAATTGCTTCTATGTCCTCCCTCAATCCGACCTGACAGGGATCCCAAACGCTCGAGCAGTACTCAAGAATAGGTCGTATTAGTGTTTTATAAGCGGTCTCCTTTACAGATGAACCACATCTTCCCAAAATTCTACCAATGAACCGAAGACGACTATCCGCCTTCTCCACAACTGCCATTACATGCTTGTCCCACTTCATATCGCTCTGCAATGTTACGCCCAAATATTTAATCGACGTGACTGTGTCAAGCGCTACACTACTAATGGAGTATTTAAACATTACGGGATTCTTTTTCCTATTCATCTGCATTAATTTACATTTATCTATATTTAGAGTTAGCTGCCATTCCTTACACCAATCACAAATCCTGTCCAAGTCATCTTGTATTATTATTCCTGGATATTCCTGGGTATTTACCTTGTGAATAACAATGAGCTTCAGTTTCCTTATTAGCTTTTATTAAATTTTTTTCTTCATATGGGGAACACAAATACAGAAACAAAAAACAGACAAGTGCGAGTAGGACTCGCACAGTGAAGCTTCCGTACAAAGCTAATTATGTACACTCCTGGAAATTGAAATAAGAACACCGTGAATTCATTGTCCCAGGAAGGGGAAACTTTATTGACACATTCCTGGGGTCAGATACATCACATGATCACACTGACAGAACCACAGGCACATAGACACAGGCAACAGAGCATGCACAATGTCGGCACTAGTACAGTGTATATCCACCTTTCGCAGCAATGCAGGCTGCTATTCTCCCATGGAGACGATCGTAGAGATGCTGGATGTAGTCCTGCGGAACGGCTTGCCATGCCATTTCCACCTGGCGCCTCAGTTGGACCAGCGTTCGTGCTGGACGTGCAGACCGCGTGAGACGACGCTTCATCCAGTCCCAAACATGCTCAATGGAGGACAGATCCGGAGATCTTGCTGGCCAGGGTAGTTGACTTACACCTTCTAGAGCACGTTGGGTGGCACGGGATACATGCGGACGTGCATTGTCCTGTTGGAACAGCAAGTTCCCTTGCCGGTCTAGGAATGGTAGAACGATGGGTTCGATGACGGTTTGGATGTACCGTGCACTATTCAGTGTCCCCTCGACGATCACCAGTGGTGTACGGCCAGTGTAGGAGATCGCTCCCCACACCATGATGCCGGGTATTGGCCCTGTGTGCCTCGGTCGTATGCAGTCCTGATTGTGGCGCTCACCTGCACGGCGCCAAACACGCATACGACCATCATTGGCACCAAGGCAGAAGCGACTCTCATCGCTGAAGACGACACGTCTCCATTCGTCCCTCCATTCACGCCTGTCGCGACACCACTGGAGGCGGGCTGCACGATGTTGGGGCGTGAGCGGAAGACGGCCTAACGGTGTGCGGGACTGTAGCCCAGCTTCATGGAGACGATTGCGAATGGTCCTCGCCGATACCCCAGGAGCAACAGTGTCCCTAATTTGCTGGAAAGTGGCGGTGCGGTCCCCGACGGCACTGCGTAGGATCCTACGGTCTTGGCGTGCATCCGTGCGTCGCTGCGGCCCGGTCCCAGGTCGACGGGCACGTGCACCTTCCGCCGACCACTGGCGACAACATCGATGTACTGTGGAGACCTCACGCCCCACGTGTTGAGCAATTCGGCGGTACGTCCCCCCGGCCTCCCGCATGCCCCCTATACGCCCTCGCTCAAAGTCCGTCAACTGCACATACGGTTCACGTCCACGCTGTCGCGGCATGCTACCAGTGTTAAAGACTGCGATGGAGCTCCGTATGCCACGGCAAACTGGCTGACACTGACGGCGGCAGTGCACAAATGCTGCGCAGCTAGCGCCATTCGACGGTCAACACCGCGGTTCCTGGTGTGTCCGCTGTGCCGTGCGTGTGATCATTGCTTGTACAGCCCTCTCGCAGTGTCCGGAGCAAGTATGGTGGGTCTGACACATCGGTGTCAATGTGTTCTTTTTTCCATTTCCAGGAGTGTATATAAATAGTTCATATATAAGTTCTCATGAGTGAGGTTGCGGGTATCAAAATATGTGACGTAAATGGCCGTATTGCATCTACATCTACATCTACATAGATACTCTGCAAATCACATTCAAGTGCCTGGCAGAGGGTTCATCGAACCACCTTCACAATTCTCTATTATTCCAATCTCGTATAGCGCGCGGAAAGAATGAACACCTATATCTTCCGTACGAGCTGTGATTTCCCTTATTTTGTCGTGGTGATCGTTCCTTTCTAAGTAGGTCGGTGTCAACAAAATATTTTCGCATTCGGGTGAGAAAGTTGGTGATTGGAATTTCGTGAGAAGATTCCGCCGCAACGAAAAACGCCTTTGTTTTAATTATGTCCACCCCAAATCTTGTATCATCTCAGTGACACTCTCTCCCCTATTTCTCGATAATACAAAACGTGCTGCCGTTCTTTGAACTTTTTTCGATGCAGCAGTATTTCGATGCAGCAGTATTCCAAAAGAGGACGAACAAGCCTAGTGTAGGCAGTCTCCTTAGTAGGTCTGTTACATTTTCTAAGTGTCCTCCCAATAAAACGCAGTCTTTGGTTAGTCTTCCCCACAACATTTTCTATGTGTTCCTTCCAATTTAAGTTGTTTGTAATTGTAATATTTAGGTATTTAGTTGAATTTACGGCTTTTAGATTAGACTGCTTTATCGTGTAACCGAAGTTTAACGAGCTCCTTTTAGCACTCATGAGGATGACCTCACACTTTTTGTTATGTAGGGTCAACTGCAACTTTACGCACCATTCAGATATTTTTTCGAAATCGTGTTGCAGTTTGTTTTGATCTTCTGATGAATTTATTAGTCAATTACTTTTGAATACATAATGGGAAAGGCAGTGATCAATGTCTTACAAATATTTACTATTAAAAACAGTCTTGATCACGATTTATTTCGACCACTTCTGTAGTCATCTTCAGACCTTTGAGTAGGAACCTCTTTCTGTTGAAGAATCACTACTCTGATTCTTCAACAGAAAGGGGTTCCTACTCAATGGTCTGAAGATGACTACAGTAGCGGTCGAAACCGGTCACCTTGATAAATAAATCGTGATCAAGACTGTTTTAATAGTAAAAAAAAACTTTATTAGTCGATAAACGACAGCGTCATCTGCAAACAATCTAAGACAGCTGCTCAGATTGTCTGCAAAATCGTTTATATGGATAAGGAACAGCAAAGGGCCTATAACACTACCTTGGGGAACGCCAGAAATCACTTCCGTTTTACTTTCCGTCACTTACTATGAACTGTGACCTCTCTGACAGGAAATCACAAATCCAGTCACATAACTGAGACGATATTCCATAAGCACGCAATTTCACTACGAGCCGCTTGTGTGGTACATTGTCAAAAGTCTTCCAGAAATCCAGAAATACGGAATGGGTCTGAAATCCCTTGTCATCAGCACTCAGCACTTCATGTGAATAAAGAGCTAGTTGTGTTTCACAGGAACGATGTTTTATAAACCCGTGTTGACTGTGTGTCAATAGACCGTTTCCTTAGAGGTAATTCATAATGTTCGAACACAATATATGTTCTAAAATCCTGCTGCATATCGACGTTAACGATATGGGCCTGTAATTTAGTGGATTACTCCTACTACCTTCCTTGAATATTGGTGTGACCAGTGCAACTTTCCAGTCTTTGAGTACGGATCTTTCGTCGAGCGAATAGTTATATATGATTGTTAAGTATGGAGCTAATGCATCAGCATACTCCGAAAGGAACCTAATTGGTACACAGTCTGGACCAGAAGACTTGCTTTTATTAAGCGATTTGAGTTGCTTCACTACTCCGAGGATATTTACTTCTAAGTTACTCATGTTGGCAGCTGTTCTCGATTCGAATTCTGGAATATTTACTTCGTCTTCTTTTGTGAAGGAATTTCGGAAGGCCGTGTTTAGAAACTCTGCTTTAGCAGCACTGTCTTCGATAGTATCTCCATTGCTATCGAGCAGAGAAGATATTGATTGTTCCTTGCCGCTAACGTACTTCACATACGACCAGAATCTCTTTAGATTTTCTGCCACGTTTCGAGACAAAGTTTCGTTGTGGAAACTGTTATAGGCATCTCGCATTGAAGTCCGCGCTAAATTTCGAGCTTCTGTAAAAGATCACCAATTTTGGTGATTTTGCGTCTGTTTAAATTTGGCATGTTTGTTTCGTTGTTTCTGCAACAGTGTTCTAATCAGTTTTGTGTACCAAGGAGGATCAGCTCCGTCGTTTGTTAATTTATTTGGTATAAGTCTCTCAATTGCTGCCGATACTATTTCTTTGAATCTAAGCCGCATCTGGTCTATACTTATATTATTAATTTGGAATGAGCGGAGATTGTCTCTTAGGAAGGCGTCAAGTGAATTTTGACTTAGAAGCTTAAGTTTTTTATACCGCCAGGGGATCGTAGACCTTAGTATCCGACATACATTTCAACGTCATACCTCTACCCATTCGTGAGGAAAGGGGGTCTTAACAGACGGACAGGCGGACGGGCAAAAATGTGATCCTATAAAGGTTCCGTTTTTACCGATCTCCCTAGAAATGGACAGAAAAACTGTCACTGATAGCTTCTATAGCTTGCAAGTGTCATGGCCGCTTCTGTACACAAACAGTTACAGTTAAGGACCATTAACTGCAATGAATATTAAAATAATTTAAAAAATGTATTAATTTTGTGGTTTGTAGCTGTTTCTCAAATACCTTCACATAATAACAACCACTATCGCACTCAATAATCGATTGATTGAGGTCAGTCAAGTTGAGCTTCTTTGAATAACACTAGGAAATCCAGTTTTAAAAATACCACATGCATCTGAAAAGTGTTATATGTTTACCTCTGTTCAGAGAATATTTCGTTAGATACTTCCAGCAACTACCATAAGACTTCAGCTTGCTTCAGCTACAACTGAGCTTCATTCAATTTGGGAGCCTTCCCATAGTTACGTTTAGTAAAGTACTCTATTAGGTTTTCTACACCTCATTCAACCGAGGTCAAATCATCATGTAAGTCGTATAGGAACTGAGGAGCCGGACCTGTGAGTTTACGTCTTTCTGGCGACACATTTTTCCCGGAAGAGACGCATTGTGTTGGTCTGCTTCGGTCTGTTTGTTATTCGACGCAGTAAAAGCAAAAACTGAAGTGTTAGCTATTTTTTCTTGCGATGGTGACACAATAGGTGAATGAAGAGACAGGCAGTACGGCATGGGGCAGGAGAAGGGCGGCGGTAACCGCTTTCTTGCACTTTCACTGGACCCCGAGTCACGTCTTCACGGCCGCCGCTTCCGCTCCCAGCCGCGAACAAAAGAATCGCGCACAATTAACGCAGAAGTCGGCGGCCGCGCACTCCATATTCTGCATTTGTAGAATACACGTACGTTCTCATGTTTTCTCTCTTACTCGTAGACAACGCCTGGAAAGTCCAAACTCAAAGAGATGCGCTGCATACGGGGACTTCCGGGAGGCGAATGATTGACTGGGAAATCAAGGGTCAGTTTTAGTGTTTAGACGTCTGTAAACACATCCCATACACTCAGTATTGCGCGTATTTGATGGTTACTTCGCCAGCGTAATCAGAAATATCACAAGGGAAAGATTAGTTGATATTTCTGAATTTTTTCTTTCTTTTTTGGTCAAGATAATACCTGAAGACACTGGCTTTATGGAATACGATGAATAAACATTTTGAGAACGAACAACTAAGAACACCAGAGATCTAAAGTTACCTACAGTTTACAATAGCGCTCAGAGAGCTCATGCCTTGAAATTTTCACGGAATGAAACACAGTGAAATAATTTTGTTGATTATTGATAAGCCATCTAGAGTCGATAAGGTGTGCTGAGGGCAGCTCACTGAATTCAAGGTAATTTCCTACATTAAAACTCAATTCAGTTAGGAGCATTTCTGTTGCACACTTACTAAGTCACAAGAAATGTTCCAGGTTGTGGTGATACGCTGTCTGACTCGCTGTAACCATGTTGATATGTTCAGGTGATGCCTAAGAATGAACGCTGTTCGTATCGATATTTATAAATGGTCCGTTTCTACACGTCACAGCGGGAGGAAGGTGTAGTCCTCATTTTCAGTATAACTGTTGTTCACTTGTTGGTAAGTTTATATCCATTATTGTAATCAGGCTCTCATCGAAATGTATAAAAGTTAGTCCTAAAATCAGATTATCGACGACTGATGGTGATTTTTCGTGTTGCTACCGATATCAGCGATCAGTTTGTAATCACTGTGACACAGTCATACCTCATAAACAATAAGTTTACCAAAACATGTTTATGTACACTACTGGCCATTAAAATTGCTACACCAGGAAGATGACGTGCTACAGACGCGAAATTTAACCGACAGGAAGAAGATGCTGTGATATGCAAATGATTAGCTTTCCAGAGCATTCACACAAGGTTGGCGCCGGTGGCGACACCTACAACGTGCTGACATGAGGAAAGTTTCCAACCGATTTCTCATACACATACTGCAGTTGATCAGCGTTGCCTGGTGAAACGTTGTTGTGATGCCTCGTGTAAGGAGGAGAAATGTGCACCATCACGTTTACGACTTTGATAAAAGGTCTGATTATAGCCTATCGCAATTGCGGTTTATCGTATCGCGACATTGCTGCTCGCGTTGGTCGAGATCCAATGACTGTTAGCGGAATATGGAATCTGTGGGTTCAGGAGGGTAATACGGAACGGCCTCGTATCACTAGCAGTCGAGATGACACGCATCTTATCCGCATGGCTGTAACGGATCGTGCAGCCACGTGTCGATCCCTGAGTCAACAGATGGGGAAGTTGCAAGACAACAACCATCTGCACAAACAGTTCGTCGACGTTTGCAGCAGCATGGACTGTCAGCTCGGACATCATGGCGGCGGTTACCCTTGACGCAGCATCACTGACAGGAGCGCCTGCGATGGTGTACTCAACAACAAACCTGGGTGCACGAATGGCAAAACGCCATTTTTTCAGATGAATGCAGGTTCTGTTTACAGCATCATGATGGTCGCATCCGTGTTTGGCGACATCGCGGTGAACGCACATTGGAAGCGTGTATTCGTCATCGCCATATTGGTGTATCACCCGACGTGATGGTATGGGGTGCCATTGGTTACACGTCTCGGTCACCTATTGTTCGCATTGACGGCACTTTGAACAGTGGACGTTACATTTCAGATGTGTTACGACCCGTGGCTCTACCCTTCATTCGATCCCTGCGAAACCCTACATTTCAGCAGGATAATGCACGACCGCATGTTGCAGGTCCTGTACGGGTGTTTCCGGATACAGAAAATGTTCGACTGCTGCCCTGGCCATCACATTCTCCAGATCTCTCACCAATTGAAAATGTCTGGTCAATGGTGGCCGAGCAACTGGCTCGTCACAATACGCCAGTCACTACTCTTGATGAACTATGGTATCGTGTTGAAGCTGCATGGGCAGCTGTACCTGTACACGCCATCCAAACTCTGTTTGACTCAATGCTCAGGCGTATCAAGGCCGTTATTACGGCCAGAGGTGGTGACGAACATCTGCATCCACGATGGTCTGGAACCACACTAGAGATTCAATTTCACAATGAAGCATGGACTAGGATTTATTCCTTCTTTTTATGATAAAGCAGCACTGCACAAGTGATGCCGTTTTTAGGCCACGTACTATTAATATTCACCGGTTTGCTTTAGTATATCATGACCCGTTCTTTCACATTATAATACCTGATTTTACTATGTAACGCCATTCAGCCTCATATTAAAAAATTGAGCTCGCATAATGAAAGACGGTAGTTCAAATCCTTATCCAGTCACCCAGATTTAGGTTTTGCGTTGTTTGCCTGTATTCTTAAGGTAAGTGTGTAGATGATTCCTCTGAAATGGACACGGCCGATTTACAGGGTGGTTATAATTAAACTTTCGCTACCCCCACGAAAAATGACTGATCATAGGACAGCTAAACTATGTGGAAACATTTACAAGGACATGTGGAAGAGAAATAGCGAATAAATCATGGAAATGAACACATTTTAATTTTCATACGAGAGGGTAATATTTTGTAATTGTTTACCATGTTTATTTTCAAGGCTACAAACATTGCTCAATGTGACGACCATCTGCATCCACGATGGCCTGGAACCACACTAGAGATTCCATTTCACAATTGTCCGCATCGCTTTTCAAACGGTAAAATGTGTTAATCCCTGCTCGTCTTGTCCAGATCCATGTTGATGTTTGTAACTGTAATGCACACTCATTCTTGTGTTTCAACCCTACGTCCCGAACCACTACCGGTGCCTAACAGCAAGTCGTGACACTAACACTACTAACAACGCAAATCCTGCAGCGCAGTTCTGAACATCATTCTTTAATGTTGGACATCAATATGGTAAATAGTTTGCTGTCTACACTGGCTCAAGTAGCGAAAGTGTAATTATAACCACCCTTTACTTCCTCATCTGAGTTTTGCTCTGTCTCTAGAGTCTCGTCGTCGACGGGACGTTTCTTCCTTCTTTGTTCCAACTTCAAGATGAATGATATGGCTATAATTAGGTAACAACAGCAAATGGAATCTTCTTTCCTCGAATTTACTCTTTGAGTTATACTTAGGGTCTATGGAGTAATAAGAATATTTGTGTTGGGAAAGACGTCAGCTTTGGATAAGGAACAGTAACAGTTCGTTTGGTGCTTAACTAGCAAGCTAAGTGCAAAGAGGAAGCGTTAAAGCTCATCTGAACAATTATTCTCTTTGTTCCACAGGAAACATCTTTGCTTCTTAATGTCACGTGTAGATAAAAATGTCTATAGTTGGATGATGTAGGGTAAGAATACGTCCGACAATTACATAATATTTTAAATAAAGAATTACGAGGACGACATAAAACTAATATGTAGGCAAAAAGTAGAAGAATATAGAAAAATATACTATTTTGCCTTGAGATAGGTTACCTGCACTCAAATTCTCTCTATTTATTTTGCTCTTTGTGATTCCTGTTCTAAAGGGAGGATTCTAGTGGCGTAGCTAAATGTAATTTCTCAAAATGTAATAATACAGAAGACAGATACTTGCGCCGTTCGTTTCAGTTCCTTAACATTTATTTTTCAAAAAGCTCGGAAACATTCTTCTTTTTTGTCATAAATACAGTAGAGTTACATTGAAGCGAATGTTTTCGATGAGTTTGGGAGAGCATTCAGAATTTGAGATCTATTATTTTATTTAACGTTTCTAGGACCTCGTGCTCGTTAGAGTCTAACCATGTATTATGTATATAGGACAAAAAATTGAGTGTGACTGTGCTGAAGGAACTGTCCCGGCAATTGTTTGGGATGATTTGGGCAATGATTTATCTTGGTGACCAAAAGGAGACGTAAACTCCATCGTCTACACTAATGATGTCGGTGTCACTATTTGCATACGATACACTGAAGAGAAACACCAAACTAATAACTATATGCCGGCCGATGTGGCCGAGCGGTTCTAGGCGCTTCAGTTCGGAACCGCGCTGTTGCTACGGTCGCAGGTTCGAATCCTGCCTCGGGAATGGATGTGTGTGGTTTCCTTAGGTTAGTTAGGTTTAGGTAGTTCTACATTCTAGGGCACTGATGACCTCAGATGTTAACTCCCATAGTGCTTAGAGCCATCTGAACCATCTGAATAACTATACTTGCATTTTGGGAAATCAATGTTAAGTGCGAGTCAGAGCACTTTTATTGTACCCTATGTTATCGTTGGTGGACTCATACTTGACTCTGCTCAAGCTGTTGTTAGCCACTCTTTTCATCTTCACAGTCAAACTTTATGCAGGAAGTATAAGAAATTCCAAAGATACTATAATGAAAATCGATTTTTGGAATTTTCTAATCATGTTTTAGCAGCGTGCTCGACTTTCTTCATGTGTCTTTCAGTACTGATTTTCAGGCTCTTCAACTATGTTCATTGACGTCACGCTTCTGTGTATACACTGGACGTTCCCTGTTCGGCAAACTCGTTAGCAATGCCCATTTTCCCAGAATTTTCGTGTAAGGTTATTGTAAGCAGTTTTTTTTCATACGCCATCTGCAGTGTCTCTATGTGCTACAAATGAATCGATACGTTTCTCATTGCTGTACTCTCAACAGACTCTAAGTATTTGTTTCATTTTATATACTTAAGGCTGTTACTTCCACATGTGTGTTTTACATATCTGACTGTAGTTGTGACTCATTAATCTTGTGCCGAAGTTCACTAGACTAGTACGTTTTGTGAAGTGAACAACTTCATATTTTTCTACATTAAGAGCAACTTACAATCTTAGCCACAAGTAAGAAATGATCAAACACTATTATACTTTTTATCAGACACATTACTGCTTCATACGCGAAATTCTGACTTTACAACTGACATTATTAGCGAATTTATTGAAATACACCATTATCTGAGAAAAAAGTGAAGCACCTAGAAGATACAGTTGGTTGTATATGTAACTTTGTTCATGTACACACCATCATCCACTGTGTAAGTGATTACAGTTCCATTTCCCTGTGACAGGTAGAACGGCTACCAGAGAGCATTAGTGTTGTTTGTGTTTAACGTTGTATCAGGCTTGTACTGTGTATTGAACCGGGGACCTAGAAAAGACGGAGAGGCTTCGTCCCACCATAGCCCTTAGTGGTTCACAACCCCACAACAGGCTACAGCAGTCCACTCACCCCACCCCACCACCACCCCACGCGAAACCCAGGGTTATTGTGCGGTTCGGCTCCCAGTGGACCCCCCACCCCCCACCCCCTCCCCAGGAACGTCTCATACCATACGAGTGTAACCCCAAATGGTTGCGTGATAGAGTAATTATGGTGCATCTGTACGTGGAGACAGTGTTTGCGCAGCAATCGCCTACATAGTGTAACTGAGGCGGAATAAGAGGAACCAGCCCGCATTCGCCGATGGAAAACCGCCTTAAAAACCATCCACAGGCTGGCTGGCACACCGGACAACACTAATCCGCCGGGCGGATTCGTGCCAGGGACCAGCTTGCCTTCCTGTTCGGGAAGCAGCGCGTTAGACCGCGCGGCTAGCTCGGCGGGCTTTGTATCAGCCTTGGTAGGATATATTAGTCAACCATAATATTATTGCATCTGGGAGTGAGGGCGCTTCAGTCGGCTTATCGTGAGTCAATGCTTAATCAGGATTGATAGTATATGGGCAAATGACCTGAAAGCATTGACAGTGCGATGTGTTTTGCTTAGTCATCACTATACTTGTTGTGTAATGTCACCGCGCGTTTCTCATAGCACCAAGTGCAATAATATCGTGATTGCGTAGTATAAGGGGCGTGAAGAGCGTCAAATATTGAGTCTTCATTGATACAGGGATGTCGTGCACTCGTGCGAGACTGTGTTGTCAGCACCTGACAATTTGTGAGCACCACATTGTGGGTCGCCATTGGGCTAGCTGGACGAATCGTGCAATATCTGGATTTGTAGGGCGTTTGGATGTGACAGTGGTCCGACGCTGCAATTCGTGGGAACGTTAGGGCGGGTACACTCGTCGTCAAGGTTCCAGTCGGCCACGTCTGTCGACCACAAGGAGGGATCGCCATATTGTGCACTAAGCACCCTGTAACCCCTCCACATCTGTACCTGGCATCCGAGAGTCACTAATGAACTCCCTGCAAGGTTCTGTGTCATCCCACACTATTGGTCGGAGACTAGCAGCAGCTGGACTAGGAAATTAACCTCCTATGCGTAGGTTGTGGTTAACACCACAACACAAACAGTTGCGACTGAAGTGATGCCGTGACCGGGAAGCATGGACTGCTTATGTATGAGGTCACATTGTGTTCAGTGATGGATCACAGTTCTAAACTAGCTGGATGACCATCATCAGGCGAATATGGTGACGACCTCGTGAGAAGTCACATTCTTCCAGTGTTTTGGAGAGACAGACGTGTCACGTCGTGGCGAGCCACGGCTAATGGTGATCGATGTAGCTCACGGGGATCCTGCGTCTTCATGCGTTGACTCTCGTGCGACAGTATCATGGTGCCATTTTTCAGTAGGACAAGGATCGTCCATATATGGCAAATGTCTCTATGAACTATCTGTGTGATGTTGAGGTGTTCATGTACCCAGCAAGATATCCTGATCTGTCCCTGATAGGACACTTTTGGGATCAGCTCAGACGACAGCTGCGTCCCTTGCCAGTATCCAGGATATCAAAGATCGGTTCATGCGTTAACTCTCATGCGACAGTGTCGTGGTGCCATCTTTCAGTAAGACAAGGATCGTCCAAATATGGCACGTGTCTCTATGAACTACCTGTGTGATGTTGAGGTGTTCATGTACTCAGCAAGATATCCTGATCTTTCCCAGATAGGACACTTTTGGGATCAGCTCAGAAGACAGCTGCGTCCCTTGCTAGTATCCAGGATATCAAAGATCGGTTCATGCGTTAACTCTCATGCGACAGTATCGTGGTGCCATTTTTCAGTAAGACAAGGATCGTCCAAATATGGCACGTGTCTCTATGAACTACCTGTGTGATGTTGAGGTGTTCATGTACCCAGCAAGACCTCCTGATCTGTCCCTGATAGGACATTTGTGGGACCAGCTCAGACGACAGCTGCGTCCCTTGCTAGTATCCAGGATATCAAAGATCATTTGCAACAATTGTGAGCCAGCTCGCCCCAAGAGAGGATTCAACTGCTTCATGGCGCTCTTCCCAACCGCATCAGTGCAAGCATCCAGGCTAAAGGGAGTGCAACGTCATACTGGTAAGTGGTATCATACTGACAAATTCTTTTTAAATTTGACTAGATTGTAATCAGTGGAGTAACATCACATATCTTCTCAACCCCTTCTGCGTGCTACACTTTTTTGTCAGCCAGTGTATAACATAGGCAGCAACTATCCTGTAGTACTTCAGTGGGGGCGCATTCAAAATTATGTCTGGATCTTAGGATGACACTCAAACCAGGACAGAAAACTTGCTAGATATCACATATAAAGGCGTCAGTAATCGGAAGCTCTTCGAAAATCCAGAAAACATCGTTGTTCTTCACGAGTGTTTTGATATTACGTGTGAACAGGTGGAGCATCAGTTCTTTCATTTACGGTTACTCTGGAACCAAAGTAGCTGTCATGGACGATGCGGTGTTTTCTTCAAGTAGATATTTCTTTTTTTAGTTCCAAACTTCCACTAGAATCATGGGTAAAGGTATTACTACTTCATCAAACACAAAGAGTAAGTGCTGCGAAGATTAAAAATATATTTTAGCATTTTAGCTTTAATAAATAAACCATACAGCACTGCTAAGTATTTTACAGGAAGCAATTCTGCAGTCAATCGCTGTCACGATTGTAAAGGGAGTAGGGGGAATACAATGGGTATATCATTACAAAACATAATGAGAAGGTTAAGGAAGAAGAGAGAGCGCGGCGGAAGTGGTGAGCCAATACTGGGGCGGCGGCGGCGGCGGCGGCTGGCGTCACTGCGCGTAGTCCAGCTCCGGCTCGCCGGCCAGTATCCAGTCCAGGCGGCGCGGGGGCGCCATGCGAGCACTCGGCCGCTCGCTCTCCACCAGCTGCAACACAAAGAAATGGCCGCTGCTCTTACACAACCTGGACTAGGGTCAATCAGCGAGCTATGGCGAAAACTCAGAATGTAACGCACCCTAAACAACTGAATCGATATCTGAGGAGCAACAACCAAAGCGTATCTCAATAAGCTACTGTTTCGTAAAAAAAAAAGTCATCTTACAAATATTGTGTCTTGACAGTTGTTTTATGATAAATACATGGTGAGGCAGTTAAGACAGGCCACTCCATATGAGTACACTACTGGCCATTAAAACTGCTACACCACGAAGATGGCGTGCTACAGACGCGAAATTTAACCGACAGGAAGAAGATGTTGTGATATGCAACTGATTAGCTTTTCAGAGCATTCACACAAGGTTGGCGCCGGTGGCGACACCTACAACGTGATGACATGAGGAAAGTTTCCAACAGATTTCTCATACACAAACAGCAGTTGACCGGTGTTGCCTGGTGAAACTTTTTGTGTTGCCTCGTGTAAGGAGGAGAAATGCGTACCATCACATTTCCGACTTTGATAAAGGTCGGATTGTAGCCTATCGCGATTGCAGTTTATCGTATCGCGACATTGCTGCTCGCGTTGGTCGAGATCCAATGACTGTTAGCAGAATATGGAATCGGTGGGTTCAGGAGGGTAATACGGAACGCCGTGCTGGATCCCAACGGCCTCGTATCACTAGCAATCGAGATAACAGGCAGCTTATCCGCATGGCTGTAACGGATCGTGCAGCCACGTCTCGATCCCTGAGTCAACAGATGGGGACGTTTGCAAGACAACAACCATCTGCACGAACAGTTCGGCGACGTTTGCAGCAGCATGGACTATCAGCTCGGATACCATGGCTGCGGTTACCCTTGATGCTGCATCACAAACAGGAGCGCCTGCGATGGTGTACTCAACGACGAACCTGGGTGCACGAATGTCAAAACGTCATTTTTTCGGATGAACCCAGGTTCTGTTTATATCATCATGTAGGTCGCATCCGTGTTTGGCGACATCGCGGTGAACACACATTGGAAGCGTGTATGCGTCATCGCCATACTGGCGTATCACCCGGCGTGATGGTATGGGGTGCCATTGATTACAAGCCTCGGTTACCTCTTGTTCGCATTGACAGCACTTTGAACAGTGGACGCTCCATTTCAGATGTGTTACAACCCGTGGCTGTACCCTTCATTGCTGGCCTAAGTGGCCGTGCGGTTCTAGGCGCTGCAGTCTGGAACCGCGTGACCGCTACGGTCGCAGGTTCGAATCCTGCCTCGGGCATGGATGTGTATGATGTCCTTAGGTTAGTTAGGCTTAACTAGTTCTAGGTTCTAGGGGACTAATGACCTCAGAAGTTGAGTCCCATAGTGCTCAGAGCCATTTGAACCATTTTTTACCCTTCATTCGATCCCTGCGAATCCCTACATTTCAGCAGGATAATGCACGACCGCATGTTGCAGGTCCTGTACGGGCCTTTCTGGATACAGGAAATGTTCGACTGCTACCCTGGCCAGCACATTCTCCAGATGTCTCACCAATTGATAACGTCTGGTCAATGGTGGCCGAGCAACTGGCTCGTCACAATACGCCAGTCACTACTCTTGATGAACTGTGGTATCGTGTTGAAGCTGCATAGGCAGCTGTACCTGTACACGCCATCCAAGCTCTGTTTGACTCAATGCCCAGGTGTATCAAGGCCGTTATTACGGCCAGAGGAGGTTGTTCTGGGTACTGATTACTCAGGATCTATGCACCCAAATCGTGTGAAAATGTAATCACATGTCATTTCTAGTATAATATATTTGTCCAATGAATACCCATTTATCATCTGTATTTCTTCTTGGTGTAGCAATTTTAATGGCCAGTAGTGTATATCCAGAATGAGTAAATGCATCGAGATGCTGCTTTCGCAAGTTATGGTGGACAACATGACGAATTTCCCAATGTTCGCAAATAATTTTTATCGTTTACAGCAGCTGAATTATGGCACCGGCTTTTTTTTCTAATTGAACCATACAGGGTGTTCAGTTCCCCCTAGCGATGGGTTTTATGCAACCCGCAACGTCTTCAAAAACTACACACGAGATTTTCATATTCTCTTGCCTGCTACACGCAAACTATTATTCCAACAGGAAAAATGAACAGGACCTTTCTGCAGGATATTTAATGTCGTTAAATTTTATACTGAAATACGTTTTCGCTGAAAGCCATGGTTTTCGAGTAATCAAGAAAAACGCGTTTGAGGGTCACATCTGTAAGTTTTTCTCGAATAATTCGAAAAATACGGCCTCTAGTGGAACTTATCGCAGTATAAAATTTGAGTACATTAAATTTGCTATAAACAGTTCCTGTTCTTTTATATTGTGGGAACAATGGTTTCCACAGAGCGAGCGAGAGAATATGCAAATCTTGCATGTGGTATTTGAAGGCGTTGCGGGTTGAATAAAATCCATCGGTACGAGCAGTTGAATCACCCTTCAGTGGAATTTGAAAGAAACTTCTAGGAGAAATTCTACGACATAATATATATCAGATTTGATCAAACAGTATCAAGATAACAGCGCCGAAAGTCATTGTCCCGCCATCATGAGAAGAGGTTCCACTAACATACTAAATGTAAGCAAACACCTAACTCAGGTATGGTTCTCGTGTCTACCAGTGCGTTAGAAGCCCACCAGTCTGTGTTCTGCTGTTGTAGCAATCAGGTAACTTTAGACATTCACAATGTATGCAATAGTCGTAAAAGTGGATATAGTTTATGGCAAATGTCGCCAAACTATTAGAGCAGCTGTAATTCTGAAGATATGTCGCTGCCACAGTTGTTGGAAGACAACCCACTGGACATAAAACGATCAGTGTGGTATCACACGGATGTCCCTCCCATTCCACACATGTAATGGCAGACCCTCTCAAGAGAACATTTAGAGAGCATCGGAACGGTCGTTCAGAAAATCCAAAATGGTCTGGACACTCAGAAAATTTAGCACTTCTATACTTTTATCTATGGCGAAAAATAAAACAAGAGGTCCATTAGAAAGCACCTACGAAAACCCGAAGGAATGAAATGCCTTCTAACACGGGCTTGTGCTGCCGTTAACTCCAGGTGAAATTCAACGTGCAGTATTGTTTCTCCAGAATCACCTTATCGCGCGTAGCAATGCTCAAGATCAACATTTTGAGCACTTAAATGACTACCGTGATAATAGACACACGAACCGTACCTTAGTTGCCGGTCGAAGTGGCCGAGCGGTTCTAGGTGCTTCAGTCTGGAACCGCGCGACCGCTACGGTCGCAGGTTCGAATCCTGCCTCGGGCATGGATATGTGTGATGTCCTTAGGTTAGTTAGGTTTAAGTAGTTCTACGTTCTAGGGGACTGAGGAGCTCAGATATTACGTCCCATAGTGCTCAGGGCCATTTGGACCTTAGTTACATGTTTGTTTACATTTAGTATAATAGGACAGACATCTGTAGAACCTCTTCTCCTGATGGTGGACAGTCGTTTGCGGCGTTATCATCTTAATACTATTTGATCAATTCCGATACATGCTATGTTGCTGAAATTCTCTAAGTAGCGTGTTTCAAATGCCACAGAATAAAGTCAGTGTCGTAATTTGGCGACTATAGACGTTAAAAATTACTTGCGAAAGTTTCGCCATATTGTCCGCTATAACTTATTGAAAACCACACCTCGAAATATTTACTGATTCTGGATGTATTTGGGGAGTGTCCTGTCTGACTTGGTTCACCCTGTATATGTAACACCTGTTATTAAAAAAAATTGTGCTGGAAAGTGGACTCTGACAGAAATCACTTGCGCAGTTAAAAAAAATATACAACAGCTTCACGTGTCACAATATGTCATTCTAAAGAAAAGTCATTATTAGTATCATCGTTGTTATTAACACTACATGCGCGTTTATATAGTGGTTGGACAAAAATATAGAAACACCGCGAGAAATGCATGTTTGCACATAAACGAAGACACTAGCCAAGCCTGCAGGTGGCGCTGTTGTATTTCACCACGAACGACACCTACGCAGTGCCCTCAATATGCTACAAAAAATGGTTCAAATGGCTCTGAGCACTATGGGACTCAACTGCTGAGGTCATTAGTCCCCTAGAACTTAGAACTAGTTAAACCTAACTAACCTAAGGACATCACAAACATCCATGCCCGAGGCAGGATTCGAACCTGCGACCGTAGCGGTCTTGCGGTTCCAGACTGCAGCGCCTTTAACCGCACGGCCACTTCGGCCGGCTCAATATGCTACAACCGTCAGTCGTGTTCAGAACAGTGTTCTGTGTAGTTGTAAGTGCATTATGTCGGAACTAAGTTAATTCGAATGTGGAAAAATTGTTGGTGCTCGTATGGTGCGTGCTTCCGTAACCAAAGGATCCAAAGTGTTTGGTGTTTCAAGAGGCAACGCATCGAACACCTATACTGCATACAGGAAAACGGAGAAACATCATCTGCTAAGTCAAAACGTGGACGAAAGTGAGTATTGAGTGAGTGTGACAGACGGGCACTGAAGAGAGTTGTGATGAAAAATAAAGGGGACGACAGCTGCAAAAGCCACTGCAGAACTGACTGTCGCACTCGCGAGCCCTGTCCAGCACTAATACAGCACGAAGGGAGTTTCATAGGGTGGGAATTTCAGGGCGAGCTGGAATTCTAAAACCACACATCCGCGATATAAATGCCAGTAAAAGGAAAACGTGGTGCCGAAGCAATAAAACCTGGTCTATGGAACAGTAGAAAAAAGTAATTTGGTTGGATGAGTTTTATGTCACACTATTTCCAAGTTCTGTCCGAGTTTACGTCTGGTTACTTGAAATTGCAACTATTTTGGAACACGTATTATGTTCGAGTATAATGACTTTTCTGCAGACTAGAAATCTACTCTGTAGGAATCAGCATGGGTTTCGAAAAAGACGATCTTGTAAAACCCAGCTCGCGCTATTCGTCCACGAGACTCAGAGGGCCATAGACACGGGTTCCCATGTAGATGCCGTGTTTCTTGACTTCCGCAAGGCGTTCGATACAGTTCCCCACAGTCGTTTAATGAACAAAGTAAGAGCATATGGACTATCAGACCAATTGTGTGATTGGATTGAAGAGTTCCTAGATAACAGAACGCAGCATGTCATTCTCAATGGAGAGAATTCTTCCAAAGTAAGAGTGATTTCTGGTGTGCCGCAGGGGAGTGTCGTAGGACCATTGTTGCTATTCATAATATAAACATAAATGACCTTGTGGATAACATCAGAAGTTCACTGAGGCTTTTTGCGGATGATGCTGTAGTATATCGAGAGGTTGTAACAATGGAAAATTGTACTGAAATGGAGGAGGATCTGCAACGAATTGACGCATGGTGCAGGGAATGGCAATTGAATCTCAATATAGACAAGTGTAATGTGCTGGAATACATAGAAAGAAAGATCCCTTATCATTTAGCTACAATATAGCAGGTCAGCAATTGGAAGCAGTTAATTCCGTAAATTATCTGGGAGTAGGCATTAGGAGTTATTTAAAATGGAATGATCATATAAAGTTGATCGTCGGTAAAGCAGATGCCAGACAGATTCATTGGAAGAATCCTAAGGAAATGCAATCCGAAAACAAAGGAAGTAGGTTACAGTACACTTGTTCGCCCATTGCTTGACTATTGCTCACCAGTGTGCGATCCGTACCAGATAGGGTTGATGGAAGAGATAGAGAAGATCCAACGGAGAGCAGCGCGTTTCGTTATAGGATCATTTAGTAATCGCGAATGCGTTACGGAGATGATAGATAAACTCCAGTGGAAGACTCTGCAGGAGAGACGCTCAGTAGCTCGGTACGGGCTTTTGTTAAAGTTTCGAGAACATACCTTCACCGAGGTGTCAAGCAATATATTGCTCCCTCCTATGTATATCTCGCGAAGGGAGATCATGAGGATAAAATCATAGAGATTAGAGCCCACACAGAGGCATACCGACAATCTTTCTTTCCACGAACAATACGAGACTGGAATAGAAGGGAGAACTGATAGATGTACTCAAAATACCCTCCGCCACACACCGTCAGGTGGCTTGCGGAGTATGGATGTAGATGTAGATTTTAGAGGAAGAATGGCATGAAATTCCGTTGAAAACCATATAAGACCTGTATCATAGATTCCCATACAACTGGAAGCTGTTTTGAATGCCAGCGGTCTTCCTACACCGTATTAGGCATGGTAATGTGTTTTGTTTTTTGTATTTCCATATTTCTGCTCACCCCCTGTATCTACCATACCTATTATTATTAACTACATACCATGTAAATTTTTTGTTTATCAGGTTGTATTCTACATATTACACATTTCATAACTTGTATTAATTACGTATGAATTTATTAGTTTTATACCGAAAAAGAAATGCTGTGAAAGTTGGATAAATGTTTATCAATATTCTTGCCACATCAGATTCGATTATAAAGTCAATCTTCCAAGGAGTTCCTCCGTCAAGAGTTAAATGTTCCACTAATAGACCATACGGTACTGATCTTTATGTTAGTGCACATATTTTCATCATCCATTCCGAAAGAGAGCGGTTTTAAACACGCTGACAAACTGCCTGTTCGCTTTTGCCTCTATTTCTTCGACCGAAGGTTGTTTGATGACTTTTGTGATTTTTCGAGAGCACAAGTGGCTGGCATTGTCAAAGTTTCACCCTCCACTGCTGAACACCAGAAAAATCTTCAACAAACGTCGACCGAAGAACCCAAGACAGAAGCAACAGATAATTTGTCTGTAAGTGGCCACGAAAGCCTCAACGATTTTAAACACTCTGTTATTACATAGTTTCTTGAATGCTTCAATAGAAGGAATGCTCCTATTTGTTACCACTTCACGAAGGATCTTGATAGGAACACATAGCTATGAATTTCTTTCTTCAGACCTTTGTAGAATGTTCTTTCAATAAAAACTGAAAAACGAATGATTTTCAGACGTATATTTGTCTAGACTTTTCTCGTTTTCTCGCTTTAAACTTCGAAAGTTCCCAAAAGTGTATTTCAGATACTGTATTTTCTTCTAGCAAATAATGGAATACAGAATGGCAAGCCATTGACATCCTCAGTCAACTACGAACGATGGGACCACTACGTTAAGGAAAATGGCCTCTTATGACAATCGGCCTTCCAAGCTCAGATGATGTAATCAAATATATAGGGTGATTCTGCCAAATGGCGATCAGCTGCAGAAACCCATCCCTGAGAGGATAAGGACTGTGGGCAGACGGGAAACTCTAGTGGATGGCACATATCCACAACTTCCCGGAAAATCTGAATGCGACCACTTTTACAATTGGAATGTCGTTCACAGTAAGTATCAGTTATACGATGAAAATGGTTTATTTCGCATACTTTTATACTTTGATGTCATTTGATATGTACGATATAACAACGAGGACTAAATGAGGTGTCCATTCCAGAATCTCATTGAAAACTATGCAACGAGCTGCAGATTCTTATACTCGCATCACAGTATCTCTGCTTGCTTATGAAACTTATGCCCTGTACCTTGGTGGGCTCGTTATCCAAATTTGACGCTTTAGACTTTTTTCTGCGGGGAAATCTGAAAGATGCTGTGTACAACAACATACCAACTGCACCCGATGATATGCAACGACACTCTACTGCAGCCTGCTCGGATATCTCTGCTGAAAGGCTAGCGCGGGTGCAGCAGTCGTTCCATACCAGACTGGAAGCGTGTATTGCCGCTGACGGTGGTCATTTTGAACACAACCTGTGATGGTCAGGTGTCTCGTTACTGGTCAGAATCCACATAACTTGTGTTGTTCTTTAGCGTGTGCTATCACAGGCACTGAATAAGTGTCGGTGTGAGGGCTTTTCAAAATAAGATATCTCGCAAACGACTGACACCAAAAGACTACAATAAACACCATTGACATTCTAATTTACCCTACTTTTAGTTTGTTAATGTCAGTAAGCATTCTTCTGTTTAAAAACGTGTATGTTTGCACAAAAATACACTTTAAGAAGTATTATTACAATCTTGTGATTGACTAACAATACGAGCTCGTGACTACCACTCTATTCTGTGAAAACCGCACATAAGTAGTACTTTCAATTTCCGCAGTATTTGCGGTGTAAGTTTTAGGTGATCCATCTTGTATAACAGTTCAACGTTTTAATGTTTCCATTTCTTAAAAGTAAGGTTTAGATGTGGTTCATGACCTCGTCTCGTTGGTGCCGTGGTCTAATTGAACAGACAATAAAATAAATAAATGAAAATAACTTACTGCGAGATTTGTAATTCGTAATTACGGTAGGAGTAGACTTTCCTTTCAAACCTACAAAAAGGAGCGGCTGTTACTTTCCTGATATCTCGGTTTATCGCAGACACATGTCACTAATAACAATGCTGTATAGTTCCTTAATTATATATGTGTCTCATTCTTTCTCGGACGTAGACAATTGACCTCTTGAAGCAATACGTTCAGGTTTTTATTCCTAAGACTTAAAAAAGAAGCTCGAATTTTTTAGAAATCTGTCGTTTTAGGAGCCAGACAATTTTTAATCCTGCTCAACGAATTGTCCTTCACAGAAACACAGAAACAAATTTCAGTGACTTGAGCCACATAGTGTTTCTGACACTCCGACCTTTCTCTGTAAATACAGCTGCTATTGTAGCTTGCAATCACGTGGCAGAAAGGCATCCTCTCGACTACGTAATTCCCACATACGGATGAATAGTGATTCGTATATAACTTTAGTAGGCAATCACATGTTATCAGCGAACTATGCTTTGGCGAATGTCGGCCAGCTGAAAGCGGCTCACGGTTGTAATCGCTATGTGAAAATGACTTTGCATATGCTCTTCTGTAGACAGTAAGTGTTATCACAGTTACGTTGTCATTTAACAGGTACAGGGGGCACGCTGTTTCTTAACAGCAGCACAGCCTTCACTCCCCCCACTCTTCAGCAAATGATTGGCACGTGTCTGCAATACTGAGTTTACTTTTCAGCGTCTCTGTGAGTGAACGAAATGACTCGTGTCGAATATCACACACCTTTGTAGTCAAGGTCGCTAATGCACTGTACTTCAGTAACCGTCAACCCTGAGGTAGGAAGTAGACTTCTATTTGGTCATAACGGGTTTAAGATTTCATCCCTTAGTTCTTGATCTCTAAACTCTGTGCCAAATTTCTGGATTGGTTCAAATGGCTCTGAGCACTATGGGACTTAACATCAGAGGTCATCAGTCTCCTAGAACTTAGAACTACTTAAAGCTAACTAACCTAAAGGCATCCCACACATCCATGCCCGAGGCAGGATTCGAACCTGCGACCGTAGCGGTTGCGCAGTTCCAGACTGAAGCGTCTAGAACCGCTCGGCCACACCGGCCGTCCAATATCTGGATTAAATCATAAATAGCTCTGCAGTGTCTTATATAGAGAGTATGTGAGTGTGTGGTGTCTGTTCTTCCGGTCATGTCCAAAATAACAGACAACACGCATTCATATAACTGATTCGCCTAGATGGGCAATAGATATGCCTTCTTCACTGCGGATGCGCAAGTACGGCCAACCTCCTACGGGAATCTCAGAGTCGTAAGCATGGACGAAGTGGACAGGGGCTGCGGATAGGTTGCACTCGGTGGGAGTGTAGGTTGGCCGTGAAGCGTGGCGAGATAGTCTGCGGAGTGGGCGCCGTACTTAATGCACCTGCTTGATAAGCAAGAGATCCTGGGTTCGACTCCCAGTCCACTACATGTTTTCGCTGTTGCCGCTGATTCCACCTAATGTCCTGGTGCAGCTGACACCAGTAATTCCTTTCCTTTCTTTTAATCCCCCTTCTACCCTCAATTTACATTATATAGAGAGGGTCTATGTCATTGTCGATGGCGAACCCTCCGTCGGACGGAGACTCTTGGTGCTTTCAAGCGAATGAGAACGAAGGAATGATAAGTGTAGTTTAACGTCCCGTCGACAGCGTGGTCGTTAGAGACGGAACATAAGCTCTGATCACGAAAGGAAGGGGTAAGAAATCGACCATGACCTTTTCGAAGGAAACATCCATGCATTTGCATGGAGCGATTTGGTGGAACCACGGAAAACCTAAATGTGTAGGACTGGACGGGGATTTGAACCGACTTCCTTCCGAATGCGAGCCCAGTGTGCTCTCCACCCCATTCGGTTTGGAACAAATGGGCTACGAGCTAGCGACGAGTAGCACCCTTACTCCGCATCATTAAAATAACAAGACAAAGAATACAATATATTTCGCAAGCGAGGGGCACTGAAAGAGCACCTACATGTTATCGGACGTTCCCTGTGCAAAATCAAGACCAACACTAACTATAAGGGCCAGTCAAATGAAAAACGAACACCCGCCATAACGGGATCCTGGAATGGTTCCGTTCAAGGGTAATTACCACACGCATTTTTCCCTCTGGGAGACGATACGATCAATTACTGTCTCATAGAAGGCGGTCGGCCGATGAGGCTCCACAATCGCACTCACTCTTGCACTTCCTCGTCCGACTGACACCGACATCTACGCATATCTTTCTTCAGGTTATCAAAGATATAAAAATTACACAATGAAAGATCCGGGCTATAGGTTGGATGTTGCAGTGTTTCCAACCAATCATGTAAGTGCAGTGGTATCGTCCTCTGCACGCAGGATATGTCTAAACCATCGCAGACGGCTTTCTGGCATTTTCTTCTGGCTCGGTGCGACCGCGAAACGTTTCCCTGCAAATTTCTGAGCTGATATAATTAATTAAACTTCAGAGATGCAGTACACTGCTGTCCAAAATTAAAACAAAAAACCACTGTTTCCCCGTCCTGTGTCTAATTCACGATATAATCATATAAAGTGTCGACAAATGTCCATACTATCGTGTTCTGTACGAAAGATGGCATTCTGCCCAACGGACAACCACACCAACAATGACGTCGGGGCATCTGTCAAACGGGGTAGTGTTTGCCGGGTAGTCTCACATCCACAATCGCTGTGCACACGGTCACAGATGGTGCAGTATGGCACATTTAAGACTCCTACCAGGCTGTCTGCGGTGGAGGGCCATGGGAAGAATGGAAGCAAGACAGTCGGAAACTAATGTGGTCCTGTGGCTTGTTTTTCGGATGTCGCGACAGTTTATAGAGATCGAAACTGTATCCCGAAGACCAGGGCGGGCCGACCACGTGTAACATCAGAAAGAGAGAACCGTTATTCGGCTGTAAGGGAACGACGGTACCGTCTTAGTACTGCACGGCAACTGGCATCTGGCCTCGCAGCATCCAATGTACGTGTGGTAGCGAGGCAAACGGTATACAGAAGGCTTCGGCAGAGTGGACTTTACTGTCGGAGACCTGCTGTATGTGTAGTTCTGACGCGTCTTCACAGTAGGGAACGTCTAGATTGGAGCCGTCAAAATGACACCTGGATGGTAGAACAGTGGGTCAGTGTTTCTTTCACAGATGAGTCCCGATTTGGTGTGGAGACTGATTCTCTAGGTATTCACATCTGGAGGGAACATGGAACACAATGTCGGGACCGAAACATTGTGGAAAGAGACTGATATCGAGGATGATCCCTAATGGTGTGCGCAGGGATTATATTGACCACTCTAACACCTCTTCATGAAACTGTACGGTTAAATCGGCAAGGTTTAAGTGATCTCTGGTGTCGTAACGAGGTCTTGGGATCTCATGTGCGGTTTTTGCAAAGTGCTGATGGACGATAGCCGGCCGCTGTGGCCGAGCGCTTCTAGGCGCTTTAGTCCGGAACTGCGTGCCTGCTGCGGTCGCAGGTTCAAATCCTGCCTCGGGCATGGATGTGTGTGATGTCCTTAGGTTAGTTAGGTTTTAGTAGTACTAAGTCTAGGGGCCTGATGACCTCAGATGTTAAGTCCCATACTGCTTAGAACCATTTGAACTATTGTTTTTTTTTTATGGACGATAATGCTCGACCTCATAGAGCAGGCGTGGTTGATGTTTTCTTGGAAACGGAAGATGTTGCACGCATGGCATGTCCTGCTCGCTTTCCAGATTTGAATCCAATGGAGCACGCCGGTTCCACTAGCGAGACGGGTTGCATCACGTCAGCAGCCAACAACCACTCTCCAAGACTTGCGAGCAGCACTGCAGGCAAAATTGGCGTTATTGCCTCAGAATGAGATTGCATCATTCATAGCATGCCCCGTCGTTTGTCAGGCCCGTATTGCTGCCAGAGATGGTCACACCCCATACTGAACGCATTAACCAGTTGTCATAATATGTGTGTGAATCCGTTAAGTTGGAAAAAAACGAAGAACATTTTTGTCTACCGCTACGCATACTACAGTTGTTTCGTTCTGTGTTGTTTATATTGTTTCTACTTTACTATCATCTATTTATACTGTTTTGTGGCAAAATAAACGCAATCTTGCAAAATTTCCGTTTGTTGCCTTAATTTTGGACACCAGTGTAATACTGAGCTTTTAAATGTTAATTATATTACTGCTGCGAACAGCTTTTCCTTAATGTAATTCTTGTTGTTTTTTATGTACAGGGTGTTTAAATACAAATTTATCCGGTTTCACAAAACTATATCGTTACATGAATAAAGATAGAGACTTAGAATGGCTTTTAACTTATGAGTCGAAACTAAAAGTTTACCTTGGGGCCAGTTGTAAACTGATAGTTTAGGCGGCTGCCGGTAGGGGTCTTCGGCTGCAGCTTGTTCGCTCGCTCATTTACTGCCCAATGTGCGAGAACATGTTGAAAACTTGATTTTTCAACAGGACATAGAAGCAATGCACTGGCACCTGCACGTAACACGGAGCTGCCATAACTATGGATCGGCCGACCGGGGCATGCGGATCTCGCTTTGCGCCATTGTCTTCCAAGCTTACATGGTCCCACAGTATGTGATTTTTATTGTTTCCCCTTCCAACAACTTTGTGTAGACCCTGACACCGCTTAGTTGCACCAGTGAATGCAGTGACTTCAGAAATGCTCGCATAAGAATGGGACTGGTTTGATTGTCGTCAGGACGTTTGTCGCGCGTCTGGTGACGAAAGTCTGGACATTTGGGAAAGGTTAACTTTGATACTGAACGCAATTGTAAAACGTTTCCAGCGATTTATGTACAGATATTTCCTTCTGAAACTGAATGGTTATTTTAAAAATAAGAACTTCGTAGTCGGATGCTTAATTTAAAATTGATCCCAAATTTCGATGGTCATTCATGCAGAGGAAATAGTTTTGTTCAATCGGGTGAAACAGTCCGTACTCTTGTAAATCTATAATTTATAATTGCAGTTTTCCTTTTTTCTGTCATTATATAAGTGCAATCTGTGTGGATACTGCAAGCAGCGCTTTTTACAAGAATTAAATAAATAAAACTGCGCAAGAACTTATGAAAGTCATCCACACGACTTTGATTCACCACTTCACATGCTATGCTGAGGGGAAAAAACGGTTGCTACTTGATTAATTATGAAAAGCGTACATAATATCATGCAAGTGAGACATCAAGTTCGAACAAGAACTTATTATTAGCCATGGTATAGATTATTGGTCTTAATTTTAACAGTTGCTTAAAAATGTAAGTCTGAGTCATCTGTTCGACGTAACTCCTACGTTAAGCAAATAATAAGGAGGAAACTTCCTGCCATAACTGAAATGTAACAACGGCACGCCGTTTAGCCGCCAGAAAGCTTGGAACTTACAGTTTCCACATATCCTCTCCACAAAATGCTACTCAGAGTCTGAAGGTAGTCCGAACAATGGGATCTACGTTTATATAGTTAGTCAGGTAACCAGTACCATATGGTATGTACTGATATATTCATCCTTCTGTACTATATCAGTTTAAGGACGACACATATGCAATATTTTATCATGATAATCTGTTTGCTGCCTATTCCCTGTCCTATGCGCTTTCAGAAAGAAAGGAAGTATAAGGTTTAAAGTGTTGACTGCGAGAAGATCACTAAGACGGAGCACGACCTCGGATTGTATTAATATTTGGAAAGATATCAGCCGTGTTCTTTTCTAAGGAACGATCGCGGCATTCGTTTTATTCAGTTTAAGGAAAGTATAGAAAACATAAACCTGAATGCCTGGAAGTTTGAACTCTGTCCCCTGCGAATGCGGTAGAGCATGCTAATCACTACACCAGCACACACGGAATGTGAAGTTTTATATTTCAAAGTTTTCTCATTAGGTATGTAAGAAAATGTAGAAGTTTTATGTGTAACGAAAATATTTAAAAAATGAGAGGTGTATCTTAAAAACCGAAGAGGTAGAATCAATTTGTAAACTGCAAAACAAACCCACTGAGCCGGCCGTTGTGGCCGAGCTGTTCTAGGCGCTTCAGTCCGGAACCGCGTTGCTGCTACGGTCGCAGGTTCGAATCCTGCCTCGGGCATGGATGTGTGTGATGTTCTTAGGTTAGTTAGGTTTAAATGGTGCTAAGTCTAGGAGACTGATGACCTCAGATGTTCAGTTCCATAGTGTTCAGAGCCATTTGAACTATTTTGAAACGCACTGAAAGAGAAAGTGGTTCAACGTTATGTAAGCCGACGGTAAGACATCTCGACCAGGACGGTGCGTGGGAAGGAGGAGGAGAGGGGGACGAGGGCGATGGGCCTTCGCAGTGTGAATGTGAATATGAGGGCAGCTCTTCCACTTGATGTCGTTGTTGCTCACATCATAACGAGAATTTATCTCAGGAAGTATGTACTATGCAGCTTTCACTGTCTCAGTAGTAATTTGTAATTCATATTTCCCAGGAGATGTCTACCAAAGCGTGAGTTGCTGCTCCGTGAGTTTCCCTTTGTTCACAGGGTGACATCAAGTTCATTGTGACACTAAAGCGTTCACATACATCTGTAGGTGAAATGTGTGGTGTCGAAAATGCAGACAGAATAAGCGGAATGCTACCGCAGGACAAGAAATATTATTTTTGTTTAGTTCTTACTCATTACTGATAGAGAAATGTAATTTAATGATACTTTGCAGTGACTGGGGCTGTTTCTTTGATCAGTCTCTAACATTGCCCATTTATCCACCACGTATTACCTCAGTTATTCTTTCTTCTTTTTTTTCTTCTGCCTACGACTCACTTGTAACCGAGTGATATGAAACATTGGCTAACACACTGGACTCGCATTGGAAAGGATCGGGGATTTAATCCCAGTCTGGTCGTTTTGAGTTAGATTTTCTGCAGTCCAGACCTGTTCTTGCCCGATGAGTGCTTGTGGCCCTTCGGTAATGTCTTCGTCGTCCGCGGGACGTTAAAAACTAATCTTTGAACTTTCCTTCCTTCCGTAGGTAATACAGGTACTTATCCCATTGCTCTTCTCCGAATTTTCTCTATTTTTTTCCAATAAATACAATTCAGAGACAACTTCAAAATGAGGAACAGTATTCAGAAGTGTTAAGCGATGTGTTTCTTAGCCACTTCCTTCATGGATGAGTTACATTTCCTCAGTATTCTCACAACGAAGCTCAGTCTAGTATGTCGCTTCTCCTCGGAAAGAAATATGTGGTCATTCCCTCTGAATTCCTTCCTGATGGGTAACCCATAATGTTTGACTGGTGTGTATGTTTTAATTACTTTACCGGTGACGATGTAGTTACACAAGAGCTTCAATGGATTGGAAATAACAGCCAACTAGTTGCAAGATACAAGATTATTAAACCTTGACCATGGTTTCCACAGTTTCAAAACTTTCTTTTTCAAAGGGTATTGCAGTTAGAATCACATTAACTATATCCAATGTGGGAGTCGTTGACTCTATCTAGTACATGTGCGTGTCATGCGCTTAATCACACAAGGTGGGGCCTTTTCATCCGTTTACGAGAATTGCATTCCGTTTGATGACAACGCCAATTAGATTACTTTTGGTTACATATAGCGACAAACTATAACCCTTAGACCATATGTTCATCATCTAGAGATATTCCTTCATTTTTTATATATTATTATTATTTATTAAAGTGCCGTCGGCCTTGCAGCAGTGGTAACACCTGTTCCCGTCAGATTACCGAAGTTAAGCGTTGTCAGGTTTGGCTAGCAGCCGGCCGAAGTGGCCGAGGGGTTCTAGGCGCTACAGTCTGGAACCGCGCGACTGCTACGCTCGCAGGTTCGAATCCTGCCTTGGACATGGATGTGCGTGATGTCCTTAGGTTAGTTAGGTTTAAGTAGTTCTAAGTTCTAGGGGACTGATGACCACAGCAGTTAAGTCCCATAGTGCTCAGAGCCTTTTTTTTTGGCTAGCACTTGGATGGGTGATCGTCCGGGCTGCCGAGCGCTACTGGCAAGCGGGATGCACTTTGTTCTTGTCAAGCCAATTGAGGAGCTATTTGATTGACAAGTAGCGGTTCCGATCACAAAAACTGACAACGGCTGGGAGAGCAGTGTGCTGACCACATGTACCTCCATATCCGCACCCAGTGACGTCTATAATGTGAGGATGACACGGCGTTCGGTCGGTATCCAAGACCTGTTCGGATGAAGTTCAGCTGATGTGTTAATACAATCCTCCTGCATACTTGGTCATCTCTGAAATGCCTAAGACCCTTACTGATATTGCTTAAGTGGACATTCATATATTTTGAAGACCAAATTAGGTACACAACAAATTCATGACAATTATTTACAATATGTCAAATAAAGTGTGCACTGTAGGATACAATGGTAACAATGAACTTACAATAAAATTGTTGAGCTATTTGCTCTTACGTGGCATAGACCAGAGAGTTGGGCAAGTACTGCCTTCCCCTTTCTTATCAGTATAGAATTAGACCGTACGCAAAATCAGCCAGCATTGGAAATACACTCCTGGAGGCAGCGCTGAAGGAAATCTAGCATGGATCATATGCGAAATGACCCTGTACGTAGGTATGTGGATGTTGAGATGACAATAAAATAGGTAATTAAAGCGAAACGTCTATTTCGGCAGGGACACCTACAAATGACGAACAGAAGTAGACGACTGAAAACCATATATGAGTGAGTACTTCCTGACAGGGGGAGTCAATGGCGTCCACCTAGAAGTATCAAGGCTTTTGTGATGTGAAGGCTGAAACAGCAATACGCGAATAAGAATGTAAGATAAGGAGATATACAAATTGTAAACGCTAACTGATACCTAGACATCTGGGCAGCAGAACTACGCTCTTAGTGTCTAAGAAATTTGCTGCTTTATAACTTTATCTTAAAATTTCGGATTCACTCAGTGAGCATAATATCATAAGACAAACCGTCTAATTTTATAGCGTCGACGCCTTTTTGCATTAACTCCTTTCTCGCGACCATTTTATTAAAACAGAGAGATGCAGCTTTCTTCTTTTTCCGCTGTGCGTCAAGCACGTACACAACTTTCAGTAGGAATCTCTCCAGTTTTGCGGCGCACTTGGCATGCAATTGCGATTAGTCACAAAAATGTTCAAACAGATCTTAAGACCTTTCTCTCGGGAGTAAGTGTCTAAAGCGTGCCGGCTGATTTTGCGTACGGTCTAATTCTATACTGATAAGAAAGGGGAAGGCAGTACTTTCGCAGGAGAAATTTCTTGCGCTGACTGCAGAGAAAAATGCTCAGGCAAGAAATGAGAGCGGGAGGTTAATCGGTTTTCCACATTAACTTCAAGGACACTGTGCCGGAAAGGAAAGGTGCGCTTAAGGAAAACGAAAATAAACCATCCCATCTAATCAAAGGACAAGCGCATCGAGGTTATGGAATTGCTGTATGTTACGATGAAACTGACTGATTTTTCAGAAAATCTCATTTACAGGTTGTACTTCAAATGCACCTCTAACAAATAAAATTACACATACAAATATCTCTGCAAGATTTTACTTATAGACTACAGGTTATACTAAAATATGAAAGTCTTGCATATTAAGAGCCTACGCTAGCTTGAGCGTATTACTAAATGGCACAGCGACTGTTTTCATTTGTAGATCAAACTCAAGCACACGCAAGAAGAAGACTGTGGTTTGTCTGGGGTGTTTTCCTTACTATCGAGGAGAAGTCGTGGGCATAGCAATGATATTCGTATCGGAGCGTTGAGTATGATGTGGACATGTATCAAGCCTTATGAGTGTGAAGATCGATGTTGGAGATACAAGACACAGACTTAAGATAATCTCGGGGGAATGTTTTGTAGCACGAAGTTTTTTACATGTATCACGGGCACAGGTGTACCACCAAAGAATTTACGTAGGTAGGAGGACTAGAGCGAGGCCACCTTGCCTTGTGAGGACTTATGGTTACAAAGGCTGATAGTAGCAGCCAGTAAAACAGCATGCTTACTACATTGACCTCCAACACCTAACCTTTGAATGAAGTAGTGGTTCTTTCAAAGCATGACTCGCATAAGAAAGGAAAACTCTACCCCAAAATGTTACAAACATGCTTTTAGTGCATCGAAATTCATTGATATTATTTTAGTGTTCTGCACTTGCACCGCCTGAACGTTACCTTTAGGCGCTAATTTGAAGAATATAGTTAATATCGAAGCACGTTAATATACTGTGGACTACTAACTTCAGAGATCCGCTGAGTTCCTACGACTGAATTTCATAAATGTGATGACACACTCCCGTATGATAAAGAAAGACTCAGTATTATATTGTAATGTTCAGTCAATACACAGGCTTTCTTTATTTTGACACTGAAACTACAGATGACTGCACACGTAAAGAAATTGTATAAAATTCAGAGAATACTTTAGACAGGCGATAAATTATCATATCAGTTAGAGTTAAATCAGATGACATCAAGCTCCATCTCGTCACGAAGCTCTTGGCTCTAATATATTAAAAGAGTCATGCCCTTTACTAACAAAATTTTAGAGTTCTTAGAAGAAAAGTGGTAATCATCCGGCAATGTTATTTTTAAGCGACAAAGATGAAGTGTGATATAGTCTCTAATGGGACGCTGATTCCAGAAGGGTAGGAAAGAATCGACCGTGTCCTTGAAGAAACCTTCCTAGCATGCGTCAGAAACGGTTTTTAAGTAAACTACGAAAACTCGAATCAGCATGACCACTCTTGCTTAACACTTCGTAAACATTGGGTCACATTGCTCAGTTCCAGTTTTGGTTACGCAGCCATGTATCAGCTAATATAACGGATAATGACGCTCTCGCCACAGCAGCTACAATGTAACTTCGTACCTGTTGGAGGCAGTCTAGAGGTTTGCTGGAGACAATAGGGTATTGATTTTACGAGGACTGGTATGATGTTGCTAATACGTCTTCACCGTTAATGAAGCTGCAGTAATGAGCGACGCACATAGCTCAGGTTTCGGTTTTGCAAGAGGCAGAGATGTCTACAGCTAGCGAGAAAACCAGTGATAACCACTTCTCCTTCTTTTACTTTTACATTCGTCCCGTTTCTACAGAGGCCCCAAATTCTCAACTGTTGCGTTTCTGAAATAAAATGTCCGCACCTTTTGAACTGCAAGCTTGCCAGCCTGTCTTTCTCTCTCAATCAGAGATTAACTGTAACATAATCTATAGACAGGGACTACCACGTCTTGAATTTGTGTCTGCTACGTGGTTCTCTGTTGTCATACACCTAGATGGTTATAGATTTGGCACAGAAGTGGACTGGCATTTGTTTAATGTGCTAGAGAAAATCTCCAAGCTACGTTTGTTCCACATTAACTTAGATAACGCAAAAAGAGATACTTCCAATAAACATGTAATTACCAAGCAAACATCCAACTGGCAAGATATAGGTGAAGTAAAACAGAATATTCTCTACCTTACAACGAAGGAAATTATTTGGAGACCAATTAATAATGCATGGAAAGCAAGCGGATTCAAAGTGAAGAATACATAAACGATTCGTCGCAAGACACCATCAATGAACAGTAGTCGGGGACGGAAACTAGACCACAGTGAAGGGGAGTGACGAACAGTGACAAGGATTGTGACAAAGAACGGTAGAAATAATGCGAGACATGTGATTTCAGAACTCAGTGAACATCTCGAACAATGTGTTATTACAGTGGCAATCCTACGAAAGATATCTGAAGGAAGACAGGTGGTTGGCAGAAGCAAAGACAAGAACGTGATAATATGAAGAAAATAGCACCAAGAACATACAACATGGATTGTGGTGACATGGTCTGATGAGGTCATTCTTCACGTAGGGCTTCATATCTGTTCTCGGCTTACGGAAGTAAATTGAACACTACATCCACGAATTACGCAACATTCTCTAGTCGTGTTCGTTAGTTCCACACAGTTGCCCTCAAACCTGAGGGATATTTCTTTGCCATACTAATCAAACATAAGTGATTCAATTACTTTTAATGTCTGTGCGTTATCTGTATAGACGGGTTACACAAAAAAGATATACGCTCATTAAAATTGTCTAGTACCCTATTCGGCATTCACAATAGTCTTAACCTCTCTGGAGAACGATTCGTATAACTACTAAGTTGGTGTCAGTGGAATTTCATGCCATTCCTCACAAGAAGTTGTCCGAAGTCTGCGTGAGATGCTGGATGGGGAAAGCAGACTCTTAACTGATCTGCCAACACAGACAACAACGGTTAAATAATATAATAGAAAGATGTTATTTGAAGCCTGTTTAATACGTTGAATGCCACGAGGTCGACGGCGTCCACAGCAGAGCCTCATGCCTGACGTCTGGCGGTGGAACATCATCACAAAGCGAGCGCCAGTCAGCATGTTAATGCCACGTGTCTCCACCAGTAAGTTCAAGTTTTATTCCACTGTTATGTTTGGCAGGCAATATTTTCATATGAAGCTTATATCCTATCATGGCAGCAAACACAGTAGCTCTAGATATACCAAGTAAAATTTAATGTTCATATCCGAGGTCTGGCGGTGAAACATCATCACAAAGCGTGTGGCACTCAACATGTTAATGCCACGTGTCTCCACTCGTAGGTTCAAGTTTTATTCCACTGTTATGTTTGGCAGGCAATATTTTCATATGAAGCTTATATCCTATCATGGCAGCAAACACAGTAGCTCTAGATATCCCAAGTAGAATTTAATGTTCATATCAGGAGTGCAGCAATTAAGGCGACACAAACAATATGCCCTTTCGCGAAGATTATAAGTTGTGATGCGACGGTACATCAATAAAATATTACCAAGATCACAGATGCTCTGGCAGCTTAGAGAACTTTTAGTGATGTGGTGTTTAGGGATGTTTTAGTGATGTTGGCTTGTAGAAAATAAAGTAACGCTAAATCCCAGTAAGACAATTTTTACAGTTTCTGAAACACAATTCAACAAAACCTGGGGTTCTAATTACATAGAATGGGCATATGAGTAGTGAGAACGAACAGTTCCAATTTCTAGGTGTTCAGATAGATAGCAAACTGTCGTGGAAAGCCCATGTTCTGGAATTTCGTCAAAGTCTTAATGCTGCCGTTTTTGCTATTAGAACAGCATCTGAAGTAAGTGATAATTCGACACCAAAAGCAGTCTACTTTGCTTATTCTCATTCTCTCAAGATGTATGATATTTTATTTTGGGGTAAGTCTTCCTATTCTCAAATGGTATTTTTGCCTCAGGAACGGGCGGTTCAGGCAATAAGTGGTGTAATTTCGAGAATCTCTTGTCAAGACCTATTCATTAATATGGATATTCTGGCATTGGCCAATCAGTATATATAGTCTTTAATGTCACTTTTGGTGAACAATATGAGCTTATTTCCAAGAATTATCAGCTTGCACTCAGTTAATACTACGCAGAAATCCAATCTGCATATGGATCGCACTTCCCTGGCTTTTGTGCAGAAAAGCGTGCAGTATTCTGCTGCATTCATTTTCAATAAGCTACACAAGAATTCAAAAATCTTAGCAGTAATCCACGCGCTTTCAAATCCAAACTGAAGAGTTCCCTCATGGCTCCCTCCCTCTATTCTGTCGAGGAGTTCCTTGAAAAATTAAGCTAATTCCTATGTTACGTTGTTGATTATGGTTATATAAACTTATGGCTTGTCGTCTTTTTAGGAATCATCAACATTTTATTTTATCTATTATTACTTTTCTGTTGTAATTTCATGTACTGCCACGATCCATGACCATGAAGATTTGCTCCTATGGACGTAGACGTGCATAATAAAAAATAAAAATACGAAGGGAAAATCAAGTACAAGACAACAACGTCAATGCGTTACCCGTTAGTAAGTAAATAGGCTACGAAAATTACTTGTTTGTTACATTTTTTTTTCAGATTTGTTAGGTAAAAGTATGAAGATGGTCTTAAGTTGTTAGAAAATTCAGACTGCAACTTACATCGTTGATGAGGTCGCGTAGCCGATCGAGACGGTCTTCCAGGGAGGCGGAGCTCCTCCTAGTGGGCAGGTATCTGGCCTGCGCCACGCTCATCACCAGCATCACGACGACAATCAGCACCAAAGCCTTGCGCTGCGAAAACATCTGCAAACAACAAATACCGTCTAAGCTGTGGTACGCAACCTGAATGAGATTTTTCTATGAATGCTATAACAGACATTAACTACCGTCAAAGAAAGTACAAGAATTGCACAACACTGAGCAGCTGAGTCAGAGACAGCTCGCTAGTATCCCATGAGGTTTCAGTCTTGCAGTCGGATGACGTCAGCATCTTGCCACGATATTTCGGCTGATAACTATTCAGCCATCTTCAGGTGAGTTTTACTCTTTAACTCATTGTAAATCTTACATGAGGACTGCTGAATGGTTGTCAGCCGAAATACGGTAACAAGATTACGACGTTATCCGGCTGAAAGCCTGAAACGTCGTGGAATACTCATTATAACGGGAAAATGTTAAGAATCACAGCTTCCTAGTAGTGCGTAGTCTTCATTCATTCTAACATGGTGGCTGCTCGTAACGGAATCGATTCACAAGAGGTTGAAAGTGCTGTACTGATCCACGAGTGCTGAGCAGCCGTCAGCTACTCAACGAAACTGGTAAAAGCTGGGTGCGAGGTGCGCGTACACCTCACAACAGTATATCAGTTGTGGTCATAATGATTGCGTTTACATGACCTACGAGTTTTAATGGAAATACTCTGATACAAACCTGGAGCTTGTGACGGTATATTGTTCCTTTTGCGCTTGCGGGTACAAGCGAACAAACAGATTCACTTTACGTCTCAGAAGATGACGATAACGGTAGTCTGCGACGAAAGTTGCAGGATATATCATGAGTCCCAAATACGAGTAAGCTTCCTCCATGTGGTGATAACATGACACTGCTCACCCGCTGCCACTAGAGATGTACAGGGTGGTCAGAATTAGTATGTATGATGTTGCAGTGGAGGTTGTGCTGAGAAATAATTGTTAAGCAGAAAATTCGATACATTGCGCTGTTATTTAGCAAGTTATCCAATCAGGTCGTCGCGCGCAAATTCAAGCACCTTGCCAGAGACAGTGTCACCAAACTTGTTCTTCGTATGGTTTCCTCAAGCCGAACAAACGTCGCTCTGGCTCACGTAGCGTACATTTATCACTTTCAAAAAGGCACATTTGCACAAGTAATGAGCATCTGACAAGTGGTAACTCACAGACCCACAGATGTCTTCGCATTACCGCATTTTAGTGCATGAAAATGATTGAATTTGTCGCGTACAACGACCTGATTGGCTAACTTCAATGCTAAAAACTTCGGAAACAGCACAACGAATCGATTTTTTTTCTTAACAATTATTTATCATCACAGCCTCCCATGCAATACTCTTAAAAGCTTTTCAGACTGTTTCTCACCTTCCTGTATAGCCGCATGTGCGTTTCTGTCCACCCTGGCATCGTCGTGTACAAGTACGATTACTATGACTCGTGACTCTAGGTGACCTCTACCTATGCATTTAGGATGGAATGGTTGTTAATTATCACAGTACCTGTACTTCTTCCAGCACGCTTGACGGGAACAGGCTACTACCCGTTCACGCATATTTGGAAGCAGTACCGCTTGAACACAGCAACACAAAATCTCAGCTCGTTTCAGTGTTGCTATGTGAACACACAAAATTGTCGGCTTTGGTAAACACTGGGTAGGTCGTGCAGGACTTTTAGTTTAGAGAGTGTGTTTGCCTGTATCAGGCACGAATAATGAGTCTCATAGCAAAGTATTTATCGTTCATTCGAATGTATCATAATGGTGATGAGCTAGCAATTTAACGACGTAGAACCATAATCATCAACACCACTTAAGATGCCTTTAATAATCTATAACTTGAGTATGATTTATATTATGTACTCCCAGGACATTACTGAAGTCTCATATGTGACACGTGAAAAATAATGTGGCCATGAAGAAAAAATATCTGATGTAAGTGACCTGTCAGTCTTCAAGGTATGTAAGCGAGGTCCTCAGACAACAAGTTTCTTAATAGCGTTGAGATAGTCAACCAACAGGTAACAGAATTAATTCAGTTTAAATACGATAGTATGGTGATCATTTATGGATGAGTTCAGATAAGAGGAAAAATTATGTTTCATAATAATGATAATTTTCAACTATGTAAACTACAAGTTTCAAAATAAATTTGTTCGGAAAAGAAAATGAGAAGCTGTCCAGAAGAAATTTTTGTCAATTTTCTTTCAAATTTTTAGCTTTTAAATGTGATACATGTTTTGTACATGGTCCAGTCACATTAATACGACCAGCGCTTATGTTCGACGTCAACGTGAAATAACCACGCACAAACAGCAGGTCGCAGTAATAGCAATGGAGGGCATATAAAGCGTGTCTGGGGACGCGGGAAACACTGCAGTGGTTGTCGTAATGCAGAAACGGAACGATTTATCCGACGTCCAAAATGGCATGGTCATTGACCGTCGAAACAACGGTCGTTTCCAAAACGACTAAGTTCGTAAGCCACTCGCGTGCCGCCGTGGTTAAAATATACCACGCAAGGCAAAATCGCGCTCCCCAACCAGTGTCGAGTGAACTGCGGTGCTCCACTGCCCACAGATGACAGGGGCAAACGATAGCTGTGGAGATATTCACGGGCGAATACACCCACAACTGTTGAGCAATTGACCGCCCAGTCGAACCAAGGGGGTACCGACAATGTCTCCTCAACGACCGTTCAGTGAACATTGCTGCGTATAGGCCTCCTTCAGCAGGCGCCTGGTTTGTGCACCCATGGTGACTGCTGTTCATCGTTGACAAAGGCTAGAATTTCTAGAATCTGTGGGACTACCTCGATCGAGTTGTTCGTGCCATGAACTCTCAACCGAGAAACCTAGCGCAGCTGGTCACTGCACTGGGATTGGCGTGGCTTCACTTCCCCGTCGGTACCTTGCAGAACCTCACTGGATCTCTTCCTGTACATCTCGCAGCGGTCTGCGCAGCAAAATGCATTCGACAGGTGGTCACATTAATGTGACCGTATGGCGTATATTGGGTTTGTGATCAAATAGTTTGATAGTAGAATGATTCCCCCTTTTATGAGCTAAAGGCCGTTCCAGTGAAGATCAATGAGCATCAATTTTCCGCGATTATTGTAATAATGGAATTCCTTCTCAGCAGTAAATGATTATTGCCAAGCAATTTCATTAATAGATGTAGATATTGTAGTGCGGTGGTTAAAAAGCTTAACTTCTTAAATGTTCGCCTAAATACGGTAGTCGGTGAGCATCTCCAGTTATTCCTATCACAATGAAAAATATTTTAGTCTTAAAGAAAAGTAATAAAAGCAGAAGTCATCACTAAAATATTGACCTATCTTTGATTTTATACTCAACTTTCTGCTGAAAAGTAATTGCAATATTTAGCTTGCTTTTCGTAATACCTCTATCTGGTGCCAACTACAGGAAGCCAGCTGCCGTTGATTGTTGGTGAATATACCCTTACCACCCTTCATCCAGCACTCTTCCTCTGTGGTGTGGCTGAAGGTTCTAAACTATGATTTTTTCACACGTATACAGCTGGGCCGGAAACGGTGCCTGTATGTAGCCATTGACGCTTACATGTTGAAGTTGCGATGAAAGACAGATCGTGGATTTTTTGTGTTTACAAACAGTGTAGATGAGGTGGAACCTGAAACCATATAACATTTCCATGGCGACTTTGGAGAAAAAAAGGGGGAGACGAAAGCTGTATGAGGCTAAAGATTATCTCACGTTGGCTACTAAGTTTATATCATGAGCAGCCCAGGAGAGCTGGAAGTATTGTAGTTACTTTAGCATTTCTTCTTGGTCTGAACATAGAGCTGGTTAGCGCATTGGACGATTCAAGCACCTGTACTTTCTAAATTCACCAACACTGCATCATACGTAGCCAATATTGTGCAGCTGAACGTATCGTGTTAGCATATATTACAGATATCTATTATACTTTCAAAGAAGGAAGGAGGGAAGGATGATTAGAGGTTAACGTCCCGTCAACTACGCGGTCACCGGAGATAGAACACAAGCTTAGATTACAAAATGATCGAGAAGGAAATCAGTCGTACCCTTTTGAAAAGAACCATCTCGGCATTTTACTGCAAGTACACTGGTGTCCAAAGCAACAAACCGCTATTTTCCCGTCCTGTATTTAAGTCACGATATAATCTACAAACTGTCAACACATGTCCGTACGATCGTGCTCTGCAAGGAAGGTGGCATTTCGGTCAACGTACAACCACCACAACAATGATATCAGAGCACCTGTCAAAAGGGGTAGCGTTTGCCACGTATTCCCACATCCACATTCGATGTGTACACAGTCACAGACGGTGCAGTATGGCACAGGGAAGACGCCTACCAGACTCTCTGCGCTGGAGAGTCACAGGAAGAATTGAAGCAGGAAAGTCACAAACTGGTGTAGCCTGTTTTTACTGTGAATCGTTCTGTTGTTTCTCGGCTGTGGCGACAGTTTATAGAGACCGAAACTGTATCCCGAAACAAGCACAGGGCCAACCTCGTATGACATCAGAAAGAGAGGACCGTTATTTGGCTGTAAGGGCACAACGGTACCACCTTATTACTGCACGGCAACTGGCATCTGACCTCGCAGCATTGTCGGAGACATGCTGTATGTCTACCTCTATCGCGTCTTCACAGAAGAGAAAGTCTGGAGTGGAGTCATCAACATGCGACGGTTTAACAGTGGGCCAATGCTCTTTTCACCGATTTGGTGTGGAGAGTGATTCTTGAGGGATTCGCATCTGGAGGGAACATGGAACACAATTTCGGGACCCTAACGTTGATGAAAGAGGCCGATTTCGAGGAGGATCCCTAATGGTGTGGGCAGGGATTATGTTGACCACTCGGACACTTCTTCATGTAATTGCACGGTGAATTGGCAAGGTTCAGCTACTGTCAGGTATCGTTATGAGATCCTGGGGCCTCCTGTGTGGTTGTTGCGAGGTGCTGTGGGCTCACTCTTCGTACTGATGAACCATAATACTAGACCTCATACAGTAGAGGTGGTTGCTGTTTTCTTGGAAACGGAAGATATTGCACGCATGGCGTGGCTTGCTCGCTCTCCCGATTTGAATCCCATGGAGCATGTCTGAGATGCATTATGGAGATGGGTCGCATCACGTCAGCATCCACCAACCACTCTCCAAGACTTGCGATCAGTTATGCAGGAAGAATGGGCGTTTTTGCATCAACATGAGATTGATGCCATGATTTACAGCATGCTCCGTCGTTGTCAGACGTGTACTGCTGTCAGAGGTGGTCACACCCCATATTGAGCACATTAACCAGTTGTCGGAATGTGTGCGCAAATACGTTAACTTGGAAAAAACTAAGAACATTTTTATCTAACGTTATGCACGTTGCAGTTGTTTACGTTCTGTATCCTTTACCTTGTTTAAACTTAACTATCACCTGTTTGTACTGTTTCGTGGCAAAATAAACGCAACCTTGCAAAATTCCAGTTTGTTGCTTTGATTTTGGACTCACAGTATTTAGGTAAATCACGGAAAACCTAAATCTGGATGGCCAGACGGGGATTTGAAGAGTCGTCCTCCCGAACGTGAGTCTATTGTGGAGTTACTGATTCAAGTTATGCCACACCTGTCTGAGACGTAATCTGAGAATGACTTCTACGTGTTATAATGTTGGAAGATTATAACATTTTTTGAATACATCTGTCATCTTTTGTTGCCGAAATTATCCTTTTCTCTGCTAACAGTTACATACCTTCTTGCTCCCGGAAATATGTTACCTACATAATTCTTTCTGTGACTTTTTGACTATTTCCGTTCCATTCTTAAATGCTAGAGATTTACGTAATTTAGCCGGCCAATGTGGCCGAACGGTTCTAGGCGCTATAGTCTGGAACCGCGCGACCGCTACGGTCGCAGGTTCGAATCCTGCCTCGGGCATGGACGTGTCTGATGTCCTTAGGTTAGTTAGGTTTAAGTAGTTCTAAGTTCTAGGGGACTGATGACCCCAGGTGTTAAGTCCCATAGTGCTCAGAGCCATTTGAACCATTTTGTCTTATAGAGCGTACTTTTACCCATTCTTGTTCGATGACGACTACATTATTTGTTAAATCAATGTTCCTCTGCCTAAGTACTGATATACTCCTGGCAGTTTCATTTTTCAAGTTGACTTATTCTCAATTTTCTATCGTATATGTTCTTCGCTATTACATATTATTATTAGATACTTTAAAACACTACAAACATTTTAGTATATATTGCTTCAAACTTTATAATAAAATTATGCTGATCAAAATTTAATTATTTACTCAGAAAACAGAGAAGCAAGAAAAAAAACTCTCAGGATTGTTTTTAGTTTAGGTGGATACTCGTTAAATAAGCTATAGACGTCTAAAAACCTGTGGTATAAAACAGTTTTTGGTCTGATATTCAGCGTAATCTCTGCAATCACTTTGGGTAGTTTTAGCAATCAGAGAAACTTTAAATGAAGCTAAATAGACCGGGGCACGGATTGCAGTCCTCTCTAACAGGATTAAATTAGATTCCTTTATATTTATGAACAGTATTCGAGAGGAACAGATTGCAGTCACCATCCTACCAACCTGCTTTACATTTTTGTAGTTTTCCATGGGACTGCGGGTCTAGTTTCCTCAACACGTCCAGGGTAGAGTCCTTCATATCCCTGAGCCAGTGCTTCATTTCTAATGAACTCAAAGTATAACAGTAACCCTCATTTCTTTTCCCGAAAGAAGACTACTACTTATTACCACGAAGCTCCTTTCGTGATGGAAATCCGCTTTGTGCGAAAAAGAAACCATTTCTGCACCATAGATACCGTGAAGAAATAAAAGCGAATAGATAGTAATGAAAGAAATAGTTACTCTTCCTCAGATGAAATGTTCTGTAGGAAAGGTGATTAGAAAGCTTGGGAGACAGTAATCACGAGCACATTCGTTTCGCGAGTTTCTGGTAGCTGGAGTCTGGAGAAGGCAGTGAGAGCGTCCGCAAGAAAATACGCCTGCCTCGAGCAGAGAATTTAGGTCTGCACTTAGCAACCTCCGGAAGATCCATTTCCTCTGCAAGCCGAGATTTTCCATAAAGTACTCCCGTTAAGTACGCAGCGCGCCTGGCACGTGTTTGTGAATGGACTACTGCTGTTATCCGCTTCACTAAAGGGTTTTGACGAGTGTAATTAAGAGATGTAAATGAATTAGGCAGCGCGCATGAGGAAGAGCAAATAACGTATAATGACGGATATGCAACACTGCTAGAAATTTAAGCTGTCCTCGAGCGAAGTGGCACGAAGCTGAAAAAGGGAACCACTAATGACAGTGAATTCACTAGCTTCAGCCTCGTAGTTTGCTTTACTACTGCATCCGGCATCTCTCTAGGCTGACTAGATGTTTTAAGATAAGCTTGTTGCCATGAGTCCATGAAAACCTCTTTGATGATTATGACCAACAACAATGGAATGTATGTTCTCATAATCCCAAATGTGCTTATTGCAACTGCTCATAACCGACAGAATTGAAGTGAGTCTTATGTTTGAATAAGATATGCACGTAGAAGGCAGCATCATTAACATTCTGATGATGATTTTCATATTTCGTGTAGGGCTCAGCATCACGCACGTAAACAACGAGGAACAATAAATGCTTGGAAGTAGAACAACAACTGACTACATTTTGAGTACAATGCATCACGTACTATTACCGATGTGCGTCACACATGATACAAACTCATTACTTACGAATTAAGAAGGTATGTTCCTTAATAAAAAATGGGCCCCGAGTACGATCTATCGGGATTCAAAATTTGTTGATGAAGTTACGAAAGACATTGCAGATCGTGCAAATGATCTAGCGATAACTAAATAAATAACATTTTTCAGATGCATACGCCTGGGTCAAGACGTAGATCTTTCTGTATTGTAGGGAACAGCCTGTAGCTGGCAGTCATTCACTACGTTTCATGACGAGGGTGGGAAGGAAATAGTGCGTGTGAGACCGGAACAACTGGTGCTTCATTACTACCGGAATGATAACGGTACCCTTATCACAAACGATAGATCTGAATAGATCTCCAGGGCACTAATTCTAAATGAAAGAATCTATGTTTGAATGTAATTATCAAATTACTTGAAAAAAAGAAAGAAATTATTGGTAGTAGAATCAAAACAATTCTGACAGCATTGTTTCCATTAGAAAACATTTCCTGGAAATATCACACTTGTTCAAAGAGTTCAAACTATTTAAAGGATTATATCCAAACAACCCACTTGAACAACTATCGCATAATGTAAAGTCTGGAGAAACAGAGAGTTAACAAGTTATATTCTGTAAATTGCTCCGAAGACTATATAATACAATCTAGGAAAAACTTCCTTCAGGAGCTACTGATATTATAAAATATTGATTTCTTTTGTGAAACTATAATCGGCATACAAGGCCATCATGAGGCAAATGTTAAGAAGCTTTTGAAGTACTCTGTGAAAGGTATTACGCACGTACTAGGAGTTGGGATTGTCACAGAGCAAAAATCATCTTTGACAGTCAAATCATGACATAGTGAAAAACGCTGAAGTGTGAAGGGATGTGGGTGAAAAGATTGCTTGCGCTGGTGAGACAAATTAGGTTACGGGTCCAAATTCTGTAAGAACTAAATAGAAACTTGCCGTTAATTGATATTATTAGAACATAAGACGTCGCCTTGTGAAATATAATGTCTGCGAATCATATTGTGTCATCTATATCTTGACAGAACTTTGAATTTAGTTCTATACGAACAGTAAATCGTACAAAGCCTTTTACTACAACCTCTTAAACATTACAGCACCCTTAAAACTGTCAGTTACACTAAGTAGACTGAAAGAAACAAAAAGAATAAATCACGAAAATGCTTGAAATAGAAATATCGATTCATCAGTATTACGTGAACGCACTGACTACACGTTCTCATCTTTCAAAAACTTGCAGTATTACATCTCTCCCTTTAAGTATGATTTTAAGTAGTAGCCTTTACGATGTTGCGAGTTCACATTCGACCGAGCGAGATGGCGCAGTGGTTAGCACACTGGACTCGCATCTGGGAGAACGACGGTTCAATTCCGCGTCCGGCCATCCTGACTTAAGTTTTCCGTGATTTTCCTAAATCGCTCCAGGCAATTGCCGGGATGGTTCCTTTGCAAGGGCCCGACTTCCTTCCCCGTCCTTCCCTAATCCGATGAGACCGATGACCTCGCTGTTTGGTCTCTTCCCCCAAACAACCCCAACCCCCAGTTCACATTTAGCTCTGATACACATTTATTAAATATTTTGCAACATACACACATTCCTTCAAATGCCTCAGAAAATCGTGTGATTTACTCTGAGTTTGTAAATCCCCAAACAACGAAGCTCGAGTTTAATGTTTCTTCAAATACGAGGTCATCAGAAACGGATTGCCAGCTCAGTCGGGGAGGAGGAATCGGTTTTGTACGTATGTATGGAACCTTGAAAATCAAATACTTGGACCAGGTCCTGCCAAATACGAATGCAGTGTCTTGACCACTAAGCGATTTTGCCAAGCCTAATGCGAGGCAGCGGTTAAACATTATCATAAATATCCGGACATTAATATAGAGTGTGTCCATCCTCTGCCTTAGTGGCGGCTTGAACTCTGCTGGGGACACTTCCAATGTTGTGTCCAAATGTGGAGAATTGGCAGACTATCCCTCCACCAGAGGCAAAACCAGAGGCGGTAGTGATGTTGAGCGCTGGATTTTTGAGCGAAGTCAACGTTCTAACTCATCTCAAAGGTGTTCCACTGGTTTCATCTCGGGACTCTTGGCAGATCAGTCCATTTGAAGAAGGTTTTTGTCCAAGAACCATAGCCTCAGAGTTGCTGCTTTGTGACAGGGTGCATTGTCATATCGATACAAACCATCATCGTCTCCAAAGTGTTCCTCTACTGTAAACAGTACATAATACTGTAAAAGTGTTTATATCCTTCCGAATTTAGCGTTTTCTTGAGCGCAATAAGGGGACCACATCCTAAACATGAAAAACACCCTCACACCTTACTACCACCTTCTTTATACTCCACTATTAGGACTACATCTGAAGACGGGTAGCGTTGTCGAGAAATTCGCCAAACCGAGACGCTTCCATCGGATTGTCAGAGGGTGTAACGCGAGTCATAACTCCAAACCACTCATTTTTCAATGATCCACAGTCCAGTGGCGTTGCTCTCTATACCACCCAAAGAGTTACTTGGCTCTGATTACAGAAATGCGCGGCTTATGAAGAGGATCTCAATCATTGCACCCCATTCTTTTTAACTCCCTACGCACAGTCTTTGCGCTAGCTGCACTGCTGGTAACACTTTGGAACTCGCGAGTGATTCCTTCCGCTGATTCCATGCGATTTTTTATAAACACAATCCTCGACGATGCCTATCCGTCAGTACATGAGGTCTGGCTGATTTTTGGTTAGCTGTGGTTGTTCCTTTATGTTTCCATTTCACAGCACATCACCAACATTCGGCTTGGGCAGTTTTTGAAGATTTGAAATGTCCCTGATGAATTTGTTAGGCAGCTGAAATTCAGTGACGAGTCCACGTTCGGAATCACTGATCTCTCCTGACCTATCAATTCTGCTGTTACTGCTTCTCTAGTGACAAAAAAAGAGAAAAAACCTCCCTGCCTCCTTTATGTTGGCTGGACCGCCTCTCGTGACATCTGGTGGGTAATTCGGCGTATAGAGTCCTGATACTCTTGATGAGGTAGTTTACACTCAGCAAATGTAGAGTCAGGCCCTTGCAACCTCCAGTTGATCTCATTTTCAGCTAATCTGTGTTTCTGCCTGAGTGACCAATGTAAAACTTACCACATTCAAGACATGTAAATTCTACGCAATTTACTGTTGCCTACTCCGAGGCTCGTGGTCATGCGGTAGCGTTCTCGCTTCCCGCGGATGGGGTCCTGGGTTCGATTCCCGGCGGGGTCAGTGATTTTCTCTGCCTCGTGATAACTGGGTGTTGTGTGTCTTTCATCATCATTAACTCGCAATTCGCCGAAGTGGCGTCAGCTATAAAGGACTTGTAATTTCGGCGGCCGAACACCTCGCATGGGGTCTCCCGGCCAACAAGGCCGTACGATCATTTCATTTATACTGTTGCCTAATAATTCAGCTTGTTAATTTCTGTAACGACGATAGTCACTTACTGCCTGATGATGGGCTCGAAAAACGAAAACCGGTTCATAAAATAAGTAACGGCATTATACAACCACAACATTTTGCGATTTCATTGTTAATCATGAAATTTTCTACCAAGCACAGAGACAAGATTTCATAAACTTCATAAAATACACAGTTTTGGAGATGAAGAGTCAAAAGTTTACTTACATAGATCAAATATGTGCTCCAAATACTCTGTCTGAATGATAAACAAGAAACCCAAGCTGTCATCGAATTAGAGCACCTTTAGTCTCTGCACAGCGGTTCGGTTAAATCGTGCCTTTGGCTCAGTGCCAGGCGGAAATTTTTGCAGTTGCTACACGAGTGCTGAGTACGTAGGAAGTGAATTACGAAAATGGGTCTGCAAAGTACGAACAACGCTGTGCCATTTAATTTCATATTAAGCTTGACTGATTTATGAAAAGTTACAAAAGGTTTATTGAAAACATTCCCTAGACAGGACAAAATTGTTCAGATGGCACAAATCCTTAAATGCAAACAGCAGAAGATGTGGTACACGAATTTCGAATGGGAAGACGTTAACCTCATGAAAGAATGATAATCTGGACAGAATGACGTGCCTTGTTATGTTAGAGTGTCGATTGACGGTAAGAATGATCAGTAGTGGTCACGCGTTTAACGTTAATTAAATTTCAGGACTGGGTTTGGACGTGAGAAAAATGAGTGGGAAGATGGTTTCCAAAGAAACTCTACACTGAGCAAAAGAACAACCGGACGAATGTGCGCCTTGATCTTTAGCAGGAATCAGAACTGTTCATTCGCGTTATTAAGATAATGAATCAATGGTTTTCGAATAAAGTTCCGATACGATTGTCGGAGAGGTACACTTCAAACTCCTCCCTACCCAACCAAGAAAGTGACAATAACCAAATCTAAAATCAAATCGACTTTTTTTTACAGTCGATAGACCGTCCACAAAGAATTTGTGCTTTCAGTGCGAAATATTAATAAAAAATTTTGAAAAACTCAGGATAAGGATGTCATTTGAGCGACTGGACGACGTCGTACGTACTTTCTCTGTTGACCAATCGTGAACATGAGACAGCGGCCGGTCAGATATTTAGCTAAGATAAATCACCAGACAACCATATGTTTTCAGAGGTTATTATTTTATTTAGAAGACTAATTTCGGCATCTCATTAATGTCATCTTCAGGCCTCTGTACACACCTTGTATAGAGAATCAAATACATCGATGCATGCGTAACCGGAGCCATCACTTCCTGGATTCTGGGAATTTTTTGCGGAGAGCGTACTTAGAAGACTTGTCAATAACTCCGCACTTGAATGCTACACCAAGACAAGGTGATCTGTGACACGGGAACTTTAGGTAAGAAGTAGCATTTCTGAAGCCCCCTTATTCGTTACGTCTCCCTACATGTGTTCTCTCCTTGCCTCTCTAGCTGAAAAACAGGTTGAAATGGCGACAAATAGGTACTTCTGGAAGTATCCGAAAGAGCGTAGTCAACGAGATGAAACGTATTCCAGCGGAAGCCTTGCGCAACTGATACGGAACCTAGAAACAACACTTCCATCCCTATGTAACTGTGAAAGAAACGATTTTAGGATGACACTCTTCATGTGTAAAAATCTTCTAATAAACTTCGTACTATGGCACATATGGTAATGACTTTAAATTACTCACTTTCGACAAGATATTGAGACATCCGTCGGTAGTCAGGATGTAAAACCAATGCAGGATATTGTTAACCGTTTCGTGGAAACTGAAGGATATGTCGGTATCGTATCGCTTATACTGAAAAAATATTAACTATAGATTTCCCTGGTTGGCTGATAATGTTATAAAAGGTAAACTGGGAAAGCGAATGTTGGTCTGAACAGAGCAAATCTTTTCTAGACGGCGTCCTGATGATGGAGGTATGCCATTCCCTTCATCGATTTCTTAACTCACTTACCCAGCCAGTACAGAGGAATCTACAGTTTAAGGTGGATACGAAATGTGAAATTATTGCCAGAGCTGAAAGAAGCGATGTAAAAACTTAGGACCTACAGATTTGCAATCTGGCCCCACTGAGCCATCTGGCCTCACCATAATGATGTACTAACAGCAAGTTTCACCCTGAAGTTTAGAACTCAGTCGACTATGAAGTGCCGGCCGGAGTGGCCGTGCGGTTCTAGGCGCTGCAGTCTGGAGCCGAGCGACCGCTACGGTCGCAGGTTCGAATCCTGCCTCGGGCATGGATGTGTGTGATGTCCTTAGGTTAGTTAGGTTTAATTAGTTCTAAGTTCTAGGCGACTGATGACCTCAGAAGTTAAGTCGCATAGTGCTCAGAGCCATTTGAACCATTTTTGACTATGAAGTCATTATCATAATTTTCTGATCGATGAACTTTAAGCTTGTTAAATTAATTGGTTGAAATGACATTCACGTAATCCTCGAGAGATGGTTAGACTGAAAAAATGGTAAGGTTATGGAGAATTCTTTTTAATTAACAATCTGAGAATGGACTTCTTCGTATTTTTTTTTTTTTTTTTGTTATGCGATAAAGCGCATAATGGAAATTATCTTGGTAATCTAAAATAGAGACTGTGAATTTGAGCGACTAGCATACGGCAAAAGACACGAACATGTGTGGTTTTTAAGTTACGTCTTATTTCACCCTGATTTGGAAGGATAAAAAAATATGAGTAGGTTTCAAAAAAGAAAAACAATCTGGCTGCTATTACTCACATTTGTTCTTTCCTGCGGCGGCAGGGATACATGACGCAATAAGCTGACGAGACTCTGAGAAGGGGAAGCTGTTAGAAGACCGTTATACGCAAGATGGATACGGGTCTCAGGGACGGGTCCTGCTGAATTACAGATTTGAGTTCTTTCGATCGATAAGCTGTACTGCCACCGTGGAGCTACTGCCAGCGAAGAAGCCTCACACCACACTTGCGGATCTGAGGTGCCTCTCTCCTTCCAACAGCAATATAATTTCAAGTACAACGGACCTCGTAAACAGTACAGAACTGCTGCCAGGGCTGATAATCTTGCTCGTTCGTCTCGAACCCTCCAGGACACGCTGCTGCGCACTCACTATAAAGGAATTCCGCTATTTTCCTTATTTCTGATTCAAAAGGTTTACAGGCGCGCAAATAGGTCGAAAAAATCTTCTGCGTGGTTTCAAAGTAGCTTTGTTGCCTCGTAAAGCAGAAGAGGCTAGTTTGAATACCGCTTCCAGAAATCGTATGGGTTGAAAATGTGTGTAACGATGAAACCAATGACAGATTTGCGTACTTGAGTATATGATGACAACTGTAAATTTGTAGAGGATAAGTAAACGCATGTGAACACACAGGATGGTTATAAGTAAGGTGCAGCTACTTAACGGCGGTCCAGTGTGGGCTGCAATTATTGTACGGCAGCGAAACTTAGTAGATATGCTAATGCGTTAATGTGGAACCGATTTAATCTGGAAAAAAATTGCTTCCAATTTTGGGCACCAGGTGAAAATCTGGCGCTGTACAGCATCTCGTCGGCGTCTCCGGTGCTCATATTCAACAAACTGTGTAAGCGGCGGTTAATGATTAAATCTTTTCTCATTTGCTTGACCTTCTCTATCCACGTCCTGTTGCTAATCAAATACACATGGAAACATTTCTATATGTCTTTCATGCATTCACAGCGCCAGCTTTGTACTTGGTGGCCAAAATCTTAACTATGTTTTTCTAGCGTAAATCGGTTCCGCATTAATGCATTTGAAAATCTATCAAGTTTCGCTGCCACTCGATAATTACAGCTTACACTAGATTTTTGTGAGTAGCTGCACGTTAATTATAGCCACCTGATACGTAAACCCAGTTTGGCGTGAAAATTTCGAAAATTTGTGGTAAGTTCCTATGGTACCAAACTGCTAAGGTCATCGGTACCTAGGCTTACACACTAATTAATCTAACTTAAACTAACTTAAGCTAAGGACGACACATACACTCATGCCCGAGGGAGGACTCGAACCTCCGACGGGGGTAGCCGCAGGAACCAGGACAAGGTACCCCATAGCGCACGGCTACCCCCGGGGTTTGGCGTGGAAGAGAGGAAGTATTGTGTGTTAAATGCCGCCGACAAAAGTAGACCATGACATGATTATAGACGATGCAATAATGCCGATGCTAAATACAAGTACAGTGTGCCATCTCTCCCGGTGCTGACACCAGGGACGAAGTATCAGCTCCTGTTGTCGTTCTAAATAGTCTTGACTAAACCATCTTTTAAATTATTATAGTAATCGCAACTTGAAACGCTTGAGAACAGCACAAAGTTGCATATTAGTAATACAGGTACTGAAAGACGCCTTCATTTTGGCACGACAGTAACTCTGTCACACCAGACATCATTACTGATATTCAAAGTATTTCTGTTTTAGCTGGAGTTGAATGTCCCACGAGACCAGAGTCTTTTTGAAGGAAGCATCCCAACATTCGACTGAAACGATTATTCAAAGCACGAATAACCAAGGTCTGGCAGGGAATTAAGCCTTGTCCTTCCAGAATGTGTCTCGATTGTCTGAATGCATGCCGATCACAAGAGATAGTATATATGTTTAAAAAGCAAATACGAAACGTCTCAAGTTGATCTTTAGTGACTACTCACCTTTAGGTGGGAAAAAGCATGAAGAAAGTAAGCACGCGATGAGCGAATTTCGGGTGAGTCATTTTAAATCGTGGTTTCTGGTAAGGGTCTAAATGGTAAATATGTGCAATAAAGACGGCTTTAAAAAGGTGGGAAGAGAGTTTTTTTTATGAGGCCGCTGAGCCATATACGAGATGTGTGGAAACGTACCCGTCTTTTTTCTTCGTACTTTAAATTAATTCCTTCTTCCGCGGAATAACAAATGAAAACAGACGGGTACGATAACGTTTGTAAATTATCTAACATTCAACCAAGAAAATGCGAGTTTCCTTTTTGTGGTGTTCTGTTGCTATTATTAGCAAGTCTGTTTTAAAAAATGGCGATTCAGCATCTGCTTGTCAGAACTGTGGCCTGTGGGATGTAATGCGTCCCTATCTGCGAATAACAACAACATTAGAACTGTACACTTTATTCTACAAGAGACAACCACTGTAAATTACAATTACCACGGAACAATTAATTATCACTACACAAGGTACAAAGTGTTTCCTTAAACAAGCTCTGACAAATACTTCATTGGTTCCTATAACAAAATCCAGGGATTTCCTGACCGCGTTGTATAGGAGATGGTGTATACTACAACATTATTTTTTAATTGCAATTATTATTTTTTAGTGCACAGATTATTCACAAAATACAAAATAAAAATATACGGCCCTCTGTTTTAGTTGGGTAGTGCTGGAATGAAATCCAGTTTTACCAAACGATAGAAGACCACTTAACGTACACGAACAGAATCTTACATGTGTATTGTCCAAACCCCACTGGAAATAATGTTGATAACGGTGATAATTATAATAGTAATAATAATACATAAAAACTGATCTAGATGTTAGAGAGCAATAAAAAATGATAAAGGAGAGGAAGGAGAAATAAGCGGGATTCGGAAGCTACATTTCAAGCAGCTGGGACACAGGTAAGACGTTAACAGGTTTCTGTCACTAGTTGTGTGTGTGAAATCTTATGGGACTTAACTGCTAAGGTCATCAGTCCCTAAGCGTACACACTACTTAACCTAAATTATCCTAAGGACAAACACACACACCCACGCCCGAGGGGGTACTCGAACCTCCGCCGAGACCAGCCGCACAGTCCATGACTGTAGCGCCTAAGACCGCTCGGCTAATACCGCGCGGCTCTGTCACTAGTTCCCTGACAACTTCTGCAAAAATCATAGATAAATACAACATAACAATAGTTTTTTAAAAAGTGCTTCTTTGATCATACAATAAAGTGAAACCAGTGGACTTTTCAGAAAGCAAGTTGCAGAAAAGAGACTACCGTTCTTTCTTCATTCGTTGCTTGTTCTCAATGAATCTTGGACGTTTACTCATTTTAAAAAGAACAACAAAGAAAGTACTTCGATTCTCATTAGAGGTTCATTGTAATACATATCAGGAATGAATAAGAGAGATGAAAACAATCCTAAGTAATGAGAACTAAATTTAACACAACGGAATTTGTGTCCCGTGCGTCATCTTTGAGAATTCTAACCTGCTGCCTCCACCTATATCAACACATTCACCTTTTCCCACATCAGGAAACAACATATTATCTGAGTAAGTTTTATCTCCTTCACTTAACGGACCGTCATCAACTGTAACTTACCCTGCGCTCTCCATCCAAAACGAAAGTTGCAACCCACCTCCTTACTGTCCAACTGTCGTCCTACCTACCTCTTAACATCTACGTCGCATCTATCAGTTCCTAGCCATATACATATGCATCCACCTTCGTTTCATATAACTTCCTCTTTAATCAAATCCGCGTAAACCTGCCGGGATTCCATTTGCCATGATTCATCATTATTGTTTTATATTCTAAAATTTGTTTGTCTTTTAATTATATTTAATCAGTGTCGGAGAGCGAGAGTCTGCCAGCTGACACCGCATCAAAAAAGCAAGAATATAAATCACAAATAAATAATAAAAAATACAAACCATTCTTTCTCCTGGTAATGTTCCAGTGCAGCTGATTTTCTATTCCATTCCTCCGAGACGCATCGATGAGGCGGCAAATACTGAACTGTTACGAGTGTAACGTGGTGCTACGTTTTTGTTGGTGCTTAATGAAGTAAAAGTATGGGAGACAGTGAGTACGTGCTTCGCATGCACAGCATAAAAACATGGAAAAAAATTTACGATGGTTCTAGTAATACTTCTAGCAGTTAAAGAATAGAATAGTCCTATTATGGCGCAAAGGAATGGTCGACTCGAATAAGCAATAAATTCTGTCTTTGAACTTTTTACTCCAGTTCGAAAAAGGAACCGTAGTTAGATGGAGACTGTTTCCGCATCAGTTGGTTACAGCTTGCAAGGCTGGTGTGTATGGGCCGTGACAAAGTTATAGTCAGTGTGATAGCGCGCTGCACTAATGTGCAACTAGCCGACCCAGTTCCCTAATGCGGCTATAGAAACGAGCATAAATTCCATCGCATCCAGTGAAATAGTGTTCTGCCAGTATGAAACACAGCTGATGCGATCATCAGGGGATATGGGCTTCCACGTTTTAAGAGGAATACATCGAGACGAAGAAAATACGTACTTAACTGTCTGCGTGTGCTGAATGACTCGAACGAATGGCTAATTCACCTCAGTTTATGAGTGTATAACTTTATGCGTCTGGAAAACTGCACTGCAACCGCGTTATGCAGAATGCTTTCTTTCTATGCACAGTTATTTGTTCCTCCTTCTGTAGCTTTGTAAGCAGATTTACAGTGACATCCCTAGTTGCTTACATGGATGTCGGTACACTACATTCTGGAGCAATCAACTATCACTGTGCAGCATCTATCTCTACCGCCAATCAGAAGTTTTTTTTTTTTTTTTTTAATTTGTGGTAAGGTCTTATGGGACCAAACTGCTGAGGTCATCGGTCCCCAAGCTTACACACTACTTAATCTAAATTAAACTAACTTACGTTAAGGACAACACACACACCCATGCCCGAGGGAGGACTCGAACCTCCGAGGGGGGAAGCCGCGCGGACCGTGGCAAGGCGCCTCAGACCGTGCGGCTACCCCGCGCGACTGATCAAAAGTATCCTGAAACTTACACGATGCGGAATTGACCATTAGATGTCACGAGAGGCGAAACCACCACCATAAAAGGAGGCAGGGAGTACAGTGTTGTCAGGGGAGACGTAGCAACAGCGTAATGGGTCGGTCAGGAGAGGTCAGCAACTCCGAACGTGGACTAGTCATCGAATGCTACCTGAGTAACAAATCCATTAGAGACATATCAAATCTTCAAAAGCTATCCAAGTCGAATGTAGGAGATGACTAGAGACCGGGTCATATGCTTTGCATGCTGCATGTGCGTTTGCATATTTGGCTCCTTTGCATAGGATATTGCGTATTTTAACTAAAAACCAGTGACAATGCATATTTTCGCTCTATGTTTACAAAATTTTAAAAATTTTGACGGGCGGTCTCTAGCTCGATCTAATTTTGATGTCTCACAGATTGACCGCGACCTAGAACTGCTTGCAGTCGCTAACCTAACGAAACCATTATAGAAGAGGACAGGAACAGGCAGACATAGTCAATGCTCCTGTGCCCGCGCCCCTGGTTAATCCCCTCCGCTGTCATACAGTAAGCGTCGGCAAAAAATTAAACTACGCAAGCTTTGTTTTAGTTTAGCCTTCTATTTACTTGTACACAGTTGAAAGTGTTTACGACGTGTAGTGTGTAAAGGGTTGTGCGCCATGCTTCCCGAAAAATGAAACGTCGTTTCGTGAATAGCTGACCATCCTGGATCATTTACCTATGACGTCATTGTTTTATACTGTCGAGTTTGCATGAAACGCATTCCGTGAAAAAAAAGTTTAAAATAGACCAGCATGTCAAGACAAGTCTTCATATCGCAGGAATGCAGAAGAAAGGACCACGGCAACAACTTCTGACAACAGCAAGTTGCAATAGCAGGTGTTTGTCCAAAGATAACCAAAAACGTCGGTTTAAGATGGATCTATGTGAATCATTCATTGCAAGCAATATTCCTCTTCACAAACCTACAAATCCTATCCCCAAAACTTCCTATGCAAATATTGTTAAATCAAAATATACCAGATGAATCAGCATTGCGTAAAAATTACATTCCGGCAATTTACGTAAATGTTCTGGAAGAAATACGCGATGAACTGAAGGACAGCATTATCTGGATTTCAGTTGACGAAACTACACACTTGTGGCTGTTACATTGCAAATTTAATTGTTGGTGCTTTAATAGAAGAGCCTCCTTCTTCCTATTAGCGGTCTGCAAAGAACTTGAAAAAGTAAATCATTCTACGATCGCCAGATTTGTGAATGAGGGTATTAGAAAAATATTTGCAAAATCTTCTGCAGATGGAAGGGTGTTTGTGTTCATTTCAGATGCTGCTCCCTATATGATCTAAGCAGGAAAAGCCCTCCCAGTATTTTATCTCAATTTGATTCGTGTGACGTGCTTTGCTCATGGAGTACATCGCCTTGCTGAAGAAGTACGTTCCACGTTTGTGAATGTAAATAAACTGATTTCATCCACAAAGAAAGTATATCTAAAGTCTCCTGCTCGCATCAAGACCTACAAAGAAAAACTACCAAATGTGACTCTATCTCCCGAAGCATTGGTAACCTGTTGGGGTACGTGGGTCGAAGCTGTTTTGTTTTACAATGAACATTTCGAGGCCACTAGAGGGGTAGTAAATGACTTCAGTAGTGCAGAGGCTTTGGCAATTTGCCAGTGCAAGGAAGCTTTTAATGATTCCGGTGTTAAAAAAGACATTTCTGTGATTAGCACTCATTTTTCCCATTTACTTGCAAGTATTAAAAAGCTTGAAACTCAAGGTTGGGCGTTGAATGAATCTATTCAGTTAATAAATAAAGCTATTCTAGTTAACTCCTCATTGCCGGAGGTATTCCCAAGAAAACTTAAAGAAAAGTTTGAAAACATTTTAAACAATAACCCAGGCTTTGAACACTTGTGCCAAATTGATAATTTTATTAATGGGGTGGGTGAACTTTTACCGGAAACAATAAGTGCCAACGTAGCACCCAAAATCAAATACTGCCCAGTTACCTGAGTTAATGTAGAACGGTCCTTTTCTGCTTATAAATGTTTTGAGTGGTCGAAGACAGAATCTTACTACCGAACATTTGGATTAGTACTTCATGGTTTATTTTTACAATAGTAGAAAGATGTAGAATAAATAGTAAATGATGCTTTGGTCCAATAGTATTATTTAAAGTTAATGTTGTTAAAAAATTCATGATTTTATGTTGTTTTTTTAAATAAAATATTACATAGTTGTTGAGCTTACCCCTCTGCGTGCGATATATCTCGAAGTTGGTCCTGTACGTATCAATTGTTTCGTTGCGACTCACAGCGCTTCCGCTTGTTACTGACGACAATAGCAAAGAAGGAACAATCCTTGAAACACGGTATGCGTCCCCATTTTGCAAATTTTTAGAAAATAATCCCAGAAAGGCCCCCTTCCTAAACGCTACCAGAAAGTATTCAGAAAATGATATCAGTGTTCTAAATGTACCGATTTTTTGCGTGGCCGGCGCTCTTTCACGTAACTGATATGCACAGGTTCGACTTTGAGATATAATGCACGCAGTAACTACCGTGTTTTTTTATTATTTGATCTTGCATATTTCGATATTTTTCATGCATTTTAAGCATTTTTAGTGCATATTTGCATGCATATTTTAAGATTTTTATGATGCTTATAATCCGGTCTCTAGTGATGACATAGTGTGATAGGCTCTTTTTACGACCAATGTTCTCACACGACATTACATGGCTGCCACTTACGCAGCATTCCTTGTAGCCACGTTGGACAGTTCACGCTAAACATTAACAAATCTAGAAACTTCATTCACTATGCCATCATGGCGATAGCCCTTTTCTGCCATTCTGTCACCACCTTACGCTGCTAACTTCATTCGATAGACTGGCACATAAACATCGGTTCACTGCCATGACATCCGTGAGTGTCAGAGGGTCTCACGGTCGTTTGGTTTCAGATTCTTCGGATAAGCTAGATCTCCTCAAAAAAATGGGTCGAAGCACTATGGGACTTAACATCTGAGGTCATCAGTCCTCTAGACGTAGAACTACTTAAACCTAACTAACCTAAGGACATCACACACATCCATACCCGAGGCAGGATTCGAACCTGCGACCATAGCAGGGGCGTGGTTCCGGACTGAAGCGGCTAGAACCGCTCGGCCACAGCGGCCGGCTGGATCTCTTCACTTAGCGTAATGTCATATGTATCCCACAGTCTCGAGCAATATTCTACCACAGCTCGTAGATGATTTTTAGAGACAATCACTTTCGTAGGTAGTCTTAAGATTTTCAGTGTCTTAGCAACGAAGAGAAGCAAATTACTAGCTTCAACTACAATTGAACCAATGGGAAAGTCCCTTTTCATACTTATATGACATGAGTGACTCTATTTGTGATGTATTACTCTTTCATAAAAGACACAAGATATACGAAGACGGCTTGCAGCAAGTTACAATACGTGACGTTTTACTAGCCAGACACATAAACACTGTACAGGGTGGCCAGAAACAGCCCGATAAGCTTGTTAGGTTGTTTCAGGGTAGAATGCGTTGAGAAACAATTATTAAGAAAAAAATTCAATGCGCTGCGCCGTTACCGAATTAATTAGCATCGAATTTACTTAATCAGACGTTGTGCGCTCAAGTGCAAGTGGTTGGCCAGATACAGTTAGTGTCAGTTGTTCTCATAGCGTAGATGACAACGCTCGAAACTGCTCAGCCTTTGGTTCGGGTTCGATCCTTACTATCGGTCCATGTCCAATTTTTTTATCTCTCTCTTGTTCGATCTTACGAAACCAAACGAAGAACAAAAAATGGTTCAAATGGCTCTGAGCGCTATGGAACTTAACATCTGAGGTCATTAGTCCGCTAGAACTTAGATCCACTTAAACCTAACTAACCTAAGCACATCACACACATCCATACCCGAGACAGGATTCGAACCTGCGACCGTAGCGGTCGCGCGATTCCAGACTGAAGTGCCTAGAACTGCTCGGCCACACCGGACGGCAAACGAAGAACACTTTCGACGACAGTATCTCTGGCTTGCCGCTTGAATTTGCACACGCTCCAATCTGATTGGCGAACTTCAATGCTTGCTAACTTGGAAAAGGCGCAACATATCGAATTTTTTTCCTAATAACTATTTATCAGCACAACTTACCCTGCAACACCCTGACAAGCTTTTCAGACAGCGCAGTTAATCTCGATAGATATGTAACATCTAATAGCGAGGATGTACCTACGCTGCGCAGTGCAGAATTCGCCGTCAAGTTTAGGATATCTGTTTACTATTTTTGAGAAAAGTTTCACTGGGAACTATGCTATATGCTACATTATGGTACTCATTATTCCACGAACTATTGACTGCCGTTAAAAGAAGACACACAATTGCTTTAAAATACATAGATGCTTCTATATCTGTGTAGAAGAAAACAGTTACGAGAATTAAACACAATAATATACCAGCCCCTTTTAGTGCTATCATTTGTAATTTTTTTCTTATCTCGAACCACTTTTAAATTATTAAGAGTGTCCATTTCACACGGGACATCCTGCATAACTGTGTCATCTGTAAAAAGTCTGAGTACCAACTAAGACTATCCACTAAGTCAATAGGATCAAAAAAAGACCAATAGTCCGATCAGACTCTGAGGTACACTCGAAATTGATTCTGTATCTTAAAGAGTCAGCGTCCAGCACACGGAAAAATAAATTGCGTTTCTTGTTATGGTAATACTTTCCTCGTGCGTAGATCACATAATTTGTTAAAATGCTGAGAATATTGTTCATGTTACTCGCCAGATTATTAGCATGAAAGTTTGAGGTGGTAGTTGAATCGTACATTCTTCTGTCACATTTTAATTTCTGTTGATGACTTCTATTATCCAATTTTTTATTTGTTTTTTACGATTACGTGTGGAGTTACCAGCGACATTCCTTATCACATGAAGTGTTAACTGGCCGAGGTGCAATACAAAGAATAATTCCCGCAGTGGAACCTAAAACGAGAAGATCGGACAGACTTCCAAGAACTGGAGCCATGTTCTAGCGCTGAGTGAGTTCAGTGCGTGCCGGTTTACGCAGGCGTGAGGCAGCAAGAAACGGGAGTGTGGTGTATCGTTGAGTTGTGGGCATCTGGCGGCGCGCCAGACGAAGGGGCAGAGAGAAGGATGTCGGCTGTCCGCCCATAACGACGAGGGCTGCGCCGCGGAATCCTTTCTTCACCTTACCCAAAAAAAATGACGCTAGAAAAAACTGAAATGATGTTCCTCAGTCTATTCTAGGGACACATAAGGACAACTAACAACTGCATATTTAGAATAGAAATATAGTGGATGGAAAAAAAACTTACTTGACGGGAGAAAGAAATGAGGTTGCCTTCCACCGTGTGAAAGGGCGTGTCAAAAGGATTGCAGAGAATCAGTAAATCGCAAAATGGGAGAGACTAACGGAAATGTGGGTTATTTCAATGCGCCACACAAGAGCATATCTCATCATAAAATTTGTTATTGTATATTGTATATTGCGATTCAGAAGGATGTAGGTTGCAGTAGGTACTGGGAGAAGAAGAAGCTTGCACAGGATAGAGTAGCATGGAGAGCTGCATCAAACCAGTCTCAGGACTAAAGACCGCAACAACAACATATTGGGATCAGCTTGTAAGTATGCCGCGCATTAGGAGGTTAATGGCAAGGATTCTGTATTTAACATCGAATACTATAGATAAAACTGGTAAGGTATACTTCGCCTGCTCGCTCTGGATTCAACTTCGACTCGAAATTGGGATTTGAGTGCATGTAATACATCATTCCGAAGCCAGTGTTGAGGCCAATTATCACTAATACGGCACTAAATCTACACAGTCCTTCGGAGACACTAACCGATATCTGTTATTCGTTTTTGATAGTTTCAGAACACGTGTCAGATGAAACAAACCGCCTAATTGTTAAAAATTCAGTCTTTAATAAAACTTCAGTCTTTAATAAGCATGTTCTGCGGAATAGGTAACTGTTGAGCTTGAGGTATAATAGAAGGTGTATTATTCGATAAATGTGTGTGGGTGCAGTTTTTGCAGATGGATTCCCGTTACAATGTACAGTTTACGTAAGAGGCGTTACTGAAGGATTCAGTCTGACCCGCAGTATTGTAAAGTTGCTAAGTGACAGATGTTCGCGAAATTCTTAACGAAATATCAGAGTGCTCGGAGAGAAAAACTCACATATTTTCACTTAACGAAATAAAAAATGTAACCTCTAAAGTTTTCATAACAGGAATATGCAGTTCACCTCACTCAAGGTCAAATGTAAATAATATATTAGACGAATTTAACCTGACAATGGACTCACAGCATCCGAAATGCAACATGTAATTTAATAAAACACCAAAAAAATTGTGACTGAAAGTGTTTTTATACATATCTCCTGCGTATTGAATACAGCCACGTTTACAGCTGCTAAATATCGATAAAATGAAATTTTGAAAGTTATTTAGTGTTTTGGTATAAGGATTCAGAGTCTCCAGTACTTCATTCCAGACAAATACTGCAGTACAATTTATCCGGTTTGTTGCCTCAGTTATCTTCTTTTCTGTGATTTTATCTTCACAACAGTGGAAAAGTGTGTAATACGCAATGCACAAAACGTGCAACACAGATCAAAGGGTAATGCAGCAGCCCTCAGAAGAAACGGCGATATGACTGATGTCGCTGAGGAAACAGCTCAGCAAAACGGCGTCTATGATACTCTTTTATTGCACTCAGCGAACCCATACAAGAGGGGCATATAGGCCATCTCTTCATTAATAAACCTATCCACACCGCTGTATATCTCTGCTAACGCACCACTAATACTGCCGGAAAAACAAATCTGAGACAGAACCGTCCAGTGCTGGATGCAAGTTTGAGGATGAAGAGTGTGGTCGCATTACAGTAGTTAACAGCTGCTTCCGTTAGTAAATGGAACAGTTTGTTTCCAATAAAACAGACACCGCTCACCGTTAACATTTCCGCTGTTGTGCAGACGTTTTCAATGCTACAGAGGTACAAAGACTCTCCTTTGCAGACGAGATCGCTAACGGATACTTGTGCGGTGGCCCTCGAGTTGGGGGTGTGCCAGGGGTGGTGGAAAATTTTCACTGACCGTATTTGGCCGGCAAGGGGAGGAGAGGTGATGGCATAAAGTTCCTAATCACCAGTCGTTGCACCAGTGCTCTGGATTAAATTCAAAACATCTCCGCAACATCTTATGAAGTGAGGGGATGTGACACTGTTGACGGTGATCCGACCGTCAAATGAGGACGCTGAGCTTGCCGGCCGCCCTGGTGCTATTTGAGAGAAGTGGGCTGTGTGCCGGTACTGCGTTTCACCCTCTCCCTTCCCTGCATCCATAACATGACAGATCGGAAACTCCACTAGACAAAAACTGACCACAGTCATCCACAAGACACAGATACACACCTGATATTTTTTAACCTACATGGCTATGCAGGATCTCTGCATATGCTACCCAACGCTCACACCATACTAATAGTATGGGACTATTTTGACTTTTGACAGGTACAAAGATAAATGATAATAAGGCCGATCTGAACTCAGATCATGTAAGAATTTAACAGACCTACCACAGGAAAAGAAAATCGATGCATATCCCAGATGGTGGAAACGGAACGTCTGCTATTTGTGCACTTTGAGGGACGCACGCTTCCCACAAAACCACTTCGTACAGGATGAGACCGTCCACTACAATGACTCCAATCCAACATCGTTCCCTCTGTCAGTGCGGTGCTGAAAGTCGTAGTTAGAGCCATTGGCAGCGTAAAAAAAAGGATAGTACTAACAGATGAATCGTAGTTCCGTATAACAAGTTCTTCACGACACCTTCTTGTACGAGAAGACGAAGAACATGTTACCATATTCAGAATATACCGGAATGAGACTTTTAAGATGATATGAGTGGGCATCTGTCTTGGTGCATGGAAACTATACCATCGAAACAGGTTTAATCGAGGGAATGCCGTTGTTACCGATATCGTGGAGAGAGATGTTCGATATTTCCGTAGTGCTGTAGGCCGTGATTTCTTTTTCAGGGATGACAACGCCATCTGTGGCAGGCGTGGTACTTTCTCAAAAGACTTACTGCACGTAGGGCACCACCACGTATGGAACTTCATGGCCTACAAATCGCTTTGAGGGAGATGGGGATAACACGTTTCCTGCAATTTCCAGTCTATAACCAAATGTTAGCGATGCCGACGGCAATTATGCTTCTATTTCCCTGCCCCGTTCAGAAAAGCAAATGGTTGATGGCTTACTACGAAGCAAGATTAGTCCCAGCGTAAAGTAACTCCCATGTTATACTGGATAAGTGCGGATGACTTGCTACAACAACTTTATATCAACGATAACATGCATCTTTTCCTAGCTTACCCTCAACTTGATCTCGCTTGGTAATACTCCCACTGCTGGTAAACATGCAGAAAGTTCTTCTCATGGACACGTAGATAGTTTTACGAGAAAAAAGATCTAGAATGGTTGAGTTCTGAAAAACAAAAATATTCTTTTACATTTCAATACAGGCACACATTGTGCTCCCAAAGTGCCAGAAATTACAAGGTTCACCTCAGTGAATCTGCCATCACTCTTGTCCCTCCAGCATCTTCTCTACGATTCAATATGCAACTGCGTTGTAGCCTTTCAAAGTGGCATACAGTCATAATAGAACACTGAATGCGAAAGAAAACTTTCCCAAGCGGTAACAAAAACTTTCATAAAAGAATTACAGAAATTTCAATTATTTAAAAAGTATTATCATTAATTAGCGCATAGGAAAAAATTCATTGCTTTACCAAAATATGTTATGAGTTACAAACGGTCATGAGATATCGCGACATATATGGGGTCGAATCTGCTACGTTAAATTTCTGAGTCACGAAATTCTTCTCCCCCCACGTCCACGTCTGCTGAGAACTTTACATTAATGAATTAACTGCAGCAGACGTCACTTCTCTGGATGTCTTATTGCAATATAGGAAGAGGCAATACAAGCAGTATCATATAAACAAAGCTCACATACTACTTGTATGCTAATATGTAATTTTGACGTCACAGTACTCGCATTAACCAAATTTCCAGCTCTATATATACTGACGGAAAAAAAATCACAACACCAAGAAGGAGCTGAGCGACATGAACGAAAGTAAGTAGACGTGTTTCAACATCTGAAAGATGTCTATTCAAATTTCAAGCCAACCGCATAAGAGTGGCGCTAGTATGAGGATGCAAATCGGGTTTGCATTAAATACACGCTGTAGTGGTCGTGAGCGTTAATTCCCTTTGAGACTGGACGTGGTGAGTTCATTAAAATTGCTACACCACGAAGATGACGTGCTACAGACGCGAAATTTAACCGACAGGAAGAAGGTACTGTGATATGCAAATGATTAGCTTTTCAGAGCATTCACACAAGGTTGGCGCCGGTGGCGACACCTACAACGTGCTGACATGAGGAAAGTTTCCAACCGATTTCTCGTACACAAACAGCAGTTGACCGGCGTTGACTGGTGAAACGTTGTGATGCCTCGTGTAAGGAGGAGCAATGCGTATCATCACGTTTCCGACTTTGATAAAGGTCGGATTGTAGCATATCGCGATTGCGGTTTATCGTATCGCGCTGTGAACGAGCGGTTCTAGGCGCTTCAGTCCGGAACCACGCTGCTGCTACGGTCGCAGGTTCCGATCCTGCCTTGGACATGAATGTGTGTGATGTCCTTAGGTTAGTTAGGTTTAAGTAGTTCTAAGTCTAGGGGACTGATGACCTCAGATGTTAAGTCCCATAGTTCTTGGAGCCATTTGAATTTGAAGAGACAGAATCAGTCGAGGTGTTATCGTAGATCTAGGATGATGCCTGATAGTCTTAGAAAACATATATCTGCATGTGGAAGACGATTTTAAGATGTTGGCTTATGATGACGAGTCCTAATCTCTTTGTTGCACTACCCTGCTCATACCATTTTTTTGAACAAGTAACTTTGAATTCTTCCCCCATGAACCATGGACCTTGCCGTTGGTGGGGAGGCTTGCGTGCCTCAGCGATACAGATGGCCGTACCGTAGGTGCAACCACAACGGAGGGGTATCTGTTGAGAGGCCAGACAAACATGTGGTTCCTGAAGAGGGGCAGCAGCCTTTTCAGTAGTTGCAGGGGCAACAGTCTGGATGATTGACTGATCTGGCCTTGTAACATTAACCAAAACGGCCTTGCTGTGCTGGTACTGCGAACGGCTGAAAGCAGGGGGAAACTACAGCCGTAATTTTTCCCGAGGACATGCAGCTTTACTGTATGATTAAATGATGATGGCGTCCTCTTGGGTAAAATATTCCGGAGGTAAAATAGTCCCCCATTCGGATCTCCGGGCGGGGACTACTCAAGAGGACGTCGTTATCAGGAGAAAGAAAACTGGCGTTCTACGGATCGGAGCGTGGAATGTCAGATCACTTAATCGGGCAGGTAGGTTAGAAAATTTAAAAAGGGAAATGGATAGGTTAAAGTTAGATATAGTGGGAATTAGTGAAGTTCGGTGGCAGGAGGAACAAGACTTTTGGTCAGCTGATTACAGGGTTATAAATACAAAATCAAATAGGGGTAATCCAGGAGTAGGTTTAATAATGAATAAAAAAATAGGAGTGCGGGTAAGCTACTACAAACAGCATAGTGAACGCATTATTGTGGCCAAGATAGACACAAAGCCCATGCCTACTACAGTAGTACAAGTTTATATGCCAACTAGCTCTGCAGATGATGAAGAAATAGATGAAATGTATGACGAGATAAAAGAAATTATTCAGGTAGTGAAGGGAGACGAAAATTTAATAGTCATGGGTGACTGGAATTCGTCAGTAGGAAAAGGGAGAGAAGGAAACATAGTAGGTGAATATGGATTGGGGGGAAGAAATGAAAGAGGAAGCCGTCTGGTAGAATTTTGCGCAGAGCATAACTTAATCATAGCTAACACTTGGTTCAAGAATCATAAAAGAAGGTTGTATACGTGGAAGAATCCTGGAGATACTAAAAGGTATCAGATAGATTATATAATGGTAAGACAGAGATTTAGGAACCAGGTTTTAAATTCTAAGACATTTCCTGGGGCAGATGTGGATTCTGACCACAATCTATTGGTTATGAACTGCAGATTGAAACTGAAGAAGCTGCAAAAAGGTAGGAATATAAGGGGATGGGACCTGGATAAACTGAAAGAACCAGAGGTTGTAGAGAGTTTCAGGGAGAGCATAAGGGAACAATTGACAGGAATGGGGGAAAGAAATACAGTAGAAGAAGAATGGGTAGCTCTGAGGGATGAAGTAGTGAAGGCAGCAGACGATCAAGTAGGTAAAAAGACGAGGGCTAGTAGAAATCCTTGGGTAACAGAAGAAATATTGAATTTAATTGATGAAAGGAGAAAATATACAAAATGCAGTAAATGAAGCAGGCAAAGAGGAATACAAACGTCTCAAAAATGAGATCGACAGGAAGTGCAAAATGGCTAAGCAGGGATGGCTAGAGGACAATTGTAAGGATGTAGAGGCTTGTCTCTCTAGGGGTAAGATAGATACTGCCTACAGGAAAATTAAAGAGACCTTTGGAGAGAAGAGAACCACTTGTATGAATATCAAGAGCTCAGATGGCAACCCAGTTCTAAGTAAAGAAGGGAAGGCAGAAAGATGGAAGGAGTATATAGAGGGTTTATACAAGGGCGATGTACTTGAGGACAATATTATGGAAATGGAAGAGGATGTAGATGAAGATGAAATGGGAGATAAGATACTGCGTGAAGAGTTTGACAGAGCACTGAAAGACCTGAGTCGAAACAAGGCCCCGGGAGTAGACAACATTCCATTAGAACTACTGACAGCCTTGGGAGAGCCAGTCATGACAAAATTCTACCATCTGGTGAGCAAGATGTATGAGACAGGCGAAATACCCTCAGACTTCAAGAAGAATATAATAATTCCAATCCCAAAGAAAGCAGGTGTTGACAGATGTGAATATTACCGAACTATCAGTTTAATAAGTCACAGCTGCAAAATACTAACGCGAATTCTTTACAGACGAATGGAAAAACTGGTAGAAGCGGACCTCGGGGAAGATCAGTTTAGATTCCGTAGAAATGTTGGAACACGTGAGGCAATACTAACCTTACGACTTATCTTAGAAGAAAGATTAAGAAAAGGCAAACCTACGTTTCTAGCATTTGTAGACTTAGAGAAAGCTTTTGACAATGTTAACTGGAATACTCTCTTTCAAATACTGAAGGTGGCAGGGGTAAAATACAGGGAGCGAAAGGCTATTTACAATTTGTACAGAAACCAGATGGCAGTTATAAGAGTCGAGGGACATGAAAGGGAAGCAGTGCTTGGGAAAGGAGTGAGACAGGGTTGTAGCCTCTCCCCGATGTTATTCAATCTGTATATTGAGCAAGCAGTAAAGGAAACAAAAGAAAAATTCGGAGTAGGTATTAAAATTCATGGAGAAGAAGTAAAAACTTTGAGGTTCGCCGATGACATTGTAATTCTCTCAGAGACAGCAAAGGACTTGGAAGAGCAGTTGAATGGAATGGACAATGTCTTGAAAGGAGGATATAAGATGAACATCAACAAAAGCAAAACGAGGATAATGGAATGTAGTCAAATTAAATCGGGTGATGCTGAGGGAATTAGATTAGGAAATGAGACACTTAAAGTAGTAAAGGAGTTTTGCTATTTAGGGAGTAAAATAACTGATGATGGTCGAAGTAGAGAGGGTATAAAATGTAGACTGGCAATGGCAAGGAAATCGTTTCTGAAGAAGAGAAATTTGTTAACATCGAGTATAGATTTAAGTGTCAGGAAGTCGTTTCTGAAAGTATTTGTATGGAGTGTAGCCATGTATGGAAGTGAAACATGGACGATAACTAGTTTGGACAAGAAGAGAATAGAAGCTTTCGAAATGTGGTGCTGCAGAAGAATGCTGAAGATAAGGTGGGTAGATCATGTAACTAATGAGGAGGTATTGAATAGGATTGGGGAAAAGAAAAGTTTGTGGCACAACTTGACTAGAAGAAGGGATCGGTTGGTAGGACACGTTTTGAGGCATCAAGGGATCACAAATTTAGCATTGGAGGGCAGCGTGGAGGGTAAAAATCGTAGAGGGAGACCAAGAGATGAATACACTAAGCAGATTCAGAAGGATGTAGGTTGCAGTAGGTACTGGGAGATGAAGAAGCTTGCACAGGATAGAGTAGCATGGAGAGCTGCATCAAACCAGTCTCAGGACTGAAGGCCACAACAACAACAACAACGTTGAATTTTATCGTACTTGTGAAGTGGGAATGGCGAACTGTTCCAGCATTTAGTACGGATGCATTTCTCTCTCCTTTCCAGTTGTTACAACAACGGAGCAAGTGGCTAACCGCCGGCCACAGTGGCAGAGCGGTTCTAGGCGCTTCAGTCTGGAACCGCGCGACCACTACGGTCGCAGGTTCGAATCCTGCCTCGGGCATGGATGTGTGTGATGTCCTTAGGTTAGTTAGGTTTAAGAAGTTCTAAGTTCTAGCGGACTGATGACCTCAGATGTTAAGTCCCATAGTGCTCAGAGCCATTTGAACCATTTTTTGAAGTGGCTAACCATCATTCTCTACTACAATACGTTTTCTCAGAGTGTAGACAAGAGGTTGGTCACCCTTCCCAGTCACGTACGAAGCCCTGCACCAGTGGAATGGCTGGAGAATGTTTCTCGAATCTCGGCGATGTTTGGCCGAGGCGCTTAGGGCTGCGCCTCGCAGGGCAGCGTGCCAGTTGGCTACAGTCACAAAAATCAAACCTCATGCGATTCCTATCTCTCTTCTCTTTACGCTTGCTCACAATCTAGCAGATGAGATTTCAGTTTGAATTACAAACAACATCGGTTCAATTTAGTGCCAATTCGGCATTGTAATCCGAAAATATGGTTCAAAGTTATGGTAGATCGTGTGATGCCATTGACGGATGTGGTTTTATGTGTTATACATGCCGTATTACTGAATTACCTCTTGCGGCGCCGGTAGGCAGAAAAAATTCTCTTTTAACAAGACCGTATAATAAAGTGGTTTACATGAATTACACAAATAACATTTACATGTGGTCGAGTGGGGTGGCGCAGTGGTAAGACACAGACTCGTATTTGGGGAGATAGTGGTTCGAATCTCTACCAAGCCATCCACATTTTGGTTTGCAGTATGTGTCCACTTGGTATAACACAAGTACTGGTGCGATAACATCAAACGGAAATAATGCGTGATGGTTTTGCTAAGAATGCTGTCTTTGAGACCCACATAACGGGAGTTAAATTCTTCTTGCAAACCCAGTCTCACTGCGAGACGCGTCTGTGGAGCAAGACCTAGAAAGGCCAACGCACACTGAGGGTTGCTCAAAGTTCTCTGTGGGGGTTCAGGCCGATCTAAACTGGCCGCTTCGTACACTGAATAGTTCGCTGTTGCAGATACTCATGCACGAGACAATCCCGGTATGGTCAAATGTTGTCTCCTTTGTAGTAGATCAATATCTAACACAGCTTATGTCAAGGAGTTCGCAGTCACCGAATTAGTTTAGAAGTGTTTCATACAGATTTTCCTTCCTTTACATTTCAAGTCAATTATCAATATCAATTTATGTGTTGCCTGAGAGGGGGAAATAGCCTAAAATGAGTTACCACTCCTGTTTGGATGTACTGTGAATGCATGAGATTTTCTTAGATATATTTTATTTATGCCATTGAATGCATAGAAGTACACTACATGAGCACGCAACACAAAAGCAATTAAGGGACAGAAATTCCTTCTGAAGCCAGTATCGCTAAATACTGTTTATTTCACGATGACTGGGTTCGACAAAAGCTTGCTCTCATCATTTGAGGTACAAAAGTAAGAAAGTACAAATAACATTTCATAATGCTCTAAAAGAACAATTTTCATAACGTTGTGTAATATGTACCAAGTAAAATACATACCTTACTCAACATTTGAAAAATTGTTCTACAGTGTTAAAAAATTCTCCTTTTAAAGTTATTTATCATTTGTTACTATTGTAGATCAGATGATGACAACAAGCTTCTGTTGAAACTGGTAATCGTGAAACAAATAATATTTAGTGATCTTGGTTTCAGAAGAAATTTATTTCTATTAATAAAAAAAAGGTTCAAATGGCTATGAGAACTATGAGACCTAACATCTGAGTTCATCAGTTCCCTACAACTTAGAACTACTTAAACCTAACTAACCTAAGGACATCACACACATCCATGCCCGAGGCAGGATTCGAACCAGCGACTGTAGCGGTCGCGCGGTTTCAGACTGAAGCGCCTAGAACCGCTCGGCCACACCGGTCGGTTTCGAGAATACAAACCATTACAATAAAGACAATTGCATCCTTTAAATCATGATACACAATTAAGAGTTCCTCCTAACATGCTCTTTCAGTGAGGACGTCAGTTCTTAGCAATAATGGTCTCAGTGATCTTACTTCTTCGAATTTCTGTTTGAAATCTATTAATTTTGAGTCTTTCAGTTCGAGAGACCATTGTTTACAGTGACTTACTTTCTATTGCTAATTTTAAACTTGTTAGAGCGGGAGAATGATGTTTAAATGAAACTTACTGTAGCTATTTGCTGAATTTATCAATAAACTATACTTCTAAGATCGCAAGTGTTTCGTAATTTTATTTGAGGGGATTGGAAGGAAGAATAGAATTCAACATCCCATCTACCAAGCGGTCATTAGAGACCGAGCACAGACTGACACTGTGGAGGAATAATGCGAAAGGAAAATTGTCCGTGCTCTATCAAACGATCTGTCTCGACGTTCGGAAAAAAGTGATTTAGGGAGAGCACGGTAAACCTAAATCTGAATGATCAGACCACCGTCTTCCCGATTACGAGTCCAATACCTTAACTGCGCCACCTCGCTCAATTATTTTTGTTTGCATAGGGTGATCAAACACATCTAAATTGATGAGTTAATGCTCAGTTCAATCAATGATGAGCACACTACTTTTAACAAATGTTAAAATCTAAAGAACGTCCAACTCCTTTTCAACTTTTTTTATCAATGCTAATTGTAGTAATTTCAGTAGATGACATAGGGTACCATTTTACCAAAGTTCATGATATGTCATTCTACCCAAGGATTCATCGTTTAAACTTTACATCTGATCGTATTATTTCGAACGCTTATGAAGTGAATATAACTGGAGCTCTGACCAAATCAGTGTCTTCCATTGCACAGATGTTTTAAAAACAATAATGTCGAGAAATTAAGAAGACAAATAATGAATTTAAGCATTAACTACGCTTTACTACAACAAGTTTTATTGAAGTATACTACGTGGTAACTACATCATCTGTATATATTCTGTGATTGTAATTAATACTGTCCACACGGTCATTAACATACACAACGTGAAATGAAGCGACCTTTGTCCCCATACGATAGATGTTACGGTAGCGCCTGCGGCTTACTTCCCGTACATGATAATGTTATCCTTTCTCCATATCAAGAAGTCTCAAAAACAGTCGCAAGCTTTGACAGAAGTGTAGCATACGTGTGTAATTTCTTTACCAGGTATGCTTCTAGACCGAAAACTTTTACACAAATCTAGAGACACCGAATCCACAACGTAATGACTATGGACTGATATAAGGATATCGCGTTGTGGATGGCACTAATGATGTATTCCAAACGAATCAAGTTCAAGTCTCCAAAGTCATCTAGATTTGCGTAGGACTACATTATTATCCGAGTAATGAATGCAAAAGAGAATAACAAAGGTCTCGGAAATACCACAACAGTAGTTCGAAAAGACTTAATTATCTCGTCTCATTACTTGGTCGCGTCTTGTGAGCTACTGCTCGTAGTATACGTCCGCTCCGAAGATTTGCGCGCGTCCTAGTGTTCATTGATGGGAAAGCCATTACCGAAGCGGGGTAAGCAAAGCTTTTGTGCGGCGTGTAGCTCATCTCGGCGCCAGACATCTCGTCTGTCGCCGAGCGCTAAAGCAGTCGCGGAGGGAGTGGATTTACGCCCTGCCGGGGCCGCGTCGCGCCACAGCCATTCCGTGCGAATGTCTGCTGTTGCTCAGTTTTAAGAGCAGCATCAGATATTTTATACTCCTAGTCTTGTTCTCTGCCTGTAACAACTCGCAGTCGCTCGAAGCAGCCTGCAAAATGTGCGTTCGAAGTCCAAAAAATTTAGTCGAGCAAGAGCGGAACGGGTAGTCGATGTCAGAGGTCGGAGGTGGATGAGGGAGGATCCTCCACCTTCCAAATAGTGACCGAAAGGTGATCGCCAACACCATTCAATGTTTATGGGTGTGACGTTTACTAGAGACGGAATAGGTTGATCACTTCACGAATCTCACGTAATTACTCATGATTCATATAAAGAAGCCTCCTCGAATACTACTTCACTTAATTAAAAAAAGAAACAAAAACAGTGAGGACTGACGAACAAATTACCTAAGAGATATTACATGGTAATTTATTTTTACGTTGGCGGGAGAGACTTATGAAACAAAATTAAAAGAAGCGACGTTTCCTGGGCATTGAAAACTTCGCATGAAATGAAAAGGAGATGGACAGGAAAGTATCCATCGTGAGAAACACTTCGTTATAGATTTACACCTTCAAAATAATAAAAAATAATCGAGATCTATACACAATTAGCATAACAAATTGCCTGTTGGCTTCTTTCTCGAGTTCTTCGGCCGATGTTTGACGATTTTTCTAACGTTTCGCCAGGACCAGTGGCAGAGATTTTCAAAGCTGATAGCGACTAGCGGTGGAGGATGAAGCCTTGGCAATGCCACTCATGGTGGCGCAACATCAGAAAAAGCGTCAAACGAACGTCGGCTGAAGAACCCGAGACAGAAGCGGACAGGCAATACGTGAAAAGGTGACTACGAATGCCTTAACAATTTTTAACTATTAACAACTTTGTGACTCGAGAAAGAATATATATTTGTAGTTTGAAAATTTGAGCTTGGTGTAAATGATCTCTGTGATCTAATTCCTGGCCACCAGACTCAAGAGTACACGTCAATATGGATGTGCGACACTACTTCTTCATTAGTGAGCAGGTTATTTACTTAATATGTTATTTTCTATGATTCATCAACATGTAACCTTCTGAGTAACTGTACATTATGTTGGATAGAATCTCGTCAACAATAGCGCTGTGTTAAACTGTTTATCGATAGTTGTCTGGCGGTTGATTATTTTTTAGAAAAATCTGAATATTTCGGTAAAACAAGCAGAATAATGCCAATATGTAAACAAAATTTCCAGAATTGCACAGTCTAGAGGGTAATACATCTCTCATTTGTATATTATAGTCTTAATGGGATTATTTCAAATCAAATGGTTCAAATGGCTCTGAGCACTATGGGACTTAACATCTTAGGTCATCAGTCCCCTAGAACTTAGAACTACTTAAATCTAACTAACCTAAGGACATCACACATATCCATGCCCGAGGCACGATTCGAACCTGCGACCGTAGCGATCGCGCTGTTCCAGACTGAAGCGCCTAGAACCGCTCGGTCACACCGGCCGGCGGGATTATTTCCAAACACGTTTTATCGTTAACATGTCCGTTAATTGTGTGGGTCCCACACTAAAATGTTGGGAAGGAGATAATCAGCTGTTAGATATTCAGAAACAAAGTGACATTTTTCTTCTGAAAGAGTCATCCTGCGTGGGTAAAACACACCATAATCCAAAAAATTTCGGGAGTGCAGCAGCATAAAATCTACTTTTCTTCTTCTAATGTTGCCGCCTAATATACAGGGTGATTCAAAAAGAATACCACAACTTTAGGAATTTAAAACTCTGCAACGACAAAAGGCAGAGCTAAGCACTATCTGTCGGCGAATTAAGGGAGCTATAAAGTTTCATTTAGTTGTACATTTGTTCGCTTGAGGCGCTGTTGACTAGGCTGAAAACCAAACTACCCGAGGCAGCCCGTGACAGAGCACTTCATCACTGGCCTCCAAGAAGCCCTGATCTTACCCCCTGCGATTTTTTCTTATGGGGTATGTTAAGGATATGGTGTTTCGGCCACTTCTCCCAGCCACCATTGATGATTTGAAACGAGAAATAACAGCAGCTATCGAAACTGTTACGCCTGATATGCTACAGAGAGTGTGGAACGAGTTGGAATATCGGGTTGATATTGCTCGTGTGTCTGGAGGGGGCCATATTGAACATCTCTGAACTTGTTTTTGAGTGAAAAAAACCTTTTTAAATACTCTTTGTAATGATGTATAACAGAAGGTTATATTATGTTTCTTTCATTAAATACACATTTTTAAAGTTGTGGTATTCTTTTTGAATCACCCTGTATTTTGGCCATCTTCAGAATGAACCGCCAGAGTTAAGCTACATTAATTGTTCCGTCTTTTAAACCATAGATCTCTTTGGTGGGTCGTTGATCGGAGGCAAAGAAGGAAGGAATGATTAGGGTTTAACGTCCCGTCGACATCAAGAGCATTAGAGACGTAGCAGAAGCTCGGATCGTTCCAAGGATGTGAAAGAAAATCGGCCCTGTCTTTTCAATGGAAGCACGTCTGCCAGAACCGATTTAGAGAAATCACGGAAAACCTAAATCTGGATGGACGGACGCGGATTTGAACCATCGTCCTCCCGAATGCGAGTCCAATTTGCTGGAGAAAAGTATGCATAAATTGAATCTAAGACTACGTGGTTGGTTCATGTATCATTAATGTATCAATATTACAGGATGACAATTACTGAACTATATGAAAAAAAGTAAATTAGTTACAAACTAAAGCGTACACACACTTTATTTAGAATGTAAATGTCACTATAGATGTTCGGATTTAGGTTATGACATGTTCAATATACTTGCCACCATTGGCGATGATGTGGCGCAGGCGAATAGCGAAATTCTGCATGATCCGCTGAAGTGTCGGAACATCGATGCTGTAGATGACTCCTTGAATGGCTGTTTTCAGTTCAGAAATGGTTTTGTGGTTATTGCTGTACACCTTGTCTTTAACACAGCACCACAAGAAGGAGTCGCGTGTGTTCAGATCCAGAGAATATGGCGGCCAATGGGGGCCCATGCCAGTGGCCTCTGGGTACCCCAGAGTCAGAATGATGTCCCCAAAGTGCTCCTGCAGGACGTCAAACACTCTCCTGCTTCGATGGGATCGAGCTCCATCTTGCATGAACCAAATCTTGTCGAAATGAGGATCACTTTGGATAATGGGGATGAAATCATCTTCTAAAACCTTCACGTACCATTCGGCAGTCACCGTACCATCAAGGAATATCGCACCGATTATTCCGTGACCGGACATTGCAAACCACTCAGTCAACCGTTGAGGGTGAAGAGACTTCTCAATAGCGAAATGCGGATTCTCAGTCACAAAAAACGAGCCAATTTTGCTTATTGACGAACCAATCCTAATGCAAGTGTGCTTCGTCGGTAAACCAAATAGAATAAACCAGGGTCAACCGCGCAATTTGAACGTCCTAAGGCAAACATTTCAGTTGTTATGACGATTTTATTTCATATAGTTCAACAATTGTCGCCCTGTAGCTGCCCTGCAACGATGTCTTTACGAGTTTATTAAAGAAAGCGCCAGATTCCATGATATGTCTAGGCTGAAACCGGTATCTCTGTTAATTACATTCATCAACAACAGTATTTCAACTGCTTCTTTCATCATCGAATCCCAAAAATGAAGAAATAGCGTTGTTGCATCACTCCCGAAATTTAATGGATCAGTTACTGTGCAGCAAAAACATGGCTTTGCCATAAGTTGCTGGAAAGATAAGATGAAACTGTAAAAAATAGTTTGCGTGAATTTATGACCAGAGTAAACTTATAGCGACGCTTATCGCCGTTTTTTCGTATTTTTGAAACTTGCACAGGAGGTAAAATTGCGATGACACCCTATAATTCGTCTAAAGAGCAACGATAATCTTAATAACCGCAGCCGCTGCTGCCTGTGTCTCAGTGCCCTCACTGTGCCCATCTGCAGTTATCTAACAGTCTGATTGTCATCTCTCTTGGACACCTCTGTGCTACTTACGACAATTTTGTAAGGCCTGCGTGTTATAGGCGATATTAATATTACCGTTGTTTGCCTTGATGTTGTAATCCGTATGTGTCCTAAGATCCGATGATGGCGGCTCTAGTTTCGCCGAAATCGGTAATCATGGAATAAAATGAATTCCTGCGATCTTGGCTACCAGTTTATTGTTTTACAAGCATCTAGATCGCTCCCACATGAGCACAATGTGCTCTCTACGAAAAAGTATCAGAATCTTGTACAAGGCGTTCAGCGAAGGAGTCCCTCGTTTCAAAATTAAATATCTGGAAAATTATGATTGAAAGACGAGTGCAACAAGCGCCATGTTTATCGTGAAAACTGTGAGAATTTTATACAGAAGTTTCGAAATAGCCGAAAAAGTAGTTTACAGATGCCACTGTAATCTCTATTTGTAGTGCTTATAAATAGTGCGCTGCAGACCAGAGCGATCATTTCTATGGTTGAAACGTGAAAGGAAGTTGGCGCACCGAAGAAAGAAGTTGAAATCATGCATTGAACAACGCGAAGGATTTGATGTTGGCTGCATTTGGTTCACATATGAAGCACACTTCCACCATCCAGGTGGAGTCCTGAATAACCAGAACTGGCGAATATGAGGTTCTGAATATCCCTATTTGTGTGAAGCGAAATCACAGTATTCTCCCAAAGTTATCTCATCTGCAGTGTGCAGCAGAGGTATTATTGGCCCTTTTTTCATACGAGAAACGATCGTTGGAGGATCGACCAATCAGAATGGTTCATGCAATATGGAGCCAGATCATCCTTAGTTTGTGCCACCACTGTGCTGCGAGTAGTGGACATTTCGAAATGACTGTGATGTGACTTCAAAGGCAGCTTGCAGAGAACGAGTTTAATTGTGCACGTGATATTGAAGGTGCTTCATAGCGTACAGCGCCATATGTTTGCAGCTTTTCGCACTATATGGAAACTGCTGTATAAAATTCTTACGTCTTTCGCAATAAACGTACTTTTTGTTGTACTCGTGTGTCGATTTTAGCTTTTGAGATATTTAATTTTGAAATCAGGGTCTCCTTTGCTGGACAAACTGTATAATCTTCTCTAACTATACACATTCTCCAGTCGTATGTAAGGACGATCATAAAAATGTCAGATATTGCGTAGGGACATAGCGATCCATCTGATGTTGCAGTTGCTCAGGGGTTGCTGCTGGAACAGAAAAAAGTTCAAATGGCTCTGAGCAATATGGGACTTAACTTCTGAGGTCATCAATCCCCTAGAACTTAGAACTACTTAAATCTAACTAACCTAAGGACATTACACACATCCATGCCCGAGGCAGGATTCGAACCGGCGACCGTAGCGGTCGCGGGGTTCCAGACTGTAGCGCCTAGAACCGCTCGGCCACTCTGGCCGGCTGCTGGAACAGAAGCCACTATATCGTGACCCACATACGCTTAATGCGGAACAGCTTCATTGTTAGGGAAGTTGACAGATATCTTGGTTTGTGCATTGGGAAATGCGATAAATATGCATACGTTAATTTTTCTTCGTGGAAGAACACGTTTTCCTGATGATCGAGAACGGTTACAAAATTAGCGGAGTGCTGTTTCGGCTATATCTTGCGTTGGGTGCAACACTGTTCAAAAATGTTCAAATGTGTGTGAAATCTTATGGGACTTAACTGCTAAGGTCATCAGCCCCTAAACTTACACACTACTTAACCTAAATTATCCTAAGGACAAACACACACACCCATGCCCGAGGGAGGACTCGAACCTCCGCCGGGACCTGCAACGTTGGTCTTAATATGTTGTACTGTATGTTTCGATGAGAACCCACATCTGAGAACAAATTATTCTTGTTTGTTTATTTTGTTGAGTATAAATAAAACTCCTAATCGAGGTACACTGCAGAGTAATGAAAATAATGCATCAGAGTTTCAAAATTGGGACCTGTCATATAAATACGAGTTGTATCTGTGGTGTCACCGCCAGACACCACACTTGCTAGGTGGTAGCCTTTAAATCGGCCGCGGTCCATTAGTATACGTCGGACCCGCGTGTCGCCACTGTCAGTAATTGCAGACCGAGCGCCACCACACGGCAGGTCTAGAGAGACGTCCTGGCACTCGCTCCAGTTGTACAGCCGACTTTGCAAGGAACGGTTCACTGACAAATACGCTCTCATTTGCCGAGACGATAGTTAGCATAGCCTTCAGCTACATTTGCTACGACCTAGCAAGGCGCCGTATTCAATTGATATTGAGATTCTATTAATGTATCATCAAGAGCGATGTTCTACAAATGTGGATTAAAGTTAAGTATTCCAGAAGCTACGTACTTTTCTTTATAGCATTCATTACGTATCCTGTTTCAGACCTCACGCCAGCCTGCGTGAGTTTAAGCGCGTGCCTTTCGGCTTCCTCTCATTGTGTCTAGGCTGTCTTGTCTAGACACAACAGTATTATTTGTTGGAATGTAACGAAGGTATATTACAATTGGTTAAATTGATGATAAAGCCCTTACTGTATTTATTCACCATTCTTTGAACAAAAGAAATGCCATCTTACTATCACAAATCAAAATTTCAGCATACGACACGTCCATTGTATTAATGCTACTCTCAGTGTCCCTTGCCCTGAATATTAGTTATGCGTGACTTTTAGAGTCTTGGTAAGCAGAATTTCACTTGGTCTCCTTGATCACCTCATAACCAGGAGGCAACTGGTGCATTGATAATGTCGCAAGGTGTGTAGCTTAACAGGTTACGTTGGGTGGTGTCAGTATCTGCATTAGATAAGGTGACACGTTTGGTAACTGCATACAGGCCAGGCTGGATCAGAAATTTGTATGCAGTATCTCTCACTGACACTCATTTTTTACATTCACAACCAAAGTCTTCGCCGACCTCCAGCACAATTCTTCCATCATATTTGTCGAACCAAACTATTTCCCTGCAGATATAGAAGCTGAAGTATCTCATGTTAGGAACAGAAGTCTCCCACAGCGAGAGAATAAGCAAACTCTTCCTTTCTTTTCTGACATGGCTTTTAGTAAAATATCGCCCTGGACATCTTCTTGCTTTTGATTGGCTAGGTAGTGTTTTGAGCTCTGCATTCGTGTTCGTTGATATCAACATTCATTACTCTTTCGTAATGTCCTCATTTCTCACGATACTTGCCAAAAAAAGCTGCCTCTAAAATCAGTTTAGAGCAACGCTTACTTTCGTCGATATCTCTACCTAGCATCTTTACGCTAGAAAAACTCCAAGTCCCATGAACACAACTATGGCGTACTTAGTGTGAACATTCGATAACCTGCTGTCTACCAACAAGTGGCCAATCCCAGCCTTATATACGCTGTAGCTCTCAACCGCTAATGACGCTTATTGCCTAGTATATAAGTCTTTTTCTGGTCTTGACGCTTATTGCCTGGTATATAGGTTTTTTCCTATCCTTGAACAGCTCTACCAGTGCAGATATACCACAACGTTCTCCATTTGTCATATACTCAATCGTGGCTATTCGTCTGATGTGGTCATCCAGGCGTGAATCTGTAAACTACTGGCGTCTGGAACCATGACTGCCATATGCACATACCTTAGACCACAGGGAAATACTGAGCTACAGCTCACACTTCATGTCATAAATCGTACGAAATGCGCTTGTCAACAGTGACCAGGCACTGTATAATGCTTAATAAACCAAAAAGATACTCGAAACAACAGGCCACTATTTCAGAAGGTTAAATATAGCTGTTATGGGTTCAGCATTTTCTTGTTCAGAACATGGTTCACTCGTTGTCCACGGCATAGCACTTCAAAATTAAGGCTTTTTCTATACTCAGCCTGTGACCTTACATAAATATGGTGTTTCTAAAGAAGGGTGTTTTGAGGTATTAGTTTTTCCATTATTCACTAGTGTGTACACATAATTTCGGACCGAGTGAGGTGGCGCAGTGGTTAGCACACCGGACTCGCATTCTGGAGGACGACGATTCTAATCCGTGTCCGGCCATCCTGACTTATGTTTTCCGTAATTTCCCTCAATCACTTCAGGCAAATGCCGGGATGATTCCTTTGAAAGGGCACTGCCGTCTTCCTTCCCCATCCATCCCTAATCCGATGGGACCGAAGACCTCGCTGTTTGGTCCCCTCCCCCAAAATCAACCAATCAACCACCTATAATTCTGATAATCAGGGCTTCAGATCATTGGGATCTTTTAACTACGTGGTAAGGCCCATATACTCACTCACTCCAGAATTTTCGCTGAAGTTTACCGTCGCAATATATTCTATCGAGATTATTGAGGATTTGATAAATGCTGTATTATCACTTCGTAGCTATTATATACTATCTTCAGCCAGACACTATACAGGGTGTATCACGGCCGACTTCCTTCCCCATTCATCCCTAATCCGATGGGACCGAAGACCTCGCTGTTTGGTCCCCTTCCTGGTTGGAGGAATTGGCGAATCGCTCAACATTTGAACAGGAGTGTTGCCACTATTCGGCGATGATGGTAGGAATGGGTGTAACACGGCCGAACACAGCGTCAAGAAGGATGCAGTAGACCTAGAGACACGAGAGAACGTGGGAAGCGAGCATTCATCAGAAAGGCACTCAGAGCCCCGCATTCATCATTATTATCGGTTCGACGTGCAACTGGAGTTTCGTTCACCACAAGAACCGTTAATAGGTGGCTCACAGAAAGGGGTCTCAGCTCACAGCCGCGATTGCGCCAACAGCCATTGACCTCTGTACACCGACACGTCCGTCTGCATTGCGTTCGGGCCCATTCGACTTGGAATCTCAGTCGCTGACGAAGAATTGTCTTCAGTGATGAGTTTCGCTTCGAACTGAGCACCGATGATCAGCAAAGACATGTCTGGAGACGCCCTGGACTATGGTGGGTACCAAATAATGTTCTGGGAAACCATTTCATTTTACGGCAGGATACTTTTGGTTGTCATCCGCGGCGCTCATGCAAAACAGCGGCATGTCGACGATACTCTACGCCGTATTTTCTGGCTATTCACGGCAAGCCATCCTGGACTTACGTTTCAGCAAGATAATGTCCTTCCGCACAAGGTGAGAGTTTCTGCTGTTTGTCTTCGTGCATGCCAAGCCCTTCCTCCGCCAGACCTCTCCCCAATTGAGAACGTTTGGAGCATTATGGGCAGGGCTCTCCAACCAGCTCGGGATTTCGACGATCTAAGGCGCCAGTTGATGAGAATGTGACGCTATGTCCATCAGGAGAACACCCAACAACACTGTCAACCAATGCCGAGCCGAATAACTGCTTGCATAAGTACCAAAGGTAGACCAACTTGCTCGGTTACTGATGCTCATCTCTTGAATAAATCATCCAGTTTTTTTGAAATTGTAATCGTTTGTCTGTACATGTACATCATATCTATACATTTCCGTCCCATTCGGATATTCCTTCGTGGTGCGTCTGTTGTATTTTTTTTCTTGGAGTGTATTTCATAGCAAGTACAAAGGTATTTGGAACATATACTTTTCGATTAAGTCCACATCTATTTGGACTCAAATTTCACCCATGGCACTCTCTAGGACAATATTTCATACTGAAGTGCGTGGCAGTTCGTAACCATGTTTTCGCAATTATTTCGCAAACGGCTCGTTTGCCGACCCATGTGTACTGTAACGTGTTTTCTCTCACTGTTTTACACTTTCTTTTTGCTGTTGATTATGATATACCCTGCATAATGTTGACAATGAAGATAGCTGTTAGAGCAGCTGAGCACTTACTTGTTTCATTTAGGTCGTCTGTGATTTCCCAAAATAACTTAAAGTGAATGCCAGGAGGTTTCCTTTTGAAATACCATACCGTTTTCCCTCCCCATTCTTCCACGGCCTGAGCTCGTACTCATTTTATAACTACGTCCACGAGGGACGAGGTAATATGACAGCCTGCGTTGTTGGTTGACATAATAGATTAGCACCATATGATATAGCTTGGAAGAAATTGTATACAACTTTTGATTTGGACTATTGCATATTTAGGGCAACATAAGCACCAACCGCTGCAGCAGAAAGTTTTTGGAACTAGAGGTACAGTCCTTTCTGCTGCTTTTCTACTGCCATATTCCAACAGAACAATGCCAGGTCACATATGTCGAAGAATGTGGAATCCTTATTCCAAGATCGATGACTATTACCACTTCCATAGCCTTTACATCAGCCGGACATGTTGCTCATCGAATATGCCGTTTTCGCTGACAAAATCTATTTGATAGAATCGAAAAACATCTCGGAACCCTTTTCTTTGCAGCTCGGCCTCCCGGGGTCAGTGTCTAACTCTGTACACCGACTCGAAAATTAATTGGTATGTTACAACAAGGCTACATTCTAAAACGCATTTTGACCTGCTGTGTTCACCTATTCATTATCATAGGCCGGCACTGTAACGCGCCAAAATACTTTTCATTCACGCCTGCTGGCTTGTATTGTTTCCCAATACGCTTCAAGCCACTACCGCATGGTGAAGCTTAGGAACGCCATTGTTTAACTCGGTTTCCATCCCCATCAGTTCCATTTCTCTTCACGAGAAGTGACTTGATAGCGGATAGCGTGTTTCCGATGAGGTTTGGCTCATGACTAAAGTGGCAAGGCAACAAGCGAAGTTATTTACGCATCGGAACATCGGTTATCATACAGTGAATGACGTCCTTACAGACATAACTAACCGTGTGCTACTTCGTCTGCACTACCAACACATGTGGCATAAAATCTAACATGAAACGCCCCTACAAAAAACTCCTTGAAGAGACGTTTAAATGTTGATCCTAGACGGAACTTAAATATTTTCGTCTGTCCACTTTAGACAAAAGGTGTCCGCTTTACGACAACTGTCCTGCAGATAATCTACTGATACTGTATGCCATGTCCCACAGTACCCTGCAGCGAGATATATTTATGAGATTGTCAAATTCCGTGTTCGAATATCCTCTGATACCTTATATTTGTAATACGCAAACGTAAGGTACGATTTCATAGTTCATTGATAAGCAATAAAAATACGTTGTAGGTGTGTCATATCATGTGACCTATTTGACTGCAACACAGAATATTTTCCTCTAATGGAAAAAATTCGTAAGGGTATAATGCACAATTTTACCATGTTGATAACAGATAGTTATTCGAACTGGATCGGATTCATGTGACATTTTAATTCGAAAAATATTATTACTATGAAACGGCGCTATGGAAATAGCAACGAAGAGTTCCCGCATCATAAATAAATAGTCTTCCCGTAATGGTGGAAGTGAGGAGCTTCACCCACATCATAGGTCTGTCAGATGTTGCATATCTGCTGCCGGAAGTGTCCCTCCGTGATTTATGACACAACTGTCGTTGCATTTACTTACTTACTCACAGGTCATACCGAACTCGAGATTCCATTACCGCAGCAACGTATTTTCGCCATCTGTCCCTGTCTTGGGCTATTTCCTTCCATTCACCTTCAATACCTAGGCTCCTCATATCAGCCTTCACATTGTCCTCCCATCTACGCCTCGGTCTCCCCACAGGACGTTTTCCTTCTAGGTGCCCTACCAGTACTCTGCGCGCTGCCCTGCCCTCATCCATTCTAGCTACGTGACCCGCCCATCGCAGCCTATGTGATTTAATAATACTGATTATGTCAGGGCTTGAATAGAGTTCGTGAACCTCTTCATTATGCAGTTTTCGCCTCTCTCCGCTAATATCATCCCTTTTTGCTCCGAAAATTTTCCGCAAAATTTTGTTTTCAAATACTCGAAACGGCCTTTCATTTTGCACAGTGAGAGAGACCAAGTCTCACACCCATACAGCATAACTGGTAGAATAATAGTTTTGTATATTCTAATCTTTAAATTCCTAGACAATATCCGTGATGAAAGTAATCTATTCAGTGAGAAGTAGCACGCATTTCCCGCCCGTAATCTCTTCTTCAGTTCGGATTCAGTCTCATATCGCGAAGTGATGTCCACGCCTAGATGCTTAAATGTGTTCACTTTTTCAAACTGCATGTCTCCAACTCTTAACATTTCCTGATCTGCTGCTGTTGGCATTCTAGTAGTAACCAGGTATTTAGTTTTGTCTTCACTTATCCTTAGACCTACATCTTCACTAGCCTTGATTAACGCATTCGCATTTGCTGTTACAGATTCTTTCCTATCGCTATTGATATTTAGATCATCTGTATACCCTAATATCTTAATATTTCCATTTAACTCCACACCCTCTGAATTATCTGCTGCCATTCGTACAATATATTCTAGGACTAAATTAAAAACTAGCGGAGACAGGGCATCTCCCTGCTTAAGTCCGTTCTTTATTACAAATTCTTCTGACTCCAATTTCTCCACGCGTACTCTACCTTTTGTGTTTTTCAAACTCGCTTCTATAAGTCTAACATACTTCTTTGGTATTCCAAGTTCCAAAAGAATTCTGTACAATTTTGACTGCAATACTGAATCATATGCTTTTGTAAAATCTATGAAAAGATTATGAACTGGTTTATTGTATTCCCATTTCTTTTCCAAAATTTGACGCAGGGTGAATGTTTGGTCTATAGTTGATCTGTTCCTCCGAAAGCCGGCTTGGTAATTCCCCACAATTTCATCTGCATGTGGTGTAAGCCTGCTTAGCAGAATATTTGAGAAAATTCGCATTTACTGTAGGAACAAATTTCGAAGGATCGTTATTGAGGAGTACGCTTAATGTTGTGTAGTGCAGACACGCGTAAGGGCACCAAAAACTTTTAATTGTGAAACTAAAAGAATGCATTTTTTTTAAAAAAAAGCAATCTAATAGTAAACTAACTCAGAATCTACAATCATGTCTGGACGCTGTGCTTTCAGCTGTATACGAGTAGACTACCATCATCAGAAGTTCCCACAACGCTTCTAATTGTCCGGCTTTTGTGCAGCTGCCTATAACGACTGCGTCTTCCACCGGCCGCGGTGGCCGAGCGGTTCTACGCTCTTCAGTCCGGAACCGCGCGACTGCTACGGTTGCAGGTTCGAATCCTGCCTCGGGCATGGATGTGTGTGATGTCCTTAAGGTTAGTTAGGTTTAAGTAGTTCTACGTTCCAGGGGACTGATGACCTAAGATGTTAAATCCCATAGTGCTCAGAGCCATTTGAACCATTTGACTGCGTATTCTATTTGGAGAAAAGTTATTTGCCTTCCTGGAATATGTCTAGAATGTGAAGAGGAAATTTTTCACTTAATATTCCAGTAATATTACCTCTTTTGCCACTTGTCAAAGTAAACTGTGTGTTACGTAGTATTTCATTCGTGCCTGTACTGTACATGATTTGAGCTATAACTGCGAATTCCCGGAAAAGTTTCCGTTCTCTGAAGTGTTACATTGTTCGCCTGGGCGGCGTGCACCTACGCACACTAAGCGGGGCAGCTGTTCTTCACTGTTCTCTAATAGACTCAAGAGAAGTAAACCGTGTGAGCAGTGTAGCATTTTGCTAGTGGGACCCAGCTTGGTAAACAGCTTAAGTCGCCTTAAAAATGTTGCTAATTCCACAGTGTTGTGGCCTTTCCCATGGGAAATCGGAGAACTACTGTAGAGTATGCTAGACACTGAAACGTGCATGTATGGTTATAAGACCAGCATTTCGCTTAGCCTCTCTGATAAGGTAACACTGGGCATTGCCTAGACGAAGATTAACCCCAGATTACTAAACTATCTTCAAAATTTACGACTGCAATTGGTACCAATGCGCGGTTCCCGCCAGTTTGGTACTGTCAGTATAGCGTGTAAAACAGGAAAATTTGTACTTATTTTGTATGTGACATACCATTGGAGACCTTATAATTGTAATTATCTAGTGCACAAACTATAAATTATGTCGTACTGTAAATAAAATGTGAAGTAGTAAAATTTACGATGGTTTAGTAACAATGTAACATTTTCCCCTTTAGTGTTCTATAGCTAAAATTCATATCCATATCCACTGTTGGATCAGAACCTATGACCTTTCTGCTCCGACCGACAGACCTTAGGAAGCATATACTCAATTAATTCCGTCAGCCTTCTTGCACCTTGTAAACCGGGGATATTCGTCCAGGTCACTTCTCCTATGATTCGTGTAATCCCTTTAGAAGATATTTCTTGTAAGATCTTCTAATTTGCAGGCTTTAAAACTATAAGTTACTCTAATGTGATTATAGTTAACCAACAAAATTACGTTTTCTGTGAAACAAACTAGAAGAGTTATACCGGCTGACCAAAATCATGTATGTTAAAAAGTACGCTGCGTAATTTCAACTTGAGATTAAAGAGTACTGAGTCAGTGAAATCGACTATATTTTATCCCTTCCATTTTATCGAACTAACATTATTTCTAAATTTAAAGCCGTGACCTAAGTCGGAGAGCAGAGGCTAAGCACATCCACCTTCTTGCCACTGGAGAAGGAACCATGTAAGCATTGGCCGTAGCGAGGTAATCAAAACAGCAGCTATACTACCGGAACCACAAAATTTGTAATGCGTTGTGCAAAAAATTAAATCTAACAAGGCCAGTTCACATGGTTACAAATGCCGCAATGTTCCCAGTTTATGAAACTCAAAATAATCAGCAGTCTAAGGCGAAGCTTATTTTCCCAAAAATATAAAACAAACAACCATGAGTGAAGTATCGTGATTGTTATTTCAATGCACGATGCGTTTCAAGCCCTGATAGGAAGCAGTTTGTTTTTTGTTTTACAAAAGTAATACAGTCTCAGAAGCAACACTGGCAGCAATGGATAATTTTCTTTTTTTAAAGAAAGAAATCTATTTTGCATTATAGTGTAAGTTCTTATACTAGTTTCGTGCAGGGAGCGGCTTCTGTAATTTACAGTTAAGTTCTTAAAGCAATTAAATATGCAAGCATTGGCTTCTGACGTGAATTTACTTCTTAGTCTCTTTTTGCGTCTCGATATGCAAGTCGTTCCAGATCTCCAGTCTCAGCTGCTTCGTTCCATAGTTCTTCTTGGAGATTTTGTAAACAGTACAGTAGAGGGAAGCCACACCACAACAAGCGAAGATGATGCGAGCATACCCCAACTGCTGTGGACGGCTGTAATATTGCATCTACGTTCCTCTCCTTGGATTAAATCCCTCTGACGTTGAGATCTGTTTTTAATACGATTATGGAAGCCAGTCAGCTTGTTATTTGCAGACACTGAAAGCAAAAATCCTGTGCTGTAAAAGCCCAGTTTTCAGGTATCCACAGCGAACATTAGCAGAAGAAACTTCGTCGAAAGCTAGGAGCTGCTACCAGATTCTTCCGTAACGGACAGGGTGCGCGATTTTGTTTGAATCCACCTGTCGCAGGTCGATATCAGGCCTGTGATTTATGAGTAGAACGCTAGGAAACCTTAAAAACGCCACGTAGATGAGGAGCCTTTCTGTGAACTTTAGATCTAACTGTCTGATATCAAATGGTGCCGCTATCTTTCTTGTTTAGTAAAGTAATTGATACTGACGATTCTGCAAATTATGAGACCAAAATGCGTAAAAGTTGGACACCGAAATGGCAAGGTGCAGAACTAGTATTGCATGTGATCCAGCGCTTTAGGGTTGCGTGGTCCATAGTCTCTGAAAGGTATCTACCGCAATTAATTTATCAGTGAAGTTTAGTACGGATATTGCTCTTTTATATTACAGGAACAATAAACGTGATCGCGCTGTACTGATTCTGTATCTTTGAGATTTGTATAGTTTGGTGCTCCCTTGGAGACAGACATATTTAAAAAAAAAAGAAAAATCGAAACTCTGCACTCAAACGTTAGGCAGCAGACAAGGGTAGCTCCTCTCCGCCCTATGAGTGATTTAAAAAACCAAACGACAATCCTTCCGCGCCGTACAGAAACAAATAAAATTTCAGTATCTGCATTGGGAAAGACAAAACGTATACTGTATACTGATTAGTAGCAATCAATTTGAAAACCGTTTGACCTAAATTTCCAAATTATTTCGCTCTTCTCCGTGAAAGTAATATGGGTTACTGTCATACAGTAACATAGTAACTCGTTTCTAAATCCAAGCCTATCATTGACCAGTACAACGAATCAACTGGAACGGCTTTAGTGTACAGTGATCTTTTGTAATTTTGAAAATAACCACTCGTTAGGAACGTCGTGTACCGCAATGAAGACACGCCTATCGAAACGGAAAAAGTGAAATATTCCGAGCTAGCTATTAGTCAACCGTGTCATTATTAGTTAACAAATAGTAGTCTTACGAAGACGCGAAACAGTATTACAGAAATATAGGATTACTGGCTTTCCTTTGCCCTACGTGTCTGTCCTTCACGAAAGCGACGAGTGCAAAAGGCACGAACCTGTGATATTTTGTAACTATTAGCTCGGTGAGTGCTGCCTCTAATGAAGGCTGGTGAAGCGACTACAGGCAGCAGCGTTGGCAAGTAAGCGCGCGGTTCCCGGACCTACCTCTGCTCGGTGTGGTCGGCGGACTGGGCTGCGATGGGCGGCGCGCTGGGGACGCCGGGTTATATAGGCAGCGCGTGGGCGACGCGCCGCCCCCGGGCCGCGCAGGCGCCGCCGCCGCCTCCGCCTCTGGCTGTGGCTCCACCGCCGGCGCCGGCGCCGCCCCCGACGCCGACGCCGACGCCGCTCGCCTCGCCTGGCCAGCAGTCACCTCTTCCTGGCCGCGACCGCAGTGCGGCGCCAGCCGGCGCAAAAAACAAAACCCCCGGCACAGGCGTCAACTGTTGCTGCGCTACAAGCTCTGCCGACTTAGCCCGCATCGCACTTCGGCTCAATCGTCCTCATTAACATTCCTCGTCCGTGCCTCGGCAATAATCGCGACACCAGACGCGTAAATAAAATACACACTTTTAATGAATGCGCATAATATCTCGTCACTAAATTAATCTCTTTTAATGGAACAACATTTGGATATTGTTGTTACTTCTCGGAAGCCCAAAGAGGTTCTTGTCTTTAAATTTTATGCTGCGCGCTCGTCGCACTGTACATTCCATTTCATCCCTCAAAGCACTTACTGTGTACTTATTAAATAAACTGCGTTCGTACATAATAAATACGAATCTTGATGCGTAATTAAATAATCGCGAAAATAAACGTACATTTAGGAGAGACGTGCTACGAGACTAGAGTTTAAAATTGCAGCACCATAGAGGAGGCGTGCAGCAAACATCAAACTGGCACGAAGTGTACTAGATTTCTGGATGTGTAAATGATAAGCACTTTTAGAATAAATGCACGGTGTGGTTACGTAATCTACATTCGGTATATAAGGAAAGATTATGCAGCAGCTTTCTAATAGGGAATTCGCATTTGACTATTCGTCTTTTGTAAGAAACTCGTATTATACATAATATGAAAAGAAGGAACGTCTACCAGCACGTGGCGCAATACGACAACGGCAGGAGCGTGGTTTGACAAAATTATGTTTGTAAAATGTAAATTTCACGGCCGGAAATGTCACAAGTAATGAAATATTCCAAGCTACTATGCAGTGGTCATTACGGATTTTCCATTAAAACCCAACGTTTCGTCTCCATCTGTGGAGGACACGTTCAAGGGGGATCGTAACACTACGGTTGAAAGTTCTGCGATATTCCCGTTCGTGTCTGTCGGGATCCTATGACTGTCGTGGGGATATGGAACTGACGTGTTAACTAGGGCGATAATCAACGCTATGCAAGACCTTAACAACCCCATGCGTAGAGACGTGTTGTTCGCTCAACTTTATAGGATCGTGAAACCATGTCCTGCACTTTGAGCCAACGGCTTTGCCTCGTTGCATACATCGGTTCTCGTCGGATCGAGGTACGCCGCTTTGGCAAATTTCCTTCGTATCTACAAGGTGAGGAGGGATGCTGGCGTGAAACCCCTGATCACTGAAATGCAGGAGGATCTGCAACGAATTGACGCATGGTGCAGGGAATGGCAGTTGAATCTCAATGTAGACAAGTGTAATGTGCTGCGAATACATAGAAAGAAAGATCCTTTATCATTTAGCTGCTATATAGCAGGTCAGAAACTGGAAGCAGTTAATTCCATAAATTATCTAGGAGTAGGCATTAGGAGTGATTTAAAATGGAATGATCATATAAAGTTGATCGTCGGTAAAGCAGATGCCAGACTGAGATTCATTGGAAGAATCCTAAGGAAATGCAATCCGAATACAAAGGAAGTAGGTTACAGTACACTTGTTTGCCCACTACTTGAATATTCCTCACCAGTGTGGGATCCGTACCAGATATGGTTGATAGAAGAGATAGAGAAGATCCAACGGAGAGCAGCGCGCTGCGTTACAGGATCATTTAGCAATCGCGAAAGCGTTACGGAGATGATTGATAAACTCCAGTGGAAGACTCTGCAGGAGAGTCGCTCAGTAACTCGGTACGGGCTTTTGTTGAAGTTTCGGGAACATACCTTCACCGAGGAGTCAAGCAGTATATTGCTCCCTCCTACGTATATCTCGAGAAGAGACCATGAGGATAAAATCAGAGAGATTAGAGCCCACACAGAAGCATACCGACAATCTTTCTTTCCACGAACAACACGAGACTGGAATCTAAGGGAGAACCGATAGAGGTCCTTAAAGTACCCTCCGCCACACACCGTCAGTTGGCTTGCGGAGTATGGATGTAGATGTAGATGTAGATCACCAGTCTTTGCGCCATTAAATTCCATCCTCTTCGCAGTGTCACATGAAGTGGGGGAATGTGAACTATTGATTGTGGTAAGTCCATATGATAGGGATGTTAAGCTCGGCGGCAACGCTTGGTGTTATTTGAGAAGAGTAGGCTACGAGTCAGCATCAGGTTTCACCCTCTCCGTTCTCTGATCATCATCCAGCCCATACATGACACCACACCACATATGAGGGACAGCCAAATGAAAACCGAACACACGCCATAACGAAACCATGGAATGGTTCCATTCAAAAGTGATCAGCAGTCGCGTTAAGTCATTTATCCGACTGGAGGATAAGACGATCAATTTTTGTTTCATAAAACGCTCCCACTCTTGCACTTCCTCGTCCGACTGAAACCGACGTCAACGCCTGTCTTTCTTCAGGTCGCCAAAGATGTGAAAATCACATGTGAAATATCCTGGCTGTACAGAGGATGTTGCAGTGTTTCCCAACCAAATCGCTCAAGCGTAGCCTGATTGGCAGTGGGGGCCGGCGTCATCGTGCAACAGAATGATTCCGTCACACAGCATTCCTGGGTGTTTTGACTTTATGGCGCGTCGCAGTTTCTGTGAAGTGTCTTCATAGCGGTGCGTATTGATCCTGGTTCCATGCTCGAGGAACGCGAAGAGCAGAAGGCCTCTGCAGTCGAAGGTCATCATGAGCTTACCGGAGCTTGTGTGACCGGCTTTGGGTTTCTTTGGCTGGATAGATGTGGGATGTTTCCATTGTTGGCTTTGCCGGTTGTCGTCAGACTGTCGGATGGGATCACCCTGTTGCACGATAACGTCACCCCCACACTACCAATCAGACGAAGACAACACTTCAGTGATTTGGCTTGGAAACACTGCAACATTTTCCGTAGAGCCCGGACTTTTCACCGTGTGATTTTCAGATATTTGGTGACCTGAAGAAAGACGTGCGTGGATATCGGTTCCCGTCGGACGAGGAAGTGCAAGAGTGGTTGCGGTTATGGATTCGTCAGCGGCCGATCGCATTCTACGAAAGTGGCACTGCTCGTCTCGTCTCCTCATGGGATAAGTGTCTTAACGCGTGTGGTGATTACATTTGAATGGAAACAGCCCGTGTTCCCATTGTGCGGGTGTTCGGTTTCCATTTGACTGCCCCTTATACACGCATTACAGCCATCTACACCTTCCAGATACGCTTAAACACACAACTCTAACACTTTGCGAAAGAAAAGGGCCACTGCGCGCAAAGGATAGAAAAATCTTTCCAACTGGACAGCTTAACCTACCCCTCGGGGTCTCCCAGCCAGCCGGGATGTGGTGGTACCACTTTGTCTTTTGAGACTAATCCCGGATCTGCGTGCAAATGGCTCTGAGCACTATGCGACTTAACTTCTGAGGTCATCAGTCCCCCAGAACTTAGAACTACTTAAACCTAACTAACCTAAGGATATCACACGCATCCATGCCCGAGGCAGGATTCGAACCTGCGAGGGTAGCGGTCGCGCGGTTCCAGACTGTAGCGCCTAAAACCGCTCGGCCACTCCGGCCGACATATGCGTGCAGCATTACGATGAATATATCCGCGTGTGGGGGCACCGAGAAAAATAAACGTTACCAGATTGCATTCGCTGTCGTCACACGTGTGCTCGTTACATGGCATGATGGCATGGTGTGTCAATCGGTACATAGCACTAACACCGGCAATTTGGACAGCAGATGCTACATTTCGTTGTGTTTCACCTGCTAACTGTAGTCAACTTTGTGTCTGTAACGTTACCTTTCAACAAGATGACGTGAGACGGCATTCTCTCAGTGATGGCCTGATCTACCTCGATACACAGAGTGTTCGACCTTTGCACTGATCAGTACATTCTCCAGATCACTCATCCATAGAAAACATGTGGTCATGGCTGTACAATACCTCTAACCAGCTTCTGCCACTGATGAACTCTGGCATGGAGTTAAAGCACCATGGAATAACATGCCCGAATCTGCCATCCAGTTTCAGTTCCAATCGATCCCTAGCCGGGTTAGAACCTCTCCGTCTACAAAGTTTCGCATCCAGTACACCCCAAATCACTTACAAATTTGATCACATATTATTTCTACTGTGCTGTATAAGCAAAATAAATGAAATATGCTGCATACTATTACAGTTTTAAGGGCTAAAAGTGTTATTTATCCTTACTACTTTCTCAACACTATTCGCAAGGAGCGATCGACTACACTCTAGCTGTAATATACGCAAGTAAAGTGAGAGGTGGGGATACGTGCTCCTCGGTGGCTCGTTACAGAATAATAAAGAAATACCTTCACAAAAAGGAAAAACTTTGTGAAAAACAATCAATAAAAGGTACCACAAAAAACATTCAGTCATGCAACAACCTTCATACGAAACAGGTTCAGTTTTATCCCAATGTGTTTCAGTGTGTTCTTTCAACACTCGGTGCAGTTCGTAACAACTGCTCAGTGCAGGTACTGCTGAGAACGCTGATCACCATGACCACGTCAGACCGTAAAGCGACGCGCGATCGACTTTCTTACACGCCGAAGAATCCCACGATTTTGGCGTGCGATTTCCGTGACTGCGACAATCCTGTCAAATAAGTCCATGTGAGTATCGACCTGGGTCACATAAAGCGCAGTCTTCACATGCTCTCAGGAGAAGGCATACCTTGGTGTTATGCCTAGTGGCCGAGTGAACAATAGAACAGGACCACCGCGACCAGTTCATTGCTGTCGAGAATGTACATCGATATCGTTTCATACATCGAGTGCAAAGTGTGCCAACGCCCCGTCATGTTGGAACCACATACCGTCGACATTTGCATTGGTGTGGAGATGTTTCCGGTGCAGTTTAGATAAACTGGAGCAAGAAATCAAACGAAATACAAATACTCTGCAACGAACCACCGGAGACCACAGGTGCCTTGTATCCAAATACTCAGAAAATACCCATTTACAAAGTCCGAAATTTTTTGCGTGGAGTTCGGATTCACTCTGTTTACCAGGAGTCACATGATTCATAGACGGATGGTGTATATGACTTTCCTTCCAATTTTAAGGGATATTTTTTTAAAAATTTTATTTTCTAGCATTTACAAATGACCCATCACATTGTTACTAAGACAGGTCATATTTTTATAACATGCAATTGTACATATACAGAGTGCGACACTTATCTGATTTCTTCTTATTTTTAATAAGGTTAATAATATTACATATTGAATCTTGTGGACTTAAAAGTAATTAAGAAAAGGAAATACTTAAAATTAACAATTTACACACACACGTTTCTTAATCACTTTTTAAGTCTATACATATAAGATAATTTACTTTCAACCAAGACATGATGATAAAAACCGAAGGGAAAAGTACTCCAGGAGGTAAAAATCCTTCAACGCTGGAAACAGAAATGCAACTAGGCCGTAGCATTCTGGAGAGCCTAGAACATCATGTAAGGAAGACTCGGAGCTTCCTAGTATTTCTCGCATACGGCCTAAGAAGAAACATCTGCTAGGCACAGTGAACATCAACACTCTACTATAAAAACTGGGAAACCTAAACAATTGAGGAATGTATTAAACAGATGCAACATACTCATACTAACACTTCAGGAAACCAGATACGGTGACGAGAACGCATTTGAATCAGAGGGCTACAGGATCTATAAAGGAAAACCGGCCATAAAGAATAAATTGAAAGTCACTATGCTTGGAACAGCTTTCATGGTCAAACGGAATCTAACAGAATCCATAACGAATTTTGCGTCCCCATTGGAGCGAATATCACTTCCCTCGATTAGATCAGCAAACAAGAGCTATACCATCATAAATGCACATGCACCTACCAACAATGACAACAGCAAAAATCCAGAAAGAGACGCTAGAAAATGAAACGTCAAAAATTCCAAAGCACCACGTGAAACTACTCGTAGGAGACTTCAACGCACAGATCAGCAGAGAAGAGAAATACAAGGCAACAGTAGGAAATTTTCCTGCACACAAACGCACCAATAAGAATGAAGAATGACTCATCAACTTCTACAGACAAATTGACTTAAAACTAATGTAACCTTTTTCTGGGAACTACCAAGGAGAAAGAAGACCTGGTCTTCTGCTAATTCACATTTTGGTTCCAATCAACTTGATCATGTGGCAATAACCAAACAAAACCATAAAGAAATCATGAGCGTAAGGGTCAGAAGAGGTCTAGGCATAGATTCGAAACACTTTTCAACAGAAATCAAAACCAAACACCAAAATTAAAAGAGTCCATAGAATTGACACAAAATTCCTGTCAGAGAACAGGAACGAATTCATTAAAAAGCTTCACGCAAAGTAAGAAGATGATAAACTGGGATGAAATCAGAGAAGCAATGATAGAAACGGTGACAAAACTAGAAAAACCACGAAGAAGAAGGAAACATAGGCGGTGGAATAAGATACGTGACGAAGCGACAGAGCATAGACTAAGTGCCGGCCGGTGTGACAGAACGGTTCTAGGCGCTTCAATGTGGAACCGCGCTGCTGCTACGGTTGCAGGTTCGAATCCAGCCTCGGGCATGGATGTGTGTGATGTCCTTAGGTTAGTTAGGTTCAAGTAGTTCTGAGTCTAGGGGCCTGATGACCTCAGATGTTAAGTCCTATAATGCTTAGAGCCATTTGAACCATTTGAATAGACTAACTGCTTGGAAAAAATGGAACCCCTGCAAAAAGAAAAGAAACTGGAACACATTCACTGAGATCAGAAAACAGACATAAAAAATTATTCGAACAGAGAAACGGAAATATCACTAAAAACGCCGTGCGGAGTGCCCGCGCGGTTAGAGACGCCATGCCACTGACTTCGCGGCCCCTCCCGCCGGAGGTTCGAGTCCTCCCTCGGGCATGGGTGTGTGTGTTGTTCTTAGCATAAGTTAGATTAAGTTAGTTTAAGTAGTGTGTAAGTCTCAGAACCGATGGCCTCTGCAGCTTGATCCCTTAAGAACTCACACACACATCACAAAAAACGATTAGAGGAAATAGATACAAATTTCCAACAGAACAACACTAAGGACTTATAAAAAGTTTTCAAAGAAGAAATAACAGGTTACAAGCCGATGAGCCTCCACTTCAAAGATTCAGTAGGCAAACTGGCTCTACCAACAACAAAAACAGCTGTGAGTTAGTAGCAAAATACTTCTAAAATCTTCTAAACTGCGAGGAACCAACACAGCGACTAATTTTCAGGCAGCCTCGAAATGAAAACCCACCTTCCGAATCACCATCACTGCATGAAATTGAACAGTACATTGGCCAGCTTAAAAACAACAGAGCGCCAGGTGAAGACGGAATATTAGTTGAGGTGTGGAAACTGGGAAGGAAGCCAGCAGCTGTAACGATTTAAGAGGTTATTAATGATTGCTGACTAAAGCGCCTAAAATCGCAAGGCCGCACCGACCGGCAAGATGTAAGTGAATTTGAACGTGGTGTTATAGTCGGCGCACGAGCGATGGGACACAGCATCACCGAGATAGCGATGAAGTGGGAATTTTCCCGTACGACCACTTAACGAGTGTATTGTGAATATCAGGAATCCGGTAAAACACCAAATCTCCGACATAGCTGCTGCCAGAAAAAGATCCTGCAAGAACAGGGCCAACGACGAGTGAAGAGAGTCATTCAACCTGACAAAAGTGCAACCCTTCCGCAAATTGCTGCAGATTTCAGTGCTGGGCTATCAACAAGTGTCAGCATGCGTATCATTCAACGATATCATCGATATCGGCTTTCGGAGCCGAAGGCCCACTCGAGTACCCTTGATGACTGCACGACACAAAGCTTTACGCCTGGCCTGGGTCCGTCAACACCGACTTTGGACTGTTGATGACTGGAAACATGTTGCCTGGTCGGCAGAGTCCCGTTTCAGATATTATCGACCAGATGGACGTGTACGGGTATGGAGACAACCTCATGAATCCATGGACCTTGCGTATCAGCTGTAGAATGTTGAAGCTGGTGGAGGCTCTGTAATGGTGTGGGGCGTCTGCAGTTGGTGTGATATGGGACCCCTGATAGTCTAGCTATGACTCTGACAGATGACACGTACGTAAGCATCCTGTCTAATCACCTGCATCCGTTCATGTCCATTGTGCATTCCGATGGACTTGGGCGATTACAGCAGGACAATGTGACGCCTCACACGCCGAGAATTGCTACCGAGTTACTACAGGAACACTCTTCTCAGTTTAAACACTTCTGATGGCCGCCAAACTCCCCAGACATTAACATACACTCCTGGAAGTGGAAAAAAGAACACATTGACACTGGTGTGTCAGACCCACCATACTTGCTCCGGACACTGCGAGAGGGCTGTACAAGCAATGATCACACGCACGGCACAGCGGACACACCAGGAACCGCGGTGTTGGCCGTCGAATGGCGCTAGCTGCGCAGCATTTGTGCACCGCCGCCGTCAGTGTCAGCCAGTTTGCCGTGGCATACGGAGCTCCATCGCAGTCTTTAACACTGGTAGCATGCCGCGACAGCGTGGACGTGAACCGTATGTGCAGTTGACGGACTTTGAGCGAGGGCGTATAGTGGGCATGCGGGAGGCCGGGTGGACGTACCGCCGAATTGCTCAACACGTGGGGCGTGAGGTCTCCACAGTACATCGATGTTGTCGCCAGTGGTCGGCGGAAGGTGCACGTGCCCGTCGACCTGGGACCGGACCGCAGCGACGCACGGATGCACGCCAAGACCGTAGGATCCTACGCAGTGCCGTAGGGGACCGCACCGCCACTTCCCAGCAAATTAGGGACACTGTTGCTCCTGGGGTATCGGCGAGGACCATTCGCAACCGTCTCCATGAAGCTGGGCTACGGTCCCGCACACCGTTAGGCCGTCTTCCGATCACGCCCCAACATCGTGCAGCCCGCCTCCAGTGGTGTCGCGGCAGGCGTGAATGGAGGGACGAATGGAGACGTGTCGTCTTCAGCGATAAGAGTCGCTTCTGCCTTGGTGCCAATGATGGTCGTATGCGTGTTTGGCGCCGTGCAGGTGAGCGCCACAATCAGGACTGCATACGACCGAGGCACACAGGGCCAACACCTGGCATCATGGTGTGGGGAGCGATCTCCTACACTGGCCGTACACCACTGGTGATCGTCGAGGGGACACTGAATAGTGCACGGTACATCCAAACCGTCATCGAACCCATCGTTCTACCATTCCTAGACCGGCAAGGGAACTTGCTGTTCCAACAGGACAATGCACGTCCGCATGTATCCCGTGCCACACAACGTGCTCTAGAAGGTGTAAGTCAACTACCCTGGCCAGCAAGATCTCCGGATCTGTCCCCCATTGAGCATGTTTGGGACTGGATGAAGCGTCGTCTCACGCGGTCTGCACGTCCAGCACGAACGCTGGTCCAACTGAGGCGCCAGGTGGAAATGGCATGGCAAGCCGTTCCACAGGACTACATCCAGCATCTCTACGATCGTCTCCATGGGAGAATAGCAGCCTGCATTGCTGCGAAAGGTGGATATACACTGTACTAGTGCCGACATTGTGCATGCTCTGTTGCCTGTGTCTATGTGCCTGTGGTTCTGTCAGTGTGATCATGTGATGTATCTGACTCCAGGAATGTGTCAATAAAGTTTCCCCTTCCTGGGACAATGAATTCACGGTGTTCTTATTTCAATTTCCAGGAGTGTATTAACATTATTGAGCATATATGGGATGCCTTGCAACGTGCTGTTTAGAAGAGATCTCCACCCCCTCGTACTCTTAGGGATTTATGGACAGCTCTGCAGGATACATGGTGTCAGTTTCCTCCAGCACTACTTCAGACATTAGTCGAGTCCATGCCACGTCGTGTTGCGGTACTTCTACGTGCTCGCGGGGACCCTATACGATATTGGGAAGGTGTATCAGTTTCTTTGGCTCTTCAGTGTGACACCACAAGTAAGGAAAGATCGAAGAAAATGGAATCAGCATACAAGCTCACCTAAAACTGATATAATAAAATATTAGTATTATTCCAGGCAAAAATTAAACGCTACGCAATAGTAATTAAACCGGAAGCCCTTTACGGATCCAAATGCCTAACACTGAATAACAGAGGTGAATAAGAAGAGCTGGAGAAGAAATAAAGTAAAATACTCAGAAAATCTTTAGGACCAGAAGACTGGACGAAGAGGAGAAATGAAGATCTATATAGAAACAATTACAGATACAATAAGAAAGAGGAGATTAAAGTTATACGATCATATGTACATAATGATTAACAATAGGCAAACGAAAAAAATTTTTAACTTCATTTCCAAATTAAAAAACACCACGGGATGGCTGGAAGAGACAAGAAAGAACTTCAGAAACTTAATGTCCTCAGAAAACACCGTACACAACAGATCAATACTGCAAAATTTCTTGTCCAACAACGGAATTCACCAGAGGCAGGCCATCAGCTAACGCATGAAGAAGTTCTGGGAACATTAAAAGAAAAAGATTGTACCTTTGTCTTAGGTTCTAAGCTTTCTATAATTGGCCAAATTCTTTAACAAAAAAAAGTTAGGAGTTTAGGAAGGTAGAAAAACGGTAATGACGTGTTATAACTTGTTGACATATTATAAATTCAGAAAAAAATTTATAAAATAACAAGATTTTTGCATTTAAGAAGGAAGAATAAAAGATAATAGGAAATTACGTACGTTTGTATTAGAGATCCTACAGTGCAGCTATCTCGTGTGTGAGGAATCGGCAAATCATCCAGCCTACCACATTCGAGGTAGCATACAAAATATATGTTTAATATTCATTTGATAGATTTATAGACACAGACGTTTATTTATATTACTGTTGTATTACATTCCTTGCAGGTCATATGTGTTTTACACGGGGCGTAATCGGTACATTATTTGTGTATCTTCGACTTCGTCATTTCTATGTGAGCACAACTGAATACAAAACAAAAATTCCCCCTGACGACTACGATCTGGAAGTGGACGGACGCGTTTTTCTCCTGTGGAGATCTGTGGAAGCTGTAGATGGGGAAACGTTAGCACATTTCTCTTTACCTATGGGCGGCAAGGAAGTCTTCCTCCTTACTTTTGCAGAATTTTCTGATAAAAAAAAAATTTGCTTCTCGTCTAGCGCCCACTTAGATTCGTGGCTAGATTTAGGACGTTCTGTCATTATGTGCGTAGTAATTTATCTGTACACACTTACCTGACTACACAAAGTTGAGATCTAGCACGATGCTTACCACTCAAATCATGATAAACACACAAAAGACGGCAGCCAAACGCAAGTGCTATAAGTGGCAGTCAGATGAAAACAAGTCTTATGAGGAAAAGTAAGTAAACTGTTAATTATTTCAAAATGATAAGCTGTTAATTCATTTATCCCACTGTGAAGCAGAATGGTCAGTGCCTTCATGGACACATTTCTGCGGTTGTCTACAGGTTTATGATTGGTCCCAGGAGTGCATCTCTTTGCTCGAAGAAAATTGACGGCCACGAATGTCTTTCTTCAGGGCTCCAAAAATATGAAAGTTGCATGGGGAGAGATTGAGACTGCATGGAGGATGTTTAAGTGCTTCCCATAGGAACTTCCGCAGCGTAGTGCAAACAGCAGTACGTGGACACTTCGCAAAAACTGAAGCTCGCCACCAAGTCCAAGCTCCCATGAATGTTGACGGACGGCATCATTCTGTTGCAGGATAATGTCCGCCCACATTTTGCCAACGTTGTTTCGACCACGCTGAAGAAGTTTCGCTGGGAATCCCTTATACATCCTCCATATAGTCCCTATCTCTCACCATGCGATTTCCATACTTTTGGAGCCTTGAAGAACGACATTCTTTGGTGCACGCCTGGGTACAATCATGGTTACGTAGGAAACTGTAAGCATTTTTCCATGAAGGCATTGACCGTCTTGTCTCACAGTGGGTTAAATTTATTAACGTTTATTCCGATCATTAACACATTTTTCCATCTTTCTCATTTTCATTTGATTGCCTCTGATAGAAAAAAAAAAACTCTCCAATGTCAGCAAAAAACGTTACTGAGTTGTATGCAACAGAACAACCAGTTGTATTCAGTTCGAAGAAAGATAAACGGTAAAGAACTTCTAAGTATGCCAGCAAACTGTATTTTCGTAAAACTAATTTATTGTTAATTAATTGTGAGATGATAATGATATTTAAATTTGTGGCTCGTATTAATATGTGAACGAAAAGTATAGAATATATCAAGGTTATGGTCCAGAGTGAAGTGCTTCGAGTTACACTTGAAAGAAATTAATGATGGTTGCAATAATAACACTTTTACATTCAACTGGGAGGACGCTGGGCTAATCAATAAATTTTTTCTCATCTGCTTTATCTATAGTTGTGTACGAACTTATTTATATCTTGGAAAATCGTTCGGAGCCCTCTTAAGTTCAATTCGATTTCGAAACCGAAGGAAACACTTCACGGTATTCGCTTCAGAATTGCTACAAATTCGTCGGACAATAAACCGCGCCGCTCGAACTGTCAGCACAACTGGCACTGCGAATGTATCCTACGACTTCCACATCGGTGGAAACGGGTTATACACAATGCTGGTGGCTACTTTGAAGATCAGTGAAACTTTGAAACACGTATCTATTTTGTACGAGCTTTAAATAAATAGTTGCCACTATTAAAGTTCCAACCCTCGTATATTGTGTTCCAACACCATGAATTAAATCGACGAAAACAATTTGAGAAATATCCAACATAGATTCAGAAAATATCATTCTTGTAAAACATAATTAGCTCTTTATTCTCACGAAGTAATGAGTGCTAACGTTAGGGGATGTCAAATTGATTCCATACTTTTAGATTTACAGAAGGCTTTTGACGCCGTTCCTCACAAGCGACTTCTAATCATATTGCGTGCCTACGGAGAATCGCCTCATTTATGTGACTACATTCGTGATTTCCTATCAGAAAGTAGTTAATAGTTTCGTAGTAACTGACGGAATGTCATCGAGTAAAACACAAGTAATGTCTGGAGTTCTCCAAGAAACTATTATAGGCCGTCTGCTGTTCCTGATCTACATAAACGATTTAGGAGAACATATGAGCAGCCCTCTTTCATTGTTTGCAGATGATGCTGTCATTTACCATCTCGTACTGTCATCAGACGATCAAGCCCATCTGCAAAATGATTTAGACATGGTATCTGATCATACGAAAAGTGACAGTTGACTCTAAATAATGAAAAGAGTGAAGTCATCCACATGAGTACTGAAAGGAATCCGCTAAATCTCGGTTACACGATAAATCACACAAATCTAAAGGCTGTGATTTCAACTAAGTATTAGGGATTACAGTTAAGAATAAATTAAACTGGAACATATATGATAACGCTGTGGGGAAAGCAAACGAAAGACTACAGTTTTTTGGCAGAATGTTTAGAAAATGCAGACTGTCTACTAAAGAGACTACCCACACAACGCTCGTTCATCCTCTTTTGGAGTACTGTTGCGCGGTGTGGGATCCGCATCTGATAGGACTGACGGATGACATCGAAAAAGTTCAAAAAACGGACATCTCATTTTACATTATCGTGAAATGGAGAGAATGTGCCACGGATATCATACGCAGACTGGAGTTGCAATATTTAAAACAATGGCATTTTCCTTTGCGGCAGGATCTTCTCATGAAAATTAGGTTCAAATGGTTCAAATGGCTCTGAACACTATGGGACTTAACGTCTGAGGTCATCAGTCTCCTAGAACTTTGAACTACTTAAACCTAACTAACCTAAAGACATCACACACATCCATGCACGAGGCAGGATTCGAACCTGCGACCGTAGCAGTCGCACGGTTCCGGACTGAAGCGCCTAGAACCGCTCGGCCACCGCGGCCGGCGAAAATTAGGCCATCAACTTTCTCTTCCGAATGTAAAAATTTTTATTCTCGCCCACTCAGTAAGGAGAAATGATCATCATAATATAATAAGAAAAATCAGAGCTCGCTCGGAAAGATGTAAGTGTTCGCTTTTCCCGCGCGCTGTTAGAGAGTACAGTGGTAGATTAATAGCTTCCAGGTGGTACGATGAACCCTCTGCCAGGCACTTAATTGTGAATTCCAGGGTAATACTGTAGATATAGATGTGGAACAACGTGGTCTACGAACAGTCTCACGGAGCTGTGCTACAATCACTTGATGTATTCCCGAAATTACCTCTACTTGTGTCGATTTTATTCCCTTAAGACCGACATGTTAAGTTCTATCTGCTAGTAAGCCCCGAATTCATTCACAAATCTAGTCCGGTCCTCGGTAAGCTCGTATTTTGTTCGGTAAACGGGACGGAACTGTATCGAATGCCTTCCAGAAGTCAGGTAACACATCATCAGACTGAGCACCATTTTCTTTGGCGCGCTAAATTTCAGTTCGACAGGTCGACCTGAGCCTCGCAAGATCTCTATTTGCGGGATTCGTGTAAAACTTTATGGACCTTATGGAAGAAATTCTCTTTTTTGAAAAAACGTAATAAAGCATGAAGCTAAATCATGTTGCATAATTTTACACTTCTTTTTTCCAGTCGCTTGGTATCCTTTTGTTGCTCCTGCGACCTATGGTAAACTGCTGTTGAAGATGAGCAGGTTCTCTCATATAACCTATCCGAATCTCATAGATAACTCATCTGGTCCAGATTCCTTTCCACTATTTCGTGGTTTTAGTTCATTTCCTATTCCGCGATCGCTTATCCCTATATCTGCACATTTTAGCTTTGAAAAGAGGAGCGGTATACCGATTATCCACAGTGAAATAATTCTAGAAGACCGAATTATGTATTTTGGCCTACTCTGTCTCATTTTCCGTTTTGGTGGCAGCACAGTCACTGAGCGAATGAAAAGTTGATTTCGATATGCTTACTGACTTTACGTAAGATGATTTAGGATTTTTAGTCAAATCGGTTGCTAAAAGTTTACTTTTGAATTCATTGAACAATTCTGGCATTGCTGTCTTTATGCACATTTTGATTGGTTCAGTTTTTGTTGGTCAAAAAAGTTTGCACTTCATTAAATCTTTGATGAAGTTCGCTTTGCTTTCGTAGTAACTTTCTATCAGCGCCATTGAACCATTATGTTTTTTTTTTTTCATCCCTTACAACTTTACTAGCCACATACTGGTTTATGGGGTATCGTATAATGTTTTCAAGTTTTATACTTTTCTGTTCGATATCTTCATTCCCGGAGCTGAATATTTGGTACTGGCTACTCAGATGCTCTGGAGTTTGGATCCTGCCACTCTTGCTAAGGAAAAATGTCTGTCATAGTTATATTCTGATTTTTTTCTCACGTCACCAGCTGTAATCATCAGCCAGCTCCCTTTACATCTACCATAGCTGCGTTGCATTAGCTTACTCAGCACCTGTGTCATAAGTAGCAACTTTGTGCAGCATTCTCAGTAAAACATTCGCTCATTGGATGTCCAGTTCCAGTTACCTATGAATTTCCTCAAATACCTTGTCCAGGAAATAAAATTTGCCCTAATTACACTCATCCTCATCCTCTATCTGAAATGACATTACATTACTTAGCTTGAAGACCTTATCATTTGGAATGAATAAGTATCTCATTAACATAAACATAATCTTATTCATATTACACAAATTTACTGTAATTATAAGGCTTCAGTACACAATTTCCAACAATCCTGCTGCATAAGCTCCCCTCATTAACCAATGGTCATAATGCATCCTTAGACCCTCATGGTCCCCCACGTTTCAAACAAGTATAACCTTCAGGCCGCCCACCGACCTTCACTTCTGTAATCAAGATGGTCCATGAGATTACGTCTCAGGTGGTTGAGCGGGAACCTAACTACAATGCTGAATACTAAATGCGAAGAGACTGTCGTATCTACAACAACACTGATCCCACATCCCTAGTCCTTCAATTTGCAGTATTCGCGGCAACTATTGATTATCTCATTACCCATGACTCCTTCATTTATCGTTACAGACAGAAGGTGGTACCCTCCCAGTCCGAAGCCTATGTATATCGTTGCCGTAAATATCTTACACAAAATGATTATCTAAGACACACATGTGAAAACCAGCCCAAACTATGTCGCAGCTTTCAGTCCTCAACGCAATCTAATGCGTGTAACTTCTCCCACCCAACTTACTCCCTCAAGTTAAAAGCAAAACTCCGTCACACGAAACCTGAAACGAATTTCCCATCTGTCCCTTCAGCACACTATCCCATCGAAACAATTATATTGGTAATGTTCTCATCACTGAATATATCATTCATTTTACTTCACCGAGAAGGATGGCACGGTAGTAAGGCACTGTACTCGTATTCGTGACGACGATGGTTCAAATCCTCGTGCGGCCATCCACATTTAGGATTTTCGTGAGTTCTCTAAATCTCTTAAGGCGAATGCCAGGACGGTTGTTTCTTTCGAAGGGAATTGTTAATTTCTTTTCCCATCCTTTCTCAATACGAGCTTGTGCTCCGTCTCAAATGATGTAGTCGTCTACGGGACATTAAACCCTAATCTTCCTGCCTTCCTTCCATTTTTTCTCGTACGTTCATCAAAATATCCATTCTTTTGAGCGATGTCATTCCGCAAAAAGTTACAGTGACCTCCCATTCTGTATTTCTCCTAAATGCCTCTGCCACATTTTTCCAGAACCAGTTCCATTTCTCTATCTTCAGTCTAGATATCAATCTTACTGTGCCAATAACAGACACAATCATAATCAGACGCTATTCCTTTCTCAAATACTAGAACAAAACCTTAAAAATTCTCTTCTCCAACACTCAACATCAGCTCCCCGCCTATATCTCACCTCCATCTCCTCCGTATGATTACATGATCCCATTCCATCCATTCGTCTACCCATACAGCCGACTTACTGAAATTCCAAAATCACCATCCGATATAACACCACTCTCCCAATATCACAGCCACGTGGGCGGTCAGACGCGCGGTCTGGGGTGCCTTGCCACGGTTCGCGCGGGTCCCCCTCGAGTCCTCCCTCAGGCATGGATGTGTGTGTTGTCCTTAGCCTAAGTTAGTTTAAGTTAGATTAAGCAGTGTGTAAGCCTAGGGACCGATGACCTCAGCAGTTTAGTCACATAGGAACTTACCACAAATTTCCAAAATTTTTCCAGTATCACCACTTCAAGATGATCCGTTTACTAAATATCATTATCAATCTTCCATATCTTAATGACCGTCTTAACTACGCCTACAGCACTGAGTGATAGGAATGACAATAAAGAAAGCATAAAAAAAGCTTCTGATGACAGTGTTCGCTGTTTGTTGACGTCACAGTTGTTAATGATAACCTTGTCGTCTGCATTTATAACAACTGCTGTTCATTTTATATAACACTGCAAACTGTCGACTGCAATAAGACCCTGAATCGATTAATGTCTTAGGCTACAGTGGACACAAGAATGTAATTCGTGCCGTATGGACTGGCAAAGAGATCGTGTTATCAGAAGAGCTGTCTTTTGTAAGTCTGATTAGAGCGACAGGCATATATTTTTAGATGACTGTGTAGGCTCTGTAAAGAAACATTAATGAATGGGAAGCGCTGTGTGTTGCTGTGTGTCTTTGATATAGTACGCAATATCAACTGCTACGAATTCCGAATAAACACACCAGCAGTTGCTATGTCTTATTGTAGAATGCAAAGCCATAGTCTTTCTTCAGCGCACTACTTAAATTCAGCATGACATGGCTCGATCAGTTCTGCATACAACATCGACCTTTTTTCACTGCACAGCTGATAATGTCCTTTCTTGGCTCTCGTGTTGGACTAACATTTTTTTTAATTAAAAAATTCCATACAGAAGACAGACAATATCTTACAAACGCATCATATTGATACTCGGAAGTAAAGAAGATCTTATTCCAAGTCCGGTACTGTAACGGCTTGAGGGTATACAGCTATGAGACAAAACATTATTACCATTGCGCTCCGCCAGATTTAATGACACATGATGTCGTTGCGGGCACATGTCGCGGTAAGAAAAGCATTTAAGCTGAACAGTGACAAGTGGGCAATCTTCCCACGGACGAAGGTGGCTGAAAATGGGAAAAGCCACTGATGTCAGCGTCTTAACCAAGAGTAGACTGTTTTCCCGATGTCTGGGAACACTTATCTCGGAACCGGGGAAGCTGATCGGTTGTCCTCATGCTACTTTCCTGAGCATTTATGGGGAGTGTTTACATAATGGCAGAATCAGTAGTAGGCGACAAGGTGTTGGACGACTACGCCTAATCACAGTAATGGAGGTCGTGGGCTTGCCCAATCTGTAAAACAGAATACGTGGCGATCTCTGGGGCATCTGACAACAGCTGGATCAGGCACAAGTGTTCTGGAGCACACCGCTAAGCAACATTGTTGAATATGGTGCTCCGCAGCAGATAACACTCAAGTATTCCCATGTTCACCCAACGATATCATCAATTACGATTGCAGTGGACACATGATCGTCGAGACTGGACCGTGGACCGTTGGAAACATGCGCCTGATTGGATGAATCACATTTGTTGTTCACCAGGTTGGTGGCCGTGTCCGAATACCTCGTAACCCAGGCGAACGGCTCCTCGAAACGCGCCGCGGACACAGGCCGGTGGGGACATTGTTAAGCTGCGGGGGGCATTCAGCAGGGCTTCCATGGATGAGACCTATAGCAGTAATCCAAAGCACCATGACGGCTGCGGCCTTCATGAACATTATTGAGGACGAACTGCTTCCATTCATTTTGGATGTCTTCCCCAGTTGCGGCGCCATCTTCCATTAGGATAACTCTCTGTGAAACTATATGGTTCCAGAGACCATTTGAAGTCTCAAACATCTATGATGTATGTATGCAGACTGAAGCGACGAATGAAAATTTGTACCAAGACCAGCATTCGAACCTGGGTCGCCTGCTCACTAGGCAGAGTCCGAAGATCCCATAGAGACTGATAAGGAATAATTAGCCCTAGGAACGAAGAGCACAGAGCGACGGAAAAGCCAGGTCGCTGTTAGTCGATCTCAGCGTAAGAACTGACTGGTCCGACCTATCGTTACTAGCAAGAAAACAACTGAGTCAGTGATTCTGCACATACGATTCTGTGCGCTCCATCGGCGGAGTAAAATTGCTTATAACTGAAGCAGGGACCAGCAGACTCACTTTTCAGAATTTCCATCCATGAATCTTAAGTTTAAAATCGGTCGCCAGTCCCAATAGGACATTTATTTATTACACTCCTTAACCAATTAGTTGTAGTTATCGTCAGTAACGCAACTTCTCTGCTTTAGTAAACACCAGCATTGTGCAATAAACAGTAGCTCCCTATCGTTATATTGGTACCAGACATATCTTTTCATTAGAAAACATAGTTAAACTTTTTTGTACTGCTGTACCCACGGAGTCATTTCATAACTTACGCGTTAAATTTTCGTGAAATTGTAACGAATCGAAGCATTTCTTTAACTATGGCACTAATACGAATACTACTGCAGTCAACGGCTTTCGTAGTTTAATCCTAACTATACATGGAATCACGAAGCGGATTTTCACTTTAGATACCACATTAAAATTACCTGAGCTAAAACATTACAGTACCAGTAACACATTAGACGAGATAAAGCAATTATTACCTACAAATCGCATTCTTGCTAAACGTAACATTCTTAGTATTAGGAAAGGATGGAATAAATGGTAAATCCAGTGCTCAGTAATAAGACAAATTTAGCAGACTGTAAGATACACATGTATTGTCCTTTTGAAACACAACAAGCGAAAACAAATACAAGTCCAACATGAAAGATGAACGAAGTAACCTTATTACTGTCGAAAAATGCGATGCAGCTTCCAGTAAGCAGATTGCAATCCGTCCAAAGTAAACCATGCCACCGGCCAACACAATCATTAAGTGACTTCTGACTCTTAATGTTCCCACCGTATTCAATTTGACCTTTCGTCACCAGATCGTAAAACGAAGTTCAGCGTAGCCTCCTGTCCTCCGTATTCTTCCATCCGCGGCAATTTAATATTCATAGTCGGGGTTTCATTGCTTCGTGCTACTGCAAGCGTTTGAAGCTGACCTACTTGGACGATAATGAAACGGTAATTGCCTATTCTCACCCTAACCGCAGAGGCCTGGTGCAGCAAAAACAATAGTATTTCCCTTAACCCATGGTAGAAGACCATGTTCTCAGTAATTGATATTTTTTGTTAGGTTGATCACCTTGTTGAGAATTGTAGTAACTACCTATTTGAGATGTAATTTGACAAAAACTTCTATAATAATTCCTTTTACGAAGAGATACAATAAATTCAAATGTAATTAAAACAAATAGTAACAAACGTAATGCAAAGTACAGAATGATATAAACAAAAGTTTACTTAGAATATTAAGGAATGATAATAGACAATGACAGATAAATACGTGTGTGTAGTTTTGCTACTTTGCAGTATCGTAATAAAATACACGTTTCTGTTGCTGTTGGCGGCACGTAACGTGCTTTTTTACATGAAACAATGTGGATACATTTTCGTCTCATCCAAGCCTTTCCAGCATATATTTTTGAATAATAATTACTTATTGTAATGAGCAAAGCGATCACCATATCCACAAAGAGAGACAGATACACTATGTGATCAAAAGCATCCGGACATCTGGCTGAAAATGACTTAGAAGTTCGTGGCGCCCTCTATTAGTAATACTGGAATTCAATATGGTGTTGACCCACCATTAGCCTTGATGATAGCTTACACTTTCGCAGGCATACGTTCAATCACGTGCTGGAAGGTTTCATGGGGAATGACAGCCTACTATTCACGGAGTGCTGCAATGAAGCGAGATATCGATGTCGTTCGGTGAGTCCTCGCACGAAGTCGGCTTTCCAAAACGTCCCAAAAGAGTTCTATGGGATTCAGGTCGGTCTCTGTGCAGGCCAGTCCATTAAAGGGATGTTATTCTCTTGTAACCACTGCGCCACAAGCCCTGCATTATGAACAGGTGCTCGAGCGTGTTGAAAGATGCAATCGCCATCCCCGAGCTGCTTCCGTTGGAGAACAGTGGGAAGCAAGGAGGTGATTAATACATCAATGTAGGCCTGTGCTGTGATAGTGCCACGCAAAACAACAAGAGGTGCAAGCCCCCTCCGAGAAAAACACGATCACACCATAACACTACAGGTTCCGAATTTTACTGTTGGCACTACACACGCTGGCAGAAGACATTCACCGAGCATTCGCCATATCCACCACCATACCCACAACGTGCCATCGGATGGCCACAATGTGTACCGTGATTCGTTACTCCACACAACATTTTTCCACTGTTCAATCGTCCAATGTTTACTCTCCTTATACAAAGCGAGGCGTCGTTTGGCATTCACCGGCGTGATGTGTGGCTTATGAGCAGCAGCTCGACCATGAAATCCAAGTTTTCTCACCACCCGCCTAACTGTCATAGTGTTTGCAGTGTATCCTGATGCAGTTTGAAATTCCTGTGTGTTGGTCTGGATAGTTGTCTGCCTATTCCCATTACGACCCTCTTCAACTGTCAGCGTTCTCTGTCACCCAAAGGACGAGTCGGCCTGTACCCTTTTGTGCTGTACGTATCCCTTCACGTTTCCATTTCACTATCACATCGGAAATAGTAGACCTAGGGATGTTTAGGAGTGTGGAAATCTCGCGTACAGAGGTATGACACGAGGGACACCCAATCACCTGACCACGTTCGAAGTCCGTGAGCTCCGAGGAGCGCCGCATTCTGCTCTCTCACGGTGTCTAGTGCTTAATAGCGTCGCTGATATGGAGTACCTGGCAGCAGGTGGCAGCACACTGCACCTAATATGAAAAACGTATGTTTTTGGGGGTGTCCGGGTACTTTTGATCACATAGTGTATGCCCTGTTAAATTTTTGTGCACTGTTACGGAAACACCCTATATAAATATTGGGAGCTCAGATGGCAAGCTGGTTCTGTACCAAGAACGGAAGGCTGAAAAGTGGAAGGGATGTATACGCTTGCTATACAAAGGAAACAAAGATGAAGCTAGATTTATGGAAAGAGAAGAGGACATAGATGAAAATGACTGAAGAAATATGATACTGCGAGAAAAATTTGACAGAGCACTGAAAGACCTACCTCTGAACAGTGTACCTGGAATGGTCGGTATTCTCTCAGAATTACTGAGGACGTTGGCGAATACATCGTGATAAAACTAATCCAGCTGGTAAGTAAGATATAAAAAGAGAGGCGAATTACCTTCAAAGTTCAAGGAGGCTATAGTAGTACCACATCCGAAGAAGGCAATTGTTAGCATATGCGATTGCAGTCTTTCTCGGCGTATTCTACTGATGAAGTCTTCTCGGGTTATCAGCCGAGTGGTGGCGTCGTCTTACCGCAACGTTTCAATGAGTTTCGTACACAGCATCTTCTGGTGAAGTCTGGCGAAGTCACCAGAAGATGATGGGTACAAAACTCATTCAAACGTTGCGATAAGACGACGCCACCACTTGGCTGATAACCCGAGAAGAATTCATCAATTGCTAACATGTGTGAATATTAACAAACTATAAGATTAATAAGATGTGGCTTGAAATTCTCAAGGTAGCAGCGATAAAATATAGAAAGCGTAAGCGTATCCAAAACTTGTATCCTAACCGGACTGCAGCTATAATGATGAGTGACGTGAAGGGTGAAACAGTAGTTGAGATGGACGTGACACAAGGGTTCACTCCGTTCCCTATGTTATTCACTCTACTCATGGAGGAAGCAGAAAAGAAACTCAAGGAGAAATTTGGAAATAGAAATAAAGTAAAGGGAAAATATAAAAATTTGGAAAAAGAAATAAAGTAAAGGGAAAATATAAAAACTTCGATAGTTCTTCCGCTCTGACTGTCTGTTACTGACGGCAAGAGGTTATCAGTAAAACAAAGATAATAGAGTGTATTTGAATTAAATCAGGTGATGCTGAGGAAATTAGATTAGTAAAATTGGGAATTTGTGGTAAGGTATTATGGGATCAAACTGCTGAGGTCATCGGTCCCTAAGCTTGCACATTACTTAATCTAACTTACGCTAAGGACGACACACACACACCCATGCCCGAGGGAGGACTCGAACCTCCGACGGGTACAGCCGCGTGGACCGTGACAGGACGCCCTAGATGGTTCAAATGGCTCTGAGCACTATGCGACTTCTGAGGTCATCAGTCGCCTAGAACTTAGAACTAATTAAACCTAACTAACCTAAGGACATCACACACATCCATACCCGAGACAGGATTTGAACCTGCGACCGTAGCAGTCGCTCGGCTCCAGACTGTAGCGCCTAGAACCGCACGGCCACTCCGGCCGGCCGGACGCCCTAGACCGCGCGGCTACCCGACGCTGCTAGATTAGTAAATCAGACAGTGAAAGTAGTAGGTGGCTTTTGCTATTTGAACAGTAAAATAGCTGACGATGGCCGAAGTGGAAAGGACATAAAACGCGGACTGGCAATGGCAGAAACAGTGTTTCTGGAAAAACGAAATTTGTCAACACTGAATATCAAGTTAACTATTAGGAAATCTTTTCTGAAGATATCTATCTGAGGTTTAACTTTATAATGAAATATGAACATTAAATGATTAAGACAAGAAGAGAATCGAAGTTTTTGAAACGTAGTGCCACAGAAGATTGCTGAAGAATAGATGGGTACATCGGATTAATAACGAGCAGGCACTGATTCGAATTGGCGAGTAAAGAAATTCGTGACTTTGAAGAAAGAATCGGTTGATAAAACACATCCTGAGGCATCAAAGTAACGTCCATTTAGGGATGGAATGGAGGGAAGTATGAATTGCGCAGGATGACTAACATAGAAGGCTGCATCAAACCAGTCTTCGGATTGATGACCACAACAACAAAAACTTTATTTCATGTGCATATGTCTCTCTCTCTCTCTCTCTCTCTCTCTATCTCTCTCTCACACACACACACACACACACACACACACACACACACACACACACACACACACACACACACAGCGGTACGCACGCAATTTTAGTTTTTATTTGAAGTTAATTCTATTATCTGTTAAGTTCTTCATATGACGGGGTAAGTATAACTCACTCATAAATAACAGAAATTGAGGTTTACGCTTAAATTCTGCTTGGTATCCTGCTCTCTCCGTGGTCCAGCAACAGACAGAGTTAGTGCTAGCTGAACTCTTAATTTTTAATATTCACTAACAATAACTTCTGACACTTGTTATCTTTGGTTGTGTAGTGGCGTAAGTGTTAACAGTGTGTGTTATCTTTGGGCATATGCTCTGCATGCCGAGGACTTAGAATGCCTCGCATAGCGCTCTCTCGTTGCTTTTGTGCCTTGATAATGACAGGGTGTAAAGCTGTCGAAATAGCAGTGTGATCCGCCTGTACAACAGTACATTGCGTATACTGATTCGTGAATTGAAAAACAGAATGTTCTACGGACAGACCTTTCCGAAATCGACATTGAGACTGATTAAGTATCAAAAGTTTGCGATGGGAGTGTTGTTATCCTCATGCACATACTTTTTTCCAGTGTATTGGAGAATGAGGTAAGCAAGGAAAATGGTTTGTAAGTATTACCATAAGTCAATAGTCTTTTTGTATAGGTCCATAACCAATGCAAATTTATTGTAAGAAGGCATTTTCCTGCATGATGCTATTTTTATTTAAAAGGAAGATTTTATTTCAATATTAGCGATTAACTAATTTCGCCCCCTTGGACGCTAAAGCTACTTCATGGTAAGAGAAAATGTTCAAATGTTCAAAAGAGTGTAAGTTTCTAAGGGACCAAACTGCTGATGTCATCGGTCCTTAGACTTACACACTACTCAAACTAACTTATGCTAAAAACAACACACACACCCATACCCGAGGGAGGACTCGAACCTCCGACGGGAGGGGCCGCGCAGTCAGTGGTTCAAATGGATCTGAGTAGTATGGGACTTAACATCTGAGGTCATCAGTCCCCTAGAACATAGAACTACTTAAACCTAACTAACCTAAGGACATCACACACATCCATGCTCGAAGCAGGATTCGAACCTGCGACCGTAGCGGTCGCACGGTTCCAGCCTGAAGCGCCTAGAACCGCTCGGCCACATCGGCCGGCCGCAGTCAGTGACATGGCGACTCTAACCGTGCGGCCACTCCACGCGGCCATGGTAAGAGCTATAACAAAACTTACAGGCAGCTTCAAGTAAAGTAAGAAACACTAAAAAAAATATGAATGTACACGGATCAGTTAATTACACAACTCCAAACAGTATCTTATACTTACAGCACGTCATGAGTCGTATAGCAGTGCGGAAAGAACATGTAGTGACATTACTAAAAATAATACAGCACAAGTGCAGTTGGAAAGGACAAAAAATGAATGCATATTAACATTTAACATCATTCGCACAAAAAACAACGGAAAATACACTGAAGCGCCAAAGAAACTGGTATAGGCATGCGTATTAAAATACAGAGATATGTAAACAGGCAAACTACGGCGCTGCGATCGGCAACGCCTATATAAGACAAGTGGCTGGCGCAGTTGTTGTATTGGTTACTGCTGCTACAATGGCAGATTGTCAAAATTTAAGTGAGTTTTAACGTGGTGTTATAGTCGGTGCACGAGCGATGGGACACAGCCTCTCCGAGGCAGCGATGAAGTGGCGATTTTCCCGTACGACCATTTCACGAGTGTGCCGTGAATATCGGGAATCCAGCAAAACATCAAATCTCCGACATCGCTACTCCCGGAACAAGATCCTGCAAGAATGGGACCAACGATGACTGAAGAGAATCGTTCAACGTGACAGACGTGCACCCCTCCCGCAAATTGCTGCAGATTTCAATGTTGGGTGATCAACAAGTGGCAGCGTGTGAACCATTCAACGAAACATCATCGATATGGGCTTTTGGAGCCAAAGACCCACTCAAGTATCCTTGATGGCTGCACGACACAAAGCTTTACGTCTCGCCTGGGCCCATAAACTCCGACATTGGGCTGTTGATTGGAAACATGTTGCCTGGTTGGACGCGTTTCCTTTCAAATTGTATCGAGCGGATGGACGTGTATGAGTATGGAGACAACCTCATGAATCCATGCATCCTGCATGTTAGTAGGGGACTGTTCAAGCTGATGGAGGCTCTGAAATGATGTGGGGCGTGTGCGGTTGGAGTGATATGGGACCCCTGATACGTCTAGATACGACTGACAGGTGACACGTATTTAGGCATCCTGTCTGATCACCTGCAACCATACATGTCCATTGTGCATTAACGACGGACTTGGGCAATTTCAGCAGGACAATGCGACACACCACACGTCCAGAATTGCTGCAGAGTGGCTCCAGGAACACTCCTCTGAGTTTAAGTGCTTTCGCTGGCCACCATACTCTCCAGACATGAAAATTATTGAACATATCTGGGATGCCTCGCAACGTGCTGTTCAGAAGAGAACTCCACCCTCTCGCACTCTTACGGATGTATGGTCAGCCCTGCAGGATTTATGGAGTCATTTCTCTCGAGCATTACTTCAAACATTATTCAAGTCCATGCCACGTCGTGTTGCGGCACTACTGCGTTCTCGCAGGGGCCCTACATGATATTAGGCAGGCGTGTTTTTTTTCTCTTCAGTGTATGAACGTAATACGATTTTACCATGGAGAGGCGTAATAACTTACTATTATAGGTGTGAAGTTCTGTATGTAGAATGATGAAATTGCAACTCGTATGATAGTTTTTTTACTTTACCAGCACTCGTAACATCTCGAAATACACTCATGCTCATAAATTAAGGATAATGCTGATACATGGTGAAACAACGCTCTGGTGGGCGATTTGCGGATTTAAATCACCTCGAGGTATGACCATGCGGTGCATTTGACCTGCGGTCATCGTACGGTGGCGCTGGCAGCAGTCCACATACGCAGAGGTGTGTTGGTACATATCAGGGTACGGTGCAGCGAGTAAGTGTGCAGACGTTGTCAAACATGGTAATGACGACTGTCTGTTGAAAATGGCTCAAAGAACACAAATTGATGGCGTTATGAGGGATAGAATACTAGGGTGACTGGAGGCTGGTCAAACACAGCAGGTCGTAGCACGAGCCCACCGTGAGCGACAAAGTGTGATCTCAAGATTATGGCAACGATTCCAGCAGACAGGAAACGTGTCCAGGCATTACAGTACGGGACGTCCACAGTGTACAACACCACAAGAATACCGATATCTCACCATCAGTTCCCACAGACGGCCACGGAGTACTGTAGCTAGCCTTGCTCGGGACCTTGCCGCAGCCACTGGAACAGTTGGCTCCAGACACACAGTCTACAGACGACTGAACAGACATGGTTTATTCGCCCAGAGACTTGCAAGGTGCATTCCACTGACCACTGGTGCCAGGAGAGCCCGTAAAGCCTGGTGTCAAGAACACAGTACATGGTCATTGGGACAGTGGTCCCAGGTTATGTTCACGGACGAGTCCAGGTGTAGTCTGACCAGTGATTCTTGCCGGATTTTCATCTGGCGTGAACCAGGAACTAGATGCCAACCCCTTAATGTCCTTGAAAGGGACCTGTATGGTGGTCGTGGTTTGATGGTGTGGGGTGGGATTATGATTGATGCAAGTACACCCCTGCATGTTTTTGACAGAGGAACTGTAACAACTCAGGTGTATTGGGATGTCATTTTGCACCAGTATGTCCGCCTTTTGAGGGGTGCAGTGGGTCTCACCTTCATCGTGATGAATAATAACGCACGGCCCCATCGAGCTGCCATCGTGGAGGAGTACCTTGAAACAGAAGAAATCAGGCGAATGGAGTGGCCTGCCGGTTCTCCAGACCTAAACCCCATCGAGCACGTCTGGGATGCTCTCGGTCGACGTATCGCTGCACGTCTTCAAACCCCTAGGACACTTCAAGTGCTCTGACAGGCATTGGTGCAAGAATGGGAGGCTATACCCCAGCAGGTGCTCGATCATCTGATCTAGAGTATGCCAACCCGTTGCGCACAACGTGTGCATGGTGATCATATCCCATATTGACGTCGGGGTACATGCGCAGGAAACAGTGGCGTTTTGTATTACATCCGTTTCGGGACGGTTTTCTCAACTTATCATCAATACCGTGGACTTACAGATCTGTGTCGTGTGTGTTCCCTATGTGCCTATGCTATTAGCGCCAGTTTTGTGTAGTGCCACGTTGTGTGGCACCACATTCTTCAATTATCCTTAATTTATGAGCATGAGTGTAGATCGGCACATCTTTTCAACCGAAAATACACTGAAAAGTTCAACATCTTGAATTCAAATAGAAAGTATGTCACCGAAATTGGGAACAGAACCGCATAACAAAGTAAAAGAAAGGAAATACAAATGCTGATATAAACATACCAGTTCTAAAGGCGGAAACACAATTATATGAAGGATTGTGTATGGAGAAGTTAACAGCTAGTACAATTGCAATAAAAGTTATCGTGTATTAAAATACCAGAGCATTTCCCAGGCGCGAAGCTGTCGTAAATGCAGATATTGAAGGAATCTGGAGTACCCTCTAGTATGTTTCTCCCAAATCTTCCAGCGTCTTGACGGACGAAGTGAATGCAGCACTGCCATCGTCCTAATTACGACCTATTTTGACTACAATGTGTCTTAACAGCTTGAACATTGAGACTAAAATGCAAATATGTATTATATAATATATCGGAAATTAAAAATTACCCATACATCTAAAAATGCTCTAAAGTACAATATTAAGTTCTTTCAGCTATCTAGAAACGGTGTATTATTTAATCTATTTGTTTGTTTCATATCTTCTACCAGAATTCATTGAAGTGTTTACAGATTTGAGTTTTTTCAGTAACACTTTCCTTAGTAAGCTTTGTAACTGGTGCAACGCATCATCAGTACCTTCAGCGACATGACTTTTGTTGCGCAGATGAGCCTAAATGAAGATACGTTACTCTCACTAAGAACAATTCAATCTATTCATTGGACAGACAGGTAGATCATTTAGATTAAGGTTCAGCGATCCACTTATCTACCCCTAAACGAATCATTTAGCAGATTATTATTTTGCACTCCCTCATCACACAGACTGAACATCTCCACATTTCCTCTACATCCTTCAAACTCTACTCCAGATCCACTGTTTCCCTTCTAATTTACAACCCTGGTGTTTTGCCGCTACTATACTGACGCATCTCACCAATCTTACACCTACACACCTCTATATGCTCTTCCTACGCAATTTTAAGTGACTGCCTGTTCCAGATAACTAAATCCGTCCCAGAATTAACACTTTTTACAAGATCTAACCCTCTCATGAGCCCTCCCTCATCCCATCCCACACTCTTTTACTCCTACATCGTCATAACGATAGCCTACCTTCCTCCCAGTTACACCTACTCCAAATATCACGTTTCCCGAATCCTCCGCTCCCTCCCCCCCCCCCCCCTCCTCCTCTGCCCCACTCTGTACCAATCCCTCCTGATCCACTGATAGCCCAAACCTCACTGCTCTTGAGCAACTCAGTCTCCACCACATTTTCCCCTCCTGAAGCACATGGTTCCCATATTAACACAGTGGAGTGCTTCACAGTTTTATCAGAATTTCTTCTACTAGGCGTAATATGTATGCATAATTTTAATAATTAAAAACGTATGAAAATTTTATCTTCTTCCTTAATAGTCAATCTGTATAACTAATTAATAAAGCTTTTTAGTTCTTTTAAAATAGAAAAATGGTACTGTCAGATGCAGGAGAATTAAATTAAGTTAACATTATCTAAAGCTGGAGAATATATACAGAGGTTACAGAAGTCACGGGATAGTGGTATGCACATATACAAATGGTGGTACTATCGCGTACAAAAGGTAGAAAAGGGCAGAACATTGGTGAAGCAGCAATTTTTACTCAGGTTATTCATGTTAAAAGGGTTTTCGACGTGATTATGGTCCCACGACGGGAATTATCAGACTTTGCACGCAGAATGGTAGTTGGAGCTAGGCAATGGGATATACCATTTCGGAAATCGATAGGGAATTCAATATTCTGATATCCAGAGTGTCAAGAGTGTGCCGAGAATACCAAATTTGAGGCATTACCTCTCACCACGGACAATGGAGTGGCTGGCAGTTTTCACTTAACGACCGAGAGCAGCAGCGTTTACGCACAGTTGTCAGTGCTAACAGACAAGCAGCACTATGTGAAATACCCGCAGAAATCAGTGTGGGACTTACGACAAAATTATCCGTTAGGACAGTGTGTCGAAATATGGCGTTAATGGGCTATAGCAGCAGACGACCGATGAGAATGACTTTGGTAAAAGCACATCGCCTGTAGCGCCTCTCCTGAGCTCGTGACCATATCGGTCGGACCCTAGACCACTGGAAAACAATAACCTGGTCAGATGAATCCCGATTTCACTGTGGGCAAGAGCTGATGGTATGGCTCGAGTGTGGCACAGACCGCACGAGGCAATGTATTGTTGAAATGGCTCAAATGGCTCTGAGCGCTATGGGACTTAACATCTATGGTCATCAGTCACCTACAACTTAGAACTACTTAAACCTAACTAACCTAAGGACATCATACACATCCATGCCCTAGGCAGGATTCGAACCTGCGACCGTAGCGACCGCGCGGTTCCAGACTGAAACGCCTAGCTCGGCCACAACGGTCGGCGAAGCCATGGACCCAGGTTGTCAGCAAGGCACTGTGCAAGCTGGAAGTGGCTCCGTAATGGTGTGGGCTGTGTTTACATGGAATGGACTTGTTCGTCTGGTGTACTGAACAGATCATTGGTTGGAAATAGTTACGTTCAGCTACTTGGAGGTCTTTTCAGCCATTCATGGACCTCATGTTTCCAAAGAACTATGGAACTTTTAGGGATGACATTTGGCTCTGAGCACTATGGGACTTAACATCTATGGTCATCAGTCCCCTAGAACTTAGAACTACTTAAACCTAACTGATCTAAGGACATCACACAACACCCAGCCATCACGAGGCAGAGAAAATCCCTGACCCCGCCGGGAGGGATGACATTGCGCAATGTCGCCGAATCACAGTTTTTCGCAACTGGTGTGAAGAGCGTGTTGGACAGTTTGGGCGAATGATTTGACCACTCAGATCGCCCTACATGAATCCCTACAAACAATTATGGCACGTAATCCAGACGTCAATTCTTGCACAAAATCTTGCACCGGCAACACTTTCGCAGTTATGGACGGATATAGTGGCCGCATATGGCTCAATATTTCTGCATGGGACTTCCAACGATTTTTTGAGTCCATGCTACGTCGTGTAGCAGCACTCCGCCGAGCAAAAAGAGTAACGACACGATATTAGGGAGTATACCATGACTTTTATCACCTCAGTATACTTCACAATGTGTTGTTCCTATGAGGAACGGTGACAATTTTTTGAATTTCCTGCTTCTCAGAAACTTAATATGATATGGTTAATAGTACAAGTTTTTGAAGTCCCATTCTTCAAATAACGTTTTATTCGAAAAGGGATTACGCAACACTAAATTACCAGTTTAAAATCTTTCTCAAGCGAGTTCCTAATGAAACTCGATAATTTTTTGAAAGAGAAGAGTGGCATAATCTCTTCCCCCCACACGCACACACTTACACACACACACGCACACATACATACACACAAACACAAACACACATACACACAGACTGACGTACGCACGCGCGTTAGAGCCAGAGATACACTATTGGCCATTAATATTGCTACACCAAGAAGAAATGCAGATGATAAACGGGTATTCATTGAACAAATATATTATACCAGAACTGACATGTGATTACATTTTCACGCAATTTGGGTGCATAGATCCTGAGAAATCAGTACCCAGAACGATCACGTCTGGCCGTGATAGCGGCCTTGATACGCCTGCCCATTGAGTCAAACAGAGCTTGGATGGCGTGTACAGGTACAGCTGCCCATGTAGCTTCAACACGGTACCACAGTTCATCAAGAGTAGTGACTGGCGTATTGTGACGAGCCAGTTGCTCGGCCACCATTGACCAGACGTTTTCAATTGGTGAGAGATCTGGAGAATGTGCTGGCCAGGGCAGCAGTCGAACATTTTCTGTATCCAGAAAGGCCCGTAAAGGACCTACAACATGCGGTCGTGCCTTATCCTGCTGAAATGTAGGGTTTCGCAGGTATCGAATGAAGGATAGAGCCACGGGTCGTAACACATCTGAAATGTAACGTCCACTGTTCAAAGTGCCGTCAATGCGAACAAGAGGTGATCGAGACGTGTAACCAATGGCACCCCATACCATCACTCCGGGTGATAAGCCAGTATGGCGATGACGAATACAAACGTCCCCATCTGTTCACTCAGGGATCGAGACGTGGCTGCACGATCCGTTACAGCCATACGGATAAGATGCCTGTCATCTCGACTGCTAGTGATACGAGGCCGTTGGGATCCAGCACGGCGTTCCCTATTACCCTCTTGAACCGACCGATTCCATATTCTGCTAATAGTCATTGGATCTCGACCAACGCGAGCAGCAATGTCGCGATACGATAAACCGCAATCGCGATAGGCTACAATCCTACCTTTATCAAAGTCGGAAACGTGATAGTATGCATTTCTCCTCCTTACACGAGGCATCACAACAACGTTTCACCAGGCAAAGCCGGTCAACTGCTGTTTGCGTATGAGAAATCGGTTGGAAACTTTCCTCATGTCAGCACGTTGTAGGTGTCGCCACCGGCGCCAACCTTGTGTGAATGCTCTGAAAAGCTAATCATTTGCATATCACAGCATCTTCTTCCTGTCGGTTAAATTTCGTGTCCGTACCACGTCATCCTCGTGGTGTAGCAATTTTAATGGCCAGTAGTGTATAAATGTCATACAGTGTCGGGGAGTTATACACCAACGACCACAGACAGAAAGTGAGTCGTAAGAAAATGATTAATCTAATACATTGGCTACTTCCTTTTATCTATAGTTTGTTTGCATGAGGTAAAATGACACTGCCTTCTCGAAAATCGTAAAGTAGAAGAGGAAAAGCGGGGTGCGTGGGCTGACTTCCCAGAAAGCAGTGTCGGGCGCGAGGCGGCGACAGGCGGACCACGTGCAGGTCCCGCGGGCGCCAGCGTAGGTGTGGTGCGCCGCCAGTCGATACGCTGGCGCAGATCGGACCGACAGCGCAGGGCGCGCAGCGCAGAGCGCGTAGCGATGGCACGATGCGGGCTCATTAGGCGCTTCCTCGCGGCAGGCCATTAATCCTGGCAATGGCAGTTTAATTATATACCCACTGTCAGCTCCACTTGGGACCTGGCCTTTGTTAAGAGCGTGCCCTTTGATGTGTGTGAGCTAAGAGAAAACGCACGTCCCCCTAGAATTTCGAAAACGTAAGAGCCGATATTGGACGGCATTGATGGCAATAGCTCGTACGTGAATGTCCCTGAATCATTTCTCGTTGATGACTGTCATTTCTCTTCAGGCTACTGATTTCCAAAAGACTCGAAAGCTGGGTGTTGTCGCTTCCAAGTCAATCTTTATCACAGAACAAATTCCACTGATATCAGAATTGTAAGTTTGCCACAGAGAATCACCGCGGATCACTATTTAACCTTTTTCTTTTCAAATTCATCGTTTCGTGTGGATACAGAGACGGCATTACTTGTCCAGTCTCAGCTGGTACTACGTCGCCAATGACATCGCCGGAGCGGTTCTAGGCGCTTCAGCCCGGAACTTCACTGCTGCTACAGTCGCAGGTTCGAATCCTGCCTCGGGCATGGATGTGCCTGCTGTCCTTAGGTTAGTTCGGTTTAAGTAGTTCTAAGTCTCGGGGACTGATGACCTCAGATGTTAAGTCCCATAGTGCTCAGAGCCATTTGAACCATTTTTTGACATCGCCGTTGACGGTAAACGTGTTGTCATCAGTGACAAGGTTTGCTTCAAACAACTTTTTGAATCATTTAGCCTAATACAGCAACTTCTCCTCATTGATTGTCTCTTACAACATACGTTTATTTTTTATTTTTTTAGGTTTCACTATTTTCTCGCATCTTATGTTACTAGTTATTTTGTCAATGGATAATATGTTAAGGGTAACTATGCTTGTTTCATAAATAAGTTATTGTTTAACAGATACCAACCTGTAAACATGTGAGAGATTACCATCGCTTGGTTGATTATTCCTATTACCGGTTACGTTCAGATCATCATCAGACACCAGGTGCAGACTATATTAATGAGAGGTACCACTGATCGTCTGTTGTATGTTTCTTCGTCGCACTGTGTATTATAATAAAAAAAATCATTTTAAATGACAGTGATTCGAAATGCAAGTGAAGCCAGCGTCTGTTGGCAGGATTGAATGTATGACTCAGGTACTTACAATGACAAGTATCATTTTGTTTAAGATTCCACTATGCTGCGTCACTTCTTATCGTACTATTTGTTATTAACGGCACAATCACAGAATTTACAAGATGAAAAACTCTTTCACACAAAAACCGATGGACGCAAACAGCCTCTGATTAATGTAGTACATAGCCACGAACGTGCATTAGTAGTGATGCTTACTTAACAGTCTATGAGACGAATTTGTTTGCTGACAGTGTTCGATAACAACTACACGAGCGACCAAAATTTGTAAACATGTGTTCTTTATTACAATATGTAGTTCTGATGCCTCATTTGAACAGGCGAAAAATGTTTTGGTAATTAAATTAAAATTTTTGTTGTAAGAGATAGCTTACTATCTAACAGTCTTTTCACACTATAGAGTTTTTATCACACAAATAAGTTTCACCTGCTCAAATATACAGAATAAAGAAACATCCCCGCATTCGGGATTCACAGGGTGATTCCTTGACTAGCAGTAATATTAAAATGTCTGTGTCAAAATTTCGTCCGGCGCGTATTTCCGGTCCAATACAGAGGTCAAAATAATGCCAATTTGTCAACACTGGAATCATACATGCTGGATGGTGTTATACATTAGACTACTCAACATGGAGAGTCCAATTCCGCGAATAGGAGCAATTTTTTTATTTCCTAATCTTAGACTGCGCAGTAGGGTATCTGGCTTGTTAACCGCTAGACAGTAATTACAGGAGGTCTGATACAAAACAAGTGTAAATACATAACACTAACACAAAAATAAGAGTATAACCGTTTTTATTACAAATTTTTGAAGACTGTTCTTGTGTCATTCACTGCACCCATGCTTTCTGGTTCATTGTCTGTATTGCTTCCCTCTTCTGCAGTTCTGGCTTTTTCTCCAAGAAGAAAAAGACTGACTATACCTATTCCGTTTTTGGTCCATCCTTTCTCCTATTACCGTCCACTACTTAATTCACACTTCCCCTTATCTATGCAAATCACATAGCCACATCGTGCAAGTCTATTGTCGCACACTGCTTCATCTATTATATCCGAACCCAGCTTCCTTTATGTCTTCCTGCCATTGGTTCCATCGATTCGCACCAACGTACCGACTACCACGCTTGCCACTTTCACGCCCGTTACACTTCGTTATGGCATTACGTCCCCAATAAGGCTAGCAACCTCCTTTACATGTAAATATTAAACTTCGTTACCATTTTTGTTATCATTTTCCTGTAACATCTAATTACACATTTCAGTGTTCAGTATAATAAGCGCAGACATTTTAGCGTGCGTCTCCACACATTATTATTATTATTATTATTAGTTACATCTATTACCGCAAGACAAATAACTTTATTGAAATCATCAGCCTCTCACCAGTTGAATAATGCAGAAAGAAAGTTTTTTTCTACAAATCTTGAATCATACACATAGCCATCGAGATGCTGGACTTGTCAATCATTTATTACTGATAATCATTCTATTCCCACAGAAACACTCCGAAAACGCCACCAACAACAACATGTAAGAGCAATGATGCAATTTATGGTCCATGGCTACTTCGATGAAAGAAGTTTCTTCTGCATACTCTGTTGCTTGGACAGAGAGTAGCTGCGAAGAAAGTGACGCACAGTTGACGTTCTCCACTTTACAGTCATGCTCATACCGTACTTTCTTCCTGTATTTCTCGTAAAATAGCGTGGAAAGTCGTATGACATATACAACGCTGAATATGTCGATATCATTTTGGCTCTTGGTGCATGCGATAACAGAACTGAATATATTCATTGTCTGCGCTTCACCTTCGAGAGACAGATTCTCTCCTTCAACCATCATTGAATGGATTTATTCCACGGACTAGCCGCACTGTAGCTAACGAAGAAGCTATACACTAAGAATCCCAAAGAAAAGCGCGTAATGTTGCTAGGCAGCTTCAAAACTTACAGCGTATGATAATGGACGTGTTGTGTGGTGGAGGTTAGAACCTGCATCATTATTCGTTAACGCAATACCAGAGTAATGAAGAGCGTCTTCTGTGGATGCAGCTTTGTGAATTGTTCCAGCAAAAAAAGGTAGCCAACGAAAACTTCACAAATATTGTAAAATGGTCTCATGAAGCTGTATTCACACGAGAGGGCATCCTGAATATACACAATTCCTGCCATAAGTGTGAAGTTAACCCGCACGTCCCTCATGACGTGGCTGTCAGGTCCGTTTTACCATCAAAGTATGGGCGGGAATATTGTGAGACAGTACTGTGGGTCCTTACTTGTCGCCAGCCCAAAGGTATCACGTATTTCTCACAAACAATTAAAGCACTAGAAGATATCCCACTTCATGTCCCGTAGAGGTTACGATTACAATATGACAATGCACGTGAACACTTTGGAAGCTCTGCCTCGTGATGACTGGGTGTTGTGTGCTGTCCTTAGGCTAGTTAGGTTTAAGTAGTTCTAAGTTCTAGGGGACTGATGACCATAGATGTTAAGTCCCATAGTGCTCAGAGCCATTTCAACCATTTTGAACCACTTTGGAAGAAATACGAGACGGTATTTGAGCAGAGCCTTTATCGCGCAATGGATATGTCGTGGGGGTTGATTCTTATGGTCTTTGAGTTTTTTTTAAAATTCTTTATTATTAAACCGTTATAATTATACAAATCAACCCACTTCCTTAATTCATTAGTGGGTCCTAAACAGTTATACATTTGTATGTAAATTTTGCAGCTAGTTTAATGTTAGTATGTGAGCTACACTTATTAACATAACAATGGGCATATACTATCTACATATACTGTTTGTACCTAATTCCTACAACTAATTTAATTTATGTATGTAATCTGCAGCGTCACATGTGTGCCAGTGAGGATATAAACCTACTTTCGTATGCCTTGCTCTTCGAGCTAACCCCGAAGAGCATGCCCCTGGCACTGGGCAGGCCTCGATGTTGAATTCGCTGCAGTCCCTATCTTAATTTCCTATAACTAAGTCCTACAATCTAACTAACTTAACCTACGTCATATTCGGTGTGTGTCATAATCGGTGGTTGTTCCCTACTCCCCCTAGTCCTGTACGCGGCGGATTCCAACTTAGATGTAGTCGGCCAGTCCGCGCACGGGCGGCATGGGAATAGGGCTTTTGGACGCAATCGGTGGTGATTGTCATTATTTAATGTATCTCGCCTAAATAGTCATATAGAACTTTTCGAGATACCTCGTTTGCCAAGGTGTTTAAGGTCTGAAAGGTCTCCTCCCGTCTGAGTAGATGGTATGTGTCTCGGTTGGGTAGTCTGTCTCGTAGTGTGTTTGCGATATCATTGAAGAGGGGACATTCGTAAACTACATGCTCAGGTGTACCTTCCGGATCGCCACAGTCGCACGCTGGTGTTGCCCTCTTCCCAAATCGACATAAGTAAGTCGGATAGGGTCCATGACCAGTGAGAAAGTGGATCAGATCTCTTGTGGACTCAAAATACTTCAGTCCAAGTCGTTCCCTCACATCAGGTAGAAGCTGGAAGGTTCTTCGTCCAGCCTCTTCTGCCTCCCAAGTCTCCTGCCAGAGCTCCTCCCCTCTTTTCCTTATCTCTCTTTTATCCCCCATCCTAATACCCATAATATCCGCAATCTTCTAGTAATTTCCCTTCTTGACCCAGTACCAAGCCGCCTGTTCTCTTATCTTTATGTCCAGAGGGCAGAGCCCCATTATAACTAATAGGCCCCCCCTGGAGAAGTTCTGTAGGCTCCCACAGCTCTTAATACCATGCTTCTCTGAACCCTTCTCACCGCCATGGCGGGCACAACCCTCGTGAGCCTTTGCGCCCAGACTCCCGAGCCATAGCCCACAACTGAGGTTAGGATACTGTTGTGATAGAGTCTAATTAGGTGTGAAGGAAGATGGAATCTTTTATGGCCTATGGAAATCAGGTTATTTAATATCTGAAGGGCTCTCTGAGTGACAGTATCAATGTGTTTTCCGAAACTCCACCTCTCATCAATGATAACTCCCAAGTAGCGTGTCTCACGTCGTCGGAGAACTGGTGAACCGTCTATTCTGACAGTCGGATTTCTAATAAGATGTCCTTTTAGTAATAGGTAGGTGGATTTACTGGGCGATATCGTCATTTTAGTCGTGTGGCACCACTGTTGTAATTTGTCTAATGCTGTCTCTATTTTCGGTTCAATGTCTTCGCGGCTACGGCCACCAACCAACAGGAGGAGGTCATCCGCGTAGGCTATCACCTCTAGCACCTCATCACTTTGTTGTAATCTATCTAATAAAGGCTCCATATGGATGTCCCAGAAGAGGGGTCCTAAGACGGAACCTTGTGGACATCCTTTGGTAATTATCTTTCCAACTCTTTCGCTAGATGATGATAACCAGACCTCCCGATCCTTGCAATAGCTCCTCAGGCAACCATATAGCGGCCCTGGACACTCTTTCTCCCGCAAGCAGGAGAAGAGCGAAGGCCACCACAGGTTGTCGAAGGCGCCACTGATATCAACCATGATGCCAACTACGTATTTGTGCGGGGTCGAGCCACAGACCTCGGCCGCCAGGGCGATTGCATCAGATGCCGACCCGCCCCGGCCTGAACCCGAACTGCCTGTCGCTCACCCCGCACAACACTCGGTGTGCTATCAATCTGTCAGCCAGCAGTTTCTCCAGTATTTTGCCAAACACATCCAGCAGGCAAATCGGCCTGTAAGATTTCACTTCTGCTGGGTCCTTGTCTGGTCCTTTCTTTATAATTATTACATTTGCAATTTTCCATGTCTTAGGGAATTTTCCCTGTCTGAGGCATTCGTTATATAGTTGTGTTAGTGGCGCAGTCAGCTGGGGCGCCAGAAACTGCACCACCTCCGCCACAATGCCGTCTGGCCCAGGTGCTTTTCCTTTTTTCAATGATCTTATGTGGGTTGCCACCTCCTCCTCTGAGAAGGGGTAGACAGCCGTCTCATTAACGTATACTTCTTGTATTTTAAACATAGCTGCGCAACAGCAACGGTTCCACGTAATAGGATTAAAAACAGCCGACCAGTTGCAAAGTTCTTGGTCTTCATCTCTGAGTTGCTTCTGCCCCTCTGTCTCCCCATCCGAATTGTCGTCAGGCAACAGGGACAGGAGGAAGACCCCCGCAGTCTCCTGCCAGGACTCCATCATCCTGTCCCCGCATCTGACTGTTGATAGCTCCAGAGGAGAGCGGATTATTTCTCTCACTAACTTATACGGAAGCCCCCATGGATCCGTGACTAGTTGATTGAGCACACATTTTTCCCAACTCCTCATCCTAACTTCACGTAGTTCCTTTTGGAACTTCCGCTTTTCCTCCCTATATAGCACCTGCCACCTTTGTCGTTCCTGCCAGACGACACTGCGCTGGTAGTGCCTCCTCAGCCTTCTGACAGATTGACGCAGTTCTCCTAGTTCAGCAGACCATGGTGACGGAGAGGCCGCCATGGCCCTCCTTCTTGTAGGTACGGCTGCCTTCACCGCTCTTGTCACTGCATTCACCAGTTCCTCTGCTCTCTGGTCCACGTCCATGTCCAGATGCATGTCACCTCCCGGTGACGGAGGAATGTCACACTCCCTAGCTAGGCGTTCCCAGTCAGCTCTTCTATAATTTAGTTGCACCTCCCACCCCGTGGCCCAGCGGCACTCTCTTTCTCCCAAGGTGAAGGATATCAGATTGTGGTCGCTTGTGGTGGCATTCTCTGTGCCTCTCCAATTTTGAATAATGTTAGCCATATTTGGAGTTACAAGGGTGACGTCAATATTTGTGCCCTGTCCCCCTCCTGCAGCGTAGGTAGGAGGATTGCCAGGCCTGTTTGCCACCACAAGTTGTGATGCCATTATAAGTTCCTCAACTTTTCACCATTTGCGTCTCTCGTGCCACTGTACCACAGGGGGGATTTGGCATTAATGTCAGCTGTTATTACAACCTTTCTTCCCTGCAACGCCGTGGTAACTCTCGCTAGGTGGTCTATGTAGTGTTCTGTATTGTCCCCATACTGAAAATACATGTTTATGAGAGTTATTGTTCCCATAGGGGTTTGTAGCTCCACGACGTTACAGTGGCTAGTTGTGAATTGCGAGAGTGTAGTGACTCTCAAGAGTCTGTTTGTGATTATAATCGCCGCCTTCGGATCATCCCCTCTGCTGACTATTTGCCAGCTCGCGGCAGCAAAAGCTATTTTTCCAGCCAGGGAGTATGGCTCCTGTAGACAGAGTACATCAAGTCTCCTCTCCTCCACCTCCCTTCGGAGCTCCTGCATCACGAGTCTGCTGTTATGAGTATTGAGCTGTCCAATAGTTAATTTTGTCATTAGGGAAAGTACGTATGTATTCGGTCATGTGGCCAGGTCTTACTCCAGTCGAAAGCAATTCGTCCATGTGCTATTACTGATTGTGCGTAGATGTCGTTAAGGTCAAATTTCTCACCTCGTCTCTCGAACACTTTCTTGAGCAGATCTCGCAAGGCTCCGAAGTCGGTGGGGAGATTCACTGATTTTAGCTGGATTCTGTCGACAGCCTCCATAACCGAGAAGGTTATCTTCCTGCCGTCTTCATGTCCTACACGGACCACATGTCGTAAGGCAGTGGTCAGGGTAGCCTGCTGCTCTAGTCTGGATAGTTGCATGGTGTACTCCAAGTTGGGGTACACCCTAACCGGATCGACCGGTGGCAGTCTGACTATTGGTGAACTTAGTGCAGTGGGGCTCGTACATGAGCTTGTCCCTGTGTTTTCTTGAATGGGTTGTTTATTTATATTACTATCTTTAGGCGTTGCCACAGCCACAGGATGCCCAGTTCCAGCTTTGTTCCCCGGCTTCCAGGGGAGAGAGTTTCGGCCATGAGGGGGAGATTGGTTTGTATGCCAGTGTCCATTGTTGGAAATTCGGCCTGTATAGCTTTATCTTTTGTTTCAGTTTTAGTGGCGCCCGAGAGCGACCTCAAAAACTACTTGAATCTGTTTGCACTCATGGCATCCCTCCTCCTTTTGCTCGGGGACTTTCGCTTTGGCATCCTGTTCGGTATGCCGGGCTCAACCATAGTCGGTTCTGGAGATTAATCTTTGCTCCAACATTCTGTATGTCGGGCAATTCCTGCCTGTGGCTCCGCAAGACTTCTTACCTCTATTCTTGCATGGTATGCAGACTGCCGCCGCCTTGCAGTCTTTGCGGCTGTGACCATGTTCCCCACACTTAGTGCACGCCGGCTCCCTGGTGCACAGCCTTAAGACGTGATCCAAGTCACCACAGTTGTGGCAACGAGCTGTATCTGTTCTTTTTGTGATTTTGTCGATAGTGTCTTTGGTCGTGTTTTGTGGGCGCTTAGTGGGCGCTTGCGCGGCCACGGCCGCCCACGTCTTTGCCGGTTGCCTCCTTAGCCTATCGTTCTCCTTAAGTTCTTCGACCCTACCTTCTAGTTTAGCGTGGGCAATAGCCCATGCTGCCAGCTCATTCTTAATGATGGCAAGTCCAGCTTGGCTTATCTTGCCATTTTTAATTTGTTGCTCCATGAGCGTCGTGATTCTGGTATACCTTTGCATGACTGTCTCATTCTCTGCCTGTCCCTGCTCGTCCTGGGGAGAGGGATCAGGCGCAGCGGAAGCTCGTTGAGGCGCACACGAATCACTCGTTTCGTTTGTAGCCATGATTCAACGAGTGATGAAAAAAGGGGGTGGGACCTGTCTCTTGCCCCGGACCGGCTCCTCTGGCATGGGGGGGGGGGGGGGGGAGACTTCTGCAGCTCGCCCACCGACCTCGCCCCTAGGTCAAGGGCACTTCCGAACTGCCAGGTTCAGCGCACCGTCGCCAGTGCACTGGTCCTCCTCGGTGTCCCCGTTATCGACGATTTCACGCGACGCTCCTCGGCAACTGCACCCCGCACTCTGGAGAGGCGGATGCACCTCTCGCCCTTCGCCGCCTACTTGCCCGAGTTTCCACCTCCTGGCCGAGGACCCACTCCTACTCAGGTGGCGGGCCGGCCCCCCAGACGTTCGGCGGTCTGGACCCATCTAACCTGGCCCAGGCGATGTCACCACCTCCTGGGTTTGGCAGAACACGCCCCGGTTACCCAGGGGCGCGGCGAAGCGCCCTTGCCGACTCGCGCCGCGATCCCACGCCGACAAACGAGATCGCCGGCATGCAGAGCACGTGCTGGTCTGTACCCTGCGAACAGAAGGGACTGATGTTCGGTCCCTCGACACAGCTCCCCCTGTGCCACGCACCCTTCGCTTTCGCATCGGGTTGGGTCGCAGCTCTCCCTTTTGTCGCAAGGCAAAATGCCAAGCTTAACATCTGGCACCACGGGAAGGCGGAAAGAGCCACTTGGGAAGGAGAGGCTGTAGGAGACGCGTCACTTCCCCTGTGAGGACCGCCGCGGCACACCCGACTGGAAAGCGATACGCCCCAGTGCGAGCTTCCGTGCCTTACGGCGCGCCGGCAACGGGCGGGCCCGCTCCGAAACGCGCCGTCAAGCGACTGACCTCACGCCAGACATGGTCTTTGAGTTTGCATGACTCAAGTGCGGCGGGACAATAGTGTGACCACAGCCACGACCAACGGCTGGCTGTGGCCGCAGCTACTACGACCAGGGCTGCGGCTGGGCGGCTTGGCTGGCATTCGCTTGGCCGCAGCTCAGTCGTACGGAAGGTACGGAGATAGCTATGGCTGTGTAACTCTGGAAGCATGAGGAGAAACGAAAGGAGAAGAGATATTGACTGCATCCTATATTCCAAGCCCGCTCTGAAAACGGAATCTTTGTTACTTTTTTGTGAAGCAAAACGTATTCGGTTAGCATCGTTCTTGAACTAGACATTTCAAAGAGTGCTCGTTGACGATAATGGCAAATAAGTGGAGGATCTTTCATACGCCCCTACATGTAGACATTGATTTCACTGCAGATGGTCGCTGTGGCCGAGCGTTTCTAGGCGATTCAGTCTGGAACCGAGCGGCCGCTATGGTCGCAGGTTCGAATCCTGCCTCGGGCATGGACGTGTCTGATGTCCTTAGGTTAGTTAGGTTTAAGTAGTTCTAAGTTCTAGGGGACTGATGACCTCAGATGTTAAGTTCCATAGTGCTCAGAGCCATTTGAACCATCATTGTAGATATTGTTAAGGCATATTATATTTTACAAAACTACGTACGAAACAGAGATGGTGTACAATTTATGGGTACACTATGTGATCAAAAGTATCCGGACACCTGGGTAAAAATGACTTACAAGTTCGTGGCGCCCTCCGTCGGTAATGCTGCAATTCAATATGGTGTTAGCCCACCCTTAGCCTTAATCACAGCTTCCACTCTTAGGCATACGTTCAATCAGGTGTTGGAAGGTTTCTTGGGGAATGGCAGCCCATTTTTCACGGAGTGCTGCACTGAGGAGAGGTATCGATGTCGGTCGGTGAGGCCTGGCACGAAGTCGGCGTTCCAAAACATCCCAAAGGTGTTCTATAGAATTCGGGTCAAGACTCTGTGCAGGCCAGTCCTTTACAGAGATGTTATTGTCGTGTAACAACTCAGCCACAGGCCGTGCATTATGAACAGGTGCTCGATCGTGATGAAAGATGCAATCGCCATCCCCGAATCGCTCTTCAACAATGGGAAGCAAGAAGGTGCTTAAAATATCAATGTAGCCCTGTGCTGTGATAGTGCCACGCTAAACAACAAGGGGTGCAAGCCCCATCCATGAAAAACACGCCCACACCATACCACCGCCCCCGAACCTTATTGTTAGCATTACACATGCTGGCAGATGACGTTCACCGGGCATTCGCCATACCCACACCCTGCCATCGGACCGCCGCATTGTGGGCCGTGATTCGTCACTCCACACAACGTGTTTCCACTTTTCAGTCGTCCAATGTTTATGCTCCTTACACCAAGTGGGGCGACGTTTGGCTTTTACCAGCAACCATGAAATTCAAGTTTTCACACCTTCCACCTAACTGTCATATTGCTTGCAGTGGATCCTGATGCGGTTTAGAATTCCTGTGTGATGGTCTGGATAGATGTCTGCCTATTACACATTACGACCCTCTTCAACTGTCGGTGGTCGCTGTCAGCCAACGGACGAGGTCGGCCTGTACGCTTTTGTGTTGTACGTGTCCCTTCACGTTTCCATTTCACTATCACAGCGGAAACAGTGGACCTAGGGATGTCTTGGAGTGTATAAATCCCGCGTATAGACGTATGACACAAGTGACACCCAATCTCCTGAACACGTTCGAAGTCCGTGAGTTCCGCGGAGCGCTCCATTCTGCTCTCTCACGATGTGTAATGACTACTGAGGTAGCTGATATGGAGTACCTGTCAGTAGGTGGCAGCTCAAAGCACCTAATATCAAAAACGTATGTTTTTGGGGGTGTCCGGATACTTTTCATCACATAGTGTACGTAAATTTGACAGCAAGTCTGGCCGTGGCCGCTCTAGTGCGCCACCACACAGGCCTGAAAAGACAGTTAAGAGCGGCTCGCCACATTATAATGTGATGTGACAAAAAAGTCGTGGTATACCTTCTAATATCGTGTCGAATATCCTTTTGCTGGCGCAGTGCAGCAACTCGACGTAGCATGGACTCAACAAGTCGTTGGAAGTCCCCTGTACAAATGCTGCCTCTGTAGCCTTCCATAATTGCGAAGATGTTGCCCGTACAGGATCCTGTGCACAAACTGACCTCCCGATTATTTCCTATAAATGTTCGATGGGATACATGTCGGGCGATCTGTATGGCCAAATAATTCGTTCGAATTGTCCAGAATGTTCTTCCCACCAGTTGCGAACAATTGTGGCTCCGTGACATGGCGCATTGTCGTCCATAAAAATTCCATCGTCTATGAAAGTCTGCAAAAGTTCTCCAAGTAGCCGAGCGTAACCATTTCCAGTCAATGATCGGTTCAGTTGCACCAGAGAATCAAGTCCTATCCATGCAAACTCAGCCCACATGATTATGGAGCCACCATCAACTTGAACAATGCCCTGTTGACAACCTTGGGCAATGGTTCAAAAATGGCTCTGAGCACTATGGGACTTAACATCTGAGGTCATCAGTCCCCTAGAACTTAGAACTACTTCAACCTAACTAACCTAAGGACATCTCACACATCCATGCCCGAGGCAGGATTCGAACCTGCGACTGTCGCGGTCGCGCGCTTCCAGACTGAAGCGCCTAGAACCGCTCGACCACAACGGCCGGCTTGGGCAATGGCTCCGTGGTGTCTATGTTACACTCGAACCGTACCATCAGCTCTTACCAACTAAAATTGGGACTCATATGACCAGGCTGTGGTTTTTCCAGTAGTGTAGGATCCAACCGATACGGTCACAAGCCCAGGAGAGAAATTTGTAGGGAATATCGAGCTGTTAGCAATGCCACTCTCGTCGGTCATCTGCCGCCATAGGCCATTAACGCCAAATTTCGCCGCACCTAAAGGATACGTCCGTCGTACGTTCCACGTTGTTTTCGGGGGGTATTTCATGTAGTGTTGCTTGTTTGTTAGTCCTGACAACTCTGCGCAAACATTGTTGCTTTCGATCGTTATGTGAAGGCTGTCGGCCACTGCGTTATCCGTGGTTACAGATAATGCCTGAAATTTGGTATTCTCGCCACACTCTTGACATTGTGGATATCAGAATATTGAATTCCCTACCGATTTGCAATATGGAATATCCCATGCGCCTAGTTCAACTACCATTCTACGTTCAAAGTTTATTAGTTCCCGACGTACGCTATAATCATGTCGGAAACCCTTTCAAATGAATCATCCAAGTGCAATGCCATCTGTATATGTGCATATCGCTCACCCATAACTTTTGTCACCTCAGTGTATTTCTGAATTTTTGTTTCACCAAAAGATAGTTAATTTCATATCCTTTTGGCCCTTTACGACGTAAAATTCTTCTCAGGAGGATTTCGGAGAATGAATCGCATCACGTAATTCGTACAGAATAATTTAAATATTTTTCCCCCTTTCATTTCAGTTCCCGAGATGTAATTCTTCAGTAACTTTGTGTTCCCTACCTTCGGTAATGACTGTATTTCAGTCTCCCATTATATTTAATTTCTCATACCTTTTCACGTATTTTGCGATTTCAGTGAGATTATCAGGACCTTCTTCAATTTCATCTGTATCCGTAGTTGGCAAGTCTACCTGTATGGTTGCAATATCTGTTGTATATCCTTTAAATTTCACCATCAATATTCCTCCTACTTGCAGCAGATAACCTTTTACTCTACATCACGCAAGCCACCTTATTGTGTTTGGCAGAGGGTGCTTTGCATACCACTTTCATTTCCCCCTTTTCCTAGCTTAGTCACGAAATCTCGCCGGGAAAACAGTTGTTGATAAGTTTCCATGTGAGCTCGAATCTCTCTGATTTTTAATTTCACAGAATTTTCATAAGATGTATGCAGGAAGAAGCAACATATTGGCTGACTCTTCTAGGATCGAACGCTCTCAGAGCTTTAGCAGTAATCCACACGTTGACGTAAAACGCCTCTCTTGCAGCGTCTGCCACTGGAACTGTCTGTGCATATCCGTGACCCCTTCGCACTTGCTAAATGAAGCTGTACCGAAATGCGCTGCTCTTCTTTGGATCTTATTTATTTCCTCTCTCCATCTTATCTGGTACGGATCTCAGACTGACGAACAACATTCAAGTATTGGTCGACTGAGGATTTTGTAAAGCACCTCCTTTGTGGGTGGACTATACTTCCTGAGAATTCTTCAAATGAATCTGCCTGTCATCTGCCTTAGCGGCTTATCTGCTGATTTTCAAATTCATCATTATTCCTTTTTCTGTTCAACCATTATCTGATCCAGTACGAAAGTACATTGTATCTCATGTTACCCACCAGGAGATTTTTATTTCGAAGCTGTGCACAGACTTATACGTAGGGCCAAGTGAGGTGGCATATTGGTGACCATACTGGACTCACATTCGGGAGGCCTACGGTTCAAACCCCGTCCGACCATCAATATTTAGGTTTTACGTGATACCCCTAAATTTTTTAGGCAGCTTCCGGGATGGTTTCTTTAAAAAGGGCAGAGTTGACCTTTCGTGATCCGAGGTTGTACTACGACTCTAATTACCACGTTGTCGCCAAAACGTTAAACTCTAATCTTCAATTTTTTCATTCAAACAGGAATAGACTATCTTTATTTAAGATTGTTTTTAAATTTTATTTCATAGTAAAGTTTTTTTAGTTTCATTAAGCTCATAATATCTTTTCCTGCGCACCTTAAATCTAAAGCTACACACGTTGAGCAATGTAAGTTTTCCAAGCACTGGATCCTCCAGAATCATTCCCCACTGTGTGTAAGTAAATTCTCGTTAGCGATACATTTACATCTCCATCATATCAACTCATATCCAGGTGCTTGGCAGAGAGTTAAGAAAACCACTCTTAGACTGTTTCTCGACCGTTCCACTCTCGAATAGCACGTGGGAAAATGAACACCTAAATATTTCCGGATGAGCTCTGATGACTAATATTTTATTAAGATGCCCAGGGAGTCAACAAACTACCTTAAGAAAACTGTTTATCTCTCCATTTGCTTATTTTTCAGCTTAATCACAAGCAGTTAGGACACACACACACACACACACACACACACACACACACACACACACACACACACACACACACACACAAAGAATAAAGTTTACATGATTCTCAGGCTGAAGGTGCACATATCTTCCGCCCCAGAGGGCGACTAGTACAGAATTTAGGCAAAGATAATAGTCTAGTTATGGACGAAAGATTGTTCATTGCTGGCGGGCCCAGCAATTAGTAAAGAAAAAGAAGTCACCGAAAGCAGTGTGAAAGAGAACTCAATATGTTGGTTTCCTTATGATTCAGCTGAGTTCTGTTTCGTTTATTTTCAGCTTTGAATCATAACGGCGAGCTCTTACAGTTAGCTTTTTTTTCAGTACAGAATATGGCAACATGATGATCATTTTCGTTGTCTTTACATTAATCTTACATTAACTTTATCTTACTTACGCTTAAGCCTATGTAAAATCTCTCTCTCTCTCTCTCTCGCTCTCGCTCTCGCTCTCTCTCTCTCTCTCTCTCTCTCTCTCTCTCTCGCTCTCTCTCCCTCCCTCTCCCCACAAACACACATATACAGAGTGAGTCACTAACTATTGCCACCTAGAATAACTCCGAAAGTATGATAGTAGCTGAAAAGTTTGTGGGACAAATGTTGCATAGAACTACGGGGCCATGGTATGACGTTGGTTTTTTGTTGCTAGGTGGGGTCACTTCAGAGATATGATGTTCAACTTTTTTTTTAATGGCATGCTATAGTTTGGTAGATATTTTCTGATAGCGGCTATCGAGACGAATCCATTGATGTGTAACAGTAAGATCTTTGAAGGCAACGAAGGTCACAAAGGTGGCATGAACGTCCATTTTGTAACGCCCCAACGACCACCTTAAAGTCAATTAAGAAAGAATATGAAGTAGGGAAAGTTATCTTGGCAGTTACGTCATCTTTGCCGATGATCTAACACGAAAGAGTTTTGTCAACAACTACATTGTACACCACTGAGCACATTTGTTAGTGAAACAGAAAGAAGAAACATCGTAATTCAGTAATGGACAAATATCCATGTGACAAATATGAAATTAATATCTCAAAAGGTAAGTCCAAAGTAATGTCATCGGAGATAACTTTTATGTGAAGAGAGTTGTAAGCGCAACGAAGAAATTCAATGCGCCTACAATGCTCTTCCACAGAAGAAGTCGCTTGCTAGAACTCATCCAGTGCAGACGTACGAGAGCAGTTCTGATCTGAATTATTGAGATTGCGAATCGTGACGAGATTGTTTTCGAGTTTAGAAGTGTTTGTTGCGTGACGGGATTCACGGCTTAAGAAACTGATTTTATGAACTGAGAGAGGAATAGATAGACTCATTTAACCGTGCACTACGGGTTAATTGAAATCTAATACCGGAATTAGTGAACATTGGACTTTAAATTAGTTGGACCTTAAGGAGAAGTGAACATTCTATGAAAGAATACACGCAATTAGTCTTGAGTAGGACCTAAGTACACGACATCATGAAGATAAAACAATTACGCTAAAGTGTTGAGTTGTGGTAATTGCCAAGAAACTATAACTCAATCGGACTGACTTAACTAAACTATTCCGTGTGCGTGTGGTGCGGGAGTTATAAGTATTTAGTGACAAAATAACAATAAATTGTTCGTTACCAGTTAAATACCCGGTGTGGACTACATCATTAAATAGTTTGATAAATGACTAAATCAACGACTACTCATGAAAGGCTATTTCATTGAAGTGCAAATATTCACGTCATTAGTTGAGGGGTGAACTTTAAAATATTTTCGTATTACGGCACAATCTTACAAAGACTGAATCAAAGAGTATCTCCAGATCTCGCTGCATACCAGCACAACAATTCCATAGCAACGAGACAACAGCGTAAGAAAAAACTGTTAACTAAAATATTTCCTCGCAATCAGTGGTGTGTGCTATGCGACGCGAGAAGAATTAATAACTACTGCAAATCCGGGCAATTAACAATACAATATTAATAACAAAAAGCATCAATTATACGAGTTCGCATAAGTGGAAACGCTGCGGACTTGTAATTCAGATACAACGACTACGCGAGGAACGCCTTTCCGGAAGTTTTTCAGTTTTTTTTTCTCTCGTTAATCTACGGGGACTGACGTTATATCGCATCCTGTCTCTACTCTGCCGCGAGAGCTGTGGCAGTAGCAGCTCTACGGCGTCGACTACATCAGCACGCGGTTGGAGTCCGGGGGCACGCGCCACAATTTACAGAAGGTGTTCGAGGTGATGATAATTGGTATCAATGCAGTGGTGCAATCTTCTTATCATGGATTGAGTGGTATTCCTTATTACATCGGCACTTATCGAAGCACATGCTCTGACAATTCTCTCTCGTATATCGCGCGATTAGTAAATATTCGCCCAATACGGGGTATCCATCTAAGGTGCCATTGACATGTAAACACCATTCGAGGGTTTCGCAATACAACACTAATAGGAACGGTAAGACTAGTATCGTTGAATCAAACGAATGTGAATGATGTATTCCTTCGAAGAACAAGTCGTCGATATGCTTCTCATTTACTGAGAATGCCAATGAAATTCAGTAAGAGCTAGAGACTTATACGCTGAAAGATATCCTCAACGTACTCACCCTACACGTCGTACATTTAAATATGTGTATGATAAACTGAGAACAGCTACATCTTAACACATCGGAAACATATCCGGCAAAGGAAAGTTACTAACGAGGAAACGGAAATTGGTACTCTTGCCACTGTGGTTCGCGATCCTTGTGTTAGTTCGCGTCAAATCGCAAGGGAATCTGGCATGAGCCAGAGTAGTGTTGTTCGTGCTCTGCATCGCCATGAACATCATCCTCAGCTTATCAGTCTCCACCAAGAATTAACTGGTACGGATTGTATGCGTCGCATTTAATTCTGCCGATGGGCTCAACTTCAGATTCAGAGGGATGACACATATATTAATTTGATTTTATTTTCTGACCAGGCTACATTCACGAACCATGGAAATGTTAATCTGCATAACATGCATTACTGGGCAATTGAAATTCCATGTTGGCAGCTGCAAGTTGCACACCAAAAACCGTGGTCGGTGAATGTATGGTGTGGGATTCTGGAGACAGAATTATAGGCCCCTATTTCATCGAAGTAAATGTTAATGGTAGGAAGTACACCCACATTCCTGCAAGAAAAATTAGATCTGTTATTGAAAGAAATACCATTAGCAACAAGGAACAGGATGTGGTATCAACATGATGGGTGTCCGGCACATTTTTCGCTGATGGCTAGAAATGAGTTGGAGAGACAATTCCCAAATCGTTGGATTGGACGCGGAGGAGATGTGTCGTGGCCGGCTCGTTCGCCAGACTTGACGCCTCTGGATTTTTTCTTTTGGGAATTCGCAAAAGAAGTTGTTTATAAAGACGTACTAACTACACCCGAAAATATGCGAGAGAGAATTGTCAGAGCATGTGCTTCGATAAGTGCCGATGTGATAAGGAATACCACTCAATCCATGATAAGAAGATTGCACCATTGCACTGATACCAATGGTCATCACTTCGAACACCTTCTGTAAATGGACGTCCATACCTCCTTTGTGACCTTAGTTGACCATCAAAGACCTTACTGTTACACATCATTGGATTCATCTCGATAACCACTGTCAGAAAATAACTACCAAACTATAGTATTCCATTAAAAAAAAAAAACAAAGTTGACCATCATATCTCTGAAGTGACCCCACCTAAAAAAAATCTCCGTCCTTATAGGCCTTCTAACAAATCAGTGACGTTCAGTATTCTTCAAAGAAAAACACTAATAAAAAAGTTAGCATGTGGACGTAACGTGCTGTTCATGTCTCTTCTGTAACTACGTGACATCACTGTTCTCTTTGTATCCATAATTAATTCGGTTCTCTTCGATACACACGATTGAACTACTAAGGAGTTACTCAAGCGTCAACTTTACGTTACAAATTACGCCGGATGTACTTAACATTTTACAATGTAACAAACGGCATTGATTAAGTATTTGTTTCTATTTGCAGTTGTGCTAAAAATAATAACAAGATTCCATTAAAAAAAAGTATGTGTTGAAAAATGGTTCAAATGGCTCTGAGCACTATGGGACTTAACATCTGAGGTCATCAGTCCCCTAGAACTTAGAACTACTTAAACCTAGCTAACCTAAGGACATCACACACATCCATGCCCGAGACAGGATTTGAACCTGCAGCCGTAGCGGTCGCGCGGTTCCAGACTGATGTGCCTAGAACCGCTCGGCCACACCGGCCGGCAGTATGTGTTGAAAACCATACTTTCGTGCATTTCTCGATGGTTTGTATTAACCAGTTCCACCAACCCCTCTCCTCACTTTCGGTCTGTGGAATTGGTTATTCAGTGTTTGTTGTGGTTTGGCAGGTGTTTCCAGTGGTAATGTTAGGTGACTCACCCTGAATATATATGAGACCTCACTGTAAAATTCCTTGTACTTTTATCACTTTATTATTTTCTTTTCAGGCATCACAAATCGATGACGAAGGACAAACATAACCACAGAATTTTATGGCTACGTTTTTCAAATTTGTCGCGATGTGTAGCTCAGTAGGTAAGTACCACTTATTTCAGAGATCCTATATAGTAAAACCAATATTTTAGGGCCTTAGTATATATACTAAAACAGAAGACGCAGAGGAAAAGAAATTTTTCTGCAATGAAGATGGTAATAAACTATGTTCGTTACTCGCTGACGACCGTCGTGGAGAGTCCATGTAAACAGAAGCGAGAAGAGCAGTGATTATAGCCTGCTTTGCACTGCTTGTTAGCGGCTGAAAAACTGCTCACTCGGGGATCTCTGGCAATTCCTTCACCTGCCCAGAACAGTGTCTGCGGCTCGTTTCAATTGTCTGCTGTCCGAAGAAGTCATCTACTTTTATTGTCTTGCTTTTGGCAGCAGACCATATCTGTAACGTATCCCGCCCTTAATGTCAAGGAAACCGATATAGTCTGCTAAATGGCGTGGCCCACACAGCTCCCTAGCCTTATAATCCATTTGTTTCAATTCCCCTGTGAAATCGGGAACCATTCCTTTATTCTACTAGAGTGACACAAACGAACATTACATACCAAAAACGCGCTCACTGCACAAATCCTGAGAATGTTTCTGTCGAGAGAGTTACGTTTCAGAGTATCGTAGAATGAAACACATAGGCCCATTCGGACCCCTCTAGCCATTTTAGATGGCATGGGACATCATTTAAGAGTAATGTGAAAGGGTGATTGTGAGGTAGGTTGATATTCTCAGAGCCCGCATCTCGTGGTCGTGCGGTAGCGTTCTCGCTTCCCACGCCCGGGTTCCCGGGTTCGATTCCCGGCGGGGTCAGGGATTTTCTCTGCCTCGTGATGGCTGGGTGTTGTGTGCTGTCCTTAGGTTAGTTAGGTTTAAGTAGTTCTAAGTTCTAGGGGACTGATGACCATAGATGTTAAGTCCCATAGTGCTCAGAGCCATTTGAACCATTTGATATTCTCAGAGCAGAGATATGTAATTTCTCTAGCGAGGTATGAACTCGAAAATGCCAGAACGCTTATGATTCCTAATCGAAGTTACAATCATTCGTCTGCGTAATCTGTAGGTAAAATATATGACACTGCATATTACTCTTTTAGTGATAACAGCATCTTTCTTTTCTCTTCACTGACATAATTTTCAGCTTCCTATTGGGAATACACAATTTATTGCTTACAATGTGGTGTCCTATATTTTGTTAATTGTGTTTCTTTGTCAGTGTACTTCCGCCACAAAACTTCCTCAGTTCAGTGACAGGCTTCAAATTCTACAAATATATTAACTAGGGCGCGTGAGGAAAAGTCTTTTTCGAGATAAAAGTGCATGATATCTTACAGCTTTGCAACGTTTATGGCAAACTCGTTTTGCAGTTACATTTACTTTCGTTAAAACAAAATATGGTATTAATTTTATGTTGGTAACTGTATAATTCGTTTGAATTTTCAAGGAAATTTGAACTGTGGTTTTACATTACATGCTTCAACGCTGCTGACACCGTTTCCGCCACGAAAAACTAACGTTTCACTGACTGCACCGCCATTATGTTGGAATTTTCAGATAAGGACTACGGCAGTCACTAACTTCTCTTTCTTTTTTGTGCTAGGCAGCAATTCTGGAAAGATTTTGTAGAATAACTTTATTACAGTTTTTGTTTAGTTTGGGTTCTTCACAAATCCGTTAATGGATGACAAGAGAAGATGATCTGCCTTCCCTTACGTCCCACGTGCACTACACAAGACTCACTCAGTATTTGGGTCAACATTTGTAAAACTCTAATTCCTCTCTCTCAGTCCACACCCTTTTGGGAGAGAGGGAGAGCTTTAGTTTTAGCGAAAAAAATTTACGAAGTAAATAAGTATTTTTTATTTATCCGTAAGCGTTTTCCACGCAAAAATTAGAACATGGATTTTCTTGAACTACGGCGCCAACTACCTAGAATCAAAACAAATGTTAAAGACAAAACGTACGTAGTTTTTTATGTAGAATCTGATTCTGCAATAAAAAATGGGGATTCCCATTTGAAATTTTAAAGTTGCCTCCCTCCACGCCCCCAGGTGTTGGGGTGGCGGACTAATTTTAGCACCAGCAGATGTTCCCCTCGAAAATAATCCACTTTGGATTCTACACATTTTTTCGTGTGAAGCTTATTTTTCGAGTTATTCTGGTTTGTCAACTTAAAATTTACACCCTGTATATACACGTACTTTGCGCATCTAGTACAAAGTAGCTGTACATCTTATAATCTATGCTATAAGTCGGTATCTTCCATGTCAGCAGTGACTCGGTTATTTAAACAAAGACCAATTACGTGTGGATAAACGTAAGGACATAACAAGAAGGTATTCTTCTGTAATATACATTACAGAAGTATATTACAATAGCTGCAGATGGTTACATACATCTGTTAGCAAATGACGGTACTAATGGATTACACATCATTTCCATGGTTACTAGCTGGGAATCCGTAATATCATTGATTAATGGCGGAACGTACATCGTCTTCTTGGTTACCAAGCTGGCGTCCTACCGATCGACTTGGTACATTTGCGTTTACCAGAGGGCCCTGCAGAGGGCAGCCAACGTTTAAATGAAGCCTGTCATTGGATAATGACTGTTTTTCTGTTTCGTCGCTTTTATCGTGTATTTCTTCTTTATAAAGTAAAAATATCCTTCATTGTTTTCTGAAATACCGAACTCCTAATAGTTATACATCTAATACATGTTCTCCACACAATATAATCTAATGTCACCATCATTGGCTACCAATGAGTTATGCCAGAGACAAGGGGTGAGGCTTTCGCTATTTAACTACAGTCGAGCCGTATTCAGTAGTGGTCTCCACGCCAACACGGACGAGCCTGTTCCACGTCAGCCATTCCTACTGTCTCCGAGCATATATAATGCTGCGCCGTTTTACTAAATTGTTGTTTATTAATGTCAATTTGGCGTAACTAAAACAATATGTTTCATTCCTCTTCACAAAATGTAGATCTGATGATGGTCTACATCGTAGATCGAAACCAGTGATCTAAAAATAAAAAGTAGCAACTTACATGCAAGCACAACTGTGTTTACTAAATAAGTTAAGATACATCTTAATTTGTGAACTGTGGAGTTTACCATGTTGTAAAGGCACAAATTCACCATTTACTGATAGTGTCTTAATTACGTTAACTGAATACTCTAACTCTAGAAGCTATAGGCTCCCAACATGCAACACACTAGGAAATGGAGAATGCACATTTAACACAGGTGGTAATGTGTCCACTTGAACGGAGCATTGCACACACGACGTCTTGGAATCAAATTTTACACACTCTAGCACTCTTAGCCACATGCTTTCCAGATGATACTGCTTTGTTCAGAATATCAGCCTCAAGTTTAATATTTAACACATCGTTTGCTGTAATTATCGCATTTTTCTAGAGTGAAATTTTCACTCTACAGCAGTGTGTGTGCTGATATGAAACTTCCTGGCAGATTAAAACCGTGTGCCGGACCGAGACTCGAACTCGGGACCTTTGGCTTTCGCGGGCAAGTGCTCTACCAACTGAGCTACGCAAGCACGACTTACGCCCCGTCCTCACAGCTTTAATTCCGCCAGTACCTTGTCTCCTACCTTCCAAACTTCACAGAAGATCTCCTGCGAACCTTGCAGAACTAGCAATCCTGGAAGAAAGGATACTGCGGAGACATGGCTTAGCCACAGCCTGTAACTCGGGACCTTTGCCTTTCGCGGGCAAGTGCTCTATCCGAGTTCGAGTCTCGGTCCGGCAGACAGTTTTAATCTGCCAGGTAGTTTTATATCACCGCACACTCCACTGTAGAGTGAAAATTTCATTCTAGAAACAACCCCCAGGCTGTGACTAAGGCATGTCTCTTCCTTTCTTCCAGGAGGGCTAGTTCTGCAAGGTTCTCACAGGAGAGCTTCTGTGAAGTTTGGAAGGTAGGAGACGAGGTACTGGCGGAATTAAAGCAGTGAGGAGGGGCGTGAGTCGTGCTTGGGTAGCTCAGTTGGTAGAGCACTTGCCCGCGAAAGGCAAAGGTCCCGAGTTCGAGTCTCGGTCCGAAACACAGTTTTAATCTGCCAGGAAGTTTCATCGCATTTTTCGTTCGAAAGATAATATCCACAGTCAGTGCTCTTTACACAAATCATAAACATATATTTGGAGAACAACAGAGCGTGTGTCGTTCATGGTTCATCCTGTTAATGCCAATGCTTCAAACCTCCGCCGCAATGAAAACACACTGTTTCGTCACCATTACCGATGTAAAAGTACACCACTTCACTTAGCTCATCTGGTTGCTGCTTAGCAGTATGGGGCCACTCATTAAATGTTACTAATCTAGCATCCTGCGTGCCGTAATTAGGCCACACTGGTCCTGGCATGATATCGGCTAAACTGTACTGAGGTGTTGGTTCTGTAAAGGAATTTGGATGTATTTCTATTCTGTACAGGTGTTCCTCCTAAGCCTATATCAATACCCATGATGGTTACATGACCATTATCGATCTGCATCTGCAGTGAACTGGAATCACAGTGCACACTACTACAATACGTGCATTGGAACGATCTATAGGCGTGGTACGAAGATCGAACTCTGGTCGTGATTTAACAGTGCTGCAATTGCTAGCGGCTGGAGGAATTGTGATTTGCTATTAGTTCACGTCTTCTGGGTTTGTGGGATTGTGCTTAAGGTAAAACTCATGTTCAACAAATACAAATTCCAATTTCATTATTCATATTTTCTAACTAAATTTAGGTTTTCGGTGCTACCATCTTCCAGTGACAGGAGGGAGTTGGGTGTGAAAGTGGGCTCGCCTTTATTTACGTTTTCAGAGCTTTGTGTGTAAGTGTTTATGGTAAAAAACCCATCGTCAACAAATAAGAATTTCCAGTGCGTCATTTGTATTTAATACCCGAATGTTGGTTTTCAATTGTTTATAGAGAAGAATGCTATCTACTCGTTTCAGTATTCCATGGAGAATGATATACAACCTCAAATCAAAGTTACCAATGTGAGGACTGGTGAGCCAGTCCTTAAATGACTATTTGGAAGCTAGTAATACAAAAATAGCTGCAGAGCGGAAGTACGAGGTGGTCGGGAGCGTGGGGAGAGGGATTTGGGGATGCTTCATACAAAATTTGCAGAAGTGCAGGGGGACGTGTGGGGATGCTGACGTTAGTGAAATATGACAACCATGGGAACTGCAGTTGAGTTTCACTCCCACCAATGCAGAGGACCTGGGAGGAGCTTGGGGCTTGGGCTGCTTCATACAAAATTTGCAGAAGTGCAGGGGGACGTGTGGGGATACTGACGTTAGTGAAATATGATAACCATGGGAACTGCACTTGAGTTTCACTCCCACCAATGCAAAGGACCTGGGAGGCGCTTGGGGTGGGGGGTGTTTCATTGAGAATTTGCAGAAGTGGAGTGGGGGGGGGGGGGTAGACCTTGGCAGGTGGCAGGATGTCATGATTCGTGGAATGACCTTGCTGGTATGAAAGTGCTGATGCTGATGTCAGTGAATTGTGACATGCGCAGTTATCTCAGCTGTAATATGACGCCAAAGGTCATTTGAAGGTTGGCTCGTTCTCTCCTTGCTCTACTACTTACAATCACCTAGGTATGAAAATCTGTTGGGATATGAAATTAAATTACCACCGAGGCTCAGTCGTAGGTAAAGCAGGTTGCAGACTCGATTCATTAGAGCAGTACTCGAAAAAAATCATCAGTCTGCAAATGAGAGATCTTAAAAAGTACTCCTGCGATCAGTCCTAGAATATTGCTCAGATGAGTGGAACTCATGCCAACTAGGACTATGAAGGGTTATTGAACTCTTACAAAGAAAAGCAGACCGTGTGGTCACAGGTTTATCTGACCCATCGGAGGATGTCACAGAGATGCTGAGAAACTGGAACTGACAGACGCTTCAAGATGGATGCAAACTACTCCGCGATAGCCTACTTAAAAAGTTTAAGCAGCCATTACTGGCTTAAGAATCTAGCAACATACTACAATCCCTACCTATTGCTCCCGCAGGGACCGCGAAAATAAGATTAGACTAATTACAGCGCACACAGTGACATTTAAGCAATCTTTGTTCGCGCACTCCATACGTGATTGAAACGGGAAGAAGCCCTAATTATTGGCACAATGGGAGTACCCTCTGCCATATACTTCACAGTATTGTGTGGAGTATAGATGCATATGTAGATTTAAACTACTGCGAATGAAAGATAGCTTCCTGGCGGCGGCCGATACTCAACGATCGCTGATGGAAGGGAGGAGCACTGAAGCATGTCGTATTTAAAAGCCGACAGCCAAGAACTAAGCTCTGAAAGTAAGTTTAGATCGAATTGTTGTACTGGAATATAAGAAAGTCACTAAACTATTATTGGCTGTTCGATTTCCCACTTTCAGCATAGATACAGAATGTAATAGAAAAGATAACACTAGGTACCATAGTCTATGAACATTAGCACGACGAACTTCTAACAACATGATCACGTGTGTTGGACTTGCCTGCTATCTGGTGAATGTGTAAGTAGGCTGTTTAGGTTTTTATGTTGGTAACGCCACGTAGTGCTCTGAATGAAAATCGCTGACTGCGCTGTGTGTAGTCTGTGGCTGGTTGGACTTATTGTTGGAATATTCGCTTGTGCAGTGTTGGGCAGTTTGATGGGAACAGCGCGTAGCGTTGCGCAGTTGGATGTGAGCCGCCAGCAGTGGTGGATGTGGAGAGAGAGGTGCCAGAGTTTTGAGAGGTAACTAAAAGCGGACGATCTGGACGTGTGTCCGCCAGAAAAAAGAAATTTGTAAAGATGGATGTATAAATGATGACTCTTGAACATTATTAAGGTAAATACATTGTTTGTTCTCTATCAAACTCTTTCATTTGCTAACTATGCCTATCAGTAGTTTGTGCCTTCAGTAGTTAGAACCTTTTATTTAGCTGGCAGTATTGGTACTCGTTGTATTGCAGTAGTTCGAGTAACGAAGATTTTTGTGAGGTAAGTGATTCATGAAAGGTATAGGTTATTGTTAGTCAGGGCCGTTCTTCTGTAGGGATAACTGAAAGTCAGATTGCGTTGCGCTAAAAATATTGTGTGTCAGTTTAGTGTTGATCGGAATAAGTAAAGAGAAAACTGCATCAGTAAGTTGAGTTTTTCTCATCTGTTTGAAAATCAAATAACGTAGAAGTTTACCAGCACAGTCATTCATAATTTTTCAAAGGGAACGTTTCAAATGATACGTCGTTGCCATCAGGCAAACTAGATGTTCCGACTGCTTTATATAGTTCCCCATCTCGAAATGCCATCCTACACCCAATATAGAGTTTTCTGGTACATACAGATGACGCAGGTAGGTGGCAGTCTCACTGGTTGTGGCAACAACAGAAGAATTTGGTTAGTGTTAGGGCGAGTCACAAAATTTAAATACGTTGATAACATTTTTTCTATTATTTCTAGGAACAGAGGAGGTGTATCACTCAGGCCATTATAAATAGAGAGTCGTATGGCGTTGTAGGCTGGAAGGCCACGAAGGGAGTAGGTTCAGCCTCTGGTTCAGAAAGAAATTTGTTTATACGTGTACAATGGTGCCTACCCACGCAGTGTATGAGATTTATCTCTTACATGTGTATGTTGAGTGCAGGCGACAATAACGGGTGTCTACATTGTGGTGTTATGTTTGTATTCAACGAAGTTTCGGCAGGAGAGTTGAAACGTGTTGTAGCCACACAGTCTAATCCTCTGGAGCCGGCCGAAGTGGCCGTGCGGTTCTAGGCGCTACAGTCTGTAGCCGAGCGACCGCAACGGTCACAGGTTCCAATCCTGCCTCGGGCATGGATGTGTGTGATGTCCTTAGGTTAGTTCGGTTTAATTAGTTCTAAGTTGTAGGCGACTGATGACCTCAGAAGTTAAGTCGCATAGTGCTCAGAGCCATTTGAACCATTTTTTTAATCCTCTGGAATAGTTCAACGCGCTTAGCGTCCCCATCCAGCAGACGAAAACCATCAACATACTCTCACAACATGTGACACTGCAGTGAGGTTTTGAATTTCATCCAGGACAATGGCGCAAAATTTCTGTTAGAAACACTCCTTTTCACAATGCTCTTCTTACTCCAAAAGTGCTTAGTATACTTGTCCTGTATATTGCGTTTGAGATTTTAGTTCTAAACGAGAAGTTAAACTTTCAAACCGCTGTAGGAATAACACCACTGGTCAAAATGATGTCAAATTGCAACGGAATATAATCAGAGAAGGGGGAAAACGTATGGCAGAAGAAAAACAAAGATGGCGCTGTAAGCATCGTAATTTAATAGTGGTCGACTACAAATGACAAATAAATCATACAACAATGCCTAAGGTGTACGTTTTACGTTAAACAAACTGTACTACTCAGTGTGCATAGGTGTACAGGTGTGATACTGTTAGTTACGTAAGCCCACCCACTACGGCAAGATCATATCACATCGGATAGGAAGAATCGGTTTTTAATTGTCCTGAGGCCAAAAACCGTATAAAAAGCGTCAGTCAAAGTCGAATCGGATTATTAATTTCCGTGTGACCTGCACCAAACATGTTCAGTATACTGTCCACCGCTTTTTGCAACAAGTTGAATCGAGGAACAGCCTGTTCCACAATTGATCGTAGTGTTTCCAGGGTCACGTTTAGAATGTGTTGCGCAGTGTGTGCCTTACATGCAGCTAAGTTTGCAATTGGAACACTGAACACAATATCTTTCAGATAGCCCCACAGCCAGAAATTACACGGATTAAGATCAGGTGAATGGGACGGCCAGGCTGTAGAGAAATGGCGGCTGATAATGCTACCATTTCCGAAGTGACGCTTCATCAGCTGCTTAACTGGATTTACAATGTGCGCAGGTGCCCCATCTTGCATAAAAATGATCCCATCCACACATCCACGCTGTTGGAGAGCTGGATTGACGTGGCTGCGCAAAAGACACTCATAGCGCTTACTAATGACGGTACAGGCAACAGGCCCTGAGCACCTGTCTCTTTGAAAAAATATGGCCCTATGATAAATGATGCCGTAAACCCGCACCACACAGTGACCTTTTCAGAATGAAGTGGTACTGGTTGATTTGCATGTGGATTTTCCGTTGTACATATTGGACAATTCTGTGTATTGACATATCCTGCCAGATGGAAGTGGGCTTCATCTGTCCACAAAATCTTCCACGGGCAATCATTGTACTCTTCCAAGCAAGCAAGAAACTCTAAAGCAAAGTTCTCTCTTGCTTGCAGGTCAACAGGAAGCAACTCGTGCACATGGGTAATTTTGAATCGATAGCAAAGAAGGATGTTTCGAAGGATTTTACGCATCGTGCTCACGGGTATGTCCAACGTTCGAGCAATTCTCCGTGCTCTACACGTTTGCACACCACCACTCGTCTCCTCCTGCACTGCAGTGGCCACTGCTTCCACTGACGTCGAATCAATTCGTTTCCTCCCACTACCAGGTTGCACATCAAAAGAACCCGTCTTTTCGAATTTCCGGATCATTTTCTCCAGACCCACGACAGTCATCGGACCAACGCCTTTTTTTCAAACCCTTCAGTCTCTGGAACTTCTGCAGAGCGACTGTGCACAGTCATCATTCTTGTAATACAGCTTTACAAACAGAGCGCGATCCTGCATTGACACAGTCATGGCGAACGTCGCAGATGCGAAAGGAGGAAAAGCCGTGTACCGGTCTTGTTTAACGAACTTCAATGGGTCGTGCGAATGCAAGTGTTTTCATTTACGTATTCTGACACATACAGCGCCATCTATTTATCAATTTTCACGCTATTTTTTTCTTCTGCCATCCGTTTTCTCCCTTCTCCGATAATATTCCGTTGCAATTTGTCATTCTGATCGTGGTGTTATTTCTACAGCGTTTTGAAAGTTTAATTATAATCACCCTATATATATGTATAAAGATTTGATTCCGGCACGTTGCAGTAAATTAGAAACACGCACATGGGTAGCAATGAGACTGTGAGTAATTGTTTACCATTATATTTGGTATAATGTTTGAGCGAAGCAAAAAAAGACACCCTAACCACTCAATGGTTTTTTCCGATTTTTATACCCAAAGGAAAATAGACAAATAAGGTTCAAATTTAGATGGCTCTAAGCACTATGGGACTTAACATCTAAGGTCATCAGTCCCCTAGAGTTAGAACTACTTAAACCTAACTAACCTAAGGACATCACACACATCCATGCCCCGAGGCAGAATTCGAACCTGCGACCGTAGCAGCACCGCGGTTCCGGACTGACGCGCCTAGAACCGCTCGGTCGCAACGGCCGGCGACAAAAAAGGTATGAAACTGAAAAAGTGTAATTGCTTGCAAGCAATTAGAGTAATGAATAAAACTTAATTATTAATTTGAGAGTGATTTGAAATATTTGGGGAACAGCTGCTGCTAGCTGTGTAAATGAAGTGTAAGAAAATATACATTGAAATTTCTTTGCTTTCTCTTGATCTACATACTCTTAATAATATTGAAATACCGATTAATTTTTAACTATACTATTTCATGCTTTCTGAAGAAAACTTGGAAATAATATAAAATGTTCAAATGTGTGTGAAATCTTATGGGACTTAACTGTTAAGGTCATCAGTCCCTAAGTTTACACACTACTTAACCTAAATTATCCTAAGGACAAACACAAAGCCCCATGCCCGAGGGAGGACTCGAATCTCCGCCGGGATCAGCTGCACAGTCCATGACTGCAGCGCCTCAAACCGCTCGGCTAAACCCGCGCGGCTGGAAATAATAGATTTGAAAGAATTAATCAAATGTTTTGTGAAATGATTCGTCTAAAAGTATGGAATGAAACAGAGTAGATAAACATTTGATGTGTGTTTGAATTACAGTAGAAATCATTTACAGCAAATGAGATGTCGATTAAGAATTTAATGTTTAACTTAGCATCTTAGAACTTTAAAGAGTACGAGATGATATTTCTCTAATGGAATGTCAGTAATCTCCATGCGTGGCTAAAGTATAAGCATCTTAGCTGCCAGACGCGATTTTGAGCATCATTCATGTTTCTCTAATCTATCTTATGTCTTAGTTTTAGGTAAATAATTTCAGAAAATATTTGATCGATCATTTTTCCATTTTTTTCGTATTGTTTCCATTTTTCGGTCACCTTGTAAATTAACTTCTTGTCTGCTTCTCTCTGAGAGAATCTTCCTAAACCTGTGTACCAAACTTCTCCAAAACGATTACCAAACAAACCAATTCCCAACTTAAACTCGTATACTGTGCAAAACTCAACTATAATGAATTATAAAACGGTTTAATGTTATTTGCTCAAAACTGTCTACAAACGGAAGCTAACTGTTTCTGTAAAAGTGCAATGTTACCCTGAAAGTAACCTGACGTCTGATATAAATGCGCAACCGAACTTACAAAGAAATTCCTGGCCCTAAACTCTACTTTCGCTTACCTCGAGTCTTGACAAACAATTTTTTGCAAATTTCTCGAAAGCAGCGCACAGCAACCAGCAGCAAAGCAACATTAAAAACTACAACTGAAAATTTCGTACCACGATACGCAATGTGCGTACATACATAATAAACTGGATAAAGAGGGTAATTTTAACTGGTAAGAAATAACTTCTGCCAAAATTCAGATGAAACTCTGTATTGAAAAGTAATGTTTTAAAAATAAACTGAATGTTCACATGACTTTAAGAAATCACTTTAAGCAAGAGGAATCTCATTTTCTTATCAGAGCACTCCATATAACAAATCTGCTATCTGAGCTCCGTTCCTACAATCTCAATTACACAAAACAATGCTACACACTTTCTTGCTTACTCCAATCTATCAACTTTCCAGAAAAATTCACAAATAAGCTCATTAGCTTCTCTCTCCATTATTACATCAAAGCTATTCTTCGAGATACGTCTGCTGTTCAATACTGCTCGACTTAGAATGTGTGTAGCGTTGCTTGCTCTCTCAGGTTGAGGTAGAAGCGGTGTAGCAACAAAAAGATATTGTAGCAATAGTCGATTACTTAACTATATGGTTTTCCCCTGTGTGACCTATGCATATCGTTATTTACGTAATAAACAGAATTTACAAAGTGACCAAAATAACACGCACGCCTCATAACCTGTCGTACTCAATAATTACCCTTTCAATTTCTTCATCAATATAATGGAAGGAAAAGTGTCATCACCACTTTTCCACCTAGTCGTCAGTTCTTCGTACATTTTATACAACAGTTGTGAACTTTCTCACACGTTAAATTGAACATTTGTTCCCACCCATTGTTTCAATCACTTCATTCACTTCCTTTTTCGATTAAACCTAACATATTTGCCGAGAAATACGTGATTCAGAGTTTGGCCTAATGAGACTTCACATTCATTCCCGTTTCGATTGTGTTCATCTATTTACACATCTGTTATGCTAGTACCCGGTGGGCAACTAAATGCACTAAAATCAGCATACTTAATACCTGTCCATATTTGTGCTTAATGAATAACTAGTTTCGACTGTAATATATTCTAAGTCCAAAAATAATGTTTGCAGGGAGCTGCCGGGCTTCGTCACTGGCAGTTATTTTCAGTGACAGATAAAACGAATAAAATATTAGGCTCAAAATATGTCAAGTAATTTGAGATATGCAAACCATTTCTACAGTGGCATCATCTTTATAGTGCTGCATGCGAAATGGCAGTGGGAAGACGAGTTTGCGTCAGAATCGTGCGACGAGGATGGAAGCGTGTCGTATCGTTGCCTCGAGGGATTTAACGCTGAAGAAGCCGACGGCCTATCATCGATTGCCAATGTGATGGAGCAGTTGTCCATATAGACACGCCATGTTCCGGCAAATTGAAGAACATAAAAACACCGCGAGACCTTATTGCACAGCAGAGAATACTTGCTCTAGAAATAAACAGTTAAATAGTGTAAAAAAAATAACATGATACAATAAGCGGAAAGTAGAAGACCATCGCCTCATGCTGGAGAGTAACAGGGTTATCTTCAGATGATTTGAAATCTTCTCAGGAACGCCGGAGCAGATTACAACACTTAACACTTGTAACAACTTTAAGAACGTAACACGGGTGGCCCAGCCCACAGATATCACCTCATATGTCGCGGAGAACAGGTAGCGAAATGATTGCCCATAGGAAGGACATCAGGAAAGAAAAAAATACCAAAGTAAGTGAGTCTGATAATTTTATCCCCTTTTTGGTAGAGTCAAACGAACCTAAAACCTGACTTTAGGCAGTAAGGGTTGGAATATGTTGGGAAAACGACGAAATGATGATCACGATGTGCATATGGAAGCCCGGAGATATGGTGCCACAATCTCGCAAATGACTGGACTCGTGGGATGTTTCTATCGTCTTGAAATTAAAATTGGCTAATCATCTGTGGAATAGTACTTCTGACGGTGCTGGGCAACTCTGCGGGTTGTGAGTTCAGCCGCCTATTAGGAAAAGTTTTTCTTCATCGTGAAGCGTGATCTTTGGTATTTACAGTTAAGTATTTTGTATTCTTGATTGTAATGAGTACGTATACAGGGTAATGGCTCAAATGGCTCTGAGCACTATGGGACTTAACTTCTAAGGTCATCAGTCCCCTAGAACTTAGAACTACTTAAACCTAACTAACTTAAAGACATCACACACATCCATGCCCGAGACAGGATTCGGACCTGCGACCGTAGCGGTCGCGCGGTTCCAGACTGTAGCGCCTAGAACCGCTCGGCCACCCCGGCCGGCACAGGGTAATGTCATACATATCTTGTAGATGACCAATGGTGGATTTGAGTCTGCTGGGGCCTTGGGTACAGCAATAATTACGGGTCCTCTTCCTCCTGCGCCCCCCCCCCCCCCCCCGCCCAAAAAAAACAGAAAATGTGAGTACGCGGTAACAATATTCTGAAATAAATAAAAAAATACGTAGTAGTAATGTTTTATTTCCATTAAAACTTCAATATGAGATTTTTGTTGTGAGCATCTGTCCCACTTCAGAGTAGTGTCTACCTGTTTGCACATTGGCTTTCATTTCGTGCGATCTTCTTCTTCTTCAGTAAGAAAGCCGACCTCGTACATGTCATCCGTAGTGTGTCAAGCCAGCGCTATCTTAATTAATAACAGCGAGGTAATAATCAGATATAAGTGAGGTAACAGTTGTTCAGGGTGCCTGAATCCGTCAAATCCACCTTTTATTAAACTTGAATTTTGAACATATGTTTATGTGGTACAATACGTTTTGTAAGAAACAACTGCTCCAAAAACCTGCCAAATCCTAAAATATTCTTTCTAAAATTCGATTTATCCGAGCCTGTGTTGCTGCAAAGTTTGTCAAACATTTCTTTGTGAAGAGAATGTTCGTATAACGTTTAATAATTATCGGAGATTGCTGTGTATTTTTTGGAGGGGTCGGCAGTTAAATAGAAGTTCAATCTTTGGGCAGCGAGAAGGCGCCAGCAACAGTATTTGATTTGTATAAAGCATTAGTTGAGTCGTACTTCTGTGAAGCAGTGTTTCTCCTGTCGAATGGTGTTTCTTTGCGTGCATTAGTATCGCGTAAAGTTACTTTGTGGTTTAGTGCTGTAGTTCTTGGCGTAAGGAACAGCCAGAAGCAGCAGCGACAGCAATTCTTAATTTGGCTAAAACGCATGGTTTAGTCTTTTCATTATGTGCCCCTAATTAGAAGTGATCCGTAGCTGTTAATTGTCTGTGTTGAATATTGCTTTTCATTTATCTAATTATTTGAGTATTTTACGAGTGTTAGCGTAGCGTTGCCACGCGGCAGAGCCGCCTGACACTTTGTGACTTAGCGGCCGCTGCAAATAATCAATGGTGCTCCAATCCTTGACGAGTGAGTGATAGAAGTAGCGTAGGAACAGCATCTACATTGTATGTAGTGACTGCTGGGTTAGGACTGTATTTCTTGTAATGTACTTCAACGCGGGTAAACACGAATAGGGACTGCGTCTGTAGTGTACGGATGCAGCGGGAACAGGCTATTCTCAGAAACACATGGAAGTTGCTTTGGCCACAGTCGAGAGACTTCATGCTCTGCAGTGGGCTGCGGTAACTTTGAGGCACCGGCGGCCAAAGCTGTGGCTCGTTTGGTGCTTCTAGCGTCGCCTGGATCCCTGATATCGCACTTCCTTTCGATTTGCCTGATGTGAGTGCTTTCCATTCACCTAAGGGTGAATGTTGAACAGTGGCGGGGTTGCGAATCTCCGAGCGGAAGACGAAAGCGGGTATTGGCCGAATAGCTGTCTTCTTACACCTCAGTTTTGAGGTCTTGCTCATTGCTGAGAGCGTACTTGAGGCATGAAGAGAGGTCTTATCTGTTGCGGCTGGGATCGATCTTCCTGAAAGAGATGGAAAAGTGCAGAGCGTAGGTCTGGTGAGCACTGGGAGCTCCAACGTTTGGGTGATGGTGGAACCCCCTTCAGGGAAACAACAGACAGTTCGAGAAAGATGGCCAGTGTTTACTCGTCGTTATGTTATGTTAATCGGGAACCTAGAAACGACGGATAGGCTCCGTCCCCGCCGCAGCCGCAGTGGTCCGCAACCCCACGGCGACTCTCGCAGTCCACTTCACCCCTCCGCCGCCCCACACCGAACCCAGGGTTATTGTGCGGTTCGGCCCCCGGTGGACCCCCCAGGGAACGTCTCACACCAGACGAGTGTAACCCCTATGTTTGCGTGGTAGAGTAATGATGGTGAACGCGTACGTGGAGAACTTGTTTGCGGAGCAATCGCCGACATAGTGTAGCTGAGGCGGAATAAGGGGAACCAGCCCGTATTCGCCGAGGCAGATGGAAAGCCGCCTAAAAGCCATCCACAGACTGGCCGGCTCACCAGACCTTGACACAAATCCGCCGGGCGGATTCGTGCCGGGGACCGGCGTTCCTTCCCGCCCAGAATTACTCGTCGTACTTGTCCGTGGGTCTCCGAGAACTGGAGGGGGCTTTGCCGGCGGCTGTTGACCACACTGTACACAGCCAGCTGCAAATCGTGGCTCATGTCGGCACGAATGATGCCTGGCGACTGGCTGAGTTGGTGAAGACAGCTAGCCTCGCACGCAATCTGAAAGCTAAGAACGTTTTGTAGCGTGGTTTCCAAAACAGACCACTGTTTCTGGTTTGGAGCTGGGTGGAGGGCCTGGCGATTCTATGATGATCATGGGTGTGGAATTTTCGATCTCACTTATTGGACTGAGGATTGCCGGACCCATCCTCAATAGGTATATTCGCAACCATGGCGTTCTACAAGTCCGCTACATTTAAAATAACAATATATCACTACATGGTTCTGCTAAAATAGAGTTCTTTATGAAACGTTGCCAGCTTCATTCTTCTACACTGCTGGCTACCCAAAACACAACATCCTGAAGAAAGCATCCAAATCATGTGAAATTTGCAGTATGCGTTTGCGACGACGAGGGATGAACATGATTAGCAGTTCAGCGCCGGCGCACATCACGAGCGCCAGTAGCGCCACGTGGAAGCCCTATATAAAAGGGGAACAGACTGACGTGTGGACGTACTGGAATTGTTCTTTCGTGCGGTCTTTTTACTTAAGCAGCTTCAGTACGCCTCGTAGAAGACAACGAGAGTCTTTCGAGGAAGAATAGTTGCCTATAGTCATTGCGAATTATCCTTCAGAGAAATCGATGCTCATATCGGACGGAACTGAGCAACTGTGTTGCGGATCTGTAATCACTGGCTGCAGGAAGGAACGAAGGACAGACGGGACCGATTGTACCCACCTCGTTGCACCACTACAAGTGATGACAGGCATATTGTGCGCATGTCACTGACGGACCGCTCTGCCACATCACGAACCATACCACAACCAATTCGGGCTGTTGCGCTAGAAGCAGTGTCCGCGCGTACCACTCGACGTCGTTTGCAGCAGAGTGGACTGTCCACAAGGCGTACATTGCTGTGTTTACCGTTGACTTAACGCCACGGGCGTTTGCTAACGGACATGGTCAACCGAATGAAACGACATTGTTTTTACCGAGGAATCGCTATTCAGCCTGCACTACCAAGATGGGATGGTCACAGCAGAATCTGCAGACACCGTGATGAGGGACTGTTTGACTGTTGCCTTCCACATTGCCATATTGGACCTGCACCCGATGTTGTGGTTTGGGGTGATATTGGATTCAACACCCGCACCATCCCCCCTCCCCTAATACTCATTTCCGGTACACCAATCAGCCAGCGTTACATCTTTGAAGTATTGCTGCATGTTGTCCTCTCATACCTTCGGAGCTTGCCGTCGGTCACATTACGACAGGATAATGGGGGACCACACGTGATACGCAATGTTCAAGACTTCTTCGTTGCTCATCGGATTCCATTGCTGCCTTGGCCTCCCTGTTCTCCCGATCTCTCGCCTATCGAAAACGTCCGGCCGATGAATGCGGAACGACTGGCCTGGGCTACACTACCCGCTGCCACACCAGATCCACTCTGTCAATATGTGGAAGCAGCATGGGTTACTGTACTCCAACAACGCATCCAGAGTCTCACTGATTCAATGCCAAGGCGTGTAGTTGCGGTTATAGACAGCAGTGGCGGCCACATTCAATACTGATTTCATCATCTTCCTCCTTCACATGGGGCTGTACTTTCAATCATGTGATCTTTGTACGATGTGGTTATCTCCGAAATAAATTTGGCAATGATATCCCCCCCCCCCCCCCATGAACCATGGACCTTGCCGTTGGTGGCGAGGCTTGCGTGCCTCAGTGATACAGATAGCCGTACCGTATGTGGAACCACAACGGAGGAGTATCTATTGAGAGGCCACACAAACGTGTGGTTCCTGAAGAGGGGCAGCAGCCTTTTCAGTAGTTACACGGGCAACAGTCTGTATGATTGACTGATCTGGCCTTGTAACACTAACCAAAACGGCCTTGCTGTGCTGTTACTGCGAACGGCTGAAAAAAGAGGAAACTACAGCCGTAATTTTTCCCGAGGGCATGCAGCTTTACTGTATGGTTAGGTATTGGAGGGCAGTGTGAAGGGTAAAAATCGTAGAGGGAGACCAAGAGATGAATACACTGAACAGATACGGAAGGATGTAGGTTGCAGTAGGTACTGGGAGATGAAGAAGCTTGCACAGGATAGAGTAGCATGGAGAGCTGCATCAAGCCAGTCTCATGAGTGAAGACCACAACAACAACAATCTACGGTCCTTCTATGTCTTGCAAGGATAGCCAGCAGTGTATTTTCTCCAGTACGTCCAAGTGATGAGCACTGAGCTGTCCAATGTCATCAGCAGGAGACAAGCAGCGTTTAAACACAATACGAATTCAATTTATATTTATCAACACAAGTCACTCATAGCACCAGAAAAGCTACACATCAGTGTCAAACACACATGCTCACAAAAGTATGTGCACCTACACATGTTCAGACATATACATGAGCACAAACAGTCATACAAATGTGTACGTACCACAAGCACCAAGCGCGCGCGCTCACACACACACACACACACACACACACACACACACACACACACACACACACACACTGCATATACACAGATTCATTTGGATTATTTACCTCATCATACTACCAAAGTCCGCAGCTCGTGGTCGTGCGGTAGCGTTCTCGCTTCCCGCGCCCGGGTTCCTGGGTTCGATTCCCGGCGGGGTCAGGGATTTTCTCTGCCTCGTGATGACTGGGTGTTGTGTGATGTCCTTAGGTTAGTTAGGTTTAAGTAGTTCTAACTTCTAGGGGACTGATGACCATAGATGTTAAGTCCCATAGTGCTCAGAGCTATTTGAACCATACTACCAAACTTTATTGCCACACATAATACACCACAGAGGAGGAGACTGGGTAACAGAACAACCTTTTCAAGCGCACACAATAAACAACAAGTTCGTCCATTTTCTTAATCAAAACAATGTTTGCTTTTCGACATAGCGTTACTGTATCAGCAGCCCCTAAAAGTCTGATTCATAGATTCTAAGACATGTCCATTTCCCCACTCAAACCACATTCAGTTTACCACTGCTGAATGCCTTTCATCGTACAATACTTTTTTCCATTTGCAAATTAACTACTGTCTTTAATTTTGAAATAATGGCTGCTAATCCTCCATTTATTACCGAGTTTTCGTTCACAGCTTATTGTTATTTGTGATAATTTATTCCCCAGATTCTTAGGCACTTTTTGTCTCTGTTCCTTCCCTTTTCTCTCTTCCTTTATTATTTTCTTTTTCTTTATGTTGTACTATTTACTTCCACTTAAAACCTCTGTACTATAAAATGATAATCTGTATGTATCCTTAATTGCATATAACACATCTTCTTTATTCTAAAATGTGGCGTCTCATTTGATTTAAGAGAGTGCCTAAGGACCTGAATCTTTCCAATTTAAATAGGTAAATAAATAAAATATTTATGAGATAGTTCCAAACTGAAACAATAATTTAGAACAAAATCAAATATGTCTATGTGCAGTGATTTTTGGATTGATGTAACTACATGAATTCCCTTTGAAGAATGATGAGGCAGTAAAACTACTTGTCAGCTACTACAATAAAGTGATACACGAAGAATGATAACATTTACTGTGTCGTTGATTTGAATATCCAGCTGCTGGTGTCTCGAAAACTGGGTTGTGGGAAGCAAAACATTGTTTCCCTTGCAGTGTAATGTGGACACTGAATTCATTAAAACGAGGTGGCGTCTCAGTTACGTCGAATTATTACGTCGCTACTTCCCTAATGCCACTTAGGAGACAAATCTCGTTATGCGAAATTTAACTACTTACGAGATGAATTTATGACTCATTCTGCGGAAACGACGTCGTAGCTTTCAGAGAGGGGTTCCACAGCAGGTAGCTCTGACACAATACAGCAAATGTAAGCCCTGTTGTGAGAAGGGATAGTCTCAGAGAAAGGCTTATCACACACAATGATCAGTTGTTACTTGTACTTCACTCCCATTTGTTGATTTATTTATCCCATTTAACGTTTTAATTTTTTAATTTTTTTGTTTTGTTTTTTGATCTCCATCCATAGTCAGTCGACAGTCAGTTCAGAGAGAAATGGGCCAGATGCCATCTTCGTCTGGCTTTTTACTCGTATGCATTATGATCCGTCGTTTCGCTGGAATTCTCTGGTTACGGGAGGTACTCGCAGAAAACTGTAAGAGATGAAACTAATGAAAAAAATCGACAAATTTGACTTATTCTACAGTAAATTAATGACATTGACTAGATTTCCTACACCGGTGCTAGCGTTCAGCTCCAGATTAATCTTTTGGTCTTGTACCTTGCCTTTGATTGATTTGTTGACTTCACGTACATACTCTAGCATCGAAAATAAGCCATTCGAGGTCACAATGCATTTTAATCACTTAACCATTATTTGAAATCCACATACCAATAGAGGGAGACAAACTTTCAATTCTAACACATCCTTTTCTTTATAAAGACCACCGTCTATAAATTGACTATCTTTGGCACGTGATAAATAGTCATACGTGTTATTTCCTATTGTGACCGGGTCCGACGAATGACAGGTGTCTTGAAAAGAAATTATGTAAGGAATATCAACAAAAGTAAAAGTAAAGGGTACTGGAATGTAGTAGTCGAATTAAATCAGGCGATCCCGAAGGAATTAGAGTAGAAAATGAGAGACTAAAACTAGTAGATGAGATTTCCTATTTGGGCAGTAAAATAACTGATGACGGTTGAAGCAGGAAGAATATAAAATTCAGAATTATTTATTATAAACAATATACATAATATGTTTAAATACTGTTATACAGATTCATATCACCAACCAATTTAAACTTCAAACGAATATCTCTTCTCTTACAAATACAGATACCCTGTCGTCTATGGACAGTTTACCGACACGACGAGTCCTAACACAGGAGCTATTCCGTGGTGCAGACTATTTAAAAGGGTCCGGACATTTCGCACTTATTAAATATTTTTCGTCTTTAAAGGATGAATATGAGAAATGCGAAGCAAATTTATAGAAGTTTCAGTTTATGGTGAGAAGAGTACCACCGTGTTATAAAACGGTGATAAACGCACTCGATTATGGAGATCAGATATCCTTCGTCTTGAAGTTCCATATTATTGTATCACGAGAAAACAGGAAAACGGTAAGGGCCGCTCTTTTGCACCATGTCCACTTCCTTTATTACCTACTTCGACATACTGTTTTCTAGTTTCCTACGAAATGCATCCCCACTTTACATTGGTAAATTATACGACTGAATATAGTGAAGACCCTACATACTTTGCTGGTGAGTGAGTGTTTTCCTGCGCACGTACTGTTATACGGAAATGACATACTACGTAATGAAACCGAGCTTTTTTTGTCTAAATTTGTGTTTGGTACCTCAATATACGTGTTCCAGATAAGTAGTATAGATATTGAGTATTTTTGCTAGGGGCCCGACGATACCTACCTTAAGAACCGTCTTGGCTCCCGACGGTGCTGATTCCGGAATATTGTATACACGAACGAAACATTAGAATATCGTCTTCTCCTGTAGGCCAGAACTATGGGGCTACAGAAGTTATAGCCTGCATCTGGTTGGGAAGAAAAGGATATATTAGCAAACTACAGCGGCGTGCTGGAAAGTAATGCCACCGAATGTGAAAACTGTAAAGCTTTTTAATGAAACAAATGTTGTTAACATTCTACGTCTTTATTCTTCATGTCTAAATATTTGCAGCCGTCTGCCGCGAGAGAGCTCCGAATCAGAGCGTGTAACATGCCGCTGTGTAACGTAACTATGTCGGTGCATGAGAGATAGCGTGCTGTATTCGAGTTTAGAATTCGAAGAGTTCCTCGATACATGGAGCACCCTCTCATTCAGCCTGACAATGTCAGACCACACTCAAGCTCGCGACATCTGCAACAATCCGTCGCCTTGGGCTCACTGTCATCGATCGTCCTCCATATAGCTCCAACGTGGCCCCTTCTACGTTCCATCTGTCTCCAAAACTTAAATAACTCCTTCGACAACTTTACTCCGATCATGATGAAGTGGTGAAAGCAGAGGTGAGGTTGTGAATCCGTCAACAAAGTCAACCATTCTACAGTGACGATATTAACAAACAGGTCTCTCGTTGGGATAAATGTGTTCGTCGTCAGGGTGGCTATGTTGGGAAATAAATATGTATAACGTTAATAAACGTTTGTTTTATTTAAAAATCTTTAAGAGTTTTCACATTAAAAATTCGGAGGCATTACTTATCAGCACGCTGTCTAACCCTGAAGGAAATGTAAGTGGGGATCACAAGAACGTGGCGAAATTCCTGTGATTACTGGAGTCAGAGGGACACGCTTCTTATGCTAGAATCAGGTTACAGACAGCAGGTCTTGAAAGAACTTAGAACAGAACAGGATCATAATACATGTGATAATTTCCAGAAAAGTGAAATTAGTTTGTTTCAACAGATTATTAAGAGGCTGGAAAGAAAAGTCAATTATCAGAATTTATAGACTAGCGTCTTTTTGGTGTAGAGTCAGCATGGAAAAAAGAGTTGAAACATATGTAAAAGTAGGAGGAGGCAAAGTCAAAATACTGAAACAAGCAGCTTTTGCGTAGAACAGAACGTAGAATCGTTTGCTTATGACTTGCTGCAAAATACTTGTCTTGTGATAGTCTACAGATTCTCTCTAGCGAACCTTCAGGTATTTATGAGAAAGATAGATTCATTATGAGCTACCTGTCAGATGAGAAGAAATAGTTACTAGTTTGCGGAGATTTAGGTGAAGATTTTTTTGAAAGATTCTGACAAAAGAATGAACTGAAATTACTTTTTGGCTGTTTCAATCTGATTTCAGTAGAAATTTTTCAACTCGTGTACCAGCAAGATAGCAAGATTCTGAGTGATAATGTTTTCTATAGACAGTGCTCAGTCTGAAACAGTTACTGTGTACCTGACTGTTAATTGACTATCAGATCACGATATACAATTAACGGAAATAAACAATATAACACCTTACAGTTCTAACGCAGGTTCATACAAATTAGTGAGGCTTATTAATGAGAAGCCACCAAATGGTGTGGGACGGAGGGTACTTTCTGTATCACTAAGCGAACTCACCTGCCCTGTTCCTCTTGCGAACAGTGCGTGCGAAGAATGATTAATGGTAAGCCTCTGTATTGGCTCTAATTTCTCGAATGATCTCCTCGTAGTCATTACGTGAGATGTATGTGAGGGGGGGGGGGGGGGGGGGGAATAATGTGTTGCCTGACTCTTCCCGGAAAGTGCTCTCTCGAAAATTCTATAGTAAATTTCTTCGTGATGCACAACGCCTCTCTTGTAACGTCTGGGAATGGATTTTGTTGAGTATCTCCGTAACGCTCTCGCACCGGCTAAACGATCTCGTGACGAAACGCGTCGCTCTTCGTTGGATCCTTTCTATCTTTTCTATCAGTCCTAGCTGGTAGGGATCCCAGCAATATTCACGAATCGGTCGAACAAGCGCCTTATAAGACACTTCCATCGTGGGTGAGTTACATTTCCTTAAGATTCCTCCTGTGAATATGAGTCTGAAATCTGCTTTTCCTCCTATTTTTAAAATGGGGTCATTCCATTTAAGGTCGCTCTGGATACTTACTACTAGATATTTTACGATAGGTATTGTTTACAGCAGTTTGTCATCAATAGCGTAGCAGTACAGTAGTGAATTTCTTTTCCTATGGTTCAGATGGCTCTGAGCACTATGGGACCCAACATCTGAGGTCATCAGTCCCCTAGAACTTAGAACTATTTAAACCTAACTAACCTAAGGACATCACACACATCCATGCCCGAGGCAGGATTCGAACCTGCGAACGTAGCGGTCGCGCGGTTCCAGACTGAAGCGCCTAGAACCGCTCGGCCACACTGGCCGGCTCTTTTCCTATGTATGCGCAATATGTTACATTTATTTAGATTCAGAGTCTGCTTCCAGAGCCTGCACCATTCATCAGTTCTATGGAGGTCATTCTGCAAATCGTTACTATCTTCCGGCGTTGCTGCTTTGTTACAGACAACCGCATCATCTGCGAACAGCCTTAAAGAGCATCCGACGCTTTCTACTAGATCATTTATATATATTGTAAATAGTAACGGTCGTACACACTTTCTTTGGGTACTCCGGAATTTGCCTTTATATCTGTCGATTTTGTTCAGTTAAGAGCGACGTGTTGAGTTCTATCTGCAAGGAATTCTTAAATCCAGTCACAAATCTGCTCCGATACTCGATAAGCTCGTTTTTTTTGCTAAACGCCAGTGCGGGATGGTGTGAAATGCCTTCCAGAAGTCAAGGATCGCGGCATCAACCTGACCGGCATTGTTTACGGCGTTGTGGATCCCATGGAGGAACAGAGTAAGCTGAGTTTCTCAAGATCTCTGTTTGCGGAATCCGTATTGATTTTTATAGAGGAGATTTTTCATTCTCCAAAGACGCCGTAATTCTTAAGAATAAAACATGTTCTATAATTCTACAACAGATTGACGTCAACGATGTAGGTCTGCAATTGTGCGGATCTGTCCCGCGGCCCTTCTTAAAAACGGGAATGACCTGCGCTTTTTTCCAGTCTCTAGGTACCCTTCGTTGCTCAAGCGATCTACGATAAATTACTGCTAGAAGGGAAACAAGTTCTTTCCCATAATCTTTGTAGAATCTTACAGGTATCTCATCTGGTCCTGACGCCTTTCCACGACTGAGCGATTGTAGTCGTTTTTTATTTCCGCGATCGGGTATCTCAATATCTGCCATTTCGACGTTCGTACGATGATTGAAAGGAGGGTCTATATTACGAATTCAGTATTTCGGCCTTCTCTCTGTTATCTTCCGTTTCGGTGCCAGTATGGTCACTGAGTGAATGAATAGTTGATTTTGATCCACTTACTGATTCTATATACGACCAAAACCTCTTTGGGGTTTTACTCAGATAAGATGACAAAGTTTTACTTTCAAAGTCACTGAATTCTTCTCTCATAGCTCTCCTTATGTTCGTTTTTACTTCGTTCAGCTTTTGTTTGTCAGATATGTTTTTACTTCTCCCAAATCTGAGATGAAATTCTCTTTGTTTAGGTAGCAGTTTCCTAACACGACTTTTAAATCATGGTCGGTCTTCCCCATCCCCTAAGACCTTACCCGGAACATACTTTTCTAGGGCATATTGATGCCTTTGAACTGTTTCCGAGCCGGCCGTGGTGGCCGAGCGGTTCTAGGCGCTTCAGTCCGGAACCGCGCGACTGCTATGGTCGCAGGTTCGAATCCTGCCTCGGTCTTGGCTGTGTGTGATGTCCTTAGGTTAGTTAGGTTTAAGTAGTTCTAAGTTCTAGATGACTGATGACCTCAGATATTAATTCCCATGGTGCTCAGAGCCATTTGAACCCTTTGAACTGTTTCCATTTATTCTCCACATCTTCGTCCTCATCACGGAATATTTAATGCTGACTGTTCAGATAGTCTGAAATTTGTATCGTGTCACTCTGGCTACGTTTCTCAACGATTCCTACAGGCTCATAAAGAATGCAGCACATCTTCGTTATTGGCCGTAGTTTTGTACGTGGGCACAAGACGATCATCTTTGTCGTCAGAGGCGAGATGAAAAGAGGCAAAAAAAAAAAAAAAATACACTATCACATTAAAAGCTTTCGAACAGCTCTATGTAATGTGGACTTGACCACTAGATGCCACGATAGAGTGGCCCACCAGAATAAAATGAAGCGGAGAATGTTGTGTTGTCTGTAGGGAAGCAGTAACGGCAGAATAGGAGAGCTCAGTGACGCGGAATGTGGACTAGTCGTTAGATGTCATCCAAGTAACCAAGTAACTGCCTCATGAGTGACATTTCAACCCTTCTAAAGCTATCCATGTCGAATGTTGGTGATATGACAGTGAAGTGGAAATGCGAAATAAGAACCACAGTTAAAACAAAACTAGACGGACTTCGTGTACTGATGGACAGGGACAGTGGGCATTGCGGAGAGTGGTTATAAAAAATCGCAAGAAATCAGCGGAAGGAATCACTCGTGAGTTCCAAAGTGCTACCAGCAGTCAAATTAGTGCAATGAGTGTCCATAGGGAGCAAAAAGGAATGAAGTACAATGGTCGAGCAGCATTTCTGTAGTCAGTGTTAAGCGACGTCTGAGGTGGTATAAAGAGCGACGCCACTGAACAGTGGACGAGTAAATCCAACAATGAAGTAAGGAGGAGGTGGGGTTTCGGCAGCATTGTGTACTGCATACAGTAAAGGAACAGCTCTGAATCAGTAATTATTTGTATAAGCACGATAATGCAGCCTGCCTAAAGCAGCATCTGTGAAGCAATGGAGTGAGGGAGATAGCATTCCAGAAATGGACTGGCCTGCCCAGACTCCCAAACTGAACTCAATCGAACACCTTTGGGATGAGTTAGAACGTCGACTTCTCGTGAGACCCCAGGGTCCAGCATCACTACCTTCTCTAGTTTCGGCTGTTGAGGAAGAATGGGCTGCCATTCCTCCACAGCCATTCTGAAACCTCATTAAAATGTCCCCCGCAAAGTTCAAGTCGTCATAAAGGAGAAGGGTGAAGACATCCCATATCAATGTTCGCTGATAGCTGTCCAAATACTTTTGATGAGATTGTGCTTGTGTTGGATGACCCAGTATCTGAAGTGCATAAACTGAACGGACCGAAGTTATGGCCCATTGTTCAACACCAAGGTAGGAGGAGCACTCTGTTTGGCAAATACCCTATTTAGGGCACGGATTGTTGCGGCTGACGATGTGATGTTTGAGCGAGCTGCATAGGGAAATTTGGAGAGTGCACCGATAACCACTAGCCACATGTCACTGAGGAAGGGACCAGCGTAGTCAGTGTGGAAACTCGGCCACGGTTTCTATAGCACCGGCCAGGGTGAAACCGTCAGTGGCGGTGCTGCCTGGGTGGCGGCACAGGTAGTGGTGCCTGGACAGCGTGTCCAAATCCCGGTCAGTAGACGTGCCCTGTGCCAAGCGCCTTGTTACTCTTCATTCTGTAGTGGTCTGCATGCAGAAGCTGTATGATGCAGGGACAAAATCGCATTAGAATGACAACCCGACACTTGACATCAGCCGTTGAACGGAGCGGATTGTCTCTGACGGCTTGCAGACGATGCTGTAGCGAGTGCAGTGTTCGCAGCATGTCGGCTGCGTTAACAGGTAGGCGTTCAGGTCGTCCATTGGGATTGAGTGCAGGACTTATTTGACGATTTGGGGCTATCCTGTGGCTTGCAGTGATGCGTAATCAGGTCGAGAGCTTCCTGCACATCAGCTCCAGTTCGTTAAAGTGTGGATCGGGAGCGTTGAGGAGTTGGGAGAGCACATCTGTATTGGTGTGTTGAGAGGTGGCTCTATAGTGGATTTGGTATTCGTACTTGTTTAGGTACAGGGCCACCTTCATAAGCGCTGAGCTATTTTCTGGCTGTGAGGGTCATAGAGGAAAACAAGAGTAATGTAGTAAGTAATAAAGTTGAATTTCGCTCCATACTGAAATTTCCGGATGCCAAAAATGGTTGATAGTTTTTCTTTCCTTTCTCTGTTAGGCTATAGTTGAGGCAGGCAGAATTGAATGTTTTGGAGGCACACGCAGTCAGATGTTCTGTGATATCTGTGCGATAAAAACTGAACCGATCTCGTGTGAGGAGGCATCGGCGGCGAGGACCAGTGGTTCACTGGGTTTGAAAGTGGCTACGCATGGTGCACTCTAAAGGCCGTGCTTTAAATAATCAAAATCCTTTTGAAGAGCAGTAGTTCGTTGAAATTTGGCATCTCTTATACTCTGGAGGTTCAGAAGATTGAATGTTTCTGATGCCTGGGTAATGAAATTGCCAGCATAATTGATTATGCCTGGGCTGATTGTAATTCTTTAAAAGTAGTCGATGGAGTGAGTTTGATGACGACGTCGAGGTTTTTACTCATCGAACATAAAGCATACGAGGTATTCAACATCTGGTTTAAAGAACTCTCGTTTCTTTATGATGCAACGGAAGCCATTGTACTGTAAGGTTTGCAAAAGAAGGTGCAGATTACGTGCACGTGATCCCCTTGATTCGCCAGTAACGAGTATGTCACCCAGGTAATTATTGCAGCTTGGGCCATTGTAGAAAGATTACAGTGGTCTGGCCATATCCCAAGGGAGTCTATTTTACTGATAGAAGCCAAACGGAGAATTGAAGACTGTGACATTGCTGAAAGATTACTGTGGTCTGGCCACATCGAAAAGGAGTCGATTTTACTGACAGAAGCCAAAAGGAGAATTGATGGCCGTGAACTGCTAGGAAGACTTATCTGATGGTAGCTGCATATACGACACTGCTAGATGAGTTTTGGATAAATATTTTCCTCCTACTGGTTTTGACGTACGTTCCCCGGGGTGAGGACTAAGGTGAAATGAAATGGTCATACAGAATTATTGGCTAGGACACCCTGCGTGTGGTTGTTCGGCCAGCTAGTACACGTCTTTCTATTTGACGGTAGTCGGACGACTTGCGTGCTTTGAGGAATGAGGTAGATCTCGAAAACCTGTTGAGCATTTATGGTTGTTTAAAATCTCCACAGACACCAATTTTAGCATCTGGAGAAATACCAACAGAAAGTCCATAGGCTAGTAATAAAGGGAATCAATATGCCCTACGCTTCGAGACGATCCATTTCGGCTTAGAATATTTCGTGAAGTGCGACACAAAGTTGGCTGGCATGGAAGAAACGTGGATTTGCCGATACTGTCAGTTAAAAAAATGGTTCAAATGGTTCTGAGCACTATGGGACTTAACTTCTGAGGTCATCAGTCCACTAGAACTTAGAACTACTTAAACCTAAGGACATCACATACATCCATGCCCGAGGCAGGATTCGAACCTGTGACCGTAGCGGTCGCGCGGTTCCAGACTGTAGCGCCTAGAACCGCTCGGCCACCCCGGCCGGATTTCAGTTACATTGCGCCGCACAATTAGTTACGCAACCCCAAGAGCGGGGCTCGAAGAGAGATGAGATCACTTGTCAAAACCTGTCAAGATCGTCGAAAGGCGCCGCAGGGGAAAATCATGTTTCCTGAATAGTCAGACTGGAAGTCATATGCATGAAAAGTGTGAAGACCAAAAATATTTTGAGCACAGCCTGCCAACGAAGTAAAATACTGATTTTTTTGTCGACGTTCTTGTAAAAGACCAGAGGGGAATGCGCTGTTGTTTATAACTGATTAGAGGCTGATGGGCTGAAAACAATTGGGGGCGGGGGGGGGGGCAGTCTAGGCGTAGGTGTCCTCATTTATGATTACCACAGAAATTCCTGTATCCACTTGAAACGTAACTAGTGTATCTAACATGGTGATTGTGAGCCACATTTTTCGTGGCTGTATCATTAAAAGATCCAACTGAGGGAAGATGACGTGAATTTTATGTCCGAGCCTTGACACAAGAGGACGTGCGCGACTGCCGCATACAGAGACGATTTTGCCGAGCTTGTGACATTCCGAGCGGCGTGTGTGTGCTGATGATCAGTGCTGTCGGAGGCACGTGCGACATTTCCGTGGGCCTCTGGGCACGGGACAACAGCAGGAGCGTCTCAATCCAAAACGGATGCAGAAGACTGGTGATTATGTTCTATGAGGTAAAGAACGGCGAGATTGTTTAGTGCAGTATCTACTAACGGATAAGCGATTAGAATCCCGGTTCCACGGTTTGGCATGGAAACGGGATGAACTTGGAACAGAGGACACAGTGCTGTCATTACAAGACGTCGAACAGCCTGAGTCCAGATTCCGAAGTTTCCGGGGGAATTGGGTGATTTATCGATAGAAGACACATCTTGTTCCTCGAACGAGTGTTGTGCCTGACATGAAATTTTGTAGGTTTTAAAAACTTTGATAACCTCTTCTAGGGTTAGATTGTCCAAGTGTAGTGCTTGTCTGCACGTGTCCCGATCTGGAGCGAACCGACTGATTACATCTAGTACAAGAGAATCTACATATAACTGATTTCAACTTGAGTTAGTACTCCTAGAAAGGCATTTATGGGAAAGACCTTTAAGTTCAGCTGCTCATGCTGCGTATGATTGATCTGAGTGTTTGTGACACTGGATAGATTCTTATCTGGCTGCTATACTTTGGCAACTTTGTTCGTAATTCAAAGAAATTAACGTACAAATTACTGACAATTCCAAAGTTTCTGGGTCTACTAAGCACTTAAGTTTGTGAAGGAAATTCAACAATTTGGCAATAGTAGACGAAAGCAAACACGTTCCAATGCAATATCAGAAATTTTAAATTTTTGGAAGTGCAGGGAGAGGCGCCGGCTGTAACTATCCCATTCCGCAGCATCTGGTTGAAAAGTTGCAAATGACGGTGGCTGGTGTACGGCTCCGTTGTTCAAAGAAGAATTTGCTGCGTGAGCTTGGCTTGTGCCACTATTCACTCTTCCAAGAGTCATTTGCTCTTGAAATTGTTGCTGTTGTTATTGTTGCTTTTGCTGTTGATGTTTTTGCCATTGCAGTTTTAGGAAACTCTGGCCCTATGTTTTCATGTTGATTCGAGTCCTGCGTCCTTGAACTACGACCTGAAAACTCGTGAAAATTTTTGTACACGTTTGTTTGTTTGCTGTGCACCATTAAGCGCAGATTTCTATTGATCCATGCTTAAACAATCACAGAACAACGTTAAAGTTCACAAAACCTGAACGATCTGGATCAGAGTGAGTGTAAAAACTTGATGTTGGAAGAAGTAATACCAGAAATTCTGTAAGTCAGCACAGCAATTAATAGTCCGTATAGCGTCGGTAGTCCAGTCCAGTAAAGAGCAGCTGGGTTCTAGTAGCATGTCACGAAGATTATGTTAACAGTCTTCACCCGAGGAACTGTCTATCTGTGGAGCTGCCAGCCGCTTCTTATAAAAGCATTCTAGTCTTAAGGTGGCGGAACCAAATGGGTCGCCTGGAGCGCTGCCTATTTGAGTTGTCGTGCCCCACAACCCCTTTGACTCGATAACATTGATATCTTCTGTGGCGGAATCGATCTAATTATCCGGGCAAGATTGAAGACTTTGTCTACTAAATTTCGGACCCTATATAGTCCCAAATTACTTAAAAATTTAAACACGTTTCCTTCCTTCTATACTGTATAATAACAACAAGTAAAATTTCGTTATTTGCTATCCTACTAGTTGTTTCAATTTTTGTGGCCGAGAGTGTATCTTTGCTCCAGGACATAAACATTGACTTCTTTAGCATGATGGAGACAAGGAAAATGCTAATATTGAGACGATATATCAGGTGACTGTCTGTTTGTATTCAGATGACAGAGAAATCTTCATCACCAACATGTGGTATGCATGGAGAGAACAGGAGATGTACAGTTACTGATCATCAGATCTAGCCCACGGCTATATTTCAAGTGTCTCGGCAGATACTCAGCGCAGGCATATCATACAGTTGCTAATGATTTATTCCTCGGATGGAGACATGAAATCCGAGAAGAATAAGCTATTTCTCAGGGTAGGATTTCACCCTCTCCCTTCCTTTCATTCTATATTTGTTACTACCTTGCATACCAAGCATCGAGAGCTAATGTGTATAACATTTGCGACAGTTTGCTGTTAATGGTTTCAAATCTATACAAGTTAGGAAGTACAAAGAAGTGTCATTGCTGGCGGAGAAGACAACGAAACGTGTCAGGAAAATCTAAAAGTCAGGTAAGTCAGTTGTATGCAAATTGCGAAAGGGCCAACACTACATGGAGGGTAGTGACATTCAGTAGGAATAAGATAGTATTATTAGTATAATGCCTCGTTGAAGGTTCAAATGGCTCTGAGCACTATGGGACTTAACATCTGTGGTCATCGGTCCCCTAGAACTTAGAACTACTTAAACCTAACTAACCTAAGGACATCACACACATCCATGCCCGAGGCAGGATTCGAACCTGGGACCGTAGCGGTCACGCGGTTCCAGACTGAAGCGCCTAGAACCGCATGGCCACACCGGCTGGCGTCGTTGGAGGGGTAAGACTGACTCTCACCTCTGTATTTGTTAGATACTCACCGAGGAATTCACGGAATGGGGGCCGTGCTGTTATCCGTATGTCTGGGTAAGCTTACGCACTAATATGGTCACATCGATGAGATAGATGGTGGACGAAAAGCGAACGAAGGGTAGCGATTTCAAGGGCAGACGGGAAAGAAAGTGCCAAGGCAGACGCCAAGGGAAAAACCCTCTGTGATAGTTTGGAAGCCGGCCGGAGTGGCCGTGCGGTTCTAGGCGCTACAGTCTGGAACCGGGCTACCGCTATGGTCGCAGGTTCGAATCCTGCCTCGGGCATGGATGTGTGTGATGTCCTTAGGTTAATTAGGTTTAATTAGTTCTAAATTCTAGGCGACTAATGACCTCAGAAGTGAAGTCGCATAGTGCTCAGAGCCATTTGAACCATTTGAGCATCGCTGCTGTTGCGCTCTCCGTTACTTGGTTTGACAGAGGGCTGACAAGGCTTGCCTGTGCTGTTGTGCTTGCGAGGAGCAAATTTTCATATTCTATTTTAACGGCGCTGCAACTTGTGTCCCTCGCGCCAAAGTATGCGCAAGAGCAGTCGCTCAGCGGCCGAGAAAACCGGCGCTGCTAATGGTAGATCGGCCGTTAGGCTTGCCGAATGCGCCGATCGGCAGCGGCAGAAGAAGAGAAAAAGAAGAAGATGACCGTACACCTGGCTCGCCTCTGTACATGGAGTGGCCGAGCGGTTCTAGGCGCTACAGTCTGGAACCGCGCGGCCGCTTATTTCAATAATTATCCATAGTAACACAAATACCACATTACAACGTACTGGGCTGAGAGGCTATCTTCAAATATGGCGGAAAATTGGAGTAGGAAACACAAAATGGTTCAAATGGCTCTGAGCACTATAGGACTTATCATATGAGGTGATCAGTCCCCTAGAACTTAGAACTACTTAAACCTAACTAACCTGAGGACATCACACACATCCATACCCGAGGCAGGATTCGAACCTGCGACCGTAGCGGTCGCGCGGTTCCAGACTGAAGCGCCTAGAACCGCTCGGCCACACCAGCCGGCCTAGGAAACACATCTGGGTGCCTCTGCCAGCACTACAGCGAAGATAGTAATACTTCCTTATGGCTCACTCAGCCCGAAGCCTACTGAACAAGTTGGAACTGCTGTGAATTCTAACCAGCGTTTCTTCGACACGGTCGAGAGATCGCGGATTTCATAAACAGCAAAAAGCTGTAAACGGTATTGATGCAGCATCGGTCAACATTTGCCAATACGTTTTTCGTTCATGGGTTGTAGCGTTAAACTGCACCACTTCAGGACATCCTATACAAAAATTAGATACCTATGTATGATCTACGTCCTGTCAGTGTACACGCGGAATTGCTCCCAATGGCTGCGTTAGGGGAGGCTGTAATTCGAACTATAAAACTTAGAGCTATATAACTTTCATGATAAGGGAAAAATACTCCTCTCTCAAGCGGAAGAGGAATGAGTTGTAGTCACGTTCTGTCACAGGCAGTGACTGCCAATCTCACAATAAAGGCCTTCGATAGAGACAAACTGCTCACATTCAATCAGCTTTACTAGTATGAAGACGTAAACCGAAATCTTCTACTGTCCGTAAACTGCACAAACTTCATTGCGACATAAATCATATCATCAAATTGCTGGATGGAGTAAAGTGTTTCTATTGACTATGTGTGCCTGCCTTTTCAGTAGTGCAGGGGCAACAGTCTGGATAACTGACTGATCTGGCCTTGTAGCATCTACATCTATATCTACATGGACACTCTGCAAATCACACTTAAGTGCGTGGCAGAGAGTTAATCGAACCGTCTTCACAATCGTTCTCTATTCTTCCTCTCTCGAAAAGCGCGCTGAAAAGAGAACACTTATATCTTTCCGTGAGAGCTCTGATTTCCCTTATGTTATTATGATTATCGTTTCCCCCTATGTAGGTCGGAGGCAACAAATTATCTACGCATTCGGAGGACAAACCTGGTTTTTGAAACTTCGTGAGAAGATCACGCTGCAACTAAAAACGCCTTTGTTTTAATTATGTCCACCCCAAATGTGTATCACGTCCGTGACACTCTCTCCCCTATTTCTCAAAAATACAAAACGTGCTGCTCTTCTCTGAACTTTCTCGATGTACTCTATTAGTCCTGTTTGGTAAGGATCCCACAACACGCATGAATCAAAACGGCCTTGCTGTGCTAGTACTGCGAACGGAAACTACAGCTGTAATTTTTGCCGAGGGTGTGCTGCACTACTGTATGGTTAAAAGATGATTGTATGCTCTTGGGCAAATATTCCGGAGGTAAAATAGTCCCCAATTCGGATCTCCGGACGGGGAGTATTCAGGAGAAAATCGTCAGCAGGAGAAACAAAACTGGCATTCTGTGGATCGGAGCGTGGACTGTTACGTGCCTTAATCGGGCGGGTAGGCAAGAAAATTTAAAAACGGAAAGGGATAGGGGGAAGTTAGATATAATGTGAATTAGTGGAGTTCCGCCGCAGGAGGAACAGGACTTCTGGTCAGGTGACTACAGGGTTATAAATGCAAAATCAAATAGGGGTAATGCAGGAGTAGGTTTAATAATGGATAAGAAAATAAGAATGCGGGTAAGCTACTATGAACAGCATAGTGAACGCATTATCGTAGACAAAATGGACACGAAGTTCTCTTCCATCAAACTAGTATAAGTTTGCATGCCAACTAGCGCCGCAGATGACGAAGAGATTTGAAGAAACGTATGATGAGATAAAAGAAATTATTCAGGTAGTTAAGGGAGACGAAAAATAAATTGTGATAGGGGACTGGAATTCGATAGTACGAAAAGAAGGAAAAACAGTAGGTGAATATGGAATGGGGGAAAGGAATGAAACAGGAAGCCGCATGGAAGAATTCTGCACAGAGCTTAATTTGATGATCGTCTCACTTAGTTTAAGAAACATGAAAGAACGTTGTATACGTGGAAGAGACCTCGAAACACAAGAAGGTATCGAATTGATTTCGGAACCATTTTTTAAATTGTAAGACATTTCCAAGGCAGATGTGGACTCTGATTACAATTTATTGACTCTGAACTGTAGTTTAAAACTAACGAAGCTGAAACAAAGTGGGAAATTAACGTGATGGGACCTGGATAAGTTGAAAGAACCGGAGTTGTCGAGAGCTTCAGAGGGAGCATTAGGCAACAGTTGACTAGAATAAGGGAAAAGAATACAGCAGAAGACAAATGTGAAGCTTTGAGAGTGAACCAGTGAAGGCAGCAGGGAGTCAAATAGGTAAGAAGACAAGCTTCAGTAAGAATCCTTGGATAACACAGTAGATACTGAATTTGACTTATGAAAGGAGAAAATAGAAAAATGTAGCAGATGAAGGAAGCGAAAGAGAATACAAACGTATAAACAATGAGATTCATAGGAAGCGCGAAATGGCTAAGCAGATATGGTTAGGGAACAAATGTAAGGATTTAGAAGCATATTTCACCAGGGGAAAGATAGATACCGGCTACAGGAAAATTAAAGAGGCCTTTGGAGAAAAGAGAAACAGCTGTGTGAATATCAAGAGCTCAGATGGGAAACCAGTCCTAAGCAAAGAAGGAAATCTGACAGGTGGAAGGAGTATATAGACGGTCTCATAGAACTGCAAAAGGACGTAGATGAAGATGAGATGGGAGATATGATACTGCGAAAAGAATCTGACAGAACAGTGACAGACCTAAGTCGAAACAAGACCTCGGGAGTAGAAGATATTCTGTCAGAACTACTGATAGCCTTGGGAGAGCCAGTCATGACAGATATTCCATCTGGTGTGCATGACGAATGAGAGAAACGAAATACCCTCGGGCTTCAAGAAAAATATAATTCCAATTCCAGAGAAAGCAAATGCCGAGAGGTGTTAACATTATCGAACTATCAGCTTAATAAGTTATGGTTACATAATACTAACATGAATTCTTTACATAAGAATGGAAAAACTGGTAGATGGCAACCCCGAGGAAGATCAATTTACATTCGAGCGAAATATAGGAACACGCGAGGCAATACTGACCCTATGACTGATCTTAGAAGATAGGGCAAGGAAAGGCAAAACTACATTTATAGCATTTGCAGATTTAGAGAAAGCTTTTGGCAATGTTGACTGGAGTACTCTCCTTGAAACTGTGAAGGTAGCAGTGATAAAATACAGGGAGCGAAAGGCTATTTACAACTTGTACCGAAACCAGACGGCAGTTGGAATGGCTGAAGAACATGAAAGGGAAGCAGTGGTTGAGAAGGGATTATTACAAGGTTGTAGCCTATCCCTATGTTATCCAGTTTGTACATTGGGCAAGCAATAAAGGAAACAAAAAAAAATCGGGGAAGGAATCAAAATTCATGGAGAAGAAACAAAAGCTTTGAGGTTTTCCGATGACATTGTAATTCTGTTAGAAACAGAAAAGAACTTGAAAGAGCAGTTGAACGGAATGGACAGTCTCTTGAAAGGAAGGTAATAGATGCTCATCAACAAATGTGTAACTAGAATAATGGCATGTAGTCGAATTAAATCAGATGACTGTGAGAGAATTAGATTAGGAAAAAAGGCACTTAAAGTAGTATATGAATTTTGTTATTTGGGCATCAAAATAAGTGATGATGGCTGAAGTGGAGAGGATATAAAATGTAGAATCGCAATGGCATGTTCCTGAAGAAGAGAAATTTATTAGCATTGAATATAGATTTAAGTGTTAGGAAGTCTTTTCTGAAAGTATTTGTTTGGTAGTGGAACATGGACGATAAACAGTACAGAAGAAGAGAATAGAAACTTCTGAAATATGGTGCTACAGAAGAATGCTGAAGATTAGATGGGTATATCACGTGGCTAATGAGGAAGTTCTAAATACAGTTGGAGAGAAAAGGAACTTATGGCGCAACCTGACTAGGAGAAGGGATCGGTTGGTTGGACACATTCTTATACATCAAGGGATCATCAATTTAGAACGGGAGGGAAGTGTGAGATAGGGGTAAAAATCGTTGAGGGAGACAAAAAGTTGGATACAGTAAGCAGATTCAGAAGGATGTACGAGGGTCGTTCGATAAGTAATGCCCCACATTTTTTCTCAGAACATATTTATTGTTAAGGGTCAGAATTTGGTGTCAATATACATCAACATGTTTCGTCCATGTCATATTTTTCTACGTAGTCTCGATCACGTTCTATGGCCTACGCCAACGTTGTGGAAGAGCATGTATTCCCTGCTGGTGAAAGCTGTTGCACTGTAGGTGTAGTCATGTTTTCACTGCATGACTGACACTCTCGTCATCTTCAGAGTGTGTTCCCCGTATAGAATTTTTAAGCAGCCGTAAGGGACGGAAGACGGAGAGTGCCAGGTCTGAACTGTAGAATGGATGAGGCAATGATGTCCAACCCAATTTGGCGATGTGTTCCTGGTTTCTCAGACTTGTGTGTGGGGATGCACTATCGTGTTGGAACAAGATTTCTGTTGGATTCTTGTGCGATCGAACACGTCGGAAAAGGTTCTTGAGTTTATTCATGATTCAGCATGTCTGGAGCAGTGCTGTGACAGGACGTCCCGAGTGTGGGTGATCTTGGAGCTCTGTTTCTGCATTTCCTGAGGCCGTAACTTTCTTTACCCATCGCCCAACTGTATTAATTCCAACTGCAGCATCGCCATACAATGCAAACAAACGTTTATGGATGTTCACCACGGTTTCTTTCTCTGCACACAAGAATTCAATAACAAAACGCTGCTTGTAACGTGAGTCGTATATAGACGCCGTTTTGACGCTTTACTACGGCTCTACCACCTGCCAGAACGGTTCGAAACTTCACCGGCGCACAGAACAAACATCAAATTTGGAGCTTTAACAAGTACGTTTGTCTACATATTAATGGCTTTTAAAAAAATGTGAGGCATTACTTATTGAACGACCCTCGTAGGTTGCAGTAGGTATTCAAAGATGAGGAGGCTAGGTTGCAGTAGGTATTCAAAGATGAGGGGCCTTGCACACGATAGAGTAGCATGGAGAGCTGCATCAAACCAGTCTTCGAACTGAAGACCACGACAACAAAAACAATAACATGTGCACCATACGTTTCCCGTCTTACAGGTGCGTTGATAGAAATGATACGTGATTTTCTTTGTACCCTTAAGCATAATGGTTGATAACGCTAGTAGGTTTTTGTAATGTGTTTAATGTAGCTAATAATCAGTAAGCGTCTGCACACATCATCTGAGATCAGACTATACTATTCAGTACAACTGTCGCAACGAATATTTTGAGGCATACGAAAAGTGAAAAACTTAAAACAATTTTGGTCACTGTACTTTCCCCAGGTACTCACCAAGAAATTCTACATATATTTTCATTCTTGTAAAACAACTTTTTAAACAGTTTTTCCATTTATTTTCTCCAAGTATTCTAAGATCACTTTCGTAGGGATTAAAAAAGAATTTGAAGTACTTTATCACATGGGAAATAATCACTTTACATGGGGCCATCTCACGACTGTAGGTCGTATGGTGGACTACAGAAAGTTGGTGCTCAAAGGGGAGCTGCTGCTTCACAATAACGCACGTCCCCAATCGAAAATATCATAATGCAGAAGTTAGGCCGACTCAGGTGGGAGGCACTAGATCATCCAGCCTATAGTCTTAATCTCTGCCCACGCTATTATCACGCCTTTGGTCCTTTAAAACAGGTCTTGAAGGGTAGACGATTTCTGTCGGACGAGGATGTGTAGCAGGCAGTTACGGACTCTTCACGCAGGACACAGTGTTACACCAAACCGGTATCCTCAACCTGGTGCGTCAGTGGGACGATTGCCTCAGTGCTTACTGCGACTTTGCTTGATTGCATATCCATTCTGGACAGTACGACTTCCGAACGGAAACTTTTTTACCATCCCTTATAAATTCAAATGGGTTCAAATGGCTCTGAGCACTATGGGACTCAACTTCTGAGGTCATTAGTCCCCTAGAACTTAGAACTAGTTAAACCTAACTAACCTAAGGACATCATAAACATCCATGCCCGAGGCAGGATTCGAACTTGCGACCGTAGCGGTCTTGCGGTTCCAGACTGCAGCGCCTTTAACCGCACGGCCACTTCGGCCGGCCCTTATAAATTCCTAGAGTCATTATTTCTAGCCGGTTTTAGAAACTTTGTAAGTAGACTTTCTCGGAATCTAACTTCAAGAGTCTGCCAGTTCAGTTTCATCAGGATCTCTGGGACACTCTTGCACGGATCAAACAAACCTGTGAACTTTCGTGTTACCCTTCTCTGTATATGTTCAATATCCCCAGTTAATCCCATTTCGTACGGGTCCCACACACTTGCGCAGTATTCTAGGACGGGCCACACGAGTGTTTTGTAAGCAGTCTCCTTTGTAGACTGATTGCATTTCCCGAGTATTGTACTAATAAACCGAAGTCTACAACTTGTTTTATCCACGACTGAGCCCATGTAATCATTCCGTTTCATATCCCTACAAACTGTTACTCTGAAGTATTTGTATGAGTTGCCAATTCCAACCGTAACTCACTAATATTATAGTCATAGGATACCACGTTGTTTCGTTTTGTAAAGTCGACAGTTTTACATTTTTGAACATTTAAAGCAAGTTAGAAATCTCTGTATCACTTTCTAATCTTATCAAGATCTAAATGAATTTTTATGCAACTTCTTTGAGAGAGTACTTCATTACAGATAATTGCATAATCTACAAAAATGAGCAGGATACTGTTAACTTTATCCGCGACATCATAAGTATACAACATGAACAGCAAGATTCCAACACACTTCTCGCAAGATAACACGCTCTGTCCTCCAATCAAAAGATCTTCGATCAAGTCACAAATTTCGCTTGATACCCCACACGATCGTACTCACGTTGAAAAGGACAGCAAAACTTTTTTGAAACCCACGTCAAAACAGAGTAGTGTCGCTCAGTCTCGTTGGGCAAGTGCGTTAAGGTTCATGGGATACACCATACATTGTCATTAAAACCGAATGGAAAAATACGTCTACGGAATGACTTTAAAGCTACCACTAACGAGCTGTCAGTTATGAATTCGTATATCACACTTAAGCTAGAGGAAGGGTTTGCAGACTTAGAGGAACGACAATGACCTTCCAAAATAGATATACACGAACACACCTTTCGGATTATCCATACATATGGGTAAAAGTAGATGATGTATGTTACCCATCTCCTGATAAAACACTGGATCGATTTCAACCAAACTTTGTACACATATCATTTGTTGTCTGGAAAGAACTGCTGTGGGGGTAAGAACGACCTACATCTCAAACGGGTGGGGATGGAAGTGGAAAGGGAGCATGGCTCACGACGCGCAAATAGCCAGATTATATACATCTAGTATTTAAGAATGAAAGAACTCAATGATTTAATATCACCTTTACACATAATTTTAAACCTTCACGAGGCTTATTTTATCTTAAACCACCCACAAAATTATAAAAGGAAAAAAATTTATCACTTATTACATTTTCGCAATTCATGCAGTAAAACAACCGCATCAGGCATGAATTATTAATATGTTACTTCGTTCCTACTAACTCTGTTTACAACACATTCACTGCCACATAAAGGATGTCGTTCTAATTTGTTAATTCTTTGCTACACACTTCGCAGACACTAGCCATATACACCACTAGATGCACCAGCAAAATTATGTCATTGTGCAATACGTAGGTCACTGAGTTGCGTGAAAACGAACTTCAGGGCGAAATTCGCTAGAAATAGAGATGAAATATGTGTAAAATATATTAAATATATGTGAATTATATGTGACATGAGCGTATGGGGAGAAGGACGTGGTTAAAAAGCTCCCGCTAAACCCCTCGACCACTTTCAACCAAACTTGGTACACATATTACACACATCATAAAAAGTTTTGCATCACCTCGTTTCCGACAGTTCCGAAACCTGTACAGAAAACTGGAATAGAGATCAACATAAACATCATTTTTGCTCTTTTTATTGCTCATGAAAACCACACATACAGGTGGTGGTCCAGATTGCTGTACACATCAGTACCTCTAATACCCAGCAGCACGTTATGTTGCATTGTTGCATGCCTGTATTCGTTGTGGCATACTATCCACACGTCATCAAGACACTGTTGCTCCAGATTGTCTCACTCCTCAACGGTGATTCGGCGTAAATTCCTCAGAGTGGTTGGTGGGTAACGTCGTCCATAAACAGCCCTTTTCAATCTATCCCAGGCATGTGCGATAGGGTTCGTGTCTGGGGAACTTTCTGGTCACTCTAGTCGAGTGATGTCGTTATCCTAAAGGAGGTCATTCAGAAGATATGCACGTGCATGAAGACGAATGCTTCGCCAATATGCTGCCGATATGGCCGTTACAGCGCCTTCCACCAGCGACGTACTTCCGCCTGACATGATGCCACCCCAAAACAGCAGGGAACCTCCACCTTGCAGCACTCGCTGGACAGTTTGTCTAAGGTGTTCAGCCCGGCCGGGTTGCCTCCAAACATGACTCCGACGATTGTCTGGTTGAAGGCATATGCGACACTCATCGGTGATGAGAACGTGATGCCAGTCCTGAGCGGTCCATTTGGCATGTTGTTGGGTCCATCTGTACTGCGCTGCATGGTGTCGTGGTTGCAAAGGTGGACCTCCCCATTGACACCGGTAGTGAAGTTGCGCATCATGCAGCCTATTGCGCACAGTGTGAGTCGTAACACGACGTCCTGTGGCTGCACGGAAAGCATTATTCAACCTGGTGGCGTTACTGTCAGGGTTTCTCGGAGCCATAAACCGTAGGTAGCGGTCATTCACTGGGCGGCCTGAGCGAGGCATGTCATCGACAGTTCCTCTCTCTTTGTATCTCCGTGTCCGAACAACATCGCTTTGGTTCACTCCGAGACGCCTGGACAATTCCTTTGTTGAGAGCCGTTCATGGTACACAGTAACAATGTTGACGCGATCGAACCGTGGTATTGACCGTCTAGGCATGGTTGAACTACAGAAAACACGAACCGTGTACCGTGTACCTCCTTCCTGGTGGAATGACTGTAACTGATCGGCTGTCGGACCCCCTCCGTCTAATAGGCGCTGCTCTTGCATGGTTGTTTACATCTTTGGGCGGGTTTAGTAACATCTCTGAACAGTCAAAGGAACAGTGTCTGTGATACGCTATCCACAGTCAGCATCTGTCTTTAGGAGTTCTGGGAACCGGGGTGATGCAAAACTTTTTTTGATATGTGTAGTTAAGCAACTCCATAAGGAAAGGTCAGTCTTTCATTGGTCTTCGGCATTAAAGCAAATTTATCAAATTATAATATTCATTAAAAAAGCCACTTGTCTAGTAACTCACACCGCAGGAAAACAATTAGTGATCAACAAGGTCTCATCACAGCACGACATAGGTGCAGTTCTCTCACATGAGGAAAATAATATAGAATCTCCAGTTGTATACGTAACAGAAATGTTGACGACAGCACAACAAAATTATTACCAAATTGAAATGGAAACTCTGAATATAATTTATTCTATAAGAAGCATCGTGTTTTCTTATAGAGCACCAAATTTCGTCTGCACTTATGTCATAATACTTTAAATGAATTGTTAGGTCCCTGTGCAAAACCACAGAAAAACGATGCAGATATTGTATCACTAGGCTCTATTCCTAAGTCACTACAGTTATGAAGTTTGAAGTGCCTGAAAGCTTCTGCTATCTCTTAGTTAGCAAAACAAAGATCGTACTGAGGCAAGACGAATTTGAGCAATACTCGTTGTTTTTACAAAATAATAAATGAATTACCCTAGTATTTGGCCATAATACACATGGACAACCCCGGAATATGGAAATTATCCAGTTGGGTATACAACAGGACACATTTATTTTGCAATGGGTCACCTAGCCAGGTAAAGTTGTTGGAGAGGTTAAAAGACCTTGAAATTGAAGGAATGTTGTGTATTTTCTCTGTGTGTTCCATGAAATTAACAACAAACCTACAGAGGGCAGAGTTATCTAAATATACAATTAAATTGACCAAGAAAAACTCTAACATTGTGGAAAGTACAAAAATTTAGCTGAAAGACTGATGGTACTGAGCCTCCGTGATACAGAAAACGGGTCAGAACACTGTTGCATAGGCAACGAAAAACGCATCCCAAGTGTAAAAGAATGCAAAATTCCCAAAAATGATGAATTTTTACAGAACCTCAAAATTTGGCACGAAATTCAACGCGAGATGCTTGTAATAGTTTCTACAACTAAAGTCTGTCTCGAAATCTAGCACAAAATCCAAAGAGATCCTGGTCATATGTACAGTACACCAGTGGCAAAACGCAATCAATACCTTCACTGTGCAATGACAATGATGATGTCACTGATGACAGTGCCACTAAAGCAGAATTACTAAACGCGGTTCTCCAAAATTCCTTCACCCAAGAAGACGAAGTAAATATTCCAAAACTCGAATCTAGAACAACTGCCAACATGAGCAACTTGGAAGTAGATATCGTCGGTGTAGCGAAACAATTTAAATTACTTAATAAAGGCAAGGCCTTCGGTACAGACTGTATACCAGTCAGATTCCTTTCAATACCCGCATACTTTACAAGCATACACAACCGCTCACTCTTCGAAAGATCTGAGCCTAAGGACTGGAAAGTTGCGCAAGTCATACCAATACCCAAGAAAGAAAACACGAGGAATCCACTGAATTACAGACCCACATCACTAACGTCAATTTGGAGCAGGATTTTGGAACATATACTGTGCTCGAATATTATGAATTTCCTCGAAGAAAACGATTTATTGACAAATTTCAACACGGATTCAGAAAATAGCGTTCTTGTGAAACACAGCTAGCTCTTTATTCTCACGAAGTAATGAGTGCTATCGACAGGGATTTCAAACTGATTACATATTTTTAGATTTCCAGAAGGCTTTTGACACTGTTCCTCATAAGCGACTTTTAATCAAATTGCGTGCCTATGGAATATCGCCTCAGTTGTGCGACTGGATTCGTGAGTTCCTGTCAGAAAGGTCACAGTTCGTAGCAACTGACGGAAAGTCATCGAGTAAAGTAAAAGTAATATCCCCATTGGAGTATTATAGGCACTCTGGTATTCCTGATCGACATAAACCACGTAGGAGATAATCAGATCAACTGTCTTAGATTGCTTGCAAATGGTTTTACCATTCATCGTCTTATAAAACCATCAGATAATCAAAACCAATTGCAAAATTATTTATACAACATGCCTGTATGGTGCGAAAAGTGGCAGTTCACTCGTACGGAACGATATAGGTGTTCGTTCTTTCCGTGCGCTATACGGGATTGGTATAATCGAGAATTGTGAAGGTGCTTCGATGAACCCTCTGCAAGGCACTCAAATGTGATTTGCAGATTATCCATGTAGATGTAGAGTGAAAAGTGTGAGATCGTCCACATGACTACTAAAGGAAATACGTTAAATTTCGGTTACCCGATAAATCACACAGATCTACAGGCTGTGAATTCAACTAAATACTTACGGATTACAATTACGAATAACTTGAACGATCGCATAGACAATGTTATGAGGAAAACAAACCAAAGATTGAAATTTTTGGCAGAACACTTAGAAAGTCTACTAAAGACACTGCTTAAACCACGCCTGTCCGCTCTGTTTTGGAATATTTCTGTGTGGTGTGGGACTCACATCAGTTGGGACTGACGGACACATCGAAAAAGTTCAAAGAAGGGCAGCTCGTTTACCATTATTGCGAAACAGGGGAGAGGGTGCCATGTGAATTGGGGTGACAGTCATTGTTGAAAGAGTTAAGCGCTCGTTTTCCGCGCGCACCGTTCGAGAGTGGAACTAGAGAAATCGCTTGAAGGTGGTTCGATAAACCCTCTGCTACGTTCTTAATTGTGAATTGCAAAGTTATCAGGTAGATTTAGAAATCAAATCGGCAACTCAAGCTGCGTATTAGAAACACACAAATATGCAAGCTGCTCAGAATATGGAACGTGCCACCGCATACTACAAACTTTCTCATGAACAGCACCAGATGGCCGCTAGGTGGCGATCCTACAAAATCCTCTTCAGACGGGACCAAGGTGCCGATTCCAAAATTACTTCTCCACACGGTAGCTGGGCAAAGAATTCTCTAACCTCCTTGCTTCTCTCCATTTAAAAAAAATTACATGAAGGGGAAAATTCAAAGTTGTTGCAATATAAAGGGGTGAGAATATCGGCATAGTTCATGAAAAAGTAGGGAAAGCACGAGTCACTTTCCTCATTTTGCGTACCAGACGCATATTTTTAAACAGGAAGCTGGTACTGGGCTGAAGTAGTGTCAAACGTCCATTCCAAGAAAACTGTCCAGAGCCAAAGAAACTGACTGTTACATGCTGGTCAGGTGGTGCCACCGTGTCTAGCTCTTTGAAGTACGTGCAAAATGACAAAAATGTCGTGCTCAGTATTGCCTGGGCGGCTGTGTGTCGGCTGCGACTTTCACTAAGCACAGAGGGTGTAGGTGCCAGTCTGGATTCAAAAACCATGGAGCACATCACTGATTTCAGCAAAACTGTCCATATCCCCAAAGGAGGCCCTTTAACCTAATGAGAGTTTCCGACTTCCTTCTGCTGACAAAAGAGGCCACAGAGACATTCCCGACGACACACCACCTCAGCGTGGGGAGAGCAAGGCTGGCCGTTCAAACACAACGCTCCAGTAAACTCACTGAAGCAATCACAAAAAACTGGCAAACTGTGTTCAAGGGACAGTCAAATGAAAACGTGAAACATGGAAAAAAGTAAGTAAACTGAGTATTACTTCAAAAGTAATAGCCATAACTGTTAATAAATTTGTACCACTGTGATACAAGACGGTCAGTGCCTTCATGGGGAAATATTTGTTGTTACCGACGGAGCCATAATTCTACCCATACGCGCACCTCTTTGGCTGAAGCAAATCGATTACCATGAATGTATTTCTTCAGAGCCCCCAAAATATGGAAATCGCACGAGGAGAGATTGGGACAGTATGGAGAATGTGTAGGGTCTCCACAGCGGACATGCTTCAGGTGAAGAGATGCATGCTCGGGTACAATCATTGGTGCGAAAGCAACCGCAAACATTTTTTTTATGAAGGTATTGACCATCTTGTCTCACAGTGGTATAAATTTATTGACAGTTGTGGCGATCACTTTTGAACTAATAACAATTTTACTTACTTTTCTTCATCAGTGTCGTTTTCATTTGACTGTGCCTTATAATATCGCATAGCTATATGTGACCAACGTCACATAGTTTACTGACCAACATGACAATTCTGATGCTCTTTCTTACCAACCAAAGTGTTCCACTCCTGCACTTAATAGCCAAGAAGTGATTTGTTTCCAGATAAACGATGCATTACACGCACCATAGAATACACCACTGTACAAATAACAGCGCACAGCCGCGTCTTGAAACGAGAAGCTCATTCCATAACACAATGATAGCCTCAACACTATCCAGAAAAAGCAGATCCGGATTTTCTGATCATTTTTCGTTAAAGAACTGTCCATCTCTGGTCCAAGTGGGTTGTTGTTTTATCAGTGGAACATTCGGAATACCGCATAGTCATGTTGGCAGCACTCGCGTCGCTGTATAAAAGACATTGCATTGTATTGTGTTGTATTGTATGTTAATCGGGGACCTAGAAACGACGGAGAGGCTCCGTCCCCGCCGCAGCCGCAGTGGTCCACAACCCCACGACGACTACCGCAGTCCACTTCACCCCTCCACCGCCCCACACCGAACCCAGGGTTATTGCGCGGTTCGGCCCCTGATGACGTACGTGCTTAACAAGTGAAAGTGCCACTGAAACTAGTTTCAGGCCATGTAGTTCATCATCTTTGTCGGACATGGAGCCACAAATCCCATCGCCAGCAATACGTAGTGACATGCAATCGTTGTCCAAGGAGCAGGTACTAAACATAATTACATACAAGGAAGATCATTCGCAGCATAGTAGAAAAAAATGAACAGTTTTTGAATAAGTCCACATTAATATGACTGTGTAGTACATAACAAAAACTACGGGGATTCAAAGCAGAACAAGTTACATTTGTTACAAAAACTGGTGTTTGCACGTTTCAAGGATGCTTGACACAATTTACACAATGTATGTGATAGTGACTTACTACATAACACACAAAAATTGCACGCGACACAGATTACAGTGATTTCAAACAGTGCTACAGAACTGGAAAACTTGAGATAACGAAATTTCAGACAAAGTGTCAACTTGATGATGCACAGCAAACTGCGGAAACGGCCCGAAAATTTGTAGGTGAGATAAACAAACTTATCACATCGTTCAGTAAGGTATTTGCTTTCAACTCCAACCAATCTGTATTTGAAGAGAAAGTGAAGATGACAGGAACCCTAGAATTTAGAGGTGCCAAGAGAGTTGTATCAAGATCAGTTAACTTCAGTGTCTTCGTGCATTTGTATGCAATTATACCGACTGTTAATGTGAATGGTAAATTGGCTGGAAACTTATTTATTGTTCTATGAGAAGTTGGAAGTGCTCTGTCCCCTTCGATTCTTTCTCATGTGCGTGATCTTGCAAGAACAGTAGGGAATATTTACGACATAGAAAACAAGAGTGCGAAAATGGGCGTAAGAGAACTACAACTACAGTATGAGCATTGCTTTTGGCCAATGGCTGGTCAAAATAACCTGCTTTTGCTTGCGTATAAAAATCATACTCCTTTAGAGTAAACTATTCCCCCTGAAAGGTGTGTGACATTGCAATTCATATCACCTGGAAGCACCGGACAAATTCAGCCTTTGGATGTTTGTTTTTTTCAGTCCCTAAAAAACATATTATCCCACTATCTCAGCTACGCCTTAAAGGATAGCCAGTTCCACAATAAGCTCCACGACAGACTATTTCGCACACGGTGAATAACGATGACGTCCATTTTGTGAAGTGTAATACATAAGGTAATACATACGGTTGCATGCCGCTACATTCCATTAGTTCTCATAACCTCGTTACACCAGAATGATTCCGTATGCCTTGTTTAAGACTAGATACCTGGGTGGAAGTCCTGCACGGGTTATAACTCCCAGGAAGTTCGCCTTCGATCTTGATGGTGCAAACCTTTGTGATCACTGTTGCACGTCATTTTTCATTCGTTGTTCATGATGCAAGCTAATGCTTTGTTTAAATATTTCTTGAATATCGATGGAAATGTAAATGAGCGTTTGGCGTCATTGGCCAGGAGGCCCCTTACGGGGCAGGTCCGGCCGCCTTGGTGCAGGTCTTATTACATTTGACGCTACATTGGGTGACCTGCACGCCGAATGGGGATGAAATGATGATGAAGACAACACAACACCCAGTCCCTGAGCGGAGAAAATCCCCGACCCAGCCGGAAATCGAACCAGGGCCTGTAAGACGGTGAATATCGATGATGTCCATTTTATGAAGTGTAATACATACAGCCCACACGAGGTTGATCTCTGCACCTCCCAGACACTCATTTTCTGTCGCCCTCCTTATGCAAATGGTGACTCACTAGCAGATAATATTTTTCCTGTCATAGTTGTTAACACAACATTTCCAAATGAGCCTTACAGGAGGTTGAACATGCGACCTCGCACTCAAGGGATTGCTTGTCAGTGTGGTACAATCGTTTGAAGCAAGCAGGCAACCATGTCACATGCTCTGCAAGAATTGCAGCAACTTCTCCGGTCAGCAAAATCTCCAACACTTCACATCATTCCTTTCGGAAGATACTGTGCATGCAACGGATTCTAGCACCTACTAATACCGTCAAAATATTCACAATTAAATGACGAAACTGAACATTTGTGCGAAGTTTAGATGACATATATTAAAAGTGAGGTCGTTAACACCTACCCACTTCTTTTCTCAACACCAGCAGGAGACTGAAGGCCAGAAGAATTGCTACAATAGCACTCGTACAAGACTTTTCTGCGCCTACTGCAGCCAAGGCACTAGGACAGGAACCAAAGATATACGGGTAGCTTTCTAAGAGGCTCCCACATATGGACATGGACGTTCACCCCCATCTAGGGTGGGTCCGAGCCCACCTGCCAGGGTAGATCCAACCCCAGGTTTCTAAGAGCAGTGAGTACAGGTTGTGTTTGATGAGAACTCCTGTTGTCAGCATGTTCCACAGCAAAATTCATCAAGGCTCACAGAGATCTAAACACAGCGCAGCAGTCACCAGATCATCAGAGAGAGACATCAGTTGGAGTCGACGGCAGGGATCACAGTCGGTTCCCATTCCGCCTGCCACCAGAGGGCCACAGCAGAGGACTCGGTTTGCACCGCTAGCCCAAGATGTCCTGGACGAATGAGCGATGGAATCACCACCACTGCCCAACTATAAATGTTTTCAGGCTTGGAACGCCCCATGTCTCCTCACGCTTGTATGCAGCTGACAACAGCGCCTCTGACCAGTAGCGGCGGTTCCTGCATGTACGGTCGATCACGGTATTGCCCATACCAACGCTGCAATCGCTTTCCAGTGCACCCTGGGCGCATTTGAATGTAGATAGGAAGGTGAGAAATGAAAGGTCGTCTTCGATCTTGATGGTGCAAACCTTTGTGATCACTGTAGCACGTCATTTTTCATTCGGTGTTCATGATGCTAGCTAGTGGTTTGTTTAAAATATTTCTTGAATGTAGACGATGTCCATTTTGTGTATATCCCATACGAGGTTGATCTCTGCACCTCTCACCTGCCAAAAAAGCAAAGTGTGTAGCCTTCAACGACTTCCATGTTGTTGTTGTTGTGGTCTTCAGTCCAGAGACTGGTTTTATGCAGCTCTCCATGCTACGATATCCTGTGCGAGCATCTTCATTTCCCAGTACCTGCTGCAACCTACATCCTTCTGAATCTGTTTAGTGTATTCATCTCTTGGTCTCCCTCTACGATTTTTACCCTCCACGCTGCCTTCCATTACTAAATTGGTGATCCCTTGATCCCTCAAAACATGTCCTACCAACCGAACCCTTCTTCTAGTCAAGTTGTGCTACAAATTTCTCTTCTCCCCAATTCTATTCAATACTTCCTCATTAGTTATGTGATCTACCCATCTAATCTTCAGCATTCTTCTGTAGCACCACATTTCGAAATCTTCTATTCTCTTCTCGTCCAAAATATTTATCGTCCATGTTTCACTTCCATACGTGGTTACACTCCATACAAATACTTTCAGAAACGACTTCATGACACTTGAATCTTAACTCGATGTTAACAAATTTCTCATCTTCAGAAACGCTTTCCTTGCCATTGCCAGACCACATTTTATATCCTCTCTACTTCGACCATCATCAGTTATTTTGCTCCTCAAATAGCAACACACATTTACTACTTTAAGCGTCTCATTTCCTATTCTAATTCCCTCAGCATCACCCGACTTAATTCGACTACATTCCATTATCCTCGTTTGGCTTTTGTTGATGTTCATCTTATATCCTTCTTTCAAGACACTGCCCATTCCGTTCAACTGCTATTGCAGGTCCTTTGCTGTCTCTGTACAATTACAGTGTCATCGGCGAACCTCAAAGTTTTTATTTCTTCTCCATGGATTTTAATCCCTAATCCGAATTTTTCTTTTGTTTCCGCTACTGCTTGCTCAGTATACAGACTGAACAACATCGGGGATAGCCCGCCGGAGTGGCCGAGCGGTTCTAGGCGCTACAGTCTGGAACCACGCGACCGCTACGGTCGCAGGTTCGAATCCTGCCTCGGGCATGGATGTGTGTGATGTCCTTAGGTTAGTAGGGTTTAAGCAGTTCTAAGTTCTAGGGGACTGATAACCTCAGAAGTTAAGTCCCATTGTGCTCAGAGACATTTGACCCATTTGAACATCGGGGATAGACTACAACTCTGTCTCACTCCCTTCCCAACCACTGCCTCCCTTTCATGTCCCTCGACTCTTATAACTGCCATCAGGTTTCTGTACAAATTGTAAATAGCCTTTCGCTCCCTGTATTTTACCCCTGGCACCTTCAGAATTTGAAAGAGAGTATTCCAGTCTACATTGTCAAAAGCTTTCTCTTAAGTCTACAAATGCTATAAACATAGGTTTGCCTTTCCTAAATCTATCTTCTAAGATTAGTCGAAGGGTCAGTATTGCCTCACGTGTTCCAACATTTCTAAGGAATCCAACTGATCTTCCCCGAGGTCGGCTTCTACCAGTTTTTCCACTCGTCTGTAAAGAATTCGCGTTAGTATTTTGCAGCCGTGACTTATTAAAGTGAAAGTTCGGTAATTTTCACATCTGTCAACACCTGCTTCCTTTGGGATTGGAATTACTATATTCTTCTTGAAGTCTGAGGGTATTTGCCTGTCTCATACATCATGCTCTCCAGGCTCCCAAGACTGTCAGTAGTTCTAATGGAGTGTCTTTCAGTGCTCTGTCAAACTCTTCACGCAGTATCATATCTCCCATTTCATCTTCATCTTTATCCTCTTCCATTCCCATAATATTGTTCTCAAGTACATCGCCCTCGTATACACCCTCTATATACTCCTTCCATCTTTCTGCTTTCCCTTCTTTGCTTAGAACTGGGTTTCCATCAGAGCTCTTGATATTCATACAAGTGGGTCTCTTTTCTCCAAAGGTCTCTTTAAGTTTCCTATAGGCAGTATCTATCTTACCCCTAGTGAGATATGCCTCTACATACTTACATTTGTCCTCTGTCCATCCCTGCTTAGCCATTTTGCACTTCCTGTCGATCTCATTTTTGAGACGTTTGTATTCCTTTTTGCCTGCTTCATTTACTGCATTTTTATATTTTCTCCTTTCATTAATTAAATTCAATATATCTTCTGTTATCCAAGGATTTCTACTAGCCCTCGTCTTTTTACCTACTTGATCCTCTGCTGCCTTCACTATTTCATCCCTCAAAGCTATCCATTCTTCTTCTACTGTATTTCTTTCCCCCACTCCTGTCAATCGTTCCCTAATGTTCTCCCTGAAACTCTTACAACCTCTGATTCTGTCAGTTTATCCAGATCCCATCTCCTTAAATTCCCAGCTTCTTGCAGTTTCTTCATTTTTAATCTACAGTTCATAACTAATAGATTGTGGTCAGAGGCCACACTTGCCCCTGGAAATGCCTTACAATTTAAAACCTGGTTCCTAAATCTCTGTCTTACCATTATATAATCTATCTGAAACCTTCCAGTATCTCGAAGCCTCTTCCATGTGTACAAGCTTCTTTCATAACTCTTGAACCAAGTGTTAGCTATGATTAAGTTATGCTCTGTACATAATTATACCAGGCGGCTTCCTCTTTCGTTTCTTACCCCCATTCGATATTCACCTACTATGTTTCCTTCTCTTCCTTTTCCTGCTATCGAATTCCAGTCCCCCATTACTACTAAATTTTCGTCTCCCTTCACTATCTGAATAATTTCTTTTATCTCATCATACATTTTATCAATCTGTTCGTCATCTACGGAGCTAGTTGGCATATAAACTTGTACTACTGTGGTAGGTGTGGGCTTCGTGTCTATCTTGGCCACAATAATGCGTTCACTATGCTGTTTGTAATAGCTTACCCACACTCCTATTGTTTTAGTCATTATTAAACCTACTCCTGGGTTACCCCTATTTGATTTTGTATTTATAACTCTATATTCACCGACCAAAAGTCTTGTTTGTCCTGCCACCAAACTTCACTAATTTTCACTATATCTAACTTTAACCTATTCATTTTCCTTTTTAAATTTTCTAACCTACCTACCCGATTAAGGGATCTGACATTCCACGCTCCGATTCGTAGAACGCCAGTTTTCTTTCTCCTGAAAACGACTTCCTCCTGAGTGGTCCCCGCCCGGAGATCCGAATAGGAGACTATTTTACCTCCGGAATATTTTAACCAAGAGGACGCCATCATCATTAACCATACAGTAAAGCTGCATGCCCTCGGGAAAAGTTACGGCTGTAGTTTCCCCTTGCTTTGAGCCATTCGCAGTACCAGCACAGCAAGGCCGTTTTGGTTAGTGTTACAAGGCCAGATCAGTCAATCATCCAGGCTGTTGCCCCTGCAACTACTGGAAAGGCTGCTGCCCCTCTTCAGGAACCACACGTTTTTCTGGTCTCTCAACAGATACCCCTCCGTTGTGGTTGCACCTACGGTACGGCTATCTGTATCGCTGAGGCACGCAAGCCTCGCCACCAACAGCAAGGTTCATGGTTCATGGGGTAGGGGGGAGGGGAGGAGGGACGAGTTCCATATCAGAATCTTATCGAAATACCTTTCATAAAACTCAAAGAAATTCTAGTCATATCTAAAGGCTATCAGTGACACCAAAGTTAGTTCCCAGACACATAGAAAGAAAAATCCGGGAGTATTGCGTCAGTCTAATCTCACACCACACCAAAGGTGAGTGAAATATATATTAGTGTCAGTGGCGTTCAGAAACAGTTTGATCTAAGGCCCATGGCCTGGTGAAATCTCTGTAAGATTCCATAGAGAATTTGTGTCGAGTTATCCGCTTTTTTTACCGTATCTTACGGTAGATCCCTCTAACTAAAAACTGTGCCTAGTATCTGCAAGAGAAGCACAACTCACACCCATCTACAAGAAGGGTAGCAAAACAGATCCAGAAAACTAGTAACTGCCGGGCTGGTATCCACGTCCCGCCTCAGATATCCACCACGCAAGCATTTACAACGACCTCACACTTGACCATCATCAGATGTTTCACTGGAAACAGAAAGATTGATGCTCAGATTCCGTCCCTAGGGCAGTGGTGGTGTTAGAAATGGCATCCAGTCACTAACTGTCACTTACATTGCTTCAACCGCTATAACAATGCCGACTCCGCAGAGAAACCCGGAAAAGGCAAAGAAGAACGAGAAACGAGATTTATGACTGGACTGATGATTTATTGATCGGAAGAAGCATGTTATGCCGGGTAGTGAGTCACTGTCAGATGCAGAAGTAACTTCACGAAGGTGTGTTGGAACCCTCTATGCTCGTGTTCTATATTAATGACCTGGCAGACAATTTTAATAGCATCCTCAGACATTTTTCGAATGATTTAATTATCTACAATAAAGTACTACCTGACAAACTCTGGATGAATATCGTCAGATCTTGATAATATTTTAAAGTGGGGCAATCATTGGTAACTTCCTTTTAAGTGTACAGAAATCTAAAACTTAGCTCTTCGCAGATTCAACTTACAAAGTTTCAAAAAACTGTAAAAGTGAAGGATCTAGGAATATGCTTCAGCCTCTTACGTATCGCTTTCGTACGTGCCGCCAAGACAAGCTTAGTCTAATTTCATTTCGTACGCAAATATTCAAGCAATCATTCTTCCCACTCTTCACACACCATTGGACCGAGGAAAAAAAAACATTATGTTGCAAAATCGGAATTCCCTCTGCCACGCACTTCAGAGTATTTTGTAGATTATACATGTAAACGCGAAGAATAATTGACATCCAACATGGGTACGACAACAAAAGTGGACATCGATATACATGTAAATGAGATTACCACGAGTACCAAACGCTCTCTGCCACAGCCTTCAAGTCTACTACCGGTGTAGCAGATACCGTGAAACTGCAAACTGATCCAGAATATTACTTAACGTTGCCTTCAGTTCTCCATATGTGAATCTATATTTTTCAACCAGTTTATGAAGATCTGGACGGGAACAAAATCACAGGTAGGATGGTTATGCTTTGTTTGTGGGGAGCTCAACTGCGTGGTTATTAACGCCCGTACAAATTCCCAAACTTTGCACCGTCCAGTCTCACCACTTTCCCGAATGATGATGAAATGATGAGAACAGCACAAACACCCAATCCTCGGGCGGAGAAAAATCCCCGACCCAGCCTGCAATCGAACCCGGAACTCCGTGATCCACAGGCAGCAACGCTAGCCGGTAGATCACAAGCTGGGGACGCCCAGGTAGGATAGTTGTGTCCATATAACACCGTTTCTTGAGATATCCGGTGACTCGAGTCCTACACCGGAAAGGAAGGCGCGGGGTGTACTCTGGCACTTGCATTAATGGCACATGTGTAATAAAAAGTGTAGTTTACAACATCGCATACATTATTCTAAATGAAAGTTGTTATTTAACAGGAGTTACACCCTTGAAACCACAGATATCACTCACGTATTTAGTTAACTTTCTGGATCACGGCTGGCTCTTCCACGACTAGAGGAATACAACATTAACAAAAATAAGAAACGTCATAAACAGAATGGACGCATTGATACCGGAACATGCTACTGCCGCTGCGGGAGTCTGGCGCCACAGAGGCTTGTTTGGGGCAAATATCAACTTTGCAATCACCTTCTTAACAAACGAGCTCTACCACGTGCAGCAAAGAGCAACCTCTTGGCATTTATAGAGGAATGCGGTGTGTGACTTACTGTCGCCTTAGGGACAACGTCAGCACAGGAATTACTCTTAATCCTACGCATATACACTGTCAGTATATCAATAAGCACTACCTGTATACCGAAGATGAAAACATCGTAAATAATCATTAATGTTAGTATTGCCAGCAGAATACAGCTGCAATACTGCAGGGTGAATATTTCTGTCCTGCAACATGATAGTTAGACAGATCCATCAACAGTCACTGTCCTTAGAGACCCTAGTTGCTATTTATAGTTATGCTCATAGTGAGAATATGTAGTATTTAAGTGCACCGATATAGATCGGGAAAGCGCCTTCCTCACATCTAACTGTCCAAATCACCCTCACGTATCACCAGCTACAAAAACATATCACAAATCCAGTATTAGCCTGGATTGCAGATAAGGCAGTATAGAAGGGATCGTAAGAAGAATAATCATGAACGCCACTAAGATGTTCGAAGAAACTAAGCAAAACATCATTCAGCTACAATAACTGTTGTAGTAAATTAATGGTACTTCTAAACGGCGCGCTATTAAGATACTGCAGCAATAAAATTAAATTTCCATATGCTGTGCTGTTTCAAAACAATGACGCGGTCTTCTTTGGATCACAAGTATTCGCTTTACACGTTGTTACGTGCAACGGAATATAATGGTTTATTTTCATTTTTTGTTGCATTCTTAGTATTTTGCTGATTTATTGTTGTATTAAATAGCGAATTAAATTCACTGACTATAATTCTATCTCATTTAATTTTGTTGTTATGGGAATAGAAAAATGAGTGACACCGCAACACTTTTTGGCATAGGTCATATGTTTTTATTGCTGCTCAAGTTCATTTCCCTTCTTCAGTTTTATGTCTGTCACTTTTTCACAATTCTAATACATTTTCCGTCGAAACATATAAGAGATATCGGCGTCTGAGCACTCTCTCCTTCCACTTCACTCTCGTCCTTTACCTGTGCGTTGTTTATGGAAATAACTTACGGATTTTCAATTTTTTTATATCTTTCTCTGCTGAACCGTCTTTGTCTCTTATGCATACAAGAGAATGACTTTGTGACACCCTGTAGCTATCTCCAGTGGCTCCTATACACACGTCTTGTCGTACTGTAGCTGGTCCGCTACTACAGGAAATGGCACTTTCACTGCACGTGTCACTCAATCACTTCCGCTTACGCCACCTCCGGCGTGCCACATAGGAGCACATGCGTCCGTGAGATCGTCACTCTCCACTTTAGAGCATATCCCTAACCTCACGGCACGCGTCCTGCACTGCTGCACTGTCCTCTCATTACCTTTGACAAAGGAATATGGAGTTTCAAGAGACACCCCCCCCCTTCCCTTCTGCACAATCACAAGTTTCTATTTGTCATTTCTGTGCGCAATGATAATGGTAATTGTTATGAGTTTCAAAAGGTGTATCTTCCATGGTCATCAGTTCCCGAGGACTGAATCTCTGTCTGCGCGTAGAATAAATCTCATGTGCAAGTATGAGAACATTTCCTAAACCTTTGCGTTTTTATATTTTATTTTACACGTCTATGTCCGTAGCACCAAGTTGAAAGAGCAAATCTCCATTGTCAAGAAACGTGTCAGTACCTGAAATTAGAACAGGAAAGTAATAATAGATAAAATAAAATTACTACGAATCCTAAAAAGAAGACAAACTATAAATTTATATAAACGTAGTCAACTAACACAAGAATCAGCTTAATTTTTCAAGGAACTCCTCGACAAAATGGAAGGAGTGGCCCATGAGGAAACTCTTCAGTTTAGATTTGAAAGGGTGTGGATTACTGCTAAGATTTTTGAATTCTTGTGGTAGCTTATTGAAAACGGACGCACCAGAATACCGCTCGCCTTTCTGCAGAAGAGTCAAGGAGATGCGATCCAAACGTAGTTTGGATTCCTGCGTAATATTAACCGAATGAAAGCTGTTAATTCTTAGGAATAAACTAATATTATTAACAAGAAACGACATTAAAGAATATATATATATACATATATATATTGAGAAATCAATGTCAGAATACCCACTCTAATGAACAGTGGTCGACAAGAGATTCGCTAGCTTACACCACTATTTGCCAGAATCGCCCGTTTCTGAGCCAAAAATACCCCTTGAGAACGGTAAGAGTTACTCCAAAATACAATATCATACCTCATAAGCGAATGAAAATAAATAAAGTAGACTACTTTTCGTGTCGAACTATCGCTTACTTCCGATACTGTTTTAATAGTAAAAAATGACAGCATTTATTCTTTGAACAGGATCCTGAACATGGGCTTTCCACGACAGTTTGCTAGCTATCTGAACACCTAGTAATTTGAACTGTTCAGTTTTACTAATCATATGCTCATTCTGTTTATTTAGAACGTCCAGTTTTGGTGAACTGTCTGTTATAAACTGCAAAAACTGAGTCTTACTGTGATTTAGCGTTAGTTTATTTCCTACAAGCCATGAACTTATGTCTTGAACTGCACTATTTGAAACAATGCCAACGTTGCATACAACATCCTTCGTTACCAAACTAGTGTCAGCAGCAAACAGAAATATTTCAGAATCGCCTGTAATACTAGAAGGTATATCCCTTGGGCACCCCCAATTTAACCATGACCTACTCGGACCTCACACCAGATCCATTCTCAGTACTGTGGAAATTGAACGTTTTCTGTCTGCTTTGAAGTAAGAGGTGAACCAATTTGAGCTACTCCCCGTATTCCATAATGGTCCAGCTTCTGAAGCAATGTTTTGTGACTAACACAATCAAATCAAAAAAGATGCCTATCATTCGACCTTTCGTTTAATCTATTCAGTACCTCACAGAGAAAAGAGAACATTGCATTTTCAGTTGTTAAACCACTTCTAAACCCAATCTCTATATTTGACAAAAACTTATGTGAAATAAAATGATCAATTATCCTTACATAATTATCCTTTTCAGTGACGTTGGCAAACACTGGTGGCATAGAAATACACTACTGGCCATTAAAGTTGCTACACCCGGAGGAAATGCAGATGAAAAGCGGAATTCATTGGACAAATATATTATACTAGAACTGACATGTGATTAATTTTCACGCAATTTGGATGCATAAATCCTGATACAACAGTACCCAGAACAGCCACCTCTGGCCGTAATAACGACCTTGATACGCCTGGGCATTAAGTCAAACAGAGTTTGGATTACGCCCATGCAGCTTCAACACGATACCACAGTTCATCAAGAGTACTGACTGGCGTATTGTGACGAGCCAGTTGCTCGGCCACCTTTGACCAGACGGTTTCAATTGGTGAGAGATCTGGAGAACGTGCTGACCAGGGCAGCAGTCGAACATTTTCTGTAACCAGAAAGGCCCGTACAGGACCTGCAACATGCGGTCGTGCATTATCCTGCTGAAATGTAGGGTTTCGCAGGGATCGAATGAAGGGTAGAGCCACGTGTCGTAACACATCTGAAACGTAACGTCCACTGTTCAAAGGGCCGTCAATGCGGACAAGAGGTGACCGAGACGTGTAACCAATGGCACCCCATACCATCACGCCGGGTAATACGCCAGATGACGAATACACGCTTCCAATGTGCGTTCACAGCGATGTCGCCAAACACAGATGCGACCATCATGATGCTGTAAACAGAACCTGGATTCATCCGAAAAAATGATGTTTTGCCATTCGTGCAGCCAGGTTCGTCGTTGAATACACCATCGCAGGCGCTCCTGTCTGTGATGCAGCGTCAAGCTCCAGAAGTTGGATCATTATGGAGTACGGGGAGTAGCTCAAATTGGTGTAACCCAACCATGGTCTCCGAACTGTTCGAGCAGATGGTTGTTGTCTTGCAAACGTCCCCATCTGTTGACTCAGGGATCGAGACGTGGCTGCAGGATCCGTTACAGCCATGCGAATAAGATGCCTGTCATCTCGACTGCTAGTGATACGAGGCCGTTGGGATCCAGCACGGCGTTCCGCATTACCCTCCTGAACCCACCGATTCCATATTCTGCTAACAGTCATTGTATCTCGACCAACGCGAGCAGCAATGTCGCGATACGATAAACCGCTTCCATCTTTCGTCATCTGGCGTATCACCCGGCGTGATGGTATGGGGTGCCATTGGTTACACGTCTCGGTCATCTCTTGTTCGCATTGACGGCCCTTTGAACAATGGACGTTACATTTCAGATGTGTTACGACCCGTTGCTCTACCCTTCATTCGATCCCTGCGAAACCCTACATTTCAGCAGGATAATGCACGACCGCATGTTGCAGCTCCTGTGGGGGCCTTTCTGGATACATAAAATGTTCAACTGCTGCCCTGGCCGAACGGTCAAAGGCGCTGCAGTCATGGACTGTGCGGCTGGTCCCGGCGGAGGTTCGAGTCCTCCCTCGGGCATGGGTGTGTGTGTTTGTCCTTAGGATAATTTAGGTTAAGTAGTGTGTAAGCTTAGGGACTGATGAGCTTAGCAGTTAAGTCCCATAAGATGTCACACACATTTGAACAGTTTTTGCTGCCCTGGTCAGCACGTTCCCCAGATCCCTCACCAACTGAAAACGTCTGGTCAATGGCTCGTCACAATACGCCAGTCACTACTATTGATGAACTGTGGTATCGTGTTGAAGCTGCATGGGCAGCTGCACATGTACACGACATCCAAGCTCTGTTTGACTCAATGCCCAGGCGTATCAAGGCCGTTATTACGGCCAGAGGTGGTTGTTCTGGGTTCTGATTTCTCAGGATCTATGTACCCAAATTGCATTTCTTCTTGTTGTAGCAATTTTAATGGCCAGTAATCTACATGTCTACATGTCTACCCTACCCGTCAAGTATTGCATTGAAACCCATGATTACTACACCTCTGGGAAAAAAAACTGGTACATTTGGAAAGGCGAAGTCTATTTTGATCCGATGATGGCGTATGCCACTTAGGGGATACTAGATGTACTGATAATGGCACATAGTGGCATAGCCGCCAGAACACCATCTGTGTCTACCTTTTAATAGGGATTGCACACAGCCAGAAGGCTCAAGCGCACAATCACGCCAGGGAGACGCATTCGGGCTTCCTACAGCCAACTGAAAAGGTTCAAATTGTGGCCTTCCGAAAGGCATCACAGACGCCCACCAGGATCGTCGCATTCTAAGGGTAGGAGTGGAAGATCGTACTGCTACCACAGCACACATAGGAGTGCTTGTCAGCCCAGACGTGTCAACACTCACTGTTACGAAACGGTTATTAGCAGTGGGACTACGGGCACACACACCTCTAGCCTGTCTTCCATTCACGCCTCAGCATCAACATGCACGGCTAGACTAGTGCCGTGAGAACGTCACTTGGAGATGGAATGGCGTGCCGTGGTCTTCAGCAATGAAACCAGATTCCACCTCCATGCAAGTGATGGTTGTTTGCGCGTACGACTTCGACATGATGAGCGCTGTCTAGTAGAGTGCATTCGTCCAAGACACATTGCCCCAGCCCAGGCCTTGTCGTCTAGGGTGCGATAAGCTACAACTCTCGTTCACCTTCGGTGATTCTAGAGGGGACGTTAACCATCGCTCGGTATGTGCAGAACGTTGTTAGACCCGTTCTTTTGCCGTCCTTGCAACAGGAAGGTGATGTGTTGTGCCAACAGAGTAATGCCTGCCCACACACTGCCCGTGAAACTCAACGTGTTCTGCAAGACGTGCAGCAACATCCTGGACTTCTGTCCAATCGAACACGTGTAGGATATGATGGGACGAGAAGTGACTTGTGCGATTCGTCAGCCAACAACACCTGCAGAACTATGTGAACAGATGGAGCAGGCGTGGAATAACGTATCTCAGGACAGAGTTCGCCATGTGTACGGTCGACTAGATGCCGGAGTCAGCGCCTGCATTGCCGCCCGTGGAGGCTACGCCACCTACTAATATGGGTATTTCAATGTGTGTCAGTTACCTGGTACGTCAGAATCCTTGTGCTGTTGATCTGTAAATGTAACCATTTCATTCACTCCATATGCACTGTTGCAACAATATATCTTGACCGAACTGGAAACCTATAAAAGGGTGTACTAAAAATGGTTCAAATGGCTCTGAGCACTACGGGACTTAACTTCGGGGGTCATCAGTCCCCTACAACTTAGAACTACTTAAACCTAACTAACCTAAGGACATCACACAAATCCATGCCCGAGGCAGGATTCGAACCTGCGACCGTAGCAGTCGCGTGGTTTCGGACTGAGCGCCTAGAACCGCTAGACCACCGCGGCCGGCAGGGTGAACTAATTTTTATTCCGGAAGTGTACATTGTTTCATCTCGGTTGCATTCTCCATTACACTTATTGTCGACACTGCTTCAACCTAAATGTGTTTCGCTATTGTTAGGGCGACGGGCGTCCTCCACAGTCAAAACACTGACTAAAGAGTTATCATGACAGCTGTGGACCTTTCAGAAATGTGAAACAAATATTGACTGATCTGCAAGTTTACCCACTCTATTACATTCAAAAAATGGCTCAAAAGGCTCTGAGCACTATGGGACTTAACTTCTAAGGTCATCAGTCCCCTAGAACTTAGAACTACTTAAACTTAACTAACCCAAGGACACCACACACATCCATGCCCGAGGCAGGATTCGAACCTGCGACCGCAGCGGTTCCAGACTGTAGCGCCTAGATCCGCTCGGTCACCCCGGCCGGCTTCTATTACATTCCAAATGCACACAAATTCGTTTTTTCTTTAGTAAATTGAGCAATAACTCTTCGTCTGTGCCCCGTTAAGATGACAGTAAGGCTTAGACGTTGGTGAAGTTACAGATTCTTGTCAAGGAATAATTTTAGATGGAGGTCTCGTACATTTGAGTTTTATTCTCAAGTATACAACTATTTTCAGGTTCTCATTGGACGAACAGGTCAGTTTCGAAGAGAACGTCTTTTCTGTCAAGAGTGCGTAAGCGTTGTTTCCATCATGATCAATTTGACCTACGTCAATCGATGCCATCATAGCGCTGCAATAGGGTCTAGGTCTTTCACGCACTCATTCAGTTCTCTGTATTGTACCTACTTTAGGGATATCACATCCTCTTACTGGGCTGTATAAGATGGGGATTCAATAAAAACTGACGCTACAATGTGGCCTAGTCTTTCATTCACTCGAGCGGAAACTTGGATCTTCGTCCCGTCTGGCCAACTACACGTCTGGAAGAGTCTTGGCAGTCATGGCAAGTGACACACCGCAACTTGCCATCGACACCGTTCTTTCCCACAATGTGTCAGAGTGAGTTTTCACGTCTTACTGCAATCGCATCCTAAACGATGATGGCCGCGCCAGCAAAAAACGCTTTTCATGTCTCGAGGAGGCCACGTCACGATGTTTGGCATCAGTAATCGTAGCGAAAGCTTTTGTTACGTGATCAAGTGCTTCTAATTCAGTTTTACACGAAGTGGGTGAGCTTGTGCATGAACAAATACTAGCAATTAAAAAATTGAATTTATTGTATTCAGATACGAGCATCAGATAATTGTGGTTCTGAAACAAGAAATTTAATGGGCTTCAACCGTATCTCAGCTGATACTGTTAACTGTTTAGTCAGGCAGACGACTCACTCATTGTTTTTAGCTTATGTCTGCGTTTGAAAATGTATATAATTGTGACTGTATATAACAGCATAGTATTTTTAAGTCGAAAGATTCTTATTTCCTGTTTCTCGTATGTCTTTGCTACAAACCACAGACTGACGTGATTTTAAGCATTTATATGCCATTCACATTATAATATGGTGCTAGCAATTTATAGAAACAAAATTAAAATTTTAAATTACGAATTAGGAACGCATACCACTGAACTAATAATGTCTATCAGAACTGCTTACTATTTTAATTTTGTTAGACATTCAATTCTATATTTTTGGGAACACATGTGTCGGCTAAAATATTTACTATGGGTCAATTGTGCAAATAGTGTATGTTGCTTACACATAGTTCGTCATATTTTATCAACTCACTACACTTTCTGCTTCCACAGGTCGTTTTGGTTCAAACTGTTATTAATTTGAACATTTCCTTTGCATTTTACACAAATAGTGCAAATCTCTATTTTAATGTCTAGAAAGCTGTCTTAGTGCTCCCGGATTGTCCACTGTCTTCCTCTCTATTACTTCGTTCATAGTGAAACGTGATTGAAAGCAACTGTCTTGGAGCTAGCTTTAAAAAAAATTACATTTATATGATTTTAAAGTGCATCAGTGCATATTTTTTCCGCATACACATGGTACATGAACTGAATCAAAAATGGTTCAAAACGCTCTAAGCACTATGGGACTTAACATCTGAGGTCATCAGTTCCCTAGACTAAGAACTACTGAAACCTAACTAACCTAAGGACCTCACACACATCCATGCCAGGGGCAGGATTCGAACCTGTGACCGTAGCAGCAGCGCGGTTCCGGACTGAAGCGCCTAGAACCGCTTGGTCACAGCGGCCGGCTTGAACCGAATCAATTTAAAACTAAAATAAAAGACCAACCACGGTGAAACATATAAATAAAACAAAAAATATCTACTTCTCCTGCAATAAAAAACTTATATTTGTCATTACAACATGTTCTACTATATCAAGAGAAATATTTCCGTAAATGGTGCACAAAACGACGTATTATTTTTTAACACCTACAACATACTTCTTATGAGCCAAATTAGTAGAGGAAATTGGGGCTAGTTAGTATAGATATGCTTCTCACAGGATACCTGGCGTTTCTTAATACCCTTCGTGACTAAATTTCTGCAAGTGTTGGTAGAGAGTAGCACGTGACGGCAGTACTAGCGTCTTAACAGTAAACTGACAACTGAAGTACTTATATTCAGTTCCGGAGGCTGATTGGTCGAAAGGTCTGTATGTCACAATAATTTTGTGTGACGGTCCAGAGGTCGCGAAATCGAGGAGTCGGCCAGTTGCCCTTGTGGGGTGCAGGAGGTAAGTTGTGAGCCCTCTGGGGTAGAGGCGTTATTGCGCTGCGTATTTGGAAAGTCGGCAGTCCGTGATGAATAAAGATGTTCTCTCTTTGTGGAATGTTTCTAAAGTGCATTAGCGCGCACGAATAAGGAAACCAGCTTCTTAGTCTATCGTAGGTTTTCAAGGCGGGTGTGCTGTTTAGAAGTGCCAATAGCTTTGCTGCAGTCGTACCACCAGTTCCCGTCAGATCAACGACGTTAAGCGCTGTCGGGCTTGGCTAGTTTTTGGATGAGTCACCGTCCGGGTCTTCAAAGTGCTGTTGACAAGTGGGGTGCACTCAGCCCTTGTGAGGCTAATTGTAACAATTGTAACAAGTTTTGTCTCGTGCAGCACAGGGAGCTAAGAGTGCTTGGACTCTGGCTTCCGCCAGTGGGACTCGCAAGACGCTACAGAAGCTTAATTGACAGTGTGACATTACGAGTGACAAGTTTGCTAAGCATTGTGTATAAAAGCAGACTACTTGGTTGAGGGGAGTGTGGCTGGCAATAAAGTGTCTGAAGCTGTAGAGTGTCTGGGCCAGGTAAGTCAAAGTGGTGCTTGGCGGAGCACCATGGCTATTGCAGCGAGCTGTGGATGGTCGTGATTATTGGCGGGGTTGGGGAGGAGTGGAGGGGGGGGGGGGGCGGGGGGGGGGGGGCGCTCGACAGGTTTCTGTGACTTCGAAATTCCGGGGTGGTATGTGGGAGAGTGTGCCACTACATGCTTAAGGAAGTAAGGCAAGATGGCTCAAAAACTGAAATCTAAAATATTCACTGAGAACACTAACACTGCTCCCAAGCATGCTACAAAAATATAAAAAAAACGTCGAATACTTCTGCTAGCATTAGCTGATCCCTCCTTCCCTGCTGTACTCGCCAATGGCACGTGCGAAGAATGATGGTCGGTGTGCGTCTGTATTAATTCCAATTCCCCGAATTTTCTCTTCGTGGTCATTTCGAGAGGCAGTAATATGTTGTCCGACTCTTGCCGGAAATTACTCTCTCGAAATTCCAGTGGTAAACCTCTTCGTGATGCACAATGCTTCTCTTGTTGCATTTGGCACTGGAATGTGTTGAGCATCCCTGTAAACTCTCACGCCGACTAAACAACTCCGCGACGAAATGCGCCGCAATTCGTTCGGTCTCCTCTATCTCTTCTATCAGACCTACTTGCTAAGGGCCGCGCGGGATTAGCCGAGCGGTTTTAGGCGCTGCAGCCATGGACTGTACGGCTCGTCCAGTCGAGTCCTCCCTCGGGCATGGGTGTGTGTGTTTCTCCTTAGCATAATTTAGGTTAAGTAGTGTGTAAGCTTAGGGACTGATGACCTTAACAGTTAAGTCCCATAAGATTTCACACACATTTGAACATTTTTTAACTTGCTAAAGCTCCCAAATTGATGAACAATACTCAAGACTCGGTCGAAAAAGTGCCTTGTAAGCCGCTTCTTTCGTGGATGAGTTTCATTTCCTTAGGATTATTCCCATGAGTCTCAGTCTGGCATCCGATTTTCTTGCTATTTGTTTCATGTGATCATTCCACTTCAGGTCGATCTGAATGGTTACTTCTAAATATTTTACGGTAGATACTTTTTCCACCAATTTGTCATCTATGGTGTAAAAAATGAAATGAAATGTCGCGTGGCGAGGGCCTCCCAGCGGGTAGACATGATCACCTGGTGCAAGTCTTTTGAGGTGACGCCACTTCGGCGACTTGCGCGTCGATGAACATGAAATGATGAAGACGACACAAACACCCAGTCCCTGAACGGAGAAAATCTCCAACCCAGGCGGAAATCGAACCCGTGCCTTTCAGCATGACAAGCCGTCACGCTGTCCACTCAGCTACGGTACACTTGCCCGCGAAAGGTTAAGGTCCCGAGTTCGAGTCTCGGTCTGCACACCGTTTTAATCTGCCAGGAAGTTTCATATCAGCGCACACTCCGCTGCAGAGTGAAAATCTCATTCTGGAAACATCCCCAGGCTGTGGCTAAGTCATGTCTCCGCAATACCCTTTCTTCCAGGAGTGCTAGTTCTGCAAGGTTCGCAGAAGAGCTTCGGTGAAGTTTGGAAGGTAGGAGACGAGATACTGGCAGAATTGGAGCTGTGAGGACGGGTCGTGAGTCGTGATTGGGTAGCTCAGATGATAGAGCACTTGCCTGCGAAAGGCAAAGGTCCCGAGTTTGAGCCTCGGTCCGTCACACAGTTTTAATCTGCCAAGAAGTTTCAGTTTCATCTCTTAGTGCTTTCCTCCACTGTTGTAGCAAGTGCTTGAATTTTTTAATGCGTTCACAACAGCGAACGTATCCAATCTTTCCGGTGGCATGGTCCTGTGCTTACAATTATCAAGAAATCAAAGCCCATAAGGAGCCATAATTTTAAGGTTAATCTTGCTTGTTAAATGGTTGCTAGACGACAATGTCTCTAGTTTATAAATATCCTTTTGATGGAGTACGATTCGCTGGTCTTTTCGGCTACAGGACTTTCCACCTTCCGTGATTAACGAGAACTGCTGTTCCTGCTTCAGAAATGTTGTTTTAAATCATCAATAAGACTTATTCCCTGATTAGTCGCACTCAGATGATTCCGTCATTCTGTCTTCGCTGGTCATCAGGGCTCCATTCACCGAGCGAGGTGGCGCAGTGGTTAGACACTGGACTCGCATTCGGGAGGACGACGGTTCAATCCCGCGTCCGGCCATCCTGATTTAGGTTTTCTGTGATTTCCCTAAATCGCTCCAGACAAATGCCGGGATGGTTCCTTTCAAAGGGCACGGCCGACTTCCTTCCCCGTCCTTCCCTAATCCGATGAGACCGATGACCTCGCTGTCTGGTCTCCTTCCCCGAAACAACCAACCAACCATCAGGGCTCCATTCGAAGCGGGGCTCATCACTGAAGACAATTCTACACCAGTCAATTAGATTCCAGGCCAACGACGTGCCTGGAGATGCTCCGGACAGCGGTGGCATACCAACATGACTGTCGCCGCCCTACGGTCCCACCACTAGGAGTGATGGTTTGGAGTGCCATAGCAGGACCCCTTTGATTGTCATCTGCGGCACCCTTACAGCACAGCGGTACGTCGACGATATTCTACGCCCCGATTTGTTGCCCTTCATGGCAACCCACCCTGGGTTTACATTCCAGCAAGATATTGCCCGCCCCCACATGGCGAGAGTTTCTCCTGCTTGTCTTCTTTCTTGTGAAACCCTGCCTTGGTCAGTAAGGTCTCCGGGTCTCTCACCAACATTACGGGAATGGCCCTGCAACCAGCTCGGGATTTTGACTGTCTAACACGGCAATTGGACAGAATTTGGCACGATATCCCACAGGATGTCAACAGCTTTATCAGTCAATGCTAAGACGAATAACGGCTTGCATAAGGGCCAGAGGTGGACCAACGTGTTATTGACTAGCTGAATTTGTGACGCTATTTCTCTTGAATAAATCGTCCCATTTTTCTCAAACTGTGATTTTGAGTTTACTTTGGCTAAACGCTATTCAGATCCGGTTTGACGTTTTTTACAGAACTGTGTGCGTAACAAATATGATTTTGTCATCCTATATTACCCACACTTCATATTTTATTATTCTTTTAAAAAGTGTTTGATGAATGGAGATTCATTTGTCAGTTTTACCTACGTTCGTTCATGTAATTCACTTACATCCACTTCAAGAGAAGATACGCTTTTAAAACTACCTGTTATTCTTCTTCCAGTGTTAACAAAACACCTACCACAAGCCTTGATTAGACCATGTTTTTCACTCATAATAGTATTTTATCGTCTTCTGCCTAGCTATTACTTTCAGTTCTACTACTTTCACAGCACCAAGATTCAAAGTCTATTGTTTATTTCTCGTTTAATAGCCTACATAACTAAAATAGAAAATTTTTAAGAACTCTGTTAATAATCATTTGTTGTTCGCCCATTTCTAACACTTTTTGTGCGTTGAACTGTGAAAGTTTTCATTAAATCTTTTGAATTTTGTTCATGTCGTCATCATTTTCTAAATTCAGTCTCTTTCCGTGAATTTCCATGTCATACACCTTGAACAGGGTGGTCCGTCTGAAGTTTCGGATGGGATTATCTCGAAAACTATACATCGGGTAAAAATAGAGGGTAAGGCAAGTTCGTAAACTCAAAGCCCCAGCCCCCCCCCCCCTGGGTTGGTCGGGGAGAAACTTTTAAATTTTAAATGGAAACCCCCATTTTTATTGCAGATTTGGATTCTCCATAAAAAAGTAATTAAGTGTTGTCTGAAACATTTTTTAAACCATTGACAGATAGCGCTGAAATCGAGAAAAATTAAAATTGGGAAAGAACTCCCATTTATTTACAATGATCTGAGAAGGACACATCAAATCGATACAAAATGTGCACCAAATCATTCATTACGCCAAATTAAGCTATTTTTTTTTTTTACAAAATGTATCCTATCCGCCACAGTTTTTGATGGAGGGAGGTGGAATGGTATTAAAATCTCATTAGGGAACTCTTCACAATTGCATTACTCACCCGACTGTGGCGCTACAATGGCCAAACTGCGAACTATGGCTCAGTATAAAGGCCGGTGCAATGCGATCAGACGTCACTTCACTTTCAGATTGTGAACCGTAAACATCAACTGACGAAAGTAAATTATTCTTTATCGAAACATGGCTCACTATCATCCTACAGAGATTGTTGATATGATGTTAACTTTAGGTGAATGCCATAACAATTACGCTGCAGCTGCGCAATTGTATGCTTATCGTTTCCCAAACAGATGACATCCAAGTGGAAACATTATTCGAAATTGCACTCAACGAGCTCGAAATGGATTCATGCACCGTCCACCACGTCATCGCGAATACAATGAAAATGACGCTCGTACCGTTACCATTCTCGCCTGTGTTCAACTGGATCCCGAAATGAGTAGTCATGCGTTTCAGAGACGAACTGGAATACCGAACTCAACTGTTTTGAGGATTTTGAAGGCATATAAATATCAAGCGTATCATATCACAATGACACAGGCATTAACTCCGAAAGATATGCAAATACGCTTGCATTTCTGCCATTGGGCCTTGGAAATGATAAGAGGTGGCAATGATCTTTTTAGAAACGTTCTGTTCACCGATGAAGCCACATTCAAAAAAATGGCGAATTAAATAGTCATGATTGTCATTATTGGTCCCCTGTCAATCCATAATGGCACATACCCGTTGACAATCAACACAAATCATCCAAGTGTCCGGACCGGCCGCCGGATAGTTACGTTATTTAAGGAAACAGGAAGTATTCACTCACATGTGAAGTGTGACAGACCAACACCGACTCAAAGGAAGGTCTCGGCGCTTGTTGGTGACGTCATGTCAGCTAGGCACGGCGAACGCCAGGCCTGTTGCAGGCAGAAACGCCTGGGCGTGCTTATCACTATAAATCTCTTATTTTTGGACAAACTGTTTGGTATTGTTTTGGATACTGCAGTTTTATTTAGATGAAACATTTTATTGCTATCGTAAAGCTACAAATGAAGATCATAGTTCTGTATTACTGAATCCTGTCGAAACAATATGAGAAGATGTTTGCTCCATTGCAAGCTTCGGAAATTTTACATTCAAGAAACTATGTTTACTTGATCCATTTTGCTATCGAAACTTACCCCAACCCCCTTACAATGAACTCGTTTCTTTTATTTATTCATTTATTCTCGTTTGACATCGTCTCTGGAAATGTGAACTAATTTACATGTGTAAATGTCCAACTGTTGCCAGTCATTAGATCACAGTCGTTTTCAACGAAAGGAATTCTAAACAGGAAACAAAATAGCTTCATACATCGAAAATACTGCTGAGCTTAAGCTTTTTTAAACTTGCACAATTGAAAAGATAAATATTCCCCTCTTGCAACTGAAAGGAGAAACTTTATAAGATAAAAAAATTTTATTTGATAAAACAAGTATCTCTCTTTTGCCTCTTCTTCTGTTCCCCACCCCCTCACCCAACGGGTACAATCGCAAGACATTTCATTAACATTCAGTGCTCCTCACCCCATAGTCAATCAAGATACCTAAAGAAGAGCACCAATATGTTCACAGTTTCTTGTAAAAGCAACCCAGTACAAACGTAACTTCCTTAGATTTGCAAATAAGGTAAAGAAGCAAGAATTTTGTTGCTGCTGGGCCATGAAGTTGTTTTTGTATGTCAATCCTTAAAACAGGTGGAAATTTAAGTTCAGGAGTATACTATTTGTTAAGAAGTGTAATGAATTGCACAATTAATTGATTGCAGAAATCTCTCAGAAGAATATGTGTTGGTCAACTACTGCCAATAGTTTTACATTTTCCTGTGTCACAGAGGGAGACACCACCATTATGAGTATGTCTGCAACAGACCTGGCGTTCGCTGTGCCTAGCTGACGTGACGTCACGAACAAGCGCCGAGGCCTTCCTTTGAGTCGGTGTTGGACAGACTCGGACGTTGCCAACAAGCGTAGTCCCAGATCCCAGTTCCCGTATTGTGACGTCTCGTCATACGTCATTAGCAACATTTGAACGCAGTCTTTGAGGATGTCCCATCAGCATTGGTAGAATTCTGTTCCGAGGGCATCAAGTCCTGGTGACTTTCCCTTAGCTGCACAGAAGGCAGCATCGTCAGTTTCGTCGATCGTGAGTGGTTCTTCCAGAGTGACTCTATTTGCACTTTCCAGGTGTTCCTGTATTGTGTTGAATACTGTGTGACAAACCTGATAGCCGATGTCTTGTTGTCATAAGGGGACTAGAATCCGCGTTGGCACAGTGCATAATCTCCCTCCATACACAGGGTGGTCCACTGATAGTGACGGGCCAAATATCTCACGAAATAAACATCAAACGAAAAAAACTGCAAAGAGCGAAACTCGTCTAGCTTGAAGGGGGAAACCAGATGGCGCTATGGTTGGCCCGCTAGATGACGCTGCCATAGGTCAAACGGATACCAACTGCGTTTTTTTTAATAGGAACCCCCATTTTTATTACATATTAGTGTAGTACGTAAAGAAATATGAATGTTTTACTTGGTCCAGGTTTTTCGCTTTGTGATAGATGACGCTGTAATAGTCGCAAACGTATAAGTACGTGGTATCATGTAACATTCCGCCAATGCGGACGGTATTTGCTTCGTGATACATTACTCGTGTTAAAAAAAATGGCTCTGAGCACTATGGGACTTAACATCTGAGGTCATTAGTCCCCTAGAGCTTAGAACTACTTAAACCTAACTAACCTAAGGACATCACACACATCCATGCCCGAGGCAGGATTCGAACCTGCGACCGTAGCGGTCGCGTGGTTCCGGAGTGAAGCGCCGAAAACCGCTCGGCCACATCGGCCGGCAATCCGTGTTAAAATGGACCGTTTACCAATCGATATCGTGTTGATGTATGGCTGTTGTGATCAAAATGCCCAACGGGCGTGTGCTATGTATGCTGCTCGGTATCCTGGACGACATCATCCAAAGTGTCCGGACCGTTCGCCGGATAGTTATTTAAGGAAACAGGAAGTGTTCAGCCACATGTGAAACATCATCCACGACCTGCAACAAGTGATGATGCCCAAGTAGGTGTTTTAGCTGCTGTCGCGACTAATCCGCACATCATTAGCAGACAAATTGCGCGAGAATCGGGAATCTCAAAAACGTCGGTGTTGTGAATGCTACATCAACGTACAGTTCTGCCACTGGGCACAAGAGAAATTACGGGACGATGACAGATTTTTTGCACGCTTTCTATTTAGCGACGAAGCGTCATTCACCAACAGTGGTAACATAAACCGGCATAATATGCGCTAATGGGCAATGGAAAATCCACGATAGCTGCGACAAGTGGAACATCAGCGTCCTTGGACGGTTAATGTATGTTGCGGCATTATGGGAGGAAGGATAATTGGCCCCCATTTTATCGATGGCAATCTAAATGGTGCAATGTATGCTGATTTCCTACGTAATGTTCTACCGATGTTACTATAAGATGTTTCACTGCGTGACAGAATGGCGATGCACTTCTAGCATGATGGATGTCCGGCACATAGCTCGCGTGCGATTGACGCGGTATTGAATAGCATATTTCATGACAGGTGGATTGGTCGTTGAAGCACCATACCATGGCTCGCACGTTCACCGGATCTGACGTCCCCGGATTTCTTTCTGTGGGGAAAGTTGAAGGCTATTTGCTATCGTGATCCACCGACAACGCCTGACAACATGCGTCAGCGCATTGTCAGTGCATGTGCGAACATTACGGAAGGCGAACTACTCGCTGTTGACAGGAATGTCGTTACACGTATTGCCAAATGCACTGAGGTTGACGGATATCATTTTGAGCATTTATTGCATTAATGTGGTATTTACAGGTAATCACGCTGTAGCAACATGCGTTCTCAGAAATGATAAGTCCAGAAAGGTAAATGTATCGAAACAAAATGTTCAAGCGTACCTACGTTCTGTATTTTATTTTAAAAAACCTATCTTTTACCAACTGTTCGTCTAAAATTGTGGGCCATATGTTTGTGACTATTACAGCGCTATCTGTCACAAAGCGAAAAAAGTGGTCCAGCTAAAACACTCATATTTCTTTACGTACTACACGAATATGTAATAAAATATGGGGGTTCCTATTTTAAAAAAACGCAGATGATATCCGTTTGACCTATGGCAGCGGTATCTAGCGGGCCAACCATAGCGCTATCTGGTTTCCCCCTTCAAGCTAGAGGAGTTTCGTTCTTTGTAGTTTTTTCGTTTGACGCTTATTTCGTGAGATATTTGGCCTGTTCACGATCAATGGATCACACTGTGTACCTATGTGTGTAGAACTGTCAGCGCTCGACGGTTGCGGTTCTAATACATAACTTGCTAACTGTTCATCTATAAATTACGCTGCCAGAGATACGCACTCTGTAGGTACAGAGAAGGGAAACTCTCACGTTCAAGTTCCAGGATGCTAAGTGCAGTCGACATACTGTCAATTAACGAATAACTTATTACTAAGATACAAGAAAAAACGAAATCTACAGTTTGTAGATGTCTTGACATGGTTGTGGGGGCATATCAGAATTGGAAGGTATAAACAAAAGTAGCAAAGCTCATCTGGTAAGCAATAAGAGCATATACTTATGGGAAAAATATCATAGCAGCAGTAGAAATCTACTTTGTTTACATGTCAACACCCTGTTGCAGATCCCTAGACGGTAGAATGGAGGTCAAATTAACATGTAGAACTGCGCCAGACGTTGAGTTCCCATGAAGTGCATCGTTACATGAGTCTCCAGAGAAGCTCTCATCTATGTATGAGGTGAGTGTTACTATACTTTTCACGATCTTCCTATTCAAAACGCACGCATGTATATCACCGGGAAGAGGGGAATTCTTAGAATTTTTTTAGTAGACTGGAGTGTAGTACATGCAAATATACTCATATAAAATCAAGCAACACATGGGTATGTCAGCTGTATGACCATATACATATTGAAAACTATCGAAAAACACGAAAAAATGACAAAATCGGTAAAAATCGAGGAACACCTGGTACCTGCTATAATTACGACAAATTGATTGAGAAAATACATGAAATTGAGGGATATACGACGAAATATGTAAAATCGCCAAAAAATTGCATCATTACGTAAATTGACTGAGAATACATAAAATTAGAGAAAAAACTCCTCCAGAACAGGCCAAGAAGGCCCAACGGTACTGACTGGCCGCTGTGTCGTCCTTAGCTCATAGGCGTCGCTGGATGCTGATGTGGAGGGGCATGTGGTCAGTACACCCCTCTCCCGGTCGCATGACAGTTTCCGAGACTGGAGCCGCTACTTCTCAATCAAGTAGCTCCTCAGTTTGCCTCACAAGGGCTCAGTGCACCCCGCTTGCCAACAGTGCTAGGCAGACTGGATGGTCACCCATCCAGGTTCTAGCCCAGCCCGACTCCGCTTAACTTCGATGATCTGATGGGAACCGATGTTACCACTGTGGCAAGGCCGTTGGCAAAATTAGAGAAAAAGTGCAATGAAATGCAGAGAATTGAGTTGCGTTCGGGGTACCCTGACACTCAAGACCAAGAAAAACTTATAAATTATGCTCTGCCTGCATTCAGTTTAACCCTCCCTTCCCCCTGCAAACTTCGTGGGTTTTCGTAACACATACTTCAACAAAGGCGATATAAGTTTTACACAGAGGTGCTGTATTAAAGCAGGCAAAAAATACGTATCCCAAATCCGAATTGTGTTCTCACACATGCAGTCAAATATGGATATTACCAAATTACGGTTGGTTCTCATAAGCAGTGTTATTCTTTAAGTATTATGGAGAAGAGTCAATGTATTTGTAATACGTAAGTCATTCCCTACAGTGTTCTGTAGCTGAGCTGTATTCTGATTCTAGGCGCTCCTTGTGTAGCGCTATGCATGTAGTGGTATAATTAGGACCGATCTTTACGATTAATTACGCAATTAGGACCGATATTTACTTCAGTTTCCCAACCAAAGTAAATAAAGTACACCAACCTAACCTTCCTCTCCGGCGTCTGGACAGTTTCCATGTGTTGGGGGGTGCACTTGGGCTTCTCATGCAGAAGGACCGGTGTTCGAGTCCCTATAAAGGGCGCCGCCATTTTTAATTTCCCGCCAGTTCCCGGGTGGGGGTGGGGTGGGATGACAGCACAGCCCCGGACAAAGAAATTCCCACCAAAATTCGAAATTCTTGCCAAAATTCGAATTTCTTGCCGGAATTCGAAATTTGCATCAACAGGATAGGTGAGGAATGGGGAGGGGGCGGGAGCCCATGTGCCAGCTGGGGGAGAGGACGGGAGCCCGTGTGCCAGCTGAGAAAACGTCTGGTGATGGAGATGGTGGTGCAGGTGGTGGTAATTAATTGATCCATTTCATTAGTATCTTGGCAACGGCCTTGCCACAGTGGTTACACCGGTTCCCGTGTGATCACCGAAATTAAGCGCTGTCGGGCATGATCGGCACTTGAATGGGTGACCATCCAGGCCGCCATGCGCTGTTGCCATTTTTCGGGGTGCACTCAGCCTCGTGATGCCAATTGAGGAGCTACTAGACCGAATAGTAGCGGCTTCGGTCAAGAATACCATCTTACTACCGGGAGAGCGGTGTGCTGACCCCACGTCTATCCTATCCGCATCCTTCACCAAGGATGACATGGCGGTCGGATGGTCCCTATAGGCCACTCGTGGCCTGAAGTCGGAGTGCTTCATTAGTATCTTGACACAGAGAAAAACAAAATTTTTCAATCTTTGCTCGATTGCCACGTATATTACAGGAAATAACTGCACTGTAAAACCGAAAATCATTTATTTCAGAAACCGGTTATTTTGAGTGATTTTAACATTCAGGTTAAACAGGTGTTGAAAAAAACCGATATCACCAAATACCGGATTTTGCACCGATAACTGTCATACATAATTCTGACGTAATATTTTATATGTTTACAGTACGCAATAAGAAGAGTAAGAACAGGCAATTTTCACCCACAAATTTGTGATTACTTCATGTGAGACTTAAGAAATAAACCTGTTCATGAAATTCGTTGAAAAAATATGAAATTTAGTTTGTATGAGAGGCGTTCAGCAACTAATGCTACACATAGTTAAAGGCGCTTCAGTCTGGAACCGCGTGACCGCTACGGTCGCAGGTTCGAATCCTGCCTCGGGCATGGATGTGTGTGATGTCCTTAGGTTAGTTAGGTTTAAGTAGTTCTAAGTTCTAGGGGACTGATGACCACAGCAGTTAAGTCCCATAGTGCTCAGAGCCATTTGAACCATTTTTTTGCTACACATATTTTCCATGGCCAATTTTGGTTGAAAAAATGCGGAATCTCTGTTGGGACATCGTGAAATGTTGCCGCTTCAGACCCTATAGTTTCATGAAGGTCCGATAGGTGGCGGCGCTAACGTAGCCTTCAAAATCGTGTCTGGTACAGAAGTGCATACCAAGTAGAGAGCTGTCATTGAGTTTCAAAGTGTTCAAATGGCTCTGAGCACTATGGGACTCAACTGCTGTGGTCATCAGTCCCCTAGAACTTAGAACTAATTGAACCTAACTAACCTAAGGACATCACTCACATCCATGCCCGAGGCAGGATTCGAACCTGCGACCATAGCAGCAGCGCGGCTCCGGACTGGAGCGCCTAGAACCGCACGACCACCGCGGCCGGCTGTCATTGAGTTTGTTTTGACGATAAACCATAGCATCGCAGATGTTTACAGACGCTTGCTGAATGTCTACGGAAAGCTGACAGTAAACAAAAGCACGATGAGTCGTGGGGTGAGGTGGCTGACGTCATCTCAACAAGGTTTCACAAACCTGTCCGATCTCCCTGCAGCCCGGATCTCGCACCTTCCGACTTCCATCTCTGTGGCTCAATGAAGAATGCACTCCGCGAGAAGCAGTACGTGGATGGTCGGCAGGTTATTGATGCAGCAAGACGTTGGTTCCGACGTCGACCACTAGACTGGTACCATGCGGACATACAGGCCCTCCTGGTTAGGTGGCGTAAGGCCGTCGCATTCAACGGAGATTATGTTGAAAAGTAGGGTATTGTAGCCAAAACAGTGGGGAGTAGTGTGGTGTATGGGAATTCCAACCTGCTTTTAGAAAAAAAATTGTCACTTTACTTACTGAACGCCCGTCTTACATGCAAAGTGCTTTATGTATTGTTGAAAATTCAGAAATATTTATTTTTACGCGTTCTTATTTTCAAATTGTAAATGGGCTAGGAATGGGATCGAAACCTCACATTATCTATACTTATTTTACTCCCAACGCACATTTTTTTTCGTGAAAGAAGTTATCCATTTTCTCTGCCTCAGAGCGAGCAACACTGTCTTTAAACGATGTCTCTCTGTTTCCTCCACGAGCTCGTCAGCAATGTAGTACATTCTTCGACAGTAAGAGAACCACTTCCAGCCACCATTCACAATGGGACCGATGACCTCGCTGTCTGGTGTCCTCCCCAAAATCAATGAACCAGCCACCATTCGTAAAGAGAGCCAAGCTGTTTCCCTATCTCCTTCGATGTTGCTCACAGTCCTCACAGCCTCGCAAACCGCTAATGTGCAGGCGTTTCTGGAGTGTCAAGTGCAGGGTCAATGACTGGAACACGAGACACCTGTTAACTCCAGGCACTCCATCTCCGATCGTCGGAATATTCGTCCCTCACAGTGCCAGCACCATCGACCAGAAGCATCACAGTCACACAGAGTCCGAGAGGGTGATTCAAACCATTACATTTGTGTCAGCATTAAAAACTGCCACTGCTACTACTGTGCACCTGTCAACGACTTTATTTGACAGTTATGTTCTGCAAATGTTTGAGGGTCTTTGTACGTTTTGTGTACAGGGTATTTCTGATAAGGTGTCCCTGTAGCCCACAAAATAGTAAGTAAACGGAAGAACTAAAAGTAAGAAACGTTACTCTCTCTGTGGGGCTATGGACATAGTTTATTTAGTTATTACAGTGATGAGTTATAATTGTTTAAATTAAATGTAATTTTTTCTATCTTGAAGCTTATATATTTAAGCCATCTGCGTACAAATCAATATGAATAAAATTTATATCACTTAATAGTTAGGGAGATAGAAACGTTAGAAGTCTTGTAGGTGGATGCAAAATACTGTACATAACTGGCCGTGTCTAAATTTGATGGTTTGACGGCGGAGAGAGGTACTCAAACAAGAGCCCATTTTCCTCACTGCATAACTCATAACATCTTCTAAATGCGCCGTAAACGAGATGTACAGTTGCAGGTGTCACAGCGCAGCAAACTTCCTTGATGCTCTGCGTGAAGTCAGATAGGGTTCTGTGTTTGGTGAAATAAACACGAATTTTTAGATGCCACCAGTAAAAGGTCAACAGTAATTAAGTGTGGGTCAACAGCCTCATGCAAGTGTTTTAGCTTATCGACACTTGGGCGAGTTGCGTGTTCGTAGCATACCCCAGTAATCCCCTGGGGAGCGGGAACGTACAGTTTAACGGGGAATCCATGCCAAGCGTCGTTGCTGAAGAATCTTCACATAATTCAGTGGTGAAGGCTAGTTCAAAAGCAGACTTACAGTTTTCCACAGTGCAAGTGGGACTTTTTTTTTGTTTCATTTTTAATATGGCCTTCATCCTCCCCCATAGCCCTTTCTTGCTGTCACCAACCTTTCCTTTATCGGTTACGCTCAATGGCACTGTTAGTTTATTTGCATTTTGAATTATCCTGGACTTGGAACACTTCCGAAAAGCCGTCCGCTATGGAAGAGTGGTTCTAGGCACTTCAGTCCGGAACCGCGAGCCTGCTACAGTCGCAGGTTCGAATACTGCCTCGGGTATAGATGTGTGTGGTGTTCTTAGGTTAGTTAGGTTTAAGTACACTACTGGCCATTAAAATTGCTACACCACGAAGACGACGTGCTACAGACGCGAAATTTAACCGACAAGAAGAAGATGCTGTGATATACAAATGGTTAGCTTTTTAGAGCATTCACACAAGGTTGGCGCCGGTGGCGACACCTTCAACGTGCTGACATGATGAAAGTTTCCAACCGATTTCTCATCCACAAACAGCAGTTGACCGGCGTTGCCTGGTGAAACGTTGTTGTGATGCCCCGTGTAAGAAGGAGAAATGCGTACCATCACGTTTCCGACTTTGATAAAGGTCGGATTGTAGCCTGTCGCGATTGCGGTCTATCGTATCGCGACATTGCTGCTCGCGTTGATCGAGATACAATGACTGTTGGCAGAATATGGAATCGGTGGGTTCAGGAGGGTAATACGGAACGCCGTGCTGGATCCCAACGGCCTCGCATCACTAGCAGTCGAGATGATAGACATCTTATCCGCATGGCTGTAACGGATCGCGCAGCCACGTCTCGATCCCTGAGTCAACAGATGGGGACGTTTGCAAGACAACAACCAACTGCACGAACAGTTCGACGATGTTTGCAGCAGCATGGACTATCAGCTCGGAGACCGTTGCTGCGTTTACCCTTGACGCTGCATCACAGACAGGAGCGCCTGCGATGGTGTACTCAACGACGAACCTGGGTGCACGAATGGCAAAACGTCGTTTTTTCGGATAAATCTAGGTTCTGTTTACAGCATCTTGATGGTCGCATCCGTGTTCGGTGACATCGCGGTGAACGCACATTGAAAGCGTGTATAGGTCATCGCCATACTGACGTATCACCCGGCGTGATGGTATGGGGTGCCATTGGTTACACGTCTCGGTCACCTCTTGTTCGCATCGACGACACTTTGAACAGTGGACGTTACATTTCAGATGTGTTACGACCCGTGGCTCTACCCTTCATTCGATCCCTGCGAAACCCTACATTTCAGCAGGATAATGCACGACCGCATGTTGCAGGTCCTGTACGGGCCTTTCTGGGTACAGAAAACGTTCGACTGCTGCCCTAGCCAGCACATTCTCCAGATCTCTCACCAATTGAAAACGTCCGGTCAATGGTGGTCGAGCAACTGGCTCGTCACAATACGCCAGTCACTACTCTTGATGAACTATGGTATCGTGTTGAAGCTGCATGGACAGCTGTACCTGTACACGCCATCCAAGCTCTGTTTGACTCAATGCCCAAGCGTATCAAGGCCGTTATTACGGCCAGAGGTAGTTGTTCTGGGTACTTTCTCAGGATCTATGCACCCAAATTGCGTGAAAATGTAATCACATGTCAGTTCTAATATAATATATTTGTCCAATGAATACCCGTTTATCATCAGCATTTCTTCTTGGTGTAGCAATTTTAATGGCCAGTAGTGTAGTTCTAAGTCTAGGGGACTGATGACCTCAGATGTTAAGTCCCATGGTGCTTAGAGCCATTTTTGAACTTACGAAAAAAACAAACGAGCATGTAGTTCATCCTCTTTATTTAAGAACACAATAAGTGCAACACAAATGGTCTTCAATGTCCGTCACAAACAACTAACAAACTTTGTAAGTACTCGTAGTTCCTGACAGGAAAATAAGTTCAAAAGTAAACGCAAGATGTTGGAATTCAAGTCTTGGTTGTTCAAAAGTAAACGCAAGATGTTGGAATTCAAGTCTTGGTTGAGGATACAACAAGATGAACGCTTCCACGGTCAGAGTTCGCTCTCTACTAGTTTGACTACCAATCGTTTAAGTCCTCGCTCTCCTTGAGCGGAGCACATGGGAACAGACTAACATGAAAATTACTATCTGTAAGTGTTCACAGTTTCTACAATCTTGTTAAGTGAGCCCGTTGCCGAGGTCCATTGGCGTGCGGTCGAGGCGGCACTGGATCCGGAGCTGACTTCTCTTGGCTGACTGCGTCATAACTGCAATGATCGGCGTGTGCGCGGCCGCGGTTCTGATAGTCGCACGGCAGAGGTACAGTTCCTCCTGATTGATTGCACGTGATATTAGCGGTTGCAGCAAAAGTTTCGCGACAAGTGCGACTTCTCTTGCTGATTTACACGTCCTCTGTGCTTGGCGCGGTGTTTGCGTACGCCCTATGCAGGTCGCGCTGCAAATAGCGGAGCCGGAAAGTGTAGTCCGCAGGGACTGAGCTGGCAACCAGTCCGACTGTAGTGTGTTGTAGTATGACGTCGGCGCCTAACGGCTTTTGCAACACGCCTTTCCTCATATTGAAATTATAATGCAAAATGTCCTAAGCCAAAGGCTTTAGCCTCTTGCTGCTGAAATTATGCAGTGAGAAAAATGCTGCCGTTCTTCCAGCTTCATAAAGTAATGAAGCTCCTTTACTGAAAATGCTAAATTAAAACTATGCATGTACGAGGGTTATTCGGAAAGTAAGGAACGATCGGTCGCGAAATGGAAAATACAGTGAAAATCTGATGAAGCTTTGCACAGATGCGTTGGGCGCTGTGTCTAGTACGCTCGTCGATCGCATCATGTCGCTCTTTTCAGTTCTGAGCTCACAGTGAGAACGTAAAGATGGCTAGAAATTAGAGTCTCCCGCCAAGTATGAGGGCCTGATGAAAGACTTCGCCTGAAGCTATGCAATCCACATAACATAACTGTCATGCGGTTCGTTCTACACGACAATTCTCTGCGCAATCTGCAGGGGCATTGAAGATGCTCCTGTAGCGTTTTCGATGGGAAGTGTTTGATCACCCACAATACAGCCCATAATTGGGTACCCCTGAGGTTCATCTCTGCTCAAATGAGCCGCTGGCTGTGAACCCAGTATTTTGACACAGACAACGAGCTGCAGTCCAGAGTTGAAAATTGTTGGAAAGCACTGACTGCTGTCTTCTATAACGAGGGAATTGAAAAGTTGGTACAACGCTACGACAGATGTCTAAGTCTGAGTGGCAACTGTGCAGAGAAGTCGCTGAAAGGTGTAGCTAACTGTTGCAAATAAAACAGTTTTGATTTTCACTGTGGTTTCCATTTCGCGACCTGTCATTCCTTACTTTACGAACAGCCCTCGTATTACTCTGGACAAATTAAAATACATTTATTCACACTTGAAAAGAAAATGAAGCTTTCTCTGGACACATATGGAAGAAAAAGTACACTCCTGGAAATGGAAAAAAGAACACATTGACACCGGTGTGTCAGACCCACCATACTTGCTCCGGACACTGCGAGAGGGCTGTACAAGCAATGATCACATGCACGGCACAGCGGACACACCAGGAACCGCGGTGTTGGCCGTCGAATGGCGCTAGCTGCGCAGCATTTGTGCACCGCCGCCGACAGTGTCAGCCAGTTTGCCGTGGCATACGGAGCTCCATCGCAGTCTTTAACACTGGTAGCATGCCGCGACAGCGTGGACGTGAACCGTATGTGCAGTTGACGGACTTTGAGCGAGGGTGTATAGTGGGCATGCGGGAGGCCGGGTGGACGTACCGCCGAATTGCTCAACACGTGGGGCGTGAGGTCTCCACAGTACATCGATGTTGTCGCCAGTGGTCGGCGGAAGGTGCACGAGCCCGTCGACCTGGGACCGGACCGCAGCGACGCACGGAAGCACGCCAAGACCGTAGGATCCTACGCAGTGCCGTAGGGGACCGCACCGCCACTTCCCAGCACATTAGGGACACTGTTGCTCCTGGGGTATCGGCGAGGACCATTCGCAACCGTCTCCATGAAGCTGGGCTACGGTCCCGCACACCGTTAGGCCGTCTTCCGCTCATGCCCCAAAATCGTGCAGCCCGCCTCCAGTGGTGTCGCGACAGGCGTGAATGGAGGGACGAATGGAGACGTGTCGTCTTCAGCGATGAGGGTCGCTTCTGCCTTGGTGCCAATGATGGTCGTATGCGTGTTTGGCGCCGTGCAGGTGAGCGCCACATTCAGGACTGCGTACGACCGAGGCACACAGGGCCAACACCCGGCATCATGGTGTGGGGAGCGATCTCCTACACTGGCCGTACACCACTGGTGATCGTCGAGGGGACACTGAATAGTGCACGGTACATCCAAACCGTCATCGAACCCATCGTTCTACCATTCCTAGACCGGCAAGGGAACTTGCTGTTCCAACAGGACAATGCACGTCCGCATGTATCCCGTGCCACCCAACGTGCTCTAGAAGGTGTAAGTCAACTACCCTGGCCAGCAAGATCTCCGGATCTGTCCTCCATTGAGCATGTTTGGGACTGGATGAAGCGTCGTCTCACGCGGTCTGCATGTCCAGCACGAACGCTGGTCCAACTGAGGCGCCAGGTGGAAATGGCATGGCAAGCCGTTCCACAGGACTACATCCAGCATCTCTACGATCGTCTCCATGGGAGAATAGCAGCCTGCATTGCTGCGAAAGGTGGATATACACTGTACTAGTGCCGATATTGTGCATGCTCTGTTGCCTGTGTCTATGTGCCTGTGGTTCTGTCAGTGTGATCATGTGATGTATCTGACCCCAGGAATGTGTCAATAAAGTTTCCCCTTCCTGGGACAATGAATTCACGGTGTTCTTATTTCAATTTCCAGGAGTGTATATTTAAATCAAAGGACTTGCTTCTTCTAGTTACATAAAAGCAACCTTCTGTTGCTGATAATTATGAAATAATACGAGTACTAGGTTCATCTTCTAAATGAATGAAAGTCAGTCTTTTTTAGTGGGATATTTAGGAAGATAAGTAACTATCTATTTTATGAGAGTAAAACTGAGTTGCTCCTGTGACTAGATAAAATATTTGATCTGAAATCTGTAATAATACAACACAGAGGCACCAGAACAGCGAACTTCAAAAGCACAGAAGTTTATTTCTCTTTGGAATAAGTACTTTTGTTTTTTCTTGTTTCCTTACTTATATTTCTCTATAAATGTAGATGTATTACTTGCATAAAGTACCGGTGGCTATAACAATTTAAGATACCCTTTTGTGGCTTTTTAGTTGTGCAGATTATTTAGGATTTGGCGTGATGGTGAGCAGTGGCATGATCGTATGTACTATGTTTCCAAATGTTTCCCTATGATTGTCATCCCTTGCAGTTCGAAAATATTTCCCTACAGTATATGACAAGTATTCCGAGAATGTACTATCTTGGTTCTCAGTAATGTAGGTGGTTGTATGCCCCATCATCAACAGAGCTACAATTGTTTAGAAACTAAGTATCGCGAGCGGTCAGGTCGAATCAGCTCTCGAACATTCAGACAGTGTGCATTCGTCCTATCAGTGATGGCCAGTCGGTGAGCGACAAACTGCCACAGGTCCTGTGCTGCTCCAGAAACAAATCTGAACATGATCGTTCAATGTTTCCGTATTTGTTGCAGGGGACTGGTGCACTGAAATGCGGTTTGTCGTCCGTTTGGATTTTGTTACTGACAGTTAGATGCTACTGTGAACCAATCCATGAAGAAAGGAGCACCTGGTGAATATTTCACCACAATAATATTCAGTTCACCTGTGGCTCCCTTTCTTCAACGGGGTTTCCCAGTGCGATCTTCGTCATACTTTTGTGTATTGTCCTCTTAAGAAACTGCGAGGTTTTTGGTATACTGGTATGCACATAACTAAATTCAAGAAAATATCTCCAGATAGGCCAGTATTCAGGATAAATCATAACTAAGTGTACTGGTGACGACAGGCTCATTAGTGTAAAGCTGGGCAAGGGATTGTGTAGAAGGCATATGCCCTGTCACTGTTTTTCTTTTCTCATTCGGTTTATGAAGAGCGTCGTGTCTTGATATCGAATGCTGATTAGACCAAGGCTGCCCTGCAGGGGATACCGAGTGAGTCACATGAACTTTACGTTAAATATGTTACCACGGAAAAGAAACCAGATGAATGCCCGCTGAATATTTGCGGTCAAACCTTCAGGGAACAGAAATACTTGTATCATGTAGTATATTTTGCTTGTGATGGCCACACAAAAAATTTGCACCTTTTGCAGGAGGTTTACGTGTCTGGAAGAGTGCAGATTCAGAATGATACTGACGTGGTTCAGGATATCTACCCAGTTCTTAATTATCATGCCGCCAGACTGGCGCAGTAGATGCCCAAAGAGCGTTGCGAGCGCTGTTGCTCGGCCCATGTCCTTTCAGTTCTTTCGCCAAATCCCCTACTGAAAGGAAGTACGGTCGTCTTCCTATAATTGATCTCAGTGACAAATGCCTTCGTGAAGATTTTAATTACGTCTTCTGACGAGGACAGGTCTTGTACGGAAGACACAACAATACATACGTAGTCGCTGTAAGCTGTGCAGCAGATACGCATGTTCTAAACCACTAATCCCCCAATTCTGCTGTCAATGAGACGCAGTAGTTGTTCAGTGGCATTGGTATACAAGGCCATCGATAGGCGCCATCCTTGGTGGACAGATAGACCTACGTGGAGCGATTTTGTGAGTTTACAATTAATTAAAATCAGAGAGGAAACATTTGATAATATTGTAGAGATACAATTTCCATTCAGTAAATATGGATGTATGGAAATTGTATCTCAACAATATTATCAAATCATGATGAATACACCAAGCATATTCAGAAGGATGCAGGTTGCAGTAGGTACTGTGCCGCGAAAGCGGAGTTATTGAACGCAGTTTTCCGAAATTCCTTCCCCAGGGAAGACGAATGGAATATTCCAGAATTTGAAACACGAACAGCTGCTAGCATGAGTTTCTTAGAAATAGATACCTTAGAGGCTGCGCAGCAGCTCAAATCGCTTGATACGGGCAAGTCTTCCGGTCCAGATTGTATACCGATTACGTTCCTTTCAGATTACGCTGATACAATAGCTCCCTACTTAGCAATCATATACAACCGCTCGTTCACCGATAGATCTGTACCTACAGATTGGAAAATTGCGCAGGTCGCACCAGTGTTTAAGAAGGGTAGTAGGAGTAATCCATCGAACTACAGACCTATATCATTGACGTCGGTTTGCAGTAGGGTTTTGGAGCATATATTGTATTCAAACATTACGAATCACCTCGAAGGGAACGATCTATTGATACGTAATCAGCATGGTTTCAGAAAACATCGTTCTTGTGCAACGCAGCTAGCTCTTTATTTGCACGAAGTAATGGCCGCTATCGACAGGGGATCTCAAGTTGATTCCGTATTTATAGATTTCCGGAAAGCTTTTGACACCGTTCCTCACAAGCGACTTCTAATCAAGCTGCGGGCCTATGGGGTATCGTCTCAGTTGTGCGACTGGATTCGTAATTTCCTGTCAGGAAGGTCGCAGTTCGTAGTAATAGACGGCAAATCATCGAGTAAAATTGAAGTGATATCAAGTGTTCCCCAGGGAAGCGTCCTGGGACCTCTGCTGTTCCTGATCTATATACCTGTAAATGACCTGGGTGACAATCTGAGCAGTTCTCTTAGGTTGTTCGCAGATGATGCTGTAATTTACCGTCTAGTAAGGTCATCCGAAGACCAGTATCAGTTGCAAAGCGATTTAGAAAAGATTGCTGTATAGTGTGGCAGGTGGCAGTTGACGCTAAATAACGAAAATTGTGAGGTGATCCACATGAGTTCCAAAAGAAATCCGTTGGAATTCGATTACTCGATAAATAGTACAATTCTCAAGGCTGTCAATTCAACTAAGCACCTGGGTGTTAAAATTACGAACAACTTCAGTTGGAAAGACCACAAAGATAATATTGTGGGGAAGACGAGCCAAAGGTTGCGTTTCATTGGCAGGACACTTAGAATGTGCAACAAGTCCACTAAAGAGACAGCTTACAATACACTCGTTCGTCCTCTGTTAGAATATTGCTGCAAGATGTGGGACCCTTACCAGGTGGGATTGACGGAGGACATCGAAAGGGTGCAAAAAAGGGCAGCTCGTTTTGTATTATCACGTAATAGGGGAGAGAGTGTGGCAGATATGATACGCGAGTTGGGATGGAAGTCATTAAAGCAAAGACGTTTTTCGTCGCGGCGAGATCTATTTACGAAATTTCAGTCACCAACTTTCTCTTCCGAATGCGAAAATATTTTGTTGAGCCCAACCTACATAGGTAGGAATGATCATCAAAATAAAATAAGAGAAATCAGAGCTCGAACAGAAATGTTTAGGTGTTCATTTTTCCCGCGCTCTGTTCGGGAGTGGAATGGTAGAGAGATAGTATGATTGTGGTTCGATGAACCCTCTGCCAAGTACTTAAATGTGAATTGCAGAGTAATCATGTAGATGTAGATGTAGATGTACTGGGAGATGAAGAAGCTTGCACAGGATAGAGTAGCATGGAGAGCTGCATCAAACCAGTCTCAGGACTGAAGACCACAACAACAACAATTTCCATCTCCCATCCTCTTCATCACTTCTATTGAAAACTCATGGCTCACATGGTTCAACACTTTCTAAAAGTCTAAAAACACAAGTGCTCTGTTAGTTCCTATTGCTGCAGTGGAGCACATCACTACAGTAGTCCACGTGCTACAGAAAGTATCCCTCTACGATGGACTGCATAATGTTGGTAGCTACCTAATGTCTACTCTAAGAGTATTTTCATATGAATCTTGGCCGCATGCGTGATGATTTTCATATATACCTGAAAAAGTGTGACAGACGCGGACGTTGCCAACAGGCGTAGTCCCAGATCCCAGTTCCCGTACTGTGACGTCTCGCCATACGTCATTAGCAACATTTGAAGGGAGTCTTTGAGGATGTCCTAGCAGCAGTGGTAGAATTCTGTTCCGAGGGCATCAAGCCCTGTTGACTTTCCCTTAGCTGCATCGTGAGTGTTTCTTCCAGAGTGACTCTATTTACATTTTACAGGCATTCCTGGATTGTGTTGAATACTGTGTGACAAACCTGATCGCCAATGTCTTGTTGTCATAAGGGGACTAGAATCCACGTGGGCACAGTGCATAATCCCCCTCTGTATATCTACTCGCTGGCCGGGATCGTTCACAACCGCAGCGATTAGTTGAGATTTTCGTCGGAGTGCGAAGTGCAAAAAAATACCCTTTCTCCTGCCGCTATGTTTTTTGGTCGAGACTTAACAAAGATTCCAGAGAGCTACTTTTGGCATATGTTAGTGATTTTAACTTTAAAATACTTGAGATATGCGTATGGTTCAGCGTCTAGGATAGTAAATCTCTGGTACAGGCTCCTGATCCCTTGATAGTAAAACTCTGTGGTCGATTTTTGCCTGGCACACTGTTTCACCTAGGCTTTGCGTAGAGAATCCACTAGGTCCGATCATTGGGATAGCGGTAAAAGAATTTGCTTTCATTGGAGCCTTATTTTGTTTTTAAGATCGGTGCCCTGTAGGAGGCTAGAATTCAGCTTGCAGTGGCCGAAACCACAAGAGACCTGTTGGCGAAGAACAGTTTTAATGTTTGGACTAGCGCTTTCAAGAAGTGGACCTAAATTTTCGGCGATAAAAGCTCGATACATGTTACCTTCAAAATACATGCGAAGTTTTCTGATGAAGGCAGCTCCAAAGGAAACCACACAATGCATGTACTGTGACAGTGACAGACGGCATGGGTGAAACTTGTAGCTGGGTACTATTCGCTACACAGTGTAAGAAGGATGATTCTACTAAATGCAGCAACTTCTTGTAAGCTGACATGCAGACCATGGTGTAGAGCAGCTAAAGCAAACACTCCCATATTCTCTGTAAGGTGGCTATAATTTCGCACCTTACAAGAACTCATCCACATACTTTGCTGTGATCTACAAACACAATTAGGTATCATGTGATAGGTTGTACATCGTATGTATGAATATATAAAGGAGACTGACATTGTCACGTACACCTTGCAAATAATTGTTAACGCTTATTACATGAAAAGTGACGGAGTGTCTTTATTACCAGAATGGCGTAATGAAAGAGTACCTGTACTAGTAGAGGTTGGAACGCCAGTGGAGATGAAACAGCAGGCAGAACTCAAGCTCTGGGAGGAAGGCCCGCACAGGTGTGTTGGTCCTGCTTAAACACAGAAAGTAGCGAGACGGACGCTGGAACACCTGAGCGCTGGGACACAATAGAGTCACGAGCGGCCGGTTTTGTAGCCGGAAGGGAAGGATCCGGAAACTACGAGGAAGCGTCACCTCGGAAACCACGCAGGCTGGGTTATTTTCAAGGATTTTTACTCAGAAGCGTACTATTGTGCGAGTATAGGTTTTTCATCGCAGACTTTACGTGCAGGACGACAAAAGACTAAAATATAGTTGGTCGGCGTTCGGAATAATCTGTAAAGAGGGAGAATATTCCGTGGTTTCGGGAATATGATTCGTTTTGAGAATTACGCTGGTGGGGAGCTGAGCCTTGCTGGGAGGCCAATGGTGGAGAGACGAGGTCTTCTGTTGCGAGCGCCCACGTGTGACGGTCGCTCGATATCAGCTTTGTTGGTAGAGACAGATTTGTCTTTGCTCTCAGGAGAGTTTATAGTTAGAACAGTTAGGCAACGAACTGTTGCGAACCTATACGATTCTAGACTTCACCTCCGCTATGGAAGTCGTCGTTGAGTACATGGCGTTCAGTAATTGAGAGCATTTCCTCTGCCTATACTTACGTTGAGACGTTATCTGAACTCCGTCCTTGTCGCTTCGCGTTTCTCCTGTGTAGAACACAGAGAGGAGAAGACAGTATTAGAGTATATTAGTCAGAGGACCGGCTTCTGCCATCCTAGTGTTTGAAAGAGTTTTTAATTTTGCTGCTGGAGCTCTTGCATCGACGCAGACGTGTACGAGAACCAGCACACCGTCGCACCAGACGCAGTACATACGGTGATATCGCAAATTGCATCGGCTTGTTAGGGCTATAAAGCTAAACACCTGTCAAAACAAGGGGCAGAGCTGGGCAATTGATTAGTAATTTTACTTAGGAAATTTGAACTTTGTAGTATAAGGTTTTTTTAAATCTACAATAAATATATAAGCAGGAACAACGTTTATCATTTAGTTGTATTAGTTGCCTTAATCATTCATTTATGTTTAGGTTGTAATTTATATCTTAAAGTCCATTAAGAGATCCTAAGATCTGCTTCAGGGTGTAGTCAGACAGGAGCAAATACTCATTTTAGCGTTTATTGTTTTCCGTTGCGCACATTCATTTTACACCCGCCTGGAGTAGTATCTTGGATCTCATTTCTTGCTTGTCTTTATCTACTACCACCGCATCTTCTCAAAATACTTGTTTCTCCGGGGTCAGGGATTTTCTCTGCCTCGTGATGACTGGGTGTTGTGTGGTGTCCTTAGGTTAGTTAGGTTTAAGTAGTTCTAAGTTCTAGGGGACTGATAACCATAGATGTTAAGTCCCATTGTGCTCAGAGCCATTTGAACCATTTGAACTTGTTTCTCGATGTCGTTGTTCAGTACGTAAAAGTACATTATAGCTGATGGAGCTCTTCGACCAGGATGAGCCACGGCTGCGTGGTTGACCTTATGTCCGCATTCGCTAGGCATCACCAATATGTCAGCGTACTCGCTGGATGTGTATGCTACGTTTATTCCAAGTCAGTATCCATGACGGACCGAAATCGTTTGTTTGTACATTCCGGCCTGCCTTGTTCACAGTAGTGTAAAGATACAGTCTACAATCTTACTAAGAGTGGGTTCAAGCAGCGCATCGCGAAAACTTGTCGTTCCTTGACACTAGCAACTTCACATCTGCATCGCAGAGCGTTGAGAAGCCGCGCTGAGTTGTGTATTCAGGAAAACAGCCACTCCTTTGAGCACCTCACTGAAATGAAAAGCCCGCCATAAGAACACCTACCTGAACACAGTTATGTACAGCATGTCCCATCCATCCCCAAAACTTCGTCTTCAGCTCGTGGTTTAGTGGCTAGCTTTGCTGCCTCTGGATAACCGTGTCCCGGGTTCAATTCCCGACCGGGTTGGGGATTTTCTGTGCCCGGGGACTGGTGTTTGTGTTGTTCTCATCATTTCATCATCATCATCATTCGTGACAGTGGCTAGACTCGACCGTGTAAAAAAAATTGGTCTGTGTAAGAAGTGGGACTTTGTGCAAGCGCTGATGACTGCGCAGTTGAGCGTGCCACAAGCCAAACATCATTATCATCATCCCCAAAACTTTGAACGTTTCTGGTTCCCTAACTCAAATTGACTGAAATCAATTTAGATACACTTGTAGAGAGTTGATTGAAATATGTCAACTAGGTGAGAAAAAAAGGAATGTTCTATTTAAAGAATTGTAACTCTTTGTTGTTGGAAAATAACTAAATGAACTACGTTCGTAGCTCCGTTGAAAGAGTAAGGTTTCTTACATTTTCTTATCTAAATAAATATTCCTTTCACTTATTATTTGGCGTGTTACAGAGAAAACTACCTTATCTCAAATATCCTGTAGATTGGTGGACTGAAACTGATGGGTAAGATAGCAGACAACTAAGAAACATTTTTGCATATTTAGAATTGAGCGCTGACTGAGGTAGCGAAAACTTACATTTCCTTTCGTTTCGTGCTTATCTTAACCAAAACGCAAAAACATTTTTGCATATATCCGTGCTGTGACGGGTTGCGTTTGCTTTCGTGGTTGTCTATAGAGCAGGGACGGGCTGGATCCGGCTGAGTGGTTGAAATCCGAAAACAAAGAAAAGCACCCGACATAAGAGATGGACGGCGTGAGATGGCTCCGCAAACAGTGGGGGCAGCGACGCGGCTAACGGCCGCTGGGACGCGTCAACAGCCTGCTGCCTCATCCCTTTGCTTGAGCCACTGATCCAGCAGCCTCTGTACGGAGATGGCTACTGTATCTTCCAGGATCCTCCCTCTGACCTCCAAAGTTTCCACAACGAAACTTTACCTCGAAACCTGGCAGAAAATCCTAACAGATTCTGGTTGTATGTAAAGTACAAAACACGAGACACACTTAGTGGTGCACAAATAAACAGTGAACAGTGGAGTTCGAAACTGCGCTGTGTTAAAAGTCAAAAATGCATAGCACTGCAAAACAGCGTAAATTTAGACCACAATTATCAGTGCCTAACGAAGAAAGCAACCAAAAACGTGCTCGCAGACGGCACTACCTGATGTAGGTGTAAAACCAAACAGAAATTAACGTAAGTCAAAACTATCAATTTGCTAACGAACTATTTTTCGATCTAGAAAACAAATGAAATTGTAAATATCTTTAATTACAAAAAATGTTTCAAATGGCTCTGAGCACTATGGGACTTAACATCTGTGGTCATCAGTCCCCTAGAACTTAGAACTACTTAAACCTAACTAACCTAAGGACATCACACACATCCATGCCCGAGGCAGAATTCGAACCTACGACCGTAGCGGTCACGCGGTTCCAGACTGAAGCGCCTAGAATCGCACTGCCACACCGGCCGGCCTTTACTTACAGACCATTGATGATGTTTTACTTCAATAAAGCGAAATGCGTCTGCTGAGAAAACCACGCGTTTTCTTGTAGTTATAACTACGGAACGAGAGTACCCTCAGAAACAAGTAACTTAGTATAAACTTTCGAATTGCGTTGCTACCAGCAAATGTTCTAGTTTCGTTTACTAAATAATGTCTGTAAACAAAGAAAGAAGGGACGAAAGGAAAGAAATACAAAATAAGAACTGTTTTTGTTTGGTTACAGCGAGTACAATAATTTTGTAACTTTACGATTACAACAGATCACACTTACAAAAAGTGTTCGAAAAAAGAGTATCCCAGCGGAGCGATGTGCAGCATTGCTCCCTACAGGCGAGGGTAGGATCGACAAGCCAAACCGCTGCACGTGTGGCCAGTTACGTCATCTGTTGACGTCGTATATTTAATATTTGTCATCCACTTTTGAGGCCCCATGTGTCTCATATTAAATACAGAGTCGTCTAAGTCACTTCAGGGCTTTTAAAAGTTAATGTATTGTAAGAAGTTCAAATGAATGTAGATTGCAGTAATTGTCTGGAGGTGAAGAGGCTTGCACAGGATAGAGTAGCGTGGAGAGCTACATCAAACCAGTCTTCGGACTGAATATTACAACAACAAAAACATTCTTAACCACGGAAAAAGAACCGCATATAAATTACATGTACTACAAAGAATTTAATACAACATTATAAAAAAGCAGTATTTTCTACAAGAGAATCAAATGTTTCAATACACTTGCCATGGAATTCAACAAATGAAGTGACTAAAACCAAAATGTGTAAAAACGTAATTATAACTTGCCTGTAAAATTATTTATCATATATAAAAAGTTTTACTTAAATGACATAAAATAAGTGTTTGGTAAAAAGCAAAACTTTTGTAGCTTATGTTGCTGGAAAACTGTATTCCCAAGATATGTGATGGAAAATGTTCACCTTCTTTCAGCTTCCTGAGCTCAATATCTGATTCCTTATGAAGGGATCATGACTCAACTTTTCAGAGGGTAAAATGAGGTCTGACGTAGATTGTCTTGGAGACATAGTGCTATCATCGTCGCCCTGATATCATCCGACTACATGTGTGAGGTTGGGTTGATTTGGGGGGAAGAGACCAAACTGTGAGGTCATCGGTCTCATCAGATTAGGGAAGGATGGAGAAGGAAAGCGGCCATGTCCTTCCAAAGGAACCATCCCGGCATTTGCCTGGAGCGATTTAGGGAAATCACGGAAAACGTAAATCAGGATGGCCAGACGCGGGATTGAACCGTCGTCCTGCCGAATGCGAGTCCAGTGTTCTAACCACTGCGCCACCTCGCTCGGTCACAGCACATGTGAGTAGTGTGTCCAGCGAGTGAACTGCATACAGTGACTTTGATGAGACGTGAGTGAATAGTGTAAAAATACTTCTGGATTTAAATAGATATACAAGTAATTATATGCATTTATGTTACTTAAAATTAAATTTTGAGTTGTCGTTGCATTTAGCTGTAACATAGCACATCTGAATCATTGTAAAATCCCCTATGAATAAGCAAACAAGTAACCAACCAAGAATCTGATTCCTTTTAGTTTTTAGGGAATTTATTTCCTCGCCAGATGTGTCATTCCCAGAAACACATCAAGATCTACTGTCGGGTTCTTTGCTCCTAAAATGGACCCATAATTTTTCACTACCATATAATGTAGTCTTAGCAAATGGTAATTGGTAGAGTTGCTAAATGCAAAAGTAAAAAAAAAAAAAAAAAGAAAGAAAAGAAACACGATGACAGATAATGTCAATGGCTGGAAAAGTTGTTAAAGGGACAGGGCACGCCCTCACAGCTTGGGTAGCTCAGTTGGGAGAGCACTTGCCCGCGAAAGGCAAAATCCCGAGTTCGAGTCTCGGTCTGGCACACAGTTTTAATCTGCCAGGAAGTTTCATAACAGAGCACAGTCCGCTGCAGAGTGAGAATCTCATTCTGGAAACATCCCCCAGGCTGTGGCTAACCCATGTCTCCGCAATATCCTTACTTTCAGGAGTGCTAGTTCTGCAAGGTTCGCAGGAGAGCTTCTGTAAAGTTTGGAAGGTAGGAGACGAGGTACTGGCAGAAGTAAAAGGTGTGACGACGGGGCGTGAGTCGTGCTTGGGTAGCTCAGTTGGGAGAGCACTTGCCCGTGAAAGGCAAAGGTCCCGAGTTCGAGTCTCGGTCCGGCACACAGTTTTAATCTACCAGGAAGTTTCAATATGTGAGGTTGACCGAAATTGTCAACTACTAGCTGAACGTCAATACAACATAGATTGATTGAATTACAGGACTGCATGTTAGATGGACTCGCTGCAGAGCAAACTGTGCTGGTGTAAGCTGTCGCCAGCACTCCGCTCGGAAAGAGGCTGTGAGAAGACCAGTAGTAGGCACCGGAGCAAGCGAGCCTATCAGGAGAGAGGCCAAAGACAAACTCGCAAGAAACGGGCCGCCAACGTCCTCTTGATCACCAGTATTTAGATCGCCGCCGCGGACCGCAGCCCAGCCACTTGCAGTCACAGTCAGTCACCGAGTCGAGTCTTCAGTCGCAGCCACTAGCTCAGAGTCAGTCAGCACCTAGCAACCCGAGTAGTGTACCTAGCGGAACTTGCACTTCACCAGCAGTGAGGCTACAACGTGGACGATGACGGAAGAGCTTGACCACAACTACCTTAAAGATAAGTAATTTCTTATTCTTATGAATAAAGAACCCTGTTAATACATGTGCGCTGTTGTGTTATAGAAAGAAGATGCTGGCCACCAAACAACATCCTTTGCATCACGCAGAGGCGCTCGGAACACATTAGAAATGTACGCCTTGGTCAGACAGAAAAATCGGCGGTAGCGGAACATAGCCTTAACGAAGGACACACCTTCCTCTTTGAGGGTACGAAGAAGCTGTGTGACGCTAGAGGATTTTGGGATTCAGTTTTCAAAGAGGCTGTAGAAATTCGGTTGAACAGCAACCTGATCAATCGAGACACTGGTTTCCAACTTAGTACAGCTTGGAATCCCGCAATAACTAAAATTAGAAGAGAACGCTCCGGCACGAAGACGTATTAGTAACCGGCAGGGACTCGACGCCCGGTCCGCGCCGCGAACCCTCCACCAGTGGCGCGGCGGCCGATTCCGCAGGTACCTGATTGGTCGGCGCCCGGAATCAGTCACTGGTCCAGGAGCCTTTATAGGACCGCGCAACACAGCATCTCGACACTTCGCTTGAAGATGATGGGTACGAAACCCTTCGAAACGTTGCGAGAAGACGACGCCTTTACTCGGCTGATCACCCGAGAAGATTTCACGAACATCCTTTCCCTGCTTCCCATGGTACAAGCCTACAGTGACAACGAGATGACACAAAAACTGGCAACGAGAATAATTCAGTGCAGTTTTTGCTTCCTTTTCTTGTGCTTTAGCTTGCAGGGGTGCTCATTTCTCATTTCTGCTTTGTTGTTGTGTTCTTGGATGTATTACAGGAGGGGAGTCACAGAACTAATGAAGTTTCTCTTTTCAGAGGCTTTGCTTACTTTTTTGCTATAACATATTTGTGTAAACCATTGCTACCCCCTCCACCTCATGGCCCCGTGCCTCAGCCACAGACGGCGAACGAGATGGAACTAACACAAGCTTTTCAGTTTCAGAGTCAACAAATTATTGCCTTACTGACGACATTACAACAACTTCTGACTGCCCAAGTCGCGTCGGCCTTACAAGAACGACCGACCGACCAGCCCAACAAGCACAGGCGGCCAGCATACTAACGTTCCCGCAATGGCTCGAATACCTGACACAGTTCCAAGCACATTGTGAAGTTCATCGTGTTCAAGGTACCGTAAAGCTACAATACTTTCTTTAGATAGCAGGGTCCCCAGTGTTCACGTTAATACAAAAACTATTCCCGACGCACTCAGCTATGAGCACTATGGGACTTAACATCTGTGGTCATCAGTCCCCTAGAACTTAGAACTACTTAAACCTAACTAACCTTAGGACATCACACACATCCATGCCCGAGGCAGGATTCGAACCTGCGACCGTAGCGGTCACGCGGTTCCAGACTGAAGCGCCTAGAACCGCACGGCCACACCGGCCGGCTATGAGGAAATAATATCTGCTTTTACTCAAGATTATGACCAGCAAGTCCAAGTAGCTGCAGGCAGATATCATTTCTTTTGCTTGCAGAAAAAGCCGGAGCAGACGTACCGTCATTGGTACACAGAATTTTATGGGAATGGCTAGTCAGTGTAAATTTAAGTGTAGTTGTCGTAATTTTTAAAGTGATTTAATGATAAGAGGTGCTATAACTTTGTGCCCCAGATAGTAGAATACGGGAACAAATCTTGACGTATTCTGATCCATCACTTCCTCAAGTGTTGCATATCCTAGAGCGATATGATTCGGGTGCCATAGCGGCTGATAAGTTTGACGAGGCCCCGATTTGTCGGATCGAGTCGCCCCAACCAACCACAACAACGAGCGTGTACACAGCCGCGAGGACAGAGACGAAGACAGATAAACAGACCTGTGAACTTAGTGAAGTCTTGCCCTAGATGTTTTGTTCGCCATAAAAGACAGGTTTGCCCATCACGTAACGGTACGTGTTACACGTGTGGGGAAAAAAAGGCCATGCCCAAGCAAATTGTTTTCAACGGCATAAAAACGCCAATTTTGCCCGCTATTAGGAAAAACCGGCTCGTGCACTTGCAGTGAGCGTTGTGTTTTCCAAACCTACAACAGGTTCTGACAAAAGTAAGGTTAAGGTTGTGCCTCATTCTCGCCCTAGTGCTGTGCAAAGACGTTCTAACAAACTATTTGTCTCATTACGAATTGCTGGCCATCGTGTGAACTTTCAGTTAGACACAGGTGCTTCACTAACTTTCCTTAATCGTTCCACGTATGGACAGTTAGGCTCACCACGGCTTTCTAAATCTAGCAGGCACCTCACTACTTACAACGTACAGGAAATTCCAGTGCTCTGACAATGTAGTTTGCCTGCCACTTACAAATCTGACACTAGGACCGTGAATTTTACTGTGTTAAGGTCAAGAGACAGTGAAAACGTTTTCAGTTTAGATGCCTTTGATTTGTTTGGACTTAACATTCACGAGAACGTACTTTCCATATCAGCTTTTGATCCGTAAGACAATTTCCTAAACTATTTTCAAAAGGAATGGAGAAAAGCTAATAACTTTGTGGTGCATGTTAGATTGAAAGACAATGCCCAGCCCAAGTTTTTGAGGGCCCACCCCTTTCGAATTCCTTTAAGAGACCAAGTACCCAGTGAACTGAAAGAATTGCAAGATAGTGGTGTAATTGTTCCCATTCAAGCTAGTCAATGGGTAAGTATCCGCCCCTGGCAGCTGAGTGGTCAGCGCGACGGAATGCTATGCCAAACGGCCCGGGTTCGATTCCCGGCTATCTCGGAGATTTTCTCCGCTCAGGGACTGGGTGTTGTGCTGTCCTTATCATCAGCACGCAGCCTTCTACTGGCTGCACAAACAAAACATTGAAAGGGTGCAAAATATAATGGGCATTCCTCTGGTAAGCGTCAAAGCCATTCGTGAAAAAGTGCTTGACATTTGGCAGGACGAATGGGATGGGTCCACTACAGGCCGCAGAGTCCACGGGTTTCTACCCACAGTGAGAGGAAGACTAAAGAACAAGATAATGAAGCCCTCACAGGGCCTAGTTCACTTCCTTACAGGACACGGTCCCTATCCCACGTACCTGCATAAGATAGGGAAAAGGCCAACACCGGAGTGTGACTGTGGTGCCCACGAAGGATCGCCAGAACACATAGTGTTTGAGTGCCCAATATACGAACAGGCTGTCTCAGTAGAGAGGCAGCATCTGCGGACAAGAATTGTTCACGAAATATTGACTAACAGCGAATTGTTCAGAAATTTCGCAAAATTGGTAAACAAAATCTCAAGGGAGGCCCAGCGAGCCTACCTTGGGAGATAGTAATGCGCTTCAGATCTAATGCGCAATTGTACATATGTAAATATTATGTTGTTTAAGTCTTGACTAATAGTAGAAAGTAGTTGTAGTTAGATCAGCATGGTGGTGGGGGGAGTAAAAGAGCAGTACAAACGGAGTGGTTTCTCTAGAAGTAGCGGCCCGCCTCCACGTGGCTAGGGACGGGCAACTCTCTGGCAGCGTTCCAGAGAGGCTAAGAGGCCGATTATTCACATACAGCAAAGCTACTTAATAAATAGATAGTATGCATGCTTAAATAAACCATCCCTGTAGTGCTAATAGCAGAGATAGTTAGTCATATTACGCCCACTCAAAAGTGTTAGAAAGTGGGTTATGCATGCCTCATAAATTTGGGAAAAAAAATTGTCCTTATCATCATCATTTCATCTCCATTGACATGCAAGTCGCCGAAGTGGCGTCAACTCGAAATACTTGCACCAGGCGAACGGTCTACCCGACGGGAGGTCCTAGCCACATGGCATTTCCATTTCCAATGGGCAAGTTCTCTCGTTTAGTTGCCCAAACCTTCTGGTCGGGCCGCGCGGTTCTAGGCACTACCGTCTGGAGCCGCACGACCACTGCGGTCACAGGTTCGAATACTGCTTCGGGCATGGATGTGTGTGATGTCCTTAGGTTAGTTAGGTTTATGTAGTTCTAAGTTCTAGGGGACTGATGACCTCAGAAGTTAAGTCCCATAGTGCTCAGAGCCATTTGAACCATTTTGAACCTTCTGGTCGCATTCGCATTTGTGTTGACTTCAAGTCTGCAGACAGTAGTTGACACTTATCCATTACCTCAGCCAGAGGAACTCATGGGCAGGCTTGGTACAGGACGTTACTTTTCTAAGATAGATGTGCGTGATGCCTACTTGCATATTCCTTTGGATGAAGAAGCACAGAAAGTGTTTGTCACGGCTGGCCCCGGCGGAGGTTCGAGTCCTCCCTCGGGCATGGGTGTGTGTGTTTGTCCTTAGAATAATATAAGTTGTGTGTAAGCTCAGGGACTGATAACCTTAGCAGTTAATTGCCATAGGATTTCGCACACATTTGAACAGTGTTTGTCGTCGACACCTTAGTACTATTCAAGTGTTTGCATTTGCCTTTCGGCAGTGCTTCCGCATCAGCCATTTTTCAACGTTACTGCAAAAGTGTCATTATGGTTCAAACCACCTTGACGATATTGTCGTCTCAGGTCATACACCAGAGAAACACATTGCCAATTTACGTACTCTTTTTCGAGTGTCGTCAGAAGCATGACTTAAGTGTCGTCTTGAAAAGTTTGACTTTTTTTCAGACTGAACTACAGTACTTAGGTTACGTGGTAAACAGTCAGGGTGTGCACCCCCTCTAATTTGATTTGCTTGCAGTCCGTGATCTGCCTGTTCCTTGCAATGCGTCTGAACTTCAGTCAGTACTAGGCCAGATTACATACTACATTCGGTTCATACTGAATGCTGCTCAGATCGAGGCGTCGCAAAAATGTACCTTTTGTGTGGACTAAAACTGTTAAGACGCATTTCAGAAACTCAAAAATGCTTTGCTCAGTGACATATGTTTAGTGCATTTTGACCCTACCTTGTCAGTAGTTTTGCAAGTCGACACTTCTTCCTAAGGAATCGGCGCTGCGCTTTCGCACACAATTGGTGCACAAGACAGACCTATTGCTTTTGCCTCAGTGTTGTTAACTCAAACTCAGTGCAATTATTCTCAAACAGAAAAAGAGGCTCTCGCTATTGTGTATGGTGTCAAAATTCCATCACTATTTGTATGGTCGCATGTTCTATTAATTGACAGATCACAAGCCTTTTCAGTCCTTGTTTCATCGGTCAAAGGCGGTTCCTACACGCGCTGCTCAAAAATTGCAAAGTTGGGCTTTGCTGCTTTCGCACTATCAGTATGAAATTGTGTACAGTCATACAGCAAAGCATGGCAATGCAGTCGTCCTATCTCGCCTTCCGATTGGCCCAGACACTGATTTTCATGCATCTGACACATCTTGTTGCCAAATCGATGCGCAGGACTCTGAATTGCTGGAATCTTTTCCCTTGCATCACAGAAAAATGGCACAGGCCACGGAAGCAGGTCCAAATCTAAAGATTTTGTTGCATTACAATCGCACGTCTAAGCCTCGTTCACTGAACAGTACCAAGAACTCAGTTGTGCGCCGATATTTTTCACGCCGGCATAACATTACAATTCAACAGGGTATGATTCTAGTTCAAAATGACAGTGAACAATCGCGTGTGCTTATTCCCAAAGTTTTGCAAAAGGACGTGTTGCGATTGCTCCACCAAGGACATTGGGGCACTGTCCTCACTAAACAGTTAGCGCGACGGCACTGTACTTGGCAGGGCATGGACGCCCACAGTGAACAGATGACGTCACAGTGCAAGCGTATTGTCATATCGCTGGCTTAGTTGTGGAGTATCTTTGCGGGCAGCCGCGTCTGTAGAGGGTCTAGTGCGGGACACGGAACTGTTATGTTGTGTAGTGTGTAGCTCTGCATGTAAGAAGCATTGTTAGTATTCAGGTTGAAGTCTTGCTACAAGTGCTATTACAGTAAAGTGATTAAATATGGAAGTAATTCAGAGGAAAGTGCGTCCAAATGTAATTAAAAATGCGCAGTGCCGCCGCTAACGTATTTGTGTATCCGCTCGTTGCGTGTCGCACAGTATCAATCATCCACGTCGTGTTCGGTCTCCCAGAGTGAACTGATGTGAATCAGTAGAAATTAGTTACCACAAAAGAGTGCAGTCAAGTGCCAGTGTCTTGTAGCGAGCGTGAGGACGTGCATTCGATCATCGCGTTTCCGCATTATCAACAATCAGCCGCGCCGCGACGGTTACGCGCACGCTCGTACAAGTGAGAACTGAGAACTGAAAAATTAGCCTTACGATCAGTGTTATGTCATTACTAGCGACAAGGAGGACTATTACCAGATATCTGTATGTGTGACGAGCGTAAGAACTTTTGTTCGATCATTTGACTTCCGCATCATCAACAATCACCCGCGTCGTGTCGATTACGCGTACGCTCGTCTTGAGTGATATTGTGGACAGATAATCATCAAGATTGTTAATTGGGATAAACATTTACGACTTAGAATGTAAACAGTGCAACCTGCGATTTTCCTTTAATCGTCTCAGAATATAGTTGTTCATACCAGACGTCGAACAGTGTTGTGTTTTAACGTTGAATGGCTCCACTAAACCCGCTTGCATAATTCGATAGATAATTTCAGGCAAGCCAGCAGCAGTGTGGAGCAGAACAGTACGACCGCCGCGGGATTACCACGTACATGGTGTGGACAGGACGCACGGTCACGAAACGAGAAGTCAGCTTAAAGTAACCCCCCACCCATTCGTACTCCCGGGCGTGTTACAACAGTGCCGCGCATGCGCGGAAAACCAATCCACTCCGCCACAGACATTCTCAGCTTGGCCTAACACTCAATCGCCACAGCAACGAGTGCACATTGACTTTGCAGGACCATTTTGGAACACTCGTTGGCTCATAGTGGTAGACTCCTTTAGCAAGTTTCCATTTGCGGTGCCTATGAACTCTACCACGTCACGTAGCACCATTCAAGCGTTGTCCTCCATATTTTGCATAGGTATGCCAAAAGTACTTGTGTCAAACCACGGACCACAGTTCAATTCACGTGATTCTGAACAGTACTGTGAGCGAAATGACATTCGTCATCTAACAAGTGCTCTGTTTCATCCTCAGTCCAACGGAGAAGCAGAACTCTTTGTACGCACTTTCAAGCAACAGAAGGCCAAGCTTCGCACCACCCACACACGGGAAAAGGCACTGCAACTCTTTCTCGCCTCCTGTCTCCCCCACCCACGAGATGGACCATCACTGGCGAAACTTCTGCATGGCCGCCGCCACTTTTTGGGAGGTGCTTAGCGTGTGGCCGCATTGCGGCAACCGCGCGGCGGCGCTGTGGGTCTGGCGTGGGACTCTGGAGCAGGGAACACGCGCGCTAGAGTGAGCGAGCGCCTTGCCTCTTGCGCTTCAGAAGACTGACTGGACTTTTGTCGAATGATCTACAGTTACAGCACACACGGTTATCAGCATGAGTTGCAAAGTTCCTGTTGCATCTTCATTATTTGATGAAGGGTATTCCAACTCCTTCATACATTCACCGAATATCATTTATTCCAACTATCGTGCAGGTGGCTATGGTCAAAGTCCTAAACTGCATGGTTACAGCTATTATACCTGTTAAAATCCTCCTCCTCCAGCACAGACATCTCATCCATTGAACTCATAGTAAACAGTAAACAGTTAGAATCAATCCTCTTGGGAAGCTCATCACAGACTGAGCAAATTCCCCGCCATTTTCCCACTTTGGATTACGTCATGGAAGGGAAGGGTGGAGTGCACTGTTGTGAACTAGGTCAGTTGGACTCCGGACCTCAAAGTGGACACACTGGATGGAGCTACTATCTATGGCAACTCAAATTGTTTAAAGAAACAATATACCGCAATTCATGCAAAATAAATACTTACGTCTGTCCTATCCAGCAGCCCAGCACAGACTGAATCCTTTTACTGCCAATTTCCAGATAGGGGGAGGTGAAGTGAAGTGAAGTTAGGGGAGGGGAGAGGGTCGGAGAGAGGGGAGGAGGAGGGGAGGAGATGGGACGTGGTGATAGGTTAGTGCAAGTAGCCTAACTTGACCTGTTTTCCCGCCAAAATTTGAACTTCCTGCCATTACGTGAGTGCGACACTACCTCATCTATGGCCGCCATCTTGAATGCATCATCTTGAATAAATTTGGCAACAAATCAGAGTGGGGCCATTCCCGCTTTGCCCTACTACTATTACGAAGTAGACAGAGCCTATAACCTCTCCCTATGGTGCCCACTCAGATGTCCCCAGTTATAAAAGATGAAGATGGTGGCAGTGTGCTTCAATAGCAATAATAAATAATTCGGACACATGCTGCCTTGTGATTGGTTTAGAGCATCATGACGTAGCTGCGAAATCCAGAATTGTCGGGTGGATCTTGCACAACTGGATAAAACACGAAAAATGTAGAAAAATTCGTATTATTGTGGGAAACCCGGTAAAAATACGAGAAAGTTTGAAAAATATGTAAAATTGAGGAAATTACAAAAAAAATGAAACATATGGATAAATACATAAATACGTAGAAGAACAAGAGTGCTTACATATATTCCCTGGGGGTGGTCTCTGCTGGTACCTCGAATGACATAACATTAAATTATTATTAACAACCCAACCTCAAGAGGAATTGCTTAACGTAATTTGTTATTAACAGGCAGACACAGCTTGATCCTCTCTCTATGCTGTCTAGCTCCTCAGTGAACTACCCCCACACAAGTGTCCCTCTTATAAAAGATGAAGATGAGGAGGGGGAGGGGAAGTGAAGGTGCATTATCCTCATTGGTCCAGGGTGAGGAGAGATCTACCCACCATTTTATTGTCTTCCCATTGGCTGAGAAGGGCTAATCGCCAACTCCATGTCATGTGACCACTATAGCGTTACGTCATGACCTTTAATATAACTCACATAATTGCCTGGGTGATTCCCTTGAACTACCTTGATCACTTCCTAGTGGTCCCCTGTGGTAGAGGGAGGGGAGGGGGGCGGGGGACCAAGGAGCCCAAGTGGGTAACCTGACACCAAATGTGTAACATGACACTGGATGTGATAAGATCGTTATCTCAGCAGGAACCAGCACTTTCTACCTACTCGGCAGTAAGTGCTGCAGCCGCCAAGAAAGCAACACCCGTAATTCCTAACGTGAATTCTCTGACCAGTAACTGTTGCCACGGCCGAGATAAACACACTACCTGATCAAAATCATCCGGACACCCGAATGCAATGTGAAACTGAGCACTAGATGATATGAGAGGCGTATCCACCAGTATAAAATAAGACAAGGTATACTGTGTTGTTAGTCAGTGGTGCGTCGTGAGTACCTTGCGGCGATACTCCTGGACGTCTCCAGACCATTCATCTCCATGTGGGACGACGGTCTCGTGTGCTAACTCTTTGTGCTCGGGGTCCCGACGTTGCACTGTCACTTGCTCCATTCATATCACGCCGAGAGGACGTTTCACATACGAGCTACAACGGGGCGTCTAAAGCCTGACCAATACGTGCTGGGATGCCGCAAGGGACTGTGCTTAGCCCCCTACTGCACTCGTTGTACACTGCCGACGTCCCGGAAGTGGCGCGGATCTAATTGGCTCTATACGCCGACGACACCGCGCTCTTCACTAGGACATATTTTGCCGCTGCCTGCAGCTCGCCTGCCATACACTTGATTCTTGGTCGACGAAGTGGGACCTCAAGTTCAATGCCCCTCGAGTCAGGCGTCTTTGTTCAACCGATGGGAGATGCCTCCTTCCTTACTACCTATTACCATATTGGGAGGCACCATTCTATGGTCTGTGATGGGAAAGTACCAGGAGATGAACTTGGTCTGACGTTTAACCTGGCAACTGCACATCTGGGGCATCACAAACGAGTTGCTGGAATACATCCGTGCCTTGTATCCACTCCTCGACCCGGCGTCTATGCTTCCTCTGCACTGTGGAGTCACCCTTTACCTGAGGCTGGAATGCACGGTCAGGTGATGGAGTATACAGCCGTCATGTGTGGCAATGCTGCTCTGGCCAATATACAGAATCTCCAGACGGTGGAGAGAGGGGCCCACTGTGCACATCCCGCGAGACTGTTCCCCCGCCATGAGTAGTGCTGGCAGTCTCTGATGATTATCCTTTGGGTGACACTCCACTGATAACCATCCATCCTGTCGGGACTAAATCGAGGTCAGAAGACGCCAGGTCTGCAGGAGCAGTACCAGACAGAAGAGGGCCTGTCCAAATGAGTGTGACTGTTGGTGTGTGTGTGTTTAGTAGAGAAGCAGTAACATCACAATGGGTCCGTCAGGAAAGATCAGTGACTCAGAATGTGGACGAATCATTGGATGTTATCTGAGTAACAAATCCGCTGGGGGCATTTCAACCCTTCTAAACTGCCCAAGTCGACTGTTGATGTGTTTCTGAAATAGAAACGTGAGGGAACAACTACAGCTAAATAAGACTAGGCATACATCTTGTACGGACGGACAAGGACTGTCGAGAATAGCGGAGGGTGGTTGTAAAAAATCACTTGAAATCAACTGAAGAAATCGTTACTGAGTTCCAAAGTTCTGCCTGCAGTCCAGCTAACACAATGAATGTTTGTGGGAGGTTAAAAACAATGGGGTACAATGGTCGAGCAGCGCCTCATAATACAGTCATTTCTGTGGTCAGTACTAAGTGATGCCACTGGACAGTGGATGACTGAAAAGGAGTGATTTGGAGTGATGGATCATGCTATACCCTGTGCCAATCCGGTGGAAGGGTTTGGGTTTGGCGATTGCTTGAACATCGTCACCTTGCATCATGTGTAGTGCCAACAGTGAATTATGAACAAGGTATTGTTACAGTATATGGTGTTTTTCGTTGTTACTGTGTAGTCCTTTTATTATGCTTAAGAAAAAGCTAATTTGGAAGGGTAAGAACATATTTTAAAGTACTGTGTACTGGTTAAAATGGTTCACATGGCTCTGAGCACTATGGGACTTAACATCTGAGGTCATCAGTCCCCTAGAACTTAGAACTACTTAAACCTAAGTAACCTAAGGACATCACACACATCCATGCCCGAGGCTGTACTGATTACTGCAGAGGAATAGTTCGGCGACGTTGTTTGTTTGTGTCAACGTGACAAAAATGGTTCAAATGGCTGTGAGCACTATGGGAGTTAACATCTATGGTCATCAGTCCCCTAGAACTTAGAACTACTTAAACCTAACTAACCTAAGGACATCACACAACACCCAGCCATCACGAGGCAGAGAAAATCCCTGACTCCGCCGGGAATCGAACCCGGAAACGCGGGCGCGGGAAGCGAGAACGCTACCGCACGGCCACGAGCTGCGGGCCAACGTGACAATTCACCCTGTCATAGAGCAGCATCTGTGAGGTGAATGGTTGTGAACAATAACATTTCTGAAATGGCCTGACCTCCCCAGTGCCCCAACATGAAGACTAATGGGATTTATGTGATGAGTTAGAAGTCGACTTCGCTCCAGACCCCAGCGTCCAACATCACTACCTTCTCTGGTTTCTATTCTTCAGGAAAAATGGGCTGCCATTCCTCCACAAACATTCAGACACCTCTTTAAATGTGTTTCCAGCAGAGTTGAAGCCGTCATAAAGGCGAAGGGTGGATACACCCAACATTAATGTCTACTAATATCTGTCCGAATGCTTATGATCTGATACTGTTTGTCTGCACGGCAGGCGATCCATCAATCTGGTTCTTATGTGTGTTGTCTATAGTAGCCGTCACAACTGACCCGGATTGTATTTGCTACGTTATAGCATCATCTGGAATTCTCTGTAAATCATCCTTTGCAACCTGTTTGCTTGTAGGTCACTTGTACTCCTTGTATTACCATCGTGAACGTCTCTCCTACAACACTTTTCTTTTTGTGTTTTCGTCGACTGCCGGGACTAGTCGATTCCAGCTCGTCTTCGGTCTCGAACTGGTTCTTTATACTCCGTCTGGGATTCTACTGCCTTGTGATCCCGACAGCTGCAGTAGCACTCGCTCAACTTATAACAAAAATGTCGTGTGAGCAGATGAATCATAAACTGAATCACACAACACAGTTTGTACTCCTGGAAAACAAACGTCAAAAGCAAACAAAAATCGTAGCCGTTCGGATAATAGGCGATTAAACGCCGCGCCGTAGTCCTGAGACACAGGATATTAAGACTGCAGGTGAACGGAGGGGAAGAAAGTCAAATATTCTTAGTTGATTTTAATCAAAACATGTACATTTCTAAATTTAATTTCGTCTGTAGGACGTCTGAGCAGCCGAGGTCGCTAACGCACGACTCTGAGTTGGCACTCAGCTCGAAGTTAAGTCGGTTCGAACCCTGGTACCGGAAAATTTTCAATGTCAGTATTTAGGTGAAGGAAGAGTGGTGGCATAAACTTCCTGATGACAACCCTTTACTTTAATATCGTGGATAAAATTCCAAATATCTCCGCAGTGTCTCATGAAGTGAGAGTATGTGCCACTGTTGATGATGATTCGTCCGTCTGATGGGGATATTAAGCTAGGCGTCTCCCTACTCGCGAAGAGTAGGCTATGTGCCGGCAAAAAGTTTCGCCCTATCCCTTCCCTTTAACCATAAGAAAGCAACCTAACACTACGTTATATAAGCACAGCACACAGATACACACTTGACACTTCATAACAGGCCAGAGGAAGGCATGGCAAAAAACCTCCACTAAGACACTGCCATGAGGAGCAATGCACGCCTCTTGGTCTATATACTCTTCATAGTAATATAATACCAATAGTTATTTAAATCTGTTATATTTTGTGCTTTCTGAACAGTCGCTGAAAAAAAACCAAAGAAAAACGGTCATATGTTTTATGAAATGATTTATGTAAAAGTAAGAAACAAAACAGAATAGAGAAACATTTGACGCATCTCTAAATGATGCTCGGAATCATGTACAGCAAATGAGATGCCGATTGAGAATTTAAAGGTCTATGTTAAACTTAAAATCTTAAAATTATTAGAGTACTAGAGAATACTTTGTCTGCTGGGATTTCACTGAGTGGTCTCTTTGCCTCACTAACGTAAGAGCATCTCAGCTGCCTTAGATGATTTCAAGCATCATTCAAACGCGCGTCAAAAACTTCTCAGACCTGTTTCATTTCTAACTTTTTGACAAATCATTCCAAAAAATATTTGACCATTTTCACATTTGTTATACAAATAGAATCGAAAGGGAGGAACGCGGTCAGAGCACATAGCCTATACTCCAGAATAGCACCGAGAGAGTTTAATATTCCCACATGACGGACGTACCGTCATCAGCATCACAATTATACTCCCTCTCTCTAAGACACTGCAGAAACGTCAGGAAATGAACCCGTGGAATTTGTGTTAAGCCTGAAAATCAACAAATCATCACCTCTCTCATTCAAGCTTTTATCCACTACCTCGATTCATACTGCCTACTTCCGAATCGTGTGCCACCACGAAAGCATGTATTGGCGAATTCGACTGCAGAAGCTGCGTACTGAAAAGTAGTAAGCCTCAATTTTTTTGTGTGAGATAACTCACGTAGACATTAGTTCTCTAGGTACGATAATCTTCCTATCACAGACGGTATTTGTGTACAGTTAAAGTGTAAATTTTCAAGAGAAGAGCATCTGTTTCCCAACGGACAAGCTACGTCAGACGGTGAAAAGCAATTGACGTCACGAATGCCAAAGGAGCTAACAGTAATAGTTACAATATCTGCATTGTACGTAAAAGACGTGCGAGTCAGAGTTGGTTGCGCTCACAATTTTTTCTTTGACGATGGTATTTGTAGAAATATATGTTTGTTTAAAAAACAGGAAACGATTGCCGGCCGAAGTGGCCGTGCGGTTAAAGGCGCTGCAGTCTGGAACCGCAAGACCGCTACGGTCGCAGGTTCGAATCCTGCCTCGGGCATGGATGTTTGTGATGTCCTTAGGTTAGTTAGGTTTAACTAGTTCTAAGTTCTAGGGGACTAATGACCTCAGCAGTTGAGTCCCATAGTGCTCAGAGCCATTTGAACCATTTGAACAGGAAACGATTCATACTGCGCAGTAGCACAAAAATTTTGTTCATTCGAAGCTAATGGAAGTGTGTACAAACGAGATATTTTCATGTAGAAACCAGAATCAAGTCCAAATCCGAAGGCCGTGTCGTCAATTAAGTACAATACTTCGAATTTAAAGCACGTTTATTACTGACACCAACGTACAGCCAGAACAGAACTCCCCTCCTTGACAGAGAGTGAAGGTCGTTATACAAACATCGAATATTGACAGAATGTTAATATTTACATAAACATAGAATGTTCCAGAATATATAAAAATTACGAACGTAATATATTTCAAGAACCGTCCAGGAATGGTAAATACTAAATATCTGCAGGCGGTCGTGTCTGAAGTGGCGACGAAACAGTATGCCACACTGGATGCACCACAGCTGTCGACATTGCTCCCCCTTCTGGCGAAACAGCGACCCACTGATTTCAGAAGTTCTCATTGGAGTTGACAAAAGCACCCTGGATCTTTGGATCTAAATCTTGTCAGTAGTCCTCTGTTTGGAGGCACTGGTGAATCTTCTTCACTATCATGAGCATTGAAGTGAGTCCCACCCGACGAAGCTTCGCAATCATCGAGTAGGTCTTCAGTTTCCTCGAACCACCCATCACTGATCTGTGCCTGTGGATTGTAGTAGGGCTTCATACGCAGGACATGGACAACGTCTCAGCACTTTTTTCTTCTTAATGAAGGATGATAATCCCAGTCCTCACATGTGATTTCCGACAAGCGGTGAGGGATGCGATACGATGCGACCCACCTGCCTTGCTACTTCGGATCTGGAGATGAGGTGTTTCACATACTCATCCTGAATATCCTCCAATTGAAACGGGAACAGTGTATTAATTATCATTTCGGGCTCGCGGCCGTGGAGCAGAAATAGCAGTGTCAAGCCTGTTCTCTCTTACTGCGTTGTGTTTTATGTGAATGTCTCGACAGGCAGCATTGTATCCCAATCTCTCCGTTCGACATCAACATGCATCGAGAGCATACCTGTCAACGTGTTATTAAAACGTTCTGTGAGGATGTTAGTCTGTGTCCACGAAGCTGTGTATAAGCCGTTATCTCCAATGTTAAACGCTGCATGTTAACTCGGCCACTCGGCCCTAGTAGGTTTAAGGCCGAGTGGCCACTGGTGCGGTTGCGTAACCGGCGGCGTTCCGCGCCAGGCAGCTACTTGCTGTGGCATGCTCTATGCGTTGCAGGGGGGGGCTGCGCCCCCCCTGACACCCCCTGCCAAAAAAAAACATCCCAACCTAACCTCAGTCGGGCTACGCTACAGATCAATAACCGGGGGGGGGGGGGGTACCGTTCAATAACTTTATTTATGAAAATACATTGTACAATCACCAACAAATTTAACATATTCACAAACTCCTTTTCCCTTACACCAAATAAATACAATTTCATTTACAGATATCTTACGTCTATTACGTGTATATAGGACAAAGGGTGTAGGTGACATATATGTTGATTTTCCAAAGTCTTTATTTGCATTTTCAGTAACATGAAAAGTTACCGACTGAGGTTAGGTTGGGATGTTTTTTTTTGGCAGGGGGGGTCAGGGGGGGGCTGCGCCCCCCCCCCCTGCAACGCATAGAGCATGCCACAGCAAGTAGCTGCCTGGCGCGGAACGCCGCCGGTTACGCAACCGCACCAGTGGCCACTCGGCCTTAAAACTACTAGGGCCGAGTGGCCGAGTTAACATGCTGCATGTTAACTCGGCCACTCGGCCCTAGTAGTCTTAAGGCCGAGTGGCCACTGGTGCGGTTGCGTAATCGACGGCGTTCCGCGCCAGGCAGCTACTTGCTGTGGCATGCTCTATGCGTTGCAGGGGGGGGGCTGCGCCCCCCCTGACACCCCCTGCCAAAAAAAAACATCCCAACCTAACCTCAGTCGGGCTACGCTACAGATCAATAACCGGGGGGGGGTACCGTTCAATAACTTTATTTATGAAAATACATTGTACAATCACCAACAAATTTAACATATTCACAAACTCCTTTTCCCTTACACCAAATAAATACAGTTTCATTTACAGATATCTTACGTCTATTACGTGTATATAGGACAAAAGGTGTAGGTGACATATATGTTGATTTTCCAAAGTCTTTGTTTGCATTTTCAGTAATATGAAACGTTTTGTATGCGATGATGTCTTTGTCCACGAAGCTTTCCAGTCCTGAAACATTTGGAACACCGCTACCTCCTCGTACAATGGCTACAGTAAACCATCCGTTGCCATGAGTAAATGTATCATTAGTGTCAATGCTGAAATTTAGTTTACATCCACAAAAAACAGCCGGGCCATCTAGCAAAGAATGTGCGGCAACAGACTTGAGAGTATTCTTCTTCTTGTCTGCGGCTGAGGTGGTTATTTCTACATCTTCAATAGTTTTATATACTGTGTGCCTTGCACGACGTCGGAGCCTTCTATAACGCATGACTGTGCAGTTGCCAGGGCGGTGACGCTCGCTTATATAACAGAGAGAGATAAGCGCTGTACACTGGCCGTTTAACACGCTGTGGCGGAGTCTGCAGGCCTGTGTATAAGCCGTTATCTCCAATGTTAAACGCTGCATGTTAACTCGGCCACTCGGCCCTAGTAGTTTTAAGGCCGAGTGGCCACTGGTGCGGTTGCGTAACCGGCGGCGTTCCGCGCCAGGCAGCTACTTGCTGTGGCATGCTCTATGCATTGCAGGGGGGGGCTGCGCCCCCCCCCCCCCTGACCCCCCCTGCCAAAAAAAAAACATCCCAACCTAACCTCAGTCGGGCTACGCTACAGATCAATAACCGGGGGGGGGGTACCGTTCAATAACTTTATTTATGAAAATACATTGTACAATCACAATGTAAACTAAATTTCAGCATTGACACTAATGATACATTTACTCATGGCAACGGATGGTTTACTGTAGCCATTGTACGAGGAGGTAGCGGTGTTCTAAATGTTTCAGGACTGGAAAGCTTCGTGGACAGAGACATTTGGTACCCCCCCGGTTATTGATCTGTAGCGTAGCCCGACTGAGGTTAGGTTGGGATGTTTTTTTTTGGCAGGGGGGGTCAGGGGGTGCGCAGCCCCCCCCCCCCCCCCCCTGCAACGCATAGAGCATGCCACAGCAAGTAGCTGCCTGGCGCGGAACGCCGCCGGTTATGCAACCGCACCAGTGGCCACTCGGCCTTAAAACTACTAGGGCCGAGTGGCCGAGTTAACATGCAGCGTTTAACATTGGAGATAACGGCTTATACACAGGCCTGCAGACTCCGCCACAGCGTGTTAAACGGCCAGTGTACAGCGCTTATCTCTCTCTGTTATATAAGCGAGCGTCACCGCCCTGGCGATGAGACGTGCTGCTGCTGTCGCACAGGCAACTGCACAGTCATGCGTTATAGAAGGCTCCGACGTCGTGCAAGGCGCACAGTATATAAAACTATTGAAGATGTAGAAATGACCACCTCAGCCGCAGACAAGAAGAAGAATACTATCAAGTCTGTTGCCGCACATTCTTTGCTAGATGGACCGGCTGTTTTTTGTGGATGTAAATTAAATTTCAGCATTGACACTAATGATACATTTACTCATGGCAACGTGAAATTATCTCTGATACTATTCTCGACTAGAAAGCAATTTCAAGATCAGAGATCATCACATGATGTGCTCCATACTTCAAAATGATGTCTTCTGTAGGGAACTGGAGCTTTCGCAGTTGGCACAGCTTTGGTGACATGATAGCGACTGAGGTAATCAGTACAGGCTATTATCCATCGAACTCCATTTGTCGTCTTTGGGAACCCCGAAAAGAGGTCGATTCCAATCCGACGGAATGTCCCCACTGCAGGCGGGATTGGTATCGTATGCCCAGGAGGTAACTGCAGCATGTGCTTTCGTCGTTAGCTTTCCTTACAGTGACCCACGCGGTGCCTAACGGATCGGTAGGGACCTGTCCAGTGTCCAGTGATATCTACATCTGGCTCTGCTAGAACCTTCATGTATTGCATGTGATTCAATGTTAGAGTGTCGAGGAAGTACTTAAGGATCGCTGGCTGCAGATGAGCTGGGATGGCAAGCAACCATTTCCCTCCCATTAGATCATAGATTCCCTTACATAATGTTCCATTTATTAATTTGAATCCTCCTTTGTTTGCTTTCTCATTCTTCAAGGTTTCTGTGGTCCTCAGTAATGCTGGATCTTCCCTATGTTGAGCAGCTATGTCATTTAATACAGCAATAACTGAGGTTTCGTTCGTGCTGTTGTGTTCCTGTAAAGGATTTCTTGGAAGGCAATCAGCATCCTTATGTTCGCGTCCATTTATGTATACCATTGTGACATTCTACACGTGAAGCCTCATTATACACCTTGCCAGCTGACCCGCTGTATCCTCACTCTCATAGAGAGTGCATTCTGTCACAATAGTGAATGGTTGACATAAAGATACAGCCAGAACTTATTGATGTCCCAATCAACTGCAAGGCACTCTTTCTCCGTTGTAGAGTAGTTCATTTCAGACTTGGAGACTACTCTGGAAACATAATCTGTCACTTTTTTAGCACCTTCCTGAATTTGTACTAGTACTGCTCCTATCTCAAAACCGCTAGCGTCAGTGTGATGTTCTGTCTCGACATTCTCGTCATAAAATGCTAGAACTGGAGAAGATAGTAGCGTCTCCTGAAATAAAAGGAAAGATCTATCTTCCGCCTCATTCTAGGAAAATTGGGTGTCACCATTCAGTACTTCTCGCAAGGGACATGCCTTGGTACATAAGTCCTTTGTGAAGAGGAGGTAGTACGAGCACGTTCCGACAAAATTTTTCACGTCACGAATGTGCTGAGGAGTACGAAAATCTGTGACTGTTCTTATCTTCATTCGGATGGGACAGACTCCATCATCGTTCATTAGGTGTCCAAAGACATTTATTTCTTGTGTGGCAAAGAGACACTTTTCAGGATTCAGGCAGAAGTCTGCAGTTTGAACACTGTTTAACATGAGTACCAGTCGACTTAGGTGCTCTTCAGATGTCTTCGAGAAAACTACAAGCTGACGAAGCAGGTTGTTCATCATATGCTCAAAGGTGGCTGGAGCGTCCAAACGGCGTAACTTAGAACTCATAGAGATCATTAGGAGATATGAAGACAGTATTTTCCGAGTCAGCCTCATCAACCTCAGTTTGCCAGTAGCCTGTCTGCATGCCCATAGTTGAGACGTACTTTACTCCTTTCAAGCATGTCATCCTGGACAGTAATGAGTAGAGATCTTTCTTTGTGATTTTGTTCAGTCACTGGTAGCTGACAGTAATTTCACTTGCCGTCCTTCTTCACAAGGGCAACAGGAAAGGACCAAGGACTCCCTGAATCTTCAGTAATGTCATATTGCAGCATCTTATCCACTTCCTCCTGGATTACCTGTCGTTCAGCTGGCAACACTATATGAGCGTTGGCTAATTGGTGGATAATCCACGGTGTTGACAGTGTAACTTTTCATCTGTCTTTTCTCCACTCCAGAATTGAAAACATCCGAAAGTGGGTGCGGAATGGCTATCACTCGTGGATATTGTTCCTTGGTCAGACCAGATCCGTTTGGTTGTTCGACAGTAGCTTCTTCCCCCGTGTTGCTAGGAGAGGCAGCAGAGCATGATTCATTGTTGATGACACAGCTGCCTTCCCTGGACTGATTCATCTGTCCCTACGCACATATTTTTAGGGATGAGTTGTGGCTGTTTGTGAAAATTAATGGCACAAAGTTCTCCTTCTTCACCTACAGTGCTTATGATCATCGCTGGCATGTAGATTTCTTTTGTGAACCTGTGTAGCTTTTTTCAGTCGATAAAAGCTTGAAAGTTCAACTGGGCGCCTACAACGGCGAACAGCGGTCCAGAGTAATTTCGTTACGTGTGCTTGTGCGAACAGCTTCGCCAACTTGGAGCTCTGATCTTCCACGGTCTGTGACTCCTTGTGATGCCTGTAAGAAGTGTCATCCGAGAATAACACCATAACTACATTCTGCTGAAATGACAAGTTAAGACTATGTTCTCTCATTGATAATTATTCTTGTAATACATGTTTCTGTCGCATGGACATACTTCCCGTTTGCGCCTTTCAGCACAATCGCTCTTGTATAACGGAACGTAGCCTTCTTTAGCAGGCGGCGATAAGATTCCAACATTACAGAAGAAGAAACTCTTGAGGGTACTAGCGCCTGGACTGGTTGGCCAGCGATGGTAACGTCGATGAGATACTTGTCATCTTAGTAACTGTTGTCCATGGAGGATTTTTGTCTGTGGCGGACAGTTCTCTATGTGTGGTCAAGTCGCTTTGTTTGCCTCAAGTCGCGGCTAGGTCAATGGCTGGGAGATCTATACGGCGACGGGAAACGCTACGGCATGTTGGGGAGCGATATCGTCTAGGGGGCTGCGATCGAATTCGCCCCAGAGTCCACAATAATCGTCTGCAGTTGACTGGCGTAAACAAACTGTTGAAGTCTTTGCAGTAGAGCACGTGTCCAGGGCGCCCACAATGAAAAAGGACTGGCTTGTTGTCCCCTGTCCTCTAAATATCTGCTCTTCTGCGAGGTGTTTTACTTTGTGGAGGAATTGGTTGTACCTGTGTCGGTCGCATGATGGGTTGTCGTTTGACGGCGGCGGTACAAGTCCGAGCTTACCGAGTCCATTCCTTATGGCGGTTTCGACTGGTGATGGAGATTGGTGCCAAAGATTGATACACAAAAGTCAAATATGCGAGATCATACAAACATCACGAACACAAGACGTTTCAAGAAGCTTACAGCAATGCTCAATACTAAACAACAAATAATTGCTCGTCGTTGGGTTTGAACTGGCGACCTAAAGCACACCAAGCAGCGATGCTATACACTATGCCACACTTTTTGTGTTTAAATTCTTCAATCTTGAAATTGGAAAAATAAACAAATCTTCTTTTCTTCACAAAGAATACAAAATTCTTAAGACAAAATAAAGGAAGGCCAACAAATGTTGATTACGCGTGGTCCTAAGTGATCCATCCGCGAAGAAGAAACACTTCTTGGAAACGTGTCGCTTCCATTGTTGTTATACTTCCATGTTGTGGTTTCTGTAGAAATTAGAGCTCTTCTGAGATACCATCACTTTTTAAAAACACAAATTTTTGTGCCAAATTAATTAAAATGATGCACATTTCGTAGAAACACAGTTAACTGAAGTGCGCCAACGAAAAATTACCTCTTCTTTACATTAAAGCGTGAAGTAAAATATTTTGAACGAAAGCTTTTTATTTCGGATTCTTTTTAAAACTGTAGTGCTCTTCCGTTATATATTGCACACACTCATCTATACTCGCATTATTGGTCGTTATTGTGAAATATGCCAACTGGTAGATAATGGAAGCCTAGCTGTTGTTCTTCTTTTCAGAAAATAAATGCCAGTCCGTCTACAGTACTTATATAAGTGTTACAGTAGTTTCTTTAGTCCTAGTAATCGCTGCGAGTTTTTTTCTAGTTCAGTTCCATATCTGTAATTGGTCTCAGTAGATTGGGGTATGTCTCGAAGTGCCGACAGTGTGGCAATGATCGTAGTTCAGACTCTGCTTCAATTTAATCTTGCGCAGTTTTTCACCTGTGAGGACCTTCTCGTTTACTATGTCATACTATGTGGACACTAATTTGGATTGGAAGATGGGTTGTTAATATTCTTCCAGACATTTTTCTAGTTGACTGCTGGATATTTCTCTCTCACAGGGTTCGGCTTGTGGTGTCTCGTGAGTTGGCAATACATCATTCTGGTGTTAAGTGGCCGTAGCTCATGTCCATACCATTCTGCATTTTGAAGACTCAGTGAGGTTTCTGGGCCTCATTTTTTATTCCAAATTGTCATGGTCACCACACCTGAGAAACCTGCAAGCCAGAACCTCGCGTCTGCTCCAGTTTATACGGCTTTCGCGCGTTCGCGGCTAGACTGTTGGCGTACCGTGCATGGATCGGTGAGGCTTTCTTATCTGAAAATCATTGATGCTGTCCACTATGAGGGGATTAGGCTGGCCACTGGTGCTTATAGGACTAGCCCCATATCCAGACTCTGTGCTGAGGCTGGTAAACCGCCACTTACAATCCGACGGCAACTCCTCATGGTGCGTTATACATGTAAGTTTCTCGCATCTACGAATTCACCTGCAACCGTAATGTTAGTCGTCCGCCCCTGGAACACCTTTTCTCCAGTCATCCACGAGCAACAAAGCCGTTTGATGGAGTCATTTGGTGAGGAGCAAGTAAACCCCAAACCCAGGGTTTTAACCGTCTGTCACCCCGGTTACCGTAGAAGCGTAGAGTAATTTTAGATTTACCGCGGTACTGCAGAGGTTGTATTCCTGCATACGTTTTCAATACATTATTTAAGAACATTTTAACTGAGCACCATAACTTTACAGCTATTTTTACGGGTAGTCCGAAACAGGGGGACTCAGTTGGTTGCTCTGTTGTTTTCCTTGATTATGGCGTCACCGTCCGACTGCCTGAAGACTTTACTGTCTTTGATGCAGAATCATATGCGACCTCGCGGGCACTGGAGGAGATGAGACGTGATTCGAGTACTAAATTCCTTGTTTGTTCGGATTCTTTGAGTGCCCTTCACTCTCTACAAAGCTTCTAGCCAGCAGATAAAGTAGTCCATAATATCAACGACGCCCTCCTCCAGTTACAACGGCTGAAGAAAGAGGTATCATTCTGAAACTTCCTGGCAGATTAAAACTGTGTGCCGGACCGAGACTCGAATTCAGGACCTTTGCCTTTCGCGGGCAAGTGCTCTACCATCTGAGCTACCCAAGCACGACTAACGCCCCGTCCTCACAGCTTTACATCTGCCAGTACCTCGTCTCCTACCTTTCAAACTTTACAGAAGCTCTCGTGCGAACCTCAGATGGCCGAGCACTTGCCCGAGAAAGGCAAAGGTCCCGAGTTCGAGTCTCGGTCCGGCACACAGTTTTAATCTGCCAGGAAGTTTCATATCAGCGCCCACTCCGCTGCAGAGTGAAAATCTCATTCAGGTATCATTCTGCTGGGTGCCAGGGCGCATGTATATTGCGGGGAACGGAAGGCCAGCTGTAGCAGCCAAGGAGGCGTGTCGCGACCCTCCATTGGTTCGGTGTGCCCACCCCCTGCATGCTGTCACTTAGCTGTTGAGATACAGAGCCTTTCGTCGCTGGGAGGATGAGTGGCTGGAAGCGATAGACAATAAGCTCCTTCTTGTAAAGCTCTCGACGTGGCTGTGGCGTATTTCCTTCAGGCCAGATCGTCCTTACTCGTCTTCGCATAAGTCACAGCCCTATGACGCATGGCTTCTTGCTCCTGCGAGAAGAAACTCAATGTGTGGTTCTTGTGGCGTACAGATCCCAGGAATAGCACTTTCCGTCGTTTCTCCGTTGTCTTAAGGCGTGTAAGATAGAGAGAGTGAGTGGTCAAAACGAGTGAGGTTGGAGTGAGTGCATGAGTGCCATTTAATAGGTTTTCTCCTCACTACGTGATAACATTTTCATAATTTTATCCACATTTGTTTCTTTTAATGCGCTTAAGGGTGCTGTAACCTCGCCGTTGAGCATCCTTAAGCGCCAAATACGCACACTACATGTAGTAAGTGCGGACGTTGCCGAATTGAGAGCTGATGTGGCCAATGTCGACTAGAGCTTTCTTGTTCGTTGGGTCTAAGCTGGTGAATAAAGTTTTTGTAATTGTCGCAAGGGGAGACAGCAGTATTTTGCAGATATGGTTCATATATATTGCAGTGCATTGTTTTTTGACGTCTTTGACGACCAATTCACCAGCAATGCGGGTTAGTACTATAGTTGGCATGGTAACTTTGAAGATATTTCTGCTCCAGACGAACAAATACGCTGCAGCTAGACTCTTATGCACTGTATCCTTGGGTACTGGTAACACTGCTGCAATGTGATATATTTTACTTAGGGCATAGCTGTTAATAGATAGAGCTTTCTCTACCCGGTTTAACGTTCTAGTTTTACGTTCATGGAGAGTAGCCCTGGATATACAAGTATTAGGTTAATGGTCCCAATTTCCAACTGTCATCTCCCGTGGACTGGACATTACAATCATACATAAATGATACGTCTTCTCCGTTCTTTACAACCCTGTTCTTCCCATGTTCTCAGTTTGGGATCCGACAAGTAAAATCTTCGATTTGCATTCATTCAGCTTGTCGCTGGACGAAGTGACACGAATGAATATTATTTCTTGAACAGTTTCAGTTTCAGATTTCGTGTTAAATATGACACTTATATCATCAGCGTAAGAGTATGTGCCAAACATCTGTAAACCTTGTAATATTTGATGCAGATTTAACAGCAATGGTTCTACGACGATTGCATTCAGTGTCATAAAAAGGATACAGCCTTGTTGCACAAATTGTTTAATCTGGACTGATGAACTTAGTAGGCCATTAATTCTGAGCCGGCCGGAGTGGCCGAGCGGTTCTAGGCGCTTCAGTCTGGAACCGCGCGACCGCTACGGTCGCAGGTTCGAATCCTGCCTCGGGCATGGATGTGTTTGATGTCCTTAGGTTAGTTAGGTTTAAGTAGTTCTAAGTTCTAGGGGCCTGATGACCTCAGCAGTTAAGTCCCATAGTGCTCAGAGCCATATGAACCATTAATTCTGATTCGAGAGGAATTTCCGACTATACATTTACGTATGAGCTGAATAAAATGATCACTGAACCCCATCAGTCGCCTTACTGTTAGTACAAAGTGGTGGTTGATGCGGTCAAATGCCTTATCAAAGTCTAAAAACAAGACACCAACGTCGCATTTACGTAGCCACTATAAATTTATAATATCCGTATATTCACATAATGCATATGTCATAGATTTCCCTGAGGCAGCACTCACTTGATAGGGATAGTTACCTTCGTAAGTATCGACTTCATTCTACTATTTATGAGTCGGCTGAAGACTTTATAGTCGGAGTTCAGCAGAGTCAGTGGTCGGAAATCCTTCAGCCCGCACTGGATGTACCACAGCTCGCCGCAATATAATTAGAGTAAGTATGTAATGAAATTCGGTAATTTTATACTACAACAACAGTGTTACACTTGTGAACTGGGTGGCATTGGTAAACAACTCGATTATGATGGAACAAAATGGCATAAAATACGACACATAACATATTCGTAGCAAATGCGTCTAGGTATCGAAGGAATGATTATCCGATTTGGATTTTACTTAGAAAAATGATGCTACGTTCATTTGAGTCTGCCCTAAGTCAAGGTTTTGGACATCATCTTAGCTGTCAAACTGTCCAACTGGGTATTTTTCCGTAATCCAGATAAAGTGTGTTGTAGGGTAAGTTTATAGTGCACAACGAATGTTGCCTTCCGAGCCTCCTAGTTTGCTTAATATTTACATATTATCTGATCAGAAGCTACAAGTTATTCACCCCTTGTGGGGGGGGGGGGGGGCTCAGATCCCTCTTGCACTTGCTCTTCCTTCAAAAACGCCGCATGAACTACGGTGGGAACGTCCGCCTTCTTATGAGGGACACGGCCTAGCTTCTGACACCAACGCGTATCTCGCAAACTTATCTGTGTGGACAGAGTAGGGTGTGACAGCAGCATCACTCGCGCTTTTACGCCAAATTTTAAATCCTAATAAGATTTCCCTGAGGCGGGGACCTCCCTGAGAAGCCTCCATACTTTCTACTACCTCTCTCACTCCCGTATTACGCACATTCTTCGCTCTTACCGTCACTTGATCCTCGGACGAGTTCTTCATTTCCTCCACATTAACAACTTATTTATTGGCCTGTCTTTCAGTGTCCCTTTGGCTGTCCCATCGCCATCAGGTTAATGATTACTGAAAATAAGGCACATTTTCTTTCAATATATTTCCTCATTTTGAATAGATATTTGTCATTGCGGTCCAGTCATTTACTATAGCTCTCTTGGCCATCACTACCTATAATGAATATAATGAATTGGAACGATAGCACGCTGATTAAAAACGCGTATTCCTGTAGTTCAGTTTCAAAAACATTCACCGTAATTAGTATGAATCTGACAATTCTCTTTTGACGCACACCATTTTCGTCACCGATAACTCATGTAGATTAGTTCCCTAACGCTCAGTGGGCACGACGGAAATCTATCCTCGCTGATGAATATTTCGATTTGGGGACACTTCAGAATCAGATTTTGCTCCAGGCAGATTTTTGCGAGTTGATCGATGTCTTCTTGCGCCACTGATCGCCAGCACCAGATGTAAGCGACATGTCTACTCCCCTGTGTATGGCTGGCGTCCCCATCACATTTGAATTGTGTTTATGTTGAATTTTCCTCGATCCTGCCTCCGTTTTCGGCAACTCCACCCTTTCGGTGTACTTGTTGCTGTGAACCTCCACGTCTGTTTCCATGTGAACAATGCATTGCGTTTGCATCTCCCTGTAGGCAGTGTTTTGTCCCTCAACGGGCATGTGTTACGACGTTACGCCTCGCCATTCCGCTTATTAACAGTTTGGCAGTGCAGCCGATCATCTCTGTTCGTCGAGAACTGTGGTGGCCTCATATTGGCGCCACTATAGTTCTCCGCAGCGCCTCTCCTGATATTCTTTCAATCTTCGCTCGAATCGAGGGTTCTTAAGATCACTCGAAATGTTTCTTTTGTAGTCGCACCTATTAGCGATCGCTTTACGAGTTGGCACAGCTCCGCACCATCCCGTGAGCTGCATAAGTTCGACAAAACGACTGATCATCACCGCAACATTTTCTCTCTTACATCGCCGTAAACTGCTGTGATTGCTGAGAGTACTCGAACTGTCTGCAACGAATCCTCATTTTGAAGGCCGCAAGGTCCACTTGGATCCATCATCTAACTAGGAAGTTCGCCATGAAGCCGTTGTTGGTAAATTCCTCACGTAACGACACCTCAAACCGCGCCGATAATTGAGACTTTAGCATCTGTTGCGTAACCAGCAGTTCGTTGCATTTTACGGTACCTTTCATACGGAAATAATCATCGAGATTTCGCAAGAAAGCCTTGGAATTTGTATTTCCGTTCATCCCTAATTTAAAGCGCGGAACATCAACGTGCTGCATATTAGATGCAATTTATGTATGAACGTACGGCTCCTGCTTCTACATCTACATTTATACTCCGCAAGCCACCCAACGGTGTGTGGCGGTGGGCACTTTTGCCACTGTCATTACCTCCCTTTCCTGTTCCAGTCGCGTATGGTTGGCGGGAAGAACAACTGCCGGAAAGCCTCCGTGCGCGCTCGAATCTCTCTAATTTTACATTCGTGATCTCCTCGGGAGGTATAAGTAGGGGGAAGCAATATATTCGATACCTCATCCAGAAACGCACCCTCTCGAAACCTGGCTGGCTCTGAGCACTATGGGACTTAACTTCTGTGGTCATCAGTCCCCTAGAACTTAGAACTACTTAAACCTAACTAACCTAAGGACACCACACACATCCATGCCCGAGGCAGGATTCGAACCTGCGACCGTAGCAGTCGCGCGGTTCCGGACTGAGCGCCTTAACCGCGAGACCACCGCGGCCGGCTCTCGAAACCTGGACAGCAAGCTACACCGCGATGCAGAGTCTGCCACTTGAGTTTGCTAAACATCTCCGTAACGCTATCACGCTTACCAAATCACCCTGTGACGAAAAGCGCCGCTCTTCTTTGGATCTTCTCTATCTCCTCTGTCAACCCGACCTGGTACGGATCCCACACTGATGAGCAATACTCAAGTATAGGTTGAACGAGTGTTTTGTAAGCTACCTCCTATGTGGATGGACTACATTTTCTAAGGACTCTCCCAATGAATCTCAACCTGGTACCCGCCTTACCAACAATTAATTTTATTTGATCATTCCACTTCAAATCGTTCCGCACGCATACTCCCAGATATTTTACAGAAGTAACTGCTACCAGTGTTTGTTTCGCTATCATATAATCATACAATAAAGGATCCTTCTTTCTATGTATTCGCAATACATTACATTTGTCTATGTTAAGGGTCAGTTGCCACTCCCTGCATCAAGTGCCTATCCGCTGCAGATCTTCCTGCATTTCGCTGCAATCCCCTAATGCTGCAACTTCTCTGTATACTACAGCATCATCCGCGAAAAGCCGCATGGAACTTCCGACACTATCTACTAAGTCATTTATATATATTGTGAAAAGCAATGGTCCCATAACACTCCCCTGTGGCACGCCAGAGGTTATTTTAACGTCTGTAGACGTCTCTCCATTGAGAACAAAATGCTGTGTTCTGTTTGCTAAAAACTCTTCAATCCAGCCACACAGCTGGTCTGATATTCCGTAGGTTCCTACTTTGTTTATCAGGCTTGTCTTGGCTCCCACCTTATCTGAGTACATTTATGTCTACAGTGTTCTGTGAGTGTTTTGGTATTAGTGGACCCGTGTTCTACAGCAGCTCGTTACAGAGTAACAATGTAATAATGTAATTATGATTTACTCAGGAGGGATACCACCTAGATTTAGGTCCACCGCGGATTCCCTAAATCACTTAATGCGAATGCCTGGACGGTGCCTTTCAAAAGTTAATAACCCATTACCTCCTCATTCTTGTTCAGTCCGAGCTGCTGCTCTGTCCCTAATTAGATCTCGGTCAACAAGAAGTTAAAGCCTTCTCTTTCTCCCCTGACTGCCCAAAACAAAAATATGAGCTGTCAAATAGGCACACTGCTACAAAGGAAACCTCGGTAAAGAACCAATATGTAAATAAATAACCAAGACGATACAGCACCAGAATCCAATGCATTTTGTGCTCCATTCATTATAATATACAGGACAACAGGGAACTCAACCAACAAAATTTCGGATTGTTGAGAGGTATTTTCTGATTATACAGGGTGAAAAGTATTTAAACCGACAGACTCTGGGAGGTTGTAGGGGACATCAAAACAAATATTTTCCCCTAATGTCATTTTTTCCTAATAGGTGTATTTAAACCGGTAGAGGAAGGTTTCTCTGGTAGCAAACTAATTAAACCACCAAACACTTTCCAATTTTTTTATAACCAAGAGACAACACATTAACACAACCCAATTTCAATTACAGTAGATTTTCAAAAATGCCTCCATTGACACGTAAACAAAGGTTACACCGACGGATCATGTTCTGTCTGACACGGGCAAAAACCCCAGTAGTATCCTGAATTGTTCCTGCTGCTGCTACTATCCGGGCAACCAGGTCCTCTTCTGATGCAACAGAAGTTGCGTAAACAAGGTTGCGCATCTCTCCCCACACAAAAAAGTCCAGAGGGGACATATCTGGGGATCGAGCAGGCCATGGTACAGGACCACCTCTGCCAATCCACGTTTCTGGGAACCGTCGGTTCAGGAAACGACGCACAGGACGACTGAAATATGCCGGCGCCCCGTCGTGATGGAACCACATGCGTTGTCTTGTAGGGATCGGGACGTCTTCCAGCAATTCTGGCAATGCTCTGGCGAGAAAATTGTAATAGTGCCTGCCATTTAATGGCCTAGGTAGCAGATACGGCCAAATGAAACAGTCCCAAACAACACCGACCCACACATTAACGAAGAACCGCACTTGATGAGCGCTAGTAACTGCGGCGTGTGGGTTATCCTCACTCAAAACATGCGAATTGTGCATGTTGAAGACTCCATCACGCCCTAACGTTGCTTCATCGGTAAACAATACAGAGGATGGAAGTGTAGGATGCATTTCACACTATTACAGGTACCATTACGAAAACTGTGCTCTGGGTGGATAATCAACTGGTTCCAGGTTGTGGACACGCTGTAAGTGAAATTGCTCTCGAAGGACTGTTCTTACATTCGCCTGATTCGTCCCCACGTTACGTGCAACTGCACGAGTGCTGATTGAAGGATCCCGCTCCACATGCTACAAGACAGCTTCCTCAAATTGCAGCGTTCTTACCGTGCGACGGCGTCCCTGTCCAGGTAATCTGCAAAATGACCCGGTCTCACGCAGACGTTGGTACACAGTAGCAAAGATCGTATGATGCGGGACACGGCGATTAGGATATTGTTGTTGATAAAGCCGCTGTGCAGCTCGTCCGTTGTGATGCGCTACGTAGTACGCACCAACCATATCAGTGTACTCACTCCAGGTGTATCGCTCCATTAGTAAACAGAGACAATGCACTACTACACTGGTGGACAGCAGTTGCCTACAACTGAAGAGCGTAATACGGCCTCTAACAACTGAAGAGCGTAATACGGCCTCCACCGATTTAAATAATCCTCATAGGAAAAATGACATTAGGGAAAAATATTTGTTTTGATGTCCCCTACAACCTCCCAGAGTTTGTCGGTTTAAATACTTTTCACCCTGTGTAGGTATACGGGACCCGCGGCTTGCAATTGCCCTTTACAGAGTAATAATGTAATCTTTTTTAATCAGTTTGTAACTCCAGTTATTTTTGTTTCTGTGGAAATACTTTCACTACCTTGAAAAAGTCTATAATGTGCAATCACCCCAAATGTACAACACAAAGCAGAGTAATGCAAAAAAAAACCTCAGACGACATTGTGATGTGGTTGCCGTCGCTGCAAAACAGCTAAGCGTAAAGTTGTTGTGTTGATTTTCGATTGCACTCAGTGATCGCATGCACTAGGGACATACCGACCAACTCTGTACCAGTAAACCGTTCCATACTACTGGGTATAATTGTTAACGTGCAACTAACACTGCCGGAAAAACGAACCCGAGGCGGAACCGGTTAATACTAAACGAAGTCTTAAGGACGAGGAGTTAACTGGACATTACTGTTGTCAGCCGGCCGCGGTAGCCGAGCGGTTCTAGGCGCTTCAGTCCGGAACCGCGCGATTGCTACGGTCGCAGGTTCGAATCCTGCCTCGCGCATGGATGTGTGTGATGTCCTTAGGTTAGTTAGGTTTAAGTAGTTCTAAGTTCTAGGGGACTGATGACCTCAGATGTTAAGCCCCATAGTGCTCAGAGCCATTTGAACCATTACTGTTGTCAACAGCTAGTATCTTGACTAAATAAAAAAATGTTTCCAAATAAGTCGCGCAGCATTTCCAATAGACACTTGCATTGCTTTGTAGACTGTGCAGTACAATACAGATAGTGTTGTTTCTGCAGTTGTAAGAGGTGGATACGAAGTAGACCTTTTAAACAACAAAGATGTACAACGGCCTGAGTAAAATTTACACACTTTTATTTACAAAGTTGCAAACAGTTAAGAGGGAAAATCAATAACGTTAAGTCCTTATTCTTCTCTGTTGAATTAAGAACTATTCATCTAATGAATAATTTCCTTGATTCATTGGTTCGTAGCTAGTGTACTGATGAAAGTGGTCCAGGTATGGACTCGCTGTCTCGATGAGGTTTCAATGGCAGCCATCCAGTGTTTGTCGTGTCTTCTCCCCAACGTTCTCCGTGTGCGCCGACTTATAAAGAAACAACCGATACATAAGGCCAACCGATTCGGCTCATATTTGGTACGTCGCTTGTGCACAGCCTAAAATGAGTCTCTAACATATTTTGACTCAACAATCTCGCGTTTTTGAGAAAACTAGGCCTAAATTTCATGAAATGCAACCGACTCAGAATTGACAGGATCGATAGATAATCGAGACGAGAACATTTTTAAACAGATATGGGAGTCTGCAAACGCATATATTTCTGTAAATCGAGAAAAGAACTTTTTCAACTGCTGTTTATGTTCAAAAAATGGTTCAAATGGCTCTGAGCACTATGGGACTTAACTGCTGAGGTCATCAGTCCCCTAGAACTTAGAACTACTTAAACCTAACTAACCTAGGGATATCACACACATCCATGCCCGAGGCAGGATTAGAACCTGCGACCGTAGCGGTCGCGCGGTTCCAGACTGTAGCGCCTGGATCCGCTCGACCACTCCAGCCGGCAAACATGCTAACACACTTGACGTTTGCCCACTCCAGGAATCTAATATCAGATAAAACTTATTATCAGCAATGTATGGCTTTAAAATATTCGCAAGATATGACTTGCAAACTGAATTATCCTATGTGCCGGATTTGGAGCAAGTGATGTAAACATTTTTTAATGAGTCGGTTAAACGATTTACCTCTTCTATTCCCCGAGGACCAAATTGACAATCAGTTTGTTAAAAACGCAGGAAAACTTCAGGCAACAATTTTCCAGACGCTGTGATAGAACATTGAACCGTGTACGAATGCGTTATTTTATGTATACTACCAACTGCGGCAAGGGTTAGGTTTTCTTCCTTGGCCGGTCTGAGTAGCCGAGCGGTTCTAGGCGCTACAGTCTGGAACCGCGCGACCTCTACGGTCGTAGGTTCGAATCCTGCCTCGGGCATAGGTGTGTGTGATGTCCTTAGGTTAGTTAAGTTTAAGTAGTTCTAAGTTCTAGGGGACTGATGACCTCAGAAATTAAGTCCCATAGTGCTCAGAGCCATTTGAACCATTTTTTTTTCTTCCTTGCGATAACGTGCGTCGCAAACTCGCCGTCGCAGCAATCTCGCCCGGAATTGCCCCCATACAACGAGATTTAAAATTTTAATTCCTTGCTAATCCAAATAGTTTGAGAAATTTGTCTGCTTTGTTATTATTCCTTACCGATTTACTTATTTACTTACCTGACTAACACTCTTATTCCTACCAGTTTGTATGTTGGAAAAGATACAAATTAAAAGAAAAATTGGAGAACATCGCTGGGAAGTGCGTACCTTACGGGTAAATATGTGGCAGTCGAAAAAGTTTCTTCCTTGGTTTCTAGTAAAATATGCGTTTACAGACCCCATATATGTTGATGAAAAATGCTCTGTTTTCAATTATCTGTTAATCCCGCCAATTCTGTGTCGACTGCACGCCATCCGTGTTAGGTGTAGCTTTCTCAAACACGTGGGGTTGCGGATCCAAAATATTTCGGAATACACTCCTGGAAATTGAAATAAGAACACCGTGAATTCATTGTCCCAGGAAGGGGAAACTTTATTGACACATTCCTGGGGTCAGATACATCACATGATCACATTGACAGAACCACAGGCACATAGACACAGGCAACAGAGCATGCACAATGTCGGCACTAGTACAGTGTATATCCACCTTTCGCAGCAATGCAGGCTGCTATTCTCCCATGGAGACGATCGTAGAGATGCTGCATGTAGTCCAGTGGAACGGCTTGCCATGCCATTTCCACCTGGCGCCTCAGTTGGACCAGCGTTCGTGCTGGACGTGCAGACCGCGTGAGACGACGCTTCATCCAGTCCCAAACATGCTCAATGGGGGACAGATCCGGAGATCTTGCTGGCCAGGGTAGTTGACTTACACCTTCTAGAGCACGTTGGGTGGCACGGGATACATGCGGACGTGCATTGTCCTGTTGGAACAGCAAGTTCCCTTGCCGGTCTAGGAATGGTAGAACGATGGGTTCGATGACGGTTTGGATGTACCGTGCACTATTCAGTGTCCGCTCGACGATCACCAGTGGTGTACGGCCAGTGTAGGAGATCGCTCCCCACACCATGATGCCGGGTGTTGGCCCTGTGTGCCTCAGTCGTATGCAGTCCTGATTGTGGCGCTCACCTGCACGGCGCCAAACACGCATACGACCATCATTGGCACCAAGGCAGAAGCGACTCTCATCGCTGAAGACGACACGTCTCCATTCGTCCCTCCATTCACGCCTGTCGCGACACCACTGGAGGCGGGCTGCACGATGTTGGGGCGTGAGCGGAAGACGGCCTAACGGTGTGCGGGACCGTAGCCCAGCTTCATGGAGACGGTTGCGAATGGTCCTCGCCGATACCCCAGGAGCAACAGTGTCCCTAATTTGCTGGGAAGTGGCGGTGCGGTCCCCTACGGCACTGCGTAGGATCCTACGGTCTTGGCGTGCATCCGTGCGTCGCTGCGGTCCGGTCCCAGGTCGACGGGCACGTGCACCTTCCGCCGACCACTGGCGACAACATCGATGTACTGTGGAGACCTCACGCCCCACGTGTTGAGCAATTCGGCGGTACGTCCACCCAGCCTCCCGCATGCCCACTATACGCCCTCGCTCAAAGTCCGTCAACTGCACATACGGTTCACGTCCACGCTGTCGCGGCATGCTACCAGTGTTAAAGACTTCGATGGAGCTCCGTATGCCACGGCAAACTGGCTGACACTGACGGCGGCGGTGCACAAATGCTGCGCAGCTAGCGCCATTCGACGGCCAACACCGCGGTTCCTGGTGTGTCCGCTGTGCCGTGCGTGTGATCATTGCTTGTACAGCCCTCTCGCAGTGTCCGGAGCAAGTATACTGGGTCTGACACACCGGTGTCAATGTGTTCTTTTTTCCATTTCCAGGAGTGTATTTCGTTTTACGTTGTACACAAGCGACCTGCCAAATATGAGCCAAACCGATTGATCGTGTCTGAGGCTTTCTCCTTATCGGCTGACTTCGGAGAGGCACGATGGCAGTGTCGCGTGCGGCAGACGTAAACACTACAGATTACCAAATACAAAGATGAATGAGTTTAAAATCGAACGAAGGCCAATTACTCTGTAACAAGACAACGCTGCCCACAGACTCTTATATCAAAATAGTCAGAAAGTAATGCTAAATAACCTCCGGAATTCGGACACTGAACAGGAGCGACGAGTGGACCTGACGGGACACTCATTTATTTCCAATGTGTTATGATACATGTTCTGTCTAATTGGTCAATTTGAAGCCAAAACCTCTTTGTTGTTTAGAACTTCACCATCCATATGGAAAAGGATTTCGGCTATGTCTATATCTACAGTTGTCCGTTCCTCGCCTTTGTAGATGTTAAGTACTTCCAACATTCGCAGGCCCCATCGTCGTGTTGTCGTCTCAGGAACACCACGGATTTCGCCTGGAATCTTACAGAGATTGTTATTGTTGCTTTCTGGCTTCCAACTTTGAACAGAAACTCTTCAGCATCTACTTAGCTGGCACTAGGACTGAGACTTGTGGATGTGTTCTTGCTACTTACTGTATCGATGTTTGTGAATCGCGAAACATCGTCATAACACCTACAGAACAGTGGCGAGGAAGAGAAGCGACGCTCTCTGCAGTGCATATCAATGAAAGGAAACTGGAATTACAAATCTGTTAAAAGTATGAGAACAGCCCTTGATGGCGCAGCAAGCACGGACTACTGCTGTAGTCTGCCCCCGGTAGCTGAGTAGTCAGTGCAACAGAATGTCAATCCTAAGGGCCCGGGTTCGATTCCCGGCTGGGTCGGAGATTTTCTCCGCTCAGGGACTGGGTGTTGTGTTTTCCTAATAATCATCATTTCATCCCTACCGAACCAAAAGTCGCCGAAGTGGCGTCAAATCGAAAGACTTGCACCCGGCGAACAGTCTACCCGACTGGAGGCCCAAGTCACACGACATTTACTACTGCTGTAGAAATAGCCGTCGGAGGTCACAGCAGCACCACATCCGCAATCCGCTACACAGCAGTCACCACCTTTGCGACCTGCATAAGAAAGCTGGCAGTTATACGTAAAACGATGTTATCAGTGCTACGAACCATTTAAGATAAAAGACGCTGTGAATTGGTGTGGTCTGATACTGAAGTGTATAGGTTGCTTAGGAATCTTGGCCTGTTAGTAAACGCTGTGTTGTTAACTTCTCAAGAAATCTGCGATATGTTAGGCACTTATTTTTGCAAAACAAAATAAAGGAAACAAAACGAAGGGCTCACATGGTAACAGCCATTTGAAATTTCTGTAACTACGAAAAGAGCAAGAGCAGTCATATAAAGCGTGGGCGGTAGATATTTGCGGCCTAAGCCACAAATGTGGGTTCACATCTCATAGCTGTGAAGGATCATACGCTCACTCATTAACATGTGATGTGCAGCATACCCCTGACCAAGAAGTCCGATATGAGGCGTTAAAACTAACAAACCCATAATTGGGAGAAGTACTAAAAATAATTCGGGTCCCTGAGTCAGCAAAACCATCAGACAGAGAGTTGTAACAACTAACTGAATTGGAGAAGTAAACTCCGTGACAGCCTGTGAAGCATTTCTATCATCAGACCCCAGTGAACCTGTGCCCTAAATTACACATCATAATCTCCGATATTCACATCTGCTTTCAAGTCAGCTAGGGCTGTTATCAGCCCGTCGCTACGCGACAACAGAGAGAAGTGGACGATGAGAAATCCACACACAGGCACGAAACCCTAGACGCAAACAAACTCTTTAACTGTTTCAGAAGTCATGACAGACAAGATCGACCATATTTAACTGCTGTATGTAATTTTTCTAAGAAACTTGGCCACATTGCAAATGTATGAAATACTGTAGGCGTCAGTAAACGGAAGACTGAACGGTCAGCACACATGGAAATAAACGCACTTAAACACAGCACTATCCAGGTAAGGGTCGTCCGAGAAATTTTCAATAACATTAGACACAAGTCGCAAATAGCTAGAAATTTAATTACATACAGTATCGGCACCCACAATAACAAGCATGTAGACACTTAAAACATTAGGCTTCCAACAGTGTCACACAAAATTATAAGTCTTGATGGGACGTATTCCAGAACAAACTATACCAAGAACTTCGTCCGCAATTTACAACAGACAGCAGTCGCTTTTCATACTCAACTTTTATATGGATAGCTTTTGAGTACTCTAATTATTTGTCTAACAGATTTGTTAGTTAAACTAAAGTGTTGTGTCAGAATACGATAACCAAAGAGGCGGCAGCGAGTTGAATACTGTTTATTCTTTTCTCTGGGAAAAGACCAGAATGAACAGAGGAATTTAGTGGGAATTTTAATTATAACATTTATGGTCCAGAATGCTATGCTACCGGTGTAGATAAATTTTAAATAAATCATCTGTTAGAGGTGGGTTGCTCAGTTTATCCCTGCCGTGATTTTAGTCTGACTGTCTTATTGATAAGCATTTTGTGCAATATGATGTTCATATTGGCCTTAGTATTAATTCAGTAAACAGAAATAGATATCAATGAATCGCTCAAGGCAATAGCAATAAAATTCAGAAAATGTTATTTACAATAATGTTGTTAATTCTGCCTTCGACCAGTCACTTAATAATTCCATACAGAAGGAATGTGTAGAGAGTTTGTTTTCTTAACAAAGTGATGATCAGTTTGGAGAAACCTTGTCATCCAGCATAGCCCAATTGGCTACGTTCATTTGTCTCGAAATTTCCTTCTAATTGCGTCTTGTAGGCGTTACAGTGCTTTATCATATTCTGATAATCTGGGACGAATTTTTGATAGCCCGAGTACCATTCAAAACCATAACACCGTTTTACGCTGAACGAGATGTCGAAGTGTTTAAGGCACTAGGTTCGTATTCGGATTCAAACCATGTGCTGCTATCCAGATTTACGTGTATCTAAAACAATTATGTTCAATGCCGGGTTGATTCATTCCATCCGAGCACGTGCAGCGCCTCTAATGAGTTCGCCGCCGACAGGACGCTAATCCCTAACATCCTTTTTTGTTCAGGTGCTCGTTTTTGCTTTCTTAGGTAATTTCTCGTCTGTCAGTCAGATAAACAACATTTTTTATCACGAGGAAACAAAGTTGCACAGTCAGTCTTCGTGAACTTAAATAAGGTTTCATCTACATTTCCCGTTGCAACGAATCACTTTGCTACATCTATACATGTATCCTACGAAGAAGAATAATATGCGTGTCAGATGATACTTCCTATTGTACGATATATCAAGGATTCTTTCCATTTTATTTTCTTACTGAGCGTTGGACGGTTGCCTATCTTATTCTGTCCGATCTGATATTAATTTTTTATTCGTAGTCTCTAAGGTCTTACGTATCGAAATGAGGACTGTTCATCTGTAAAAGCAGGAACTAGTAATTTCCCAATGAGGTTTGCTCGAAGTAGAAAATATCTTCTTCCTAATGACTAATAGATGCGAATATTTATTTCTGCCAGTCTCGCCAAAGAAGTAATCAAAAGTCTGATTATGCCCGTCGCTATTATTTCTGCACTATCTATGTCCTCTATTGCTCCAAATTAATATGAATTCCACAGAGGTGAGTAGTATAGACCGTATATGTCATAGAAATGTCCTGCTGTTCTGCAAATATTCTCTTTTGCAGCCTAAGAGAAGCTTTACGTACGTACGCTTGAGCCTAAGCGATCGTTCCATTTCATATCCACGTATGTTGTTATGTCACAGGTTAACATAAATACCTATAGCCTTGAAGAAGAGTAAAATCCAGAAGAGCAGGTTAAATGTGATGTTGAGGCTTAGGTGACACGTGATCTTTTCTGTGATTGGATCAATGAAGTGTTTGGTCCTTCAGTGAAAAAATATTTGGTTGATATGAATCTGCCACAACATCTCTTGTTTGTTATGAACAACGCACCTGTCCATTATCCCGGCCTACAAGACCGCCTCCTTGAAAAATTTCAATTCATCAAGATCCAATTCCTGCCTCCCAACAACACTCCGTTACTGTGGTCTATGGACCAGCAGATTATTTCTAACTTTAAGAGGCTCTACACTAAAGCACTCTTCGAGGATTACTTTGATCAGAATGGTTCAAATGGCTCTTAGCACTATGGGACTTAGAATCTAAGGTCATCTGTCCCCTAGACTTAGAACTACTTCAACCTAACTAACGTACGGTCATCACACACATCCATGCCCGAGGCAGGATTCGAACCTACGGCAGTAGCAGGCAGTGCGGTTCCGGACTGAAGCGCCTAGAACCGCTCAGCCACAGCGGCCAGCCATTGCTTTGATTTGACTGAAATATTACTTCAACATCGTTGCCTCGTCAAGTTGATCGAAAAGGCCTGGGGAGGGGTACCAAGAGAACCCTCACTTCTACCTGGAAGAAGTTTGGCCGGAGTGCGTTGTCGAATGTGACTCTGAGGCATTTGAGTCAGTACGTATGGAGCCTGTAGTCAACAAGATTGTGTCTTTGGCCAAGAGGATGCGACTGGAAGTGGATAACAATGATGTCGATGAGCTTGTGCAAGATCACAGCCAAGAAATGACCACCGAAGAGCTTATGGAGTTTCAGTGTGTTTCACAGCAGAAAGTTGTCGAGAGGAGTTCTTCAGAGGAGGAGGAGGCGGTAACAGCAAATCAGCAATCTTCTGGCACAATAAGAGAAATGCTGAAAGTATGGGAATTGGTTGCATCGAATGTTGAAAATCATCACTCCAATAAAGCAGTGGCTACGCGTGCTACAAATTTATTTGACGATAATCCTGTGTCACATTTCCGCCAACGGTTGAAGCGTCGGCAGAAAAAATAACTAAAGATAGTTTCCCAGTAAAAAAAAAAATTAGTTATGTATAATGCATAATAAAGTACGTAATACTGTATGTATAATTTTCTTTGAATAAATGGGATAAATAAGACAAAACTTTCAGTACTTTTCCTGTATGGAACGCATTATTGTATTTTACATTAATTTATATAGGATAAATTGCTTCCCTTAGCGAGTGTTTCGCACTACGAGTAAGATTCTGGAACGAACTACGCTCGCTACGTGGTATTCCACTGTACGTATAAAACAAAAGCAAAATAATCCTCCAACGTTAACAATGTTCATCTAAAACTCCTATAAAAAGGAGAATATGGAAATTACACGTAAGTGTGTGCAAAAAGTATTCACATACTTAAAGTTTCGTTTAGGACATTCTATTCAGAATGAATTATTGTGCTGACATAACCGTAGACTGGATTTTCTGGTGGTATAATTTGAAGTTATTACTCCAAAAACAAAAAATACATTTCTTGAATTAGCGCAATGACGTGTACATATAGAACAGCAGAGTTTATGATCGCCGGCCGACGTGACCGTGCGGTTCTAGGCGCTGCAGTCTGGAACCGCGAGACCGCTACGGTCGCAGGTTCGAATCCTGCCTCGGGCATGGATATGTGTGGTGTCCTTAGGTTAGTTAGGTTTAACTAGTTCTAAGTTCTAGGGGACTAATGACCTCAGAAGTTGAGTCCCATAGTGCTCAGAGCCATTTGAACCAGAGTTTATGATCAGGTTGCAAGATGAAAGAAGGTACAACAGAAAGTTAACAACGACGCCCCCAAGAAAGTCAGGCCGCGGCGCATACGTCACAGCACGTTACACTGCACGTCTTACGAATACCAGCAGCCGTCTCCGGCGGGGAGCGAATAACTACAGTATTTCAGACGTATCTAATAATTCTTGACTGAATGTTTAACTGCATGCAAGTTCTCGAGAGCACACGACTAAATCAAGACATTTAGTAGGTACCTTTTCAATTAAATACTGACTTCCCTCCGAGCGAGGTGGCGCAGTGGCTAGCACATTGGACTTGCATTCGGGAGGACGACTGTTCAATCCCGTGTCCGGCCATCCTGATTTAGGTTTTCCGGGATTTCCCTAAATCGCTCCAGGCAAATGCCGGGATGGTTCCTTCGAAATGGAACGGCCGACTTTCTTCCCCGTCGTTTCCTAATCTGATGAGACCGATGACCTCGCTGCCTGGTCTCCTCCCCCAAAACAACCCAACGCAACCAACTGATTTCCCGTAGGCCCTACGCGAAGCCGAGAGTTCACGAAGTGTGGCGGAGAAGTCGACTAGTGTGACGTCACAAGTTTCTCGTAACGCCAGTATATCTCCTTGGCCCCGGTCATAACCTGCTAACAGTCGATAAACATGCAATTGTTATTGATGAAAAAATTTTAACATTTCTATGGGTTGTCATTGCAGTAACCAACTTTTACGAAGTTTCAAAGACAGAACTTAATGCTGCTAATAATTTGTATAGTCATTATATATAGTTAGCTTGGCGATGACAAAACTTGAGAAACAGAAGTTATCACTGCTAGCAGTCCACAAATATTCGGCATAGGGCTCCGGGGTAAGTCAGCACCACGCAGTGACAACTCAGCACAGATAGCCATAGATGATAACAACTCTAAAAAGTATCTATCTACGACATTGGTTCATATGGCTCTGAGCACTATGGGACTTAACATCTATGGTCATCAGTCCCCTAGAACTTAGAACTACTTAAACCTAACTAACCTAAGGACATCACACAACACCCAGTCATCACGAGGCAGAGAAATCTACGACATTCTATTTTGATAATCCTAATCTGCTAAAAAGAATGTAAATTACTTATTCAATTACTACTGCTGCCATATGCACGAGTTGCAAATTTTAATAACGCAGTACTTTCAGATTCATGGCAGAATGTGTTTATGACCAAGTTACTTCTGGTAGTGAAATACTGCAGCGTTTTGTCTGTGTTAGTAATAACAAAGAAGGGAAAAGAGATAGGGTCGCAGCCAGAGCCAGCAAAAAGCTCCCACATTTAGTAAATACCATGAATACCGCCAGATTTTATTTTCTTCTTCTACCAACGAACCACGATGAAATGGTTCAAATGGCTCTGAGCACTATGGGACTTAACTTCTGAGGTCTTCAGTCCCCTAGAACTTAGAACTACTTAAACCTAACTAACCTAAGGACATCACACACATCCATGTCCGAGGTAGGATTCGAACCTGCGACCATAGCGGTCTGGCGGTTCCAGACTGTAGCGCCTAGAACCGCTCGGCCACCCCGGCCGACGAAACACGATGAACTGTCACGTTAACCCATGCAAGTATATTCAGGATTTAACTCATGACATTGGTATGCAGGTCAAATCCCTATAATTCCACCTTCGATGTTGCAAATGGCTCCGTTCTACTTCAAGTCAATTGCAGTTGTTTACATATTTGCTGATACACGCGCCACGGGACTGAAAGCCGACAATATTTAAAAATAAAATCGCTGATCTGTTAACACTTCCTACTATGCCTGTAATGATACGTGGTCATTGACATCACACGATTTTATCATAGCAAGTATCCAAGTGTCATCAGGCTGTTCTGTGACTCACCAGGAAAGTACTTGGGCTCGAACAAACACAAATGCAGCAAAATCGTGTGAGAAATAATGTAAAGGTCTCTTATTGCACTAGTGATACTCCCGCATCTGCAAAACTCTGCAGTCGTCCGTTAGAGGCCTCTGCGTATGCCATGCCGCATTGCACACTGACCTGCCGGTACGCCAGTCGGGACCAGTAGGGACGGTGCAGTGTGCCTCTAAAGTTGCGTTTTGTGACATTATTTGTGTATTGAAGCGTCAGATGGCTCGGCGATTGCTAATCAATCCTGCTAATGTATTGCGATTGGTTGAAGTTGCGAAGAATCCTTCTTCGTGAAGATGGTATTGGTGTAGAAGACGAATCATTCGCATGTTTTCTGGTATCTATTATAGTGCAGAAATATGAGCATAAGTTAGGTGAATACCAACCGTCTCCCAAGAAGAAGGTTAAAGTTGCAAGTATCATCACGGCGTTAGATGACAACACACTGGAGAACATGTACGATGATTATTACGTAAGAGGTTTCGACACATACGACAAGCTTCTGAAAAGATACTCTAAACTGAAGTCTAAAAGCAATATTAAAAACATACTGGATTACGTGTCAAAGAAAAGAGAAGGAAATACAGTTTTCAAAAGAAATCGTACACTGCTGTTCAAGACCATCAAGGCGCGTGTAATGGCGAAATTCGATGAAGCGCGGGAATGCGGTTCCGCCGTTCATTATTGGCATTTACAACATTGGGCATTGGACATGGCCAGAAATCTCGGGTGTACAAACTTTACAGCTTCACTAGGATTTATCACTAATTTGAAAAAGGAGTTTAGGATAACATCACGCCGTATCACCATGCTCCAAGCACGAAAAGATAAGAATGACGGAGAAGAGCTGATTGAAAGAGCTCAAACGTTTGTTGCTGACGTCAATGAGCATATCACGAGTTCTGTACGGAACTGTCATCAGAGTGAGTTCAACTGTGAACTTTCTTGTGACAGAACACCATCCATGAAAGGGGAGAGAAACACTGTCGCGATGTTGCAAACAGTTAACTGTGCAACACATAGTTACACGATCGATGTTGCTATATGAATGGACGGACGATTGGCAGACAAACTCTACATTTGCTTCCAAGAATCCAGTAGAAAGTTTGGACCCCACGTGTCAAGGGAAATAGAAACGCGGTGCCCTCCAAATGTCGTCGTCGATGCAAGTGTGAGTGGGAAGATGAAACAACATCTGAAGACGTTTTTCCTGTCAGTTTTGAATCCACATTTGTCGAGAAAGTCATTAGTACTTTGTGACCCCTGGTCTGGACATTAGGATGAACGAGTACTACTGGAAGCATCTGGCGGAAAACATGTAGATTTAAAAATCATTCCGCCTAAAACTACAAAATATACACAACCTCTGGATGTGTATTTCTTCAGGCAATATAAAATATATGCCAAGAGAAGAACAGACTTCATTAAACTACGTTCCAGTAATATGCAGCCGAAATTGCACGACAGATTCTTGATCATGAATATGCATTCTGTCATTTACAATCAGTTATCTGCGGGAGTATACAGAACAATGCTCCGTTACGCGTGGCAGAACGCTGGCTACGATATTGGTGAGCCAGTGAACAACTTCAAAAGTGTCATTGACGTGGCGTTCAACACTGATATTACAGAATGTGCAAATAGGCCATGCGATCAACTTGCATTTTTTCACTGTGCGTTTTGCAAACATTCGTATTGCTCGGAGCATTTTATTGACATTACGCATTTTCATTTATAGTTAAGATTGCTGCATTGCGAATGGCGTCTACAATTACATCTACAGTGATATCTAGAGCATGACTGCAGAGTTTTGCAGAAAAACGACACCCACCAGCACATTCAGAGGTACATAATGATCCTGTAACCAAATGTTCATATAGATCTGTTTGTTCGATCCCAAGTACTTTCCTGGTAAGTCACATGCCTGTAGAACTGCAAGTATTACAGTGGAGGGACACATTGAGATAATTTTTCTCTGAAACTTGGTGCATTGGCCACCTTCCGGACCCCACATTCGACGAAAACTACTTTGCGCAATGAGCAGCAGCGGAGTACTTTCTAAACAGTGAGCGTTCAGGGCGTGTCAGTCCTGTTGCTAGAGTGTATGGACAGCACTTTCCCACGGATTCTTTGTCAGCTGGTTTCACCTGTCGCAATGGCCAGCGGTTTATTGCTGGCGACACGACGGTGGAGCAGAGCACGTCGGCTCGTGACGCGCGCCGCACGCTACCTGCTGCCTCGCATGTCCATCTTAAGTCTTACGTCATACGGCTGACGCCTCAGCCTTAGCGACACTTGTTCACAGAATGGAAGACATGCCTGCAGTAAAAAAAAGGTAGGGAACTTTGATTCTAATACTGAAAATAATTGTCTCAACTACTTCTCAGTTTCAGGAAGCTCAAGTGCTCTTCTGAAAGGAAATAAGCTCAAGTGATCTCCCGGAAGAAAACAAACATGGATTACTTTGTCTTTATGAACTAATTACGTTGGCCAAATATGGTCATTTGCATTATTTACCTACAGATAAAATGAATATCGTCTTGATCAAAATTTTATATTTATAACAGGAAGCAGGCCGCTGTGGCCGAGCGGTTCTAGGCGCTTCAGTCCGGAACCGCGCTGCTGCTACGGTCGCAGGTTCGAATCCTGCCTCGGGCATGGATGTGTATGATGTCCTGATGACCGCAGATGTTAAGTCCCACTGTGTGTAGAGCCGTTTGAACCATTTTTTAAAAGGAAGCACAACGTGCTTTGTAGTTCGTATACACACTGGAAGGAAAAGCACCAGTAATGACTTTTCAACGTTGATGGTTGTGGTAACATTGGTGCAATCACGTACTCGGTGAAGTTTCGACTGCCAGCCGGAGTGGACGAGCGGTTCTAGGCGCTACAGTTTGAACCGGGCGACCGCTACGGTCGCAGGTTCGAATCGTGCCTCGGGCATGGATGTGTGTGATTTCCTTAGGTTAGTTAGGTTTAAGCAGTTCTAAGTTCTAGGGGACTGATGACCTCAGAAGTTAAGTTCCGTAGTGCTCAGAGCCATTTGAACCATTTGAAGTTTCGACTCAGCAAACCAGTAGCCATCGCAGACCATTATTCAATGACTGTCAACATTTAGCCACTGGGTTCGCTGAACCATGCATGCGATACCAGTAGGACTAGCGAGCAAAGTGCTGCATCATAAAGTGAAGAGTTTCGTATGTACATTGGTTGTTGCCTACCGCGAATGTCTATAACGTGCCACTACTACAGCATCCAGTTACAGGAAAAATTGTTCAAACGTCTCTGTGCACTATGGGACTTAACATCGGAGGTCATCAATCCCATAGAACTTAGAATTACTTAAGCCTAACTAAACTAAGGACATCACACACATCCATGCCCGAGGCAGGATTCAAACCTGCGACCGTAGCGGTCGCGCGGTACCAGACTGAAGCGCCTAGAACCACTCGGCCTTACAGGAAAAGCAACTTCCAAGCGAATCAGGCTGTGCATATGGCCTCGTATGACTATAATATCTACATCTACATACATACTCCGCAATCCACCCTACGGTGCGTCGCGGAGGGTACCTCGTACCACAATTAGCATCTTCTCTCCCTGTTCCACTCCCAAACAGAACGAGCGAAAAATGACTGCCTATATGCCTCTGTACGAGCCCTAATCTCTCTTATCTTATCTTTGTGGTCTTTCCGCGAAATAAATTGGCGGCAGTAAAATTGTACCGCAGTCAGCCTCAAATGCTGGTTCTCTAAATTTCCTCAGTAGCGATTCACGAAAAGAACGCCTCCTTTCCTCCAGAGATTCCCACCCGAGTTCCTGAAGCATTTCCGTAACACTCGCGTGATGATCAAACCTACCAGTAACAAATCTAGCAGCCCGCCTCTGAATTGCTTCTATGTCCTCCCTCAATCCGACCTGATAGGGATCCCAAACGCTCGAGCAGTACTCAAGAATAGGTCGTATTAGTGTTTTATAAGCGGTCACCTTTACAGATGAACCACATCTTCCCAAAATTCTACCAATGAACCGAAGACGACTATCCGTCTTCCCCACAACTGGCATTACATGCTTGTCCCACTTCATATCTCTCTGCAATGTTACGCCCAAATATTTAATCGACGTGACTGTGTCAAGCGCTACACTACTAATGGAGTATTCAAACATTACGGTATTCTTTTTCCTATTCATCTGCATTAATTTACATTTATCTATATTTAGAGTTAGCTGCCATTCTTTACACCTATCAGAAATCCAGTCCAAGTCATCTTGTATCCTCCTACAGTCACTCAACGACGACACCTTCCCGTACACCACAGCATCATCAGCAAACAGCCACACATTGCTATCCACCCTACCCAAAAGATCATTTATGTAGATAGAAAACAACAGCGGACCTACCACACTTCCCTGGGGCACTCCAGATGATACCCTCTACTCCAATGAATACTCACCATCGAGGACGACGTACTGGGTTCTATTATATAAGAAGTCTTCGAGTCACTCACATACTTGCGAACCAATCCCATACGCTCGTACCTTACTTAGGAGTCTGCAGTGGGGCACCGAGTCAAACGCTTTCCGGAAGTCAAGGAATGTGGCATCCGTCTGATATGTGAAAAACAGGTGAGTTGCGTTTCGCAGGAGCGATGCTTTCTAAAGCCGTGCTGATGCATGGACAGTAACTTCTCTGTCTCAAGGAAATTCATTATATTCGAACTGAGAATATGTTCGAGAATTCTGCAACAAACCGATGTTAAGGATATTGGTCTGTAATTTTGAGGATCCGTCCTTCTACCCTTCTTATATACAGGCGCCACCTGTGCTTTTTTCGAGTCGCTCGGGACTTTACGTTGGGCAAGAGATTCGCGATAAACGCAAGCTAAGTAAGGAGGCAATGCAGTAGAGTACTCTCTGTAAAACCGAATTGGAATCCCATCAGGACCTGGTGATTTATTTATTTTCAACCCATTCAGCTGCTTCACAACCCCAGGGATGTCTATCACTATGTCCTCCATACGGGAATCTGTACCAGACTCAAACGGCGGTATGTTTGTACGATCCTCCTGCGTGAAAGATTTCTCAAATGCTAAATTTAAAATTTCAGCTTTCGTTTTGCTGTATTCCGTTGCCAGGCCAGACTGATCAGTGAGTGACAGGATGGAAGCCTTCGACCCGCTTACCGATTTTACGTAAGACCAGAATTTCCTTGGGTTTTCAGCAAGACCTTTTGCTAAGGTATGACGGTGGCAGTGGTTGTATGCTTCGCGCACCGCTTTTTTACAGCAGCACGAATCTCTACTAACTTTTGCCTGTCCTCATTCTCCCGATCTTTCTTGTATCGCGAGTGCAACTGTCTCTTCTTCCTGAGCATTCTCCGAATTGCGCTGTTAAACCACGGTGGGTCTTTTCCGTCCGTAACCCACTTTAAAAATGGTTCAAATGGTCCTGAGCACTATGGGACTTAACTTCTGAGGTCATCAGTCCCCTATAACTTAGAACTACTTAAACCTAACTAACCTAACGACATCACACACATCCATGCCCGACGCAGGATTCGAACCTGCGACCGTAGCGGTCGCGCGGTTCCAGACTCTAGCGCCAAGAACCGCTCGGCCACCCCGGCCGGCTAACCCACTTTATCGGCTCATACTTCTCCAATGCGTGATTTGCAATGTGTTTAAAATTTACCCATAATTCTTCCACGTCCACCGTACCGGAAGTAAATGATGAAGTCGATTTATTCACTAAGTGGGATGCTAACAACTGCTTATCTGCTCTTTCTAGTAAGAATACTCTCCTAGCCTTCTTGAACGACTTTTTAACTTTCGTAGCCATAGTCGTAATGACAACATCATGATCACTAATCCCTGTCTCAACACTGACACTGTCGATGAGGTCTGGTCTGTTCGTGGCTACCAGATCTAAAATATTTCCATTACGCTTTGGCTGTCGATTTAGCTGCTCAAGATAGTTTTCGGATAATGTGTTCAAAAGTAATTCACACGACGGCTTGTCTGTACCACCTGTAATGAATCCATAGACATCGCAGTCTATACTAGGTAGGTTGAAGTCGCCTCCGCCTGTTATAGCATGATCCGGGTACTTCGGCGATACAGAGTGTAGACTCCCTTTGAATAATTCTAGAACTGTCACGGTGGAACCTGGTGGCCGGTAATAACACCCAACAATTAACTTTATTTCCCCTAGCCCTGTTAAACGTGTCCAGATAACTTCACAATCACACTCTACTTCGACCTCAGTAGACACAATATTTTTGTCAACCGCAATGAAGACACCACCTCCTACGGTGTCTAATCTGTCTTTCCGATACACGTTCCAACCCTCACTAAATATTTCAGAACTTCCTATGTCAGGGTTCAGCCAGGCCTCAGTCCCGAGAATAATTTGCGCGCCACACGCTTCCTGGAGGGCAGTAAATTCAGGAACTTTATTCCAAACATTCTGAAAATTTACTGCTGATATCTTGATAGCTGAATTGTCTTTACACTGAGCGCGTCGTGATTTCCCTGCCTGCACGCCGACTGGTGGGTGTTCATCAGGACATCTCGCACTACAGCCTAGCCTAAAACAACCCCATGTGCACGCCACAAGTACTCTGCTGCCCGAGTAGTCGCTTCGTTTGTGTAGTGCACCCCTGACCTATCTAGGGGCGTCCTACAATTCCCAACCAACGCGCAGTGTGATGCATTCTATTGATGCCTGATGCACTGACAAAAGAAAGAAGACATGACTGCAGAATTTACTGAAAAATTCACTTCATCTCAAACGTTCACGAATCACAACGGAAGGGGTTCATAAATGCGTCTAATGATTTCAATGATATCACCCGCTCTGAAATTATAAACCTGAACAATCCCATCCGAGTAGATCTCTTACCTACGTGGACTTGACAGTCATCTAAATTTAGTGTATCTGCCTGTTTCTACAGGTGACATTGCCTGATTAAGACAACATCGCTTCCGTATGCCCCTACATGAGTCTGAATGTTACATGACGATGACTGCCACCTGGTGGTCGTCGAGAATGTACTTGGATTTCACTCATTCCATCATGTTTCCCTTACGACCAATATTGTGGCCGAGCTGTCTTCCCGTTTTTGAAATAATGAAACGATCATAGCCCATGCGAAACATTGCCTAGAGGCATTTGGCACATTTGGACTACAAGGAGAATTTGAAAGCGACCGTATTGTAACTGTTATGGAATCATGGTGGTCATTTCACCGTGTTAGTTACCATCTAGACTGTTCAGCCTTCTGTGTATTTGTATGTAGTGTACTTACTCATGGGTCTAAACGCTAAGAGCACTGTCCACCGCAACGACAAGTCCCGCCTGGTAACGTTGCAGGCACGTGACACGGCAAGGAAAATACATTCTAAGACAAAAAAAAAAGGATGCACTGAGGAGGAATTATTCGAATGGGACGGAAACTGGTAGATATGATGTACATATGCAGACAAAAAAATTACTACAATTTCAGAAAAATTAGATGACTTATTCAAGAGAAAGAGCTCGAAAAACTGAGCAAGTCAATAACGTGTTGATCCACCTCTGGCCGCTATGCAAGCGGTTATTTGGCTTGGCATTGATTAATACTGTTTTTGGATATCTTCCTGAGGGATATTGTACCAAATTCTGTCCAAAATCCTGAACTGGTTGGATGGCCCTGTCCACAATGCTCCAAATGTTCTGAACTGGGAAACATCCTGCATCCTGCTGGCCAAGGTAGGGTTTGGCAAGCACGAAGACAGCAGAAACTCTCACCATGTGTGAACGGGCATTATCCTGCTTAAATGAAAATCCAGGATGGCTTGCATGGAGGGCAACAGAACGGGGCGTGGAATGTCGTCGACGTACCGCTGTGCTTTAAGGATGCAGCGGATGATAACCAAACGGGTCCTGCTATGAAACGAAATGGGACCGCAGACCATCACATCTCGTGGTCGGGCCGTACGGTGGGCGAAAGTCAAGTTGGTATCCTACTGCTGTCTGGGGAGTTACCAGACACGTCTTTGGTCTGGCATCTCACTGACTGGAGCGAACTGTGTTGAGTGCTGAGCCCCGCTTCCACCTGAGCCCCAGCAGCCAGCGATGACGTATCTGGAGAAGCATTGGACAGCGGTGGGATACCAACCTGTCTATCGCCTGTCATATGGCCTGACAAATAGAAGTGATGGTCTGGGGTACTATTTCATTTTATAGCAGTAGCCCTTTGGTTGTCATCCGCGGCAAACTTACAGTACAGCGGTATGTCGACGATATTTCACGTCCAGTTTTGTTGCCTTTCATGTCAAGCCAGCCTGAACTTAAATTTCAGCAATATAATACCCGTCCGCACATGGTAAGAGTTTCTACTGCTTGTCTTCGTGCTAGACAAACCCTATCTTGGCCAGCAATATCGCCCAACTGAGAACGTTTCGAGCATTATGGACAGGGCACTCCAACCAGTTCAGGATTTAGACGATGTAACGCGCCAGTGGACAGAGTTAGGCACGATATCCCTCAGAAGGACATCCAGCAAATCTGTAAATCAATTCAAAGCCGAATAACTACTTGCATTATAGCCAGAGGGGGAGCAACGCGTTATTGATCAGTTTGTCAAGCTCTTTCCCTTGGATAAAACATCCATTTTTTTGATGTTGTTCTAATTTGTCTACCCGTACATATACATCAGTTCTACCGATTTCCGTCCCATTCGGAAAACTCCTCAGAAGTGCGTCGTTTGCTTTTCATTTTTTCGTTTCCATTTTTTTTCTTAGAGTGTATTTAAGCGGAACAGAGATGCATCTACGTCAATTACCCTACATGAATTCTATCTCATGCCGTTGATTCTGACTCTTCTTCCTGAAGATTGGTGATCAAGACACACAAACCCATCTGACAGAGTTCAGATATATATACGATGCTGAACCAAAGCATTATGACCATCTGCTTAATAATGTGTTGGTCCACAGTTTGAACGCACTACATCAGCGATTCTGCGTGGCACAGATCTCATAAGTCCCTGGCAATTGAAAATGTCATTGGGTCAACGTGGTACCACGCAGGGGCCATCTATTTCGATCGCATTGGCCAATGAGTCCTCGAGACTGGACGGTGGTTCAATGGAAACGTATTGCCTGATACAGTGAATCACGTTTCTTACTACATCTGGTCGATGTTCGTGTCTAGATACTCTGTCATCCAGGAGAACAGCTGCTCGGAACATCCGGACCCCACTGAAGCAGGCCAGTGGCGACAGTATTATTGTATGGGGGACATTCATCTGTGCTTCCTCGGGATCTGCGGTAGTAATGGAAGACACTATGACAGCTGCGGACTAGGTGAATAGTACTGTGGAGCACTTGCATCCCTTCATTCTTGGCGCCTATTCCGAACGGAATGGTCTCTTCCAGCAGAACGACTGTTCGTATCAAAATGCCAGGATCGTGCTACAGTGGTTTTATGAACATGGTAGTGAACTCATGTTGTTGGCCTGGCCGCCAAATTCAACTGATCTGAACTCTATGGAAATCCGAGACGTCATAGGCACCAGCTCCGCGCCTACAATTTCCGGCCCATAATTTACGGAAACTGCGTGACCAGTGCGCAGAAATCTGGTGCCACAAACCTGTGGAAACCTACCAAGGACTTATTGAATCCATAACACGCAGAATCGCTGGTGTAGCGCCTTCCAAATGTCAACCACCATGTTATTATGCAGATGGTGATAATCTTTCGGTTCAGCAGTAAATACATCTGAGCGCTGTCAGATGGATGTGCATGTTTTGATCACATATCTGCTGGAAGGAGACTTAGAATCAACGGGTTTCACAAATATGGTTCACAGTTCATCGAAGGAGTGTGGGGTGATTGGCATAGATAATATTCATTATCATGTGGGTGAATTTTCGTCTAACGATATCTGCTGAAAGAAGGCGTAGGCGTTGTTAACGTCATTGGTATGTAGAAAGGTTAGTTGAAGCTTGTAATTGTGTATTTTTGGATTCCTGACTTAGTGAGTTTAGAAGTGGATGTGTGTGATGTCCTTAGGTTAGTTAGGTTTAAGTAATTCTAAGTCTAGGGGACTGATGATCTCAGATGTTGTCCCATAGTGCTTAGAGCCATTTGAACCATTTGTTGGTTGGTTACAGGAACTGGCGCGTAGGACAGGTAGATAGTCACCAGTTGGATCACTGACGTCTGTAGTAATATGCCCAAAGAGCTTATAGGGAAACTGGAACTAAGCTTTTGGTGGGATTGCCATCACGGTGGCTGTACTGGAAGATGGGTACATTGTCACTTTGCAGGATGTTAATAAACCTTCAGGAATTGGTAATGTTGTCTGCTGGGTTTATTTTCATTCTGCAGTGTTTAATGTAATGACAAGCGACAGTATTAAGGAAGCTGACAAAAAGAAAGCGACACTAGTTGTTGATATGCAATGTACAGGGCAGTGGCTGAGGAAGTGGTTGCGTGTAGGGATAGATGGAATTAACATGCTAGCTGAGAGGAAGTGCCTCATGTTATTACAGCAGGAGTAAGTGACAGATATATATATATATATATATATATATATATATATATATATATATATATATATATATATTGGTATGTATATATACACTCCTGGAAATGGAAAAAAGAACACATTGACACCGGTGTGTCAGACCCACCATACTTGCTCTGGACACTGCGAGAGGGCTGTACAAGCAGTGATCACACGCACGGCACAGCGGACACACCAGGAACCGCGGTGTTGGCCGTCGAATGGCGCTAGCTGCGCAGCATTTGTGCACCGCCGCCGTCAGTGTCAGCCAGTTTGCCGTGGCATACGGAGCTCCATCGCAGTCTTTAACACTGGTAGCATGCCGCGACAGCGTGGACGTGAACCGTATGTGCAGTTGATGGACTTTGAGCGAGGGCGTATAGTGGGCATGCGGGAGGCCGGGTGGACGTACTGCCGAATTGCTCAACACGTGGTGCGTGAGGTCTCCACAGTACATCGATGTTGTCGCCAGTGGTCGGCGGAAGGTGCACGTGCCCGTCGACCTGGGACCGGACCGCAGCGACGCACGGATGCACGCCAAGACCGTAGGATCCTACACAGTGCCGTAGGGGACCGCACCGCCACTTCCCAGCAAATTAGGGACACTGTTGCTCCTGGGGTATCGGAGAGGACCATTCGCAACCGTCTCCATGAAGCTGGGCTACGGTCCCGCACACCGTTAGGTCGTCTTCCGCTCACGCCCCAACATCGTGCAGCCCGCCTCCAGTGGTGTCGCGACAGGCGTGAATGGAGGGACGAATGGAGACGTGTCGTCTTCAGCGATGAGACTCGCTTCTGCCTTGGTGCCAATGATGGTCGTATGCGTGTTTGGCGCCGTGCAGGTGAGCGCCACAATCAGGACTGCATACGACCGAGGCACACAGGGCCAACACCCGGCATCATGGTGTGGGGAGCGATCTCCTACACTGGCCGTACACCACTGGTGATCGTCGAGGGGACACTGAATAGGGCACGGTACATCCAAACCGTCATCGAACCCATCGTTCTACCATTCCTAGACCGGCAAGGGAACTTGCTGTTCGAACAGGACAATGCACGTCCGCATGTATCCCGTGCCACCCAACGTGCCCTAGAAGGTGTAAGTCAACTACCCTGGCCAGCAAGATCTCCGGATCTGTCCCCCATTGAGCATGTTTGGGACTGGATGAAGCGTCGTCTCACGCGGTCTGCACGTCCAGCACGAACGCTGGTCCAACTGAGGCGCCAGGTGGAAATGGTATGGCAAGCCGTTCCACAGGACTATATCCAGCATCTCTACGATCGTCTCCATGGGAGAATAGCAGCCTGCATTGCTGCGAAAGGTGGATATACACTGTACTAGTGCCGACATTGTGCATGCTCTGTTGCCTGTGTCTATGTGCCTGTAGTACTGTCAGTGTGATCATGTGATGTATCTGACCCCAGGAATGTGTCAATAAAGTTTCCCCTTCCTGGGACAATGAATTCACGGTGTTCTTATTTCAATTTCCAGGAGTGTATATGATTATTGAGGTTGGTTGGTTGGATTGGAGAGAAACGGACCAAACTACAGGGTCATCAGCCCCTTATGATTACTGAGGCAGGAAGGTCTATGTAGTGCTCCGACGACTGATACATGGTGACGTGAGTAGCGATCATTTGATGAAGCCGCAATGATGCAGCAACTGACGCCAAAGATTAGCAATGAGGCAGCTAAAGTAGTGGTATCTACACTACTGGCCATTACAATTGCTACACCAAGAAGAAATGCAGATGATAAACGGGTATTCATTGGACAAATATATTACACTACAACTGACATGTGATTACATTTTCACGCAATTTGGGTGCATAGATCCTGAGAAATCAGTACCCAGAACAACCACCTCTGGCCGTAACAACGGCCTTAATACGCCTGGGCATTGAGTCAAACAGAGCTTGGATGGCGTGAACAGGTACAGCTGCCCATGCAGCTTCAACACGATACCACAGTTCATCAAGAGTAGTGACTGGCGTATTGTGACGAGCCAGTTGCTCAGCCACCATTGACCAGACGTTTTCAATTGGTAAGAGATCTGGAGAATGTGCTGGCCAGGGCAGCAGTCGATCATTTTCTGTATCCAGAAAGGCCCGTACAGGACATGCAACATGCGGTCGTGCATTGTCCTGCTGAAATGTAGGGTATCGCAGGGATCGAATAAAGGGTAGAGCTACGGGCCGTATCACATTTGAAATGTAACGTTCCACTGACGAATACAAGCTTCCTATGTACGTTCGCCGCGATGTCGCCAAACACGGATGCGACCATCATGATGCTGTAAACAGAACCCGGATTCATCCGAAAAAATGACGTTTTGCCATTCGTGCACCCAGGTTCGTCGTCGAGTACGCCATCACAGGCGCTACTGCCTGTGATGCGGCTTCAAGGGTAACCACAGCCATGGTCTCCGAGCTGATAGTCCATGCTGCAGCAAACGTCGTCGATCTGTTCGTGCAGATGCTTGTGGTCTTGCAAACGTCCCTATCTGTTGACTCAGGGATGGAGACGTGGCTGCACGATCCGTTACAGCCATGCGGATAAGATGCCTGTCATCTCGACTGCTAGTGATACGAGGCCGTTGAGATCCAGCACGGCGTTCCGTATTACCCTCCTGAACCCACCGATTCCATATTCTGCTAACAGCCATTGGATCTGGACCAACGCGAGCTGCAATGTCGCGACACGATGAACCGCAATCGCGATGGGCTGCAATCCGACCTTTATTAAAGTTGGAAACGTGATGGTACGCATTTCTTCTCCTTACACGAGGCATCACAACAGCGTTTCACCAGGCAACGCCGGTCAACTGATGTTTGTGTATGAGAAATGGGTTGGAAACTTTCCTCATGTCAGCACGTTGTAGGTGTCGCCACCGGCACCAACGTTGTGTGAATTCTCTGAAAAACTAATCATTTGCATATCACAGCATCTTCTTCCTGTCGGTTAAATTTCGCGTCTGTAGCACGTCATCTTCGTAGTGTAGCAATTTTAATGGCTAGTAGTGTAGTTATAGTGAAGCAGCAGGGAATGACGAGCAGGCGGAGAGAGACAGGTGTACACACGTCATAAAGTGGTGGTAATACGATGAGAAACGGACAGACGACGAAAACTGCACTTAGAATATGGGTGACGCTTTTGAATATTCTTCAAGTAAACCGCCGGAAATATTAGCGAATTTCCGTAGGATAATGCGTGTCACTAGAAATGGAACTCCAGCCCCTGGCGTTCGTGACATACTTTTCATTTATTAATTCTTTATTGTAATTCCTCGTAGTGGGAACGTCTGGCTGTCATTTATTAATCATTAATTGAACAACTTTTCAAATACACGCAGGTCCAGTTTTGTGATAAATAGTGATGAAGAGATTTTAGATGTTAGATTGACGCTGTATGTTGTTCTACGATTATTGAGAATGATTGCGGTGAGGGCTACTTGTACTTGACGACAAAGCTACTCAGAATGAACAAAGCAACACGTAACAGCAGAGTTCTTGATAGATTATAAATGAATACGCTGCGGAATTAGCCCCTTTCCTAGCTTATATTTGTCGGTATTCTCTTGCACAGCGAAGAGTCCCGAATTACTAAAAAGAGGACAGGTTTACAAGAACGGTAAACGAATTAATGCACAGAATTTCAGAACAATATCGCTCATGTCTGTCTATTGCGGGATCCTAGAATATATTCTAAGCTCAAATATTATGGCTCTCAAGTGGGAAAAGATGCTTCTCGCAAAGAAGCAACACGGATTCAGGAGAAACCGTTATTGTGAGAGTTTATGGTGAGACTTCCGGATTGTTTGATCGTGATCCATCAGACATTTTCGTGCCTGAAATTTCATGAGAGCTGCGATGGACGTATTCGGAAGTGCTCCTGGTTCCACAAGTCTTACCGACTGACGGGTCGTGCTTCGTAGACCGACATTCATACCGTGAAAAGGGACCTGTAGAAGTTTGCACTTCATCAGCAGGCATGATCCTTGACAAAGATAAAACTTATCTATATGTCACTAAATTTCATAGCTTCTACTTTTCTGTTAAAACTGTCCCCGTGTTTATACAGGGTGGCTCACGAAGATATGTAAATACAGGGTGATTCAAAAAGAATACCACAACTTTAAAAATGTGTATTTAATGAAAGAAACATAATATAACCTTCTGTTATACATCATTACAAAGAGTATTTAAAAAGGTTTCTTTTTTCACTCAGAAACAAGTTCAGAGATGTTCAATATGGCCCCCTCCAGACACACGAACAATATCAACCCGATACTCCAACTCGTTCCACACTCTCTGTAGCATATCAGGCGTAACAGTTTGGATAGCTGCTGTTATTTCTCGTTTCAAATCATCAATGGTGGCTGGGAGAGGTGGCCGAAACACCATATCCTTAACATACCCCCATAAGAAAAAATCGCAGAAGGTAAGATCAGGGCTTCTGGGAGGCCAGTGATGAAGTGCTCTGTCACGGGCTGCCTGGCGGCCGATCCATCGCCTCGGGTTGTTGACGTTCAGGTTTCATAACTAACCTTTTTCGTAGGACTCTCCATACAGTTGATTGTGGAATTTGCAGCTCTCTGCTAGCTCTGCGAGTCGATTTTCCTGGGCTGCGAACAAATGCTTGCTGGATGCGTGCTACATTTTCATCACTCGTTCTCGGCCGTCCAGAACTTTTCCCTTTGCACAAACACCCATTCTCTGTAAACTGTTTATACCAACGTTTAATACACCACCTATCAGGAGGTTTAACACCTTACTTCGTTCGAAATGCACGCTTATCAACTGTCGTCGATTCACTTCTGCCATACTCAATAACACAAAAAGCTTTCTGTTGAGCGGTCGCCATCTTAGCATCAACTGACGCTGACGCCTAGTCAACAGCGCCTCAAGCGAACAAATGTACAACTAAATGAAACTTTATAGCTCCCTTAATTCACCGACAGATAGTGCTTAGCTCTGCGTTTTGTCGTTGCAGAGTTTTAAATTCCTAAAATTGTGGTATTCTTTTTGAATCACCCTGTATTTTAATATGTTATTCTACAAGTAAAACTAAAGAATGAACTTCATATAAACATAGGTCTGCAAATTTTTAGTTACGGAGTTCCAGCTAATAAAATATTTTGCCTGAAATTCAGCAACTTCGCTAATATGAAGCCATCGGAAAACTGTACGAGGATAAACTAAAGCACGATTTCCATTTATTTTGTTGTTATTGGGCTGGTGATTCTAATAAAACATGTTCCAGACGTTTATCTGCAGTAGTTTTCCAGAACATCCAGAGAAGCAAAGATTATTGTACAAGTAAATTTTTTTACTTTCCATTAAGAATGTAGAAACCTTTATGTGGTTGTTGGCAACCGTTAGTGAGTTGTTTCAGTCGTTTCCTAACCTTGAAACGAGTTATTTTTCTCCATTGTTCAGTGAAAGAACATAATAACAGCGTATTTAAATGAAACCACATAGTAACTGTTGTAGTTTGTAGATTATTTATGAAATAGGGATGCCTCTCAAATCTACGACAGAGGAATACGCCGATATGGTGTTTATTTACGGCAAATGTGATGGTAATGTTACGGTTGCAATTAACGAATATCGCGTACGTTATCCACCTATGAGGATTCCGAATGCACGAACCATTCGTGGAGTATTTCGAATGTTACGGGAGGCAGGTTCTCTACCTAGCGTTCAAAACCAGTATGAGTGCTCGATATGTGAAGACGATGATGAAGTTATTATGGATGCTGTTCAACGTAGCCCGTATTCCAGCACACGACGTTTCTCTCAACGATTAGGCATTTCACAATCTATGGTATAGCGTACACTGAAGTACAATAATCTGTATCCTTACCATAAACAAAAAGTGCATCATTTACATCCGGGAGACACTGCCCTTCGATTGGAGTTGTTCAATTGGTTAAATACTAATCGGCAGTTACACAAATACATTTTATTTACCGAGAGGCACAGTTTACTCGAGATGGTGTAAACAAGTTACTTAACGAGGAAATATGGTCTGAAGCAAACCCACATGCAACAGTGCAACGCAATTTCCAGCAGCGATTTATCATGAATGTGTGGTGTGGTATAATTGGACCATTCATTTTACCAAGACGTCTAACTGGCGAGACGTACTTACAAGTCGTTCAAGAAGAAATGCCCCGCTTGCTCGAAGATGTTCCACTTGCTACGCGATTGCAAGTGTATTTTCAACATGACGCCTCCACATTTCACCAACTATGTTACTACACATGTAAATGAACATTTTCCTCAGAAATGGATTGGTCGTGGTGCTGCACGTCTGTGGACACCCAGATCGCCCGATTTAACATCAGTGGATTTTTCTGTTTGGGGATGAATGAAAGACATAATTTATGAGGACAAAGCCAATATACGTGAGGCATTACTTGCTCACATGATGTATGCAACTGTCGAAATTAAGAACAACCCTGTAAAACTGAAACGAGAAACGTGCAACTAAATGCATCGGTGGAGACATTTTTGAATATTTATTGTGAATGTATTGTGAAATTGTATGTACACTGCACAACTTCCTTAACAGTGAACTTTGTTTCTTCCGATTTAACGTGAATTCACGTGTGCTATGGTATTAATAAAAACATATTATCTGACACATTCATACAGTTTCAGTTAACATTGTTACCATAATTTTTTCTAAATTAAATTCTCTGCAACTTCTGTTGAAAACATTGTGCAAGTGTCTGGAATTTGAAAAACAAATTGGGCCAAGTAGTTAATAAATTAAAAATTTTACGAAATTACTTCTTTACTTCTCTGCATGTTCTGGAAAACTATCGCAGATACACGTCTGGGACATGTTTTATTAGATTTACCAGACCAATAACAACAAAATAAATGGAAATCGTGCTTTACTTTATCCTCGTACAGTTTTGCGATGTCTTCATATTAGCGAAGATGCTAAATTTCAGGCAAAATCTTTTATTAGCCGTAACTCCGTAACTGAACATTTTTTTCTTTAGTTTTACTTGTAGAATAGCATAAAAATATTTGCATGTCTTAGTGAATCACCCTGTATATTTCTCAGACTTCTCTATGTAGCCATAGATAATAATTTGTCATTGTATACAAAATTTTGTTTTCGGAAAGGTTAACTTCATATTTTCATAACTGGAGACCATGCTGTGCCACTGATTTCCTGATCGCAAAGACAGGTGGCATACAGTTCAATGAAGAAAATCTAAATCATATATTATATCCTATCAAAGGCTTCAGGCCCTGTAGCTCCAATATCTCGACATTATTTGCCCACAGTTATACTGCGAAGTCCTATTGTATTGTGATTTCTTTCCAAAGACTGTTTTGATGCAGCTCTCCACGTTACTCTACCTTGTACAAGCCTCTTCGTTTCTAAACAACTACTACAACCTCAATCTGTTTACTGTATTCGCATCTTGGTCTCCCTCTACAATTTTTACCCATCCCACACTTCCCTCCCGTACTAAACTGACAATCCCCCGATGTCTCAGAACGTCTCCGATCATCTGATCATTTGTCTTCATCAGGTTATGCCAGAAGTTTCTTTTCTCTTCCGTTCTGTTCAATACTTCCTCATTAATTATGCCGTCTACCCACATAATCTTCAGCACTCATCTGTAGTACCACATTTCGCAAGCTTCTCTTCTCTTCTTGTTTGATCTGCATATCGCCCACATTTCGATTCCGTACAAGGCTACTTTCAAGACAAATTCAACTGCATTCCATTACCTTTTGTATGCTGAAATTTATCTTATATCCTCCTTTAAAAACACTGCCCACTTCGTTTAGATGTTCTTCCAAGTCCTTTGCTGCCTGTGACAGAATTACAATTTCATCGGCAATCCTCAGGGTTTTAATGTCTCCCCTTACCACGTTTCTCCTTGTTTTCCCTAACTGCTTGCTCAATGTGCAGATTGCATAACATTGTGAGGATACGCTACGACCCTGACTCATTCGCTTCTGAGTCACCGCTTCTCTTTTATGCGCTTTAATTCTTATACGTTTACTGGGTACACCGAAACAAATAAGGTCTATACGAGCTGTGTCCACACTACAGCGGAGCTGATTGCCGTTTTGGAAGCCCTGCTATTCGACAGGTGACTGCAGAAGACACAATAGTCATAACCCTGATAGTATGTCAGACTTTCACTGATTAGAAACCATCACAGTATTTATACCTACACAATAGTTGCAGCAATTATCGACAGGTACAGAGGAACTATCGCAACATCGTGATGGAATTGATGATACTCTGGGATACCTGGAACAAGTAGATGTCCCAGCAAAGCAGGCATTTCTACATGGAAGCTATTCAATATAATAAACTCCCTCTCATAGATACGACACCCATGCTCAGAAAGCATTTATCCTCGGACTGACAAGAGAAATGGTCGCGGATGTCTAAAGTCAAAGGCAGCACTTCGCACGAATTCTTCTCTCGATTCCAAGAGTACCATGGTATAATAAGACACTTACATAAAGGAACTTTACGGCAGTCGTAGCGCAGCTGAAATTTAATTATTGGAAGTTCAACAAACACCTCTATCGGTTCCACCTAAGCGCCACCCTTCTATGTGTTTGCGGAGAGGAGGAAGATCTATATCCTATATTCCTTAAAAATAAGAGTCTTCAACAGTGCCAACATCCAGATACAGCTTCCTGCGCTGATAATCTAATGATCTTGGTAATTAGAATGCCATGGGAAGACCGAAGCACGATTAACTTACTATATTCCCACGTGCTACTCAGCAGGATGTGGAACTCTCAGCCTAAAAATGTCACTACGTATAACCTGTACGTATGTGTTTGAATACTACTGTAATTACGCATATGGCTGTAAAACCCAAATGTGGTTCTTGTATACTGTTCTCATGTTCTATCTAGATGGTACTTATAGGCCTGCACAAATATTCACTTCTCTATCCGCAGTTTCTGAAACAGTTCTTACAAGACATACAAAAGAACATTTTATTGTTAATTTCGATACAGTGTCGTTATTATGTATTGAATTCGGAATATCCCATAAGTGTACAACCGGAATTTCTCATTTCTTATTATTATTAGTGGGGCTTTTATAGCATACTACCTCTGTGTACCCTGTGTGACATTTTTGTCCCGTTTACTCATTTCAGTACACTGTGCGTTTAAAATTTGTTTTATGTCGGAATCTGTTAAGTCAATGCAGCTTCGTACCAGGGCACGACTTCAACTACCGCATATTCCTAACTGTCAAAACAAACTACAGTATAACATTTTCAGTGCTCAGAAGGCTGTATGGGCGCGTTCCGAAAGCCAGTAAATAAGAAGACTGCGTCTGATTTCTGTACAAGTTGTACACACATTTCGCTCCCTGTATTTTACCCCTGCAAGCTTCAGACCTTCGAAGAGTGTATTGCAGGGGGAGCAGTGTTGTCACAAATACGTCGAAATAACGGAACGCTCCATAGTCGTATCATGGAGATATATGCAAACTGATATTCTGGTTTCCCTTCACGCCAATCTCCCTTTTAGCTTTCCCGGTTAACAAGTGACACATATTGATATGTTTACATATGCACATCGCTTCCATATACTCAAGACCAGGGACGTCAGCATGGGTGATGCATTGCCTGCCGTATCTGCAGAAACAATATACCTGAAATACTGAAACTAATCTCGTCGACAAGGCATTTTCGTTCCGTTCAGTAACAGTCACTTCTGCTGCAGCTGAGAACTGTGAAATACTGACCGTTTGAAGCTCATTCATATGTAAACATTGAAGATACTATTACAATCCGATTTAACCTTTTTTCTTTCTTCTTCTCTTTCCACATTAAAGGCAGAATTGCAATAGTGCAGGTTATGTTTCTTTCTATATCCGTTCTGTAACTGTCTCTATGGAATTATTACCTCTCATTTTGTGCTGTCGAGCATTTACAGATTTATTAAAATGTTATTTTTGAACAAAGTAGTAGAAAGACAAATTATTGTCGTGTGTCAGAAGAAAAGGCGTGTTTATAGCAGCAGCTATATAAACTGTGTATTCGGTGTATACAGTGGACAACGAATTTAATTGACACACACATCAAAGTGATTCTCGTGTCTCAGAAAATAAAAATGTGAAAAGCTACGACACCGGAACAATGAACAAAAAAAAAACAAAAAAAATGATTCAAATGGCTCTGAGCACTATTGGACTTAAATTCTGAGGTCATCAGTTCCCTAGAACTTAGAACTACATCTACATCTACATTGATACTCCGCAAGCCACCCAACGGTGTGTGGCGGAGGGCACTTTACGTGCCACTGTCATTACCTCCCTTTCCTGTTCCAGTCGCGTATGGTTCGCGGGAAGAACGACTGTCTGAAAGCCTCCGTGCGCGCTCTAATCTCTCTAATTTTACATTCGTGATCTCCTCGGGAGGTATAAGTAGGGGGAAGCAATATATTCGATACCTCATCCAGAAACGCACCCTCTCGAAACCTGGCGAGCAAGCTACACCGCGATGCATAGCGCCTCTCTTGCAGAGTCTGCCACTTGAGTTTATTAAACATCTCCGTAACGCTATCACGATTACCAAATAACCCGGTGACGAAACGCGCCGCTCTTCTTTGGATCTTCTCTATCTCCTCCGTCAACCCGACCTGGTACGGATCCCACACTGATGAGCAATACTCAAGTATAGGTCGAACGAGTGTTTTGTAAGCCACCTCCTTTGTTGATGGACTACATTTTCTAAGCACTCTCCCAATGAATCTCAACCTGGTACCCGCCTTACCAACAATTAATTTTATATGATCATTCCACTTCAAATCGTTCCGTACGCATACTCCCAGATATTTTACAGAAGTAACTGCTACCAGTGTTTGTTCCGCTATCATATAATCATACAATAAAGGATCCTTCTTTCTATGTATTCGCAATACATTACATTTGTCTATGTTAAGGGTCAGTTGCCACTCCCTGCACCAAGTGCCTATCCGCTGCAGATCTTCCTGTATTTCACTACAATTTTCTAATGCAGCAACTTCTCTGTATACTACAGCATCATCCGCGAAAAGCCGCATGGAACTTCCGACACTATCTACTAAGTCATTTATATATATTGTGAAAAGCAATGGTCCCATAACACTCCCCTGTGGCACGCCAGAGGTTACTTTAACGTCTGTAGACGTCTCTCCATTGATAACAACATGCTGTGTTCTGTTTGCTAAAAACTCTTCAATCCAGCCACACAGCTGGTCTGATATTCCGTAGGCTCTTACTTTGTTTATGAGGCGACAGTGCGGAACTGTATCGAACGCCTTCCGGAAGTCAAGAAAAATAGCATCTACCTGGGAGCCTGTATCTAATATTTTCTGGGTCTCATGAACAAATAAGGCGAGTTGGGTCTCACACGATCGCTGTTTCCGGAATCCATGTTGATTCCTACATAGTAGATTCTGGGTTTCCAGAAATGACATGATACGGGAGCAAAAAACATGTTCTAAAATTCTACAAGAGATCGACGTAAGAGATATAGGTCTATAGTTTTGCGCATCTGCCCGACGACCCTTCTTGAAGACTGGGACTATCTGTGCTCTTTTCCAATCATTTGGAACCCTCCGTTCCTCTAGAGACTTGCGGTACACGGCTGTTAGAAGGGGGGCAAGTTCTTTCGCGTACTCTGTGTAGAATCGAATTGGTATCCCGTCAGGTCCAGTGGACTTTCCTCTATTGAGTGATTCCAGTTGCTTTTCTATTCCTTGGACACTTATTTCGATGTCAGCCATTTTTTCGTTTGTGCGAGGATTTAGAGAAGGAACTGCAGTGCGATCTTCCTCTGTGAAACAGCTTTGGAAAAAGGTGTTTAGTATTTCAGCTTTACGCGTGTCATCCTCTGTTTCAATGCCATCATCATCCCGTAGTGTCTGGATATGCTGTTTCGAGCCACTTACTGATTTAACGTAAGACCAGAACTTCCTAGGATTTTCTGTCAAGTCGGTACATAGAATTTTACTTTCGAATTCAATGAACGCTTCACGCATAGCCCTCCTTACGCTAACTTTGACATCGTTTAGCTTCTGTTTGTCTGAGAGGTTTTGGCTGCGTTTAAACTTGGAGTGGAGCTCTCTTTGCTTTCGCAGTAGTTTCCTAACTTTGTTGTTGTACCACGGTGGGTTTTTCCCGTCCCTCACAGTTTTACTCGGCACGTACCTGTCTAAAACGCATTTTACGATTGCCTTGAACTTTTTCCATAAACACTCAACATTGTCAGTGTCGGAAAAGAAATTTTCGTTTTGATCTGTTAGGTAGTCTGAAATCTGCCTTCTATTACTCTTGCTAAACAGATAAACCTTCCTCCCTTTTTTTATATTCCTATTAACTTCCATATTCAGGGATGCTGCAACGGCCTTATGATCACTGATTCCCTGTTCTGTACATACAGAGTCGAAAAGTTCGGGTCTGTTTGTTATCAGTAGGTCCAAGATGTTATCTCCACGAGTCGGTTCTCTGTTTAATTGCTCGAGGTAATTTTCGGATAGTGCACTCAGTATAATGTCACTCGATGCTCTGTCCCTACCACCCGTCCTAAACATCTGAGTGTCCCAGTCTATATCTGGTAAATTGAAATCTCCACCTAAGACTATAACATGCTGAGAAAATTTATGTGAAATGTATTCCAAATTTTCTCTCAGTTGTTCTGCCACTAATGCTGCAGAGTCGGGAGGTCGGTAAAAGGAGCCAATTATTAACCTAGTTCGGTTGTTTAGTGTAACCTCCACCCATAATAATTCACAGGAACTATCCACTTCTACTTCACTACAGGATAAACTACTACTAACAGCGACGAACACTCCACCACCGGTTGCATGCAATCTATCCTTTCTAAACACCGTCTGTACCTTTGTAAAAATTTCGGCAGAATTTATCTCTGGCTTCAGCCAGCTTTCTGTACCTATAACGATTTCAGCTTCGGTGCTTTCTATCAGCGCTTGAAGTTCCGGTACTTTACCAACGCAGCTTCGACAGTTGACAATTACAATACCAATTGCTGCTTGGTCCCCGCATGTCCTGACTTTGCCCCGCACCTGTTGAGGCTGTTGCCCTTTCTGTACTTGCCCAAGGCCATCTAACCTAAAAAACCGCCCAGCCCACGCCACACAACCCCTGCTACCCGTGTAGCCGCTTGTTGCGTGTAGTGGACTCCTGACCTATCCAGCGGAACCCGAAACCCCACCACCCTATGGCGCAAGTCATACTACTTAAACATAACTAACCTAAGGACATCACACACATCCATACCCGAGGCAGGATTCGAACCTGCGACCGTAGCGGTCGCGCGGTTCCAGAATGTAGCGCCTAGAACCGCTCGACCACCCCGGCCGGCAACAGAACAATGAACAGACAGGTTTGTTAAGTGGACTTCTTTGCCTACATAACGTGGAGTGTGAATGTACTGAAGTTTTTCGTGTCATGAACTATCATCTCACGAAGTTGTCTCTCAGCTGCGATTATTGGACAGTGGCGTAAAGAGCGGAGAAAGTGGACTGTTCCTGACACGGACCACGTGCTATGAACTATAAATATACTGTACTGTTCGCCGCCATACATTATATCAAAGAAAATAATATAGAAACTTCAACGTTCGAACAAAGCTGATAACTGTTTAATAGTCGCAGAAACTTCTATAAACATTACGTTTTTTCAGTGGGAATAACGTTTAATTTCCATCATCGACTGCAGATATTTAAATTAACGAAGATACTGTGAATAATGCAATTCCTGCGGCACCTCTGCACAGGTGGCCGTTGTCTAGAGAACAATTACAGCGGAAATTCTTGTTTAGGACTCCTCTTCTGGTGTATGTTTCGCCAACGTGAGATGATGACAGGCCATTTCCTCCAGCTAAATGTGTTGTTTTCGGCATTATAACTGGCAGAAATCTCTTCTCTCGTAAAACAGTTTCAAAAATAGTCGTGATATATGTACACAGAGTGCAACGGGTGGATGTGCAGATATTTATATTGGTGACTGAGAACGGAGCACTGAACATTACATCAGTCCTTACGTCATTTGCAAACTACGAGTAATAACTACGCTGATCTGCCAGAACACTAGGCCACTGACATACTATTGATATAGGCGATAGCAGCGTCACCTGTCGAGGAATGACTACTAGTCACAGACATGGTGCATTTTGTATCTGTGAGGTGCTGCCCGTGTGTAGAATGTGGAAGACGTGCGATCTATCTGAGTTTGACTGAGGGCAGATTGTGATGACCCGGAGGCTCCGCACGAGCATTCGGAAACTGCACGACTTGCCAGGTGTTCGAGGACTGCTGTGGTGAGTGTCTTCAACACATGGCGAAGCCAAGGTGAAACCACGTCCAGATGTCGTGGGGCTGAGCGGCCACCCCTCATTGCAGATGTTGGGCGCCGTAGGCTCGGCAGACTCGTAAAAATACAGGCGGCGAACTGTGGCGGAACTAACACCAGACTTAATGCTGGGCAGAGCATAAGAATGTCTGAACACACAGTGCACCGAACACTCCTAACGATGGGCCTCCGCAGCCGATGACCCACGCATGAGCCGATGTTAACACCACGACATCGGAAACTACAACTGAAATGGGCATGTGTCACCGGCACTGGAAGTTGGCGCAGTGGCAGAGCATTGCATGGTGTGATGAATCCCGAAACCTTCATCATCACGCCGATGGGAGGGCCCGAATCCGTCGTCTTCCAGGGGAACATTTCCTTGACCCATGTACTGGAGGACGCAGAAAAGCTGGCGGCAGCTCCATTATGGTCTGGGAAACATTACCGTGGGTCCAGTGGAGCTCATGCAAGGCATCACGACGGCCAAAAAGTATCGTACGCTGGTTGCAGACCACGTACACTCCTTCATGACGATCATGTTTCCCGACGACAGTGGCAGTTTTCAAGATGATAATGCGATATAAGATGTGGTTCGAGGGACACAGTGGCGAATATGCTGCCCCTCCCCCCCTCCCCCAAACCCGAACACATCTGTGAAATGGCTGACGGTTTCATCAGAGCTCATTGTCCCTCCAGCGACTTACCAAAGCTTCATTGCTCCCATGCCATCACGCGTCACTGGTGTTATCTATGGCAAAGGTGGACACAAAGGCTATTAGGTAAGTGTTGATAATGTTCTGGCCGACCAGTATATAGCCATTACAAGCCATTTATTTTTAGGTTGGTTAGTATCTGTAAGTACATGTGACAAGAGCTCGCCATTAATGCTTATTTTTGCCTGGGGAGGAGATCAGTTGTTGAAGTGTGGACACGTACACGCAAAATGTCTTCACCAACAAGCGTAGTCCACTTAGTGGTGCAGTTACATCTGTGCACAAAACGTCAGGTACTAAATTACGTGATTTGTTTGTGGGAAGACTGTTCGATGCAGTCAAGAAACAACCAACACACTGATGTGCGTACGTATTAAGGTACCACATGTAAAAATATCTGCAATTACAACAGTTATGATGATGATGTTTGGTTTGTGGGGCACTCAACTGCGCGGTCATCAGCATCCGTACAAAGTCCCAATCTTTACATAGTCCAATCTAGCCACTTTCATGAATGATGACAACACAAACACCCAGACCTCGGGCAGAGAAAATCTCCAACGCGGCCGGGAATCGAACCCAGGACCACTTGATCCAGAGCCAGCAACACTAGCCACTGGACCAGACTACGCCCGTCAGCATAAACTATCGCTTTGCGTCCACGTGTCCACACTTCAGCACCTGACCTGCTTACCATGGGAAAATAAGCATTAATGGCTTGCTCTTTGCACATGTACTTGGAGGTACTACCAACCTAAAAACGTAATTCTCGTAATAGCTGTATACACTCCTGGAAATGGAAAAAAGAACACATTGACACCGGTGTGTCAGACCCACCATACTTGCTCCGGACACTGCGAGAGGGCTGTACAAGCAATGATCACACGCACGGCACAGCGGACACACCAGGAACCGCGGTGTTGGCCGTCGAATGGCGCTAGCTGCGCAGCATTTGTGCACCGCCGCCGTCAGTGTCAGCCAGTTTGCCGTGGCATACGGAGCTCCATCGCAGTCTTTAACACTGGTAGCATGCCGCGACAGCGTGGACGTGAACCGTATGTGCAGTTGACGGACTTTGAGCGAGGGCGTATAGTGGGCATGCGGGAGGCCGGGTGGACGTACCGCCGAATTGCTCAACACGTGGGGCGTGAGGTCTCCACAGTACATCGATGTTGTCGCCAGTGGTCGGCGGAAGGTGCACGTGCCCGTCGACCTGGGACCGGACCGCAGCGACGCACGGATGCACGCCAAGACCGTAGGATCCTACGCAGTGCCGTAGGGGACCGCACCGCCACTTCCCAGCAAATTAGGGACACTGTTGCTCCTGGGGTATCGGCGAGGACCATTTGCAACCGTCTCCATGAAGCTGGGCTACGGTCCCGCACACCATTAGGCCGCCTTCCGCTCACGCTCCAACATCGTGCAGCCCGCCTCCAGTGGTGTCGCGACAGGCGTGAATGGAGGGACGAATGGAGACGTGTCGTCTTTAGCGATGAGAGTCGCTTCTGCCTTGGTGCCAATGATGGTCGTATGCGTGTTTGGCGCCGTGCAGGTGAGCGCCACAATCAGGACTGCATACGACCGAGGCACACAGGGCCAACACCCGGCATCATGGTGTGGGGAGCAATCTCCTACACTGGCCGTACACCACTGGTGATCGTCAAGGGGACACTGAATAGTGCACGGTACATCCAAACCGTCATCGAACCCATCGTTCTACCATTCCTAGACCGGCAAGGGAACTTGCTGTTCCAACAGGACAATGCACGTCCGCATGTATCCCGTGCCACCCAACGTGCTCTAGAAGGTGTAAGTCAACTACCCTGGCCAGCAAGATCTCCGGATCTGTCCCCCATTGAGCATGTTTGGGACTGGATGAAGCGTCGTCTCACGCGGTCTGCACGTCCAGCACGAACGCTGGTCCAACTGAGGCGCCAGGTGGAAATGGCATGGCAAGCCGTTCCACAGGACTACATCCAGCATCTCTACGATCGTCTCCATGGGAGAATAGCAGCCTGCATTGCTGCGAAAGGTGGATATACACTGTACTAGTGCCGACATTGTGCATGCTCTGTTGCCTGTGTCTATGTGCCTGTGGTTCTGTCAGTGTGATCATGTGATGTATCTGACCCCAGGAATGTGTCAATAAAGTTTCCCCTTCCTGGGACAATTAATTCACGGTGTTCTTGTTTCAATTTCCAGGAGTGTATATTAATCTAATAATGAAGTAAATAGTGATGTAATATTGCTCAGTACACTGTCCTCAGTATAAAAATATCTGCATTTATATCCGCAACATCATATATATGATTCTGATTGTTGTTAATCTGATTCTGGGATGTGACTGACCGTGGCATCTGAGGTCATTGCCCCTCCATTGACCTACCAAGACCTCATTGCTTCCATGCCACTACGCGTCGCTGCTGTTATATGTTGAGAGGTTACATTTATCACTGGCCCGTAAGTCATGGTTTCTTTTAAGTGAAAATTTTCTGTGAAAAATAATATATTTTGGGAATGCGTTTGTTTTTCTATAGAAAATTTCATGGTTCACAAAACAGCGTGTTTAATTTTTTTAGGCTGATATACTTTCTGCTCTTTTCAGCTTATTGGAACCGTGTGTCGAGTCGATGAAAAGGAGCATATTCGACATCTTCTGCGTATTCGTTTAATCGAAGTGACAAAGCCACATAAGATTCTCGAGAGATCTGCCAAACGTATGGCGAAGAAGCGATGTCTCTTAGGGCGGTTCGGAATCGGTTTAAGCGATTCAAAGACTGCGATTTCGAATTCAAAGATATGCATCGCAGCGCACGCCCGATTCAGTTAGGTGGGAAACGACTGAATCAGCTTATTCACGAAGCTCCACGCAAAAGCACGAGCGAATGGGCAGAGATGATGGAATGCTCCCACAGTACCACAGAGTGCCACCTTCACTTGATGGTAAGGGTTCGAAAGTTGGGTGCATAGGTCCGCATGCTTTGACCGGCAACGTCAAAAATCAACGAGCCACGACCTCCACCGACTTGCTTGCCTGTCATCGGTCAGCTCGTGGACTAATCGTTACCGGCGACGAAACATAGTGCCTGTGCATCAGTATAAAGCAGCGCAAAAATTGCTTAGCCCCAACAAACTGGCGACACTGCGAGCAAAAAATGACTTTCACCCGTGCAAAATGATGTTGTGCGTATGGAGGGACTGGGAAGGCGTGATACGCCACGAACTGTTTGATCGGACTCAAACAGTGAGTGCGGAACTTTACGTTCAACAATTGCAACGACTCAACGACACAATCCAGCAAAAAGGAGCTTATCGGCGGCATGGCGTTCTTCTGCTACACGCCAACGGCGCCGTCACACCGTCAGTACGACCAAGGAAGCCATTCAAACGCTTGGCTGGGAAGTACTGACCCATCTTCCGTATTCTCTCAACTTGGCGACTTCGGATTTCAATCTGTTCCGATGCCTCTAGAATGCAATGCGTGGCGTTTCGTTCAATGCTGTGGAATTGAAGGCTTGGCTGGACAATTTGTTAGAGTGGAAACCTTGTGATTTCTACGATGAAGCGTTGAGCAGCTTGTTGAAAGTTGGGAAGAAGTTGTAAACAACAACGAAGAATACGTTGTTGATTGGTTTGTTATAAATTTCTTGTTTATTTTATAGAAACCTAAACTTTAAAAAACGCCAGAACTGATTAGCCAACATAATGGGTTTCGAAAAAGACTATCGTGTGAAAGCCAGCTCGCGCTATTCGTCCACGAGACTCAGAGGGCCATAGACACGGGTTACCAGGTAGATGCCGTTTTTTTTTTCTTGACTTCTGCAAGGCGTTCGATACAGTTCCCTACAGTCGTTTAATGAAAAAAATAAGAGCATATGGACTATCAGACCAATTGTGTGATTGGATTGAAGAGTTCCTAGATAACAGAACGCAGCATGTCATTCTCAATGGAGAGAAGTCTTCCGAAGTAAGAGAGATTTCAGGTGAGCCACAAGGGAGTTTCGTAGGACCGTTGCTATTCACAATATACATAAATGACTTTGTGGATAACATCGCAAGTTCACTGAGGCTTTTTGTGGATAATGCTGTGGTATATCGAGAGGTTGTAACTAATGAAAATTGTACTGAAATGCAGGAGGATCTGCAACGAATTGACGCATGGTGAGGGGAATGGCAATTGAATCTCAATGTAGACAAGTGTAATGTGCTGCGAATACATAGAAAGATAGTTCCCTTATCATTTAGCTACAAAATAGCAGGTCAGCAACTGGAAGCAGTTAATTCCATAAATTATCTGGGAGTACGCATTAGGAGTGATTTAAAATGGAATGATCATATAAAGTTGGTCGTCGGTAAAGCAGATGCCAGACTGAGATTCATTGGAAGGATCCCAAGGAAATGCAGTCCGAAAACAAAGGAAGTAGGTTACAGTACACTTGTTCGCCCACTGCTTGAATATTGCTCACCAGTGTGGGATCCGTACCAGATAGGGTTGACAGAAGAGATAGAGAAGATCCAACGGAGAGAAGCGCGCTTCGTTACAGGATTATTTAGTAATCGCGAAAGCGTTACGGAGATGATAGATAAACTCCAGTGGAAGACTGCAGAAGAGACGCTCAGTAGCTCGGTACGGGCTTTTGTTGAAGTTTCGAGAACATGCCTTCACCGAGGAGTCAAGCAGTATATTGCTCCCTCCTACGTATATCTCGCGAAGAGACCATGAGGATAAAATCAGAGAGATTAGAGCCCACACAGAGACATACCGACAATATTTCTTTCCACGAACAATACGAGACTGGAATAGAAGGGAGAACCGATAGAGGTACTCAAAGTCATCTTACATCCTCCTACAATCACACAACGACGACACCTTCCCGTATACCACAGCATCATAAGCAAACAACCGTAAAAACTGCTCAATGTGTACGCCAGATCATTTGCCTATACAGAAAATAACAGAGGTCCTCTAACACTTACCTGATGCACTCCTGACGATACCCCTGTCTCTGAACACTCACCGTCGAGAATAAAGTACTGGATTCTGTTACTTGAGAAATCTTCGAGCCACTCACATATCTGGGAACCTATTCCGCATCTCATACCTTCGTTAAGTCTGCTGTGGGGCACCGTGTCAAACGTTTTTCGTGAATGAAGTAATATGGAATCTGCCTGTTCCCTTTCATTCATAGTTCGCAGGATAGACAGATCTGCAAAAAAAAAATTTTTGTCAGCTACATGAGATATTTTTACTAAATTATATGTTTTAGAATGCGCTGATTTCAGGAATGATGTCCATTTTTTTCTATAACGTAAGGTTTTTTGCAAATTTAAACACAAAAAATTGGTAAAAGCACTCGTTTATTCAAAATTATCAAACATAATATATTTTTACAACCAATGAAACATTATTTTGAGACATGTAGTAACAATATTATACTTATTCATTTTTTTTATGAAACCTTTTCTTCTTTTCCTTGATACTTCGCCGAGTCCTTTTCCAATTTACATCTTCAGTTTCTCGCTTAAGCATCCAACAGTAGTCAGCAAGCATAGTGACATCCCATCTTCCTTGGTACCGTCTCTCGATATCACGGACTTCCTGGTGAAACCGCTCCCCCTGTTCTTCACTGTAAGCTCCCAGGTTTTCAGGAAAACTGTCTGCTAGCATCCGTGGAACAATGGTTTTGTAGTCAGGATACTTAGTATTTCCCAAAAACTTTCGCACTACATCCTTGAACGATACCCAAGCTTCTTTTTCCTTCTCATTCATACTTTCCACAAAGAGGGTGTCGGTTAAAAGTTTTTTTTTTATGTCAGGGCCAGTGAAAACTCCCTCTTTCAACTTTGCTTCTGACAGCTTCCAGAATTTTGTACATAGATATTTAAAACAGTCCCCATCCTTTTGCAGCGATTTTACAAATTGTTTCATCAACCCCAATTTGATATGGAGAGGGGGCAACAAAACCTTTTCTGGTGGTACAAAAGTAGCATTGATAACATTTTTCTCTCCAGGTTTTAAAGTTTCTCGGGGTGACCAATCACTTTTAGTCCAGTGCTGTTCTCTGGCTCTACTATCCCACAAGCATAAAAAGCATGGGTATTTAGTATAGCCTGCCTGCTGACCCAAAAGCATCGTGAGTATTTTGAAGTCCCCACAAACCATCCATTGATGGTCCTGATATTTGATTTTTTTCCAGGATAATGGCCAAATCGCTATAGTTTTCGTCCATATGCACAGAATGTTCCATCGGAAGCGATGCAAATTTATTTCCATTGTGCAATAATACTACTTTAAGACTGGTTTTGGATGAATCAATGAATAGGCGCCCTTCAGATGAGTCATACTGCATATCAAAACAATGCATGAGTACACATCATTGCAAAAAAACTAAATTTCCTTCTTTGGAGAAAAACTAGATAAATTACTTTTCTCAGTGTCTGTACCATGAAAACGAGGTACCAGATGATAAAAGGTTTTTATTTTTTAATGTGAAACCTAACACTTCGGCTGCATCTTTTGAAAGACCTAAATCTCTTACTAGATCATTAAGCTCACTTTGAGAAAATAATTGAGGCCTTTCATCTTCGTCTGAAGAAAAATCTGAGCTTGATTCACCCTGAGGTGGTAATGTAACTTCGTCCTGCAACTCACTCTGGTATCCATCCAAACTGGAAGATGGCTAAAGGGCCACTGGACGTATATCTGAGTCAAGGTTAGTATAACTTATGCTTCTTTTGTTTTTTGAATTGAATCCATTTACGTCAACTGAAACAAGTAGCAATCAGTGGTATGGTTCTTCTGCTCACGCCATATCATACGAATTCCAAATCGAAATGCATTTTTCTTACCCTTAAACCACATACGAAGATCTTCTTCCCATCTTTACACACCTTATGCGGGGCCCATGGTTTATCTTGATCACCAAGTTTTAATTTAAAGTAAGCAAAATAAAGTTTCCTCCCAAAATTACTTATGTTTCTCAGTTGACTTTTAATAGTGTATTCACTACAGATATAACAAAAACTTTTTGGAGAAATAATACAACCTCTTGTAACCATGACTAGACAGAAACAACAGCACTGTTCACTTGAATAGCAATATGTCTACTGAGAGTTTCTCTCCATTTTATGCGAAATACAAATCGTCATTTGACTTGTCGCAATACGATAAAACTGAACAATAAGATTGTTTACATTTGCTTCTGGCGCCCAGGAGGTCACGGTAAAACCTGCAAGTGGCAACAAAAATAGTTAACATTGTAATTTTTTTTAAATTTAAGTTTATTTTATCAGTTATAATTGAAAAAATTTTAATAATTATTAAATTAAAAAAACACATACGTTTACTACTAAATAACATAAATACTGCAATATACATAAAAACCTACGTGATAGAATTTTTTCAATATTTTTCCTGTTTTTGAGAGGTCAAAATGTATAAGAAAGTGTAAAAAAATGCTATGCAGTTTTTTAGTTGCAGACCTGTGATATCAGGTGAGAAAAGGACAAGTTGAACTTAGCACGAACGATGTTTCCTGAAGCAGTGTTGATTCGTGGACACAAGCTCCTCCGTCTCGAGGAAATTATTGTATTCTAACTGAGAAGGTGTTCAAAAATTCTGTAACAAACCGACGTTAAGGAAATTGGTCTGTAACTTTGCGGGTCCGGTCTTTTACCCTTATGATATACAGGAGTCACCTGCGATTTTTCCAGTCGCTTGGGACTTTGCACTGAGAAAGAGATGCGCGATAAATGCACGCTAAGTAAGTGGCTAATGCCAAAGAGTGGTCTCCCTAATGGCGATGGTCAAATGACGGAATGTTTGTACGATTCTCCTGCTTGAACAATTTCTCGAACGTATAATCTAGAACTTAAACTTTTCTTTTGCTATCTTCTATTGTTACACCAGACTGGTTAACGAGCGAATAGACAGAAGCCTTATATCTGCTTACCGAATTTCCATAGGATCACAATTTTCTTGGGCCTCGGCTAGATCATTTGCTAAGGTACGATGGTGGTAGTTGTATGCTTCGCGCATTGTTCTTTGTACAGACGGACGAATCTCTACTCACTTTAGTCTGTAGTAGCTTGCCCATTCTCTTTAGAACCGAGAGTACAATGGTTCAGATTACTGTCGGGTCTTCAGTCGGATCAAACTGCCATCTGCACAAATATTTCCACGGTCCACCTCGCCAGGTGACAAAAGCTAAGCCGCTCTCTCCGGTAACTGATTCAAATCGTGAAGGACGGAACCTTTATATGCATCGAAAATACAAAACCGAATGCTCTGAACTAATACACAAGCGCTCAGACGTTGCTGCCGCCCCTTTTGCAAGAAGAGCTGCAGCGCCTCCAGTAGTGAAAACTGTTAAAAGAAGGATATATCGTTAAAAATTAATACTCATAACTGGCCGATTCAGATGCCGTTGTTTCTTCATATCTGATGAAACAGGATTCCAAGTTTTACTTAGCAGGTATCCAATATCACGGTGAATGATATCTGTTAGTCTGATTTCGACATATTCTTCTAAAACACAATCCCAGTAACGCGAGGCGTTTGGAGCCACTTGTGTTTCATTGTATAAGCATCCTATGTCCCTCTGTAAGACAGTGCTCAGCCACCGCAGCTTTTTCAGGTTGTAATAATCGCGTATGGCGATTGATGGTAAGAATAGTTTGGCCAATGTATATTTTACCGCACTGAAATGGTATTTTTTAAACGCCAGGCTTCCTCAAACCTATATCATCCTTAACAGACCCTAGGAGTGCTCTAATCTTAGCTGGCGAACGGGCTACATGTTGTGACTTGGCAAGACAGCCAAGCCACTAGGAGGAAGCCGAAAGGCACGCGTTTAAGCTCACGCAGGCTGGCGTGAGGTCTGGAACAGTTAAAGGAGTTGAGTCTAGTACAAAAAGTACGTAGCTTCTGGAATACTTAACTTTAATCCATAATTGGTAAACATCGGTCTGACGGTACATGCATCACAAGATAAATAGCAAATGATAATGGCGCCTTGCTAGGTCGTAGCAAATGACGTAGCTGAAGGCTATGCTAACTATCGTCTCGGCAAATGAGAGCGTAATTTGTCAGTGAACCATTGTTGGCAAAGTCGGCTGTACAACTGGGGCGAGTGCTAGGAAGTGTCTCTAGACCTGCCGTGTGGCGGCGCTCGGTCTGCAATCACTGACAGTGGCGACACGCGGGTCCGACGTATACTAACGGACCGCGGCCGATTTAAAGGCTACCACCTAGCAAGTGTGGTGTCTGGCAGTGACACCACACTACACATCTGATTTCATATTTCTTCAAAGCCCTACATATCTTTGCAGACACGTTCCCAGCATTTGGAAGGAAAGCTACAGAACTAAAAGTATCTTCAGCTGGTTTAGGTAATGGTCCAAACTCATATTCACGTCGAACCTGTCTGTCCGTATAGCCGTTATGATTAAACACGTCCTTAAAATGTTGCAGCTGTTGTGGTAAACTCCCAACATCCGAGATAGCATATGCTCTTTTGGCTAAGGTCCGTAGGACTCCTGTACGTTGAAACGGTGACAGCATGTAAATACCTACCATTAGGCGTCATTTTCCTATAAACTCTGTGTCCAAGTGTTCCGTCATCTTTTCTATAACCAGTATATCCAAAAAGGGTAACTTTCCCTTCTTTTCAATCTCAATCGTCAATTTTATGTTAGGATGAAGGCAATTAAAATGGTCGAGTAACCGGAACAAAGAATCTATTCCACGTGGCAAAGCAAGAAACACATTGTCAACGTGTCTATAAAAAAAATAAAAAATAAAAAACAAGTAGGATTAAAAAAGATGTTTTCAGGGCCATTTCCTCAAAGTCCTGCGTAAAAAGATTAGCGGCTATGGGGGATAAAGGACTCCCCCATAGCCACACCGTCAGTCTGTTCAAAATATTTGTCACTGAATAGAAGTAGGTGTACGTCAGTACATGACGGGAGAGCTTCATCATTTCCATATCTAGTTTTTCGTTAGTTAAAATCTGCATAGCCACATCGAGATTACAACAGCCTTTGCTTCCACAGCATTTTCCGAACATCGTTGTTAAATCACGGTGGGTCTATTCCGCCCTTAATTCACCTACTCGGCACATACTTCTCCAAAGCACGATTTACAATCCGTTTAAACCCTGCCCATAATTTCTCTGTCCAACACACTGAAACTAAATGATGGCAATTCGTCGCCTACGTGGGATGCTAACAACTCCTTATCTACTCTTTCTAGCAGAAATACTCTCCTAGTCTTCTTGATTCAATTATTAACTTTAGTAACTATAGTCGCTATGATGATGTCATGGTCACTAGTCCCTGTCTCTATTTCTCCCGCCATCGATAAGGCCAGGCCTGTTTGTAGCTATAAGGTCTACAATACGTCCATTGCGCGTGAGCTGTCATACTAGCTGCTGTTGACAGTTTTCGGACAACGTGTTCAAAAGTACTTCGCACGACTGTCTGTACCTCCTGCGATGAATCCATAGATGTCCCAGTCTACGCTCAGTAGGTTAAAGTCGCTTCCAACTAATGTTGCATGATATCGGTATTTCCGCGCTACTGATCGTACATCAACTTTCAATCACTCTTTAAAATTGTCGCAGCGGAGTCGGATGGCCGGTAAAAACATCCAACAGTTAACTTGATTTCACCTACCTCTGTAATACGGGACCAGGTGACTTCATTGTCACACTCAAACTCGATCTCAATAGAAACAATATATTTGTCAACTGCAATGAACACTCCCCCTCCTACGACATCTGAACTGTCTTTTCGATATACTTTTCATTAATAGCTAAATTCTTAGAGCGTTCTACTTTTGGTTGCAGCCAGCTCTCGGACCCGCTAGTAACTTGAAAGCTAGAAATTTCCTGGAGGACAGTAAATTCGGGAACTTTGTTACGAATACTTCGGCAATTTAGTGATAAAATTTTGACAGTTGAAGTATCTCCACTCTGAACGTGGTCTGATTTCACTATCTGTGTGTCGTATGTTGAGTGTTCATCAATGTACCTCAAACTACTGCCTAACCTAAGCAAAAACCAAGTGCACTAAGCAAGTGCGCTGTTACCAGGCTAGTTACTTCTTTTGTGTACGGCAATATCAAGGGGAGTCCTACAATTACCCACCAGATAATCTGCAGCCAAGACCGTTGCACAGACGACGAAGCCTTTGGCTGAGACTCTCCACTCAGCTTATAGCACTACCGTCTGCCACTACTATACCATAATCTCAAAGCTGAAGACAGTTCGTATAATGAAATTATTCTTATTCAAGTAATTATAGTATGAAGAAGCAGAGCAGTGCTACCCTCTGAGAGGAATTTTGTTATATTGACCGTGTTGTACCTAACGGAGGTGGCTTATCGGAAGTGAAAGTCAGAATTACGTAAATATTCAAACAGTAACAAATAAACTTTTACCTAGCTACACTGTTTTAAGAATAAAGAAAACGGACGCCAGCCTAATTAGGTAAGAGAATGATTAACATTCTTGTTTAAGAAAATAGGTATGAGTAACTTCAACGGACAAACACAACCTATACTTTGCCACACGCGAGTGCAATGAACTCTGGCACCTGAATACAGTGTGTTCAGGTTAAGGTTGGAGTTAACAGATCAGAACAAACTACTGGCAAAAATATAACAGATAACAATACACCCTATTACTTTCATGGATTATTCAAACTGAATGGTCTTTATAACGTTACTATTAATATTCACTGTAGAATCATAAATTGGAAATAGGTTTAGAATTACATTTCAAACATTTTCCTATCTGACAAAAAATTGCAAATGTAGTTTACTGCAAAATTATGAACTGGTCATAGGTTAAGTTTCCCTCAGCTAATTACTTTTCTATTTAGAATGAAAGTTAAATATATTTCACTAACAAATTACTTCTCACTGTCTTTTGAATAAAGAAGTTACTGTTTTCATAGATAGTGGTCTTTCTATTAATTGTTATTTATCATGAGCATAAAGTATAACCTGTGAAACCTATTACACTATTAGTATGCACTTTCAATACACAAAAGAAACAAGTGCTTAGCAAGCATGAGTATATAACTTTCCACAATTGCAGTTTTCCACTTTTACTACAGTGAGACACAAAATTAACATTTTTGTAAGATCCTGACTCATCTTTTGCGATTTACAACAAGCAGCAATGTGATCATTTACTAAGCAAAACTTTATAAGCCTTAGTCTTAAGAACTTTTAATTTTGAAGTTGGCAACAACATATTAATAAGCAGTTTTAATAGGAAAATTATTTTCAGCAAGCATCATTTACTTTAACTCACTCTCTTGCCACATTAACTTTAACTTTCTTTTTACTATGTTCAAGAGACATTAATTATTAAAACACTAGGCTTTAATGTTCTTTCTGTAAGGACACTCGGTAATCACTTTAGTTCAAACGGAGAGGAACCTGAGAGGTGTTATGATAAGGAAAAAAAAATCAAGGTAGGTACATAAATTCAGTTATAAGTTACCTTATATCTGAGCACACTAAGAAATACAATAAGCTGATCCTTCACTGTACATACTACAGTGTTCCATTACAGTGATTGCGCAATGTGGTGGCAGTTGCATGTTGGTAGGTGGATTTGCAGGCAGAATCGCTGGACTCTGTCATTTCTTGGTGGCGATGATAGATACCAATTCCAGAATAGTTTCAGCTATTTATCCATCCCTCCGAGGGATTGGAAAGCGTCAGAAAAAGCCTCTCTCGGAACCAGCACAATATACAACTTTTACATGGCAGTTCACAGTTTGGTAGCTCGTTCCTGACCGATTCTTGGTTCCACCTTTTCTACCTAAGCAATCCACAATTTGTGCACGCTACACAGTTCCATTCCCGCGGGGAACCACAACACCTTTTACATATGAAATAACTAAGAACCCTAAGTGAGGATCAGCAATTACATAACAACTGCCAAACAGAACCTTTGCGCATATTGACATTTCTATAAAAAAATTTAAACAAATTCCAAATATATACAGTGAGTTTTGTCTCCCTCCAACTGGGACAAAGAATTCAAATGACAGATACACTACATTGCATAGAATCAAATCATGACATCAAAGTTTTAACAAAGAAAGGAGTATACAATTTTGTGTTATCGACTCAAACACATTTACAGAAGCTCACCGATGTAACATTAAATAAAACAAAAGGCAAAATAAATCAGTAGAGCACTAGACCTATGGTGTTACAGGCTCCAAACCAAAGGACCTCGGTTTACTCTGGGAACAATTCTACAAATTGCAAGCTCTGCTTGCACCCCATGCGCGAGGCCAGCAGACTTCATTACTTCCGGTGGCCGCCTCTATGAACTGAGGATAGCCTCAGAACCCAAGCGACAGATGGCGTTGATCCCGACGTGGGCCAAAACTTGTAGACGGCTGCATTCTGTAAGCTCAATAACCGTAGGCAAAGGCTTCTCCCCATTTTATATGAGGACTCCCGGCAAACATACCGAGTGCATGCTGGCTTTCATTCCCGTAATGAAAGCTATCTCCTTAAGGGGCTTCATAACGCGATTAACGTTGGAACTCCCGATAACTACCAGCCCCTTGCTCCGTGAGTATCTTGGGTCACTGCTAAAGGAACGGCCACCTGCTCACTCACAGAGCGAATGGGCGAGACCAGACAGGGAAGCCTCCACATCGGCCCTCCGCCTCGAGCGACGCGAATGCTTCACCACCCACCAAATACCCTGCGGTGAGAGCATATCCACCGTGTCAGGTACACTGGAATGTGCCTCAGCAGCAGAGCCCGTGGATGGAACAAGCGATGTCTGACGCGTCCGATGTGACGCTCCAGATTCTTCACCATCGCTAGAAGACGGCCGATCATAGTCAAAAGCTCATTCAGCTGTTCGAGAAATACAGCCAGCTCCATCTCCATCCATACACACCACCCACACATTCCAACCATCTTAACAGGGCTAATTGAAGAAGTAAACTACAAAAGCACACAGAGAAACCTAGATACGTAACTGACTATCCTCCTGATGTGTCACGGATGGAGTCTGAAGCCTTAATGAGCTATTCGAAAGGAACGCCAATCGTGCTACAGACTGCCTGACTCTACCCTTTACAGTTACAAAAACGCAAGATTACGCCTCTTAAATAGAAAAACAGGCACGAAATTTGTAAAATATACAATTAAGAAAACACAGAAAAACTGAAATACATAACTTGCCTCTCTCCGGTTGTGTACCAGTGAGACAGCTGGAGCCAGACTGACGTTTACTAGGTTGAAACGAACGGTCCCTGGCTCTTCAAAACAAATGAATAAGTACTGCCCTACAAGCTGCCTGAATTCATACTTACAGTTACAGAAAGCGAGATCATACATCTTAGGCAGACAAACACACATGAAATTTAAGAAATATAATTCTAAGAAAACACAGAAAGACCTAAATACGTAACCTGCTGCTCTACAGGTGTGTATCAGGCGACTGTTGGGTGGTGTGTGATTGATAAAGAGTTGAAATTCTCTGCGACCGACGAAGCGGGCACCAAAGAGCATTAGTGCAGTATTGTGTTTAGCATTGTTACGAGGCCTGGTAGTGTACGTAAGTACCGTGAACAGCGTCAGATGTTGAATGATCACTGTGTAAATTAGGGTGCTGTCGCTTACTAGAGTGAGACAGTGTTATCAACACCTAACAGAATTTAATAGGAGCCTCATTGTTGGTCCCGAATTCGTCGGCTGGTCAAATCGCACAATGTTCAAATGGGAAGGTGGGGGCAAGGATACTCGTCGTCAAGGTTCCTGTTGACCACTACAGGGGAGGACTCCCATATTGTGTTCAAAGCACATTGTAACCCCTTCACATATGCGTCTGCCGTCCGATATCAAGTGCTGGGCTCTGTACAACATTCTGTGTCTTCCTGCACCATTGGTCAGAGACTAACTGCAACCGAACCATGAAATTACCGTCCCATGCGTCGGCTGCTGTTTACACAAAAACACGAACGGTTGGGTTTGGAGTGGTTCTGTGACCTGGAAGCATGTACTGCCGATTAATGGCATCACATGCATACAGCGATGGATTGCGGTTCTGCAACATCCCGGATGACATTGTAGGCGAATATGGCAACGACACAGGGCGCCGGCGCTGTTCCGTTCGTCCCTTTTCGACGTACCTTCACCTACCTGTGAACATTGTCTCAGCGTATTATCAGAAGGGAAGCCGGGCGAAACCTACTGTACTTTGACGTGAACCAGGCTGCAATTAAAGTCACTAATCTATGTTTCGGGAGAAAGTTTTCACACGAAATGAAAGGTTGGAAATTTTGTCCTTAATTAATATATTCTGAAACTTAGGAGATCAAGTATCACTGCCAAGACCGTGCTAGTCTTAACACAGTTACTCACAATCCCTTTCACTCACGTTAGCAAGTTCATGGTGTTGCATTTCCCGAAAACGTAATAGCTACAAAAATACGGATTGTTTTTGATTGAGAATGCTCGCCAAATATTAAGTCTGTCGGTATCTAATGCAGTCACAGTTTTTAGCCACTGACCTGCTCAATGCGCCATGCGGAATTTATGTCTTTTCTCATCACAAAATTCACTTAAAAATTTCGAAAATTCTACACACCCATCGGAATAATTATGCCGTCACTTTACAACACTTTTGATGTATGAAACACTGCTAGATCCGGCAACTTATCACTTCCATCGGAACTAGTACTACTACACACGTCCGAACTGTTTCATGGCTAGGCTCCGACTACTCTCTAGATTACTCTGTCTTCTCTACCAGCAGAGAAAGGCGCGCGAACAATATTGCTTTACCATTGGTCAGTTTACTCAAGAGCCAATAGCAAAACAACATTCTCCCACGTCAGTCCGCGCTTTGCATCAATAACCAATCGCAAAATAGTAAACCTAACGACTGCACTTTTTATAGAAACAATTATCTAATATGCTGAAGTTTTGTTTACGCATAAAGTTATTTACTATTGTTATTTATACCTGAATTAACTTACTTTACAAATCTATTCTACAAAAATCCTCTTCTTCATATTAACCTTAAACCACACTCACGCATCATTCATACTGCTAAAACACATTATAACATTTTACATACACAAAAAGACATAATAGCACTTTATGAAAATACTAGAACAGTTTGTGAAAAACATTCTGTTACTTTAGAGCACTCTAGTGGGCACAGTCGAAACTAAATCACAGTCCCCTATCCAATACTGTCCTCTATCGGCTGATACATAAACTACGTGCGCGTCCAGTCTCGCGTCACCCTTTGTCATTATCCAGCTCTGAGACACATCTCCCACTTAACCGCCTCCAAGGCAGGATCGGTATACGGCGCTACGCCTCAACAGGGAGAGGTCCCTTTTGCCACGCGGGGTAGCCGCATGGTCTTGGGTGCCATATCACGGTTCGCGCGGCTCCACCCGTCAGAGATTAGAGTCCTCCCTCGGGCATGGATGTGTGTGTTGTCCTTAGCGTAAGTTAAAGTTAGATTAAGTAGTGTGTAAGCCTAGGGACGTCCCATAGTCCTTACCACAAATTTCCAAAGGTCGCTTTCTTCCACAATTTGGAGAGGAGCAGCGTTGTTACTTCTGGCTTCGCGATATGGGGAGCCCTCGAGTATGATTTTAGTCACGGCTAGTAGTCATTGACGGTATTCTGTAAGCACAACGGTATGACACGGGCGTCCTGCGTCCTCATGCATTACCTCTCGTGCGACAGTATCGTGGTGCCATTTTTCATCAAGGAACTGCTCGTCCTCTCATAGCACGTGTATCTATGAACTATCTGCTTGATGGTGAAGTATTGCAGTGACGAGCAACATCACGAGCTGTGAGTCTATGGAGCATGTGTGGGACCAATGCGGACGTCAGCTATTTCCCAGTGCCAGTATCCAGGATATCAAAGACCAGTAACAACAGATGGAGCGGACTTGCCTCAGGAAGGGATACATTGACTTTATAACATCTTTCCCAACCGAATCAGTGGATGCATCAAGACCAGAGAGGGGTGCAACGTCATACTAATAGGTAACCTCGTTCTGCCAAGTTCTTTGTAAATTTTACTCGATTTTGTAATCACTTAAATAACGTCACTACAATCACAACTCGTGGAATTTCATTTCCTTTCTTCCACCCCTTCTGCGAGCTTCTCTTTTTTTAGTCAGTCAGTGTATAACATAAAACGCTTTTAAGAAGTTCAGGCAAACTAGAGAAAATCACGTTTATAATACTATCTGCACTGGTCACTACACGCACGAGAGAATAGTGAGTTACTATCTCTTCTGATTCCACTGCTGTCTCCTCCCCCAGCTCGGGCGTAATAGTCCTGATGTGATACTGAGGTGTCTTTTGGTCCCACAAACATAGTGTTTCCACATGGCCTATCAGCGTCTTGCAGTTCACCACTGTGGCGCGCGACTGCCTCGGAACATTCAAACTGATTTGAAGCTTGTGCATGGTCACGTGACAATGCACGACAACTGACCACCGGTTCTCTCTCAGCAGTAATGCTCCTATACCTCTGCACTTGTATGTTTTACCTACACGTTGTCAGGTAAAACCGTGCGACGCTTTGTCGCAAGTCTATGAACCAGTAAAAATTATGCATAAACCCATTAAAACTGTAAATCTGAACAGGTGTACGTTGACTAAAGTTATTTCACATCTCAGTACTCGTCATGCTATAGCATTCCAGAGCCAGTATGGGAACTCGCTTACCTGTTTTGATGTGTATCAGTACTTATTTTAGTCCGAGTGCATGTGGCATTCAGGCTGTTCCGAGTAGCCAAAATTTCATGTTTTCAGTTATTACATTCATTGGAGATGTAATAGGTTTCTTCCACTTTTAATATTATTTGGGTCAAATTTTGCTTCAATATGAATTCTAAATTATTTTTATTACTAAATTTTCTTTTTTACGTTAACATGGTCATTTCTGGTAGAAATGATATTAGGAAGGCTCCTGTTTCGTTTCAACACATATGCAACATGTTTATAGAACAGTTCCTCTTGGAGCCAGTATTTTGTCTCAATCATGCAGCTAGGACCCTATCGGCAAGTGTATCTCCAGTTTCTATAGGGGTTTCATACGCCGGCGACTTCATATAATGTTATAGAAAAAATCCATACTAACTATATCCATGGGACAGGATCCAGTCTAACGATGAGGCTATTTGTTGTCCTGATACTCACGGGCACTTGGTGTCAGAATACGTAAATGAAAACACCTGTCATACGCACGACCTATTGAAGTTGGTATAAACACGTTGGGCACACGGCTTTTCCTCCTTTTGAGTCTGCGACGTTCGCCATGACTGTGTCAATGCAGGATCACGCACTGCTTGTAAAGCTGTATTACAAGAATGATGACTGTGCACAGTCGCTCTGTAGAAGTTCCGGACACTGAAGGGTTTGAAAAAAAGGCGTTGGTCCGATGACTGCCGTGGGTCCGGAGAAAATGATTCGGAAATTCGAAAAGACGGGTTCTTTTCGTGTGCAACCTGGTAGAGGGAGGAAACGAATTGATTCGACGTCAGTAGAAGCAGTGGCCACAGCAATGCAGGAGAAGAGTGGTGGTGTGCAAACGTGTAGAGCACGGAGAATTACCCGAACGTTGGACATACCCGCGAGCACGGTGCGTAAAATCCTAAGAAGCATGCTTCTTTGCTATCCATTCCAAATTACCCATGTGCACGAGTTGCTTCCTGTTGACCTGCCTGCAAGAGAGACCTTTTATTTAGAATTTCTTGCTTGCATGGAAGTGTACAATGATTGCCCGTGGAAGATTTTGTGGACAGACGAAGCCCCCTTCCATCTGGCACGATATGTCAATACACAGAATTGTCGAATATGGGCAACGGAAAATCCACATGCAAATCAACCAGTACCACTTCATCCTGAAAAGGTCACTGTATGGTGCGGGGTTACAGCATCAGTTATCATATATTTTCGAAAAGACAGGTGCTTCCGGTCCTGTTACCTGTACCGTCACTGGTAAGCGCAACCACGTCATTCCAGCTCTCCAACAGTGTGGATGTCTCGATATTTGGATGGGGTAATTTTTATGCTAGATGGCTTACCTACGCACATTCCAAATCCAGTTAAGCAGCTGCTGAAGCGCCATTTCGGAAATGCTAGAATTGGTTCAAATGGCTCTGAGAAAAAAAAAAAAAAAAAAAAAAAAGGCGTGTGAAATCTTATGGGACTTAACTGCTAAGATCATCAGTCCCTAAGCTTACACACTACTTAGCCTAAATTATCCTAAGGACAAACACACACACACCCATGCCCGAGGGAGGACTAGAACCTCTGCCGGGACCAGCCGCACAGTCCATGACTGCAGTGCCTTAGACCGCACGGCGGCTCTGAGCACTATGGGACTTAACTTCTGAGGTCATCAGTCCCCTAGAACTTAGAACTACTTAAACCTCACTAACCTAAGGACATCACACACATCCATGCCCGAGGCAGGATTCGAACCTGCGAACGTAGCAGTCGCGCGGTTCCAGACTGTAGCGCCTAGAACCGCTCGGTCACGTCGGCCGGCTGCTTGAATTATCAGCCGCCATTTTCCTGCAGCCTGGCCTGCCGGCCGGAGTGGCCGTGCGGTTCTAGGCGCTACAGTCTGGAACCGAGCGACCGCTACGGTCGCAGGTTCGAATCCTGCCTCGGGCATGGACGTGTGTGATGTCCTTAGGTTAGTTAGGTTTAAGTAGTTCTAAGTTATAGGCGACTGATGACCTCAGAAGTTAAGTCGCATAGTGCTCAGAGCCATTTTTTGCAGCCTAGCCGTCCCTATCACCTGATCTTAATCCGTCTGACTTCTGGCTGTGGGGCTATCTGAAAGATGTTGTGTTCAGTGTTCCGATTGCAAACTTAGCTGCACTGAAGGCACGCATTGCACAACACATTCTCAAAGTGGCCACGGAAGCACTTCTGTCAGTTGTGGAACATGCTGTTTCTCGATTTCAACTTGTCGCAGAAAACGGTGGACAGCACATTGAGCATGTTTTGGCCAGTCACACGGAAATTAATAATCCGGTTTGATTTTGACTGATGCTTTTTACGCGGTTTTTGGCCTCAGGACAATTAAAAACCGATGTGATTGTTATATGGTTTTTGGCCTCAGGTCACTTAAAAACCAATGTGATTGATGCTTTTTATGTGGTTTTTGGCCTCAGGACAAGTAAAAACCAATTTTTCCCATCCGATGTGATATGATCTTGCTGCGGTGTATGGGCTTACGTAACTAACAGTATCACACCTGTACATCCATGCACACTAAGTAGTACAGTTTGTTTAACGTCAAACATACACTTTAGGCATTGTTTTATGATTCATTTGTAGTCGACCACTACTAAAATTATGATTCTTACAGCACCATCTATTGCTGCATTTTGTAATTATTTATTTTTCTTCTGCCATATGTTTTCCCCCTTCTCCAATAATAATCAGCTGCAATTTGACGTCACTCTGTCCAGTGGCATTATTTCTACAGCTGTTTGAAAATTTAACTTTCCTTATAATCACCCTGTACATCTATGGCAATTCCTCTAACGGGTGATGGACCATCTTCAATAATTAATCATGAATTGTAAAAAGTAATAAGCCCTATCACAGACGATTATGTACTTATTATTAGATATTGGCGCCAACATCGATGTGACACGGAGTTCACATTTATGAAACATTAGCAGTCTGCTGACAAGTGCTTCAGAGGCATTGTTGATTCAAGACCCGAATTCCATGAGGTATTTATTTCGGATCGTTACTTCCTGAGTTCAAAACACGTAGAGGAGGATTCACTACTAAACTACTTGACAAAAAAAGAAAAAAAAGTGAAGCACCCAGAAGAGGAGGAGAAACTGAAATGAAAGTGTACTGGTTGCAATGATTCCAAAATCGCGTCAAATTAATAAAGGAGTTAGCAGTGTGAACACACTCATCACTATGACGTTGCACACCGTCTGGACTGAATGTATGCACTGACTGGGTTGGCAAAGGCGCCATAAAGCCGTTGTATCCTCTTCTGAAGGAACCTGGTCTACAACTGTTGTAACTGATCCCTGATATCCATCATACTGGCGCTGGGATGGTGTTCACGTCCGAGCTGGTCGCACAGACGTTCTGTCGGGGACAGATCTGGAGATTTTGCTGGCCGCAGGAGTACCTCATAGTCAGGCAGAAAGGTCACGTGTGGAGAATTGTTCTGCTGAAAAATGACAGCACGTTACTGTTGCATGAGAAGTAAGAGATGAGGACGCAGGATGTTCGTGACGTATCATTGCGCGGTGAGACCACCCGCAGTCACTACCAGCCGAGACCTGAAGTCATACACGATGACTCCCAATACCATGACGTCAGGAATAACACAGCTTTGCCTCTCCAAAGCAGTGGAAGAATTGGACGTCTCCCCATGTTGCACCCATACTCGTCGACGATGGTCATCAGTTGGGTAGTGCAAAACCGCGATTCGTCCCTGCACAAAATGTGATGCCATTCATCAGTTTTCCCTAGTCATGGCACAAATCTAACCACAGTCGTTTGTGATGTAGTGTAAATGGCAGCCTACGCATGGGACGGTAATTCTGTATGCCAGCTGTTAGTAGTATCAGACCAGTGATGCGGCAGTCCATTACTCGTTCTCGGATGGCAGACGCAGATGTAAAAGGGTTACAATGTGTTTGGTGGACAATACGGCAATGCTCCCTCGTGGTGGTCAGACAAGGCCGACTGAAACATTGACGGTGAGTATTCCTGCCCTCACGTCCTATGCAGTCCAACATCGGGCCACTGTCACATCCAAATGCCCCACAAATCCAGTTACTGCACAACTCGACCAGTCGCCAAAATAGAGACCACAATGAGGCCCCTTTCAAACACTGTCAGATGCTGATAACGCTGTCTCAGATGAGCATACTCCATCTCTGTGTCCTTCACAGTAATCACTCAACATCTGACGCTATTCATCACCTTTATATAACATACCAGGCCTGGTAACAACAATAAACACAACAACACTAATGAACTCTGGTGGCCGCAATACCTTTCAAAGAGAATTTTCACCCCAGTCGTTCACTTACTCCCCGATGGTGTCTACGTGTACGAAGTTACATTGATTTCCTACCATGTTTTCTCGGTGCATCTTTTTTTTTTTTTTTTTGTTGTTACGCAGTATATGACTACAGATTTCACCCGAAAGATCAAAGGACACGCAGTATGACACTGATGGCGCTATTCATATACTATGTGATCAAAAGTATCCGCACACCTGACTGAAGATGACTTAAAAGTTCGTGGCGCCCTCCGTCGGTAATGCTGGAATTCGATATGGTGTTGGCCCACCCTTAGCTTTGATGACAGTGTCCACTCTCGCAGGCATATGTTCAGTCAGGTGCTGGAAAGCTTCTTGGGGAATAGCAGCCCATTCTTCACGGAGTGCTGTACTGAGGAGAGGTATCGATGTCGATCGGTGAGGCCTGTCACGAAGTCGGTGTTCCAAAACATCCCAAAGGTGCTCTATAGGATTCAGGTCAGGACTCTGTGCAGGCCCATCCATTAAAGGGTTGTTATTGTACAGTAACCACTCTACCACAGGCCGTGCATTATGAAGAGGTGCTCGATCGCGTTGAAAAATACAGTCGCCATCCCCGAATTGCTCTTCAACAGTGAGAAGCAAGCAGGTGCTTCAAACATCAATGTAGGCCTGTGCTGTGATAGTGCCACGCAAAACAACAAGGGGTGCAAGCCCCCTCAATGAAAAACACGGCCACATCCTAACACCACCGCCTCCGAATTTTATTGTTGGCACTACAAACGCTGGCAGATGACGTTCACGGGGCACTCGCCCTACCCGCACACTGACCGGGTCGCCACATTGTGTATCGTGAATCATCACTCCACACAACGTTTTGTCACTGTTCAATCGTCCAATGTTTACGCCCCTTACACCAAGCGAGGCGTCGTTTGGCATTTACCGGCGTGATGTGTGGCTTATGAGCAGCTGCTCGACCATGAAATCCAAGTTTTCTGATCTCCCACCTAACTGTCATAGTATTTGCAGTGGATCCTGATGCAGTATGCAATTCCTGTGTGATGATCTGGATAGATGTCTGGCTATTACACATTACGACCCTCTTCAACTGTCGGCGGTCTCTGCCAGTCAACAGACGAGGTCGGCCTGTACGCTTTTGTGCTGTACGTGTCCCTTCACGTTTCCGCTTCACTACCACATCGGAAACAGTGGACCTAGGGATGTTTAGGATTGTCGAAATCTTGCGTACAGACGTATGACACAAATGACACCCAATCACCCGACTACGTTCGAAATCCTTGAGTGTAGTGACTACTGAGGTCGCTGATATGGAGTACCTGATAGTAGCACAATGCACCTAATATGAAAAATGTATGTTTTTGGGGTGTCCGGATACTTTTGATCACATAGTGTACATGCAATGCTGAGTGAACCACTTTTAAAGTACAACAAGCTGTTGAGATTACTCATACCCTAATGAATTACAAGTTCCAATTTTCTCCATCTGAGATTTGGAAGTACCAGGTGGAGGTGAAACGAATACATGTGTCATTGCTGCCATTAGTATTGTGTTTGCTTCCAACACTGCTGTAGACATTTACGCAAAAGTCCTTAGAAAAACCTAGACAGGTAATCTCTATGTCACGTAGGATAATATAAACCGTAAAATTTGTCTTCCGTAACAGTAGGTAGTTTCTCCGACGGCGTTTAGAGAGTAATATTTCGTTACAGAAGATATTGAATCAGCCTCAATACCAAGGAAATGTACGAGGGGCATTCAATAAGTAATGCAACACATTTTTTTCCTCGGCCAGTTTCGGTTGAAAAAAGGCGGAATTTTTGGTGCGGCATTGTGGAATATTCCTACCTCAGCCCCTGTATGTTCGTGAAGTTCCGATAGGTGTCGGCGCTATAAGTAGAGTTTAAAACTGCGTCTGTAACGGAGGGGCGTTCCAAGCAGAGAGCTGTCATTGACTTTCTTTTGGCGGAAAACCAGAGCATCGCAGATATTCATAGGCGCTTGCAGAATGTCTACGGGGACCTGGCAGTGAAAAAAACACTGTGCGTCCGTGGGCGAGGTGTCTGTCATTATCGTAACAAGGTCGTGCAGACCTGTCCGATCTCCCACGTGTCGGTAGGCCGTGACCACTGTGTTCGGCGTATGGCTCTGTCGCAACGCACTGCACCTGCAGCAGCAATTTGGGCGGCAGTTGGCACCATAATGACACAACGAACTGTTACAAATCGGTTACTTCAAGGAGACTTCCGAACCAGACGCCATGTAGCGTGAATTCCACTGACCACAAACCACCCTCATTTGAAGCTTCAGTTGTGTCAAGCGAGAGCTCATTGGAGGGCAGGGTGGAGGCCGTTGTATTTTCTGATGAAAGCCGGTTCTGCCGCGATACCAGTGATGGCCGTGTGTTGATTAGAAAGAGGCGAGTTGAGGGCCTGCAACCAACGTGTCTGCTTGCTAGACACAATAGACCTACTCCTGTAGTTATGGTCTGGGGTTCAATTTCCTATGGTAGCAGAAGCATTCTCGTCATTATCCCACGCACTCTAACTGGAACATTGTTCTTCAGTCTAGTAATTCGACCTATTGTGATGCCATTCATGAAGAGCATTCCAAGGAGTGTTTTCCAACAAGATAACTCTTGTCCACATACCGCTGTTGTAACCTAACATGCTCTACAGAGTGTCGCCATTTTCCTTGACCAGCTCTGTCTTCAATCGACCTCATAGATGACATCATCGGACGAAAACTTGAACGACATCCATAACAATCATTAACCGTCCCTTCACTGACCGTCCAAGTGCAACAGGCCTGGAACGTATCACACAAACTGACATCCATGTTTGCATTCAACATTCTGGTGGTTACACCGGTTATTAATGTATCAACATTCACATTTGAAATGGTTTATCTCGCACTTACATTAACCTGTGATCTAGTAATGTTAATTACTTGCAAATGTTACCTAGACAATTTCATTACTCTAAATTAATTATCTTTTGGTGTTGCGATTTTTTTCCGACAAGGCATGTTTAATTAGAACAGCTATTTACTTGACTCACTAAACAAAACACAGTTCCTCCATACAGACAACACCACTCAAAAGTATGCATTTTTATGACAAGAACAAACTGAAAAGAATATCACACGAACCGGACCCGTGATGTCAACACACCATAAAAAATCATTGAACTAACACCAAATCCGACTGATACTAAAGTTTATGTATTTTATCTTATCTTAAAATTAGGAAGCAGAAACATAAGATCACCTCAGGGTGGTCAATGATCGGCGTTGTATTAGGGCCAGGGAAATCTTGAAAATGTAACATAATTAAAACGTTAAGTGCAACAGGTGTGATACAAGTCTAGTGTTCTGAAACCTACTGTGAAATGTTTACTGCTATGTATGCTTTGTCAAGTCTGGGCTGGATATGCACACAAATAAAACGTAGAGTTCGTCTTTAAGGTAGCGTGATGCATAATATGTGGCTGCACCCAACCACATCACAGTATTAAACATGTATCTGATATGTACCTCAGAGAGAGATAGTGAGTTTCTCTCCCACTTGTGTTGACAGGCATGTCGGTTTGGGGGTGCAGAATGCCTTCCCCACGACATTAATGAGATTTTAAAATTAGTTAAAAACTGTTTTGACTGCAATGAAATATTTATTGCTGTCAAGACTGTTTTTAATTCATTTTAAAACATTTTATGGAGACCGCTGTTATTCTACACGAGAAATATTACCAAAAACTATTAATCAGATTTTCTTTTACGCCACCTGTTGACATAGATAATTTATCTTCATATGTAGTTCAGGAGGAGAAGTGATTATTAATTATCAGACTTAAACTTAACTGTTGAGAGATCATTTTTTTTTAGTAGTGAGAAACGGGTTTTGCTTTCCCCTCTGCAAAGAAAGCCTGGAAAAGCCTCCAATGCTAGATGTGCAGTTTTTAAATGTAGCAGCGTGCGAATATGCGTAATAACAACAAATGGCGGTTCACTGACGTGAAATTCTTAACAAGGAAGATAGTGCAACTGAATAATATCTTTGTACAGCACCGAGATACTTGTCATATTCGTTTGTTGCAACTCGTTATCGAAGTCTGGAATAATACTCAAGATAGTCTTATTTGCTTCTGAGACCTTTAAAAAGTTTTCCGCACCATCTATTCAATGTTACGCATGCATAACATTTGGGCTGCCACCCCTTTAACAAGTCCCTTGCTAGACGTTATGTGTTAGACAGACGAACGCGTCGCGTCGTGCAGCTAGTATTGCCCTGGGGTGGGTAGCTGTTGTTGGACTGAGTCCACAAAGCGCTCGTTACGGTCGTATCTATCGACAATGGAGCGGAGTAATCAGATGCCGTGCGGCTTTCAGCGAGCCATTAGGGGATCAACCAACCGTCCTTTCACACTCAGCTCGCAAAAACAGTAGCCTGGCTTGGCTATCTCGCGTCGTTTTACAGATGGTTTCGAATTGCCACTAACGCTTTGTGACATTCCCGAGAGCTTCAGTAAATTCTGATAACGTTCACTCAAGCGGAAGAACTGGTCATAAATCGACAAAAGTTTCTCTTTTACGTATCACACAGTGTTAGCAAAACTCTAGAATTGAGACTGCACGATCACTCACTCCAGTTCACCCTAATCGCTTTGCTGAACACACTGACAGAGCTTTTCACACAGTGTTCGGACGTAATCAACAATTGATAGCCTCAGAGCTGTAATTGTGATCCGTAAGTACGATCTGAGTCATAAAATAAAGCATCATATTCAAAATGAAACCTTCGGACTACAGTGACTAACAGTCAGCGTGCAGTATTCTATATATATCAATCGAGCAGTTCTGTGCGAATATGCGGTTTAAGATTCCAAAAATGGGACTATTTTCGCTGATTGTGTTTTAACTGAAGCCCATCCTTAAAATTTTCTACACAATTGTTTCCGTACATACAAGGTGATTCTTTTCCACAGTGTAGGGATTGATCGATGAGAGGATACGGAATAATCAAGGTCTAATGAACTTATGTCCAAATGCGTGGTTTCCATGCTAGAGACCACTTATTCAATCACATTTTGTTACAGAGTCTGCGGTCTAATGTGCGCTGTACCATGCAGCCACAGTTACAGAATGTATGGTTTTCTCCTATAGGGTGGTACTGTTTCTCATACATCATGCCCCAGCGTCCTCGCCTGACATAGTCATTGGTAATGTTGCGTCCGATTTAGTTCCTTTGGTGACTAATCTTGTAGTGGATGTGATACAGCGTTGTACACAATGGTTCCATATTCGAATCGAAAACTTGCCCACTTGATGTTTACTCACGGAAAGACAAATGGCAACGTGCGGCGGGCAGTAAGATTGTATCAGGAGACCTATCCCCGCCGACAACAACACATCATTCAACGTTTGCAACATTGTTTCGCCGTTTATCTGGGACAGGGACAGGGACGTTTCAGGAAGCAGGAAATCATGAAGGACTTACCCGAAATGTTCGGACACTAGACTTGGAGGATAATGTTCAAATGGCTCTGAGCACTATGGGACTTAACATCTGAGGTCATCAGTCCCCTGGAGGATAATGTAAGACTGTGCAAGGCGACCGCTGCGTCAGTACCAGGCAGTTGGCCCGCCAGTACAGCGTAAGACAGACGACCGTGTGGAACATTCTTCATGACAACTGTTACTACCCTTATCGCTTACAGCGTGTGCAAGGCTTACTAGCGAAAGACTTTCCACATCGGGCGCCGTTTTTTCACTTGTTTCTTCAACAGGCAACCACGATTCCGGGATTTGTGTCATCCATCCTATTCACAGATGAGGCCACCTTTATGTGGAGTGGTATCTTCAACTTTCATAAGTCATCTGTCGGATAGTATGCAGAAACCCCGCAGTATATTGACAACGAATCACCAGGATCGAAGGAACCGGAATGTGTGGGTTGGGATAACTGGCGACCGTGTTTTGGGACCAGTCTCCTTCCACGTCGCCTAACAGGCCGGGACTATCGGGTTTCTTGACTTTGCCCTCCCCCCTCCCCTACCTCCCCCCCCCCCCCTCCCCCCGCTGGAAGAAGTGCCATTGATGATCGGAAGAGTTATGTGGCTGCTACATGGTGGTGCTCCAGCCCCAGCCCACTTCGCCGTTGGCGTCCGGACGCATCTCAGTCATGTCTTCCCTGGTCCCTGGTCGATGGATAGGACGAGGAGGTCCAGCTGCATGGGCTGCTCGTTCACCGGATTTAAATCCGTGCGGTTTCTTGTTATGGTACCATTTCTAAATTATCGTGTATGCAGAGTCCATTTCAGATGTGGAAACACTGGAGCAGCGTATTCGTGCTGCCTTTGACACTATTCGTATGCAGCCTAGGCGATGTCAACGTGTGATACAGAGCATGCTACAGCGCGTACACACATGCGTTGAGGCACATGGAAACCATTTTCAACACATACTGTAACTATGGCTGCATGATACAGCGAGTATTAGACCGCAGTCTATGTAACAATGTATGATTGAATAAATGGTCTGTAGCATGTAAACCATGCATTTCCGGACATAAGTTCATTATACCTTTTTTGTTGCGTATCCTCTCTTCGATCAATTTCTAGAGTTGGTACATCGTGGAAAAAATCACCCTCTATATTAACCGCAATAGGGCTTAATCTGTCACTGCAGTTACTGCTTAGTTCTACAGGAACAAATGGTGGCTCTTTTTCCCCTTTCTTAAATAAAACGAACGTCAGTATTCACATTTTCTGTTATTTACCACCACCAGCATTATTTATATAGCACCCTGTATTATTTGAGATGTACAACTATTTTATTTTAAAACGCAGAAATTTCTGTTCGTAAAATCTCTCTGTATTTAAAATTAATATGGTTCCTGAAACAAAAATCAAAAATGTTCAAATGTGTGTAAAATCTTATGGGACTTAACTGCTAAGGTCATCAGTCCCTAAGCTTATACACTAATTCACCTAAATTATCCTAAGGACAAACACACACACACCCAGGGCCGAGGGAGAACTCGAACCTCCTCCGGGATCAGCCGCACAGTCCATGACTGCAACGCCCTAGACCGCTTGGCGAATCCCGCGCGGTTTGGTTCCTGAAACAATGTGTTTTCTGCTAGCATATAATGTTCCGACTTTTCGCGCCGAACTGATCTGCAGATACGTCAGTCGATTTTCACCTGGTGTCAACTTCATAACTCGTAAACCATTTCGTTGTAGAACAGGAAGAAAATGTTTGGACCTGTTATGACTACTGTTATTTAATGCCAGCCGCGGGCGGAAAATTTAATTATATTAAATACTCTTGCGTTAGTTTACTGCTTCGGCTGGTATAAAACTTATTGACAAGTACAATATGTATAAGAGCGCTCATGACGGCGGGGTAATGAAATCCGCACCTCACAAAAAGGTCACTCATTCGACACCAAACAAGTCTTTACTTATTTTCGATTTTCTTTACTTCATACGAATATCTAGAATTAATTTATGTCATTAAAAGTAACTCCACTTGAATAGAAATGTATTCGTTGTTACAACCTAGGTTATTCTCAGGTGACCAGTAATTGGTTACCCTTAATTTTAAGACGTAAAAGAACCACCTTAAAACAAGACAGTAGCATCTACACACGTTATAATTATGAAAAATGTGGTATGACAACTGGTCACAATGTTAGAGTAAAACGTATATACAGATAAACGTATTAAGCTCTAATAGGCTCACTGAACTTGGACAACAGCAGGGACTTCCTAGGTTTTCATATCACTAGGGACAAAACATTTTCCTCATACACGTGACTTAGAAATTTTGAGAATGTTGTGGGTTGGGAGGAGAGCCAACACCGGGTTACAAGAGGAAGCCGAAAGGCACGCGTTTTAGCTCACGCAGGCGGGCGTGAGGTCTGGAACAGGACAAGGAAATTAGAATTTAGAAAAACGGACGGAGATGGTGGAATACTTAACTTTAATCCGTTAGTGAAGAACGTCGGTCTTGACGATACATTATTACAGTATCAATAGTAACTGGTAATGGCGCCTTGCTAGGTCGTAGCAAACGACGTAGCTGAAGGCTATGCTAACTATCGTCTCGGCAAATGAGAGCGTATTTTGTCAGTGAACCATCGCTAGCAAAGTCGGTTGTACAACTGGGGCGAGTGCTAGGAAGTCTCTTTAGACCTGCCGTGTGGCGGCGCTAGGTCTGCAATCACGGATAGTGGCGACACGCGGGTCCGACGTATACTAACGGACCGCTTAAAGGCTACCACCTAGCAAGTGTGGTGTCTGGCGGTGACACCACAGAGAACATTGTCACCTGCTCATTAATTTCGCCTACTGGATTCTCCAGTGCACTTTTAGTACCTGGTCAATATTATAAACGCCGGCCCGAGTGGCCGAGCGGTTCTAGGCGCTACAGTCTGGAACCGCGCGACCGCTACGGTCGCAGGTTCGAATCCTACCACGGGCATGGATGTGTGTGATGTACTTAGGTTAGTTAGGTTTAAGTAGTTCTAAGTTCTAGGGGACTGATGACCACAGCAGTTAAGTCCCATAGTGCTCAGAGCCATTTGAACCAATATTATAAACAAAAGAAGCTAACAGTACAATTACGGCAAAAGCTGGTTTCACATTTCAAGATGTACGTTTTCCTGTCATTTACGTTATTTTATGTTGATGCCTTTTCAAGCCCTGGTCCCTTTGCCAATAAAAAATTTGTATGCATAACATTTTCCACATTGGCCGGCCGATGTGGCCGAGCGCTTTTAGGCACTTCAGTCCGGAACTATGGGGCTGCTACGGTTGCAGGTTCGAATTCTGCTTCGGGCATGGATGTGTGTAATGTCCTTAGGTTAGTTAGGTCTAAGTACTTCTAAGTCTAGGAGACTGATGACCTCAGATATTAAGTCCCATAGTGCTTAGAGCCATTTGAACCATTTTTCACATTCTGCGCTTCTGAACCACTTCCACAAGTTTCGGTACCGATTTTCAGATTGACTTACGTGCAAACGGTATCGAGTTCTCAATCATGCACAACCTGTATGACAATGCGTAACATAGAAACTTTACAGTTTGCTTCCGAATCTAAATCACTTTGGGTTCTATGAGAAATATACGGTCCCCAAGGAGAAATTTTCCATATTCAGGGATATGACAGGAACGCTCATTTGAAGCAAAAAACTTCACATGGACGTTTTCCCTGTTCCGAATGCTATCCAGAATAGAACACATTTAATCTACATTTGTTTTTGGGATAGTGTCGTGCACGTATGTGTCCTACCCACCCAAACTCTTTGTTGTTTTATTCTAGCCCTGCCTACCTTGTTGCTTTCAGTCTCATAGTCCTGGATACCTTCTTGTCATAAAGAAGACAGTTCAACACGCAGCTGTCCGTAGTGTGATGTGAGCGAAGTAGTGCGAGGTACTGAGAGTGTATCAGAGAAAACCATTGGTTAACTGTGTTTGTACACACGCTGCCATCTGTACTTATCAAGAATATGCTCCACGTTTATGGCTTCTACTATGGTAGAGCTCTTGCTGCTGTCGAAGAATACCGCGACACTTTCCGACACGTCGAATTTCTGAACGTAGAAAGTTTACCAGTGTTTTCGGCACACTGCGTGAAACAGATATTCCAAGTTCCCATTCTTCTGAATGTCTAATTCGACAACGTGTACAGGAACATCAGTACATTGCTGAAATAGTGCAGCGTAGACCTCCTACCAGCACGCGGTGACTTTCTGCACATAACTGTCCAACGAACACGTATATGGGGAACATTACACGCGGAGAACATGTATCTATTCCAAATACACCGTGTCCACATTCTCCGCATTGACGACAATGCCACACAACTGGAGTTTTGTCACTGATTAAATGACAATCATCATTTACTTCCATTAATACTGTTCACTGATGAAGCCACGTTTACGTAATAATCATCGATGATCGCAGGGAAATCCTCACGCTGCAGTGGAAACCAATTTCCAAGTTCGTTTCTCGATCAGTGTTTGGTGCAGAATGATCATTAACACTAATATGTCAAGTCATCTTAGAAGATCGAATGACGGTACGGAATTACTTGCATTTTTTCGAAAAGTCGTTCGTTGAACACTTTGAGGACGTTCCTTTGACCGCGTGAACTGCAGTGTGCTTCCAACATGACGGAGCCCTGCACATTTTACCCGATGTGTGAGAGAACATCGCAACCGCACTAATCCTAATCGCTGGATTGATTGTGGTAGTACTGTTAACTCGACAACAATATCGCCAAACCTTACGTCATTAGTATTTGCTTAAGAGGCTGGATGAAGTTTGATATGTACAAATGTACTGAAATTGACAGTGGTATGTTATTGGAAAATTTATTTTGCATTGTATAACAGCTGTACTGTGACGTGTACGATAATGGTTACAGGGGAATGAACTAAAAATATGTACTTTAATATTCATACTTTGTAAATCTAATGTAATGTTGACTAACTGCTGCACATGTATATCTAACAATGCACTGAATTTTACAGAAAGTGAATAACAATGTACATTAAATATATTCTACATCGAAAACCATTCGGAACTGGGCATATGTCAGTTTGATGATTTTTACTTCGAATGAACATTCCTGCCATATCCTTAATATTAACTGTTTCTCCAGGGACACATATTATAGATGGCATTTTTAGGGGCACTTTCAAAATGTTTTGTAACATGACCGTCCTTTAAACTGCAATAAACCATAAAAGATAAACTTCAGTTTGTTTATCTCATTGAAGGTAAGTCGTGTAATGCACAAAACAAGGCGCAAGAAACAACTAATTGCAGCTTGGCGCGATTAGTTTGTATTAATTTCACAAGATTCTCATTAACGAGTTCTTCTACAATTTTAGTTTTGTTTATCATAATATTAACGAAATTACTCGACTTTTCAATTGCATCTTTACGTCATTCGGAATTCATGTGCATGTTTGCAGATTCTTGAAAGTTTTTGAAATTTGTGAATGGGCAGCTTATGGATACGCAAAGATGCACAGATGCACAGATGGACAGAAAAGCACACACAGCTTACAGAGCGCATGTATAACTGCTTTAGAATCAGCTAGTAATGGATGTAACGACAGCCAGTCGAATCGAAATGGTCTGTTTATGCCATGTACGTCATTCTTGAAATTATAGTTTTTCTCAAGTTGCCATGGATTCTATAAAATCATACATGCCGGAGAAAAATTGATAAAAACAGAACTAAGAATGACACGGAAGTGCAAGTTGGCACTCATGGACAGAAAAATATTTAAAGCTAAATTATGTAGACGCGCCACAAAAATATGTAATACACTCCTGGAAATGGAAAAAAGAACACATTGACACCGGTGTGTCAGACCCACCATACTTGCTCCGGACACTGCGAGAGGGCTGTACAAGCAATGATCACACGCACGGCACAGCGGACACACCAGGAACCGCGGTGTTGGCCGTCGAATGGCGCTAGCTGCGCAGCGTTTGTGCACCGCCGCCGTCAGTGTCAGCCAGTTTGCCGTGGCATACGGAGCTCCATCGCAGTCTTTAACACTGGTAACATGCCGCGACAGCGTGGACGTGAACCGTATGTGCAGTTGACGGACTTTGAACGAGGGCGTATAGTGGGCATGCGGGAGGCCGGGTGGACGTACCGCCGAATTGCTCAACACGTGGGGCGTGAGGTCTCCACAGTACATAGATGTTGTCGCCAGTGGTCGGCGGAAGGTGCACGTGCCCGTCGACCTGGGACCGGACCGCAGCGACGCACGGATGCACGCCAAGACCGTAGGATCCTACGCAGTACCGTAGGGGACCGCACCGCCACTTCCCAGCAAATTAGGGACACTGTTGCTCCTGGGGTATCGGCGAGGACCATTCGCTACCGTCTCCATGAAGCTGGGCTACGGTCCCGCACACCGTTAGGCCGTCTTCCGCTCACGCCCCAACATCGTGCAGCCCGCCTCCAGTGGTGTCGCGACAGGCGTGAATGGAGGGACGAATGGAGACGTGTCGTCTTCAGCGATGAGAGTCGCTTCTGCTTGGTGCCAATGATGGTCGTATGCGTGTTTGGCGCCGTGCAGGTGAGCGCCACAATCAGGACTGCATACGACCGAGGCACACAGGGCCAACACCCGGCATCATGGTGTGGGGAGCGATCTCCTACACTGGCCGTACACCACTGGTGATCGTCGAGGGGACACTGAATAGTGCACGGTACATCCAAACCGTCATCGAACCCATCGTTCTACCATTCCTAGACCGGCAAGGGAACTTGCTGTTCCAACAGGACAATGCACGTCCGCATGTATCCCGTGCCACCCAACGTGCTCTAGAAGGTGTAAGTCAACTACCCTGGCCACCAAGATCTCCGGATCTGTCCCCCATTGAGCATGTTTGGGACTGGATGAAGCGTCGTCTCACGCGGTCTGCACGTCCAGCACGAACGCTGGTCCAACTGAGGCGCCAGGTGGAAATGGCATGACAAGCCGTTCCACAGGACTACATCCAGCATCTCTACGATCGTCTCCATGGGAGAATAGCAGCCTGCATTGCTGCGAAAGGTGGATATACACTGTACTAGTGCCGACATTGTGCATGCTCTGTTGCCTGTGTCTATGCGCCTGTGGTTCTGTCAGTGTGATCATGTGATGTATCTGACCCCAGGAATGTGTCAATAAAGTTTCCCCTTCCTGGGACAATGAATTCACGGTGTTCTTATTTCAATTTCCAGGAGTGTAGTTTAAAAGTTATTGTCGTCTTCAAAACTGTAAATTTATGAAAGTTCAAAAGCTAATATCTCGGCAATTCTTTGACTGATTAATATGAATAAAGTGTTTACGGAAGCGGCTAGTACAACTGCATCGAGCAATCATAGCCTATTTAGCATAGGGTGTACCAATTTTGAAAGAGAGGTGAGAATATGGGATTCGACTGAGAGAAACAATGTTTTTGTTAATAAATAAATTTAAAGAGACGAAACCAGCGGCAGAATTATAAAGTTTAAAGAGGTAGGTGAGTAAATAAGTATGTATTTTTATTTGTTTATTTATGTATTGTATCAAAAATCGAGGAAAAACAAAATCACGCCACAAGAACATTATTTGTGAAAAAACGGTCTCATATACAAAAACTTGAACTTTAAATTGTTATTGCCCGGAAAATTTCCATATTTTTCAATATATCGTATGTTTTTGTGCTTAGTTTTAGAATATTCGTAATTTTTGTCAAACATTGTTTGAGTTAGACAGTCCTTTCGAAGGTGGATAAGGCGGCCATCTTTGAGGACAGGGGAGTTGGTTCTGAGCGACGCTAAGAGCTGGACGTGTCGCCCGTCTGGGGTTAATAGTGGGTTGGTAGCCACGTTCGGGGACAAGTATGTATGTTGCGACGTTCGAAAGCGATCAAGCTGAGCGCAGTATAGTGGTTTAGGACAGCAGACAAAAGTGTATTTTGTGAATTGTGGACAGATTGTCGAGTTCCGTGATCGCGACATAATTATGAATTTTATAGTGAAGTATTGTAGCATTAGTTTTTAACGGCCGCCCTTACATAAGAGCCCCCTCGGAAGAACTTCAGAGTTTGCTGAAGCGTTAATCCACAATGATCCAATTCCGTATACTTGAAAACTGGCAAATATGATGAACTATGATCATTCCACCATCGTGCTACATTTGCATGCAATAGGGAAGGTTCAAAAATCGGATGTACTCGTATGTGTACCGCACGCTCTAAGCCAAAATCACAAAAATCAGCAGGTGGTCATATGTGCATCTCCACTTGCTAGTCATCAAATGACTCGTGAATAACAACGACCATTTCTATCCGGTATCGTTGCTGGATACGATAAATGGTGTGTTCATGCCAATATAAGGAAAAGAAAGAATGGTTGAGCCCAAACAAAGTGGCTGTGAATTAACTGCCACGATCTCTACCCATGTGATTTTCATATTTTTGGTGTTCTGAAGAAAGAATTTCGTGAACGTCTATTTGCATCGGACGAAGAGGTGCACTCCTGTTGCAATCATGGTTCCATAGGCACCCGCAAAATTTTTTCCATCGAGGCATTGACCGTCTTGTCTCATAGTGTGATAAATGTATTAACTTTTATGGCGACTATATTTGAAATAATAAACAGTTTACACTTTTTCTATCTACATCGTTTTCGTTCGACTTCCCCTTATAAATGATCTACCTGAGTACCCGGCGTTGCCCAGGTATGTATTTATTCCAACCTACTATTAGTCCATCACCTCATTCCCCCTCTTTCTATCTTCTCCTTTACCCCCTCTCTGCCCATCTACTCCACCCCCTCTCTCTGGCCACTACCACCACCATCCCCTCTCTGTCCATCTCATTCTGCCCCTCTAATTCAATCTACTCTTCCCCTCTCTTTATCTCTTTTCTCCACCCCCTCCCCTATCTATCACCTTCTTACCCTCTCCCTGTTCATCTCCTCCACTTTCCTTTACGTGTCTCTTCCCCTCCCCTCTCTCTGTCCATCCCCTCCTCTTCACTTTGTCCATTTCCTCCTCCCCCTCTCTCTGTTCTTCCCCTCTTTCGCCTCTCTCTGCCTCTCTCTTCCTCCCCATGTCTCTGACCATCTCCTCCTCGCCCCTCTCTCTGTCCATTTCTCCCTCCTCTTTTTCTGTACATCTCCTCGTCCTCCTATCTTTGCCTATCTCCTCGTTCCCCCTCGCTGTCTCTCCATCTCCTCCACCTCCCTTCTCTTTCCACGTTATCGCGTTCACCCCAATAGGAGGCTGGTGGTTCTTATACCTACAGTACTTCCTTCCAGAATGTACCTAATATGTGTACCAAATTTGACTGAAATCGTTCCAGGGGTTTACAATGAGCATTTTACCTGTGGCTTTGCTCATATACGCACATGTAACATTTATTAGCGTAGGTCAAACCATACAGTGTTATATGTATCTACTGCAAGCGAAATATATTGTGAATGGAGCTGGCAGTAAAGAAGTAATAAATTAACACGCCATGCATGATGGGGCAGTTTTGATCCATCTCAGTATTTCACGTCATATCTTTTGAATTACGAGTCGTACAGTGACATATTTTTGTTGGTATGTTCAGAGGCAGACGTGGGTACTGTCTGTGAAAATCGTTGCGAATGGAGTTATTAGTAACGAAGTAATAAATTTAAACGTCTTGCATGATGCGGTAGTTTTTCACACATCTAAGTGTTAATGACGTCATATCTCCTGAACTAAGAGCCAAACAACGATGTAATTTTTCTGGCACATTCAGTGGCATATGTGAATAGTGTTTGCAAAAGTTTCCACCAATACAGTTAGCAGTAAGGAAGTACGAGAGTTGTAACTTAAATAGTGGCAACTACTTATTCACAACCGATACAAAGAGTTACATGTTTGCACCTGTTTCTGTTGTTCAAAGTAGTCACCATCGATCTGGAAGGCGTAGTATACCGTTAGCGAAGCCTGTTCTGTTGATGGTGCGAATGGAGCGGTCTACTGCCTGTCGAATCTCTGGAACAGTTCTGAATCAAATCAAAGTCACATTTCTGAATTTCGGTCAAATCATGCGGAACCCATCGTGATGCAGATTTTTCACGTGCCCAGGCGTTCCTTCAGGATGCGAAGCACAGTCGTATGTGCTAATCCGGTTTCGTGGGTGAGCTCACGAATCGTATGGCGTCGATCACTGTCCACTAACGCGGCAACAGCATGCACTTCTTCTTCAGAGACGCTAAGACGACCTGCCCGATGCATGTCTGCCACAGTTCTGTACGGTAGTGCCGACTCCCCGCACGTCTCTGGAAGACCTTGACGACACTGTCGTGCTGTACGACCTCTAGCACATTCAATCTTGATCCAACTCCGTTGTTACTGTTTCGAAAACATAGTGACACTATTACGTTAGACCGCTCGCTCACAACTGACTGTGTTTCCCTCGATTGTACGCACGCCGGTGAAATGTAACGGGCGAGTCCATTTGCTCGGAGGTAAGGTAGGTATGTCAACAAAGTGTGCTATCAACGACAATAGTAGATTCCATTGCATAGTGTCTCCACAGCAGTGTTGCCACTATTTAAGTTCCAACCTACGTAGTCAAACAAATGACATGTTTCATGCGGATGTTTTACTGCATGGACAGCTAAAATGTAGTAAGGAATAAACTTTTATCCTTTCATCATGTTGTGGCGGTTGTTAGCGAAATAAGGTTTCGTAAAGATTTGAAATTATGTGTAATGTTCGTTGAAAAGTCACTAAGTGCTCTCATTCTCAAATACAGCATAACTAATGTAAGGTGATTCGCGCATCGTGGGCTCACTGCTTTTTCACCTCCACCTCCATCCATTTGATAAGTGGGTGGTTTTTACCCCAATAGTGTTTCTTCCCAGACAGTAAGTGATATGTGTACTAAATTTCTTTGAAATCGGTCAAGTGACTTGCGAGATAAGGAACATATGCACGTACATATTTATGCACATCCATTTTTATAATTCATATTGCTGTATGGATTCTCACTACTGGCAGTTGGCCGCACTGCCCCCCCCCCCCCCCCAATTTCCCCTATGTGGGCATCCCTGAACAATTGATGTCATTTTGGATGCTGAGGGGGGCTCGGTACACACTGGTGGAATAGCAGAATTTGTTACAGGCGTAAATGGGAGACGGAAGGCATGCGAAAAGAGATAACAAGTAGAGTGTGAGGAAGTGGACTATACAGCAGCTGAATACAGATTTAATGGTAATACAGTAATATACGCAGATAGTTGATATGCAGTGTGATTCAGCTGTCCCTACCTACTGGTTTGATTCAACTCGCAACATTTTCAAAAATCACGCTCGAGACTTTCATATTCTCTCGCTCGCTACACACAAAGTATTAGTCGTACAGAAAAAATGAACTGGGACTTTTGTAGTAAATTTAATGTAGCTAAATTCTGTACTGGGATACGTTTTCACTGGAGGCCATGGTTTTAAATTTGTTCAAGAAAGACGTACAAAATTGACATTTAAACGCGTTTTTCCTTAATAACCCTAGAACCGTGGTCTCCAGCGAAAACGTATCCCAATACAAAATTTAACTACCTTACATTTCCTACAAAAAGGTCCTGGTCATTTTTTCCGTAGGACTAATAGTTCTGCGCATAACGAGCGAGAGAATATGAAAACCTTGAGCGTAGTTTTTGAAGACATTGGTGGTTGCATAAAACCCCTAAGGCGCGACAACTGAATGACCCTCTATGCCCGGCAGACGACGTTCAGAATATATCAAAAAGAAATAAAAGGCATTTTCAGCCAGCAAAGGTTTACTGGGCGTGAGAGACAGTTACTGAGGAATATACCATTATCTGTTTTAAAAATAAATAAGTAAATAAAACATATGGTATCAGCTGCAATAATGGTAAAAAAAATTGCTATAATAAAAGTTAAAGATATTTTGAAAAACGTTCAGAAACTTGTCTTACACTTATCATTGGTGTAGCACCCCTAGAGTGCAGAACGGAGTATGCTGTGTTTTTTTAAAATTGAGAGTTCGTCGACCGTTCATGCCTTGGACTACGAGGCGGTGGCAGGCTGATTGATGGCTGGCAGTAGCCAGTACACAGCCCGGCGGCATCGGTGGTGGCTGTAATATAACTAGGGCATCGTTTGGCACAGCATAGCCCAGCTGAACCATTTACGACTGCATTAGTAAAACCTGCTCGATCTTGCAGCGGTGACTGATGCGATGTGGGTGTCGTAACATAGCCCTGCCAAACCACTGACGTACTCGACTGGGCTGGGGATTTAAATGCAGCTGTCTGGGGCTGACCAAGCAGAAGATGTACTACTTCCGTGTCCTAGGTCACACGGATGTTCGCTGGATGGGAACCATTGTCCTGGGACTAGTTGTAGTCATGCTGAGGAGGCAGGCACAGGGCTCAGGTTTGCTGCTGTATCGTTAGGCCACTGATTGCGGCTTCTGGTGCTCTGAATAGAGCCACTGGGTCCTGGCTTTGGCCTGTGCCATTACATCTCCTTCCCTCTAGCAAAATTCGGCCTGTCGGATGCCTGTTCGTGAGATGACTGAAGCAAATTCGTATATTACAGTTGTTTTCACATTTATGTAAACACTCTTGAACAACTTTCACCTAGCAGTATGCCATTTTCCATATCTCATACGAATGGTGGTCCTGAAGCTCGTACAATAAATGCATCCACTTAACTGTAGACAGTAAACGTAATTATTTGCGATCATTATCAGTATATGCAAGATGAGAGTGGAAAAATACCCTCAGTTTCCAAGAAGGATGAAGAAGACTATAGTCTTGTATGTAAATGACACGTGAATGATAAACAGTTCAGACAAGAAGAGAATAAGAGCTTTTGAAATGTGCTGCTACAGAACAATGTTAAAGACTGGATTGGTATATCGAATAACTAATAGAAAGTATTAAATCGAAATCGGTAAAAAATAAATTTATGGCACCTTGACCAAATGAAGAGATCGACTCATAGGATATATCCAGAATGAAGGAATCACAAATTTGGTAATGGACGTAAGTGTGGACAGTAACCATTGTACAGGGAGACCAAGACTTCACTACAGTAAACAGGTTCAAATCGACTTAGTTTGCGGTAGATATTGAGATATGAAGAGACCTGCACGGGATAGTCTAGTGTGGAGCCTTGCATCAAAACTATCTTCTGCCTGAAGATTACATCCACACTGAACAGACCTCTTGATCTATGCCACCGATGTCGTATTAATATCAATGACCTTAGCTACAAAGCACTGAACTGTTGCTCAGATTCTATTTTCTCTAGAAGTTCCGTTAATAAGTCAACGCCGGCACTGATACTTTCTTTGACCTCTTGCAACTGTTCACTGCAGTCAGTTCCTCTACTTCCAATCCAGCGGTATCTTACTCATGCATGGCCAGTTTTTCTGTATTAACGTAGCTGGTCTCTACACCTTATTAATCCATATTTTCACAACTATTACAGTAATTATTTTTATAGGTTTTCATTTGGTCACTGAATTTTTCTGTACTTAAACAGGTGGTCAAAATAGGTCCTTTAAAGTTTGTTCTCTTCTTTAGAATTCTGAGTCCAATTAGTTTCGAATCAATACAACTTTTGTATAAAAAGGCTCGAAAACTACACCTAAAAGGTATTACCTATTGGTCCATATTACGATTAAGATTGGTTTAATGCTTAATATGATTTGCATACATTCGTTCATCTTGGGTTTAAGGCGACAAGCTTTAAAACTTGAATACTCATTAAATTTTTGGGGGTGTATGGCCAATGTCATTACCCCGCTGCATTATCTTCCATGTGCCAGTGTTGTTGAACGTACGGTAGAATTCGTTATATATTGTTGTAATTTAGGTCCGTAACTGCATTGATATTTAAAAATTCACTAAACAGTTTCATCACATACATTAGCGAACCAAACTCTTGAGATCTCTGTTGATCCATTGTGGACGTGGAACAGAGGCTAGTCAAATATTTTACAAAGAAATTCGCCAAACAACCGTGCAAATTGAGAAGTTATTTCATTTTATTTTCGCTACCAGCTTCGGAAATTCAACATGCCATCTTCAGGCCCCATGTGCACCTCTCAAAAATTATCGATATTGGCATACTGGGGCCATCTGTTTCTTGATGTCGTGAATTCTCAAGTGCTTCTTTCGAAGACTTAACTGCTACAAGTCTTTGAAGGAAGCAATTGAGAATTCACGACATCCAGAAACAGATGGCCGCAGTATGTTAACATCGATCATTTATGAGAGGTGCATATGGGACCTGAAGATGGCATATTGAATTGCCAAAACTGCTAGCGAAAATAAAATAAAATAATTTCTCAATTTGCAGGGTTATTTGGCGAATTTCTTTGTTAAAAATCTCTTGAGAGGTGATACTTTCTCCCACGTTAAAAGCTGTTTTTCTTACGCAATGTAGCTCTCTGTCTGACGATACCGACACTTCATGTTTCAGTATCTATGCAAAACTCTCACTTGATTTCCGCTTGTCGGTATACATTTAGAATTATGGAAGTTCCAGCTAGAATAGATGCACACAAGGATGAGACACTGAACGATAGATTTCATTAGGTGCATCCTGACAGAAAGGGAGAGATAAAATGTTTTGTAACCCAGCTAGATGCTTTCATCTACATCTACATTTATACTCCGCAAGCCACCCAACGGTGTGTGGCGGAGGGCACTTTACGTGCCACTGTCATTACCTCTCTTTCCTGTTCCAGTCGCGTATGGTTCGCGGGAAGAACGACTGCCGGAAAGCCTCCGTGCGCGCTCGAATCTCTCTAATTTTACATTCGCGATCTCCTCGGGAGGTATAAGCAGAGGGAAGGAATATATTCGATACCCCATCCAGAAATGCACCCTCTCGAAACCTGGACAGCAAACTACACCGCGATGCAGAACGCCTCTCTTGTAGAGTATGCCACTTGAGTTTGCTAAACATCTCCGTAACGCTATCACGGTTACCAAATAACCCTGTGACGAAACGCGCCGCTCTCCTTTGGATCTTTTCTATCTCCTCCGTCAATCCGATCTGGTACGGATCCCACACTGATGAGCAATACTCAAGTATAGGTCGAACGAGTGTTTTGTAAGCCACCTCCTTTGTTGATGGACTACATTTTCTAAGGACTCTCCCAATGAATCTCAACCTTGTACCCGCCTTACCAACAATCAATTTTATATGATCATTCCACTTCAAATCGTTCCGCACGCATACTCCCATATATTTTACAGAAGTAACAGCTACCAGTGTTTGTTTCGCTATCATATAATCATACAATAAAGGATCCTTCTTTCTATGTATTCGCAGTACATTACATTTGTCTATGTTAAGGGTCAGTTGCCACTCCCTGCACCAAGTGCCTATCCGCTGCAGATCTTCCTGCATTTCGCTACAATTTTCTAACTCTGCAACTTCTCTGTATACTACAGCATCATCCGCGAAAAGCCGCATGGAACTTCCGACACCATCTACTATGATCATTCTATGGAGCTTATAAAGATTAGGTCATGCGGTAGCGTTCTCGCTTCCCGCGCCCGGGTTCCCGGGTTCGATTCCCGGCGGGGTCAGGGATTTTCTCTGCCTCGTGATGACTGGGTGTTGTGTGCTGTCCTTAGGTTAGTTAGGTTTAAATAGTTCTAAGTTCTAGGGGACTGATGACCATAGATGTTAAGTCCCGTAGTGCTCAGAGCCACTTTATAGAGATTAGAATGCCTTGAGTTCATGCCGGAGTCGAAGCTGTCCCACAGTCACTTAGCCTACCGCATTTTGGGCCTGCAACAGTTTCAGCTCGAAATGTATTGTCTATCTGAAAAAAACATAATGTGCTGGACGATGCTTTGTGGTACCACTTTTAAGGAAAATAAAACGCAAGAAGGCCTATAGGTCCTAGTTTAATATTGAATCTTATTACACGGTATGTAAACACGTACTGTTCTGTTATACTAATACCACAAGGAGGGTTATCTTCCGATATCTTTCCTAACTACACTATCTTAACAACTCAAATGATTCACCACGCATCAGTCAAGTCTTATATTAAACATCCTTTCCAGAAGAAATCTTCATGCTCTCCTGGATATCAAAACTGCCGACTTACTCCTCGCTTTTAGTGCACAAAAAGCTAAATACCTATACATTCTATACCCTTTAGCGTCATTAAAATGAAATAATATCCCTTAATTGCCTCTTACCCCTTTGTACATTCTCATCCTTATAATCATCTTTTCACCCTCGCACAACAGGAACAACATACTAGTAGTATTATTGTATAATTTAAATATAAATTATCTCCTCATCTGTATGTCAAATGCAAAAGACATCTGAAAAAAGGAAACTCAGGAAACACTACACTTGCAACCTGCTCGAATCTATTAAACAACAGCATAATATTCAGACTATAGTTGGTACGGCCTGATCAAACCACTAGTAACTGTGACCTATCATAATCATTATCACCATGATAATATATAATACTGCCTCTCCAATACGCCTATCTGAAAGAAAATACAGCTTCACATCCACATAACACTCACTTCCTCTTCTTGAATCACCCACTAAAATTCACTGTCGTGGCAAATACATTAAGTCACATCCACCTGTTATCACAACATATACCTCTTGTCTCATAATACTGTATGTACACTAAGCCATAAGATAGGAGAAGAATTGAAATACCACAGATAATATGTAAGACAATAAAAGTAAATGGGCTGCAGATCAAATTAAAGGAATGAAATACATAGTCAGTGCAAGTATCCCATACACTCCAAGTATTTATCTGCTTTAGAGTGGCAGATTCTCTAGGAATTTTATTTCAGTCTCTGTAGATAATTCCTCAGGTCTATTTTGCTTCTGGGCCCAAGCTCTTTTCCCAATTTGGGATATGTCAATCTATAAGCATTGTCATATGGTTCGCCTACCACCTCAAATGGACCATGAAAAATTACCCAGAATTTCTTTACTTCAGCATTTGTTCACTTGGATTTCTCTATGGTCTTCACCATTTCAGAGCTGATAGGCCTGACCTTTTCATCATGTCTCCTTTTCTCTCTATAGCTTTCTTTCTTTCTTTCTTTCTTCAGCTTTCCCTTGACAGATCTATTCTTGTTTTCCAGCACCAATTCCCTAATCACTGAGAACTCTACTTCCTCCGTACTAACGTCAACTGGATTTTCAATTAACGTAAGCTCAGATAGGAGAAGTTCTGTGAGTTTGTGTCACAGTTTATTAATGATTTTCTCAGAAAAAGAAAGATAGCTGGCATGAATGAATGCTTTTGGAACAGTGTGAATTGCATTAACTATGTGATTCCTTCATTATTGTTCCACTAGTGTAACCTTGCAGAAAGTATAAATTCAACACATTTTATGTTACCTCTTTTCAAGCACTACTGTAATGTTATAGCAACAAATTGCGCCCCCTTACAGGATAACAATACCGTTGGATTTTCTAGTGTTGTAATATACCAAAGTGTAGCCTTGTGGCATCCCTTTAATCAGTACTTCAAGAGCAACTTAGCCTCAAACTCCATAACTGTTTGACATGCCTCTGCAGCTAATGCCCTCCATGTAAAAGCTTCGCCACTCAGGTGGATCTTGATAAGACATTTGTTTTCCATTTCATTCCAATAACTGGGTAAATATTAGAAAAAAGCTACCGGGGAAAATCCTGCTGTGTCAAACTTGCAGAAATTCTTAGATGTAACTAGAACATTCTCCACAGCCACATTCTTACTAGTGCATGAATTGCATAAACTATTTAATTCGTTCATTATTCTTCCACTCGTGTTAATTTGCAATACACTGGCTGGCTGCACTATATTTCGCTTACTTTTTTTCAATATGTCACTATATTTGGCTTCTGTATCTACATGCTTTGTTGTAGATACAGCCTACACCTGAATTAACCGGTCGTCTACACATGATTTAACTTCTGTGTACTGGTCCTCTAATTTTCTGTGACTGTTACTAATATAATTGCCAACCTTTCTCATCTATTTCAATAATTGTAAAATTCAGATTCGCACAATCTGTAGGGCAGCTGCCATTTCTATTGACGGAAAGTTTCACAGCTCAATAAGGTGTCAGCGTCCATTGGTGACAGATCATGAGGGTTGCAATCAAAGTACAGTGTCGGCCTCCATTGGTGACACATCAGGAGGGTAGCAAAACACATATTCAGCTTTCTATATGTGTTTTTGTAGTTCATTCTTGAACTCGTAATACCAGAATGGGTAGGATGTCTGTATGCTATGTGCGAGGTTCGCCACAGTTTGCGAACTGTCGTATGAGTAAGCTTTTGGCCATGATCAACCGTGTTCAGGCTGCTGCCTCAGGTTGTAGTGGTGGCAGAGAATCTGGCATATTACATGGCACATCTCAGAGCTCACTTCTTTTGCCCATGGGCTCTGCTGTTGAGGTATCTTGCAATGTTCCTGATGCAGTAGATTCACCTTTGCCATAGGTTGTGTGACAGCTAGTAGCCCATCTGGGTCGCTCGAAGCCAAGAGTCAATATGGAGGCTGCCCATTTAGACTTGCCCATTCACTCTGTGAGTAGAAGGGTGTCCCCTCCTTCAACAGGGTCCGAGCCATCCATGATGGGGTGGTGGTGGTGGTGGGAGGGGGGGGGGTGCTAGTTTCAGGAACTCCAATGTTAGGTGCATCATGGAGCCTCTTAGGGAAATAGCATCCAGCGAAAGAAAGAAATCTAAAGTGCAGTCTATATGTCTACTGGGGACGTAATCTGAGGTGTGTAAGAGAACCTTCGTGTGGCTGCCGAACATGCAGGGTGCAGTCGTCTGCAATTTGTGGCTCACATCAGCACCAACGTCGTCTGTCGCTTGGATTCTGAGGCCATCCTCAGTTCATATGAGCGGCTGGCGGAAGTCGTGAAGGCAGCTGTCCTCACGCGCAGGGTGCTAGCAGAGTTCACAATTTGCAGCATCATTCACGGAATCGATTGGGGTCCTAGCATTTGGAGCCGAGTGTAGGATCTCAACCAAAGGCTCCGTCGAGTCTGTGACTGTCTGACTGTCTTGGCTGAAGATTATTGGCGCAGATTAGGCAGTAGTTTGAGATACTCTGATGAACGCTCTCCAGTCAATAAACGGAAAGCAACGTCAGATCACGTACAAAGTAAAGACAGTTGGACTGCCAAAATTTTAACAGTAAATTATCGAAGTATTCGTAACTAAGTATGTGAACTTACTGCTCTCCAGGAAATTTGTCGCGCTCATATTATTGTCAGAGCTGACAGCTGGCTGAAACTCCAAGGGGAAAGCTCCGAAATATTTAGCGAGACACGGAACGTACATTCCAAAGACAGATTAGACTCCATGGGGAGTGTTCATTGCAGATGGAAAAATGTTATGACTATCGAATTCGAAACTGAGTCTGAGTGTGAAGTTATCTGGACGGATGTAATAGATCTAGGTGAACCCAAGTTAATTACTGGATGTTTTTACCGGCCACCTGATTCCGCCATGATAGTTCTACAACCATTCAAAGGATGTCTACGCTCAGTAGCGCGGAAATACCTGTATCATGCAATACTAGTTGGAGGCGACTTTTAAAAAAACTTAACTCTGTCCGAACAGGCTTTGGAAGACCCAACGGTACCGATCGGCCGCCGTGACATCCACTCAGCCCAGGGGGCGTCACTGGATGCGGATACGGAGGGGCATGTAGTCAGCACGCCGCTCTCCCAGCCGTTGTCAGTTTTCGCAAACAGAGCCGCTACTTCTCAGTCAAGTAGCTCCTCAGTTTGCCTCACAAGGGCTGAGTGCACCCTGCTTGCCAACAGCGCTAGGCAGACCGGATGGTCACCCATCCAAGTGCTAGCCCAGCCCGAAAGTGCGTAACTTCGGTAATCTGACGGTAACCGGTGTTCCCACTGCGGCAAAGCCGTTGGCGGAGGCAACTTGAACTTACCGAATATAGACTGGGTCGTCTATGGATTCATTGCAGGTAGTACAGACAGGCAGTCTTGTGAAGCACTTTTGAGCACGTTTTCCGAAAACTACCTTCAGTAGCTAGTTCAACAGCCCACACCCAATGGGAACATTTTAGACCTTGTAGCTTCAAACAGGCCTAATCTTATCGATTTTGTTACTATGAAGACATGACGTCATCTAGCGACTATGGTCACGGAAGTTAATAAACCCATCAAGAAGCCTAGGAAAGTATTTTTGGAAGAAGAGCAGATAAGCAGTTGTTAGCACGCCACTTAGAAAATAAATGGATGCCATTTAGTTCCAGTATGATAGACATAGAGGAATTATGGGCATAGAATAAAAGGGTTGTAAATCACGCCCTGAAGAAGTAGATGCCGAGTAAGTGAATTAAAGACGGAAAATTAATTTAAATAGAAAAGCGTGTGAACTTTTGTTCAGTAGGAATCTGAATTGAAAGTTACGTGCCACAAGATGGCGAAGATTTGCTAACACGAAGACATAATGTCGAGGAGCTGTTATAATGTATTTTCTTTTTTAGAGAATTAGTGAATCAGAAAATTACTTTTTATGTAATAGTTTGTTGTAGGAAAAACCAATATTTTAATTTTAATAATTCATTCGAAAAACCAGTGGAGATGGGTGAAGCCGGTATTAGTTCCGATAATTACGGAAGAGGATGATACGCAAGATCAGGAATCAAATTTCGAAGATCGGCAGACTCCTAATCAAGAAATAGAAGGAACAAGTTCCGCTGTGAGTAATATAGATTTACCGGCTGAATCCGAAGAAGACATTGAATCACGTCCATAATCAGGTCCATTTGCTGAGGTATGGAAAAGACCAGCTGCAGTGATACAGAAAACTTTATCCATCTTGATAAGGAAACAACGATACAAATTACTACTTGTGTTCAAAATCAGATGGATGAAAATTTTAAACAGTTTGCTAACAAGCAAACTGTGCTAATTAGTACACGTACCGAGCAGAAGATGAGTGAAGACGTTAAGCGTTTAGCTGAAGAGTAATCCGCTCAACTTTCTAGATTCAATGTTAGTCGAGGAATAGTCACAAATGAGTTAGCAAATTTCAAACTTTCGGATAAGGTTTAATAGAATCAGTAACACAACTTAAAGAATTGAAAGGCACCGGATCTGAGTTAGAGAATGCCGTACAACAGGTATCTTCCCAAAGTAGCCAGAAAACGATGGATTTGTTCAAATGGTTCAAATGGCTCTAAGCACTATGGGACTTAACATCTGAGGTCATCAGTTCCCTAGACTTAGAACTACTTAAACCTAACTAACCTAAGGACATCACGGACACCCATGCCCGAGGCAGGATTGGAATCTGTGACCGTAGTAGCAGCGCGGTTCTGGACTGAAGCGCCTAGAACCGCTCGGCCAGAGTGGCCGGCTAATGGTTTTGTTACCTGGTTACAGAACAAAGATGAACAAGTTACCGAGTGTTTAACTGCCCAAAGTGAAAGAATTAATAAATAATATATTAACTGGTTGCATGAAAAAGATGCCCAAAGTTAATGCAACACTAAAAAACGAATTACGTACAATAATACAAAACTCAAATGTAGATGTTCTGACCAATTGTACATAAGATAAGGATGAAGTCAATACAGAATTAGTTGAAACTGAAACTATGCTAACACGTTAACATCCGACATGGAAACAAGGTGTGAAAGCTCACGTAAATAAGTTGCAGAAAGAGCTATCCGCTGCACACTATAATGCAGATGAGATGCCAGCAGCGGCATCTAACGAAAACAATGAATACTATGCTTCACTGCAACCTGAAATGTTGTCTGGGGAAGTAAATAATGGTCCAAACCCGTACACAACTACTCGCAGTGCGAGACAGGGGCGGCGAGTGCTCTATTCACAATATTGATGCAAGGAAGTCTTCTAAAGCATCGTCAATTTCAAGTGTATATACCTGATAAGAAAGGAGGATCTCATTCGGTAATTTTCGTAAAGAGTTTTCAAGGGGCGTGCCCAGATCATGGACAGACACTCAAAAGATACAATCTGTGGTATCACTTATTCAGAGTGATGGGGCCCTCTGGCCATCGGCAATAATAGGTCGATGTGAAACTTACGAGCAATGTGAAAGAGCTTTCGTTGCCAATTATTGGTCTTATACATTCAATATAGATTACGTAAATAAGTCTGTGAACCTGAATGAAAAGTTGTTGCACCCATCGGAAACTAGTATACAGGGTGAAAAGTATTTAAACCGAGAAACTCTGGGAGGTTGTATGCGACATCAAAACAAATATTTTTCCCTAATGTCTTTTTTTTTCCTATAAGGTTTATTTAAACCGGTGGAGGCCGCATTACGCTCTTCAGTTGTTAGAGGCCGTATTACGATCTTCAGTAGTTAGAGGGCGTATTACGCTCTTCAGTTGTAGGCAACTGCTGCCCACCAGTGTAGTAGTGTATTGTCTCTGTTTACTAATGGAGCGATACACCTGGAGTGAGTACACTGATATGGTTGGTGCGTACTACGTAGCTCACCACAACGGACGAGCTGCACAGCGGGTTTATTAACAACAATATCATAATCACCGAATCCCGCATCATACGACCTTTGCTGCTGTGTACCAACGTCTGCGTGAGACCGGGTCATTTAGCAGATTACCTGGACAGCGACGCCGTCACACGGTAAGAACTCTGCAATATGAGGAATCTGTCTTGCAGCATGTGGAGTGGGATCCTTCAATCAGCACTCGTGCAATTGCACGTAACATGGAGACGAATCAGACGAATGTAAGAACAGTTCTTCGAGAGCAGTTGTTACGTCCATTTCACTTACAGCGTGTCCACAACCTGGAACCAGTTGATTATCCACCCAGACCACAGTTTTCGCAGTGGTACCTGGAACAGTGTGAAATGCATTCTACATTTCCATCCTCTGTGTTGTTTACCGATGAAGCAACGTTCGGGAGTGATGGAGTCTTCAACATGCACAATTTGCATGTTTGGAGTGAGGATAACCCACATGCCGCAGTTACTAGCGCTCATCAAGTGCGGTTCTTCGTTAATGTGTGGGTCGGTTTGTTGGGGACTGTTTAATTGGGCCGTATCTGCTACCTAGGCCATTAAATGGCAGGCACTATTACAATTTTCTCGCCAGAGCATTGCCAGAATCGCTGGAAGACGTCCCGCTCCCTACAAGACAACGCATGTGGTTCCAACATGACGGGGCGCCGGCACATTTCAGTCGTCGTGTGCGTCGATTCCTGGACCGACGGTTCCCAGAAACGTGGATTGGCAGAGGTGGTCCTGTACCATGGTCTGCTCGATCCCCAGATATGTCCCCTCTGGACTTTCTTGTGTGGGGAGAGATGCGCAACCTTGTTTACGCAACTCCTATTGCATCAGAAGAGGATCTGGTTGCCCGTATAGTAGCAGCAGCAAGAACAATTCAGGATACTCCTGGGGTTTTTGCCCGTGTCAGACAGAACATGAACCGACGGTGCAACCTTTGTTTACGTGTCAATGGAGGCATTTTTGAAAATCTACTGTAACTGAAATTGTGTTGCTTTTGGTCATAAAAAAATGGAAAAGTGTTTGTTGGTTTAATTAGTTTGCCGTCAGAGAAATCTTCCTCTATCGGTTTAAGTACTCCTCATAGGAAAAAATGACATTAGGGAAAAATATTTGTTTTGATGTCCCCTACAGCCTCCCAGAGTTTGTCGGTTTAAATACTTTTCACCCTGTAGAATCATTCATCTCAGTAGTTGATTCAATTGACTTGCTATACAAGGACACGAAAAGGTGGACTCATGGCAATAGTCCTATTGTGTACTCAGATAGTGGTTTGGAATAGTGTTGGGGAAAAACTACAGAACAGATCAATTTCATCAGATATAGTGAAGGTAAAGGTATACATGACGAGTTATTTTCTGACGAGAACTATTGTAAGAAAGTAATTAATAAGGCACATGTACTAAATAAGGCCCACCTAACGTTTAGGAATTTCGTATTCAGTATGTGTAAGTGGTAAGATTGCGAGATCGTACATGCAACATCCTACAACTATATTCAGTTCAAAAATAAATGAATACTGAAAGTTTATTTAATTAATATCATCACTTTAAAGAAAATGCTTAACTCTTGCAAGTGGGCATTGTTAGGAGACATTCCTAATATGGACTGTATCCACATCTTGTTCATATTAACATTCTGGCGCATGTAAATTGTAGGAAAACTGTTTGAATACACTGCAAGATTTATAACGAAGTTTTATTTTAGAAATACGCGGCATGAAATGATACATAGACTTCTATAATTACTTGTTCTTACAAACGCTTCATACAGAACTGTTAGTACTTACTGCTTATTAACTCTTCAGATTATTTAATTTAATCAGTAATCAAAATTGTTCTGACGGCAGCAAGTTTCCTTACCATAATATGAACAATAATTCTAATCATTACATTTTCAATGAACACATGAATAATGATTCATGAAACTGGTTTGGCTCAATTAAATCATTTTTTACAGGTGGGGCACAGGAAATTTCGCACTTTGTCTTTGGGTGTCAACCCTACACAGTCTTCTACATCTACATCTACATCTACATCTACATCTACATTGATACTCCGCAAGCCACCCAACGGTGTGTGGCGGAGGGCACTTTACGTGCCACTGTCATTACCTCCCTTTCCTGTTCCAGTCGCGTATGGTTCGCGGGAAGAACGACTGTCTGAAAGCCTCCGTGCGCGCTCTAATCTCTCTAATTTTACATTCGTGATCTCCTCGGGAGGTATAAGTAGGGGGAAGCAATATATTCGATACCTCATCCAGAAACGCACCCTCTCGAAACCTGGCGAGCAAGCTACACCGCGATGCAGAGCGCCTCTCTTGCAGAGTCTGCCACTTGAGTTTATTAAACATCTCCGTAACGCTATCACGGTTACCAAATAACCCAGTGACGAAACGCGCCGCTCTTCTTTGGATCTTCTCTATCTCCTCCGTCAACCCGACCTGGTACGGATCCCACACTGATGAGCAATACTCAAGTATAGGTCGAACGAGTGTTTTGTAAGCCACCTCCTTTGTTGATGGACTACATTTTCTAAGCACTCTCCCAATGAATCTCAACCTGGTACCCGCCTTACCAACAATTAGTTTTATATGATCATTCCACTTCAAATCGTTCCGTACGCATACTCCCAGATATTTTACAGAAGTAACTGCTACCAGTGTTTGTTCCGCTATCATATAATCATACAATAAAGGATCCTTCTTTCTATGTATTCGCAATACATTACATTTGTCTATGTTAAGGGTCAGTTGCCACTCCCTGCACCAAGTGCCTATCCGCTGCAGATCTTCCTGTATTTCGCTACAATTTTCTAATGCAGCAACTTCTCTGTATACTACAGCATCATCCGCGAAAAGCCGCATGGAACTTCCGACACTATCTACTAAGTCATTTATATATATTGTGAAAAGCAATGGTCCCATAACACTCCCCTGTGGCACGCCAGAGGTTACTTTAACGTCTGTAGACGTCTCTCCATTGATAACAACATGCTGTGTTCTGTTTGCTAAAAACTCTTCAATCCAGCCACACAGCTGGTCTGATATTCCGTAGGCTCTTACTTTTTTTATCAGGCGACAGTGCGGAACTGTATCGAACGCCTTCCGGAAGTCAAGAAAAATAGCATCTACCTGGGAGCCTGTATCTAATATTTTCTGGGTCTCATGAACAAATAAAGCGAGTTGGGTCTCACACGATCGCTGTTTCCGGAATCCATGTTGATTCCCACATAGTAGATTCTGGGTTTCCAGAAATGACATGATACGCGAGCAAAAAACATGTTCTAAAATTCTACAAGAGATCGACGTAAGAGATATAGGTCTATAGTTTTGCGCATCTGCCCGATGACCCTTCTTGAAGACTGGGACTATCTGTGCTCTTTTCCAATCATTTGGAACCCTCCGTTCCTCTAGAGACTTGCGGTACACGGCTGTTAGAAGGGGGGCAAGTTCTTTCGCGTACTCTGTGTAGAATCGAATTGGTATCCCGTCAGGTCCAGTGGACTTTCCTCTATTGAGTGATTCCAGTTGCTTTTCTATTCCTTGGACACTTATTTCGATGTCAGCCATTTTTTCGATTGTGCGAGGATTTAGAGAAGGAACTGCAGTGCGGTCTTCCTCTGTGAAACAGCTTTGGAAAAAGGTGTTTAGTATTTCAGCTTTACGCGTGTCATCCTCTGTTTCAATGCCATCATCATCCCGTAGTGTCTGGATATGCTGTTTCGAGCCACTTACTGATTTAACGTAAGACCAGAACTTCCTAGGATTTTCTGTCAAGTCGGTACATAGAATTTTACTTTCGAATTCAATGAACGCTTCACGCATAGCCCTCCTTACGCTAACTTTGACATCGTTTAGCTTCTGTTTGTCTGAGAGGTTTTGGCTGCGTTTAAACTTGGAGTGGAGCTCTCTTTGCTTTCGCAGTAGTTTTCTAACTTTGTTGTTGTACCACGGTGGGTTTTTCCCGTCCCTCACAGTTTTACTCGGCACGTACCTGTCTAAAACGCATTTTACGATTGCCTTGAACTTTTTCCATAAACACTCAACATTGTCAGTGTCGGAACAGAAATTTTCGTTTTGATCTGTTAGGTAGTCTGAAATCTGCCTTCTATTACTCTTGCTAAACAGATAAACCTTCCTCCCTTTTTTTATATTCCTATTAACTTCCATATTCAGGGATGCTGCAACGGCCTTATGATCACTGATTCCCTGTTCTGTACATACAGATTCGAAAAGTTCGGGTCTGTTTGTTATCAGTAGGTCCAATATGTTATCTCCACGAGTCGGTTCTCTGTTTACTTGCTCGAGGTAATTTTCGGATAGTGCACTCAGTATAATATCACTCGATGCTCTGTCCCTACCACCCGTCCTAAACATCTGAGTGTCCCAGTATATATCTGGTAAATTGAAATCTCCACCTAAGACTATAACATGCTGAGAAAATTTATGTGAAATGTATTCCAAATTTTCTCTCAGTTGTTCTGCCACTAATGCTGCTGAGTCGGGAGGTCGGTAAAAGGAGCCAATTATTAACCTAGTTCGGTTGTTTAGTGTAACCTCCACCCATAATAATTCACAGGAACTATCCACTTCTACTTCACTACAGGATAAACTACTACTAACAGCGATGAACACTCCACCACCGGTTGCATGCAATCTATCCTTCCTAAACACCGTCTGTACCTTTGTAAAAATTTCGGCAGAATTTATCTCTGGCTTAAGCCAGCTTTCTGTACCTATAACGATTTCAGCTTCGGTGCTTTCTATCAGCGCTTGAAGTTCCGGTACTTTACCAACGCAGCTTCGACAGTTGACAATTACAATACCGATTGCTGCTTGGTCCCCGCATGTCCTGACTTTGCCCCGCACCCGTTGAGGCTGTTGCCCTTTCTGTACTTGCCCAAGGCCATCTAACCTAAAAAACCGCCCAGCCCACGCCACACAAC